>NC_069782.1:14365000-16865000 GCF_027406575.1 Nycticebus coucang | reverse complement strand
CTCTTGAGAAACGATGCTAAAAAATTAGATGTTCACATGCAAAAGAAAATATGCACCTCACACTTTCTACAAAAATTAACTCTGAGATCAGACAAAATTGAGTGCATTCAGGGTGGTATGGCTGAAGACTATACAAAAAGTAACTCAAAATGAGTTACAGACCGAAATGCAGATGGAGACAGAAAAACTTAGAAGAGAATCTTTCTGGCCTCGAGTTGTGCAGAATTCTTAGAAACAACACAAAGATACGATCCGTAAGAGGAAAAATTGAGAAAACAGACTTCCTCAAAATCAAAACTTTTACACTGTCAAAATAAAAAAATAAGCCAGGGAGGGACTGGGAGAAAATACTCGCAAATCATACATCTAATAATGGATGAGGATTCAGAACCTGTAAAGAACTGTCTAAACTCAACAATAAGGAAACAAAAAACTCAAGTTAAAAAAATGGGCAAAAGATTTAAGCAGACACGTCATCAAATAAGATATACAAATACAGACAACAAATAGGCATCTGAAAAGAGGCTCCGCATTAATAGTCATCAGAGAAATGCAAATTAGAACCTCACTGAGACATCAATACACACTTACTACACAGCCGATATAAAAAATTAAAGACAACTTGACCACGCCAAGTACAGACAACGATTCAGAGCAACCTCAACTCGTGCATCGTGCCAGCAAGGACATAAAACGGTGCCACCACTTGGACTACAGCTGACAAGCATTTGACATGATGTGACACAATCCCACTCCTAGACATTGACTCGGCAAAAATAAAAGATATCTATGCCAACACTTGTATGTAAATGCTCGTAATAGTTTTATTTGTATTTGCCAGAAACTGGAAACAACTCAAATGTCTTTCACGTGGTGAATGAATAAACAAACAAATCTGTACCTTGGAATAGAACTCAGCAATTAAAAGGCAAGAGCTGTTGCAACACAGAGAACATAGATGAATCTCAAAGGCATCATGCTAAGGGAAAGGAGCTAGACGCAAGGGCTGTTTGACATTCTATGAAGTCAAAGATAGGGATGGACATAATATCAGGGGTTGCCAAGGAGTTACACCTGCCAGGTCTGCACTCTTGACAGAGAGTTGGGTGCAACAGGAGTTCTTGAAGGAGATTAAGCAGGGGAGTGCAGGATCAGGCTTGCATTGCATTGCCACTTTATGGAGGGATTGAACCGGACAAGTGTAAAAGTGGGGGTGCTAGTCAGAGTTCACGTCAATCGTCTAGGTGAAAGAGAGTGGAATCTCCCTATCAGCAGTGAAGATGCAAAGATGTCGAAAATTGTGAGATATATTTCAGAGACAGACTTAGGATTTGAAAATGATGGAATATTGACCATATAAAATATAGAAGAGTGAAAAGAAAAAGCTGAGCTATCTCAAATGAAAACCAGCTTAAGCTACTAGTACAGGACAAGATGGCAGAGACCTGTGGGTGGGGGGAATGGACAGGGGAAGGATTAAAAGCTTGAGTTTGAATACATTAGGTTTAAGACCTGGGGACTGGTCCAGTGGAGATGTCAGGTGGGCATATTGGTATGAGTCTGGATCCTGAAATCACCAAATCCTGTTGGTTTTACCTCTAGAGCATTGCTTTCTTGTTCCCTTTTTCTACCCACTGCCATCACCATAATTTGGGGTGTCAGTAACCTGGACTAGGAAAACAGTCTCACAACAGAGAACTTTCGATCTCTCTGAGTCTTAGTTCTTACACTGGTAAATGGAGATAGGAATAGTATCGCCATACTGTGAGAAGGTGAATTATGATGAACTTACATGTGTATTGCATCCTCCACAGTGGCTGGCACTTATTAGATGCTCAATTAATGATGGTCATGTAATCTGGGGCTCCACTTTGGTGTCTCACTTTTAGGTGGAAACAGATGCTTAGCATAGAACTCAATTCAGAGTAAACAATATGTAAAAGTTTTCTACTGTTACCAAGACCCTGTACCATGTTGTGGTCAAGACTATGACTGGCGTCTGAACTGAGACATTCGGACTTGTGTGCTCAAATCCCATTTTATCCTCTCACCACCAGTTAGGTATTTAGCAAGTTACTTCATCTTTAAGTGCCCCAGTCTCCTCACTGGCAAAATGGGAGTAATAACTACCTACTTTCAAGGTAGGGTAGGCAGAATAATGATCATCCAAGCATGTTCTCATAATCCCCAGAACCTGTTAATATGACAAAATATGACAAAAGGGAGTTAAGTTTGCAGATGGCATTCAAGTTGCTGATTCATCGATCTCAAAATAAGGAGATTATCCTGGATTATGCAGTGTTCCCAAGGGTTCTTGAAGGCCGAAGAGGTCAGCAGGAGAGTAGGGTCAGAAGCAGACAGGGAAAGGGGTTGGCCTCTCAACTCTGGAGAAGCAAAAAGAATGAATTCTCCTTGAGAAGGAAACACACCTGTTGCTTGCTTTCAGCCAGACCCATGTCAGAGGTCTGGCCTACCAAACTGTAAGATAATACACTTGGGCTGTCTCAAACAGTGGTGATTTGTTACAGCAATCATAGAAAACTAATACACAGGGATAATATAATAAATCTAAAGTGCTTTCAATCATGCTGGATACTAGATGAGAGCTCAATAGCCAGTTCTTATTTTGTAATGAAGATACTGGTGACTGTCACATCTTCTATTATCAGTTCCAGCACTCCCGTTTACCTCTGCCAGTCACAGCACCCAAAGCTCCATCTCTCACAATTGTCCCATGGGGGATGTTACAGCTACAAAAAAAAAAAAATGGAAAAGAAATACACCGGTCTGAGGATTTCACCGTCTCCTGGGAGAGCGCCGCCGCACCTGCCAACAATTCGCTTTGTTACAAAGTGATAAGTTCTAACAAAGAAGCCTAAAGTCTTTGCTTTCTTGTACTCTTACCTCATCTGTCCCTAGGATTGCCGTTAAAAAATAAAATAAAAAGTGCATTGGCCTAGACAGGATTAATCCTCCCTGGCTTACCCCAAATGTGAAGATAACAGAACATCTGCGGTTTACTCATGGGGCAAATATTTGCGTTTCTCATGAGGATTCAATGCCATGTGGGAGAGTTGGAGCGATCAGAACTCAGCTGAAATCAGAGCTCACCACGAACGGTAAGACTGGTAAGATTGTTCCAACGAGTGCACGTCGGAGGCTCAGGAAGGTTAAGAATGAGCAAAATGTGTCAGGACCTGGGAGAGCCACATCGGACACTTGATTTCAAATATTTATTTTTAAGCCCCATTGCACCATTTGCTCCTGCAAATGAGGCATAATGAATAAATAAAAATAGAAGCTAGGGCATGGGATGTGCTGACAGTAGCGTGGACAGCAAATGTTCAGAAGGAAAATAGGTCAGGTCGGGCAGAGAGTCCATCTGACACTTCACTGAGTCTTGAGCTTCCTTTATAAGGGCAGGTTTGTCTGAGTGCACACGTGGGTGCCCACCCAGGCACATACTCGGTCACCTGTCACCTCTCTGCCATTTACAGCCATGGAGGGAGGCAAGGAGGAGCAAAGAGTGAAGAATTCCTAATGGCTCTTTGTGCTCATTCATTCATTCACCCAACATCTCTTAAGCGCCCACTTTGCTGTGCCCGGTAATTCCTAGGTCAGCAGTTCTCAACCTATGGGTCACGACCCCTTTGGGGGTCGAACAACCCTTTCACAGGGGTCGCCTAAGACCATCCAGCATATCAGATATTTACATTGCGATTCATAACAGTAGCAAAATTATAATTATGAAGTAACAACGAAAATAATTTTATGGTTGGGGGGTCACCACAACATGAGGAACTGTATTAAAGGGTCGCAGCATTAGGAAGGTTCAGAACCATTGGTCTAGGTGCTCAAGACAGACAGATAAACATGACCATGTCTACCTGTAAGATCTTTAGGTAACAGGAGGGATGAACAAAGTTGGTGATCATGACACCAGGAGGCCGGAGCTAAAAGAGCAGTGAGCACAGGTGCTGCAGGGGCTGAGGCTGAAGGTACATAGCAAACAGGGGGTTCGGAGAAGCTCTGCAGGAGGTGAGCTTAGGCCGATCTCTGAAGGCCAACAAGAGCTGGACGATCAACAGCAGGCACAGCCACAGGAGAGGAGCACCCCCCTTCTTATCCCAGACTCCCATTTATGACTCTGGCCCTAGTTCACACCTGCTCAGAATAACTTTGTAGACCACACTGAACACAATTGATCCAGCTCATAATCATAATGCCACGTGTGGGTTGTGGCATAGCAAACACGTAAGCAGATACATCTCAATGTGCCTGGTGTCCACTCCCACAGGTGTACATGGCTGAAAGATTGAGGAAAGAGCCCAGGCTTTGGGATTACACCAATCAGAGTGTGAATCCTTCCTCTGCCACTTGACAGCTGTGCCACCTGTGCAGATTGTTCTTGCTTTCCTGGTCTCAGTTTCCTCATCTATAAAATGGGGAAATTAGGAATGCTGTGAAGAGAAAGGAAAATGTACACACACATGAATATTGTAGGGATTCTGTGTTGACATCCAGCAAATGTTAATTGAGACCGTCCATGAGCCCTTCTTTTAGCATCTGGAGTTATAGTGGTGGACAAACAATTTTGATTCTTGTTCTTCAATGTCTGCCTTACCCCTGCCATGGAAGAGTCATTGACTCCAAGCTCCACCCCCTTTCTAGAATTGCAATAGGAAATGTGGTGACTGGGGTCACTGTTGCAGCCTTTGTCACCCTTTGGTGGATTCGAGGTGGAGGTCAGCCTGACTTTCCCAGGGCAGTGCCAGAGTCAGCCACAGGCCCCCGTCCAGGGTCACCCACCCTCTTGGCCTCAGTGACCTCATCTGTACATGAGGAAGCTGGACTAGATGGTCTGATTCCACTCCTGGACTGCTAATGGCACATCCACCATACCCAAATGGGAGGAAGAAGAGATTGGCCAGACATGACCCCTCTCCTTAAGGTGTCCGAGTCTGAGGCGGAAGGCTAGAAACACATCTGATGACATTAAGCCAAAGCACAAGATAGAGAAGGCTTGAGAATGGGGTGTCCCTACTGCATTCGGAGAATATCGTGGGGGCTGGCGTGACCTGGGAGAGCTTCCCGAAAGAAACAGACTCAAGATTTTACTTTGAACAGTACAGAGCCTAAAATCAGGGTGGGGGTAGGGGTGGGTTAGGCAAATTCCCGAACACCAGCCCATTTTCATTCATTTAACGAATGTGCGTCCAGCACCTACTTATGCTTCCTTTCTGGGAAACGTGAAAGAGCCTCGAGGTCTTCCAGACACAGACCAAGCTCCCTTCCTAGAATGAAAATGTCAGTCTTGTTGTGTTTCCATGTGCTTCAATAACTTGGTGTCTCTCTCCACAGAGCTTCCCTGACACTCTATGTGCTTCAGCTGTGTGACATGTAGGGTTGTATTTATCTGCTTATTTTGTGGTCTCCCTCATTGAATGACCTTCTCTTTGAAGGCAATGGCCATTCCCACTCATCTCTGTATCCCCAGAATTTAGCAATATCTCAGGAGTCAACAGCCCTGTGATGGGGGGAAAAGATAAAACAACAAAGGGCTCACCCCCCCCCATCCTACCAGCCTTCCCCATCGAGAAAAGTCCAACTGTGGCCATTTACTCTCTTCCTTCTCTCTTCTAAGAGATCTTTTCAGTCCTTCTGTTACATTCCTGGAAGGTTTTACATAGGTCAGGACAATCACTGGAGTAAGAACATATGAAATAAGGGAAACGTATTTTCATTGGAGAAGGAGTTACTAGGAAGAAAGAAAAAGAAAAAGCACCAAAAGAGGAGAAGAAGGAAGGAAGAGCCAAGAGTCACCAGCCTGTATTTTAACACAGGTTTTGGTAGAAAGTTGAGAACAAGAAAAAAGGGGGGTAGCTATGGTGGCTCATGCCTGTAACCCTAGCACTTTGGGGGGCCAAGGTGGTTGGATCATCTGAGCTCAGAAGTTTGAGACCAGTCTGAGCAAAAATGGGACCCCGTTTCTACCAAAAATAGAAAAAAACCTAGCTGGGTATAGTGGCGCATGCCTGTAGTCCCAGCTACTTGGGAGACTGAGGCAAGTGGATTGCTAAGTCCAAGAGTTTGAAGTTTGAGGTTGCTGTGAGCTGTGATGCCATAGCACTCTACCTAGGGCAACAGAGTGAGACTCTGTCAGAAAGAAAGGAAGGAAGGGAGAAAGGAAGGAAGGAAGGAAGGAAGGAAGGAAGGAAGGAAGGAAGGAAGGAAGGAGAAAAAAGGGGGTTTGAGGATAACTGTGAAGTTAGGGAGATGTTAAAATTGATGGAAATGGTAAAAGAGGATTTTGAGAAAATATTGCTAAGATTTATGAATTGGATCCCCTGCAATATTCTTCAAGAAATGCCAATAGAGAATTGGCTGAGCTTTTAAGAAATATTAATATTGTTAAACTCTGCTTCACTGATTGTGACACCATGCAAAGCAGTCTCTCAGAGTAACATACAGTGAATAAATTAATACATGTGAGCAGTGGACAACGAATGATTCTAGTATACAGTAGACTCCTGTGAACAACTCATGCTTATTCCAAACTGTTAGGCAGGTAGTGTTTAAGAACGTGGGCACCAGAGCTAAATTTCTTGCATTCCAGCACTTACTAGCTGGGTAATTCAGACAAGTTATTTAACTTCTCTGAGACTTTATTTCATCCTTAAAGGGATAATAAGAATATCTACAGAATAGGGTTAGCATGCAGATTTATATGAGTTAATTTTATACAAAGCTCTTAGGATAGTCTTGATATATAGTGAGCATTTCCTAAATGTTAATCTTTATAATTTGTGTATGGTTGTCACTATTACATATGCATCATATATCACAGTTTAAATAAACACAGGGCCCTACAAGTTGAGTTTCTTGCTCACTGGTCAAGCCACGACGTTGTCCCCTATGCCAATATTGACCATCCTTCTAGACCTACTTCGAACCTCATTTCTTTCTAAGTGCCTTGGCCGTATTTTCCAAACCACTCGTTGGATATGATCCTTTCTGTCAAGTATTGTTCATCTTGCTTCTCCAATAAAGCTGAAAGCTCCATTAAGAGCATGGGAATTATTCCATCTGAGGCTCCTCTCCCTACTCCCCAAGCAGCCCAACTGAGCATAAACTGGCCTTGGAATGTTCTTTCACCCCCCTCCCTGAGACGGGGTCTTGCTCTGTAGCCCGGGCTACACCACGGTGGCCTGATCATATCTCACTGCCGCCTCAAACTTGTGGACTCTAGGGACCCTCCTGCCTCAGACTCTTAAGTAGCTGGGACTACAGGCATTCTCCACCATGCCCAGGTAATTGAATTTTTTGTAGAGACAAAGTCTCTATGTTGCCCAGCCTGGTCTCTAACTTCTAGATCAAACAATCCTCCCACCTCAGCCTCCCAAAGTCTTGGGATTATAGGCCCGAGCTGCCATACCCAGCTCTGCCCTTGGAGTGTTCTTTGGTTGAGTGGAATGAACAAGAGGTGGGTAAATCACTTTGCAGACATTTAGTTTTGTGTCAACATGCTCCCTACTGACCTCCAGCTCATCCTCATCTCTCCTACAGTCAAACCCAAGAAATGGCCAGAACTTTTTAGAACTAAAAAGTTCTAAAATGCAATGACAATGGATTCTGTGTGCTTTCAATTGTAACTACCTTCATCTAAAATGTTGTTAGCCTACAAGATATCAGGCAGGCTCTTCTGGGACTTTCAGATAGTCACAAGCAGTGCAGTATATTCGAAAGAGCCAGAGGTAGGAGGTAGAAAATATGTCCTTAGGTTCCCTTCCAGCGTCCACTGGTTGTGGTGATGGGCAGATCAATTTGCCATCTCTGAGCCTGACGTTCCGTAACCATAAATGGGACTAACAAAACTGCTTGCCACATAATCTCGTTGGTCCATTGTAGGAAAGTTCTTTAAAATGTTAAGTATACCGTTTAATCATTTTTTCTTTTATCAAATTTAAGAATCTGCCAAAGCTGGGATGCCTTACCAAAGAGGGGTGGGCCACTGACCTTCCAGCCTGTGCTCAGCCTTATCTGCTTCACCCAGAGACACGCTGAGACTGAAAGAAAGATGAGGTTAGGAGAGAAAAGGGCCGGGAAGGGACATTTGATGAAGAAGAAAGAAAAATCTCATCTTTTGCTAATACCGGGGCCCCTTGTTTAAGAACACACAAATGAACAGTGAAGCGTGGTGACCCAGGACCAGCTGGGAGACCTGCTGACCAAAACCAGTTAATAATACTCCTTTCAGCCCTATGGCTCACCAGGCCAGCCCAGGCCGGGTGGGGGTGGAGACAAGGATCTGGGGTCCAGCCTGGAGCCCCAGCCTCGTGGTCAAATGTCAATTTGTCAGTTCGGAGTGAACAGAAGGGAGCCTCCTGCTTGGAGCCCTTGTTTCTTTGTTTTTAATTAATTACTTTTTTGTTCCCTCATCTGAACAGTAAGGAAATCTCTTCTGCAATCCTTTCAAAATCCAACTCCCCCACATGCACCCACATTAGCGAAAACAAAATAAAATCTGTGGTTTTGGCTCATTGCCCCAGCCACGTGGTCAAATAGGCCTTTGAAGGGCGCCCTATTTTTTTTTTTTTTAACAAGTAAGTGTTTATGGAGTGACCGCTATTCATTCAACAAACACGTCGTGAGGGCCTACTGCGTTTCTGGCCCCATGCTCAGTCTTAGAGACACACAGATGAGAATACAGCTCATACCCAGAACTCAAAAAGCTCAGTAAGAGCAGTCAGAGAGCAACGTCAGTTAACGCAGCTCCTGGTAGAAAATGCTAATGTCCTTGGAGCCATCCGGGAGGAGGTGCTCGGTCAGCTCTGAGCAGAGAGAGAGCACGTCTCTCGGCCAGGAGCAGGGAGGCTCTTATCTCATGGCAGCATTTCAGTGCTGAACAACTTGGCCGTGCACTCCCCCGCGTGTTTACCACGTTATAATAATAGTGCCCTGGTGTAGCACAGGCGCTGGGTGTGCCGGGTACCAGGCTAAGCAACACACAAGTTACTAGCATGGAGGCCCTCCAGTTATCCGTTTTGCAGATGCAAATTGGCTCCAGAACCTGTGCTCCTGACCTCCCTGCCATGCCAAGTCTGCCTTCCCTGACATCTGTCTGCCCCTTTCTCTAGAGCTCTCTAAAATAGGAGCCATGTCCTACTGAGCTTCATGTCTTCGTGGGGTCCCAGCAGGGAGGCCTGAGAAGGGGTTGGGGTAGGTGAGGGCAGGGACAGGCAGAGACAAGCAACTTACTGCACAAAGCCTTGCTAGTGGCCTTTCAGAGTCCAGGGATGAGGGCAGAGCTGGAATTGGGGAAGTGGAGGCCCCAGTTCTCGGTGACCTCCTGCACATACTGCAAACCTGCCCTCGGGTGCACTTTTGTGGCTCTGATGGCAGGATTTGGGCTTCAGATAATAATTGCATAGATTTGCTTAGTAAACACAGGGCAACCGTAAGGTAATTACATGTTCTTACAAAGATGGGGCTCCGTAATTACTTTCAGTGGCCCCAAAGTATTAGTTAACACATATTCTGGTTTATAAGACAGAAATAATGATGAATTTGCTTGGTAATTGCACAGCACTTCCCCACGACATATCCTGCCAGCAGCTGATACTTAGCCTGTCATTAAGGGGCTAGAAGCTGCTTTGTAAATAAGAAGTTCTTATGATCCATCTCTAGGAACATAGAGCGTGATGAAGCAGTGACATTTCTCCAAAGGGTAAGAAGTCTGTGTGAGAAGCCAACTTTCCTTGGGCTGAATGCTTTCTTTTTATCTTTCTGATGGGAGCAATATAAAGGCATCAATTCTAACCTGAGCCTCTGTTTATTATAAACTCCTCCTTAATGAAACCGAGCAGACGATACAAGATCTGCCCTGGCTTGGGTCACAGAAGGGGAATTGCCACTGTTTTCAATCTAAAGATGGTTCTTTAACTCATCCAGATGGCTGTGCCCAGTTTAGGAGGAGCCCCCAGCCTGGCGCCACCACCCTGTGGTGGGCTGGGTCAGCACACTGAGGACCAGGGCAAACCACAAGCTTGGGATGGGTTCTGCTGGCAGCGTCGCCAGGGCTCCTCTGAGAATAGGGCCTGAGAGGCTTGTGGGTGTGGTGAGACCAGGAGTGAGGGCACCCTGGTTCTCGGGTCATGTGGAAAGGAAGGTACACACATCAGACACAGAACCGTTGAGACGTAAACCCAGAACCAGCCCCTTTGTCCTTGACAAGAGCCCCTGGGAAAGCTGCCTGACATACTTAGTCCAGAAAGCAGTAATTTGGGGGGCCATGGCTCAGTCTAACTGCCTCTTGCATCAGAAGAAATCAGCTCTTTGATGGAAAAAAAAAGTATCCAATGTACTCAGCCCTGCTATGAAGCTAATTCATGGCTTTCATATGAAGGCTGTAACCCAACTATAGCACAAGAATATGGGGAAAGGGCCCAGGAAGGGGAAGGGAGGGGGGAGGTTAGGGTGGAGGGAGGGCAATGGGTGGGGACACACCTATGGTGCATCTTAGAATGGGTATAGGTGAAACCTACTAAATGCAGAATACAAATGTCTACATACAATAACTAAGAAAATGCCGTGAAGGCTATGTCGAACAGTTTGATGAGACGATTTCAGATTGTATATGAAACCAGCACATTGTACCCCTTGATTGCACTAATATACATGGCTATGATTGAACGATAAAAAAAAAATTAAAAAAATAATAAATGTAAGAAAAAAATCAAAAACAAAAAAAGAAATCAACTCTTTGTAATCAATCGGGGGATTCAAGAGGGTGGTCAACCATTATGGCTGGTGGGCAGCACAGGGAGTGGACCCTCTGGACCAAACAGGGCTCCCATTACCATTCCATCCCAACCCATCCCCTTTCTGGAAGGAACAATTCAACACCAAATAGGAATTCAATTCCAAATCCCAACTGCCAAGGCAAATAGCCAGGTCCAGTGACCTGTTTCTTTGGCAACAAACTCCAGGACTCTGACTTTGGGTTTGGAAGTAATATGAGTTATCACAGAAGCCAGTGGGGAGTAGTGGAGAGAAGCTCAGGATTGAAGTCAGAAGAGCTGGGTTCAAATCCCAGCCCTGCTAGGTAACCTCTGGCCATCCCTTGTCTGAACTTCGCTTTCTTCATTTATAAGACAATCTGAAAAAATTTTAAATTACACTGGACCAGAGATTATGCCCATTTTATTCATCACGGAGGTCCCTGTGCCCATCTCAACAGCTGGTACCTTCTAAATCTATGGTCAACGTTTTTAATTGAATAAGACTAAAGAAATGCATCCCACATTTCATTTATGTGAATTTGTCCGTTTTCATTCAGTGAAAAACAGAGAGGAAAAGAAACAAAAAATACATTAAAATGAAAATATAAATAGTACCAAAGATTTTACTGGATGATCCACTCAATGCCTCCCTGCCCCAGAATGACACTGAAGCCCAAGCTGTGGGACTGTGCTTCCCGACCTTCCTGGTGGTAAGAATCTCACAGTACTGTCCTTCCTGACCTTCCTGGTGGTAAGAATCTTGCTGTACTGTCCTTCCTGACCTTCTTGGTGGTAAGAATCTCACTGTACTGTCCTTCCTGACCTTCCTGGTGGTAAGAATCTCGCTGTACTGTCCTTCCTGACCTTCCTGGTGGTAAGAATCTCACTGTACTGTCCTTCCTGACCTTCCTGGTGGTAAGAATCTCGCTGTACTGTCCTTCCTGACCTTCCTGGTGGTAAGAATCTCACTGTACTGTCCTTCCTGACCTTCCTGGTGGTAAGAATCTCGCTGTACTGTCCTTCCTGACCTTCCTGGTGGTAAGAATCTCACTGTACTGTCCTTCCTGACCTTCCTGGTGGTAAGAATCTCACTGTACTGTCCTTCCTGACCTTCCTGGTGGTAGGAATCTTGCTGTACTGTCCTTCCCGACCTTCCTGCTGGTAAGAATCTCACTGTACTGTCCTTCCTGACCTTCCTGGTAGTAAGAATCTCGCTGTACTGTCCTTCCTGACCTTCCTGGTAGTAAGAATCTCACTGTACTGTCCTTCCTGACCTTCCTGGTGGTAAGAATCTCACTGTACTGTCCTTCCTGACCTTCCTGGTGGTAAGAATCTCACAGTACTGTCCTTCCTGACCTTCCT
This sequence comes from Nycticebus coucang, assembly GCF_027406575.1. NCBI lineage: Eukaryota > Metazoa > Chordata > Mammalia > Primates > Lorisidae > Nycticebus > Nycticebus coucang. The sequence goes on along the minus strand of NC_069782.1, from coordinate 16,852,857 downwards.
GGTGGTAAGAATCTCGCTGTACTGTCCTTCCTGACCTTCCTGGTGGTAAGAATCTCACAGTACTGTCCTTCCTGACCTTCCTGGTGGTAAGAATCTCGCTGTACTGTCCTTCCTGACCTTCCTGGTGGTAAGAATCTCACTGTACTGTCCTTTCCGACCTTCCTGGTGGTAGGAATCTTGCTGTACTGTCCTTCCTGACCTTCCTGGTGGTAAGAATCTCACTGTACTGTCCTTTCCTGACCTTCCTGGTGGTAAGAATCTCGCTGTACTGTCCTTCCTGACCTTCCTGGTGGTAAGAATCTCACAGTACTGTCCTTCCTGACCTTCCTGGTGGTAAGAATCTCACTGTACTGTCCTTCCTGACCTTCCTGGTGGTAAGAATCTCACTGTACTGTCCTTCCTGACCTTCCTGGTGGTAAGAATCTCACTGTACTGTCCTTCCTGACCTTCCTGGTAGTAAGAATCTCGCTGTACTGTCCTTCCTGACCTTCCTGGTGGTAAGAATCTCACTGTACTGTCCTTCCTGACCTTCCTGGTGGTAAGAATCTCGCTGTACTGTCCTTCCTGACCTTCCTGGTGGTAAGAATCTCACAGTACTGTCCTTCCTGACCTTCCTGGTGGTAAGAATCTCACTGTACTGTCCTTCCTGACCTTCCTGGTGGTAAGAATCTCACTGTACTGTCCTTCCTGACCTTCCTGGTGGTAAGAATCTCACTGTACTGTCCTTTCTGACCTTCCTGGTGGTAAGAATCTCACTGTACTGTCCTTCCTGACCTTCTTGGTGGTAAGAATCTCACAGTACTGTCCTTCCTGACCTTCCTGGTGGTAAGAATCTCACTGTACTGTCCTTCCTGACCTTCCTGGTAGTAAGAATCTCGCTGTACTGTCCTTCCCGACCTTCCTGGTGGTAGGAATCTTGCTGTACTGTCCTTCCTGACCTTCCTGGTGGTAAGAATCTCACTGTACTGTCCTTCCCGACCTTCCTGGTGGTAAGAATCTCACTGTACTGTCCTTCCTGACCTTCCTGGTGGTAAGAATCTCGCTGTACTGTCCTTCCTGACCTTCTTGGTGGTAAGAATCTTGCTGTACTTTCCTTCCCGACCTTCCTGGTGGTAAGAATCTTGCTGTACTTTCCTTCCCGACCTTCCTGGTGGTAAGAATCTTGCTGTACTTTCCTTCCCGACCTTCCTGGTGGTAAGAATCTTGCTGTACTTTCCTTCCCGACCTTCCTGGTGGTAAGAATCTTGCTGTACTTTCCTTCCCGACCTTCCTGGTGGTAAGAATCTTGCTGTACTTTCCTTCCCGACCTTCCTGGTGGTAAGAATCTTGCTGTACTTTCCTTCCCGACCTTCCTGGTGGTAAGAATCTTGCTGTACTTTCCTTCCCGACCTTCCTGGTGGTAAGAATCTCACAGTACTGTCCTTCCTGACCTTCCTGGTGGTAAGAATCTCACTGTACTGTCCTTCCTGACCTTCTTGGTGGTAAGAATCTCACTGTACTGTACTTCCTGACCTTCCTGGTGGTAAGAATCTCACTGTACTGTCCTTCCTGACCTTCTTGGTGGTAAGAATCTTGCTGTACTTTCCTTCCCGACCTTCCTGGTGGTAAGAATCTTGCTGTACTTTCCTTCCCGACCTTCCTGGTGGTAAGAATCTTGCTGTACTTTCCTTCCCGACCTTCCTGGTGGTAAGAATCTTGCTGTACTTTCCTTCCCGACCTTCCTGGTGGTAAGAATCTTGCTGTACTGTCCTTCCTGACCTTCCTGGTGGTAGGAATCTTGCTGTACTGTACTTCCTGACCTTCCTGGTGGTAAGAATCTCACTGTACTGTCCTTCCTGACCTTCTTGGTGGTAAGAATCTTGCTGTACTTTCCTTCCCGACCTTCCTGGTGGTAAGAATCTCACTGTACTGTCCTTCCTGACCTTCCTGGTGGTAGGAATCTTGCTGTACTGTCCTTCCTGACCTTCCTGATGGTAAGAACCTCACTGGACTGTCCGACCTTCCTGGTGGTAGGAATCTTGCTGTACTTTCCTTCCCGACCATCCTGGTGGTAAGAATCTCACTGTACTGTCCTTTCCGACCTTCCTGGTGGTAGGAATCTTGCTGTACTATCCTTCCTGACCTTCCTGGTGGTAAGAATCTCACTGTACTGTCCTTCCTGACCTTCCTGGTGGTAAGAATCTTGCTGTACTTTCCTTCCCAACCTTCCTGGTGGTAAGAATCTCACTGTACTGTCCTTTCCGACCTTCCTGGTGGTAGGAATCTTGCTGTACTGTCCTTCCTGACCTTCCTGGTGGTAAGAATCTCACTGTACTGTCCTTCCTGACCTTCCTGGTGGTAAGAATCTCGCTGTACTGTCCTTCCCGACCTTCCTGGTGGTAAGAATCTTGCTGTACTGAGTCCATGAATGGCTGCTCCCTCATACTGCCCTGTGGATTATACACACTCACCAAATAACATTTAATATGTTGCTCTGTCCTTCCACATAATTTACAAGTATTACTGCATTAGGTTGTAGTCTTTTTAAATTCTACTTTATGGATGACTTATAAGAAGTTTCAAGGGAAACTTTGATTATATACAATTTTTCCTCAGACTTGACCTTGGGAAGCTTACCCTGCAAGATTTGGGTTATCTCACAGGGTCCTGTGAGGGAACCAAAATGTAAGCAGTGTGTACTAGAAGCACTCGACAAAAACAGCTGTAATCCTGCTGGGGGCTGCTTTGTAAAGCTATTTAACTTGGCCAAGGTCAAGAGACTTGATTACAACCCAGACCTCTTGGCTACCAGCTTGAGTGCTGGCATCTACAATGCAATTTTACCCAACAAAAGTGTGTTGAGTAATTATTAGGCATTCAGCAAAATGCAGGCCACACAGTGTGGTGCAAGAGAAATATACGGCATACAGCCCTGGCCAGCAAGAACTCAATGATTTGCACAAGTGCCCAGCTGGCCCCGAAGCCTGGCAAATCTTGGCACCTACCTGAAATTGGAGGCTGCTACTGGGGGTGTTCTCATTTACACACACACAGAAAGAGAGAGAGAGAGAGAGAGAGAGAGAGAGAGAGAGAGAATTGGTCCCAGCGCTTGATACCTGCCCTAAACTACATGTTCACTGTTAAAAAAAATTTTCCCCCCAGATTAATGCTGGCTTGTTTCCATCTCATTCCATGGGGTTTCAAATGGGGAAAGGAAACGCACTTGCACTTTCTGCCTCTCCTATCCTGCCCATATGGTACTTCTTGTCCTGCCAGGAAAGCCCTCCGGACACGGGGGGCCGGACATGGGAGGTATGTTCAATCCAACATCCAATTATTGAGCAGTTACAGTGACCAGAGGGGAGAACATGGCCTGGGGTCAACAGGAAAGCACCTGAGGGAAGGTCAGAGTTATACAAAAGCCTAAGGATGAACTTGACCTTCAGAGGAACACTGTAAATTTTGTCTTGATTTCGCTGTTTCACATCCATTCAACCTTTTTCTCATAATAGGATCCTAACTGCCTTTGGGGACAGACCCCACTGCCTGGCCCTGAGGCTAAGTATGCAACTCACACTTGGAAAATAAAGGAAATCCCACCCCTGTGACTAGTGTGATTAGTTCATGCGATATGTTTGTGCCCCAAATGGTCAGACCCATTCCCAAGACTATGGAGAAAGAAGTGATCTGTTTCTATGGAATTTCTGACCTGGGAGGATATGAGCCTGGAGCTGCCAGGGTAAGTCCATCCAGTGCCTGTCAGAAACTGAGACCAATATAGAAGAAAACTTGTTTAGATGTGAAGAAATAGACTCAGGTCAGGTCTTAGAAAAATCATTTGAACCCCTGAATCCAGTTATATCTGACTTTGAAGTCAAACAGTTCTGGATTTTAACTTACATTACTCAAATTACTCACTAACTAGTTTTTGTGGAATTTTTTTTTCTTTACCTAAGGCTAATAGGAGTTGGACTTTGCTTATTTGCAGTGGCAAGACTCCTAACAAATTGGAGCCATAAAATGGCAGAGCAGGCCTGGAGAACAGCAAGAGCAGAGACTGGGGTAGGGATGCAGGGATTGGGACGTCTCAGTCAAATACATCAAGAGTCATAGAAAGCCAGAGAGGGGGAGCATATTGTGAAAATACCAAGTGCTAGGAAGAGTCATTTGAACTTCTACCTGAATTTCTGAGAACCAAAATCCAGAGGCAAAAGGGGGAAAGAGCATGCCTAGACCCAAAGGCAGCCCAGGCACTGGCTGGTCCAGTTGCTGTCTCTCCTGCAGGGAACCCCTGCCCCATGCCAGAAGCTGTGCATCTGTGCTTCACATTGTTCCTTTAAAGAATAGTGCAGATTCTTCCCTGGGCAAACTGCACAGTTTCATTAGCTGCGGTCAGGAGGGGGACTGTGCTCCTTCAGACGGGTTGCAGCTGACAGACTGCTGTGGGGCACGTCTTGCAGGGAAGCTGATTCATCTTCTTTGTCGGCTGAGAGTGGGGGGTGCACACCTGTGTCCCAGGATGACTTCAGACAGAGAAGAGACAACAGGCCACACTGGGCTTCAGCTGCCTCTGCAGACGCTCTCGCTGTGGGGCCAACACAGGGTGGCCATGCCCAGTGGGCAGCCAGCAGTGGGGTTGTTTAAGTTCAGCTCCTGGGAATCCCCACGGGGGCTCTTCCTCTGAGTTCTGTCCCAACCCACAGCTTGGGTGCGGGGAGACAGACATCTGGGCTTGATTTGGCCCCCCCACTTACCCCTCTCAGCCGTCCACACACCACATTCTTCAGCCATTGCAGAATGCAAGTTGCTCAAAGATGCTTTGATGATGGAGGCCCAATGAGGGATAGAGGGGCAGTCGCATCACACCCACTTTTGACATAGGAGAATCCTGCTATATGTACCTACGTGAGAGAGAAAATAACAGAGAGATTGCAAGAGAACAACAGAACGGGCGTGACTGGTGAGACCCTCTGTCCACTCACAGGCCTGATGCCCTGCAGCAAGTGTACAATAGCGCTTGTGAATCTGTGCTGCCCACAGTATGTCCCAGTTCCTGCAGGCCTCACACTGCATCAGAAGCTTGTCATTTAATGATGGGGAAACATCCTGAGAAATGCAGCTTTGGGTTCTTTTTTATCACTGAGCAAGCATTGTAGAGGTTTCTTAACTCAACCTAGAGGGGACAGCCTCCCATACACCTGAGCTGTATGGTCCAGCCTACTGCTCCCAGGCTACAAACCTGTACAATATGTTACTACACTAAATACTGTAAGCACAAACCCACAGCCAATATTTTACTGAATGGAGTAAAACTCTTAGAACTGGAACCAGACAAGGTTGTCCTCTGTCACCTTTACTATTCAACATAGTGCTGGAAGTTCTAGCCAATACAATTAGGCAAGACAAGGAAATAAAGGGAATCCAAATGGGAGCAGAGGAGGTCAAACTCTCCCTCTTTGCTGACGACATGATCTTATACTTAGAGAACCCCAAAGACTCAACCACAAGACTCCTAGAAGTCATCAAAAAATACAGTAATGTTTCAGGATATAAAATCAATGTCCACAAGTCAGTAGCCTTTGTATACACCAGTAACAGTCAAGATGAGAAGCTAATTAAGGACACAACTCCCTTCACCATAGTTTCAAAGAAAATGAAATACCTAGGAATATACCTAATGAAGGAGGTGAAGGACCTCTATAAAGAAAACTATGAAATCCTCAGAAAGGAAATAGCAGAGGATATTAACAAATGGAAGAACATACCATGCTCATGGACGGGAATAATCAACATTGTTAAAATGTCTATACTTCCCAAAGCAATCTACCTATTCAATGCCATTCCTATCAAAATACCAACATTGTACTTTCAAGATTTGGAAAAAATGATTCTGCGTTTTGTATGGAATGGGAAAAAACCCCGTATATCTAAGGCAGTTCTTAGTAATAAAAATAAAGCTGGGGGCATCACCATACCAGATTTTAGGCTGTACTACAAAGCCATAGTGCTCAAGACAGCATGGTACTGGCACAAAAATAGAGACATAGACACTTGGAATCAAATTGAAAACCAAGAAATGAAACTAATATCTTACAACCACCTAATCTTCGATAAACCAAATAAGAACATACCTTGGGGGAAAGACTCCCTATTCAATAAATGGTGTTGGGAGAACTGGATGTCTACATGTAAAAGACTGAAACTGGACCCACACCTTTCCCCACTCACAAAAATTGATTCAAGATGGATAAAGGACTTAAATTTAAGGCATGAAACAATAAAAATCCTCAAAGAAAGCATAGGAAAAACACTGGAAGATATTGGCCTGGGGAAAGACTTCATGAAGAAGACTGCCATGGCAATTGCAACAACAACAAAAATAAACAAATGGGACTTCATTAAACTGAAAAGCTTCTGTACAGCTAAGGAGACAATAACCAAAGCAAAGAGACAACCTACACAATGGGAAAGGATATTTGCATATTTTCAATCAGACAAAAGCTTGATAACTAGGATCTATAGAGAACTCAAATTAGTCCACATGAAAAAAGCCAACAATCCCATATATCAATGGGCAAGAGACATGAATAGAACTTTCTCTAAAGATGACAGACGAATGGCTAACAAACGCATGAAAAAGTGTTCATCATCTCTATATATTAGAGAAATGCAAATCAAAACAACCCTGAGATATCATCTAACCCCAGTGAGAATGGCCCACATCACAAAATCTCAAAACTGCAGATGCTGGCGTGGATGTGGAGAGAAGGGAACACTTTTACACTGCTGGTGGGACTGCAAACTAGTACAACCTTTCTGGAAGGAATTATGGAGAAACCTCAAAGCACTCAAACTAGACCTCCCATTGGATTCTGCAATCCCATTACTGGGCATCTACCCAGAAGGAAAAAAATCCTTTTATCTTAAGGACACTTGTACTAGACTGTTTATTGCAGCTCAATTTACAATCGCCAAAATGTGGAAACAGCCTAAATGCCCACCAACCAGGAATGGATTAACAAGCTGTGGTATATGTATACCATGGAATACTATTCAGCCATTAAAAAAAATGGAGACTTTACATCCTTCGTATTAACCTGGATGGAAGTGGAAGACATTATTCTTAGTAAAGCATCACAAGAATGGAGAAGCATGAATCCTATGTACTCAATTTTGATATGAGGACAATTAATGACAATTAAGGTTATGGGGGGGAAAGCAGAAAGAGGGACAGAGGGAGAGGGGTGGGGCCTTGGTGTGTGTCACACTTTATGGGGGCAAGACACGATTGCAAGAGGGACTTTACCTAACAATTGAAATCAGTGTAACCTGGCTTATTGTACCCTCAATGAATCCCCAACAATAAAAAATAAATAAATAAATAAATAAATAAATAAATACTGTAAGCAATTGTAATACACTATGAAGTATTTGTGTATCTAAACATAAAAAAGTGCAGTAAAAATATGGTATTATAATCTTAGGGGACCACCATCATATATGTGGTTAATAGTTGACAGATGTCATTACCCCACCCTGTATGACTGTATTCATCAACATAAGCAGAACTAGCTATTGAAACAATCAATACCAAGATCTAAGTGGCATGACACAATAAAGGCTGATTGTCCACTTACTGTTACAATGTGAAGTGAATTGAGAGGTTCTCCTTGGTGGCTATGCTCCAAAATCAGGATCTGCCTTCTGTGACACTGTCCCATAGAACACCCCAGAAAGGGAGCAGAGCTGCTGTGGTTGGATTCTCCAGAGCAGGCTGAGGTGGAAATCAGGGGCTGGCCGTTTATTAGGGAGTTCTTTTGAGATTAACATCTGTAAAGGGGAGGTCTGTGATTGGATAGAGGGAAAAGATGAGCTGCAATGCAGTCCCCAAAAAGGTTTCTGCCAAGCTGGTGGCCTTCCAGACTTGTCCTGAGTTGGAGCAAGGTGGTGATGCTGTTACACTTCTGGGCTGATCAGTCTTTGGCTGTAGATGAGAACCGCCTTCTAGCAGCACTCCCAGCAGCTGAGAAAACAAGCGTCTATCACTAAGGGTGATCTGGGCATGCGTCACAGCATCCAGCACGGGAGGACTGGGGCAGGAGGTGGCAAAATTTTGGTAAATGGTCTCTGTCACAACTGCTCACCTCTGCTGTTGTAGCATGGAAGCAGTCATGGGCAATGTGTGAACAAATGAGGGTGACTACATCCAATAAAACTTTATTTACAAAAACAGTCTGGGGGCCATGGTTTGCACACTTCTAGGCTAGAAGATCACAGAAGCATTTATTTTTTTAATTTTTTTTATTAAATCATAACTTTATACATTGATGCATTTATGGGGTACTGCTTCAATATACAATGTGAAATGTTTACATTGAACTAAGTAACACATCAATCACAATTATACTCATTTCTTAATAGTTTTGAAATGTACCATTGCATCATGCACATTAGGTTTATCACAGAAGCATTTAAAGACCAAGTCTAGAAGTGACTTTGATAGTCACTTCTGGCCAGAACCCAGTCACCTTAGTCCCTATTTAAATGCAAAAGATTAGGAAATGGTATCTTTCTGTGAGTCCCAGAACAAAATGAGCAGAATTTGAGAGCAGTCACACCCTGCCATAGTGGAGTTCTTATGTTTAAAAAAGCCATTTTGTTAACATGATTCAGCCCTGAAATACATTATATGTTTTTTATTCATCTATTACTAAATAGAGTAATATGTACTTTGTTTCAACAGAGACTTCTGACCTTTTCTTTTCTTTTCTTTCGAGACAGAGTCTCACTGTGTAGTCCTGGGTACAGTGCCATGGCATCACAGCTCACAGCAAGCTCAAACTCCTAGGTTCAAGCAATCCTCCTGCCTCAGTCTCCCCAGTATCTGGGACTACAGGTGCCCACCACAACACCCAGCTAACTTTTTTCTTATTTTTAGTAGAGATGGGATTTCTCTCTTGCTCAGGCTGGTCTGGAACTCCTGAGCTCAGGCAATCCTCCTGCCTCAGCCTCCCAGAGTGCTAGGATTACAGGGATGAGCCACTCCACCCAGCCTGAGACTTCAGAGATTTTCAAGAGTACTTTGCATTGCGTATGAATTTTGCTGCCAGCACTAGTGTTAGAAGCTAACCCTCACATGACTGTGACTCCACATGGAGGGAACAGGGAAGGGCATGAGGGAGAGTCAGGCAGACCTGGGATCAGACCTCAGCTCAGAGCCTCAGTTTCTCCATCTCTAAAATGAAATGATAACAGTGCCTACTTCCTGTGCGTGTTGCAAGGATGAAAATGCTACGATATATACTAAATGCTTAGTGGTGGCACATAGTAATCACTCAGTAAATAACAAAGATTATGAGTACTTTATTAAAAGCAGGGACATAAAATGTAGGTGACCTAGGCAAGTTGCTGCATGTACCTGGACCTTGATTTCATCCTCTACAAGAATGTGGATAATCAGATGGTCCCCCCAGCACATAGGCTTGCGATGAGTAAGTGTTCCTGTGACTCTCATAATTAAAAATGAACAGGATACAATAGTAATACCCACCTGGGAGGTATTGTTGGGAGGATAAAGTCTAGGTCAATAAAAATGTGTTAAGGGTGAATTACGTGCCGGATGGTGTAATAGATTATAGGGAAACAAACATAAATAAGAGACTGTATATTTATCAACTGCCCAGAGCTTAGTGGTTTAAAGCAACTATTTTATTCTTCAGCGTTCTGTGGGTTACAGGTGGTTCTTCTACTGGTTTTACCTGGGCTCCCTCATTCGGCTGCAGTTACTTGGTAGTTATGGATTGAGCTCAGCTGGGACCGCTGGGGTGGCTGGAGTGAGCCCCAGAGCCTGAGCACTTCCCCAGCCTCTGAGAGTGTCATCATTGCTGATGTCACATTGTTCAAAGCAAACAAGTCAGGCCAAGTCCAGAGTCTATGTGGGAAGGGCCACATGAAGGCACAGCTATCAGCAAGAGGGATTCATTTAGGGTCATTACCTGAACAATTTATCACAAATATCTTATCCATCCTTAAGTTATGCTGCTGGGAAGTGCCCACCTCTCTCCACAGCCCATCTTCCTGTCATTCATAGAACGGCCTGGTAAACTGAACTCTGACTTCCCACTCAGAGCACCAGACACCATGAGATCCATCTAACATCCTTAGCTCAGCCCTACCCACACTCCGCTGGCCAGAGTCCACTCACATGGCCACACGGCGACTGCAAAGGAGGCTGGGACATATAATCTCCCTGCAAGCCCCAGCACTGGGCACTAGCTCAGCCCTCACAGAGACTCCTGGGTTGATATTAGTTCTTACCTCACACCCTGGGAAGCTCATAGCAGATCATCCTTTGCCCTTTGACTAGGCTGACAGTGTAGTGACAATGGGGGTGGTGGGTGGGAAAGATGGGGAGACAGTGGGGTTCATGGAAGCTGAACCACCAACCAGGTCTGGACTAGGATGGATTTCAGCCAGACATTGCACCAGGTCCCAAGGTCCTGGCATGAGCCCCTGAAGTGAATGTGATAGGATTCCTTGGTGGTTCATGTCTCTTAGAACATCATTGCCCTTGTCTTCGTGTTCAAAGCCAAGTTCTAGTTTGAATGGAAGGGATGATCTCTTGGGATGTCAGTGGGATACCCCCACTTAGCCAGCCATGAACATAACACACTTAATTCAATTTGAGTCTCTCTAAACTCTTATGTACCATGATCCTCTTGGAATTTGTGCAAATAATTGTAGAAACAAATACTATATGTGAACGGTGTGGCAAGGAACAGCAGGGAGGCAAATTAGATGTATTTTTCCTGCTCACACACCCTCCATTGTCCAATCAAACATCACTTGCAAAATGTAAGTTCAGCAATCAAATTATTAACAATTCTAAGGTGGTAATGGCAGAGTATTAAACCAGGTACAGCTCCCTGCTGAACCCGGGGCACTGCACATGCCCATGAAGCTGACATAGTTATTTGTAATTTTCACAGATGCTTTCCACTAAACATGTTCCAAAGGGATGTCTTGATCACCCCTCTACATCATCATCAAATATTCTTCTCACTTCTCTCTTGCCCATCTCAATAAATGGTTCTGCTCTCTACCCTCTTGCTGAAGTCGTGTGGACACCTCTGTCCCTCTCCACCAGCCCCTACCCTCTTCCACACCCAAGCCATTGCCAACCCCTATTAATGTACAGCTCCAAAATATTTCCCCAATTCTGTCCATTTTAACTTCTCACCACTACCCCTCATGAAAGCCACCATCAACTTTTGTCTAGACAACTACAGGAGCCACTTAATTGGTTTTCCTATTTCCACTTGTTCCCCTTCTGGTTCATTCTCCATCACTTTTCAGAGTGATCATCCCAAGATGTCAACTGACTACTGAAATCCCTTCCTTCGCTGGCTCCTTCAGTCCCTTCAGGTCTCAGGTTGAAAGTCATTTCCTGAGAGAGGCCTTCCTGGAGCACCCAGTATAAAGCAAGTCTGCCCCACACCCGCCCTATTATTCCTTCTCAGAAAGCCTGGGTGTTTTTCCTGTAACATGTTTATCAAACCTGCAACTGTGTCTGTGAGCTAGAGTACAAGTTCAAGGACAACACTCTGTTTCACTCACTGCACTACACCTGGCAATAGCACAGTGCTTGGTCCTTGGTGGGCACTCGGCTTTTAAGGACTGAATAATTGGGTTCACGAGGTAAAGGAGAGGGAAGAGCCTAGGCTAACTCTCAGGTCTCTGGCTCAGAGGACAGAGAGGTAGTGGTAGCACAGAGGAGGGGGTGCCATTCTGAGGGAAAAATAAGTCATTGAGAGAAAGAACGGCTGATGCACAGGAAATGTCTCTGTAGGCTACAGAGAAGTAAATAACAAAAAGCAACCCTAGCTAGTCAGTGTAAGGTGAGGTGACCACGCCACCCAAATCAGTGTACTGAAGAGAATGGGGCCCTGTGAGACTTACACCTGGATCATAAGCGTAATTTTCAGGACTGATGAGGCAGGCACTGTGTCACGGGGCCCAAGAGCAAGGGGGCTTCAGTTCCTTCTGGAGCTAAGAATAAGAAAGCCCTTAGGAAAACAGGCATTGGTCTGTGTTCATTCTCTCTCTCTCTCTCTCTCTCTCTCTCTCTCTCTCTGTCTCTCTCCTTTCCCCAAGGAAAGACTGTGATTGGCCCAGCTTTGGTCAGGTGACACTCCTCCTTTGCTCAGCTAGGCCCAGGGGGCCGGAGACCACGTCACAAACATGGCTTCCAGCTGGTGTATGAAGCTTGGCAAACTCCCTAAGAGACATCAGCTATGCACTCTGGGATTCAGACGCAGCTGGCTCCATATGCTGTCACGTCAAATAAGGGGTAGAGTCAAGTGTTTTCTAAAAGGCCCAAGCAGAGACAGACAGTCAGGGAAGACTTCCCAGAATAGGTGAACTTTAAGAGATTGGCAGACTTGGGGTGGAGGTTTCAGGGGAAAGAAACAGCATGAATGAAAGCCAGGAAGCGCAGCATAAAGGAAGTGAAATTGATCGCTCTCATTTCTCTTTTGATAGTCCCCCATGTCACATTAGTCTCTTTTTTGTGTGTGGGGGGGAGGTAATAATCTGAGGATTTACGATCGTGCTCCCCATCATCCTTTTGCTCTGTAGAGGTGGGGCCACAGTGAGCACCTCGCTATTACTGACATTTTCTACAGGGTTCAGGCCATGGGCCTAGAAGTGCAGCCATTTTATGAGAGGCTGTTAAGGACATTTACAAAGATTTCTCTAACAGTTTTCAGATCATGCCATTAGCGGATCAATCCGTACTTTAAGTGACATAAAATACAGTGGAATAGAACATACCAGAATTCATTGCAGGCAGTAAGGGTAAACACAGCTCTGTAAAACTTTTGTTTCAGTCGCGTGTATATGAATATGTAGATCATGGTCAAAAATACTGAAGAATGGTGCACTGGGAAAGGCCTGAATGAGACTCCCTCTTTATTAAGTTCTATTCCCTGGGAAATGGTTTTATGAGAGTCTGAATTGGTCAGTGGGGTTAATTGGATGGTTTCCTAAGATTTGAAATGTGGATGGAAGAGAATCCTCCAGCTTTTGGATTTTTGTGTTTTAAAGAGGTGCCAGAAATATATGCCGTGCTAACCTTCCTCTCCTTCCTCCTCCTTCCTCTCCTTCTCCACTCCTACCTCTGTCCAGTAACAGGTCTATCCACATGCAGGAGACAGAATCAGGGACCAGGCAGAGGCAGACCGGTCCGAAATGCTCACACTTGGATAGGTAAGGATTTGCTGCTCACCAACCCTGATGTGGGTTCCTCTGACGAACTCTTTAATGCCTTAACAGTGGCTGACCATGACTCTGGACCTAAGATGAGGCACAAAATGACCAGACTTCCCTCCTGTCGGTGATGAACCCACATCTTCAGACAGCCACACCAAGCGTTCAAGTTCACAAGTGTCTGCTTAGCAAACTCAGCAAATGTTCAGGATTTTGGCCACTTGGCCAAGATCCTACAAGCCAATAGATCACACTGCCCCCTGCCCCACCCATGGAAAAATTGCAGTGTTTGGGTCAGTGCAGCCACTGAACAAATGCCCAGTTGGCCAGCGAGCCACGCCTCCATCTTTTCACTGTGGGAGGTCAGTTTCCTAAGAATCCATCATTGAATTTCTCAGTCCCTCCTTTCTTATTATGCAATCCAGCTGTTTTCCACAGCTGCCTGCTGGGATGACAGTACTGGGCCGGGAGACCAGCTCCCCAGCCTGAGCCCAGTTGGCCTTCTGTCCCCTCAGCTCTTGGAGTCTTCCTCTGCAGAATGGGAGAATCCTACCTCGTTTCCCCACAGGGCTGCAGAGAGGATTGGATGGCATGGTGCCACTTCTATAAACAGAAGGCAGGGTAATCTTCTAAGCCACTTTTCCTGGCTAGAGAGTGGTGGGAGTCTGGGATGGGGCGAGGGAGGCGCCCGGGGACGCTTGAACCAAATGCTGACCCAGTGATACCTTCACTGTGCTTGGCCCTCGGCCTACCCACAACTTTCCCAGCAATCTTGCCGCTGCCACACCTTTAAACCACCCAGCAAGAAAGGGGGAAACTATTCCTCCCAGTCAAGCCCTCAGGTCCTCCCTCTGAAACCGGAGCTTCAGGGACAGCAAGTGAGCCGTGACTCAGTGTCTAGTCCGTGGCCCGGCAGGTGCACGCGGCGGCTCAGGGCGTCCAGCCAGGCTGCTGACCGTGCTCCTCGGGTCTGCATGGGAACCAGGAGGCTCAAGGGGCAGCTGAGCTCAGGGTAGCTGAGGTTGAGGAGAAACCTGGGCCGGAGGGAGTGAGGGCAGAGGGTCAGAAAGGTGCCCCACGTGGGCCAATCGGATCAGCTATGCATGGGCTGGGGTGGTGGGTTGAGCGTCCAAGGCTTCGGGAGCCAAGGCGAGTCTGGTCGGCAGTCACAGAGCTGCCACCTGGAGGATCCCTGGAAGGGAATCTGAACAGCCCGTGGTCTGCTCAAGGCCCAGAGCGTGACTGAGGCTGAGGAGCGAGGGCTGCTGGCTCCTTTCAGGCTTCTGGTCAGACCCCCCACCTCGGACCCTGGGGCATCCAGGGATGATACTCGCCTGGCTCAGCTGCTCCAGAAGTGGAAATTGTAACATGAGAAACATCTGCTCCGCTTCTTGGGAGCGAAGAGGCCTCAGAGCTCGCCTCCTTCCTTACCCCTCACGACTCTCCTCTTTAGTCTCTTTCCTCTGGATATTTACAAAAGTAAAATGTGATTCCAGGGTTCACAAACCGGACCCCAGAGATAACTGGTCTGTCCGCCTCATCTGATACCGCAGAGGCCCCCCAAGAAGCAGGAGGCAGGGGAGCCGGGAGCAGAGCAGAAGGGAAAGGTGCAGGGAATCCAGGGAATGAGGGTCAGCCGGACTCTCACCTTGGCTGCCTCACCATCTGCTTCCTGACAGCTGGGAGGCTTTGATTTTCCTCTCCTTGCCTTGGAAGCTCCTCAGCCCCAGGCCACACCTTCCGCCTGCACCTTATTTCCTACAGAGCTCACTGCCAGAACTTAGCAATTCATAAATCATGGTGAAATAAAGAGCATCTATTCTAGAGGATGTTAAATAGTTCAATAAATCAGGCCAATTAGATGTCTTCCTACCAAAAGGAACCAGTCACACCAAAGTCAGACTGTTCCCTGCTGGCTACTAGCAACTCAAACCACGCATCTTTGACCAATATTCAGGTCAAATTGAACACCCACATTTACGTTCTTTTAACATTATGGCAAAGTCTAGCTACTCTCATCGGGTTTTGTCTTTAATCTCTCGGCCTCTGATCTCCTAGTCACATCAGCTCATGTGCTTCATCGGAGAGCCAGAGATGCTCGAGGCTGATTACCATGACGCCTCTTAGGCAGCCTCTGTGGATTCAGAGATTAAAATGTGAAATGAGAACAGTGGCTTGAACAAAGAGGTCAGTGCTTTCCTGCTCTGGATAGGAAGAGACAGGCTCGGGAATAAAATGCTCTTAGTCTCACAGGAAGAAGAAAAGTGTTCAATCCCTTCTCTTCCTAGTGCACCATTTTATCATTACCTGACACTGCAGTCTATTTTGTATATGTAACTCCTGGTCCCCCACTAGAAGGTAAACTCCATCAGGACAGAAACCTTGCCTCTTGGGGTTGATTATTCACCACTCTCTCCCCTATGCCCAGGACAGTACCTGGCATATAGCAGGCTTTCGGTAAATATTTATTCAGTGGGCGCACTTGGTTAAATGAATCTCTCTGATCAGATTAAATCATGGGGCGATAAATAAAATGTCTAACTACACAAATGATTAGACAATGGGCACCGATGTGCATAGCCCTACACAGAGGGGACTGTGAGGGTTTGTGAATGAATATGACAATGATAATATAAATGCTGGCAGCAACGGCTAAAAATTATGCTTCTCTATGCTAGGGAGGGTGCTAAGCGTTTATGAATATTGTTTCAGTAAATAATTACAATGTCTAGTCCCGTTTTAAAGATGGTATACACAATGGAATACTAGTCAGCCTTTAAAAGAAGAAAATTCTGCATTTGCAACAACAGAGATGAGCCTGGAGAACATTATGCTAAGTGAAATAAACCAGGCCCAGAAAGACCAATATTATCCGACCTCACTTATACATGGAATTTTCAGAATTAAAACTCATAGAAGTGGAGAATAGAATCACAGTCACCAGAGGCTGGGGGTGGGGTGGGGTATGGGGAGTCCTTGGTCAAAGGGCACAGAGTTTCAGATAGACAGGAGGAATGAGCTACAAGATCTATCCCACAGGAAGGTAAATAGTCAATTAAAAATGTGTATTTCAGCCAGGTGTGGTGGTTCACACCTGTAATCCTGGTACTCTGGAAAGCTGAGGTGGGTGGATTCCCTGAGTTTAGGAGTTCAAGACCAGCCTGAGCAAAAGCAAGGCAGGTCTCTACTAAAAACAGAAAAACTAGCCACACATTCTGGTGGGCACCTGAAGTCCCAGCTACTGAGGAGGCTGAGGCAGGAGGATCACCTGAGCCCAAGAGTTTGAGGTTGCTGTGAGCTATGATGCCAGAACGCTCAAAAAAAAAAAAAAAGTATATTTCAAAAACAATAAAATGACAAAGTTTAATAAGAAAATTTCCAGAGTTAGGAATGTATCTTATTTCCTTATTATATTTCATGTAGAATCTAGTACACACATAGTAGATACACAATAAATATGTGTATATCCAATGAATTAATTCCTAGAATCAGAAAGTACACAACAAATAATGATAGAGGATATTCAAAGAAAAAAAGAAAAATTAAGGCAAAAGTCCCAAAATGGCTCTCTCCTTGGTAGAGCTAACTTTTATGCCTCTTATACAGTACCTTATGCTCAAAGGATAATTGTCAAGGCCCACAGGGGATGCTGGTTTCACACAGAGAGTACTAAACCCACGTCTACTAAGTGTTTTGCCGTCTGATAACTGAGGTGGCTACTAAGTGACTAATAGGGAACATATACAGAATGGATACGCTGGGCAAAGGGATCATTCAAATCCCAGGCAGGAGGGAGGGGGATGACTCAAGATTTTATCACACTACTCTGAAAGGTAGACAATTTAAGAGAGGTGAATCATTTATTTCTGGAATTTTCCATGTAATATTTTCAGACCATAGTTGACTTCAGGTGACTGAAACTGTGGAAAGGGAAACCACAAATAAGGCAGGAAGTCCTGTATTTTTAAGTGTTCGTTAAAGTTCTTGGCATCGTACTTGTCGCGTGTATCAAGAAAAACTGGTTCATAACCTGGGGTCCTACCAAGTAGTAGAACAGAATAGTCTAGACTTGAACACCTGGATAGGTAAGCATCTGATATAATGTCTAAGACATAGAAAACACTCAAAAAATACACTGAATAAATTATTGGTGGTCTCACGGTATCCAGTACAGTATCTGACATAGAATGAGTACTTAATAACCAGCTATTGAATTGTATGATTTCATGATTTTACTGGACTAATAAATATATCTTCCATTTATCTTAGTACCTAGCCAGATACTAAGTATGTTGCATTTATATTCTCATTTAATCTGCATATCAACTCTACAAAGCAGGTATTATTGTCTATATCTTATAGATAAAGTAACAGAGCCTCAGAAAGTCTATGTAATTTTCCTAAGGTTCCTGCTATGATTTGAATGTGTCCCCTTCAAAATGCAGGCTGACAATTTCCTCTGTAGTACTAGAAGGAGGGGCCTGTGGGGCAGTGTTAAGTCATAAAGGCTCCATGCTCATGAATGAATCAATGACTTATAAAAATGCAAGAACTAGCTTAGGCCCCCTCTCCCATCATGTGAGACCATAGCGTTCAAGGAATCATCTTGGAAGCAAAGGCCAGGGCCCTCCCCAGACACTAAATCTACTGATGCCTTGTTGTTGGACTCTCCAGCCTCTAGAGCTACAGGAAATAGATTTCTGTTCTTTATAAATTACCCAATCTCAGGTATTTTGTTGCAGTGGCACAGAGTAAGGCAATCCCACAGACAGGAAAGAAGCAGGAATCGGCCCTGCCCTGTCAGCTGCTCCTGACAGAGGCACTGAATTGTGGCAACACGAACGACCCTGAGAAACCCCTAAGCCCCACAAGGCAGCTATCTGAAAAGAACTCCAGGTACATGACAGAGCCATAAGGTGGCACTCAGCCTTCTGACTGAGTGTCCCACAGCCAGTTATCTCTTTCCCTATGCACTCCTTTGAGGCTTGGGGAGGAACACAAAAAATTTGAGGGCTCTGAGTCCACCTGAGGTGTCCGGTATCCACATTCTTTGCTTTCATCGTATTCTATAATTCAGGTCTTTTGAAAACACACGAAGTAGATATTGGTTTTATTCCCAGTTTTTGTTTTGTTTTTTTTTTTTTTTTGAAGGAAGAAACTGAGGTGTAGGGAAACTGAGTTACTTGTCCAAGTTCATACAACTGGTATGTGGGAAAGCTGGGATTTGAACTCAGACCAACTAGCTTCCTAAACACTTAACCACCATGTCTGCTTTATTTATTTATTATAGTGTCCAGAAACTACCAGTTAATGAACTAGTATTGATATAATAATTATAGTCATGACAACTCGGTAGTGAATGTTTACAGTTTGCTGGGCATTGTCCTAGAACATATTGCTTATTTGATCTGTCTGCTTGTGCTATGGACTGAATACTTCTCACCAGTTGGATACCTCCATTTGCTCCTGGTACTCATGCCCTGTTTTGGTTTTGCCTTTGCTTTTGAGGATGAACTATATACCTCTTTTGCTCTATATGTTTTGTACTTTATACTTTGGGGGAACTACAGTAAGGAAGACACACAGAATTAATGTTGATACCGCCAATCTCTGCCTTCTAGTACACCTATTAACAATGACCCTGGTTTCCTGCTCCATTCTACCAAATCATCAAATTACACTCCCATGAGGACTTTAAAGCAGACATTGTAATAATGCTCCTGCCCTTCTGGAATACACCTGATTAGAAAACTCTGAGATGGGGTGTAAACTCATTAACAACCAGAATGGCTTCATCAAGTGGAATCTGCTAAAAATCATCCCATTAAAAAACCCCTAAGCAACAGAAAGAGAAGGGGAGGAAGGAGTGCAGATGCTAAATTTTTTTGAAGTTGGAAAATGAATAATTCAAAGAGATGCCTTTAGGTGTTTTCCAGAAATAAGTGTGTTACACTGTTATCGTTAGAATCAATATTTTGTCAGTATGAGGCTCACACATTAATTGAGCTGGCAAACACTCCTGAATATAATTTAAGCAGCCAAGGAATGATAATAACAACCCCTAACATCGGTATGAAGTACGGTGTGCAATACTTTATCTCCTATATTGTGTTGCTTTGCCCGTGCCACACCCATTGAGATCTAAAAGACTTCCACTTAAATATAAGAAAACTAAGATTCGGAATGTTGGTTTTTTTAAATTCAATCCATTGTTTGTTCTATTGCTCTTTAATTGCAAATAGTAATGATAAAATAAAGGAAATTAACCTTGGGAAAGCAGATATACCTCCCCCTCCACAATTCTGCCTGAGTCCTGCCTGGTAGATTGGATTGTTGCTTTTACAAGAGGTGATAAAGAAGGAATTAAATGGATGGGATTCCTCCCTTCTGCATGCTTACAAGTGAATAAAGCAATAGCACTTCTTATCTAAAGAATATGCACTTATTTATTTATCAAATACAAAGATACAGGGCTTTGCTAGCATATGAGGAACTTTTGTGCAAATTTCAAAGAAAGCTCCTCACCCCTGAACTGATACCACCCCAGACAAAGATGCAACTACAGGGACATAGCGCGCTGGCCAGATTTTAGCTTCCACTTGCCCCACAAGTCAGACAGCTTTGTCCGGTGCACAAATTGCACAACCAGAGGCAGAGGTTCATTGGGTAGAGAAGCAGACATATATAAATATATTATTATAGCAGTGTATAAATATCATGAAAGAGGTTTGAGAAGGGCACTACAAAAGGATAACTAAAAGATCTATTCAAAATATGATTTTCAATGCTAAGTAACTGAGGTCTGAGAGAGCTCAGCTCATAATGACTTTTTTCCCTGCGCCTGAATCCTTCAAGAGATAAACTGTTCAAAGAAACTGATACTAGAGAATATGACTTTAGGTCTATGAGAAAGTGAACTTCCTCATACGAAATCTCAGACTCAGACCCACTGGCCAGGTCAGTTGCAGACAGCGTTGGGTCATCCCTGGTTCCATGTTGAGGATTAGTCATGTCAATTCAACTTTTGCAGAAGTCAAGCAGAACGTGTGTTTCTTGCAAAGCGGATTATAGAATAGTGAACAAGGGAAGAAGGGTTCAAGCCACTCATTCTCAGTTCCTTCTCCCAAATTCACCAAAAATTTGCTCCTCCCCACCTGGGGGAGGAGGTAGAGAAAATCCGGGAGACTTACAGAGCTCTTTCCCAGAGCTCCTCCCACTGGGAAAGAAATCTGAGGAGTAGGGAATAGGCCCACCTTACACCTAGCCCCAGTTAACCAATGACGGTGTTATCCCTTTCTCTCCTCAGCACTCCACCAGGAGCAGGACTAAGTCTGTTTCACCCTCCATTTCATCTCCAGCACTTGGTGCATAGTAGGCATTCCATAAATATTTGTTAAAAATAATGATTAAATGTTGACTAGAACTATCAGGAAAGGTTTCCAGGAAGAAAATGATGTTTGAGTTAATCCTTGAAGAATCACTAGGCAAGAAAAAGTGATCAAAGGACGTTGCAAGTAGTTCAATAGGGACAGTAAGGTCAATGCAAGGGGAAAGACAGAAGGGGACACTGGAGAATCTGTTATCATAAAATGTCCTGTATGCCAACCAGATGAGTTATTGGAATGCAAAGAAAATTAAACAAGAATGAGCCATTGGGGAGCAGAGTAAGGTCTAGGTTAACACAGCAGCAGTTGCAACCTCACAGATAGGCGTCCCCCACACCTCCCTTTAAATCCCATTTAAATGGAGATGCACCAAAAGACTAACACCTGTTTTTTACCAGAGCTAATAGACAAGCAAAGATGGTAAATGAGAAGTTCTGCCACCCATTTTATGGTGGGGGATGCCCTAGAAAGTGCATTTTAGAGCCTCTCATGAAGTACCTTAAACCAGAACTGCAAAACCCCCCTTCCCCCAAAGGAGAAGCCAGCTCACTGACTTACTCATAGTCTCTCCCCATGGATCAGGATTCAGAGAGTTGCCTTTCATCCAGGTACCCAGAACTTGTGTGAGCCAGCCAGAGCCTTGATCCTGTTTTCAACCACATCAGCTCCTCTGTGTACAGATCCCTCTAGAGAGCACTACTCCCAGAATAGACATGGTAGCATATTGGGATAAGCAGGTTCATCTCAGGTAAAAGCAAATAAAACTCTGAGAGGAGAACAAACAGGAAGGAGGGGCAAGGTGATGGGAACAATTTGGTTTTCAGAGTGACTGCTGAAAGGTGTAAGCGGTGGGGCCCAGAGATGAGACCGGAGTGGAGATGTCCAGGCCAAGTTCATTGAAAGGGGACGGTGATCAGCCTACGCAGTGCAAAGGTGGTGGGCTGCACCCTAGGGGCAGTTAGAGACCCTTTTTATATGGGGCCACAGGGGGTGGGCAAATTCCAGGGCTTGTCCAGAAATTTAGGGTCCTTTGGTGGGAAGAACCTCACAGGTGGGGCTAACCAGTTCCTCTGTGTCTTTGTCTTAGGAGGAGAAGATGGGGAAGAAGAGGGGAAAGGTTTGTGTGTGGATGCATTAGGCCCCCCAACCCCTGCAGAATGCCTCTCATTCAGAGAACGCATTAGCAGGAGCAGGAGACCACCTCCCTCGGGTGTGCCCACACACGAAGCAGAGCAAAGCTGAGCTTCAGGTTGACATCCTAGGCAGGGGGCCTCCTGGTATCCAAGTGGATATAAGTGGCACTAAAGATGTTTATTCCTCCAGCCCTCTGCACTGGCAAACCTGAAGCCAGGAGAGACCTAAAGATCTCCATCAAACAGACAGCAACAAAAAGAAGAATGATACATCTATGGAGAGATTCTGCAGCTTAAAGGGGAAAGCAATCTCGTAATTTTCTACAAAAAAACATAAAGTGCTTAAAGGCATCTATCTGCTTGGCATGTTAAGAGAATTCAAGGAACAAATGAACTGAGATGAAGACAAAGGTGACCAGAAAGACCATTATTCATTTATCAGGGGTGTGTCCAGCCACTGCCTTGGACACCTGGATGCAACAGTGAAACAAAACAAATATTGATCCCTGCCCCATAGAGCTTACATTCTAGCAGGGGGAGACACATAGAAAACAAGAGCAATGAATAAGTAAGATATTTAGCAAATTAAAAAGTGATTAGCATTGTGGAACAAAGTGGGAGATGGAGCAGGGTGGTGGATCAGAAGCACTGTGCAGTCTATAACTCCCAATAGGTGTTTGGGTCAGGCTGGCCTGGGAAGGTGGTGGTTGAGGAAAGATTTGAAGGAGGTGAGTGAGGAAGCATGAGCGTATCTGGGGAAAGGGTGTGTCAGGCGGAGGGAATGTTGCCGAACACGGGTCCAACTGCCTGCCACCCGAGAACCAAACGGGAGAAGCCAGTGTTGGTGAAGGGAAGGTGGTTTATTCAAGTCCCAGCAGCCTGGGGAAAAGGCAAACTACTGTCTCAAAAACCATCTTCCCTTTCTCTTCAGACTGAGCCACCTACAAAGGGAAGGGGTAGAAGGGGGTTGTGGCAGAAAGTGAGCTTTGTGCAATGTTTGACCAGTAGATCTTGTCATTAGTATTCTGTGATTGGCTTGTTCCAGACTCTTAACCTGTTGTTCCTCAAGGTAGTTTTCTAATCTTGTGCCTGGCAGGCAGGCAGCTGGTTAATTCTGAACTTTTAAGACAGAACAAGCTGAAAGCATGCTGGAAGCAACATGGCTTCCCTTTAGCCAGCCTAGGGTGATAGTCTGCATGGCCCTTGGGGTGTACATACAGGAACAGCAGGTCCAAAGGCCCCCTACATTGGAGGGGAGGGTTGCCTGGATGTTCAAGGAGCAGCTCAGAGCCCAGGGTGGTTGAGGTAGAGTGAACAAGGGACAGAGTGGGAAGAGATGAGGACACAGGGTGAGGAGACACTGAGCCACGGAGCCTTAGAGGCCCTTAGAAGGCTTTCAGCCTTTTTTTTTTTTTTGTAGGAAATAGGACCTCCCAGGGTTTTAGAGATGTGTAGATATGACTAATTTTCTTTAATACTTACATGTATCGTCTCATTTAATTTACACAGCAAACACATGAGTGCATAGGGGAATCACAGAGTCATTACCCAGTATCGGCATGGGGTCTTATGTACCCATGGGAAGTTTATGTACCCTCGTTCTAGAGGGAAGGGGAGAGATGAGGAATATTCAGGGGCAACAAATGATAACTAGGGAGGACAAATAGATACTTGAGAGAATGGATGGATGGGGGGCACAGATTGAGTTGTAAACAATTCCCTTTGGGAATGAATTCCCTTAGAGACAAACATTATTTAAAAATGAGCTGGGCCAGGTCTGGTTGAGTTCTTGATCTTCTTTCAGAAAATACTGAGATAACTGGGGCAGGAAGGGAAAACACTTGTTCTTCTTGATGAGTCCTTCTGGTCTTTAGGGAGGTAGAGGAAAAGCCCCATCCAAAGCACCTTCCAACCCTCAGGGCCTTTCATTCAATATAGTCTTTATCAAGGAGTTACATTTTGAGGGGCAATTCCCTGGGCTCTTTCATACTATCAATATCTCCATTTTACAGATGAGGAAATTGAGGTACAAAGTGACTAAGACATTTACCTAGAATTACTGATTTTGTAAATGTTAAGGTTAAGATTTGAACCCAAGAAGGGAGATGCTTGGTAAAGGGCACCAACTATCGGTTGTAAGATGAGTAAGTTCTAAGGATCTGATATAGAGCAAGGTGATATCGGAGCCAAGGAGAAAACTTCCCCCTCATCCTCTTAAGTTTCCCTGAGAAATCAATTCACAAAAGGCAGATTAAGCAGAGAAAAGGCATACACATTTATCAAGGTATACACAGCTGGTGAGGGAGCAGGAATCACAGTGATTACTGAGCTCTCAGAGAGGTTTAGAAGCCTATATACCATTCTGACAGAACAGGTTGTGGGAGGAGAGAGAAGAAGAATTCTATTTAGGGGCAACAAATGATTACTAGGAAGAATGAATGGACCAGAAAACTTGTAAATAGTTCTGTGTAATTTGAAGGAGCCTCCAAGATAGACATTACCTTGTAAAAGGGTCCATCCAGGGGTGGTTACATTCCTGGTCTTCTTTTCTGCAATAGATGATAAGATAATAGGGAGAGGAAGAAAAAATAATTGTCCTCCTCAATAGGTTCTGACGTTGGACAGGTAAAGGGTCTTGTGTTTTTGGAAGAGATAGTGGATGGGGGGGAGATCAGAAAGATCTTGGGGTTATTTTGTTCAGCATGTTAAAGCACCATACTTGGGGGTATTGGTTTCTGAGCCCCAACATTGGCTATAGTAATACTGTGCTGTTTACTTGAAATTTGATAAGAGAGCACATTTTAAGTGTCCATATACACAGAGCGCATGTAGCAAGAATAAGAATAAGTGGGAGTCAGTCAGAATTGAAAATTCTGTAAAGTGCCTGTAATTAAATAAAAATTGCCTTATGAAAATTTATGCAAATATGGTGCTTTTCAGTTCACATCAAAAGGATCAGTTCACATCAAATACGATTGAGATTTTTGGTACAACAGATGTTAGTATTGTGACCTATTCTTAGTATGGGTCTCTGCTGACTCTAAAATGGTCACTCGGTCACTCTGGGTGCCATATTGTGACTAGCTTTTGCGACCAAAATAGCAGAAAGGAAACCCACTTAGGAGACTCTTCTATAGTCCAGGTGAAGGAAAATGGCAGCTCAGACCAAGATGGAAATAGTGAAGTGGGAGAATGGACTTATTCTGGACATATTTTGAAGGTAGAGTCAATAGGATTTCCTGATGGATTGGTCATGGAGTGTGAGAGAAGAGTCAAAGTTTTTGGCTTAATCAAATTGGAATTGCTATCAATTGGACTAAATTTGGGGAAACTTAGGCAGGGAGCAGGCTCAAGACATGAAAATTGTGAGTTCAGCTTTTGACCTGTTAAGTTCTGTCTATCAGTATCTATCTGATATACAAGTGAGGAGATGGATATGCAGTTGGATATTAGAGTCTGGAGTTCAGATGAGAAGTCTGCGATGGAAATTTAAATTTCCTAGTTTTCAGCATATGAATGGAATTTAAATCCATGAGCCTGGGTGGGATTATCAAGGGAATAGATGTAATGGAGAAGAAGACCTAGTCCAGTGCTTAGGGCTGTCCAACAATAACAGAGGAGAGACCCACAAAGGAAAGGGAGGAATGGCCAGAGAGGGAATAGTAAAACCAAGAGGGTGTGGTATCCCGGAAGCCAAGTGAAGGAGTAAATCAAGAGGGAGGAAGTGATTAGCAGTGTATATGCAATTGATATCACAGGCCAAGTAAGATAAGAACTGAGAACTGACCATGGGATGATGTCTCAGGGTGGGAACTGGGGGCCACAGCAATTTCAGGGGAATGATAGGACAGACGCCCAGTTGGAATGGGCTTAAGAGAGAGTGGAGGAAAGGAGAGAATTCAGCTACAAAGGGAAGCAAAGAATAGACTGGCTTCAGGGAAGTGGGTCTCAAGAAGAAGTTTGTTCATTTTAAGGTAGGAGGGATAACAGCATGTGTATATGTTTGTGGGTTGGATGTACTGAAGAGTAAAGATTGCTAATGTAGGGGACAGAGGGGAGAATTGCTAGAGATAGTGTTGGGTGATTAGATTTAAATCAGAGTACTGTAACTAGAGTAAGAAGAGGATAGATAAATAGGGCAAAGATGCTGGTACAACATGGATGGGAGGGGAGAACTATCATGGGATAGAAGAGTGTAGTGAACACAAGGGACCACAAAGTACTTAGGAGTAACCTTTGTACACATTTTAATTCAAAGCTCAAAGGTATACTAAAAAATAACATTTACATGGTTTTCAAAAAAAAGATATGATGATAAGATTAAAAGTTAAGTTAACATACTTATGTAGGCCAGGCATGATGACTCATACCTGTAATCCTAACACTTTGGGAGGCCAAGACAGGTGGCCTCCTTAAGCTCAGGAGTTCGAGAACAGCCTGAGCAAGAGCAAGACTCTGTCTCTAATAAAAATATAAAAACTAGCCTGGCATTTTGTCGGGTGCCTTTAGTCCCAGCTACTTGGGAGGCTGAGGCAGTGGGATTGCCTGAGCCCAAGAGTTTGAGATTGTTGTGAGCTATGATGATGCCACTGCACTCTACCCAGGGCAACAGAGTGAGACTGCATCTCAAAATAGATAAATACATAAATAAAGTCCTCATGTATTCAGGGATTAAAAATTATCATTTGGTATGCACAGAGAAAAGGCCACGGTAGGGAGGTGCACAGCAAGAAGGCGGCCATCTCCAAACAAAGGAGAGAGGCCTCACCAGGAGTCAATCCTGCCAGGACCTTGACCTTGGTTGTCCAGCCTACAGAACTGTGAAGAAATAAATTCCTCTCATTGAAGCCAAAAAGAAAAAAAAAAAAGTTATTGTTTGGCCCTCAACTCTGACATATTAAAGAAATACAGGTTTGAAGACCTTTTATAATATCAAAGACAATTGAACTAGTGGTAGAATATAAAATAGAATTCTTAGCTTTCAAGTCACTGCGAAAGGTAAGTGGTAAACAAAATCATCTATATCACCTGGAAAAGGAGAGGGGAAGGAAATGGGCATAAATAAAAAATGGAAGGCATAAAATAAAATAATACATATAATACCAAAAACATCAGTTGTATAAACAAATCTGTTAATTAACTCATTATTAAAAGACGAAGACTTTCAGAGAGCATTAAAAAAGAAAAATGTTATGGCGGCGCCTGTGGCTCAGTGAGCAGGGCGCCGGCCCCATATGCCAAGGGTGGCGGGTTCAAACCCAGCCCCGGCCAGACTGCAAAAAAAAAAAAAAAAAAAAAAAAAAAAAGAAAAATGTTTAATACATGCTGCTTGTAAGAGAGTCACCTAGAGAAAAATAGCTTAACATGGTTAAAAATTACAAGGTGGGTGAACATCTGACTTGCAATGCCTCATCAAGGACAGGTGGGGGAATGGATTCGTGAACTCTCATTCTGACACCACAGCATCTAACTCCCTCAGAAACGGTAACCAGAGCCAATAAAATCAAAACACTATGGCCACTATCAATCCTCCATGTCTCCCCTGGCTCCTATCTTTGGTTCCAACAGTTAATGTGCCTGTTACATACCCTCAGGGCCCTGACCTAGCTGTGGGCATGCTGTCAGACTGTGAAGTCCACCACTGAAGCTGGAGCCCTCTTTGACTTACAACTTGACACAATCCTTTTTTTTGTACAAGCCCATCCTCTTCATACTAGCAATGTTCTTTTTTTTGCCATGAGGTATCAATGAAGGGTGTAGAGGTTGTCCAGCCTTGCTTTTTTCTCCCCACAAATTCCTCATGTTTTATTTGCTGAAAACTTTGACTTAACCTTGGAGTTACTAGCCCATTAAATAACATATTCAACCCAGAGCCCATGTGTCTTCAGATACACAGGCAAACAGGAACGAAGGGAAAGCAGAGGTACCAACAGCCATTCCAGATCATGCCGAAAGTGAAGCAACAATGTGTGGTATTTGGGATAAAAAGGGTCATTGCAAATTGATACAAGGTGAACTCCATTAGAATGGAGTCACTAATCTTCACAGACCCAGTGACAGCACCAACATCCTTAAAGCAAAAACTGCCACTGCATTATCTCGGTCACTTGCATTCCTGTTGATATCGTGACAACTCCCCAGCTGGCCTCTCTGCCTCCCAACTTGTCCCTTCTCTAATCCACTCTCCCTATTGAATCCAGAATAAGATTTTTAAATGCAATCTGATCCTGATAAGAACTTTAACTAGTTCCTGTCCCCTCAGTATAAAAGACCATACACCTGAGCATGGAGGACCCTACCACCATCCACAGCCCTGGCCTCAGAGCCCACTAGTCATCACATCCAACTTAAACCACAGGTGCTTCCCAGGCCCCCGGCCCTGGGTTTTGCCTTTATGTCTTTGTACATCTTGCTCTTTCTGCCTACAATGGGCTTCCCCAGCCCATGCTTCCAGCTCTTATTGACCAGGAAAATTCTCCTTCATCCTTTACAACCCATCGCAGATATTGTCCCTTCTAGAAATATTGCCTAGTACAACCTCAAGCTGGATAAGGGTCCCTCTTCCCTGCACATCCATCAAGGCACTCAGCATCTATCTTTTTTAGCTGCCTGTTAGTTTTTCTGAAACACCCACCAAGCCATGAGCATCGGGCTATGAGGGCAGGGGCTGCACCTTACGCTGTTCCCTGAGAACACTCGGCATCTGCCACAGATGCCTGGCACTTGCTAGGCCTCTGTAAATATGTCAGAGCAAATGAATGAATGACTTGGAAGAGGCAAGCACAGTGAATGAAAAGGTCATCCGCAAGGAGGAAAGAAATGAGCAAGATCCCGTCAGGGAGTAGGGCAGAGTCAGATGCCCTCATGTTCTTTGAATGTCCTGCAGCAGAGGCAGGGTCAAGGCTCCTGGCTCCTGGAATTTTTCCAGGATGAGGGAGACAGACCCCGAAAAGGACAGGGACAAGCTAAAATGGGCTAGCAAATGAACCAAGTATTTGAAATCAGGATGCCCAGGAAATCTGGTCACTCATCCCTATAACCTACATGGGATAGGCCAAAGCTACACTCAGAATGAGGCCCCAGAAGTTCAAAGCAGAGGTTAAATGGCTAAGCAGTCTATTTTGTTTTGGATTTTTTTCTTAAGAAACATAAATCATTTGTGAGGCTTACGAAGTTGAAGGAAAGCATAAATCCCCCTTCATTGGATATGTAGGGACTGATTCTGTCACCTTGCCACCAGCATTGTCTTCTAGGGTCCTGATCATGGGACATCCACTGAAGGCTAGCTTCAAGCAAATTTGTGTTTTTACTTAAGCTCAAGGGCCTAGTCTCTGCATTCCCCAGAGAACACTGTTCCCCCATCCTTTCTCCTCCCCTTCTCACCTGTTTCTACCTCTCCCCACCCACACACACACACACACACACACACACGCACACCAACACATGTAAACACCAGCCCCACTCCTTCTCAACACACAAACAGCTGTATTCTCATTATCAGACTCATACGAGGTCTATTTATTTTGGGTTAAAGAAGAAAATGTTTATAATTCATAAAGTCAATGAATGCTTTCCTGGCAACTTTTCATGTAACTATTATGAAATGTAATTCTCTCTCTCTCCCTTTCTCTTTCATATTCTTTACTTGACCATTAAGGATTTTTTTTTTCTGTTTTATGTAACAGAACATTTTGAGGATTTGATTAAAAATTAGGAATCTCTCCATAGAAAAATATATGCAAACACATGCGTGTTCACTCATGGTTCTGTACATACAATCCAAGGACTTCATAGAACCCCTGAAATCTACCCATGAAGCCTGATTTATAACCTGCCCTCCATGCAAGGGATATACCATTTGTGTGTTATCTCTCCCATCTGGCAAGGAAAAAAATGGTTATGGGGTGGTGGTTTCTGCAAAAACTTGATGAACTCAGCTCGCTTCAAACCACCTCCTCCACCCCTCCCTGACATTACTCATCCTAATCCCAAAGCATCCATGCTTCTGTCCAGCAGGATCTGATTTGGCTGCCTCTCCCTATATTCTCTCAGCCAGAACTAATGAAATGCAAACATGCTTTAATGACAGCCTGAGAAAAATGCCATCTAGATGTTAAGACACCTCCAAAACCTTCCAAAAACAAATGGCTTTGGGGGTCTCCTCACCAGGTCTCACTCAGCAAGCCAGTCCTCCACTGGGCTCTGACCATCTGTAAATGCCCAGGAGCCATCCACCAGTCACGTGCAGGTACATAGCTGCCCTCCTCTTCCTCACCCCCTGCTAGAGCCCAAGGTTGACTTCTAGGCTTCGTGAGCCCTGGACCTCATAAATGTCAGCTAGTCCAGCCTCCTAATCCTGATCATTAGATAAGCTGAAACTTCTCCTTGATCAAATCATTTATAAAATGAGAAGTGAATGGAATAAAGGAAGGTGTTAAAAATCATTAGTTCATGTTTATTATGTGCCAGCCAGAGAGTCCCAGCTCTACCATGAGGCAGCTGTGTGGCCTTGGGCAAGTTACTTAAACCCTTTGTGCTTCAGTTTCTTCATCTGTAAACAGAAGATCATAATGTTTTAAAAATACCTCTGTCAAAGGGTTGTCAGGAGGATTAAATGAGCCAGTACATAGAAGGCATTTTTTTATTTATTTAATTTTTTATTTTTTTGAGACAGAGTCTTACTCTGTCACCCTGAGTAGAGTGCTATGGGTCATAGTTCACAGCAACTTCAAACTCTTGGGCTCAAGTGATCCTCTTGCCTCAGCCTCCCAAGTTGCTGGGACTACAGGCTCCAGCCACATTGCCCAACTAGTTTTTCTGTTTTTAGTAGAGACAGTGTCTTGCTCTTGCTCAGGCTGGTCTCAAACTCCTGAGCTCAAGTAATCCACCCTCCTGGGCCTCCCAAAGTGCTAGGATTATAGGCCTTAGCCACTGCACCCAGCCATTTAATAAAGTCTCTCCCAATGGTAAGTGCTCAATGCTATGTAAGCCACAACCACTCTTATCATTTTACAGATTAGGAAACTAAGCCTCGGAAAGGGGAAGCAGCTCCCAAGATCACACCCCTGAACTGTATTATCTACCTTGTGATCCCAAAGCCTGGGGTCACAAAACTCTGCGATGCTCCCAAATATTCCTGAATGCCAAACTCTTTGAAATTATTGCCTTTTTAAAATCAGTCTTTATGACACAGCATCGTTCCTGCCATATTCCTACAAAAACACAAACCAGAATCCAAGTATAAGAAAGCATAGGGAAATTCAAATTGAGAGCCTTTCTAAAACAGTAACTGGCCCATACTCTTAAACAATGTCAAGGTCATGGACACAAAAGCCTGAGAACTGTTTCATGTTGAAGTAAACAGAAATATAACGACTAAATTCAACACTTGATTGGACTGGATCCAAAACCTGAAATGTGTTTTTTTATTTGCTATAAAGAATATTATTAGGGCCAGGTGCTGTGGCTCACACTTGTAATCCTAGCACTCCGGGAGGCTGAGGCAGGTGGATTGCTTGATCCTAGGAGTTCAAGACCAGCCTGAGCAAAAGCAAGACCCCGTCTCTACTAAAAATAAAAAAAATGAGGCAAGAGGATCACTTGAGTCCAAGAGTTGGAGGTTGCCGTGAGCTATGACACCACGGCATTCTACCCAGGGCAACAGCCTGAGACTCTGCCTCAAAAAAGAAGGATTATTAGAGAATTGGCAACATTGAATAAGATCTATGGGTTAGTCAATAGCATTGGATCAATGTAAATTGCCTGATTTTGCTCATGGTAAGAGAATATTCTAGATTCTTGGAAAAATCTATGCTGAAGTATTAAGATATAAAGGGCATCATGTCTACAACTTCCTCTCAAGCAGTTCAGAAAAAGAAATGATCAAATAAGAGCAACAATTAAGTTTGTGAACTCAGCCTAGAAAAAGTGTTGCATACCTCAGTGCTGAATATCACTATAGTCACCTTTGAAGTACTCCCCTTGGGAAGCTATGTACCAATACCAGGGCCTACTCCATCCTTAAAAGAAATTTGAAGAATTCTTTCTGGAATGGCATCAGAGCTGTCATGATATGAGGCCTGACAATTAAGTTCACAAACTCGTCCTGGGAAAAAGTACTTTGAAGGGTGGACTGGGTGCTGATGTCAATGCATGGCTTCCCAAGGGAGGACTTCAAAAGCAACCATAGTGAAATTCAACAGTGAGGTATGCAGCACTTTTTCTAAAATGAGTTCACAAACTCAATTGTCAGATCCTGTGTATATACAGAGAAAGGATGATAAAGGAAGTATAGTAGAACATTCTCCTTTGGGAAAATATAGGTGGAGAACATTCAGAAATTCTCTGTGCTATTCTTATAACTTCTCCATAGATCTGGAGCTACCTTGTAAGAAGGAACACAGTGAACCTATCTGTTCCCTGTCCAGGACCTCCTCTGAGCGCATGGGTGTGGAGCAGAATTTCTCTGTGGTCTCACCTACAAGTCACTGCTTCATTCCAGAGATGTTCGTGTTCACATAGCAGAGTTTGCTTTTCCAAGGAAAAAAATCCTCCTATAGCGTCAATTGAGCCTTTTATAGAAAAGGAAAGACATTTTAAAATTGGAAGACACTGCTCTCCCTTGTCCAACAGGACACAGCAATTCCATACCCCTTTCCCCACCCCTAAAAAATGTCCATCTGGGATTACACTCATCATTTAACACCCGCTCACAAGACCCTTTTTTGTCTGCCAGATTTTCACAGGCTTCTAAAGAATGTGGTGAATTTGCTATTGCTGAATGTGGTTCATTTGTGCAAAATTCCTACCCCCTTTTTCTATCCATTTTTTCATCATCTGTGCCCTTTTCTCTAATAGGCTACTTCACAGCAGAACCAAGGGAGGGACGGAAGGGCAAGGGTGGTGTATGCGTGTGGACTGTAGCTCATTCAGTCAACAAACATCCATTTAGTAAGCAACTACTATGTGCCATGGCCTGGGCCAGAGACCCAGCAGGGACGGAGGCAAGCCCAGCCCTGCCCTCACAGAGCTTGCACTGGGGAAGACAGTTGGGAGCTGCTAAGCAAAGCTTGGAGAGTGTTGCAGAAGGAAAGGCCCAGAGTGTTAGGGAGGCAGGTGGAACAGTGCCCATTTGCTCTGCACAAATCAAGGAACACCTTACACCTGAAGAATGGCCTCCTGGAAATTAGGCCAAAGGAAGCTAAAGAGGGGCGGAGGGAAAAAAGCCTTTTTATTCTTACAAATAAACACCCATACTTTCTTTAAAAAGCCAAACAAACAACAAATAAAACAGCACAATTGGTTGGATTGTAAAATAGTGCAACGTTATAGAAAATATTACAGAGGTCCCCCAAACAATTAAAAATAGAAGTACCATATCATCCAGCATTCTCACTCTGGTTATATACCTGAAAGAACTGAAAGCAGGATCTTGAAGAAATAGTTTTATACTCAGGGTCATAACAGAAT
Source organism: Nycticebus coucang (assembly GCF_027406575.1). Taxonomy (NCBI): domain Eukaryota; kingdom Metazoa; phylum Chordata; class Mammalia; order Primates; family Lorisidae; genus Nycticebus; species Nycticebus coucang. Next base: position 16,819,625 of record NC_069782.1, on the reverse strand, counting down.
TATTCATAATGGCCAGAAGGTGGGAGTAACTCATGTCTACCTACAGATGAATGGATTTTAAAAATGTGAGTTAGGCTGAGTGTGGTGGCTCACATCTGTAATCCCCACACTTTGAGAGCCTCAAGAATGAGGATCACTGGAGGCTAGAAGTTCAACACCAACCTAAGCAACATAGCAAGAATTCATCTCTCCAAAAAAAAAACTGTTTTAATTAAAAAAAAATTATCCTGGTGTGGTGGCATGTCCTAGCTACTCAGGAGGCTGAGGCAGGAGGATAATTTGAACCCAGGAGTTTGAGCTTGCAGAGGTATGATCATGCCAGTTCACACCAGCCTGGGCAAGAGAATAAGACTTTATCTCTATAAATAAATAAACAAACAAAAATAAATGTGGTATATACATACAACAGAATACTATTCAGCCTTAAAAAGGAAGGAGACCCTGGCACATATGACACCATGGATGAAAGTTGAGGACATCATGCAAAATGAAATAAGCCAGTCACCAAAAGACAAATAGTGTAAGATCCCACTTGTGTGAGGCCCCTCTAATAGTTAAATTCAGAAAGACAGACAGTAGAATAGCGGGTGCCAAGGGCTGAGAGTCAGAGTGGGAGTTAGCGTTCAATGGCTATGGAGTTTCAGTTTCACAAGATGAAAAATTCTGAAGATCTGTTTCATAGCAAAGTGAATATACTGAATGGTATACTTAAAAGTGGTTAAGATGGTAAATTCCATGTTATTTTTTTTTAATTAATAAAAAAAAAATACACTGATCACTGAATTTCTACCCAGATCCAAGTAACCCCTGTCAAGCAAAACATACAGAAGGATGATGGTGATCACAATGGCTGCACAATTCAGTGTCCTGGTATCCTTCTGTGTCTGATTCAGCCACAAGAAACAGAAAAGTGACTTTAGCAGTAAGAAATTAAGACACATTAATGTAACTGGTTTATTAAACATGATGGATTTGGTAGAGTGCTAAGCAGAAGACATATTTCTTCTTTGAGACTATGAACACCAAAATTGAGGTTTGGTGAACAAAAGCTCATAGGAAAAATCCAACCAGCTGCCTGTTTTTGTAAATAAAGTTTTATTGGAATACAGCCATACCCATTCATTTCCATATCATCTGTGGCTTCTTTCAAGTTACAATGTAGAGTTGAGTGGGTGCAACAGATGGCATTGAGTAGTTGTAATTAAGACCCTATTTGGACATGCCTAAAATGTCTACTCTCTACCTTTGTACTACTACTATTATTTCTAATTACTATTATTACCATTATTATTTTACTTATTTATTACCACATTCACTATTCGTTGAACCCTTGTCATGTTCCAGGTACTATGCTGAGCACTTCACATCATTAGCTCTTCCTGGTATAATAAAAGAATGTGCATGTCTAGTCTTTGTTCCCAGCCCCTGCCATAGAGCCTTAAAAACCCTTGGAATTTCCTGAGTGGTAGGAATGTCTTTGTTATGCTAATGAGGTGCTCCTGGCTGTTTCCCTAGATAGCTTTCCAAAGGGTGCTGCTCATCAGAAAACCCAACCCTGTGATCAGAGAGCTGGAGCTTTCAGCATTGTCTTCTCCACCCTTTGAGGAGGAACCAGGATTGGCCTGTGACTTAATCAATCTTGCACTCAAGCCTACAGAATGAAATCCCAATGAGAACCTTGAACCATTAGGTTTAAGGAGCTTCCTGGTGGTGAACATATCGCCTGGATTCCACAGGGCAGAGGTTTCTGTGCTCTGTGCCCTTCTAGACCATGCCTGTGTGCCATTCATCAGGCTGTTCATTGTATCTTATATAATGAAATGGTTGTCACGACTATAGTAAACTCTATCTGTTGGTCTGTTGCAGAGGTCCCCAATCTTTTTGGTGTCAGGTACCAATTTCATAGAAGACAGATTTTCCTGGGATGGTGTGCGTGTGTGTGTGGCGGGGGTGGGGGAGGTTCTTAGTGATTCAAATGCATTACTTCACCTCAGATCATCAGGCATTAGAGTCTCATAGGAGCATGCAACCCAGATCCCTTGCACGTACAGTTTACAGTATAGTTTGTATTACTATGAGAATCTCATGCCACTGCTCATGTGACAAGAGGCAGAGCTCAGGGGGTGATGCTAGTGATGGCGAGTGGCTGTAAATACAGGTGAAGCTTTGTGGCTCACATCCTGTTGTTTCTAACAGGCCTCAGCCCAGGGGTGGAGACTGTAATTCTATTGAATTATCAAACCTAGGAGCAGGTTATGAGAGCCTCTGAATTTGTAGCCAAGTTGAAGAGAAGTACAGGTAGCCTGGTGGTCAACCCTATTTGCAGCTAACATCTGAAGTGAAGGCAGTCTTGTTGGGGACTCTTGCCCTTTTCCTTGTGGGATCTGATGCTGAATCCAGGTAGTTAGTGCCAGATGGAATTGCATTGCAGGACACCTGGTTGTTGCAGGAGAAGTGTTGCAAAATGCACTCTAGCATCATGGCAATAGATTTATGAAGAGACTCGTCATTCCCATTTTGCAGATAAGAAGCTGACACTGAGAGTAGTTTTACATGCCCACAACCACATAGCAGGAAGCAGTAGAGCCCAAATTCACATACATATTTTTTTAACTCCAGCTCCTGAGCTCTTAATCCAGGGTGACAATTTAGCACACGCCAGCGGGTACCACTCACATCTTGTGTATGTGAATGACACTTCTGCTGCTGTGTAGCAGAGTCCTGTAATCACTCACCTAGTGTTTGCTAAACTCCCCTGATTCTCAGACAACCCTGAGGCATTTATTAAGAAGAGGGATCACCAGACCCCTCCCCTGAAGTTTCTAATCCTGTTAAGTTTGGGGTAGGGCCTGGGAATGTTTATTTTTAACAAATTCTCCAGGTGACTCAGGCAATGAGGCAAGTTTGGCAAACACTGCCCTGTGTTGCATTTACCAGCCTCCTTACTTAGGTGTATCAAGCTGTCCTATACCCCAGCCCTTCTTCTGCTCAGTTTCTTTGGGCACCAAATATTTCTAGGCAGAGATGCTGAAGAGCTGAATATAGCCTTTCCCAATATCCACATACTCCTACCCTTGGAAGAATTTGAATGAATCAGGCAATATGAATCCCACTCAGCATTTCCAAAGCCAAACCCATCATCAGCTCCACTCGTGCTTCCTGCTCTTCCTCCTACATTCTCTAACTCAGTGAACAGTCCACCCTCCACCCAAACCACCAAGCCAGGAATCTTTGATACATCCTTGCTCCACTTTCTCCTCCAATATCTAGTTCCTGGTCCACCACTTCCTAGTGTTTTTGAACTCCTAAATAATACAAGCCAGGCCCTCCTCTTCTTTCCCACTGCCTTAATAATATCCTCCTCCATTTTTTACCCAGTCCAGCTTACTAACAAAGCTTTCTGCCTTCATTCTTTGCCCTCCACCCCCACCTCACATATGCCATCCCACAGGAGGCAGATCACATATTCTAAAGATGGTTGCAATAATATCTCCCTCTTACATGTTCTTCTAGAATCCTGCTGCCCCATCAAGAGATTGGGTGTATTCATCCTTCCCTTGATAGGGATTCATTTTTGTGACTGTCTCAACCAATAGAGTATGCTGAAGTGATGGCCCATGACTTCTGAGCCCAGGTCCCAAAAGATGACTCTGATACCACCTTGCCCACTAGGATACTCACTCTTAACATCAAAGACTCCATGCAAGCAATTAACAGGTCACCATGCTGGGAGGAAGCCTAACCTAGCCCATGTGGATTGACAACATAGAATAGTGTTGAGACTACACAAAGAGAAAGAGATGTCAACCAACCTAGTCCCCAGCTGCTCCAGCCTTGCTCTGTTCCATCTTCAGTCACTATGGCTGCAACAACATGAGAGACCCCAAACCAGAATTGAATAACTGAGTCCTTTCCAAATTCTTGATCCAAAGAAATTATGCAAGAGAATAAAATAATTGTTGTTTGAAGCCAGGACATTTGAGAGTGATTTTTTTTTTTTTAATACAGCAATACCTAACAAGAACCTCATTCAATAGGCATACAGTAGCTAGAACTGTATGAATCAGTACTATTCAAAGTATAGTCCCTGGCCTAGAATTAGAGAGCAAACTGTTTATTATCAGTCTAAAAAGAAAAATTTTGCACAAAAAAAATATAACAGAGTTCATTAAAGCAACAAATGATTCATGAATTGGGCAGCACTCAAGACCAGAAGAGGTTCTGAGAGCTCTACTCTATAACATGGGCAATGAGTTTTTATAGACTAAAACTTTTGACACAGTGAGTCCATACTTACCGAATATAATCGTTTAAAAAGGGGGCAGACCTGGATTTAAAAGCAGAGAGGATGTTACTTATGACTGGTTGATCAGATACAGCCCCTCCCAGAAACTGCCCTGCACAGAAAGGATGAAAAGGGACTACGGAGGAGAAATGACACAAGGCAGAGGCAGGAGATTCAGAGGGTCCCTGCCTAATGTGAGAAGTGTGAGGTGTCCACATGACTGAAAGATAGTCAGGTGTCTTTAGATAGGAGCTCATCTTAGGAATCTCTTTAGCTGCAAATAGCAGAAAACCTGCTTAAATAAATTGTGGTTTATTTTTCTCATTGTATCAGAATATTATCAGTGATATTCGCATAGCCTCTTGTACTGGGCAGTTTTGTGCACACCTGCCAGTCTTCCAATTGCCAGAAGTTGCAACTCTTAAATTGTTTTCTCCAAAGTCACAGGAGGTACTCTGCCCTCCAGTGGGATAACTCTGAGGTATCTGCTCTGCACTGGCCCCCAGGGACCCCATAGGATTAAGCTGCAGTTGCCGACTAGGGATTATACTTGATAATTCACTCTTTACTTACTTCCTGGCTTACTTCCTTTCTTGGCCTCAGTCTCCTCTCCCTCATTAGTGTTTCTGGAGGTCACTAAACAAATATACTACTTGTATTATGTGATGCTTCTGCAGCTTGAACAAGACAGAAAGCGGTAGGAGATGATGGCGGAGAAGTAGGTGAGACCTATCTAAGGAAAATACAAAAGTCACTATTAGAGATTGAATGGAACCCTGCTCATAGGTAACAGGTCTGTCTCATTAGGCTGCATTGTGCTCACTGAAAAGGCCAGAAGCAAATCACAAACTTAAGAGTTTCCTCCTAAACAATCTTGGTGATTCATGCTACAAATGACCTTACCTGAATTCAGGGGCTTCCTCCCATCAAGCATCAAGCACCCACCAGAGATGACCTCCAAAACTTGGATTATTGAATTGAAAACAAAAAGAAATGTCCCATAGTAGCTGGGGGTGCTCATCCAAGTCCATCTACATCAGACACTCAAAGATAAACAGATTCTGTTTAGCATGCATCTCCGGTGTTTGCTAGTTGTGACTAAGGGCAATTTTCTTAACTTCTCTGTGCCTCTCTGTAAAGATAGTTTACTAATAATACCACCTTGCTGCATAGCATTGAAAAGTGCCTCCATCTCACCTAATACACGCTAAATGTTCAATAAAGACCAGTCTCCTTTTCTGTCTTCCCACACACTCCCTCTTTCACAATAGAATGAAAGATCAAGCAAAGATATATTGGCTAAATAATCGACTCCATTTGTCTGGTGTTCCTCAGCCCACTTGCTTCTCATGGCTATTTCCATGAGGCTAATACCTTATTACAATAACATTGTACTCTAATACCAGCGGGCCCATAAACAAAGGCCCAACTAAAATAAAACCATTATAATCACGGCCCAGATTTAATCGCTGGCTAGTAGGCTTCCCAGTGGTTTGACCAAGAGCCAGGCAATAGTCAAATAATCAAACTGCAGATGCTGGGATAGCAAATCAGCTTAAATTTAAACAGTGGCAGAGACCCAAACTGCAGTGGAGAGAAAAAAAGAGATAAGGAGGGGGAGATGGAGACTTGCACAATGTTGGAATTTTCCTTCCATGGCCCCCCCTTTTTAATTGGCCCATAAAATAACCAGGCTTGTTAGTGACTAATAGTCTCATTCCTGAGAGGCACCTAAGGCAGGCGATCGCTCTGAGTCTGCTGGCTGTTGACTCAGCACTATGAGCTGAAAGGGACCTCAGGGGTGATGTGAAGGGGAGAAGCATTATGATCCCCATTCCACTGATTGCTTGCGGGTACTTCACTACCTGGAAAGAGCATCCTAGTGACAGAATCGATAGTGACAGGGAAACAGAGGCATATTCATTTGGGGAGACCTGAAGCTCATACAATTTGGGGGACCTTCTTTGAGAAAAATAAAACAAAATTGTGCATATAAAATATGTTCTGCCCTCCAGCACCACTTTGCGTAAAAGAGCAGTCAAACCCTCAGACAAGCCCCCAGCCCTGGCTGACATGTTGATTATATCCCTGTGAAACCCTTAAGCTGAAAACCCAGATAAGCCATGCCCAGATTCCTGACCCCCAAAACTGTGAGATAGTAAATGTGTGTTTAAGCCACTGTTTGTGGTAATTTGTTACATGGCAACAGCTGTCTTGAAGGAAAAAAAAATAACAAAAAAAGGAAGATATGTCAGTCATTTTACTAGCTGGATGGAGTAAACCTAGAAATTTTGTTGTACTGTGAACTCATTTTCATAGGATCATTGGAGGTCATTTAATTAAATTCCTTGACTTTTAACTAAGATAAAAGCTTAGGGGATCTGCTTTAATCAATAGATAAGAATATTTTCCACTTAGTAAACCAATTATTCTCAAGTACATGACTGCTTGAGTTAAGTTTGAAACATGTTTTGCTTCCAAAATATTAATTATCCCACCACATTCTAGCTTATCTTTTGCTTATTAATCCCTTTTCTACATAGAGGAAAAAATCTATTTCATTTCAGTTCCTGCTTAAAATTATCACAAGTTTAAAGTCAGTGATGTTAAAATGAGCCTGGCACATGGGTCACCATTCATGTCAATCACAATGAGCTTTCCTATTAGGTCTTAAGATGCATCATAGAAAGTGAGTTTGGAAGACATATTGGCAGTCATTTAATCCAAGTTAGCTCAGTGTAAGAGAAAATAGCATGTGCAACACCTAGAAAGCATACTTAAGGAAGCAGACACACACTTTCCTTATCTGGATGGCTGGAATGTTACAAGAATGGCTGGAGCTCAAACTGCCATCTTGGGTCATGAGGTAGAAAGCATGTGTCAAATACAGAAGGCCAAAATAGCTCTAGCTGCTCCCTTCTGGACTCATTCATATTAAAAAGAATTAAACTCCTATTTTGCTTAAGCAGCTATTTTTCTGAATTTGAATTTTGGGTCACTCAAAACTGAGCTAATCCTAATAAACAAACATATTGTTCTTCATTTTTAGGATGAGGAAATTGAGATTCACTGGGAATTAAGAATAAATTTACTATTTCTTCCTATTATAAACTGAATGTTTCCTCCCCTACATTCATATGTTAAACCCCCAAGCCCCAGCGTGACTATATTTGGAGATAAGGCCTTTATGGAACTCATGGAGGTTAAATAAGGTTATAGGTGGGAAACAGGGGAGGCCTGATCCAATAGGATCAGTATCCTTTTGAGGCGAGACACCAGAGCACTGGTTTGCTTTCTCTCTACCATGTAAGAACACAGCAACAAAGTGGCCACCTGCAAACCAGAAACCAACCTGTCAGACTTTGATCTGGAACTTTCGGACTGCAGAACTGTGAGAAAACTTCAGTTTGCTTAAGTCACTCAGTCTTACAGTATTTCGTTATGGCATTCTGAGCAGAATCATACACTTCCACAGATCAGTCTTCCTCAAAGGTAAAATTACTGGCTAATAACTCCTGTATGTCTTCTGTTCTTCAAGATAAATAATATCTCCAGTTTTCTTAGCAATTCCTCATAAGATTGAAATGTCTAAGACCTTTACCAGGTAGGTCGATCTCTCCAGATCCAATTAGATTGCATCTATAGATTGAATCTACTAGATTCAAAACTGTTCTCAAACATTTGCATCCAACATTGAACTTCCTCCTCCCAAATGTGATCAGACTAAACAGAAGGTCAGGGAAATCTTAGGCTGAACTTTCTAGGCCAGGTTCTCAAAGTCTCAAGAAAGAGACAGTCATGCACAAATACCTTCCATTGATGACCTTACTGTAAGGATCCTTGGAAATGGGAGGGGGAGGATATTAACACACCCAACATCAACAGCACAATAACCCTATCTTATTCTTTCTACTCTGAGATGGCTTCAAAGCAATAGAAAATGCTCTCTACCAAGGCTCAGAAAGCAACATAAGTCAAAGGGCCCATTTTCTCTAAATTGAGTCAGTATTTGTTCTTCTGTAAGAAACACAACTTTTTATTGTCCAAAATCTTTCTGTTTTGGGGATCACTCCTTCCCTATTCCAAGTACTACCAGGAAATTGTCAATCTCCCTACTCCAGTCACAAGGGTGGACCAATAATTCACAAGAGCCAATCAGAGCCCTTTGTCTTTCCAGCAACAGTGATTGGACAAGGGTAGACACATGACCTGAGCAGAGCAAATCAGTCTTCACTGAAACTTTTCTGCTAAAGTCATCTGGGAAGATGACTTCTGGGAAGTCTTCGGAGGATGTGAAATCAGGTCTTCCAGTGGCCATCTTCCTTCATCACGAGGAAATTAACCTGTCTGTGGGAAGAGGGGATGTGGCCAAATGCAGGGGGGAAACCAGCAAAAAGATGAAGACAGGGAGAGAGAGTGTGTTTTGAAGCTGGTTGACCTGATCCAGCTATACCTGAAATCTATCTTTTGACATCCCAATTAAGTGAGCCAACAAATTTTACTTTTTCCTTGAGAGAATTTGACTTTAGTATTCTCTTTCTCCCTCTCTCTCTCCTTCCCCCCCTTCTTTTTTTCTGTCATCAGAAAGGAAAAACAGAACTGGGGCCACTTTGCTTAGGTCCATCCCAGCCACCTTTAAACCAGCAAGGATAGTTACTTTAGGGAAAGTTAGTGGATTCTGCCCAGCAGGTTCAGCAGGAGGGAGTGGGGAAAGTTTTCATCTGGCCCTGTAGTCGACATCTAAAGCTAGTACCGTGATTCCAGCATTTGCTCTGGTCAGAGAGGCAGCTCATCTGCCGTGGCTCAGAGTGTGTGCAAAGGATAATGACAGAAGAGCAGCACCTACACCCACAGACGCAGAGAAGTGAAGCGGGCTTGCATGCGAAGAGTGTCCAACCCTGTGACACGTGACCAGGGGGACTGGCTCTGGGGAGAAAACACATTCCAACATGTTTGTTTGACAGCCCAGAGCCACGGAAACAGAGGGCCCCCATGTCACCACCCAGGCTTGCCAGTGATGGCACACCTTAGAAACAAGAAACCAGAGCTTGATGGCATTTCCTTGATTTTGACCTCTGATGAAGGCAGAAGGAGGGGACAGGGCATGAATCTTTTCCACCTTATACTGGAGAAGACTAAGATTAAGAGAGAGTAAGTCACTTTCTCAAAGCCACACTGTCAAGACTGAGCCTAGTTTCCCCTGTTCCAGCCTTTCTCAGTTGGACCTCACCTTGGTGGTCTGATCCACTCATCCCTACCTTCAAACCCATGAAGGCTGAAGCAATCCCTGCCAGCCCTGGAATAAGGCAGGAATTTCTTCAATATACACACACAAGCAAACCTCCAAAACACACGTATAAATATCCACATGCCTGTGCATATACATATACATAGACCCACAGGCAGGTAGACTCATTCAGGTGTTCACACACATGTGTATATGCTCTACACTCATGCATGTAGGCTTGTTATAAACACATATGCAAATACACACAGATGCATAGGATAAAGACACACACGCACATACGGTGGAACTTAGCACCCTGGCACCCTCCCTAGTCAACTCACGAAACTGATGCCCAGAGCTGATGCCTGGATTCTGCAACCCTCTTCCTCCCAGATTCCAGCAATTTCATCCATGATCAAGATCTGAGTTTTTCTTTAGTCACAGCCTCTCACCGACACTCCAGAGCTATAGTACTGTCACGACAGTGGGAATAAAGTCTGTCACTAACATATGTGGCAATTCAATGAAGACTAGGTGCCAGTGCAAAGAACTTGGGACTTGTTTGCTATTACCAAAGCCAAAGAGAGCACCCAAATAATAAACTATGGTCCGTCTTTACTAAACTAATGCGAAATCTCAAATAAATATTAACATCAGATTTCGCTGTATGATAAAAGAAATGCCAGAATCATGAGGTAAGGCATCTATTATAATTCACCACATTAACTCATTCAAATATATTTATTGTATTATTTGAACACTTAATCTTTGCCTTTGTAATATTGGCTCAAGTACAAAGCAATGGAACAGAATTACTAATGAATATGATTAACCCTACAACTATATTAATGGAAGTGGAGATTTCTGAACAGACCCTTAAATAGGGATATACTTTAATGATAAAGGTGACCATTTAAATTACAAGGGCAAAAGAAAGACTATACAATACACGGTATTAACAAAAGTTCCCATTTACAAGGGAAAAAATAAAATTCAATCCTATTCCATGCCATTCAAAACAATAAATTCCAGATGCATTAGAGTTTAACATAAAAACCAAAACTGCAAAGTATGCCTCATGACAAATGAATTCAGACACAACATGGCCAGGGCTTGGCAACTAGTTTTCATTTTTAACTACTCAGAAACATCTACCCCACATTTTAAATGGCAATATATATTCTGGGCCCCACTTCTAACATTATAGCAGGATTTTAGCATTCTAGAAGAGAATATGGGAAGATGTTCTTACAACCTCAAGATGGGGAGAAGGCTTTCCTATACAAGGAGCAAAACTCAGAAGCTATAAGAAATACAGACAGATGAAACTACCTCAGAATTTAATGCCCCGTCAAATTAAAACCAACAAACAAAATTAAAGGGTAAAACACTACAACAATCCAAACATTTTTCAGTAGAGAAATTACTAATCAACTTGATTACATAATTTATCATACGTTGTACGGATGCTTAAGTAGTGGTTTAAAAGAATAATGCAAATTCACAGATACTGGAATGGAAAAGTCTCCCAGAAATAGAGCTACATGTCTAAGATTAGTCACAAAACTGGCTTGATAGGTAGATAGTAGATAATTAAATGATAGAATAGACAAAGCTAGATATTGATAGAAATAAGATAGCTCCCATTTGCTTTTTTTCAATATTTGAAAATTATTATGAAACTTCATAGAAAGTGGATTGGGTAGATAGTAGATAGTTAAATGATAGAATCAATAAATCTAGATAATGATAGATATAAGATAGCTCCCATTTGCTTTTTTTCAATATTTGAAAATTATTATGAAACTTCATAGAAAGTGGACTGTACTCACCCACAGTGAACTATTATTGGTGGCTCTCTCTAAGGAGGAGAATGGAGTCAATAAAAGAAGGATAAATTTAATTTTTCTCTCTACATGCTTCCGAATTGGTAAGAGTTTTTACAACGAGAATATATTTATGAATTTCAGATGCCCAAGGTAGCAGAACTGGCATGAAACCTGGATCTTTTCTACTCTAAGATCATTGCCAGTTCCTCCCACCTTAACCACTCAAAGTCCTTTTGTTTTTGTCCCTAAGAAAGTTTGTGCTCAGGCAATACCCCAGAATAAAACAGACAGGCTCTACCACGGGCCCCAGTCTAGACTCTGCAGAAAGGGGATCAAGAATTACTGACTCAAAGCTGCAGCTGATTATTCACAGACAACGTCTGGAAGCTCCCATTTCCTACTTCCTCTGAAATAGATAAAACAGCTATTTTCATCCAAAATGCCACTGGCATAAACACAGGAAGATAAATCTGGACTGATAATAGCTTCTTATAAAGTAGCAGTCAGGGACCTGCTTCAGAAAATCCCAGAGCCTGCCATAGCCACTATAGCCAGTGGGGATCTCCACCCTGGAGACTCTCAGCCACAAAATGGGGAAGAAAAATAAAAGAAGACAGAGGGAAGACAGACACCACATACAGTAGGGGGATAATTAGGACTTTCAGTACCAGAAACTGAACAGATGGATATTTAAGACCAGGAATGGCCAAGGTGAGTGGATGGCTTTGGCTCAGGAGTTCCAGACCAACGTGAGCAAGAATGAGACTCCATCTCTACTAAAAATAGAAAAACTAGGGAGAGCATTGTGGTGTGTGCCTGTAGTCCCAGCTACTTGGAAGGCTGAGGCAGGAGGATCACTTGAGCCCAAGAATTTGAGGTGGCAGTGAGCTATGATGACACCACTGTATACTATGAAGGATGATAGAGCAAGACTGTCTCAAAAACAGAAAAAGAAAGAAAGAAAGAAAGAGAGAAAGAAAGGAGGGAAGGGAAGGGAAGGGAGAGAAGAAAGAAAGAAAGAGAGAGAGAGAGAAAGGAAGAAACCAGGAATGACTAATTGGATATTGGCTATCTTGTTTTTTTTGTTATTATTATTAAATCATAGCTGTGTACATTAATGCGATCATGGGGCACCATACACTGGTTTTATAAACAGTTTGACACATTTTCATCACACTGGTTAACATGGCCTTCCTGGCATTTTCTTAGTTAATGTGTTAAGACATTTATATTCTACATTGACTAAGTTTCACATGTCCCCTTGTAAGATGCACTGCAGGTGTAATCCTACCAATCACCCTCCCTCTGCCCATCCTCCCCCCTCCCTCCCCTCCCTCTCCCCCTTCCCCATATTCTTAGGTTATAACTGGGTTATAGCTTTCATACGAAAGCCACAAATTAGTTTCATAGTAGGGCTGAGTACATTGGATACTTTTTCTTCCATTCTTGAGATACTTTACTAAGAAGAATATGTTCCAGCTCAAGATACTGGCTATCTTGAATTATTTGCAGTGGGTATACAGTCTAATTCCTCTCCATGACCCCCTAACTTTGATGAAGTCTAACCCTTTTTAAGGGCAGGAATATATTATGTGCCTGGAACTATTCTAGGAATCTCCACAAATTAGCCCATTTAATTCTCACAGTCACTCAATTATTATCCCAATTTTCCAGATGAGAAAACTGAGGCACAGAGGAGCTTGGTAAGTTGCCCAAGGTCCCAGAGCGAGTAAGTGATGGGCCCCCGCAGTCTGCCCTCAGAGTCCTCCTTCCTAACCAGCAAACTCTCCACAGTGGCTCTCAAACACTTGGCACAGGAGGCTGAAAATCATGTCTGGGTTTATGTAGTACAGAAAGGTCAGCCTCCAGCTGAAAATGACTTTGTGAATGTCAAGAATATTCACTGCTCAGAGAATGGAATGAAATTTCAAGCCAATTTTATCTGGGTCTCAAGGGTTCTGGGTTGTGTTTCTAAAGGCCTTTCCCACTTCGGCTCCCCCAGATCTCTCTTGGGGGTTGGTCCTTGTGCTGCTGGACTTGGCATCCTCTGGCCCCTTGGCAACTGGGGTCCTGCCTTCCCATCCCCCCTATTAGGACCCAGTTCTATGATACCCTTGTCCTTAGATGGTTGTTTTGGGATTTAAAGGGATTAATCTCACCTCTTCCTCACTGCCCTTTGGGAAAAATACATCTAGAGCTATAAATACAGAAGTCAGATGGAGGATTAACTATCAGCTATGTTATTGGACTGCCTAATTGGAGAACATGGTTGGTCCTTCCTGGCTAAATGGGCTCCTATGACTTCCCTCAGGTCTAGCCTCATAGAACTTTCTCTGACAATGAAAATGTTCTCTATCTGTGCTGTCTGGTAGGTAGCCATGAGCCACATGGGACTATTAACCACTTAAAACATGGAAATGAATGTTAAGTTTGTGTTTAATTAATTTATTTATTTTATTTATTTATTTTTTTTTTGTGGTTTTTGGCTGGGACTGGATTTGAACCCGCCACCTCTGGCATATGGGACTGGCGCCCTAGTCCTTGAGCCACAGGCGCCTCCCGTGTTTAATTTATTTTAATTTAAATAGCTCCACATGGCTAGTAGCTACTATATCAGACAACACAAGTCTGGACTTCGGATCTCACCCTCTGAAAAAGAGTCAGCTCCTGTGGCAGCAAGAATGGAAATTGCTGTCTAATACTAATTGAGTCTGTACTAGTTTCCTGTTTTTGCTATTTAAAAATTACCACAAACTCAGTGGCTTAAAGCAACCCAAACTTATTATCTTCCAAGTCTGAATGTCAGAATCTAACAGGTATTTTGCTGGGCTAAAATCAGGGAACCACAGGGCTGTGTTTCTTCCCGAAAGCTCGAGGTAAAAATGGTTCCTTCATCCCTGGGCTCATGGCCCCCTCCTCCATCTTCAGAGCCAGCAGCATAGCATCTTCACGTCTCTCTGTTTTCCTTGTCACATCATCTTCCCTCTTGGGAAGACCCTTATGATAACCTTGGCCCCACCAAAATAATTCAGGACAAGCTTCCCATCTCAAGACCCTTCATTGTATCTCTGTCATATAAGGTGACATATGCAGAGGTTCCAGGGAATAGGACGTGGATGTGGTGGGGGATTGGACCAGAGTACACAATACTGGGACAGCAAGAGAGGGACTTCTACATCCACCTCTCAAACCTGCCTCTGAACCCTGATCCTGAGATGTTTACCCCATGGGGGTAGAGTTGGAAGAGAGTTCAGGGCCTGCACCCTGCTCTGCTTGAGGGAGCACCGTCTGCTCTTCCTACGTGAATGGCGCCTGCAGAGTTTTGCAGTGTGCTGCCTGAGAAGCTGTCCCTGGAGACTCTAGGAGAAGGCTGACTCCTGCAGACAGGACAGCAAGAAGGCAGAGGGGAAGAGATGTGCACACATCATCAGTTCCTTCTGCTGGTATAGCCAATCCACTTGGGTCCTCCCCATCCCTTGGGGAAAGATTCAGTGAGCACAAGGTAGGAAGTGCTTTCACTTCCTGGAAAGTGGGCAAAGTTTCCTTGTGGAAACAAGAGGGTGGGGGGAGAATTTTCTCCTAAAGGACTGTCTTGGTTCAAGCATCTATCCACTGGTTGGCTGGAGTAAAGATTCCTCCCCACACCACAGCACATACCATCGCCACCAGATGCTCCCAGGACTGACGCAGCCGGAAGACTGCTAAGACCCAAGGTCTTTCACCAGTTAAGATCACCCCTTACAGCTGGCCCACAGAAATGTCCCATGGGGCTGCTGGGGAGGGCTGGGTGGAATCAGCATTCCTGACATCTCTCTCTGTCTCAGTCCAGTCCCTACACCCTTTCTCCCTTAAAGATGATTTGTAATCTTAGCCACAACTTTCCCCACAACCCAGGGCTTTAACAAACAGGATTCCTCTGGCTCTATCCCCCACATGGTCAGGGAAGCTCCAGCTCCCATGAGATTCCTCCCAGTAAGTTTGAGGAGTCTTGGGCAGACCTTGAGTGTGTTCACCAAATGTCTCCTTCCTGCCACCAGGCAGGAGCAGCCTCTGACTTTCCCTCCGGCCCCAGTGATGACACCTCCTGGCCCTTCTGATGGATGGCTGCCTCACATCCTGCTCAGGGTAGGTCAGCTCATGTTCCACTCTCTCTTCATTCCAGTCCCTCTTACAGGCTGCAGAGATGAATAGCCTGCAACACGGCTCCCCTCCTACTCTGCAGCCTTGGCCTCTTTGTGGGGCTCTGCCTTGGACAGCAAGGAATCTAAGTCAAAACACAGAGATGACATGCTTGTGACTTGAGGACAAGAAGAGGGCAGGCTTTGTGGGGTGGGGAGGGCATCTCTTCTCTGAGGACTAGGACTTGAGCAAGGCATCCATGCAAAGGGTTGGGCA
The DNA here is from genome assembly GCF_027406575.1 of Nycticebus coucang. Taxonomy (NCBI): domain Eukaryota; kingdom Metazoa; phylum Chordata; class Mammalia; order Primates; family Lorisidae; genus Nycticebus; species Nycticebus coucang. The sequence continues at coordinate 16,803,889 of NC_069782.1, read as the reverse complement.
AGAGAGTTCCAGGCAGAAGGAAAAGGTTGCGAAAAAGACTCTAAGGCCAGGACAGGTTAGCTTTTAAGGGTCAGAGAGGAACTAAGTGAGCCAAGGCAGGGAGCGTCAGCCGACAAGGTTGGAAAGCAAAAAAGTGGAAAGGGTCAGATCGAATAGGGCTTAGTCCTCCATGGTGAGACACTTATTACTGTCGTTGTTTACCAGGCTGAGCCTGGCATCTCTTAGGTGTGCAATATATATTTCAATGTAATATGCAGTTTCTTCATGGTACTTCATTTTTTTAATCATCAGTACATGTCAAATACTGCGTGGGATATACGTAAACTGAAAATGATTCACTGTTTGAATTTCAAATTAAGCATACGATGTTTTTATTTGCTAAGGGTGGCAACCCTATTCATTTGTACAATGGGAAGAAGAGCAGTCCCTCTCTCATGACCATAGGATAGTTACCATGATCACTCAAGAAGGTCACCAGCCCAGTGGCTGACAAGGTCCTCTCCAAAAGATACTTAACATAGTAATTTGTTTCTGTCTACAGTTGCCATTGAAGGCAGCTACCTAATTCATTTGGGCACATAAGAAGTCTCAGGCATCTTAAAGACTTTATTCCTGATCTTCACACCAATCGTGGTCACTAAAATTACAATTTACAGAAGTGAGTAAGCTTACCACTGTTAGGCAGTTAGCAAGGTATGAGCAGGTAGAGGACGGACATGGTTAGGCTAGTTTGGATTGGGTTGGGTCAGCCTGACCTGAGCTTTTATGGGAATGAGGCTGATTACGACACCCAAGCCCCTCCTCTGGCCACACCCTCCTGATTTTCCTTGAGAAGCCACCGGCCCCTTACAGGTGATGTTGTGGAGATGAACTCACCTCAGGCCCAAGATGGGCATTTGACATGCACGTGGATCAGTGTAGTTTGAGCGTAAAGTCCCACTGCCACAGTGAGCTGTTCAGAAACGAACAGGTATGTCTCTCCTCACTGTGGGACTTCTACCAAAACTCTCAGGAAGAGAGAATCTCTCCAATTCAGATTGTGAAGTGGGTAAATTAAAATTAAAATTGGAGCTGCTAGAAGAAAAGTTGCCATGACAGGCAGCCTGATTGAGGAGCAGAGAGAATGGCCGGAGAAGACCAGAGTCGGGACTTGATGACATTTTCTGAACCCTGAATCCAGCTATACCCAAAGCCTGAGACCTTTCAGATACAAATAAATAAATACCCTTTATTTTGATGAAGCCAGTTTAAGGTATCACCTGTAACCAAAAGTAATAGAGCATTTAATTTGATAATAAATTTCAAGTGCTTAGAGCCATGCCTGGCCCACAGTAGCTACCCGATAGGCCAGAGACGTGTCTAGGATTCAAACATACTTTACAAACTTCACAGCTCACACTTTAAACCATGATGCTATAATTTTGTCTGAGATTCCATCAACTAAGTGTTGAATTCATTGGAGGATTGTCGCGGGTGACATCAAAGGAATTCGAAGATACAACAGGTGCTCTCTCTCTCTGCATATATGTGCCTGTGTGTGTACAATTATATTAATATATAGAATCAGCGATATCAGTGGTTCCCATCCTGGAGACCAGGTATGCTAACACTGCTTACCAGGTCCTGATTAGAAGTTCTGGCTATCACAGACATCCTAAGAATTCCTAAAATGTGGTCTTGTTACATAATCAAAAAATATTTATGTCTCTGAATCATAAATAGCAGAAAAAGAAAATTGGTTACTGCTTAACAGATAACATATTGAGAAGATAATGTCTTTCTATGGATAGAAAGGGAATAAGAAAAAAAAATAAGGCCCAGGCATTGAAAAGTGGGAAACCCTGATGCAGTCCAATCTAGCTGCAGCTAACACAGGTGGGAAACTATGGCAGCTGAGTTGGACAAAACTATACAAGAAAAAGCTCAATGTTTCTAAACTCCCATCATTCATAGTCCTGAGGACAATGTCAGGGGATGATGCTCCCATTGATTCTATTTCTATGTGGATTGAACTTTTCAGAGAACTTCTTAATATGGCCGACTGGTTGGCCAACCTGTCTAGATACGAAAACAATCTCCCAAAGCCTCAAAAAATGAGTCTGCAACAGCAGGAGAAGCTGGAGAAGCAAAAGAGCAAAATCAGCAGCCTCCTTCATCCTGCTCAGATTTGGCCAAGAGGAAGAGAAAGGCTGTCTCAGCCAGTTCACACAGACACCCACGTGACATGTGCACACTTGCAGATGGAAACAGACAACTCAGGACTGTCGCCAGTTGGTTATTTGCGACTATAACCTCCTCCTTGTATCTCTTGCATGCAGCGAGCATGCCATAAAAGTTTGGTGAATTAATACACTTTTATAGAATAAGGCATTAGTTAACAATAATTGATAGGGACTTAAAAGACCAGAGTTCAAATCCTGGGTCTTACTGGCTAACTTTTTGACCCAGCTAAGCCTCATTGTCTCATCTGTAAAATCAGTAAATTCAAAGTAAAAACTCTCATGCCATGTGGTGGGAAGGGAAATGATTGCAGACATTTCACAAAAATCTGTTCATCCCTGAATGAAATTAAAGGAGCATATGTCCTCCTGGATACGTATTCCCAAGAACTTCTCTTTCCCTGCAGTTTATGGTAATGGTTTACAATAATGGGAGATGCTAGGAAAAAGTAACAAAGTTCGAGCTAAAGGTAATGAATGTAGTCTGTGGAATGCAATGGAGCAAAATGAAGCAACAGCCTATACATCCATAGAGCAACCGGTGTAGGTTTCAGAGGTGCGGCATTGATGTGTAAAACAGGAAGTGGCACAGAAACACAGGAAAAGACAGACAACCTCTCTCATACTAATGAAAAAATGCAAATCAAATACATATTGGGATACTATTGTTCACCTATTAGATTTTTAAACTAGAAAAATTCACCTTTGCTCCATTGGCAGAACTCAGGTTTAACGGGTACCACAAACATGACTGTGGAGGTGCAGGTGATATATCCCCTATAAAAGGGGGAATTTGGCAATATCTCATACAGTGATGCGGCATTTGTTCTTCGACCCTGCAAGTCCATTTCTAGGAATCCACCTTGAAAATGCACCTCTACAAATACAACATGTGTCTAGGGTAACTCACAGTGGCATTGTTTGTAATAGTGAAACAATGGAAACAACCTACATTTCAAACAATACAAAACTAGTTGAAAAGTTATTGTACATTGTCACAATGGACTACTATGCAAAAGCAAAAGAAATAACAAAATTTCTAGATACTAATTTGGAGTGACTTGTTAGGTGGGGTTAAAAGGTATAGAATGCTGTTTATACATGTACTACATTTCACATAATAAGAAAAAGTAATAAGAATATACAGTAGAAACCCCATAGCTGACCACCTCCTTAAGTTGACCTAATTTTCATAGAACGGACATGCACCACATGTACATATCAGTACAGTAGGCCTAGTTCCTTCTGTTGACCACCTCTGTATGTTGACCAGTTTGCTACAGTCCCTTGGTTGGTCAACTTACAAAGGTTCTACTAAATATATGTATATGCTTTGGATTTTGCCCAGATTGCCAGAAATATAAACCAGAAGCCAATAAAAATGATCACTATTATGATTATGGGGCCCAGAAATGAGGGGGAGGGGAAGGAGACATCTTGGAGTAGAATTTTTTCATTTAGTTTTTGCCTTTTGAACTGTGTGTTTTATATATTCAAAAAATAAACAAGGAAGAGGACCAACCCCCAAATGAAAAACAAACTTTGGAATACAATATCCTAACTATTCATCGTTAGCAGGATGTATTCCACAAACCACAATCCAGTAGTTTTATTGTTGGCAATAGTATTGGTTTTAGAAAAAACATAGTACTGAGTGAGAAAATAAGTCAAGAATAAGATTTATAGCGTAATACCATCTGTGAAAAGTACAAACACGTACACTGGCAATATTTTACAGGGACACAGCCATATTTAAGGACATACATATCACCTTAGAGTGAGTTTTTATTGTAGGAGAGGGGAGGGACACGGGGATAAGGAAGAGGGGACGGGGATAAAAGATAAGAAAGTCTTTGCAAGAACTACTGAGGATGGTGTGCAGTAAGCTGAGAGAAGTGACTTCCGTTTCTCTGAACACAAGGCAAAAAGTAGTACAGATGTTAAATAGAATGAATGCATGGACTTGAGTCATTGCTAAGGTTTCTCCTACCTCTTGTCTAAATTTTTTTTTTTTTTTTAAGAAATCTCACTCTGTTGCCCTGGGTAGACAGAGTGCTGTGGAATCATAGATCACAGCAACTTCAAACTCTTAGGCTTGAGCAATCCTCTTGCCTCAGCGTCCTGAGAGCTGGGACTACCGGTGCCCACAACGCCTGACTAGTTTTTCTATTTTTAGTAGAGACGGGGCCTCTTGCTCAGGCTGGGCTCAAACTCCTCAAGTAATATACTCACCTTGGCCTCCCAGAGTGCTAGAATTAGGCGTGAGCCACCACACCCAACTCTAGTCTAAATTTTAAATAAAGAACCATGGCTACATGACACCGTTCCTTTACTTCCAGAGCCCAGCACAATGGCTGACTTGTAGCAGGTACACATGAAATGTTTACTGAATAGAGCCATATCTGTTATGAATGGCATTTAACTGCTATTTCACTCATGCACAAAAGAAGTCTAGAGGCACATAGTCCCTGGTGGTACAGTGGCTTTTCAGTCATTAGAGACACAGGCACCTATCTTTCTACTCCACTGACATCATACAATGGCTTCATCCTCAAGGTCATCTTTTTGGCCCAAGAGGGCTGCCAGATGCCAGTCATTGCATCCACATTACAAAACAGATGAAGGGGAAAATGTGAAAGACCAAAAGGAAGGAAGAATAGTTAGGCCCCTTCTTTTTAGGTAAACTTTCCAGAAATATCAAACAACACTTGTGATTACATTTCGTTTGCTCTAAGTTAGTCACCTGCTCACACCTAATTATAAGGTAGGCTAGGGAACACAGCTGAAGGATGTGCCCAGCTGGAAACCAGGATTTGTTACTGGGAAACCACAGATAACAGGAGCTGGGCAGGCAGCTAGCAGTCTGCCATAGGATGAAACTGAGCTTTCTGAGTGCCTGCTCAGAAATAGACTCTACAGGCATTATCACATGTCTCGTGGGACAAACACTAAAAATTATTTGTGTTTTGTCTAAGTTCAAATTTAATGAGGCGTTCCCATATTTATATGAGTGAAATTTGGCCATACTGCACCCTCGTTGGGATAAGACTGAGGCTGGCAGTTGAGCAAGTCTAAATAACTTAGTGACAAAGCCGGCAGGGTCTGGGGTCTGCCAGGTTCAGATCCCCATTGATTATCTGAACTTGAGCAATTGCTTACTCTTTTTCTATGCATCAATTTCTTCAAGGCCAAAGAAAGATAATGATGTCTGTCTCTAAGAGCAGTTATTAGAATCAGATGAGTTATGTGAGCCAAAATTGTCTAAAGAGATACAGGAAGTGGGTCTTGGGCAAGACATGATTGCAAGAGGGACTTTGCCTAACAATTGCAATCAATGTAACCTGGCTTGTTGTACCCTCAATGAATCCCCAACAATAGAAAAAAAAAAAGACCCCATCCTTCATCTCGTGGTTCCTCCAGAGTGACACCCTGATTACAGGTGTGAGCCACCACATCCAACAGGCTACGGCCCAGATAACAGGTGTCACCATTAGCCCTCTATATTTCAGTCATTGTCAGTAATGATAATTAATCATAATAGCAGTAATTATAATCATCTGTCCCTCTGTGCTTTACAGTGTATAAAAACAATCTCCCTCCCATTATCTCCACCCTCCGTCTCCATGTTATCATTTGGAAAATGTCAGTGATATTCATGGCAATGCCTTCATCAAAGGCCAATGCGAACGTGAAATGAGATGGTGTGTGTCAGATGCCCGGCACCTAGTAGGTGTTCCAAAACCCACGTGCTTAATTCCTATTATGTGAAACTAATATTGAATATTTATATATTGGATATTTGTGTTCTATATTTGAATATTGAATGTTTATTTATATCTATAGTCAGTGTATATGTTGAATATTTATCATAAATAATGCCAAAATGACCCATTCTGTGAGTGCCAGGAAGTCACTCACAGATGGCTTTTATTGAGAGCCATCCTGAGGCCATCCAATTTGCTTGCCACAGGGTCTGAGCTTGGCTTGTCTCCCTGTGTCCTGCCCTCACACCAGTTACTCTTTTAAGCACTGCCTACGACTAGAACTGCTTCAGAAATCCCAAGTCAGGAAGGAGGCTCCAAATGAGACCCTTTTCTGGTTCTGTCACTGGCCTGGCTCTGAGCTGGAGGACACGGAGCAGAAGGGAGCTGTAGTAAGGACACTAGATAGGGCCCGGAATACTGACTGTGCCAGGTGGATCCCCTGACCACCGGCTGACCGCTGTGATTAGCATCTGTCGTATCCCAGCAGATTCCTGGGTGAGCAGGACTCCTCCCCTCCCCTATGCAACGGTTGGTGGAGAAGGAAAACAAAGAGAGGAGACAGGCAGGACAGGGAGAAGGGTGAGGCTGACCAGTGGGGTCTCATCAGCAGGGCTTCAATATCCCTTGTCAAAATTCCAGGTTGATCCAAGGATGTTAAAGGCACATTAAAAAAGAAAAGAAGAAAGAAAAAAATTAAATTTCAGGTTAAGGAAGGCTCAGCTGTGTCATACAATATATGGTGACAAAAGGGACTGACTCAGAACAGACACAGAGGTCCTCAAACTTTTTAAACAGGGGGCCAGTTCACTGTCCCTCAGACCGTTGGAGGGCCAGACTATAGTTTAAAAAGAAAACTATGAACAAATTCCTATGCACACTGCACATATCTTATTTTGAAGTAAAAAAACAAAATGGGAACATATACAATCACACCACCACATGTGGCCCACGGGCCATAGTTTGAAGGCATACTTCACCAAATAAGAAAAAGAAAAGTAAGTTTTACTATTCCCAAGCCTCACAAGAAGTGGGTCAGGACATGTACAGCCAGTTGCTGCCCCCATTCAACCTGTCTCCCCAGGAGCCTCTGAATTAAAGACCAAATGGGGGTCACCTACCTCTTCTTTCCTCAGAAAGGATCTGAACCTTGACTTTCACCCAGCTGAAGTCACCACCTATGGCGAGAGGCCATGTGACACTCTCAAGATGTAGATGACCCAGTTCAAGTTTCAGCTCTGCCCTGCGAAAGCTCAGGATCTCAGGAAAGTAGCCTCACCTGCCAGGGGCCTCAGTTTCCTCATCTATTAAATGGAGGTAAAGGCCAGGTGCAGTCACACCTGTAATTCTAGCACTTTGGGAGGCCTAGGTGGGAGGATGGCTTGAACCCAGGAGCTTGAGGCTGCAGTGAGCTATGATTGCACACCACACTCTAGCCTGGACAACAGAGAGAGACCTTGACTCGAAAATAAGTAAATAACAAACAGGGATAATTGTTAAATGGGAGAGGAGAGGTGGGATGGAGAGATGGAGTTCCCTGTTGGGTGATTAGGTGGATTAAAGGGGATGGTGTGGGATGATTTGTCATTGTCATGAGTCATTTTCTTGGATGGCTGGCATTTGAACCTTGTGGGCTTGTGACACAGGCCACAGTAGTCAGACACACTTGCTAAAGGATTTCAAATCTGAAATTAGCAAACCCCAGAAGCAGAGATGAGGGAGAATTCATTTTGGCTATACTGTATGGTCCGAGACCATCTCATTTTTCAGGGCAGCAGTCCCCCTAACAGTGCACAGGGCCTAGACCTGGCTGTGACAGCCAGGGTAGCTGTGGCCTGCTCAGCAAACTGGCTCTGTGGCCCGATTTTGACTGAGTTCTGGCCACCTTGCATCCTTTATATTCCCAGCTATTTCCTAAACCTTGCTTCCAGCCTTCAAGGAGATTCTGGGAGCGGCACCATATTCTTTCATAAATTCCTTTCCTGCTTTGGTCAGTCAAAGTCATTTTCTGTTGCTTGCGATTCACAGCCCTGTCTGGCACAGCAACCAAAGGAACTTACCGCAGTGTCTGGTCAGCAGTGAGTGTATGCTAATTTCCCTCAGTATTAGTTTTCTAGTTGTGTTAGTTTGCATTAGGGCTACCAGAACAAAGCACCACGTATTGAAGGGGCTTAAACCAAAACCCACTTGTTATTCTACAGTTCTATAGTTCAGAGTCTGGCACAAAACGGCTGAATGCTCTGCTCAGGGTCCAACGGGGCTGAATAGGTGTCTGCAAAGCTGCGTTCCCATCCTGAGGCCCTGGGGCAAAACCCACTTCCAGATTCACCGGCCTTGTTGACAGAACTCAGTTTCCTGCAGGTGTAGGATGGAGGTTCCCATTTCCTTGACCTGTGACCTCCCTCCATCGTCACGCCAGCAGCTGCGCTTAGAATCCTTCTCATACTTCAAATCTCTCTTTCTCTTCTGCCTTCCTCTTCTGCGTTGAAGGGCCCACCCAGCTAATCCAGAATCGTTTCCTTATTTTAAGATTGACTGATTACTAACCTAAATTACATCTGCTTGGGATTCCTGCCCACACGCCTTACTTTGCCATGGAAGTAACCTTAGCCCAGTTGCTAGGCCTAGAGTCTTAGGGGGCTGTACATCTGCCCAGCAGACCCTACATCCCAAAGGCACCCTGAAATGCCTCAACTTTCTCTCCTTGCTAAGACTGTGGGTATCACCCAGAATATGTTTTCACAAGAGGGCCAACCTGGGACCACCTGCTAGAGGAAGCAAGCCATCAAGAGATCTGCTTGGAAAATATCTGAAGGGCCCCAGGGAGAGAGGGTAAGGGTGGAACCAGGCAGGGAGGCAGGAGCAGCCAGGAGAGCCATAGAGAAAACAACCAGAGATGGAGGGAGGGAGGCAAGGCCAGGTGGAAAACTAAGCTGGCTCTGCCAGCTTTCCATCCGCTGCCTGTAAGCCAAGTGGGCAAATAACAAGGAAGAGAAGTGGGTTTGATGGGCGGGAGAAAGGGGGTTTGATCTGAACACTTTGAGTGTCCTCATGCCCAGCAAGGAGCACGAGAAACCCGAGAAAATCTAAACTAAAAAAAAGGAGAGGGAAGGAGGAGGGAGAACAGGCCAGGGAGGAAGCAGCTTCTCTGCTGCGGTGACAGCACTGCCCCTGGCTGTGCCTGCTCCGAGCATGTGATTCCACATTCCCATCTGCTTCCCAAGCACGAGGCTTTTCTGCTTCCATGTGGGCCTATAGCCCGCACAGGCCCGCTCTCCTAATTTGCAGAGAGAAAGGCTCTTAGGGATGTTCTGAAACACCAGATGGCACTATGGGATTCCTGCCCACACGCCTTATGCTTCCAAGAAGGCACTGCCACCTGAATTCCGCCATTCCTGCCTGCCGTCTCCAAATGTCTCTCACGACAGCCTCGTCCTTATTCCCTCTCACTTCCCCCTTGCTCTCCCTCCTCAGGGCCCTGCCCTGAGATACAGAGATCATGGGCTCTGGAATCCTGTAAACCTAGTCAGTATCCTAACCAGCTGTGTGGCCATGAGCAAGTTGCTTAACCTCTCTGAGGCTCAGATTATTCACATATAGAATAGAGTCAGTCATAGCTCTCTCAATAGGCCTGTTTTGAGTAAAGTGCCTAGCACAGGGCCCGGTGGGAAGGTGAAGTCTGAGTGGTGTTGATCCCATCCTCCAGCCTGGCATGCAGGCATGTGGGTCTGTTTACAGTGGCAAAAAGGTCCAGCCAAAATCTCCAAGGACAGATGAATGCAGGGAGCAATAATTTTATAGTGAAGGGGACTCAGTTACTATCTGTCTTTGCCAATTTTTGATATAATGTTAGGCCCATTATCAGTGTAACCTCTCTGGGCCCTGGTTTCCTCATCTATAAAATAGGGACAGAAATAGCAGGTGTCTCTGCTGAGTATCTGCCATTTGCCCCCGAAGGGCACCCTCTTTATCCTTTTCCACCTGCTCTGAGCTTTGGAAGCTGATCCTGTCAACTATATTAACAAATGCCTGCCCTAGGGTGTCAAGAGTCCAGCCAATGGGACTCACCAGCTGGTCAGAGGAAGAAGGGTGAAGATGGAGGCCACCCATGGTCATCATTTCCCAGGTTCCCTCCCTACAAGGTCACCTCGGGCTGGCTGCTGCCCCTGGCCAGCGTTCCTGTCAAGGAGGCCCTCTTGACACAGCCCTCTTCTCCTGGAGACCAGTCCCTGCTCCCTTCCTCACACCTTCATTACCATCCCTGACTGCTGCCCTTCCCAATGCCCAGGCAGTCATAACCTAACCTTTTAGTAAGATCCCCTCAAATTATCCTCTTTCAGGCCAGGACTCAGGAAAAAGCTGATAAGCAATGAACAAATTAATACATGCCAAGTTCTTGGAAATTTATATGCCCTAGGGTAGATATTAAATAATTATTAGTTTTAATTATATTAATTTATAGGATTTTCATGAAAATTAAACAAGATTAGTAATATGCTAACACTCATCGGATGCTGAGTTAAACCTCACTTGATGATACTATTAGGAGAGTGTTCATTCCTCTTGTTTTTGAAAATAGGCAACTCCTTTTCTACTTGACAGGAAGGAATATTGGTCAGAGAGACACATCTGGTTCTTGTCTTTACTCTTCTCTTCTTACAGAATGAGTGATTATCTGGCTGGGACCAGAAAAGGGACACACCTGTTGCTCACCACCTGCCGGTTTTTTTCCGTTGGTCCCAGGTGGGGTACCCTGGTGGGGAGACTTGATCATCTGTCCTCTCTGCTTGCTATTGCTAGACAAGTTCATTTAAAAACAGAGCAAAAAGCCCGCTTTAGGTCTAGGGGCCGAGCCATGTTCTCTAATGCTGCCTTATCAGCAATATGGCTAATAATAAACTTTACCCCTGGGTTGGTCTCTCAAAGGGTTCAGAACTGGGGCACAGAAAAGGAAAGTGAGATTATTAATTCCCTCCTCAATCTCAGTCCAGAAGTTGATTTTATACCATTTTTATTATTATGCTGAAAGGTAATTGCGTGGCTCCGTGGAGGAGTATGCCACGTGAGCCTATTCGGAAAAGCCCATCCAATCTGTGCTTGCTCACAGTTCTTTTTTTTTCCTCTCATTTATGTGTTTATTATATGGATTTTTTTCTTTATTATTGGGGATTCATTGAGGGTACAATAATCCAGGTTACATTGATTGCAATTGTTAGGCAAAGTCCCTCTTGCAATCATGTCTTGCCCCCATAAAGTGTATTATATGGATTTTTATAGTTATTTTAGCATGCACATCTTGTATTGTAAACAAAAATGTTACTGCTTTTTTTAATTAAATCATAGCTATGTACATTTATGCAATCATGGGGCACCATACACTGGTTTTATATACAATTTGACATATTTCATCACACTGGTTAACATAGCTTTCCTGACATTTTCTTAGTTATTGTGTTAAGACATTTATATTCTACATTTAGTAAGTTTCACATGTCCCCTTCTAAGATGCACGTAGATGTGGTCCCACCAATTACCCTCCCTCCACCCATCCTCCTCCCTCCCCTCCCTTCCCTTTCCCCTTTGCTCCACAGATTTTACATGTGATACTTGGGGCCCCACGATGTTCTAGGTTCAGATTTGACCTTCCCTAATGTGATCAATCCTGTGCCCTTCCTATCTAGAAAAAAAAAACCCTTCTTACAGAGCTTAGTACAAAATACAGGTCATTATAGAAATCAGGTACTCACTTCCCTTGCCACTGAGGCACAGGCACAGAATCTAGTTTCTTCCAGTTAGATAAACCCATGTCTGACTTTGGCCCAGATGCAGATTCCACAAGGAGCCCATTCTTGGAAAGGTTGAAATTTCAGATCTAGCTACTATGACCCATATTCTATCCTTAACAACCTATCCTCAACAACATCTCATCAGATGTTGGCAGAGCATGAGGCAACGTCTGTGCCATTAAGGCTAGCACTGGGTCTCCATATGATCAGTTCTGTGACAGAATTTTGTTTCTGCCCATGCAGTCTCAAAGTCTGGCTTCCCTAAAGTTTCTTTGTTTACTAAATAGCCTTTCATAATTTCTGTTTCTGCTTCAAAGAATAAGAACTTGTTTCTAGTGTTTGAAGCTAAGAATTCTGGACAATATGGCCATGAAAACAAGATCCCCTTGAGCCACGCACAACGTGAGAGCAGAGGCTGAGCCCCTCCCCATCACCACTGCACGGCTGAGCATTGCCTTTGCCCTTTTTATCACAGATTATACTTAGATACTATGTTAGGCAAAAATCCTTCAGTTCCAAGTGACAGAAGCTAATGAAGCCCCCAAAGAGAAAATAACTCTTGTCCCTGTGAATTCTCAGATTAGTGTTCGCTTTGACAATGGCAGAAGCCCTCACCGTGTCATGGGGCACATTTCCCTCACTTTCTTAGTTCTCTTTTATCCTCTTTTGGCTTCATTCTCAGGCCACCTCCTTTATCACTCAGTGATAACATTTGTCTGGTCATACCAGAACCCCCTCCCAAAAAAAAATACAAAGACAGAAAGAAAAAAGAAGAAGACAACTGTCACAAATCCCTCTCCAGCACTGATAACCTGGCGGCCCAAATGGCAATGATTGGCCATATTTGGGCTTTGGGATGAATGCTGGACCAATTACTAGGTCCAGGAGAAAGAAAAATCTAACTAGTTTAGCACAGGTGATGAGCTTGTCCCTGTCATGTAGAAGGTATTTACAACCAGGTGATACCCCACTAGAATCACATTGCACTGGGAAGGATGGTACCCCCACAAGAAATGATACAGAAGTAACAAAAAGAACAGATTTCCCCAAAAAACCATGTCATAGACTATGTATTCAATAAATACTGTTAGAATGGAAACTATTAGACTATGTATTCAATAAATACTGTTAGAGTGGAAACTATTATAAAGTTGTCTCTCTCTCTAAAGGAGTTCTCTCTCTCTCTTTCTCTAAAAGAGTTTTCTCTCTCTCTTTCTCTGCAGTCTTTTTCACATACATATTCATATACACACACAAGAAAGTGGTTTTAAAGCCCCCTCAGGCCCTAAATGGGGGAAATGGCCAGAGGACCATTATCACTATTACTAACAGGATAGAGAAAAAGTCTCTTGTTACATCAAGAGAAAAAGAAAAATCGTTAACTGAGGCATAAACATCCTAATGGTGAATACTCCTAATGATGCTTCCTCATTCGCAAATAGACCACAAGCTTCAGGAAGCCTTCAATAAATACCCTATTATAATGACATGAATAAAGTTGAGATGGAGTAGGCTGTGCTAAGGCAGTAGAGGCCGAAAGAGAATTTAAAAAGATTGCTTCTGACATCCTTTTGTATTTCACCCTTATCCAGATACTGAAATTGAACCACCATAATGAGCCAAGTATCATATTCCAAAAAAATCTGCCAGACATTCTTGCCTTTTCAGCTTTATTGAATTACTATATAGTGCAGCTTTAGAAATATAAATCATGGAGAAGCAGGAAATGCATTTATTTCATTAACCCATCTAGCCTGCATTTAAGCCTGTGGGTGGTGCCTCTCTGAAGAATAGCTTCACAGTCTCACCCTGCAAATACACCGTGTTCTGTTTTCCAGCAGCAGTAAACCTGACAAGAGACTATCCTTTACATCCTGCATCTCAAAAGTCCTTTCATTCCAATGTAATGGCCCACATGTTGCACAGAGCTTTAGGAGAGAACATCTTTGTGTCCTTTTCTTTGTCATTTCCTGGTTTTCAGGCAGTAGCTGATCAGACTTGCTTTTTCACTTCCATCCCAATCAACCAGATACAGAAGGGAAGAAATTGTTCCCAAAGTTGGTAACAAACATCTGGATGACATGCAAAGAGCCCCAATGACCATGGACACAAAATGTGGTGCTCTATGGGGGAAGGGGGGGCTACACGTGTAAATTGCTTAATTGATGGCAACGGTAATGAAGACAGGGATAAGTTGGTCATAGCAAGCAACGTGGCATGCTCAGATGACACAGCAGAATTAGGACAGGCAGCTCTGGACTTAGATGTCTCTGAAGCTAAATAACTTGAGCCCGTGACTTTCCTTCCCCCAGTTTCCATTCCATCAGCAGTATTAACCTCCAAAGGCTATTGCAAGGTTGGGTTCAAGAAAAAAACAAGTGTAGGAGGGACTTGTAACCTACAAAACATGGCTCACCCAGCCAAAGAAGGCAAGGGACATATATTTAGATGTTCCCCTTGAAGCAAAATTTCAGAGTCTATCCTTGTTGCCTTTTGAAAGGAGTTTGGTGGTATATCCAGAGATGAGACCTAGAGAGGTTCAGGCTAGGTTTAATGAAAGGGACAGAGACCCGCCTGGACAGGATAAAGATGGAATCTGCACTGAGAGTGGTTGGAGGGTTGTTTTTATACTGGTCGTAGAGGGAGGAAGATTCCACAGCTTCCTGGAAGATTCTAGTAGGCTAGGGTCATTCCTGCCAAACTCTTGAGGGGTGGAGGATCCGGTAGGCCTTTTTTTCTAGGAAGAAAGCATCCCCCTTTTTTCTAGGGATGAGTTTAGGCCCCTCACACCTTTGCTGTGAGAACCCCTTTGCTTTCTCATCCTGTCCCATTTCCCAAGGGGCCATTCTTGGTCTTAACACTTAGTAAAGATCTCTCCTGAAACCTTAATGGCTAGCCACAGTTTAGCAGACAGTGGTTTAATTCCTTCCAGGGGTGTTAACATTTATATTAACACGGAAGGAGGAGACCCTAACTTCTCTCCTAACCATCTAGAAGCTCCTCCAGGGTCCAAGGAGCTATCCCTAAAATTTAACCATCTGGGCCTTTCCACATGATCACATTGAAGTTTTGGGAAGAATGAACAAAAAAAGGAAGAGGAAAGCAAAGTAAAACCTGTTGGGAGCCATGTTTCCCTTCTAACAAAAAGAAAATCTTAGTGCCTAGAACACAGTAGGTGTTCCATGAACCATCTTGAATGAATGAATAAATGATAGAATTAATGAATGAGTTAACAAATAAATAAAGAAATGTCCTATAGTCTCTCCATTCACTCACAAGGAAGAAAATAAATGAAAGCTAACTTTGGTGGCTAACTCTAAGAAGTAGCCAAATACAACAGCAAACTCCCCAGCTAATCCTTTTCATGGGAATTGCCAGCAAGCAGAATAACCAATTTGCTTTTCATTAACTGGATTCTTACCTGCCTTCTTTCTGGAAAGTGACCAAAAAAAGGAGAATGGGATCTTGATAATGGTGAAAGACAGAAGCCTTGAAGGCTGTTCTTCCTGGGTTTTAGATAGTTCTCCCAATAATTATTTGTGGTTGGGCAAAATACTTAACCTCAACTTTTGCTTCTACCCATAAAGGATAAATTCCTATGATATCCCCTTGACACAGTGGGGGTAAAAAAAAGAGGTACAGAACAGAACAAAAAATATTAAACAACTATTTTTAGACATTAGAAAATAGGAAACAAAGGACCATTATCCCCAGTAAAAGGAGAAAAATAAACTAAATTCTACAATTGCTCCAGCTTAACCTGGGAGAAATGTCTGGATGGAATCACCAGGAGGATGAACCCAAACAGAGCAAGTGACAAAGATGAGGGAGGCCAGGACAGCTAGTTTTGGGGGGTACATAGTACTAGAGAGGAGACACCTATACAAAGAAAGAACTCAAGGAATCTGCACAGGGGTACTCTGGGTCTTTGGCTAAATGCCAATTAGCTTGGCACAGGCATAGAGAGAAACTCTATGAGATTAGGCAAAGAAAAATAATGGGGCGGGAGAGGGACAATTACTAAGGAGCTGCAGGCAAACAATTCTCAGGGCTCACCCAGAGCTGGAAATACTCAGTTCCCAAAAGCTGGAGTACAAAGACATTGCTGAATGTACAAGAAATTTAGTAACACCTCCGGAGGTATATGCATTAGGAATGAGACTAAATTAGCCCTTGAATAAAGGGGTTAAATGAGCCATCTAAAGATGTCAGGATCAAATCTCAAAAGAATCCCACAAGTAACTCAACTACCTACCAATACAAAGCTTAACTTTTTAAAGGGGTACAACAAAATCCAACAACGATCAATAAAAAAATGCAGCATTCAATCAAAAAATAGTAAACATAGCAAGAAACATGATTCATAAAATGAGGGAAATAAATCAATAGAAACATTTATTTATTTTAAAGATAAATGAATTATCAGCCAAGGACTGTAAAATATTTGTTACATATGTAAGCTCAAGTATTCAAGAAAAGAATGACTATAATGAAGAATATATATGTATAAACAATATATATTCCAAATGGAATTTTAGGAATAAAAACACAATATCTGGAATAAAATTTCAGTGGATAGAATTAGAAGCAAATTAAACACTATTAAAAGAAAGATTAGTGAACTAGAAGACATATCAAAAAAAATTCAAATGAATGATGAGAAGAGACTGAAAAATTCATGCAAAGCCTTTGTGAGCTGTGTTAGACAATATAAAATGGTATAATATGTAATAACTAACTGGAGTTTTAGAAGGAGAAGAGAGAAAAATATTTGAATTTGTAATGAAAATTTTAAAAATCTAAATTTTGATGACAATTATAAACTTACAGATATAAGAAGGTTGGCTGAGTGTGGTGGCTCACACCTGTTATCCTAGCAGTCTGGGAGGCTGAGGCAGGTGTATTGCCTGAGCTCAGGAGTTTGAGACCAGCCTGTGCAAGAGCAAGACCCTGTCTGTAAAAAATAGCCGGATATTATGGCAGGCACCTGTAGTCCCAGCTACTTGGGAGGCTGAGGCAAGAGGATCTCATGAACCCAAAAGTTTGAGGTGACAAGAGTGAGACTTAGTCTTCAATAAATAAATAAATAAGCAAAAAGCAAATAAACAAATAAAATAGATACAAGAAGATCAATGAACTCAAGAAAAGATAAACACAAAGAAAAGTATACCAAGAGAAATCACAATCTATTGTTAAGAAATAAGTAACAAATAGAAAATACACAATGCTACACAGAAAAAGAGACTTGTTAAATACAGATAACAGAGAAAAATTATCACAGACTTCTCATCACAAACTATGCAAACCAGAACAGGTGTACAGTGGAATGATATCTTTGAGCGGTAAAGATGAAAAATGTCACCTAAGATTTGACAATGAGAAAAAAATGTCTTTCAAAAATAAAATTGAAATGAAGATATTTTTCCAAACAAAAGCTGAGAGAAATTGTCCCCAAATGAACTTCACAGAAAGAAATGTTAATGAAGTTCTCCATGAAGAAGAAAAGTGATATCAGAGGGAAATTTGTAACACAAAGGTATGAAACGCAGCAAACATAAAATTATGGATAAATATGAAAGATACTTTGTGATTTTAATTTCTTAAGGTAATTATATGTACTTGTTTAATTATTTAAAGGGTGATTTTAAAGGTAATAATTTTAAACTAAAACAATAATATAAAAATAAAATGAGTGAAAACAATAGCATAAAGAACCACAGGGGAAAATAAAATATAGAGTTGTGATGTTTTTACATTATACATAAAGTGACATGGTATTTTTTGAAGGTAGACCACGATCAGCTAAAGATGGTTATTGTAAACCCTAGAGCCACCAATTTAAAGATAAATAAATAAAGCAATGAGGACTAGCTAATCAGAACAGTAGAGATAATGTAGAATACTGGAAAATATTCAATATTCTTAATCCAAAGAAGACAGGGGAAAATGGGGTAAATGATCATAAAAATAAATGAGACAAATAGAAAAAACTACCTACAGGGTATAGTATATATACTGTTTGGGTGACAGACACTAAAATCCTTGACTTCACCACTTTACAATTCATCCATGTAACAAAAAACTATCGTACCCCTGAAAAAATTAAGTTAAACTAATTAAATAGGAATTAAAGGAGACCTAAATAAATGCATATATTCTGTCCGTGAACTGGGAGATTCATGTTCCATGTCAATTCTCTCCAGATGGTCTACAGAGTCATTGTAATTACAGTCAAAATCTTAGCAGGCTGCTTCATAGAAATAGGGCTGAAATTTATGTGGAAATGCAAAGGACCTAAAATAACCAAAATAATTTTCAAAAGAGGAAAATACTTAGATGATTTCAAATTTTACTATAAAGCGGAGAGAGATTAGAGATGGCGGCCGAGTAACAGCTTCCCTGCAACTGGGAACAGCGAGTCTGGGGACACAAGACTCCAGGCATCTCTGGCTGGTGAGATCTGCCTATAATCATCCCTTTGAGGATACAGGGAGCCAGCAAGGGACTTCTGGACCCCAAGAGGAGGACAAAAACAGTGGAAAACTGGCAAGTGGTTGCATGTGTTCAATTGACCTAATCACGCTGGCAACCATAAGTACAAGCAGCAGTGAGACTGCAAACCAGAAAGGCCTTACCTGTGAACTGTTTCGGTGTTCTTGGACTTGGCACTCAGTTGAACTGCCTTGGGGAGAGCTTGAGCAGGAGTGTGGAGAACTTTGGGCATTGTCTGGGGCCCCAGACTGAGCCACTGAGCTGGGCGCAGGAAGCCATTGCGAAAGAACTGCCCCGGCAAGCTCCGCCTTCAGGGTCTCAGAGCAAGGATTGGGCGGGTCAAAGTAACCTACTGACTGAGCAGCCTAAAGGCGGGGGCTGAGCTGCCTCACAGCCTTAATCCTTAGGGGCAGAGTGAGATGGTTTTGGCACACTGGAGCCTTGGGCTGTTGCCCTGGGTAGAGTGCTGTGACGTCACAGCTCATAGCAACCTCAAACTCCTGGGCTTGGCGCCACCCAGACCTCCATAAAAGCTGTGCAGCCACCCCTGACTGGTGACCCGCACCCACCAGGCCTCCACATTCCTTGACCAGGAACTGCAGGAGCCATGCAACCCTGCTTCCTCCCTCCTGTGTCCTCCCAGCTTCCACACTAGCCTGTTCATCTGGACAGGGACTCTGGTAGCTGCGTGCCCTTTGGAGCCCTCCCTGCCTCTGCGCAGAGCTCTTCTCCTGGCCAGAGACTGCTGGAGCCTTGGGCCCTCTGTGCCAAAGTCACTGGGCGCCTGGCACTTCCAGAACCATGCACACCACCCCCAGCCCTGTTGCTGGATCCGGGTGTGTCACAAACTGGAGCTGCTTCCACAACCAGAACTCCATAGCTAGAGCAGCCCCAGAGGAACTACACAGGGTCACTCCCTACAAAGATCCAGCAACAATAGAGTGATCCCGCTTGGTTCTAATCTTGGAGAGACACCTCCCCAACATCCGAGGACAGTCAGAGGCAATGGTGAAAAACAATCATGAGGTAAAATCAACAGAAAAACTCTGGCAATATGAATAATCAGAGTAGATCAACTCCCCCAAGGATCAATGGGGCAGAAACAGCACAAGACCCCATGCACAAACAAATAGCTGAGATGTCAGAAATTGAATTCAGGATCTGGATAGCAAATAAGATCAAATTAGAATTCCAAAAGTTATCTCAAGAATTCAACGGATTCAAAGACAAATGACCAAAGAATTTGAGACATTGAGACAAGAAGTTGCATTGCTCAAAGATCTGAGAAACACAGTAGAATCCCTCAGTAACAGAATGGAGCAAGCAGAAGAAAGGATTTCTGACATTGAAGACAAAGCTTTCAAACGCTCCCAAACCCTCAAAAGAGAAGAGAAATGGAGAACAAAAACAGACCACTCTCTCAGAGAGCTCTCGGATAATTTGAAGAAAACCAATATTCATCTTATAGGATCACCGAAAGTGATGAAGTGGCTTCACAAGGCACAGAGTCTCTTCTCCATGAGATTATGAATGAGAACTTTCCAGACATGCCAAGAGATTCCGAAATTCAGATAGCAGGCAGTTTCAGAACTCCAGCACGACTCAACCCAAATAAGACATCCCCCAGACACATCATAATCAATTTCACTAAGTTAATTTGAAGAAGAAAATTCTGAAAGCTGCCAGATGAAAGAAAACCATTACCTACAAGGGGAAGAATATCAGAATAACTGCAGATCTCTCTGCTGAAACCTTTCAAGCTAGAAGAAGATGGTCATTGACTTTTAATCTCCTAAAACAAAATAACTTTCAACCAAGGATCCTGTACCCAGCTAAACTGAGCTTCATTTATGACGGAGAAATTAAATACTTCAACGACATTCACATGTTGAAGAAATTTGCCACAACTAAACCAGCTCTCCAGGACATTCTTAGACCTATCCTCCATAAAGACCAGTGTAATTCTCCACCACAAAAGTAAACCCACCCAAAAAAATTTTTAATCAAATTCCAACTCCAACAGTCGCAAAAGGATTAAAAATGTCCACCGGTCTCTCGAAAGGCTTATCAATACTCTCAATTAATGTGAATGGTTTAAATTGTCCTCTAAAGAGGCATAGGTTGGCGGACTGGATACAAAAACTCAAGCCAGATATCTGCTGCATCCAAGAATCGTATCTTACATTAAAAGACAGATATAGACTCAAGGTGAAGGGATGGTCATCTTTATTCCAGGCAAATGGAAAGCAGAAAAAACCAGGCATTGCAATCCTGTTCGCAGACGCAATAGGCTTTAAACCAACCAAAATAATTAAGGATA
The DNA here is from genome assembly GCF_027406575.1 of Nycticebus coucang. NCBI lineage: Eukaryota > Metazoa > Chordata > Mammalia > Primates > Lorisidae > Nycticebus > Nycticebus coucang. The sequence goes on along the minus strand of NC_069782.1, from coordinate 16,783,311 downwards.
AGGATGGACACTTTATATTTGTTAAAGGTAATACTCAATATGATAAGATCTCAATTATTAATATTTATGCACCCAACCACAATGCACCTCAATTTATAAGAGAAACTCCAACAGACATGAGCAACTCGATTTCCTCCACTTCCATAGTAGTTGGAGATTTTAACACCCCTTTAGCAGTCCTGGATAGATCCTCCAAAAAGAAGCTAAGAAATTTTAGATTTAAACTCAACCATTCAACATCTGGACTTAACAGACATCTACAGAACATTTCATCCCAACAAAACTGAATACACATTCTTCTCATCAGCCCACGGAACATACTCCAAAATCGACCACATCCTAGGCCACAAATCTAACCTCAGCAAATTTAAAAAAATAGAAATTATTCCTTGCATCTTCTCAGACCATCATGGAATAAAAGTTGAACTAAATAACAACAGGAACCTGCATACCCATACAAAAACATGGAAGCTAAACAACCTTATGCTGAAGGATACATAGGTTATAAATGAGATTAAGAAGGAAATCACCATATTTTTGGAACAAAACAACAATCAAGACACGAATTACCAGAACCTCTGGGATATTGCAAAGGCAGTCCTAAGAGGGAAATTTATAGCACTGCAAGCCTTCCTCAAGAAAATGGAAAGAGAGGAAGTCAATAACTTAATAGAACATCTTGAGCAACTGGAGAAAGAAGAACACTTCAATCCCAAATGCAGCAGAAGAAAAGAAATAACCAAAATCAGAGCAGAATTAAATGAAATTGAAAACAAAAGAATTATACAACAGATCAATAAATCCAAAAGCTGGTCTTTTGAAAAGATCAATAAAATAGACAAACCTTTGGCCAACCTAACCAGGAAAAAAAGAGTAAAATCTCTAATTTCATCAATCAGAAATGGTAATGATGAAATAACAACAGACCCCTCAGAAATTCAAAAAATCCTTAACGAATACTACAAGAATCTCTACTCTCACAAATATGAAAATCTGAAAGAAATCGACCAATACCTGGAAGCACGCCACCTACCAAGACTTAGCCAGAACAAAGTGGAAATGTTGAACAGGCCTATATCAAGTTCTGAAATAGCATCAACTATCCAAAATCTCCCTAAAAAGAAAAGCCCAGGACCAGATGGCTTTACGTCAGAACTCTAACAAACATTTAAAGAAGAACTAGTACCTAAACTACTAAACCCCTTCCAAAATATAGAAAAAGAAGGAATATTACCCAGTACATTCCAGAAAGCAAACATCACCTTGATCGCCAAACCAGGAAAAGACCCAACAAAAAAAGAAAATTATAGACCAATATCACTAATGAATATAGATGCTAAAATACTCAATAAGATCCTAACAAACAGAATCCAACAACACATCAAAAAAATTATACACCATGACCAAGTTGGATTTATCCCAAGGTCTCAAGGCTGGTTCAATATACGTAAATCTATAAATGTAATTCAACACATAAACAAACTAAAAAATAAAGACCATGATTCTTTCAATTGATGCAGAAAAAGCTTTTGATAATATCCAGCATCCCTTCATGATCAGAGCACTTAAGAAAATTGGTATAGAAGGGACATTTCTTAAACTAATAGAGGCCATCTACAGCAAACCCACAGCCAATATCGTACTGAATGGAGTTAAATTGAAATCATTTCCACTTAGATCAGGAACCCGGCAAGGTTGCCCATTGTCTCCATTGCTCTTTAACATTGTAATGGAAGTTTTAGCCATTGCAATTAGGGAAGAAAAGGCGATCGAGGGTATCCACATAAAGTCAGAAGAGATCAAACTTTCACTCTTCGCAGATGATACGATTGTATATCTGGAAAACACTAGGGATTCTACTACAAAACTCTTAGAAGTGATCAAGGAATATAGCAATGTCTCAGGCTACAAAAATCAACACCCGTAAATCTGTAGCCTTTATATATACCAACAATAACCAAGCCGAACAAACAGTCAAGGACTCTATTCCTTTCACAGTAGTGCCAAAGAAGATGAAATATTTGGGAGTATACCTAACAAAGGACATGAAAGATCTCTACAAAGAGAACTATGAAACTCTAAGAAAAGAAATAGCCGAAGATGTTAACAGATGGAAAAACATACCATGCTCATGGCTGGGAAGAATCAACATTGTTAAAATGTCCATACTGCCCAAAGCAATATATAATTTTAATGCAATTCTTATTAAAGCTCCATTGTCGTACTTTGAAGATCTTGAAAAAATAATACTTCGTTTTATATGGAATCAGAAAAAACCTCGAATAGCCAAAACATTACTGAGCAATAAAAACAAAGCAGGAGGAATCATGCTACCAGACCTGAGACTGTACTATAAATCGATAGTGATCAAAACAGCATGGTATTGGCACAAAAGCAGAGAAGTAGATGTCTGGAACAGAATAGAGAACCAAGAGATGGATCCAGCTAATTAAAAACATTCAGTGGGGAAAAGATTCCCTATTTAACAAATGGTGCTGGGTAAACTGGCTGGCAACCCGTAGAAGGTTGAAACTGGACCCACACCTTTCACCATTAACTAAGATAGACTCTCGCTGGATAAAAGATTTAAACTTAAGACATGAAACTATAAAAATACTTGAAGAAAGTGCAGGGAAGACTCTTGAAGGAATCGGCCTGGGTGAATATTTTATGAGGAGGACTCCCCAGGCAATTGAAGCAGTATCAAAAATACACTACTGGGACCTGATCAAACTAAAAAGCTTCTGCACAGCCAAGAACATAGTAAGTAAAGCAAGCAGACAGCCCTCAGAATGGGAGAAAATATTTGCAGGTTATACCTCTGATAAAGGTCTAATAACGAGAATCCACAGAGAACTCAAATGTATTAACAAGAAAAGAACACGTGACCCCATCTCAGGGTGGGCAAGGGACTTGAAGAGAAACTTCTCTAAAGAAGACCGATGCACAATCTACAAACACATGAAAAAAAGCTCATCATCCTTAATCATCAGAGAAATGCAAATCAAAACTACTCTGAGATATCACCTAACCCCAGTAAGAGTAGCCCACATAACAAAATCCCAAAACCAGAAATGTTGGCGTGGATGTGGAGGAAAGGACACACTTCTACACTGCTGGTGGGAATGCACACTAATACGTTCCTTCTGGAAGGATGTTTGGAGAATACTTAGAGATTTAAAAATAGACCTGCCATTCGATCCTATAATTCCTTTACTAGGTTTATACCCAGAAGACCAAAAGTCTTCTTATAATATAAGTCACAATATAACAAAGACATCTGTACCAGAATGTTTATTGCAGCCCAATTCATAATTGCTAAGTCATGGAAGAAGCCCAAGTGCCCATCGACCCACGAATGGACTAGCAAATTGTGGTACATGTATACCATGGAATATTATGCAGCCTTAAAGAAAGATGGAGACTTTACCTCTTTCACGTTTACATGGATGGAGCTGGAACATATTCTTCTTAGCAAAGTATCTCAGGAATGGAAGAAAAAGTATCCAATGTACTCAGCCCTACTATGAAGCTAAGTGATAGCTTTCACATGAAGACTATAACCCAACTATAGCACAAGACTATGGGGAAAGGGCCAAGGAAGGGGAAGGGAGGGGGGAGGTTTTGGTGGAGGGAGGGTAATGGGGGGGCCACATCTATGGTGCATCTTAGAATGGGTACAGGCGATTGCACTAATGTACACAGCTATGATTTAGCAATAAAAAAAAAGGAAAAAAAACAAATTTTACTATAAAGCTACAATAATCAAGACACTGTGATTTTGGCAAAATGATAGACAAATTAATGAAAAGAATAAAGGGTCAGAAACAGACGCCCACATCTGTAGTGTTTTCGTTCTTTTTTTTTTTTTGCAGTTTTTGGCCGGGGCTGGTTTGAACCTGCCACCTCTGGCATATGGGGCCAGCGTGCTAGCCCTGCAGTTGTTTTTTCTTTTCTTTTCTTTTTTTTTTTTTTAACAGGGGTACCATGTCAATGTAACAGAAAAAGAATTGTCTTATCAATAAACAACACTCCAACAACTGTAGCCCATACAGAAAAAAAATAAACAAAATGAAACACTTTCCCCTGCATTATAAACAAAAATTACCTCAAAAATACATGATACACTTAAATGTAAAGCTCAAATATAAAGCTTCTAGAAGATGACATGGACAAATTATTTGCAACGTTGCTGCAGGTAAAATTTTTTTGGGACATAAAAGTACAAACAATTAAAAAATTATAAAATGGACTTTATTAAAATTCAAAACTTCTGCTGTTCAAATCTGTATGAACAAAAAAAAGGCTAGGAAAATTTATAAACATGTACCTCACAAAATCCTTATGTCTAATATATATAAAGAGCACTTCTAACTCAATAATTTGAAGATGATTGTCCATCCATTTTCTGTTGCTGTCACTGAATACCCGAGATGGGGTAATTTATAAGGAAAAGAAATTTATTTCTTACTGTTCTGGACTCTGGGATGTCGAAGAGCATTGTGCCAGCACCTGGTGACTTTCTTCTTGGCATGTCATCACGTGGCAGAGGGACAGAGGAAGTAATCCAGCTCGGGTCTCTCTTCTCTTTCTTATAACGCCACCAGTCCCATCATCAGGGCCCAACCCCCACGACATTTTATAATCCTAATCGCCTCCCAAGAGCCTCATCTCCAAATACCATCAAAATATGAATTTAGAGACTGTTTCCAACCCATGAAATTTGGGGTACACCATCAAATCATAGCAAGGATCCATTCAATTTTTAAATTGGGCGAAATATTGGAAAGACACTTTACAAAAGAACATACGCAGTCCACAAGCACATGCAAAGACGCTCAACATCATTATTCCTCAGGTAAATGCAAATGAAAACTATAATGAGATTCCATGACATACCAACTAGAGTGACTAAAATTTAGGACTGAAGATGCCTAGGGCTGGAGCGGATGGGGAACAATTAGAAGTCTCATATAGTTACGGTAATAATGTAAAATAGTACAATCACTGCGAAAAATTCTATGGCTCTTTTAAAATTAAACATCCATCCATCATACAATCTAGCAATTCCACTTCTAGGTATTTGCCCAAGAAAATGCTAACATAGATCCGTGTAGGATTTGTACACAAATCTTCACAGAAGCTTGATTCATGATAACAAGTTGTGGTGTATTCAAACAATGGAGGACCACAGGGCAATGAAAAGGAATGAACCACAGATACTTACCACAACACCAGGACTGAATCTCAAAAATATTGTGCTGAATTAACCTATAATGACAGAAAATGTATTAGTAGTTTATCTAGCGTCACAGTTACGGTGAGTGAATTCACTGCCAAGGGGCATTAGAAAACTTTTCGGGGTGATGAAAATGTTCTGTATCTTGGTTATGGTGGTGGTCACATGGGTGGAAGTATTTTTCAAAATTCCTCATTAAACACTTTAAAAAGGCATGTGTTTTATTATATGTAATAATTATGCTTCCATAATTATTTTTTTTGAAGACAAACTCTTCCCGATCGTATGCATTATAGAAAAACTCTTCATAAGTATATACATAATGGAAATCATAACGGTCAGATATTAAATAATAAATGTCAGAATAGAAGATGAGGCGTTTTCATGAAAAAAGAGAAGGATGCCCTATTGTAGCAATTAGTCCTATTCATCCAGCATTTTCACTTTCTCAGAAAATAGTAGCACTGCATTTCCTTGCCCTGCCCCCCTCACTGCCCTTTCAATGTTGGCTATGCCCCTGTGATCTGTTTTGGCCTGTGAAATGCAAGCATAACCCCACGAGTCGCTTCCTGTGCAAACTTGAAGAGCCAGGACAAATATCCTACATCCCCTTTCCACTGTTCAGTGGACATGAAAGCACATGTCAAGATGAAACCTTGGTGAGCTAGGGCCCTAAGTGACTACCAAAAGCAGCCCCAGCAGCCCACACTGCATATACAGCACAAGTGGATGATAAACTTGTATTGTGCTAAGCTACTGAGACTTGGGAGTCCTTTGTTATAGCAGCAAACGTAGTCCTGCTCATCCTAATACATCTTCCTTAAAATGTCTCTTGTACTAGGATGTGCTCTCTTAATTGACATATTTTGCAAAATGAAGTACAGCTTGAGGTCAGCATGCTAGTTTGAGATGGACTTAGTCGATCCTAACTTGTTATTTATTAAAGTCAACTACATGAATTATTTTTTAAAGGGGAAGAATAAAGAAATTTAACATAGTTTTAGATGTTATTTCCAGGAATATTTTCACATATGCAAAGTGTTGGATCCTTTATAAAACAACATAGTAAATATTTACCTACAGCAGGGATGCTCAGACTTTTTTATCTCAGATTGCCTTCACACTTTCAAATTACTGAGGGTCCCAATGAATTTTGGTTTGTGGGTTAGAGCTATAGATATTTATGTATTAGAATTTGAAGCTGAGAATCTTTAATATTTATGTATTTTAAAATAGCAATGATAAACCTAATAAATGTTCACATAAATAACATGTTTTCTTAAAAAAACTAATTAGGTTTTCCAAAACTATGCACACATACACACACACACACAAAGAGTGGCATTGGTTTATATCTTTATGAATCTCAAACCAGCTGCAGTGGTTCACGCCTATAATCCTAGTACTTTAGGAGGCTGAGGTGGAGGAGTTTGAGACCAGCTTGGGCAACATAGCAAGACCCCATCTCTACAAAAAATAGAAAAATTAGACAGGTGTAGGGATGCATACCTGTAGTCCTGGCTACTTTGGAAGCTGAGGTGGGAGGATTGCTTGAGCCCAGACGTCTGAGTTTGCAGTAAGGCATGTCACCTCCAGCCAGGTGACAGAGTGAGACACTGTCTCAAAACATAAACAAACAAACAAAAAAAAAAAACACAAAAAATATCTCTTTAATGTAGCTGAATGTCTAGATTCCCTTATCTGTAGTCTTAGCTGGATTCTCATATCTGCTTCCGCACTCATTGTTTGATGTTTTTTGTTGCTTGAAGTATGTGGAGAAAACTTGGCCTCAAACAGGTACATAGTTGCAGAAGGTCTTGGGGATTGCCTGCAGTCTTCAGAACATACTTTGAAAATTACAAGAAAGAAAAAAATAACCACCCTTCCTATGTTCTGCAAATGAGTTTCATGCTTTGGGATGCTGGCTACTCTTTGGCCCCATCTCTGGCCACCCAACGCATTGCTCCAGCCTCTCTGGACTCCTCACGTCTCAAGCACCTCAGACGTGTTTCTTATTCAAGGCCTTTGCATCTGCGGCTTCCTCTGGCTGGAAAGTTTTCTCAGCGCAAAGCTATAGGGCTTACATTTAAGTGTCACCCAATCAATGAAGCTTTCCCTAACCACTCTGGAAAAAATGCTTCTCTGTGCCCTACCCAATCTGCCTTATTCTGCTTTATGTTTTCCATTGTACTTACTGTGGTCTGAAAATATTCCATATTTTTGCTTGCTTTTTGTCTGCCTCCTCCCACTCAACACCGGCAGTTATCTCCCTGAAGGCAAGGACTGGCTCAATTGGTTCGCTGGTAAATACCCTGACCTTCAACAGTGTACACAGTAAATATTACTTGAATGAATCAATTCAGAAAGTGGAACTAAAAACATTTCCCATTAAAAAAGTTTCTGATTCTAAAAGCAACAGGGTAGAGTTTCATAAAACTGAACCAATATATATCCACTCTATCCACCCACTGAAAAACCAAGTGAAGTATCTATTTCCACCAATAGAGTATTAGGGCGGGACCCTGAGCCAGCAGGTGCCAACTCTTAAATTTCCAGGAATATTGCTACCTGGTTGGTAACGTATTAGCATCCTGAAATTGGCCATGGTGGGAGTATTTATACCACATAAATTGCAAGTCTTATTTGCACCAGAATGTTTATTGCAGCCCAATTCATAATTTCCAAGACATGGAAACAGCCCAAGTGCCCATGGACCCATGAATGGATTAACAAATTGTGGTATATGTACACCATGGAATACTATGCAGCCATAAAAAAGATGGAGACTTCACATCTTTTATGTTTACTTGGATGGAGCTGGAACATATTCTTCATAGTAAAGTATCTCAAGAATGGGAAAAAAGTATCCAATGTACTCAATAATACTATGAAATCAATACGTAATCACCTACACATTCATATGTAGAAAGTAGAAGGGAAGAGGAGAGAGAGGGAAGGGGAGGGGGAGGAGGGAGGGCATTTCCAGGGACCTCACCTAACATGCATGATGCAATGGCACATTTCAAAACTATTAAGAACACAGTATAATCGTGATGGATGTGTTACTTAGTTCAATGTAAGCATTTTACTTTGTATATCAAATCAGTACACTGAACCCCATGAATGCATCAATGTACACAGTTATGATTTAAACAAATAAATAAATAAATAAATTATAATCCAAGAAAAAAATCCCAATTTAAAAAAAAAAAAAGAAAGAAAGAAAGGAAGAAAGAAATTGGCAAGTCTTACCAAATCAGCATTTCTCTTCACGCCCCACCTTACATTTCACTGGCCAGCTACTCTGGCCCCAGAGAGTCTCTTGTTAAGTACTTACCAGCACACCACTGGCTAAGGCTATACAGCCCAATGCTGTGTTAAAACCTTTCTAGCCATGAATCTCACTCTTCAAACAAAAAGTTTTCAAGAGGTATAATGCACAGATAAAATGGAAGAGTTGAAGTTGAGATATGGGTAGGTTTTCTAAATCCCACCAAGTCAAATAGTTTCTCTCTACCCTCTTTGAATCAGTAATTATCATCTCAAGAACATAGCTTGAAAATTACTGCTCCAGTCCAACCCTTCTCTGTGCTGATGAGGAGAATGGAGTCCAGAAAAGAGAAACAACTGGATTAAGACCACAAACACCAGAACTGAGGCCTCCTGACTCCCAACTCAGCAGGGGCATCTATATTGGACCAAGTTTCCTAACTTCTTTTGGCTTGAAAGGATGATTTCCAATCATTTGTGAGATTTTGGGTCAGATACCAAGATTGCCCATTGCAGGTCAAGAGTGTGGGCTGATCCAAGGGTCCCTCCTATGGAAATCACAGCAATGGTCATGTTTAAGAAATGAGTGTAAGGCTAAAAACAAGGGTAAAGAAAGAGTTCGAGGCCCAGGAAAAGGCAGAAGTGGTGGAGGAAGGAAGGAAGCAATGAACACTGGGCTTTGGCTGTGAGCAAGGTAGTTGGCATTGGATGTGGCAGCAGGATCATAAGTAGATCAGCTGGAATGGAAGATGCAAGGACAGGAAAGACCTCAGGGAAAACTGGCGACTGCACTGAAGCTTGGAGGATGGCTTACCTCTTTTAATATGTCCCTTTACTCTTTAATCAATCCTCTTCTCAACAAGGAGTACTCTGCATGACTTCATGGGCAATATGATCCCGCCATTCCGGATGTCCAGAGAACCTGAGCGTGTGATTGTAAGTTGTTTCTCTAAGAAGGGAGGCAATTTTCCCCAGATCTTCATGTTTCCTCCTGTCATCATTACAGTCCCAGCTACATGTATTTAGAGAAGCCTAAATACATGAAGTCTAAGCAGGGCCTACTTTCAGTGACCATATGCCAGATGCAGACTTCTGAATCCATCCTGCTGATCCGCATCAAAGAGGTATTAACCTACAACCAAGCCTCTTGGTGCTGACCAGCATGATGGGTTCAGAAGTCTGCATCTGGCTTTCTGCTTTGCACATGCAGGCTTTTGTCTAGCCTCCAAAACCCAATGGCTGAAGCTTCCAGAATGCCCTAAGCACTACTGCATCAGATGTTTTTCAGCTTCAGTGATTCACGAATTCCAATTTGCAGAACATTCTCAAGCCAGCTATATTTTGGGAGTCCCTTCCTCCAGCTGCCTCCAGAATGCACTGTTCCACTAGGAGGTGTTCCTCTGGAAGTCCATTTTGGGGGCATGCTTGTGTCATCACCCTGTTCTGGACTTTGAGGATGTGGTGATTCCCTGATTTTTGTGTAATAGAAGTTGCTATTGCAGGCCTGACCCCCAGCAGGTCCGTGCAGCCCAGCCTGACATCCTGTGTTTCCATATGGCTCTAAGCAGGTTGCTTTGAGCTCCCAGTCCTCTAGACACAGAGTCCCCTGAGGCACAACAGCACAGGAAAGAGCACGTGGAGCCCTTTTGGGATGTGTGTATGCACAGTTTCAGACAGAAGGTACCCAGCCACTAAAGGCATGCTGTCCTTTCTGCTGAGTTCTGAGCCACTGCAGATGTCAGGATGGAGAAAGACTAGGACCTCTATCCCAGCCCACTGTTGAGTCATTAAGAAACTAAATCACTCTATCCATTCCATCTGCTGAGACTGGATCTTTGAGAACTTGACACCAATGGGGTATGATGGACTTCGCGTATGTGTCTGCAGAATGCATTGACTTGGGCAGTGGTCTTCATATCAGATGATCTCTGTTCAGCTCTTGCAGGAAAATGTTGTTTACATGAACAGGAATGGTGGCAAGCTGGGGCTTATGACCGAAGGGCCTGAGTTGCAGAAGGATCATCCCGGATGCCCCACAGAGCAATGAAAAGCTTGGGCTTGGAAGTCAGTCATCCAGGCCCACTATGAATCCAGCTTCACATTTAACAGTGGAGTGACTTAGGCAAGTCTCCATGCTTCTCCTAAACTTTTTCCTCCTCTGCAAGAATGGACATAGGGAATTTGAGGAACTTTGAAAAAGATCATGCATGTAAAGGGTAGGCACAGAGTCTATAGATCAGTAAATACTTGGTTTGTGTTGGCAATAATTATTTTAATCTTTATGCTGGGAGTTCCCTGTGGGATGGAAACGTTGCTAACTGTTCATCTGATTCCATTTTCCTTTCCACATTTTAAATACTATAAACTTGAAAAAATGAGCCATGAAGTTAGGCTGGGGTGAGGGGACTGAGTTCTGGCCAATGGGAGGTAGGCACAGATGACACACACCTCTGCCAGAGCTGACCTTTAAAACATTAAAACATTCTGACTTGGTGTGTGTGTGTGTGTGTGTCTCTCTCTCTCCCCCTTGTGCAGCTAGAAAAGAAGCAGCCCAAGGTGGCAGAAGCACAGCATAGAAACAGCCCAGATCTCCAAGTGCCCGCTTGGGGCATTGTGCAGGGAGAACTGTCCAACCCATATAGGATGTGGTAAGAGTAAGAAACCATTGTTTATTATCTTGTGCTATTCAGATTTCAGGTATTTCAGCATCATATGGCCCGTCCAGACTAATTCACAAATGAAAATTAGCACAGGGAATGGTCACTGGAAGTGGCCCCTGCTTAGACTGGCTTCTTAACAAACACATATAGCTGGGATTGCTCCAGACACAATGGCTATTCCCAGTTCAGGAGAGAAGAGCAGTGTAATTTTTTCATCAGGAGGAACTTAACTGTCACAAGTTTACAAACAAATTGTTTGCAAATTTGTTTCTCACACAGTCTCCTACTGGAAGCACACAGTTGTACTAGCAGGGGCCGGGGCTTGTGATGCGGAACCCTTTGTCTGCACTTTCTGGCCCTTACGAGCCATCACTGCTGTTCCACTGCTATGCCCCAAACGTTGCATGGTTCTGTGAATTAAAAACATCCTCCCTATAAATTTCAATAAGTTGGCAATGAATTTCTGCAGCGGAAACATATTCACATTTAAAATTGCACATCATAGCATCTATCTCATCTGGGGACCACCTGTGGAAGGAAGTAGCCATTTGTACACAATGTCGTAAATGATCACAGCCAGTTCGTGTTAGCATGTGGCCACACTTGTTTAACAAAACACCACATTCCCCAGACCATGGTTGTCCTGTGTGACTAGGCCAGAAGTTAACTCTCTAAAGCTCTGCTATGAAGAGCCCAGGGACTTTATATACCCTGTGCCCTCTGCCTGGAACGCTCACGCTTCATATAGTTGGTTCTTCATTGTCAGACCTCTGTCCAAAGGCTCATTCTGTATTCAGTACCTCTCCCTTGAGTCTCTGTCTCTGCACCCACCCATTTACTTCATGGCCATTATTACTACATGTATGGGGGGGGGGGTTTACTTGTTTACTGCCCATTTCTCCTACTAGGCCTAAGTAACCACAAAACCCACCCAACCTTTAGAATTCCAGATATATGAGCTAATAAAGCCCTTGTAGAATTAAGCTATTTTCATCTGAATTTTCTGATATTACAGCTAATTTTACAGCTAAAAAATCTTCCTAGCAAATGTCTCTCCTTTCTGTACTATTACTACTGTTGTCTTCAGGGAGATTATCCGTATAAATTCAAAATCTACTATGTGGCACGCACTGTGATAGCTACTTCATATTGTAATCTAACTATTACCATAACTCTGAAAGTTAAGGATTTCTTAATGCTATTTTATGGATAAGGAAACTGAGGTTGAAAAGGTGTAACTAACGTGGGATGCTTTTTGCCATCTTTGCATCCTTTTCTTTGGGGGAGCTGTGCTCTCACGTTTGGAGTCTCTCCGAAGGACCTGTCATTCGAGCACTCATAGGGCAGGCACACGATCCAGGTTGGCCAATCAGAGCACCTCTCCACCAGACTCTGTGATAGGACAAAAGGAGACACGTGATCCAGGCAAAGCCAATCACGCAATTGCTGGGACGTCAGGACCCTCTCTTACTCAAGGATCACGCGGTGAAAGAACCTTGTAACCCTGCTACTGCCAGGAACTTCTCTGCTGCCATGTGCAGAGGGCCTGCCTCGTCCAGTGAGAGTGAGTGAAAAAGAGGCCAATGACACCCGTCAAACCCCTGGATCCAATTGTACCTGAGACACAACCTTGGGCTACTCAGGACTTAGGCCCACAAAGCAATAAATTCATCTTGTCACTTAACATGGTGTGAGCGGGTTTCTGCCACTTGCCGATGAATTAGAATGCAGTGGGCTCAGTGTGGCTCAGTGCTGGTTCTCTCACTTCTCTATAAAAGCGACCACTGCCCATGAACCCATCAATGGTTGGCTACACGTCAACATCACGGTTTCCTCACCACCCCTCATATTTCACGTATTTACTGCCTTCGCAGTGCACCTACTGTTCCCTCTACCTGGATGCAGAATTACGTCTTTCCAAAGGGACTCTCTTTAAGCAAACTTCCTCTGAGCCCTTTACTCTGCCAATGACTGCCCATTTGCTACTGGTGGCAGAAACTATTACAAGAATTAACAGCCTACACAGGTCAGGCAAATTGCCTTCCTATTTTATTTATTTTTTAATTTTAAATATCCTATTTTAAAAGTCAGTGAATACTGCCCTTTAAAAAAAGAATCATTGCTTCCCATTCTATTGAGTTTTTTGCTCAAAGTGACTTCATAGAATTTCTCTCATTCCTTCTTGATAGCCTGTTAAGAGTTGGGTAAGAAAGCAATTACTACAGCTTTTAGGTAAGAAAACTGAGGCCCAAGGAGGTGTAGCAATTTGACTCAATAGCAATTATCAGATCAAGAGTGGAATTAGAATTCTTTTCACCTCAGCCTAGCTTGAGAGGCATCCAACATGCTCTAATTTGGCAAGCCAAAATTATAAATATCCACTCCCCAACTCCCTACTGTACCCAACCCCTGGTCAATTTGGCCAATTAAGCCCCATTAGATTAGGTTACCATATAAAACACAGTATGCCCAATTAAATTTGAATTTCAGATAAATTATTTTTTAGTATAATCATGACTCAAATATTGCACGGAACATACTTATACTAAACAAAGTATTCATTGTTTATCTGAACAATGGATTATTACTGTCTATTCCAATTTAACTGTGCATCCTGTAGTTTTATTTCCTAAATGCAACAATGCTACATTATATGTTCATCAGATCAGTAAAGTGGTGCAAGTTGTGATTTCTTTGGAAAGTCTTTTATTTCATGGATCCTTCTATAACACCACTGTTAAAATGCAGAGCGTTACTAATATTTGATGGTAGGGTAAGTTTGGTGTCATTTGACATTATGGCCAGGATCCAGGAATAATTCTTCCTTCTTACCCTAGTTGCATCCCTCTTTCCAAGAGCTTTCTGGAGGGTCTGTTTGGACAAGAAACAGTGGCAAAGGGGATTCTAAATGGTCTTTTATATAGATAAGAGTAGTGGCCTTCCCCATTAGGAAATAATAGCCCATAGATCTTAGACTTCATTCATCTCAATCAGATTAGCAGCCGATTTGCTCTTGGGATGGTGGAAAGGGCCCAGGAGGGAGCCAGCAGCAGAAGTTGGATTATGGGGAGAGAGTATGGCTGAGTGTTAGCCTTTGATGAGATATACAGTCTAGATTGGAGGAACTTGGTCAGTAGTCTCTTTAAAAACCAGAACTAAGAACATGCAAATTTGGAAGCTATGGGGTAAGCCAAGGTGGATCCCACAACTGGGGAGGAACATATCAGGCCTCAAAGGGAGAAGAATAAATACGGTGTGCAGAGAAGCACAGAAAGAGGGCACTCAGTCCTCTCGAACCCATTTCTCCAGTTCTTGATTACAACTGAATTGAAAGTTGCATTTTATCTTCTGAGAACGTTGAATAAATTCCCCCTTTGTGTTTAAGCTAGCCTGGGTAGTCTTTGTTACTCACACTCATTCTGTCTCGTACTTTACTAAGAAAAACAACCAAAATAAAGAAGCAAGGTCTCTGTTCAGTTCATTGCAATTTATTTAATTTAAAAATAAAAACAGAAACAAAAAAACAAAATAAAACAAAAATCAGTTTCCAATGAAAATACAAACACTTTGGGTGGTTATCCAGCTTTTTTTTTTTCCCTGTAGGCTGTTCTGGGCTCAAACCAATCAAATGAGCTAAAACTAATTTCGACTGGAGCCGTAAAGCGTGTCGCACCAATTAAATTACACCAATATATTATTATAATACCTTTGAAATGCCTTTCAGACCAATAAATTAAAAAAGACAAATTCAACTTTTTATTACCAAAAAAAAAATAAAAATTAAATAAAAGTCACAACACGAATTTTTTTAAAAAATGTGCAGTCAAGTTTCTCTCTTTCTCTCTCTCTTTTTTTTTTCTTCTAGGAATGATACCATGCCAGTAAATCCCTATAGAACATTTCCAGTTTGGCAACAAGCAGTCAGTCGATCATTCACATTTGTACTCAAGATAGTAGGCCTGGGCAAAGCTGCCTGAATTTCACCCTGAAAAGTGCTCCGCATCATCTGAAGAAGCCGCACCTGGTAACAGGGATGGAAATTCAGAGGGTACTTAGCATTTTCGTTTGGCCTGAGGTCTTGAAGCACTGCCTGAAAACTGATCATGCCTTGAAATTTACCTGTAAAAAAGAAGTATAATTCTACCCCTTTGGCAGATGTGTAAACTAAGACGCAGAGAGGCCATCAGAGCAAGGAAAGGACCAGCTGACATTGAATCTCCTGTTCTGTCCACCAGGTCATAAAATGTCTCTCACTTGTAATTCCATGGAACTAAATAACTGGAATGGGCTGGTGGGGATAACAGGACTTAATTCTGAAGCAGGAGAGCTGCTTTCAAGGGATTTTCCCACTATTCCAAGTTTTTCCTTGAAAGGATACAGCATATCTAGAATCAGAGGCTGTCAGCAGAGAGTCAGAATTGAGCAGGGTCTAAGATGGTGGTTCTCAACCTGGGGGTCGCGACCCCTTTTTAACAATGAAAATACATTGCGGCATTAGAAAGGTTGAGAACCACTGGTCTAAGAGACCAGCTAACCCACCCCCTCATCCTTCCCGGAAAGGAAAATTTAGCTCCCAACACAACGTAGGTGCCTAAGGCCACCTGAGACTTAACTCAGTCTCTACTTCAGAGTGGAGAAGGTTCTCTGCCACAATCCCTGGTCTAAGTTTATGGACAAAAGGGAACACACAAGTGTTCTGGGGGAAGGAGAAGGGAGTAGAATGATTTTTCTTAATAGCATCACCTTTTCCAAACAATAAGAATAATGGAAAATACTAAACAGACTCAGTCACCTGGCAAAAGGAAAGAATACATCAACCAGTAGGCAGATGTTATACCCAAGTCACACGGACAGCCGCTGACGTGGCCAGCTGCCACGCATGAGGGGCCAGCAGGATGGCAGTATCAGCTGTTGAGAAAAGACTGCATAAAATGAGGCAAGTAGCGAGCTCAGAGGTTGTAGCTTGCCCTCCATGCACCCACAGTCCCCATACACAATTTGCTATCTACAGATTTTTTTTTCCCTTTTAACCTCTAGTGGAGTTCAGGAAGGAGGTGGAATTGAATGAAAGGAAGCTGGGCAGCTTCCCATAATACACTGCTCAGCTCAACCTGAAGGAACGCACAGGCCAAAGCATGAGAGCTGGCCTCACGGGAAGAAAGGGCAATTTCATTCAATTACTGTTCCTAGTGCTGGAAGGTGAATTCTTTTTCATCTCCCTTTGAACACTGTTGAGTTTTCCCCAAAGATAAACCCAACACCATTCCTCCTTTCCATCTAAGTGGCTATCAGAAGTCCCACTTTGAAATAAAGATTTCAATTTGCCTACGCCATCAGAATCTGAAGTCATCCCCCAAAGATCAGTAATTCCAAGCCTCGTACCCTGAAGGTGTCCCATTGTGAGGGTGACATCTCTTCACCTACAATCTAGGTATTTAGAAGTTACATGGCTGGCTTTTTTACTTAAGGTAAGAGTCCTGCCACACTTTTCTGCCTCCTCCAGAACCATCAGATGACTTGTAAGGGAATGTTCCCTCTTTCATATGTTTTGTTCCCAACCCACTTTCTCTTTCAATACCTTATTCATTTAAATGAATGAAACTTTTTCCCCCAAAGCCCAGGAGTTCATGTCTAAGTTCAAAACCATGACATAGAATACTTGCATTGGGGAGGAAAAGCATCTTCTCTTCTCTGACTTTCTTTTCCTCATTCTAATATTCCACCTACACACTAACTTCCTAGAAGCAAGCCTGTCTACCTCTGAAGATGCTATACTAGGCGGACAGGGAAACCATGTGCTGTCAGTGAACAGGGCCAGTAGTTGAGCTAGGTGTTCCTTTGGAGACTATGGACAGTGTCACATCCGATCCAAAGCAATTTATGCAGGTGAGAACCCAAGAGGCAGCATTCCAGTTAACAGTGAGACACTAAAGACATCAATTTCCATTCATTTGTGCAAAGACCACAGAGGGTCTTGTGCTCTATCATATACAATAGTTGTGACCTCTAACACCATCATCTCTTCCCCTGTCTACCTTGGAAAGGTTGCATTGAAGAGCAGGGCAACCATCAGGAAAGAGACAAACAGTAAGAACCTGAAAAATCACCATGGCAGACTCTATGTCCTTAGCAGATTTCAAAGGACTCTCTTAACCAATGCCCCATCTTCCATTCAAGGTAGAGTAGCAAATTAATAAATGCTGCCTAGTGACATGAGAGAGACTCCAACCAATGCCCCATCTTCCATTCAAGGTAGAGTAGCAAATTAATAAATGCTGCCTAGTGGCATGAGAGAGACCCCACAGGATGCCTTAATCTAATTCCTGGGGTTTCGCCAGGTCAAGGATGATAATCACATGGCGTAAGTACTATTGCTTCCCTTCCCCTTCCTTTGGCAGCCATTACTAGTCGATCACAGCACTCTTTCTCCATGTGCCTAGGTGATTCAAACCAGCACAATTGGCAGCCACTATCAACGGATCATTCAAGCTCAGGGTTCTGAAATCTGCTTGCCAGCCTATACAATCAAATCAAACTTGCTAACATGAGTAGAAAAGGAGCAAACTCTCTGGGACAACCCAAAGCAGATGGCCCCAGTCTTTCCTGCCTCTCCCCGAGAAGCATCAGGATGACATCTTAAGAAATGCTCTCTCCCCACATCCGCTGCCTCAACAACACCAAGTCAACACCACCTTCCCCAGGCAGTTGGTCCTCTCAGAGGTGCCATAAGGCAAATGTCAAGTACGACCCAAATTCTGACTGGCAGTTGGTGGGACTGGCAGAGATCCCACTTCTCCCTTTTAGGTGCTGCCTCAAGGCTGCACTTGAGATGGTGCCACTTCTTTTTCAGGCTATTGTCATGGCCAGCAAAGAGGTAAGCAGCCCATGAGCCCAAATTTTGCTCCCCTTCCTCCCTCGCACCCCCCACCCGCCCCTGCGTCCTGGCACGCTAGTTGAGCTTGCTACAGATCTCCAGCGCTTGTTTATAGACCTGAGTCACGTCATCCATGTCCGTGAGGAGGGAGAAGCTGCTGTCTGCCAGCCGGTTCCGGTATCGCTTCAGGTACTGGGGCCGGGGCCGGTTCTGGAGCCCCTCAAAGTCCTGGATCTGGAGGAAGTTTTCAGCAGAGACACAGCTGCGGATGCGCTGGCGAGCAGGGCGATTCTCCTGCAAATCCAGCAAGTCGAAAGAATCGCTGGACAGGATGCTGTCGTCACTGATGACGCTGGAAGGACGGCTATAGCTCCGGGAGAGGCCATCGGCGGAGACGCCAGGCTCGGACAAGGATTCCAGTGTGGGCATTTCAGGGCTGACGAGAGCTGGGTCCATGGCGCCCGCTGAGTACTTGCTGCTGTGTTTCAAGATGCCCTTCCTCCGGCAGGAGAGGCTGTGGGAAGTCACCCTGGCTGGGTCCGGGGGGCTGGGAGAAGGGAGGCCACTGCCCATCACATCATTACTGTCCAACAGCTCTGAAGACTCGCTGCGCTCTGGGGACGAGTAGTAACCGGATTCTCTCTGCTGGGTCTTTTTCAAGATGCCTTTCTTGGGCAAGGTGGCTGACTGTTTGGGGCTGAGATTCCCAGGCACTTCTGCCTCGGGGGAGCTTGGGAGGGGCAGGCCAGTCCGACACAAGTCCTGCTCCATCTTGAAAGAAGAGGGTAAGGTGGATGCAGCGACGCCTTCGATGAAACCGGTGCTGTGCGAGCGATGCTCACTGTTGCTTCTCTTCTTCAGGATCCCCTTGGGTCTCTTGGAACTCACCTTGGCTGGGCTTTCGGGCACCGAGTCCTGGCCAGACTGGGCAAAGTCGTTCTCTTTCTTGGACTTCTTCAGAGACCGCTGCCGCTCCAGCATGACCTCCGAGGCCCCGGGTTTGGCCAGGCCCTTTATTTTGGCTTCAGCCTCAGCCTGCAGCCCAGTCGAACGGTGGTGCCAGTCAATGATCCGAGCCAGGAGCGGGGACTCAGAATCGTGGAGTGTATCGCAGTCACAGACGCTGCTCTTGTAGCCCCAGTTCACCCACCAGTGGTTGGCAATGTCCTCAATGGTGGCCCGGCGATCGGGGTTCACCATCAGCATCCACCGAATCAGTCCTCGAGCATCTGGGGGACAAGGGACAAAAAGAATCAGGCATTTGTTATGCAAGAGACTTCGGCTTTGTGACACAGGTGACCCTTCAGGTGTGGCTAAAGAAACACACTCACTTCCAGTAAAATCCGCGGGGAGCCCTGGTCCAGCCACACTAAGCGGCAGGAATCACAGCCTTTCAGATGGTCTACTCAAAGCATAACCAAGACTCGGACCCACAGGCCAGTGTGTGCGCCATCTCGTCCTGGCATGAGCTCCCATATGAGTGGAGGAATGTCAAAGAACTACCGAGCTTTGTAGAATGTGGAAGGTCAGGTTCATTCTTTCTTTCACCAAGAAAGAATCCAGGCCCAACTTTGAGCAGGGTCATACCAGTTCCTCTGGGGCATATCATTTTACCATAAGGGAAAACAGGTATAGATCACCCTGGCTTCTTTATTGCCCCATGGTAGGCTTGTGTAAGCATGCAGTGCTGAGGTCCCTGGGAAGATGTGTCTGTAGACAGAGCATGGGGTAGAGGCGCTTACCTGGCACAGCTGGGCAGTGAGCGCGACTATCCCCAAAGCCGGTCTCACCCCCAGGTCTTTGCCAGGCTCCGAGACCCACACCCTGTGAGTTCCCCTTCTTTCCCTCTCTGAGCTGTATCCCACGGAGCTTTCAGGTCAGAGAGCTGACTTCTATCTGCTACCAACTCAGTCTGTCTAAAAAATTCTACTTCCTAGTTTCTGCTGCCTACAAATTAGGGAAAAGCCCCAAAGGAATAGTGAGGAGGCTGGAGGAACCAACTGCCTGTCACTGCTTAAAAACTGACTTTTAAGATCAAATTGTTCTCCCCCGGTCAAGGTGAATTATATCCTGGGAAGCTGCCGCTTCTGCTCAACTGCTTATGTGACCTAATGAGTAACTGGCAAAGGCCTGGCGACAGAGAATGGGTTGAGCTACACCCCTGAAAATAACAAGATGATCATTCAGTCAGTCACTCAATAAATATCTCTTGAACCCCTACAATGGGCCAGGAATTGCGCTGGCACGATTTAGCTGGCAAGGCAAATAAAATCATAGCGGCCACCCTGAAATTTCACAAAAATATGCTGGCTTACTGAAAAAAATAAAGATACACCTCTCTATATATACACATATAAAGCAATTGATCCTCATACCCACAGATTCTGTATTTGCAAATTTGCCTACTCACTAAGATTTATTTGTAACCCACAAACCAATACTCTCAGCTCTTTTGCAGTCATTTTTGTCCATGCACAGAGCAGCAAAAAATTCGAGTCACCGCAACACGCATGTGTATTCACAGCTGAGGTCAAACGAAGCAGCATTCTGCCTCCTCCATCCAGGTCTCACGAGATAAACTAGTGTCTTCTCCTCAGTCTACTTAGTTCTGTATTTTTCATATTTTTGGATTTTTTTTATGATTTTGCTATTTCAAAGGATCCCCCGCCCCCGAAAAAGTGCTAAAGCACTATCTAGTGTCCCTAAAATTAAGAAGGCTTGAGAAGCCTTATGGAGAAGATCTGTGTCAGATTGGCTGTGTTCAGGAGGAGTTACGGGGCTGGTGGCCACTGAGTTTGATGTTCATGAATCAAGAATATATATTCCATAAGGTGTCTTTAAACAGAACACACAAAGAACCATGTTATCGATCAGCTGACAAAAATATTGTGGCCAGAGATTCTCTGGAACCTAAACCTGTATTTTCCCTAGGAGCTATGAGTCAGTAATTCAGTGTTTGCAGCAACTTTAGGGAACTTAACTACAGAGAATAATGAAACTCAACTGTGTGTGTGTGTGTGTGTGTGTGTATCTATCTATCTATCTATCTATATATACACACACAGATAAAAAATATGATACTTAAGGCGGCGCCTGTGGCTCAGTCGGTAAGGCACCGGCCCCATATACAGAGGGTGGCGGGTTCAAACCCGGCCCCAGCCAAACTGCAACCAAAAAATAGCCGGGCGTTGTGGCGGGCGCCTGTAGTCCCAGCTACTCGGGAGGCTGAGGCAAGAGAATCGCTTAAGCCCAGGAGTTGGAGGTTGCTGTGAGCTGTGTGAGGCCATAAAGTGAGACTCTGTCTCTACAAACAAAACAAAACAAAACAAAAAATGATACTTAAATGAAGTACCCGTGTTAACTTCATTTGTTAACAAAAACGGCCAATGATAAAAATGACCACCTGCCCACATTCTCTGTACAGGCATTAACACTTCCCCCAAGAGACGGAGCTCATGACCTTGGTTGCTTTGGCCAGTGGAATACAGCAGTGACAGTATCTTGCAAGCACAGACACATCCAGGAAGCCTGGTGGCTTCTTTCTCCTCCCTAGAACCCTGAGCTGCCATGGAAGAAGTCCAGGCTCTGTCCTGGAACCAAGTTGTGGGGAGGCATGTCACAGAGGGCGGGCCCACACAGAATAGGGCCAAGGGGTCCAACGTGCAGCCCTCACGACTGCCCTAGGTGTCATGTGATTGCAAATGTAGGAGGAACAGCCCTTCCTAACTCACAGAATCCAGAGGTAAGATTTCATGGCTGTATAAAACACAGAGTTTATTCTAGGGGAATGGGGTAGACCTGTTAACCAGCAGTAGATAATAACAGGGAGCCTGTGGGCCGTACTTCAGGCTGGGGACACAGCAGTGACAGAGGGAGCAGTGGAACACCACAGAAGTGACCGTATCTATCTCGCAAGCACAGACACTTGGAACCCTGAGGTCCAGGGAGAGTGGTTTCCATGTCTACATGGACTGGGGGAAGGGACTTCTTATGATACCTCTTCTAAAATTGTCATTTATGGTTGAGAAACTAAATCCAAAGAGATTAAGTGATGTGGCCAGGTTCACACAGAAGCCAACGGGACTCCTCCAATATTTCCTCTGAAAATTTCATTTGAGATGGTTTGAGTAAAGCAGCCTAAAAGCCAGCTTTGCCAAGGATGCCTTTTCTGGCAAGAACAAAGGGTTTGAAAACCGGACGACTCCCTATAGACATATTAAAACAAAAGCACTGAGTATGTGAGTGGTGTAAGCTGATCACTCTCCCCTCAACCTCTGACCGTCCACAGGGCACGCACCTGAGGGCTGTGTGGGTTCCCGGTACTCTCCGCTGCTGATCTGCCGAATGAGGTTTTTGTGATCAAAACCATCGAAGGGCATTGTTCCGTAAACGAGAGTGTAAAGCAACACACCCAGGGCCCAGCTGTCCACCTGGAGCAGAGAGACAGAACATATAGGAGCTGGGATGCAGATTCGGGGAGCCTGTGAGCAACCACCCCTAACGCCCCCAGGAGCTGAATGCAGCACCTGGTAGACAGTTCCCACCAACCACTGACAACTGATAGTGGCACAGCTGGGGCCCACGACAGAGGCCAGCACTCCCAATCTATTGATGAACTTCCTTCACACAGACTATCCAGACTGTCTTCTTTGATCCTCACTGTAATTTTTGTGAAGCAGATCGGGCCAGGATTATTTTCATCCCCATTTGACAGATGAGAGTACTGCGGGCGTAAGGAAGCTACACGGTTTCCCCAGAGGCCCCACCCTGGTGATGGGGGAAAGACTGGGGAGCAGGGCTCTTCCCTCCTAATCCAGAAATCAATCCCTTCCTGTACTTTCTTCAAATGGATCAGGAGTTGCAAAGGCAAATCACCTAAGAGCCAGGCAAACAACAGGCATAAATAGGACAATAAAAAAACTGGGGGTTCAACCAGAGTGTGAAGTGTGGGGACAGAGACGAGCTGTAGAGTGCCTTCAGCCCTCCTAGGCAGGTGACCTCTCCTGGGCTAATTCCTGCCATGTCATAACATAGGCCCAGCGCTGTTAGACCCTTTGTTTTTTTTCCAAGAGAAGTCAGAAACTGGACTTGTATGTGGAATTTCCCAATTAATAAATGTTCTTTCAATTTTTTTTTTTTTTTTTTTAGAGAGAGACTAATGTGTCCAAATAAAGCAAGTTTGCTGGCCAGATCCCAGGCTGCCAGTTTGTAATCTCAGAAACAGGTCATGAAAGAAGCATTCAGTATCTACAAGACACAAAGAGTGTGGAGTGTCTACAACTTTATAAATTAAGTCCTATGCTCCTCCCTTATACCCTTATTTTTTAAAAACTTTCTCTTCACTGCAATTGGTAAAGAATCTTGGCATCCTTCTCTTCATCCTCCGGCCCTGCCCCCAAACACTCTCACGCACATAAATATTTGGAAGAAAACATTTCAACACACTGAGCAGCTGCTATTTAAGGAGACTGAGGGGATAAATCTCTCTGTAAAAAGAACTTTAAAAAAAATAATAATAATCACTCATTTTGAAAATGAAAACTTATTCATTTTCAAAATAAATTTTTCACATACGCATCTTACAGTGGCCCTGAAAGTTTGAGGCATGTAGAGAAATATATTTCTCATACATCGGAAGGTACAAAGATAATGTATTTCCTTAGTCAAATATACATATGCTGTCGAAAAATATATGTGAAGAAAATATTCACCATGGAATCAGGATTTTTGTCTGTTTTGATACAATAAGAAAAAGCCTAGCGTCCAAATCTAGGGATATTATCACATAAATGGTATACTCATCAACAAAACTTTGTCATTAAAAGAATCAAGTTTTTATTAATAATGAATTTGGAAGATGGCACAATATAGTTTTAAGTTAATAGAAAGCAAAGTATAAATAATTTTATTAATTTAACTCAATTATTTTTCAATTGATCTCAATTATTTTTGAAATGCAGAGCTCTACAATGGAAAAGAAAATTAAAAGAAAAGTTTCAAAAATATTAAGCGGCTATCTTTCATGGGAGGATTCCAGGTAATATTATTTGTTCTCTTTTAGACTTTTCTGGATTTTCTAAATTTTCTCCCAGGTGTGTATGTTATTGCTTTTATAATCATATAAGGAAAAATTTTCTTTGCTTGGTTTTGGGGGATTTGTTTTTTAAGCATTTCCCAGATGCAGTTTTTCCCTCCCTCTTTCCCCCCAACTCTTCCCTGCCCCCCAGTACACACCAGGCAACCTGCTCACCTCGGGCCCACGGTAAGGTCTCCCATTGACAATCTCAGGAGAAGCATAGAGTGGGCTCCCACAAAACGTCTGCAAGAACTTGTCCTTCTGGTACAGGTTGGAAAGCCCAAAGTCAGCAATCTACAAAAAGAAGCAAGACCCAGGGAGACTTGTTAACATTCCAGACTGTGTCTGCAATGGATCAGTTCACACCACACAGCATACAGAGCAGATGAGGGACCCTGTGTGGGTCTGGCAGCTGGATCGCCATTTTCTCTCCAGGCCTGAGTCTTCATGAAAGGACCACTCAGCCCAATTGGGCCAGTGTTTCCCAGCAGAAGTCCTCAGCATCCATCATTAGGTTCTTCCAGGCTGCAGAATGACCTCCTTACAGTTACTCTTTAAAGGGACTTTCTATTTTCACTTCAGTGTAGACTTGCCCCGAGAAATAACATTCACAAAATCACCAACTTGATGCTTCTGATGAACATGAAAGTGTGTAACGATTAGCTTAAAAACTGTCCCTCTGTGGCCTACCCACAATCACACAGTGAAAGACCCCAACCTATTAAGTCGGGAGCACCGCTTTCCTATCCATTCACATTCTGATCGGAACAGTATCATGCCTGCCTTGTGGCCTGAAATGAAATGGACTCACAGCACTGGGTTTTGAATCATCCTATGTCAGCCCCAACTCTGCCCTGAGCTACCTGAATGACATGAAGCCGATTGCTTAGCAACTTTGAGCCCAAGTTTACCCACCAGAAAACGGGAATAGATGGTCCTTCCCCTGTTTTAGCTTACAGGATCATCATGAGAATAATATGGAAAACAAAAATCAAGATGAGTGCAAAAGTGCTTGATAACCTTCAAGTTCCAGGCAAATGTCTTACCTAACCTTGACACTGTATTGCACACATATTGGGACCGTTCTCTTCTCCTTGGTTTAAGTGTTTTATTTACAATCCTTTGTGATAACATTTTTACACATACATGTATATGTAAATAAAACACTTAAATCAAAGGAGGAGAGAAAGGTTTTTTCCTTTCTTCAATTGTGTCTATATATTTTTTGGCACCCTCTCTCTATATGTACGTGTATAGAGACAGGGTGCCAAAAAATATAGAGATCATTGGAAATCGTTCACTTCCAATGATCTCTCTATATGTATGTGTATAGAGACAGGGTGCCAAAAAATATATAGACACAATTGAAGAAAGGAAAAAAACGTATTAAATTTGGGAATACTCAAGTCATATTTGACTTCTGCAATTATAGGAGGTGCTCAAATGTGACTTATATTCATCTTTTGTTATCAGTATGTAGTGAGTATTACAGCTTTAACACAATTTGTTTCCTAAAATGTGTGTATCTTTTTTGGCACCCTCGTTATATTTCCCTTCCCCACCAGACTTTGAGTTCCCTGAGGCAGTTGACACATTCCACATCTTCCTCTTATCTTTGTATCATCCACTGCTCGGTACCTGCCCACACCCAAGAAACACTTGTCACTAGAGCAGGCATTATGTTTTGAAAAGCACAAGATAATTAATAGATAATATAAAATAATAATAATCATAAACTTAGTTACCACTTAGTGAACGACTTCCAATGATCAGGTACTATTCTAAATACGTTACATTCTCTAATCCCATCAAACCCCTCATTTATACGACAATGGAAATATATTTCATGCCACTGAACCAGACACCTAAAAAGGGTCGATTCTCTGTTATGGATATGTTACCGCAATATTTTTTTCAAAACCCCACTAAACAAATGAGGAAACCAAGGGTATAGAGATGAGGTCATTCATCAAAAAAAGATGTAACCAGTCAGCACAAGGGTAAACTGCTGTCTCTAAATCTTCAAACCATTGTCTCACATTCCCCTGGGTCACCTGCACCTTTCACTCCAGTCCAAGCAGCCTTACAAGCTGAGGCCCGGTGCGTCTCTGCCATTCGCCAAAGCTAATTTCTACTGGAGGCTTATAAATAGGCCGGATGGTTCACGTGCCAGGAGATCAGCCCAGCCTGACGGATGACACTGAGGCAGCCCCGTAGAATAAGCCTTCTTTGTAAATCATCCCTGAATAAACGGAATGTCATTGAAAGCAGCTGGCATACAACCGCCCTCAGAAAACACATTCTCGGGGCTCAGACTGCACTTCATTGTCCTGAATTCCACTTTCTTATCAAGGCCCCTGACTCGCCTGCAGGAAGTTGGTTGGAAGCTTTCCGAAGTGTGCCCCTTCCATCACAAGAGGAATGGAATGGCCATGCACAGGAAAACGCGTTCCCTTCCTGCCTGGCAGCGTCTGCGGCGACAGGGGCGCCATAGGAGCTTGCAAATACATGCGTGTGTGAGAGGCACTCACTACACACACACACACTCATGCTGAGAGTGCTTGCTCCAAGTCTGGGCAGCCTGGTTGCTCTGCAGCCGCTCTGCAGAAGTGTGTTTATGTTACGGCCCACTCCCATCCTCACAGACTGATGTTTATCAGCCTCTCCCAGTAAAACTGTCATTGCCGCTGACACAAGATTAATAGAAATCGAGATAGCCAGTGTTCTTGGCACTTTAACGGAAAAGCAATATTAATCAACACATACTCTCTCTCTCTCTCACACACACACACACACACACACACACAGAGTTCTCTTAAACTTAAGCCATTTAAACTTGGCCTTCAATTTACGATCAAATGCCATAAGATGCTTATATCAACTACTGGTAAGAGGGGAATCAACTGGAGAGGCTATTGGTACTGAAAACTCTCAGTTTTCTCATCTGTAAAATGGGTAGAAAGAGCATCTATGCCTCCAGTGTCATGGTGAAGATTACATGACATAAGGTATGCAAAATGCTTACAACAGCAGTGACACCAAGTTGGAACTCAGTAAATATTAACTTCCCACCCTTAAATCCAAAGAGTTAATTAACTTCATGATATTTGAAACAGAGTTGATTCCAACACTAGGGACTCTCAAAGTGAAGAAATAGAGGAGTTTTAGATGCCAAACAGTCAATGAAATAACTTTGAATTACAAAATGAAAAATTCATTACTTCCTGTATTCTCTTTCAATCGTATAGATTAAGTCTAGGAAGGTCTCAGCTGAGCACTGAGATGTCTCTAGCATCCCCATTACTTATCAAAGAAGCAACATTCAGGCTCACAGCCTGTGGCAATAACCAACATCAAGCTAGAATTTAATAACTCTATTTCATTTCCATTGCATTAATCTTTGACCTTCTCTTCATGGGAAGTGATGCTGGTGTGCCATTTAAGGTAACTGTTTAGGGCTTCCTTGTCAAATAGATTTTACTTTTAAAAAGTGGCTGGGACTAAATAAAAATATTAAGTAAAAGAGTGGCAAGGGTACTTGGGAATGGCAAAATCCAGGAAAAGAATGAAGGAAAAACTGAAATTTGGAAAATAATTGATTTCAAACATAAAAAAACAAAAATAATTCCAACCCAGAATTGATTTGATCTGAAAAGGCCCTAAGACATTGGTTCTCAACCTTCCTAAGGCTGCAGCCCTTTAATACAGGCCCACTGAGAACCGTTGCCCTAAGACATACTAATTCTGCTCCTTGCTCTAAAAGTGAAGCAGCTGAAGGTTCAAGGACATAAGAAGCTTTGCTGAAGGTCACAAAGAAGAGCAACAAGTACAGTGCAAACAGGAGTACAGTGGGATTTCCCGGGCTACCTCATCTCTATGTAAGAACATCGGCTCTTTACAAAGGCTGACTCTCCAGCAAGGAGGCAACCGGGCTTTGCTTTTAAACTAGTGCACCCAGAATATTTTACAGACATACAGGTAAGCTTTGGAGAAAGGTATCTAATTGCCATTTTTGCTAATTGTTTTGATTGTGCCCCTGCCTGGTACTAGTTCAGACCCACCCTCTGTTCTCTGTTCCTGAACTGGTAGTGTAGACTGACCAGCATCAGTTAAACCTTGACTCCGAAAAGGAGTCTGGAAATTCAAGGCTCATGCCCTTCATATTTGGAGTTCTTGTTGTTATCAAGCCTTTCTAGAAGTGTGTGCCCTGCTGGATGAAAATCAGAGTTAGAAAAATAAATGAGGAAGTGATTATTCACATTTCAAAAGGATTAACCTTACTACAACATGGATGAACCTTGAAGATGTTAATGCTAAATTTAATAAGTCAGACAATACGGTGTAATTCCTGAACCTGAGTTCCCTAGAGTAATAAGATTCACAGGGACAGAAAATAGAATGGTGGCTGACAGCAGCTTGTGGGAGGAGGAAAAGGGTGAGTTATTGTTCAGTGGGTTCAGAGTTTCAGCAGGGGAAGACGAAAACATTCTGGAGACAGTAGTGATGGTTGCAAAAGAATGTAATATGTTTAACACCCCTGAACTATAAACCTAAGATGGGTAAACGTTTTAGGTGACATATACTTTGCCACCATAAAAAAAGGATTAATCTCAGATTACTGTTAATAAGAGCTCACCTAGTGAAAAATGAACTATCAGCTTGCTGATATTAACCACTAGGACAAGAGGCTGACCACAGTGATGCTGATCGGAGACAGTCTGACAGGCGTCTGCAGTCTCTACAAGGAAGTGCAGTGCACTCCAGAGATCAGAGGTTTCGTAGCCAGGAGAACCTGGGGCTAATCTTGGCCTTGTTAGGTGACTGGCGGGAAATGCTAAATCACTCAATTTCCTCATCTGCAAAATGGGACCTGGAATACAACCCCCCTCAGATGGGTGTTGAGAGGAGCAAAAAAGACACCTCCAAAGCTCCAAGAACAGTCCTGGTGCCAACTTCTATGAATGACAGCCATTTTGGCACAGCTGATGGTCTGGATGACTTAACAACTATTTGCTTCCCAGGCAACTTCAGAACAGAAAGCACTAAGAGCATCTCAGAAGGTAAAGAGCCAGGAGATCTTATCACTCATTTATAAACTAGGCATGTCTAGCATGAGAGGATGCATCTATGACAGGAAAAGGAAGGGATCCAGGGTTCAAGTTCAAATCCCGACCCCACCTCGCACCAGCATCTGACCTGAGGCATTTTGGTTAATTCCTCCCCGTGAACTAGTAGCACTGGCATCTCAGAAACAGAGACTCTCTGCTCCCCGGCCCCCATAGTGCACCAGAGTCTGTGTGCTCACAAGAGCCCCGGGGGATTCACAGGGACATCAGCCACTCGGAGGCCACATATCTTCATCTGCAAAATGGGGTTGATGACCACAATGAAACCTACCTGGAAGGGCCTGGAAGAAACCAAATGAATGGATACAGGGAAAGTGCTTACACCTTGCCTTCAACAAATGTCAGCCCTGAGTACACCAGTGTCTCAGAGTCTCAGTTCCCTTTTGCTGGAAAATGCAAGTACAATGGCACCAACCACATGGTGTTGTGAAAACCACAGTCGGATGACGTAAGATAGGAATAATAACAACAGTGGTGCTATGTGCCAGGCACTGTCCTGTGGACACTACGTACATTCACGTAGTCAATTCTCACAACTACCAGGAAGGTTTCACTGTTATCCCCATTTTGCTAATAAGGAGTAAAAAGATGCTAAGCCATCTTTTTACTATGCTAAGATGGCTTGCCCAAGGTGTCAGAGAGGAGCTGTGTTGGCTGTAAAGCATTACTTGAGGGTGTTCAACATTTTCTTTCTCCACTATGCATTGGAAGAACAAGAGTTGTCTTGGGCCACACATTAAACACACAAACACTAACGAAAGCTGATTAGCAAAAAAAAGTTCATGCATAATTTTCATAATATCCAACCTCAGAAATATCCTCACAAAATCAGTATGCAGCCTGTGGGTTGCAGGTTGGACAGCCCTGTAAGGGGAATTATTGCTCTCAGGTAGCTACCAGGGAAATGGGCTTTCTGCGTAACTCTTGGGAAGATAGCAATCCCATGCACAAAGACACACTCCATAGCTCCCTTCCGGCCTTGGAGTTCATTACTATGGCTTTACCCATGACAGCCTCACTCCTGAGTCATCAGGAAATGAAGGTAGGGAGTGGAACAATAAGCAAAAGTAAGTGGGGTCGGCTTGCATCGTCAGAAGATCTAAGCTCAGGCGGAGAGAGAGAAGGGAAATTACCAACTGGGGCAGTGTGGGGAAGCTCTTCACCAAGGGCCCATGCAAGAAGCCGCTCTCAGGCATGCTGAGGAGGTGCCAGCTCACGGCACACAGCTCTGGCATCCTTGCACAGCTGCTCTGGCTACTGCCACTGCGGCAGCCTGGCCATCAGCCACTGTCAGCACTTGAGTCTCTCAGGGACCGCTATCCACAAGCCTGCCTGCAGACAAGGTAAAGCTGTCTAATGAGGGGGCCAAAACAGAGCCCTCCTGCAACGCTTTCACAGATTTAGGACCAATCTGGGTGGTAGCAGTAGAGGGTAGAATTTGTCAGGTGTCTGGTCTTATAACCAGAAGTTGTCGCCAGTCCCATGGCTCATTAGCAGCAAGAGCCTCCTCATCTGTAGAAGGGGAATAATCAGACCCACCCCAGTAGAAACATTCTGAGGATCAAATGATCCAAGGCGGTGGAAGGTCTGGCACAGAGGTACAGCTTCTAGCGGGAGCTCAGTAAACATTACTTTCTTTTTCTAGACTCCACGCCCATTTCCTGTGCTTGCCATTCCTTCCCCTTGAAAGACCAGCATCATCTTCCTTTCCTTCAAACTCCTACACATCCCTCAAAACCCAGTTCAATTACTGCTTCCTCCACAAATGCTTTCTGGTCCATCCAGCTGGACAGACCCACCACTTTCTGGTGAGCACTTATACAACATACTATACAGGGCCATCTGGTCATGCTAAGGAATGAGGACCAGGGAATGCTTCATGGAAGAAAAGGCATTCAAGCAGAGCTCCACAGAAAGCAGGCAAAAAGGAATGGGAATAGCATTCCAGACAGAGAGGATTGTATGTGCCAAGGTTGAGAATGCAAAGAAAACTTGTCGGATGTGAGGAATTTAAGTTCTACACCAGGGACCTTCCCCAACCACCCTAGCTAAAACAGCAATTCCACTTCCGGTCCTCAACCTCATTAAATTATGTATTTGTCTGTTGCTCACATCCCCTACTGGAATTCTAAGCCCATGAGGGCGGGTGCCACGTCAACCTCATTTACCTCTGTATCCTTCTCATGGCTCACTATTACGCAGGCTTAGCAATGGCTAGATTCTCAGTTCCAGAAAGACAGGGATTTGGCCATTCTATTAAATCCCCAACACAGGACCAAGGACACAGTTGAAACTTAATAAATATTTTTGATTGAATAAACATTTCCCAAAGGAGATGTTCGATTCCTCCATAAATAAATGTAGGGATGGATGAATGGATATAGGAAGGTGCAATAAATAAATAGACACAAATAGATGAATGAACAAATGAACTGATTAATTAATGCACGAAGACAGAGTTCTCACATTCACATCATCAAAGCCCAGAGGCCCCTGACTCTTAGCTGCCCCTCTTGGTCTTGTTAAGCCTCAGAGGTTTCTCTCTCATCTTGGCCCTGGCCATTCAACGCTGCTTTCCTTATCCACGGCAGCCACGTTTCCATTGTCGCAGGGGGCAACAGGCCATTTCCCCTCTGCCCCTCTGGGAGCTCACCCTGGGAGCTTACCAGATTCCCAGCCCTCTTTGAGGAGGTCAGCTGACCCTGGTGCTTGGACTTCTTTTTATTGTAAGGCGTTTTTACAGGAGCCTCCGATGGGAATTGTCAGCATTCCATCCTCCCAGCGAGTGGGATGTGAATCTGCCCCATGTTTCATTAATTGCAAATTAATGCTGCGCTGGGTGTCTATTTTAGTAGATATGCTTTCCACCGAGTACGGAATGCGACCCAAAGCAGCACATTGCTCTCATTCTTTCTGCCGACCGACTGTGTGAATATTTTTAGAAGCCACACCCTCTTGCAGGGGCCAGATAAATAATTTCTAATGCCAGATGTGCTCTTTGCAAATCCACATCAGGCAAAGAAAGAGAAAGGAACTAGCTACATGGCTCTTACCGAACTTGCCATGACATGTGACAAGTTTAAACCAGTAGCGGTTTTAGAGGCTTCTTGGGCCAAAGTCCTCCACCCTTTAAACACAGAAGATGGAGCCACATTGACAGAGGTACAGAGGGGGCTCCAAGAGAGGACCTCGATGTCCCTCCCTTAATGGCTGGGAGCTCATCCGTGTCCGTGGTCCCCCAGGTCCAGACACGGATGACCTG
Organism: Nycticebus coucang; assembly: GCF_027406575.1. Taxonomy (NCBI): domain Eukaryota; kingdom Metazoa; phylum Chordata; class Mammalia; order Primates; family Lorisidae; genus Nycticebus; species Nycticebus coucang. Next base: position 16,750,804 of record NC_069782.1, on the reverse strand, counting down.
GGCTCTCTTGAACACAGAGGCCAGCTTGTGGCCATGTGTCTGCCCGCCTTTGTCAGCAAGTGCACTTTCTAAATATGTCTCTGCAAAATGCTGAGTCAGGAAGAGCAGAGCACACACAGCCAGAAGACAAATCAACACCAGCTGAAACACACTTTTAAAAACCTTGGAAGTGGGTGGAGATGATGAAAAGAGAATTTGCCTGGAAGTCAAACATGTGAGTTCTAATCCTGGTTCATCATTTCTTTATTCCAAATTCAAGCAGCTCTGAAGTCTCCACCGTGTGCCAAGCATTACACTGTAGATACTCTGAGGACACAGAGACACAACAATACGGTCCGTCCTGATTCACGTGTGATCTTAGGCGCATCACCTAGGCTTTCTGTGTCACAATCGTTAAAACGAGAGGTCGGAAAAGGCCCCACAATGTTCTTACACAGTCTAGAATTCTCAGACCTGAATAGGATTCCTTAAACAAGCAGAAAAGGAAGGTTTGAAGTTTGGATAATGGGGAGCTATGGTTTCTCTTTGGGATGTGCATGGTTTACCTTGGGAAATGCCAGGACTAGAAATTCTCAAGGAAAAGAAAAGGGGGAGATATGCCCAAACCTTTATTTTTAGAATGTTCCACATGTGTGTTATTTCCCACGTAACACACAGGGATCCTAGGTTGAAGGACTTGGTACAGGGGAGCCCTACTGCTTATGCAAATGAGCCATTCTTCTGGGCCGCACTGTCCCCCTGCACAATTGCTTTCAGAATTCTAACCATTCTTCTCCTCCTATTGGGGAATTCTATGACTCGGTAGGAAGCTATGTGTCTTATCACTTCTGGGACTGCGTCAAGGGACCAAGAGGTCACACTGTACCACAGAACCCAGTCCCCAGGGGAGAGGCTCACATTCCAGGCCTTGTGAAGACTTCATTTAATTTTGAGCGCTCAGGGGCAGGTGTCAGGAAGAATCTAGAAAGAAAGCCATAAAGGTCGATGACACAAATGTTGAGAGCTTAGAATGTTGCTCTCAAGCCAGGCCCCAGTTTTCCAGCCATGGTCTGTCCTCCACTACCCAGGACCCAGGCACCTTCAGAGCAGCTGACTTCCAGCTCTATTCCCTGGCCAATGGCCAGACATTTAGGGAGGCTCCCATTATAAACCATAGTCAAACGCTAATTGCTTCGACTACAGAATTGTCTAAAATCCTCAGGTAATGTTATGGATTCCCCAGAACTGTGCACAAGGCATTACATACACTAACTGCTCTGAAGATACTCATTAAATAAAAACAAAGAACAAAAGAACAACAACCCTCAGAGACAGGAATTGGTATCCCTCCTTGACAGATGAGGAAACTGAGGCTTAAACTGGCAAGTAATTTGCCCCCAATTCTGCAGTTGCTAAGGGGCAGGGTTGCAATTTAAACCCAGGCTACCCAACTCCAAAGCCACGGCTCTTAACCTTGACTCACCTGCAAACGGGTGCCTTGCAGTTTATAAAACTAAACACAGAGTGCCCCTCCTTAAGCCTCCACAGCAAGCCTAGAGGTATCACTGTTGCCCAATTTTATAATACCAAATTCTATAGCCAGTGCTGCTGCTAATACCATCTAGCCACTTTGCCAAAAATGGACAGACCCTGAGATTCCACTTCAGAGTAATAATGTTTTAATAGCCATAGTATACCCTATAGTTCCAGTGGGGAATTTCTAGGAACAAACTGTTTCTTCCTTACTCTATGCACTACCCAAACATATGTGACTAAGGTCAACCATTCTGCAAGAACAAGAGGTCACTGGGACATGGCTTCCAGGGGCTTCTCCAAGGACGAGAGTGACTAATGGTTGCCATCATGATCTGCAAACAGAATCCAAACACCAAAGCAACTCCATCCTCAGCAAGGAAGTAAGTCTCCCCATCATGCAACCCTCCAGTGACAGCACCACAACCACCAACAAAAAGTCATTCCCATGCTTTGTCTGGGGAACAGGGATAAGCCACTAACGTCACCAGTGGCCAATCAGGGGGCTCCTGCTGGGACCGGGAGTGCTAAGGCCATTTCATAATGAAACCCAGCAGCGAGCTCCATTTATTTTGAAACTGTATTTGCTTATTTTGTAGACGTGATCAAAGAGACATTTGAAGGGCTCCCTGGGAGGCACTTGAACCCTGCAGGCCAGGAGAGCTTTCTCCAGCTCCAGCAGCAGCCAGCAATAACACTCCCCGTGCAAGTCAACCCCAGCACTTGCGCGTTCCCAGCGGCAAACTCCATCCCTACTTGGGTCAGTTTCCCAGGTTCAGGGACAGCTTCAGGGGTGGGAGGTTTGAGAGGGAGAAGCAGAGGACATGGAGGGGAGAGTGACAAAAAAGTGGCCAGGGGAACAGTTCCAACTCTAAAATAATTCGGAGGCTTGCCAACAAAATTGAACATAGTGACTTGAACCTGTCATGCAGACAGACACAGCTTCGCATCCCTCCTCAACTACTTAAACACTGCTGCGCTACCTCGGGCAGGTCACTTAATTTTCAGTGCCTCAGTTTCCCTATTTGTGAAATGATGTAAATAACAGTACCTATCTCATAGTGTTGTCCTAAGGATTGAATTAAAGCAATATAAGACAAATATCAGCATGATATAAAATACATATAAAATATGTTGGTGGTGGTGAAGTACAAAGATAAGTCCAGAAAGTACCCAGCCACTGTTAATACTAGTTGTCATAGTAAACGGCTGGATACTTTCCGGATAGCCATCATCTCTTTATAGTGATGTCAGACTCTGAGCTTCCTGAGGGCAGGGACTGTATCTTAATCTCTTTTTAACACAGCAGATAGAACAATGTCTGGCAGGTGGTATGAGTTCAATAAATGCTTGTCAGATGTAATTGTAATTGAATGGTGAGCTCAAGCTTTCCCAACCTGCCTGCTGAGGAAGGACATGTTTCCAGGCTGCAGCTTGGAATGGGTTAAACTCTGCCTGGCTGCAGTGCCCGGGCCCCTGCTTATCAATCAACAAGGCAAGAGCTTTACCTTAATATTACAGCTGTCATCGAGCAGTATATTTTCTAGCTTCAAGTCCCGGTGGACCACACCGTTCTGAAATAAGAAGACCAGGAGAGAAGTGAATGGGAGGGAGAAAGAGGTAGGAGGAGGGTCAGCAAAGGGAAACATCTGACGGATTAAAGAAATGCACCGGCCCAGTGGTCTTCCCTCCATCCTTCAGCCTGCTTTCTCGTCTCGAGGCTCCCCCCGCCAGCCACCGACCAGTGACAGGAGAGCATTAGTCACTTGCTGTGTGGTTAAAGGAAAAATGACTGGAATCCATTCTCCCCCAGAGCCTATAAAACAGCAGGGGGATTCTGTGTCGGAATGTGATTCCACTGTGCGAAAGCAATATAATCCCAGGCAGCAGCAAACAATGTCTGTCTGGGACAGGATTCCCAGGGAAGAGGCAAATTTCTCTGCTGGGGTCTCTAGTGCAAGGCCTGGGCCTTGTTTGTCTGTCTGTCTGTCTGCCTGCCTGTCTGCCTCACCGAAAAGCTTACTGGAAAGGAATCTGGCCTCATCTATTCTGACCCACGAGACCAATCCAGACCTGTCCTGAGGGTGACAGGGTATGTCCTAAGTAGCCAGGAGACAAGATGCTGAAAGTTCCTCTGTTCAGCCAGATACAGCATGAGAGCAGAGACCGACAAGACCCAAGCCACTGGGCTGATCAAAGCAGGTGGCCATCACGCTGTCTGACCTTCCCATGCAGGCAAACTCCAGCAAGGCTAGAGGACAAACTTCAGGGACAAGCATCCCACTAGCTCAAAGGTGGAAGGGATTCACTAACCCACAGGCTGTTGGTCTACACAGCAGTAACGACTAGCCTGCTCAATTCTGGTTTTAGACCCAGTTATCCTTTTAGGAGCTGGTGGGCCTGGGAAGAGCAGTGGGACCATTTGTGGCTCAGTGGACACATGGCAGGGAGGATGATTCTGAACACCATTAGTATCAAGGACATGTGTAAGGGAAGCTGCTCATTTGACCAAACCACTTGGCAAGTTGACAGCCAGTGCTCTCTTGCTCATTGCTCTTTCCATCTGACCATTTTCAGTATCTCCAAAAGCAATGACTGGACAGAGAGGTGAAAACATGTATGTCTACTAATTTTTGTCTAATCCACACCTTCAAGGGGCTATTTTGAATTCATAAATGCACAAAATCAAGTCCCTTGGAGGAAAGATATGGAGTAAATACAAGGGACCTGGTGTTGTTTTAAACATCCAGAGTAGTTTGTTTTACATAAGGAATGTGGTGACAGTCCTTATTTTCACAGTGAGATGGAATGAATCTAATCAAACCCCCATCACACAGCATCTAGGTGTTCACATACTTCAAATGATGAAAATACTGTCTCTGTAGTGCTTTATAATGATACCTGATTATGAAATACAAAATACTGTACAATTCGAATCAAGAGTACTGTTTGACTCAGGAAAGACAGGTCAAATGATGTTCACATGGGTTAAAGGTTTTGGATTTGATGAACTATCTTCTAATTATTTACAGAGCTGCTCTGAATTAAACAGAATGTTTAATAAAACAGAAGCCCCCGTATCCCAATCATTTGTATAAAGAAGATGACTCTATTTTGGATGCCATCTTGGATTCAAATCGTATTGTCCTTAAAATAAATAACTGTTCCAAGTATGAGAGTTCTGGGGAAAGTCTGAATGAGATGAAATTCATGGCCATGATGGCGAGTAACAATAATGGCTGAAACATGGCTTGAAATTGTCTGTGTATCTCATTTCCTTCTCTAAAAGCCAAGGACAGTTTCAATTCAGCTGTATTACGAGCATATCCCACTGAAGTGTGCTGCGGTGAAATGTATGTATATGTTGGTAACCTACGTAAGGAAAGGTACCAAGAACACAGAAAGGTTCAACATCTTCCACCCAGTGATTCCACTTCTGGAATCTCTCAAGTAAATCATTCAAATGAGAGGAAGTTATTCATGTTAAATAAATATATCAATTGCTATTTTTAATAACCAGAAGCCAGAAACAGCCTAAATGTCCAATAATCAATAAAGAGAATTTTAATAACATACAAAATGTGGAGATTAAAATATTGATGAAAAAAGCAAGACACACATCATGTTAAAAAAAAAAAAATGCAGTGTGGTACCTCAGATTGGATCCTGGAACAGAAAAAGGTCATTAGTGGAAATATTGGTGGAATTCAAATAAAATCTGAAATTTTGTTCAAATCAATATATGAATGAATATGAGTATCTAGGTTTTGACAAAGGTACCACAGTCCTGTAAGATGTCCATATTTGGGTAAACTGAGTGAAGTCTATATGGGAACTCTGCACAATCTTTAAACATTTCTTGCAAATCTAAAATTATTCAAAATGAAAAGTTTAAATAAAAAATAGGAGGAGGAGGAGGAAGATGATGAAAAGGAAACAAGCAAAAATCTTGATAGTGGGCTGTCCCTGGATTCTGGAATTGCACGTGATGGTGATTTTCTAGTTTATAAATTGTCTATATAGGCTACAATGAACGGGTATCACTTGATTAATATGGAAAGAATCGTGCGGTCCCGTGAAAACCACCTATGGCTGAAGCTGCCACGTACCTTGTGACAATAGTGCACAGCGGAGACGATCTGCCGGAAGAAGTGCCTGGTCTCACGCTCGCTGAGGCGTCTCCGCTCGCTGATGTAATCATACAGCTCCCCTTTGCTCGCATACTCCATGATGATCACAATCTTATCTTTGTTCTCGAATACTGCAGGGGCAACAGCAATAAACGAACACCCTGTTTATCCAACAAGCTCGCCTGTGACTACAGAGAGCCCCAGAGAGGACAACGGAGATGTCGCAGGGCAGAGAGCAATCTGCCAGCAAACGACGAACCGGTCGGGACACACATGGGCCCCGCTCGACATCACGAGAAGCTGGGCGAGTCATCCACCCAGGTGGACAATGGCATCATCACTGTTGCTCCCGGACACACCTTTGTGATATTAAGGGAGATGTGGTTCTCTCTCTTGAGGACCCAAAACCCTTCATTGAGGTCCTTCGTGACAAGCCCCTCCCACCAAAACAAGCCCCTCCTATCTCCTGTAGACGGGATAATGGGTCACAACAAACACAGCTACCATTTGGTAACCATTCAGTGTAGACCAGGCCCCCAGACTGGGCTACTCTGTCCCCTACATGGGTGCCCGTCTTCTCATTTCCTCACAGCCTTCCTGACTTCCCGTCTCACTCAGAACAAAACCCCAACTTCCTAACGTGGCCCACCAAGTCCCACATGCTCCCTAGGGCCTCTCTTCCCCCCAGTACATACGCATTACATACATTTATTTATTCTGCCTGCCCCATTTGGATGTAATGAGAGTTGGTCTATTTTTTTCACTGATGTATCTTCAGCACCCAGAACAGTATCCAGTATATAGTAGGAGCTCAATTAATATTTATCAACTGAGTAAACTCAAACTTCATAAATGCATTTTTGAACACTGAATAGCAAATAATTACAGAGTGCTTACAATGTACTGGGCTTGTGTAAGGTTTTGAGTACCTGATGCATCCTAATAATTTAAACCTCATAACAAGCTAGCAGGGAAATATCTGTAATCTTACCATATGAACAGTAAGGAAACTGAAGCCTTGGAGGGTTAAGAATCTCACACATTCTGCAATGAGGGGCGGCAATCTCCCTGAGGGGTTCCCTGCCCCAGCCTTGGCTCCTTCTCACCCACCCTTCATTCCAACCATCGTCTTCCAAAATGTGCTTCTCCCTCTCCAATTCTGATGCTCTCTTAACAGTGATGTTCAAATTCAGGGTTCCAGGCAGATGGCCAGGGGCCAAGACATGGGGTGTTGGGGAGGAGAGGCCCCAAGAACAGGCTCTTGGTGCTCGGCAACTCCTCCTCAGCCGAAGCCACTCCAGAGCCACCTGTCTCATACTGTGGGCTTTCACATAAAATGTCCTTTAAACAAAGACAAAATAAATTATTCTAGTTTTGAAATCCATCACTCCCAAGGGATAGGGTAAAAACCTTTGTAGTGTACCTAACACCCTCCCTGAAGAACCCCTGCCTACCTCCTTCTAACCCACCAGCTTTGACTCTTCCCATCGGGCCTCCTACGCCCAGCAGTGCAGACCTGTTTGCTGCTGCTGGCGATGTCACACACACACAGCCTGCTCTTTCCCCCTCCGCAGCTTCCCTCTGCCTTGACTCTCACCTGTTTTACCTGCCAGGGAAACTCCAACCCAACAGTTCAGATGCCTCAGATGTGGCGTCCCCACTGTCTCCCCTCTGCCTCTGACTGCACTAGACAGACAGCCCTTGCCTCTTAGCACTTGCAAATTGTATAGATCTACTTGCTGGTTTGAGTATCCATTTCCCCCACCTAGACTGTGAGCCTGAACCAAGAGAGCTCCTGAGTTGCTCCTAAATGGGATTCCTGGATCAGCCTCCGACTGGCTGTGTGACTCTGGGGAATTTGACCTCTCTGTGCCTCAGTTTAGTCAACTGTAAAATGTGAATAAGATGAGTAATTACTTCTTAGAACCGTGAGGAGGATAGTGGTATCTGGTATGTTAAATGCTCACCACAGGTCTGCCCTTACAGCCAGCACTGATAGCAATTATTGTTGGTTATTGATATTGTTGGGTCCTCAGGGCCTGGCGCTGAGACAGACACACACACCCCAGGCCAGGGTGTCCTTTCCTCCCATACCTTGTCACAGGCCGCCAGAGGCTCAGACCCCTCCAGTTCCTCTATGGCTCCTCTGAGTCCAGCCAAACCCCTTTGATAAAATAAAGAGGGAAGGAGGAGGGCAAGGAGGAGGAGGAGAGAACAGCCAGATAAAATTGGCTGCTCCGGCGTCTGCTGGCCTCGGTGTACCCTGCAGCTTTGGCTCCTGCCAGGGGTTTCAGCCTGTTGTGCACTTTTCATCAACAATAAACTTTGGCAACTGGGAAGGCTGCCTCGAAGGCATGGTTCAGGCTCCAAAAACGATATAGCAACATGCCCTGGAGAAGGCAGGGGATTTTCTAATTTTAAAAAGGAGGAAAGTAGAAAGGAGGAACATACGTTGGCAGATAAATAAACAAGGCGTTTCAAACCCCAAAGAGTCTGGTGTGTCAAAGGAGCCAAAGCTGCTGGCCCTTCAGGGACTATGGGGAAGGGTGAGTCACCTGCTGGATTCACACAAACTTGTTTCAGGGGCTGGATTCTCCCAACTGGTTGATTGGGTACCACAGAGATGTAAGAACATGTCGGTTCAATACAGTCCAATATGTCAGATGTTTTACTAAGCATCTTCCATCAATACATCTTGCTGGCCATGCCTCTAAAATATATCCCGAGTCTCCCATCCCAGGCCAGTCCTTGCCCCATCCTCGTGGGCTGCCAGCCTCTGCCCCTCTGCTGAAGCATATGAGAAATAGCTCCAAATGCACATTCCAAGGAACACCAGTCCTGCAAGACATCCTGGGGATAAAAAGGGTTCTACAGCCAAACACAGGTAGAATGTTAAACTTGATTGCCCTTGAAGAGCCTGGTTATTTGGCCATTTCAATATTCCTACTGGCATCCAGAAAGAATGAATCAGGATAATCAAGAACCAGTTTGGGAAACACTGGATGCATGAGATGACATCCGAGTGATAAAACTGGCCCCTCACTGTCTCAGGCCTGCCCTTCCCACCATGGAAGCACCCCAAGTTTCATAGCCAAAGCCCTGCTTATAAGCTTAAATTAGCTAAGAGGAAACAAGGTTTCGAGACTTGGAGCATCAATGATTCATTGTGGAGGTCAGGTTCAGCCCTTTCTTAATTAACAGCAACATTTGGTGCAGGGTGGTGCCTGTGGCTCAAAGGAATAGGGTGCCAGCACCATACGCTGGAGGTGGCAGGTTCAAACCCAGCCCCAGCCAAAAACTAAAAAAAAAAAGATAAAAAGAAAAGAAAAGGTGGTGCAGACCTACTATGCGCAGGCACCATGTTTATTTGCATTTTACACGATTATATCACATGAGTGTGGTCCTATGACAGCCTCGTTTTACAGATGAGAACATCTGGGTACCACAAGGAGACTAATAATCACCATGGCTACAGAGAGCAAGGGATGGAGCCAGGCCTGAGCCAGGAATTCTGACTGCAGACCTAAGCTTTTAGCCTCTACTTTACTGCTCATATACTTTAATCCCTCTGAACCTCACTCTCCTCGTCAATCCAGTGACGTTAATAATTCCCGCACATGGTTATCAGGGAACTCAGTGAGCCTACAGACCCTCAGCACGGAGCCTCTGCGGTGCTCAAAAAATGGAAGCTATTCTCACAATTACTCCATCTGTGTCTTAGGCAACTCTGGCAAAACAAAGCCCTAAGACTTTCTCTCCCCACTGGCATTGCTCTTTAAAACATGTTGTGGCTGCAGCAGAAGAACAGGATTCTCTAGCAGGAAAAGCCTGGGAGATCATCTATTATTTTTCCAGAATAGCTCAGGGTTCATAATTTATAAGAGCAAGGCTTCAGAAATTCAGACTGAACAATGACCAACTTCCACCCCTCAACCCAAGACTCCTTGCCCATGGTTAAGGTCACTACCAGCGAGGTGACAGGAATACACTTGGCCATTCTTCTAGCAAAAAGAGCTGCTTCCCTTGGGCACTTTTACAACTGGTTATTTATATGCCCAGAAATCTTGTCTGTGTTTATGTGATTAGTCACTAAGCAAAAGCTTATTTTCCACCAGTTGGGAAGGGTTTCCTTTCTGAAAAATGAAAGCCCGTGTCTCTTGGCCAGTTTTACCCAAAAGCCCAGTGGCTCCAGAGTGGTAAGGAAAACTATGGCCCTTGACATGCCAGGCCTACCAGGAAAATCAAAGCCCTGAATAGAAACTGAGCTCAGCTTGTGTCAGGCCCTCAGCACAGGGCCATGTCCCTGTGGCACAGAGCCTGGTTTTTAGTGCAGCAAGAGAGTTTTATAAAGCATCTACTAACGCAGATGGCACTGGGGATGCTGAAAGAAGACTTTACTCAGCTTAGAGTGCAGAGAAAGGCAGACCAGGGAGAAGGGCGGCATGAGGAAGGGGACATGGGCAGAAAAAGAAGTGCTGCAAGCAGAGAGGACCACCAGCTGCTGGCAGGGCCAGAGAACAGGAGAAGAAAAAGAAGAGGACTAGGAATAAAACACCGAAGCCTGGAACACCCACGGGACCTCCAGAGGGGTCAGACAGGTGACCAAACATTGCCAAGAACAATCCAGAAGGTGAGAACAAGCAACAGGGTAGCATCCAGGGTCCTGCACCTGTGAAATCATTCAGGACTCGCGTCTTCCCAGGAGACTTCCCCCAATGTGACCTCTCCTTCCCTAGAAGGCTGATAATAACAATGGTTAACATTTTTTTTTGGTTGTGGGGGTGGACAGAGTCTCACTCTGTTGCCCTGGGTATAATGCCATGGCATTGCAGCTCACAGCAACTTCAAACTCTTGGGCTCAAGTGATCCTCTTCCCTAGCCTCCTGAGTAGCCAGGACTACAGGTGACCGCCACAAAGCCCGGCTAGTTTTCAGAGATGGGGTCTCACTCTAGCTGAGGCTGGTCTCAAACTCCTAGGTCAAGGGATCCTCCCCCCTCGGCCTCCCACAGTGCTAGGATTATAGGCATGAGCCACCATGCCCAGCCAATAGTTAACAATTATTACATGCCATGGATTAAAACATTCAGTTCTCCCAACAATCCCATGGTTGTGATAGGTATCAATATTATCCCTACTTTATAAATAGAAAACCAGTATTCACATCAAGAAATAGCACTGCTAGGCCCCCTGCCAGCACCCCCACCATGTCCTTGTGTCCTCTATCTGTCATTAACCATCTCCCCAAGGACGTAGGGAAGCCAATATCATGAGCATGATAAATATAAGCCAAAATCACAGATGAGCTGTGCCAATTTTGAAACTTTTAAAAAATGGAATAGTGCAGTATACATTCTTTTGTGTCTGGTTTCATTAACTCAGCATAATGTTTATGAGAACAAAAATCTATTTTGCTCAATGTACTTTAAGACTGCTGGTTCACATTGCTCTAGAGTACTCCATGATGTGAACGGATCATTTTTATTTATCCATTCTACGATTGATGGACATTCGGGTTGTTTCCAGGGGAGGATCATTACAAACAGCATGGCTGTGAGCGTTCTTGTGTGTATCTTTTGATACATGTCTACATGTTATTTCTCTTGGGTCAATATCCAGTAAGATTTGACAGCAAATGTATGTGACTCCACACATCTTGCCATGCGACTCTCCACCACCTTCCTCCCTCATCTGTTTACTCTCTGCACATTATTATACTCAATGCAGGTTCTCCTTCCTTGGATGGCGCCAACCTCACTGACTTTTTTGGAAATGCTTTATTATCAGGCCATCTGAAGCATTCATCTGAGCATTTTTCTTTGTGTTACAGGGAATACAAAAACAGTAGAAAGCATAGTCTTTGTCTTCCGAGAGCTGGTTTCTAGCTGGAAATGACTAGTACTTTAAAAACAATTCAAGAGCTACCCTGTACGGTACAGACTTTAAGTACCTAGATGATCAGAGAGAAAGATCAGTGAGGTGAACCCGAATGGGCCTGCGAAGATTCCTGGAGAAAGCAGGCAGGGAACTGAACCATCGAAAATGACTTGGGATTTGCTTTTGAGATGGCCTAACCATTGTTTAGACCAAACCCTCATACTACATCCCTCCTCTACTTCCACAGAAGGCCCTTCCTTCTTCCCAGACACCAACTTGAATTATTTTTCTTGTTGTCTGTTTTCCATTTCAAGGGAGTGTGGGGACTGGTTGCTATAGCAACAGCTGCTTCTCCAAATTAATCCTGAATTTCATCAGATGCTCAGTTTGACAGTCCAGTTCTGCCTTCTGATTATCTGGCTTTCACAACCACGCTAATTACCCAGTGCCTAACGATTCCCTCCTGCTGCCCTCGAGGTTCATAACACAACTTGTATAACTTGAGAAAATGTGTATTATAAAAACAATGCTCTGGCCAGGGAGGAATGCTGATGAGTGAGGAGAACTTGGCATTATTTTAACCATCCATTGGCCACGTCAGAGCCCAATACATCAGGCCATTTGGGAAGGAAGCAGCCCTGGGGGGAGGAGGGGAATCAATCACAGGATGCTCTGTGAAGAGCTGGTTACTAAAAATGCAGACTATCTTTCTGGTTTACATATAACTTGCAGGGGAGGAGGAAAATTAGTTTGTTGGTTTTAAGTAAAAAGCCAAGGGCCTAGGAGGGGACCGGTCAGGATTCTCTTCATGCCTTTGGCCTTCTATCAGTTATGTCTCCTAAAGGCATTTCAAGTCAGGGCCATTCCTTCCATGGTACACGCAGCTTCATTTTTATTACTTTCTCCAAACTTCAGGCAGAAGTGCCTTTCCATGCCTAAGCTGTGCTCTTTTATTAAAGATCAGTAGGATCCTCACAGAACATAGCTTATTTTTCATTTCAGCAATGGAGTGATCTTTCCTTGGAGAGCACTCTCTGCAAACTTATTGGGTCTTTAGGTCAATACAAGATTCGGTCTTCAAAAGTTTCCTCCCATCAGAGGGGAGGAAGAAGGGGGATGGTGGGTCACAGTGTATGGCACACCTCACAGGGGTGGGACACAATTATAAGAGGGACTTTAACAAATGCAATCCGTGTAACTTAATCCCAAACAATAAAAATAAAATAAAATTTTCCTTCCCAAATCTAAATTTTAAACACCTCATGGGCTCATGATGTCACTCAAGGGTCCTCTGATCCCTAGTGTTTGAAAACCCAGGGCAGTAAGGGTAAGAAAATAAAATTAGACTGGCAGCTCCCCTAGTGTCAATGAACTGGTCAGAATTGAGTCAGCCGGTTTCCTGGTTTGGACAACAGAAGGGTTTTTAGTTCACTCATTGTCTTTTCTTGAACCAAAACTCATTCTGGACGTTGGCTGGCATATTAAAGGAGAACCACAGCCAACCGGACCACCCACTGCCAGCAGCAGACTTCATGGAAGGCAGAAGAAATACTAAGAAGGCAGAGAAGCTACCCGCAGAAGAGGGGTGCAGAAGGCTTGCCAAGAGCCATTCATTCCTGCTAAGATTATTAGTGCTGTTTAGAGGCCCAATATCAAATCCTAGGAAGATAGGGGATGTGACCAGGATAGAGAGAAAAGTTGTGTGGCAGAGGGGACTCAAGGACCCTACATTGGACTGGCCACTGGGCCCCACCCTGCTTCCACAACTGCCCCTGGGAGGCATATCCATGGAACTCACACAGGGCCCGAGGTTGGAAATAGTGGGCTCCATCAGCCAGCTATGTACACTCACCACATGTGCTCCCTGGTCTCCCTCTCTGTGGCTTCACCTAAGCCTTTCTCTCTCTTTACACACACACACACACACACACACACTTCTGACTCTGAGTGAGCCCTGGCAATTGAATGATCAGAATCTCTCACGACCACCCCAGGCCAAAGAAGGGCCCTTGATACAGTTAATTTCTGAGAAAAGCAAGCTCCCCATCATTGCCAGAACTGGGGGACAGAAATCCTTCTGTGAAGGTAGACTTCAGAGTCTTCCACTCCCAGAAACCCAAGCAGAGGTTTTTTTCCCTCAGGGGATTCATCTCCCCAGAGTGGAAAAGCCAAGTCCGGGGTTATCACACCTCTGGTTCTAGCCACGGCTGACCCGCCACATATGGATGGACGGCTCAGCCACTCTGAGGGGGATCTTGTCACGTCTAAGTTCTGGACCGCCCCAACAACACAGCACAGTGGTGAGGAGCCTGACTCCCAGAGTCAGGCCACTGGGCTCAAATCCAGGCTGCTCTGCCACGTACCGCTGGGTCGCCTGGGCAGGTTACCTAGTCCTTCCGCAGCAAGTCTTAGTTTAAGAAAGAACAAATGAAGACATGCCTGGATCAAATCCAGGATTGTGACCATGTCCTGGCAGAACCCACACCTGAGACTGCATTTGTGGTGCCCTTGAGGTTGTGTGTGATTGGATGCAGGTGGGAGGGACACTCAAACACATCCAAGGACTCGAGGGGCCCACAGCAGAGGCTGCAATGGCAACAAGCCTAGGTCTCTAGATCTCCATTCTTCAGACCCCAGTGCCATTCCAAAGCAGGGGTGTCTGTCCATTGCTGAGCTGGACCTGCCAGGTGAGCCCACTGTGAGAAGTCATGGCGGGGAAGGAGGAGTCTGCATTTCCCAAATCAGAAAATCTCAGACTGTGCAGTTTACAAATTACTCCCAGCCCCCTTTTCAATATCCAGATCCCCTCTGTTGCACATGGTCATTGTGGAGGCCCCTCTTCTGTGTTCTGTGAGCTTCCTAAGGCCGTGTAAGCAAATTAAGACAACCATCCCAGTTCACTTCAAAAGACCCTATAGTAAAGCGCAAGAAGGTCTCGCTCTTTTTTTTTTCTTTGAAAATCATCAAGTATAAACTGTGTTATTTAAGGCATCAGCAAATACTGAATTTCAGGAAGCCCAGGAGGGGGAGGCAGGGCAGTCAGGGAGTAGTGTAAGTTTTTAGTTGTTTTATTTCTAATCTCCAGCCTCTAGAAAAACGACTTGGGTGTAATCAAATGAAAACAATGAAAATAATATACTTGAAGGTCAAATAGCTAACTTAATAGGAAACTCATTAGAGAAGTGGCTGGACAGACTCACATCTGAAGAGCTCGTTCCTATGATTCAAACTGGAGAAACCTCTCTGGTGCTGCGTTATTAACAAGGGCGAGTCCTTAATTTGCATCCAGTCTGCAGGGACATCGTGTGGAACTTGTGAATCTGGCAGCAGAGGGAGTGTGTTAAGATGCTCAGCAATTCGCCATGGGTTCAAAAGAGTAAACACAAGCATAACATAACCACTTTGCCAAGTTCAACAAACTGCTTCATGGGGCTCTGAGTCCCTGATGAGGGCAGCGACCCAATGCTAACGAAGCGAACCCAAGCCCAAAGGTATCACTGGCTGCTCACTGGTGACGGCTGCCAGACACATGGTCTTCTCTGGAATTCACTGATGACAAAATGATCAGACCAACTCAAGTTTCCAGAGCAAGGCTCGTTTCCTCCTGGTTGCAGGATTAAGTCCATATTCCTCAGCCTGGCCAATTAAGTTGAAATCCTTGGGGGTGAGGCCCAGGCATCAGCATTAATTTTTACAAACTCCCCGTAAGATTCTATTCCGCATCCAGCATTCGGAATCACTGATCTAGGCCATCTGGCCTCAGTCTTCCCTACTATCGCTTCCCAGAAGAAGTTTTTACTCCATCCAGAAAGGACATGTCATTGATCCCTAGATATCACATCAGGAATAATCGATACCATTTATGGAGCATGTCTCTGGCATTATGCTTAGCAATTTTATTCATCAGTTCAGTTAATCCTGCAACATTATCTATACAGTAGCAATTAATAGCTATTGGCCCCATTTAATAGGTGAGAAAACTGAGTCACAGAGACCTTAATCATAGACCAAGGTCACACGGTAGTAACTGGAAGAGCAACTGGCTCATTCCAATCTAAGCCTATTTGGACAATACATATCTTCTCGCCCTACTAGAACAGCACCTAAAACATAAGCGTTTGATAATTTTTTGTAGAACAAATGAATGAATGAATGATAATGAAAATGAATGAATGAGCATAGCGGGTAATATAATAACCACTAGCCTTGATAGATTTAGACATTTATTCTCTGTCTTCAAAAGAGCCTAAATCAAGTCTTCCTGCCTCAGAACCCTGGATTAGCACAGCTGAGCCTGAGAAGGGAAATGTAAACTGCTTCCACTATAGGTATTTCCAAATAATCGATGTGAGAAAAGCAGCCCTGCTTTGGTTTTGAACCTTTTAAGGGGGTATTTCTCTAATACAGTGGGGTTCGCAAACTGGAGTGCATCAGAGTCACCTAGAGTTTGATGCCCAGAGTTTCTAATTCTGCAGGTCCTGGGCAGGGCCCAGCCAGAACATCCTTTGAGAAGCCCTGCTCAAATGCATGCGTGGGCAGTTTGCAGGGTCCTGCCTTTCTCAAGGGGTTATTTTCCAGGAGCAGGGGACTGAGCAGTCACACTTTCTCACTCCCAGATCTCTGCTGGATTCTGTGGAAACATCTCACAAAAGCTGCAGTGCCCCTGGCCACAGGCTGGGGGGCCTGCAGTGCACCACACGGACTCTGGGCTTTTCCACAGATCCTGGCCTTTGATTTTCCCTCCTCTGGATTTTTAGAGCAGTGATTTTCACCAGGAGGCAAGAGTGATATCTCCTTCCAGAAAGATCAAAATTCCAGGAGGCACAGGTAGCTAAAAAACCACACTGTAATGCCATTTCCAGGAGGACGAGAGGCCCTTTTAACCGACAGGGAACTCATCCGAAGTGTCTTGAAGGTAGAAATCCAGAGAACATTTGAGAATATAGTTTCTATTACATTTTCTCAGGGACAGCAGGCTTAAGGCTCACAGAGTGGGGGCATGAGATTTACATGCTTATCAAAGAAGATATATTTTGGTTCTTTTTTTTTTAAGTTTGAGAGACTCTTTCAACAGATGAGAGATCACGGCTAACAAACGCCAAAGAGACTTCCTACTTGGTCCTCTAAAGCCAGGATCACGCTTACCTAAAATAGGAGAAGTGATGAAAGAGCTGGCCGTTTCTAGCATGTTACAATGCAAAGGGCCAATAAAGAGATGTAATCCTGCCCGGCCAGGAGAAGAGATTTCTAGAAACCAAAACCAAGGGCATGAAAGTGAAGGCCCGGGCGAATCTCAACCCCAACCGCACCCCCCCCCCCTTGCACCTCCCACCTTTTCAATTTTACATGCCAGACTGTTACCAGATGGGATGTTAAAGATGTCCATTCCCAGGGGTTTTGTAGACAGGGTCTTCTAGGCTTTCAAAGGGGAAATGAGAGTGAGACAACGTGCCTTTGATGTTTAAAGGTTCTGAAATCAGAACCTCAGGCCAAAACTTTTTATCTCTTCCATCCTAGGCAACCAAGTAGAAAGGTCTGGTGGGCACTTCCTTTTCAGCAGTTTCTTCCATATTGTCAATTACTTCCCTGCTGAGAGAATGGAATTCCTTTGACTCAAAACAGGGGTCCGTCTCTGAGATAGTGCAGATTTCTCTCTTTCCTCCCGATTAGGTTACCCTCAGTATCACACGCTGGAAAGTGTCTATCCTCTTTTATTTACTTAGCATTAGAAGGCAGTTATGTTTCTGTGTTTACACAGAGTTGACAAATTTGAGGGTTAATCACCTTCACCCGCAGGTCAACAGGAGAATTAACCCCCCAGTCTGGCTGGAGAAGGACACATTTGAAAGGAATTAGTTTTTGAGATTTGGTGAATAGCAGAGTTGTTTTGGCCATAGATTCTATGGGCCTGCAGGAGTTGAGAATTATATTTACCTTACATTTGCATGGTAAAAGTATAAAAACACTTCACCTATGAGTTTACCAAATTTGAGGCCCAAGCTTCTTCCTGAGATGCTGGTAGAAATATTTTCTAAAATATCTACGAAGGTGGGATTTAATCCTCTGAGCTGTGTAAGAGCAACCTCTGTGAAGGTCAGGGATTCTCTATATCACGGGGGCTAGGACAATACTTGCCCCCATGCAGAGATCACTGCAGACTGCCAACTAACAGGTTAGTATCAGGAACACTGGTTTCACAGGGTCACTGCCTGGGATCAACTCTCAGATCTGCCACTTACTACTTGGCATAACCTTGGAAAATGGACTTTTCCTGAAAGCTCAATTTTCCTTGCTATAAAATAAGGATGTTAACTGTTCATAGTTCATAGATAGAAAGACTAAGTGAGATAACTAGTCACACACCTCCTAGAGCAAGGTAAAGACTCACTAGCTCCTAGCTACTGTGGATATTATTTTAATGGGCAAATCAAAAAATACTACTTTCTCCTCAAAATCTCAGCCTCATGGGTCCTGTCACTTAATCTTGGCTTCATTCAAGCCTCAGCCCAAAAAATTACTCAAAGAAGAAGAAGACGAAGAAAAAGAAGAAAAGTTCTAGAGATGGATGATGGAGATGGCTGTACAACAACATGAATATGCTTAATGCCATCAAACTGTGCATTTAGAAATGGTTAAGATGGCAATTTTATGTGTAGTTCACCACAATTAAAAATCATATGTGACATTAGATTACAAAAGAAAAAAAAAATCACTCCTCTCAAAACTCAGTCAGAAAGGCCCTCCCTGACCACCTTATCTGTTGACTTGGTTGACTAGCTCATCTCCTTCTCATTGAACATCAGCTCCAAGAGAGAGAAGAGCTTGTTGTATTTGCACTTGTGTTCCCAGAGCTAAAACAGAACCTGGCACATAGTAGGCACTTAATTAGTATTTTTTTTTTTTTTTTTTTGTAGAGACAGAGTCTCACTGTACTGCCCTCGGGTAGAGTGCCGTGGCGTCACACGGCTCACAGCAACCTCTAACTCTAGGGCTTACGCGATTCTCCTGCCTCAGCCTGGCGAGCAGCTGGGACTACAGGCACCCACCACAATGCCCGGCTATTTTTTTGTTGCAGTTTGGCCGGGGCTGGGTTTGAACCCGCCACCCTCGGCATATGGGGCCGGCGCCCTACTCACTGAGCCACAGGCGCTGCCCAATTAGTATTTCTTTTAATGGATGAATTACTTTTTCTCTGGAACTAGTATTTCAATATCACCAGCCAACACCTTCTAAGGTGATGCCTTCCCCTCCTGAATACCCCAAGCTCCCAAACACACAGAGGTGAATCATTGCGCTGTCAGATTGCCACGTGGCTGCTGCTACTGCTGCTGTGTGTTTATTTTTTAATCATAAAGCTTTTGTTAAAGAAGAATCTGTAAAGTTCTTAAGTAGCTTCTGTTCACTTGGCTAGTGTCCAAATATCCACTTAGGTGCCACAGCATTGATTTCTCACTAAGCAAATCAATAATGCATTTCAGCATGGAGCTAAGGCTTGTGACTGACCTGTCAACCAATCAGCTTCCAGAGAGAAGGGTCCCCTCTCACTCTGGACTGCCAGACCCAGGTCCCACCACCACTGCTGCCACTACCCTCGCACCCCTGCACGCACACACACCCCGCCCCATATTCCAGGTTGCAGCAGGGGCAGGAAAGGTTAGATAGAAAATGCTGGGCTGAAGAACCAGCCAAACAAGATGTCAGCAAGTTCAGAAATATGGGCCTGAGGCATGGCAGAGGGAAAGAGACAAATGGAGCCAGGAGACCTATGTGTCAGGGCCACCAGCCAGCTGCAACACCCAATGTGATGAGCTGAACTGTGCCCCCCCCACCACCAACAAGAAAAACTCACATGTTGAAGCCCTACCTCCGGGGCCTCAGAATGAGACCCTATTTAGAGAGACAGGGTCTTTACGGAGACAATTAAGTTAAAGTGAGGTCATTAGCATGAGTCCCAATCCATATCACTGGTGTCCTTATGATAAGGAGAATCTGGACAGGGACACACAGTGGGGAGATGATGTGAAGAATCAGCAGGGAGACGCCATCTACAAACCCCATGGAGAGGCGTGGGACACATCGATCACAGCCCTCAGGAGAAACTGGCCCTGATGCCACTTTGCTCTCAGGGTCTCAGCCTCCGAGACTGTGAGAAAGTGTATATCTGTAAGCCACCAGTCTGTGGCACTCGGTAATGGCAGCCCTAGGAAACGAATACACCCAGCAAGTCGATCATTGTCCAGAGTCTCCACGTCCCCAACTGCAAAATGGGGCCACCTGGCCTGCCCACCTCATGTGTTTTCCCTGGGAATCAAATGAGACTCGATGGGAGACCTTGGTAAAATGTGAAGAATTCTACAGATGACACTTCCAAGTTCACTCTCAAAGCCGGGTTTTAGGGTCCTGCTGGGCAGTAAAGCAGATAAAGTCATGGAACCGGGGACTGACACTGTGGAGTGTCAGTTGGAGGAGCTGGAATGGAGCCTTTGCTCTCTCTTGCTAACCCCCAGGGAAGGGAGGGAGCATCCCTCCTCCACAGTTCAGTTGACGTGGGAGAAACAGAACTTGCGTGGGAGAAGGAAAAGGGAACAGAACAGAAACCAGAGAGCTCTAAGAAATTAAAAGAAATAAAGGCCACATTTAAGTTCCTGGAAGTTTTCTGGATAAAACAATACCTTTTCTTGGTATGGTACTCTGCGTCACTTACTTGAGGTCAAGAATGCCTTTGAGAGTCTGATGAAAGCTACACATGCTCTCATCAGAAAAAACATAACCCGTAAAACATCACATGTAACAACACACAAGACGTCATATAACAGCGTTGTCCAGCAAAACTTCCTACAAGGAGGAAAATGTTCTGTATCTACACTGTCCGATATCATAGCCACTATCCTCCTGTGGTTACTGAGCATTTGAAATGTGGTTCAGTGATTGAGGGATTCAATTTTTAAGATTTTTTTACTATAGGCTGCACACAGGGGCTCACACTTGTAATCCTAGCAATCTGAGAAGGTGAGGTGGGAGAATTGCTTGAAGTCACGAGTTCGAGACCAGCCTGAGCAAGAGTGAGGCCCCGGCTCTACTAAAAATAGAAAATCAGCTGGGTGTTGTGGCAGGTGCCTGTAGTCCCCGGTACTCAGGTGGCCGAGGCAGGAAGATTGCTTGAGTGAGCCCAGGAGTTTGAGGTCATGGGACTGAGGCCATGGCACTGTAGCCCAGGTGACAGAGTGACAGACTCTGTCTCAAAAAAAAAAAAAAATTATTGTAATTAATTTTAAATATCCAGCTGTAGTTAGGGGCTTCTGTATTGAACAGCACAGTAACAGACTATTCCAGGGGACTCACAGGTCCCTGCAGCTCTCGCATGAAATACCCCTGTCATTGGACCCCGGGTTAAGAACTACTTGTGATAATTACAGTGGCCTCATAATAAGTATCTTTTTTGAGCTTACCAGGTACATGTAGCATTCCATTTAATCTATTGACAACCCTCTGAGAGGGCTAGCATGATCATCCCCACTTTATGTGTGAGGTTACCGAGGCACTGAGAGGCCCCCCACCTTGCCCGAAGTCTCATGTCTAAGCCACGGTGAAGGATTTGGGTCTGAACTCAAGCTCCTCACTGACTCCCTAAAACCTGCTCTGAGGATTTTACAAGCTGAGGCCCAAGGTCCCTCCTGAGGTCTTGACAGAAACTATTTCTAGTCATCAAAGAACTTTAACTCACACTTGTACCCATCTTTAAAGTGACAAGCAGAAGCTTCTCTTCTTAAAGCCTCCACAAGGTCTGTACTAAGGCCATCTAGCCCTTGATAATAAAAATTTCTTCCATTAAGGTTCATCTTTGACCTTCCCTGTGGCAGGAGATGGTTTCCCATTCCTCATTCATCTTGTATGATTCCCAAGGCCAAAGAGGGCGTGGAGCTGATGAAGTAGTCAGGTTTTTCCTTGCCAGATTCCAGCTGCCATAGACAGCCTTCCAAATAAAGAACCTGGAAACTTCGTGCTGAGAATAAACCTTCTCTGCCTTCCTGATAAAGAAAGTTCCTGCTTTAAGCCAAGAAACACCAAAACACAACAATGCCCACAGAGCACGGGACCCACAGGAGTCCATACCCCACAGGTGATCCTTCACATGGACTTGAGGTTTTTATGGTAACCAGGCCACATGGAACAAGAAAAAAATAAGAATTTAATAAAACTTTCGTCTGCACTTTGTATCTCTGCTTACTTCTAACTTCTAGAAACCTGAGCCAGGTATCTTTAGATTTTTCTTGATCTGCTTGGAATTCTACTTTTGCCAATTCTTTACCCCCAAAACATCTTCAAGGCCCAGCCCAGATGCCGTACATCTTCAGGAACACTTCTAACCCCTGTGCCTCCATCATCTCAGAATATGTTGCTCACAGATCTACATAATACTTTTTCCACACCGCCTCGAACTGCTTCTTGAATATGGGTTACATATCATCTTCAGCATTAAATTTCTAACAGATGCTCAACAAGTAGACATTCAGTAGCCCAGTGATTCTCAAACCTGCTAAAACTCAGATTGCTGCATTCCTGGTTCAGCAGGTCCTGAGCGAAGCCTTAGAATTTGAATTTCTACTCATTTCAAGTGATGCTGTTGCCGCTGGCCCGGGACTGCCCTTGGAGAATTGCTGCACGAGATGTTTGTGGAATGAATACAAGATTGAATGGATAAAGATTTCTCTGAAAAATCCTATCCCCAAGGGCTCAAAAAAATGAGCTTTAAAAAGATCAAGATCCAAGATAAGACATTACCAACACTTACTTCGAGATAAGAAGCAAAAATAGCAGCAGCAGAAAAAATAATGGCAAAAAAGATCAGGGAGCCAGATGAAGGAGAACGAAAACTATCAGAGAAATTTTAGGGTCACCATCTGGTTTCCTGATAACTACTTAATGATCAGATCAGAAATTAAAAATAGGTTCATTTTTCTCAATCAACCATATATTTTAAAATATTCTGGGGAAACACTTTAACTTATTAAGTCCGAGACTAGAAATTTTTCATTAGAAAATAATCAGAAACAGTACACAAGGAGGCTCACTAAAGCCCTGTTTATCATAACCAGAAATTTGGAACAACTCAAATGTTTGGCAAAGGCAATTAGACTCAATAAATTATGGTATGTCCATAAATGGAATACTATAAAGACTTTTCAAATGTCTTTACAGGGGAATATTTATTGACACAGGAAGAGATTCATGATATAATAAATGGAAAAAAAAACAAGCTAAAAAATGGTATAAACAGTATGATCCAACATCAAATAAAAACCACATATAGATATAGAAAAGTAGACAAAAATATAGATATGGATGAGAGCTATTTATTAAGTTGGAAGGTAGAACACAAATTTTTTTAATTTTAACATTTCTATTGCAATCACTTCTGTCATAAACACATACTGCTGTGTAATTTCTTTATGGGATCTTTTTAAAAAATGATAGTCTGTGGGAGGTTTATACTTTCCATTTCTTCCCATGAAGACCAAAGGGTTGAATTGAAGCCTGGACATTTTTATAAGCTTTCCCCCACCCTGCCCTTTTACAAACACCAACCCAGTTTGGATTCCGATTTGCAAAGCATCTGCTGTACTAACCCTCTTTCCTGGCGTTGTCTGGACCTGCTCAGAGTTAATTCCTAACTGCAAGAACCTAGCTTTGAGTGACTCTTCATACCACTATCAAAGCAACTGGCTTTGGGGAGTGACATTTACAATGTGTCCACTGTGATTTGGTCACCGGGCAAACAGTCATTTTTCAGAAACCATGGCTGTCTCACAGACTGCCTTTCAATAAGATGGGTTGCTTAGCAACTGCCAAGGAATTGGGAAGACAGAATAAGCATCCGCCGGAGATATTTTATGACCCAAATGAGCTGCACTCATGTGCCTGGTTGCGTTCAAGGTAACCAAATAAGAGATAACGGCCGCCTATTTCTATCATGGAGAAAAATACTTGGCTCCTCTCCAGAAAGGCAATTACTTAAAAGTCTTGGCCGGCCCCATGGTATGAGAAATGGTAACTGATACAGGGGTGGGAAAAAAAAAAAATCACTGACCTTCATAAATACTGATGATATGAGGATGGCTGAGGGATGACATGATCTCAATCTCTCGTCTGATGTGAACCATGTCTTGTTCATCCTTAATTTTGTCCTTACGAATGGATTTTATAGCAACCTATAAAGTCAGGAAATGAAATGTTACTCAGAGAACTAAACAGATGCAAATCAGCCATTGGAGGAGTTTGGAAAATAAATACAGATGTTACTTGTTGGCAGAACCGACAATAACCAAAACAAAAGCTTCGAAATACCCCCTGTCATGTCTTTCATTTATAGCAGAAACACCCTTCTCTCAGCAACAGAAAACATCAGGTTTTAACAGTCTGGGGCTGGGGAGGGTGGATTTTTTTTTTTCTTCCATAAAGCAAAGGCTGCAAAACATGGCCAGATTCATTGATGCTAGGAATTCTGATCCTTTGGAAAAGGAAAAAGAGGCTCTTTCAGTTTAGAGGGTATTGATTAAACATGGGCAGGTGGAATCGGTACCGCTCAGCTCCACTGCACGCTGCCGCGGTGGTGGCAGAAAGAAAAAAAAATAGAAAACATTATTTTGTGGCCAATCTCAAGGCCAGCCCTGCCTCAAACCTTAGCTTTTAAGATTCCAGCCTCTGCAGTGTTTATACAGATTGCTCAGAAGTCAAATCCTCCTGTCATCCTTCCTCTTGCCTGAGGCACCTTGAACAGCACATGGTGTGACAAAAAGGCTCTTCTAGAGACAGATCAGGGTAAAACAAAGGGAGTGACAGCCAGTCTCCCTGCCAGGCCCAGGCAGTTCCAAATATTCAGTGCCAGTGCAGCCAACGCACAGAGCGATTACTCAAAGAAACACATAGAGCAACAGGCATTAAATGACAATGGAAATCTAATAAAGGAAACTTGTATTTGCCAGCAGATACATCTCTGCTCATAAACAAGTTCGTTGGTAATTTAATTACCTTGGGTCTGGGGGGGCAAGAAAAAAACACTTAAGGGAGGGGGACCTACAGGTAACTAGGAAGCCCACTAACTGATCTGCTGGCTTCAGAAAGGCTGCTTAGCTCTCCACCAAACTGCTCCTCTTGTAACCTCAACTGTCACCTGTGCCACCGTTTCCTACAGGAAAGGCAGCTAATCCACCCTTCTGCATCATGAAGGCACAGTTACCTGGAGGAAAAAGCTGTCATTGTGATCAGAACCCTCGGCCACCCTTTGACTGGCACAGGGTCAACCACAGCCTCACAGGCCCATATTCAAAGATCCCTTCGGGAGCCTGTGCAACTTCTCTAGGCGCTATGAGTGGAAACATTTCTAAAATACCACCAGCCTATCTATGACCCAGTGAGAATCGGGAAGCTGCTGCAACTGGCATGCTGGCCACCCCCCCCAAGACAGGTTAACACAGCTCCCTGTATTTCTCCTCTGCAGTCCTTTCCCCAGTTGTGAGTAAATCAGTATTTGTGTCTTTACTGGACTCTACACCGGTGAGGCTCTTATTGGCCACTTATCTCCAGGCCTCAACACCTTTGCTTGGCATGTGGGAGACCTGAGAAAGCAGCATGGCCAGGGAGGCAGGGAGAGAGAGGAAAGAAGGGGCTGCGCGCGGTGGCTCACGCCTATAATCCCAGCACCTGGGAGGCCCAGGCGGGTGGATTGCCTGAGCCCGTGGGTTTGAGACCAGCCTGAGCTAAAGTGAGACCTTGTCTCTAAAAACAGCCAGTAAAGTAAAAAAAAGAAAGGGAAGGAAGGAAGGAGGAATGGGTGAAGGAGGGGTTGATGTTATTAGGCGATGGGAGCTCAGACCAGAGAAATGGTAGTGAAATGACAGCAGAAAGAGAGGGACTGCCTCAGTTAAATACTACTGCTAAAACAGGCATGATAAATAGGACGATTACGGATTCCTATAACATGAATCTACATGAGCAATCAAGGAACGCAGAAGGCAGATGTGAAAGACAGAAGGCCCTGCTGTAACCCACGGGCAGGCGCCACCTCCCTTCCACCACGGGTGCGCCCATGTCTGGGCAGAAGGAGCTGTGCAGAGATGAATGCGCCTCCAGCTTAAAGGCCCCCTTTGACCACGGTGCCAGGCTCAGCACTACCCCAGGCGCTCGCGACAGCCCCATTCAGTATGTAGCAAAAAAGCCTCCCTTCACTTACGTCAAATGTAAAGATATGACTGGAAGGCTTTATTTTATCCAAGTAAGGCTTGCAACCCCAGGAGCTTGTTCTTGGAGGAAGCAGACAGGGAGCACACGCAGGCTGCGGAGAATGTGGGAGGCTCTGGACCGACTCCTACATTCCTCCATAAGTTAGAGATGGGTCCAGGGTAGAAACCACCCCTCTGATTATGCAGCAAGCTGAACTTGGCCTCGCGGAGACCCTATTGTCAAATTACAATGGGAACAAATTCTTTCACCAGTCAGGGTCAGGGAAGGTACAACAATAAGCCGCCTAACAGCCCAGCAGGCCGATGGTCCCACGGTCCACTCGCCAGGAGGATGCTTCCAGCAGGGTACGAAAAGGGAAGCGCCCACATTCTCACAACACCCCACTCAGCACTGAGGAAACTAAAGGGGTTTCTTAAATGTTAATGACCATGGTGGCTATCCCTCCACAAAAGCCGCCCTCTTCCTACAATGAATCTTCCGCTGAAAATGTAAGAGAGGGCTCATTCTGTCCCGGTTTCAAAGGGGCCGCGAGGGCTCAGAAGGAGACAAATGCTAGCGATCCCTCTGAGCTGCTCACTTGCCAAAGGCAGCGGGAAGAAGACATTCAGCTCCACTCCCAAGCAGAGGACAGCCAGCCCAAGGTCAGACAGCCGGTTAACGGCAAACCAAGAAAACAACAACAATAATAATAGCCAGCATTCACCAGCCACTTACAATACGGTGCAGACAGCACACAACGTGGCCTTACCACACGGATCTCTGCGTCCTTCTCATCATCCAAGCTGACCCTCTCGCTGACCCACTCTCACGGCCACCACTCTTCCCCTTTTTATCTTTTTTTTCAACCAATTGAAATTATCTTTCTTCTTTGTCCGTTTGCTGCATACTCGACCTATGTTCATAGGACCCAGAGAGCTAGGAATGGTTGTTACACTTTTCAAGGGCTATTAAGAAATAGGAAGGAAATCTGTAAACGCAGCTCCTGTAAGATTGTCTGCTTCACAAAGCTGAAGGATCAACTGGACCAGTGCGCAAACAGTCTAGCATCATGGTTAGGAACCTGGCTTTGAGTCCTGGCTAAAACCACTCTCTAGCCATGTGACCTTAGGCAGGTCCTTCATTTATCAAGTAGAGCAATAAAAGTACC
The DNA here is from genome assembly GCF_027406575.1 of Nycticebus coucang. Taxonomy (NCBI): domain Eukaryota; kingdom Metazoa; phylum Chordata; class Mammalia; order Primates; family Lorisidae; genus Nycticebus; species Nycticebus coucang. Next base: position 16,723,899 of record NC_069782.1, on the reverse strand, counting down.
TGCCTAAATGCATGTCTAGTGCTTAAGGATATGCCTGGGCTGGGGTAGCTGCTCAGTAAATGTCAGCCAATTTTAACCCAGAGTAAGTCTCCCGTAAGTCAAACATTCTTTTCTTCCTTTCTTCCTAGGAGCAAATTTGAATTCCTCCTGGTTCCTCAAGGGACACGGTGAGTGGAAGTCTTGGGAAAAGAGACCACTCTTTCCCAAACTATGTAAGGAACAAAAGAAGCTCCATCCTGGATCTTTAAATTATAACCTCATCTGAAACATCAGAAAGCTCAGAACAGGTGAGCCATGATTAGCATCACAGTGCCTGAGTCCAAAACAAGGCAGGGGGATAAATACCCTGACCCCATAACCATCTTCCCCTATCTCCTTCTTAGGTGTGCCCAGGAAGCTAAACAGAGGAATAAAATGTTCCAATTTGGGGCCAGGCGCAGTGGCTCATGCCTGTAATCCTAGCACTCTGGGAGGCTGAGGAAGGTGGATTGCTTGAACTCAGAGGAGTTTGAAACCAGCCTGAGCAAGAGCAAGATATCTCTACCAAAAACAGAAAAACTAGCCGGGTATTGTGGTGGGTACCTGTAGTCCCAACTACTTGGGAGGCTGAGGCAAGAGGATCCCTTAAGCCTAAGAATTTGAGGCTGCCATGAGCTATGATGCCACGGCACTCCACCAGGGCAACAGAGTGAGATTCTGTCTCAAAAAAATAATAAATAATCAATTTAAAAAATGTTCATAGTTGTAATCAAAAGTCTGCCTCAATATAACGACCTCAGGCTACATGAATTCTGACTGCTCGTTTACTTACTCTTTTGGCCCATCTACTATGTTCCAGGCTGCGAGAGGGAGCTGGCATGATTCCGCCCCTGGCCTCGAGGTGGGAGGCAGGGTGGGGAAGGTACCAGCACTGCGCAAAAATCATACCAGTAATTACATAATTACCCTCGTGGCCAGGGGTTACCAAAGAAATGTGCGGACATGCCTGGCACTAGGGAGGAAACGACCTCTCCAGTTTTCCTCAATTCTCACATCTACAAAGAAAAACAGAGGTAAGGAAAGGGCCCAGCAGGAAGAGATTACCAAATGTCTGAATTCACACACTCTCCACCCCCCAAAACCCAATTTCTTCCTGTCCAAGTGGGAGAACACAGCAGAGCAGGGCACTCAGGTGTCTGAGCATAACACACAACACAACCTCTTTCATAAACGTCCCAAGTCTAGACGGCACCGTGCGCCTTATAAAACAGTCTGCTTTTAAATTAAGGCCACCTTATAGTTTAATGTTTAAACCTCGTGCAGTGGCGGGTTGGGTGGAGGTCCTGCGAGTTCTGCCCTGCGGGGGCTGCCTGTTTAAGAGGTAACCTCAGCCCAGCCAATTCCCACCTCTTGTTAAAAGGAATAGGCCCAGCCTCCTCTTTGGGGTTGGTGGTTTTTCCTTTTGTAAATAATCACCAAAAGCCACCTGCTCTGTAGCTTGTAGGACGTCCTCTTTCCCGGTGGCTGCTAGGAATGTTGAGGGCATGTCACCAGGCAGCAGGGTGAGGGGGACACCGAGTGAGAGGGTGAAAGCTCAGACTTTACTGGCTGGGTGACCCCAGGCAAGCCCAAACCTTACAGGTCTTGGTTTCCTCATCTGTAAAATGGGGTTAGCAACTTCTTGAGTCATTGTAAGGAGTGGAATGGCGTGGTAATGTGCCTAGCAATCTGCACAGTGGGGTAGGCAAGAGGAGGTTAAAACTAACCCCCAGGCAGCCATGCAGGGAGGGACTGTGGAGGGGACACCTGTGCAGAGCAGAACCTGCTTTGAGGTGCGTGGCAGAGTCTGAGCAGGTCCTATGTATTTGAGGCTCTCACCAACAGAATCTCTGCCCTCTTCCCTTCCTGGCTATTTCCCCTGAATGCTTGTTCTCTGACCTATTCAGCCTGCAGACAGTATTCTAGAACAATGTCTCTCAAACGGTAGTCACCGGGCATCATGTTAAAATGTAGATTCTGAATCCACAGGTCTGGAGTGGGGCCTGGGATTCTGCATTTCTAGCAAGCTGATGCCAGCAATGCTCGTCCAGGGACACACTTTAGCCAGGACTCAGTGCTTTTTCTTTGGCCCTAACATCTCAACCTTTTTAACCCAGTGGCAACATTCCCAATGATAACAACAACATTGCTTATGTGTTAAATATGTACCAGTGAACCTTACCTCATTTACCTACCTACCTCATTTATCGCATCCTACCTACAACCCCATTTTACAGATGAGAAAATTGGGCCCAGGAAAACACTAAATACTGCCCACAGTCACACAGCTTATTAAAAAATGGAGCCAAAACTTGATCCCAAACAGGCTGAGCCCAGTGGCTACCGATTCCCAAGGCTGTGGATAAGTCCAGGAGGGACACCAAACATCACAGGTCACATAAGTCACTTGGAGGATCCCCAAAGATGGACCTCCTCTAAGCAGATGAAGTTTTACAAGATCATATGGAAGTTTTCACCCAGAAAGTGCAACTGGGGGTGCTGAGCAGCAGGGAGAAGAAACACAGTTATAAACATGGCATTAGCATCACTTAGTGAGGACAAAGCTGCACCCTAATCCCAGCAACAGGAGCTGGCAACGTCCCTGCCATTCACAAGCTGTGATCTCACACACCACGTTCCACAGGAGCCGCAGGGCATAGAGTCAGAGGCAGCTCGGGGCTCTGTTCTTACAGAGGGGCCCAGAGGCTCCTGCAGCAGACACAGACAGCCAAGGCGAGCTTGCAGCCAGCGTCCTGCTCTGGTCTGGGAGATGGTACAAAGCATGGCTCCACCAGGGCCATCCTGGCCCAGTGCTCCCAGGATCACCAAGTAGCTTTTACTCAGAAAGGCTCTGCCAACGACACCGCCCCGATGCCAGCAGGGAGGCCATCTTGCCACCAAAGCCCCTGACTAATTAAACGACCCTCAGCTCTTTGTGGACAGACCTGGCCAACACAGGATAACATCCCAACAAGTTGCCAAGATGCAAGAGATCCTTGAGGGACCCAAGCCAGCTCTGCCTCGGGGCCCATGGGCCTGTCTTCCTTTTCTTGTTGGCCTGTTGATTCATGTCGTTATCATGTTTGTTCAGACAGAAGCAGGTTGGAAGCCAAGTGCTGTATTAGCGAGCTCTGAGGGGAGGCACAGATGCCAGGAACCGCGGCAGGTGTGAGTAGGAGCTTTTCCTTCAAAGAATGGCATCCCCCACTTGCCACCACCAGCCCTTTCATCTTGTAAGAGGTTCTGAAAATATAATCCTCTGTAACTCAATTCCCAATCCTCTATTTCCCAAAACTCTCCATAAAAGTGATGACAATTCTTCCAATGATACTGATTTCTCTTCTGCCATGAGAAATGTATTCTATTTCCAGGATTTAAACAGCAAAACAGATTTGTACTTGATCAGGCCAGGGCCTGCTCAGAAGGACCTCAGAGACGGCTGGGACATTTCCATCTGCAGGGATTGTCATTCCTTGCTCTTTGGTACCTGCTCCCACCCCCGAACCCCCTTCAAGAACTAAGCTAAGAATGTCATTATTGTGAGTGGTGAGGCCGCAAGGGAAGTGGGATTAGTGACTAAGAAATCGAGGCCAGATTTACACTCTGCATGGTGTTAGGGGTTGCAAACACAAGTGGCTGTAACTGACTGGGCAAGAACCAAAGGAGCCGCCAACAGTAGGTCAGTGGACAGTCTGTGCTGGGTGGCCATGGCAGAAGTGAGCCCCAAACCAGGCCGAGAAGGACAGTCAGAGTCTGAGCAACTTCTGTTAAGGAGTGGCCAGTAGGTCACCTGCTTCAGATCCCCTGGTTGGGTGTTGAGAGGAGGAAGAAACTGTTAAAATGCAGATTCCTGGGCCCACCTTACACCTAGTGAGCTGAGGTGGTAAGAGGTTGGGAGGACCTGGTATCTTTATAACCGCCCAGGTGATCCTGCTTGAGATTTGAGAATGGTCATCTTAAAGCAGATCAAATATGGCCCTGACAGCATTATTCTGTAACTTAAATATGACACAGTCATATTAAATACATACCAGACGACCGATGAAAATTAATGAACTGCCCATCTATATACAAGGGAATTAAAAACACGCTTCCTTGAGGTAGCTTGGTGACCTGAATTAAATTGACTCCTGGCAAATGGAAAGTTTGCTCCCAAAGGATATCTTCCCAGTCCTAGCCCGAGGCGAGACTGCAGATGATGTAAGGCCACTGAAGCTGGCTGTGGATGGGTGACTTCACAGTCTGCACATGACCCGGGGCATGAAAAGGCCTCTGGTAACAAAGAGATGCTAACACAGGCAATAGCAAATTCAAAGAAAGGCTGAAAATGCAAAGCTGGTTAGCTGAGACTGGAGTTGCCAAGCAGCTGTTCATTTTTGGACTTTCATGTTTCCAAAAGCCAAATGCAACACGAAATCAGAATTCTAAAGTGCAACTGTTTTTTCTTCCGTGTTAGAATTGTCCTGGAAAGGGAGAGAAAGGGATGGGCCCCAGGGCTGAGGTTACGTGTAAGTTGGACAGTATCAACTGGTAGCATCTGATCACTCTAACACTGTCTATAACACAACTTGGATAAGCTTAAAGTTGTGCAACTTTTATGTATCAACCTTCAAACTCTGCAGAGCCTGAGCCAGAACTGCTAAGAAACCCAGCATCAGAGCCTTGGCTTGTCACCAGTCACTGCAACTTGGCACCTCCCACAAACAAAAAGTACTCAGGTGGTCATGCCACAGACTCAGCTTCCTCGTCTGCAGACGAGGATGAGATAGTACCAACCCTGCAAGGTGAACGCGGGAAGACATCAGACCGGGGCAGAATCATAAGAAGCACCATTATCATCAGTGGATGCTGCTGCTGTAAGGACCTTAGATTATCCTATTCCAACTGTCTCGTGTTATAGATGAGGCAACTGAGTCCCAAGGAAGTTCAAGTACAGGCCTAAGTTCACCAAGTTAGCAGCAGCAATGAAATGACAAGAGTCCTGAGTCCCACCGTGTGAGGAATCACCGCCCCGAGCAAAGAGGCCTAACCTAATACCAAGCACAGCTAGCAGCAAGGTTGAAACTGCCAGAGAGAAGGTTCAACATTTATATAAGGAAGCAGGCTACAGCCCCAGCAAAGTCCCCAGAACTGATGCATTATTAATAAAACAAGATGGTGAGTGACAGATACTGGCAAATTATGACTTGTTTCACAGCCTGGTGCCTTACGCTGTTACCTTCACCTAACACCGGGGACTATCCTCACATCACTATCCTAGGGACGCTGTTTTCCAAACCAACTCAAGGCAAACCTTGCTCTAATTTCTGAAGGCTGCTTTCATATCATCCATGTATAAATGTGCTTATATATAAAGGTGCTTAGACATGTGTGATCTCCCATTATAATATTCCATATGTCTTAATTCATTGCAAATATTGCTTTTATATATTAACATCAGGGCTCTACTGGATCAGTAACCTCAGGAACAATGAGCCAGGAATGGACACAAAGCCCTAAGAAGTAAAATTAGTTTCCCAAAAGGGAGAAGAAATTAGTCAATCGAATTTAGTTGGTCCAGGTGAGCAGAACAAAGAAAAAAAAGTTTTGATAATAGCTTCTTAAGATGGCAAAATATAACACAAACAAAAAAAAAGAGGCATGGTTATGAGTTTCATTTCATATTTTAATCATGGGTGATTTTACAGATAAGTCAAAGAGAAGAGTCTTCAGAAGTTATTTTTATCCTGACAGAATCTCTTTTATTCAGAAAACTGATTTATAGCAATTAGGGTGTGCCCAGACTTATCAGATCAGAGGGAACAATGGTGCAGGCTGCAGCCTGTCTCCCTCAGCCTCTGGGGAGCACACAGGAGCCTCTGAGACCTCATTCATCATCTCCTCGCAAGCATCCTTTTCCTTCCAAGGGATGCGCTCATTGTCCATTATTCAGAGTTAATAGGCCAGTCCCTGCTCCACAGCCTATTGCAAAATCCATCTGCAGGCTTGTCAGCTCCCTAATTAGTGATCCACAGACCTGCCGGGATGTGGGGTGCTCAGGATGTAGGATGCTCGTTGCACAGCACCTCCAGCTACAAATGAGAAGCCCCAGACAATGACAGCCAGATCTCCAAGGAGCGCGCTCAGTCCCATTTGGGCACTTCCTGCAGCCCCGTCGTATGGTGGGCTTATCCAGTACTCAGCACTCAGTCCCTACCCTCGAGGAGATGGGGGACAGGGATCTGTGGTCATCACAGGGACATAAGGAGCAACCTGGGTGGGGGAGTGCACCCAAGGCTCTGGACTTTTGCCCTTGCCATTTTCTCTGCCGGGACCCCTCCACACCCTGACTGTCTTCTGCAACTAACTTTTTCCGGTGACCAACCCCTCCAAATCCATCTGCTGCAGACACACCCTGACCCCCGCACTGAGCCCCCCTAATGCACAGACAGTCCCCTCTGCTAACCTCGCTCCCCATGACTTGCAAGCTTCACATGCACACAGACCATTTCTGTTTTACTCACTACGGCATCTCCGGTGCTGAGCAGCTGCCTCGGCTACAACACATACAGAGAAAAAAAAAGCTGTTACTGGAGTGAACCCTGTGTATTTAAAAAGACCCTTAACAAACATAAAGCCATAGGGGGGCGTCTGATGGTTCCACCCAACCTACACCTCAGCCACCTGCCGTGGAGTCTTCATTTACTTGCTCGTCTTCCAAGCTTTGAATCCCCTTTTGTCCCCAAAATCACTGAGTCTGAACTTCCCATCTTTCAACTAGAGATAAAAGCAGTGCCCACTCCACTGGGATCAGGGGAAGACCCACAATAACAGCTAACAGTCTTCATAGCAATCACCAGTTATCAAGTCCTGACTATGCGCCAGGCACTGGGTACCTTTCTATTAAACCTCTCAACCTCTCACTCATTAAATTCTTGCAAAAACCTTATAACTCCTTTTTTTTGCAATGAACACAAACTGAGTCTGTGGGAGGTTAAGGAACATGCCCGAGAGCACACAACTAATAAATAGGACAGCTGGGGCTTGATAACCCAAAACCATGCTCTTAAGCTCTGCACACACTGACAAGGGGAGCAGCATGGTGTCTGGCACAGAGTGGGAGTTGATAAATAAGAATTGAATTAGAATATCTGGACACAATGGCCAACCCTAGGCTGTACTGCCTTGTCCCCACAACAAGTTTTTTAAGTCCCTATTTAAGCTACTTTCATCTTCAGAAGAGTATCTCTCTATGTTCCTTTCTGCTCCCTCTGGGGTCAGCTAAGGCAGTTAGGCAAAGGCAGAATTGGACTGGAGGGTCTGGGAGGCAAGTCCCCAAAATGATGTGATAATGAGTCAATTCCCCAGCAAGCAATTTTGGAAAATCTGCTCTGGATGAGGCATTGATACTGTCCTATCAAATGTGACCTAGACCTGCCCGTCTAGCTGTCTCCAATCTAACTGGAGAAGGCGGTGGACACAGGGGCTCCTTGCCCGGCACCCATTCACCCTTCTCCTCTGAGGAGCACCCTAACTTCCCTCTAAGGACCACCTCCTGCCCCACTGGACATAGTTTGAAAGTGACTATCAGTCAAAAATCTTCACACACACCCCATGCCAACAGGAGGGCACATGACTCTGAAGCTGGCCCAGAAGATGCTCTTTCTAAGACCTGATGACCCGCCCAGCAAGTGTCCTTCTGTGAGATGCAGGCAAACCAGTGTTCACGTGCAGAGCTGGGGCCACCAGAGAAGTCCTTCCACATGTCACTTCCCACTGCCACCCCTGCATCTTACACTCCTAAGCAAGAATCAGTTCAAGCTAGAACGAGGTCTCACTTGTCTCAGCTATTTTCCCATAGTCCCCCCCCCTCCGGAAAAAAAGAGCCAGGGCAACGAGGTCTCACTTGGCTCAGCTATTTTCCCATAGTCCCCCCCCCAAAAAAAAGAGCCAGGGCAGTGTGTCTGTTGTCCCCTTCTCACACCACAGGCCTTACACTTAACCACCGCCTATGACTATTTCACTTGTCTAGTACATGAAGCAGCGCTAGTCAAAAAGCCATCTTCAGGACCCACTCAGGTACTAACTTTTACAGTAACTTCTCTAACACAAGAATGCTGTATTAAATTATGGTGGGATTTTGCCTCTCTTGTGTGGGTAGGGATCCGGTAAAGATTGCTTTGACCCACTCTGCACAGAGGTGCAGGAAGTCCAATCATATTCTCTGCCAAATAATGTTCACACCTAGAAAATATTTACCAGTCACTGTCCATCTATCTCAAACCCAGTAAACATACAGCCTAACTAAAGGGAGGGTCATTCATGGCATTAGAGTAGACTGTCGCTAAATACATATTTGTTGAGTTAAATTGAATCAAAAACTCTGAATATCATGCCTTCATTTTTATAATAATTGTTCCTTTCTTACCTGTGCACCCACTACCACCAACCTGCCCCAGTTGATGAACTCAGACAAACTTCCCAGATTCCAGCCTGGTCCATGTTGCTTCTGTACTTGTAGGTAAGACCACAGCCCATGGAGGCAAGGGTATGTTGTATAAACGACCTCTCACTTAGAAGTAAACAATGCCACCTCACTTTATTTCTCCCACCACCCCATGAAACACACTAGTTATTTTGCTGGAGAGGAAAAGTGCATCTGAGAAAAGAAACTCCCCAAGTGCCCTTAGGCCCTAAGAACCACACCCAAGTTTCCATCCAGGTACTTGGGTTCTGTGGTCAATGCTGCTTCCGCTGGGCCACACCTGTTTCCACATTTTGTCAAATCTATGGAACCACACTGTAAAGAAGAAACATTCTTAGCCCTGGCATTGTGACGCTTCCTTTCTCTGGAGTTTAAGCCTAGGGGAAAAAATAACTCAGATATTGGATTGTTCAAATGTTGTGGAAGGTCTGGTTGGGAAACTAATCAGAACAATTTGGGTATGCGGCTAAACAAGGACACTCCTTCCTGGATCAAGCATTGCCTGGATGGCAATACTTCATAAGAACCATTCCCTTACAACAAAACTGTCTGATCCAGCAACCACAGGCCAGAAACATCCAGCGGAACCCCGCCAAGCTGCTTTCTGATGTATTGTACACACAAATACCAATATTCCCCAGATGTTCTCCATGTAAAACATTTGGTCTCGGACATAACTCTTCTTTCCCCAAAACTCTTACATTTGTTTAATGGACTCATACAGTTCAGCTGAAATATCCTGGAGCAGACATCTGAAGCCAGCCGGCTCCAACGTGAGCATCCCATCTGCAGAAAAGGCGAACAAGTAAATAAGACCATTCTTCCCAAGATTTATGCTCCCTGCATCTTTAAGCAGGTCATAAAATGTAAGCTATGTATGGACAATAATGCAAGTTGCTTTCAAGTGTGTTCCTGAGTCCATCTCAGTATTAATCTAAGACTGATGTTCCAACAGAGACTGGCTCTGGCATGCCAAAAAGGAGACTAAGTCTGCTTCTTACTCCCTCAAAAAAGAAGTTAAAAAATCTGTCACTTGAACAACCATTGAGCTAAAGGCAATTATCTCTTGATTTCTGTTATTGAAATATAGCAATAGATCCCTCATTCAAAAACCATTCCTATCCCTTCACCTATGATCGAAGACACAGGTAAGAGGCAGCAAAGTTGGAAATGTCTTTGACTTTGAGTCAAGAGACCCAGCCCATCTACGTACTAACTGAGTGACCCCAATGGCCCTGATGCTGCCAGGGTGGCCCATCCTGTTGCATGAGAAGGCAGAACTTCCTAGATTCCCTATCAGGGCCCATTTAGCCCTGAAGGCTCCATGAGGAAAGGAAATAAACCTTTAGTAAAGCCACCAAAGAAATTCCACAGGATCCATGCACTGATCCCCTGGCACTGATGGTCACCCACAGTTTTCCTACTGACATGATTCTAACCAGCTTAGTCCCAGCACATCCGCAGGGAAGCTGGGAAAATGGAACTAGAAAGCCGCTAGACACAGCCTCACTGATAGAAATAAGACACGACAAGTAACTTGACTCTCAGTCTGTAACTTTTCTGCATCTGCTGAGTTTTCAATACTGAACAGGCACTATTTTTGCCACAGGGAAAAGAATTTTATCTTTCAAAAAGGTCACAGAAAAGAAATGCAAGTTGATGAGGGAAAAGATAGACAAACTATAAATAGCAGATATGAGAACCTCATAGCACACCACCAAGGACCACTCAGGAGAAGTTATCAGAGTCATCAAGACACAGTTTCAACTACCTTCAAGGTGCTTTGTCTCAAACAAGCAAGAAAGTCTGCATCCCCCTCGAGAAAGATTTCCCTAAGAAATGCCTACAATATTTAAGAGGACTGGGTCCTAAATGGGTGAGCTTCAAATTCCTAGACAAATGTATTTAGAGCTCTCTATTATAAGTTAGTATTTCCAGCTGTAGTGCAGTGGTTACGGCGCCAGACACATGCACCGAGGCTGAAGGGTTCGAATCCAGCCCAAGCCAACAGAACAACAATGACAACTGCAACAATAGCCGGATGTTGTGGTGGGCGCCTGTAGTCCCAGCTACTTGGGAGGCTGAGGCAAGAGAATTGCTTAAGCCTAAGAGTTTGAGATTGCTGTGACCTGTGATGCCACAGCACTCTACCAAGGGGGACATAGTGAGACTCTGTCTCAAAAAAAAAAAAAAGTTAGTATTTCCACTTACCCGAAGCATCACATTAACCAATATTCTACAGCCCCTTGAGCAAGACTCACAGCAACCTGAATCTGAGTTTTCTCTGCTTATACTCACTCAATCAGCCAACTACCCACTCCCATGGCAGCCCACGGAACACCTCACTCTGCCCCAAGGCCAGACAATGGTGGCACCATTGTAATTGCCCCCTCCTAAGCATAAAAAGCCCAGTTTCAGGCTCAGGTTTACGCTCATTGTTGCCAAGAAAAGGCAAAATGCAAGGAGATAACATATAGAAAACGCCCAGGATTGTGCCCAACCTTACTATATGCTCCCCACGTGCTGGCTGTTCTTATCGTTCTATTATTATCATCATTAACAATTAGACCTTATGCAGAGGTGTGTGCGAGTCGGGAGAGCACAGTGAGACCTTCAAACCATGAGGCTCAGAGGCCAACGTCCAGAGCAAAGAGAAAAGGATCTGGGAGAAAAGGAGCAGCTGGAGTCTCTTTTGAGAGGCCATTTCAGGTCAACCCACTCACGGAAGTCTCTCCGAGTATACTTCTGCAGCCCCCAGGGAATTGATTTTGCAGGGCGAAATTATTTCCCTGAGATAAACAGACAGGCAAAGGTCACTACAACTGGAGCCTAGGAAGAAAACAAGCCGGCTGCCGATTTACAGGCAGATATGATGCAACAGAGCAGAAGCTCTTGGCCCAGGTCCAGGGCAAGGGCTGTGGACCCACCAGGCCCATGGAGAAGAAGACGGGGCAAGGAGGGAGAAGGGGACTCACCTCCCTGTGAGCAAGGTCAGAGCTTGACCAGGTGCAGATGGGAGTGCAGACCCTTGACCCTCTGCTGACAGACAGCAAGCTCTGGCCAGTGGCTTTCGCCACAAGCAGTATATTACAAAGCCATAGAGGCCTCTGAAATGCTGACCCCTGGGTCCCTAGTCAGCCTCATGTAGTTAGCCCATGGTGTTTTAAAAATGTCCCAGGTTATTCTAAATGCTCAGCCAGGACTGGGAGCCCGTGGTAGAGTGGGGAGAGCCACCACGGTGAGATCTCAGACCTGAGTTTTGAACTCCGGTGCTATCTTGCTTACTTGAGCACAGCTGTTACTCTTCTCTGAGCATCACCTTCTTCAAGTGTGAAGTGAGGATGACACAGACGTGAAGATGGTACGAGTTACAACTCGTAAACTGCTCATTTAGTGCGTCCTACGGAAGGTACATATCTCACAGTGGCCTCTAAGTGGGAACCACCCCTTTCCTTTCACTCTTCTCTTTTCAAAAAAGTTCTCCCATGAAGGGCTGGGAGCTGTGGGCAGCTCCCGACTCTAGGAGGTTTCCTGCCTTTCTAAATGGTTACAAAAGGATGGAGGGGGGCACACACACCCTTCCTGAAGAGCAGGTATGAACAAGAGTGCTGACAGAATGGGTTGGGGACCCCAAAACACACACACAAAAAAAATAATTGCGTGAAACCACAAGGCTATGTACAAACTAAGTAACAAGCAGCCAAAGTGGGGAAAAACAGTCTTTAAGAGTTGCTTTGCTTGTCCTATCTAGAAGAAAACCTACCCTCCATGTGACGCTTTCTCAGGAAGTCTTTGCGGGTGCCTCTGTCTCCGCCACCACGCCAGGAGCTAGTCTTATGCCTGCGCAGGCCCCAGGGAATGTGTGTAAGCAACTTTTTTAAATTTTTTTTATTATTGTTAAATCATAGCTGTGTACATTAATGCAATCATGGGCCACCATACACTGGTTTTATAGACCATTCGACATACTTTCATCACACTGGTTAACATAGCCTTCCTGGCATTGTCTTAGTTATTGTGTCAAGACATTTATATTCTACATTTAGTAAGTTTCACATGTACCCTTGTAGCATGCACCGTAGGTGTGGTCCTACCAATTACTCTTCCTCTGCCCATTCTCCCATCTCCCTTCCCCCTCTTCCCCATATTCTTGGGTTACAACTGGGATATAGCTTTCATATGAAAGCCATAAATTAGTTTCATAGTAGGGCTGAGTACATTGGATACTTTTTCTTCCATTCTTGAGATACTTTACTAAGAAGAATATGTTCCAGCTCCATCCATGTAAACATGAAAGAGGTAAAGTCTCCATCTTTCTTTAAGGCTACATAATATTCCATGGTGTACATATACCACAATTTATTAATCCAATCGTGGATCGATGGGCACTTGGGCTTTTTCCATGACTTAGCAATTATGAATTGGACTGCAATAAACATTCTGGTACAAATATCTTTGTTATAACGTGATTTTTGCTCTTCTGGGTATATACCTAGTAGAGGAATTGTAGGATTGAATAGCAGGTCTAGTTTGAGATCTCTAAGTGTTCTCCAAACATCTTTCCAAAAGGAATGTATTAATTTGCATTCTCACCAGCAGTGTAGAAGTGTTCCCTTTTCTCCACGTCCACGCCAACATCTCTGGTCTTGGGATTTTGTGATATAGGCTAATGTGTGTAAGTAATTTTGCTCCTTGAAGGCAGGGATGGACATTTGGAGATCAATACAGCGCCTAACGTCTGCACATGTTAATCCCCTAAACAAATTTTTATTTCATGATATTCCTAAACTTTGATTCCAAGCAACTGGCAGAAAAGGATGAAAAGCTCCCTAGGAGGCAGCTGCTCACATCGGGGGCTGGAAGCAGCAGAATTGCAGCAGATCAGGCTTTGAATTCCACTTACAAAGAGTATACACCTGGGCAAGGGACTCGCCTGTGCCTCACTTTATCCACCTGTCAAATGGAGATAGTAAGTGTGCATTCCTCTTGGGGTTACCATGAAGATGCATTTAGGTCAGTGACTGAATGTTTAGACTCTCGCCTGGCACATAACTTCTGCTCTGTAACTGCATGATTATTACTCCACAGTAAGACAGCAGGAAAAGAGACCTCAAGCTTCAGGCCCAAAATAAGAGCCCTCCATTTATTGCAGGAGAAGGTGTAGAGTGAAGAAAGTGGGGAAGTGTGTCCCCAGATGAATACAGCAACCAGCTTCCTAGAGTCTAAAGCTGTGTTTCTCAAAGTACAGAGCATGGGCCACCCCCCATCACATTCAGTTGAGTTGCTTGATTGAAATGCAAGATTCCCAGGTGTCCCCTTAGTCCTACCCTAGCCTTGCTGAATCAGAATCTCTGGGGCGTGCGCCAAGGATGGTGCAGTGTAACAGGTACCCAGGAGATTCATATGTCCCTGAAACTTTAAGAACCACTGGATTGAATAAGCTCCTTAACTAGAGAACCCATGTCTGCTTGCTAATTATTCACATAATGCCCAACCCATAGTCCACGCTCAACAAATATCAGATGAATGCGTTCAGGGGTTACAACCAGAGAAGCAGTCATCCCATGTTTTTTAAACTGGGTCAGGCACATGTAAAGCAATGCTGGATCAGACAAATTGGTCCTTTCATTACAAGGTGCTTCATACACACCAGGCAACACAGCAAACGTGATGAACAAGGTTGCTCAGAGATACCTACAGGCCGTAACAAGTGCCAAAGAGCCAAGCATGTCCCCACGCATTCAGCTCAGTGTCCACAGCAGGCACCAGTTCTGCCCAATAGAACTTTGTATGATAACAGAAATGATCTGTTTTGCACTATCCAGCGGTGGCCACTGGCCTCATGGAGCTACTGGGCAATTAGAATTTGGGTGGTACGACCCCAGGAACTGACTATTTTATTTTATTATGGTTAATTTCAACAGCCACGTGTGCCCGTATTAGACAGTGCAGGTTAAGAGGCAGAGAGACAGAGAGAGATGTTTACAACACAAGGCAATGGAGCTATGAGGCGGGGAGCAGAGAGCTCCATGTGCTATCAAATGCCTCTCACCCAATTACCAGATGCCCTAATGTTCTCTGGCTCTGGGAATTGAAAGAACAAGGTCAGGTACAAGGCATTGTGCTTGGGCTGGAATTTTTATAGCCCATGATCAGTTGAAAATGGTATGCAGCCCAGCCAAGCCCCAGAGACTGCAGTGCAAGATCACACCATCGCCTGCAAAGCCGGGCCACAGCTGCCAGGGGGATCTCTTTCTTCCCCGTCATTCTGCTGATGGTCATTTTGTCCTTGGCTAGAACGTCCCACTGGGCCGGAGACACTGCATGGATTTTATGAGATTTCTTCGCTTCAAGCATAAGTACAAATACAAGCCTCCTAAATTCCACCGGAAAATTGGTGGCTAATCCAAACATTTCATAAAATTAGAACTCATTGTGGGGCTGAAAGGAATTCAGTCTCTGCCGCCACCAGAGAAATGCAAAATATTTGTTATAACTTCTTCCTTCATGAGCTGTTTTAAGAAGCAAGTGCTTTTACTGCTTGAAGCAAGGAGGGGGGGGGGATTTTTGTCTTTGTTTTGTTTTCTCTGCGGTTTGCAAAAAGCATCATCAGATGAAAAGCAAGGGATCCCGCCTGACTCCCAAATCCCTCAACTAGCAGGGATAATAAACCCTCCAATCTCAGCTGCATCTTGCCTGTAGAAAGACAGTGTTTTTCCTGGAAAATGAGACGTTGGCTCCTGAATTTTCTTCTTCGGCTTTAGCCCTAGAACTTTTATAGCCTGAGATTTCATTCGCAAAAGAGATACCACCACATCAGTCATGCCCGCATACATGTCAATGAGATTTATCGGCCAAGCACTGTTCTAGGCAAATCAGGATACATCACTAAACAAAACTTACAAAAACGTCTGCCCTCGTGGAGCTTGGAGCGAGACAACCAGAGCAGAATTCAGCAACTGCTGCTCTGAAGCAATTTCTGGGCCAAAGCATGAAGACTCAGAAAATGCAGTTTCTGGAAGGGGTTAGGACATAAGCTACAAGGGAGTGGAAAGCTCCTGTATCTTCTCTTCTCTATATCCCCATTACCCAGGGCAGTGTCTAACACAGAACAGGCACTCACTAAATACACTGAATGAATAATGAATCCTAAAACAAAAACCTGGCCCTGAACTCTCATCTTACAGAGAAGTTAGGTAGACCCAAGGAAAGGACATTATCTTGCCCAAGGTCACACAGCTTAAGTTGTGTCAATGGTGGGACCAGCACCCCAGTCTCCTGACAACCCTCCCTGACACCAAAAACTCCACAGCCGTCCAACAAATATTTAACTGCCTTCTTGTGTGCACCAGGCACTGAACTAGGCACTGGGCGGATGTAAATGAATAAGACACAGAATCACTGGGATCATGGAACAAACTGCTGTTTTCACAAGCATGGAGATGACTTCTCCTGCTAGGTCAAGGAAGAGCCACAGCAGAGAGCTGCAGAAGCTTCCAAGGTTCTGTACCCAGGAGAGGCCATGGAGCTCAGTGGTTATGAATCCTGTTGTCGGACAGCCCAGCCCTAAATCCTGGCACTCTGATTTCGGAAAAGTCATTGTCTCGGCTGCCTCATCTGCAAAATCAATGTGAAAATAACGCAGGTTCAAAGGCAAGAAAGCAAGTAGAGAAGTTAGAGGAGTGCCTGGTCCCTCTCGTCAGTCAGTAAATGTTCCCTGCTGTTACGATTATCGGGGAAGTATCCTCCCCTCTGTTCTAAACCTTCCTGAACAACCAAGCAGGTAGTGAAGCCCCAGTAAGTGGGGATCTCCACTTCACTCCTCTCCTCTCCAGGATTTCTGCTACCAGCTGCCTGTCCGCCCAGTCATTCACCACCCCTCCCTGGGTGTTCCACTTGATTCTGCCTAAAAACAGATATCCATTAACCAGGAGGAAATATGCAAACTGTGGTTCTCCCTGGAGTGAGCGCATCACTGCCTGTCTTTCCATCCAAACATGTTCACGTGTTAGGCTCTGAGCTCACCAGATAAATAGACTATTAGCCTCTTTCCTCCACTCCTTCTAATTGATGAGAAGAGTTCAGTTCACTCTCAAACCTACTCAGAATTGCACAAGGTAATTATGTTGCCTCAAGGACTGCTGAGAGCGTCTCAAAGTTTTTCGGCATCTCTTCTGATTGAGACTGAGAAAGCCAAGGCTGCATAATGGAAGTGTTTGATGCAAAGTGATGAAATTCTGAGCGATTAAAGCCAAAAAAAAACAGGAAATCACTCTCCCTAAATGGACCAGCAGGGAGAGATAAGTATGGGCCACAAAGACTGAAAATTTACAAATGGTAAAGATTAAATGCACATTCTAGAATGAAGAGCTGGGTGAACTCCTTTGGGGCAATATCTTATTGCCTATTGTCTCCCCCAGTGCCTAGCACTAAGGAGGAGCTCAACAAATATTTGAATAAATTTTTGTTTGTTTTTTTAGAGACAGAGTCTCACTTTGTCACCCTCGGTAGAGTGCCGTGGCATCACAGCTCACAGCAACCTCTAGCTCTTGTGCTTAGGTGATTCTCTTGCCTTAGCCTCCTGAGTAGCTGGGACTACAGGTGCCCGCCACTACGCCCAGCTATTTTTGTTGTTGTTGTTGCAGTTTGGCTGGGGACGGGTTCAAACCCGCCACCCTTGGTATATGGGGCCAGCGCCCTACTCACTGAGCCACAGGTGCTACCCTAAAATAAATATTTTTAAACCTGCTACCTGGGAGAAGCAGAAGAGAAAATGACAGAGATATTTCTCTTTCTTCTTGGGAAGCAATCTGGGGTGGCAGCTGGAGCTCAGGAAGATGTGGGTTACATGCCGGTCATCAACCCCAAGTTACAAATCGTGTGGCTCCTGGGTCTTGTCTTCTACTGGGGCCAAGTGGGGACCACGATAGCATCTATCTCTTAGAATGGTTCTACAAGTTCACTGAGATGATACAACCTCAACACAGGGCCTGGCAAGTATAAAGTGCTCAATAGAGATTAGCTTTATTTGTTCATCCTTAAGGAGCAAATTGTAATAAACATATTTATCAAGTCTTTTGAGTGGGACTGCCACAGCATCCCTTCTCCTGGGAGAGGGCCCCTCCTAAGTCTTTTCCTCTTCCCCTGAGTCTTGCCTCCAGCCTGCCTGTCACCAGGATCAAGAAGCCAAGTTCTCCCCAGATGCTGAAGGCCCCTCAATCACTGCTAAAGCCATGGGAAGAATAAATGGTGTCCACAGGGAGAGCCTTATGCACAGCTGAGTGCAGAGGCAGCCATGAGTATCTGGCCTCACTGAAACCAAAAGTAAAGCCCCCCTTGAAATCTACGCATCTAAGGAAAGAGCAAAGATCCCTCCGAGCCACCCAGCAGAACATAAGCTTGATCTCTTCTGAATCTCAATTAAGAACTGACATTGACAGAGAACTGGCTCCAGGTCAGCCACTGTTCCCAGCACATGTTTTGACCATGAATCCTTATGGAAACCTAGGAGGCAAGTTCTACTATTACCTCCCATTGTACAGATGAGAAAACTGGAAGGTTCTTTTCTATCCTACATAGATTCTAGTTTAGAACCTGCCTCATTGACGTGTTTAAGAAAGTCACAGCTGGGCAGCGCCTGTAGCTCAAAGGAGGAGGGCGCCGGCCCCATATGCCAGAGGTGGCAGGTTCAAACCCAGCCCCAGCCAAAAACTGTAAAAAAAAAACAAAGTCACAGCTGCCTTGAGCACAAAAGAATGCATCCCACGGATCCAGAGAGCAGGGAAGGTGAGAAAACCTCCCCAACGCTGGACAGGCCGACACTCTCCGCAGGGAGACTCTCCTTCCACTTGGAAAGGAGTTTTGAAAACTGAAGATACTCCCCCTTCTCCCTAACAAGGAGCCCTCTTGCCAAAAACCAAGCAATAGGAAATGAAGTCTACATTTCCCCAATTCCATTCAGCAAATCCTAGGATGTTCCTCCTATGAGCCAGGAGGAATCTTTGAGGACATTTTTTTCTCTGCCCCCCAATTTACAGGTGAAGCAAGGGCATTCACCACCGGGGCGCCTGCTGCTTGCAGCCCACTGTGCCCAGGCTGCAGGAGGTACAGAGATGGACAAGACCCCTTCCTGCCCGTCTCCAGGCAGGCTACTTCCCGGGCTAACACTGACTGCTCACTGCTGGACACATACTCGTCTTAAGAACTTGACACACAGCTCGTCTACCCTTGCAGCACCTCCCATTTCGTAGATGAAGACACGGAGTCATAGGCAACTATCTTGAGGTTGCACAGGAGGCTCGTGGCGGGCTCGCACACCCAGCAAGTCTGGCCTCAGATTCTCCCTTTTCTATTCATAGATTGGACCGGCAGCTTCCCTTCCACCATCTATAGGAGGTTGGATGTGAGTGTCCTTTGGCAGCTGGGGGGAAACGCACAGGAGCTGAGCCCAGGTCACAGTGAAATAACAGCAGCCAGCCAGGATTCCACACAACCTGCTGCACTCAAACGCTTTGTGGCCCTCGAGCCACGTGAATAATTGGAGCTTGACACAGACACAAGGGCAAGGAGCCCTGTTGGAGCTACTGGGAGAAAGTACAGTCATCTGTACATCTGTACCTTTCTCAAACAGGAAGCTGCTGTTCAGCCAAAAGGAAGGAAGTTGAGCCCTGAGCTCCCCCCACCACCATCCCCTGCCCCTCCCGGGGCAGCCTCCTCCTAGCTCCTTCCCACTGGAAATCTCAGTATCTCTAATGAAAGTAAGTGAAGTAGAATTCTTTTCTCGGGTTTAAAAGGCAAATCATGATGGTGTTTTTTCCAGACGTACATTAACTCAGCACTCCAGCCGGTTTATAATTCTCAGAGTACTTGATTTACAACCCAGGGAGAAATGTTTTGAAAACCCTGCAGATGCATTTTGCATCTAAAGCTTGCAGCTCTGCAGAGCTGATCATCTCGGGGTCTCTCTAGAGCAGCCGGAGAAGGCTGCAGAGCTCAGAAGAACTGCCTGCAGGAGCAGCCACCAAGGATGGAAGCTGGGTTTGGGGATGGGCTCTCCAGCCGCAGTGCAGAGCTGCCACTGAGAGACACCTGGCGATGGATGGCAGGCACCTGCTCTGGTGATGCAGGGCCCTCCGCTGCTGTGCACAGTGCTGCTGGGGAGGAGAGAGAGGAAAGGAGGAGGACAGAACCCAGGGGGCCTTCCCTGCTTCCTCCCACCCTCACAGAACTCTCCCTTGCCAGGACTGCCAGTACCTCCTTCTTGCCGGTGTTCTCACTAAGCACCCACGACACAGCTAGCACCAGGTGACAGGCCAGGCTGCAGCAATGGGAGGAACAGACAGCTGCCCTGCGGCCTTCCTGATGGGGCAGGAAAGGGAGGAAGGCTACAGACGCATAATCCAACCCCCACTGTTCACGTGCCCTGAAGGAAACACATGAAGGGCTGAGGCTGAAGAATAAGGAATGGGCGGAGTGGAGACCAGGAGCCCTGAAGGACATGGCACATTCAGACTTCAGTCCCCGCACAACCCATGGCAAGATCGTAAGCAAGGACAGCCATGAGCCAAGATAAGAAGATCGCCAAGTCCTCCATGCTAGCATTTCTCCCGGAACCAAGGAACTCACTCTACTTTCCAAGAGCCTACTCTGCCCCAGGCTCTGCCATGGAAACTCCGAATCCTGTTTCTGATGGCAATCTCACTTGGTAGGACAACGGTAGCCAGAGAAAATCTGCAGCATTCCCAGAATCATCTAGCTCCTGAATAGCAGGACAAAACTTGAACCCACGTCTGTCTGAGTCCACAGTCTTGATCTCTCCCTTAATACTTCATTTCTGTAATCAAACTACTGCATGGCTCCGATTATTCTAGATATAGTCATTACCTATTCCCAAATAAATTCTCAGTATCTCAATGGCAGGACTTGTCATCTTCTTCTCTGAACGGCACCACGGTGCTGGCAGCACATTCAACACTACCTGACTTGCAAGTGTGCTGGTCTCTCTTACAGTGACTTTTCAGCCACAGAGTAGTGACAAGTGGTAGCTAAGAAGAGAAGAAGGAAGAGCCCCACTAGGGCTGCCAAATAGAGATACACAGATCAGGTCACACAGGCACAGCGCAACTAGCCCCAGAGCGCGTGAATGGTATGCAGCCCACATGGCTCTCATGGGGCCACCAGCCTGCAGGGCCGCTTCAGGCCAGGGCAGCAGCCTCTTCCACCTGGAGGAGGCCTTTTCCTAGTCCAGACAGGGGTGCCTTTTAGACTACCATAGCCCTGGCTGCACTCACTGTGCACCTACTATGTGCCGGCACTGGGTGAAAGGCTTAGCTGCATCGTCTTGTGAAATCTTCTTGACAATCCATAACACAAGAGCTATTATTCCTTGCCTTGCCTCTGAGCAAACAGAGATTAAGATTCATAATAGCCCAAGGTCACACAACTGTCAAGGACTGGGTTGGCACACGGATGTGCAAGGCCTGGTTCTGGGGCTCTCTCTTTTGGCCCCCGTCAGCAGGACACTGCCCTCTGCTTCTGCACAAAATGACGGTGAGAGTGATGCCCAGTCACAGGCTGGGCTCTGGGAGGCCTGAGAGACATGGGCTTCCACCCCCAGCCTTACTCTCTACCTGAAGTCCCATGGGTTTTGTCAGTAACAACTTTACTGAGATAAAACTCACATATCATTAATTCAGGGGTGTTCAGTTTATTCCAGGGTTGTGCAGTCCTCACACAATCAATTTAGAACATTTTTCTTTCTTTCTTTCTTTTGTTGTTATTTCCAGTTAATGTGAGGGCACTAACAACCAAGTCACAATATTTGAATTCATTAGGTAGAATCCCATTTGTAGTTATGTCCTGCAAATTTCACGTTTTCTTTTTCTTTTTTTTTTTCTTTTTTTGTTAAGCAGGCCCAGGCGATATTTAAACCCACTCTCCTATGCTCTCACTACTGAGCTACAGTACCCAGCCCTTAGAACATTTTATCACACCCCCCACCAAAAAAACTCCACATCCATTAGCAGCTCCTCTCCATTCAATTCCAGCACTATTTGCCTATTCTGACTTTACAGGGGAATGGAATCACACAATATGAGTCTCTCCTTTCACTTAGCTCAATGTTTTCGGGGTTCATCCACGTTGCAGCCACGTATTAAGTACTTCATCGCTCTTTATTGCTGAATAACATTCCATACATGAGATTCCATACACCGTAAAATAAAATTATGGAATAGATCACAAATAACATTCCATAAATAAAATGGATGTGCAACATTTTATTTATCCATTCATCGGTTGCTTCCACTCTGGGGGTCTTATAAAGAACGCAGCTATGAACAATTGTGTACAAGTTTCTGTGTGGACGTACATTTGCATTTCTCTTGGGGAAAACTAGAAGTGGAATTGCCCAGCCCTGATTTTAACATGCAGTTAAAAGTTTACCAAAGAGCCTCGCCATGAAGCCAACATCTGGCTGCTCCTGGGCTGTTTCCAGGGAATTTTATCAATTCAGCAAGACTCCATTCACGGGTGGGTCATCTGGCCCAGCCCCTCCTATTCTGAGGCCTGGGATCCTCTCATTCCTGCACTCCGCAGTATCGTCTGGGCCAGTACAATGATAAATGCATTCTGCTTTAAAGCAGATACTTCACAAATCATAACTTACAGATGCTCCAGGCCTTTCATGTGGGAAAGACAAATGAGACTTCTGCTGTCTGACTCTGGAGCCACTGAGGACAGGAAGTCACGGCCAGGAACTTGACAAGCCCTGGATATACGTCTCAGCCTAACGAATGCATGAGCAAACGTAACAGAAGGGGAATTTGCACAGGGAAGGGTCTGCCTGTCTCTGCGGACTTTGTTACGTAACCTTGTCATTCATTTCCAGCCATTGTCTTTGTTTCCCAAGAAATCTGAAAGTTCCTTGAGGTCAGGGACAATAACCGACACCCTCTACACCTCCCAAAATACTCTATTGAACTGACTCAGTTCGGTTCCATCCTATAAGCCTTTGCTGAGGACCTACTACGTGTGTGGCACTATGCAAAGCATTGACAACAGGCGACAGTGTGGGACGGTAACACAGAGCACAGCAATAAGGTAAGACACCTGGACTCAGCTTCTTATCTCCTGCTGCTCCCCAGGAGATGTGAGATCAAGATGTCCTGGTGTGGTGCATTTCTGTCTGCAGGCAGGGAAGTGAACCAGCTCACCCCAAGGCCCCTAGGAATTCCAGGTCTGAGGCTGCTGGGGGAACAAAGAACTCAGTGTGTGTCCAAATGGAGAGCTCCCTAGCCTGATTCATTAAAGCACCCTCCTCAGGGTCCAAAAGCAGACAGCTCACCAAAAGCAGACAACTTGGTTCTGATCCTTATCTTCTCAAACCTCAACTATTGCGAAAACCTCCCTGCTCCAAGCCAGCACACCAAACGGATGGGCTCGAAGCCCTGCTGTGATCCAACCCCCAACTCAGACACCTCTGGAGGGAGAGTGAAGGTCAAGGTCTCTGAATTCACACTGCCTGGGTCCAGACGCTGGCTCTGCTGCTGCATGTGACCTTGGGAAAAACAGTTAACCTGTGACTCAGTTTCTCCACCTGGAAAATGGGACAACTGGATTGCTATGAGGGTTAAGTCAGTTAATATGTACCTGGCATATTATAAGCACTCAGGAATTGTTAGCTGCCTTTATTATTGTTGTTATTACTTTCAATTATTATCATTATTATTCCCCTCCTTCCTTACCACCATATCCCAGCACAAACCCTGTATACCAAGCCTTCTGGAATTGCTCACCTTTCCCAAGAACACGTGTATAAATGCCCTGGAACCTGCCCTCTGCCTGGAATGCCCCACATTTCAGTCTTCTGAAACCAAATCAAGGGTCATCTTCAATAGCACCAGCTCCTCCCTCTAGGGGGAGGAGGACACTCTGCCTATGCTAACTGTGTGTCCTGGCCTCTTTTCTGCAGCAACAAGAAACCACCTGGGAAAAGAATCCCCCCATGGCTGCCCTTCTAGCACCTCCGGGAAGTACCACACCCAAATCCTAAGGTCACCAGCTGAGCAACATCAAGGAAGGTTCTCAATTTCTCCAGCAGCAATGGGTTACCAGACACACAGGCTGTACAACTTTGGCAAGTTACTTAACCTCTCTACATGTCGTTTTCTCCATCTGTAAAATGGATCTAACTAGAGCACACCTCTCATGGGACTCTTGTGCGGGTTACATGAGGGGAAATTTCTGTAAAGCGGGACAGGGAACCCCCACACTCTCAAAACTATCAGCTGATAGTAATAATAGCAGTGGCAATTCGGGGAGGAGGTGCTCCTGCCCAGGATCAGACTCAGTCTGATGAACTAAGCTTCAATGAGCTACCTTCCAACTTGAAACAGTCAAGTTCCCTGTAAGTTATTCATGGCCTACCAACTACTCCCTCTGTCTCCTCCACCAGATGGGAAGCTCCTGGGATCTTATTCATCTCCACGTCTCAGTGTTTAATATGGTGAGTAGCATTTGGCAGATGGTAATAAATCTTCGTTGAACTCAGCGGAATTAGTTCAATATTTGTAAGTACATTTCATCTTTGCTACTAGATTGTACGTTTTTTGAGAGTGAGGCCTATGTCTTGCTCTAGTAAAGATTTATCAAATAAGTGATGGAAAAATACCAAAATAAGAATAATGTTTCTTCCACCCAGCTCAGTCACTTACCAGCTGTGCAACCTTGGAAAAGTCACTGAACACTTCTGTGCCTTATTTTTTCCCACCTCAGGATGAGAAGTTTGGCCCACATGTTCACAGTGGTCCCTTACCCTCTGAAACTGAATTTGAGCCTTAGCTGCAATATGCCACCTCAGTCACATGCACCTGATGTCCACACACCCCCTGGCTTGGCAGGCCAGGTTGCTAATATGGCTCTCTGATCTGCAATTTTCCAGCATGAGGTTCTGAGTAACTTTGGGCCGTGTTTAAAACACCCATCTTTTTGTCAAACCTTGTTAGGTGAGGATGCCCCATCACCCTAGGTAGTGCCCTGGTGGCCAGGAGCACCCTGGCAGATTTCAGTCGATGGTGACAGTCTGCTCATTGGTCTTGCCACTCCCATCCCAAACCCCTCCCTGCCTGGGACCTTGCCTCCAGCTCACACTGCTCACAAGAGATAACCTGGTGTAGACAAAAAGATGAACTTGGCCCATCACTCTGGGGGTGATCACATGACACCTCTGCTCCAGAAGCTGTGTGTTTTTGGTTTTGGATTTTTTGGCAATTTGTTCAGCCTGAAGGTTCAGGGAGTTTGTTTCAAAGAAAACATATGTCACATCATGACACAGAGCTCTGCCCACAAGTGTATCAAAACAAAAGTTGTGCAATAAACAGGCCCAAATTCTAGACTTTAAAAATGCATTCAGATCCTATCTGAATCTGGCCAACTATCTCACCTTCCTATGGGCACACTGCCCTAATTAATCCAGCATTTACATTAATTACTCTGAAGAGTTGATCATTTCCCCTACCTCTCTTCTCTCTGTGTGATGCAATGCCTCTCCCACGGTCTTAAAACCCAAATGAAATCCTAAAGGAGATGAGGGAGAAAAACTGAGAAAAGGAAGAACTAAACTGGTTAATTTCCCCCTTTGAGGCTTTATAAAGATTATTTTATTCTGGCGGCGCCTGTGGCTCAGTGAGTAGGGCACCGGCCCCATATGCCGAGGGTGGCGGGTTCAAACCCAGCCCCGACCAAACTGCAACAAAAAAATAGCCAGGCGTTGTGGCGGGTGCCTGTAACCCCAGCTGCTTGGGAGGCTGAGGCAAGAGAATCGTGTAAGCCAAAGACTTACAGGTTGCTATGAGCCGTGTGATGCCATGGCACTCTACCCGAGGGCGGTACAGTGAGACTCTGTCTCTACAAAAAAAAAAAAAAGATTATTTTATTCTATTCTCACAAATCCATGAAGTTGGTACTATTAGTAGTTCATTTTCAGATAAGGAAGCTAGGGTTTTGACAAGTTACTCAGCTTGCCCAAAGTCACTAAGCTAATAAGGGACAGATCAAGGATCTGAATGTAAGTCAGGGCTCTTGGCCTTTCTGCAAGAGTGCCTCGTTGCTGGGCTTGTTGATCTCTGGAACCAACCACTTTGAGTCCTTGTTTCATGAAGATGCTTCAGCAGTGCTTCTGGGAACCTCAGGAGGATATCCGGACCACGCAGAAGGCTGGACCAGCTGACTCCAAGCTCCTGTCCAGAGGGCTGGACCAGCTGACTCCAAGCTCCTGTCTGCAACTCCCATTCCAAAGGCCCTTCCAGATGTGCAAGTTAAAGCCACAACATCTTAATTTTTCAGAAACTTCTCCCGTCTCTGAGCAGAACCCCTGCCTTGGACAGGAATGCTGATTTCACAGCATTTCCTGCAGCCCGCTACCTGGCACCCAACTTCGGCCACTCACACTGGCAAAGCCAGTTAAAACCACTGCCCGCCTTCAGGAACACTGTAAAGTGCCCTGGTTTAAGTGAAAATAAAGCATCACTTCCAGATTTTACCCCAAGACCCAAAAGGCAGAATTAAGACAGTGCTTGGTCAATCCTCCTCAACAGTACCTTCAAAGCAAGTTGAGGATGTTTACTGTATCACCGGAACTGGAAGAAAACTCCAAATTCATACTTTAGATGAAAATTCTTGCTGCTCTTCACAGGTTCTGAGTCATCAGACACCATATAGGCAAGAATAACTTGCTGACCAATTTTTTTGTTTTGTGTTTCTGATCAGCCAGGCACAGGAAATTTTCCACTTGACAATTCCTGTTTCTCACTTAAGTTCTGACACCATCTGTGAGCACTGCGCCCAGCAGGGGGGAGGACTCAGGGCCAAGGGAGGACTTCCCTTCATCCAAACCTCAGTCTTCCCATCTGTTTAATGCAAGCTTTCATAAGAGGCCTTTGCTCACTTACTAAACTATCAAGGAGAAAGCCGTTCCACAATGAAATGAAACAGGTTGAGATCGCCAGTTACCGAGTCTGAGTCTGCTGCCAGCTTCAAAATCTTTACATAATTTGGGGGTAAAACAAGAGATTTAGCTGAAATTAATAGCACAATGGGAAAATGAACTGGGGCGGGACAATAACACAGCGGGACTTCAGTCTTACGGCTGAGAAATAATCCTCTCTCGTTCTCAGGGCGCCCCCCAGTGGCCGTTCGAGTAAATCGTACCGGAATGTTACTCCTTTCTACAAATAGACGCCCAAAGAGAAAGGCTCCAGCCTACGGATGGGAGTCCCTCTCACTTTAACCGAGTCTGTGGATCAGACAGCTAGAACGCCAGAAAAGACGCCCCACTGACTCTCAGAAAAGCATCTGCTATAAGACAAGTTTTCATTCTTTCAGCCTGAGGCAGTTCCCCAGCACTTAGATGCTGGGGTCCTTTCATAGACCCCCAGACACACCCTTACCACTCAGCAACCTCTCACATTCTCACATCTTCAACCTGCAGCCTGAACTGAGTCTGTTTTTCATTATTCCGTTTCCCAACTTCCCAGCGCGATTCTTCAACAGCTATTAAGACAACATGAGCAAGGAGCTGAGCTTAGTTTTTGCTTATTCAACATCCAGCCTGGGGAATATCACCTCAGACGAAAAGCATGAATGAAGCGCGCATTTCTCAGTCTCCACAAACCTGAAGGTGCGTTCCCCAGGAGACATCTTTACAATCATCTCCTCTAAAAATTTTCAACCTACAAAAATGGCACCTGCCCAGAGTGAATTCTCAATCATTTGCTTGCTATAGAATTTATTAGAGGCAACTTAAAAAAAAAAAAAAGGACGTCTTCAATTTCCAATTAATTGATAGCAGACTTTAAACAAAAAGTTATAGGATAAAGTTGTATCAACCTAAACATCAAAGAATGGGGGGCTGAACTTTGCTGATGGGTCCCCATTTTTTCCACAGAACTGTCCCAGCATAAATGCAAAAGAAAAATGTCGATACCAAACTACCACTTTACTTGACAGTTCACTGTGCTTTTTTCCTGCAGTCATTTGTTAAGTTTATAAGCAACCCTGGACCACAAAACACCCCCCTCCAAAAAAAGTGAATACAAGAAATCCCATAATGAGTTTCTGACTTTGACCCTAAATCCATTAAGATACATCTGATCTGCTTCAAATCAAAGACCCATGTTAATTTTCCGCCACACACCACACAAAATCTTTCTGCAACCGTCAGTCACTTTGAACCCAACTCTCTAGCCACAAGCAGTGTAGATTTCAAGGGCCTGTTCTGGAGAAAGGAAAATGACAACAAACCAAGGCCAGGATGATGCAGAGAGACTCTTAGACACTCAACGCACTTCTTGGAGCTGTGCAAATAGTGCTGGGACCACTATTTGGGTTTCAGCCATCAAAAAGGCAGCTGGGTCAGACCCTGGAAGCAATTTAGTAGCTCTGCATCCAGGGCCTGAAACTAACCAGGGTCTGTTGCAATTGAGCACAGTGCTCTGCCTGGCTACCTATGCCCTGCGCATTTCAGTCATCAGTCCTCAAGCTTACAGTAGTCCTTATTTTTGCTCTCTCTTAAAGACAGACAGGAGCCTGCCCTCCCTTGCAGCCACAGCAGCACCAGAGGGATGGAGCGTCTGAGCAGGAGGATGCAGGGTGTGTGGGTAGATGCGTGGAAGCAGGGAAGGGACTTGAGGTACCAGCTCTGAGATGAGGGTGAGGTTCTTTTGGAGTTCTGGAAATAAGGCATCCCCGGACATGGTCTGAAGGTGTGTCCATAAGGGAAAGCCCGACGGTCCCAACGCTGCAAAGTGTTTGCAAATTCTAAAATACTACTTTGCTGCTGGGATCAATTTTGGAGAGAAAAAAATATATATGTGCAGACAGGATGTAACAAGTGTTGAAAGAGAGACACGCCTGAGTCATGGGGTGCTGGGGGGAGAGTGAGAAGTCTGTCTGGGGGATTCCCGAGGTGCCCCCTCTCCATCAAGAGAGCCACAGGGCGCACAGACCCCCCACCCCGCACGCCCTCGGTCCCCAGCCGCGTCTAGCCGGCGTCCCCCCCGGGATTTCCCCCACTCACCACTCGGCCTGAAAACCTCTCGGTGGCTCTCTTGACTTTGCCGTAGGTGCCTTTGCCCAGGGTCTCCTGCAGCTCGTAGCGGTGCTTCAAGTTGTGTTTATGGTGATGCCGCTTCACCCCGTGCGGCTTCCTGGGCTCCGTGGCCGCCGCTGCCACCGCGGAGGCTGCAGTCGCCCCCGCCCCCGCCTCCGGGGGAGAGCACGGCGCCCCCGGCCCCAAGTCCGAGCCGTCCCCCGCCGCGGGCGCAGTGGCCCCTTCCATGTCCAAACACCGGGCGGGCCGGGCTGCAGACGGCAGGACCGGGCACAGCGCTCGGGGTGTCGGGGTCCCTGCCGAGAGAAGCCGGGGTGCGCTCAAGGTCGCCCCCGCAGCATTGGGGAAGGGGCCCGATCCGCTGGGGCTGCGGCTGGGTCACTGGCGGTGGCGGGGACTCCACATCTGGCGCCCCGGCGCGCGCGGTCCGCGCACCGCCCCCCGGCCGCGGCGAGCTGCGGCGCGTCGGGCGAGGTGGCGGCGGTGGCAGGGTAGGCGTTGGTGTTTGCAGGAGGGAGGGGAGAGGGGTGGCTCCGAGCGCAGGAGGGGGAGTGTTATGTGGGGCGCCGCGCCCCCCACAGCCCCTCCCCGGGAGGACGCGCAGACTGGGCGGGGGCGGGGGCGGTGCTCGCGCGGCCCCGGGGAAAGGGGAGCGGGAGGCGGCGCGACCGGGGCTTCCCCCACTCCCAGCCGCCACCCGCCGCCCGGGGCCACCCCGACCGAGAGGGGGATGGGTGCGTGCCGCGACTCGCCCTTTGTGTGGCGCAGCGTAGGCCGCGGCGGCGGCGACAGCCAGGGGTCTTTGTCGACGATCAGCCCGGACGAAGACCCGGAGGTTCCAAGCCCGGACGCCCCGCCCCGGGCGCTCCCCGCCGCAGCTACCGCAGGCCCTTCGCCGCCGCCGCCCGCTCCGGCTCTGGCCGCTGGGCCTCGGTGCCTGCTCGCGCCCGGGCGGCGGCGGCGGCTCGCTGACCCCCGAGGCTGGGGCAGCGAGAGCGACCGGAGCCGGTGGCCGCCGGGGCCTGCTCGCGATTCGGCCGGGGGCGCCAGGGGTCCGGGCGCCCCTCCATTTTTTTTTTAGGTGTCGCCGCGGCCGCCAGGCCCGAGCTGGGAAGGGGCGGGGGAGCGGCGGCGGGCGGTGTTGGGTTACGAGTGGTGAGTCACGGCCCCCTCCCGCCGCAGTGCGCACCCCGACGCGCCCCCCAAGGCCGGCACCCCTGCCTCGCGGGCCCCCACCTCTAGCTGGGGAAAGGCTGCGCCCGCCGGCGACCACTGCACGCCCCGGGGAACCCCGAGAGGGGCCCTCTGGCCGCGGCCCCGGGCCTTCTCCAAAGAAAGGCGGAGTCGGGGACGGAGGGAGGCCCGGAGGCTGAATCCGGGACCCGCCGCCGAACCGCTGGCCCTCGGATACCAACTAGGACCCCGGCGGGGACAGCCGCTTAGGAGCGGAGGACAGTCGGGGGCTTAGAAGACAGGGGGCGCTAACGGTGCCAGGACACAGCTGGGTCTGCAAAAGGCGCCCCCCTGCCAGGCAGGGCCGCCATCGGAGGTGGGAACGCCGGGGACCTGGGGTGGATCAGGCCCGGGCCTGCTGAGCAACCGCTTTGCCGAGCAAGAGAGGACGTGCAGACCTCCTCGGCCTTGGGATTTGTCCTTTAACTGGAAGGGCCAGATCCTGGCGGTGGTAACAGGGACCCTACCGCACAGGGTGAGGGTCAAGGAGAGAGGACCTCCAACCGCGGCGAGGCCGTCCGCCTTCTCCTAAGGAAGAAGGCAAGAGAAAAAGAGGGCTTCGGGCATGTTTTTACAAATGGTGAATGTGCCAACTGGGATAGGAAGAATGAATTACGGAGAATGTGTGGTGTACTCTCCGGTTCTTTACTTTTCCACCAGTGACCCGATGGGACCTCTTCTGCTGCTCTCAGATCATCCCTTCACTGTGCTCCTGTCTACCCCTCATCACCTTATCCTGGACCCCTGTACTATCCTGTCCTAGCCGTGAGACCCCTTCCTGCTGCCATCACAATGTCTTCCCTCACACTGCCTCTGCTGCACTCTGGCGCTTGGTATTCTCGTGTGGACAAACTTTCCTTGTACTGATGCTTGACACAAACCCCTCTGCCCTTTCCCACCTTCCCTGGGAGCAATGACATAATACAAACACAAAGGCCAAGTTCATTTAATTCCTACTCTGGCCACTGCATAGCAGGGCCTCCCTGCTCCCATCCCGAAACCGTTCTGCTTTTCTGCAGAGTCTGTAGAGTGTGGACAGTGTGCATACAGATTAAAGAATCAGAGTGAGGAGTGTGGGTTAGTATTGGCTCCCCAGGGGGTGGGGCTGTGTGACCTTGGTCAAATGACTTAACCTCTCAGAGCATCAGTTTCATTTTCTTAAGGCAGGGCAGATATGTTGTACAGGCAGATTGTGTCGGTAGTGGTAATTAGGACTGTTCACCAGATACTTTCTAGTTCTTGCCCTTCCCTGGAACATGGTAGGATTTCACTAGACCATCCCGGTGAAGTTAGGTGTGGCCATTGGACTTACATAGGCCAGTAAAATGAGAATAGAAGTGATATATGTTGCTCCCACATTGAAACTTTAAGAGCTAGTGGGCAAATCCCCATGTCCCTTTTTTCCTGTCTTGAAAACCACAATAATACAGAGTTGGAGCCTCCCTAAGCCAGTCTCTACTCAAAGATGGTAGAATAGTCCCAGCCATCCTGCATTGGAAAAGTAGTATGAATGAATACTAAACTTTTGTTGTGTTAAACCTGTGAGATTTGGGGTATTGTGACAACAGCATAACATGGTTTATTCTGCCTGACAGTCTTACTGCCGAGTGTGTGGGACTTAATCCGTATCTGATGAATGCAACAGCACTTGCCATATGTGGTTATCATTTTATGGCAGTAGACCCTTCTCTGTAAGGTCGCTGTTACAGTCCTTATTTTCAGCAGAGGAAACCATATAAAAAAGGTTAAGTACTTTACCTGCAATTACACAGCTTGTAAATGACCTCACAAAGATTTAAATGTGTTCCAAAGTGCCTGCTCAACCCTTCCCATGTATGTTGTGCTACTTCTCCTTAATTGGGAAGGATGAAAAACACACCCAGTACAATGCCTGGCACACAGTTATCCCAAGCACTGCAAGTTCCTCTCCAGACTGAATGCCTATAGTATTTATAATTTGAACCACATTTCAGCACAATGTTTTCATACATTGTGTGCGAGTGTTTTCACAAAAGTAAAGCATTTCCTCCAACAAGAGCCAGATTTCTTGACTAAGAGCTTGAGTAAGAGTGTGTGTTCTAGAATCAGACTGACTGGGTTCAAATCCCTGTTCTACCACTTACTACGACCATCTTGGACAATTATCTTCCCTCTCTAGGCCTCAGTTCCCACATCTGCAAAATGGCCATGGTAACAGTATATGTGTGTGTGTTATTGGCAGTAATATGTCCCACATGGGTTGGTGTGAGGATTAAGTGATATAATATATACATTCAGTACATCATGGAATATAATACCAATGTTTATTTTTCACCTTCCGGGGCTCTAACTAGAATTCTGGGCAATTGCAAGCAGTTTAATCCTACCGTTTGATTAAACTGATTTCTACTTTTGTGCTGGATACAGGATAGGAGTTTTAATAGCTACACTTGGAAGCATGGCCTCCACACTGTCCTATATCTTGTATTTGTATAAGGCTCATTACTTGTCCTTCATTACACTTTCTATTTTCAAAGCAATTTAAAAGAAAAAAGGTATGTTTGCTTACTCAAAAAATCCTGCAACATGGGTGAGCTTGGAGGCACAGACAGACAGATAACCACATGTTCTCAGTCATACGTAGAAACCAAAAAAAAGTTGACATCATGGAGAGTAGAATAGTGGTTATTAGAGTCTGGGGGGTGGATAGCCAGAGATTGCTTCACGGATGCGAAGTTACAGCTAGAGAGGAGAAATGTGTCCCCGTGTCCCATTGCACATTTGTACATTTTCAAATAGCTAGGAGGACGGATTTTTGTTTGGGGTGATAGATACGCTAATAACCCGACTGGATCGTTAAATGTGAGTATACTCTGCAGAAATATATTATACCCCATAAAAATGCATAATGATGTGTCAATTAAAAATAATGAAATAAAATTTTGTTCAGAAAACATAGTCAAACCGGTTGTCGTTTATCTATTATCTCCCGTCTGCCAGGACCTTCACATACATATATTATCTCTAATCACAAAAATGCATAAAA
Source organism: Nycticebus coucang (assembly GCF_027406575.1). Lineage (NCBI taxonomy): Eukaryota > Metazoa > Chordata > Mammalia > Primates > Lorisidae > Nycticebus > Nycticebus coucang. The sequence continues at coordinate 16,691,052 of NC_069782.1, read as the reverse complement.
GTACTCCCAGAGGTTAAGTTGCCTGTGATCCAACAGTAACTGCAGTCAGGATTAAGGCTTTGCTCCTACCTCTGTTCCAGGCTCCTGTCAGTCAATGCCTATGCTTTGGTTGATCCTATTCCTCCATTTTTCTAGATGAGGTTTTGAAAAGTTACCAAAGATTGTGACATTTATAACTTCAACATGCTGTCTGGTGGATATGTTAACATTAAACAGCAGCCCAAGAAAGTGCTTAATCTTCATTGTGTCAGGAGAAAGCTAATTGTCCACCAAAACTTGATGCTGCTACTTCTGTCACTGACAGTCAGCTGGTCAGATGGGGACACAGTTCCCAGAATCCCTTGCATCCAAGTATGGCCATGAGACTAGTTCTGTCTTGTGGAACATGAGCAAAAGAGCTGTTTTTTCCATCCAAGCGAGTGTGCCTAGCTAGAAGCAGAGATGGCGAAGCCGTGAGATGAAAAGAAGGCCGGGTCCCTACATCACCTTATAGGTAAAACCACTCTCTGACCAGAACATGAGTGAGAAACAAACTTAATTCTATCATGCTGAGTCTCTGTAATTAGAGGGTTTATATGTTACATGATAACAAATACCTGAATAGTAGGAACCAAAAATAACACTTTTGTATTCTCTATCTGCTTGCTTATTTAAAGGGGGAGCAAATTGTCGGGGCTTGAGTTTTTCCTTTTATAGTATTTTTTCTGCCCTACATGAAGATTAAATAAGGCGAGTATGCAATAGACGTAAAACAGTTAAGAAGTAAATTTGCTCATTCAGCAGTATTGTTTTCTCACTACCTGCCAGGTACCTGGGGCTGAGGAGGCACTGGGACACGACAGGCCTGGTGTCATCCCCATGAAGTTTCTGGTCTGTGAGCATACCTTACAGCATACAGCTGACCTCCAACCACCAAACTTCTTGGGCAAACCCGGGCTCTTTGATTGTGGAATAGAGGACTGAAATAACACTCTCGCTTACAAACCCAAACAAAAAACTATGTTTCTTCTCCTGCTAAGTGGTTAGAACAACAACAAGAATGGTGATTTTAGGGCAGAGATTCCAGCATTAAAACTGGCCAAGTTCAAATTTGACCAGCTGTGTGATCTTGGGCAATTTCCTCTTTGTTTCTCAGTTGTCTCATCTTTAAAACAGGTGCACTCTTAATAGCTCTCTAAATGAGTTAATGCAAAAAGAAAAAAAAAAAAAAACACCAGAACAATAAGATATGGAGAGTAGAGTCCAATAAATGTCAACTGTTAATATTTTGTGCCACCTTCCCACTGATGTTATATTTTGTGTATAAAAGGATACAAGAAAAGGTCTTTCCGTGGAGGTTAAGGGTAACTTGAGGGCACAGAAGTATAAATAGAATCAGTGGCTATTACAATGATTCATTGAAAATAAGCCAGATTGAGGGCTGGCGCAGTGGCATATGCCTGTAATTCTAGCACTCTGGAAGGCTGAGTCAGGAGGATCCCTTGAGCTCAGGAGTTCAAGACCAGCCTGAGCAAGAGCAAGACCCCTGTTTCTACTAAAACTAGAAAAACTTAGCCAGGCTTTGTGGGGGGCACCTGTTGTCCCAGCTACTCAGGAGGCTGAGGCAGGGGGATTGCTTGAACCTAGAAGTTAGAGGTTGCTGTGAGCTAGGCTGACACCATAGCATTCTAGCCTGGGCAACAGAGTAAGACTGTCTCGAAAGAGAGAGAGAGAGATCAGTTTGGATATCCACAGCACTACAGACATAACCAGTGGAACAGGAGACGACCTGTGACGCCCTCCAGCGCTGGCATCATTGATTGCTCTGGGAGATTCCATTCTCATGTTCCTTGTACATTCCTTCTTGCCTCCATTCTTAGTGCACGTGTGAAGGGGCTGGGGCAAGGGCACAGCTGGCAGCCATTCCATTTGCTTTGTTTTCTCTGTCCTCAACTCTCTACTGAAAACTAAGATAGCGTCTTCCCGAGGGACGAAAACAGCAGAGATTCATTGGAAACTTTTATTATCGAAAAAAGAAACTGGAATGTGATAAACTCCCGTCAACAGAGAAGCTCTGGCAGGACTCCAGAGCAGAAACAATACCGTGCCACCCCGGAAAGAGTGGCTGCCAGGAAGCCAAGTGAGTAAATATCTCACGTGTGGGGACGTGCTAGGGTCATGTCAGAGAAAAATTCTAATTGGCTGCAGGTTTTACTGAGATAAAATGGAGGGTTTGGGGCAGGCTGGGGAGAGATGGAAAAAGCTCTTCTCTACATTTTGCTCCCTGAATTGGTTAAAGTGCTTACCATGGGCCCATCACTATCCTAGGTACAGGAGTGAACAAAAAGGAAGTCCCTGACTTCATCGGAGACATGGGACAAGGAGCCATGAATAAATAAATGTCCAGCATGACATGTCAGACAATGGTAAGGGCTAACAGGAAAAATAAAGTAGGCTACGGGAGTAGAGAATAATGAGGGAGGGGAGAAGTCTGATAAATATCTGATAAGGTGGTTTTTGAACACAGGCTCAAGGTGATGAAGGAGTGTACAGTCTGGATATCTGGGGGACCAGATATGGATGTCTAGAGGAAGAGCCTGCCAAGCAAAGGAACTAGTATGTGCAAAGGCCCTGAGGCAGAAATATCCTTGGCATGTTCAAGGAACAGTAAGGAGACCACTGTGAGTGGAGTGGAATAGAAAGATAGAAAGAATAATAAGAATTGAGTCTGGAGATAAATCCAATAGGGCTTTGTGGGATGGGATTAGGACTTTTTATTTTATTTAGATTTTATGCTGAGTTAGGTAGTAAGCTCATTGCTTGGCCAATTCTGATTAGAGCAGACAAAATCAGACTTGGATTTGAAAAGTCTTTCTCCAGCCAGTGCTGAAGATAGCCTTAGGAAGGGAGAGAAGTGATGTAGGGGGAAGGAGGAAGTGCCTATGAGAAATCTAAGAAGCACCTATATGGGCCACAAAGCAGGAAGCACAGTAGTGTAGCCGATCTCCTTATCACCATCCCTCTTCTGTATGACCACCACAGTTCATTCCTAAAAAGCACGTCTGACCCTGTGTCTCCCTCTCCCAAGACCCTGCTCATCTCCTGTGGCCTTCTGGACAAAGCCTGAACTCAGTGTGACACCGGGCACCAAGGCAGAGCAATGAGATCATTGACGTCGTAGCATTAGAAAGACCTGGATTAGAATCATTCAGCTTACTGTTCACCAGCCATGTGACTTTGCCCAAGCCATTCAACCTCTCTGACCTTGGTTTTGTTCTCTCTCCTTCTTGTCCTGGATATTGTCACCTGCAGATCAGCCCGATGAGAGCAGGGGCTTTGTCTGTCTTGTTCATGGCTAGATACTCAGCACCTTGAACAACGCCTAGCCCATAGTAGGCAGTCAATGAATATTTATGAATTCAATGAATGAGCTAATGTAGGAGAAAGAGTCAGGCATAGTGGTTGCCACACGTGCTCAGCAATGCTCCTATCTATTGCTAAGTACTTACTCACGTCTGTTTCCTGGCATGGTCTGATCCTAACAATACTCTCCCGATTTGTATCCACGTCACCTCCTCCTCTTAAGAACCCTAAGTTCCAGGAGCACTTCTCCCATTATCATTCCTCTTGGCTTTTGCACCAACCAATGCCTGTGATGCCCCCTTTCCTGCCTTCCAGATGACAAACTGCTACCATTTCAGGACCCACTTAATGACATCACCTCTCCTCTGATCCTGGAATGGGCAGAAATGACGCTCAGTTCTTTGTCCCCAGAGCACTCAGTTCCTGTGTCCATTATGGCTCTTACCTCATGGTGTTATAATTCCTCACTTGTGCGCTCAACACCCTCGTTGCCTGGTTGCTCTGGAATTGCCAGGTCTAGAACAGGACCGTCCAATAGAAACATAATGTGAGCCACACATATAATTTTAATTTCTCTAGCAGCCCCATTAAAAATAAGAGAAATTCGTTTTGATAATGTATTTTTATTAACCTAATATGTCCAAAATATTATCATTTCAATATATAATCAATATAAAGAAGCTCTTTGCTGAAATATTTCACATTCTGTTTTTTAAGCTTGTCTTCTAAATCCATTGTGTATTTTATACCTAGGATAGTTCTCAATTCAGAACTACATTTTCAATGCTTAAACTGGAATGAAACGTAAGCAAAATAAAAAGGCTGATTTTAACAAAAATATATAAATTTTACACACAGGTTTTTTTATGTTTTGTTCACTAGTTGCATAGCCACATTTTAAAGGCTTGGTAGCCGTATGAGGTTAGTAGCTGCTACATTCGACAGCACAGATTGGGATCTTATTCTTCTTTCTAATAGAAGCATAGACCCAGCTTGCAATAAGTGCCTTATAAATACAGAATGAATGGACAGATGGATGAATTTATCGCCTTTACTTTCTCCCTACCGTCCCATTTTCTATCCTGGAAAAGCCCAGGAAAGAGAGTGAGAATGAACTTAAGGCAAAGAAAAATCCAAATCTTCCTTGGACTCCAATTTCTACCTGAACAAAGTTCTCAGGTGGAGAAGTTCTACTCTGATCCGCGCCATTCAGCAAGTACCTTCACCTCTTTGCTCAGATGTCACCCTTTCAGTGAGGACTTTCTTGACCATCTTGTTTAAAATCACAGCCCACCCTGGCCACCCCACTCCTGGCTCCCCTTCCCTCCCTTGGATGCTTTATTCTTCACTGTTGCACTTACCACTGTGAAACACAGTGTGTACTTTATTTACTTATTGTGTTTATCCCCACAGTGCAGGGATTTCTATCTGTATTATTCGCACATGAATCCCTGGTACCTGGTAGATAGTAGGTAAGTATCGTAGAATAAATGAAGGGATGGATAAATGAATGATTTGACTTCCAGCTCTTTGATCTGCTGGCTCCATGACCCCAGGAAGTAGTTGAGCATCAATTTCCACATCTGTAAAATAGGCCTAGTAATAATACTTACCTCAAAAGGTTGATGGGATATAATCCTGCAGGGTTAAACCTGAATAGGACTAATTAACAGATAAATGTCTGTGAAATGCTTTGCACAGTGCCTGCGTGGTAAAAACAGACAAAACGGGACCTGAAATTGTTACTGTTTACATAATAACAATGCTATCAGATTGATTCTATCATGCCTATAGTAACCATGTTAAACAATTATTTAATAGAATTTCCCAAGTAATTCTGTCCCCAAAAAGACAAACAAACAAAAACGAGGTCAGGAAAAAAGAGGCTTGGTACATGGATTTCTTGCACGCCTGCCTGTATTTACCTGAGCTGTTTTTATCTTTGTCTTTTAACCATGGGAGACAGGTCCCTTCGCCCTGCTCTGCCAAGACCCAGGGTGGCTCATTGCCAGACCCTGCATGCATTATGTTTACTGTCACCAGGGACTTAGGCTCTGAAAGCAGGCAGAGCAGGAGGACATTCCAGGCAGGTCACCAGCCCGCCCTGAAGGCAGAAGCTCTTGGCCCACCCGCCAAGAGGCCTGGCAGTTGGGCCCCGTGGAGCTGCCCAGTAGCCAGCTGGTGAGGGATGCGTGAGCTGCCTGCCTGGCAGAGGAGATGCATGCCCCAAATTCCTCTCAAGGGCCTACTTCTCCGCTCTCCCTGCCAGCCTCATCTTTTAAAGCCCTTAATTTAGTAGGCATATTTCCAATCTGTCCACCCCCTCATGATGCTGTTTCCACCTGTTCGCTCATTCATTCAATGGATGTTAATTGAGCAGCTATGATGGTGCAATCCTTGTGCCAGGAAAATGTGGATAAAAAGTAATATAAGACAGTCTTCTGCCTTCTGCCCTCCAGGAGTTCCCATCAATATCACGCTTTACAGTTTACAAAACACTTGCCTACGAGTGGTCTTTTCTAATCCTCATAATAATACTTTACTTGGGACTAGATATTTTTGTTTCCCTCACTTTTCACAGGACGTGCTAAGAGATTGAGAGAGGAACCTGAGCCCTACTGCTTACAAACGGGGAGCCAGGACTGAAGCTCAGCTATTCTGGCTACGCAGCAGCTAGGAACTAAGCAACAAAAATCTTAAAGAGTCAGCCATTTGATTATATATTCGATGGCTCCAAAAAGAAATTGTATGGTACACATGACGAAGAGAGAGACTGAGTCCCTCACGGCAGAAGCGGGTGACTAGGAAATTTCCAGGAATTTGAACTGAGAACTTAAAGGGATCTGTCCTTTCTTGCCCCTGTCAGGATAAAGGCCCCACTCGGGATTCCTGAAACATCTGAACTCAGAGCCACGACTGCCCAAATTAATAGGAAATGGACAAAATGCTGGAAACACACACACACACAGGTATGAACAACGCCTCTCTGTCCTTGGAGCACCATTTCTGGTGTTCCTGCCTTTAAAGTCTCGGGGAGAAACATCCAGGTGCCTTTATGAAGAAAAACATCTTCCCACAGCTCCACCAAGTGGCTGGGTCTGCCCACGAAAGACTTCTCCAGTAACAAGGAGAAGAAATGTAGTTCACTTCCTTGCAAGCCAAGGCACAAAATACTTAATGACTAGGACTGGAGAACAGCAGGTGGGTGGAGAAATTCTGGGGAGACCCAGGGGGCACAGATATCCTGAGAGTGGAGAGAAGGCAGGGAGATGTAGCTTTGTCAAGAATTAATTTGTAAGAAATTCATAGACTATTTAGAGCTAAGAGTGGCTAAACTTACCCAGTTTCCAGACAGGGAAACTGAGGCCCAGGGAAGTCCGGGCTCTGAGAATTTGATATAAGGGCGATGAAGGACTCTGTGCAAAACATGTTGCCTGTGATCTCGTTTAATCCATGTAAGTCCAGGGCACAGGCATTCCTTCTCCCCAGTTTTACAGACGAGGATAGAGCAGGGACTAGCATACTAATGCCCCCTGCCTGTTTTTGCACTTTATGCACATTAGGAATGGTTTTAACCTTTTTAACTAGTTTTAAAAAAATCAAATGAGAATAATATTTCATGATTCCTAAAAATCGTATGAAATTCCAATTTCAGGGCCAGAAAGATTCTTTGGAGCACAGCCACACCCATGTATGTATGTAGATCTAAGGCTGCTTTTTGGCAGAAATCATATGGCTGTCAAAGCCTAAAATATTTACTATCCGGCCCTTTACAGAAAAAAGTGCCAACTCCAAGGACAGAAGCTCAAAGAATTGGAGGACCCCAGAGAGAAACACTATGATGAAAGGAGAACAGAATAAGGAGTTAGGAGGCCAGTCCCACACTAGCTGTGTGGTCAGTAAGATCAGGGGTAAGAATAAAACTCCCTACCAGGTTTATTGGGCGCAGGGATTGAAAAGTTAGATGCCATAACTCTTTGCCAGCTGCATGTGTGTCTGTTGTTACCTATTAGATTAGAGCCAGGTTAGAGTCTGGACCTCCCAGCACTTCCCACCACATCACACAGTCTCTCTGAGCCTCAGTTTCCCTATCTATAAAATGGGAATAATGATACTTTCTCTTGTAGGGACATGATCAACATGAAAATAAAAAGCATGTTTGTAAATCCGTTGTGGATCTTTAGTTCCAGGGTCTCCATCTCCTTTTTAAAATGAAATGGAATGCAGCAAGTTTTCAGGCTCTAGGTTAGAATCTCATGAGCTAGAGAAAGAACGGGGCAAAGAAACCCAGCCCGGCTTCAACTAGACATCCTGCTCGTTCAAAAACAGCAGCTGCCTCAGTGTTCTTTTCAAAGGGCAGCCAATTGGATTCTCAGTACCTTCCTGAGGCTGGAAGAGCATTTAGGGAAATTAGCGTATCCTTGAGGTATTTCCACCCAGCAGCCCCCTCCAGCCTTGCACTCTGCTCTCACTCCTGGCCTTTTCAGGTTACCAGGCAGATCTCTCTTCACCGGCTGTAGCAGCCACTCAGACAGACAGCAGCTGATGCTGACAAAGAGTGCATGTGGGTGGTCCCCTGGGAGGTCGGTGAAGCGAGGCAAGGATCTGCTGCCCAGGTGGGACCAGATGAGCAGCCCTCTCAGTCCGCACCTGGCCATAGCACAGGCAAAGCAATATTTCAGCAAATCTGGGTCCCAGCAACTCTCACCAAACCAAAATACTTGGATCATCGCCCTACCTGCTGGCTCAGACCTCCGTCCGATTGTGCAGCTCCTGAGCATCTAGCAGCATCTGTCTGAAATAAGCCCAGCCAAAGTTGAAGGGAAGAAAGCCCCGAGAAAGTTCAACATGGGAAAATGTTGTTTAATATTGGGAAAGAAAGCTCTGGAGTCAGATCTGGGTCACATTCCAGCTCCTTCCATTTCTAGCTGTGTGACCTTGGGCAAATTGCTTAACTTCTCTGGGCCTCAGTTTCTGCACCTGTAAAATGGGAATGATGTCTAACAAATCTAGTTTGGAAAAGAGTTACATAGTATTAATGTATGCCTGGTGTCTGGCAACTAATAAGGGCTCAATGAAAAGGAATTATTTGTTGTTGTTGTTGGGGCAGGAATTTCTCATTAGTCGTCTTTGTAGCCCTTTGCCCCTTGGATCAGAACTTCCCAGAACCACTGAGCAGTGTGCATCATTCTGGCTTCCCGTATTGTCCAGAAGAACTATGGGATTGCATTACTGCATCCAATTGTAGATGAGAGATGTAAGGCCCAAGAGTCTATGTTATCCATAGAAATTTGGAATTCAAGCCGCGGGCTTAAATTTTGGCTTCTGTTTGAGCCTCTTTTTGCTCATCCATTAAACAGGAATTATCATCAAACCTATCTCACTGGTTGTTGAGTACATCCAATGAGAGAAAGAGGGCGTGAAAACATCACTTTTGTGGCTACTAAGTGTAAAGTCTCACTCCCCACATAGGAATGTACTTTAATTAGACACAGATTAAACTCTAATTATAGAATTTCAGGCATAGCCAGATGAGACTGAGAAATGTTCATGGAGGGAGAATGAGAACTTGCCATCACTTTTGCAAATAAGTGACATATGGCCATGGCGGTCAGAAGTGGCCTTGTCCTTAGAGTGTGTTATCCTGGATTTGTAGAGTCCACCCTTGATGATGGGTCTGGCCCCTGATTGAAACCTATAGACAATAGAGCGGCACAGACAGTGACAGATTCCACAAGTGGATTAGCAGAAGCACCTGACATAGTCCCTATTAATGAGCACCCTGTCAAAGCCACACATGTCAAAGGCTACAGTGACCTGTGTTTCATTCATTCCCAATGGTTCTGTCATAGGTAGAAACCCATCAAGCGAAGCCTTTTAAGATTACATATACACATAAAAAATTAGTGATATTTAACATTAGAAGAATTGTCCAATAAAAATTATCTAAGTTAATTTTATCTAAGTTATCTAAATTACAGCAGCTCATGGCTGTAATCCTACTTTGGAAGGACAAGGCAGGGAAAATTGCCTGTGGCCAGGAGTCTGAGCAACATAGCAAGACCCTGTCTCCACAAAAAAAGAATTATCCATGCATGGTGATGTACACTTGTAAGCCCAGCTACTTGGGAGGCTGAGATAGGAGGATCGCTTGAGTCCAGGAGTTTGAAGTTGTCGTGGGCTGTGATGATGCCACATCACTTTAGCTTGGGCAACAGAGTAAGACACTGTCTCAAAAAAAAAAAAAAAAAAAACCTATCCAAACCTTCCCATTAATGCACACTCATATATTCTTTTGGGATAAAAGGCCTTTTCAGTGCCTTAATGTCTAGGGAGGTGCCTGTAGGAATTGCTCATTTGTAGGCATGGACCTCTCTTGCCACAGCCATCACAGAACTTCTGGCCAAAAACCTTTAAAAGTTACTTAGGGAAGGAAAATGGGCCGGGTGAGGAATACAGACCCATTTCCTCCACCTAGCCAGCTGCCATCAGTATTCTTGGGCTTTGTAGTGAGGAATTCCTTTTTTGTGATTGGCTTTCCTGAGGTGATGCTGTTCACATTCTTGCTCTGATTGGCTATATGCAAATAAGCAAACCCAAATATGTTGATCCTGGATATATTGACTAATGCCCTCTCACCTTTTTTTTGTAGGTGTGTAGATTAGGCTCCCTTAAAATGTCGATGATGATAAGGTATGGTGGTCCTTGCTAGCAGGCAGGCAGGCCTCATATGCTGACAATATTAGTCCCAGATCTGGGACTTCATCTTGAAAGTCGTATACACATACAACACCTCATAGGAGGTGTTCAGCAAATATTCTCTTTCCTGGTTTGAGTGGCCCCTCTCCTCCAGCCCCCAACCCACACTATGGCTCTGGGTTCATCTTTGAAGGCAGTATCTGGGTCCTTTTTCATTGAACGTCACTGATACTGGTACTGTTCTTGATATAGTTGCTGCTAAGTAAATAGTGAACTAAGCTGAACCCAGCAGTATAACTATAAAAAAGAGAGTGATTTTTATCTGTTTCCTTGCCCTAATTTTCCTTTCACTTCCTCTTGCTCTTTAAGTTCTCGTGCCTGTGGACTAAGGGTTACAGGACCAGAAGGGTGAGAAGGTTGAAGAGCAAAAAAGGGATGAAAGAAAGGAGGACTGAGTGATAAGAAAAAAAAAAAGAAAAATAGAGAAAGGAGAGGGGGTGGGTAAAAGGAATATTGACAAAAAGAAGAGAGGCACAGAAAGAGGGAGACAGAGCAATATAGGCGTACAGTAGGGTACTTTGATACAACCTTAAAAAAAAAAACCACCTTCTGGGGGTGCCCAGTTGGGTGGTTCCCTTGAGGTCAGCAGCTCTTTGCTAACCTGATCAGACACAGTACCCCACCTCCACCAAGTAGAGAGGAAAGACAAAAATGCTATAAATCAAACCAAAACAAGCAAACAGAAAACTTTACGGGATAAAATTGGCTGGAAAAACCAAATAATAGCGGTAGGAACACTAACAAAAATGAAGTTCTAATTATTGAAATAGGCAGCAATGGGAAATTATAATTAAACTAGAAAAATTGAGAAAGAAAAAGGATCTGTATGGAAAAGGTTGAACTTAAAAAACAAAACAACAATCAACAACATCAAAATAAACAAAAAAAACAACCAAACCAAAAAAAAAAAAAAACAAAGCAGTATGTATATGTTATTGAATATTGTCTGGGCAACACGTGGTCTTCTGGGGTATGAGATGTTAATCACAGTTCTGATACCACTGGAGGCTGCTAGTTTCTCAAACCCCAGCAGGTAGACACCCTAAATCTCTCTTCAGCCCACTTAAAAGGCACTTTGCGCTTGTTCACTTGCTGAGCAGAAGCTTTCCCAGGGAAGTGTTTGTCGCTGGAATCAGTGCTGAAGTGGCTATCCACTTACCCTGTGTGCCAAAACTGGTCTCCCTCTGCCCCCGAGGGTTAGGGCTGCAAGGCGGTTCAGACCCCGCCCTTAGGCTACTTGGTCGCTGGGTTACCAGCTCCCACCCAATTCCAGCTCTGCAACCCTGAGGATGGAGCTTGCCGGGGCAGATCGCTCACAATGGCTGCCTGTGACCCAGAGCCAAACACTATTAGCTCCGTCTGGCTCAGCGGCCCATACTGGGGCCCCAGACAAAGGCCAAAGTTCTCCGCACTCCCGCTCAGGCTCTCCCCAAGGCAGTTCAGCTGAGTGCCAAGTCCAAAGACACCAAAACAGTTCACAGGTAAGGTCTTTCTGGTTTGCAGTCTTGCTGCTACTGAACTTACAGTTGCGGGCGGGTTTAGACGGATTGAACACACGTGACCACTTGCCGGTTTTCCACTGTTTTAGTCTTCCTCTTGGGGTCCAGAAGTCTCTCGCTGACTCCCTGTGTCCTCTCAGGGGTGAGGATAGGCAGATCCCACCAGCCAGAGATGCCTGGAGTCCTATCTCCCCAGACTCACGGTGCCCAGATGCAAGGAAGCTGTTACTCGGCTGCCATCTTGCTCCGCCTCTTGACCATTTGACGTATTTTCATCACACTGGTTAAAATAGCCTTCCCAGCATTTTCTTAGTTATTGTGTTAAGACATTTATATTCTACATTTAGTAAGTTTCACATGCACCCTTGTAAGATGTACCATCAAAAGAGAGTGATTTTTAAAAACAAATCTATCAGAATGCATCAATCCAAAATGAATTGTGCCCATTTCAGAGTAGTCACTGTAAGAGGGAGTGTATTTGCTGGATCCTTTTGGGGAAAAGCCTTTTTAGTCTGCAGCATATTCTTTGGGCAGTCTTAGTGAGAGTGCATCTAACTCCACAAAGAGGAGGATTTATAGGGAAATGCTTTTAGTGATAAGTAGTAAAATAACCAAGTAAAAGTACCTTAAACAATGAATATACGTGATAATCTTACATAATAAGACTGGAAGTAAATGGTTCCAGAGTTCACTCAGCAGTTCAACAAACACATCAAAAACCCAGACTCTTTCTATTCTTCTCCTATACCATTTTAAAAATATATATTTGTTTGAAATTATAGGGTACAAGTATAATTTTGTTCCATGCACCGATTGCATAGTGATGAAGTCAGGGCTTTTAGGGTATCCATCACCCAGAAGATATACATTACACCCAGTAGGTAATTTCTCATTACCCATTCGCCCCCTACACCCTCAACAATCCTCATCTACAATGTCTGTCATTCCTATTTCCATGTGTACAACATTCCTTAGCTCCCCCTTCTAAGTGAGAACATATGAAATTTGTCTTTCTGTCCCTGTATCTTGTGGAAATGGCCACCAGTTCCATCCATGTTGCTGCCAAAGACATGATTCCATTGTTTTTTATGGCTGAATAATACTTCACTGTGTATAATACCACATTTTCTTTATCCAATCATCCATTGATGGACACAGGTTGATTTTTTATCTTTGCTATTGTGAATAGTGCTGATAAACATATGAGTGCAGGTATCTTTTTGATATAATGATTTTGTTTCCTTTGCATAGATACCCAGGGGGGATTGTTGGGTCAAATGGTAATTCAATTTTTAGTTCTTTGATATATTCTCAGCTTTTTAAAATACCTTGGGTTATTACCTCCTGGTCACAGATGGCTGCCATAGCTCTAGACATCACATTCTCCTACTATTGTTTTCAAAGGAAGTAGGAGGGGGAAAGGAGCTCCAGGGGAACAGGGGAGCTCCCTACATATGTTTCTCTCCTTTTATGACAGGTGAAACCATGGACCAGCATTTAGTCATCTAGCTACCCTTAATGGCAAATTATTCATCCTCCACAGTGGGAGCCAAGGAAGGCAAAAGGAGGTTGGAGCTGGCTGCTTCAGGTAACCAAGAAAAGTTCCCAGAGATATGATTTCTGTTAGAAGTCAAAATTCAGTTATAGCCTGATCTGGGGAATCGGGTGGTTAACCCCAAGGTGGGGACATAGATCATGAAAACATGTTTGATTTGTAATAAATCTTGGCATACATTGTCTTAATTAATTTTCTCAACACCCTCCAGGTAGTCATTATTGTTAGCCCCATTTTATTAACATCTTTGAGGAAACTGAGGCCCGGAAATGTGAAATTACTCACCCCAGGGCACACAAATAGTAAAGTCCTGTGGACTCCAATGTGAAACCTTTTAACGCCAACATAAGAGTAAAAACAACTCATAAAACTCGTAAGAATGTTTTTCTTTCCTGGTGCCTGTTCTGTGCAGTCAATGGGTGAACAGAACAAAAACATAAAACCTCTCATCACCTTTACCAGTCTTCCTGATATAGATGGTCACTTTGTGTATTCGAGGATATGTACGTAAACTATTGTAAACACTCTGACAGCTGGTAAAAAGAGCATGAGGCTCTACAATGAAATTCATTAGTAACAAATATGAGATATTAATACAATGTGTAGTGACATTAAATAAAAATCTAAAGCAGCCCACATCTAGGGAAGGAGAGTGGGTGGTAGTTAAACTTGTTGTAGGTATAATGCGAGACACACAGCTACCCAGCGAGAGAACAGAAGCCACCAGAACTCTGGAATCAGCAAGAATATTGAGACAGGACAGAATCCAAATTGAAAAACTAAGTATTTATTCACTTCATATCATCAAATAAATTTTGTTCTATACTTCTTTTTTCCATTGCATTCCATTTCTTTTTTATTATTATTATTTCACCATATTAGGAGCTACCCAGGTTTTTTTTACATACTTTGTTTTTGTACAGATGGAGTCCAAGTTCTAAGTTACCTGCCCTTCACCCAGACAGTGTGCCCTTTTCCCAACGGGTGTGAATTTACCCATTCCCTCCTCTCCCCTCCCCGCAGTTTGATTTTTATTTTAGATTTGGAGGTATGGAAGAAGATGCAGAGAAGAATGGCATGAGATTCACATTTTTACAACGCAAAAGTTTTACATTATTCAAATCAGGAGAAGTCCTGAGGTCTGTATGCATGGTAAAGAAATTGTGGGGTGAGTATTTAACAACCCTGAAGAAAACAAAGCTTATGGGGAAACTGTGCCTAGATATTGTCATACATGCACAAGAACGAACAATGTTAGGAAACAGGCTTAGACTGACCGGAGAAGGGATGGGTCCGTGGCTTCAGCTCAAGTTTACACCACTCTTGTGCATGGCTGCTCCCATCAGTGGTGACCTTCAAACTAGACCAGGTGGCTTTGTGCATCAGCATGGCCCAAGTGACTGGCAAGCAGGGGCTCCTAAGATTCCGTGGCACCCCCAGCTTCTAGTTCTGCAGTTGCAACCCCAGACCGTTACCTGGCACGCTGAGCTCTGCTTCCCTCACTTTAGTCAGAGTTTGAGCTACCGGCAGTGTCTTCGGCACCTTGAACCGGACTGTGACAGTGAAAGACTCAAGTTCCGTGGAGTGTTCATTAAGCTTTTTCCCAACAGTAAGTTAAGAATGACAGTGTTTGTCAGCCCTCAGCTCTGATGAAACCTGTTTTGATTTCATTTGTTCTTCACCCCTCGCGCATTTCGGTTGCGTCTCCCCAGTTCCTGGCTGCGTCTCTTCTGCTGCACACATCAACATGGCAGGATCTCTCCGCCTTTTGTCCAGTCAGAGGGTGGAGATAAAAATCCTGGAAATAAACAAGGAATTACGCTCCCAGCTGGCAGAGAGCAAACAGCAGTTATGATTCCTCAAGGAGAAACTGGCCATCTCAGAATCGACGGCCTATTCCCTGGCCAAACAGCTACAGAAATAGAGTAATTTCTACAGGTCAGTCGTTCTCAACGGGATGAACGATTGTGTCTTCTCTCTGTGAGAAAATAAATGCTCTCTACACTTGCTCCTTCTCTCCCCTTGGTTGAAATAAATTGCATCTTTACTATATTCCTAGAAAGGGAAAAGAGTATTTTAACCTCATGTTTCTGAGGATGGGAAAACTGAGGCACAGAGAGTTCGGTCATAATTCCAAGTGAAGAGCAGGACGGAACTTGAGTTAAAATCTCAGTTATCTATTCCTGTAGCAGGCTGGAAAGTGCCTGTTATTTTAAGGAACAAGCTGAACTGCTTTGTCTTAGGATCCTCTCTGGACTGTGTTGAGTCCAGCAGGTATACAGCATCACCAGGGATCTCAATTTCTGGGACTAATGAGCTTCCATTCAATTCCAGCTCTGTGGAAGCCCAATAAGGAAAGCCTTGGGCGGCTTCCCCTGGGGAGGGTGGTGATGGGACACAGAACCTGCTTTTAAGGAGCTTCCAGGGGATGTGCCCCTAACAGAAGTTATGGCCTTGGGCTTCTGAAGTGACCCCATCAAGAGGCCCAACCCCGGGGGATGTCCTGGTTCTTAGAACACCAGTCCTTCTTTGAGCACAAGAAAGTCACTCAACACCTAGCCAGAAGATAGTTGGCACTTCTTTGGGTGCCAGAGAATCTCTCCCACCCGTTTGCCCCCTGACCTGGTAAACCTTTGGGGACACAGGATGGCCGGCAAGTGCAGGTGGACCTTGAAGGTCTGTGCTATGAGACGTGTGACCCAAGTGAGAACAAGAGATGAGGAGGAGACAGCCCCTGTGATAGACAAACCAGCCGTGCAGGGCAACCCCTCCGCTCCCTTCCGCTCACCTGTCCACCCCTCCCAGGCAGTCTGGCCACTACCAGCCCTTGTACTGCTCAGGAAAAGAAGCTTCAGTGATGGAAGGGATCCTGGGGACAGGGGCTCGTGCATGACAGCAGGATTAGAAGGAGTCTTGCAACCCCGAGGCTGAATTTGCATCATTTTCCTACAAATTATTTTTCAATGAGTCAATGTGTGTGTGTGTGTTTTTAATCAGAAGGACTTACACAGAAAATAAAAACTGAAGCCTATTATGGAAGTAAAGAGAAGAGTTTGGGGAAAGGCCAAACTGTATTTTTCATTAACTCCTTTCCTTGGAAACGTGATAGGAGCATATGAAAAGATTGTGAAGTGGAAGAAGAAGACGGAGCAAGGCCACAGTGCAGCGTGTAGAGCAGGGACCCTGGGAATGTCTCCGGGGCTCCGGTGCAAACTGTCTTCTCTGTGCCTCAGTTTCCTCATCCTGTTTATACTGTGCCATGGGAGCACCTATTTCTGTGGCCATAATGGATACATCAGTTACTTCTTGGGTAACCCTTACAAAAGTTCCTGACAGGAGGCCACGCTCTGAGTTCATGGTTCTATTGCTTCTAATTTAACTCACGCCTCCCCTGTGTTTGGGAACTTTTCTTTCAGGTCCTATGGTCTAGGCCTTGTATTCTACACAAGTGTGCCTAGGTAAGATTTTTTTATCTGTGGAATTTTTATTTGTGCCTTCTTCACATTCCTAGCCCAAGGGAACCATCAGTCCTGTTGTCCTCGTGGCCTTCCCACCAGTGCAGAAATCACTGCTTAGTGCCCCAGTGCGGGAATCGCCGCTTCAGGCCCCAGTGCAGAAATCGCTGCTTCGTGCCTCAGCGCGGGAATCGCTGCTTCGTGACCCAGTGTGGAATCGCTGCTTCGTGCCCCAGTGCAGGAATCGCTGCTTCGTGCCCCAGTGCGGGAATCGCTGCTTCGTGTCCCAGTGCAGGAATCGCTGCTTCATGTCCCAGTGCGGAATCACTGCTTCGTGCCCCAGTGCGGGAATCGCTGCTTCATGCCCCAGCGCGGGAATCGCTGCTTCGTGACCCAGTGCGGGAATCACTGCTTAGTGCCCCAGTGCGGGAATCGCCGCTTCAGGCCCCAGTGCAGAAATCGCTGCTTCGTGCCTCAGTGCAGGAATCGCTGCTTTGTGCACCAGTGAGGGAATTGCTGCTTCATGTCCCAGTGCAGGAATCACTGCTTTGTGCACTAGTGCAGGAATTGCACTTCGTGCCCCAGTGCAAGAATCGCTGCTTCGTGCCTCAGTGCGGGAATCGCTGCTTTGTGCACCAGTGCAGGACTTGCTGCTTCGTGACCCAGCGCGGGAATCGCTGCTTCGTGCCTCAGTGCGGGAATCGCTGCTTCGTGACCCAGTGAAGGAATCGCTGCTTTGTGCACCAGTGCAGGAATCGCTGCTTTGTGCACCAGTGCAGGACTCGCTGCTTCATGCCCCAGTGCGGAAATCGCTGCTTCGTGACCCAGTGCAGGAATCACTGCTTAGTGCCTCAGTGCAGGAATCGCCGCTTCAGGCCCCAGTGCAGAAATCACTGCTTCGTACCTCAGTGCGGGAATCGCTGCTTTGTGCACTAGTGCAGGAATTGCTGCTTCGTGCCCCAGTGCGGGAATCGCTGCTTTGTGCACTAGTGCAGGAATTGCTGCTTTGTGACCCAGTGCAGGAATCCCTGCTTTGTGCACCAGTGCAGGAATTGCTGCTTCGTGCCCCAGTGCGGAAATCGCTGCTTCATGTCCCAGTGCTGGAATCGCTGCTTCGTGCCCCAGCGCAGGAATCGCTGCTTCATGTCCCAGTGCTGGAATTGCTGCTTCGTGCACCAGTGCGGGAATCGCTGCTTCATGTCCCAGTGCTGGAATTGCTGCTTCGTGCCCCAGTGCAGAAATCGCTGCTTCATGTCCCAGTGCTGGAATTGCTGCTTCGTGCACCAGTGCGGGAATCGCTGCTTCATGTCCCAGTGCAGGAATCACTGCTTTGTGCACTAGTGCAGGAATTGCTGCTTCGTGACCCAGTGCGGGAATCCCTGCCTCGTGTCCCAGTGCGGAATCGCTGCTTCATGTCCCAGTGCGGGAATCACTGCTTCGTGACCCAGCGCGGGAATCACTGCTTTGTGCACTAGTGCAGGAATTGCTGCTTCGTGACCCAGTGCGGGAATCCCTGCCTCGTGTCCCAGTGCGGAATCGCTGCTTCATGTCCCAGTGCGGGAATCACTGCTTCGTGACCCAGCGCGGGAATCACTGCTTTGTGCACTAGTGCAGGAATTGCTGCTTCGTGACCCAGTGCGGGAATCCCTGCCTCGTGTCCCAGTGCGGAATCGCTGCTTCATGTCCCAGTGCGGGAATCACTGCTTCATGTCCCAGTGCAGGAATCACTGCTTTGTGCACTAGTGCAGGAATTGCTGCTTCGTGACCCAGTGCGGGAATCCCTGCCTCGTGTCCCAGTGCGGAATCGCTGCTTCATGTCCCAGTGCGGGAATCACTGCTTCGTGACCCAGCGCGGGAATCACTGCTTTGTGCACTAGTGCAGGAATTGCTGCTTCGTGACCCAGTGCGGGAATCCCTGCCTCGTGTCCCAGTGCGGAATCGCTGCTTCATGTCCCAGTGCGGGAATCACTGCTTCGTGACCCAGCGCGGGAATCACTGCTTTGTGCACTAGTGCAGGAATTGCTGCTTCGTGCCCCAGTGCGGGAATCGCTGCTTTGTGCACTAGTGCAGGAATTGCTGCTTCGTGACCCAGTGCAGGAATCCCTGCTTTGTGCACCAGTGCAGGAATTGCTGCTTCGTGCCCCAGTGCGGAAATCGCTGCTTCATGTCCCAGTGCTGGAATCGCTGCTTCGTGCCCCAGCGCAGGAATTGCTGCTTCGTGCACCAGTGCGGGAATCGCTGCTTCATGTCCCAGTGCAGGAATCACTGCTTTGTGCACTAGTGCAGGAATTGCTGCTTCGTGACCCAGTGCGGGAATCCCTGCTTCGTGTCCCAGTGCGGAAATCGCTGCTTCATGTCCCAGTGCTGGAATCGCTGCTTCGTGTCCCAGCGCAGGAATTGCTGCTTCGTGCACCAGTGCGGGAATCGCTGCTTCATGTCCCAGTGCAGGAATCACTGCTTTGTGCACTAGTGCAGGAATTGCTGCTTCGTGACCCAGTGCGGGAATCCCTGCTTCGTGTCCCAGTGCGGAATCGCTGCTTCATGTCCCAGTGCGGGAATCACTGCTTCGTGTCCCAGTGCGGAATCGCTGCTTTGTGCACCAGTGCAGGACTCGCTGCTTCGTGCCCCAGTGCAGGAATCACTGCTTCATGCCCCAGTGCGGGAATCGCTGCTTCGTGCCCCAGCGCAGGAATTGCTGCTTCGTGACCCAGTGCAGGAATCGCTGCTTTGTGCCCCAGTGCGGAAATCGCTGCTTCATGACCCAGTGCAGGAATCGCTGCTTCGTGCCCCAGTGCAGAATCCCTGCTTCGTGACCCAGTGCGGGAATCGCTGCTTCGTGACCCAGTGCGGGAATCGCTGCTTCGTGCCCCAGCGCGGAATCGCTGCTTCGTGTCCCAGTGCGGGAATCACTGCTTCGTGCCCCAGCGCGGGAATCGCTGCTTCGTGTCCCAGTGCGGAATCACTGCTTCGTGACCCAGCGCGGGAATCGCTGCTTCGTGTCCCAGTGCGGGAATCACTGCTTCGTGTCCCAGTGCGGAATCGCTGCTTTGTGCACCAGTGCAGGACTCGCTGCTTCGTGCCCCAGTGCAGGAATCACTGCTTCATGCCCCAGTGCGGGAATCGCTGCTTCGTGCCCCAGCGCAGGAATTGCTGCTTCGTGACCCAGTGCAGGAATCGCTGCTTTGTGCACCAGTGCAGGAATTGCTGCTTCATGCCCCAGTGCCATGTTTTACGTCCAAGTCTGCACGACTTGGTCAAGTGGCTCCTGCTTCAGAGTCAGACCTAAGGGAACATCCATTCGGACTCTTCCCCAATACCAATCCAGTCATTTGTCAAGTTACTTCAAGCCCCTTTAAGCTTCTCTTTCCTTAACTTTAAATAGGGGTTTATCCATGCGGTGGAGTTGGGAGGTTGAGAAATAAAGCTGTGGCAATTCCCACATAGAGGCTGGTGCTGGGGATACTTTTGTCCTTGAGATTGACCCTCACTCCTCCCACGTAGGCAGTGACCACGGCAGTGTGTCCAGCTTCCCACGGAGGCAGGCGCCTCTGTCCTTCCTCAGAGCGTGAAGTGTGTAGAGACATCATGAAGGCCGTGCTGGGGGAGCAGCTAGAGTTCCAGAAGCAGGAGCAGGTGGAGATGCCAGCTGTGGCTGCCAAGCTTAGGCGAGGGGGCTGTGTTTGGGGTAGGCACCCTGGAAGGCACTCCGAAGTGGGCCGCTCAGTGGGACAGCCAAGGGCTCCCAGGGCCAGGGGCAGGGCAGGAGTCGACATGGCAGGTACGTGTTGCACAAATATTTATACAACAAGTCAGGAACCAAAACAGTTGTCAATTCTGGCCTCCAGGTGTTACTCAGAGCCGTGCTTTCTATTTTCAAATAAGTGATTGTAAAGGCGAATTTCACCTAATGTAAAATTAACCCAAGGAAAGTGAACAACCCAGCAGCATTTAGTATAGTCAAAACACATGTTTAGGTGATGGAAGCACTAAAAGCCCAGACTTCACCACTGCACTGTATATCCATCTAACAAAACTGCACTTGTACCCTGTACATTTATACAAATAAAACTTTAAAAACATGGTGCAGCTGCCATCCCTTTACTCTGAATCATGGTCGCCTCCCAACTGAATGTGGCTTCTGAGTCTGTAATCCAATGAGTGTTGTCTTCCCAGCCTGTCCCCTTTCCTTCTTTCATCCAGCAGTTAGCCCCAGCTGGACCTGGCCACATCTCTGTGTGTGGCTGTGTGTCCACTCACAGCTCAATGCGCTAGGTGTAGGGCCACGTGGAATGGGCCGTGGCCAAAATGAGAAAGTCAGGGGACATCTTTATGAAGCCAATTCAAGAAGACACCAGGCCCTTCATACAGAAGAAAACATGAAGGGAATGTTAAGGAGTTTTACAGGAGAACTCTCTGACCCTGAAGAGGCCTTCCTTGTACAGTCTTCTGTCTCTTTGCCAAAGCAGGTCACCAAATATGTTCCAGAACTGCACTTACAAGGTTTCTTAGGGATATATTTACAAAAATTTCCACCAAAGCCCGTGTAATCTACCATTCAACTGTGCCTTCCAATAATTTCTTTTGTTCCCACCACAGGGAATCTAATACCCAAATTTAAGACCAAGCCTGAGCTTGCCCAGGTAAGGCAGAGATTACAAGAAGGGAGAGAGAGACGGGGGTCTCATTTTTACTTCGACCACATCTGAAGGCCCTCCTCACAAAAGAAGATCCTGACAACTGCCAGGGGCAGGGCCTCCGAGAACAACTGGCTGTAGGGCACAGGCTGGCAGAGCACCTCGTCCACACCGTTAGCCCGGGTAAGGTGGCCACAGGCCCTCATGACTCCGAGCTGCTCCTTGGGGCCCGGCTCATAAGACGCTCCACTCACAATGTAGTCCTTTATCCGGCTGTCCTGGTTTGCACATCACATGTACAGCCATGGTGGGATCAGGGCTGGCCAGAGGGAACAGAGAAGAGAAAAGCACAGGGTGAAGCTCCTGGAGTTCCAGCTGGGTCCTTCCTCCAGACGCATCACAGCCTACGGGTAAGGAGGCGGCCTCCATCCCCTGTAAGAGCAGAGCAGAAAGGTGTAACAAGCATCAGCTGGGCAGAGGGATAACATTCCTGGCCTGAGTGCTGTCTGTACTACCTGTGAGCTTGGGATGGATTGATCCTCCCTGAATTTCTGAGTTCCTTTTCTGTAAAAATCATAGCCCGTGTAGCAGTAGCCATCGTGTGTGGGAATAGAACATGCACGGATGCACCTCAGGAAGATGCAGGCCCTCGTTCTGGGATATGTTAAGGTACCTGGCTGGGAACGATTCTTGGTACTGGAACATTTTCCATAGATAGAATTTCCCATCATATAGTCAAAACCTGTGTTTGATTTGCTGTGATTTAGGACTGGCAATAAATTATTAACTAAAGACCTTAGTATACATTCGGGTTCACTCTTTGTGTTGTACTTTCTGTGGTTTGGGGCCAATAGGGAATGACATGTATCCACCATTATGGTGTCAAACCAAAGGAATAATTTCACAACCCTAAAAACATCCCCCGTTCTCCCTCGTCCGTCCCTCCCTCTTTCACCCTGAGCCCCAGACAACCACATCAGCTGTATGCTTTGCAAAGACATTCTCCCAGTCTGCAGCTTTCATGATCTCACAGAGCAGAGCTTAATTTTAATGCGGTTGCATTTATCAGTTCTTTCTCTCATGGATTAGGCTTTTGGGTGTTGTATCTAAGGACCCAAATCTAGGTGATCTGACCCACGGTCACCTACATCTTCTCTTTTGTCTTCTTTAGAAGTATGCCAGTCTTGTGCTGAATATTTAGCCTCTGATCCATTTTGACTTAACTTTTAGGAAAAGCACAAAGTCGGTGTCTAAATTCATTTTTTGGTGTGGGAAATGTTCACTTGTTCTGGCACCATTTGTTGAAAAGGTGAACTTTCCTTCATTGAACTGCCTTTGTGCCCCTGCCAAAGATCAGTTGACCGCAGGCGTGTGGCTGTTCCATTCCACTGATCTGACAGTCTGTTATTTCACAAGTCGTGAACTTAGGTAATATCAGTCCTTTGACCTTTTCCTCTTTCAATATTTTATTCCCTAATATCTGGGTCCTTTTACTTTCCATATAACCTTTATCAGGCCCATGTTCGAACTTGCCGCCCCTACCAAGCTATGGTGCCCAGCTACTTTCCATGTTACCTTTAGAATCAGTGTGTTGATACCCACGATATGACTTCTGGCATTTTGACAGGATTGCACTGAGTCGATAGATGGAGGGTAGAAAAACTGACATGGTGACAACGCTGAGTCTTCCTAGCCACATGCATGGAATATCTCCCCATTTGGGTAGATTACCTTTGAGTTCAGAGTTTTGTGATTTTCTGCGTATGGATCTTGTACATGTTTTGTTAGTTTCATAGCTAAAATGTCATTTGTGTACTAATTCAAATGGCATTGTGTCTTAATTTCAAATTCTAGTTGTACATTGCTGACATTTAAGTCATCAGTTGCCTGTGTATATTAGTTCTTTGCCCTGCAACCTTGATACCAATGGCTTATTCACTCCAGCTGTTGTTTGTTGTAGTCTCCTTTCTTGTTAATTCTTTTTGATTTTTTTTTTTATAAAGACATTAGCTTTAATTCCTTTCCTCATCTTACTGACACAACTAGACCTTCCAGTCTGATGTTCAGTAGGAGAGGTAAAAGTGGATATCCCTCCTGTGTTCCTGATCCACAGTGGGGAACCTGTAGGTTGTTAGCAGTAAGCATGGTGTTATTCATAGCTTTTAGTGTCTACCCGTGTTGTATGGAAGAAGTTTCATGTGTTTCTACTTTGTTGAAATGTTTTCATCACAAGCCAAGTATTGGATTTTGTCAAATGCTTTTTCTACTTACATGAGTATAAATTTTTCTTCTATAGTCAATTCATGTGATGGATTGATTTTTCAATGTTGAACTACCCTTGCCTATCAGGTCCGTGGTATGTAATACTTTGGGTGTGGTGTATAATTCTTTTTATACCTGGTCGGATTTAACTTGCTATTATTTTATTGAGGATTTCTGCCTCTATTCTCGGGAGACATATTGGCATTTAATGTTGCTTTCTTATGCCTTTGTCTAGTTGTGATACGGCTGTGATGTTCATCTCGGTATGAGTTAGGAAGTCTCCCTTTTTAGTTTTTGCTCTCCCCTTATGTACAAAGAGCTAGAGTAAAACTCCCTTTTTCATTTCTCTAATTATCCATTTGTATCTTCTCTCCTTATTTCTTCCCCCTAACTAGAGATGTAAAGCTTTTCAAAGAACCGGCTTGTGGTTTTGCGATTTTCTTCACTCATTTCCTGATTTTAATTTGATTAATTTCTATTTCTAATCATTTCTTCTGCTCTTACTTCTCTAATGTCCTATAGTAGAAGCCTCAGTTATCAATTTCTAGATCCTTTTTCTTATCTATTATGAATCCAATGTTATAAATGTCCCTCTGAGCACTGTTTTTGCTGCATCCCACAAAGCTGGATAAGTTGTACCTCCATTTCCGTGTAGTCCAAAATATTTTTAAATTTATCTTGAGATTTCTTCTTTGACCCAGTTGTTACTTCAAAGTGCACTGTCTGATCTACAAATACTTGGGCATTTGGCAGCTTTGTTTCTGTTGCTGATTTCTAGCTTCATTCCACTGTGGCCCGAGGGCAGATTTGGTGTGTTTTCTCTTTTCAATTTGTTGAGATGTGCTTTGATGGCCCAGAATGGTCTATGTCTTGGTGCATATTCCATGTGAGCTTGGAAAGAACCTGTGTTGTTGGATGAAGAACTCTATAAATGTCAATTAGATCTACTTGATTGAGGCTGTTGTTCAGTTCAACTGTGTCCTTGCTGACTTCCTGCCTGTTAGATCTGTCATTTCCTGATACAGGGGTGTTGAATTCTCCAGCTGTGACAGGGAATTCATGTACTGCTTGAAATTCAGTCTGCTTTTGGCACAAGTACTTTGATGCTCTTTTACTAGGGACACACACATTAATGTTTATGTCTTCTTTGAGAATTGTTCTTCCATTATGCTATGGCCCTAATGATCCCTGATAATTGGTATTGCTCTGAAGTCTGCTTGGTCTACAATCATTGCTACTGCAGCCTTCTCTCATGCTAGTGTGATATGTCTTTCTTTATCCTTTTACTTTTATTTTTTTTTTTTATTAAATCATAGCTATGTACATTAATGTGATCATGGGGCACCATACACTGGTTTCATAGACCATTTGACACACTTTCATCACACTGGTTAACATAGCCTTCCTGGCATTTTCTTAGTTATTGTGCTAAGACATTTACATTCCATATTTACTAAGTTTCACATATACCCTTGTAAGATGCACCGCAGGTGTAATCCCACCAATCACCCTCCCTCTGCCCACCTCCCCTCCCTTTCCCCCTTCCCCCTATTCTTAGGTTGTAACTGGGTTATAGCTTTCATGTGAAAGCCATAAATTAGTTTCATAGTAGGGCTGAGGACATTGGATACTTTTTCTTCCATTCTTGAGATACTTTACTAAGAAGAATATGTTCCAGCTCCATCCATGTAAACATGAAGGAGGTAAAGTTTCCATCTTTCTTTAAGGCTGCATAATATTCCACGGTGTACATATACCACAATTTATTAATCCATTCGTGGATCGATGGGCACTTGGGCTTTTTCCATGACTTAGCAACTATGAATAGGGCTGCAATAAACATTCTGGTACAAATATCTTTGTTGTGATGTGATTTTTGGTCTTCTGGGTATATGCCCAGTAGAGGAATTATAGGATTGAATGGCAGATCTATTTTTAGACCTCTAGGTGTTCTCCATACATCTTTCCAAAAGGAATGTATTAATTTGCATTCCTACCAGCAGTGCAGAAGTGTTCCCTTTTCTCCACATCCGCGCCAACATCTCTGGTCTTGGGATTTTGTGATCTAGGCTAGTCTTACTGGAGTTAGATGATATCTCAAAGTAGTTTTGATTTGCATTTCTCTGATGATTAAAGATGATGAGCATTTTTTCATATGTCTGTAGGCCGCGCGCCTGTCTTCTTCGGAGAAGTTTCTCTTCAGATCCCTTGCCCAGCCTGCGTTTTACTTTTAATTGTAACAAACCACACCCACCACTGAAGCACACGCACCTCATCGGCATGCACTCATTCTTCCGTGCTGGGACTTGAGATCTATCCTGCCGTGTTCTATTTGTTTTTCCATGAGCATCAATGACTGTCCGAGTAGGCAGGCCATCTTGCCTGTATCTTCGGAGAGGTTGTTTGCCATAGTTCCTCAATTCCATCCACAATCTCTCTTCCCCCTCTAATTCAACTTGGTGTTGATAAGGAGATGTCTGAATACCAGGAGAAAAACACCTATCATGGCCACATCCAGGGTTGTCCTTGAGATCCAGGCAAGGGTGATGGCACCTCCCACCTTTAGGAGTAGCAAAGGATCCTGACTCTGAAGCACCAGATATTCCTTCCCACAGACATTTGGGCATACTTTGGTGTAGACTCCACCAGTGAGTCTCAGTATACAATCTCACCTTTACCTACAACAGCCAAGGTAGCTGTGGGGGGACAGCTGAATGCTGCATCAGTACCACTTTGAAGGCAGGTAAGCATGTTCCCTATGATCTCTGTGAGGGGGGAGGATATGTTTAACTGTTTACCCAACTCAGGGCAGAGGACATTGTGAGGATGGAGTATGAGCTGTGGGTCAGTCCTCTCCATGGCTCAGAAAAGCAGGCCCACCCACCTCCTAGAGGGCACAACAGGAGGCCACTAGCCAAGTTCCTTGCAGAATGGGCTTTTCCTCCCAGAATATTTATATCCCTATAATTGCAAAAGGCTTTGTGCAATGTGTAAAGTAGGAACTGTGTAATATGATTGGCTTTGTCTAACTTATTTGCATAAAATCAAAATGAGAACACTCATGAGGAAGGTGGAACAGAGACAGTGTCTTCCAAATAACTCACAGTCATGGGCTATGGATGCAGGGTTGACATCCGGAGCTCCAAATGTAGCTATTTCATTCTTTCGGCAGACAATGAATAACCCTTTAAGAATATTAGCTGTTTTCTTGGTGTTTCTGTCATTGGTGTCCACTTCCCATTAATTTCCCAAGTTTAGGAATCTAGCAACAGTCTGACCCAAGATGAAATAATCATAGGTATTCCTGAACCCAGGGAGAATAACCAACCTGTCCCATATGAGGTCAACCAAGATGTGTATCTTTTTTCTGCAAGGTTGGACTTTGTCACTTTCCAGGGATTGTTTAACAAGAAATGTAATTAGACCAAGAAAAAGATGTCATATGACGTCACAGTATTGAGGGACCAAGGCCTAGGATACTGATGACTTGCCAGAGTCAGGGAGGCCCCAGAGCCTTTCTTCGCTGCACCCCTGCGGGTACAGTGGACCAGACTTGCACTGGAGCTGGAGTGTGTGTCATGGACCTTGTTGTGTGCTACATGTCATGACTGCACCACGCAGGGAGAGGGGAGCGTCCTCCCTGCTCAGCGTGGCATGTGGCCATGCACTGAGCGAGCACCTGCTGCTCACCACCCACACCTGCCCTCCCCCACCCCGTGACAACCCCATTCTGCCTTACTCACAAGAGGGTTGTCTTGTTCCTCCTCTCTGAAGGGACGGTCCCTCTGCCCTCCAGGAGCTCTCCCTTCCCAGGCAGGACCCATTGAGATTCTCCCAAGCCCAATCCTTCCTGTTTAATATTCTGCTCTACTTACTCAGCAGGGAGCTGCGAGAGGAGCGAATGAGTGAAGTCGGGCAGGACTCATTTTGATGCACAATATTTGACACCTTCCTGTTGCCACAATTTGTCTGCTTCTTACCAGCTTCTCAATGGTCCTGCTTTCCTGTCTGATGAGCATGAGGTCTGCGCTGCATGGGATGTGGCCAGTGAGTCCTCCCAGTGGTCTCCCCAGTAGCCTCCGTTTCTTTTGTGCTCCCCTGGCCATGTAGAGAAACGTCTGTCTCAGCAAGCCCTGTAGGCCCACAGCCAATTGAACCAAACCCTAGAACCAAAGTGTAAGTACAGCGTTAGGGGTGTCAGGGAGCTTTGCACTCTTCCTAGTCCCACAACACACTGTCACTCTGCCACTCACTGACAAGTACAGCCTGTTGGCCTCATGACAGGCCAGGGTGAGGAGAGTGAGTGTGTCCTGGCCGCCTCTGCCACTTCTGCTGTACGTGCTCAGATCGTCCTGACAGGTGCTTGACGAACCTGTCATGACGACCTCTGTCATGTCTCATCTCTCCTTCAGTTGTCTTTCTAACTGTCATTTCTGGTCAGTGTTCTTTGACCACCTGTGGCTATTCAGGAAATGTGCCATCTTGTCTGTGTGTTGTAGATCATATTCCCAGGGTGCCTCGGCTCTGAGCTCTAGTCCCCTCCTCCTGGTTAGCTCATCCTGAGAAGCCATCTGAGCCCCGAACGGTAACCACCCCACTAGCACTGCCTGTGTGCGGAACTTCCCCTGCAGGCAAGGTTTGGCCCTGACATCCCCACCTTCCAGGACTGGCCGAGGATCACGCTCTCCAAAGAGGATCAAAGATCCTTTTCTTTAGGAGAGTGTGTATGTTGCCTCCCTCGGGCTAATCTCAGGGTCTATTCTCACGTACATCAACAGCAACCAGGGGATCTGCGGGGCCAAGTGGCAGCAGGGAGGAAAATTCTCTGTAAGCTCTAAGAAAAAAATAATGTGTCTCACTGTTCTCCCAGTTTCTTTTTTTGTTGTTGCAGTCTTTGGCCGGGGCTGGGTTTGAACCCACCACTTCCAGCATATGGAGCCGGCGCCCTACTCCATTGAGCCACAGGTGCTGCCCTATTTTCCCCGTTTCAAGCAGTGGATGTGTATTGATGATCTATCATGACAGGCACGACAGGCTCAGGAAAGCAGGTCCAGTTCCTTCTCAACAGACACATCCTAGGATCCCTCCAGTGTTCTCAGAATATCCTTGTTTTGCCCAGAGCCTATTTATATCCCCGTGTTGGCAATGTATAAAGCACAAACTCTGTCATGTGACTGGCTCCATCTGATTTTTTTTTGCAGAAAACCTACCTGATTCTAAGAATGAAGAAGGCCAAGAATCAGTGGCTTCCCAGTGACTCTGATAATCGAGGACTCCTAGGGGGAACTAAGGTAGTATTTAGGGATCTCATCTGGAGAATCTCAGGGAAAAACAGATTTGCCAAATAGACCTATTTGATCCCATCAGCCAACTACGGATGGTCTGTTTAAGGAACACTATTTGTTTTCTTTGCTAGTCCTGCGCTGATCGCCGCTTTCTATTAATTTCTTATGTTAAGTAACGTAGAGTTGTCCAGGTAAAGTGTGACTGTTCATAGATTTCCGTATTCACAAATGCATACGTGTACCACAAAGCACTCCCCTGTGTGATTAAAAATCAGGAAGTGGTGTGTCCCTGCTTTCTTTGTTAATGGCCTTAGCCTGCCAGCAGGTTCTAAGCAAGAAAAGTAGACAAAAAGAAAATTCATATCAAGACGGCACAGGATCTAGATATACAATGCCTCAGCAATGAACTTGCTTTTCCAGAAACTTCAGAAAAATTGATGCATCAAATACTTGCCGGATTTTGTTGAAGGGGTTACCCAGGGTTACAGTGAAGTCCTTCCCACTGTCATGACCCCTTTCCCACTCTGATGTTCTCCCTTCTACCTACCTTAGGAAATACAGCATCCTAGTTCGTGATTAGGTGCCGGAGATGACACAGCTATACTAGAAGTTATGGTGAGGGAGAGGTGCCTCCTCCTCACTTGGTGAGCATCTCAAGGCCTTAACACGGGACGATGACAACTACCAAGAGAAACTAGCAGAGCGGTGCAAACTGGCAGAGTGTCCCACCCACTCGCTCAGCCCAGGTAAGGGGGCCACAGGCCCTCATGACCCTGAGCTGCTCCAAGGCCCCTGGCTCACTAGAGACTCCACACCTCTATTTATAACATTTTACCTGTTCTTCTGGTTTCCACTTCAAATTTGAGGCCAGGCCAAGGTCCGTAGAGCCTGAATGGGAACAGAGAAGAGAAACACACTTGCCAGGAGATCATGGCGGTTCAACTGTCACTGTCCCCTCCCTGATGGAATGTGACCTCTGGGGCAGAATCCTGAACTAAGAATGACAGTTTCTCTAGCAGTTCTGGGGGCCTGAGCACCGGCCTTCACAGCCATAGGCAAGCGATTCACTTATCCTTTCGGGATTTCTGTTCCTTCATTTGTGATGGATTCAATAATGGGCTGCTTGGTAGCTGTAACTATTGAATGACCAGATGCCCCTGAGTGCATTTCCAGAACTTTGGGGGGCTAATTTAGCTAAAATAATAGGATCTGGGGGTAGGGATGTTGCTTTATCCTAGAGCACTTTCTCTAGAGGGACTCTCCCACTGTCCCACTGTAGAAGCCAACTTGGAGGTCAGCATGAAGTCTCCGCCACGTAGAGGGAAGCAGCAAAGGGTTTTCCTTTTTTTCTTGGAGAAGAGAATAGGGTCCATTTGAGAATTGTGTGGGGGCATAGAGCCTTGAGCCACCTTACAGAAGGAAGGGGCACATGGCGAGAGAAATCTGGAAAAAACTGCAAGTATCCAGTTGTCTGGCCATAAAAAATACATTTTAACTTTTCCCAGTTAAATTCAGAGCCCTCCATTGTAACCATCCACCAGATGGGGCCTAATTTATAGGATGGATCAATGTATCAGCCTTCACCGCGGCTTCAGGTCAGCAGATGAGATCCGTGTGGTTCTGTGTCTCCTGAGCTCACACAGAGATAATCTCTCCCCATGCCCAGACAGGCCCCAGTATGTGTGATGGAGCTATTTAATGGCTGTGGTTATTTCTGAATTTCTTTGCAGAAAACTACACAGACAAGGAAGATGAAAAAGAGTTAGAATCACTGGCCTCCAGGAACAAGGAATTATCAGGAGCTAGTAGCAAGGGTCAGACATGGCAGGTGAGGGTAGTATCTAAAGTACCCAATGTGTGGTCACAAGTAGCCAAGAGTTCACATGCAAGGGAAACACGGGCTCCTGACTGCACTGGTCACATCACTCGCCTTTCAGCAAGGTGGTCCGTCTCCCCCGCAGACGTCTCCTCTGCAGTACTGGTCAAGGGAGTCTGACCAAGGGGTACTAACTAGTCTCAGGAATCTCGCCCTTAAATAGATCACATGTCCTCCTATGTGAGCGGTGCCCAGCAGGACAAGCACATCTGCTTTCTACACTGTGGCCTTAGACTGTTGACAGGAATATCATAGCAAGCAAAGTGACTAGAACAAAACAATCGTGTTATGGCACAATTTTGAAAAAAGGCCTAGAAGGCATGCGATCTCAGGGAGTCTGTCTATAGTGCCTCAGGGGGCTGTGTTCTCTGGACACCTGTGTGTCAAATTAGCAGGATCTGCTCTGGCTCTCCGGTGCATGCCTGCGCCTACCAGGGAGTCTGGAATCTCCTCCTCATCAGTGCCTCCTCATCTGTCAACGCACTTCCAGTGCTGTGGGGCTCACTGTCTCTCTGCCTTTCTCTGCCTCTATCTCTCTCCATCTCCGTTTCTCTATCTCTTTCTCACCCCACATTCCCAAGGCAGCCAAGCCATGCCCAAGTCCAAGGAGAATGGTCTCCTGCCTCCTTTGCGAAGGCAGGGCCACACGCCACTGGACCCCAGCCTTCTGCTCCCAGGGAGGCCCTGCCGGATGCTGATGGGTCTCATCCCTCCTGATTTTATCTTGGTTTCTTCCTTCTCACCAGCCTCCCCAGTGAGTTGCAACAGGGGACAGGGAATGGAGGACAATGAGTGCACTGTGTGAGCAGCATGTCCCTTCTTCTGTGGCCCTGATCTGACAGCCAAGAACTTCTCAGAGGTGCTGCCTTCCTGTCTGATGAGCCTGAGGTCAGCTCTATTCTGGATGGAGCAGGTGAGTCCTGTCCTCCCACTATAAAGCAGACAGACCTCACTGGGGTCCGTGTGGCTTCCCTGGTTCTGTGCTCACCTCTTCTGTCCACACTGAGTGACATCATCTCTAATGTCCTGGTTTGGGCTTTGCAGCTGCTTCACACCCTTTTTCCTGGTCCTCCCAAGCCTTTAGGATGCGCTTCACCTCCTGCTCTTTCTTGCTATGGGAAGAAGATCACTAACTCCATTCTATGCCCTTCAGCCTCTCTAGAACTTTCTCTCTAACATAGAGGACTAACATTAATAGAAGTCCCTGACTGTCAATCTCAAGCTGTCTGGGTCAAGTGGGTGATTGTTCACTTCAGGGACACTATAGCCTGGGCCGCCGGCATCGCAGCATCCCCAGGCACCCACATGACAGGTAACACCTCCTTCCTATCCAGGCATCCTCAAATATTGTAAACAGGGGGCCAGTTCACTGTCCCTCAGACCGTTGGAGGGCCGGACTATAGTTTAAAAAAATATATATGAACAAATTTCTATGCACACTGCACATATCTTATTTTGAAGTAAAAAAACAAAACGGGAACAAATACAATCACACCGCCTCATGTGGCCCGCAGGCCGCAGTTTGACTTGAGCCCTGACACATCAGAGGTGCAAGCTTCACATACACAGCTATAGCTAAGCACCCCGGGGACCAACTGTCTGCAGCTGGTCCAGCCATAGGATTGCAGCCATGGCTTGGCCAGATGCAGTGTCTCCTGCACCCCTGGGGCCTCACAGCCAGTGCACATTCTGGGCATCAGTGGCTGCTCTTCCCACATGAGGAAGGAGAGGGGAGCAGGAGGCTCTAGTGCAGGTGTTGGTATCACAGGGCAGCAGGTGGAGGGGACACTGGGGCCTCTCCCGGCTCTCACAGGGTCAGATCAAAATCCACAGTGCTCTCACATCATGAGGAGAGCAAGAGACTGGTGTCTGGGGTCAGATCTGCCCTCAGGTCCTGGGTGTGACACTTACTGGTTATTCACCTTGGCCAAGTTATTTGTCTCCTTAGGTATTTACATTTAAATTCACTCATTTAAATGTCCTCACTGCTCTCTGTTCCTCTCCAAATCTCCTGTTCAGTTGGTTATGTGATTATTAACACATTTTCCAAAGCTCTTGATTCAGAAAGACTTATTCAATGAAAGCTATGACTACATAGTAGCCAATCCTTATATCTTTCTGGCAATTTATCCCTTACAGTGATTTCATGTGGATTTTTTTTTGATCTGACATAGAACAGTTTTCAGTAATGATGTTGATCATTACGGGGTTCATGAGTCAGTCTCCTGATAAATCTAGCTTTTATTCTGGTTTTTTAAATCCTCTTTTTGAAACAAAAGGCAACCTTGATTTGTAAACTGTCTCTTGTGATCGTCCTTCTAAGTTCATCACCTGCCCTCCTGGCAGGGCCGTGTCTTCAGTTTCTTCCTCACAAGGCCCCACTTCTGCTCACGCTCTCTTAAAACAGAGCCCTCACGTCCCGTCCTCCAGGTCCTGGTCCTCATTGCTCTCTGACCCTTTCCGTATCTCCTCCTGGAGCTTGTGGGGCCACCTGGGGCTCCTCTGCCAGGTGCTGCCCTCTCAGATCCAGGTCTCCAGGAAGAGATGAAGGTCAGGAAAGATCAGGACCCCCAGTCTGGCCCATGGGGAAGGCTCATGGAAAGTGCTCAGTGCGTCTCAAGGGATGCACAGTCCCTGGCTCATGCCCTGGTAACTTGTAGCTTTTTCCTCTGGCCTTTCACTTCTTGTTCCCAGGAGCCCAGCCAAGCCTCCCTGCTGCCCCAAGTATCCTGAAACAGAGGACCAGCAAGAGAAAACTGCAGCCCCACAAGTGGAGACTCACTCGCATGCAGCTGCCCAGGCCTCAGCTGCATGTGCAAAGGTGACACCACCTGGGGGTCTGCCACACACTCATTTCTCACTTCTCTCTGTTCCAGCAGACAGCTCATTCTCCCACTGCACTCTCTCCTCTCCAACAGCTGTTATCATCCCCTGTCTGGTCTCAACCATCAAGTTGTTCACTGACTTTCTAAGGCCAGCAGGTGCCTGAGATGTGCCTGCAAGGGGCTCGGGTTTTTTCCTTTATTTCCATATTTCGTGGGCCTAGAAGGTCTCTGCTCTCTCACGCTTGTACCTGTGAATGAGAACAGATAGAAGTGAGCATACAAAACCCTCATTACACACACTAACTTAGAACCCAGGTGACAGGTAGGACATCCGCACTGACCTGTAGTCAACTTTGCCTTCAGCCCCCGAGGTGGCCAACCGGGAGGATATGTTCGTAGATTTTTGTAATGAGTGTTTTGTCAATGAAGGTACATTTAGCTACAATTTCCCATTTTCCTCATCTTTTGGGACACCCTGTAGATCACTGGGTGCTTAGGCATTCTGCTCTCTCCCCATTTTATCCCCACATCTACTTCTGCAAGTCCAGATGATAGCCTAAAATGCTGCTCCATTGAATCTTCAGGCCAGAGACAGTAAGAGAGCATTTTATGAATTTTGAAAAATGTGAGTCTGGGGCTAACATTATAATATGAATACCTAAGATAATAGGCAAGAGTACAGGACAATCTTTGCCACAGACCAACCCAATTGACTACAGAATGATGTAACTAAAATCCAATCAGGAGAGAAATGTAGAGAGGGAAATCTGGGTGGTCCATTCAGTATCTCTAAAGCATGCCCTGTCCTAATCATATGGCGAGATTTTAATTAAGATGAATGCCTTGAACTCACAACTTGAAATTCTTATTTCAGTGGTCTTGGGTGCGGTTTGGGCATCAGGATTTTGAAAGACTCCCAGGTGATGCTAATATGGAGCTGTGATATTGTGAGAAATATATTTGGTCATTGTCCCCTTTTCCTGGCATAGTACTCCTCAGCTCCTAGGAATCTTCTGCATGATGTCTTTTTTTATGGTTATGTTGACTGGTTGCTGGCAGCCCCTGGTAGCTTCAGGAAGGGGGCTGCCCAAGGGAGAGATAAAGTCAAGTTTACAGGGCTGGGACTTTGAGCCCCACCCTCCACCTCCAGAAGGGGAGAGGGTCTGAAGGTTAAGTTGATTGCCTTTGGCCACTAGTTTAATCAATCATGCCAATATAATGATGCCTCCATAAAAATCCAAAAGTACATGTCTCGGGGAGCTTCTGTATAGCCAAACCATGGAAGCTTTGAGAGGGTGGTGTACCTTGGATGGGCGTGGGAGCTCAGAGCCCCTCCCTTACCTTTCCCTGTGCATCCTTCATCCGTACTCTTTGTAATGTCCTTTCTAATAAACGAGTAAATGCATTTCCCTGAGTTCTATGAGGCACTCTAGCAAAGTCATCCACACAAAAGAAGGGGTGGTGGGATCCCCAACTTGAAGTCAGTCAGTCAGAAGTTCCGGAGACTGGGAATGATGAATTGTGTCTAATGGGGGGTGAGGAACAGTTGGGGGAGTGAGCCCTCACCCCCCAGGGAGATAGTGTCAGAATTAAACCAGAGGACACGCAGCTGGTGGCCATTGCCCAATGCAGAATGAATTGATTGGTAGAGGGCAGCCTGTTTCTGAGTGTGATGGTGGAAACTGAGCATGTCCGGCAGCAGCAGGTGTGAAAAGCCATCACTTTGCTGCAGACAAAAGAAGAAAGAGGCTGATACCACCAAGTCCTGTTGGCTGGGGACAGGGCCCCTACACCTGGCACCACAGGCTGACTGTATGATCAGGAGGTTTTCTTCTCCCTTGGGGGGGGTCTCACCTTCCTCCTCGGCCAGCCTGAGTCTCACTTCAACTCATCCTCCCAAAGGAGCTCAGTCTGCCCCTGGGGCTGTCCCAGTTAGCCACCCCTCCGGACTCAGCCATCACCAGGACCTGACAATGACTCTCACTGCTTCTCTCTTTCTCTTTCAGATACCAAGTCGTGCTGGAACTAGGAAGATAGTCCTGATTTAAATGAAATTTTGTCACACACACACACAAAAAAAAATAGCTTTTCCACTTGATGGAAACAAAAGAACACTGGAGAAATTCTTCCCTGAGAATTGAATTTCACAACCATGAACTCTTCTTGACAATTTTTAATCACATCAGCTGCTTTGTCCAGAGAAATCACAGTCCTTCAGCCTCCATTTGTTATAAATACCTAAAGAAACCAATGCGTAGATCAGGGTGGGAACCTTTTCGTGTTGGAAGCTGCACAGATTGGGCTGTAAACAAGTAAGTCTACATTCAAGAAACTGTAATTAGATATGCTTTAAAATGTACATTATTTTGTAAAAATCTAACTACTATGTACTTAATAATTTCAAAGGAAAAGGAAAACTGTTAAAGTGCACTGACCTTTCAATGACTTTCTGGTGTCTGCTTTTTTTGGAAATCATTTGAATATTTGGCATCAGCATCGAGGTGCTCATTTCAGTTGATCAGAGTGTCAGTCATTTGTGACCTTGGTTTAGGTTAGGTAGGGTGTCTTGATGTGGGTTAGGTAGGAGAATGTAGATTTGTAGCAGTAAGTGGCTGGAAAGCAAGAAAGCATTTTTCAGGCATGTTACCAAAGGTATGAATGTTCTACTTCATTTTTCCCTATTTCAACTGGATCTTTCTTAACATCAAACAATGACTTCAAAATGTCATCTGCTGAGAGCTTAATCAATTCCATCTGTAGTTCTTTAGATGCCTTGATGATCTCCCAACTAGGTGAGGCTGAAATACTAATTTGAGTGTGATGTCATGATTCCTAAAGTCAGTGAACCTTTCATTCTATTCACTAATTAATATGTCTATAAGTACATATTCTTCAAATGATTCGCATGTATCATCCTGCTCATCACTGGCCTTTGCTAACTGGGGAAAATGTTCATCTGAAATTTCCTTTTGAAGAAGAAATGTTTTGAAGAAAGGTAGCTTGTCTACCTCATTATTTCTCCAGTCCATGTAATGCCCCATATAATAGCAAACTTGTAAAGTTAGAATGGTAAATGTTTGTAAGAAATGGCCTGCAATCATTCCTTTCCATGAATCAATTTCCCCCCCTTTTGAATCTGAGCTAGCTTTATGATTTGCTTTGGCCCACAAAATGAAGTGGAAGTGATGTTCAGCCAGTCCCAACTTGAACGTCAAGAGGGCTCATCCACTTTTACTTACTCTCCTGAGGCCCTGGGCACTGGCCACAGGAATAAGCCTAAGGTGGGCCAGGCTGTTAGAGGATGGGAGGCCATAAGAAGCAGAGATGAGCCATCTGAGTTAAGGCCATTCTATACCAACCCATCCTTGATCATCTCACAGCTAACTACAGATGCCTGAGCTCAGAAAACGTAAGTCCCTCCTGGGCCAGGTAAGAGACACAACCAGTCAAAACAACAGTCTCATGAGCTAAATAATTGGCTGCTGTGATTAGCCACTAAGATTTGGGGTTATCTGTTACACAGCAAAAGCTAACGAATACAATGGTAACCCTGGCTTGCCCAGCGACGGTGGTGAGTGTTGCAGTGACTGCACCGTAAGGGAAGTAAAGCAGCAACAGCCCACACACCAAAGACCAGTCAAACCAAAGACCCAGTTCTGCCTCTCCTTTTTGCTCTCACCCCAAAGACTAGTCACAAGGTCTTCAAGATGAGAAAGGATCACGGATAGTTCCAAATACCCTGTGAAAAGAAAATAGGCAAACAGGCTTGAAGGGCTTTTAGCACACAGTAACTGATAATATAATAGAACTATTATACTGTTCTATACTGTAACAAGTGTTAGGTGAACAGTCTCTCTCTTTCTCTCAAAATATTTTATTTTACTTACCTATCTTCTTGTGATGACGTGAGATGATAAAATGCTCACATGGTGAGATGAAGTAAGGTGAACAATGCAGGCATTGTGACACAGCATTGGGTTAAGACTGAATAATTCTGACAATATGTCAAAGATGAATCTGTTTATTTCCGGAATATGTTCCATTTAACATTTTTGGAAAGCAGTTCACCACAGGTAAATGAAACCATGGAAAATGAAACCACTGACAGAGGGAGACCCCTGTGCTTGAGCAGACTCCACCCTCAAGGTTGGCTTCCGCCTGGCTCCTCTCTCCCCAGCCCCAGGGCAGGAAGGCTGTGCTATCTGTTCATTGGCCCTGCCCCCAGTCCCGTCCCTGTGGGCTGTGTCTCTTGACCTTGGGCTTCCTGCTGGACACAGCCAATAGGAAGCAGAGCAAGGCCAGAGAATGAGAAGTAGGGTTTTTCTGTCCTTCCATGGCCATGGGTCTCCCTGTAGCCTCCTCCACTGTTACAGCCTCTCCCAACCCACTTCCCCCTCTTTCCCTGCATCCCTGGGAGGGGTGGGTACTTCCAGTTGTCATAGTCCTAGGGTGCTGCCCTCGCATGTCTCTTCACCCTGCTCACACCCCGCGATGCTCTCTGCTCTTCACTGGGCTCTGTGCCGCCAGGTCTCTCTACTCTCTTCAGAGGTTCAAACATCAGAGGGGTAGACAGCTGTTTCTGTCAAACCTTATTTTAAAAAAATAATTCTGATCCCTCCATGAGAAGGCAGACCAGTGATGGACAGATTTAGGGATCAGGAGGAGCTTTTCTTTTCCCCTGAAATCATGCAGGAAAAGGGTGGCCTTCCCTGCCTTTGCAAAGATGCCTCCCCAGTCCTTGCCATGGCCATCACAACTCCCTGAACCCCACCTCTGTTCTCTGCCTAGGGCCATCTTGAGGCCTCAAGCAAAAGAAGGGCCCTTCAGAGACCTTCTGTGGCCCAGAAATGGCCAGAGGGAAACCTGGTCCTCTGCGTGGGTCATTGTTCCTGCAGCTCTCAGGTGTGCAGACCCAGATTGCTGCCCCATATCTATGGGAAGAGCCAGAAGGAGACCCAGCTCTGAGAGGAGCCAGGCTCCCTAGGCCAAGTTAGAGGTCAGGGCAAGATCAACAGGCAAGAAAGGCAATGCCCCCTCAGCCAGGAAGGGGCAGGCCCACAGAACCGTCCAGCCATCTCTGGAGTTGTGCAGTGAGAAAGTGTGTCTCCCACAACCCAGGTCTCCCCTTATATAGTCTCCCCCAACCTCAACCCACCCTCATAGGTGCCCAGCTGCGTTCTCTTTCAGGACCTGCTAAGACCCCAAGACCTTCAGACAGGGAGACAGCAAGTGCTGCTACTCCATGGGGAACTTACCCTTTGAACAGAAGAACCCCAGACAGGCAACTTCAAAGAGGGGCTTTAATGGGGAGTGGCAGGCAGACTTGGGGCAGTCTCAGGTGGCAGAGGCAGCAGACCATAACCAATTTTCTCTTGCCTTTCAAGGGAGAGTCAGCCAGGTCACTGCCCATGGCTGCCTCTAAAAAGAAGCTCCTCTAACAAGGTTCTGGCAACACCAGAGGAAAGAGCTGGTTACAGAGATTCAATTTGGGCTCAACCTTCCCTCCTCACTCCCCCACTCAGGCTGAGGCTCTCAGGTAGCTGCAGTCAGCAGCCTCTTTGGGGTGGCAAACAGCCCCACACCCAGAGATCAGAAGTCCTGTGTTCTGCTCCCAGCTGTCTCCTAATTTTCCATTTGACGTTAGGCAAGATACTAAACCCCTCTAGGCCTTGTGTCATGATTAGATGTCTCCAAGGTCCCTCCAACTCCAATATGCTATGACCCCTTCTCCCTCTCCCAGTATTGTCTCCCTTCCCCCACCATACACCTGCCCCAAAGAAAGCATCTTGAGACAAAGGCAGAGAAATGGTCTCAATCCGTCCAGAAATTCCTCAGAACTGCAATAAGCCTGCAGCTCACATCTGGTCAGTGTGGCCAGCTGTCTTAGGGACTGAAAGAGCTTCCCTTCCCAGGTCAACCAAAAGTTCAGGCCCAGATAAAAAGCCTGCCCCATACTTGTCTAGTGGAGTTCCTCTCCCGCCTGCAGGATTAACCAAAGCTCCTCATTGGTGCTCTGGTTTCAAAACAAAACAAAACTTTGAAAGCAAACTACATTCAATGGAAAATCCCCCAGTAGCAAGGCTCCAGGGAGCAGTTTGGGGGCACCATCTGTCGAGCATCAGTTTTCACCACCTGTGACCAAAACAGCCTTTTCATGTCAATCCCAGTAATAATAATAGCACCTCGTGTATTTAGACAGCTCTGTCACCTTTCAGAGCTTCTCATCTGGTCTCAGTTTGGCCTCATGCAGGCTTTCTGTAGCAGGCAGAGCAGGGGACTGTCACATAACTTAGTCTTGTTTTAAAAATGAAGAAATAGAGGCCCAGAAAGATAGGAAGAGACGAGTTCAGGGCTAGGACTAAGTCCCCTGAGCAAAGGTCGCCGAGTTCCTCCCCTGCCAGTGCATCTCAGACGTCTACCAAGGCTCGCCTGTTGGAATCACCAGAAAGATTTTGGAGGTCTTAGGTAAAACCCCCAAACAAGTATTTTTTACGATGATGCACACAGATTTGGGAGGCCCTGCCCACTGTGCTGTGTTCACAAAATCTGGGAATCCTGGAAAATCCAGACTAGAAACCCATCGGAGCTCATCGAGTGCAGACACCTGCTCAGCGCCTCGCACTCCACCACAGCCTGCAGCAAGGCCTTACTTAGGGCAGTGTTTTGGACCTTGTTTTATCTCACAGCACATTTGAACTTATAGTTCAACTTCCCCAGCACACTTAAATTATGTTGACGTAAAAAAAAGAGCGTTAAAAGGAATATACCTACTGTGCTTTAAACTTCTTTTGAAAATAATTTAATTAACGATCTTGAACAATTTTCAAGGCACACCTACGAGCCTCTCTCCGTACACTAGTATGCTGCCACACATGGGCTGAAAGTCACCAGCTTAAGGTGTGGACTGCACCGCAGCAGCAGACCAGAACAGTGACAGCTACAGGGGAGTTTCTTTCTCCCATCACAGTCTGGGTATAAACAGCCCAGGGCTGACGTGGCACCCCACGGTGTCAGGGACGCAGGATGCCTCACTGCTTTGGGTTCTTTAGGGTGCCTTGCAGCTCAGGCTTCCCAGGAAGCAGACTTGGAGGTGGGGGTGCACACACAGGAAATGAACTGCAGACCGCCCTCGGGATCAATGCCGTAGACTCGGATACAAAGCAGGACTAAGCAGAAAGAGACGTTGGGCTGTGATGAAGTCACAGGCGAGGCAACAGCTGTGGCAGACTTTCAGGGTTGTCTGAGTTGAGGCAAAGAAGCAGGGCCTTTATACACACAGGGGCTAGTCACTGGACACTGCTCCTCCTGGCAAGGACGTGACCTTAGACTGGAAGACTCTTCAAGCTGACAGCAACCCTTAGCTCAGGATGAGAGCTGAGAGCTGACAGCTTTGGGAATAAGCGGTTCAGTATGCAGCAGCGATCTGGTGTTGCAGTGCGGCATCTACCATGAGGTTATTGAGAGTCAAACTACATCTTCCCCAATATTCACAGGCAGAAGCCCTAACCTCCAGTACCCCAGAATGCGATCTTTGGAAAAAGGGTCATTGTCACTGTAATTAGTTAAGACGAGATCCCACGGGAGTAGATGGGCCCTTCGTCTGATAGGACTGGTGTCCTTACAGGAAGGGAGATGTGGACATGGACTCACACAGATGACAGGAGTGAAGACACGGAGGAGACGGCCACCTACAAGCCACAGACGGACAGAGGCTTGGAATGGATCCTGCCAAAACCCTCCTCCTCTTGGACTTCCTGCCTCCAGAACTGTGAGACAATAAATTTCAGTTGTTTAAATCTCCAAGTCTGTGGTCCTCTGTCACAGCCGTCTCAGAAAATTGTGATACAGTGTCATCTTTGTCCTCCTGGTCCACGTGGTCCACACCACGTGTGCATTCCATCCACAGGCAGAAGGAGGAAGACAGGGAAAGCAGACAGACCACCTCCCACCCCCACAAGGGTCTAGAAGTTTCCTGCCTCACTCAGTCTATGTCATCACTTGTCATGGCCACACTGGCTACTAGGGAGGTTGTCTCCGGCTTTATGCTGGGCAGCCGTATGCCCAGGTAAAAAGTCTACAACTAAAGAAGAATAGGATGGCTCGGCGCCTGTGGCTCAAACAGCTAAGGCGCCAGCCACATATACCTGAGCTGGCAGGTTCGAATCCAGCCCAGGCCCGCCAAACAACGACAGCTGTGACCAAAAAATAGCTGGGCGTTGTGGCGGGCACCTGTAGTCCCAGCTACTTGGGAGGCAGAGGCAGGAAAATCGCTTGAGCCCAGGAGTTGGAGGTTGCTGTAAGCTGTGATGCCAGGGAACCCTACCCAGGGCAACAGCTTGAGGCTCTGTCTCAAAAAATAAATAAATAAAGAAGAATGGGGTCATGACTAAAATTAAGCGAATCCTTCCAAGGAGCTCAAATGAACTCAGGGGAGAGGAGCAGACAGAAGAACACTTTTCTTAGAACACCTCACCAGGAGGTCTCTGAGAAAGGAAGGCTGTGGGTCTGTGGAAGCACAGAAGACGTTCAGATTCACCCTGACTGAGATCTGGGCAGGCTTCCTGGAGGAGGTGACATGGAGCTGAGCTGCAAGAAACAGAGAAGACATTCCCAGGACGTCACCAGAAGGGGAAGGGACTGCAGAGGAGAGAATAAAGAAAAGCTTGCTCAGCACACAGTGTGGAGAGAGCTCTGCATGTATTATCTCTTTTCCTCAGAGCCACCCTGTGAAGCAGTTGTTATTATCTTCATTTTACAGAGGAGGAATCTAAGAGGGTGAATTAAGGGTGAATTTTGGTCAGTTCTTTATCAAAAGTCACACAACTAGTAGGAGGCAGAACAAAGGAATAAACTAGTTCTAATTCCAAGCAAAGGCTTTATTTCTAACCCAGATATAGATGGCTTGAGATCTATACTGAATTGTCTTGAGGGGGCACAGACACAGCTAAATATTGCTAACCCTGTCCAGTGTGTGCGCATTCCCAGGGATCCAATCATTCCTGGTCTCCTGTCTCTGCCTCGGAGGTCCTGGGACTTCATGAGCTGTCTTGGTCCATCTGAGGCTCCACTAGGTATAAAATCCTTCAGCTGTTTCCTAAATAAGTAAGTAAAAAGTCCAGCTAGGAGGGATAGTGGGGAGGGGCACATTGCACCCTGCATAACCATCTCCTGACCCTCCAGCCCCAGCAAAGCTCTATCACGTGTCTAAAGATGGTCTGAAGTTGACACCATGAACATTAAGGCCACTTTAGGCTGCCCTGTATTTAGTGAAGAGGCTTCCCACAGCCCACAGTCAACATTTCCCATCATACAAGCATCTGGAAGAGATACCAGTTCTGTTCAAATGAAGCCCTATTTGTCACTTCTCTGATGTTGAAGGGTGCAGAGAAGCAGGCTGGAACTTCAGTGCAGGCTGGAGATCAGGGCACCATCGGGGTGGAGGTCTGGCTTGAGCTGGACTTGGACAGGAGAGGGCTGAGGAGCCAACAAATGAAGGCCAAGATAAGCTCAAGAAATCCTTTAAACCAGAGCCCAAGAATGACCTATGTAAATCCAGGTACACTTGTCTCCATAAGCTCTTGGGTAGGAAACTTGGCAGTCCCCAGCCCTCATGAATCTTTCAAATAATGGGAATTGAATCATTCGTTTCTTCGTTCTGACATGTCTCCTAGGCAGGACTGCCTGGGGATTACATCTTCCCGTTCTGGATTTGAATCTTGACTCTGCCTCTTATTATCTTTATGTCTTGGGCAAATGATTTAATCTCCCTCAATCCCAGTTTCCTCATATGTAAAAGAAAAGCTGGATAGGATGGAAAGTTTATCATACTTCCCTCAAAGGATTGCCGTAAGGATGAAATGAAATGATTCAAACCGCGATCACCCTGCCTCCCTGTGGCAAGAACACAGGCCCATAAATCAGAAGACTTCAGCTGGAGGGGCGTCCTCTCACCCACCAAACAGGTGACCTAATCCAGTCCCGCAGTCCCTGAGCCCTCCACTTGCCTGTTCTGTAAAACGAAGACACCAATGTCCCCTCTCTTATCTTACCAGGCTTTTAAAGCCGCAAATACTAGCCATGATTAGTTCATACAGCTTTGTATATCTTGACCCATCTTACAAGATTTTGAAGTTGAAAATCCCATAGACAAGAACCGTGTCTACTCAAATGCACCCCAAAGCACCAGGACGTCTACTGATCCTTGGAAAATGTCAAATAACTCCAAGTTGAGAAATAGCAAAGCACATTAACTTTTCTAAAACAGAGGATACAGATTTCGTACAGAGAACAAATGTTAAGAAATTAGTCAATTGCCTAACTCGCATTCCCAATTATTCTTTGGAAACACTATTGGATGGCAATTGGGGTGACTCACACCGAAGAATGGATGTGTCTGTGTGTTATTTCTTCAAGTAGCTATTAAAAACGCCACGGAATAGCATGTGTTTTTCCATTCTCTGGAAATCAAGAAATATAGAGCTGTTTTTACTCAAACTTTTCCAAAACAAATCACCTTTTGTGATGGAAAATGTGGCCCTAAGAGAAATTTTCAGGAAAATTATAAGTGGTGAAGAAAAACAGAGCACCTAATAGAAGTCCTGTTTAATGAAAACAAGACCTTGACCCCGCTAGCCTGAGTCCATTCACAGCCTGTGTTGCTCAGCTGTCTCTTCCCATCTCATGAGCACTAGAGTGTGGCAGGCCTCGGTTCATATCCAGCCGTGCCTGATATTGGCCGAGTAACCTGAGATGTCACTTCATCTCTCTAAGTCTCAGTTTCGTCAGCTATAAAATGTGGGTGAAAAAGCCTCCTCAAGGGCTTCTGGGAAAATTGAATGAGGTTATGTACTTAAAGTGCCCATGACGTTGTAAACTTGGAACAAATTGTCATTTCCCTCATA
Organism: Nycticebus coucang; assembly: GCF_027406575.1. Taxonomy (NCBI): domain Eukaryota; kingdom Metazoa; phylum Chordata; class Mammalia; order Primates; family Lorisidae; genus Nycticebus; species Nycticebus coucang. The sequence goes on along the minus strand of NC_069782.1, from coordinate 16,646,659 downwards.
CTTAACATGTGTGTTCCCACTAAATAGATACCTAAGACAGCCCTCCAAGGGCTGTCTTCTAGGAACCATTCTCCGCCTAGTGAAAGCTTTCGGTTCCTAAAACTGAGATTTCAGGCCTCTAACCAAACAGGAATTGGATTTAGAAAAGTAAAACGACTGCGTTTCCTCTCTCTTATCAAGTGTTGGAAACCACATTGTCAGTGTAAAAGATAGAAACCACTACCTACATGCCACCGGTGCCTATGGTATGTAAGGTGGGTAAAGAAGAGAGGAAGGAGGCAGGTGGAAGTGGACTAAGAAAGAAGGGAAGAGAGGATTGCAACTTTATCTTTAGTTTTTAGATTTTCAAAAAATGATAAAATAAATGCTTATGGCTATGCAAGGCGGTGGGTACATGAATGTTTGTTACCATATTCTTTGTACCTTTCTGTGTCTTTTTCAATCTCAAAATCATTTCCAACTAAACAAATTATTAATTAATTTCTTTCCACATTTTTAATGGAAAGAAATTCACCAGTATCCTGACCACCCTAACAATTGGTGTAACTTATTTTCTTTTTCTTGTTTTTATATACTGGCACAGCCATTCTGCAGAGTATAACGTATAATCTGTTTCCCCTTAGGGATAGGCAAAGATGGCAGAGTAGCTGCCCGAGGGCATGTTTTGTTGGGCAGTTTGCTTGACCCGAATAATGGCGCAGAAATTAGGTGGTTCACATTATAAGCAGGCTGGCATCTCCAGTCTCCAGGGCCGTCACTTCAGGGAATTTAGTGGATGATGTTTTCACCTGCCTGTGCCTTGACTTCGTAAGCTCCTCATTATAACACGGTATCTTCCTGCTTTACCCTTGGGTTAGCTCTTCCTCAGTCATAGATTCATCAAATAGTCTATGTCTGTTTACTGGACACCGTAAACCTCCTGTGCTAGGCCCAAGGAAACAGAATGCGTGAGGCCTGGTGGCTGACCACCTGTAGCTCACAGACAGATGTGAGAGACGGACAGGGAAGCAGCCTGCAAGGTCACGCAAGGGGGCAAGCTGCAATGACGGGCGCAGAGCAGGTGCCGGGAGGGGAGCGCCCCAGGAGGGCTGAGAGCTAGAAGAAATCTTGGAGGAAAGGTAAAAGCTGCTGACATCTGAAACTTGGGAGGTTCTTTTCCATTTTTAAATCCAGATGTTTTAGCATGTCTTAAAAAATCATATCCGACGACACTGAGGAAGAGTCCTACAGGGCAAAACTCGGCCGCACCTGGAAGACTGTGTGCCTGAGCAGAGGGGAGTGCGAAGAGCTGTGATTGTTCCAGAGCCAAGCCTGCTCACACTCCATGGACACCACGTGGGCCAGAGGTTTTCTGTGCCCCTTTGGTTTCTCTCATTTTTGAAGTGGACACATTGGCTCCTTCAGGCAGAGGAGACTTGGTTTGGAGAGGGGAAGGCTAAGGCCCTTAGGGAGCAAAGACAGAGTTCAGACTTTGCCGTCTGAAAAGCTTTGCCTCTAGGCCATCCCTGCTGCCATGATCCGGAGAAGTCCACCTGATGGGGAAGCTGTTGGGCATCACGGGACACCAGTTGGGGTGATGGTTTAGGGTGGGCAGTTAATTTGCGTCTCTATAGATCAGGCGTCCTCAAACTTTTTAAACAGGGGGCCAATTCACTGTCCCTCAGACCGTTAGAGGGCCGGACTATAGTTTAAAAAAAAAAACTATGAACAAATTCCTATGCACACTGCACATATCTTATTTTGAAGTAAAAAAACAAAACAGGAACAAATACAGTCACACCACCTCGTGTGGCCCGCAGGCTGTAGTTTGAGGACCCCTGCTTTAGATCACACCTCATGGTCCACGCTCTTCCCTGTGGCCTTCACAGAGGGGGGTTCCTTAGCAAATGAGGAGAGAGAAGAGGCATGTTAAGATGGTTTCATGCCCAAAGTGAGCTGAAATTAGATGACAGCTAGGAGGGTGATCTAGAGACCCTGGCCCCATTGATAAAAAGCCTACAGAGTGTCTGAAATGTTTCCACCCTCAAACCTAATTATACACATGTTCTGTTGCTGCGTTTGCCCTTCAGTGGGAATTATTCCAGCATGAACCATTTCATCCATATGAGAACCCCAGGAGGGAGGCTTTCTAACCTATACCTTAGAGATGAACAACTGAAGCTTCAAAAAGTATATGACTTATCCAGTCATCCACCTAGTGACACAGACCCAGGTTATCTGACTCAGAAACCTAAGGTCTTTCCACTAACCACAGTCAAGTGCCTCCAATTTCTGGGAAACCTAGCCAAAGAAGATAATCTCAAACTTCAGAAAAGCTTTATTATATACAACATCATTCACCCCAAGACTATCTATGCTATTTCAAAAAATGAACACTGCCTAAGTATTTACCAGTGGCTGGCCCAGTCTGGGCCCTTCAAAATGTATCTTTCAGATGAATGTAAAGGAAATAGTTGAGGAAATGATGGACTACCCATCTTGTTGGAGTATAGCATGCCCTTGACCAAGAGCCCTTAAGAAGAGTTTGTGATATTACCTTAAGAACTTGTTATCATGTCACGAGAGTACACAATTATATGCATCGTATCATCCCAATTACATTCAAACACATTTCGTGTAGACAAAAAGAATGCAAAAAAATATAACCTAGGTCACTACATTTGGCTGTTAGTTTCAAACTAATGAAGATTTAGTTTTTTCTTTCTTCCTGTTTTCCAGATTTTCCAGTTGTAAGTATGGATCACTTGTATAATGAAGAGGAAACACTTTCTCTTATTTAAAAGAAAACCTGACTTTTTAGGGTTCCAGTCTCAGACAATGAGGACATGGAAGAGCATGTGTGGAAAACTGGCTGGGCCAAAATGGCAGCCCCATAGGCAGGTGGCGGGAAAGGCCAGCCCCATAGGCAGGTGGCGGGAAGGCAAGAGCAGCTGCTCCAGGACTCACAGGCAAGAGCAAAGTAGACAACAGGGACAACTGCAAGGGAGGAGACTGTCCTTGTGGGGATGTGGTACAGAAAGGACATGGGCATAGGCAGGAGTGGGAGGCCACAATTACACACACAGTCAACGGGCACCTGGTGCTATTTTCTTATCGAGCATTTACTATATACGGGACTGTGGGCGTATTATCTCACTGAACCTGCACTGCAACACTGTAAGTTTTATTATTTCAATTTTACAGATTTTTTAGAAAGCTGATCTGGAGCCATCTTAGAGATGGAAAACACCTGAAAATTGATTAGCAGCAGAGATTCCCAGACCTAACTGTCTATCAGAATGCCTGAGATACTCTTTTAAAGTCCTGGGATATCATTTGGCCTGGGATAGCATTTAAAGTCCTGGGATATCACAAAGCTAGCAAAATAGCCAGGCTGAGACTAGAACACAGCCTTGGCAAGAGACAGCAGAGGACCCAGCACTTGGAGCAGCACCTCTAATGCTCCAAGGAGGATGTCATGAAGGAGACCTTGCCTTCCCACCACCACACCCCTGGTAACTCCCCAGACTGGTACCCTGAGCTTGACCTCACCGGCAGTCCTAAGTCTTTCTTGTGTATTTATTTAGCTTACACACACAATAGACTCATAGTTTGGGAATATTAGAGACAAAGATATCTTAGAGAGACCTAATTTAACCTGATTTCACAAATGAGAAAACTGACATCCAGAGAAGTTAAGGAACTTGCTCAGGCTCCCACAGCTCAGGAGTGCTGCTGGTCTTAATTCTATTAGAACTGGAACCCAAATGCTTTGACTTCAAGCCCACTTTCCATTTATCCCTCTCCGTTTGTTTAACTTTCCACGTTCCATTGCATTCTTCCTAAGAAGAAAAATCATTGATACCAAATGGGAGCGAGAGAAGACAAGTTTTTGTTTTTCGTCCCCAAAGGACTTTATTGCCAATAGTCAAGGGATTATTGTAAATGACAATGAGTAATATTAAGTCATTAAAACACTCCCATGTAAAATGAAAAAGCCATTTCTCAGAAACTGGTTTCAGACTCATTCTTCAGAAATTAGGGGGAAAAAACTAGAAACAGAGCAGGAAAGTCACAATTGATTCAAAGTGAACACATGTCAGGTCCAGGGCTGAGCCAAAGGAGGCAGAAATAGCCAATTGCTTTTAATTACGCCCATTTTCCATCCCCTAATCTAGATGCAGGCTGTCATTTTATTGGCTTGTCAACCTTCAGAAAACTGAACTCTGGTCTTCATTTATTCCATTATCTCTCCAGCTCCAGCACCCTAGCCAGAGGAAAGCACATGGCCCTGCTAACTCACTTTGTCCCCTCGGATTCTTCTGTTTACTTGTCATTGCCCGAGGAGTGGCTCATCTTTCTATTTAGTTTTCATTTTCCAACATTCCTAAATTCCTTGCTTTGCCCACTGCTCCAGAAGAGTGGACTTTAGAAATCAGCCTGAAGTTTGGTTTCAAGTTTCACAGGGCCACACACTAGCTGAGTTGCCTTGGATATTTGAGCTATCTGAGCCTTACTTTCTCAGTCTATAAAATGGTGATAATAAAAGATGATTTTTGCATGAAATAAATATGATTGTGTGTGTGAAGTAACCAGCACATAGCAAGTATTCAATAAATGCTGTTTTTATCACCCATCACCCATAACCCCCGGTGTGACAGACATGTCCTTTTAGCTTGGGAAACCTTGACTAGTTAATATTCAAATAGCCATAAAAGATTCCAAGTACTTTAATACTTAGAGAATACAAAGGGAGAAATAGTACACAAAATACAAATAGAAAAGTAAAGCTTTCCCTTGGGGGGAGAAAAATCAGAATTGGTAATTTTAAGAAACATAACAGGAGACGGAGCTGGGTAAGGACCCAGAAGCAAAGGCACTGAGAAGTCCTGCAGAAAGAAATCTGCATCCCTTTGCTTAACTAAGATTTTTTTTTTTTTTTGAGACAGAGCCTCAAGCTGTCGCCCTGTGTAGAGTGCCATAGCGTCACAGCTCACAGCAACCTCCAAATCCTTGGGCTTAAGCGATTCTCTTGCCTCAGCCTCCCAAGTAGCTGGGACTACAGGCACCCACCACAACACTTAGCTATTTTTGGTTGTAGTAGTCATTGTTGTTTGGCAGGCCTGGGCTGGATTTGAACCCACCAGCTCTGGCATATGTGGCTGGCACCTTAGCCACTTGAGCTACAGGCGCTGAGCCTTAACTAAGATTTTTGTAAGTTGGGCGGCGCCTATGGCTCAGTCGGTAGGGCGCCGGCCCCATATACCGAGGGTGACGGGTTCAAACCCGGCCCCGGCCAAACTGCAACCAAAAAATAGCCGGGCGTTGTGGCGGGCGCCTGTAGTCCCAGCTACTCGGGAGGCTGAGGCAAGAGAATCGCTTAAGCCCAGGAGTTGGAGGTTGCTGTGAGCCGTGTGAGGCCACGGCACTCTACCAAGGGTCATAAAGTGAGACTCTGTCTCTACAAAAAAAAAAAAAAAAAAAAAAAAGATTTTTGTAAGTTTATTTGACCACAGAAACTTTTGTCAAGTAGTTCTGATTAATTCCCAAGGAATTTACATGACCTTCATACACTTTGGGAATAGTTGATTATTTTAACAGTATTTATAGCTATCACTGGTCAAGATGACGTTATGTGTCAGGTGTTTCAACAGTCTCTCCTCTGCTCACACATGCACGAGAGTCTCTGTGATCCATACGAGGCAACAGTCTTGAAGTAGCCCAATATCACACAGCCAGTACGGCAGCAGATCTAAACCCAAGTCCAACCAACTCTGAAGTTCATGGCCATTCCCCCACGTTGTGGTGCAAGAGGGAGTGCACCAGTCCCCTGGAATGTCCGCCTGCACTGTATTTCCGCCCACACCCCACTATCATTCTCCCTCCCAATTTTGTCTGATTTCCGCTCCGTTCTTCCCAAACAGAGCTGCAGCTAGCACTTCTAAGTTCTGCTGAATCAGTTACCAAAATTTCACGATCAGCTGATACAGAGAAATTTGTAAATTTCAGCAAATATGTACTGGGAATATCTACAAGGCATTGTCCAGACTCTGCTTCCCTCTGGACCCTTCCTTCCCAGAGCATCTCACAGACAGGCTCCCAGAAATACCTAACTGGAGTCTATATTACCCTGTTTCTCCAAAAATAAGACCTACTTACAGGAAAGATAAGACGTCCCCTGAAAATAAGACCTAGTGCATCTTTGGGAGCACACTTTAAAATAAGACACTGTCTTATTTTCAGGGAAACAGGGTAGTAGGCACAGTGGAGGCAGAATTCTGGTCATTTTAACACAAGTCCTGGTTTTTCTTCAGGGTGACACTGAGCAGGAGTCAGAGGCTGGGTTCTTACCCAGCTCCCTCTCCAGTCACCAGTATGTCATTGAGTAAATCCTCAAGGCTCTTCCTCCCCAGAATTCTGCCCCCCACAGGCTAGGAAATGAACAGGGTACAGCAGAAAACTAACCTTTGGCATTCCCAACAAGCACATATGATAAGATAATCTGAGTTTATCATCTCATAGGGATTTGAGTTCTGAAGTTCAATTGCTGGACTGAAATCCTGGTTCTACCACTTACTGTGTGACACTGGACAAGTTACTTAACTTCTCTGAGTTAACTTACTCAGTCCCTCATCTGTTAAATGGGGTTAAATCATAGAGCCTATTTTGAAGGGTAAAGTGGTTAAAACAGAGTCAGGCACATCCAAGAGCTTGAGAAATATTAGTTACCATTGTTATTTGCATTAGCCCTGTGCACAGACTGCTCAGAAGCTTACACATCCCACAGTCCCCGGGTGCCTGGACAGAGATGACCCCTCAGCCACAAAGCTCCTTCTCTCCCCTTTTCCCTTCCCCCTGCTCCTCTGCACTCCTCTCTTCCGCCCACCCCCTTCTCAGCCTGAGAGTGGAATGCCTCTAAGAAGAATCTCCAAGGAGTATAAATGGAAGCCACCCGGCCTAAGGGTAGAGAGGCTGACCTCACACAGCTGGACCAAGTTTGCAGTAACTAGCAGAGCCATGCAAGGTCAGGGGCAGCAGTGGGGTCACCTGAGAAATTGGCCAGGTCACTAGACCATTCAGGGACACCTGGTCCCCTGCCCGTCCCTAAGCCTCAGGGCCTCTGGGCATATTGTGAGGGAGAAGTTCTTTTGGGCTTAGCCCCCCTGGGCCCCACAAAGAACCTGGCTGCCCAGTGCTGCCCGCAGAAGGGGCTTGCACCAACAGGGGTTCAATTGCCACATCTGGACTCAGAGAAGAGCTGGTGGGGGTGGGGCAGAGGGGGAGTGGGCAACAGCTACACCTGGTGGCGTCTCTGCTGTGAGCCAGACTCTGAGTGATGGTTGTGAGCAAGCGCTCGGGGGAGAAAATCCCAAGCTCAAACATGCTCCATCCCTGTGTCCCTGCGTGTGCCCATGTCACCTCACCACTCCAGGCCTCAGTCTACTGAGAGGATCGAATGAAATAACATGTGGAAACCCGTCGGAGGACATTGTAAACACATAATAAATCTCAGGCATTATTGCCAACGATTCTTCTTTTATTCCTCACAACAATCCTTGGAGGTAAAAAAGATTTCCATTTTCCTGATGAGGAAACTGAACCTCTCAGAGCTGGTAAGTTTGGCGGCCTGGGTTTAGATGCCGCTCTGACCCCAATGTCCCTGCTGTTGCTTGTCACCCCCATCTTAGAGTTTCGGATGGCCCCTTTCTAGCACATTCCCCTCTGATAGAGACAAAAGCTGTCAAGTTTGTCCATTCTGCCCATATCTGGGATACGCCAGGCACTATGTCAGGGTTACAATGGGAGCAATAGATGCGCATCTTGCAGAGCTTATGATTTGGGGCTGGGAAGGAATATGTCAACCAACAGGAGCAAAGTTTAGTTCCAGCACGAGGCAAACACTATAAAGCTGTGTTCCCCAATACTATGCCACTTGTCACGCGTGGCTATTTAAACTTAGGCTTGGGAGCTGCAGCCCATGCCTATAATCTCAGCACTTTGGGAGGCCAAGATGGGAGGATCACTTGAACCCAGGAATTTGAGACCAGCCTGAGTGACAGAGAAAGACCCCATCTCTATAAGAAAGAGAGAGAGAAGGAAGGAGAAAAGGAAGGAAGGGAGGGAAGGAAAGGAGAGAAAGGAGGAAGATGAGGAGAGAGAAAGAAAGAAAAGTGAGCTGGGCATGGTAGCATGCACCTGAAGTCTCAGCCACTTGGGAGGCTGAGACAGGAGGATCACTTGAGCGTAAAAGTTTGAGGTTGCAGTGAGCTGTGATTGCACCACTGTACTCCAGCCTGGGTAACAGAGAAGGACCCAGTCTCTTTACAAAAAAGCAAACAAACACTTAACTTTAAAGTTAAAAAAAATTTTTTAAAGACCCTTAACTTTCAATTTTAAACAAATTGAATAATTCAGTTCTTCAGTCCTACGAGCCAAGTGCCCAACAGCCAGTGTGGCTAGTGGCTACCATCCTGGACAGTGCAAGTATAAAGCGTTTCCATCAGAGAAGCTTCTATTGGAGGGCATTGCTTAAGAGGAAAGCAACCAAAACTATGGGTTCTGGGGGTTCAGATGCTGAGAAGCTTCCCCAAGGAAGCGACGTGTGAGCCGAAGGATGGAGGGGAAATTGAAGGGAAGAAGGTTTGGGGAGGGCAGGAAAGCACACCAGGCAGGGGACCCCCACAACTGGAAGGTGGAGAGGTAGTGCAGGATCAAAGGCAGAGTCTCCCAGGGCTTGTCACCTGGCTCACTTCCCCTGTAAAATGAGAACAGTAACAGTACCACTCTCCCAGGGTTCCTCTAATGACTGAAGGAGCCTGACACATGTTTAAGTTTTGTTTGGCCTTATGGTTACTGGCATAAGATGAAGCTGGAGAAGTAGATAGGAGTCAACTATGCAGGCCTTGTGGCCATGCAAAGAATGTTGGTCTTTATCCTAAAAGCAAAGGGAAGCCTAAAAGGTTTTACTCACAGAGGACAAAGAGTGACCGTGGCCGGAGGAGAATCACAGCCCATCTGAAGGCTACAGCAGCCACCACTCACTCAACATCAGCCACACTGGAATGTGCAATAGTGGGTCCAGGATTGCCAGGCCTGCCAGTTTTTTAAGAGACTGGAAATCCAGATTTTTTTTTTAATGCAAAAATCTTTTTTAACATTTTAAAGTAGGCCTCTTATATTCCCAAATGTTTAAATATTGCAAGAAACAAAACAGCTACCTACTAGAACATCTGGTCTACCCCACAATCTGCAGCTCCTCCATCCTCAATAAACCAAAGTCTATAACTAAAGCCACGTCACCCGATTAGCCAGGTGGCTCCGGGAAGAAACCAATAGACTTCCTGGAACAAAAATGGCACATCAAAAGAGTTGCCAAATTAAATAGGAACCAAATTGCTGCACAATTGAGCCAAAGGATCCCAGCGCCTGAGTAAAAAGAACCCAGGGATAAAGTATGAACAAGCTGCACGGCCTTTTAACTTTTTTAAATTCTGGTGGTAAAAAGAAAATATATGAAAAACAGTATTCTCTTCAGTCTGAGGTTGTTAAGTGAATTTTTATTCTCAGTCCCTTCATAGAATCTGTCAAGCCTTTCACCCAAAAAATATAGGTAGCAGGTGTGCATCTGGGGGGGGTCTATGGTCCATGTCATTTCCTGGTTCCAGGTTATAAAACAAAACCACTTAATTAAGACACAGTGTTGAATGAAAGAGCAGGAGCCAGCATACAAGCCAAGACTGATCTGATGAAATAAAACATCTGAATGAAAGCCTTATGCCAAAACAAGATTCAAGTATTTTAGATTCTTTCATTCCTGAGATCTGTTAACCTTCCTTAACCACAGTTTTTTCTAATTTTTCTTGTTTTAAAATATTAACGGAGTACAAACATTGGGTTACATGGGTTGCTCCTGTAATGCTTAAGTTCTGGCTATAACGTTCATTGCACCCATGAGGTAGGGCTTCACCCCTTGGTTTCCGCTGAGTTTTACTTCCTTCTCTGCACACGTGTGCTCATCTGTTAGTTCCAGCATAGTAGTGAGTACATGTGGTGTTTGTGTCTCCATTATCGAGACCCTTCACTTAGGAGAAAGGCCTCCAGTTCCATCCAGATCTTTACAAAAGGTATTAATTCATCTCTTTTATGGCTGAGTAGTACTCATGGTATACCTGTACCACATTTTATTAATTCGCTCATGAACTGATGGGCATTTGGTTTGATTCCACATCTTTGCAATTGTGAACTGTGCTGCAATAAACATTCAAGGGCAGGTGTCTTTTTGATGAAGCTTCTTCCTTGGGATAAATACCCAATAGTGGAATTTTTGGATCAAATACTAGGTCTACTTTCAGTTCTTTGATGAATCTCCATCCTGTTTTCCATAAGGGTTATACTTATGGAAAAGTATACTTTTAAAAGTATACTTATTAGCATTCCTTCCTCTCTACACCCATGCCAGCATCTATTGTTTCTGTACTTTTAAATAAAAGCCATTCCAACAGGGGTCAAGTGATATCTCACTGTGATTTTAATTTCCTTTTCCCTGATGATTCGTGATGTTGAGCCTTTTTTCATGTTTCTTGGCCATTTGTCTTTCTTCTTTTGAGACGCTTCTGTTCATGCCTTTTGCCCACTTTTTAATAGGGCTATTTGTTTTTTTCTTGCTAATTTGCTTGAGTTCTTTATAAACTCTGGATATTAACCATTGCTTTTTCATAGAGGTGCTTCTTCCAATAATATTGAGTACCTTATGTGTGCCCTAGAGCCTGTCCTCAAGGAACATGTGGTCAACCAGAGGAGAACTAGTTAACATACCTCTAATTGCTGTTACTCTAGATCAGTGATTTTCAACCAGTGCACCACAGATGAAGTGTGTTTATTTGGGCGAGCAGTGATGGAACTAGACAGTGAAACCAAGGCTCAGGGTTGTCAGCAGAGTTCTAACCTCCTTTCCATCACCCTCAACCCCTTCTGTTATGGTTATGTGCTGGCTCAGGGTCCCTGTATGTCTCATCTGGCTCGGAGAGAATAGGGGGAACACATTATGATACACAGACATGCACAAAATGTTCCCAGATGCTCCCAGGGGCATCTAAGTTAGGCTAGACAGAGTTAATCCATAGTCCATAGATAAAATTTAGAGGCTCCTTGAACTTGGAAGAGAAAAAATTTTAATCTTAATTTTTACAAACTTCTATCTGAAATGAAGTATGCTCTTCTATCATAAATATAGGCAACAAACCACAAAGGTGTTAGCAGTACCTGTGACTTTGCCACAAATTGTAATCACAGATACTCCACATATCACATTTCATTTGCGGCAGAAACCTTGAAATAACATTCAAGGTCTAAGGACATCAAAACCATGGCAGTTATCAGACCTGCTGCTAGATATTATTATTTATTGCATTAATAAAGAAGCACATAATTACTGTATCACTAATTAGGGTGTTTTTTTTTCCAGTGAGGTCCAAGACATACAAAGTTTAATGGCCCCTGAAATATGGGATGCAGGGGCGGTCTTCTGAAGGACTGTTTGTTTGAATTTAAAGGGCATGAATTAAACCAGGCAAAGGAAAGGAGCACAGGGAAGGCATTTCAGGCTGTGCAACAGTATTTGTAAACGCACATGCTTTGCAATACTATAGCCTCTTAGGCTGGTGGGAGTTGAGGGGATTAAGAGTGTGGCTGGAAGCCCACTCAGCCTGGGCTTCACCATCACAGAGGGCCCACGGTTCAGGCTTTGGACTTCAGGTGTCAAATGAGATTATTATATAAACACTAAACTTTTAATGCTAAAAGAGCTAGTTAACCATGACATTTATGCCACGATTTTCCTCACCTTATTTTGGCATGTCTTGATTGCTCTCCTGGGAACCTCCAGCCCAGGCATCTCTTGACCTCTGAGAGAGTGAAGTTGCCAAGAGGGAAGGGTTTACTGGAGGTAGGGAAGGTGGTGAGGCAGCAAAGTAAACAAGACCAAATCAAAGAGCTGGGATTTGATCTTGAAAATTATAGGTGGAGATTTTTTAAGTTTTATGCAAGTGGCATAATCAGTGTAATGCTCATTTGCTGATTTCTTTGCCCAAACTGCTCCTTTCCATCCACTTTCTCCTGGCAGAAGTAGTTCAGCTTTCTTGTGCAGAATCACCTCTCTGCAACTCTTAGACGTAGCCAATCAGAGCACAGAAGCCCCTAAACCATGGTGAAGTGAGTCGATCAGAATAATTTCATCCCTGATTTACAGAGATTGTTTCTAGGATGGATGCACTCCCAAGCTGATCCAATCGACTAAATCTTGGGATTTGTGGAAGCATATGGGTGAATAAATGTCTTTTAAGGCTGCATTATACCTAGAAGGGATTAAGCCTAGAGGTGGCAGCTATCTTGATACCAAAAAGAGCCTGAGAATGAAGTCAAACATGGGAAAGCAGAGTCAGGAAGTGAACAAAGACGGGGTCCAGACGATACTGCACCTCTGGATCCCACTGGGCCAGAGCAAGCCTAGACCAGACACAATCAGATCTGGGCTTGGAAACAGCATGCCATCTGCTTGGAGAGGAGTGATCAGGGGATCCTACAGAAGAAGCAGGAAAACCAGAATTTCAAGATTGGAGATTATACTAGTCCATCTTCCTTAAGGGAAGCTGCAGTAACAAACAGCCCCAAGATTCCAATGGCTTACAGCAACAAAAGTTTATTTCTCTCTCACATTGCATGTTGCCCATGGGTTGGGTCTGGCTCTGAGGCTCCGCTCCAAATGTCTACTGCATTCCAGGATCTAGGTTGGGAACAGCTATCATGGACTCATGATACCAAGTCACAGAAGAGTATCTGAACCACACAGTGGCTCTTAACACTTCTACTGAATGGTGGCTCTGTCATGTCCATATTTCATTGGCCAAAGCAAGTCCCATGTGAAACTGTAAATAAATGGAGAACAAAACCTAGTTCTTACGTAGTTTATTCAAAATTCACTCGACAAATATTGAGTGAGCTCCTCAACTCGACTGAGCTCCTACTAGCTGCCTGCACCACATTCGTTTATAATCTGCCGGCAAATGCAGACAAACACACATGCAGCCTACAGTTCAATTTCCTAAGTGCTACAACAGTGGTAAACAGAGGGGTAGATGAGAACAAGAGGAAGCGAGTGAGACCCACATTTTCTACCTCTTGCCTGGTGTGAGGTATGAAAAACCTTGGAACAGGACTCCGTACCTCTGCTCTCTCCAATTCTAACTCCCCCCTTGATTAACAGCTCATCCAACACAGGGACCTGCAGGGATTTAGGATATATATACTGGTCTTGGGCTTATTCTTTGTAATATAGAAAAATGTACTGGAGCAGAGCCTTAGGCCAGAATCAATTTCCCTTCCCATCCAAGAAACCAGGCAGTGTACTCACGGCTCATTAATGGGAGGGTAGGGAAGGAAGTGGAAGTCTGAGATGGTTCTAGAGAAGTCCAGAGATGGCTCTGCACTCAATTACTGATGGTGAGTGAAAAATGAGGTCAGCTCCCTGACAGCAAAGCCCAAGAGAGGCAGCTAAATACCACAGAACCTCCATTCTCCGTGGCCCCAAGGACACACATCTAAAAATAGACACACACAATAGATCCGCTTGGATCTGCCATGGATTTCACAACTGCTGGCCCAGCACAAAACGTCTGGTTTTGGCCAAGTCAAGATGCGATGAAAACCAGCCGGGAAGCAGAGCATGACCAAGATCAACATTCACCAGGACAACAGCAACCCCTTCACCCAGACGGCCTTGACCACAGAAGCAGAGTTACCAGCTGCCCAGAGACCTTGTTTAACTTACTTTGCTACTTACAGAAAGTATGCCTTGCATGCCAGGGACTTTCTAAGACACTTCATTTCAGGAGCATCAGGGTAGGGGTACTTGTGGAAGTGTGCCCTAAGAGCTAGAAAATTGGTGAGAAATGTCCCTGATTTCAGTATAAGAGGAAACGCAACTGCAGACGTGGGATGTGTGTGGGACGGGACAAGCAAACATTTGAAAGAGAAAATAATTACAAACACATGACAAGGAGAAAGAGCATGGCCCGGGCTAGAAATGTGTAAGAAAATAAAACGAAAACAAGAGAAGATTTGGCATTCGGTTTTGTGGGTTTAAAACCAATTTTAAAGTTGACGATTCGACTCTACTGGCAAATACCTGTTTTTATAATTTAAGGGATATTATTTACTGAGTAGGTGGCATGTGCCAGAAGCTGGACTCAGCCCTTTACATATATCATCTCATGTAGTCCTGACATTAATCCTAGGGAGCAGATACTAAAATTATTCCCATTTTCCAGATAAAGAAAGCAATTTGGACCCTTCAAAGCTTGAACAGACTTTAGCAATCATCTTAACACATTGCTGACCAGTCACGAGTTACCCAGTAACATGGATAGTTTCTGGGGGAAATTGCTGGTCAACAATGTGTTAACATAGCAGCTGTTCCCTAGTTCATTTCTCCCAGCCTCAATTCCCAGTCGTCCCAAATTCAGCCTATTGTATTCTTTCTCCCCTCCTCATCTGTCAGCTACTTATAATATAGAATCACAGCTTGGCGCATATGCTCAGTGGTTAGGGCACCGGCCACATACACCGAAGCAGGCGGGTTCGAACCCGGCCTGGGCCTGCTAAACAACAATGACAACCACAACAAAAAAATGGCGGGCACTTGTAATCCCAGCTACTTGAGAGGCTGAGGCAAGAGAATCACTTAAGCCCAAGAGTTTGAGGTTGCTATGAGCTGTGACGGCCACAGCACTTACTGAGGGCAACATACTGAGACTCTATCTCAAAATAAATAAATAAATAAATAAATAAATACATTGGATACTTTTTCTTCCATTCTCGAGATACTTTACTAATTTATGGCTTTCACATGAAAGCTATAACCCAGTTATAACCCAAGAATAGGGGGAAGGGGGAAAGGAGGGGAGGGAGGGGGAAGATGGGCGGAGGGAGGGTGATTGGTGGGATTACACCTGCGGTGCATCTTACATGTGAAACTTAGTAAATGTAGAATGTAAATGTCTTAACACAATAACTAAGAAAATGCCAGGAAGGCTATGTTAACCAGTGTGATGAAAATGTGTCAAACAGTCAATAAAACCAGGGTATGGTGCCCCATGATCGCACTAATGTACACAGCTATGATTTAATTAAAAAAATAAAATTAAATATATATATAGAATCACTTATAATAACTAATCATTTAGTTAAGATATATAACATCTTAATATGTTGTTGACCTGTAATTTCACACAGAAACTACCCATATTACCAGGTAACTCATGACCAGTCAGCACTGTGTTAACTAGTGATTCCTAACTGTGTTTCAGTTTTATTCAAGAAACCATGAAAGCTACAGATTCTGGAACCTATTCTGGACAACTGTCCTCCCCAAAATCAAAATAGATCAGGGTAGGTCCAGAAATCTGTGTTTTCAGAGCTCGCCAAATGACTGTCATGCACAGCCTTGTTTGGGATCCACTTACCCATCCAACCGACCTCTTTGTTTTCCAGTCTGGAATACTGATAAGCAGAGTTCCAGTGACATGTCCAAGATAGCCAGCTTACTGACAGCAGAGCCAGGACTAGAACCCAGGGCTTGCAGTGTGGTATCCATGCCCTTGGGTCCCATGCAGCATCCCCCACTGGAATCCTAAGTGGGGCACAGGTGTGGTTTCTTTGAATTGCTAGGCTTGACATCACATCCAGCCCACTCTTCCCCAAACTCTTCAACTCAACTCAATGCAATTAAACAAAGGTTTGCTGACCAGTTACTGTGAGCTACACACAGTGCATAGCACAGGGAACACCACAACAAAGAAGACTAACGTGGTTTCCTGCCCTCATAGAGCTTACAGTCCATTAGAAAAGAACATTTGCAAGAATGTAACTAGCTTATTAAATGAACCAGCATCAGCAAAAGCAACTCTATTTTCTCATCACTGCTCCTTCACACCTGCTCACTCACTCTCTTCCTATTCCCTGGAAATCTTATGTATTTTAGATGACTCCTATAGCTATTCTGGTCACTGATAGGCACTAAAGAACAGCATTGGAGCTGGAAGCCATGGCTCACACCTGTAATTCCAACAACTCAGGAAGCTGAGGTAGGAAGATTACTTGAGACCAGGAGTTTAAGACAAGCCTGGGCAACTTATCAAGATCCTATGTCTGAAAAAAAAAAAAAATTACCTAGATGTGGCATGTGCCTGTAGTCTCAGCTACTCAGGAGACGGAGGTGGGAGGATCACGTAAGCCCAGGAGGTCAAGGCTGCAGTTAGCTCTAACTGCCCTCCAGCCTGAGTGTCATGGATGTAGGGCCGTCTGCACTAGTAGAATGTCCTCAGTCATGGCAGGTGTCCAAAAGCTGGTTCTCTCTCCCATGAGGGCTTCCTCTCCACCCCCTTCCCATTGATGAACTTGCCTTCACTGACATGGGCCGTGCCCCCTTCTAGTTGACTCTTCAGCCCCTCTTCCAGCAGTCTGCCCTACATGTGACCTTAGCCCAAAGGCCAACAAGTGATCCAGCAGTCTCTCCTATTCCGACACTGTACTGGGGTCACCTTGTCCCTTGACAAACAGTCCCCCCTTGACCAAATTCTAGCCAGGCTCCTCTTAGTCCTCCCTTCGACTAGTCTCAGCCTTGGCCCATAATACTATAGATTCTCAACACAAATTATTTTGGACACACCTTTCCTCCACCCACCCACATTAAAAGACTTAAGTAAACACTAACATAGCTTCTAACAGCTGAAGGCTGAATCCCTAGGATGACCCAAGACCCTCATAAAGTACCCTGTTTCCCCGAAAATAAGACAGTGTCTTATATTAAGGTGTGCTCCCAAAGATGCGCTAGGTCTTATTTTCAGGGGACATCTTATCTTTCCTGGGAGTAGGTCTTATTTTTGGAGGATGTCTTATTTTTGGAGAAACAGGGTACCTGCCTGAGATAGCTCAAAGCTGCCAGAAGAACTTTCAGCTTGCTCCTTTAGGTCCTCCAGGGCTGAGTTGTGTACCGGTCACTAAGCCCATCAATGCCAGGAATTTTTCCAAATGATTGTCAGAAGCCCCTCTCATCTGGCTTGGAGGAAGAGGAGAAAGCACAATCCTCCCTTCCCCCATGAGGACGGAAAGGGACGCACACAGAGGACCCTAACAGCTTTCTCAGCAGAACTTCTCCCTCTCCAAACTCTCTCAATCCGTCCTCTGGCCTCCCACATAGATGTCTTCCATGTGGATGACAAGCTAAGAACTTTTAAAATAAAAATTGATTTCACATTCTCTTTGCATTTAATGCACAGATGGTCTCAACCTTTGGGTACTTTGCCAAAACACCAAAAGTCAAATTTAACATCCTATTACATAAGAAATTACAAACTCCGAGTGCTGAAGGAACATACAGCAAGGGCATTTAGGGCTAGCCCACTTCAATTTATAGGATTCTTCCTTCATATCCCTCACGTAAGATACCAAGTTCTCACTTTTTTAGGCCTCAGTAGAGACTTATTTTCCAGAGGGCAAATGAGTAACTTTTTGCTATCATTCATGATTTATTCATCTCATTCCACAAAATAGCCACTGCTTTGCATTGTACAGTATATATTTAATATTATAAATGTGTAAACTCTCTATAGTTCTGTCCCTATCTTTAAAATCACAGATTGTAAACTCTTATGAGTTTATATTCTACTGGATGTCTGAGGACATTCTACCAGTCCAGATGGCCCTAAATCCATAAGACACCCAGGCTGGAGTGCAGTCAGAGCTAACTGCAGCCTTGACCTCCGGGGCTTATGTGATCCTCCCACCTCCATCTCCTGAGTAGCTGAGACTACAGGCACATGCCACATCTGGCTACTTTTTTTTTTCCAGACATAGGATCTTGATAAGTTGCCCAGGCTTGTCTTAAACTCCTGGCCTCAAGTAATCCTCCCACCTTAGCTTCCTGAGCTGCTGGAATTGCAGGTGTTAGGTGATGGTGGTAGTGAGGATGATGATGGTGATGATGTCAGTTAATGATGAAAATTATTAGGGATAAGAGAGCAAAGAGAAATGATCACTTATACCTCCTACCTTTTCTATTTATTAATATGCTTCTGGGACATCTAGATCCAACTCAAAAATCTATTACTTCCATCAATACCACTCCAAAGATGTAAAATCTCTTCTTGAGTACTTTCCATGTGATAAAGGGTATAGTGTAGTGACCAGCCTCCAAGATAGTCCCCAGTGATCCTTGCCTTGTGGTAATCACACCTTTGTGTAGACCAGTGATTCTCAACCTGTGGGTTGCGACCCATGAAAATACATCCTGCATATCAGATATTTACACCACAATTCATAACAGTAGCAATATCATAGTTATGAAGTAACAACAAAAATAATTTTATGGTTGGGGGTCACCATAACATGAGGAAGTGTATTAAAGGGTCACAGCATCAGGAAGGTTGAGAACCACTGGTGTAGACCCTTTCCATGTTGAGTAGGGCTGACTTGTATTACCAAAAGAATATTATGGAAATAATGGTGTATGTATTTGCATGAGGGACTAGAGACTTAGGAAATAAGCCACCTTCAGAGAGCAAGGGTTCCTAACCTAGCATTACACATGAAAGATAACCACAAATTCTGTGACATGCTACCCATCGAGGGGTGGGATACATTTCATTGACTGTTGTGGCAAAGAGAGAATGGCAGAAGTAACGCTATGACAATTTTGGGTCTAGGCTTTTAAGAGAATTTGCAGTTTCTTCTTTGGTCTCTTGGAAGGTCCAGATCAGAGTATCTCTCAAAAGAACAGCACTAAGCAATTCTAGTCAACACCATGTGGAGTATCAAAACCATCTAACAGAGCCCTGCCTGAATTCCTCAGAAAAATAAAGATGTTGTTTTAAGCCACTAAGCTATTATCTAATGTAAGATATATCTGGGACATTCAGAGCCCACATATTCCAAAGTGCTGATGGATAGAATGCAGGAAGTCCATACATTTCAAGAGAAAAAATTACATCTTTGTTTTCACTAAACTAGAACCAAAAGATGGCATTTCTTTTTAATTAAGGATGTAGACAGAAAAACCTATGACTTTGATAACGAGAAGAGATTTATAGGCTTTTCCAAACTGTCAACCAGGTCCATCATGCATGTACATATATACACAGGCACACACACACACACAAACACACACAAGCTTAAGAACACTGGAAAAGAAAACAAAAGCCCAAAAGAGAAAGACAATGGGCCCAAGGCAATGGGCCAGTGTTACGGGAGGGCGGTATGATTCTAAGCATGGGATTCTATTCCCAAACTGGCTCTGACTCATGCCCGAGCCCCAGAAACTTAGCCCTGAACATAGCCAAAGGAGTCGTTTTACTGAAATAACTATGAGACTTTGAGAGACTTGAAACAGCAGCTCAAACAATGAAACACAGCCGGAGAGAAGAAGGTGGCAATCGTCTCAAGGAAGCTGTAGGACTCTAAATGCTTGATTTTTCTCAAAGCCATTCAGAAATAGTTGGGAATAACTCTGAATTGGTCTGTATTTCCATAAAAGAAAATAATATAGAGATATTATTTTGTGACTGTCCAGTGACAGCGTTTTTCTTCCAATGGAAACATGGGTATGTATGACAAAGGCATAATTATTAATTACCCTTTTGTAGGGACCAGAAGAGGTTCAGTGACTAAACAGAAGGCGTCAAGTTGAGAAGTAGCTGACCCAGGATTTGAACTCACATCTATCTGGCTCCAGAGCGTGTATTTTTCCACTAGATTGGTCCTTTCCCTTCTTCTCAAGATTTCCTGGTCTTTTTAATCACATCTCAGGTTCTCAATCATCTGTCTTTGCTCATATTGTTCTCTTTTGCTGAC
This sequence comes from Nycticebus coucang, assembly GCF_027406575.1. Taxonomy (NCBI): domain Eukaryota; kingdom Metazoa; phylum Chordata; class Mammalia; order Primates; family Lorisidae; genus Nycticebus; species Nycticebus coucang. The sequence continues at coordinate 16,626,778 of NC_069782.1, read as the reverse complement.
TGCCCTTCCCCAGTTTCTCCTGCGCACTCCCACTCCCATCCCTGAAAACCCCTTTTCTATGAAACCTTTTCATTTATTGTTTATTGTTCTCTGTGTTTTCATAATGCTTCATGTGTTGTAGATATTATCATGTTGTGAATTTTGGCCCACTCACCTCCCTGGCTACGTTAATAATCCTATTATTAATAATAATAGCTAGCTAGCACTTACTAAACACTTACCAAATACTATTCTGAAGACAACAGCCCTGTAAGATAGGTACTTCTATTATCCCTATTTTGCAGACCTCCTATTTTTTCAGACCTCCTATGACCCCTATCTATTATGTTTGTTCATTGCTACAGTTCCAGCCCCGGATCCAATGCATGATAGCTGGTAAGATGCTCGATAAGAATATGTTCATTCATCCATTCATTTTCAGCTTTAATGCCCTGTGATGGTGGGACAGGAACACAGAAATGAAACTATCCTCCCCAGGTAAGAGTCATTACAACTTCTTGATTCTGAAGACTCTCCTTTTCTGGGGCCATCACAACCAACAACCATTTTTTAAAAGGTTAACAGAATCTAAACCTTACAGAGTCCTTGGACGGGTTCCCTGATATATTGGAGAGATTTCAGCAAGTGAATCAAGAGGGGACTGAGTGTGTAGTCTGTGAAGTTCACTCTCAAGTTATTTTCCAAGCCAGACCCGGAGATCTGGTCTTGAAGCAAGCCAGAATTCATAAAAAGCAGACTTAGCATTCTTGAGCCACTACTTCAATAAAACAATAACAATGAGTTGAAAGAATAACTGCTTCTATGCCATTATTTATGAACTCCTGGGCCAAGCAGGCAGCTTCAGCATAAAGCTGCCTAGGTGTTGAATGTGGTAGGAAAAGATGAGATATGGATACAGATAGAAAAAGAGGCCTGATTGTCTCTGCTGGTGTGGCCGTCCACAATTTTGCTGGAGGTCTGCTCCCAGAAGATCCATATGGAAGCCAACTTTTCCTAACCTGGTTTGAATCAACTGCTGAGGTCTTAGGAGGGCCTTTTTACCTACCAGGTGCATGGCTAAAGTGGCCACATGGAGTGGCCCAGAGGAAAAAGAATATTAGGGTAGGCAATTTGGGTTTATTTTGAAATAAAACAACATAGGCCATGAAGTTAAATTAAATAATAGCTATAAAAAGTCCAGCCTGGGACCTGGCACAAGATTAAATGCTCAATAGGTGTGAGTTCCCCTTCCTCCTACAGATTACAGTTCTGCTAACAGAGACATTAACTTTGGCAATGCCTGTTCCAAGAACGTGATTAAATACACTGCAGCCGGGAGAGTATAAGATTTTCATCTTCTGCATTTAGTATCAAAGCCAGGGCTAATATTCAGCCAATTTGCCCAGTAAGGCTGGACCAGTTGTTTACAATGAGTGTCCCTCCGCACTGCATCAAGTTTGCATCTTCTAGTTATGAAATGCTTTTAGTATCACGTCTGTTCCAAGCACTCACTTATTACATATGTATTTATTGGGTGCCTGCCACATCCAGGCACTGGTCAAACAGTCATGAAAGACTGGATGGAAAAGAAAACTTAAAAATGCCTTCTCTTTCTGGAGCTTACATTCCAATGAGAAAGACAAAATGACATAGTACAACATGGAGTAGGCTCAATGATATTACGTGTTGTGGGGGAAAATGAAGTATGAATGGCATAGTGAGTGCAGGAGTATAATTTTTGAACTTGTCATTGAACTATCATACACATAAGGAAAAATGAACAAATTGCAAGGGTTAAGCTCAACTAATTTTCTCAAAGTGAACGTACCCATGTAACCAGTACCCAGATCAAGGAACAGAACATGACCAGCCCCTATGGAGATCCATTTTTATTTTTATATTTATTTATTTATTAGAGACACAGTCTTATTTTGTCACCCTCAATAGAGTGTCGTGGCGTCACAGCTCACAGCAACCTCCAGCTCTTGGGTTTAGGTGATTCTCTTGCCTCAGCCTCCTGAGTAGCTAGGACTACAGGCACCCACCGCAACGCCCGGCTATTTTTGGTTGCAGTTTGGCCGGGGCTGGACTCGAACCCGCCACCCTCCGTATATGGAGCCAGTGCCCTACTCACTGAGCCACAGGTGCTGCCCGAGGATCCATTTTTACATAGGGTGTCAGAGCCAACTTTCCTGAGATGTGAGAATTATCCCTACTATTGTTGACCAGATATTTCCAGGTCTTTGCCTCCTGGACTTCTGATAGGCTCCCACTTCTCTGCTGCCTATCAGGAGTAACCAGTGACTTCTTCTCACCTCTCCGCAGTCCCTGTCAGGCTGTGGTGATCGTGGAATTCCATGATGTAATGAAGCCTTGGTCCTGAGTGACTCTGTGGAGCAGAGCACCCCTGCCAACCCAGTGGGCATGTAGCATCAGGACAAGTAAATCTTTGTTACTTAAGCCACCAAGATGACATGTTTGTTTGTTATCTCTGCATAGCCATATATCTGACTGATAACCAAGGTGATATTTTAGGAAAGATCTAAGCAGACAAAAGTGGAAATTCTGAAAACTTAGGGGAAGAGCCACCCTGAGACAGCATATGCAAAGGCCCTAAAACAGGAATGTGTGTGATGTAGTTGAGGAACAGTATCCCTTGAATGTTTGTGTCCCTATCAAAATTCATATGTTAAGATCCTAATCCCCAAAGTGATGGTATTTGGGAGATGAATAAGCCATGAAGGCAGAACCCTCACGAGCGGGCTTAGTGTCGCTATAACATAAGCCCAAGTGAGCTCTTTCACTTTCGGCCACCATGTGAGGACACCGTGAGAAGGCATCATCAGTGAACGAGGAAACAGGTCCTCGCCAGATGCAGAATCTGCTGGCACCTTGGTCTTCAATTTCCCAGGCTTCAAGACTATAAGAAATAATAGTCTTGAATAATAATAATGCCTGGCCTATGGTATTTTGTTCTATCCCCTCAATGGGCTGAGACAGTGTATTAAATTGAAATTCCCCCAAAGCAGACCCTGAGACCAGGATATGAATGTAAGCGGTTTATTGGTAGCTGAACCAGAAACATTGAGAAGGGATTGAGGAAGTAAGACTGGGAAGGGGAGGAAGTCACTATGGAGAGGGTTCTTTAATGACCACTATGGGCAACGTTTCAGAGTTGCATGCCCCTCCACCACCTGGGGATGGGCTGAGTCATTTATCCTCCAACCCTGGCTTTTGGCTGAGGCTGCGGTCCAGGTGTTACCACCCAGACGATTCAGACCTGCCTTTGGACAGCCAAGAACCAGCCAGCAGGCGGAGCTGGGGGTGTCTGTCTCTGCTATAAGGTGGCATAGGCAGGAAGTGGGCGGGACACTGATACATCCCTACAGGCAGCAAGGAGGCCAGTGTGCCTGAGCAACAAAGATGTACTCTATGAATTACACAGCCCACCCCAGAATTGCTGGCGACATCCGTAGGCTAAACAAATTGTCGAGGTTCTTACCCCCATCTAGACTATGCAACACTCTACTGCCTGCCACCCCTCCCTTCCGCCTTATTCTGATCTAATCCATTCCTCAGACTCAACCAAAATGACCCATAAAACATGAGAATCTGGCAATGACACACCCCTACTCAGTGGCTTCCCCACTGTCAGGATGGGCCGCAAGTTCTTGGGGTTGGCATAGAGGACCCTGGGTGAGCCAGCCCTGCCCCTCTCAATAGCTCACCTCCTCCACTTTGCATGTAAACGTATGCATGGCGGCCCCATCAGATGACTGACCACCCACCCCTCACTGCCCATCATTCTCTCAAAACTCTGTGCCTTTGCACATGCTGTTCCCTCCACTTAGAGTCCTAGAATGTCTTCCCTCCATCTTTGTCCACTTAGTCAACTCTTATTCATTCAATGAATCATTGTTCAGGGCATGGCATGCACCAGGTGCTTGAAGACACAGCTGTAAATAGTCAGACCTGGCCCTGCTATCCTCAGAGAAGCTAAGGGGAGGTGGGGAGTAGAGCTAGTAACAAAAAAGCAAATGGATAAGAAAATCAAATAGTAAATGAATAAGGGGAAACAAAACATAGCAGTTACATGACAGAGAGTGATTACAGGTAGGGAATGATTGGGTGGCCAGGGAAGACCTCCTGAAGAGAGGACTGGCCTCAAAGACAAGAGGTTATCAGCCATGCTAGAACCAGAGGGGCCACTTCTCCCCGAATCCTTTCCATGTCCCACCTGTATGATTGAGACCCTTGACTCAAAGGTCTCAACAATCGATTTGCTTCAGGCATCTATCTATTCTTGACCTTGCCCTCGCCAGGCTGTGTGACATCCGTAAGTTAATCACCCTCTCTGTCCCTAGAATTTCTCTATAAATTTTTGTTCTGTCCTCTGAGTGTTCTTGAGCTAATTTGGCTTTGCAGGTAAATTAGGAGGAATGGCAAAATTTCTCCTACCAGAGGAGTGCGTTATAAGCACTCCCCTGTGCTATGCTCACTAGGAACATGGGTTTTGAAGTAAGACTGATTTTGCATCCTGTTTTCACTGCTTTTGGGGGTGGATTATTTAATCCCCCTTAGCCTTGGCCTTCTGAGTTGTAAAAGGGAGCTAATAATTGCTCCAACTGCATAGTGTTCTGGGAATAATTTTGTGAAGTGAGGCCTTGATTAGCTTACCATAATCTTTGCACAGAACAAAGCTAAATACATAGTTTCTACAATTTTTTAATCAATCCTTCCAATACCCTCTGGGCTTGGAATCTCATCTCATTGCTTCCTCTTGTAAAAAAAAAAAAAAAAAGTATGATTTACATTGCAAGGATCTCCTTGAAAGTTTACCCTCAGATCCTACTACAGTGGAAAGTCAAGGGATACTAAACCAGCCACTGACTGTGTTTTCAATCTAAAGTAAGTCCCTTCTGTCCTTAACACACGACTGAAGGAATGAACTGCCTTTCAAAGAGGCCTGTGCGAGATAGAATAATGCCCTCCCCTGACAGATATCCACATCCTAATAAAAGCCTGTGAATATGTTACCTTACATGGCAAAAGGAACTTTACAAGTGTGACTCAGTTATAGATCTTGAGATGGAGAGATGGTTTTGCATTATGCAGGCAGGTCCGAAGATCCAAGGATACTCAGAAGGATCCTTAAAAGAGTCGCAGAAGGGGAGATAAAGATGAAAGCCAAGTGTCAGAGTAGGCATGTAGATTTGAGGATGCTGCCCTGCCAGATCTGAAGGGAACAAGGACTGTGGGTGGCCTCTAGAAGCTGGAAGAGACAAGGAAACAGTCTCCTGAGAGCTTCCTGAGGGAGTGCAGTCCTGCCAATAATGCCTTGATTTTTAGCCCAGTGCAGCCAATTTCGAACTCTGACTTCCAGAACTGCAAGGGAATGAATTTGTGCTGTAGTAAGGCCCTGGGTTTGTGGTGATCAGCTACAGCAGCCACAGGAAGCCGCTACAAGGCCACTCTATTACTAAAGTTCTTTAAAAGTCACGCTTGGCCTGCTTGCTCGCACTGCCTCCCCCCATGGCCACTGCTAACATTTAAGGTGAATGACTTGGCAGGAGAGCAAGTCGCCTAAGCTCTAGCAGAAGGGAAAAGTGTAAACACGGGCCTTAATTACCCAGAGGTCAGAGGTCCCTGAACCTTCATTAGACCACAGCCAGATGTCACAGAAGCTAAACCAAGAGCTTCACAATCGCAGCTCCCCAGGAGACCCAGACCCTGGAAAAAGTCAAGGAATTTAAGATCTTTCCAATAAACTCTTGTTATGTTTCCACCCTTACTCAGAACCAAAAGATTTTGTCCCAACCAAATCCACCCTGGCAAAAAGATGGGACCATCCGCAGGAATTTAGCATAGCCATGGCTATTTTGCATCCACCAAAGAATACTAAGGGAACAAAAAATTAGCCTCCTTCCAGTGATCGCTGACAGCATTTCACTCCATCCTCTGTAATTACTCTGTGTTATTGTTGGTTTCTTGTGTTTTTCATTTCCCCCCCTCCATAAACAAGGCAATTTGCCTTCACTTTTGAGAAAGTTCCTTGGAGAAAGTGCAAAAAAAGTCATTTTTTGGAATCCCTCCCCCTAATTGCAAACTGCTAGGCTTCACGTTTTTCTGAGAAGTCCCATAAACATTCCGCCACGCAGAAAGCTCTGGCACCGGGAGCATTGTTTTTGGCAGCCAGACAGATCTGGTTGCCAGGGGCACACCTGCTGAAGGCAGCCCTCTCCAGTGCTTTGCAAAGCTGGGTGGGGAAGTGGACCACGCAGGTGGGTAGGGCAGGAAGGCCAGGGGTGGGGCAAACTCTTAATAGGACACGCCTGTCATGAACGGCCTTGCAAGGGGGCTCTGCAGTCCTCTGGGCACTTTTTAAGACCATGTGCTGTTAAAACACAGACCAAGATATAGTGACAATAAAGAAAGGCAGAGTTGTGTGTGAAGAGGAGGGTGGGGTGGTGGGAGCAGGTGGAGAAGGAATAACAGGAGTGCAAAAAAAGAGGAAGGGCAGGGAGGAACAAACCATTAATGTTGAGACTATAGGTATTATTTTTCAGAATTTATGGCTAAAAGATTCTCTGTCATATACACACACACGCCTTAAACTCCAACATATCCTGAGAGATTAGAGTCCTGTGCAGCTCACTTCATTTAGTTCAAGGTCTTCTCTTTTCTGGGACATCTGGAGCACCAGTTCCTCCCTCTTCCTGGGTCCCCCTCCATGGATGGCCCCAGGTTCCGTGAACAGGCTGTCACCTTGGGGTGGTGAGGAGCTGCTCCCCAACCTCCTTCTTTTTCTTTGCTTCTGCAAAAGAAGGGGCTCACATGGACAGAGGCTCAGGGAAAAGGCGTCCTGGAAGACTGGATGAAACCCAAGTCCCAGGCAAGCCTCCAACAACCAAAACGTCCACTGGAGGGGGATAACCGGACCATCTGGGAAGCTGTTGGGCTACCTGAGAGCATCGTCTACCGGGCTAAGGAACTCAGGAGTGTCCAACTTGTGCACATCGGCTGCATGCAGATTACTTGAGGACTGTTTTGCTAATCTGTGGTGTCAGATATTATCACCAACCTTTTTACCTTTTTTTTTTTGCTCACCAGCTTTTGTGAGTGTTCGTGTATCAAATGTGTGGCCCAAGGCAATTCTTATTCTTCTAGTTTGCAGCAGAGAAGAAAAAGGGTTGGACACCCCTGCAGGTGATGTTTACCTAGGAGTTAAGCAGGAAAGGAACATTTCAGAGTAATGAAGTTGGTGATCTTTGGCTGGGTGGATTACAGACAGATAAAAGGAAAAAATATGGAAAGCAGGAGAAAGTTGTGATTTTCTATAAAGAGAGGAAGAGAATGACAATAGGAAGGGCTACATACAGAGTCTTTACAAAAATAGATTGGTTGGCTTTATCTTTCTTTCTTTCTTTTTTTTTTTCGAGACAGAGTCTCACTCTGTCCCCCTGGGTAGAGTGTCGTGGCATCATATCTCATAGCAACCTCAAACTCCTGGGCTCAAGTGATCCTCTTGTCTCAGCCTCCCAAGTAGCCGGGACTACAGGTGCCTGCCACAATTCCCAGCTAATTTTTCTGTTTTTAGTAGAAACAGGGTGCTCAGTCTGGTCTTAAACTCCTGGGCTCAAGCAATCCATCTGCTTTAGCCTTCCAGAGTGCTAGGATTACAGGCGTGAGCCACCATGCCTGGCCTCTCATTTTTATTCTGGAAAACACAGAAAAGGATAATAAAGAAAATGAAAATGATCCATAATTCTATAGTCAAGAGATAGCCTTTTTACAGCTTTATTGAAGTATAATTGGTATAACTCAGGAAGTTTTAACACATGTATGTTCCCATGAAACCATCACAACAATAACATTACAATCATATACGTCGCTCCCCAAGGTTTTCTACTACAGCTCGGACTCTTTCCCGTCCACCAGTTTACATTTCATCTCCTAAGTTGGCTTATTAGCTATCATATATGTATGACAGGTATAATGCAACTCTTTCCTTTGTGATTTTAGTGAGAATGCTAGGGTTTATGATATACATCTTTCACTCACAGGCTACCTTCAAGCATGTTGTATTGATTCACATGTAAGAACTATACAACCATGTCCTTCTATTTTGCCCTTCCTGCCTTTTGTGCTATTGTTGTCATATATTTTATTTCTACATTTGTTAAAACTCCACAATACAGGGCGATCCCTGTGGCTCAAAGGGGTAGGGCACCAGCCCCATATGCCAGAGGTGGTGGGTTCAAACCCAGCCCCGGCCAAAAACTGGAAAAAAAAAAACAAAAACTCCACAATACATTATTAACGCCTTTAGATTTAAACAGTCAATTAGATTTTACAGAGATTCGAGTAATACGAATTTTTATTCATATAATTAACACTCTGAGGCTCTTCATTCCTTTGCATAGATTCAAGTTTCCAACCAGTAGCATTCTTTCTTCTGCCTGAGAAAGAAAGAATATTTCTTATTTGGCTGCTGATAAATTCTTGCAGATTTAATATTTCTTATTTGGCTGCTGATAAATTCTTGCAGATTTACTTTGCCTTCATTGTTGAAAGGTATTTTTGCTGAGTTGCCAGCTTTGCTTTCACTATTTTAGATATGTTGCCCAGCTGTCTCCTAGCTTGCATTGTTTCCAACGTGAAATCTGCCGTCTTCCTTACTGTTGGTACAAAACGTGTTTGCCTCCCTCTGGTCATTCTTAAAGATTCTCTTTTTGTCACTTATCTTAAACAATTTGATTGTGATGTATCTTCGTGTGGTTTTCTTCATGTTTCTTGGAGCTTGTCAAGTATCTTGATCTGATCGGTTTATACTTTCTCATCTAATTTGAACATTGTCCACCATTATTTCTTCAAATATTTTTCTATCTCCCCTTCCTTTAAAGACTACAAGTACATGCATACTAGACTTCTTGTAGTTTTAACACAGCTCTCTAATTTTCCGGTTTTATTTTAATGTTTCATTTGGGGGTGGTTTCCATTGTTTATGTCTTCAAGTTTATTAATCTTTTCTTGTCAATTGTTTCATCTGCCATTAGTACCATCTTAGACATTGCTGTTTTAGCTCTAGAAATTCTGTACGGGTCATTTTTACATAACTTCTATATCTCCACTTAACAAGTTCAATACTTCTTCTAGCTTCCAGAACACATGAAATACATTTATAATAATTATTTTAAAGTCATTGTCTATAGCTTTTAACATCTGTGTAGGTTTTAGTTCAGTTCCAGTTGATTAAATTTTTTCTTCATTGAGAATTGTATTTTCCTGATTTTTTTGTAGACCTCATGATTTTTTGTTCTTTTTGAAACAGTATCTTGCTCTATTGCCTGAGCTAGAGTGCAGTAGCATAGCTCACTGCAACTTCAAACTCCTAGGCTCAAGCAATCCTCCTGCCTCAGCCTCCCAAGTAACTGGCATAACAGGCACCAGTCACAACACCTAATTTTCTATTTTTAGAACACACTTAGAGAAGGGGTCTTGTTATATTGCTCGGGGTGGTCTCAAACTCCTGGGCTCAAGAAGTCCTCCCACCTCAGCCTCCCAAATACTACAAAGTGTTAGTATTAGAGATGTGAGCCACCAAGCCCCACAAGACATTGTGAATTTTACCTTTTTGAGTGACATTTTTTTATTCATATAAGTATTCTTAAACTTTGTTCTAAAACAGAGTGGAATTACTTGGAAACAGTATTATGATCTCATCAAGTCTTGCTTTTAAACCTTTTTAGGCAGGACCAGAGAAGTTTAATGTGGGGCTAATTTTCCCCACTATTGAGGCAAAACGCTTCTGAGTCCTCTACCTAACGTACTATCAAGTATGAGGTTTTTATTTTGACTAGAGAGAACAGGACCCCAGGCCCACGTGAGCCCTGAGAATTGTGACCTCTCATCCTTTTGAGTAGTTCTTTCCTAAAATACATGTGCTGATGAGTACTCAGTTGAAGACTTGAAGTAGACTGCTGCAGATCTCAAAGTTTTCTCTTCTGTCTAGTTCTCTGTCCTGTAGCCTATAGCCATTTTGGCCTCACCAGGCTCCTGGCTCTGCCTCCTCAACGTGAGAAGACTGCCAGGATCCACCTGGGTTCCCCCTCCATGCACTGCAGCCCAATTATCTTCAGACAAGATTGGGCATGTTCAGGCTGGTGCAGCAGAGACCAAACTGTCTTTAATCAGGCAATACATTTCTCTCCAGGTAGTGAGCCAAGGAAGCTGTAGCACTCACTTCATTTGTTCCTCTTCTCTCAGGGATTATGGTTCTTCATTGCCCAATGACCAATGTCTTGAAAATCATTGTTTCATACATTTGATGATTTTTTTTAGTTGTTTCTAATGGGTAGATAAATCCAGTACTGTTATTCCACCTTGGCCAGAAGCACAAGTCGAGATAATGAGTTTTTCATTTCTTTTCTTCAGGAATCTTTATTACATATATTGGTCTCTGTAATATATCCATATATGTATATATTCTGTAATATAGGCTGTACTTGCACACATCTAGATGGTATAGCCTGCTATACACCTAGGCCGTATGGTATGGCCTATTGTTCCTAGGCTACAGATCTGTGTGGTATGTTACTATACAACTGCATAGTGTACAACTGTAACACAACAGAAAGTATCTGCATATCGGAACACATATAGACATAGAACACGTACAGTAAAGATATAGTACTATGATCCTATGGGGCCATTATCACATATGAGGTCCATCATTGCCTGAAACATCGTTATGTGGCACATTTTAGATTTGCCTTGTCAAAACATCACTTCTGCTTCTGTGGGAAGAATGGAGACAATTATAAGAGTCTAAGAGAGAATGGTGGATTGAACTAGAGTCATTATAGTAGAGAGCAGGGAAAAGCTCTCAGGAAATATTCCTAAAGATATGATCAATAGGATTTGGTAACCAAATGTGAACAGTGAGGAAGAGGAGCTATAAGGACTCATGCTTCTAACATGAGAAACTAAATAGATGGAAAAGCCACGTATTCCACCAGCTTTCAATGGCAGAGGAGAAGGTTTCAGAGGAGTCAATAATGAACTCATTTGGTGCACAATGAATTTAATAAACTTATACCATTCACAGGTCTTGGTTACAATCAATGCAAAACAACTCTGCCTTGGAAGGATATCCAGTAGCTCGCTGGTTCATCAGAAAGGCCAGAGACCCAGGTACTGAAAATATTGAGGCAAGAGGGAGGCAACATTCAGGGTGGAACAGTCTGTTGTGGATGCTGCTAGTGGCATTGCCACCCCTAGACATTCACCTCCTGAACTCGGATGCTCAATTTCTTTGGTTTCGGTGTAAATAACCTCTGATTATCTCTGTACCATGAAGATTCTGAGCTCTAGTCTGAGAGTGTGTAATCAGCTGAGAATCAGAAGAAAGAATGTCGGTGCCTCTTTCTCCACACAGAAGGAGGGCCCTAGTGACAGAGAGTCTGCAAAGGGTCTGTAAACATCCAGGCAGGAAGGTCAAGGAGGCATTTAACAGAGTTGAACTAGAACTCAGAAGAAAGGTGTAGGCTGGAGATAAAACCTTTGGGTCCTCAGCCTCTGAACCCAGGCACAGATGGCATCACCCAGGACGAGAGTTCAGAGCAAGGGGAAGAGGGCTGTTCATGACCACACACTTAGGTATGGCTGAAGAGGAAGAGAAACCTGCACAGCTCCCAAGAGGGCATGGCCAAGGAAGTGAGAAAACCAGGAGTGTGACAGGAGGATCTGGGATCTTGAAAATCACTGGGACCTCATCAGGAACCATCTTGACAGCAAGGAGAAGAGTTCACAACAGAGAGGAGTAAAGAGTGAAGAAAACGAGACAAGTACAGGTGACTCCAAGAAGTTTGTGCTTGAAGGCTAACGGTGGGATGGGCCTTGGAGGTTTCTTTTCGTTTCTTTATTTTTTCTGAACAGCAGAGAAATGAACACGTTTAAAACTGGACTAGATGAAGGCAGGGGAGAAGAGGCTGAAAACACAGGACTGAAGGGGAAGACTAGAGAATGTCTTGCTCTGGGTAGTCGGGGTCATTCATTCAGCAAATACCATTTGCAGAGGCATTGCGGCAAGGAAGGCAAACCATGTCCAGGTAAGTGTCCTTTCTGGGAAAGATGAAATACTGATTCATTGGGCCTGATAGAACCGTGGTTCAGAGCAGAGGATCTGGAACATTGGGATTTTGACTCTGCCCTTACTGGCTAAGGGACCTTGGTCAGGTCACACAAGACTCGTGATTTTTACTTCCTTGGCTGTAAATAGGACTAATAATACAACTTGCTTCACACACTTCTGTGAATGAGTGAAAGCATAAATACAGTGATAACAGAAAGCATTTATGGAGCACCTGTTATGTGCTTCCTATTTAGTTGTTTCAGATAGTTGGATAAATCCAGTCCCTATTACTCTAACTTGGCCAGAAACAGAAGTAGAGATCATGATTTTAAAATACATTTTCTTCTGAGATTTTTTTCTTGGCATACATTCATCCTGTAATATAGACATGCATACAGATCCCACAGTCAATAAATCTTTATCAGGTGCCTAATAGGTAATATTCTAAGCACTTTACAGATTTAATCCTCATAGGTACTCTATGACATAGATACTCAACCCCCTTTCTACAGGTGAGAAACTGAGACATTAAAAAGTTTAAGTAATTTGCTCTAAGTCACATACCCAGGTAGTGTAGCTCCAGAGCCTGTGTTTCCAGCCAGTAGGCTATCTCGCCTCTGTCAGCTCCAAGGATAAATCTAAGAGTAGTAACAGGACAGCAGGAAAGGGGGTGAGAGCCAACAAACACAGGAAGAGGCTGGAAAATTGGACGAGTCTTACCTACCCAGAGTTTATACTTTGGGTTCTGGCTCTGTGGTCTTGGGGTGAGTCTGGCAGGGTCAGAGGCCGATGGAGATGCACATACCATCAAAAACACCCATTCACCTTTCAGTGACAAGCTAAACCCTTCGTGTTCCCTTAAGACACTGTCCCTGATTTCTGGGGCACCCACTGAAATGACTCCAGTGAAAAGAGTCGCTGCGGGCAGGGGGATCCTCTGATGGGGTTTCTAAAACATAACAAGGCATGTTCAGTGGCTGCCTGGGCTGAGCCAGGAAGGGTTTTGCCTGCTGACTTCACTTTTTATCTCTGCCACAGAGCACCAGAGGCCACCACAGACTCTGCATCCAGCCATTTCTGGAAGGCATTTCCATCAAGGAAGAAAACAGGCCCTGCTGTTACAAAATGCAGAGATGGGCAAACCACCAGTGTGTGGTGTTTGTAACTTTAATTGTTTCTTTGGGATTAAGCACTCCCCCCAAGAAGGACAGCAGCAGGCTGCAACATAACTCTGAATTCCAAATGCCTTGGGGCAGTTTGACATTCTGCCCAACCTGAGCTTGGGACCCTAGGAGAGCTGTTTGAAGACCCAACTGGGGTCTGGGGCCCTAGGAGAGCCGCTTGAAGGCCTTTTTCCTCCTGCTGGGTTCGCATAGAGAGATTTGGGCCTCCACAAAAGAAAGTGCCCAGCTGTGCCCTCTCTGTCCCCAGCCCTTGTTTCTGGTTTTCTCCTCATATAAACCCACTTGGAATTCTTGGCTGACTCATTCCAATTCTCTCCTGACAGGATCACAAGTGTCAGAGCCAGAAAGGACATCAGGAAAAAAAACTGGGTCAAGCTTTTTAATTCACGAGTCTCAGCTACTTGCAAGCAGTCAAACTCAAACCTGCACTTCGGGCACCGACGCGCCCCGGGACCCCCGCGCTACAGTGCCCTCCTCTGGCGGTGGGTGGAAATGACCTCCGGGTGGCGTCCGACTCTGGCGCGGCTCTTAGCCCCTAACACCCCCTCGGCCGCCCCTGTCTCCGCAGAGGGGTTTCTCTGCAGATCTCACTCCCACTCTCCTGCGCCCTCCTCATCTCGGCGAACCCGAGTTCCACCTGTGAAGGGTGCGAGGAAGGTAGAGATCTGGGGAAGAATATGGAGCTGGCGCTGGGCCGACAAGAGCGGCTGCCATGGGCCTTAGTTCTTGGCTAGAAGAGCCTCTGTTCTTGGCAGGAGAAACATTATTACATGGCGAGAAAACCCCAAAGATCCTCTTTGATGTACAAAACCACGAAGTCGCGGGCCTTAAAAAAGATCGACAAAGAGCCCATGTTTCCATTTCTCAGGGTGACAATTTCCATGTATTCATCTCATACACTTCAAGGATCAAAACATCAAAAGCTACCAGGAGCCAGGCAGGAGGTCTAAATGGATGGAGACTCAGACGCCAGTAAGGGTGGGAACTCTTAGTTTAGGCACTCAGACTCGGAATTGTAAATGCACATTTTGCTGGCCAACAACCAGGGACTCATCTCACAAGCCTCCCATCTCAACCCCCCTGGCTCTAGTCATTTCTAAGTACTATTTATTAAGTTCTTTACCGTCTCATGGGCACTATTCTAAGCACCTTAGCTGTAGTAACTATTTTAAGCCACAAAACAACCTTCTGAAGGAGGTGCTATCATTACCACTGCACGCATTTATAAGTGGGGGAAACTGAGGCACAGATCATAAATCTCTGCCTGAGATTTTCTTAATCTCAGGCAGACAGAAAGAGGTATGGCTGGAATTTGAACTCAGTCTAGCTCCAGAACCCAATTTCTTAGCCACCAGTATTATATGTACAGTATGAGTATACAGAGTTGTATCCTGGGGCATTTTGACAAGCCTATTTTATCGCTATGAGCAACAGAGTATGTTTAATTGGAGAGAGAGCAGGTATTAGAGACAGACATATCTGAGTTTGGATACTGCTTCTACCATTTACTATGTGATCCCAGAGAAATTAGAGATTAATGTCTCTATAGATCAATGTCTCTATCTTAGCTACAGTGTCTGGTCTGAGACAAAATTTCTTACTCCCTGGGATAATTATCAGGATTAAGTGAGATGACACATGTAAATGTGTTCAACCTAAGGCATGACATGAAATACCATTACCAATTATGGGGGAGCTATTACTTAAGTTAACAACTAAGCATCTAACATTTGGCTCACCTAATTTAAACATTACTACCTGCCCTGGCCACAGGAAGGAGGAAGGTCCTTACCACTCTTAACTTCTACTAACAAAATATTTATATTAACAAAACTCTTAAGTTTTTGAAAGGAACTCATTAATGGGAGAGTATACATATTTCAAGGGTTTATAGCACAGAAAAATATAGTTGAAGGTCTTCTAACTAGTGGATTTCCTGGTATTTTTAATAGGATACCCCTCATTTCTGAAACAATCACTAAAAATGAAGAAATCTTCCCTGTAATCCCTGACTCAGACACTAGATGGCACTAAATTCTCATCTCAATTACATTTTCTGGGTTCCTGAAGCCAGAGCCAGGATTTGGGGTTACTCCTCAGCAGGAAGTTTAGGAGCTTGAGCTGCTTCAGATGTTTTACTGCTGCATCCAAGCATCTTCTGAAAGTGAACAGACCTCAGACGAGGTCATCCGAGATGTCAGCTCAGCCCGACCAAGTATCCCCAGCAAATAATATTTGCTGTGTATTCAGGGTGCCTTGAAGGGAGTTAGGGAAATAGCCTTGGTTAGGACAGAAGAAGCCTTCCCTGATCTCCAGAGATTTGTCCACCATCTCGTCATTTTGCCCTCAGGCTTCCTGCTGCCCATGGAAGGCTCCAAAAGAATCACTTAAGACGATAAAGCCCAGGAAAGTTGGAGCCCGAAGAGAATGCAGAGATCACTTTATCTCCCCTCAATTTTCAGATAGGAAGACAGAGGCCCAAAGAGAAGAAGTGAATTATTCAAGGCAGCATGGGCTGGCAGACCAGAATTAGGACCAGCTTCCCCACCACAGGTTCTTTCTTCCCTGCCAGCTGTCCCTGTAATTCCACGTGGAAAGTTCCCCAAGGACAGCAAACCAGGATCATGCCAATAAATGGAAAAGAAAAAGAACCCAGGTTTCTGAGTTTCAAAAAATGACTCCACATCCTAACACCCAGTAGTTACACCCAATTGGTAACACCTGTTTCAACAGAACATTACCAGGTATTTAAACACAGGCCGGAGTTGCCACAGGGTTTCCTCATTACCCAACAGGTGTTGCTCTGGGTGTTTGTGAGGAGCAACAGCTTGCACAGGTGCCACACCCCTTCCTGCCAAGTATGGGTTTGCAGCAACTGGGCTGCCCCTATCCTTTGCTTACTTCTAGGCATTTTGCATCTTTGCTTAGGCCTGGAATAGAGCCAAAATAAATACAGTGAAACCTCCGTAACTGACCACCTCCTCAAGTTGACTTAATTTTCATAAACCAGATATGCACCATATATATGTATCAATATAGTAGGCCTAGTTCTTTATGTTGACCACCGCAGTATGTTGACTACTTTGTCCATTGGATGGTCAACTTTTAGGAGTTCTACCATAGTGGAGAAGAGAAGGAACTAGGCCCTGTGTTTTTAACCAGGTAATGAACTTGGATGAGCAACTTTCTCCGAGGCTCAGTCTCCCTGTCTGTAACATAAAGGAGTTAGATTAGAACCTCTCTTCAGCCTTAGCCTTCTAAGGCCTGTCACATGGCTATCCAACTAACATTATTATGAAAAGCAATTAATCGTGTTTAAATACTGCACTTCATGTAATAGATGTAGGTATCATTTGCTTTCTGATTCATACTATTTCAAATGTCAAAAGTGCAAGCTTTTCCCTATGTGTGTTTTTAACATTTTTTAAAAAAATGTTTAATTAGGAAATATTACTGGCCTAAGAAAGTATCAAGAATATGGAGGAGAGGATATATGATAAGCAAATATTGCAAAATGTTGTTTTGTCGTATCTAAGTAGTAGACGAGTGTTCGCCGGGCAATTCTTTCAACTTTGCTGTTCATTATTTTCATAATAAAATATTGAGAGGAGAATAAAAGGGGTTTAAGAATAATATAATGAACACCTACGTAGCCTCTACTAAGCCTACGAAATCAAACCACCTGCATTTGGATATTTAGTGTCCTAGCCATTTTGTGATACTTGTGCTGCAATGTAATTATTTTGCACGGTAAAATTTCTTAATTTTATATATAAGACTTCATATATTGTGTATTTTCCTTCCCATTTTTCACTCAACATTTTAGTTGTGAACATCCACACTGACAGATGGGATCCTGGTTTATTTGTTATTATTGTTTTGAGGCCCATTGTATGAAATGACAGTGGATTTATTGATCTGGTTGCCGAACCTTTTAGGTATTTCCAATTTTCTTTCATTGCAAAGAACACTGCTATGCCCATTCTTTCCGTGGCTCTATGTCACTTTGTACACATGAAAGGTGGAACAACAGAGTTAAGCTCTTGGAGATGCCCGTGGTCTCTGGCACTCCAAGCACAGATGGATCCAGGTGTTCAAACTATATCCTCAGGGACTTGTCTCTCGCCATCTCTTGGTTCTTCTTTTATACTGGCTTCATTTCAGTGGTCTCTACACATGTGGCCACTCTTAGCAGTTCTGGCCTTTTATCCTGCTAGTTTGGCAGCCCCAGAGGACAAAGGACACCACTTTCTGGAAAGTTCCAGCAATAGTCAGTGGACCAGATAGCGACTTGTGTCCATCCTACACCAGTCAGACCAGGTTTCTCATTGGCCAGCCCTGTGCTCACTCTTCCCACACAGTCTCACCAAAGCCAAATGGGCTGAGAGCAGGGAAGGGAAATTCCCCAAAGGCAAACAGAGCAGCTGTTACCCATGGAAGGAGGACTGGACGCCGGGCAGGCAACAACACAAATGCCCAGGACCCGTCAGTCCTCTACGTGCATCCCTTTACCACTGCACAGCTCACACTGTGTGACTACAGTGCCATTTACATGTCTGTGGCCCCTGTTGGGCTGGGAACCTCTCACAGAAGGAGACTTCATCTTTTATCTCATCTTCCCTGAGAGAATGCAGCTCAGTATCAGTTTATACTTAAACTTGATGCAGCGTGTAGACCAATCCCAGGACCAAACACAGCAGTAAGGAGGAATAAAGAGGCCTATATAATATTTAGCACAGTATCTGGCAAACAAGTACTAAATAACAAGTACTGCTATTATTAGGTGGTAGGAGGAAGGCAACCCAGAGAAGCAAAGGAAATATGCCCAGATGTGCACTGGGGACCAAGGTTCTCAACCTTGACTGCATAGGAGAATCAGCTAGGAAGCCTTAAAGATGCCAGAGCCAGCCTCTTTCCACCCATTCAAGGTGAATCCAGGGGAGCAGGGCCCGGGCATATTTTGTCAAAGCTCCCAAGAAGATTCTATTAGATAGTCAAGGTCAAGATTCTCCTCCAAGGCTAACACGGTTGGAGACAAGCAATTACCTGTAAACAAACCTGCGAGTCCATCATAAGTACATCCCTGGGGCCGAGAGGGAGACCATCTCGGTTTTAGAATCAAAAGAGAAAAACTGTCTTAAATTGAAAATGTATCTATTTTTGGCTCAGCGCCCATAGCTCAGGGGTTAGGGCGCTGGCCACATGCACAGGGGCTGGTGGGTTTGAACCCGGCCAGGGCCTGCTAAACAACAATGACAACAATAACAAAAAAATAGCCGGGTGTTGTGGTGGGTGCCTGTAGTCCCAGCTACTTGGAGGCTGAGGCAAGAGAATCGCTTAAGCCAAGAGTTGGAGGTTGCTTTGAGCTGTGATGCCACAGCACTCTACCAAGGGCGACATAGTGAGACTCTGTCTCAAAAAAAAAAAGAAAGATCAATATACGTAAATCTATAAAGGTAATTCAGCACATAAACAAACTGAAAAATAAAGGCCATCTGATTCTCTCAATTGATGCAGAAAAAAGCTTTTGATAATATCCAGCATCCCTTCATGATCAGAACATTTAAGAAAATTGGTATAGAAGGGACATTTCTTAAACTAATAGAGGCCATCTACAGCAAACCCACAGCCAATATCATATTGAATGGAGTTAAATTGAAATCATTTCCACTTAGATCAGGAACCAGGCAAGGTTGCCCATTGTCTCCATTGCTCTTTAACATTGTATTGGAAGTTTTAGCCATTGCAATTAGGGAAGAAAAGGCGATCAAGGATATCCACATAGGGTCAGAAGAGATCAAACTTTCACTCTTCACAGATGACATGATCGTATATCTGGAAAATACTAGGAATTCTACTACAAAACTTTTAGAAGTGATCAAAGAATATAGCAATGTCTCAGGCTACAAAATCAACACCCATAAATCTGTAGCCTTTATATATACCAACAATAGCCAAGCCAAAAAAAGTCAAGGACTCTATTCCTTTCACAGTAGTGCCAAAGAAGATGAAATATTTGGGAGTTTATCTAACAAAGGACGTGAAAGATCTCTATAAAGAGAACTATGAAACTTTAAGAAAAGAAATAGCTGAAGATGTTAACAAATGGAAAAACAAACCATCCTCATGGCTGGGAAGAATCAACATCCTTAAAATGTCTATACTACCCAAAGCAATATATAATTTTAATGCAATTCCTATCAAAGCTCCAATGTCATATTTTAAAGATCTTGAAAAAATAATACTTCATTTTATATGGAATCAGAAAAAACCTCGAATAGCCAAAACATTACTCAGAAATAAAAACAAAGCAGGAGGAATCACACTACCAGACCTGAGACTGTACTATAAATCGATAGTGATCAAAACAGCATGGTACTGGCACAAAAACAGAGAAGTAGATGTCTGGAACAGAATAGAGAACCAAGAGATGAATCCAGCTACTTACCGTTATTTGATCTTTGACAAGCCAATCAAAAACATTCAGTGGGGAAAAGATTTCCTATTTAACAAATGGTGCTGGTGAACTGGCTGGTGATCTGTAAAAGACTGAAACTGGACCCACACCTTTCACCATTAACTAAGATAGACTCTCACTGGATAAAAGATTTAGACTTAAGACATGAAACTATAAAAATACTTGAAGAAAGTGCAGGGAAAACTCTTGAAGGAATCGGCCTGGGTGAATATTTTATGAGGAAGACTCCCCAGGCAATTAAGCAGTATCAAAAATACACTACTGGGACCTGATCAAACTAAAAAGCTTCTGCACAGCCAAGAACATAGTAAGTAAAGCAAGCAGACAGCCCTCAGAATGGGAGAAAATATTTGCAGGTTATACCTCTGATAAAGGTTTAATAACCAGAATCCACAGAGAACTCAAACGTATTAGCAAGAAAAGAACACGTGATCCCATCTCAGGGTGGGCAAAGGACTTGAAGAGAAACTTCTCTAAAGAAGACAGATGCATAATCTACAGACACATGAAAAAAAGCTCATCATCCTTAATCATCAGAGAAATGCAAATCAAAACTACTTTGAAATATCACCTAACCCCAGTAAGAGTAGCCCACATAACAATATCCCAAAACCAGAGATGTTGGCGTGGATGTGGAGAAAAGGGCACACTTCTACCCTGCAGATGGGAATGCACACTAATACGTTCCTTTTGGAAAGATGTTTGGAGAATACTTAGAGATCTAAAAATAGACCTGCCATTTGATCCTATAATTCCTTTACTAGATTTATACCCAGAAGACCAAGAATCACAATATAACAAAGACATCTGTACCAGAATGTTTATTGCAGCCCAATTCATAATTGCTAAGTCATGGAAGAAGCCCAAGTGCCCATCGACCCACGAATGGACTAGCAAATTGTGGTACATGTATACCATGGAATATTATGCAGCCTTAAAGATGGAGACTTTACCTCTTTCATGTTTACATGGATGGAGCTGGAACATATTCTTCTTAGCAAAGTATCTCAAGAATGGAAGAAAAAGTATCCAATGTACTCAGCCCTACTATGAAGCTAATTTATAGCTTTCATCTGAAGGCTATAAGCCAACTATAGCACAAGAATATGGGGAAAGGGCCAAGAGAGTGGAAAGGAGGGGGGAAGTTAGGGTGGAGGGAGAGTAATGGGTGGGGCCATATCTACAGTGCATCTTAGAATGGGTACAGGCAAAACTTACTAAACACAGAATACAAATGTCTACATACAATAACTAAGAAAATGCCATGAAGGCTACGTTGAACAGTTTGATGAGAATATTTCAGATTGTATATGAAACCAGCACATTGTACCCCTTGATTGCACAAATGTACACAGCTATGATTTAACAATAAAAAAAAACAAAAAAAAAATAAAATTAAATTAAAATAAAAAATAAAATAAAGAAAATGTATCTATTTTCTAATCCTGAAAGCAACCACGCTGGAAAAGTCATAACAAAGCTCAAGTGTTTATTAGGAATTAAAAATACTGTAAATAAGCCATACAATTCATTTCACAGTAAACTAAACAAACTTTTTTTTTTTTTTAATTTTACTTTTCAGGGTTTTTTCCTTTTTTTTTTTGTTTTTTGTTTTTTTGAAGGGCAAGACGGCCATTAAGGAAGAACAATACAGCTCAAATGGGAAGGAGATACAGGGAACAATTACAGAAACGCAGTGCACACGCTCCTGACTGATGGGTCTGCTCTGATGGCAAACCTCTTCCTGGGCATCCATTGTGTTAAAATAGAAAGATTTGGCCTACATTCTCCAGGGAGATATCCCATTCCTGCCCTGTGTATGGACAGTCTCGTAATACATTTCTTAAAAGAACCCAAGGACTCGCCGGTCTGGGGTTCTAAATCTCTAACCCTATGCATTATTTGGTGACCCTCCGGAGAGCTGATACAGGCCGGCCACCAGGGACAGATGGGCACCGGGACTCTGCTGAGTGTTGTGCTTTCACATTCGGAACCGTCTGGATTCTTTGCATAGTTACCTTGGATATCACTAGATGATTCAGGAATGGAAAAGACACTCACACCTCGGGAGGAGACTGTCAGGCAGCCCATTCTTATAAAATAAAGGCCGAGGGGCTTCCCCTCCACCCCCTCCTGCTTCAGAACTGACATTTATGAGTTTTAACCAGTTTAGGTGGAAGACAACAAGTGAGCTCTTTCATAAAATCTTCAGCCAGAAGTATAAAAAAAAGAAGTAAAATTCATTTTCCTTAAAGACAATTAGAAATAAAAGTCCCTCCCCCCTTTTTAAATTTGAAATCTGCCAGCCAGACAGGATTTTTGAGGTTAATCTGCTTCTGTTAATCCTACACTGAAGCCACTATCATTTTTCTCTGACACGAGAAACATCCCTTCTGAAAGCCACCTCTTTCTGGCTGGGCCTTCAAGGAAACCAACCCAAAGCAGAAGCAGAGACCTGGAGAAACCAATAGGGTGTGGTTGTAACTGTAAATAAATTAATTGGGGACAAAAGTACAATGCCTTGGTGTTCAGATGGCATCTACCGGTCTTGAAGAGGGGACGAGAAGTTGAGGTGGGGGCACATGGGAGAAAACAACACATTTTTTTGGTCATGAGAAATTGGACTTTAAATCCGCACCCTGCACAAACGATTCATTTAGATCTTCTCGTGAATCTTTTCCACTTTCACAAATAACCTATCCAGATCATTTCTCAGGTCATCCAGTAAACCCTTGGCTGATTCCAGGTTGTTCTCATTGGTTTCTATTTTGACGGAGTATGCAACCAAACTGTCCACGGCAGTCCTGAGCATTTTCAAGTCCGACTCCACTTTGCTCACTGAGGATTTCAGGTTGTCTAGGGAAGAAAGTCTGTCCAGGACGTCCTGAGGCGGCAGACGGGCGGCCTGGGCGCGGTCCTGGCTGAGCAGCGCATGTACCTGCTCCTGCACCTTCTGTAGCGACTCCACGGTGCTGGGGAGCTCGCCCACGCTCCTCTTTAGCTCCTCCACGTCGCTGTAGAGCGCGAGCTGGGCCTCACCCAGGCTCCTCACGGTGCCGGCCACACCATCCTTGTCTGCCTCTGAGGAGGATGCCAGGCCTTCCAGTCGGCCCTGCAGGGAGGCCAGGCGCTGCTCATGCTCCTGGCTCTTGGACAGGAGGGATTCCAGGCTCTCCGTCTGGCGCACGGTGGCCTCCTGCACAGAGTGGACTCCATCCTCCACGTGCTGGAGCCTGGAGTCCAATCCCTGACTCGTTCTCTGAAGCGCTTCTAGGGCAGCAGAGTGTTTGAAGACTCCATCTTCGTCCGGCCTGTGGGAATCGGCCTTCAGTTGGCTTAGCTCTTCCTCCAGTCTCCTGATCTCCTCCGGGAGGCGGGAAACGGACTCCTCAGACCGGAGAAGCTTCTCCGTGAGGGCCTGCAGGGCGAGACGCTCCGTATCCACCGCCTCCTTGAACACCTGCTGCTCCTGCTTGAGGCTCACCAGCTCCCTGACCTCTGTGTAGACGTCAGCCTCCATGGTCCGGAGGGTGCTCCTCAGTCCCTCCACGTCCCTCTCTCTGGTCTTCGCAGAGGCTTGTATTTCCTTCACAGCTTCCTTCAAGGCTTTCAGATCCTGCTTGTACCCCTCAGATGCTTCCAAAGAGGCGACCTTCGCCTTCACGTCATTGATTTCCTTCTGGCTCCTCTTCTGGACATCGGTGAAGATGGCAATGTTGTCATTGATGGACTTGGTGAGCTCTGTCAGCCTTTCTTCCACAGTGTTCTCCAGGGATGTGAAGTCCCGCTCTCGGGCATCCTTCACCACGTGGATCCCATCGGAGAGGTCTTTGAGAATCTCGTTCTGGAGTTTCTGCAGAACTTCACTGATCCGGTTGACTTCACTCTCCCCTTGCTTCACAGCTTTCTCTGTGAGGTCTTGCTTATGTTGGGAGCTTCTCAAGATGGACTCAAAAGTCCCAAATGTAGCTTGCAGAGACTGAACCTGTAACGAAAACCCGGGTGTTAATTGCTGAGAACAGCTGATGAGTTTTATACAACACAACTTTTTAGGTGTCCCCAGCCTCCAGGTTCCCTCTCTTCCAGAAGGGAATCACAATCTTCATTTGGAGAAACATCTTCCCACACACAGACCATGTGGTTTGGGGGGGGGGTCAACCCTAGGGCCCCCTCCAAGTGCTCTGGGGATGGTCAGTAACCCAGGTCTGTCTAATCAGCGCTTTCTACCCACCCACTCCCACCTGGAGCCCCAGGAAATAGCCCAGGAATGGGCATGTGGCCTAAAGCAGGTCATAGAGGCAATTCTAGGACTTCCATTAAGACTACTGGGCAAGCACCTCTCTTGGATGGCTAGCTATAGGATGAGGCAACACAAGGAATGCAAATATAAGAAGTAAGCCCGCACAGAGGGAAGCAGAGCTGGGACACAGGAAGATGAAGTTCAGAAGACATAATCCGAATGCCTAGACACAGCTACACCTGAAGGAATCTACTCTTCACCTTTTTAGCTTGAACCACTCAATTCTTCCTATCTCATTAAGCCACTGTGGGATCAGCTCCCCGCTCCTACAATTGAGAGAAGACCACAAGTTTTCAAAGGACCAAGACTGAGGCACGGGGAAGACACTGGGCTGGAAGTTAAGAGGTTAAGTGTCTGGGTCTCTACTCTACTTCCAGCTGTGGCCCTAAACAAGTCACTGTCCTCCCTGGACCTCAGTGTCCTCACCTGCAAAATGTGAGCCAGATGACGCTTTAGCATTCTCTGGCTTTGTGAACACATTATGATCTTGTTTGCCACTCACTATAGGTTCATTCTAAACTAATTCTACTCTACATAAGGCCTGACCTGAGAACTAGCGGGGAAGAGTATAGTATGCTGATTAACATATAACCTGGGCCTTATCCTGGTGTGGTAGAAAGTGCCACCTTTGTTGCAAAGGGAAAGAAAAAGAAAGACAAGAAAAAAAGAACCAGACTCTATCAAGTCCCCAGGTCTAACCACTAATTCACAAAAAATATGCAAGAGAAAGACATGCTGTGAGAATGTAACCATCCAAATCCAGAAAACTCTATGGGATGAATGACCAGGATCTTCAACAATTAAGTGGCATTTTAAAAGTGGAGAAAGATAGCAAACAACTATAGATTAAAGAAATTTAAGAGACTTTTCAATCAAATATAATCTGCGGCTTTTATATGAGTCCTGATTCAAACAAACCAACTGTCAAAAACACATTTTTGAGCTCGGTGTGATGGCACATGCTGGTAGTCTGAGGTAGGAGGATCCCTGGAGCCAAGTTCTGCCTGGCTTCAAATCCAGCCTGAGTAACATTGTAAGACCATGTCTAAGGTGGCTCATGCCTGTAATTCTAGCACTCTAGGAGGCCGAAGTGGGTGGATTACTTGACCTCAGGAGTCAGAAACCAGCCTGAGCAAGAGGGAGACCCCCATCTCTAAAAATAGCTGGGGTTCGGCGCCTGTAGCTCAAGCGGCTAGGGCACCAGCCACATACAGGAGCCTAGCTGGCAAGTTCGAATCCAGCCCAGGCCTGCCAAACAACAATGACAACTATAACCAAAAAATAGCTGGGTGTTGTGATGGGCGCCTGTAGTCCCAGCTACTTGGGAGACTGAGGCAAGAGAATCACTTAAGCCCAAGAGTTGGAGGTTGCTATGAGCTGTAATGCCATGGCCTTCTACCCAGGGTGACAGCTTGAGACTCTGTCTCAAAAAAAATAATAATAATAAAAGAAAAAGAAAAAGAAAAATAGCTGGGAACTGTGGCAAGCACCTATAATCCCAGCTACTTGGGAGGCTGAGGCAAGAGGATCACTTGAGCCCAAGAGTCTGAGGTTGCTGTGAGCTGTGATGCCACAGCACTCTACCAAGGTTGAAAAAGTGAAGACTGTCTCAAAAAATAGAAATAAAAATTAAAAATAAATAAGTTTTAGGAAGAATCAGCAGAATCCGATTCTGGACTGGGTATGAGATGACATTCATGAATTACTATAAACTCTGTTAGGTGTGATATGTCAAAAGAAACAAAGAAAGGGGTAGAAAGGAAAGGAAAGGAAAAGGAGCCCTTATCAGTCAGAAACAAATCCTTAAATACTTTGGGTGAACTAATATGTCACTCAAGGCTTCATTTTAAAATTAGTTCCTAATTCACTATCCACGGGTCTGCCAAGGCAGCACCAGCCAAGTTTTCAGAGAGCTTAGAACTCAGCTGCCAATATGTTCTGAAGCCCTGGACCTATCCACGCCTGATGAATCTTCTGGATTCAGAACAGGCCAGCCTCTCTGCCTGTGCTATGGCCATTCAGAAGAACTGGGCCATTTTCTAATACCAAGAGCACCACCTATGTGGGCACCAAATAGGGCAGAAGAGTGGTTCAGAGTCAGACTGTTCTAACTCCAGCCAAAAAAAAATGAGAGCAGGTAAAGGTGGTGATGGACTGAAATAAGAATGGCAAAAACTTCATAATTATTAAACCCAGGGTGCATTATACTATTCTCTTTGTTTATGCTTGAGCGTTACCATGGCAAGTAGTTAAAAAATAAAGTAGTGTGGGCTCTACAGCCAGCCTGCTTAGGTTCAAATCCTAGATTTGACACTTCCCAGCTGCGTGATCTTGGGGGAAGTTATTTGGCCTGTCTGTGCCTCGGTTTCCTCAGCTGCATGATGAAAACAAAAACAGTGCCTGACACGTAGGATTGTCTTTGGGAGAATTAAGCAAATTAATGTATGCAAAGTGCTTAAGGCATGCCTAGCACATAGTGAATGCTCAATAAACAGAACCCCAGAAGTCTGCAGATTGCTAGGGGCATCCTCAGCCCAAGGCCAAAGGGCAGAACAGACTGAAACCACAGCAGAAATGCCAGCAGCATGCCTCGGCTCTAGCCCCAAACCCACAGCGACCAGCTCTGTGAGCATCAACAAGTCCCATTCCCTTTCTACATCCCAGGTGCCTCATCTATTAACCAACAGTCTCTAAAGCCCCATCTAGTTCCATCAGTCTGTTCTTCTCAGACAGATTAGAATAAAGTTCTCTGGGACTTCAGAATATTATGCCATTTCCCTGCCCAACCAAATGTAACCTGAGTCATAAAGGGCACTTTACCACAGTTCTTGAGAGAACTCATTTGGGAAACTAGGTTATTAAATCACAGTATCTGCCTGTTCTAAGCTCAGCACTCAGAACAGAGAGAGGTGTGAGAACAAGAGCACAGTACCTGCAACATGGTAGGCGTTGAGCCAATGTTTCCTGAATGAATCATAGAATGAATGAATTCAGAGCAAAGCCCAGTGAGCTGGTCCCTTTCCCCTCTGATCCCCGATTATCATCCCTAACCTGGGCTGGCTCTTTACAAATGGTTAGGAAGAGAACTAGATCAGAAGTTGGGGATAAAACCAAACCAACCAAGCCCCAACAGTGCTCCCCTACTAAGGGTGTTGTGATATTCATCTTTATGTCTGAAGAACTCATTATAATCAATATGCATTGGAATTATCTGTTTCCTCAATAAATGTGGGGGATACCCACTGAGTGGCAGGCACTGGGCATGATGCCAAAGATGAAACACTGGTGAAGACAAGATCCTTGTACTCAAGCAGCTCACAACCTAGTGTGCATGTGGTGGGGCATAGGGAACCCTGGCTTTTAACAGTGGTGGCTGTTAGCAGTAGTTGATGGTTGACATTGAACAGGTACTTACCATGTACCAGTAACTATGCAAAGGATTTCAGAGACATTACCTTACTATATCCATATCATAATCTCCTGAGTTAGTGGTTTTCATGAGGAAATTGGTAAATGGTACATCAAAATCCCAGAACGTCTGATTTCAGAACCTGAAGTCTTAGCCACTATGTGATACAAATACCTGGAAGGGAGGCTGTTAGCACCTGTTGCCCTGACACTTGTCCTAAGAATCAAGACAAAACAAATAAAGAAAAGACAAGAGAATTCCCTCTTCCACAAGTAGGTCCTAATGTCATTAAACTGTCTCCATCAGGCCTAAGTCTACATTTACAATCACACTATGCCACCCTGGGTCTGTCAGGGCAACATACACTCTAAGAGGGCCTGGAACTGAACATTTTCTAAAGCCCTGGACCCACTTGTGCCTACTGAATCTTCTGGGTAAAAAAAGGTCAGTCTCTCTGCCTGTGCTACATCCATTCAGGAGATCTGAGCCATTTTCTAATACTACGAACACCTAGAAAACAAGAAAGACCAGGTGGACACCCAACTCCAATTCCAGGCACACCTCTTACTATCTGTGTAAGTAACACAACCAGTCCTCAGCCGTTCCATCTATAAAATGGTTAAGTGGCATTTGCCTTAGAGGGTGGCTAGAAGGACCAAAACCGTGGTGATAAAGCATTTAATAGCATGCTTGACCCACAGTGAATAGTAATTATGAATAATACTGTAAGTACATTTCCCTGCTAAGAACAAAACCCTATCTCCACCAAGTCTCGCAGTTATAAGGGGTTCAAAATTAGGTTGCCAACTGCCAACCTTCCCTCCCTCACAATTTCCTAAATGTTACTCTGCCACAGGTAGGGTTACCACCTCCTGTCCCTCAAACATTCTCAAGATTGTCCCCCAGCCTGTGTGTTCTTCACATTTCCTTCAAACACTTATCGATCACCAACTAGATGGCTGATGCTACCCTGACCACGGGGACACAGGCCTAGGGAAATTTTGCACCCTCCTTCTTCTAAACTTGCACAGGAGTTACCCTCAAATGATATCTCCTAGTGTGATTCACAAGTACAATGTCTTTCGCTTTTTTGTACCCTCTAATGGGCCGACACATGAGTACAGCATGTGACTATCAGACTTCTAAAAGCATTATGACTGATTAGCAAGTAAGTGGGTAAAAGACAGGAGACAAAGAGGCTAGTGAGTCCATTTTTTAAGATGATTTGACATTCAAGATAGGCAAAGCAGCACTGCCTACTTAATTCTCTTAGAAAAGTCACCTCCCTTGGCCTGCAGCATTTAGCAGGCTGACTCATTCCAGTTGCTCTGCCAGTCTTAAGAGAAAATTCCTAGTCCTGCAAACTCAACAAAAGCAGACAGTAACTTGGCAGGACAGGCAGCATGCTGGGAACAGGAGGCAGTAGCTCCAGGGTCAGAAGTGGCGGGATTTTTTGTTTCAGTCTTGCAACCAACTTTCATTGAGCAATGACATGAGTGGAGGCCGAGAATGAGATCCAAGGGACTGCACTTGGTCTGGACAAACCGCAGAAAGGTAGAAGCTAAGCAACTCTGTCCTGAGAGCTGGGTCTAATCCATACCTGAAATAGGCCCTTCAGACCCTTAACAGGGCAGTGGCCTAGACATTCTCACACATCTGGCACAACCACTGAGGACCTTTTTCAATTCAGTTTATCTCTAGAAACCTCAATTTTCTGGTCTGGAAAATGGAGTAAAAAACGTTAGTCCTTCCTCCCCCAGGGGGTTGCTATGAGGATGAATAGTATGTGAGTAAGCTCCCTAAAACCACATAAATGTGTCTAGGAGTCTTACCAGTATGACCCAGTATTTTTGTTTGGCCTTTCCTTCCCCTGAAGCTGAAACAGGACTTCTTCAAAGGCCCATAGGGACTCGCCGGTCCAATACAAAACAAGGGGCTTCCTAAAAACAGATACTATTTCATTTGAACTTAACTAATGAATAAGAACATCAGTTTTTCCTACTCCAAGCTCTGAGTCTCCCAGTGGCAGAGCTAAGGTGCGGCCTTGCCTGTGGCTCCCAGAGATGCGCTGGCTTCCCTTCCAACCTCCTTTTCAGACAACTCTGTCCATTCAGCGCTTCCTAATCCAAAAAGAATGGGCTCCCCGAAGCCTGCCGGCTTCCTTACAGGTCACCGCTAATGTCCTGTGACAGGCCCTTGGCCCACCCTCCCAGGCCGTCCCGACCATCCTCTTAACGGTCCGTCTCTGGGGACCGAATCCTCCGCGGCCATTAACAAAGAGGGTCTGGGGGACTGCCTCGTAACTTGATCGGGTGGAAGGGGGGGAGGGTTATCCAGGCCGGAGTCCACAAGGACGGGCAGCCGACTTCGGCCACCTGGCCTGGGCAGGGAGGGTTAGGGGCCAGCCGGGAAGGTAGGAGGGGCCCCAGGCGCGGGCCCGGGGGCCACGATCCGTGTGGGGGAGGGGGCTGGGGTACCCACCTTCTGCTCGACGCCCTGCAAGCCCTGGCCCAGCTCCTCTCTCTGCCGGGAGAAGTCCTGGTGGCTACGTCGGACCTGCTGGACCTCCTCCAGGACGTGGTGGACACACCAGCCCGAGAAGGCGGCCGCCGCCACCAGGGCGAGGTAGAAGAGAAAGTTGAGCGCGCGGCCCAGCCTGCGCGAGCAGGACGCCGAGGACGAGGCGGCGGCGGCGGCGGCGCCGGAGGACCTGCCGCCGCCGCGGTGGCCGCCCTTGCCGTGCGCCTGGTTCTGCGGCTGCTGCTGCGGGTGCTGCGGCGGGTGCGGGGCGGGCGGCGGCGGCTGCTGCGGCGCCGGCGGCGGCTTCTTCGCCACGTCATCCGCGCCGCCCGACGGGTGGGCGCCCTTCTCCGAGGGGCTCGCGGCGCCGTGGCCGCCCTTGGAGCCCCTTTGTTTGGCCGAGGGCATGGCGGGCGCAGCGGCGGCCGGGGCCGCGGGCTGGGAGGCGGGCGATTGGGGCGCGCGGCCCGGGAAACTTGCTCGGGCTCCCCCGGGGCTGGGCGAGCGGCACGCGGGCGCTGCTGGCGTCGGAGCGGCCGAGAGAGCGGGCGGCAGAGGAGGGAGGCCGGGCCGAGGAGGAAGGAGGAGGGGGCCTGCCTCCGCCGGCGCGGCGCCGACCCCGCCTCCCGGGAAGGGAGGCCGAGCGCGCCGAGCTGGGAGCGCCTGCCACGCACGCCGGGCCTCCGGGCGGCCCCTCCTCCCCGCCGCCACGACCCCAAAGAGGGCGGGCCGGGGGGGCGGCCGGCGGGAGGGGGTGGCCGATCCGGGCCTGCGGCTGCGGGCCGGGAGGCGGGGGGTGGCCCGGCTGGGTCTGCGGACGCTGGCGCTGGCACGGGGGTGGCTGCGAGGGGAGGGGACCCGAGGCGGCCGCAGCGGGGAGGGCGCCGGGCGGGTTCTACGGTGGCCGGGGGTGGCAGCTGGGGTGGCCGAACGGAGGGGGCGGAGGACTGGATCGATCCGCTGGCAGCCGAGCAGCGTCCAACGGAGTCCGGGGTGGGTGGCCAGGTGGGGCCGGAGGTACGAAAGCCCGGGCTGGCCCTGAGCAGGGGGCCAAGTGCGAGCCTTCCCACTCCTCTCGGCCAGTGCGGAGAGAAGAAATGAAGGGGGCGCCGGAAGAACCCTGACCCTGGGAGTGGGAGTCTGGGTGGGAGCTGATCTCGGGCCTTTCTGCTGGGAATTGGGGGAATCCCCTATTTTCGCCCTCCCAGCCGAGCCACAGGGCTGGGCCTCTGCTCTTTCCTGGGGTTTGAAGGCGGAGGCACAAGGGCTATCTAAAAACCGGTGGGCTTTGGAGTCGTGCTTGGTAAGAGTTAGCAAAGATTCCTAGACTTGCAGTTCAAGTCAGTTCAAGGAAACGCGTTTATTGAGCTTCCCTGTTAGCTAAGACAGCTAGGTGTGGACAGCTCGTTACTTTTTCTGGAAGCCCTTTCAACTCTTTGCTCTTTGGTGATCAAGAAGTCGGTCCACAGCCCCTACTTTGAACAGACTCTGGACTGGGTACTGGGAGACTAGTAGTAGACGCAAGGAAAGGCAGGCAGATCAGGGCTGCCCCCCTTACCTTTGGAGAAGAAAATAGAGTAATGCCAGGCTCTGTGCTTAGCGTCTTACACGTGTTCTTAAAACTTCACAGAAGACCTATAAGGTAGGAATTATTCTTACCCATTTTATAGGAAAGAAATTGAGGCTGAGCCTTCACTCTCCCCTGATGGACTCAAAGTCACGCAAAACTGTAACCGGAATCTCCATCTGCTTCTTCCAGAGATTCTGCAGCTTAATCACTTCAGAATGGGAAGGAAACTGAGGCCTAGGGAAGTTAAGCAACTTGCCTTCTCCCTTAGGCTAGTTAGACCTGGGGCAGGCACAGAACTTCATTCCACTGCTTTCCCAGTGAGTGGTGACTAGGAGTGTCTGATAAGGATGCTATTTCTTCAGCCTGTTTTGCAATTCTGTTAAAAAAAAAAAAAAATCCCTGTCCTTAAAAGCCTATAGGTTTCACCTTTAATGCCACCTTTTTTATACTTTCCCTATAATACCACTTGATACCCCTCTTGGGACATAAGCAAATAATTGCAACAACTGGCGTAATACATGCTAGTACAATTTAGCAAACCTTTGTTGAGGGCCCACTATGTGCCTCTCCTTGAGGACAGGAAGCAACCATTGTTTATATTTCTCTTTGAATCTCATAAGGCACTTTTTTTTTATTTTTTTATTAATTTATTTTTATTGTTAAATCATAGCTGTGTACATCAGTGCAATCAAGGGGTACAATGTGCTGGTTTCATATACAATCTGAAATATTCTCATCAAACTGTTCAGCGTAGCCTTTGTGGCATTTTCTTAGTTACTGTATGTAGGCATTTGTATTCTGTATTTAGTAAGTTTCGCCTGTACCCTTTCTAAGATGCACTGTAGGTGTGGCCCCATCCATTACCCTCCCTTTTAAACATCTCTAGCGAATGAATGAACACTTATGCCTGCCCTCAGGGAGACTGCATTACTTGGAGAAATACGCAGAAATATAAACAGGGTTAATTGCATAAATTGAGAATATAAATGTAGGGCGAATTTGGAAAAGTTGTACAAGGGAAAAGCTTTGAGGGACATCGGGCTTCAGCAAAACTTTGAAGAGTAATTTGCCTGTGAGGAGAGCAGGGAGGATATTTCTGTAGCGGAAATGGGGTGAGCCCAGAACACCTGTTGGACTTGAGGGTTTGTGTTGCAATAGGGAAGAAAGAGATGAGCTGGGTGGAGTGGCTCCAGATTGCAGAGGGCTGTAGAAGCCAGACAGGCAGGCAGAAGAGTGGCTACTATTATGGGAGGCCAGAGTAAATTATAGCAAATTCTGGACTAGAAACATACCTAGCCATCTGCCCCAGACAAGAGAGGAAGGTCCTTATTTCAGCTAAATACCAGATGCCTCCTGGCTCTTGAGGGCACAGGACTTTGACCTGGGGGTGTGTGAAGACAGCTAAAAACTAACTCCTCAGAAGGTGCCCTGAAGAACCTTGTTTAAAAAGTGTTCAGCTAACTTTGGGTGGTATTTAAAATCGCTAGGGTATAAAAAGACATTGACCCCCTTCAAGGAGTCCTCTTTGTAAGGGGCAGAAGCCATGATAACTCGCAAAGCACTTTGCTGGGACCAAACCAACCTCTGGCCTAGGACGCAAGAGCCCTGCTTTTTTAGCCTTATCTCTGTCCCCAAACTATGTGACCTTGAGAAGTATACCTAACCTCTTCTCTGGATTTCAGGGTCACCCATTCTATAAAGTGCATCTCTAAGGACCTTTCTTATTATATTCTATTTCTTTGAGTAAAAGTCATCTGATTGTTATCAGAAAAAAATCAGTGGTAATTTGATTTTTAAAAATTGATCCAGACTGCAGGCCAGATATGAGAATGGAGGGTTTCTAGGCTTCTCGCCTCTATTGAGCTCCAGAAGAATAAAGGGCAGGGAAGAAGCTTGAGTTTGCCTCTCACTCTTTTCCCTCTGGGAGGTAGTGAGTATAATGGTTAAGACACAGACTCTGGAATAGACTAACTTCAGAGTGTGACCTCTCTGAACCTCAGTGTCTTCATCTGTAAGATGGGAGTGGTGAAAAACCACATCACCAGGTTGTTGTGAAGATTAGATAAAAGATACCATGTGATGCTGGGCACATGTCAAGGCTTAGTGAATAAAGGATAGCCAGTAAAATTTTCAGAGTCATTGAAGGAAAATATAGCTTCACAGAGCTTCTATGTTCAGATTTCAACGATTTTCTTTCGTCATTATTTCTCAGAGCTCCCAGGACTATATGTGGCTCACAAACCACAGGCTATGATGTGTTTAACTTTAAAAAAAGCAGGCAGTGTTTTTCTCTGAAGTGTGGCTTCTGTGTGGTGTTCAGTTACAGCTGGAGGGGGAGGCTGGTGGGCAGTCCTGAAAGTGTGTCTTCTAGGACAGGAAGGGACCGACTGTTCTTGGAGATTTCCACTCTTCTACCCCGTTTTCCACGTCAGCAGAGCACACATTGAGAGGGGTTTCTCTTCA
Source organism: Nycticebus coucang (assembly GCF_027406575.1). NCBI lineage: Eukaryota > Metazoa > Chordata > Mammalia > Primates > Lorisidae > Nycticebus > Nycticebus coucang. The sequence continues at coordinate 16,592,742 of NC_069782.1, read as the reverse complement.
GCTTTTCCTCCTGATTTTGGGTCCCCTATCCCGTTGCCTCTTCTTCCTCCCTAAAGTACCTTGGATGGTTGGGCATGTGGGCGGAGAAGAGGAGGAGACAGAGACTTCTCTTTCTTTCATCCAGCTGAGTAAAAATGCCTCCCAGCACGCTAGGACTGCATGGACCATAAATTATAAGGTTGAGCTTTCTGAGCCTGCAGCCCTCTGGTTTTCCACGGTCAGTTAGAACCCCCCAAATGTAATTTAAAAAAACCCTGTTATGGTCCATTGTCTCTTCTCTGCACCAGGTTAACAACCCCCCCTCCCCCAGAGGCCAAGGCATGTGCCTGACTGTCCTGCATACTGAAGGGTGTCAGCCATGGGCTATCCTTTACAGTTTGGCTTTAGATCCCAGCTTCAGGGATTCACATTCTAGGGAGCTCTCCAAGTCCACGTGCTACAGCTCCATGCAGAAGGGGAAGGCCTCAGCAGGGGCACCTCTTTGCTGAGGGCTGGGTATGTGGGAGCATTTTGATGCTACTATAACCATAAACAGCTTTCCACTTGTTTTGCAGCCCTACATTAAGTGCTTAATAGCATCTCTGGCCTCATGGGGAGAACTTGAGGAGGGGGTAAGACCAAAGGATGGCATAAGGGTAGGAGGCAACAAAGGCCTCATGTTCATAACATTGTGAACACGTAAAACGGTTTTACTTTTGATGCCATTTTGTTAAATTGACCATATCCTAAAAGCTGACCGTTCAACCTCCTTTAAACTCTGGTTAACAGATCCGTATCCTGGGGTAATATCAAGTGATAATGTCTATTAAAGTATTTTTTATTTCTTTTTATAAAAGTATTTTTTAAACTAAAAAGTGATGAATAGGCTTGACGCCCGTAGCTCAGTAATTAGGGCGCTGGCCACATACACTGGGGCTGGTGGGTTCGAACCCAGCGCGGGCTAGCTAAACAACAATGACAACCAAAACAAAAAAAAAATAGCCGGGCCTTGTGGCAGGCGCCTGTAATCCTAGCGACTTGGGAGGCTGGAGGCAAGAAAATCACTTAAGCCCAAGAGTTTGAAGTTGCTGTCAGCAGTGATGCCACAGCACTCTACCCAGGGCGACAAAGTGAAACTCTGTCTCAAAAAATAAATAAATAATAAAAAGTGATAAATGATGTTCACTTATATCTCTCCCTATGGGGCAGGGTTGGGTGCCATACACAAAGTCTAAACAATGATGATAACAATGAGCACAAAGTAAGGTCTTAATAAAATGATACTAAAATTAATAGCTTTTGTTGGGTCTTTATCATGTTCAGGCGCTGTGCTAAGCACTCGGCATGCACTATCTTTTAAAGTTCACAACCACCCTGTGAATTTGTCTTCTCCTGATTTTAAAAATGAGAAAACAGAAACACAGAGCACTTAAGTAACCTGCCCTCGGTCCCATGGCTGATAAGTGATAAAGACAGGATTTGAACCCATGTGGACTCAACTGCAGAGCCCATGCTGTTAACCACCATCTAGCTGCTTACAATCATAGCAGGTCCAACCAGTGCCAAAATAGGTAATGATGATCTCTAGGGGCTGAGGATGGAGAAGTCTTCACACCCAGAGGTGGAATGAAAAACAAACAGCTCGGTCCAGGATAGCCTCTCAGCGATTACTGAAGCTCATTCATTATCAGGCAAATGAATTAGAACTTCACTCCCAAACCGAAATTTCACTGGCTTATGGATAAAGTGATCTGAAGCATCCTCCAGCTGGCACAAGTGATGTTATAGTGGGTGTTCTGGAAGGGTAGCTGCCCTGAGTGTTCTCCCTGAGGAAACGGAAGCCTTCATTTGCTCGTTTCATCTCCATGAAGAAGAGGGACCTTGTTAAGGCTGGATGGGTGCAATCACCGTGACCCTGGATGGTCAGTTGGTAAAGCCCTTGCAGCGTGAGAAGTTGGTTGGAACCCTAGTCTAAGGCAGCGAAGCCCAGGGTTTCTGTCAGTTTTGCTTTGTTGTGGGGTTATATGTTCTAGAATCAGAGAAAACTAGACCAAATCTTGGCTCTTGGCACTTAAAGTAACCTTCACCTTATTGAGTCCTGTTGTTATAGAGAATAACTGTAATACCTACCTCATAGGGATGATGTTGGCATAACACCGGTTTTCTCCCCCACATCTGCTCACAGTCTTCTGCCTCTCAGAACATGTCATTTCCGTCTATGCAGCAGCTGAGGGGACACCCTGGACTCATCTTTCTCTCACCCCATCCATGTCCAGTGTGGTCCATTAGGGCATCTTGTTGGCTTTTCCTGCAAGATACGCAGGCGTGCAGCACTTCTCACTTGTGGTGACCCCCTCAGCCACCCCCGCTGACCCAAGCCACCAGCAGCTCATGCTTGGTTTTTTTGTTAAATAAAATAATCTGCAGACCAGTTTCCCTACTTGACGTACTTGCTGCTGCCCTGTCATCTGTTTTCAGCACAGAAACCAGAGCAACTCAGTGAGACTGTGGCAGCTCATGTCACATCTCTCTCCAAAGGCCTCCAGTGACTTTCTAAGTCAGAGTAAAAGCCAGAGTTTGTGCAATGACCTCCTGGTCCTCATGTTCTGACCCTGCCACCCTTCTGATCCCATCCCTTGTTACTGCCTTTGATCACAGTCGTCCAGCCACCCCAGCCTCCTTTCTGCTTCTCATAAGCCAGGTATGTTACTAGCTGGGGCCTTTGTAATTTTGTTCCCTGTCCTGATGAACTTTACCCCCAAAGTATCCACACGGGGCCTCCTTCACTTCCTGAATTCAGATGTCGCCTCTAGATGGCCATCCTACATAAACAACTGTCCAACCCCCCCCCCAAACTGTCCTTCCTTGCTTGCTTTATTTTTCTCTCCCTTATTTATTTTTCTCTGACAGTATTTGCTTATTTAATTACTATTGCCTATCTCTTTCATTAAATTAATTTCATGAGCAGGAATTTTATGTAGCTCACTTTCGTGTCCCCAGTTCCCTTAACAGTGTCTGAAGTAGTAGGAGCTCAATAAATGTTATAACTCTCACATTATTAGAATCGCTTGGTGTAGCGCTTCTCCTTCCATATGACAACCACAAGGGAGAGCAGTGGAGGGGAGGAATCCCGTGACGAATGATCTCTGACAACGTTGATATCTGATGGTGATAAAGATAACAGCAATGATCATTATCGGAATGATGGAGATGGTGGTGGTGCTGCTGCTGCTGATGGAAACGGTGATGATGTGATGGTAAGATAGTGACGATGAGATGGCTATGATGATGGTGACCGTGACGAGGACACTGAGAAAATAATCACTAACCCTGCTGGGCTGCAGGGAAGCTGTAGTATCACATGCTCTTGTAATCTTTAACATTCACTGATCACTTACTGTATGCCGAGCACCATGCCAGGGATGTAACACGCCTTCCATCCTCAGTGAAGCTTTGATGTAGGCACCACAGCAATATTTATCCAGTTTCCTGATGAGGGTGGACAACTTATCCAAGGTGACCCAGCTTGAGAATAGGCAGGACCCAGGCATTTGATACTAAAACTCAGACTCTCAGCACGGTAACATATAGAGCTGTGATTTTCAACTGGCGTGTCAAGAGAGGAACTTAGGTGTGCCATGAAAATTTTTGAAGATCATTAATTAAATTATTTTCAAAAGAAGTTCAAAGCACAGGTAAGTATATTCTTTTTACTCTGTTTTACCTTTTTTTTTATTATTATTATTATTTTTTTTTTTTTGTAGAGACAGAGTCTCACTGTACCGCCCTCGGGTAGAGTGCCGTGGCGTCACACGGCTCACAGCAACCTCCAACTCTTGGGCCCACGCGATTCTCTTGCCTCAGCCTCCCGAGCAGCCGGGACCACAGGCGCCCGCCACAACGCCCGGCTATTTTTTTTTTGTTGCAGTTTGGCTGGGGCTGGGTTTGAACCCACCACCCTCGGCATATGGGGCCGGCGCCCTACTCACTGAGCCACGTCTGCTTTACCTTTTTTTATCAACATAAGTCGAGTGTGCCATGGAAGTTTATTTATAGGTTGAAGTGTGTTTTTTAAAAAAAAAGGTTGAAAAAAAAAAACACTGGTATATACAGATAGGAGGAGAAGGCCTATCTAGCCTTCAGATAAAAACCAGATTCTTGGTAAACATCATGAATCTCAAACTGTAGGAAGAGGGCAGGGCTGTGTCTCAGTCCGACACTGGAAATTCATCTCTCTCCGTGCTTCTCATGGATATGTTTTCTCTTAGGTATAACATAGGTAGGGAAAAAATGATGAGAACCACTGCCTTAGTGTAACATTTTTTAAAAATCCATTATAATCTGGCTCCTGCATCTCTCTGTAGTCTCACGTTGCCCGCTAATCCTTTTCTACCGTATGGTTAGCCAGACTGAGCTTTCTTGCAATTGCCCTAATTTGCTGTATTCTTTTAAGAACTGGGCTTCTTTGAGCTTTTTCCTGCCTTCACCTGGGCAAAGTGTCCGTCCTTGGTAAACCCCAACTCCCACGTGAGTCATAGATAGCACTCTTCACATTGTATTGTAATTATCTGTTGACTTATTGTCATCCACACTACAGAGTGTCCCAAAAGTCACCCATAAAGCGGCCACACATAGGGAAAATGGGAAATTGAAATTAAACTTTATTTACAAACTACTCATTACAAAATTTTACAAAATATTTATAAGATATTCTCTATGTGTTGGCTACCTCTTTGTAAAATTTTATAATGAATAGGTTGTAAATAAAGGTACATTTAGCTATAATTTCCATTTTCCCTATGAACGAGTGGCTTTTGGGGACACCTCATATAATTTTCCAGGTGGAGACTGATCTGTTCTTTTTTTATTGGCAGTATCAGACAATTTGCCTGGACTGCACTAGAGGCACTCAATATATGATGCAGGGATGGAGAGATGGTATATGACTTTGCTAAACTTCCATAACAAAATACCAAAGGCTGGATTGTTGTAAGGAACAGAAGTTTATTTTCTCACAGTTCTGGAGTCCAGACATCCAAAGTCAAGATGTCAGCAAGTTTGGTTTCTCTAAGGCCTCTCTCCTTGGCTTACAGGTGGCCACCTTCTTGCTGTGTCTTTACCTGGTCTTTCCACTGTGTGCCGGCATCCCGGTGTCTGTCTCTCCATGTGTCCCAGTTCCCTCTTCTTATAAGGACACAAGTCAGAGGAGATGAGGGCCCACTCTAACAGCCTCATTTTAACTTCCTCAGCTCTTAGAGACTTTATCTCCGAATGTAGTCACATTGTGAAGCATTGAACTCAAGGGCTTCAATATAAGAATTTTGGGGCAGAAAATCCACCTCATAACTGATTGATGATGGATACGACAGTGCTTGACTTAGAATTCTAGGCTTCTGATTCTCAGCATCCCGCATTATCAGACCACCACTGTTTAGGTGGAGGAAATGTTGGGAAAGTCTCAAAGCTTTGAAACTCAAGCAGAAGTGGGTATTAGATATAAATGCAATGTTTTTTGATGCTTCCAATAGCACCTTAAAAATATACGTTGCAAATTTAACCAGAAAATATAGAAGTGCGTGAACATGATGGACCTATGTGAATGGGGTGGAGAAGGGGCTGCAAAAACCCAGCTCCCTTGAGACCTGTCCCTGCCTTGCTCAAGGATCTGCCATATCTCTTTATTACAATCAAACCACAATGGCCAGGAATTGTGGGGGTTGTTGATGTGGGAAGTGTGCCTCTCCACCCACCTAGGATTCTACCACTCCCTGCCCTATAGTCACTTGCAAGCCTTTGTCCTTTGTTCCAGCTCTTCTCCCCAGTCTTGCAACCTGAAAGTCCCAATTGCCTCCTTCTCTAGGAAAATCTATTTCCTGACTGCCTCGTCCCACCCACCAGTCCCTTCATCATTTGAGTTCCTCACACAGGAAGAATGGTAAGGATACAAAATAGATTTGATCCTATCTGGAAGACTTGCTACGTGTGTGGCTCTGGGAAGTCACCTAACTTCTCCTGCCTCTGTTTCCTCATTAATAGGAGGAATATGTCACAGGATTCATGGGAAGTAATTAATATGAAAAAGACCATTATCACTGTAAGTTACATATGTATATAATTATCATCAAGGTGTGCCCACTAAATAAAGTTCTGCCTCTCTGTAATTTAGAACCTAATCTGGATATTTTCAGCTATAGAAAAAACAAAGATAGCACCTGTAAACTATGGTTTATAGTACCCACACCTAGGATTGTGGTAAGGTTTCAGTGAAATGATATCAAGAAAGCACACAGCAGATTCTATTTTAGGAGAGTGGAGATCATTATGTAATTAGTCTAATATCTTATCCTCAACAGGCCATAGGCTTCTAGAGGACACAACTATCCTGGTGCTTATTGTTGGGTAGAACACATAACCGGCACTAAGAAACATTTATTTCTCTTTTCTTTCTTTCTTTTTTTAATTTTTTTGAGACAGAGTCTCATTCTGTCACCCTGGGTTTGAGTACCATCATGTCGTCCTCATAGCTCACAACAACCTCAAACTATTAGACTCAAGCGATCCTCCTGCTTCAGCCTCCCGAGTAGCTGGGACTACAGGCACCCATCACTACACCCAGCTAGTTTTTCTATTTTTAGTGGGGACAGGGTCTCACTCTTGCTCAGTCTGGTCTCAAACTCCTAATTCAGACAATCCTTCCATCTTGGCCTCCCAGAGTACTGGGATTACAAATGTGAACCACCATGCGTGGCTAAGAAAGTATTTATTTCACTCAGTTCTTTGAACAAATTGGAGCATCAGGCCCAAGTGACACTGGGCCCACCATTCTATCACCTGAGACCCAGTGGCCAGAACTAGGACTTTGCTGTTTGGAGCTCAGATTAGTCTCTGTAAGGTTTTTTTTCCTAAAATGGGGTAGATGAAAGTGAGGGAACTGGAGCTCACCAGGACCCTTCCAATCACAGTAATCATCACAGGAACTCAGGAAACTTGACTGGTATAATAAACCCTCACTTAGCATCATCCACAGGTTCTGGGAAACTGCAACTTTAAGAAAAGTGACATGTAACAAAACCAATTTTACCATTGGCTCATTTATACAAATACAAGTTTAGTTCCTGTGGCATATTTTTGGTCCCAAAAATACCACCAAACTTGTAAACAAAGACCAAAACACTTCTCATATTAAACACTGAAATAAATATGAGCTATACACTCATTTAGTAAAAAAAAAAAAAAACAAGAACAATAATTTTTTACCCGATTATTCCAGTTCCGGGTCCAGAGGGACTGGAGCCCATCCTGGCAGCTCAGGGTACAAGACTGGGACCCACCCTGAACAGAACACCGTTCCATCACATCAGTGTTTTTCAACCTTTTTAATCTCATGCCACACTTGAACCTATAGTTAAACTTCCACAGTACACTTAAATTATGTTGATCATAAAAAAGGGTTAAAAAATATATATACATATATATACTTTCTGGGCTTTGAACTTCTTTTGAAAATAATTTAATGAATGACCTTTACAAATTTTCATGGCACACCTGAGATCCTCTCACGGCACACCAACGTGCTGTAGCACACCAGTTGAAAATCACTCTATCACGCGGCACACTCACACACACCCCCACACACAGATGGGCAACACGGAGACATACCAATGAACCTGACGTGCACATCTCGGGGACGTGGGAGGAAACTGGAGTACGTGTGGAAAACCCACACAGGCATGGGCAGAATGTGCAGAGTCCACACAAACAGTGACGCTGGCCGGGAACCAGTCTTTTTTTTTTTTTTTTTTTCTCATCAACCTTATAATGATACAACATTGAATGAAACATTATTCAAGGACCTGCTGGATATCGAAGAGATTGAGAGTCACTTATGAACTCCCTCTGAGTCTCTGTCAGCAGGAGATTTCGAGTCTTTAGAAAGGAGACTCTGGAGACATAGGATATCTTGTACTTTTCTCACAATGAGGAAGTCGGTATGACTTAAGCCCCTCTTGTTTCCATAAGCCCAGGACTCTTGTTCTTTCTTCAAGTGAAAACAATGCCATCCTTCTCTTGATCTATCTCTCTGATGTCCAGGGAAGGTGAAGCAGAAGAGAGCTCTCTATTCAGAAGAGGCTTTCCATTCAGCTGCAAATTGACTCTCAACCTGTTGGTTCCCTGTCCCCTGCAGCTCAAGTCCTGCCAGCACCTTAGGACTTCTCAGACATCTATGTACTCAGCACTTCCTGTCTTTTGCAATGAATGAGCACTTTCCTCCTCTCCATCCAACCAAATGCTGTTCTCTGAGTAAGAAAGCAGTAGTTTTAGAGTAAGAAAGACATTATTTTCATTTTAGAGAAAAATAAAGCTGGGGCCCAGAGTGTCTTCGTGATTAGCCTAAAGTCATGCAGCTTGTCCCTACCAAGAGTCACAACTTGAGACCACTTGTGTCTGATTCCAAACCCCTGTCCCTTTCTGCCAGCCACACTGCCTCTTGGATTAGTGACCTCCAAGGAAAACTGATTAGCAGTCAATCCCGAAATAAATATTTGGTGACAATTTAAAATACAAGGCAGTCTGGAAAATCAGTTTTTAGTGATTACTATTTTGAGGCTAGTTCCAAAACAGTTGTCAAACAGAAGTGATATCAATATGTATTTGTCAATACCTGAATGAACATCAGTGATCTGTAGTTAAGGCAGGTGGGTCTTCTGAGAAAGAGTGCTAGTTTCCATTTTCAAGAAAGGAGATCCTTTGCATTGTGAGCAGATTTGCATGAGGAATTTTCTTTTATAAAAATGGCTATGACTGTGTTATTTTCATAACAGCTGACACTGGTTCACAGGCTAAGCTGCCCAGGAGCTAGAATTATCTTTGCAACTGAGCTGAGGTGGCCCGTAGTAGAACCAGATTTTGCTTTTGTCAAGCTATGAAGGCAAGGCCTTTGTCAAGTTCAAAGCTTCTCTCCATTTCTCTAAGGAAGAAGGGTTACTCGCCAAAAAAAATACAGCCTCTTTGAAGGTTTCTGAAACCTCTGAGGTTAAAGGACAACTTCAATCTTTTTCCATTTGTCACCTGTATTTGCATGTTTTCTGTGGAAATGTCTTGCATCGGTTCATTCCAAAGGCAGTATGACACTGGCCTGGCATGGGCTGAAGGTTCATTCAAGAGGAAAAAGGGAGAATTAATTTCCCTGTCAGGTGCTAAATCAGGTATTTTATAGCTGATTTTCCATCGAATCATCACAACCCTGTTAGGTAAATATTATGTTTGTTTAAGATTGAGAAAAAAAAAACAAAACACAAAGAGACTCCTTGCAATCTGCCCAGGTAACATAGTCTACAAGTGGTACAAATGGGATTGAAATGTATGTTTGCTTGAGTCCAAAGTCCACGTTCTTTCAACTCTACTCTTTCCATAGGCTTCCTGAACCTACACCGAAATTCAGCTTGGCATTGCCTTCCCTCTCAGTCTGCTCCCTAGATACCTGACCACCTATATCTCTCATAATTTCCTCTATCAGTGCTACCTGGGGCTCTTTTTAAAAATAGATGAATCAAGGGGAGAGCAAGAGAGCGGCCGAGTAACAGCTTCCTTGCATCTGAGCACCATGAGTCCAGGGAAATAGGACTCCAGGCATCTCTGGCTGGTGGGTTCTGCATATCATCACCCCTGTGAGGATACAGAGTGCCAGCGAGAGACTTCTGGACCCCAAGAGGAGGACTAAAACAGTGGAAAACCGGCAAGTGGTCGCGTGTGTTCAATAGGTCTAAACCCGCCCGCAACTGTAAGTTCAGTAGCAGCAAGACTACAAACCGGAAAGGCCTTACCTGTGAACTGTTTTGGTGTCTTTGGACTTGGCACTCAGTTGAACTGCCTTAGGGAGAGCCTGAGTGGGAATGTGGAGAACTTTGGCTGTTGTCTAGGGCCCCAGTCTGAGCTGCTGAGCTAATAGTGTTTGGCTGTGGATCACAGGGAGCCATTGTGAGCGATCTGCCCCGGCAACCTCCGCCCTCAGGGTAGCAGAGCTAGAATCGGGTGGGAGCTGGTAACCCAGCGACCAAGTAGCCTAAGGGTGGGGTCTGAGCCGCCTTGCAGCCCTAACCCTCAGGGGCAGAGTGAGACCGGTTTTGGCACACTGGGTAAGTGGATAGCCACTTCAGCAGTGATTCCAGCGACTAGCACTTTCCTGGGAAAGCTTCTGCTCAGCAAGTTCACAAGTTCAAAGTGCCTTTTAAGTGGGCTGAAGAGAGATTTAGGGTGTCTACCTGCTGGGGTTTGAGAAATCTCCAGTCTCCAGTCATATCAGAACTGTGATTAACATCTCATACCCCAGAAGACCATGTGTTACCCAGACAATTTTCAATAACGTAAACATACTGCTTTGTTTTTGGTTGTGTTTTTTTTTTGTTTGTTTTTTTGTTTATTTTGATGTAGTTGATGTTGTTTTGTTTTTAATTTCAACCTTTTCCATACAGATCTTTTTTCTTTCTCAATTTTTCTAGTTTAATTATAATTTCCCATTGCTGCCTTTTTTAATAACTAGAACTTCATTTTTGCTAGTGTTTCTACCGCTATTATTTGGTTTTTCACCCAATATTATCCCGTAAAGTTTTCTATTTGCTTGTTTTGGTTTGATTTATAGCATTTTTGTCTTTCCTCTCTACTTGGTGGAGGTGGGGTACTGTGTCTGATCAGGTTAGCAAAGAGCTGCTGACCTCAAGGGAACCACCCAACTGGGCACCCCAAGAAGATGTTTTTTTTAAGGTTGTGTCAAAGTACCCTACTGTACACCTATATTGCTCTGTCTCCCTCTTTCTGTGTCTCTCTTCTTCTTGTCAATATTCCTTTTACCCACCCCCTTTCCTTTCTCTATTTTTTTTTTCTTTTCACTTAGTCCTCCTTTCTTTCATCCCTTTCTTGCTCTTCAACCTTCTCACCCTTCTGGTCCTGTACAAAAGGACTCATCTAACCCTTAGTCCACAGGCACAAGAACTTAAAGAGCAAGAGGAAGTGAAAGGAAAATTAGGGCAAGGAAACAGATAAAAGAAATCACTCATGAGGAAGAATCAGCAGAAAACCCCAGGCAACATGAAGAACCAGTCCAGAACAACCCCGCCAAGGGACCATGAGGTAGCTACTGCAGAGGATTCCACCTATAAAGAAATGTTAGGAATGACAGAAAGGGAATTTAGAATACACATGATGAAAACAATGAAAGAAATGATGGAAACAATGAAGGAAACTGCTAATAAAGTGGAAAATAACCAAAAGGAAATCCAAAAACAGAATCAAATAAGAGATGAACGATATGAAGAATATAAAAAGAATATAGCAGAGCTGAAGGAACTGAAACAGTCAATTAGGGAACTTAAAGATGCAATGGAAAGTATCAGCAACAGGTTAGACCATGCAGAAGAAAGAATTTCTGAGGTAGAAGACAAAGTTCTTGAGATAACTCAGATAGTAAAAGAGGCAGAAAAGAAGAGAGAGAAAGCAGAACGTTCACTGTCAGAATTATGGGACTTTATGAAGCGTTCCAACATACGAGTTATAGGAATTCCAGAAGGGGAAGAAGAATGCCCCAGAGGAATGGAAGCCATACTAGAGAATATTATAAAAGAAAATTTCCCAAATAAACACCAAAGATTCTGACACACTGCTTTCAGAGGGCTATCGGACCCTAGGTCGCCTCAACTCTAACCGAGCTTCTCCAAGACACATTGTGATGAACCTGTCCAAAGTCAAGACAAAAGAAAAGATTCTGCAAGCTGCCAGGAGTAAGCGCCAGTTGACCTACAGGGGCAAATCCATCAGAGTGACCGCAGACTTCTCTAATGAAACTTTCCAAGCAAGAAGACAATGGTCATCTACCTTTAATCTACTTAAACAGAACAATTTTCAGCCCAGAATTCTGTACCCTGCTAAGCTAAGCTTCAAAATTGATGGAGAAATCAAATCATTTACGGATATACAAACATTGAGAAAATTCGCCACAACAAGACCAGCTCTACAGGAAATACTTCAACCTGTTCTGCACACTGACCACCACAATGGATCAGCAGCACAGTAAGGACTCAGAAATTAAAGGACAGAACCTAACCTCCACACTGATGCAAAAGATAAAACTAAGCAATGGACTCTCACAAAATAAGACAAATAGAATACTACCACACTTATCAATTATCTCAATAAATGTTAATGGCTTGAATTCCCCACTGAAGAGACATAGATTGCCTGACTGAATTAAAAAACACAAGCCATCCATTTGCTGTCTGCAAGAAACACACCTGGCTTCAAAAGACAAATTAAAGCTCTGAGTCAAGGGTTGGAAGACAATTTTTCAGGCAAATGGAATTCAGAAGAAAAGAGGAGTTGCAATCTTATTTTCAGATTCATGTGGATTTAAAGCAACTAAAGTCAAAAAAGACAAAGATGGTCACTTTATATTGGTCAAGGGAAAAATACAACAAGAAGATGTTTCAATTCTAAATATTTATGCACCCAACTTAAATGCTCCCAGATTCTTGAAACAGACCTTACTCAGTCTGAGCAACATGATATCTAATAATACCATCATAACAGGGGACTTTAACACTCCTCTTACAGAGCTGGACAGATCCTCTAAACAGAAATTAAACAAAGATATAAGAGATTTAAATGAGACCGTAGAACAACTGTGCTTGATAGACGCATATAGAACACTCCATCCCAAAGATAAAGAATATACATTCTTCTCATCACCCCATGGAACATTCTCCAAAATTGATCATATCCTGGGACACAAAACAAATATCAACAGAATCAAAAGAATTGAAATTTTACCTTGCATCTTTTCAGACCATAAGGCACTAAAGGTGGAACTCAACTCTAACAAAAATGCTCGACCTCACACAAAGGCATGGAAATTAAACAATCTTCTGTTGAATAACAGATGGGTGCAGGAAGAAATAAAACAGGAAATCATTAACTTCCTTGAGCATAACAACAATGAAGACACAAGCTATCAAAAACTGTGGGATACTGCAAAAGCAGTTTTGAGAGGAAAATTCATCGCTTTAGATGCCTACATTCGAAAAGCAGAAAGGGAGCCTATCAACAATCTCACAAGCCATCTTATAGAATTGGAAAAAGAAGAACAATCTAAGCCTAAACTCAGTAGAAGAAAAGAAATATCCAAAATCAAATCAGAGATCAATGAAATTGAAAACAAAAGAATCATTCAGAAAATTAATGAAACAAGAAGTTGGTTTTTTGAAAAAATAAATAAAATAGATAAACCATTGGCCAAACTAACGAGAAATAGAAAAGTAAAATCTCTAGTAACCTCAATCAGAAGTGATAAAGGGGAAATAACAACTGATCCCACAGAGATACAAGAGATCATCTCTGAATACTACCAGAAACTCTATACCCAGAAATTTGACAATGTGAAGGAAATGGATCAATATTTGGAATCACACCCTTTCCCTAGACTCAGCCAGGAAGAAATAGAGCCCCTGAACAGACCAATTTCAAGCACCAGGATCAAAGAAACAATAAAAAATCTTCCAACCAAAAAATGCCCTGGTCCAGATGGCTTCACACCAGAATTCTATCAAACCTTCAAGGAAGCGCTTAATCCTGTACTGCAGAAGTTATTCCAAAAAATTGAGGAAGAAGGAATCCTCCCCAACACATTCTATGAGGCAAACATCACCCTGATACCAAAACCAGGAAAAGACCCAAACAAAAAGGAGAAATTCAGACCAATCTCACTCATGAATATACATGCAAAAATTCTCAACAGAATCCTAGCCAGTAGGTTACAGCTTATCATCAAAAAAGTCATACATCATGATCAAGTAGGCTTCATCCCAGGGATGCAAGGCTGGTTTAACATACACAAGTCCATAAACGTTATCCACCATATTAACAGAGGCAAAAATAAAGATCACATGATCCTCTCAATAGATGCAGAAAAAGCATTTGATAAAATCCAGCATCCTTTTCTAATTAGAACACTGAAGAGTATAGGCATAGGTGGCACATTTCTAAAACTGATTGAAGCTATCTATGACAAACCCACAGCCAATATTTTACTGAATGGAGTAAAACTGGAAGCTTTTCCTCTTAGAACTGGAACCAGACAAGGTTGTCCTCTGTCACCTCTACTATTCAACATAGTGCTGGAAGTTCTAGCCAATACAATTAGGCAAGACAAGGAAATAAAGGGAATCCAAATGGGAGCAGAGGAGGTCAAACTCTCCCTCTTTGCTGATGACATGATCTTATACTTAGAGAACCCCAAAGACTCAACCACAAGACTCCTAGAAGTCATCAAAAAATACAGTAATGTTTCAGGATATAAAATCAATGTCCACAAGTCAGTAGCCTTTGTACACACCAATAACAGTCAAGATGAGAAGCTAATTAAGGACACAACTCCCTTCACCATAGTTTCAAAGAAAATGAAATACCTAGGAATATACCTAACGAAGGAGGTGAAGGACCTCTATAAAGAAAACTATGAAATCCTCAGAAAGGAAATAGCAGAGGATATTAACAAATGGAAGAACATACCATGCTCATGGATGGGAAGAATCAACATTGTTAAAATGTCTATACTTCCCAAAGCAATCTATCTATTCAATGCCATTCCTATCAAAATACCAACATCGTACTTTCAAGATTTGGAAAAAACGATTCTGCGTTTTGTATGGAACCAGAAAAAAACCCTATAGCTAAGGCAGTTCTTAGTAATAAAAATAAAGCTGGGGGCATCAGCATACCAGATTTTAGTCTGTACTACAAAGCCATAGTGCTCAAGATAGCAGGGTACTGGCACAAAAATAGAGACATAGCTTGAGGAGGCTGGCTGAAGCTCTGCCTAAACAATCTGTGGATGGAAAAGCACCACTTCCTACTGGAGAGGACGATGATGATGAAGTTCCAGATCTTGTGGAGAATTTTGACGAGGCTTCCAAGAATGAGGCAAACTGAATTGAGTCTACTTCTGAAGATGAAACTTGAAGAAGTTACTGGGAGCTGCTATTTTATATTATGACTGCTTTTTAAAACTTTTTGTTTATGGATCTAATAAAATCTAGATCTCTAATATTTTTAAGCCCAAGCCCCTTGGACATTGCAGCTCTTTTCAGTTTTTGCTTATACATAATTCATTCTTTGCAGCTAATTAAGCTGAAGAAGCCTGGGAATAAAGTTTGAAAGAAAGGTTAAACAGGCCATACAAACAGGGGTAAGTAGTCTAAAGAGGGGGACCCTATCTGTCTTGTTTACCATCATATTTCCTGTGTGTATAGATGCCTGGCCAATAACAGCACAGGAGTAAATATTTGTTAAATGAAGAGATTAAAAAAGAACTTTGAGTTCCAAAAGGTAAGAGAGCAAAAGACAGGAACATACTTCACAAAAGAGGAAATATGATCATTTAACACAGAAACATATTACAGATCTCACTTGGAAATGTAAGAAATGAAAGCACTTAAAACACAAGTGAGTTATTATTTTTGCCTACGAAATTTGCTGCAATCGTAATACAAAGAAAACTATAAAATACAATGTCAAACACACAAGGGCTGTTATTGACTCAGCCTCTTTGGAGCCTAACAGAAATGGGAGCAAGGTTCCAATGTATTGAGATGGTCACTGGAGTGGGAATTACTGGTTTTGTCTGTCCAGCAGCGCTCTTGGCAGACCCCAAGAACCTCAGGCGGGATTAAACACCAGCCAACTCTTCCCTGGGATGTTTCAAACCAGAACTGAAGCCCTCCTTTTTCTCTGGCTGTGAATCTGTGAGAGTCTAACTCTGGAAGCTGCCAAGAGCCATGTCTCTTGAAACATGGAGAGAACAGATCTGTAGCAGGGGAAAAAAGAAACACTGGTTTGTAGAAAGAATCCTCCTGGCTTCAGTTTCCCTGGTTCCTATCCTTCCTGAGGTTATTTTCTATGTCTCTGCTCTTCCCACATGTTGATGAAATGAGTGAATCATCTCCTTGCCTTTTTTTTTTTTAACCCTTTTTATAGTAGAAGGGACTTCTTCTGATTTGCAAGGGCCTAATGTTAAATGTTCATGAATTTTGTAAACTGGTTGTTAGGTAGCTGAAGCTTGAAATCAGCCCTGGTGGAAGTATTGACTTCAAGGCCACAATAAAAGTATCTGGCCCATGGAAATCTGCAAATGGTACAAATCAGGGCATTTTTTTTTTTCTTTTTTAATCTAAAGAGCCAGTTGTTAAACATTTACCAGCTTTCCTTAAGGTATCTGGGCTGGGCTGGATTTTGTCACTAACAATCCAGAGAATTTTGGACAATGTAGCCAGAGACTCTGACAGCACCTAAATCCCACCAGAGACATTTATTATCTCCAGATTACAAGTGAAGAAACCTCCCCCAGGCAGACCTCAAGACAGGAAAAATCTAAAGAGAGCTTTTATTTTTAGATCCCAAACTCAAAGCAGAATTCTGGCACATCACAGTCAAGGTGAGAACTGTAAGGATTAGCCATCTCTTCAGGTCTGAATCTTGGGTCAGTCATTTTGCACAGAAAGATAATTTGGTGCATATTTATAAGTGCTGGATGACATAGAGCCACAGAGCAAAGAAATCCCAACAGAAAGTGCATTTGCCCCTGAGCTTAGCAAGGATCCTGCCTGGGCAGGAGTCAGGCCTGTGGGCCACATGGGAGAAAAGAGAGCAAAGGAAACACCCAGTTTTCTTCCTCCAGGGGTCCCTGGTCCAGGTCAGCTTTCTCTCAGACTGCATTCAACAGATTGGCAGAAAAAGGAGATACTACTCCAAATCTCTAGAGTTCTTTTAGTCTGGTGACCCTGCCCAAATGGTCCTGCCCACTGGTAAGGTGACCCAGTGAGTACCTGGGCCTCCAATTAGTCATGTTCTTCCTCCTCTTGGAAAAGAGGCAAGGGGGATGGGAAGAAAGACAGAGCCCGGAGACAGAAGCCCTTCCCATGTGCCTTCAGAATGATTAATATTTTGGCATTAAGATAGAGCATTAAAACTGTTCATATCTTCTACATCAGTGATTTCATTTCTGAGAATTATTTCTAAAGAAATACCACAAGATAAAGGAAAAGGTTTATGCACAGACTTGTTTATAACTGAGCTATTTAGAACAGGGTAAAACCTTGGAATCCACACAAATGTCTAACAATAGGCGAATGATTAAGTAAATTACAATATGTTAACTGATGCATTGCAGTCATTAAAGTGTTTTAAAGAGATGATAATAAGATGGAAAAATTTCGATGTTAAAAATTAGAATTTAAATTTTATACTCAGAATGACAAGAAATACAAAAAAAAGAGGGGAAAAAAGGCAAATTAAACTATGTTTTGTTTATAACCAGAAGGATATACTCAAAAATCTGAACTGTGGGGGTTTTCTTCTTTGGATGGTAGAATTATTGGGTGGGTTTTTAGGTCTGTTCTCCGTATTTTCCAAGTTGTGTTCACTAAACTTACATAAGAATGGACGCCGTTTTCCTGAACATTCACCTTGTGCCAGGCTCCGTGCTAAGCACTTTTGGTAGCTCATTTTATTTAAATTTCCCAGAAGCCCTATGAAGTGGGTACTTGTATTATTTCCAGTTTACAAATGAAGACACTGAGGCTCAGAGAGCTTAAGTAACTTGCCCAAAGTCACACAGCTATTAGGTACAGGAGCCAGGATTTAGAGTCTAATCTGTTGGATTTCAGAGGCCAAGCCCATTATCCATCCCTGCCTCCCCAATTACAGAATATAGTAGATAAATAATTTACATATATATTTGTATAAAGAACTGCACATTAAAGAAAAATAAACTTTTGAAAGCAGTCAATCTATCCTTCAAGTCTAGTTCAAGGCTTACCTTTTTCTGGAGAACTTCCTGCTCCTATCTCCAGACCTGTGCGCTGCTGTTTGCTTCCTTCACTGACTCTTATGCTGTCCTGCATCCTTGGCTATTTTTCTTATATGTAGAATTTATACATCAAGTAACCAGAAAGCCTGAGGTAGGAAAAGCATCTTCTCCTCTGTTCTTTCCTTCCCCACCCCCTCTTCTTCCTGTGTGTCCTAGAGGTCAGCTGCAGTCTCTCTGCACCATAAAATAAAATGCGTTCGACACTCTTAAATTGATATCTTAAAGGAAGTTTAAAAGCCTTGCCCAAGATTTCCACAAGTTCCCTGGGACCCACCTTTAAGTTTTAGGGCCTTGTCTGCCTCCAACTCCAGGCTTTCCAGGGAACTAGTTCATTCAGGAAAAGGTCTCACCTCTCTCTCTCTGACCCAGATGGAAACTCAGCCCTTTCCTCGGTTTCTACAGAAAACCCACACTTGCAAGGCAATCCCAAAGTGTAGACTTTATCGAAGATGTGAGAGAGCCAAAGGTTTATGGGGCTGAAATTCACACTTCAATGTGAACTTAAACATCCTTGTGAAAATAAAACTCTCTGGCCACCAGGCCCTAGAGATGTATTATTCATAGGCTGCTTTGCTCTATCCAGTATATCACAAGATCGTCCCTCTCCCTACCAGCTCCACCGTTGCCTTCCTTCCTCCACACTCTCCTTTACCTCAACTCCAGTTTCTCTCCACTCTGCAAAGCCATTCAGCTCACTCAAGCCCCAGTCTCAGTTCCTTACCCTCCCACCTGTCCAGTTGAACAAAAGGACCTTCATGAAAGCAGAACCTCCCCTTCTTAGGAGACAGTTGTATTGGTGGATAGCAAACTTTTAATCTTCTTCTGTTATATTTGAATATATAAATTTAATTGAGAACCTGCTTTGTGCAAAATGCTAGAGATATACAAAACTGGAAAATCACACACAAGCAGCAATACTTAAGAACTTCAACCTTAAGTTCCTGAAAAACTTACAGCTCATGCAATAATTAACCCCCATGCCAGGTCACTGGGGTTGTAACAGAGGTAGGGTCAAAGAACCATGGGGCTCAAGGTGATGGGACAGCCTGTAGATTTGGGCCCTGTAGAAATTCAAGGACCTGGCATGCAGCCACCTTGGTGTCCTTTCTTTAGCCATGCGTTAAGCTAGTGTTCCTCATATGTCCCTTCCAAAAGCTTCATTTTGAGTGTTATTTTCAGGATTCTTTCCATCACGTTACAGGACATCCAGCATTTTTTTTTTTTTTTTTGAGACAGAGTCTTAGTATGTTGCCCTCAGTAGAATGTAGTGGCATCACAGCTCACAGCAACCTCAAACTCTTGGGTTTAAGCAATTCTCTTGCCACAGCCTCCCAAGTAGCTAGGACTACAGGCACCTCGCCCGCCACAATGCCCAGCTATTTTTTTGTTGCAATTGTTCTTGTTGTTTAGCAGGCCTGGGCAGGGTTCGAACCCGCTAGCCCCCCACGTATGTGACCAGCGCTCTAACCACTGAGCTTCGGGCGCTGAGCTGGCCTCCAGCATTTTGACTGATCCTAGCCCCAATAACACTAACTTGACAATAACCCCAATATGAAGTGTGTAGGACATTAGCCGTCCACTAACTCTGAACCATCCCGCAGAATACTATGAGCATCTTTTCAAGACCAACAAATAGATGGAGCATCAAATAAAATTGAGGAGTCTATAAAGAAAGTTAATATGTGTCTATGAAGCTCAATAAAGTCCATTTCAACCTTGGTTTCCTGTTCCTGTTTTTCTTTTATTTCAAGACCAAATGCAAGACAGAGCTCTTCTTTCAGAATCTTTACAAATAAATGGGGGCGGGGAGAGATCTCTGTTATCACAAAGGATGTTGCCTGCCTTGACATTGGTTTCAACAGTTCCTTTGCAAAATACTGTGACTGTGCCTTATTTAGCCTTACCTTGAATTTTGAATGTGGAACAATGGGTTGTCAAGACAATCAAAATGCCTTGTCATAGAAGTTCTAATATTTATAAAGCACATGCTACATACTAGTTACTGTGCTGACTAGTTAAATATAATATCAAATTTAATCCTCAGAATGAACCCATGAAGTAAATGATATGTCAGATTTCTAAAAGAAGAAAATTGAAGCTATGAGAATTTGCCCAAGATCACACAGCTGATAAGTAAAGGAGCTAAAATTTGAAGCCAGGTTCGTCTGGTTCTAAGCTCATAATATCTCTCAAATGCAATCATCTGTGGAAATAAAAATTGAATTAATTTGAGGTTATATCTAGCAATTCAAAACAAAATGTTGAACAAAGTATTTTATCTTTTAAGGATATAATCCGGATTTTTTTTTTTTTGAGACAGAGCCTCAAGCTGTCACCCTGGGTAGAGTACTGTGGCATCACAGCTCACAGCAACCTCCAACTCCTGGGGTCAAGTGATTCTCCTGCCTCCGCCTCCCAAGTAGCTGGGACTACAGGCACCTGCCACAACACCCAGCTATTTTGCAGCCATCATTATTGTTTTGCCGGCCTGGGCTGGATTCCAACCGGCCAGCTCAGGTGTATGTGGCTGGTGCCTTAGCTGTTTGAGCCACAGGCACCGAGCAATAACATACTGCTATTAGGTTTAAAGTTCAAATTGTAGTTACTGTTGTATTCTGGATTGGCATGTTTTTATTTTATTTATTTATTTATTTTGAGACAAAGTCTCTCTGTGTCTCCCTCAGTAGAATGCCATGGTGTCACAGTTCACAGCAACCTCAAACTCTTGGGCTTAAGTGATTCTCTTGCCTTAGCTTCCCAAGTAGCTGGGACTACAGGCGCCCACCACAATGACTGGCTATTTTTTTGTTGCAGTTGTCATTGTTTAGCTAGCCAAGGCCAGATTCAAACCTACCAGCTTCAGTGTATGTGGCCAGCGCTGTAACAACTGTGCTACAGGAGCCAATCCTGGATTGGGATGTTTTAATTATATGAAGGAGAGATATGCTTATTATAAAATGTTATAACTTTATGGAATTACAAAGTAAAATATAAATATCAATAGCTCACAAAAATTCAAAAAGACACTTCACCAAACAAGATGGCAAGTAAGCATATGAAAAAATACACGACATCCTTCATCATTAAAGAAATAAAAATTTTCTATTAAAAGGGCTAAAATGGGGGGGGGAACATATGCATTTAGTCCATTGCAATGCATGTGTGTTTGTGTGTTGAACAATTTTATTGTATAATTGACATACAAGTTGGATATACTTAAAGTGTACCATGTAGAAAGTTTTAAAACATGTGCACACTAGTGAAGCTACCACTACAATTACAGTAATGAATATATCCATCACCAAAAGTGACCTCACACCCATTTGTAATCCCTTTCTCCCATTCTTTCCTTTTTTTTTTGAGACAGAGTCTTACTCAGTCCCCCAGGGGTGAGTGCCATGGCATCATAGCTCACAGCAACCTCAAACTCTTGGACTCAAGAGATCCTCTTACCTCAGTTTTTCTATTTTTTTAGTAGAGACAGGGATCTCACTCTTGCTCAGGCAGGTCTCAAACTCCTGACCTCAAGCAATCTATCAGCCTTGGCCTCCCAGAGTGCTGGGATTACAGGCCTGAGCCACCATGCCTGGCCTGTTCACAACAGCTTTATTCATAATAGCCCCAAACAATTAACAGTCTAAATGTTCATCAGCATATGAGTGGAGAAGCAAATTGTAATACATCTGTACAATGTAATGCCGTTCTGCAATTAAAATGAATTAATTATTGATACACTGAACAACATAGATGAATCTCAAAATAATTTTGCTGAGTACAGGAAGCAAGTCCAAAAATGGTACATATTATAAAATTCTATTTGTATATAATTCTACAAAATGCAAGCTTTTAGTGACCAAAAGCAGACGAGTGGTAGCTTGGAGAAGGGGGATAGGAAAGGATGGGAGGGCTGGGCGCCCATAGCTCGGTGGTTAGGGTGCCGCCACATGCACCAGGGCTGGTGGGTTTAAACCTGGCCCAGACCTGCTTAAAAAAAATAAATAAATAGCATGCGTTGTAGTGGGTGCCAGTAGTACCAGCTACTGGGAGGCAAAGGCAAGAGAATCACTTGAGCCCAAAGAGTTTGAGGTTGCTGTGAGCTATGATGCCATGGCACTCACCCCTGGGGGACTGAGTAAGACTCTGTCTCAAAAAAAAAAAAAAAAAAGGAAAGAATGGGAGAAAGGGATTACAAATGGGTATGAGGTCACTTTTGGTGATGGATATATTCATTACTGTAATTGTAGTGGTAGCTTCACTAGTGTGCACATGTTTTAAAACTTTCTACATGGTACACTTTAAGTATATCCAACTTGTATGTCAATTATATAATAAAATTGTTCAACACACAAACACACATGCATTGCAATGGACTAAATGCATATGTCCCCCCTAAATTTGTATGTTGAAATTCTAACCCTCAAGGTCATGATATTTGGAGGTAGATACTTTGGGAAGTGACAGGTTATGAGGATGGAACCCTCATAAATAGGATTACTCCTCTCATAAAAAAAAGGACTGCTAGGGACTCTTCACCCCCTCTGCCACAGGAAGACACAGAAATTGTCCTCTATGAACCAAACGCCTCACTGGACAACAGATTAGCCAGTGCCTTGGTTTTGGACTTCTTAGCCTCCAGAACTATGAGAAATAAATTTCTTATTGTATATAAACTATTCAGTTTATGACATTTTTCTTACATCAGCCCAAATAGACTAAGATGCAACGCTGCACACACACATGCACACACACACAGTCAACTACCCCAAAATCTTCCTTCAGAAATTACCACTGATATCCATCTTATGATCATTTTTCCAGACATTTATACAAGGATTATAATAGACACACTATTCTACAAATTGCTTTGCTCACTTGGACTTTTTTCCATGTATATACACACAAATATACCTCGCTGGCTGACTATTAGCTCAGTACGTGACCTCTTTGTGATAATTAAGGAGTCTCCTGTTTGTAAACATTTTGGATGCTCCCAGTTTGCACTACAGAATTCTTTAAATCACTACAGCTCTTTGCAGAGAAGTTTCCTGGCTGAGAAGCTTCCTGTCCTATTCTTTCTCACCTGACACCTGCAACCAAGCTGTCCTGGCCTACTTGCTCCACCTGCTGGGGCAGTTTAAGATACTATCTGGTTTAGTATTTCTCTCTGAAGGGTCTCCCAGTCTCCAGTTTGCCCTTCTCAAATCCATTTTGCCCCTAGCTGCCTGAGTGATCTTTCTAAATACTAATCTTACCCTCTCGCTCTCCTGATGAAAACTCATCATCTAAAGGAAACATAAACCTCTTGGCACAGCATACGAGGTAGCAATACTCTGTCTGACTCTTGCCCTCCTTTCTAACCTCAATTTTCTTCATATTACTTTGTACTCCAGCAATAACCAAGTAAAGTTCTTTAAACACACAGTGCTGCTTCATATATGTATATCTTTTTACCTGCTGTTTTCTCTCTCTGAAGTGTCACTCTGCCCATTCATATTCATGTTTGTCTGGCAAACTCCTATTCAGACTTCAAAACCCTACTTAAGAGTCCCTCCTCTCTGCAGTCCTGTCTTTTCCCTCACATGGAGTTGATCACTTTTCCTACTATGCCTGGCATATACATCTAATACCATATCCATAACATTTGATTGTAATTTATCTGTTTATGTTTGTCTCCTATGCTAACCTGGCTCCCTTCCAAAAACTCCACACTAAACTTGAGGGGTAGGACTGTCTCTTGGTCATTATTATCTCTGCAGAATCTTCCACAGTGCCCAGAACACAGGAAACTGAGGCTTAACAAGCAGATATGGAAGTAGAAAGAACTAACCATATCATAGCCTCAAGGGAATAATGCTGGGTGCTTCCTCTTTCTCCTATGAGTGTAGGGCCTGCCAAAGTCAGGAATGCTGTGGGTCAAGACACAAAATCCAGAGGCCAAGGCCACTTACAGGGACCACACCCTCTTTCATTTTTATCAAATACATTGTCAAGTAATATCCACCACTTGGGCAAGCCTGAAGGTCATTTGAACAATCTTGAACCTGGCATTTTTCATTCACTAGTTGGGGAACAAGTGACAATGAGGTTTGGGTTGCAGTTTATAGTTTTGCCCCTTTGGGGGCCACAAGAAAATTGTTCCAACAAATGAAGAGTTTCCTCAATTTTTGCTTACTTTCCCAGAGGAGAAATGGTAGGGTCACTATAACCCTCCATTTTCCCCATTTGGGTTCCGAAGGAAGACATTTCATTCTTTTTCACTCATTCATTCAACAAACATTATTTATTTATTTTTATTTTTTTGAGGGAGAGTCTCAAGCTGTCACCGTGCATAGCGTGCGATAACATCACAGCTCACAGCAACCTCAAACTCTTGGGCTCAAGCGATTCTCTTGCCTCAGCCTCCCAAGTAGCTGGGACTACAGGCATCCGCCACAACGCCCGGCTATTTGTTGTTGTTGTTGTTGTTGTTGTAGTTGTCATTGTTGTTTGGCAGGCCCGGGATAGGTTTGAACCCCCCAGCCCCAGCACCCTGACTGCTGAGCTATAGGCGCTGAGCCAAACAAACATTTTTTTCAACAAACATTTTTGAAGTATCTACTATTCACGTCAGGCACTGTTCTAGGCACTTAGGATACATAAGTGAAAAAGTTGAGCAGGTGGGGGGGTTTCTGTGGAGACATGCCTACCAAAATGTGAAAGCAAGCAGAATGTTGCTGGACTTCCAGTTATGGGAAATGATTTCCTCACTATTTATACCAGATTTTTGTTCCTTGAAGCTGAAAGCACCCTGACTAAACTGAGACTCGGCATGCCTTCCTGAAGAGCAATGCTTGTCATCCACTAGTCCCATCTGTTTCCTTGGCAAATAATTAGGAGATGCAAAGTCTCAGTTTCCATTGAGGGGGTTTCCTGAGGGCCTTTGATGACACTGCGTTCATTGTCAGGTACTATCTGGTTATCTCCATCCCGGGTAATTGCCTTCTTGCTGTCAGAAGGCTGGACTGACAGTGCGCCCCCAGGACAGGATGCCAATGCAGCAATATCCAACTGCTGTTCACAGGCACGCTCTCTCCATGGGGACAAGACCACCCACATAACCCCACACAGCCACTCTCATCTCCAGCCTGAATTATTGCCACAGCCTGCCAACTGGTCTCCTCACAGCAACCACAGTGATTCTTACAGACCTGTCATATTCTGTCACTTCTCTCCGGTCACACCCCATCACTTACAGGCTCCATGTCATCTGGTGCTGGGTTAGCTCCAACCTCTTCTCCCACACCTCCCCCTGACTCCCGGAGCTCTAGCCACATTCAAGGATGCCAGCCTGTTCCCACTCTGTTCTTCACACTCGCCTTTCCTGGGACCTAGAACATTCTTTCCCCGGACATGTGCAAGCTTACACCCTCACGTTGTTTAGATGTCTGCTCAAAAGTAACTTCAGCATTGAGGCCTCACCTGACCAACCTACCTAAAATAGCCCCGCACACCCCGGTGTCTGTCTCTTGCTTTATTTGTCGTTATAACACGTGTCATAAATGAAACGATCACATGGTTCCTTTCCTTGATTTCTGTGCTGCCGGCCTGTCCTCCTTGAGGACAAGGACCTTGCTGATTTTGTTCACTCTTGGATTATACAAGCAGTGCTTGGCACCTAATAGCTATTTAAACTATATCTTTTGAATGAATGAATGATAACTTGACTGATTCTACTTCACTCCATGGCCAAGAGAGGTCATTCACACACAGACACACAGTCTTTGAAAGCCTCTTCTTCCTCTTCCCTGCCCTCCATTTCTTATAATATCTTTAGGAAAGCCTAATCTTTTCAGTCCCTAGATTTAAAAAAGATACATAAATATACACACACACAGTTGAACCTCTGTAAGTTGACCACGAAAGGGACTGTAACAAACTAGCCAACATCCAAAGGTGGTCAACGTAAGGAACAAGGCCTGCTGCACTGACGCGCACACATGGTGCTTGTCCAGTCTATGAAAATTAGGTCAAGTTGAAGAGGTGGTCAGTGTAGGGAGATGGTCAACTATGGAGATTATACTGTATATACACACACACGACTTTTTTTAAAAGTCATGTCTGGTTAATAATATTAATCATAATAGCTGATAGAGCTGTCCCCAGGAGGCCAAGCTGTTTTGAAACTGATCAAGGAAGATCTCACAAGACTCCAAGCATAAGCAAATAGGAGTGTGTACAGGGTCAGGGAGGGAACTTGCATCTCACCTCTGCACCAAGCCTAGCACAAGTTTCAAAAGCTTTGGAAGCACCCAGAAATTGACTGGCATGAAACTAGGCTGTCCTGTGGCTCACAGTGGCAGAGGTGTCCAAGGATCTCTGTGAAGAGTGGACCTGCACATGCAAGAAAGGATATTGAGTAGATGAGGACAAACAAGGCATGTGCCATGCAGTGTTTGTAAGCCCAGAGGCATGCATGAGTGCTCAGAAATAACCAGGGAATGTTTTAAAGAAGATTTGTTTTCAGCAATACAATGGGTGGGCACCCATACTATCATAATCTGATATGAAAAGGAAGTGTGACTTCATATTCTAACCACAAGATTGTGTGGACCAGAACTTTTAATATCCAGTCAATTTTTGGATACCTGAGAAAGAAAGCATGCATTAGAAATCAGAGTTAGATAGCCGGGTATGGTGGCAGGAGCCTATAGTCCCAGCTACTCAGTAGGCTGAGGCAAGAGGATCCCTTGAGCCCAAGAACCTGAGGTTGCTGTGAGCTATGATGATGCCATGGCACTCTACCCAGGGCATCAGAGTCAGACTCTGTCTCAAAAAAAAAAAAAAAAAACACAAACAAAACAAAACAAACAAACAAAAAACCAAACAGAATCAGAGCTACGTATAAAAATGAACCAGGTACATTAATCATCAAAGTCCATGGGTCAAAGGGTCTTATGTAAATGCACCCCAAAATTCTCTAACTCCTTTCTCATTTTTCTTTTCTCAAGTTAACTTTTCCTCCAAACATGATCATGTTGGAGAAGTTGGTTTTTTGTTTGTTTCTTCTTTTTTGAGACAGAACCTCACTTTGTTGTCCTCTGTAGAGTACTATAGCATCAGAGCTCACAGCAACCTCAAAGTCTTGGGCTCAAGCGATTCTCTTTCCTCAGCCTTCTAAGTAGCTGGGACTACAGGTGCCTGCCACAACACCTGGCTATTTTTAGAGATGTGGCTTGCTCCGGCTGGTCTTGAACTCCTAAGCTCAAACAATCTACCCACCTTGGCCTCCCAGAGTGCTGGGATTACAGGAGTGAGCCATCAAGGGCAGCCTGGAGAAATTGTTTCAAAAATCTATATTCACTTCTTTTTTCAGCTTTGTTTAACTATTAGCATTGTATGATTTTTTAATTAAAATTATTTGGTATTTCAAAGACATTATTGCTTGAATAGTGTTTTATAAGCCACCTAGGGAACTTTAAATTCCCAGTGTGTTACCAGCTCTTCTTGCCAAGAGTCCCTGAAAATTATTGAGCCATCACTGATTTATAAATCATAAACTGCTTAACAGTGTGAGTTGCTTTTTTTAGCGCTAATACTGACTGTGAACAGAATGATCTTGGTTAATCTGCTTGCTGTGGCCCAGAAATTTCTGCTTTTGTGGATGAGAAAATCAAGGAAGTGAGACTAGAGAGGGTAGTGAGAAGCCAGGCTACAACCTGTCTGTTTGAAACAGAAATATCAATCTTTAAGGTGTCATTAATTGTCATCAATTGTCCTGACAATTAGGCAGATAGAGAAGGAGGGAGGGGGTGAGGGAAAGGAAAAGAAAAAGAAAAGAAAAGAAAATAGTGACTAATTCTCACATAAATTGGATTTAATTTTGACCAAAGTACATTACTTAAACATTAATTTTCAATTCAACTTTTTAATATGTTGTTTAGGATATTGCATCCTGATTTATAAGTGAAATATGTTTGTAATTTCCCTTTTATAATAATATATTTTTTCCAATTTTAATATCAGGTGTATCCAGATGAAGTAGAATGATTTTAAAGTATTTCTTCTTTTTTCTATTGTCTATAAGATTTGGCATGATCTGTTTTTTGAAATTACCTTTTATTTTTATTTATAAATACTACTTATCTATTTTTTGAGACTTTGGAAAAAAAATAAGAAGTTAATTGATGACTGCATACTGAACCTCAGAGTCAAAGCATTCTATAATAGACAATGTGAATGTCACTTTTTTTGCATTATTATTATTATTGCTCAATATTTCCTTGAAGCAATCGTCTGATTTCTTTTCTGAATGTATTTATCTTCGTTCATTCTTTACGAAGTTTTTGTTTTTAGTCCTTATCTTAAACATTGTTATTGTTATTAAATTTTAAGCCTTTTTAATTTTGTGAAGGCAAAAAGTGGAAACCAAATAAATACATGTATATGTAAAAAATAAAAATAATTAAAAAAAAAAGAAATATCAATCCTCTCCAGAAAAGTGGCCGTTGGTTGAAAGGTAGCCATGGCAAAGGACATTAATTCCGACCTATAGAATCTTATAGTTGAAGAGCCTTTTATACCCTTTCAGTATTTGGAGATAATCTCTTCCAATTGTTCCAAATGCCCTCCAATCAAATATTACCCGTTTAATAGAGAAGTAGTCACTTAGTAAAATGTGCATACGTTTGTGTGTATATATGTGTGTGTGTTTGGGGGCAGGCAGGCTTGCTCATTCTTTAAGAGGCCAGATGGAAACTAAGACTCTTTATAAATTAGGCACAGCATCAATACTCTTTTGCTTTGGGGCCATCACTAAGTAAAATAAGGATTACTTGCACATGAGCACCGTGACACAGCCACAGTCAATCTGAGTAGGCTACCAAGTGCTACCAAGTACAGGTGGTATAAACAGCGTGAAAGGGATGATTCACCTCCTGGGCAGATCAGAGCAAGATGGCAAAGAATTTCATTAGCCTGCTCAGAATGGCATATAATTTAAAACTTATAAGTTGTTTATTTCTGAAATCTTCCATTTAATGTTTTCAGACCACAGTTGACTGCAAGTAACTGAAAACTTGGGAAGAGAAATCACAGATAAGGGAGAGGCCACTGTAGTTATAAAACATGTCTGCAAATTCCTTGACGCTCTTCCCACAGAAAAGGGGATCTAATTCCACTCCCTTTACAGGCCTCTAAGCAATAGAAAGTGGCAGAAATGACACTGCTAGACTTCTGAAACCAGATTAGAAAAGGTGACACAACTTCCACCCAGCGCTCTCTCTCATGAAATGTGGTTTGGGGACCCACATGTGAGAATTCCAGCTACCCTGAAGCCACTAGGCTGGAGAGGCCACAGGACAGAATGAGAAAGAGTCCCCAGGGACCCCAGCTATTTGGGTCTTCCCAGCATCAACCACCAGACACACAAATATGAGAACTTTCCAGTGATCCTTACCCTCTGCCTCCAAGTCTCCTATTTGAGGTCCCAGACATTGTAGAGCAGAGATAAGCCTTCCCTGCTGAGTCCCGTTCAAATTTCTGACACATAAGAATCTGTGAGCATAATGAAAGGTTGTTTTATGCCACTAAGTTCTGGGGTAATTTGTTACACAACCACAGTACCTAGAGAAAGTTTGTTGAGATAAGGCAGAAGGAATTGGTTGCTTTCCAATGAATGAAGGTCATGAAATTCATGTTAGAAGTTTAGATCTTACTTTGAGCTACTGGGGAGCCTCAGGTGGTTTTTGAGTAGGGATGTGACATCATGATGTCTTTTAAACTGATCTCCAGTGTTTTCATGAGGATGACTTGGTATTTCCTTGAAGCTTTATTATCACTGAGAAATGAAGAGGAAGAGAGCAAGATACGAAGTTCATGATCCAGGTCAGTAATATGGAGGCAAAAGCATTGATCTCTGAGGAGCTCTCTCACCTCCCTGGAACATACTGGAAAAGAGGAAAACAGAAATATGGTGGGCAGGAGTATCTGAGATCTACCATTATGTATAAAACCACTGATCCTGGAACTGAATATTAGGCCAAAAGCTAGTCTTCTCCACGCCCCACTCTCATTTTCCATATGATTAAGTAAAAATAGATTGGTTAAACATACAAAAAGAGAGATCAACTAATCAACATGACCTTGCTGTTTAAGTCACCCCCTTGACCCAAAGGCATACACTGCTACTTCTCATTTCTTTGCCTTCTGTCATGGTGTCCCCTGACCTAGAACATTCTGTCTCTCTTCTTCTAGCTAACTCATCCCTCAAGACTCAGGTTTGGAGCAGCCCATTCATTTATTCATTTACAAAATATTCATTAAGAACCAAATATAGTGCCAGATACCACAGCAGGCATTGGAGAGAGGTAACCATGAAAACGGTTGATAAAGTCCTGCCTGCACAAGGTCCAGGGGGAGAAGCAGATGTTACAGGACACGCAAATGAACAGCAATGGTATCAATTTTATCTGGAGCCCCAAGAAAATGGGTGACAACCCTCCATCATTTCACTCCCATTTCATTGGCCAGAACCCAGTGAATAGTATGTCCATATCTAATTGAAGGGGGGCTGTGTGCCCAGGAGGAAAAGGGAATGCATCTGGCATATATTCTAGATGCATACATTTCATTTTATTTTTACAGACTTCTCAATTAGTTAGGCCTTACCTTTTTTTATGGCTAGGGTAATTCAGATTTTGAAAGGCTAAACAGCTTGCCTAAAATCATACAGCTGTTAGGTAGTAGAGCTGCAATTTAATTTAAGGGTTTTTAAAAAAAACAAATCCACCCACTTTTCACTGCACTTACGCTATTTCTCCCTATGCTGCTACTATCTCCCAAAGGAAATACTTAGATTATTATGTGTCTTTTAAAATAATTATACAAGGCGGGGAAGGCTGGCTCATGCCTGTAATCCTAACACTTTGAGAGGCTGATTCGGGTGGATTGCCTGAGCCCAGGAGTTCAAGACCAGCCTGGGCAAGAATGAGACCCTGTCTCTAAAAAATAGCCAGGTGTTCTGGCAGATGCCTGTAGACCCAGCTACTCAGGAGGAGGCCGAGGCAAGAGGATCACTTGAGCCCAAGAGTTTGAGGTTGCTGTGAGCTATGATGCCACAGCGCTCTACTGAGGGTGACAAAGTGAGACAGAGTATTATTTAACAATAAATAAATAAGTTAATTAATTAATTAAATAAAATAATTATAGAGTCATATACCACATAATAATGTTCAGCCACATATTTGATAGTGGTCCCACACAATTATAGTGGAGCTCCCCTATATAGTTGTACCATTATTTATCTTCTATACCATATTTTCGCTGCATGTTTTCTATGTTTAGACATGTTTAAATACAGAAGTACTTATCTTCGTGCTATGATTACCTACAGCGTTCAGTACAATACAACAGGTTCAGTAGGCTACACTGCACTCCATCATGTTTGCACAATGACAAAATCGCCTAACAACACCTTTCTCGGAATGTATCCCCGGTGTTAAGCATCACATGACTGTAATCAAAACTTAATCAAATACTGTATTTCCCCAAGTTCTGGGTAGTCCTAGTTGTCCTTAATCTTTGCTGGTTTGCCTTGGTTTGTTTCAGTTTATCCAACTTCAGAATATCTCTCTAGATTTTTCTCAAAAACCTCTGTAGTCAACACCCATATAGCTCTTGATCTTTAAGGAACAGAGAGATCCCTTTGCAATTTACACTGAGATAAGGGAATATATTTCCATCTTAATTTTCACAGTTAGCTCTTCCATCTCTCTGATTACCTTGTATATTTCCTGGTTTTTAGGAAAAGTAGAAAAAGAAAGTTATAGTCAAAGTTTGTCAGAGTTAATTTAACTCCTAATCAATGATTTCTCTTTCAACTCTCTCTGTACTCCCAATCACTATTTACAAGTTTGCCTGTAATGTGCTCTTAATAATCAGTATATACAGCAGTGAGAACCTAGTTTATCACAGGTACTGTATGAAAGAACATAGATTAATTTAAAGATAGTTACAAAGGGTTATTGCCTGACATGGGATTTGGGGCAAACAGTAGCAAGTATCACTCACTGCAGGCTTCAATGGGGTATCTCATGTTCTCTTCACATGTGGCCGAGAGGGGCATTTGGGCAAGGACATAGCTGCATGTGCTTCAGGGATGTACTAAAGAGAAGGAATTCCCGTACCTGCTTTCCACCCTTTATGGAGAAAGCATGAAAATGACCCTGAACAAAAAGGACATTGTGATCTCAGCCATCAGTCAGCCTGAGAATAAGAGGAAGCCATTGACAGGCACTGATAAACACTAGCTGTTAGAGCATCTGGAGACTTTAACCACTCATGACAAGTTTGGCATAACTCCTCCTGCCAAAAGGAAGAACCCCCCAAAACTTTTGTTAGCCCAAAGTTAGGCAACTGAGGATGAACCTCTGAGGTTAGTCCTTTGACAGTTAAACCCCTTGTCTCCACGAGTTGGAGACAGTACTTCTTTTTTTTTTTTTGAGACAGAGTCTCACTCTGTGCTCTGGGTAGAGTGCTATGGTATCATAGCTCACAGCAACCTCAAACTGTTAGCTCAGGTGATCGATCCCCTTGCCTCAGCCTCCCTAACAGCTGGGACTATAGGTGCTTGCCCCAATACCTGGCTAGTTTTTCTATTTTTAGAAAATGGGGTCTTGCTCTTGCTGAGGCTCAAACTCCTGAGCTCAAGCAATCCACCCACCTCGGCCTCCCAGAGTGCTAGGATTATAGATATGAACCACCACACCTAGCTAGAGACAGTTTTGAACCCAAGGAACTTCCAGTCTAAAGCGAATGGCTTTTGTGTAATCAAGTCATGCAGGACATGTGTGATACATGCTGCACGTTCAAAAGCTTGCCTGAAGTTTGTTTTTGTGCCTAGGCATGCTTAGCAGATTTTGTGGGTGAAAACAAAGCTAAAAACCCTTCTTTTCTTCATGGAGATAGCACAAATCTTTAAATCACCAGATTAATCATGTAAATGAATGAAGTAGGCTACAAATAAGAAAAGTAGGCCTCCAGCATTCAAATTTAGACAAAGTACATCTATGAGCTAAGACCCACTCATTGCAACTCTCTCTAGATCAAGCTTATGTTTTAGGTCTGAACTCCTGGGGAAATCTCTAAGGATCATCTATGACACCTAGAAACTGAAGTGAATTCCTCAGCTCATTTGGCAAGAATGACCTTTAGATGATAATCACATGACTATCATATGATCTTCACATGACAGTCACATCATTGCCATGTGATCATGGCATGATCTTCACATGACCAGCTTGTTACCTTCATGTGACATTAACATGGCTGTCAGGTAGCCATCATGTGACATTCACATGACATCAGATGACCCTCACATGACCTTCTTGTGATAACCACATGCTGTTCACATGACAATCACCATTGCATGGCTTTCACGTGACCAGCACGTGAGCTTTGTGTGACATTCAAGTGACCCTCACATGACCACCATGTGTCCTTTAAATGACCTTCCTGTGGCCATTACATTACCACTAGGTGACAATGATGTGACCTTCATGTAACACTGTGTGATCTTTGTATGATAGTCACATGGCCACTGTGTGATCATGGCATGACCTTCCTGTGACCTTCACGTGACCAACTTGTGATGTTCACTTAATCTTCACTAATAATTACATGATCATCACATGATTGTCTTATGACATTCATGTGTCCTTTCCATGACCTTCCCATGATTATCAGGTGGTGATCATGTGACCATCTCATGACCTTCAAGGAACAACCCCATGCTGATCACATGACCTTCATGTGGCCTTCAGTTTGCAAATACCTGTGGTATGTGAGTCATTTACTGCTATTTTAAAAAATTATAAAAACACCACCCAAGTAATTTAAACCATTCTAGATTTTTGGCTAAAGAGTGTTAAGTTTCTTCCAAGCCAGTTAAGCTGACATTAGCCTTATTTTTCAGCAATGAATTTAACCCAGATACCATTTACGTGGACTTGAGTCTAATCTATTGAGGTCCGGGAGAACTCTCATACACATCTCTCCTGAGATGCTGCTTTCCTGGGAAGCCCAACCTGGTCCTCAGGTCTGGATTACTTGCTTCTACTAAATGGCACCGTGGATTGACTTCTATTTATCAAGGTGCAATTTTCAAGAAGTTAGAAACATGACTCGTATGAAATAGAACAAACACAGGCTGTGGATCAGTACTGGTCTGTGGCCTGTTAGGAATTGGCCCACACAGCAGGAGGTGAGTGGCAGGTGGCAAGCAAAGCATCATCTTTATTTACAGCTGCTTCTTATTATTTGTGTCACTGCCTCCAGTCACTGTCCTCTCAGATCAGTGGCAGTGTTAGAGTCTCACAGGAGTCAGGACCTTACTGTAAACTGTGCATGTGAGGGATCTAGGTTGCTTCCTTATGAGAATCTAATGCTTGATGATCTGAGTTAAATGTGCTTGAATCATCCCAGAACCATCCTCTCACTCTCCATCCATGGAAAAACTGTCCTCCATGAGACTGGTCCTTGGTGCCAAAAAGGTTGGGGACTGCTGGACTAAGGTACTTACCCTTAATAAAACTTACACTACTGGTTATTTCCCTGCCTACTCAGAGACCCTTTCTCTTCCCTTCACCTACTCTGCTCTGTTTTAGGGCGCTGATCCTAGACACTACATCTCCCAGGCTCCCTTGCCAACTGGCTTCAAGTTAGATTTGGGTAATAAGTGGCCCTAGAGAGAGGCAAGAGGTTGGGAAGAAGGAAAAAACTTCCATCCTATTTCTTCTTCTCCTTCCTTCCCCTGTCAGGGGTTTTTGCACATGAACTCTGGACCTGGTTTGAATGCTGGCTGAGAAAAACAATGCTGAAGATACCCAAGATTAAAACAAAGTTTGAAAGTGCCCGGAGAAGGCTTACTTTAAACTCAGGCCAAGTAGTAAGACCGAGAAAATGCAGCCTCTCTCTGGCCTGTTCAGAGGCCCTTTTTTGGGGGTAGGAGGGTCAATAACAGCCACAATTTACTTAGTACTTTTTATATATAATGTCATGACAGTCATGGCAAGCTGAATTCGTGCCCATTTTATTCCAAGAAAAAAAAACTGAAGCTCAGAGAATCAGCGCATTGCTGAAGCTGGAATTAGACTTCCAGGCTATCAACTCCAAAGTCTGCTCTGAACCATCTTACATGGATTATACTACCCCTCCAACATATCTTTTAAAATCCTAGTTTCCCAAAACAAAAAACCTAAATGGTCACATCTTTTGTAGATAAAGACCTGTTATTTACCTAATACATTTAACCACTTTCTATAAAGTTCCTTGTCTGAAGGAGACTGGTAGCATTACTAGTTATACTGATAATTAATCTTCAACTATTTGTATAGCACATAAGAATTTTTTTTTTTTTTTTTGAGACAGAGTTTCACTATGTTGCCCTGGGTAGAGTGCTATGATGTCACAGCTCACAGCACCTCAAACCCCTGGGCTTAAGCTATTCTCTTGCCTCAGTCTCCCAAGTAGCTGGGACTATAGGCACCAGCCACAACACCCAGCTATTTTTTTGTTGTGGTTGCCATTATTGTTTTAGCTGGCCTGGGCCAGGTTCAAACCCGCCAGCCACGGTGTATGTGGCCGGCACCTTACCCACTGAGCTATGGGCACTGCTCTAGTCAAGGATCTTAGTGTCAAATAATAGACAGAGACACCTACTCTGAATAGATCAGAAGGGTCTTGGCAGCTCATGGAATGGTTTTCATTGCTCATGGAATTAGCTAATGAGTAAGCCTAATATATTTTAGGCTGATGAACCAGGCTTGGGAAAGAATTAAGGGAAGCCAGGCACAGCTAAGACCATGCCACAGAGATGATCTGCTAAGGATGCTGTGGCTGGTACCATAAGCATTGGAGACCACCACTGCAGGTGCTGTGAATCATCCCTACCTTCCTGTGGTGGTCAGCACCTAACAGAACATGCTTATGTCCTATGCAGCTTTTAGGGTTCTGGAAGAGAGAACATCTTTCCAGCTTCAGTAGTAAAGTATTAAAGATATTATTATACCATCCCCACTTTGGCTAGTATAATAAATGATAATGATATGATTAACATTTAGGAAGTTGGACCCCAAAATGGCAAATGGCACCCACACCATTATCCCTATTTTAAGATAAGGCCATGTGCTAAGTGAAATAAGCCAGTCCCCAAAAGACAAATACCAGGTGATTCCATTTATCCAAGGTATTTAAAGTAGTCAAACTCATAGCATGTTTTACCTACTTTGGGGCTTCACAGAAATAGAATAATGCAATGTATATTCTTTTGTGTAAAGCTTCTTTCCCTCTGGCATAACATTTTTGAGATTCATCCATGTTGTTGCTTGTATCAGTAATTTAGTCCTGTTCACTGTTTGGTAGTGTTTCGTTGTAAGAACATATGACAGTTGTGTGTTGTCTTATTAATGAACACTTGGACTGTTTTCAGTTTGGGGTTATTATGAATAAAGCTTCTATAAACATTATCACCCAAATGTTTTGTGGACTATGTTTCTTTTTCTCTTTGGTCAAAACCTAGGAGTAGAATAACTGGATCATTGGGAGGTACATGTTTCGTTTGTAAGAAACTTTGAGACCATTTCCCAAACTAGTTGTACAATTAAAAAAAAAAAAAGATAAAGGCCTATGTATAGTGAGTTGTGAACTTGGCTATGAACTCCCTAGTCTGTTTGAATCCCAAGCCCACTCTCTTTCCACTCAACTGCATTTCCTCTTTATATACTTTTACTGAGTAGTTCTTTGAAAATTTTGATCTCCGTAATTACCTATAAATTTTAAAAAGTCATTTAAAAAATTAGAGGTATAATCACAGTAGCCTTCCTTTAAATAAAAGATTCAGACCAGGAGCAGGGGCTCACATCTAGAATACCACTCCTTTAAGAGGCTAAGGCAGGAGAATCACTTGAGCCTAGGAGTTTGAGACCAACCTGGGCAACATAGTGAGACCCCATCTCTACAAAAACTAGGAAAATTAGCTGGCTATGGTGACATGTGCCTATAGTCCCACGTACTCAGGAGGCTGACATGGGAGGATCACTTGAGCCCAGGAGTTTGAGTCTATGGTGAGCTATGATAGTGCCACTGAACTCCGGCTTGAGTGACAGAGCCAGATTCTGTCTCTAAAAAAGAAAAGTCAATTAAAATTTACTTATATAATTATGTTGTAGTATAATACCCAATTTTTCAGGGACTTGCTGATTATGGACATGCAAATGTTCCTGTAACATAAGCAATGTCTTGTCCTCAGATCCCTCGCAGGGAACTGGCCAGAGATCTTCATATATACATTCATACATGAAGCATAAACAGCCTCATATTTTAGTAGAGTTAACAGCATTCCATTCTTCTTGCTTTCTGGAAGATACTGCCACCCCAGTATCAGGTGTGGGCACCCTTCTAGGATAATGGAATGTGATTATAAACACTTTGGGCACGTAGTTGGTACAGTGCTAATACACTTGTTGACATATCGTTGTAGAAATTAGCTAATTATGCCAATAGGTAATACTTTGCACATGACACTATGTTTGTGTGTGTAGAGAAGCTCTGAATGAGTTCTTCTGGTTTCTATTCTTGACCTGCCAAGTGAGTGAGTCACTACAGAGCTTCCCTTCGGTCAAGGCCCCATATAATACCTTCCACAAGTTCACCCAGGAACACAAGTAGAAGTTACTGTACAGGCACCTGAATGCTCAGGTTCTCAAGTTTTTATCCTTATAGTAATATTTAAGTCTCATACCACTTGGGGAAAGGATACTTGTACAATTTATTGTTTAAAAAAAAAAGAAGGGGGCCAGGTGCAGTGGCTCATGCCTGTAATTCTAGCCCTGTCAGAGGCTGAGACAGGTGAATTGCTTGAGCTCAGGAGTTTGAGACCAGCCTGAGCAAGAGTGAGACCACCATCTCTACTAAAAATGGAAAAAATTTAGCTGGACGCCATGGCATGCACCTATCGTCCCAGCTACTCTGGAGGCTGAAGCAAGAGGATCACTTGAACCCAGAAGTTTGAGGTTGCTGTAAGCCATGATGCCACAGAACTCTAGCTAGGGCAACAGAATAAGACTTTATCTCAAAAATATATTTAAGGCTTGACACCTGTAGCACAGTGGTTACGATGCCGGCCACATGCACTGAGGCTGGTGGGTTTGAACTCGGCATGGGCCAGCTAAACAACAATGACAACTGTAACAAAAAGTAGCCAGGCGTTGTGGCGGGCACCTGTAGTCCCAGCTACTTGGGAGGCTGAGGCAAGAGAAGCACTTAAGCCCAGGAATTTGAGGTTGCTGTGAGCTGTGATGCCACAGCACTCTACCGAGGGGGACATAATGAGACTCTGTCTCAAAAAAAAAAAAAAGAAAAATATATATATTTAAATTTTAATTTAGAAAAAAGGTCTTAGAGATCAGAGATTAGGGTAACAATATGTTTTAAATGAAGGCAAAACCTACTGGCTATCTACACAACTTTTTAAGTTTTAAGTTGTGGAAGAGAGCAACTTAAAAGTGAGGATTCCCCCACTTAGCATAAATACAGTCATTTTGACATACTGTAGTGAGGGGGGCCTTTGCAAGTCTATTCCTTTATATACACTTTATATGAAAAGCTCCATTTGTTGTCATCACTTTCTCAAAAACAGATAAAAAGGAGAGGGGGAAGCTATTTATTGTGCAATATTAATAGCCTTTCTTCACTAAGTTATATTTAGGAGGACATACAATGATAACAGTAGTATCATTGTACGGCAGTGTGAAATTACACCAATAACATATGAATGAATACATTGTCATCGTAAAGAAATATGCCATTTGATTATACATAGAATAAATCAGGAATGTCCTAACTTTCCTCTTAAACAATTAGGAGGGGATCTTTTTAGTCCAATTTCTATGTATGTGTATTTTATACATATGAAATGCATATATACTGTCCTTAGTGTAAACTCTTTCTAGTATAAATCTTATCACCCCATAATCATTCTATAACTCATATTTTTATGTTGAACTTTGTATACAAAGAGTCACATCTGTTTTGTTTTTGTTTTTTTTTAAGACAGTCTCACTCTGTTGCCCCTGGTAGAGTGCTGTGCTCACAGCAACCTCAAACTCCTGGGCTCATGCAACCCTCTTGCCTCAGCCTCCCGAGTAGCTATAGGCACCCACCACAATGTCCAGCTTGTATTTCTATTTTTTTAGTAGATACAGGGTCTTGCTGTTGCTTAGGCTGGTCTCAAACTCCTGAGGTCAAGCAAGCCATCCTCCTCAGTCTCCCAAAGTGCTGGGATTACAGGTGTGAGCCACAGCACCTTGGGGCTAAGAATCACATTTCTTAATTTTTCCTTTACATCTTCTGGATTTTTTATTTTTCTTGCAGTTTTTGGCCAGGGCCAGGTTTGAACCCACTGCCTCCAGTATATGGGGCCAGCGCCCTACTCCTTTGAGCCACGGGTGCCGCCCACATCTTCTGGATTTTGTACTTTTATTTTAGAAGCTCTTCTCCACTCCATTGGGTATTCCACTTGATTTTGAATGTTCATTCATGAAAGCATTTAGGAAATGATTGATCGCCTATTGGTCCAGAGGTGGGATAAGAGAGTGACTGTGTTTGTCCAGGTACCAAACCATCACATCTTTGGCCTCCCATAAGTGCTCCTTTGAGTGTCATCTCTCCTTGGCCCCTCCCACTTCCTGCCTCGGGTTATCTTTGCTATTGCTTCTTACTTTCCTGTCTGCTTCTCAAGGGACAGCAGTGGTGTCCAGGTAAGTAGAAGGGGCCCATGGAGGGGTTAAGGAAGGGACAAAGAATGTTTATCTTTTTAGTCTATGGCAGGGTCAAGGGTCTGGGCAGTGTCTAACTGTGAGAATACAAGCAATGAAAATGAGAAATAACCTCTAATCTTGTACTAATTCCATTCAGTGGAGTGTGGGGAAAATTATTTTTGGTGCTTTGGAAAATTGATGAAGCAACAATTAAGAGTCAAAACTGATCAATGACCTAAATCTGCCTTATCTTCAGGATCAAAGGAAAAACAAACAAACAAAAAAATTGCTAAGATGGTGTGGTTACTTTTTAAAACCAGACTTTATTTTTTACAGCAGTTGTAGGTTCACAGTAAAATTGAGCAGAAGATATGCAGTTAATTTTTTAACATTCAGGGCCCCATTCTCTAGTGTGTGTGTATTAGCCAAATTCTTTTTCTTCCTTCTGCCTTTTATTGCATTCCCCCTACCCTTGCT
Source organism: Nycticebus coucang (assembly GCF_027406575.1). NCBI lineage: Eukaryota > Metazoa > Chordata > Mammalia > Primates > Lorisidae > Nycticebus > Nycticebus coucang. Next base: position 16,552,584 of record NC_069782.1, on the reverse strand, counting down.
GGGTTTTGGCACTTTCTCTAACACCTTTAAGAGGGATAGGGAAGATAAAAAGGTAAGATTTCTATTTATTTTATTTATTTGTTTATTTTTTACTTGCAATGGAGCCACATCTTACATGATGAGTTAAGCTCTAAAGGGATAATGTAAGATCAAAACTATATCCAGTCAAAATTAGTCTTGTAAATTTCTTGAAGGGCTTATAAGACCTGGGATATACCCAATTTTTGTTGTGTTTTTAGCTTGTTTCTTTAGTCTGGTTTTTCTGTTTGGGGTTTTTTTTTCCTCTAGTACTGAAACAGATATATGGTTTTTCAACTGAGTACTAGATGAAATAATCCATTTGTGCTTAGGGGCAAGTGGACTTTAAACACTGGACTTATATTCAGTGTGGTCAGATCAAAACCAGTTACATTATTTGTGAGGCCCAGTGCAAAATGAAAATATAGAGTTGTTTGTTGAAAAGTACAGTATTGAGAATTTCAAGAGAGTATCAGCAAAGGATTAAGCACAGGTCTCTTCCAAGGGTGGGGCCTGGTGCAACTGGAAACTCAGATCAATGTAGGAAGAGAAGCCTCAAAACTCTCACAGAGAGAAATAGGGGGCAAAATCACTGCAAGGATTTAAATTAATCTCTTGTGCTCCCCACACCCTGTCGTAGCTGAGTATGTATAGTTCAGCTTAAATAACATTTGATCAACACAAGATGCAACTCTGTTAGAAAAGTTAAATGGTTGAGAGGTTGCAAGTCCGTATTACAATTATACTTTCAGATTTCCTAATTTTTTCCAAGGATTCTGTAATTGAAAGCTAAAATTTCAGATGTGTAAAAAGAAAATAAGTATTCATAATTCTTTTCCAAGCAAAAATTTTGATCTGCCCTTAGTCTTTTGCCAAGAGTGATAGGACAAATTTAGTCTATCATGTAATTTATATGGAGAAAACAATCTGTATTACCATGAGTTCTGTAAGTGGTTCAAAAAAGATAAGTTAGAAAAATTAGGTGTAATGAGTCTTCTTCAAACAAAATGCCAAGTATTTAACTTCCTAAAGATGTTGCCTTTTCAGACTTTTTTCCCCTCCAAAAGGTCATGAACATAATCTGACCAAGGAGAATTTAACTTAATGACTGTCTGATCTCTCTGAGCAAGGATGATTTTTAAGAGTTCTGAAATTTTAGAGCGCTATTTTTCCAAAGTGTTTTTATACTCAAGCCAGGCTGAGGTCAATTGGTTCCTTGTGGCTTTAAGAGTTACGCATTTGAGCTTTAAAAGAAGTGTCATACCTAGGGTCAGGTAGCTGGTCACCTAGGTGTAGAATGTACTACCCTGACTCATGTTCACCTGTTCCAAGTTTTATCACAGCACAAAACAATACTTAACAAGTTCCTACAAAGCCAACAAGGGAAGCTATGCTGGGATGTGTCACAGATCTCCCAAAAGTTTGGGGGATATTTTTCCATGTGCAGTCTTTAGGGTGGTGGTGGCAGTTGTGTGGTGGTTGTGATTTGGCAAGACTTGAAATTGGAGGCTTCTATCATCCTGATTGCTTATTCCAACAAATGATATATATAAATAAAAAGAGCATGTTTGAAGGAAAGAACTCCAGGTGGGGTAGCATTTTCTCTTTAATCTCTTGATCACTATCAGGTTGTGTATCTTAAGAGAAGGATGGTGAAAAGAGATAAAGATACAAATTTATGCAGATCACCAGCTAAGTTTGAGTACAGTGGTTTGCCAAATAGTTTCAATAACACTTATTAAGCGCTTACTGTGTACACCGCTCATCACTTCACATGCTTTACTTGATTCATCCTCACAATAATGAGATAGCTATCATTGTTCTCTCCATTGACCAAGATCTTATGGGTAGTAAATGTCCAGAGTTTGAACCCCAGAGAGGACTATGTTACAACCACTGACCAACTGGCTTTCTACCTTGCTTTACAATATTGCCTTTTTTTTCTAGAATGGTGGTGGCCAACTTGCCCCCACAATCCAGACATGATTTCAGCACCAAACAGAAATAGTTCAGTCTTTACAAAATTCACTTACATTCCTGCATGAAACTGTCTCCCAAGTAACATCTACTGATTTACAACTGGCAGAAGACGTGGTTTTGATGTGTGTGGTTGGGTAAAGCTTGCTCTTGCACACCCTGAAGCACGCCCACAAGAGCTGAACTGAGGGCCTGACCGCACACCCCCTCCCGGGACTGGTTATTTACATTAACCAATGTCGAAACTTCTCCCAGAGATAGGTACTGACAAGAACCGTAGAGGAAGTTAAGACGCTTTATCTTCTGCATGCACACTAAGTCTACAGAGAGCCTGGGTGGGTGTGACTCTCAGGAGCTAATCGCCCCATCCAGGTGCAAATCTGGACTCGTGTTTACGCGGAGGCGTAGACACAAACCCAGATAACACGGTTAGTCGCTTGTGTGCAAGGGAAAACCCACCAGCACTGTTGTTGGTTGCGTTGCCTCTGTAAGTGTAGATAGTGTAGGGTGGCATCCAGTCTGGAGTCCAGCGTCTAGGTAAGGGGTGTGCTAGCGCTAAATGTTACACCGACGGCGGGGAGCTTGCAACATTGTCCACGCCGGTGGGTCCCGGGAATCAAGGGTATCAGTCCAGCGCTCCACTAGATCCGGAGGAAGCCTCACCCTACCGCTAGAGCCCGGCTCGGTCCCGCCCCCAGCGCCCCGACAGGCCCCGCCCCCAACGCCTGGCGCTCCGGGCGGTGCGGCTGCCCCAGTTCCGTAAACACTTCTCTCCCCGCCCCTAGCAGCCCCGGACTGCACCACTCGTATCGCACGGGGGGGACAGTTTCTTTTCTCATCCCAAGCACCCTCTAATCCAAGGTATTTTCGGCCTCTCTGATCCGAACATGAGAGAAACTCGTTCTCAAGTAGGTTGAACCTGTGCGAACTCGGCTATCGGAGGGAAATATCCCTGATTCTCTGGCTCCGCCGCGCCGTCGTCCCCTCCCTTGTCGGTTTTGTGACGGCCGCGCCGTGGCTGCCTCCCTGGAGTCCCTCGGGGCCCTTTAAATACCGCATGGGGTGGGGGGAGGACGCTGGGCTGGTGACTTTTGGAGTTGGTTGTCCTGCGCTCGGTGAGGGGTCACCCAGAGACCCTTGACCCAAGGTCACTCAGTCGCCTTTCTCCTCCTGTCTACTTGTTGGACCCGGTGAGTATCCATCCCGGGGGAGGGGTCTCGGCTCTGAGGTGACAGGCCAGGGCCAGCAGAGGGGACACCGCTCCTCCAGCAGCCCGTGGGCCTCTCCCGCTTCCTCTCGGAACTCCGTCCTGGGACAGCCGGGCCAAGAGCCATCGAGCCCTGTTCCTTGCTCCCGCCCCTTTCGTCCCCTTGTTTGACCTAGAACCGCCGTCTCGCGTGGAAGCGGGTCGTGGGCGCCTAGTGGCCGCCGCGGGTGTCGGGGCGGACACGGGCTTTGGGCCCGGGAGGGGAGGCAGGATCGGGATGCTTTGCCGCTTTTCCCACCCCGCTGACAGGGTGCCAGCGGCTTGCCACCATCAGGACTCCAGGAGGGGGCACCGCCTCCTCCGCGTCCCCGGCCTGGCTGGAGTGGGGGACTGAGCCGGCGTGGGGGACCGGGCGGGGCTGGCAGTGTGTGTTTGCGGTTTGTTGCTGGGGTTTCCTTGGCGCACGGTTCCGCCTCCGCCGTCCCCTCCCTCAAGGGTTTGTTTTGACAGGAAACCTGGTGCTCTGGGAGGGAAGGGGCTGCCAGAGGACGCGGGCTAGCGCGTGCAAACTCCAAGTGTGTTCCCTTGACCCGACCCTCGGTTAGCTGGAAGAGCTGGAGAAAGGCCAGTCAGGCCTGGGCTCCAACCAGTGCCCCCGCTGGGATAGCTTGCTCTTCCCAAAGCTGCTACTGGGGTGGCGCCTCTTGGGGTGACAGGCGATGATCTAAGGTGGCACGTGGATGAACTTAGTTTTGTGTTTTTGTTAGCATTAGGAAATTCTGTTCCTTTAAACGAGCGATTTCACAATGACATAAAGTTTTTTTAAATGAATGTATTTAAAATGCCAAAATCGAGTCATGATAAACGTGCTTTCTAAATTATAGTATAGGTAGGGATGGAAACAATCGTGATAAGCAGCACTCAAATGACTGACGTTTTGGAGATCTTAGATGTTTGTCCTGCTACCTTAACCGTAACGAAACTGGACAAGTTGTCCTTTTCTCTAGTGGGCCCCTCAGCACTCCTGGTCCCCAGGCCAGTCAGAGACCTTGCTCTTCCCTCCTGCCACGTGCCAATGAGGTTATCTCAGTGGCTCCCACTTTAGTGGGCTCCTTATCTGCTCACAGCTTTTTTTTCTTGTTTCTAAGGAATATCAGACATCACCTGGCAGCCAGTGGAGTTTGCCTAACTTGAAGATACCCAGGGCTAAAGATACCCAGTCAAGTGTAGAAGCAGCTTCAGTGCCATTTTGTGAGGGGTTGAGGGCCCCAAAGGGGGAAGCACAGATACTCAAACAGACTAGCAGTGGTGGAAGGAGAGTGCTGTCAAGTGTGAGAAGTGCCTAGAAATCCTTCCCTCCGATACAGTAATGCCATGCATTGAGTGAACATCTGCTTTATAGACAGTGACTGGCTTATTGGCTTTTATCTAGCTGCTTGTTGGTTCTGACTTGATGAAGACCAGTATTGTCTAGCTGAATGGTGCAGGCACCTATCTCTCTGCTCTGTGGTTTATGGTTTGCTGTGGATGAATAACTTTTTAGCATTGCTATTTGGGACTAGTTCTAAAGCAGCATTTTGCAGAAGATGGAAATTTTCTATGCTGTCTGCAATTTTTCCCTTCGGAGCTTCTCTGACTCCCTGCTCTTTACTATACATATGTGAATGCTTGTCCTTGCTCTTGACCTTGATCTAGTCTTGGAAGAATGGTATCCACTAGATATTTCTTGAAATTTCTCTTTTTCATGAGCTAACCTTAACTGCTTGGGTTCCATTCCTCAAGACCCTGCTGGATAATCTGAATAATTCACTTCAAAATGTTTATGACTCATACTAGCTATACCAAGTTAACCCTTTTGATAATATTTTGGTTTTAACTAGGGATTTTGCAGTGCATAAAGAATGGTTCCCTGCTAGAGGATTTTCAGTCACCCTGGTGGGGTGATTGAAAGTTTTTTTGATTGACTCTTTCAGTGATGTCCTTTAGGAAATATAGCTCTTGGGCAGCCAATCCAGGATAAGGTCAGCTTACTAGCATATGTGCAAGTCTCCACGTGGCGATGGATAGATTGATTTGGCAGAGTAGGCATGGAAAGAATGAACAGCACACCAGATTTCCTCTAGCCTCCCTAGAGCAATAGAAAATGTGGGCTTTAAGGATCTGCTCACTCCATATGAGTTGTACCTCTGCATACTATGAACTCTTGGGCAAGTAATACAAACTGTCTGAGCTTGGGGAATCTCATTATAAAATGGGGATAAGAAGAATACCTTAGCTAACAGGTTGTAATGAGGATTCAAAGAGATAAGGTATGTAAAGCACTTATCACAAAACAGTTCTCAAGTACTTATTATCGAAAACATAATAAGCACTTAGTGACTGTTAGCTCTAATTGTTATTTGTTAATAGTGAGAATAGACACAATGTAATAGTTTCTTTAGGCTTCTGGAATCGTGACTCTTTGCTAGTTTGAACTCTTGCTGCCTTTTAAAAATGTGTTGAGGTAGGCACTGGGAATCGGGGAGACGTAGCTTCTTCCTACAAGTAGCTTAAAATTGAGTGGCGAGACAGCTGTGCAAACAACTATAGTACTTTAAGTGACTGCACAATGAGAATATGAGCAATGAGAGGGCGGCAGAAGAGAAGGAAAGCTCAAGTTATGAATAGGAATGTGGCATAATTTGTTCATGCAGTGATATTCATTGACCTCCCATTCAATCCCAGGCCGGGTTCTAAGCTCCAATCAGGGGTCCTCAAACTATGGCCCATGGGCCACATGAGGCGGTGTGATTGTATTTGTTCCTGTTTGGTTTTTTTACTTCAAAATAAGATATGTGGCGTGTGCATAGGAATTTGTTCATAGTTTTGTTTTGTTTTTAACTATAGTCCGGCCCTCCAATGGTCTGAGGGACAGTGAACTGGCCCCCTGTTTAAAAAGTTTGAGGACCTCTGGTTAGATGCTGTGAGTGGAGTTATCAGGGAAGGTCACCTTGATGTTGTGATGTTGAATTTCAGATATGAATGACAGCAAGGAGCCAGCCTCATGAAAATCAGGAAGAAGAACAGTCCAGGGGGAGAGAATAGCAGGTACATGTGCTCACAAGTAGGAAGTTTGGCTCATGTCAGAGGAACCCAAAGATGCCATTCTGGGTCATGAAGTGTTGGGGGAGAGTGTTACAGAATGAGGCAGAAGTCAGATCACAGAGGGCTGTGAACCATGGCCAATGAGACTTCTAAGGAAGCTATCTGGAGGTTTACTCTTAAAAAAGGATTACTTTGCTTTTTCTGGAGTGCTCGGCCCTATTTCCTGTTTTATTCTTTTTTTTTTTTTTTTTTTAGTAGAGACAGAGTCTCACTTTATGGCCCTCGGTAGAGTGCCATGGCATCACACAGCTCACAGCAACCTCCAACTCCTGGGCTTAAGCGATTCTCTTGCCTCAGCCTCCTGAGTAGCTGGGACCACAGGCACCCGCCACAACGCCCAGCTATTTTTTGGTTGCAGTTCAGCCGGGGCCGGGTTTGAACCTGCCACCCTCGGTAAATGGGGCCGGCACCTTACCGACTGAGCCACAGGCGCTGCCCTCCTATTTTATTCTTTAAGCACTGTTCGAGAAGGATGCTGGGACAAGTTAGACTGTCTAGAAGAGCTTTTCATTATAAAATGGTATTCAAGCTGTCACAGAGGTAAGAAAAAATTAAAATTTAAAAAACTGCAAGACACTGAACTATTCTTTTTTTTTTTTTTGAGACAGTCTTACTATGTTGCCCTTGGTAGAGTGCTGTGGCATCACAGCTCACAGCAACCTCTAACTCTTGGGCTTAAGCGATTCTCTTGTCTCAGCCTCCCAAGTAGCTGGGACTACAGGCACCTGCCACAACGCCCAGCTATTTTTGTTGTTGTTGTTGTCATTGTTGTTTAGCAGCCCCAGGTTAGATTTGAACCCCCCAATCCCAGTGTACATGGCCAGGGCCCTAAGCACTGAGCTACAGGCCGAGCCATCACACTGGAGTATTCTGAATTAGAATCTTAAAGTTTCAGTTCACCACTTTATCTTCTCCTTTAAACTTTTGTTAAAAATTTGCAAGAATAGACAAAGAATACCCTGTGGTCTACCTTTTACTCTGATTTACCTATTAACATTTTTTCTCCCCATGCTTTATTGTTTTCTCTTTTTCTCTTTCTTTTCTTTTCTCTTTTTCTTTTTTTTTTTTTTTTTGCAAAAGAGTCTCACTTTGTCACCCCCAGTAGAATGCCATGGCATCATGGCTCACAGTAACCTCAATTCTTGGACTCAAGCTATTCTCTTGTCTCAGCCTCCCCCAGTAGCGGGGACCATGGGCACCTGCCACAACACCTGGCTATTTTTAGAGATGGGGTCTCACTCTGGCTCAGGCTGGTCTTGAACCTGTAAACTCAGAGAATCCACCCATCTTGGCCTCCCAGAGTGCTAGGATTTATAGGCGTGAGCACCGTACCTGGCCTTTCTCTCTCTTTCATTTGAGAAGAAGTTGCATACATCATGATCGAAGGGTCATGGAACATTTCAACTTCAGTGTATTTAACATTGGAATAAGGACAGACTCAAGTATCTACTATGCTGTCAATTGACCAGTAATGTCTTTTATAAGACAGTACAAGATCCAGTCTAGGATCCCTATCACATGCAGTTATCAAGTACCTCTCATCAAGAACATAATCCTCAGTCATTCTTTGTTTTTTATGACGCTGACACTTTTGGAATTCGTAACTTTTTTTTTTTTTGAGACAGAGCCTCAAGCTGTCACCTTGGGTAGAGTGCTGTGAAATCACAGCTCACAGCAACCTCCAACTCCTGGGCTCAAGCGCTTCTCTTGCCTCTGCCTCCCAAATAGCTGGGATTACAGGTGCCTGCCACAATGCCCGGCTATATTTTTGGTTGCAGCCATCATTGTTGTTTGGAGGGGCCGGGCTGGATTTGAACCCGCCAGCTCAGGTGTATGTGCCTGCGCCTTAGCTGCTTGAGCCACAGGCGCCGAGCCAGAATTTGTAACTTTTTAAAATAATAATAATAATAATAGTTGACATCTGTTAGGCACTTACTAGGAAGTTAAGTACTTGATATTTCATACTGAAATAGGAAACTATTTTAGTTAATTTTCACAGCAGCTCTACAAGCTAGATGCTGTTATTATCTCCATTTTACAAATGGTAAGTTCTCTGTCTCCAGTCAGCAAATATCAAAAGCATGGACCAAGAACGCAGTCTTCCTGACTCTAGAATGAGTGTTCTTACTGCTTCAGTTACATGGGTATCATCATTGGTGTACCTTTGCAATCCTAAACCAGCACAGGACTATTTGCAGGTAGTTTACTACAGAAAGGAAATAAGGAAGTATAGTTGGACACAAGCTTAGAAATCACAAGCAAATTAAAACCAAACTCCCCTCCTTTTTCAGGTCCTTGTATCTTTCCCTTCTTTCTTAAATTTTAGTTGTCATACTGCTGTTCATTCATTCATCCATTCATTTATTCAACAATAAATATTTAAGTACCTGTTGCGTTCCAGTCATTGGCTTCAAAGGAATAACATGATATTGTATTTATTAACATAAAATGATGGAACAATACAACAAAATATGAATATGATAGTACTTTTTTCCTTTGAATAATGACCTTCTAATAGTGTTGGAGGTTTTGCTTGGAGTTATCTTCTGTCTTTACCTTTTACTTTACTTTTGACTAGTGATGAAGTCCTCCAGGTAGGATGAGGTGTGGTGTTCCTGAAAAGTTTGATTTACTTGTGAGTTGTAATGGTGAAGGTTAGGTAGATCTAAGTTTGTCCATATGAGAAACATTTCCTTTCTTAAAGAAACAGCCTGGTTTCTTTATTACCAGTCTAAGAATCCACAATAGTTTTAAAAGCAGTCTAATTACCCACAGTGCCCTCTGAGTGAAGTAGCTTTGTCCCCAGATGACTTATTTGGAAACCTGAGACCAAGAAAGGTAAGAGCAAGTGTGAAGGAACTTGCAGAAGACCATTCACACTGTGATGGGCCCTTTGCTTTGGCTTTTGTATTTCAGACAAGTGCTGGAGTTTGGTCCTCCCAGCCTTGTTTGTCTGTAGTAGAGGAACATGCTTTCATCATCTTGATATAAAACTGTTCCTCCCTCCAGAGTTTTTTAATTCCTGAGGTGATGATATTAACGGACAAAAAAGTTAATAGCAAACATCTGTATATTTTTACTGTCACTGACTGCCCTATATGTATTGACTAAATGAAATCTCACCCCAGTCCTATGAGTAGGTATTATTAGGATGTCTATATGAGGAAACAGACAATTTCCTATTGAAGTAATACAACAATGGGTATCTTTACTCCAAAGACTGGCTTCTGCTTGGATACACTACAGTTCTAATGTGGAGGCTTCTACCAACTAAATACGAGTTTTTAAACATTTTGAAGCTTTTTAAATTTTCTGTCGGGGCTGCAGGGCCAGGACTTCTGCCTTCAGTGAAGTGTTGGCAGAAGGTGTAGTTGGCATTATCAAGCACACCTATCGTTTGATTTCTCAGAACTTCTTAGTGATGCTTCGTGGTACCCTGAGTTTGGAGCATCTTAGCAATTCCTAGCCGAAAGAAACCTTATAACTGTGCCAACCCTTTCAGAAACAGGAGGTAAAGAGAGCAGGTAGGCGCATAAAGTGACAACAAATTAATGGCAGGCCTGTACCCCCAAACCCGATTTCTAACTCCTAACTTAGAGCTTTTTATTTTTTAATTTTTGGACTTTTCTGCCCTGTTAAACACAATTAAGAAACCTACCAAAGGGCGGCGCCTGTGGCTCAGCGGGTAGGGCGCCGGTCCCATATGCCGGAGGTTGCGGGTTCAAACCCAGCCCCGGCCAAATTAAAAAAAAATAAATAAATAAAGAAACCTACCAAGTATGCTGTCCAGCAGGAGTAGGAAAATGAAATGGACAGTTATAACTATTAAGCTAGTTCATACATTTCCATGGCCGAAAGCTTTTATTCGCTTTTACTCAGAGAATCAGCCAAGGCTGGTTTGAAGTAGCTGTGGTGGACAAAAATTAACACGAGGGCGTACAAAGCACAGTTGTTACATTATTCAAACTAATAATAAGGTGGGAACAAACTTTAGGATATTCAAAGAAGAGCATGAGAAGGACCTGGGAATTTTGAATTTTAAATCTAGTAAGACCGGCTTAGGTGGTAGATTCTCTGTTCTAGGGCTTGGACTTTGGCAGTCTCGGGCCTGTAAATGTGTAGTGATATCAGCTTGCAAATGTTCTGGTTGAAGCTGTACCAAATGGGATTCAGTGATTCTGATTCAACTGACACTGAATGAATACTTGTCATATACTTGGCACTGGACAAGATACAATCTCTGCCTTATTAAGGAGATCCAGAAGTGACCATGGGAAGAAAGTAACTGTACTAGAGACTAAGTGCTCTAGTGGAGGTGCAGGAGATATGGTCCAGCTGTACAAAGAGGGGCGGCATTAACTCTGACCAGAGGATGGAGGGACGAATGACTTCCTGGCATTTTCAAGTCATCAGTGGGACATGAAATATTGTCAAAGAGAGAGAAAATGAGCTAGAGGGGAGGGTGAGTAATACATACTCTGTTCATCCATCCATTCATAGGATTTGGTATTTGGTGGCAGTGAAAGGATTAGAGCAACCCCTTTTCTTCTGTTCTCTCTCCCCTATCCCTGAGCAGGGTAGAGTTAAAGCTCAGGTGGAATATGGTTTCCATGGGGCAGAACAGGTTATTTTACCACTGAAGATGCAAGGGTTTGGGGTTCATGGTGTTTAGCTTTGGTATTCTAGGATACAGCATGTATGTAAAGCCAAAACCAAGCAACTGGTTTTATGGCATAGTATAGGTCCTCTTGTCCCTCTGAGTCTCCCTACCTGTGAATCAGAACCTGTGTACCTGTGCATTGTTAGGGTTATATTGGGTACTTTGTAAATTGTCAAATGGAAAACAAATATTAGGTCATACTCTGAATACCACAGTTCATGTGAAAATGGAGGAGAAGAAAAAAAAATGGAGAAGAAGCTAAAGACTTGCCAAACAGATTTTAATCAGTCTTTCCCTTTCCCCAAGAGGCTCACAGAAAGCATAAAGAGGTTGATTTCAAAAATATTTTATTTAAAACAAAGCAACAGGAGCAATAATAACAGCCGATATTTGAGTGCTGTGCCAAGCACGTTAATAACATTAACCTGGCTGGGCACAGTGGCTCATGCCTATAATCCTAGCATTTTGAAAGGCTAAGGTGCGAGGATCACTTGAAGCCGGGAGTTCAAGACCAGCATGAACAACTTGATGAGACCCAATCTCTATAAAACATAAAAAAATTAGCTGGGGTGTGCCTATCGTCCCACCTACCTGGGAGCTGATGCAGGAAGATCTCTTGAGCCCAGGAGTTTTAGGTTGCAGTGAGCTATGATGACACCACTGCACATTAGCTCAGATAACAGAATAAGACCCTGTCTCAAAAAAAGAAAAGAAAGACCAATCCCATTCAATCTTCAGGTAATCCCATGAGATTAGTCTTTGAGTCCAGTTTCACTCATGAAGCAGGCGGTTAAGTGACCTCCCCGTGGTCACTTGAATGGAGACAGAATAAGCAGTCTAACTCCAGCGTCCCACAGTCATACGTTGTCATTGTTGTATTTTAAAGATCTGTCCTTAGAGCTGCTCCACTTTTACACCCGTAAGTCCTGAGTAAACTTGTGCCTATGGCTGGGGAATCCCTATTGTGGAAGGGCATCTTGATGGCTGAGTGGTGGGGGAAGGATAAGGTTATCTTCTGAGGGGCCTTTCCAATGCTGTGACACTTGTGGGCATGCTGGAAAAAGCATTGGCACTGCTGGCGGAAGTACCATAAAATACTGACACAGGTCTGTTTGTCTGTGCAGGTGCTATTTCCTCATCCATACCTAAGTGACAGAAAATGCCCTTCAATGGCGAGAAGCAGGGTGTGGGAGAGGACCAGACAAGCGATTCAGACGCTTCACGGTTTTCCGAAAGCACGGCCTCACTCAGTGACTATGAGTGCTCCAGGCAGAGCTTCACAAGCAACTCCTCCAGCAAATCCAGCTCTCCTGCTTGTGAGCCAACAGGGGGGCAGGAGCTGGGGTGGTGGGTGTGCTACTAGAGTTGTGTGCTGGCTTTGCAAACTCAGAAATGGCTGAGAGCAGCAGACTTCCCCTACTTTCTAGATGTACCAGAATAGCACTGCAGAGGCATTGCAGCTTTCCTAGACACATTCTCAGAAATAAATAGCCACTAAAGCTTACAACCTGCTGATTTTTATTTTAATCATTGTCTCTGCTCTGCTTTGGTTTGACCATAAATCAGGTCTTCAACCCTATCTGTCTTTTCTCCTAAGTGGCAGAAAGCCACTCTTTGAGATTACTTCTTAGACCACCCTCAATGATAAGTTAAAATTGGTCTTTTCTGGTTGTTTCTAATTTACATTGAAGGAAAATTGCCTTCATGGAAGGGTCAGAGGGGAAGTGAAATAATATTTAGGGTTTCCTGCTGATTTCAAAAATTGTTGTGCAATTCACCCCAAAAGAGTGCCCAAGAGAATTATTACACTAGAGGTGCAAGAAAGAATTAAAAAGGGGGGCAACCTCAAAGGGAGACATCTTTTTTGTTCTCGTTTGAAGGTAGAAACTAGAGATGTGTAAAGCAGGTACATTTGCCTCTTTTTTCTCTAGTTTTTTTTTTGGCCGGGGCTGGGTTTGAAACCACCACCTCCCGGCATATGGGACTGGCGCCCTACTCCTTGAGCTACAGGCGCCACCCCTTTTCTCTAGTTTTTTAATTGGCATTTTGTTTAGGAAATTTAACACTTTTGCAGGAAAATGCAACTAATGTTTAATTATGATCAAATGTCCGCTTCTAAAAAATGTGTTCATTTGTATTTATTTTAAATTCATACAGTTTCATTTTAAAAAACCTTGGGAAATATATAAGTATAGAGAAAAGAAAATATTGCTTATTATATCACCCAAAGATGACAGCTGGTAGTGCTTTGCTGTATCTTTATCTTTCACATAGACATATGTGTGTATATATGTGTGGACTCTTTTCACTTAGGATTATAACTAAAACATTTACTCATGATTATATATTCTTGAAACATTGTTTTTATGGCTACCTACTACTTCATCAAGTGAATATACTTAAATTTACTTAACCATTGACCTATCATTGGACATTTAGTTTCTTTTTCTTTCTTTTTTTTTTTTCTGTTACAAATAGTGCTTTATAAACATCTTAGTGCATAATAAAGCCTTTCTAGAAATTCCTTTGAATCCCTTTGGGTTATTGGACCAAAGAATACGAACATTTTTCTTTTTTTTTTCCTGAGACAGAGTCTCACTATGTCACCCTTGGTAGAGTGTCCTAGCATCACAGCTCACAGCAACCTCCAACTCTTGGGCTTAAGTGATTCTTTTGCCTCAATCTCCCAAGTAGCTGGGATTACAGGCACCTGCCACAACGCCTGGCTACTTTTTGTTGTAGTTGTCATTGTTGTTTAGCTGACCTGAGCCAGGTTTGAACCTGCCAGCCCTGGTGTATGTGGCCAGCGCCCTAGCTTCTGGCACCCAGCCAGAATACAGACATTTTTAAGGAGAAATTTGCGGCAGAATTGGTAGAAGCACTAACAGCAGGCCCAGGTTTCTGCACCTTTTCTCACTCCTGTTGTTTATGGGCTGATGCACCTTAGGCACCTGAAGAAGGGTTTTACTAATTCTGGGTATCATCTTTCTTTCTCCTCTTCCTTCTCTCGTTCCACCACCACCACCACATTGTCCTCTGCCTCCAACTCCTTTTTATGTTTTTCTTTAAATTAGGTAGCAAAGTATTAAGTGTCATTGCTGTCATTTTTGATCATGATTTTTAATGAACAGAAACAAAGATTTCCAGCCGTGATTTTAAACCATGATTCATTAGAATGGTTTCTTAGTATAATCCTTAGGAACAACTCAAGTTCTTTTACTACCTCCTACTGAGAAGTAAATTGTCCAGCTTCTCAGATTTATGACATTATACTTTAATTATGTAAATTACTTGAGTTCTTACTATGGTCTTCTTTACTTGAGTTATCTAATTTAATTACCTTGGGCCGACCCTGCAAGGAGGTAAGCAATGCCTCAATCAAATCAAGAATGAGAACTACCACTTGGCAAAATTTAGAATTGAATTTAAACATTATATTCTTATACATTTAGAAATTATAGCTTTAAAAATCAGTTATTTCATATTGAGTCTACTTAAATTAATGAGACTTCTAGATTGCAAAATAAAAGTAGTCTTATTTACTTCCTATTTAATACATATGATACAGATAACAATAAGCACTAAAAATGAGGTCTGTCTTAATAGGCCTATATTAATAAGATTGTCCCAGAAATAGTTGATAGTTTATTATCAAATATAGTAACTGAAGCTACTGAAAGAGTTCTTAAAGTTTTGAAATCTTTATTGCAAGAGAATCCACCTGTTTTAATACATATTCTCCTTTTAAAACCCTATAATATATAGTGTAATAAATTAAGCTTTGTTCATATCAGTAGACTTTGTTGGATGACAGCTTCCCTTCTACAGTATTAACTGGCTTTTCTTTTTCCTTTAGCAACAAGCCCTCCCAGGATTGTAACATTTGACAAAGTGATGGCTACAGCAAAGAACTTATCAAACATGACTCTTGCCCATGAAATTGCTGTAAATGAGAACTTCCAGTTGGAACAAGATGGCCTCCCAGACAATAGGTAACCTGGAGGCATTTGTTGTATGTAAAACTGTGCTTAAGATTGTGTATAGTGTATGTGCTATAAATATATTCACTCCGATTCCTGGAATAATACCGATATCCACAGGAGGCAAACATTATTTAACTCTCTAACAAGATCTTATACATTTTTGTTTTTTACAAAAAAATTCCTTTACAGTACATGTTACCTATAATCTTCAGAACTCAGCTTTTATGTCACTTCCTGAGAAAACCTTTTCCTAACATTCCAAGCCTCCTAGACTACAATTAATCCCTTTGCTAAAAGTCCTTGTAGCCCCTGCTACCTCTCCTCTGTTAAGAGGTCTTAGAATTTTATGTTCAATGTCCATCTTCCCCACTTTATTGAAAACACATTAGTGGAGGAACTTTGTATTGTTTGCTGCTCTCTCGCTATTGCCTACCATGCTACCTGACATATACTACAGTTTCAAGAAATATTTGCAGATTTATTAATTAAAAACCGATATTCTGGTTAGAAGGATAAAGAAATGCAGCCAAACTGACAAAAGTGCAGGCAATCCAGAAACCTGTGAGGTCACAATTGCAGCCACAAGGGACATTTACTGGGTAGCCTCACTCCCATGGACCTCTGGTTGGAGCCATATCCTTATATCCACCTCAGCCTCTCTGGTGTCAGTGGCTTATAAATTTCCTGAAACAAAGAGGAGAAGCAGCTTGAAATTATCATTACAGATAAACCATCTTTAGAAAAGCAAAGTTGGCTCATGGATTAAATTTTCAACCTAACAGTGCTGATTGTAAATCCTGAAGCCTTCTTTCTATGTCAAGACACCTTATGGTGCTGGGTGAACTGGCTGGCAACCTTCAGAAGACTGAAACTGGACCCACACCTTTCACCATTAACTAAGATAGTCTCTCACTGGATTAAAGATTTAAACTTAAGACATGAAACTAAAAATACTAGAGGAGAGTGCAGGGAAAACCCTTGAAGAAATCGGTCTGGGTGAGTGAGGAGGACCCCCTGGGCAATTGAAGCAGCTTCAAAAATACACTACTGGGACTTGATCAAACTAAAAAGCTTCTGCACAGCCAAGAACACAGTAAGTAAAGCAAGCAAACAGCCCTCAGAATGGGAGAAGATATTTGCAGGTTATGTCTTCGACAAAGGTTTAATAACCAGAATCCACAGAGAACTCAAACGCATTAGCAAGAAAGGAACAAGGGATCCCGTCGCAGGCTGGGCAAGGGATTTGAAGAGAAACTTCTCTGAAGAAGACAGGCGCATGGCCTTCAGACATATGAAAAAATGCTCATCATCTTTAATCATCAGAGAAATGCAAATCAAAACTACTTTGAGATATCATCTATCTCCAGTGAGACTAGCCTATATCACAAAATCCCAAGACCAGAGATGTTGGCACGGATGTGGAGAAAAGGGAACACTTTTGCACTGCTGGTAGGAATGCAAATTAATACATTCCTTTTGGAAAGAGATATGGAGAACACTTAGAGATCTAAAAATAGATCTGCCATTCAATCCTGTAATCCCTCTACTGGGCATATACCCAGAAGACCAAAAATCACATCATAACAAAGATATTTGTACCAGAATGTTTATTGCAGCCCAATTCATAATTGCTAAGTCATGGAAAAAGCCCAAGTGCCCATCGATCCACAAATGGATTAATAAATTGTGGTATATGTACACCATGGAATATTATGCAGCCTTAAAGAAAGATGGAGAGAGACTTTACCTCTTTCATGTTTACATGGATGGAGCTGGAACATATTCTTCTTAGTAAAGTATCTCAAGAATGGAAGAAAAAGTACCCAATGTACTCAGCCCTACTATGAAACTAATTTAGGGTTCTCACATGAGAGCTATAACCCAGTTACAACCTGAGAATGGGGGGGAGGGAAGGAGTAGGTGGGAAAAGGGAGGGGGATTGGTGGGATTACACCAGCGGTGCATCTTGCAAGGGTATATGTGAAACTTGGTCAATGTGGAATGTAAGTGTCTTGGCACAGTAACTGAGAGAATGTCAGGAAGGCTATGTTAACCAGTGTGATGAAAGTGTGTCAAACGGTCTGTGAAGCTAGTGAATGATGCCCCATGATCATATCAATGCACACAGCTATGATTTAATAAAAAAATAAAAAATATAAAAAAAGAACTTTCATTTTTATTTATTGTTTTTATTATTTTTTTGGTTGTTGTTATTGTTGAGACAGAGTCTTACTATTTTGCCCTTGGTAGAGTGCTATGGTGTCACAGCTCACATCAACCTCAAACTCTTGGGCTTAAGCGATTCTTTTGCCTCAGCCTCTCAAGTAGCTGGGACTACAGGTGACTGCCACAACACCTGGCTATTTTTTTGTTGTAGTTGTTATTGTTTGGCCGGCCTAGGCCAGGTCCGAGCCTGCCAGCCTTGGTGTATGTGGCCAGTACCCAAGTGCTACAGGAGCCAAGCCAGAACTTTCATTTTTAAAACAGGAAAATAAGTAAACATAATTTTCCATCTTTATAATGTGGACAGTAATCTTCCTGGGGATATTGTTCATGTAATATTAATACTTTTAAAGATTACTATCTAAACGAGGCATATCTGTTTGATTTTCTTCACTGTGATCCTTTATCAGCTTTAGTGCTGTACCCCTCGGCTAGGCCACCATCATCTCTAGCCTGGACTCCTTCAATCCTAACTGATTGCCCCATCTCCATTCTTAGCTCACCACAGTCCATCTTCCATACCAACACAGTAACTATTTTGATCTATCTGGATGAATTGGATCAGATCATTTCCTTACCCAAAACCTTCCAGTGTTTTCTAGTACGCATAGAATAAAAATCTAAACCATTATGGCCTGGAAGGCCCTAATTTCCCGACCCTGTCTTAGCACTTTCCGTCCCTCATACTATGCTTCAGCCATGCTGGCTTCCTTCTTAATCTCAAAGTACACCACACTTGATCCTGTCTCAGAGTCTTTGTTACTTCTTCTTTTTGAATGTTCTTTTCCTAGATCTTCACATGGCTGGCTCTTTCTTCTCCTCCTTTGAGTCTGAACTCAAAGGTCACTGCTTTAGAGAAGCTTTCCTCAACCACCCAGTGAAATCAGCGCCCTCTTTATTACTGTCTACCACTTTGTCTTACTTTGTTCTCCTCATAGCTCAGAAATTGCCTTACTCGTTTTTACTGTTTTTCATCTTGCTGTCCCTGCTAACATATAAGCTTTCTTTCCATTGAGTATCCCCAGGTCTTAAAACAGGGCCTCATGCGATTTTAATGTTCAGTAAACATTTATTACCTAAGTGGTAAAAATGTATTTTAAAGTTAAAGTTATCTTTTTTATGCAGTAAAACAAAATTCAATAATTGCAAGTAAAGGCCATAGAGAAAGTGCGTCAGGATCAGACAGACCCTGAGGTTTGAGTCCTGGCTTTGGTGAGATGATATCTGAGTCTCACATTCCTTAGAATAAGATGAGGACTACATTACTCACTTCGAAGGCATTGGCATAAAAATGCACATGAGTACTTTGGTACTATGGAAAAATATTAATCTTTCCTCCCTTCATTTTCTGCCATGGCTAGAAAATGTGAGCAAGGGAAACGATATGCAGAGTTAGGACATAGTACCTTTGTTTTACAGTGAAGTAGCATATTATAGTATTAACTGTTGATTTACAGGTGACCCTTCCCAATGGCCAAGTTTTTCCTTTTTTTTTTTTGGCAGTTTTTGGCCAGGGCTGGGTTTGAACCCGCCACCTCTGGTATATGGGGCCAGTGCCCTACTGCTTTGAGCCACAGGTGCTGCCCCCAAGTTTTTCCTTTTTTAAATATGGCTGACCCTCATTATTTTCTTTGGGGGGAAAATTTGGTAAAATTAGTCTGGTTTTTGATAATAGTAATGATTATAAATGATTTCATTGATTTTTGTCTCCTCTGTACTCCTACACCTCTCCAGAAAATTAAAGAGCTAAAAAGTACATTGCAGCTTTTAGGAAAACTTAAATTTAAACTCTGATGTCACTTGCGGACGTCATTCCTTGTTAGTCCATTCAAGCCAGGTATGTGTGGCTTGTAAAACCCAGAGTGCAAGTCCATCCTGGCAAAGTTAGCCTTTCTTATTGTTTTGGAGTTGCCCAGGAAGGCCTCCAACTTTCGAAATGGCATTTATATTGAATAAATCCCCTCAGGTACTAGAATAAGTTTTTAAAGTTGTTGAATAGAATATAGTATTTGCAGGTATAGACATATTTTAACTTATACTCAAAAGCTAATTTTCATTGCTCATAGCATTATTGTATACTTAGCTATTTGTACTTTAAGAAGAAAATTGAGAGACATGCTCAACTATCAAATTAGTCATTCATTTACCATGCTGTTATTACTCACTATATGTCAGTCACTGTGCTAAGCATAATGGCAGGGACCTAGAGGAAAGAATTATGGCTGCTGCTGGGAAAAGTGCATAGCTCTGTGAAGAAAGGGGATCATAAGGGGTGGTGCCTGTGGCTTAAGGAGCTGGGTGCCGGCCCCCCATATACCAGAGGTGGTGGGTTCAAACCCAGCCCTGGACAAGAAAAAAAAACTGCAACTAAAAGAAAGAGGCTCATCAGTAATTATAGTGCAAGAAAATATGTAGGTTTTGTTGCAGATCGAGTCGGAGTTCAGTAGGAATGTGTATTTCCATGTGCACCTATTTTAGGGCATTAACATAATGGGTGAAATAAAGTGGCCACCTATTCTATTGTGAGCTCTTCCTAGGAAGGGTCATATTTCAGTTTGTACTTTAAATGGGACATCAAATGACAGGCATTCAATATCTCCTTGGGGCCAATCTGTTCTGTACCATGAAAATTCAGCTGTTAGGAAAGAGAACTCTGCCATCTCATCCCAAAAATCTAGAACAAATCTGATGATCTGTGTAGAAGAGTAGCTATATAAACTGTGGTATCTCTTTAGGAGATCATTTTATGAAATTATTGAAAACGATATTTAAGAAAGAATTTTGAAGGTCTAGGGGGTAAACATTTGGGACAGAATGTTAAATGAAAAAAGTACATAATATATATACTAAAGTATGTTAATATAATGCCTTGACTAAGAGAAATATTCAAAAGATTAATAATAGATTTAAGGACTATTATTCTGTTGTTCTGCATTGTCTGAGGTTTGTACCATGAGCATATTTCTTTTATAACCAAGAAAAATGAGGCTTATTTTTAAAAACAATGTTTCATTGCTATAGTTTGGCTGGTCAAGTGAAGAACGTTGTTCACCAGGCCTTCTGGGATGTCTTGGAATCGGAACTAAATGCTGACCCTCCTGAGTATGAACATGCCATCAAACTGTTGGAAGAAATCAGAGAGGCAAGTTCACATTGTTTGCATCAATTAGTGTTGGGCTGCTATAACAGACTGGCATAGACTGGGTGGTTTATAAACTATACAAACTTATTTCTCACAGTCCTGGAGGCTTGGAAGTCCAATATCAGGGCACCAGCAGATTCAGTGTCTGCTTGGGGCCCACTTCCTGGGTTCATAGATGGCACCTGCTTGATGTGTCCTCACATGGCAGAGGGGAAAAGGGAGCTCTCTAGGGTCTCTTTTATGATGGTACTAATCTCATTCATTCAGACTCCACTCTCATAACCTAATCACCCCTCCAAGGCCCATCCCCTCTTCCTCATACCATCCCATGGGAGGGGATGAACATTTGGGTTTGAACATTTGAATTTAGGTGGAGAGACTACATTGAGACTTACATTGAGACTATAGCAAATTAGTTTTGTTTTTCTTTTCCCAGAAACTATTTTATGTCCTTTGTATTGGCTACTCTTTTTGAAAAACTGAGTTCAGTCACTGCAAGGGTTTTCCCCTGCACCTTCTGGAGTAGGGTGAAGGCTGGGAAAATAGTGCAGTGGACAGAGCTCAGGGTGAGGCTTACAGTGCAGAGTATTGGCTAAGAGTTGAGACTTTGGAGTTAGATAGTCCTGGTTTACCAGTGGACTCTAAGTCTCTGTCTTCTGAGTACTTACATGGTAGTCAAGAATTAAATGAGATGACAGCAGTAATTTTAGCTAACATTTACAAAGGATTTGCTGTATGCCAAGCACTATGTTATTCATTTATCCTTACTTTAATTCTGTGTGGTATAAAGAAACCAAGTTCCCTGACTCATGTGGGATCATGCAGCTTTGAAAGGTGGAGAAGGATTTAAACAGATTCACTCTGGCTCAATCTGTGCTCCTAACCATGTGCTATGTGTGTAAGAACAGTGTTCACGGTGTACTGAATACTCAATAAATAGTTTGCTCATATAGTATATAATAAATATTTTATATCTCAAATATGTTTAATGGCCCCCATGGGATGTTCTCATCTATTTTTATTTAAAGACTTCTTTTGGAGGCCTGATCTACAACATGTCTTCTCTGCATTGTTTATCTGGAGCCTCATTGGAGTATAGCAGGTCCTTGAATAAAGTTGTTCAGTGCTATTTCTTTATAACACTGGAAATGGAATAACAATGGAAAAAAAATCGGCCTAGCTGGGGCCACTGTCTGTGTAGAGTTTGCATGTTCTCTCCATATCTGAGGGGGTTTTCTCCAGGTACTGCATTCCTCCCACATCCCAAAGATGTGCACAGGAGGTTCATTAGCATGGCGAAATGGTCCCAGCCTGAGTGAGTGTGGGTGTGGCCACACACAACCCTAAACTGAAATAAGTAGGATGGAAAATGAATGAATGAATACAAATTATTGTCAAATAAGAATTTTTAAAGTATACAATAATCATACACATGCACAACAATAAATGATGTAGTATGAAAGTGTTCAGCGAGCCAGCATGGTGCAGTGCCAGTACCACTTTGACCTCTGTAACTTACTAATTCACCAAAAATTGGGTAAATAATTATCTACTTGTTTTTATTAATCTTTCTTAAATGTATGTATAGCTCACATTTATTTTAGTGTTTAATATTAGAAGTGTTTTCAAAGTTATTTAGAAGTTTGGTGATGTTTTTGTGACTAGAAATGTGTTTATGATAACTCACTTATGATAAAATTGGTTTTAGTGTACAGTTTCCAAGAACCTATCAAAGCAAATCTAAAGTCAGGACTTACTGTGATTTCAGTAATATTGCTGCCTTGTTAATTGTTTTCGTTCTGAAAATATCAGGGATTTTTCATGGTGGGGGGACTTTAATTCAGAAGATGGAGCTTTCTTCGTAGCCTTGAGACACTGGAGTGCTCCTCTGACCCACCATTCAGACATTGTCAATTTCTACGGCATCTAGGGCTCTAAAATATGGATATGAAGCTTGGTCATCTAGACATTGAAAAGTGACAACCTTTATTCATGTAATGATGCCGTTAATTTTTCTTTCCTTCCCTATGTAGATTCTTCTCTCTCTTTTGACTCCCTGTGGCAACCGGCTTCGCAACCAGATCTGTGAAGTTTTGGACATAGACCTCATCAGGCAGCAGTCTGAGCACAGTGCTGTTGACATCCAAGGCCTGGCCAACTATGTCATCAGTACGATGGGGAAGCTGTGTGCTCCAGTGAGAGATAATGATATCAGAGAGTTAAAGGCTACTGGCAGCATCGTGGAGGTGCTGAGGTTAGCATCCTTGCTGCTTGCATTTTCTTAGAGTACTTTTGGGTTTACTCCAAAGGGAAGTATGAGTATTGGGAAACATAGAATAATAACTGGTCTCCCAAAGGAATTCTTGACACTCGAAGAAAACCAAGTAAGCAGGGAGTAAGTTCATTTTTTACTATGTACATAGAGTTTTCAGATAAAGTGTTCTGACAAGGGTGTTAGCATGCATTGGTCCCTGGGGAGGCAGTGATGAAAAAGACAGAATCCCTGACCCTAGGGAGTTTATAGTCTAATGGAAGAGAGAGACCTTGAACAATGAATTACAACTGTGGTAAGTGCTATGGAAGGGAAATTAGAGGGTCTAAATAGGGCCTCTAGGAGGTGGACCTAGTCTAGTTAGTGAGGGTCACTAGTTGCTACAACACATAAACTCTGAATTCTCAGTGATTTAACCAATAAATGTTTCCTCCTTACTCATGTCACATTCTGATTCAGGGGTTCTTGGTCAGGCAACCTTTCACATGTCATTCATGTGGAAGCTCCTCTGTTATTGGTTCCACCCCTGCCTAGGTCCTTGGACTCCTCTCCATTCAGCTGGTGAATGAAAAAGAGATGATGAGGAAGATATACCTAATATGTAACTACATTGGCCCAGAAGTGACACATTCCTTTGACTGTGGTCACCTGGTCTCATCTTCATTGAAGAGGGGGCTGGGAAAGGTGGTTGCTATCTGGAAACACATTTCCCAGCCAGAAACCTGCACAGTGTGCAGAGAGCACAGATCGTTGGTGGTCAACCAGCCTTTTCTGCTGCAGCTTCCCTGAGGAAGCGGGTTATACATTAAATCATGAGCATCTCATTGGCCCACATAGACAATAACTTCCTCAAGATGTGAGAGAAAAGAAGAGTCTGTAATCCTTTTTGCCACTGAGGGGAACTTTTCATCTTTTTATGTGTAAATTTGGCTACAATTGAGAATTGAGGGGTTTTTTTGTTGTTATTTTATTTTGGTTTGGTTTTTTTTTTGCAGTTTTTGGCCAGGACTGGGTTCGAACCCACCACCTCTGGTATATGGAGCCAGCGCCCTACTCCTTGAGCCACAGGCGCCATCCAGAATTGAGTTTTATATAGATGTTTTATAAAGGTAGAAGAAGGAAACTAGTCTGCATGTAGTGGGTAATGGACTTTGTTACCTCATGCAAGTTGATAGCCTCTAGAAGTGACACTTTCCCTGTCTGGAAAATGGCCTTTGTGTGTCCTTAGAATTATGCTCCTCTGGTAGATTGTGATTCTTCAGTTACAGGATCCTTGCTTTCAGTTATCTTATTACCCATGTATGATGTCAAATTTGTTTCCTTCGTCTTGGTCATTTATTGAATGCCTACCGGGTGCCACAGCTATCTGCATGTCACATTCATTATCTCATTGACTATTGACAACATCCCTCCAAGGTTGATATTATTCTCTCATTCTCTTAGGAATAGAAACATATACACTATATTTGGACTCAAGGGCTTTAATCTAAAAATCTCTTCTTACATTTTTCATGCATTAAGACTAATTGCTTATGCTTCTCAATGTCTTTCTATCATTTTATAGCTGTATATAATGGATCAGCTGGAGGTATTATATCTACTAAAGTAAATACTTTTGAAATCTGTGAAAGAACACGTTTGGAATACATGTATGACCTATGAAAAGTGACCTTACCAAATGGTGATTGGAATTTCAAACCAATTTCAAACCAAATTTCAACCATTTTGGGGATGTTTATTTTTTCTAGTTTGGAATATAGATAATAGTTAATGAATTTCAACTTAACTTCTTAATCACCCAACTATTTTAATTGTAAATTTTTAGACAAATATTCCATGTTCTGGACCTCATGAAAATGGACATGGCCAATTTTACAATTAGGAGTATTAGACCACACCTTCAACGCCAGTTGGTGGAATATGAGAGAACCAAGTTCCAGGAAATTTTAGAAGTAACTCCAAGTAAGTATAACATAATATGTACTTATTTTGAAAGTGGGTTAAAATATACCTAGTTTTTGATATCTTATGTAGAGTATCACTAAAGAATTTTGGCCTTTCTAGTAATTTTTTTTACCTTCTAAAATTGACATCACAAACTTATAAGTGTTTATTCTGTCCCAGGAACTGTGCTAAGCACTATTCATTTCTTCATTCATTCATATATCAGAGCCAGGTGTAGTAGCTCATGCCTGTAATCCTAGCACTTTGGGAGGCCAAGGCAGAAGGATAGCTTGAGGCCAAGAGTTTGAGACCAGCCTTGGTAACATAGCAAGACCCCATTTCTATGAAAATAAAATATCTAGATGTGGTCAAATGGGCCTGTAGTTCCAACTACTAAGATGGCTGGGAGGATTGCTGGAGCCTGGAAGTTTGAGGTTGCAGGGAGCTATGATCATACCACTACACTCTAACCCAAGCAACAGAGCAAGACCCTGTCAAAAAATAAAAAAAGAGAGAGAGAGAGAGATTTATTGAGTGCTTGCTGTATTCCAGACACAACAAAGTTGCTAACCTCAAGGAGCTGACGTTCTAGCTAGTAGACGTGACAAAAAAACATAAATTGTCAAATTTATTATCAAATGCTATGAAGAAGATATACCTGAAGATATAGGAATGAGGAAGCTATACCTAATATGTAACTACATTGGCCCAGAAGTGACACATTCCTTTGACCATAGTCAAAGAGCGAAGAAAAGTATTTTAAAGGGACAAACAGTAATGGGGCAGTAGTGGGGGTGGAGGGGTTTTTTCCCTCCAATATGAAGTACTGGGAAGACTATTCTAATTAGTAATATCCAAATAGAATTTATAAATAAATATGGAAAGGGCATGTGAAGATGGTTGGGAGATGTAGAAGAACATTCTAGCTACATGGAGCTGCAAGTACAAGGCTTTGCAGCAGAAACTTTCTTATAAAATCTGACAAATGCAAGACAGACATTGTGGCTGGACTGGGGTAGGTCAGGGGACAGTGTCAGGTGGTGAGGCTAGAAATAGACAAAGGCAGGTCACAGTTTGGATTTCATTACACATGTGATAGGAAGTCACTGGAGAGTTTTTGAGCAGGAGAGCAACATCTGATTTTCATTTTTGAAGAATATTCTGAGACCTGGGTAGAGAATTTCCATTTTGTAGGAGCAAAGAGGGAAGCAGAGGTACCAGTTAGGTGGTACTGCAGATGCTCAGGCAATAAATTATAGCGGCTTGTTCCAAATAGCAGCATTGGAAGTAGCGAGGAGACAGATTCCAGATGTATTCTGAAAATAAAGTAACAAGATTTGCTGAAGGTTGAATGAGGAAGAAAAGAGGAATTGAGGATGACACTAAGGTTTTTGGGTTGAGCAGCGAGTTAAGTGGTGATGCATTTTAGTGAGATGGGAAAGACTAGAGGAAAGAAGGTTGGGAGAGGATGTGGAATCGAGAGTTCAGTTTTGGATATATGAACTTCAAGATCTTGTTTACCATTAATGTGGTGATGTCAGACATTTAGAAATGAGAGACTAGGGTTCAGGGGAATAATGGGAGCTATGGTTATACATTTGGGAATTATCAGTATATTTATGGCATATAAAGCCATGAAACTGGATAATAGTTAACACTTACACAGTCCTTAGCACATGCTAAGCACTTTACCTGTATTAACTAATTTAATCTTTACAGCAGCTGTAAGAAGTTACCCTCTGTTTTATAGATGAGGAAACTGAAGCATGGGGAGGTTAAATTGCTTGCTTCCATAACATAACTTGTAAGGGATGGAGGTGGGGACTCATATAGGCAGTCTGGCTCTACAGTCTCTGTTCTTATCCATATCATATTGGGTGTGACCATCTAGTATTGGGTAAGACTACCTAGGGAGTGAGGGTAGATACTGAAAGGGCCTGACCTGAGACACTCCAGTATCTAGAGGTTCAGATGAGGTGGAGGATCTCTGTGCAGGAGTAGCCAGGGTGGTATGAAAGTCAGGAGGGTGGCTCTGCACCCTAGCACAGTGGTTACAGCACCAGCTACATACACCAAGGCTGGTGGGTTCGAACCCAGCCTGGGCCAGCTAAGACAACCATGGAAACTGCAACAAAAAGTAGCTGGGCAGTGTGGCGGATGCCTGTAGTCCCAGCTACCTGGGAGGCTGAGGCAAGAAAATTGGTTAAGCCCAAGAGTTTGAGGTTGCTGTGAGCTGTGACACAACAGTACTCTACTGAGGGTGACATAGTGAAACTGTCTCAAAAAAAAAAAAAGAAAGTCAAGAGAGTGAGGAGTGTCCTGTATGTAAGGTAAGTGAAGAAAATATGTGAAAAGGAAGAGGTGGTTAGGTGTGACAAGTGTGACAAGTACTGCTAAGTGGTTGAGGAAGGTGAAAGCCAAGTCTGGACCCAGATTTGACCCTATGATGATTGTTGGTAACCTTGATGAGAGCAGCTTCAGTGGACTCATGGGCATTAGAATCAGACTGGAGGGGAGCCAAGGGAGAATGGGAGTAGAGGAAGTATTACTTCATTGCATTGTCACAATTCCAGTTTCCTTGTGAGGTAGGTACTGCTATCTTCTTCATTTCATAGGTGAGGAAACTGAGATGTTGCACAGCTAGCAAGAGGCTGGCTAACTGCTCATTAACAAATGCTTAACACCAGCCTCTGGGATTTTATTAACCAGAATATAAGCCTGAGTTAGGTGATATATGTTAAAATAATCAACACAATAGCCTTATATACAAAGCAAAACAGGTGCCACTTTTAAAAGGGCTCTGGCAGGCTAGAGTGCATCCAGGGGAGACCACATGAAGGCCACATGTGGAACCTTCAATGAGGCTGGGCTTGTTCTGCATGATAACAAGGAGACTTGGGTTTGGTGGCACCACCCTTCCTGCTTATAGTGACTCAGAGGTTTTGGTTCAGTTCTGTAGGGCAGCCTAGGGTCCATACAAGAGAAGTAGCAAACAGCCGATTTTGACCTTCCTGACTAATTAGAGCTGTTTTAACTTTGCCGTGGGTCTCGCTATGACAGGTAGTAGTCAATGCTGGCTAACATTTTGTTTGAGTACTGATTACATGCCAAGTCCTTACTAAGTTCCAAACACTTTTCATTTATTAGTTCACTCAAGCCTCACAATTGCCCTGTAGGGTTGGTATTATTATCATGCCCTATTTACAAATGAGGAAACTGAAGTTAATGTAGTTGTGACAGCTGAGCCTGGGAACCCGGACAGATCTTTGCCTCCAAGAATGTGGATTTAGACACCACACAACACCACTTCTCTTTTAACAACATATTGGCTATCTGTGGTGGCTACTATAGATGAGGGGTGTTGAACCTGTGACCCGCAGGCTGCATGTTGATTTTGTAAGGACTTTTTTTTGCTTATCTTTGTGTCAGATATAACAAAAAGTATACACAGACGTTTTTTGGCTAATCAGCTTTTCTTAGTGTTTGTATATTTTCTGTGTAGCTAAAGATAACTTTTATTCTTCCAATGTGTGGCAGAAAAGAAAGTATGTTGGACATGCCTGCTGTAAATGAATCTCTGGCATCAGCTGGCAGGTGAAACCAGATGACTCATAAGAATTCTTCTACAACAAAAATTCTATAAGTTAAAAGGTTATGTTGTTTTAGATCCAAAGGGACAGAGAGAAAAAGAAGTAGAATTCTACTTAGAATCTGAATCTGAAACCTGAACTGTAGAATTTTCCTGAGACTTAGTGGGTGGTTTCTCTGGTGTGCCTGTGTATGTACACATGTGTGCAAATGTGCCCACATCTTGAATCAAGATAGCTTGGAATCTTGAGTAAATTCCTTAATGTAGAGTTGAATTATAATTTTATTTATCTCAAATTATTTGCTTCTGTTTTTAAAAACCAGGCTTAATGACCTGTAATCTATTTGCATCTTTCCTATTGATTTGGGTATTTTTATAGATTTAGTAAAAGAGCAAATCTAGCTTTGCATATAGGTCATTATTACCCAGTGAAAGAAATCAAGAGCCCAGGAAGGAGTGCGCATGTCAGCTGTTAATTATATCTCCAAGCCACTCTGCCAAAAATTGGCCCCTGTGCCCTAGTATCAAAATAAGAGCCTCACAATATCACACAGAAGGACAAAAATGTTGGATTTCTATGTACATGATTTTTATATAAGAATTATTGAGAAATTAACACAGAGAAGTACTCTGGATATCTAAATTGACTCTAGGAAAACACTGTGTTTTATTTTGCCTTAGGTGAGATTTTATATAATTGCCTATTTAAAATATACCTAGGAAAACCTTAGACAATGATTGAGTATGTATGCTAAGTAAGCATCAACAAGGTAACTGCATTTGATCCAACAACTAAATTATCTGTGGAAAGAATGACAGATTATAAGTAATTTTTAAGATACATAGAAAAGTATTTATTTAGATAATACATCTTTTAATAAAGTGTTTTCATGATGTTTTATTTCATGTGATTCTTTCAAAAATTTATGAGACATAAATATCTCTTTTTGAAATATATCAAACTGCACTATGATTGCCTTTACCTGGCATATAAAGCATTCAGGAAAGATTTATGGAGCATTTTAAAGAAGAGCAAACCTAATGCTCAGCAATGACCTACTCAAAGTCAGAGTCACACAGCTAGTAAACAGCAGAGCTAGAACCAGAAGCCAAGTCCATATTAAACTAAACTGCTACTTTTTCTACCTTCTTTAGATTTTTCAATTTTGTGTTATATTGGCTAGGTTATGTTGTAACCAAAAGAAGCTCTAGCAGACTTAGCCAAAAGGAAGTGACAATGGAAGGAAGGATGAGAGCTGCTCACAGAATTGAAGGAAATAGAAGGTAAAATGTCAAACCAGAAGAGCGTCAGGATCTAGGCAGGAAAGACCAGGGAAACTGAGTTTCCAGAACCCAGGGAAACTAGGCTCCATCATCAGAATAATTATTTAATTAAGGTGCATCCTTGAACACTCTGGTGACAATTCAGGGTCCCATGGGTATATCATTCAGCTATGCCAACCCTTAGTGAGGTCCAGACCTTATAATACTCACAATTGAAAACATAAATTGAGGGAAAATGGTTTTTTAAAATCAATACCAAAAGAAGGGAAAGTGGGAAAAATAAAGGGAAAGTAAAGTGTTGCTAGGCAAAAAAGGTAAGGGAACTACATTTTTCTAAGTGAAAATTAGGACACATAAGAAAATACACCTGTAATCCACTGCTTGTTCTTGCATTTTTCCTATTAGACTAGGAACTTCCTGAATGCAGGGCCTGTGTTTTTTCATGTGTGAATCCTCAGTACTTGGTACGGTACCTGGCACGTGGTTGGTGCTTAGTAGTTATCATCTAATAAATGATGGAATGGAGCCGCTCTTACTACAGTCCCATGAGAAACTATGGTTACAAGTGCCTCATGGGGTTGACTTCACTTTTGGAGCAGTCAGCACACTAGCTTGTGGGTGTGAAATCTCAGCGGATCTCTAAGAAAAAAGCTGATGTTGCCCTGTAAACACCTGCTCTTTCTGCTTTCCCACTCATATTTAATTCTGATTACAAATTAGAATTATTGCAGCTCAATTTACAATCGCCAAAATGTGGAAACAGCCTAAATGCCCACCAACCCAGGAATGGATTAACAAGCTGTGGTATATGTATACCATGGAATACTATTCAGCCATTAAAAAAAATGGAGACTTTACATCCTTCGTATTAACCTGGATGGACGTGGAAGACATTATTCTTAGTAAAGCATCACAAGAATGGAGAAGCATGAATCCTATGTAGTCAATTTTGATATGAGGACAATTAATGACAATTAAGGTTATGGGGGGGAAGCAGAAAGAGGGACGGAGGGAGGGGGGTGGGGCCTTGCTGTGTGTCACACTTTATGGGGGCAAGACATGATTGCAAGAGGGACTTTACCTAACAATTGCAATCAGTGTAACCTGGCTTATTGTACCCTCAATGAATCCCCAACAATAAAAAAAAAAAAGAATTACCTAAGGACATTTAGACAGAGGCCTGAGCCCTGCCTCAGACTGAATAAATCAAACTCTCCAGGAGCTTGTGCCCATGACCATTTTTTTTTAAGGTTCCCCAGGTAATTCTAAAGTCAGCCAAGTTGAGAACCACTACACCACACTGTTGCTTTTGTTCAAGATAACTAAATAGGCTCTTAAATGTGTCAGCTGTAAGTGATTAAACTTGAAGTATAAATGCTTATTACTGCCACATTGTAATTATATCCATGATGATTTCCACTCACTCTCTCAGTTGGATGTCTTTTAAATAAAAGTCTGCAAGTCTTTTACATCTTTATAAACAGAACTAGCAAACCAAAAAAACAACATTTGCCAACTGAAGAGAAACAGAGTTGTGAAATTCTGGGGGTGGTGTTGCTTTAGTGTGGCAAACAGAGGCACTCCTAAATTATCCCTCTTCAAGGGCTGGGTCTGAGGAAGAATGTCAGCCTATTTTTCCCCCCCCTCTGGCTCCTTTTTTTAATCTGCACCTGTGTTCAGGCTGTATTTTCTTAGCAATTGCCACCTTATAACTCCTACCAACTATATAACTTTATAAGAATTATGGTATAAAATGCAATTTGTTTTTAACAGGAAGCCTTAAAACTGGATCTAAAGTCAAATAAAGTAAAATTTAAGGCAGACAGCCCCAGTAGAGAAATGTTGCTTCCAAACTTTAAGCCTTTGGAATAACCTTCAGTATGTCACATTTCATTTGGTTCATGATGTAAAAGATATTTTATTCGAGGTTGGAGGAAATACTTGTAAACATTAATTGTCCTCTGAGTGAGTGGTTCTCAGCTTTGGGTGATTTGTGCCCCCTGCCCCCATATTTAGCCACGTCTAGAGACACTTTTGCTTGTCCCAATCTGGCAGGAGGTGGGTGGATGTGGCATGCTACTGTCGTTTAGTAGGTGGGGTCCAGGGATACTGCTAAACATCTTATAGTGAACAAGACAGTGCCCCACAATAACAAATTATCCAGCCCAGAATGTCAATGGTGCTGAGGCTGAGACGCCTGAAGAATTGGAATGAATCCATTTCATGATGGCACAAAGAATTATCTTCATGCTCCAGGGCGACTGGGGCTTCAATAAACCAGGAAGCCTGGTGGCAGCTGAGCACTGCGGATTGTCTGTGTTTGGACCAGTCTCATTTCAGCTGGTCATGGCTGGCCGTGGGTGCCTTCCTTCTATTGTCTGGAGGAAACTCTCTCCACTTACAGAGACAAACATTTGCAGGGGCAAATTTTGGAACAATTCTGTGTAGGTTGTAGTTGTTTTTCAATAGAAACTGCTAATGTTGAGGGAAGCTGCTAATAATAACTCTTATATACCTAATAATAATAACCCAGGTGATAGCAATATTTAAGTGACATATGCTTCAAAGTGAAATGAATTCAGGTATAAAATCTCATTTCCAGTGATTATGTATTTTTAACGCCGAAGAATTGAACTTGATAAATAGACTTGTTTATAAAGTGAAAGGATAACATAACAGGACATTGTCTCACACTCTTTAAGATCAAATTAAATATGAGACTGAAGTTCAGTGATTTCCTCCTTTCTGGCTGCATCCTTCTCCAACTTGCCTTCTGGAATAGCACTTACCAATTATTAGGGATCATGCTGAGTAAACTAGATTTCCAGTTTCTGTATGTTTTCTAGATAAATCTCCTTTTAAGCACTGGCTTTTCTTTAAGGGCATCTGCTGAGATTCTACTTTCTCAAGCTAGCATGCTAACCAGTCCTTTTTTTTTTTTTTAAATCAGGTTCCCCACAAAGCCCATATTAACCAACTCACTGCTTATATTATTCATTCTTCGTATTCCATGGGTAAGCACTTCCATCTGAGACAACTTTAATAGTAAGACTGCTATTATATGTTGGTTGGGACCTCCTGAGACAAAATTCCCCTTTAAAGATTGTTTGGAGAGTTAAATGAGCATGGTTAACAATTGCTAACACTTACTGGGCATTTCCTTTGTGCCAGAAACAATTCTAAGTGTTTGCATGTATTACCACAACTGTAAGAAGGTACTATTATTATTTCCGATTTACAGATGAGGAAACTGAGGAGACTTAAATAACTTGTCCAGACATACAGCTAATAAAGAATGAATGGTAGAGGCCAGACTTAAGTTGAGACTGCCTGGTTCAAGTTACATAGGTTCTTAGTCCTGTGTTGATTGCTTTGGTATTACTGGGTTGCACTTGAGTGAAATTCCTTAATCTGCAATGCAATCTAACTCCACAGGCAGTCTGCTTCCTCATTCTGTCTTGCTTTTCTGAGCTCTTTTGCTGATCATTCTCTTTGCCCTGCAAGTTATGTTTATGTTCTTGTCAAATCTATTGCAAGGAATAAATAAAAAGCACCTCTCTGCTTGCTTATATTGAGCTTTGTGTGACAGATAATTAATTTTAGAAATAGACACTGCTAGTAGTGTGCTACATATGGTTGGTACCAACTTTGGAGCCATTTGTACAGTTTCAAGCCTAAACACAGCCATTACTAAAGTTTAAATTAATGTACATTTACAATTAAATAAATTCTATTACAAACAAAGGTAAAACTCTGGGAAACCATTTGGCAGCTTCTTGTTAAACATACACTTACCATATAAGCAATACCTAGCAATCGCAATAATGAGTCTTTAACCCCAAGAATTGTAAACTTAGATTCACACAGAAACCACAGGTAAATGTTCATAGCTACCCTTATTTGTATAACCCCAAACTAGAAACAACCCAAATGTCTCTTAACTTGTGTATAAATCAGCAAACTGTGGTATATCTATATAATGCAATGCTGCTCAGGAATAAAAAGGAATAAACTGTTGATATACCTTGGATGGATGCTGAATAAGCAAAGCCAATCTCAAAGGGTCATTGTATTGGCCTGCTCAGGCTGCCATAACAAAATGCACTAGACTGGGTGGCTTCAACAATAGAAATTTCTCACAGTACTGGAGGCTGGAAGTTCAAATTAAGGTGCTGGCTGATTTGGTTCCTGATGTTTTCTTCCTGGCTTTCAGACAGCTGCCTTCTCCGTTCTTACATGTCCTTTTTTCAGTTTGTTTTCCAGAAAGGGAGAGAGCAAGCTTTCTTTTTTTCTCCTCTTAGGAAGTCACCAAACCTCATGACCTCGTAAAACCCTAATTACCTCCAAAAGGCTCCATCTCCAAATATCACCACAGTGGGAAAGCTTAAACATAGAAATTATTTTTTGGGGGGGTGCCTAAACAGTCTTTAACAGTTACATATTGTATGATTCTATTTATTTTGCATTCTTAAAGAGACATAGTTAGAATGATCAGTGATTGCCAGGAGGTTAGGATTAGGGTAAGAGTGTTGATATCAGGGGTAACGTGAGGGAGTATTTTTACGGTATTTTTCGGTATTCTGATGATTACATGAAGCCACAAATGTAATAAATTTTATAGATCTATACACACATGTAAAGAATACATGTGAAAACTGGAGAAATCTGAATAAAGTCTGTATTTAAGGTAATGATATTGTACTGACGTCAGTTTCTTGATTTTGATAATGTTATGTCAGATGCTACCATTGGGGGCAGCTGGGTGATGGGTATACAGGAACTCTGAACTATTTTTATAACTTCTTGAGTCTTAAAGTATTTCAAAATAAAAAAAAGTTATTTTGTAAAGTCCTTAAAAAAGAGAATGAACCATGATACCTAAGACAACATGGATAAATCTCAAAAACATTATGCTAGGCAACATATGATTCCATTTATATGAAATTCTAGAAGGCAGAACTAATCCATGAAGTTAGAAGTTAAAAGTAGTTGAGAGGGGTACAAATTGACTAGAAGAGAGATGAAAAAAATTTTCGGGTGTAGTGAATGTGGTCTCTATCTTATTTTAGGTGTTAATTGCGTAGAAATAAAGAATGGTCAAAACTCACCAAAGTGAATGCTTAAGAGCTGAGCATTTTATTGTATGAAATTATTATGTGTCTATAAAGATAAATATATATATTGTGAAAAACAATAATAATTATAAAAGCAGAAGTAAATAGATACTAAAACTTCATTACTTTCAAGTTACCTTATATTGACTGTCGTCTTGAGACTGTTGTATGTGGATGACAGAAACACTATGTAGCAGTGTGTTACACTGGGCATCTCTTCCCAGCTTCACATTGAGTACCTCTCCTCCCACTTGCTCATTTTACAAATGAGGAAATCAAAAGCTCAAGAGAGAAATGAGGGCTGGGAGCCTTCTGGGGCATGGGTGGAAATAGAAACCACAGAAATGAGTAAGACAGTCTAGTATGAGTGAAGAGTAACAAATCAAGGTGGAGGGGGTAGAGTCCTGGGAACAGGCAGAGGAACAAGAACCCTGGTATGACATGTAGAAAGGACAACTAGAGAAAACCAGGAGAGAGTGGAGCCACAGAAACGAGGAAAAGAAAGAGTTTCAGGAGGGCTGTACTCAGTCAGGTAAGTAGTATTACAGAGATGTCTTTTAAAAATAGGAAGGACGTGTTTGTTACATTTGACAAACAGGAGATTGGCAGTGGCCTTAGAAAGGTTATGGGAAGGATTTATGTCAGGACCCCTCTACCTATATTCCATACCTTGGAAATGGCACAACCATTCATTCAGCTGTCCAAAGTGGAAATCTGAGAATCATCCTAGAATCTTTCTTTCCTATTTCTTACCTTTAAATGGTCACCAAGTCCTATGGGTGCTCCTTTTAAATATTTCTCACTTTCCCCCACTTTACCCCTCAACTCCACTGCCCTTGTCCATTCAGTCTCTTGTGAATAGACTGCAACAATCCATTCTTTCCCCCCACAAATTCAGTCTTCTTTATCAAGTGATTTTTCTAACATACCCCGTTTCCCCGAAAATAACACATCCTCTGGAAATAAGACCTACTCACAGGAAAGATAAGACGTCCCCTGAAAATAAGACCTAGCGCATCTTTGGGAGCACACCTTAATATAAGACACGGTCTTATTTTCGGGGAAACAGGGTACATATCTGATCACAGCACTTTCATGTTGAAAAATTTTTTACAGCCTCCTTATTCTCCATACTTTATGTCTGTAACCTAGGGTCTATGAATCTGATAAGATAGAATGAAAATTTGTCTGGGCGTGCGCATGCGTCTTGAGAAAGGCAGAGCTCTAACCAGACATTCAGAGGGGTCTAGGACCCAACAGATCAGTAATTATACCTTCTCTGCACAAAACTCACAGTCATATGAGCTGGCTTTTGTCTGCCCATCAAATGCCATCTGCTACCACCCTCTTCCCTCTGGTTCTTTATGGACCAGCAATACAGATTTGTTTGTAGCATCCAGAATGTGCCCTGTGCTCTCTTTCCCAGGTCTTTGTGTGGGGTATTCTCCTTGCCTGGAATGCCATCGCTTTCCTCTGCCTTTTAACTTCAAGTGTCACTTAAAAGAGTTCTGCCTCTTAGGCTCTTTCCTGGGCAACCTCTACTCCTTCCACTTCCTTTGTGCTTTCTAGTATTCATTGTATTCTGTTATAATTGTTAGTTTACAGATCTGTCTCCCTATCTGGAATATAAACCCCTTGAGAGGTGTGGGCTGTGTCTTTTCATTCATGCCCAGCACCTAACAGCGCATCTGTGATGTGGAATGCATAAATGAAGCGATCAGTTAGCTGTAGGACAAATATGTGGCCTTTTCACTCTTAGGTGCTCTTGATCAAACTACAGAATGGATAAGAGAATCTGTAAATGAAGAATTACTTCCTCTCTCTGAGCCTGCTTTACCTCCTGGGGCTGAAAATAGCTCCAAGCCAAGCCTGAGCCCTACGTTGTTGCTAAATAACAGTTTCTTGAAACTATTACAGTGGGATTATCAGAAAAAAGAATTACCAGAGGTGAGTGATTTTTTTTTTTATTCCCCCAAGTTTTCCAGTATTTTGTTTCTTAAGTTCTGACTTTGAATCAGCTGGTCTGTGTTGCATGTGGTTTAGTGACTTTACTAAAATCAGATAAAAATGAGAACTTGGATATGACATTGCTTCTTTTACATTTTCATGATATTGAGCTTCCTTTTCTATTTTTACATTTTAAATAAATATGCTAGACACTCATGACAGATGGAACACGTCTTCAGGAACTGACAGAAAAACTGAATCAATTGAAAATTATTGCCTGCCTGTCCCTAATTACCAACAACATGGTGGGTGCTATTACAGAAGGTCTGCCTGAGCTTACAAACAGGTTAAAAAGGATTTCAGCTGTTCTACTTGAAGGCATGAACAAAGAGTAAGTTCCAAATGTATCTATCTGCTCCTTTTTTAAGGCTCTGCGTGTATTTCAGAGAACAAGAATAACCTTGAACATCTGGATGTGATATTCAGGACTGTGCTTTAGAGAAGCTTATCTTACACCTTCTTTTTCTCAAATTTCTTTTAACATCTCTGAGGTTGAGATGTCCTTTCATAGGAAGGGAGAGGTGTAGTATGAAAAGTGTAGTATTTCTACTTAACGATGGGTGCATGCATGAACTTCTCTTTGACAATGCTGTGGAAAAAAATCAACTCCTCCCTCATTCACCAAGCTCATCAGAAAGGGATTTCTAGATTAAATTGCTCTGAATTCATTTTTCTGCAATGAAATGTTTATTGGCTTCACTAACCCATCCTGCTATGAAGTCTTTAAAGTAGTAATAATTCTGTCCTGCAGAGATGTGACGTAAGTCCACTGAAGGGTTTTGTTTTTGCTAACTATATCTCCAGTGTTATACCCTCATTGAATGCTAGAATTACATTTTGATTTTGCATTTAGATCATCCTGTTAGAAATCCTATGCAAATATTGTACCCTCATATTTATTAATTTGAATAAAGTTTTATTAAAAAGAAATCCTATCCAACTCAGACAATTCCTAGTTTTGGTCACTGGCTGTTTCCATTGATCTTACATGAGTCACCCCCTGCTAGTTCTGTTTTCAGGTATTTTCAGGGATGTATCTTCTTTATTCCTATTATTTTTTCTTTCTTCCTTTTTTTTTTTTTAGAGA
Source organism: Nycticebus coucang (assembly GCF_027406575.1). Taxonomy (NCBI): domain Eukaryota; kingdom Metazoa; phylum Chordata; class Mammalia; order Primates; family Lorisidae; genus Nycticebus; species Nycticebus coucang. The sequence goes on along the minus strand of NC_069782.1, from coordinate 16,514,933 downwards.
CAGAGTCTCCATTTATTGCTTTCAGTAGAGTTCTGTGGCGTCACAGCTCACAGCAAAATCCAGCTCTTGGCTTAGGCGATTCTCTTGCCTCAGCCTTCCGAGTAGCTGGGACTACAGGTGCCCGCCACAACGCTCGGCTATTTTTTTGTTGCAGTTTGGTAGGGGCTGAGTTTGAACCCGCCACCCTCAGTACATGGGGGCGGCGCCCTACCCACTGAGCCACATTATTGAAGGGAGATACACCTGTCCTCACTTCCTCTGCTCATTAGTCAGAGATCCTATAAATTACTTGATAAAATCCTAGAACATTAAGAACCAGAAGGAACCCAAGTGCTTACAGACCCTAAACTTCTCATTTTCAGCTGAAACTTAAAGTGAGAATAGAATTTGCCATGAGCTGCACAGCTAGAAAAGGGAAAACCAAAGCCCTAGCCCTGATCTGACCATCTCAAAGCCACGTTCTTTCTCCTGATTCTGGTACTCACCTCCAGGCTCATTTCATATTCCAGGACCCAAGACAAATACTGACAAAAACCTCTAATTTTGTAATTGGTCTTGGCATTTCTCCCACTAGGTAACCATTACAATTTCCAGAAGTTTTTATTGATTAAATCTTTAATGAACACCCAAAGCTGTTTAAGTATTAATGTAAAACATATACAGAGTGATCACTAAGAGGACAGGTTAGGTCAGACAGACCAGGGTTTAAATCCCGGCTCTGCTATTAACTTGTTATATGCATTTCAACAAGTTCTTGAATCTCTCTGAGCCTCACTTCCTCACTTGTAAAAAGGGAATAATATTAATAATTGTACCTCCCTTGGAGTTGTGAGAAGATTCATGTGAAGTACTCAGTACAGGTGTCTGGCACATAGTATGTCCTAGGGGAATGTTAACTATTAATGACTATTTACTTGTTAAATAATCTTTATAGCTTTATCTGATTGCTTATCTGGCTATTTAATTTTTTCCCCTTTGTTAGGAAATGAATACAGGCAATTCTCAATTATCCTCATTATAGATGGTGTACTAGTATTCATTCATGATACGAAAAAGCAGATGATATGAAATAACGAGTAGGCCCAGATGTCATTTATATTTGGTTTGGTGATGCATCTTGAAAACCAACAAAGTTTTACCTTCTTTATTATGAATAGGAAATTATGGCTTATGCTAATAAGCTTATGCTATTTCCTTTAGCCTAAAAAACTCACTGATTAAAAGGAGGAAGAAACCAGGGCAATATGGACAAAATGTCAGGAGGTAAAACTTCTGCCTCAAACAATCTACCCTTAGGTTGCAGAACCTCAAAGGCAAGTCCAGTATAGAACCTCAAAGGCAAGTCCAGTGTGGGTTTATAACAAATTCCAGTCAAGGCATAATAACCAAGGACTTATCTTTTATTGCTATTAGTGATGATAATAATGCAATAATAATGATAAACCATTTTTCTTCTTCATCTGATTAAGCATTTACTATATGTCTGACAGTCTGCTAAGAAGTAATATAAGCATATAGCAAGTTCACTGGTAGAACCAGGATTTGAATCAGCTGGTCTGTGTTGCATGTGGTATCCACGTGACCCCACAGCTTATGTTCCAACTCCTTCCATTGGATCACCTCGTATCATTGGGCCCTCTCCCTATCCTTTAATTCCCATTTTGCAGGGTTATTTTAAAGACCCTTCTGGTTAGTTAGATATAATTTTTAGTCATCATTCCCTATTAGTGTAAAGCCAACGAATGCCTTTTCTAATTACCCCTTTTTCCTTACCTGTTAAATAATCCATCCCTTAATTTTGTTTTACAATATTCTAGACTCTATATATTCGGGGTTATTCATCAGTTACTTGAAAGTAATAAAGAGAAGGAGCTTATTAACTTGGGTCATGATCAATCAGAGTTTTATGTAATTTGACCTTTAAATATCTTTGTTTTTTTTTTTTTAATTAAGTCATTTGTACATAGATCATAAATACATTTATGCCATTATGGGATTCGATGTGTTGATTATTTGTACAAATTGAAGTGCTTACATCCTACTAATCAACATAGCTTTCACCTCATTTACCCAATTACAGCGTTAAGACATTTGTGTTCTACACCTGACAGATCCAATTTGTACTTGCAATATGCTCCATAGGTGTGGTCCCCCTACTAACCCTCCCTCTATCAACCGACCCTCCTCCCTTCCCCTCTCTCTCCCCTTCCCTGCTACATCCTAGGCTATAGTTGTGTTTCATTTTTCATATGAAAGTGTAAGTGATTATAAATTGGTTTCACAGTAGAACTGAGTACATTGGATATTTTTTTTTCCATTCCTGAGATACTTCACTAAAAAGAATATTTTCCAGCTCCATCCATGTAAACATAAAAGAGGTGAAGTCTCCATTTTTTTTAATGCTGCATAGTATTCTATGGTATACGTATACCACAATTTATTAATCCATTCATGGTCAATGGGCACTTGGGCTTCTTCCATGACTTAGCAATTATGAATTGAGCTGCAATGAACAATCTGGTGCAAATATCTTTATTATCAAATGGTTTTTTTGTTGTTTTTGATTGGTATTATAGATTTACTGCTCAGACATAGATAAATGAATGGATTCCTCTTTATTTTCCAATTACATTTTTAAAAGTATGAATGAATCAATTCAGAACAAAGGATTTAGTTTAAGAAGTTGGTGTTTTCTGCCCTGTTCTGATAGCCCTGCGTGTAAATAGAGTTGCTGACTTATTTTCAGAGACTGCATTTTTTGCCTTTGCTTTTCTATTCAAACATCACCTACATTAATTGAGTGTTTTTAAGCATTTAAAAATCTGCAACATATGAGGGTTGGTGTTTGGGAGGAGGTTACTGTTTTATAAGTCCATTGTAATAGAGGTTATTACTGTCTGTATAAGAGAAAATTGGTAGACCTCTGAAACAAGTTCATATATTAAAACCCAGAAACCTGATGAGCAAAAACTTTCCTTGATGGCATTTTGTTTTATGTTTTGTAGGACCTTTAACTTGAAGGAGGTCCTGAATTCTATTGGTGTTCAGACTTGTGCTGAGGTTAACAAGACCCTGATGGAAAGAGGTTTACCCACTTTAAATGCTGAGATTCAAGCTAACCTTATAGGTCAATTTTCAAGCATGGAAGAGGAAGACAATCCTATCTGGTCCTTGATTGGTGAGTCCCCATGTTTTTTACTGGTTTCTGCTTCAATTACAATTTGCTTTAACTTTCTAGTTCTGACTAATTTAAATGTGAATCAAATTTCAGTCTTAATACTTTACCTGCTTTTTAAGGATAAATATGGAAAATATAAGGAAAAATTAATATTTTTAAAGTTTTGAGATTCTTCTGTGTCTGTGTGTATATGTAGTGGGAAGGGAGGATGTTTCAGGGCCTACTATCTTAACCTATTCAGCCAATAGATTTCTGTGAAGAAAATAACACCATGCTGGCAGTAATGTTAAAGTCAGGATTGATCTGGAGATCAATGCAACAATTCAAACCAGTGAACAGTGTGTTCACCAAAAGTAGGTCTCAGGTCTGCTGTGAGCAAGCCTAATGGAACTTGGTCAGGCTTAAAGAGACAAAGAATAAAAAAGCTGTGGAACTGGGGTGCATGGTAAGTGGGCTCTTTTTGTACCTAATGGCCATGAAAGTGATGATCTTGTGTCAAGCTGTGTAGGTAAGTTGGGGAAAGGAGACTGTATCAGTTAGGACTTTTTCTATTATCTGTGACAAAGAATCTAAACTTCTATAATAGCTTACGTAAAAAGTGCATTTATTCTCTTATGTATCTGAAAAGACCAGGAGGAGGGCTGGCTGCTGGTAAAGCTCAATCACAGCTTAAACTCTGTCACCAGCCTGAGTTTTCCTGCCTTCCTCCAGGTTGGCTCCCTTTGTAGACAGACTCTTCTCATAACAGCAAGATGGCGTAAGCCAGCCTACATCTTTCCATATTTAAGTCAAATGAAAAAGGAATCCACCCCCTGTTAGCTCAGCCAGTGACCCTAGCATTGCATCTTATTGGTTTCAATTGGCTTGACTTGAGGTCATGTCCCATTCTTGAATCAGTCTTGGTGACCAGAGGAGAAAGAAGTTAAGCCTGAGACATGTGTTCACTTCTTTCCTGAGAGTAGGGTTGAGATAGTTACCTCCAAACAAAGTCAGAGTATTAAGGCCATAGAAGGGAGAGTGACTGGTGTGCGGCAGAAAGCAATTATCTACTCCAGAGGTTGAGGCATAAAAACTAGGAGGAAAACAGTATAGAATTAAAGTATACTACCATTCTAGAACAGATCTGCAAGTTTTCAAAGTGCAACATTAACTACCCTAAGGATACAAATACATTTTATTATTTACTTGAAGCTCTCAAATGTTTTTTTCATCCTTATCCCTGGGGACATGAAATGCTGGTGATCCAGGTTGCACAGGCTACCTGAGTGGGTCAAGGCTTCAACCTTGCTCCCAGAAAAGAACAGCGCTGGTGTAAATACCACTGGGGCTGCAGGAAAGGCTGCTGCTGAGAGGGGACGGTTGATAACAGTAACAGAGCATAACAGCAGCCCCCTGTGACTGAGCTCTTATCTATTTACCATCCTATGCTGATATGTGTCTGTCCTCACAATATTGGCCTCCAGCTAAACAGCTGATTCCTGGAAGAGTAGTTCCTAGGGGGAAGAGGGATAGAATGGAGACTGAGACGCTGTCTAGCAGTCCCTGCCACATTGTTAGATCCCCACTAGTAGGCCTCACAAAAACAGGGTGCATGTTTGTTCACTGTTATCTCTCTGGACAATGCTGAGTCCATATATAATATTTAATAAGTATTTGTGAAATGGGTGAATGCATGGGAGGCTTGGAGAGGTTAAGTAACTCAAGGTCACATAATTAGCTGGAGGGGATGCAGGGAGGAGATGGGGTTGAGATTCTTTCCTAACTTGACTCCGAGCTCATCTTCCTAACTGCTGTGGTGGGCCTTTTGGTCAGAGGTGGAGCCCTGCTGTTTGTTGGCTGAGTGTACTCTGTGCCCTTGCTTTAGACAAGGGAAGTACTTGCAATATAAAAAGGGAGAGGGAAGCCGAGGGCCAAGAGATGCCTCTTAAAATCCGGTCAAGCAACTTTTGTCCACCCAGCTTTCCCCAGTCCAATTTTCCTGTCCTTTTGCTAATTGAAGGCACTTTTTAACCTTATTCAAGTACTGTTGCCATTAGCAACTCCAGTGACTCACTTGGGCGGCTCTCCTTCAACTCTGAAAGCCAAGGACACACCTTTGGCAGGGACTCCATTTGGCTGCTCCTAAAACAAATGCTCCTGTCACTTTAGTCTTGGCCTCAAAACTAACTTGTTCGCAGAGGAGACAGAACTACTTGTCAGCATAATAACAATTTTGAAATGATTTCTTCTTTATTATTATTTTTTTTTTTACTGTGGGTTCTTTATTTAAGAACAAAGTGATGAGTGATGTGGGGATTAAAATCAAGAGCATCATTGAACTTCACCTTCCTTCCAGCCAGCTCCTGCCCTTTGTGTTCCCAGTTCCTTCCTTAGTGGTTGAAGAACTTAATTCCAAAAGCCCTGGTACAAACTCCAGGTTTTCCTTCCCTAGCTTCTTTCTTTTCCCCGTACCCCAGCCCCCATTCCTAGAAGGGCAGGCACCCCGTTTTGAATGCCTAGGAGAGCCCAGAGTGGTTATAGAGACAGAGGGAAAGGCTTCTGCCTGGTGGTAAGAGACCAAGGTGAAGTGAGAGCTCCCATAGCCTGGGGTTCTGAAATGGGGCCCTGGGGCCAGAGGAAAGGGCACTGGTCCGCCTGAGAAAGCAGGCCAGCAGCCTGGAAATAACTCTCATTGGAATAGTCACTGCGGGATCGCTTGCCCTTCTGGTGCACTCGGACCGACTGTGTTCTTCTCCAGCCCAGGCTGCTGGCAATGTGACTGAGCTGCAGCATGGGCTTCAGGTGCCACAGGGACAAGTTCTTCAGGTTGCCTCTCACTATTTCTTGATACTTTTCTTCTTTGGGGCCTGCATGAGGGTCTCTGTTTTGCCTGTCTCCTGAGGATTTTCATGGTCATCAGCTTCCTCACCCACCACTGCAGCAGGGGCCTCAGCTTAAACATGTTCTTGAAATGGAGCTGTAGAGCCTCAAGGTGATAGTCAGTTGTTTGGCTGAACACCTTCCCAGAGAGATCCCCAGAGTGAGCCCCATCTCAGCCTGAGTATATTGCAGGCCCATCCTCTTCTGCTTCAGGAGCTTGGTAGATTGCCCGAGTTCTTTCTCAGGGTTTTGCTCTATCCTCTCCTTCTCCGCTTCATTGGGGGTGGGGGGGACAGGCCTGGGAGGAGTTGCTTGCCACTCCAGCACCATTGGGTTGAGAGATGTCCACGCTACTTTGGGGCACTAGCCACACTCCAACCTGAGGTCCATAGTATGCCATCCTTATATAGAACTCATATAGTGGAGGGCATGAGGGATCCCCCACACCCCCAAGGCTGGCCCAACCCCCAGCCTGACTCCTGGCCCTCAGGGAGGGCCTTGGAAGCTTAGCCGGGATGGAGAGTTAAACCAGCCCAGCTCCAGCCCTCTAGTCCCATCTCTTCCACTGCCTGGTGGTGGGGGCAAGAAGGCAAAATCTGAAGTCAGCTGTCCCACCATGGGGAAGGAAGGTGCCCCAAGCTGGGGACTTGGTGAAAATAGGTTTCGTCAAACTTTTTTGCAGTAGAGTGTTTGGGCCATATCAGGTAAATATAGACCTGAGCTTGTGAGAGTCAGGCTATCAGTCTAAAGGAAATTATTACTCAGTTAAATCTTAATTTTCTGCCTGCAGAGGAGTTAGAAAAAATTAAGCACTTAGATCTCTCGGACACAAGAAGAGTTCACCCAGTGTTAGCCCTGGTTTTCTCATCTGTTGAGGGTACCCATAGTCTGCCTTCTTTGGTTTTTAGTTGATGTGCTATTTACTGGAGAGATTACAATTCTCAATTCCTATAACAGTTCTTTCCAAAAAGATATTAGTAAGGGAGTTTTCTTTCAAGCCATTTTCCCTCAAATATATACAAAAACCAAGTAAAAATTATTTAAGGATTACCTGCTGTGTAGATTATTTGCATGTCTACAGCCATCTACATTTTTAGTTAGTAACTTCAGGTGTATAGATGATTTTTCCTTGTTGAAAATTACAAATAAGGCATAAGTCACCTTTGCTTTCCTGCTCCGGTCCTCATTCCTCCCTGGCTGCCACTGTTTCAATTTGGCACCTGTATTTATAGAGATTTTTCATTCCATTCTCACTTAAATGCTCTATTTTTTTTTTTTTAATCAGTTAGGTATTGCTGTGCAACAAATTACCCAAAACTTCATAGCTTAAAAAAATATAAACATTTATTATTACTCACAAGTCTGTGGGGCAGCTGGGTAGTTCTTTTGGTCTTGCTGGACCTGCTAATGAATTTGTGATCCTCTTTGGCTTGGATTGGTCGCTCTGCTGATCCTGGCTGGGCTCTCTCAAGTGTTTGGGATATGGTTAGCTACAGGCTGGTCTAAGATGGCCTCAGAGGGTTTCCCTCCACTTGGTCTTCTATTCTCCAGCAAGCCCAATCTTATTCTCAGGGCAGTGGGAGGTTAGAAAGTGGACATAAACCATGCTTCTTGAGGCTTGGGCCTGGAACTGGTACCCCAGCATTTCCACTGCATTCTGTATGGACCAAAACTGTCTTAAAGGCAGCCCAGACTCAAGGAATAGGGACCCACAGCCTTTGATAGGAGGAACTGCAAAGCCACCTTACAAAGAGCGTGGATGCAGGGAGGGGTAAGTAATTGGGAATATTATTACAGTCAATCTACTACTTGTTATTTTTATTAAAAAATGTAGGTACATTTTTTAATAAATTAATAATGGGACAGATGTAAAGATATCTCTTTTTTTTCCCTTTAGATAAACGAATTCAGCTATACATGAAAAGCCTACTTTGTCTTCCAAGCCCTCAAAAATGTATGCCTCCCGTGCCAGGAGGCCTTGCTGTCATCCAGCAGGAGTTAGAAGCCCTGGGCTCTCAATATGCAAACATTGTGAATCTCAACAAACAAGTGTATGGACCATTTTATGCCAACATACTTCGAAAGTTGCTCTTCAGGGAGGAAGTTGTGGGGAAAGTAGATGCTTCACCTCCTCCTAACTAAAGAGGAGCTGACATGGGATAAGAGATTGGAAATCCAGCATTTTGGTGTCCAGTCCATTTCCACTGATGGCATTATAGAGGCGGCACATTTCTCAGTACTGTCCGTGGTGCAGTGTTAGCCCGAGTCTGTGTCATATGGTGATATTAGCATTACAGAAGACATATTGCATAGACTAGAACTAGACCCTATTTGTTTGCATCATTTTCAAGTTTAAAATAGATGTTTGTAATGAACAGAAAGCAATTTGTAATTACTTATATTACGTATATAATACTTGTAATAAATGTTTTTTTAAGCATTTATATTCGGCTTATTCATTCAAGCCATAAGGAGAAGTTGTTGTTTTTCTTGTCATTATCAAATCTAATGATTTTTAATTTTAGTACAACTTCTTAAAGGGTTAAAAATTGTGAGAATAACCAAGGAGATTGTTGTTCTGAATAAATGATGTGAAATAAACATAATTAGAAATGTAAGTTACATTTTATTAATGTGTAATAGAAACTTACATAGTAAGTCTTTAGATTCCACAAGTGTACCAAGTCAAATTTTATAATGCCAATTGTCAGTATTTATTAAGAATTTAAACTTTTTAAGTACCTTTTAATATTATACACACATGTTAGATAAAACCTTGTTTGTTTAGTGAAAATAGAAACAAATCCCTTCTAAATTTTTATTCAAGAGTTTGGCTGCTTCTTACAAATTAACCTATTCTCTGAGAAAACAAATTTTTGCACAAATTTAGTGAATGTCCTTGCATTTCTCAGGCCATTAATAAGGTTTATATAAAATTTTAATACTTTTATGTAAGACAGGACTGGTTTGAATCAGTAAGGAGGAGAAGGGAAGTTAGCAGTAAAATGAGATCCTCTTCTCCATGGAGTTCATATCGGAGAAAGAAACAGTTGAACTCTGGATTTCTTACCCATATAACTTAACTAGCAAATGTCTTTTGTGCTGATTAAACCCTTCCCGTGCTGTGACCAAGATGCTCTTCTAAGTGTTATTACCATTTGCCATTCTTGAGCATTAAAGCAAACTTGGAAACCTGGGCGCTAGTTGTCATTGGAATTTTAGAGAAATCTGCTTATCTTGGAATTACATACTCCTTTTGGAGCGAAGGAAGCACTACAGTTTGGAGTCACTGTTTAAAAAGTGCTTTGCAATAAAATACATTTTTTGTTATTTTGTTTTCTAAGGACTGAATTGAACCTTAGCACTCTGGTGAGGAAGAGTAGGTAGGATGTAAAAAAGTATTCCTGTCTTCTCTAACCTTCTTTTCCTTACCTTAACCTTCACCATTATGCTGTTATTTCATTATTTTATAAAGTTCTAGGAAATTGTTGTGTGAATAAATTATCTCCAATCTTTGCATTTTGAGGGACCTGCCAAAATTTTGAGAAATTCTGAATGTTTTTCCCCCACTATGCCCAATACATCCATTCTCTCCATTTAAGCAATTTATGTAAGTGGAATTTTACCGAAGAGCACATCATTGGTCTTATCAATTTTTTTCTTTTCCTACAATTCTGTTATGCACATGTTTTCCTGTGCTTAGAAACCATGAAGTGCTGAAGACTTTTGTTTTCCTTTTTCTCTTAAGCTGAAGTAGTTTTCAGCTGTGCTTACTTTGGGGCAGGGTGGCAGGGGGACTCAAACAGTAGAAAGTTAGTATGCAGTGTGATTTTTTTTTTGCTGCTGAGATGAGCTGTGTACTTAACAAGTGGTGTACTTTTTTATTAGATTGGAATCCAGCTGATGTTCTTTTATATACTTGATTATACTGCAGTTGCCAATAGGAAAAAATATACAAACATTTTTTAAAATGTACTTAAAATGAAGGGCATTCTGCTTGTTTGTTTTTTTTAAGTGGCAAAATATAATAAATCTCAATGTCTTGAGCCTGAATGTAGGCAATTACATCTATTAGGATTTTTTAATTATATCCCTTAGCATGTTGCTTATCTGGTTTTTACTTAAATGTTTACTTCTACTTTTAAGGTTTTCCTAATATGGTCTTCTTTTGTAAGATAACTTTTTTTTGGCCAGGGCTGGGTTTGAACCCACCACCTCCGGCATATGGGACTGGCACCCTACTCCTTGAGCCACAGGCACCGCCTGTAAGATAACTTTTATTAAACACCATACACACATTTTTATTCTTCTACTGCTAAAATATGTATTGTGTGCACTTACTAAATTTTAAAACATTAAAAATTATTTCAAGATAGCCAGTGTCTCTGTTTTTTAACCACCTTTGGGGTAGCTTGGGGCTGGAATGTTGGATAGTCTTTATTATAGTTGTTTTAGAATGATTCTTGTGTTGATAATGAGAGCCTTATAGACATCAGGTCAAGTTCGCTCATTCATTCAGTTAACCAACACCTATTAAGCATCTATCATGTGCCAAGAAATATTCCAATTGTTGTGATACATAGATGCTTAGAGACACTGTCCTCAAGAAGTTTATAATCCAGTATGAGGGACAAACTTGTGAACAATCCAACGAAGTGTAGTAAGGGTATAAAATAAGTATGCATAGTGTTAGAGAAAAAAATTTCAAACTCTTTCATAGAGAAGATAATTCTTGAGCTAAAACATGAAGGATACCTACAAACTTGTTAAGAAAGGGAAAAGCACAACAGGCCAAGTTCACAGTAAGTATGGGATAGAGAAATGGTGAGTCCAGGGACCAACATAAGGTAGAAGAGTGAAAGTGATATGGTGAAACAAGAAAGGTGAAAAGGTTCTTGGATGCCAGGCTAAAATTCATAGGGTTGTTGGGGGGAGGGTCCCAAATGAGATAATTACTGAATCTTTTGAAATAGGAGAAGGTCATGACCAAATTTATGGTTGGAAAGACTGCCCTGGCAAAGAACACTTGGTGCTGTAATGTCCTATGTGTGTGTGTATGCATACATGCACTCAGACGGACACATGATACAAGCAATCGAATGGGCTCCAGCTCGCTGAAGCAGAAAAGGAGCTTAACTGAGTGGGTATGAAGCGCTTCACAGACTAATCAGAGGAACCAGGCTTAGAAACTGGGTAGGAACCAAGGCAATGAAAGCTACAGGAATCCAGCCAGGATGGATTCAATGTTGTGGCTTCAGAGGATTTTTCAACTGTCTTTGCATCTTTGCCCCCTCTCTTAAGATTTAAAGTTCCAGACAGCAGCATTCAGTTATAAGTCTAGGTCAAGTGCCCAGGCTCTAATTTACAGCGGAGGGAATGAGAGAGTAGTTGAAACTTACACTTCTGTGATCCCATTGAAGTCATCTGATTAGGGATTTCTCCCTAACAGGAAGGGTATGCTGAGGGGCAGGAAAACAAATTTAACAAACATTCATGAGCTCTTTAAAATTTGAATGTGAGAAATGTGTGAGGAGACCATCCAAACCAGCAGTGCTTCTGAGAATGATACCAAAGGTGATTTAAGGAAGGGCATGGTTACGTGAAGTCAACCTTTCAGGATGTGTAGATGAACTGCTGAACAAACTGCCCACAAATCTCAGTGGTCTCAGTGTAAGCTCATTTCTCATAGTTCAAAGAAAAAGGGGGAAAGGTAGACTGTTGGGGGCAGCTCTGGTAAGCCATTCGGAGACCCACCTTCCATCCATCTTCTGGCTATGCTGTTCTCTAGATATTCATTCCATCCACTCGCTGAAGAGCAAAGAGATTGCCCATTTTCACTCACATTTCACTGGCTAGGATTCATCATGTGGCCTCATCTTCCTGCAAGGGGAGGCTGGAAAATGTGCACAGGAGACAGAGCTTGACGTGGATATTGGTAAGCACTAGCAGTTTCCACCTCAGATCCCTCCAGCTTTCTTGAACAAGCACCAGGGAACCTCCTCTTCATGAAAATAGTTTAAAATCACGTGTCTGCTCTGATCTTTTTGGTAGTAGCTCCCCAGAGCTGTTGAGAAGATTTGGAAGCCAGGTCCAGGATAATCAAGAGTTGTGTGGTTGACTGACAAAGTATGCCACAGACATGGGGAAAACCGTCTTTTGTGCAACATATTCTCACTTCTCTCTAGCATCTTTCTGAAAACAAAAATTCAACCTATTCTATCTTTGGGATATCAAGTTCCAACATTTTCCACTCATTCTGTAGTGAAAATAGGATGGGACTGAGAGCCACAAGAACTGAGTTTCAATTCACTCCTACTACTTAATAGCTATACGAACTCAGGCCAGTCTTTTCATCTCCATCAACTTCAGTTTTCTACCCTACCCACACACCCTACCACCTGCCTACCTTAGAGATATTTAAAAATCAAAATCCTTGGAAATTGTCTGCAACTCCAAGTATAATGTAGCCAGAGTACATTATAATAACTGTAATTTATGAGTCTTAAATCTCTTTCAAGCTTCAAGGGGTTTTAGTATTTTGAGATGTGATGATCAAGTACTTGAGTACATAAAAACAAAAATTGCCCTATCTCATCAGAACTATGGTTCATTAAGCCCAATATTGTCATTGGCAGAGAAAGTCAAGGGCATGCAGAAGGCTGCGGCTATCTCCTTGATGTCAACTTCAAAGGATAGAGACAAAACCCAACATGCTCTAATTTCATTAGTAATCATTTATGACCTTATCCTCCATGATTTAATCTAATCTTTCAAAAATATATATTATCAACTTGTACCCTCTTGTTATCTATTTTTGGAGTAAAGGTTTATTTTTTCATTTCTAAGCATACTATGTTAGCCTCTTTTCCGATTTCAAAGGAAAGGAACATAGGCATTTATTGTAAAGCTTTATGAAAAAGAAAGGAAACCTAGGAATTTGTCTCAGCACCTGCACTTGCAGGTGTGGTGAACCTGAATATAACAAAATAATAGCCACTTAGCACTTACCCTATAGCAGGGCCTACCTTATGCCCTTTATATAAATTATCTCACATAACCGCACAGTAGACTGTGAGACAGGCTCTGCCATCATTTCTGTCTGTACAAAATGACACTCAGAAAGGCTAAGGAGGTTACCCAAGGTCACAGAGTTGGTAAGTACATTTGAACCTGAGGAGTCTAAGCCTGGAATATGTGCTCTTAACTGCTTGCTATATTGGCTCCTTAGGTCATCCAATCAAAAGTGTTTTTCACTATTGCCTTGCTACCAAATTCTGACTTGCCATTTACTTCTCAGCTCCTGTTCTCCTTTAGTGTCAACTAAAAATATCCTGATGACAGAATATGCAGAATATGATTATTTGTCACTAATTGGTATGGGCATTCTCCTCTCCAATTCCCAAAACACACACATCAGAAAAGGATCTCCTGACAACCTACATCAGCTCCCTTACAACTAGCCTACCTGGCGTCTCGGGCAGGTACCTGGCTCTATTGGTTTTGACAGGATAATAAGGTCATATGACACAAAGCAAGGCTTTTCTGAGAACAGTCTGTGGATGTGGCAGGCAGCTGAAGGTTTTTTAACCATGAAGAACGTTCTCTGATTGCAGCATTTAGAGACTTCTGTCCCTGGTCACCCTCACCTTGCTGTTCGTGAAATAACTTCCAGGACTCTCCCTCTGCCTTTACCTTTTTAGACAGAAGAGTCTTACTCTTTCTCTGACATCGTTTCTGGTCTTCTCTAGTTTTATTATGAATTAATTCAGGTATAGCAATCAGAACCATACATCTCCTCCGTTGGAATGGACTAAGGTTTTCAGAAGATAATCTTTTTCTTTTGCTTTTAGCATCTTCATGTTGAAGCCTCAGAATAAATTTCTTTAACATGGCATAAGGGCCAAAAATGGCCGAGCACCCGTGGATCTTTCTAGAGTCATCTAGAAACTTCCCTTGATAATCCCTATGTGAGAACCATACTTGATTGTCAGAATGTGGTATAATTTACTCAAAAGCCCTCATGCCAGTTTCTCTCTGCTTGAAATGTCTTCTGTTAGCCTATGCTTTCAGTGTGGTATTATTGACAGAGTGTTTGAAAACATGGATTCTGGGGCAAATAATTATAAATTTAAATTCTAACTCTACCTGTGAAAATTTCTTAACCTCTATGAGCCTTACTCTCTTCATCTGTCAAGTGGGGATAATCATACTTATCTCCCAGGGGTTGATCATTCAATTAAAGAATGCACACGAAGTGGTTATTCCAATGCTCAACATTTAGGAAATGGAAGCTCTCTCTAATATTTCAGGGCCCAGCTTGGGCACCTTTGCCTTTTCCTTGATCTCCCTTAACCAATTCTTCCAGTTCCCCCATCTGTGCCCCAGAGCACTGGTCAATTTCTCATCTGGCAACCCAAAACTTTAGAGATTAGTGATGGGATAGTATTCCAAAATGTTAATCATTTTCCCTCAGGGAAAAATTACCACCACTAGGATTAATTTCCTAGTCCTCTATTCAAATCCCCAGTGTTTTTGTACTTATATTTTAGGAAAAGGATGTAACAGCTGACAGAAAAGAGAACAATCACAAGACTGTTTTTGTCTTTTTGATTTCAAAAATACATACCCTTTAGGGACCAGAAAGAGGACAAAGAAGTGACCCAGGGTGCAGGTATAATACAGGGATTGTGAGGGACTGTGGCAGCTGTGGCTTTAGGGCTGACATCACTCAGCATCAGCCAATTGTTGCCATGTAGACTGCATTTTGGGACCACTGCTACTTTACTATAGAAACTTAAAAAAATATATCAGATTTAAAAACGTGACTATAATACCAAACTTACTATAACTCATTGCATTTTTTCTTTCAAAATATTTACAAATGATGGGTTAGAACCTGAGGATATAAAGACAAAGACAGTTCCTATTCTAGGAGCTCAGAGTCTGAAGGGGAATTAGATTCATAAACAGGATTATGGTACTGAGTGCTAATTCTTAGGTTAGAGTAGTGATATTCAAAGTGTGATCACTGTACCAACAGCAGTTGGGAACTTGTTAGAAACAAAATTTGTAGGCCCTAGCCTACCAATCAGAAAGCTGGGATTGTTTTAACAAGCATTCCAAATGATCCTGACACATGCTAAAGTTAGAGAACTATCTTGGTAGCGGAAAGCGAAGAGGACTTTGGCGCAAATAGCAAATATACCTGAGCCAACGTTGAGATCCTCTCCCATCTATAACTCACTCTCACAGTCCCTTCCAGGCTAAACAGGCTGCCATCTGCTAATTCAAAAGGATAATACATGCAAGTTGTTTCTTGTCCTTGTAGTTAAATTGTAAGAACTTCAAAGACAGCAACTGGATCTTTTATTTATTTTTTCCTTTCTTCTCCTACTTAAAAGATGTCAGCACAATGCTTAGAAAACACAAGCATTGAAATTTAAGTAGCTGATTTGGAAATAAGACTAATACGGTGCAAGGGTTATACCTTTATGGGAAGAAACTGGAAAGTACATATATATTTACAAACTATAACTTTTTATTGTTGTATGATACACATAAAACCGTTTTAACTATTAAAAATATTGCACAGTTCAACAGCTTTAAATAGATTCACATTGTTGTGCAACCACCACCATCATCCATCTCCAAAAGTTTTGCATCTTTTCAAACTGCAACCCTATATCCATTAAATAACTGTAACACCTACCTTGTTTTTTCCAATGGCCTTTCCCCCACCCCATTGATTTGGAAGAGCTCATTCTAAATTAGGGAGAAGAGCCTTTCGTCTTCTGTCAACTTGCGTTTTCAATAAATTCTACTCATGGTGATTTTTAAAAATCTGTCCAGAAATCTTAAATTTTTCTTTCTTTTCGGTCACTTTGTTGCCCTGGGTAGTGCTATGGCATCATAGCTCACAGCAAACTCAAATTCAAGCTCAAAGTCATTCTCTTGCCTCTGTCTCCCTGGTAGTTGGGATTACAGGCACCCAACACAGAGCCGGCTATTTTTTTTTTTTTTTTTAAGAGCCGGGGTCTTGCTCTTGGTCAGGCTGGTCTTGAACTCCTGAGCTCAAGCAATCCACCTGTCTCAGCCTCCCAGAGTGTGAGCAACCATGCTCAACCAGAAAATCTTACATTTTTCATAGAATCATAAAAACATGTTTAGAATTGTATCACAAAAATCCTTTGTAATTTCTGACTGTCTGGAAGGCCTTCACCACCTCAGAGATATGGAATATATTCACTTACATTTTCTTCCAAGGTTTTAACATTTAAATATTTAATCTACAGAGGATTTACTTAAATGTATTTTTTTCCCAAATGGCTAATCAGCTGTTCTAACATCATTTACTCTATAAGCCCTCTTTCCTTTACTAATTTATTTACTTTATTGAATTTCTGCCACTTTAATTTTAAGAAATCAAAAGAACAAAACAAGTGTATTTTTCTAGGTTAATGTAATTCAAATACAGGGTACTAAAGCCAACACAATTTTAGTAAAGCCAAATCGATTTCAGAAGAGGGAAATCATACAGTTTCCCTTCCTAATTTAAACGTTACCTTTTCCTACTAAATTTCTCCACGTGCTGGTATTTACTCCCCGAACTATCTAGTACTCTGAGATTTTAACAATTGCTGTCCCGTTATGCCCCACTCTCTCGTGCTAATTTCTCCCCCCACTTTTATGGTTACGTGGATGGTGTATACTAATCCATTACATGCACGTGCCATCATTTCCTTTACCAATACTTGGGAAGTTTCCTGCTTTTCCATACTACACAACGCCGAACGTTTCAGAATGAATCACATGAACACTCTTCCTCAGTGGTTCAAGTTGTGCAAATTATCCGTTTACATTTTTCTTCGAATTAATTTTAAAATTACAACCACTATATTTTGATGGTCTCAACTACGGGAGAATTAACCTGTCAGCTGAAGTTTAGGAATCCCTGGGCCAGACCTCCGAGTTACACCAGGGGGCGCAGTTTCCCGGCTTCGCTCGGTCACATCCGGGTTCCACCGCAGGTTCCGGCCGGGAGCAGGCGGAACCTTGTAGTCGCGCCTCCAACTAACAAGCGCAACGGGGACAGTTTAGGCTTCTGCGCACCGCTCTCCACGAGTGCTGCAGCTTGCTTGGGGCAGGGAAGGCGGGCGTTGTAGGGTGAGCGGCATGGACGTGCTTGCGGAGGAATTCGGAAACCTGACCCCGGAGCAGCTGGCTGCGCCGATTCCGACTGTAGAGGTGAGTGCCCGGCATGCGGGGAGCGGAGGGACCCGGGATGCTCTCTGAGGAGGCGTTGCCTCTACTGCTTGGGCCGCCGAAGGGGGCGGGCCGGCAGGCCGGCCGGCCATTTCTGCGCATGCTCGGGCTTCCGCGCATGCTCAGGGTTCCGCTAGTGCGAGTTCTTTCCCGAGCCGGCCTCCGTGTGCGGCTGGAAGGGCTGAGCAGCCTTTGTGGGGGTCAAGGAATCCCGCAGTGGGTCCCCGGATTGGACCTCTTCCAGTGTGGGTGTGCACCCACCCTGGGGGATGTATCGTATCTTTGAAGGCTTAAGAGGGACGGTGAGGTCCAGGGAGCTTTGGCCACTTTCACGTGGTACCGCGGCTGCCTCTGGTAGTAAAACCAAACCGTTTGAATCTTGCCTTTTAACCCGGAATTCAAGTTTGGGCTGCAGGGGAAATTACAAGCGCCCGGAATATTCGCTCAAAAGTTTGCCCGAGGGCCGGCGTGGTGGCTCACGCCCTTGAATCTTAGCTATCGGAGAGGCTGAGGCGGGGGGATTGCTTGAGCTCAGGAGTTTGAGACCAGCCTGAGCAAGCGTGAGACCCCTGTTTCTACCCAAAGTAGAAAAATTAGCGGGCGTCGTGTTGGGCGCCTGTAGTCCCAGCTACTTGGGAGGCCGAGGCAGGAGGAGCCCACGAATCTGAGGCTGCTGCGAGCTGTGCCGATGCCGCCGCACTCCACGCAGGGTGACAGAGTGAGACTCTTGTCTGAAGAAAAAAATTTTTTTTCCTATGTGTTTTTCGGGGGCGGAGAGCTCCTTAACTGTCATCCGATTTTCAGAAGTTAAGGGTAACTAACTGCCTTTCAGTGAGCTGCCCAATGAAGTGCAGCTGTTGACATACTTTATTTTCTAGAAAGGCATAAGTTATAACCTCGCTGTGTTTCAAAATCTTCGTTGGCATGGAATGGGGAAGATAGTCAAGAGAGAAATTCCAAGTAGAGGGAACGAGATACTGGAACCCCCTACCTAGGCAAGACCATCTCAGGAATTAAAGTAAATCTGTAGTAGTGGAAAGAAGAAAAATAGAGGAGAAATACGGTTCCTGATGATGAAAGGTTCTGTTAAACATTTGGAGGAGCTTGGGCTTTCTCCTGGAAACAGTAAGATACTTTTGAAGGCTTTTAAAAGGAGAGTGACCTGATCAGTGAATCTAGATTGGAAGAGTCTCCTTATAATTATTTGGCAGCTTAATGAAGTTGAATTATAATTGGTCCATCAGATTTGGTTTGTAAGTACATGTGATACACTGCTGATCATCATCAGGCAATACAGGATTTTAACTTTGAAGAGTTAATATCAAGAGCCAGCATTTACTGAGCACTTACTATCTGCCAGGCTTTGTTTAACCACAATGTACATTATGTTATTTTATCCTCTGAAGTATCAAATAGCTGATCTAGGGTTTGGATTGTGTCATTCAGGCTTCAGAATCTTTATTCTTTTTGTTTTCTTTTTCTTTTTTTTTTTGCGGTTTTTGGCCGAGGCTGGGTTTGAACCCACCACCTCTGGCATATGGGCAGGAGCCTTACTCCTTTGAGCCACAGGCGCTGCCCACTTTTTGTTTTCTTTTCTTTTGAGACAGAAGTCTCACTTTGTCACCCTTGATAGAGTGCTGTGGTGTGATAGCTCACAGTAACCTCAAACTATTGGGCTCAAGTGATCCTCTGGTCTTAATTTTTTTTCATTTTTTTTTTTTTTTTTTTGTTGGGGATTCATTGAGGGTACAATAAGCCAGGTTACACTGATTGCAATTGTTAGGTAAAGTCCCTCTTGCAATCATGTCTTGCCCCCATAAAGTGTGACACACACCGAGGCCCCACCCACCTCCCAATTTTTTTTTCATTTTTAGTAGAGATGGGGTCTTGCTCTTGATTAGGCTTGTCTCAAATTCTGAGCTCAAGCAGTCCATCTGCCTCAGCCTCCCAGAGTACTAGGATTATAGGCATGAGCCACCTCGCCTGGCCCAGAGTCTTTATCCTTAACTATTGACTGAACCACTTCTCCAGAAAGCGGAAGAAATACGCCCAGAAGATTTATATTGTCAGAATTTGCACAGCTGTGAATTTCAGTCTTTTGATTCAAGAATAACAGTTCCTCACCCTGGGCCTCTGCATCCAGTGCACTGTCACATCTTAAAGATCTTGCTTTCTGAATATATGCAAATCTGAAACTTCATTCCCACTGTTTTCCAAGTCAGAATGCTGTCATCTTTTATATCCTAACTGGCCTACTTGGCTCTTGACTTGTGCTACTCCATTCTTTTCTCTGCCATCAGTTTAATCACACAGTATGATTATATTGACCTCTTGGTTAAAATTCTTTCATCTCTATTCATGGCTCTTAGGGTAAAAGGTAGTCTTTACCATGTATGTAATAAATTTCCTCAGTTTGGCCACTACTTCTGTAGTCCTTTTCCCACCATTTCTCCTTCTCCCTGCCCTGATCTTTCTTCTAACCATATGCTTCCTTATGGATCTTTTCCTCATTCTTTTGTTGTTGTTTTCAAACTATTCAAATTAAAATGAGGCTACAATTTTTTGGCTACTTTGTTCTCACTTCCAGGGTAAAGCGCCATTTGTAGAAGAGCTCCTCACCCAGGGGGCATCTATTCTCATTCTTATTTGTAGATTAAATTTTGCATATCTATGATATGACTTCCTTAGGAAGGCCTTCCCAGATTCTCCTGGAAGATGTAAGAGCTCCTTGCTACTTGCTGTCACAGTATCCTACTCTTTCTTAGTACTGCTGCCTTATTCTCTGTGTCATCATTTCTTCACATTCTTATTGAGTGACTGGATAATATGGATATTATTGCCTTTTCCAAAGCAGATGCATCCAGAATGGCATTTAGAGACTCAGAAAGTGATGTTTCACTTATTTATATTGTTGAGTATTCTCTTTGCATTTTTAACCTTTTGAGGTAAACACTTTACAGTAGAACCTCTGTAAGTTGACCACTCAAGGGACTGTAACAAACTGGTCAACATACAGAGATGGCCAACATAAGGAACCAGGCCTACTATACAATGAGTACATGTGGCACATGTCTATGAAAATGAGATGAACTTAAGGAGGTGATCAATGTAGGGAGGTGGCCTGCCTCCTTCCCTGGCCACTTCTAGTTCTCTTTTGCTTTATCCGTCTTTTACTCCTCATTTCTAAATGTTAGAATGTTCTTGGTCTGATTTTGTGGAACTCCTCTCCTTCTTTACTCTTTAGGTGATCTCATCTATCACACGGCTTTCATCATCATCCACTTGCTACCCTTTTCCTAATTTCTGTCTCTAGTCTACTCTGTTCCCAAGTTCCAGAGTAAAATACATAGTTTCTAATGAAAGGCCTACATGACATTTCTACCTGGATATCTAATGAATATCAAACTTAACATGCCCCAAACCAAACTCCTGATAGACCTTTAATACCTAAGCCTGCTGCTCCTACAGTGTTCTGCTTCTCATTTTCAGCAGTCATAGCTTTATTCTTCTAGGCCCAAAATCTTGGCTCCCTCTACTCTATTTAATCAAGTCCTGTTGGTTCAAACTTCAAGTCATGTCTTCTTAGCTAGCATCTTCTCATTACTTGTACTATTATGAACCTGTATTATTAACAGTAAACTCCCAAATCATCTCCCTGTTGCTAACCTTGTCTATTTTCAACCCAGTAGCCAGAGGGATCCAGTTAAAATGAGTCAAATCATCACATCCCTCTTTTGCTCACAGGCTTTTGATAACTTTTCAGGTCACTCAGAATGAAAGACAAAAGTTTTTACAGTTGCTGCAAGATACTGTGTGATCCTTAGGCCTTTCATTAGAAACTGTGTATTTTAACTTTAAACTTGACTCAGACCATTTGTCAGGTTTCCCATTAGCAGATTAGATGTCATACATGAAAAGAATCTATCATAGTAGGCCACATAGAACCTCAGGAAGGTATAAAACCCCAAGAAGTGTGGCCGTTTACAGCTGTTTATTGTAAGAGGCAAACACATGAGTGCTGTTCTACAGCCCCGAGACGAACTCTGATCAATGGGAGGGGAAAAGAACTCCCTTTGGGGGGGGGTAGGTCCTAGCTCCTCCACCAGATTTTCTGAGACTTACTTTCCCTTTCTCAAACTGGCAAACCCTGCTTACCTAGGAAGTGTCATGAGAATAAAACAAAGTATGAAAAGTGCTTGAATCATCAAGAAGAAATTAAATATATTTTATTTAAGAAATCTGTAGTCTCTATATGTGTATGTATGTACGTGTGTACACGTATTTGCATGTGTACACTTGGTTTTCGTAAAAGTAGTTACCGTTTAAAATTTGTTCTTTTTGATTTACTTCCTTTTGTCCATTTTGGTATGTTAAAATAACTTCTTATAAAAGTATTGTGGTTGCTGCCACTGAGTTCTGATATTCTTACTGTTTTGGTTCACAGGAAAAATGGAGGCTGCTCCCAGCATTTTTAAAGGTAATTATTTTATATTAATTATAATAACAATAGGTTATTTTTCAGATGAAAAAGTCAAGAAACAAACTTATTTAAAGATTAAATTTTTGTCACATTTTTCCGCTTTGGAATTATGGACTTCGCATGGTTTTGGAAATACAAGACAAACACTCTACCTTCAAGGTTCTGGTTAGGGGAGTGGCATCTAAATTTAGAGAGAACTAGCACACAAAGTGGCATGGCACGTGATTAATAAGAACCAAAGTGCTACAGGGTAAAGAGTGATGCTGCAGGTGGTCAGAGAGGGCCACCCAAATGAGGTGACAGAGACATAAGCCACATATTAAGAGAGGAGGATCTAACTAAGCTGCAAGGTAGAATGCAAAGATCCTGGCTTAATCATGGTGCTCAAGAGGGGCCTCCACAGGTCTATAGGAAACACTGGCTAGAATGGATAGGTAGTCAGAGGAGCTGATAGTCAGAGGAGCTACTGAATATAGTATAATATGGAATAGGGCTTCAATTCAATTTGAAAGAGTTTATGCTAAGAAGTAGTTGATACCATAGGGAGAGGCCACTTGACACCTGCTAGGATGGCTGTAATCAAGAATAAATGTTGATGTGAATGTGGAGTATTGGGAACCCTCATGTCCTCTGGTAAGAATGTAAAATGTTGCAGCTGCTTTGGAAAACAGCCTGGCAGTTCCTCAAATGTTTAAACACCAGGTGGCCATATAATCTAGCATTTCTCCTTTTGGGATATCTACCTAAGAGCAATGAAACATAAGTCCACACAAAAACTTGTACACAAATGTTGGTAGCAGCATTATTCATAATAGCCAAAAGTAGAAACAACCCAAATAAACATCACCTGATGGATGGATAAATAAAATGTGGTATAATCATGCAATGGAATATTATTTGGCAATAAAAAGAAATCAAGTACTGATCCCTGCTACAGCATGGATGAATCTTGGAAGCATTGTGCTAAGTAAAAAAATGGAGACTTGAAAAACAAGTAGTGGTAAAGGCAATTTTATCTTTTTTTGAACATCATGGAGTGTACTTACACAAACCTAGATAGTGTACAGCCTACTACACACCCAAGCTATGTGTTGTAGCCTGTTGGGGTTCTACCCTGAGAGCAGCATCCACTGAGACCTGTGGAAACTGGCAGGCGATCCACTGAAGAAATAGGGAGTAGCAAGGGTAAAGAAAGATAAGAGACAAAGTAGAATTAAAAGTGGGAGCTCAGGGGTCCTTTGCCCGTTGTGGGATTCCAGCAATGGTCTAGAGTGTTTGCTCCACTCTGATTTTATTGAAGTCTATTTGCCCAGAGGGTAAGATCAGGGAGGGAACAAAGACCTCAGCAGTTTCTTGCATTGATCATATCAGCTCCTGTTGTTATTACTATAAACCTTCAGAATGCTTGAGGTCACACACACAGATTTCTAGGGAGGTGTTAAGCTCTGCTGTGTTAAGCTCCCCTGAGGGACTGGTGGGAGGGAGGCATTTTCCTCCCATCACCACCTCGGAGGATTTTCCTCTGCCATAGGGATATAAGCTCTTTTGCCTATATGTCAGAGCTCAAGCTACTCCCTTGGTCTCTGTCCCAGGCAAATGCAAATCTCCACAATGGGTATCTGCTTTGCCTGTTTAATGGGCAGGAAATGCCCTAGAAGATTATCTTCTATGGCCATTTTTCCTCAGAGTGCTCACAGACCCAGCAGGGTGTTTGTAAGCTGTATCCCTTACAGGCTAGAATTTCCGAAAAGGCAAGAAGCTTGCTAGCAATGGCTAGTTTAAATGTAGACTAGCTGACCTTTCCTTGTTCCAACTCACTCAGCTGACTTTTTAGTTTTCCTCGTTTTCTGGGGGTGCTTTCCTTTGCCAAGAATGGGGTCTTCGGTCCCCATTCTTCCAGCAGTAGCCTATTGCTCCTAGGCTACAAACCAATAGTGTGTATTACTGTACTGAATATTATATCAGGGGTATCCAACCTTTTATTTTCTCTGCTGTACATTGGAAGAAGAAAGGCTGTCTTAGGTTACACATTAAATACGCAAACACTAAAGAAAGCTGATGACTAAAAGAAAGGTCTATGCACGATTGTTATAATATTTCATACCACAGATAAACAAAACTGTCCTCATGTAATCTACATGGGGCTCACAGGCTGCAGGTTAGATACCCCTGCTAGGTAAATTATAATAGTGGTTAAGTGTTTCTGTATTTAAACATATCTAAACTTTTAACACTTTTTTGTTAAAAACCAAGACATATGCACATTAGTCTGGGCCAGGATCATCAGTATTGCTGGACGTCCACATCTTGTTCCATTGGAGGATCTTCAGGGGGCGGTAACTCAAATGGAGCTGTCTTCTCCAACAATAACAATGCTTTCTTCTAGAATACTGAGCCTCTTCTTGAAGAGGTGTTTGCTTCTCTTTTCAGAAAAGTCCAGTGTAAGTCACTAGGTGATAGTAATTTTTCAGCTCTATCATAATATTATGGGACCATTGTCAGATAGGACGTTGTCCAGAAAGTATCCAGCCATGTACTATGAAAAATAGTATTTACAATGGCAGGATACCCTCCAGACAGCCCTCGTATGCAATCTGTTTCTGATTAACATGTCATTGTGTCATGCCTGTACTCATAGTTTGAATCCCAAAGATCAGATTGTTTCATAGGGAGGAAAACTTGAGATGGTGTGGAAATGGAAAGAGGGCATATTAAATATTGGAAGTTTTATTAAATATAATTTATATTTTTTTCTCACTTTGAGAAAAATTGGATGTTCACCTATGATTAGATTCTGTCATATAATCTGTTATTTTGTTACTAACCTACTTTATTCTTTCTGTCTCTTTAGGTGAAAGGCCTTGTGAAACAGCATATAGATTCATTTAACTATTTCATTAATGTAGAGGTGAGCATCAGGTCATTGAAATAGACATTTGATAAGAATTAGTTGGAAGCCAGAGTCTGTCCTAATGTTACACTTTTCACTGCAGATAAAGAAGATAATGAAAGCCAACGAAAAGGTTACAAGTGATGCTGACCCCATGTGGTACTTGAAGTAAGGAACCAGCTACTGTTAATTGGCTGTTTTGATTACGTCTAACATTTTTAAAGTGAATGTAGTTGCTGTCAAACTCTTAAAATCATTCTCTTTTATCTGTTTAAGATAATTATAAAGTGCTCAAACTTAATTTTTAATTGGTAAACTAATTATAACAAATAGAGTTACGATTGAGAAATTAATGAAATCACTAGATTTTTAAATGTTTTAAACAAGTTTTTATTTTAAATAATTTTAGACATAGAGAAAAATTACAAAAATAGTACAAAGAGTTTTATATATTTTTCATATTTCATCCAGCTTCCACTAATATTAACATCTTACGTTAACTATAGCAGCACAATTACCAAAACCAAGAACTTAGCAGTTATACAGTGCTGTCAATCTGTAGACCTTATTTGATGTTTTCCTACTAGTTTGGTTTGAGAGTTAATCCAGATGCCATGTTATGATTACTTGTTTTGTCAATCTTGTCTCGTCAATCTGTGACAGTTCCTTAGTCTTTTTTTGGTCTTTCATGATTTTGACATTTTTGAATAATCTAGTCCATTTTTTTTATAAGGTCTTTCATTTTGAGTTTAGGTGATATTTGGTCTTTAATTAGATTGGGTTATGCATTTTTGGCCAGAATACCAGAGAAGTGATGTTTTGTGCTCACTGATTCATATTCATATTCAGATAGCAAAATATTTTATTAGTGGTGTTTTTAACTTTGTTCACTTGGTTAAGGTGGTATCTTCAATGTTTCTCCATTGTAAGTTACTATTTTTCCTTTCGTAATTAATAAACGAAGGTGAGATCCTTCGAGACTATGCAAATATTGTAGAAACTCTGTAAGTTGACCGTGCAAGGGATTGTAACAAACTGGTCAACCTACAGAGATGCAACATAAGGAACTAGGCCTACTGTACTGATACATACATGTGGTGCATGTCTGGTCTGTGAAAATTAGGTCAACCTGAAGTGGTCACTGTAGGGAGGGGGTCAACTATGGAGGTTCTGCTGTATTTTATTTCTCATCTTATGCATATGTTGATAGTTTTTACTTATAACAGTTATTATGGGGCTTACTTAATGGTGAATCTCTATTTCCATCATTTCTTCTGCATTATTATTGGAATTCTATAAGGAAGAGCTTTCCTTTCCCCCCCTTTTATCTCTATAAATTTATATCAGTTTGGACTCGTGAATATTTATTTTATTCTCTGAGTTATAATCCAATACTGTGATTATTCTGTCGCTCAGACTATTTCAGCTTTGGCTGCAGGGAAATCCTTCAAATTGATGCCTACGTCCTTTCAATATGCCACCGTTTTTTGGAGCATTCCTTTACTTTCTAGCACCATAAAGATGTGATTCACCTAGTAGGGGAATATTATCGGCTATTTCTCCAAGAAGCCCTAATCCCTTTTATTGGAAAATAGTATTTAGAAACCAAGATGTGGACAGTAAGGTCTCAGTGGCAGACCTAGGAAATGTGTGTATGCATACTAACACATACATGTATATATTTCTATATCCTATCCATTTTTACATATATTGAAAACCATGCAGACCTGTAACTCAAATTCCAGTCCAATACTATAAGACTCCTTCTAATCTTTTCCCTTCCTTTCTTTGTGACTTCTCTTTCTGACAATGAGAAATCTGGCTCTCATCATCTATAATATATTTTCTTATTTTTTCAATTGTAGGTTATACATGAAGTTGCAGAATTATCTGACACTTCTGTGGGAATAAAATTTCATTAGAGTACAATATTTGTGCACTGTCCTTTTTGTCTTTAGCCCTATAGTATCCATTCAAAATATTGTCTTCCAGAGTTAGATTAGTTCTTATCTTTGTTTTTTGGGTATGTGAAACATTATTATTCGAGTGGTAAGAGTGAGACCTCTACAAAAAAGTATATTCAGAAAATGGTTGCTCCCCTTCCTGTTCTTTCCCCCTGTTCTCTGCCATTCTCTGTAGGTAACCAGTCTCATTAGTTTCTCCTTTCTATGTTTCTTTTGTGCAAATGGGTACACACGCATATGTATGTATATATTTTCTCCCTTTATATCCTTTCTGTCTTATACAAATGATAGCATACCATCAGTACTCTTTTGTACTTGGCCTTTTTCATTGTTTCATTTTTAGGAAGCTGTATTTCCAGTATTTTTAATAATGAGATTGATAATATTTTTTAAAAGAGGACTTCCCATGATAATTTTTTTTTTTGCAGTTTTTGGCCAGGGCTGGGTTTGAACCTGCCACCTCCGGCATCTGGAGCTGGCACCCTACTCCTTTCAGCCACAGGCGCTGCCTCCCATGATAATTTTTAACTTGTCATCTTTTCATACTCTCGTTCCTTATCTTGTAACTCTTATTGGATTCAGGGGGAAAGGGTTCTTCTGCCGGAGCAGAAGGTGATAAACCAAGTACAGATTGGAGAGGGGGCTCTTAACTGATTAATATGAATATGACAGTTACTGGTTTTTAACATAGATTGAAGAATTTAAATAAAGAATTCACACTCCAGTGAGCCAGACTGTACCATAATTTATTACTCCTGATGAAAACTACCCCCGTACACACAAAAATTACTTACCAACTGTGCAGTTTCACTTCTTCGTACTCACGGGGGCTTCCCTCACCTGCGTGCCCACCTACTGCTCTGTACTCTGGTCCCTGTTCAGGGCACCACCTGTTGCGAACTCAACTTGTCGTCTTTAGTAAGATAAACATTTGCCAAACACAATTCATGTATTTGAGAGGAAAATAGCTTATTTATATGTTCTTTGAAATAGTATAATTGGTACTGGAATAATTTGCTTTTCAGATATCTTAATATCTATGTTGGGCTTCCTGATGTTGAAGAAAGCTTCAATGTAACTAGACCAGTGTCCCCTCATGAGGTAATTATCAATCTTACTTTGATTGGACTTGTTTGCATTAACATAGTGTCTACCCTTAATGTATACTGCTAAAAGATGACTTAAAAACAAGGAAAACAGGCTCAGCGCCTGTAGCTCAGCGGCTAGAGCACCAGCCACATGCACTGGGGCTGGTGGGTTTGAACCCTGCCCTGGCCTGCAACAATAAAACTACAACAACAGCAAAATAGCCCGGCGTTGTGGCAGGCGCCTGTATTCCCAGCTACCTGGGAGGCTGAGGCAAGAGATTGCAGTGGTTCTCAACCTTCCGAATGCCATGATGTATTTTCATTGTTACAAAAGGGTTGCAACCCACATGTTGAGAACTGCTGGTTAAGCCCAAGAGTTTGAGGTTGCTGTGAGCTGTGACACCATAGGACTGTAGTGAGGGTGACATAGTGAGACTCTGTCTCAAAAAAAAACAAAATTTCTTCTGGGACAAACTACAATAAACAAACAACTTATATAAATTTATAGTATATTAGGAAACAATTCTGTACTAATTATTTTATCATTTGATTTTAATTAGCTTGCACTGTTGTTTTTGTGTTCTTACTGATGTCCTGTTTCTGAGCTTTTTAGCAGCCTCACACTCCCCTCCGTTCATGCTTTGCATAATGTGCTATTCATCAGAGGAGTCACTCACTTAGCACACTTTCTGAGGATCAACCAGGCATTGCGTTAGGCAGAAAAAACTGAGGACTAGGAACTCATAGTTTAGTAGGAGACAGATGAGAAAAATATTGAAATACGAGGGTTTTAATAGGTGTATAGACAAAGGACTAATGGAAGACAGGTCTGTTTATTGGCTATTTACAAATTCTAGATTTCTCTTTAAAATCCTTTACTTAGTGTCCATAATTGGGAATTGGTTCAGGAAAGAAAAAAGATTTTTGTAGATTCATTTGGTTTGTTTTAAAGTAAAGCTAAAATAGCAATTAGGGGATGTAGCACGGATCTTTACTAAAGAACAAGTAAAGTGTTAGATTTATAGTTAATGTTACTGTGTAGGCAGTATGATAAAGTAACCAGGCATTCTATATAGGTACTTTAATCACCAAGTATTATTGAACATTTAGTTTTTGTCTCAACACTGAAAAAAAGAAGTGAGACACAATATTTTTTTCTCAAGGAGTTCGTACTCTTGTGGAGAGATTAAAATAACAAGGCATGTGACAGAGAGGCAGGGAGGATTGTGAAGTTAAATGCCTACGGACCAGGTAGCTAAGGTAAATACATCAATTTGTATTGAACAGGGAGTGGGTAAGGCTGTGGGATATTAGAAAGTATGTGTCCTAATTTGGCTTTCTCTTCTTTCTCATTTCATTTTGCTTGATCTTTCTAATTTTTCAGAAACTAAGCACCAATTGGCAATTTCCAAGTTACCTTCTTTTTTTTTTTTTTGAGACAGAGTCTTACCATATTGTCCTCAGTAGAGTACTATGTGCCACAGCTCACAGCAACCTCCAACTTTTGGACTTAAACGATTCTCTTGCCTCAGCCTCCCAGGTAGCTGGGACTATAGTAGTAGGTGCCTGCCACAACACCTGGCTGTTTTTTTGTTGTAGTTGTCATTCTTATTTAGGTGGCAAGGACCGGACTCAAACTTGTCACCCTCGATGTATGTGGCTGCCATCTTAACCACTGTGCTAAGCCCCCAAGTTATCTTCTAATCTAAACTATATTACAGAGTTCAGAGGAGGGAGAAGACAAAGTAGTTTGAAGGAGTTCAAGAAAACCAAGGCTACGTTTGGCATTAAAATGACTCATTCTTATTTTGAAGAAAACACATGGAGACTATTGCAGTGGTGCTGTGGTGAGAGCTTTTGGAAGGATTTTGAATCCGTAGCAGGACTGGCTAGGTGCAGGTATTGCAGGTACCACCAGCACACGCCCGCCCCTATGATGGACAGATCAGGGAGTGCCCATGGAGGTAGTGTGGGTCCTTTGGAGTGGACCCCCCACATTTTACTACTTATGTCAAATTCCATTTCCATTCGAAGGGATGAGTTTGTTATAGCACACTGAGTGCTTACCAGCCACATACATTGAGGGTGACATTTTATCTTGTTAAAATATACTGAGTGCTTGCCTATCATGGTCATTACATTAATTTTATTAATAAAAACAAAAGATAATATTTATATAGTACTCTGTACTGGCCACCATTCTAAAAATTCATATTTATGCTTTGGGAATTAAAATAATTATTGTCATCCCCAATTTTATGTATGAGGAAACTGAAATTCAGAAAGGTTATTTAAAATTTAAGTGAGCTAGGATTTGAACCTAGACAGTAGAGTTCATGTTCTTTTTTTTTTTTTTTTTGAGATGGAGTCTCTGCTGCGTCACTTGCATAGAATGCATGCATAGCAAGCCTCCTGTCTCAGCCTCCCAAGTAGCTGGGAGGCTTATGCCACCATGCTGGCAAATTTTTCTATTTTTAGTGAGTTAGGGGTCTTGCTTTTGCTCAGGCTGGTCTCAAATTCCTGAGCTCAAGTGATCCTCCTGCTTCAGCCTCCCAGAGTGTGAGGATCACAGCTGAGCCACTGCACCTGTCCTGGAGTTCACATTCTTAACTACCATGCCACATTGCATTTAGTGTGGCCTGAAACAGGAGGCTTGACCTAGTTAAATATAATGTAACCTATTTATTTATTTATTTATTTATTTATTCATTTTGAGACAGAGTCTCAAGCTGTCCCCCTGGGTTAGAGTGCTGTGGCATCACAATTCACAGCAACCTGCAACTCCTGGGCTCAAGCGAGTCTCCTGCCTCCGCCTCCCAAGTAGCTGGGACCACAGGCGCCTGCCATAACACCTGGCTGTTTTTTGGTTGCAGCCATCATTGTTGTTTGGCGGGCCCGGGCTGGATTTGAGCCCATCAGCTCAGGTATATGTGGCTAGCGCCTTAGCCACTTGAGCCACAGGCGCCGAGCCAACATAACCTATTTATTATTGGTCAGTAATAGGAAGATTTGATATTTTATTGGGTGTCTGTGGCTCAAGGAGTAGGGTGCCGGCCCCATATACCGGGGGTGGCGGGTTCAAGCCTGGCCCCGGCCAAAACTGCAAAAAAAAAAAAAAAAGATTTAACATTTTAAAAATCATAGATGCCCATTATAAGGCTAGAAGAAGCTCACATCTATCTTTTGTTCAGTAGAAATCAGAGAAGAGGATTTAGCACCATGAATTGTGTGGTTGGCATTCAGACAACCTCTTTTTGAAACTGCACTTCACCTGATGACCATCAATATAATGGGGAAGTCATTAGAAGATTTTTATTGGAATTCCTATCTCTGATCATGGCTTAGGCAAGGGCCTCATTTTGCTACTGATCACTATGGGAAACACACAACAAAAAAATTCTAAGATCCTACAAATGATTTCAAAATTGTTAGAATGAAGTGGATGAATGATTTATGCTATAACAGACAGAGTTCTGTAATATAGTGTAGTTGGAGAATAAAAGGAAGTATAGTTTAAATTTGTGTAGGTATATCTATATAATTGTTGTTATACTGGTTATTAACTATTTTGAATAAGCCAAACCATGTTGATTACTTTCCATGGATACACTTTGCACGAACCAACCCAACTGTTTTAAAGATACGGGAGCAGACTGGTGATGGCATCAGATCAGGAAATTTAGTACCAGATTTATTGTTCCGTTTTTTCGCCTGACAGTGGAGGAAAGATCAGAATTCAATGTGGGGCAGATTTGTACTAGAGACAGAGCTCCTTGAAGTGCTCAGGACCTTTTCTTTTCCATAAAGGAGGAGCAGTAACTGTCTGATGCCTTACTCTCTTTCAGTGCCGTTTGAGAGACATGACATACTCTGCACCCATTACAGTAGATATTGAGTATACCCGAGGCAGCCAGAGGATCATCCGCAATGCCTTACCCATTGGCAGGTGAGAAGTGAAGTCTGTATTGAAGCCACATTACCTGGATGCCAGCCCTGAGCTATGACCCCATTTCCTCATCTGAAAAAATGTGGGATGTGTTGGTTCCTGTGGGATTATGGTAAAATGGAATTATTTTATGGATCCAACAAGTCAGCGTATGTAAAGCACTTAGAGTATTGTTCAGTGCATAGCTGTGGTTATTATTTATTGTGAAACCTCTCTTATAAAGTTAAGGAAAATGCTTCCCTTTCCTCTAACTCCAAACTGTTACTGGAAATATTAAGTAAATAGTATTTCAGTTTAACTCTTCTGGGTTAGTCTTGGTGGTTTCCATGTATATTTTAAGTTTGAGATTTCTTTTTTTGAAGTTTAACTGTTTTCCCATGTAGAAATATTTAAGGGAGAAGTTACCTTATTTTCCCAGAATCAGTTTGGAAATAATAGATAACATCAGCTGGCATCTCTGCATTCTGCTTTTTGTAATTAGGGAAATATATCAAGTCCTATAAAAATGGACAAACCCCAATATTATGAGTGTATTAGATATTAAACTTAGTCCACATAATTCCTTTCAGCTGTTTCCCCCACCCCTTAAAAGTGCTAAGAGCTTAATAAATATTCATTTGTTCAACACATATGCACCAACTGCCTGTGACTTGTCATGCACTATGTTGGGTGTTCAGGTAAATAGAAGACAAACAGTATAGGCTCCTGTTGTCTACCTTTATTCACAGCTGCCAGGAAAGGGAGGAATAAGTAATCATGACTCCATTGGCAAGTTTTATGATAGAGAAGTCCAGAGTGTTGTGAGAACACTCAGGTTTAACAAATCTTTCTCCTGTACTTACCTCAAAGGAAGGGGCTATTTATATTTATTTCTTCATTCTTCAGTTAGAAAAACAAGTAGGCTTTTAAAATAATCTTGTTTTTAGCAGGACGTTTATCAGTATTAAGATGAGAGCTTTTCTCTTTCTTATATATAGTCCATACTATGTCCGCTTAAATCTTGGGCCGTTGCTGAATTGTAGATCAGATTGAATATTGTGAAGGAAAGGCAGGCGAGACTGGAGCAAAACATAAATAGTAAGATTTAGGGTTTAAATCTTGGGATGTGGGGGATGTAACGAGTATTTACTGTGTGCCAGGTACTGTGATGTCATTTGTTAGACCTGCATTCGTAAAAATGACTTCTGTTAATTGTAATATTCCTTTGTCCCAAGCACCATCTATATCACGTACATTATCTCATTTAATTGTTTTTTGAGCTACAGTGATTTTAGTTTAATCCAAATAGTATTTGTAGCTGACAACAAATCAAATAGTACATAAGAACATTTGATACAAAACAGTACCATCCTTCCATATCCTTCCTTACCAATACTCTCCTTCCTTTATAACTATTTCTGTTGGTTATTACACCCATAACTTAACTTTGCCTTTATCTCTTAATAGGTCAACTCCTAATAAGGAAGATGGGGCTTAGTTTGCCTATATCACCCATTTTGCTTCTCTTTCCACCTCCAAATTTTGTTCTTTGTAATTCTTCTTTGGTTGTTTAACATTCTTCTATCTTTTATGTGCCATCACTTTAGTCAGTGTCTTGATTTTCCTTTATGTAAAATGAAAATATTATTATTCCTATTATGATTTTTTTAACCTATGAGTTATTTAAAAGAATTTTTACAAATTCCAAATTGGTGATTTATGTCAGTTTTTGGAGTTCTGTGGAGACCTAGTTGTATAAATATTCCATGTGTGTTTAGAGACAAAGAATATTCTCTAGTTGCCGTTATCTGTTTTGCCTTCAGATAAAGCTTATTAATTGTGTTTAGTTATTATGTATCCTTATTGAATTTTGATTTGTTTATTCTATCAATTACTAGGATTACTAGGTAAGTTAAAATTTCCCACTATACTGGTAGGTTCGTCCATTTCTCCTTATGCTCTTGCATATTTTTGATTTTTACAGCTATGATATTAGGTGCATAGAAATTTAGAAATTGTTACGTATTCCTGGTGTATTGAAACTTTTGTTACTGTTCCTTTATCTTTTTATCTCTTGTAATATTTTTGGCTTTAGTTATGTTATGTCTACTCCTACTATAGCACGTTTACTTTCTTCTGGTTATTTTTCTGGCATGTATTTTTTTTAAAATTCTTTGTAAATGTTTTGGCACAGTAACTGAGATAACGCCGGAAAGGCTATGTTAACCACTGTGATAAAAATGTGTCAAATGGTTTATGAAGTGAGTGTATGATGCCCCATAATCATATCATTGTATACAGTTATGATTTAATAAAAAAATTAAAAAAAAAAATAAAATAAAATTCTTTAGTTTTTTTGGCTCCGCACCTGTAGCTTAGTGAGTAAGGTGCCAGCCACATACACCGAGGCTGTCAGGTTCCAGCCCGGCCTGGGCCTGCTACACAACAATGACAACGCCAACCAAAAAATAGCTGGGTGTCATGGTGGGCACCTGTAGTCCCAGCTACTCGGGAGGCTGAGGCAAGAGAATCGCTTAAGCCCAACAGTTTGAGGTTGCTGTGAGCTGTGACGCCACGACACTCTACCGAGGGCGACACAATAAAACTCTATCTCAAAAAAAAAAAAAATTTTTTTTAATCTTCTATATGTCCTGTTTTGTTTTGTTCGAAGTAAACTGCATATAGTTAAGATTATTAAAAAAATTGTCTTGAGGATGTAGTCCATTTATATTTATGTATACACATATAACATATGTGTGTGTATATATATATATGTGTGTGTATTTGGATATACTCTATCAACTTATTGTATACTTTAAAACTACCTAGCTTTCATTATGTTTTAGTTTTTTCTCCCTTACCGCTCTTTGGAGAAGGCAAAGTTTCTCTTTCTTATTCTACTCCAACTGATTTGAAAGTCATATACAATATTTCTGGCTTGTGTTTACCTTAGAAATTTTGAAATGCATAATGTTTGAAAATAATGTTTATTTTCCTCCCACAAAGAGTACTGACCGTAGAAAGCTTTAATTCGAATCAAGTCAATTCTTCTGAATTACGCACTTTTGTTACACCAAATTTTAGTTCTCTCTTGTTTTTTTCCTTAACCCATAAATTAGAAATTTTCATCACTGTCTTAGAAAGTTCAAATTTGTATATATTTTAACACATTATTTTCCATTTTCTTTGTTCATCATATATTTTTGCAGGCCAGATCTCATCCTGTGTTTATTTTCCATCCTCTTGAAGATGAATTTTTTTTTAGAAATTCCTATAGTGAAGGATTCATAGTAACTTCTCTTAGTTTTTGTCTGAAAAAACCTTTATATTGACCTCATTCTGTGATGACTTAACAGAATACACAAATTGAATGACAATTATCTTCTCTTAGCACTTTGAGTTTATTACTATACTGTGATTTATTAATTATTGTTTTGAAATTGTCTGTCAGCCATACATTCTTCGATTTCTAGTAGCCTGCCCTTTTTTTCCTGGCACTGGGTTTTAAATCTTCCCTTCATCTTTGGTGTTTTGTATCTTGACTATGATATATTTGGGTGTGGCTTTCATTTTATTTATCTCGTGTAGATGTTATTGTGAGGATTTATGGCTTTTGTGTATTTTTAAAAACTTATGCCATTATCTCATTGAATAGGAATTCTTTCCAATCTCTGTATTCTTGCCATTTAGAAGTCTGCTTAGATATGTATTAGACCTCCTCAGTCTTGTCTCTTTCCGTGACACTGAAACTCTCTTTCATATCTTCTCTTTGTCTGTATGAAATACATTCTCAATAATTTCTCTAGATCTCAGTTCCAATTCACTGTTTTCAGCAGTGGCAAGTCTGTTGTTATTCAGTCTATTTGTAGATTTTTAAGTTAATGCTTAAATTTTCTCTTTGTAGAAGGTTTTGCTTAGTTCTTTTTCTAAATTGCCTTGTTGATTTTGATAGCTTCCTATTTCTTACATTTAGATTTGTTGTACTGTGTCTAAGTAACTAATGAGAGTCACTGTTTCCTATGAATGAAATGTTTGTCATTTCTGACTTTCACTAAAGCCTGTATGCAACATTAAAGTAGATCAACCATTTGCATTTTTAATATCTGCACCAGAAGAGCATTGTGCCAGAAAAAAATAAATACTTTATTTCCCTGGGCTCTTCATGTATTTGCATTTTTCTCTTCCTTTTCTAACATGGCACACAGAAATATAGACCTTTAGTTATGTGTTTATTTGCACATTTGGTGTTCTTTCTAACTTTTGCCAATGGCAATCTGTACATGATATTTTCTTTTGTTTCATTTTAAACAGAATGCCTATAATGCTACGCAGTTCAAACTGTGTTCTTACAGGAAAAACGCCAGCAGAGTTTGCCAAACTGAACGAATGTCCTTTAGATCCAGGTATGTGTGATGCCTTGGATTTGTCCCACCTTCCTTTTTTTTCTTTTGTTCTGCTGTTGCTATAGTTTTAGCATTTTTCCTCAAAAACAATAACAGCTTTTCTGCTTTATAATTAGTTTGTTAGGTATAACTATGTTCAGTAAATTTGGCGCCAACTTTATTGTTTGTTTTTATTACTGAAAGGCATACTGTTTCCATTTTTATTCAGTTTTAAACATTAATATCCCATGTTCTTGTTTATTGCCATGAATATTGCGTGGTTTATTTATTTTTATCTTTGTTCAATAGTTTCTTTTGGTATGCTTAAAAATTCAAGAATAATCTCGCTGGTCTCCCAACGTTACTGGTCTAGGCAGGTCTGAAGATTCCAATAGTTCATGTCAGGCTGTTTTAAGTACAGTGAAGGGGAGAGTGTGAAAAGAGTCTTTTTTTTTTTTTTTTTTTCCAAATTTCTAAATTTTAAAAACTTTAGGGAAAAATAAGTACAAAAATTTCTATTGTAAAGTTTCAAACTCAGGACTTAACAAAAAGTTTCTCTTAATTCTTTAATTCAGGTTTCATATTGATTTATTTTTAACTTACAGTTGTATCAATCTAATTCCTATTGATGTAGAATCTCATAAGTTTTGGAAAGAAAGAGAACATGACTTTATTAGACTTTAACAAATTGTCATATAAGTCAAATATGTTTTGTTTTTGCTTATATTCTGCAGATAAAATGAAGTCTCATTTTATCCTACTCTGAATTTACAAAAGAAGTATCATAATGTATGAGTATGGAATATTATTTTGGAATATTAGTCTACCATTGTTACTGATTTATTAGAAAACCTAGAGTAAATTTCAGTTTATATTGAAGATTTTCAGTTACTCATGTGCTTAAGAGATCTAATGACTAATTTATTTAACATATTTAACATCTTTTTTTTGTTCATCTGCAATATATGTTAGGTACTGGTGATACATTGACCTACAGCATATATTCCCTGTCCTCAAGAAATTTATCATCTTGTGGTTCATTTGTACAAAATCATATGCTGGTCATCAATCCATAAGACAGTATCAACAGACTTCTTCAAATTATTAGTAGCCACTGCCGTGAAGCAGTAGAAAAGGTGGTGGTCTCTAATGCAGGAGATCCCTGCCGTTACTGAAAAAGCCTGGCTGAAGAATAGATGGTAAAGCTTCTCTTGTTTCTTTGGGCAGGTGGCTACTTCATTGTTAAAGGAGTAGAAAAAGTTATTCTTATCCAAGAGCAACTGTCTAAGAACAGGATCATCGTGGAAGCTGATAGAAAAGGGGCAGTTGGAGCTTCAGTTACCAGGTATAGAAAGCAGAGGTGTTCTTAAGAAATAATGGTAATTCCATTAAACCCACACACGTGGCTGTCTATTAATAGAGAAGCAGCCAATTATTTCTCTCTAATAGCTGGCATCGTAATATTTAAACTATCTGCGTTCAATTTGTTGTATAAGTCTCTAAGCATAAGCATAAGGTATTGATTTTAAAGTTTCAATGAGGAAAATGTGAAACATTGTTTAAAAAGTCACTAGTTATTTTACCTAAGTTGGATGTTCTGTTAACTTACAGAATTAAAGGAACTTAAAAAAAAAATGAAGTCACTTTTCAGCTTTCATGCGCCTTTTCAGTCTTTGACATTTACATGTGTATTCCTACAGATAAGATCAGAGACAGGTCTACACTTAATATTGAATTATTTGTATCCCAGACTTAACACTTACTGTTAGTTTTCTAGACCAGCCTCTTTCACAGCCTACTCATTTTTACAACAGCATCCCTTATAACACTTCTGTAACTTATTTTCTTTGGTTTATTATCATATGCAATTTAAAATTTAGAGGTTAATGAGTTCTGGGAATAGACAGATTTATAGCCTGGATAACATGTTAGTGTGTAGTAAGTTTCTCTTCTGATAATCTACAATGAACTAATTAGCTCAGAGTTTCTGATTGTTCTTACTGATGGAGAGGCAATTAATAAATAGCCATTTCTTGTGCACTTACTAGGAGCCAGGCACAGTACTAGGTACTTTTTTATTTGTCACCTCAGTCCTTCAAGATAAGTAGTAGTATCTCCATTTTATAGCCGACTGACAGGGTTTAAGCTCTGGACCACCTCATTTGTAGGAGGTAGCCAGCCTTCTAACCCAGATATAATAATTCTATAACCCACATTTTCCTACACCTCATAATTTTGGAGCCAAGGCAATCTGGATTTCAATCTTAAAGCTGCTGTTTTCTAGCTGTGAGGCACTAGAGTATGCTGCTTGGCTACTCTAAGCCTTGATTTCCTCATATTGATTTAAAGACAAGATTTCAAGTACATGTTATGTAGAAGATTAGAACTAATATAAGAAGGGGATAACAGTGCATAGTATCTAGCAGATAATCAGTATGTTACGATTGTAGTTGACTAGAGCTTTTGAAATGCTTTTAAATCCATTAAGAATAGAGATAGCAATAGATGGAGCTTCCTTATCAGTTTCACTATATAACAAGACTGGGGGTATGTTTTATTAGATTATTAGCTTAAAATCCATTATATAAATTAATTTCCTTTTTTTTTAAATCTTCTCATTATGATTTAGGCTTATTTTGAGGCTTATCTCTTCAAGTACATAAAATTGGCTATGAATATACTTTACACGGTGAAATCAAAGTAAAGTAAAGCAGAAGGTGACTTATTCACCCACAAAACTTCCACCATAATTTTAGAGCTAAGGAAACATTTATTATGTTTTTAAATGTTCATGGAAGTGGCAAAAAAGCAGGAAAGAGGTTGCATATCTTTAAAAAGTACTTATAGGGGCTGGGTGCCTGAAGGCGAATGGTTAGAGCACTGGCTGCATGCACCAGGGGTGGTGGGTTTGAACCTGGCCAGGGCGTGCTAAACAAACAACAAAAAAGTACTTACAGGAATGGAGTAATTGAGACTGCAGTTTAACCAACTTGTATTTACTTATAGCTCTACCCATGAGAAAAAAAGCAGAACCAATATGGCTGTGAAACAAGGACGATTTTATTTGAGGCATAATACTTTGTCAGAAGATATACCCATTGTCATCATATTTAAGGTAAGGCTGCAACTCTCGTCTGAAAATTGTAAGGAATTCTTTCTCTGGTTCATTTCCATCTATAATTAGAAATTTGGAAGATGAGGAATTCTAGGAATAGAAAGATTTATGGCATAGATAAATCGTCAGTCATATGATGTATTTTATTTTTTTTATGTGATGTATTTTAAATTGAAAACTAATAAGACTGAGGTTCAGATATTTTAAAAAAATAATAACCTATTTCATAGAAAATTCTGAAAGTACAGAAGGATATATAGTGATAAGTAAGCCTCCTACCTACCTTGTACCTACTATATATCCTTTTGGGTAAAATGCCAATTAAATGTCACTCCTACCTGTGACGCCATTGTCACTAGTTACTTATCACTCCTACCTGTGACGCCATTGTCACTAGTTACTTATCACTCCTACCTGTGACGCCATTGTCACTAGTTACTTATCACTCTTACCTGTGACGCCATTGTAACTAGTTACTTATCACTCCTACCTGTGACGCCATTGTCACTAGTTATTTATCACTCCTACCTGTGACACCATTGTTACTGGTTTCTTATGTATCTTCCTAGAGCTAATCTGTGCATATATAAGCACATGAGTCAGTAGTAGTTTTTTTGTTCCCTGTGTTTGTTACTTACATGTATTGTATATCACCTGGCCCTTAGCTTTTTTTCTTTTTGTAACTTACATCTTGGAGATAGTGTTAGATTAGTACATACAGAGTTACTACATTCCCTTTGACAAAGTTCATTTATGAGTGTGCCATAATCTATTTAACCACTCTCCAGTCAGTGGAGTATACACCTCTTCCTGTTACAAAATTGCTATAATATCATGTTATACACGGGCAAGGGTATCATTAGGCTAAATTTCCTGCAGTGTAATTTTCCAGGTGAAAGAGTATAGACCACGCTTATTTTCTTTTTTACGGTCTCCTAGGTTCTGTTGAGTTTCTATGTAAACAAATCTTCAATCTAACTTTTTTTTTTTTGCAGTTTTTGGCCGGGGCCAGGTTTGAACCTGCCACCTCTGGTATATGGGGCCAGAGCCCTACTCCTTTGAGCCACAGGCGCCGTCCTACAACTCATTTTTTAAATATCAGCTTGTTTGTGAATTGTTGGCTCAGAACCCAAAAGACATTTCCATGGAAATAATGTTTAAGTTATATAATCTTCTCAGATACAGACATAGCTTAGAAATATTGCAGGTTTTGTCCCAGACCACCACAATAAAACAAATCTTGCAGTAAAGCAAGTCACAAGAATTGTTTGGTTTTCCAGTATATATAAAAGTTATGTTTACACTGTACTGTGGTTTATTAAGTGTGCGATAGCATTATGTTTTAAAAATTTACATACCTTCATTAAAAAATACTTTATTGCTAAGAAATGCTAACTGAGGTCTTACCTCAGTGTTGATGGCTGCTGACTGATCAGGAGGGTGGTTGTTGGAGATTAGGGTGGCATCAGTGAAGTCTGTCACATTGGTTGACTTTTTCTTTTATGAACAATTCCTCTGTAGCGTGTGATGCTGTTTGATAGCATTTTACCCATAATAGAACTTCATTTAAAATGGGAGTCAGATCCTCGCACTCTGGGAGGCTGAGATGGATAGATTGCCTGAGCTCATGAGTTCGAGACCAGCCTGATCTAGAGCGAGACCCCCATCTCTAAAAATCTCTGGGCATTGTGGCAGTGCCTGTAATCCCAGCTATTCGGGAGGCTGAGGCAAGAGAATCACTTGAGTCCAAGAGTTTGAGGTTGCTGTGAGCTATGATGCCACAACACTCTACCAAGGTGACAAAGGGAGACTCTTGTCTCAAAAAAAAAAAAAAAAAATGGAGTCAGTCCTCTTAAACCCTGCCACTGCTTTATCAACTAAGTTCATGTGATATTCTGAATCCTTTGTTGTCATTTCAATGATGTTGATAACTTTTGTACTAGGAATAGATTTCATCTCAAGAAACCACTTTGTTTGCTCATCCATAAGAAGCAACTCTTCATGTGTTCAAGTTCTATCATGAAATTGTAGCAATTCACGTCTTCACTCTACTTATACTTCTAGTTCTCTTGCTCTTTCCAAAGTTTGCAATTACTTTCTCCTCTGATGTCCTAATCCCCTCAAAGTCATCCATGAGGCCGGGGAGCAACTTCCAAACTCCTGATAATGTTGACTTCTTCCTGAATCATGAGTGCTCTTAATGGCATCTAGAAGGATAAATCCTTCCCAGAAGGTTTTCAATTTACTTTGCCCAGATGCATCAGAGGAATCACTATATATGCTAGCAGTAGCTTTATGAAATGTATTTCTTAAATAAGACTTGAAAGTTGAAATTTCTCCTTTATTCTTGGGCTGCAGAATGAACATTATCTTAGGCATAAAAACAACATTAATTTCCTTGTACATGTGCGTTAGTACTCTTGAGTAACCCAGGAACATTGTCAGTGAATAGTAATATTTTGAAAGCAATCTTTAGTTTTTGAGCAGTAGGTCTCAACGGGGTGTCAACAGTGGGCTTAAAATAAACTATTCAGTAAATTATACTATCAGCAAATGCACTGTCCTCCGGGCTTTGTTTTTCCATTGGTAGAGCACAGGCCCAGTAGCTTTAACGTAATTCCTAGAATTTTTGTAATGAAAAATGAACATTGGCTTCAACTGAATATTAGCTGGATTAGCCCCTAACAAGAGAATCATCTGTCCTTTGAAGCTTTGAAGCCAGGTGTTGACTCCCAGCTCTGAAAGTTCCAGATGGGATCTTCTTCCAGTAGAAGGCTGGTTCATCTACACTGAAAATCTGTTGTTTAGGGTAGCCACCTTCATCAGTGATCTTAGCTAGTTCTTTGGGCTATCTTGGCTGCAACTTCTCTATTAACATTAGCTGCTTCACCTTGTCCTTTTATATTAAGGAAATTACTTCTTTCCTTAAACATGAATGAACTTCGGCTAGCTCCCAACTTTTTTTCTGTAACTTCCTCACCTCTCTCAGGTTCATAGAATTGAAGAGAGTTGGGGCCTTGCTCTGAATTAAACCTTGACTTAAGGGAGTGGTATGGCTGTTTTGATATTCTATCAAATTAATAATATTAATATTTCTGTGTTTATTGGAGTAGCACTTTTAATTTCCTTCAAGAACTTTGCCTTTGCATTCACAGCTAGGCTAATTGGCACAGAGACCTAGCTTTTGCCACATCTCAGTTTTTTTTTTTAATTTTTTTATTTTAGGGACAGAGTCTCACTTTATCACCCTTGGTAGAGTGCCCTGATGCCACAGCTCACAGCAACCTCCAACTCCTGGGCTTAGGTAATTCTCTTGCCTCAGCCTCCTGAGTAGCTGGGACTACAGGTGCCCACCAGAATGCCCAACTATTTTTTTTTTTATTGCAGTTTGGCTGGGGCCGGGTTCGAACCTGCCACCCTCGGTATATGGGGCTGGTGCCCTACCCACTGAGCCACAGGCACCGCCCCACATCTCAGTTTTGACATTTCTTCCTCACTTAGCTTAGTTGTTTATAGCTTTTAATTTACAGTGAGAAACATATAACCTTTCCTTTTACTTTAGCACTTAGAGATCATTCTAGGATTATTAATTCGCCTAATTTCAACATTGTTATGTCTCAAGGAAT
Source organism: Nycticebus coucang (assembly GCF_027406575.1). Classification (NCBI taxonomy): domain Eukaryota; kingdom Metazoa; phylum Chordata; class Mammalia; order Primates; family Lorisidae; genus Nycticebus; species Nycticebus coucang. The sequence continues at coordinate 16,472,164 of NC_069782.1, read as the reverse complement.
AAGGAGGTTCTAGGAGAGGGAAAGAGAAAGGAAAATGGTAGAAGCAGTAAAAACACACACAATATTTAAGTTTGTTGTCTTATATGGGTAGGGTTATGGCACTCCAAAACAGTTACAATAGTAACATCAAAGATCACTGATCACATATCATTATAACAGATATGATATTGAAAGAATTACCAAAATGTGACACAGAGACACAAAGTGAACAAGTGGTATTGGAAAAATGGCGCCAATAGACTTTCTTGATGGGCTGTTGCAACAAACCTTCTATTTTTAAAAAATACAGTATCTGTGAAGTGCGATAAATGAAACACAGTAAGATGAGGTGTGCCTGAAGTTGCATAGTGGGCCTCCTCTGAGATGTAAATACTATACACATTCCATGTTAAATTGTAGTGTTAGTCACTAAGCAAAGTAAAATAGTTGGCATTATGTGACATAGTTGATGTTTAATATTTGTAGGTTGTAGTATTTATAGTTGATGTTTAGTATTTGTAAGCAAAAATAGTAAAGTAATGTAGAATATAAAAGTCTTAACACAATAACTAAGAAAATGCCAGGAAGGCTATGTTAACCAGTGTGATGAAAATGTGTCAAACGGTCTGTAAAACCAGTGTATGGTGCCCCATGATTAATGTACACAGCTATGATTTAATAAAAAAGAATAGTAAAATAGTTGGCATTATGTGATATAGTTGATGTTTAGTATTTGTAGGTATCACAGATAGGTACATATGCAGGATGCATGTGAGTCACCCCAATGCACATGTTCCCAGCTAAGATCAAACAGGGTGACACTCTGCCTTCTTGTTTTGTCTCTCATTCTGCAAACAGTTTTCCTGTTTACAGTCTATTTAGTGCCATGTTTTTTGTATTTTTCTGCCTTTTTTGGTTAATTTTGCTGTATAAGATGGCCCCAAATATAATGCTAAAGTGTTGTCTAGTGTTTTGAAGGGCAGAAAGGCTGTTAAGTCTAGAAAACGTGTTACATAATGCTTTTTTCAGGCTTGAGTTATAGTTCTGTTGGCTATGTTAATGTGTCAATGATATATATTAAATAAGATGTCTTTTTAACAGAAGGTTATAGAAAATAAGGGTATTATTGACTTACGGAAAATGTGCCAATAGGCTTGTAGGAACCTAACTCTGTTTTTCCTAGAAATTACTGAATACTTTAGCTAATTTTTGAGATTGATGATACTCATTAATTATTCTTCATTTTTGCTCCAGAATTAAATATTAAATATTTCTGTCCAGTAGTTATGATAGGGGAAATATTTTGGGGATCTTGGTTAGAGGAAACAGGAAGAAATCCTCTGAAGAAGATTTATTAAGTTGGTTAAAAAGGAAAAACATTTGGGTACAAGCTTTAGAGGAGTAAGAAAGAAGGGATTGAGCCTTTACTGTAAAAGTTGTAGCTGGGAACAGAGAATAGGAGTGAGAGGGAAGTAGCCCTCAAATCAGTCTTATGGTTGGAGGCTAGGGAGCATACCATAAGACTGATTGGTTATTCTGGAGTACTGATGGATACTGGCAAGTCAGGTTCTTTAACCCAGGAAACATCCATGTTCTAAATGCAATTACATGAAAGAGGTTGTAGGAAATTTTGTTTGTTTAATGTAGCTTAATGTGCTTTTGAGTTCTGTAAATGAGACTGAGCTATTTATTTTCTTTTCAGGATGATGATGATAATTGTAATACCCTGTTTCCCCGAAAATAAGACATCCTCCAAAAATAAGACCTACTTACAGGAACGATAAGACGTCCCCTGAAAATAAGAACTAGCGCATCTTTGGGAGCAAAACTTAATATAAGACACTGTCTTATTTTCGGGGAAACAGGGTAGCAGTACCACTATGTCATAGGGTCTAGAGAGAATACTTAAATAGAGAATTCTTTTTTTTTTTTTTTTTTTTTTTTTTTGATAGAGTCTTATTCTGTTGACCATGATAGAGTGCAGTGGCATAATCATAGCTCACTGCAACCTCTAACTCTTGGGCCTGAGCTATTCTGCCTCAGCCTCCTGAGTAACTGGATCTACAGACATGTGCCACAGTGATTGGCTGATTTTTTTCTAATTTTTTTTAGTAGCAATGGCATCTTGGTCTTACTCAAACTTCTGAGCTAGAGTGATCCTTCCGCTTCAGTTTCCCAGTACTAGCCAGCATGCCAGACCGAGCTTTGTATTTTTAAACACAGAAGGAATTTTGGCTTTTCTTGTAGAGATCCCACAATGTCTAACTCAGTATTTTATATACATAGTGATAAATAGAGAAAGTGTTATCTAACAATGTAAAATTAAATCCCCAGCAGATGGCAGTATGTGCCCATGCATCCAAAGGACATAGAAAATAAAATTTTACACATTTGATGCCCAGTACTGCTTTCTTTAGACCAGAATTTATACATTAATTGTAATACATAAAATCTTGTATCATTCATGTGTAAAATGCTAGATGCTTGCATTCATTAAGATCAGAAAACTTTTATTAAATACTCCTTTTTTTAGACTAGGTGACAAAAGTTTAATAATTTTATTTCTGTCAAATTTTAAAAATATTTATATTATAAATGTAGTGTGCATATGGGTATGTGTATGTATGTATATACCTGAACTGAAGTCTTTTTAGAATGGGGCTATAAATTAAAAATATGTGTATATTCTCAACCAGTAGTTATTTCAAACTTCTTCATTTCTGATCATAAAAACAGTTTTTGGATTCTAAAATTTAGCAAGCAACTGAAAAGTATGACAACATTTTTTGGATATATTTTTTCAGGTTGTGCTTTTATAATATACACATTTTTTTTTCACTTAACAGTGAATTGTGAATAGCCTTCTATGCTTATAACTATGAATCTATGTCATTATTTTTTACTGAGTGTTGTGTAGTAGTTTCATACATGTAGTGTAATTTACTTAACCAATTTCCTACGGTGGGATATTTAGGTGTCATCTTTTTCCTGCAAGTTTTCTCTTTTATACACAACCCTGGGATGATTGTTGTTACATATATACATGTTTGTGCACATTTCTGATTATTTCGTGAGACTTTATTCCTGGGATTAGGGGTGTATCTTTTTAAAAAACTTGATAAATGTTTCTAAATTTTGTTCTGAAATGTATCTGTTACAGTCTGATCAGTAGTATGTAAGAATTGAAATAAATATTTTTAAAGTTTTAGTTTAGATAAATGAGAGCTAATATTTTGGTTATATGTAGTCATTTTTGAGATCTCTTATTAAACTGGAAACTTGTTTGGTGACCACTATTTAGACTTTTCCATCTGGGAGGCAGCATAGAGTATTGGATATATTAGAATTAGATAGATCTAGCTTGAATCCCACTTTATCCACTTATTAGTTATGTGTGACCTTGAGCAAATTTCCCAGTCTCTTTGAGTCTTGGATAACTCATCTATAAAATGTTTTACCTAAGTGGGTTGTTGTGAAGAATAAACAGAATCAGGCATTTTTTTTAAACAGTACCTGGAGGGCGGCGCCTATGGCTCAGTCGGTAAGGCGCCGGCCCCATATACCGAGCGTGAAGGGTTCAAACCCGGCCCCGGCCCGGCCAAACTGCAACCAAAAAATAGCCGGGCGTTCTGGCGGGTGCCTGTAGTCCCAGCTACTCGGGAGGCTGAGGCAAGAGAATCGCCTTAAGCCCAGGAGTTGGAGGTTGCTGTGAGCTGTGTGAGGCCACGGCACTCTACTGAGGGCCATAAAATGAGACTCTGTCTCTACAAAAAAAAAAAAAAAAAAGTACCTGGAAAGGGTACTTTTTCTTTCCTAAGTTCTCCTTAGCCGTTTACTGTCAGAAGCCCTGGAAAATAAACCAGGATACCAGAAAAGGCACATCATTTCTCTTTTAGTGTTGCATGGCCCTAACACAGCCCTTGACAGTCATTAGGACTTGATGGTTGTTGATTGTAACAAACAATTGGCTAAAAGTGACAGAAACAGCAGGGTTTCCAGATTCCATGCTGAGTCTGAATATGACATACAAAGCTTTTAGGACATAGATCAGCCTTATTTATGGTCTCGAATCACTACAGAGGTTTTCCTGGCCATGAATCTTTCCTGCTTTACATTTGTGTTCCCAAGTATTCAGCAGTTGCTCTATGATGGCATCTGAAGTTTAAAAGTTTGTATGGAAAAGAGGATCAGATTTCAAGGGTACTGAGCAATGTTTTCTGGAAACCAACTTCTGTTTTACAACTTCTGTTTACAAATAATTACAAAGTTCTAAAGTGGGCCATCCCAGTTCTCTTGTTATCTGCTTTTAGTAATAATCAACAGACTTTAGTCTACTTTAAAGAAAAATTAGAGATTTCTAGCTAGATATTTTAAGAAGTTATTCCCTTTTTCACTTTCACACAATTTTTGTCAACATATCACCATACCGCACATTTCATTCTCTTCTGCTCATTAGTATTCATTCTTCTTTCTGTCTTTATTTATTTATTTATTTATTTTTGAGACAGAGTCTCATTATGTCACCCTGGGTAGAGTGCTGTGGCATCACAGCTCACAGCAACCTCTAACTCTTGGGGCGTAAGTGATTCTCTTGCCTCAGCCTCCCAAGTAGCTGGGAGTACAGGCGCCCGCCACAACACCTGGCTATTTTTTGTTTGTAGTTGTTATTGTTGTTTGGCGGGCCTGGGCTGGGTTCGAACCCGCCACCTCTGGTGTATGTGGCTGGCACTCTAGCCACTGAGCTGCAGGCACTGAGCCTTCTTTCTGTCTTTAAAAGTCACACTTTCAGTCATACTTTGTGGATATCCAAGTAGTTGTGCCACGTTTAAAGAACACCTCCCCTATTTTTGTTCCACATTATTGCTGATTGCCAGACTATGTGTGACCTTATGCTGAAACATATTATCTCTACTAGTTTTTCATAAGATTATTATGTAGCATTTACTTTTGACTTATTAGTTAGGAAAAATGATTTCAGATATCTGGAGTATGAAGAGTTACGTATAAAGCCAGATTTCAGATGTCTAAATTATGTCTGTAAAGTAAAATGGTTGGGCATTTTGTTGTCGTTTCCATAGCAATATGTCATTTATTTATAGCTGTGACTACTGATGGCTAAGCAGTCATAAAATCAGCTTGGTCTTTGCAGCTGGAGCACTTTGATGATAACGTGGCTGAGTTATATCACCCCTGTATTTCAGCGACTCAGTATAGGAAGAGTTTAGTCCTTTTGGAGCACAGCTTTGGCAATAATCATGCTTTCTACACATATGGTGTCATTTATCATGTGCTTTGCATATCTTTGCTTCAAAGCTTAGAAATATTTGGAGGACCTAAGCAGTCTGTTTAGATCCATGCTAAAAGACATACAAGAATTTTATGTAGTTATATAGTTAATAGTTAGATTCAGTATCAGGACAATTTGAAGTGGCAATCCATATTTCAAATGAGAAAGGACTTTTTCTTTGCAGGTCGAGTGTCCTTTATCTGAAATGCTTGGGACCAGAAGTGTTCCAGTGTTTGGGTCTTTTCAGATTTGGGAATTTTGACATGATACTTAACAGTTGAACATTGCAAATCCAGAAATCTGAAATTGAACATGTTCCAGCGAACATTTCCTTTGAGTGTTATGTCCATACTCAAAAGGTTTTGGGTTTTGGAAGCAAGGCACAATGACGGGTTTGTAGTCCCAGCTACTTGGGACTGAGGCAGGAGCATTACTTGAGCTCAGGAGTTTGAGGCTGTAGTGTGCTATGATTGCACCTGTGAATTCCCACTGCATTCCAGTCTGAGCAAGATAGTGATGACAGTTCATCTCTTAAAAAAAAGAAATTGAAAGTTTCATATTGTAGAGATTTCAGATTTTTCAATTAGGGAAACTCAACCTGTATTATCACTTACTAAAGTATGCAATCAAGTTTATAGTGTGTATCGCTTGAAGAGTGCTGAAATAAAGATTATTGAAATGATCTAGGTGGCCTTCAGTTCGTGTGATTTAGATGTTAACATGCCTAAAAGTGGGGGCTGATCCAGAAAGCTATTGCCGTTTTAATTTTAGGATTCTATTTCTGTCTCAGACCTTTTTCTGCTATTTTTTTTTGCACACTTAGTTTGATGTCTGTCCCATACAGATCTCTTTTAGTGTTTGGCCTTTCCACTGAGAAGTGAAGTTCATTGGTTAAAGGTTTTCTGTCAAAGATTTTGGAGATGTGTGGACTTGATTTCACTGCAATGTAGTTACTTTAGAATTGTTTTTCTTATTCTGACTCCATTGAAATCCATGTAACATTATTTTGAGAGATTGACAAGTAAAAATTAACTTCAGCTTTTCACAGAGAACAATTCTGTTGTAATATTTGTGACTGGCTATTTAAAGACCAGGGAGAAAGTATAGATGGTGTGTTCTACATGTGCTGTCACCATCAGAGTAAGTGCGGCTTCATGTGCTCGCTAAGAATAATGTGGTTTTTATCTGTTTGTTTAACGATTAGAACTGATAATTTTTTAAGATGGCCTTCCTTTAATCCATGAAAGGCTGTTTTAATGAATTTGTGTAGTTGTTAGATAGTGGAGTTTATTTCCACTATTCCTTTTAAGAAATGCATCATATCAAACTGGAGGTAAAAAGCCTGCAAAAATTAAAGTACAAAAAGGCGGTTGTGTGCTAAGAACTCCTTGTTTGTTAAACATAAAAATTTTTGACCAAAACAAGTTATGTTATTTGAACAAATATTTTAAATTTTGAACAGTAAATTTAATTCCAAAGTTGATATACTAGTTATCTGTGCTGTGTGTCAAATGGGAGCACAGTTTCTATTGTAACTTAAGAGTTGCTTGGCTAGGTTGTTCTGACTCAGGGTCATTCATGAGTCAAAATATCAGATGCTGGGCACAATGTCATGCATCTGTCGTCCCAGCCACTTGGGAGACCGAGGCAGGAGGATTCATTGAAACAAGGAGTTCAGGGCTGCAGTTTGCTGTCATCACATTAGTGAACAGCCTGGGCATCACAGTAAGACCCTTTTCCAGAAAAAAAAATTGAAAAGCCAAGGCTGTAGTCACTGAAAGCTGAATTGGAGCTGGAGGGTTTGCTTCCACCATAGCTTACCCACATGGCAGTTGGCAGAAGACCACAGGTCCTCATTGGTAAGAGGCCATTGTTTCTTGCCACTGGACCTTCCCACAGTCTGCTTGAGGGTCTTCATGACTTGAAGGCAGCTTCCCCCAGAGAGCACTCTAGGAAACACAGTGGTCAGGAAGCTACGGTGTCTTTTATGACCCAGCCTCCAAAGTCACATAGAAGTAAAGCATTAAGATTAGCCTACACTCAGAAGAGGATTCATCTCCACCTTTCAAAGGGAATGTCAGAGAATTTGTGAAGATTTTTAAAACCACCACAGTTGGCCTAAAAAAGACACAGTGTCTATTTAGCTTTCCCCTACATTTTTAAAACTTTCAATAAGTTTACATCTGATTCTAAAGTATGTAAATCAAATTTGCAGAATACAGGTTAAATGTAAAATATTAGAATCACAGAATTTTGAGCTGGAAAGGACCTGATTGTACCATTTCTTTACACAAATTGAAAAACGAAGGTATAGGAAGTTTTGTGACAGTAGTAGGGTGTACTATCTGTTTCTGTCATTGGTGTTATGTTAGGACAAATACCTCAGGTCTCTCTCTCTCTCGTTTTTTTTTTTTTTTTTTGGCCAGAGCCAGGTTTCAACCCCCTACCTCGGGTATATGGGGCGGGCACCCTACTCCTTGAGCCACAGGCACCACCCAACACCTCAGGTCTCTTGACTGTTATATACATGTGCTTTCTGCTGTGCTCAGGACGATGTCCTTGGTGTTCTACATTGGAACTTGGGATTTGCTTTTCACTTCCTCTCTCTTTTGTGTGCAAGAGAACTGAGAACTAGAGTATCAAAGCTGAACTAGACAGTTATCCTTAGGTTCTGTCTTCTCTGCGTAGCTAAGGGAAGAATTTTAATGCAAGCATAACTCTTCTAACTTCTAAGAAGCAGATTATTACTTTTCCAAAGTTTAGTGAGATTATGCTCTGTTTCTTGATGTGGCATAATTCTAGGCAAATGTGTGAAGAAGTGAGCCTTAGTACCATATGGAATCTTCAAAGACCTGCCTTGCTGCTGCCACCTTGAAACACTTAAGTGGGTTTCTTAAACCTGTTAAGTGTATTCCTAGTTTTTAAAAATCTCCTCTTAACCCTGTACAAAGTATAGTTTGCTATCTATAGAATGGTAGGGTAAAACAGCCTGAATACAAGCGATTTGACAATTCTCTGAAAAATTAATCTTGTGACAACACTAATTGAAGTTCTGCTTATTTTCGGCAATGCATGTTTTCTGATTTACTTCCCTTTAACTGTTTTTCTTTTTAGTTTGCCTTCATAATTGTGACCAGTTGTCTCCACTATACCTCCTGGCCTCCTTTTTTCATGATGAAGCTCTTAGAATATTTACAAATTTTAGAAGATAGTACACATGCAATAAGTGTTTCAGAATGTTTGTTTTCCTCTTTCTAATCAGAATTTTTGTTTCAGGTTCTTCTGCAGCTTGGGCTATGGCTGCCAATGCCAGATGGCACCATTTCTGAGAGAAGAGCTAGCTTTTGCTTAGAAGTAATACCCACAAACAATGCCAAATTAGCATAAGCAAATGTCAGTGAGTTAACACAAAGCCAACACTCTTTCTATCTTTTCTTTCCTTCCTAGGCCATGGGTGTTGAGAGTGACCAGGAAATTGTACAGATGATTGGAACAGAGGAGCACGTGATAGCTGCATTTGGGCCCAGTTTGGAAGAATGCCAGAAAGCTCAGATTTTCACACAGATGCAGGTGTGTCTTTTCATGTTGTTCTTTGCTATGAAATGGAATTGAAGATTTAATGCTTTTCATTGATAAAGCTTTGGATGCAGTGGCTTGGAGCTTTTTTGGGAAGGGTGCTAGGGAGATGGGAGATACGGTAGAGACGTTTCTTTGACTCATTTCTATAGGAATTGTAAGAAGGAGTTTGCCTAGAAAAATTATCAGCTTGTGGTATCTAATTTAGAAGAGAAATATGTGGCCAAGAGGTTTTTGTTTTGATATAATAGCAAGTACTATTTTTCTTCCTTATTTGCTCGAGTGATGATGTATTTTTTAAAAATAGCAACTTTAGCGTAGAGGATTTGGGGGGGTTGAGGGGATTTTTCCTTAATGTCCTTTCCCCCCACTTATTTTAGTGGCTTTATGCATCCAGTTTTCTATGGTTTGTATTCATTTTCCTGATTTCCCAGGGTTACCTTAGGTAGCAAGAAAGGCCCAGGAGCAGTCTGCTTTACCATTGCAGAGCCTTCATCACCTACCTAGCATTCCTGGTTGGAACTCAGTTATTTTAGGACAAGGTGAAAAAAGGGAGACATACATAAGCACTGAATATTATAAAAATAATTGCACTTCTCTTTTCACATGGGAGGGAGCCCTAACAGCTATAATTAGGATTTTTAGTCCCTATTTGCAAAGTGCTTTTATAAGTGTAAATCAATGGTAATATTCCCTGTAGCCATCCTGGGAGATGGGAATTCCCTACCATAGAAGAACAGTACATAGTTCTTACTTATCCCATATGTACGTTGTCTATTCTGTGGGTAAAATGACAAGATAAAAATTCTGGGTTGCTTTTTTCTTGTTACTCAGGATGTTTGTAGAGAAAGCATTTCCCATTATATATTTGTTAGTATGTGTTTAGAAATCAAATCAGTCTCAACATTTTTGTAGACTAAGTCAAACTTTCAGAAAGATTGTCAGATATAAGTGTATGTGATTCTGAAGCACAAATCACTAAGGATTATTCTCATCATTCTCTTGCTCTTTGTCTACAGCTAGTTAATTGTTGACCGTAGTTGTTGGGCAGGCAACACAGGAAAAGGTGAAGTTGTTTGGATTTAGGAAATTCTGTTTTTGCCCTTTTTAAAAAGTGAAATATTTGGTAGGCACAAATCTTTGTTACAAACTTAAGTAATATTGGCCAAGGGTTTGAAGAACATGAAGAGAAGGCATTAAGAAATATCAAGGAAGTAGAAAATATATAATCTACCCTGAGAACAGGAATAATTGGTTCAGTTTGAGGAAATACTATTCTTTAAAGCCAAATAGGACCCTGGAAGAGCAGTGGCTTTAATGAGCTCCATTATGCATCTTAATACAAACTTCATCGTTGTGATCAAATTGCCCTAGCATTGTAAAGCTGTTTTTTGCAGAAGCTAAACATTAGGTTGGAAAATCATTCATTTATTTTTGTTAACTAAGTCCTGACAGAAAAATTTTAGCTAACTGAATTAGACCATATCAGTGAAAAGGTAGCAGGAATGTATAATTAGTTAATGTAAGAAAGGCAAATGTTCCTTTTCCCCCTAAAAAGGAAGCATAACTTTGAAAGTGCTTGTACTCTGTGTGCTGGATTAAGGGCATATTTTAGTTATTGCAACTAATAAAAGGGTACAGAGGCACAAGTTATCCAAAATTGTTGATACATTGAACATATATTATCACTTATGAAAACATGAATGTCTGATGCTATTCTAAGTGAAAATGTAGCAAGTATACTTTATCTTATAGAACTTTTGAAGATGTGGCCTTAAGGGATTTTTTAAAACCTGTGGTTTGTTTTTTTGTTCGTTTTTTGTGCCTCCCTCTTTAGTTTCCATGATTTCTTCTGTTTCTGTACTGGTCATGTACATTTTATATATCATTGTCTTGTAGGTATGGTGTACAGAGAAAAAATTACTACCTTTTTGGGGGTGGGGATTGGATTACTAAGGGTGTCATTTTGACCTATTTGTGAATAGTTCAGGCTGTTAATGCATCAGACGTCACACAAGAAACCCTGGCAATGTAATTAGGTATTCCAGGGAAAAGATGACTTTCTGCTACATTGGAATAGTTAGCTTACTCTCCTGTGTTCTTCTATTTTTTCCTCTAATAAGTGAAGAATCTTTAGCTTTTTCCCCCAGGGAACCAAAAAGCCAAAATTTAATGAAGTTTAGGGCAAATGAAACTGCCCATCTACTCATGGTTCCCACCAACTGCCGACTTGCTTTAATCAGCTCCTTAGTACTACTTACTACTAGGTCACTGCAGCAAGTGTTTTCAAGGTCTTAGTTTATCTTAAGGTGGTAATGGCATTTTAATACTGAAGATCCTAGATTTGATGTCCAAATCTTATCACAGGAGAGGGAGTTCCATTTAGTTCCAAGCACTGTAGTAGTCATTGCAAATCAAAGAAAATAATGACAAAAGCCCCCATCTTCAAAGTCTAGAAGGAAAAATATGTAAATAGATACTTAACACACAATGTGGTATAGACATGAATGAAAGTACTCAATTCTCTATACATAAGGAATTAAGAAGTAGGTTGAGAAAGCCTTCAGAGCAAAAGTGATACCTGATCTAGGTTTTGAAGTATGAAAAAGCAATTTCCCAGGCAGGTAATTAGGGCAGGAATTCCAGGGTAAAGAATCAGAGATACTAGTAGCCCTTTCTTCTGATAAACTGAAAGCTAGTTTTAAAAAATGTACATAGTGATTAGAGAATAATAAGATCCACATGGTCCTCTTCTTTAGACACTTTATTATGGAAAAATTTCATCATACACAGGGTATGGAATGTTCCCAGCACTCAACCTGCAGTACTTAGCAACACTGTGACGTTTATTATTTTATCTAACTGTCCATTCACTTCTCACCTCCTCTTGATTATATTTTAGTAATGCATTCTTTTTTTTTTCTTTTTTAGGGTAAATTTATGTACCCTAAAACGTAAAAATCTTAATTGTGTGGCTTTTATGAGATACACAATATTTCCAATATTCTAGAAAGGTTTTTTTTTTTGGCAGTTTTTGGCCAGGGCTGGGCTTGAACCCACCACCTTTGGCATATTGGGCCAGCGCCCTACTCCTTTCAGCCACAGGCACCACCCAAAATCAAAATGATGATTACTTTTTGTGTGCGTGTGTGGTTTTTGGCTGGGGCTGGGTTTGAACCCGCCACCTCTGGCATATGGGACCAGCGCCCTACCCCTTTGAGCCACAGGCGCTGCCTCTAGAAAGTTTTCTCATGCCCTTTCCTGGTCAATTTTCCCCATCTACCTTCTGATTTTTTTCCCTATACTGATTTTTGCACCATAGATTAGTTTTGCCTGTTTTAGAACTTTATGTGTGGAATTAAGCATACTCTTGTGCTCAAACCAGTTCTCTTGCTTCAGTCTCCCAAGTAGCTGGGACTGCAGGCACCAGCCACAGTGCCTGAGTAGTTTTTCTGTTTTTTTTGTAGAGATGGGATCTCTCTCCCTCTTGCTCAGACTGGTCTCAAACTCCTGAGCTAAGCAATCCACTCACCTCAGCCTCCCAAAGTGCTAGGATTACAGGCATGAACCATCATGTCTGGCTGTCTAGACTCTTTTGCCGAGCATATTGTCTGAGATTCATCCAACTTGTTCCTTTTTATTCCTTATGTCAATAATCCATGTACTTCATTTCTTTTTATTGCCAAGTAGTATTCCATTGAATGAGTATATCACAGTGTTTTCCTGTAGATGGACATACTTTTTTTCAGTCTTTAACTATTATAAACAAAGTTACTGTTTAAAAAATCTTCTTGCTGATTCATCACTTTCATTTCTCTTGGATAAATACATAAGAATAGGATTGCTGAATTAGAAGTTGTGTATACAACTTTATATACCTTGGTATATAAAGGTATATGTATGATTATACCATTTTGTAGTCCCATCACAGGCTATGAGACTTCTGATTGCTTGCTCTCCTCTGTTCCTCACTAACATTTGATGTTGTCAGTCTTTTTGGGTATATAGTGGTATCTTGCAGTTTTGATTTTCATTTCCCTGATGATATTGAATACTTTTTCATGTGTTTACCGGCTGTTTGTGTTTTCTTTTTTGTGAAGAGTTTAAATCATTGGCTCATTTTCTTTAGTGAGTTGTCTTTTTATTATTAAATTTGAGTCATTTAAAAAAAAAAATCCTGGATATAAATTCCTTATCAGATTTGTCAGTTTTATGTACCATAAATACTTTATCCCATTGCTTTCCTATTCATTTTCTTAATTGTCCTATAATTTTGAAAAAGTCTAATTATCGGGAGGGTTTTTTCTTTGTTTGCATTTTATAATTTTGAAAAAGTCTAATTATCAGGAGGGTTTTTTCTTTGTTTGCATTTTTATGTTGCATTCTATTGCATTTTCTGTGTTCTGTTTAAAAAAGTCTTTCCCTGGGGCGGTGCCTGTGGCTCAAAGGAGTGGGGCACTAGCCCCACATGCCGGAGTTGGCGGGTTCAAGTCTAGCCCCGGCCAAAAACTGCAAAAAAAAACAAAAAACTTTCCCTGCCCCAAAGTCAGGAAAATATTCTCTGATGTTTTCTTGTAGGAGCTTTATAGTTTTGTTTTTATGTTTGGTTTAAAATCAATCTTAAATTGATTTTTCTATTTGGTATAAGGTAAGGGTCAAGATTAAGTTTTTACTTTTTGGATATTTAGTTTTTTCAACACCGTTTGTTGAGAAGATTTTTCCCTTCTTCATTATATTGCCATGGCTTTTGTCAGAAATCAATTGATCATATAGTGTAGGTTTATTTCTGAACTTTTTACTCTGTTCTGTTCTATTTGTCTGTTCTTAGAACAGTATCTCACTATTTTGATTATTGTAGCTTTTTGAAATCAGGTAAATACTCTAGCTTTCTTCTTTCAGTATTGTTTTAGCTATTTCAGGTCCTTCACATTTCTATGTAAATTTTAGAAGTAGTTGATTTTTGTTTTTTAAAAGATTATAATTAGGAGTTATGAATTTATTGGTCAAGTTGGAGAGAATTTTAATGGAATTTTAACAGTAAGCTACTTTTAACACTATTGAATTTTCCAATCCACGAAAATGTCATAACCCTTAATTAATTTAGGTTTTATTTTCTCTTAGCAGTATTCATAACTTTCAGTGTAGTGGTCTGAAATGGTGCGATTCCTTTTTGAGAGGAAGGAAGCACTGCTTCCACATGTTACCTGTCCTCTATGGGTAAAGAATGAATGGCTGCTTTACATATGCATGCATACATACACACAACGCATATATATTCAGTAGAACCTCTGTAAGTTGACCCTCTAAGGCACTGTAACAAACTGGTCAACAGAAGAAACTAGGATAAATACATGTGGGGCATATCTGGTCCATGAAAACTAGATCAACTTAAGGTGTTCAAAGTAGGGAAGTTGTCAACAATGGAGGTTCTACTGTATCTTACTTATTCTATGTTTAAATTTTCTACAATGAGAATATATCAATTTTATAGTAAGAAAACACATGTTAAAATAAGGGAACCAGTTTATTAGGCAATATGTTACACTATTTTGTCACTCAAACATGATATATGATAAATACTGATTTCGGCCAGATCCAGTGCAACCAGGGTCCTTATCTTTTTTTCTTACAGTGTATAATAGAAAAAAGTAGTATGGTTAGCTACTTGGTAAACTTTGTCCCATGTTGTCATTCAAATGTTACTGTAATCTGTTTCTTAATAGGCATTAAAATATATAGGGAACAAAGTAAGAAGGCAAAGGATGTGGGGAGGTGGACCAAAGAAAACCAAAATAGAAGAAGCAAGAGAGCTCCTGGCTTCTACAATTTTGACCCATGTAGCAGTGAGTAATGCATTTCTACCTGTGAATAATGATGATGTGGCATCTGTGAATTTGTTAAGAATTGTGAATTAAGAGTTTACATTATTTAAAGTCTAGTTCCTTAGGAGAGAATCCTAGCAAAGACTATACTGCCCCACTGCAAATAATCTTCCACTGTCAGTAATTTATTTGTACTCAGAGAATGTTAGCTGTGTCATCGTCACCATCATGTTCATTCTTTCATGTTTCTTCTTTCAACCTTAAGGTATAGTTACTTTATATGCATACATAGATTAGTGCTACCTCTAGAGTCCATGGTTTTGAAGAATAAGGTATCTTACATTTTTTTAAAATAAAACAAGCTTACAGTGCTTGCCTGTAAGAGAGAGAGAGAGAGCCTGAGAGAGAGTTGTTGTGGTAAAGTATACATAATATAAAGTTTGCCATTTTAAGTGTACAGTTTTATGACCTTAAGTATATTCATGTTAGAGTATTTGTATCAAATCCTAGTTTTCTGCATCCTAACTGATTTACTCTGGGAAAATCTTAACTTTTCTAAGCTTCGGTTTTCTCACCTGTGTAACGAAAGTGTAATAATAATTATTTTCTCACAGGGATCTTGCGATGATTCAGTGATATGATGTACATAAACCTCCATATTTTCTATGGATGCCCACATAGAGTCTCTGTTAGAATCCTCATGTAAAAATCCTCTTTTGTATAAAGAACTTTTGACTAATTAAAGAGTCTTAGCTGATAGAATGCTAGCTCTACTGACATTTGTTTAATTAGGTTGATAAAGGTAATTATTTGCACTTCTGTGTGGTTGCATTGAACTTAAATTGACATTTTTAAAGTTTGGTTACACATAATCCAGCTAGGAGGAAAATAGAAATAGAAGAACCAGGAAAAAGATCTTCCTTTTTCAGAATGGTTTAGAACAGTATGTACATAAATGTCATGTGAAAGGTGACTTTTGGTGGTACAAGGACAGCTTGCGTTAAGTAATTATGTACTTATTAGAAAGAATACAACGAGCACATCAAATCCATTTTTGTGATATGTGTGACTGTGGTTTTATTGCATAAAATGAAGCTTTAAAATGAGTTGTTTAAAGATGAACAAAAATAAAACTAAGTATTATGGAGATATGGCAGTACTCATGACAGTGGAACTTCAATGACTAAACTTTGGAAAGCACTCATTTAGGTGTGTTAACATAGAGGGGGAAAATTGGCAGGATATTCATTGGTTCCCAGCACTTATACTTGACGTTGGCCTGCAGAAGCCTTTTTATGGTACTGTGTCCTCTCACTTCCTTGGGGGCTGTGGTTCTCAAAGAGCATTCCCTGGACGAGTAAACATCAGCATCACCAAGGAACTTCTTGGAAATATTTGTTGTTGTTTTTATTTATTTATTTATTTATTTATTTTTATTAAATAACAGCTGTGTACATTGATATATTCATGGGGCATCATTCACTAGCTTCACAGACCGTTTACCAAGTTTCACATATACCCTTGTGAGATGCACCGCTGGTGTAATCCCACCCTACTGAATCAGAAACTCAGAGGTGGGGGTGGGGGGGGCTGCGGGGGTGGGTCCCAGCAATCTGTAGTTTAAAAAGCCTTCCAGGTGATTCTGATGCATACTAAAGTTTGAAATCTAAGGGTGGTTAGGCTCCAGAATTCCTAAGCCTCAGACCTCTGTTTCCTGCATGCTAATATTAAAAGGTCTCCAGAGTTCTGTTTGAGCATTCCAAACTCATTTGTTAGTTCTTTTTTTCTCCCTCCTTTAGATAATTCATAGGTTAACATCCCAAAGGCATATAAGAACTATCATGGCATTCTACCAAAATTGATGCCAGCCTCCATAATCTCTGGGAATAGCCCTGGAAAAATGTGCTAAGTATTAATTTATTATTTCTAATTAGACCTAGGGTTTGCTTTTCAGCATATAGTCATTAAAAGGGGGAATGAGGCTGGTGCAGTGGCTCATGCCTGTAATCCCAGTACTTGGGAAGCCAAAGAGGGTGGATTGCCTGACCTCACAGGTTTGAGACCAGCCTGAGCCAGAGCAATTTTTTTCATCTCTAAAAAATAGCCAGGCATTGTGGCTGGTCCCTATAGCCCCAGCTACTCTGGAGGCTGAGGCAAGAGAATTGCTTAAGCCCAGGAGTTTGATGTTGCTGTGATGCCATAGCACTCTACCGAGGGTGACAAAGTGAAACTCTGTCTCAAAAAAGAAAAAAAATAAATAAAACAAAAGGGAATGAAATGAATTAGGGTTCAATACTAAGAAGGTGATGGACTCTACCTTAGTGAAGAACTTTATAAAGTACAGTACAGTGGGTGCATTTGCTATAAATATCCATATTTATGTCTACTCACAAATGTCTTGGGAATCTCAGTATTTATGCAAAAGGAAAATGTGAAATGGGCTTTGTTGAAAATTGAAAATTTGGTTAGTGGAAGTTTGCTTCATTTTTCTCATTAATAAGAAGGATAACTACAACTAGAAGAGAAGTATTTCATTTTTAACTTGCCATATTCAGATCAGAAAAAATAAGGTGTAAATAGAGGTACCTGAATGGAGGACCATACAGCTTTGGAAATAGCAGCTGAGAATGTGAATTACTTATAGTTGTCCAGAAACTGGAGTTGGTCTTTTTTTTTTTTTTTGCTTGATGTTGCGGTAATAGGTATTAGGATTTAGGGGATTTTTTTGAGGATAAACAAAAGACGATTTTTTTTTTTTTTTTGAGACAGAGTCTCATTTTTTTGCTTTCAGTGGAATGCCATGGCATCATAGCTCACAGCAACCTCAAATTCTTGGTCTCAAGGAATTCTCTTGTCTCAGCCTCCTGAGTAGCTGGGACAACAGGTGCCCACCGTAACGCCTGGCTATTTTTTAGAAAGGGGGTCTCACTCTGGCTCAGGCTGGTCTTAAACCTGTGAGCTCAGGCAGTCCACCTGCCTTGGCCTCCCACATTGCTAGGGTTATAGGTATGAGCCACTGTGCTGGGCCTAAGAGACTTCTTTTTAAAGATCTTTTATTAATTTAATTGTTTTGTGGGTCAAGATGATAAAATAGCCTTTAGAGCTTTTCCTTTTATCACATTTCGAATACATTTCTTTTAACACATTCCAAAGTTCTCAGTAATAGAGTATAAATTGACCTAGAGAAGAAATAAAACTTCCTTGAAAGGAGAATAAACTTTTGAAATACATACAGAATTCTAACATTATTTAGTGGAATTCCTTAACAATAACAATAAAATGTATGAAGGAGAATGCTTACTGTTCTTTTAAATCAAGATTTGCTGAATTATTTTCATATTGATAAGCTTAATAAAAAGGATCTTATTGGGGTTTTAGTAAATGATTAAGGTAGTAAAAAGGAAATTTTCTAGTAGTATGTATCCTTTCTGGAAAGGCCTACAAAATATTCCTTGAAATTGACAAAAGCTCAGACCACACTCTCAGAATTCACCTTATTAGATGTCGGGAAAGGATCTACCTCAGGTGTTTGTCTCCCCAAGCAAATCACAATTATTTTACTAGTTGTAATTCAACTTAATGATTGAATCAGATTCATTCATATGGGTTTTAGGATTTGTACTAGAGAAGATTGGCTAGAACATTTGTAGCAGATTCATGTACCAGTTTATCCACTCATTTACTCACCAGATAATCTGTTGCATGCTAGACAGTGTTTTAATATGAGGCTGTAGTCATTAGAAGGCTCAGCTGGGCCAGATGTCCAAGATGGCTTCTTCACTCATATCCCAGGGGTCCTCAAACTACAGCCCGTGGGTCACATGTGGTGGTGTGATTGTATTTGTTCCCGTTTTGTTTTTTTACTTCAAAATAAGATATGTGCAGTGTGCATAGGAATTTGTTCACAGTTTGTTTTTTTTTACACTATAGGCCGGCCCTCCAGCCATCTGAGGGACAGTGAACTGGTTCCCTGTCTAAAAAGTTTGAGGACCTCTGCTAGCTTCTCAGTGCTTTTCCATTTAGTCTCCCTCTCTGCACAGCAGAGTGTTCTGGACTTCTAACATGTTGTCTCAGGACTCTAAGAGAAAGGAAGTAGAAACTGCCAGTTTAATTAAAGGATAAGCCTTGGGCGGCGCCTGTGGCTCAGTGAGTAGGGCGCTGGCCCCATATGCCGAGGGTGGCGGGTTCAAACCCAGCCCCGGCCAAACTGCAACAAAAAATAGTCGGGCGTTGTGGCGGGCGCCTGTAGTCCCAGCTGCTTGGGAGGCTGAGGCAAGAGAATCGCGTAAGCCCAGGAGTTAGAGGTTGCTGTGAGCCGTGTGATGCCACGGCACTCTACCGAGGGCGGTACAGTGAGACTCTGTCTCTACAAAAAAAAAAAAAAAAAAGGATAAGCCTGGAATTGGTTTGATATCATTTCTGCTGTAGTCTGTTGGTCAGCTCATCACAGGCTAATTGCAAGGGGATAATGGGTTTCCCTGTAAGGAATGACGGGCACAAAGTGTATAGGAAGGAAAGAAGTAGATAGTAGTTGTCTTTGAAGAAAAGGAACTGAGTGTAAAGATCAAAAGTCATCAAATCACCCTCAAGGAAGTTTGCAGACTAGTTGAATTTCTTTGAATAGGGAGAAACATAATTTAGTATTTTCTCATTTAGTTGATATAACATTGGTTCTTTTCTTGGAGCATCTTAAATTTTAGTATGCATTTTCTCAAAACTTTTCTCTAATTTCTGAATTACAGGTTAAGGAATTCAATTTCCGAGCCAAATGTATCTATACTGCAGTGATGGTACGAAGAGTAATTCTGGCACAAGGAGATAATAAAGTTGATGACAGAGACTATTATGGTAACAAGCGATTGGAATTGGCAGGACAGGTGATTTAATTATTTTATGTCAACATCCTTCTTTAACAAGAATTTGGTTTTCATTTTAGATCGGAAGAAAAGGCACTTAAATGGTGTGTAGATTACATGTTTGAAGTATAAATACTTTATATGACTTAACCATCTATTAGACTTAAGGATTTAACTACGAAAGCATTAATTATTTAAATGTTGATAGTATATTACCTACATTTTGTCTTTTGTTGAGATGTTTACTGTATTTTGTATAGTGAAAGTAAAGTATGACTTTAATATATATTCAATTAACAAATACTTATTAAACACCTATTATGTTCTAGACATACTTCTAGATATCTCACCCCAATTCTGTTAATCTACCAGAATGCTATTTTAAGACACAAATATGATATTCCTGCTCCTGTGCTTAAGCTATTTGAATGGCTGCCCATTCCTGAAAGCAGTATTGTCACCACAGTGAAATGTGATGTGGTTAATGGAGGATGCCAGGTTAGAGAATGAGTGGCCACCACATCACCTTTCAGAAAATTAGGATCTATGTTGTTGGTGACAATCCCCTACTTATGAAACCAGTCTGTGTGATTGTCGCAGAGGGATGGTGGTATGACGGATAAAGAGGATTAAGGCTGCTACAATGTAAGGATTTGATTATATAAGGCACTTGTATGTTCCCAATTGGAGGTACTACTTCCCAAGTCCCCTGGAATTTTCCTAGAAGATATATACTTGTGAATGATACCACCTAGCCTCAACCGAGATTCTGCAAAGCTCAAGCTGCTCTTCTTGTTATTCCTATTTAAACAAATATCTTAAATTTTTACAAAAGCATAATGGTATGATTTTTTAAAAATGTTAACAGTAAAAATAATAAATGTAAGAAAGCAGGTGTATAAATATAAAAAGATAATTCTCAGTAAAACTGCTTTTAAAAATAATATTTTAGCATTGTAAAAAGAATTTTAAACCAAGTTTACAGTGAAAACTGAGTCTCTCCCATCTCTGACTCTCCTTTTCCATATGACTCAGTTCCCCAGGTCCCTTTCCCAGAAAGGATCACTTTTTCTGTCCTTTCCATTCTGCCAGAGACACTTTATACATATGTAAATATCTTGTTAACTGGCATTATAAAGTTATAGCATTGGAAACTTTTAGCCTACAGATTGTTTGGGGCTATATGTAAAATTTTTTTGTTTTGGAAATTTTTTTTTTTTTTGTTTGTTTGTTTTGTTTTTTGAGACTGAGTCTTGCTTCATTGCTAAGGCTACAGTGCAGTGGCGTAATTATAGCTTACTGCACCCTCAAATTCCTGGGCTCCTCCTGTCTGAGCCTCCCTCCTCAGTAGCTGGGGCTATATAGGTGCATGCCAATGAACTTGACTAATTTTTCTGTTTTTAGTAGAGACAGGCGTCTCTCTTTTTTGCTCAAGCTGGTCTTAAAGTCCTTAGCTGAAATGATCCTCCACTTCAGCTTCCAGGAGTGCTAGGATTCCACATGTTCCTATGTGTGAATTTATGCTAAGTTCTGTAGGGCTTCTGAGGGGACCTTTGTCAGAAGCAGAGGACTCAGAATATAAGGTTAAGAAGAAATATAAAGGAACAGGGACAATTTGTCCTCATTAATTTGAACCAGATTTTCAAAACAATGTGTATGTTTGAGAATGTTGACCATTACTGCCAATCACTTTTTACTTAAGGGGGGATTTAATCAGTTAAATGTGTCTGTTGGTACAGAAATTGACATATACCCCTTTTGTGTATGTGCTTTTTTGGTTATGTAAAATTTCATGCATATAAGACTGTACATATTGTGTGTAAGTCTCATGAGGCAAATACTTATATATTTCCACTCAGTTTAAGAATGAACACAACACTATACATTTGAATCTTCCATGTGTCTTTCCTGATTCTTGGATGCCCCTCACATCTGTCTGCTTAGTAGGATCTGCTTGTGTGCCTACCTGTTCACCTGGTGCAAAGCAATCCCAACACCATTTCCTGGGAGCATCCCTCAGCAGGCCTGAGCTTCAGATGTAGTTTCAAGGTTTTTTTAAAGCATGAACTTTTTTTTTTAATTTTTTTTTTTGTAGAGACAGAGTTTCACTTTATCACTCACGATAGAGTGCCCTGGCGTCACACAGCTCACAGCAACCTTCAATTCCTGGGCTTAGGCGATTCCCTTGCCTCAGCCTCCCTAGTAGTTGGGACTACAGGCGCCGCCACAATGCCCAGCTTTTTTTTTTGTTGTTGCAGTTTGGCTGGGGCAGGTTTGAACCCGCCACCCTTGGTATATGGGGCCGGCGCCCTGCCCACTGTGCCACAGGCACTGCCCCTAAAGCATGAACTTTTAATGGAATCTCAATATAAAAACAGATTGAAGTTGAGCCTTTCTAGTTGTGGCCAGGTCTAAGAGCTATGCAAGATGGTTTTTTTTTTTTTTTCATGCTGTCATTTATAATATGTTTTGTGAGAATCCTTGGGATTAAAGTTTTGGTTATCATTATTTTTAAGAAAAGCCAGTCTCATACAATCTGGAGAACTCCATTCCAGCAAGAAACACAAGCAGGTGTACATTTCCCAAGTCAGGAATGAGTTTGGGAAATGAAGGAACTGAGAGATTCCGTATGGCTGGAGTGAGTGAGGTATGTGGGTGGTGAAAGATCACGTAGGAGACCTAAGCAGAGGCAAGATTGTCTGAGGCCTTGTAAACCAGGGGAAGGAATTTAGATTTAATTCTACATACAGTGGCAAACCATGGAAGGGTTCTACTGGTAATCAGGGGAGTGACATGATTTGATTTTTGGTTTAGAAAGATCTGATTCGGAGACAACAGGCCTAGAGTGGATTGGCTAGGAGGCCATAATAGTATTCTTGATGAGAGATTTAGGCACTGGGATGATAATAGCAAATACTACCATACCTAAAATTTTAAAACTTCAGAATTAAGAAAATATAGCTGTTTTAGGTTTTATAAAAACCTTGGGAAAGCTCTGTTTGGTTAATGGCTAATGCCTAACAGACAAATTTTTGGACACCTTTAGATTGACTACTGAATGAGTAATTATGGGTATCCCTACTACCATCAGTCCCAGTTTTTACTGAGAAAAATCATGCTGTCAATGAGTCCATTATAAAAATATTGGTTGTTTAGAGGAATAAGGAATGAGTAGGGAAGGGGGGGAAGGATAGCCAATCCTGTTGCTTAAAATACTAGAATTAAAAAGAGTGTTCCCATGTGCAAGAAATATGTTTTCTTTATAAACAATGTAAAGACATAAAAGGCATTGTGTTAGCAAAAATGTGTAAAAACAATAGCTGCTAATTTCACACCCCATGGGATGAGAGAGTATAAATGTGCTTCAGCTTTAGATAACGGAGTTGTCTCCACTGGCCAGGCAAGTTCACAGAGCTTTCCCTCAGTCTTACTGCCACCAGAGGGTTGGCAGGCCAGCCGCCAGTAGAGGTGTTAGCAAAACCTACCCATTTCAGGCTTAATCTTTTCACCTACCTTTTCTTTTTTGGTAATGTGTTCATTATTTGCTGAGCATTACTCTGTTCTTTGTCTGCAATTTTTTTGTTTCTAATGCAGTTTGCTTTGTATGGGTGAGATATGGAATGGCACCAAAATCCGGCACCCTGGAAAGCCAGGGATTTCCACCCTGTGACAAAAGAATGCCGTCTTGACTTCAGAGATTGCCTAATCCCAGCTGTTCTGATAATGTAATTAAGGCTGCCTAATGTCTTTAATTTTGCAACCAGTTTGTGTGAAAAGGAGAATTTGGCATTCTGAAGGCTTAAACACTAAATAACAATCTCAAGACTCCTAATTAGAATTCTCTGACATTAAGCTAATTGGTGAAACTGTATTTCAGCAGCTTAACTACTTTATTAAATTTTTTAGCATTTTCATTGAAAATCAATTGATGAGCTGTCAGTATTTTTTCCTTATATATGATCTTCTCTTTAGCGTGCCTGTCTTAAGCAGGCTGAAAGGCCTCCTGCTACCAGTGAAAGGTGTTGAATATTATCACCAGCATTCCATCCATTTTAGTCATTTTACTCTTGACCTAAATAATGTGGTTTATTGTGTGGCTTGTCCTTGTAGCTTCTCACTGCTCTGTGAACCGGACATTAGAGAAATTTATTTATGAGGTAGTGCTTCTATTGACTGTGCTCTTAGTTTTTACCTGTTTCTACTGGGATTTAAAAAAACTTTTTGATAATTTGAGACAAAAGTGTCTAAGTGTAAGGGACTAATTAAAATAGAGCTGAGCTTTTGTGGTGTAGGTTAAGGGCATTTGATTTTGTTCAGGATGCTTATTCAAGTTCCTTTTGCCAATTCCACAGGAAGTTGCTGAAATGGGTTTCTTCATCCCCTCTCACCCTCTGCACCTGCTTCTATTCCCCTGTTCTTTTTTTACATGAGTGAAACTGCTGGGTCTGACTTTAAGAAAGGATTAAGCTCTCAGAGGAGGAAGTCTTCTTTTTAGAACACTTCTGACATAGTAAATTCAGGATCCAGGCTTTCATGTCTACAAAGTTGATTTTAGTGGAAAAGTGGAAGGACATGTTTTAACTTAAGGAAGAAAAGCATAAAATCATATTCCACTTAGGAAATTATTTCTTCTGTTTATTTGATTTAAGTATCTAATTCGTTATAAGTCAAAAAACTACCTGTCAGTTTTATAAACATTCTGGAATATAGCCAGCATGAAATTTGGAAAATCTTTAACGTAAACTTTTTTCATTGAATCTCAGAAGTCTTCATTAAGGAAATAATTAGTATAAATATAGTGCCTCCCATCATATTATTTTAATGTGTTGTTTGTTAACTTAAATCACAAATAGATTGTGCTTTTTTTTCTCTTTAAAGGGCAAGGGGAAAAAAATCTAAATACAGTTAATCTTATAGGGGAATTTAGTATTTGTAGTATCCATTATATTTTATTATTGAAGAAGTCTGCCTGCTTTCTATTTGTGTTAAGCCACCTATTTATTAGGTGCATATTAATAGTTTTGCTTTTTTGTGAACTTGATATAACTGATATAAGTATATAACATAGTTACCTGCTGCTATGTTACATTCTATCCCAAAACAGTGATTTAAAATAATCACCATTTTATCATATACACCTCATAGTTTTCTGTTCAGGAATTCAGGCAGAACTTGGCTGTTTGATTCTTCTGTTTGATGTGGTATTGATGAAGGTCAGTTGGTAGAATTCTAGAGCAGTGGTTCTCAACCTTCCTAATGCTGCGGCCCTTTAATACAGTTCCTGTGAGTCGCGACCCACAGGTTGAGAACCGCTGTAGAGAGGGCAGCTGCGCCTGTGGCTCAGTGAGTAGGGTGCCCGGCCCCATATACCAAGCATGGCAGGTTCGAACTCGGCCCCGGCCAAACTGCAACAAAAAATAGCCAGGCGTTGTGGCAGGTGCCTGTAATCCCAGCTACTCGGGAGGCTGAGGCAAGAGAATTGCCTAAGCCCAAGAGCTGGAGGTTGCTGTGAGCTGTGACAGCACAGCACTCTTCCGAGGGCAACAAAGTGAGACTCCGTCTCTTAAAAAAAAAGAAAGAAAGAGAACTGCTGTAGAGGATGGTAGGGAGGGCTGGAAGGTTGGACTGAACTAGGACCTGACCTTTCCAGTGTTGTCACCTCAGGGTCACTCAGGACTCCAAGAATGTTTCCTGTGGTTAAGAAAAAAAATGCATGACCTTACAAACCTAGACTTTTGAAAGTCACAGTGTCACTTAACGTTTATTCTATTGATCAAAAGAGTCAAAACTCACACCAAGATGTAGGGCAGTGGAGAAGCATGGTCACACCTCCCAAAGTATAGGTCAAGGGTCACCAGACATGTGGGCAAAGTTTATACTATATATAATTTGGGATTTTCTCCCTGAGGTTCTCTCCTTTCTAGTATTCCCCCTCACTTTCTAGCTACCCAGATTCTGTAGTTCAGAACTTTATCCTCTGGTTTTTAAATCAGTAAGAATACAGGTCTCTTTCTTTGAGTTTTACTTTTCAGATGTGTTTTGGCTCCATTTTAACTAAGGTGAGCTACTCTTAGGTGAAAAGCCTTAAAAATGAGATGTTCATCCAATGTTGTTCACTAATTTCTGCTTGCTGTAGTGCACTCTCTACTGCCTTCAAATAGTTTTAAAATGTTTTGTCCTGAGTTTATAATTATTATGTGCATGTAAGTCCATCTGATAAGGGCTATTCTACCAACTGAGTCTGTTTTCATGACTTCCTTTTCCATCCCATTAATTTGGCTTCTACGGTCATGCTGTTTTATATATATATATCACATGGTTTAATAGTATTTAATTTTTCTTAGGTAATTTTTAACATAAAAATAATAAATTTGTTGCATGTATATCATGAACGGTACAAATAAAGTACAACACCCTCAAATCACCACCTAACTTAAGAATCAGACTGCATCAGTACCATTTTATTTACCTATTGTACTATATATTCTTGCCCCATTCCACTTCTTTCTCCTACTGTGCTTGATTTTTTCATTTATTATTTTTTCTTATTTTCCTTGTTTATAAGGTATTTTCTTACCTTATATCATTTAAAATTTTAATGTTTTAAAATCATTAATTATAATACGGCTTTTGTTTACTTTCGTGCATTGTAAAAATAGATTCATACCATATAATTTCCCTGCAAAATTTTTTTCTCAACATTAAGATTCATCTATATTGTTGCATGTCAGTGTAGTTCATTTTCATTCTGCATTATATTTCATTGAGTGAAAATATAATATGATAAATTATCTATACTACTGCTAAAGGACTTTGTATGGTTACCCTCCTGTGAAAAACCTAATATTCATGTCTCCTGGTTACAATATGCAAGAGTTTGTACAAGGAGGATTGCTTCGTTGTGGAATCGTGGAATCAAATTAAATCTGGAACTTAACCTGGAGAATGTCAAACTGTTTCCCAAGTAGTTGTACATTGCATTGTATATTAGTTCCTAATAATGTCCATCCTGTGACTTAGTATCAAACTTTTAAATTTTTGACTGTCTACTGGGTTAGAAGTGGCATTTCTTTGTGGTCTTAATTTGCATTCCTAATTGAGCCCTTTTACATGTGTGTATTAATCATTCCTGTTTTCTTTTCTTTGAGATGCCTTTTGAATTGTTTGCATTCTCACTGATTTCAGGGAAAGGTTTTATATATTTTACATCCTAATTTCTTGTTGCAGATATCCTCTCCTAGTCTAAATTTTTTTTTTTTTTTTTTTTTTTTTTTTACTTTATGGTATAGTCTATACTTTTAATTGTGGTCAATTTTGTCAGCCCTTCTTTTTCATGAAGTTAGTGCTATTTATTTTTTCTTCTCTCATTTTTCATGAATATGCTGTTTATATTTTAAACTTCTGCCTTTTGTATTTATTCTTTAGTTCATCTGGAATTGAGCAAGGAATTCAATTTTATTTGTTTTCTAAATGGATAACCAGTTGTCCCAGTACAATCTTTCATTTCCTCACTAATCCAAAATGCATCTCTATCATATAACGAGTTTTACTATATGTCTGGGTCTGTTTTTGGACTCTCTGTTTTATCTGTTGGGTAGTTTGTACATTCATTAGTATCTTCTAATGTTGTTGTAGTAATAGTAGTATGTAATGTATGCAGCCTTCTTTTCATTAACTTAGGTTTTGTTTGGTATCTTTCTTTTTTTTCTTTCTTGGATGCCTTTCAACATTTATAATTTTATCCATGAAGGTCTTGCACTTCTTTTGTTAGATTTATTATTATTATTATTTTTTTTTTTGCAGTTTATGGCCGGGGCTGGGTTTGAACCCGCCACCACCTCTGGCATATGGGGCCAGTGCCCTATTCCTTTGAGCCACAGGTGCCGCCCTGTTAGACTTATTTTTATTTTTAAGTACTTTGAGGAATGTGGAGTATATTTTTAAAATAAAAATATTAATAACAAAAATTTCAAATACACAGTAGAATAGTAAAAATTAGTTCCCATATATCCATCACAAATCTTTGTTTGTTGGTTTGTTGGTTTTTTAGAGACAGGCTGTTCTCTCTGTTGCCCAGGCTGGAATGTAGTGGTATGATCCTTAGCTCCCTGCAGCCTTAAACTCCTGTGTTAAAGTGATCCTCTTGCTTCAGCTTCCAAAGAGTTAGGACTACAGGTGCACATCACCATACCTGGCTAAGTTTTAAAAAATTTCCTCAGTGAGGAAAATGTGTATATATGTGTGTGTGTGTCTGTGTGTATATACACACAACATACATGTATTCCTTTCTCCCCTGAATTTCTTGTAAACGAGGAGTTAAATCTAGAGGTCAGATGCTATTCAAATTTGTTTTTTGAACCAGAACACTTCAAAGGTGTTAGTTATGTATCCTATGAAGAAGCATATGTCTGGTTTGTCTATTGTTTGTGCCATTAGAATTTATCATTAGGTTTAGGTGTTTGATTCCATTATAAAGGTCCCCATCAGCGTTAGCTTTTCTCTTTAGCATCTGATGATGATCATTTCCTTTATTCATTTTTTTCTTTTCTTTTTTCTTTCTTTTTTTTTTTTTGGGGGGGGGGACAGTTTTACTTGTTGCCCTTGGTAGAGTACCATGGCCATACAGCTCATAGCAACCTCAAACTTATGGGCTCAAGCAATTCTTTTACCTCAGCCTCCTGAGTAGCTGAGACCACCCGGCTATTTTTAGAGACAGGGCCTGGCCCTTGCTCAGGCTGATCTCCAACCTGTGAGCTCAGGCAGTCCTCAACCTCCTAGAGTGCTAGGATTACAGGCATGAGCCACCACACCCAGCCCCCTTTATTCGTTTTTTCATTAGAGCATGCAAGATAGTGATATTCTGACATTTTTATTTTAATGTGTTTATTAGCTAGAATTTTCTTTATAAAGAATATTTTTCATCATTATCTCTTTGGTTACCCTGAAACATAATTTATATGGGAAGGGCAGTCTACATGCTTGCTAGCTGGTTTTATAAAAACCAGTTTGCAGACTAACTGATTTACTACTCTAGTTTCCTCCAGAGGTGAATAGTGCAAGGTCTTTTTTGTTTCTGAGTGTCATTATAAACTTAGCAATTTTAACATTTTTACTTAAGTTTTAGGATTACCTTTTACATTTTCATAAAAAAATAAAAGCTTGCTAGCTTTTGACTGAGTTTGCATTTAAATTTATAGGTCAACTCCGGGAGAATTGACATGTAAATAATACTTAGCATTCCAATCCGTGAAAATAGTACATCTCTCCTATTGAGATTTTCTTTAATGTCTCCCAGAAATGTTTTAAATACAGTTGCTTTTGTTTATTGGCCTTGTATCTTGCGAGCTTACTAAACACAGTTTCTAGTAGGGTTCTTTTTTTTTTTTTTTTTTTTTTTTAATTCTTTGAAATTTTCTTTGTGGATGAATATGTTATCTCTAAGTAAGGACAGTTTTATTGTTTCTTTGCCAATATTTACCTTTTATTTCTTTTTTTGCCCTCTGGAACTGAATGGTATCTCCAATACAATGTTGAATAGCAGTGAAGGGAATGGGTATTCTCTCCTTTTTCTCAATTCCATAAAGAAAAGCTTTCCATTTCCTGCCCCTTCCCTGTGGTATTAGGTCCCTGCTGTGTATCTAAGCAGGATCCTTGGTCCAAACAGATTTCCTGCTCTTCCCCCAGAAAAGGATGGTTTTAACTTGTCCTTCCTCTTCCTTCTGGCATATACCTTTTCTGGAATCAGTGGCCAGAAGGCTTATTGGCCCTCTCCCAGTGGAAGACTACTATTGGTTATTATTAGGTACAGGGCTGTTGGGAGAACTAGGGGGATTTCCTTTTCAACCCTCAGAGTCGGAAAGCTTGCACCTCTTCACCTATCTGAATACAGGTTACTTTTGTCTCCTGAGGCTTTGCTATTCGAGAAGGTTTTCTGGGGCTTCCCAGTGACTTAAGGGTTTTGCTTCATGTGCAAGAAAGTACAGGGGGTTAGATAGCCTTTGTCCCAACAAAGGTATCTTCCTTAGTTGTTCTGCTGCCGACTCTCCAGAACACTCTACTGAAAAGAACTCATGATGGAGTTCTAAAGAATTCTAAACTTTCATGGTAGTGAACATTTGGCCTATACAAAGTCCTTAAAATTTTAGCTAATTTCTTTTACAGAATTTGCATTCTGGCATTTTAGAAAATTTTATCACTTAGCATAGTTCTGTTTTTTCAACCTTATATAAATGTAGTCATACCATATATATTCTTTTATGTCTCATTTCATTTGCTGAGTATTATTTTTAAGATCCAGTCGTGATTTTGTGGTTACTTTTTATTTTCATTGCTTTACAGTGTTTCATTATATGTATATGCCACAATTTGTCTAACTAAATATTATTTCTATGATTTCCAATTTTTAGCCATTAAAAATAATGATACTACACATATCTTGTATGTATGTCCTGATGTAATTAAACACACATTTCTGTAGGACTTCAAATTGCCTTTTTTTTAATCATGAGCACTGGTATCCATTGGTATCTCTTGGGAGCTTGGACTGTATCTTAGACATATGAAATCAAAAACTGTAGGAGTGGGCCAGCAAATTGTCAGTCCCTCAGAGTGGTTACTGCATGTGCTAAAGCCTTGAGAAACCACCACAGTATTGGGTGAACTATTGTGGCATAAAGGATGGGTAGAAAATTGCAAACTGTTTTCTAAATGATTGTACTAATTTATATTTTTACCAGTGACATCAGAAAAGTTCACATGGCACCACATCTTTGGTGTCATCAAACTTTTTGATGATAATTCTCCCTCACCTTTTTTTAAATATATAACTTTATTTGTAAAATTATAAATTACATCACTGGTCAGTGAAATTTTAAAGTCTGGAACTGACTAAATTAAATGTCTTTGAAGACAGGGATTATGTCATCATCTTTGTCCTCATTCCCCAAAACAGCATAGTGTTAAGCACCTAGAAAATTATGTATATATCTACTGGATTAAATTTTAAAATATGTATTAAATTTTTTTTTCAGTTGTAAGCAGTTTCTTCATCTTTTTTTTTTTTTAACCAAAGCCTTAAGTCCTAAAGTTTATTAGAATAGCCTCATAGTGCTTTTTGAAAGATCACCATATATTTTTCTTTTCTTTTTCAGCTTTTATCACTTCTTTTTGAAGATTTGTTCAAAAAATTTAATTCTGAAATGAAGAAGATTGCCGACCAAGTGATCCCTAAGCAAAGAGCAGCCCAGTTTGATGTTGTGAAGCACATGCGCCAAGACCAGATTACCAATGGCATGGTGAATGCCATTTCTACTGTAAGTTTTCAGTCATTGGTTTAGAGCAGCGGTTCTCAACCTGTGGGTTGCGACTCCTTTGTAACAATGAAAATACATCCGCATGTCAGATATTTACATTACAATTCATAACAGTAGCAAAATTACAGTTATGAAGGAGCAACGAAAATAATTTTATGGTTGGGGGTCACCACAACATGAGGAAGTGTATTAAAGAATCGTGGAATTAGGAAGGTTGAGAACCACTGGTTTAGAGTTTTGTAATTTATTTATAAATCTATTCAATGGAATGGAAACATAAGGTACTTTGTGAATCAGGGTAAGATAGATACAGTTAACAGAATGTTTACAAATTACAAATTTTCTACTTTGAAAGATAAAATTTAAATGTCATCACTAGGAATTTTGTTATAATTTTCCTACTACATTATAGTTACTGTTATGTGAAACAATAAGAAAATAGTTACTCTTACAAAGAAGAAACATCTTTTAGTTTAACTGTTAATAGCCATTCTTTTAATGGATACTTTCCTTCATTATTTTCTGTAGTAAAATTGACATATTTCAAGCAGGATTAGTAATTGGCAACTTTTGTCTAAAACAATACAAAATTTTTCATTTCATAGTAGGTTAATATTCTTTAAAAGCCTATCAGCTGTTCCTCACATCTACAGTGAATTCAGTCCACAGCAGCTGCTGTGTATTCAGGGCCTCAGGCTATTCATAAAAGGTTATCAGATAGGTTATTGCTCCCTTTCTTAAAGCATAATAACTATGGGTCAATCTGATGAAATCTGGGTCATGCTTTGTATGTCAGACATAAAATTAGTTTTATGGATGGGGTTTTGCCCCAACAAAAACATTGTATAGCCTAACATGTTGATATCCCTTAACGATGAAAGAATTAGTGCAGATTTGCTTTAGTACTTGACTTTAGAAATTTTTTGTGCGTCTGTGTAAGCGATGCTTTCAGTGACAGCTATGTCTAAACTTGAGCTGAACCACGCCTTTGTGCCTGTATCGGTACATTAAACTCTGGTGCCCCAAAACTTGTCTGAAGGTAGATCCTTAAATGCTTAAAGAAAAGCCTCCAAAGAGTAATTGAGCACACTTCTGTTATAATTGGTTTTTCTTGCTTTCTGGTCCGTCATTTTCAGGTCATAATAGCTGTTTTGAGTAGTTCTTTTGCCCCTAAATGACACTGCTTTATCTCCCTGATGAGGCTGCTTATTAGAAAAATAATTTGTAGGCTTTGTTGCAGGTATGCCTCTACCTGTAGACAACCAGAAAAAAATCAACCTTTAAAAATCGGCGAGTCTTACCCTTAGTAGAATGTTTTCACCAAGTAAATTTTTCTCAGAGTAGTTTTAGACCTCTTGTTTGTTCCTCTTATTTCCTTTTTGTAATACTCCTGCGAATACAAGAACAAATTCTCTTGCTGAACATCTTGGTTTCACTTTCCATCTATTTCCTATTTGCCAACAGCTGCTGTCTTATTTGAGCTCTGTGCTGAATATTTCTTTACCTTATTTGTACTTACTCTCTGAGCATGAGTTAGTTTACTAGATTCATTTTCATTCAGGGATAGAAGGAGTTAACTGAATAAGCAATCTAAGAAGTTATTTTGTGAGATATATGTGTTTGCTCTGTTTATTTGCCCTATAATAGAGTTTTTTCCTAGAATTTAGTTGTTTTCCATGTTATCAAAAACTCGAGGTTCTGAAGTGATAGATCTTCACCATACTTAATTTAATTACATTTCAGTTACTCAAACTTTAATTTGTGAAGGAACTCTCCCTAACAGATCTGCAAACAGATCACTTAATTTTCTTCTGAAACCCTAGCAATTTTTCCACTACAAGAGTTTTTAACCTGGGATCCATGAATTTTCTCCTAAAATTGGATGTAAACTTTTGTGGTTATGGTCCCATGTGCATTTCTCTTAAGAGAACACTAATAGTTTTCATCAGGTTCTCAAAGGAGCAATGAAGAATCACAGCAAA
The DNA here is from genome assembly GCF_027406575.1 of Nycticebus coucang. NCBI lineage: Eukaryota > Metazoa > Chordata > Mammalia > Primates > Lorisidae > Nycticebus > Nycticebus coucang. Next base: position 16,439,350 of record NC_069782.1, on the reverse strand, counting down.
TGCAAATTTTCTCTTTGGAATTAGAAAGATAATTGAGTTAACCATTTTTTTTTTGACATTTTATTTTCTACTTTGCTTTTTCAAAGCATACTATTTTCTACTGTTCATTCATATTATCATGAATTTAAATTTTAACAGTTTATTGTTTTTAATTTTAGGTTAATGTGAAGGGTACAAACGACCCAATTACAATATTTGAAATTCTAAGGTAGAGTCCTGCTTATAGCTATGTCCTACACCCAAAAGGTGTGCCATACACGCCTACATTGTGCCCATTTAGAAGGAGCACCCCAAACAATTTTAACAATTTCTAACCTTAATCTTTAAATTATCCTTGAGAATATTATTTAGTGTATGTAATTAAAACAACTATAAAATATTTAAAATAATACATTAAATGCATAGGAGATAAAGTAAATTTAAGTTCTAGATTTATTTCATATGAATCTATTTTAATATGACATGATAGCTATAGTGTATATATTTCTTAATATAAATATATAGATATAATTTTTAGATTACTTGAGCCTCAGTTAAGAAGCCTATAGTTTCTTCATTATCCGTAATAACTGCTTTCAGAGTTATTTTTGTGTTGCTGTATTTTTCTCTACTTAAAGAATTTTGAAATATATACAAATAATAACACATACCAACATGAAATTATCTCTTTGAATTTCAAACTAGTTTTACTTTACTTGTATATAGAATTTGCTGGTATTTTATCAGTTAGCTTACTACTGGTAGTGGAAATCTCTGGTTGAACTGCCTTGTTCGGTATATACTTGGTTGCTCAGAAGACAACTGCTCAGCTGTGATGGTTGTTGCAATGAAGCATTCTGATATGGTTGCTGGATATAGGTAATGCTTATTATATTTTTAGAAAACTCCAGTGATTGACTTGGCTAAATTATAATTTTAATTGTGAGATTTTGAATTCTGAACAGATATTATGGTTCTACTTTTGTAAGCAAGCAGTTCTTACGATGAACTTCTCAAAGTGACTGTACAGTATCTGGCAGTATCTGAATGGTTTAGGGATAGTCCTGTGTCTTTCATCTCTCTACAGGGAAACTGGTCTCTAAAGAGATTTAAAATGGACCGCCAAGGTGTGACCCAAGTGCTGTCTCGCTTGTCATACATATCTGCCCTGGGCATGATGACAAGAATATCTTCCCAGTTTGAAAAAACAAGGAAAGTGAGTGGTCCTCGCTCTCTCCAGCCATCTCAGTGGGGAATGCTTTGTCCTTCAGACACTCCCGAAGGAGAGGTAAGGTACCTAAGGAGTGTTAGTAATACTTCAAAGGAGGGTTCTGCTTCTGTCCCCATCCTGCAGGCCACATCCTTTATTTGGTCAGCCACTTACCTAGGAGAGAACTATTGACATGCTTATGTATCTTTCCAAAACTATAACCTACAGAAGCATTTGATATATAGTATGTCACCTAAATAGAAACACAGTCCACATTTTTGTCGCATATTTTAATTTATCCTGAGAATCAAACCATGCAAGGGGGGGTAAGAATGTGAAAGAAAATTTAGAGTCCTGTCACCTTTAAGCTAAGGAGGATCTCATTTTGAGCAGTTCCTTACTTTCTTTAGCTGTGCTTAGAAGACATTGTAGACTCAATTGCAGCCAACTAGTAGTGTACAGCCCAAGATCTAACATGGATTCTGACTCACTTAGGCGAGAAACACAAGCACTACCTAAACACTAAGTCAGGGAATTTAAATAGGTTTACTTCTATAGCACCCACTACTCACTGTGTCATGGCCCTTTCTCCTTTGGTTACCATTGTTGATTTTACTTGATTCTGTTCCTTCTAAATTGTAAACTTCCAAAGGAAGGAAAGTTCATTGTATCTCAAGCCTCCTAGCATTGGGCCTAGTCAAAGTAGAGGCCCCAGGAACAAACACCGATTGAACAAATAAGTTGTAATATGTAAAAGATATAGGTGCCAAAGTGTAGGAATTAAGTTATGACTTGGAAGAAAGTAAAAAATGGGAGTCTATATATATGTAGAGTTGTGATGTTTAGAAATTACTCTTCTCCTAATTTGTCTTAAACCATGTGGAAATTCTTACTAAAATTATGTGGTTTATCAAATTTGCCTAATTTATACATCCTGAGCTTCGAAACACTAAATTCTCCAGAGATTGCTTTAGATAATTTTGTAAAGTAGCTATTTTGTATATTACTATAGTAGATGGTTTTTATGAATTTAAGATATAATCTTTATATGTCACATGTGTCTCAAACTTTTTTTCTAATTTGCTATATTCTGTCGATATTTTTGTCTTAGAATTTTTTGGTTGTATAGAAATTTAAAAAGATTCATTTCCTTTTCATTTTGAAATAATTTTAGATATACAAAAACATTACAAACATAGTGTAAAGATTTTCTATAGTCCTTCACCTAGATTTTCCAAATGTGAACATTTACATAACCACAGCACAGTTACTAACCTTAAGAAATTAACTTTGATAACAATACTAACTTAGTAGACCTTATTCAGATTTTGCCAGTTTTTTCACTAATGTCTTTTTTCTGATCCAGGATCACACATGGTTTTTTGTTGCCAGATTTTCTTGTCTCTTTTAATCTGAAAGGGCTTTTCAGTCTTTCTTTTGCTTTTCATGACCAAGAAACCCTAGAGTTCTGCCCAGTTATTTTATAGTTTCCATTTCAGGCCAGAAATTTATACTTTTTATCTATTAATACTATTTTTCTTTACTGATTTTATACAATGTCATATTAATGACTATGATGTTCTATTGTCTAGGAATAATTGTTCATGTAATCTCTTTGTTGGACATTTATGATGTCATCAACCTTTGCAATGCAAATATTACTGTGCTGAGCATTTCTGTAGCTAAATCTATTTTATATCCTTGCTTGTACCTTAAAATAAAATCCTCTGGGTGAAAAGATACATACATTTTAAAGGCTTTTGTGTGAATCATCAATGTGGACTGCTTTGCATTGTCACCAGCAAAGTGGCACTGTTTTCAGACATTAACTATTCTTTGTGAAACTAATGTTCATTCTTAGAAATGACCATCTTTTGTTTTTTAGGCATGTGGTTTGGTTAAAAACTTGGCCCTTATGACACACATCACAACTGACATGGAAGATGGACCCATTGTTAAATTAGCCAGTAATCTGGGAGTAGAAGATGTGAATTTATTATGTGGGGAGGAGCTCTCTTACCCAAATGTATTTCTTGTTTTTCTTAATGGTGAGTGTATTACAAAGACATGTTGATCGTAAACAATCTGTGGGAACGGGAGGAAGTGCACTGTTATCCTTGTATTTAAAGCACAAATATACTCTTAATTCTGAACTCAGATTGACTTTTATTTGAAGGTAGAAAAAAAATAACAGAAATAACTATTCTCTTGGCTGGGTTATCCAAGGTTCTGGGAGGATACAGCAGTGATTTTCAACTAGTGTGTCACGGCGCACTAGTGTGCCATTAGGGGATCTTAGGTGTGCTATGAACATTTTTAAAGATCATTAATTAAAATATTTTTGAAAGAAGTTCATAGCGCAGGAAGTATATATATATATTTTTTTAATTGTTAAATCATAGCTGTGTACATTAGTGCAATCAAGGGGTACAATGTGCTGGTTTCATATACAATCTGAAATATTCTCATCAAACTGTTCAACATAGCCTTCACGGCATTTTCTTAGTTACTGCATGTAGACATTTGTATTCTGCCTTTAGTAAGTTTCGCCCGTATCCATTCTAAGATGTACCGTAGGTGTGGCCTCAACCCATTACCTTCCCTCCACCCTAAGCTCCCCCGTCCGTTCCCCTTCCTTGGCCCTTTCCGCGTAGTCTTGTGCTATAGTTGGGTTATAGCCTTCATGTGAAAGCTATAATTTAGCTTCATAGTGGGGCTGAGTACATTGGATACTTTTTCTTCCATTCCTGAAATACTTTGCTAAGAAGAATATGTTCCAGCTCCATCCATGTAAACATGAAAGAGGTAAAGTCTCCATCTTTCTTGAAGGCTGCATAATATTCCATGGTATACATGTACCACAATTTGCCAGTCCATTCGTGGGTCGATGGGCACTTGGGCTTCTTCCATGACTTAGGAATTATGAATTGGGCTGCAATAAACATTCTGGTACGGATGTCTTTGTTATATTGTGATTTTTGGTCTTCTGGGTATAAACCTAGTAAAGGAATTATAGGATCGAATGGCAGGTCTATTTTTAGGTCTCTAAGTATTCTCCAGACATCCTTCCAGAAGTAATGTATTAGTGTGCATTCCCACCAGCAGTGTAGAAGTGTGTCCTTTTCTCCGCATCCACGCCAACATCTCTGGTTTTGGGATTTTGTTATGTGGGCTACTCTTACTGGGGTTAGGTGATATCTCAAAGTAGATTTGATTTGCATTTCTCTGATGATTAAGGATGATGAGCTTTTTTTCATGTGTCTGTAGATCACGCGTCTGTCTTCTTTAGAGAAGTTTCTCTTCAAGTCCTTTGCCCACCCTGAGATGGGATCACGTGTTCTTTTCTTGCTAATACCTTTGAGTTCTCTGTGGATTCTGGTTATTAGACCTTTATCAGAGGTATAACCTGCAAATATTTTGTCCCATTCTGAGGGCTGTCTGCTTGCTTTACTACTATGTCCTTGGCTATGCAGAAGCTTTTTAGTTTGATCAGGTCCCAGTAGTGTATTTTTAATACTGCTGCAATTGCTTGGGGAGTCCTCCTCATAAAATATTCACCCAGGCCAATTCCTTCAAGAGTTTTCCCTGCACTTTCTTCAAGTATTTTTATAGTTTCATGTCTTAAGTCTAAATCTTTTATCCAGTGAGAGTCTGTCTTAGTTAATGGTGAAAGGTGCGGGTCCAGTTTCAATCTTCTATGGGTTGCCAGCCAGTTCACCCAGCACCATTTGTTAAAAAGGGAATCTTTTCCCCACTGAATGTTTTTAATTGGCTTGTCAAAGATCAAATAACGGTAAGTAACTGGATCCATCTCTTGGTTCTTTATTCTGTTCCAGACATCTACTTCTCTGTTTTTGTGCCAATACCATGCTGTTTTGATCACTATCGGGTTATATCAGGTTTGGTAGCATGATTCCTCCTGCTGTGTTTTTATTTCTGAGTAATGTTTTGGCTGTTTGAGGTTTTTTTCTGATTCCACATAAAATGAAGTATTATTTTTTCAAGATCTTTAAAATATGACAATGGAGCTTTAATAGGAATTGCATTAAAATTATATATCGCTTTGAGTAGTATAGACATTTTAACAATGTTGATTCTTCCCAGCCATGAGCATGGTATGTTTTTCTATTTGTTAACATCTTCAGCTATTTCTTTTCTTAAAGTTTCATAGTTCTCTATGTAGAGATCTTTCACATCCTTTGTTAGGTATACTTCCAAATATTTCATCATCTTTGGCACTACTGTCAAAGGAATAGAGTCCTTGACTATTTTTTCGGCTTGGTTATTGTTGGTATATATAAAGGCTACAGATTTATGGGTGTTGATTTTGTAGCCTGAGACATTGCTATATTCCTTGATCACTTCTAAAAATTTTGTAGTAGAATCCCTAGTGTTTTCCAGATATACGATCATATCATCTGCAAAGAGTGAAAGTTTGATCTCTTCTGACCCTACGTGGATACCCTTGATCGCCTTTTCTTCCCTAATTGCAATGGCTAACACTTCCTTTACAATGTTAAAGAGCAATGAAGACAGTGGGCAACCTTGCCTGGTTCCTGATCTAAGTGGAAATGATTTCAATTTAACTCCATTCAATATGATACTGGCTGTGGGTTTGCTGTAGATGGCCTCTAATAGTTTAAGAAATGTCCCTTCTATACCAATTTTCTTAAGTGTTCTGATCATGAAGGGATGCTGGATATTATTAAAAGCTTTTCTGCATCAATTGAAAGAATCATATGGTCCTTATTTTTTAGTTTGTTTATGTGCTGAGTTACATTTATAGATTTACATATATTGAACTAGCCTTGAGTCCCTGGGATAAATCTCACTTGGTCGGGGTGTATAATTTTTTTGATGTGTTTTTGGATTCTGTTTGTTTAGGATCTTATTGAGTATTTTAGCATCAATATTCATTGGTGATACTGGTCTATAATTTGTTTTTCTTGTTGGGTCTTTCCCTGGTTTGGGGATCAATGTGTTGTTTGCTTCGTAGAATGTGTTGGGTAATATTCCTTCTTTTTCTATATTTTGGAAGAGGTTTAGTAATATAGGTACTAGTTCTTCTTTAAAGGTTTGGTAGACTTCTGACGTAAAGCCATCTGGTCCTGGGCTTTTCTTTTTAGGGAGATTTTGTATAGTCGATGCTATTTCAGAACTTGATATAGGCCTGTTCAACATTTCCACTTCGTTCTGGCTAAGGCTTGGTAGGTTGTGTACTTCCAGGTATTGGTCGATTTCTTTCAGATTTTCATATTTCTGAGAGTAGTTTCTTGTATACGTTAAGGATTTTTTGAATTTCTGAGGGGTCTGTTGTTAATTAATCGTTACCATTTCTGATAGATGAAATTTAGAGATTTTACTCTTTTTTTTCCTGGTTAGGTTGGCCAAAGGTTTATATATTTTATTGATCTTTTCAAAAAACCAACTTTTGGATTTATTGATCTGTTGTATAATTCTTTTGTTTTCAATTTCATTTAATTCTGCTCTGATTTTGGTTATTTCTTTTCTTCTGCTGGGTTTGGGGTTGGAGTGTTCTTCCTTCTCCAGTTGCTTGAGATGTCCCAGTAAGTTATTAACTTCTTCTCTTTCCGTTTTCTCGAGGAAGGCTTGTAGTGTTATAAATTTCCCTCTTAGGACTGCCTTTGCAGTATCCCAGAGGTTCTGGTAATTCGTGTCTTGATTGTTGTTTTGTTCCAAAAATTTGGTGATTTCCTTCTTAATCTCGTCTATAGCCCATCTATCCTTCAGCATCCAAGGTTGTTTAGCTTCCATGTTTTTGTATGGGTATGCAGGTTCCTGTTATTATTGAGTTCAACTTTTATTCCATGATGGTCGGAGAAGATGCAAGGAATAATTTCTATTTCTTTAAATTTGCTGAGGTTAGATTTGTGGCCTAGCATGTGGTCGATTTTGGACTATGTTCCGTGGGCTGATTTTAAGTGTGCACAGAAATTTAACTATAGGTTCAAGTGTGCCGTAAGATAAATAAGTTTGAAAAACACTGCTGTAGAGATTAGCTGCTAGCATATCACAGTGGAATAAGATTCAACACATCTTTAATTCAAGTACAGGTTGAATAGCTGAGTCACTCTGCAGAAATAATAGTGAGTTAACTATATTCAGCCAGTTGATAACTTATGTGTCAACAGCCTGTGTCAAGAGGATCCTTTTTCTTTGGTTCAAATTCATAGATGAACTCGTTTAGTCTTCCCAACCATTGTGCGGAAGTCATAGAGGTAATGTACAAACTCAAGTGGTCTGGATCACAAGTGCATGCTCCCAGCACTGTGTTGTAGGTGAGGAAAATGAAGCTAACTTTTCCAATATTACTCAGACAATATGTAGTAGGACTGGCCCTGGACTCCAGGTCCACTGTGAACCACTGTGATGTATTACTTCCTTTCAGCCTTTTGGGCTGGCTATAGGTGTCAATAAAGAGTATTTTCAAATAACTACTCAGTGCTGCTTATTATTTATAAATTTATTTATTTTAAACCATATTATATTTTTTTACTTCTGTCTTAAGTATTCTTTCTTCTTTTTGCATAGGTAACATCCTTGGTGTCATTCGAGACCATAAAAAACTAGTGAATACATTTCGACTGATGCGAAGAGCAGGATATATCAATGAATTTGTTTCCATCTCAACAAATCTTACAGATCGATGTGTCTACATTTCCTCTGATGGAGGAAGGCTGTGCAGGTATATGTTACTAAAAAGAGCTATTAAGAATCTTTTTATATTTACTTTTGAGAGAAATTTGTTTTTGTTTTTGAAGCTACTTTAACATCTTTCATTGTTATAATAAATTTAATTCCATTAGCAAATACTTCATGAATATGCATGAATCTTAGATACTGAGGATTCAGAGATTAGTGGGAGACAGTCTCTGCCCTCAGAGAGCTCAGTCTGTTTAGAGAAACAGAAATAATTACTAATAACAATCAACTATGTGGGTAATTTATCCTAGCCACTATCTTATTATTTTAATGGATATAATAATTGTGTAAGGTGTTAACGTCATTTAACCCTGTGAGTTTGGGTTAGTGAGGCTAAGTATCTTATCTAAAGCTAGAGATGATGGAGTCTGTTTTTTTTTTTTTTTTTGTAGAGACAGAGTTTCATTTTATCGCCCTTGGTAGAGTGCCGTGGCGTCACACAGCTCACAGCAACCTCCAACTCCTGGGCCTAGGCAATTCTCCTGCCTCAGCCTCCCAAGTAGCTGGGACTACAGGCGCCCGCCACAACGCCCAGCTATTTTTTTGTTGCAGTTTGGCCGGGGCCGGGTTTGAACCTGCCACCCTCAGTATATGGGGCCGGCGCCCTGCTCACTGAGCCACAAGCGCCGCCCGATTTAGTCTGTTTTTAACTGAAGATCCTTAGAACTTGTTTTACTTCACCAATCCTGATTTTATCCACTGCATTCTATTGCCACAAACTGAGCTTTAAAAGAATGAATAGGATTTTGTTACTTGAATGTACAGTAAGAGAGAATAGCTAAGAAAAGGCCAGAATGAAAACATGGAGGCCTGAAGAAATAAAATAACTTCAGACCCAGTAGAAAAGTAGGTTTCTTTTATTTATTAAGCAGATATTTATTAAGGGGTTATTCTGCACATGTGCTGTATAGAAGGTGGGGTTCAAAAACAAATGTGACATAGTATCTGGTTTAGGGGGGATGCAGAGACATTGCTGAGGACATTACCTTGTTTCATAAGCCTTCCCTTGCTTTGCTATATTCAACAGTTTGGTATCTATATAGTCATTTGAACATATAGTCATTCTCTGTGGACCTCCAGTAGTATTAAAATAAAGCACAAGGCGATGAGTTAACAGTAGTTGGGAGTCCCCGTCAGAGGTGAGAGAGTGGGCTGCTGTTGTTCTGTCTACCTGGCATCCTTTTCTCCCTCTGAATACATTACCTCATTTTCCTTTGGGGACTGCCCCTCCCTGCTGGTCTAGTCTTCCTGGGATGATCGGTCTGGTGTCCTCTCTTCCCCAGCCAAGTGTCAGCCATATGACCCAAGAGAACCTATGCAGACACTCTTCTTCAGAGAATTTCAATCCCAAGCAGAATAAATCAAGGGAAGGAAGTGGTTGGAATTGGTTCATTCTGATAGTGATACACAGAGAAACTGCATTACTCTTCATTTTCTGGATCCTTGGGACTGCTGTAGTTCCTCATCTTTCTGAGGTTGAGCATTTCACCTTTTTCTTCGATTCTTGTCCTTCCACTAAATTGTTAATGTTTCCATTAAATTCTGTTTTTACTTATGTTAGCCAGAACTGATTTCTCTTTTTTGCAAACAAAGAATGGTTAGCTGATGATGTACCTGTATTCAAATTCTAACTTCCCACTTAATGATTTATGTGACTCTGAGTACATTACTTAAGTTTATGAGCCTTTGTTTCCTTGGCTCTGAAGTGTAGATATTAATGCCTGCCTAGGATTGACCTGAGAACTGACTGATAGAAGAATAAAGTGGTAAGTGCCTTGTAAGGTACCAGGCACACATTAAGTGCATATTTATAGCTAATAACAACGTGGTCCAGGAGGGGGCAAGAAAAACAAGGACAACTTCTAGATTATTCATTTTTAGGATTTTTATCTTTTGTTACGTCCAGCATAATGTAGCATATTCTAAAAGAAAACTAATTGTTTTTAGAACCAATTTTATAATGGTGTAACAGATCTGGGAGGAAGAATTAGTAGAATTTATTAAGTAAGGATAACCAAGGTAGCTAAGTGTGACCATCTCGTCTTCCTCCTGCTTCTGTCATCACTTATGAGTCTTAACCTGAACTACATTGTAGCCCTTGAATGAGGCGGTAGTGTTGCTGTGCTTCCTTACCAAGAAAGAGCCAGAATTTCGAGGTACTGTTGATTTCCATGAAAAGCTCACCCAGTTCATTTTTCAACAACTTGTGTTCTCCTTTTGTAATTGTGCAGCTCCTCTTAACTGTTTAAAAGTGCTCATTAGTCCTCAAATAGTTATTTGGACTTTAGGGTAGAGCTCACAAGTGTCTGGTGGTTACTTGCTTCTGTCTCTAAGAGCTGCTTATCCAAATAGCAACAGCCCTTGACGTTTCAATGCTGCATGCCATCCTTTGTGTTGGTGTTTCCTTGTGGTGGTGAAGCCCTCAGAAGCAAGTCACCACTGACAGTTACAGGTTAATCTACCAGAATACTCTCTACCTTACACCCATTATATCACTAAAAATCACAAAGTCAGAAAGGTTTATTTGCTGCATACTTCCAGCTATGCTTTTGGGGTCATGGAGTTTCAAGTAACCTGCTACTCTAGCTTAGTGATGTTTAGCCTGAATCAAACCACTCCAAACATCTGGATATCCATCAGAGCCTCAGAACAAAATGCCATGATTATTTCTGGTAACAGTGCTTCTTTGCTTTCTGACTCCATGGGTAATATATCAAATATTCCCAGTGTGAAATCAAATGCTTTTGGAATGATGTATTACAGTTTTTAAAAATACGGCATTAAAGGTTTTATTTCCTTTCTAGGCTTTATTGAGTATCATTTTTGTGTTGCCTTTTCATTCAAAATTACGTGTTTCCTAAGATTCGTGGGGAAAGTACTATGTGTGTACATGTGTGTTTGTGCACATATACTCAGATGCATGTGGGGGGTATGTGTGTATATGTGAGAGAGAGGCCCCTCACCCTGCTCACACATGGAAAAAAATACCTAGTGTCCTCAGGCAGTCCAGGAATAAGTTTGATTGTATTTCTTTCCATCTTTCCTCATTTCACTATGGTAAACTAACTTATTGATACAATTCTTCCCTAGAACTATTCTTAATTTGTTGGGGGGGGTTTTTTGTGTGTTTTTCATTTTAGACCTTACATAATTGTCAAGAAACAGAAGCCAGCAGTCACAAATAAGCATATGGAAGAGCTGGCCCAGGGGTACAGGTAAATAGCCAAAAGTAAAATTTATCAGTCTTCTTTTTTTTTTTTTGAGACAGAGCCTCAAGATGTCGCCTTGGGTAGAGTGCTATGGCATCATAGCTCACAGCAACCTCCAACTCATGGGCTCAAGTGATTCTCTTGCCTCCGTCTCCCAAGTAGTTGGGATTACAGGCTCCGGCCACAACGCCCGGCTATTTTTTGGTTGCAGCCATTGTTGTTTGGCAGGCCTGGGCTGGATTCGAACCCGCTAGCTCAGGTGTATGTGGCTGATGCCTTAGCTGCTTGAGCCACAGGTGCCTATCAGCCTATCAGTCTTCTTAATACACACATAAATTCTCTTCACCAAATGTGCCAGCCTGTTAAAAACGTGTTTTTCTCCATGTGAACTTGCTTGGACATTGTAAAATATTTATCAATTTAGATCATGGGGGTTACATGGTATAAACTGGTTTGCACAGTTAAGTGTTTCTTCTAGTAAGAAAAGGAGACTGTCAGTTTTTCGTTACATGGAATTTGTAAAACGGTTTTTATATTTTAGGAGTAGGGATAAGAGTCACAGACACTTTACTGTTTTTATTTGAGTAATGTATTCTATTATTAGATGTTGTTGATTAGATTCTAAGAATAAGATGTTGGTATCCTAATGTATTGATACTCTCTGGGAGAGGAAGGTACTTTGGGCCTAAATGAAAGCTAGTTTCTTCTGTAGAAAATGCTTTCTAATAATGTCTTTTCACCAAAATTTTCCCAGGAATTTTGAAGATTTCTTACATGAGAGTCTGGTTGAATATTTAGATGTGAATGAAGAAAATGATTGTAACATTGCACTCTATGAACATACAATTAATAAGTGAGTAGAATCCATAAAAACCACAATCAAAACCTATTCTAACTGTAGAAACTACTTTCTGTTTTCACTGTAATTTTCATTTCTTCTATCATGTATGCTGTTAGTAGGAACTATTAGAAATTTATTATTTTATAATAAAGCATAATCCATCACTATCCCAATTAAGAGTATTACAAAGTTGCTAACAAGTCCTCTTTAGATTATTCTTCCTATTTATGTGACACTTTGTATATATTTTTAAAGGAATTCCTTCTCCAATGTTAATACATGATTACTGTCAAAATTAAACTAATTTAATTGGTCTATATAAAGGTATTTATCTTTTCTTAGAAATGGTTTTGTCTGATGAACGAACATCTGAATTCTTATTGTCATTGTAAGAATCCCCTACATAACATATTGTAAATAATACTTCTAAGCTTATGTGTTGTGTAAACTTGAAATGATATGTTCACAGTGTTTCTTCTAGAGTAATATTTTTAGAAGCATCTGTATTCCATTGGAATACATGAGTGATATACTACTTATTTGAAATTGTAAAGTTTATGATTATGATGTTAGAGTTTAATACTACCACCAAATAACTATTTATATCTTCAGTTAAGAACAAGTGTGTGTTTTCTCTGACCACCATTTTATTTTTATTATAATTTAGTAAATAATGCTTTTCAGTGAGAATTTTTAATTTTTTTTTTTTCTTTGCAGTTTTTGGCTGGGGCTGGGTTTGAACCTGCCACCTCCAGCATATGGGGCCGGCACCCTACTCCTTTGAGCCGCCCGAATTTTTAATTCTTAAAGGTGTGAATCTATCAAAGTACTATTTTGTACCCTCATTTTAAGATTGAGTATAAGAGAAAACTATCTTACAGTATCTCCATAAATGATGATTCTGTCTTTCATGTTACTCCAGCCAGAAACTTCAGTTTCAGCCTCAGGTCCTCTCCTCCACATCCACCTTAATCCATAACTTTTCGTGTAAGTCTTCAAAATAAGCCCAGAGTCTGGACTCTTCTCACCACTTCAATTACTTACTCCTGGCTACTCCTGTTGCTGGCCCGAAATATATTTGCCATTGTCCCCATACAGTCTGTTCCTATTAGAGTAGAGTTTTCTCATGTCACATCCCCTAGTGGCTTCCATTTTTCACTGAAGTGCTTTCAGAGGCTTTCAGGTTCCTAATTGATCTGCCCACCCCTGCTTTACTCTGCAATATCATTTTCTGCCTGTCATTCACTGTTTGGACCACATTGACTTCTCCAGACAATCCAGGCATGCTTCTGCCTTGGCACCTTTGCACTGGCTGTTTTTCTGCCCAGAATGTTCTCTCTCACGTATCTGCGTGGTTCACTGCTTCACCTCACCAGGTCCTAACTCAGGTGTCACCTTGTGAGTCTTTTCCTGATCACCCTAATTAAAATAGAAACCTCTGTTTCTTTCCACCCCTCTTTGCTGCTGTATTTTTTTAGTGCTTATTATCATACAATAAAATTTGTACTGATTTGTTTGCACATTGTCCATCTCCCTCCACGAAAAGCTTAATGAAGAAAGGGATTTTCATGTTTTTTCATTGCTATAAATGAATATAAGTCTCAGTGGTACCCAGTTACCGAGCTATTCAATACATCAAATTCACTTTATTTAAATAATATAAGAAATTGTATATTATTCACTTTATACTTAATGAAGTTTTTTAAAATGTAGAAATGCATAAAGTAAAAAGAATGGATTCCTTCCTTCCGTATTTCACCAAACTTCACCCTCGAAAAGTAGCTAACACTAATATTAGTAGCTTATTATGTGCTCTTCTAGATTTTTTTCTGAGTACAAACATACATACATGATCTCATACAATGTATGTGTGTAAAACAATGATAATATTTTCAGGGTCTTGATTTTTAAACTTAATAGTACTTCTGGATATTTTCCATATTAGTGTATTTGTATATATTTGTATACATGCATTTTCGTATATATAGTCATAAGTCACCTAACAGCAGGGATACATTCTGATAAATTTGTCAGTAGGTGATTGTATCATTGTGCAAACATCACAGTACATCATTGGCTGCCTGTTGCTCCTAGGCTCCAATCTTGTATAGCATGTTACTATACTGAATATTCTAGGCAACTGTAGCGCAATGGGAAGTTTTCATGTATCTAAATATGTCTAAACAGAGAAAGGTACATTGAAAATATGGTAATGTAATCTTAGGGGACCATTGTTGTACATGTGGGGGTTCTTTGTTAATGGAAACATTGTGTGGCATATGACATATTTTTTTTTAATTACTATCTGTGTATTTTTAGTTTAACATGTTCCCTGCAGATGAATGTTTATATTGTTCCCAATTTCTCTGTACTGTAAGCCAGGTTGCACAATTTTAATTTGAACTAAATGTTGAGTGTTTTATGTTTGGGAAACTTAATTCCTGTTGGTGGTTATGATTTTATTTATTTATTTATTTATTTATTTATTTTTATTTTTTGGCCGGGGCTGGGTTTGAACCTACCACCTGTGGCATATGGGACCAGCGGCCTACCCTTTTGAGCCACAGGTGCCGCCCCTGGTGGTTATGATTTTAAAGGAAATAGTTTTCTTTATTGTAAAATCAGAATCCAGAGTGTTTGGACTTTGAGTAATTACTAGATACTATATGATCTTGTATGTATATGTTGTCACGCTGATAGACAAAAGAAACCTCAAGTATTTCTCTTCATTTTTCAACTTAACCCAATTTTTGCATCAGAAAAGGTGTCTTTTTACATACACAAGGAATGTCAACTTGGCCAATATTTAAAAAAACAGTATACTTAAAACAAAAATTGGTTTCATTCCAGCCCATAAAATGTAGCTGTAAGGTGATGTTCTTTAAAGAAACAACAAACAAAATCTTGTTCTCTTTCCCTTCTTGATGGCAAAGGCCTAAAATGTCTGAGAGAATTGAAATTTTGCTGTATCCTAAGGTCAAGCCTTCAAACCATAGCTACATGGAAAGCACCACCTTCATGCCAAACTAAGGATATATATAATTCAATACACATATATTGGGGGTGTGGGAGGATAGATGAATAAGTGGGAGATCTTTTACCAGGTACATTGCAACTGAATTTCCATGAGTTGGGACCTGGTTTCTTAGAAATCACTTCTCGTCACAGAAAACCACTGAAATTTTTAACGTTATACTTCACAAATACTTGAGGAAGGAATAATGGGTACATGGAGACCTCAAAGTCCAGATGTGGTATTTATTACTTTCAGCCAACTTCTAAAAGTAATCAGGCTGCTCTTTCCTACTAATTCAACTGAGTTGCTCTACCATTTAGATGAAACGTGAGTTTTCTGTAGAAATACATTATGAAAGTAACCAAGATTCCAATACCTAGTAGATAAAATCTTATTTTGTGTCCAATAATATCTCTAACAGAAGTGTCCAGTAAAATATGAAGCAAATCATCTATATAACTTCAGATTTTCTAGTAGTAGCCACGTTACAAAGGTAAAAAGAAATAGGTAAAATTAATTTTAATAAATTTTTTTTTTTTTTTTGCAGTTTTTAGCCAGGGCTGGGTTTGAGCCCACCACCTCTGGCATATGAGGCTGGCACCCTACTCCTTTGAGCCCCAGGTGCCGCCCTAATTTTAATAATTTTATTTAGCCCAGTATATTTAGAATATTACCATGTCAAGATATAATTAATATAAAAATACTGAGATATTTTACTTTTATTTCCTACTATAAGTCTTCAAAATCTGGTGTGCATATATAGCACATCTCAATGCGGATGCTAAAAAATAGCTAAACTGAGTTATTTAAATTTAAATTTTAGTTTTAAATTGAAATTTAAAGTAATTAAAATCAAGTAAAATAAAAAATTAAGTTCCTCAGTGACACTCGCATAAATATTTCAAGTGCTCAATGTCCACATTAGCTGGTGGCTATGGTATTAGTCCTGTAGGTCTATAGTAACTTCTTTTTTTTTGAGACAGAGCCTCACTATGTTACCGTGGGTAGAGTCCTGTGGTAAACTCAGCTCACAGCAAACTCAAACTCTTAGGCGTAAGTGATTGTCTTGCCTCAGCCTCCCAAGCAGCTGGGACTACAGGTGCCCACCACAATGCTCAGCTATTTTTTGGTTGTAGTTGTCACTGTTGTGTGGCAGGCCCGGGCTGGATTCGAACCCACAAGCTCCCATGTATGTGGCTGGCACCCTGAGCTATGGGCGCCGAGCCTATAGTAACTATTCTTAAAGTGGATTTATTCCTCTTTAAAATGGTAATACATCTTACTCATCAGTGATGTTGGAAGAATGAGGAAAAGCGGTCTCCTCATCCATGTGAATATTGTTATTATATTTCTATATGTTCAATATAGTAATTTGTTTATGTGTTAATTTTTACATTTTACTGTATTAAGCAAGTTTTTGTTTTACCAGTTTTACTAGCATCAAATTTTATTGTCTTATAAATCCCTCAGGGACCTATATAGTACTTTTGAGAGATATTTCCTTTAATACTTGATGCTTAAGATGTCTAATTCTTAATTAACTTGATAGAGACACCACTCACTTGGAGATTGAACCCTTCACTCTTCTTGGCGTTTGTGCTGGCCTGATCCCGTACCCTCATCATAACCAGTCCCCAAGAAACACATATCAGTGTGCCATGGGGAAGCAAGCCATGGGTAAGAGATCCTTCTTGAACTTGATTGTAAATACTTGGAGAAAAGTCTTGTATCTTTATTCTTACTTCACTAGCATTGTATGTTTGGACATAAAGTGTTGGGAACACCTGAGGAACTCTGCAGTCCTTGCCGGTGTCCTGTTGTGTCTAAAGTTTAAACAGTGGAGAAAACCTTCCTGAACTCGTTTCCTTGACTAAGATGACATATAATAAATGTCACAGAATTACAAGGGAATACATATAAAGAGAAAAGCCTTATAAAATGTAAGATGTTAACCATGAGAGATGGGAGAAATCGCAGAGAAATTCACAGTTGAGGGGAGAGAGGAAGAAAAGCTGGAGATAAAAAACTACTGTGTATTAGAATGTACCCAGTAATTGCCTGGGTAACAATCCTTGAATCTTTTATATACTTGTAGTTGCTATTGTATCTTCTGAAACTGAAGCTAGTTCATGTCACAACAGTCTCTGAGTTATCTTCCTTCCTCCTTTCTATTTTCCTTTCCTCTCATCTATTAATTTAGTTTTCTATCCATTTGTAATATTTGTTGAGTATAACTAACTATAGACTAGACATGGAGCTGGAGCCTGAAAATACAGAATAGGACAGGGCCCTGTGCTCACAGAGTTCAAAGTCTAGTTGGAGAGACCAATGAATTAAACTGTAATTCAATCTAGTGTGATAAATGCTGTAATAGACTGACAGCCCAGATCTAAGGAAACTAAAGGAGGAAGATCACTTAAAATGAGAGAGTGTATGCTTTCTGCAAGACAGAACTGAGCTGAGTCTTGGAAGGCAATATTTTTAATAGATACGGAAGTGTAAGCAAGGACAGCTGTGAAAGTCTGGGTATTTTGCTATGGTTGTCCGGTGCACTATGGATATCAAGGTGTGCGCGTATTGAGGAGTCTGGCCTTCATAATGAAGAAAGGATACTAGGCTAAAAATAAAAATGTTTTGTTTATAAATCTTTTTGACACGTTTTAAAAAATCATTTGAATCATAAATTTAATAAATTTACTTTTCATAAATATCTGTGACAACAGTATGACTTGCCATCTTTAAGATGTGATACAAAGAGCTTCATGAGAAAACTAAAAATGTAGAGGGAAAGCTGTTTGCAGTCCTTTGGCCAACAACAACATACAGTTAGCTTCTCACTAACTGACAACCAGCTACCATAGGTCATAGCTTAAGGGTTAAGGAATCCTATTTCTTCATTATGGTTTTATATATATATAAAGTGTATATATATAATATAAAGTGTATATATATATGCATATATATTTCTTTTCAAGCTTTATATATATAAGCATATATAGATTTCTTAAGCTTAAATATATATATATATTTCTTTTCATGCTTTTATATTACCCTTTGGGTGGTAGCTGCAAATAAATAAAAAGCATTTTGTCCTACCGTCATTTACCTGGATGATGTAATGCCTGGACAGTTCTGAATAATTCTCAGTGGGAAAATCTGAACAGCAGCTCATCAGTTTATTCTTTCCCATTCAGCCTCAGCCTTAGTGTAGGTTGATTTCCTGCTTGTGCCTCCGACTTGCTAACAAGTTGAAATATACAGTAGAAAACCCTGTGTGTCATGAAAGGGCTATCACTTCTATTGGGTTTACCAAACTGGTTTGTTTCATGATGTGAATCCCAGCTAAAACAATACACCTTTTGTGTTAGAACCTTCAGCAGAATTAACGGCAGACTAATCACTTCATCACTAATGCCACTCTGTAGTGTGTTTGAAGATTGAAACAGAAAGAGCTGCATTTATCTCACTTTAAAAAAAAAACAACAAAGAATAGACTTGAAGAAAAGAAATAATATTTTTATTTTTATAACTCTCCTCCCCACACACACAAAAAAGGCCTTTATATGTGGCCATGAGTATCTAAAACGTTTGGTTAGTTACCACACACAGTTAAGCAGGATCAGTGTGTACAGAAAGCCAATTCAGTGTCTGTAGAGTTCTTTTGTAGTTTTCTGTGTGAAGGTTTTTTTTTTCTCGTTTTGTTTTGAGTGTCATTTGCAATTCATTGTCTGTGTTTTCTGAGGTTGGTGTATTCAGCTGTTCTGACCCTGGGTCCTGCACATTTAGCTCCTTGGATACAATCCTCTGACGTTACTGCTGACGCTAGGAAGACAAAAGCCACTGAATATCTTAAGTTATTAAAAAAACGCTTTTGTTACTGTTTGTTATTATAAAACACCTGACTAGAAAGAAAAGCAGCAAGATAAAAGTACATTTAAAGGTGACACATTAACATTGCAACATTTCTCTTTGGACACTGAAATAGCTGCAGAGGTATTGAGTGAAGTCTATATGAAAAATCACAAAAGGAAAGAGGTTGGCAAAGAGAAAGCCCACAACAGATACCTAGGTTTGTAATGTAGACTTAGCACTTTGAGTAGGGTCTCTTTGGATCATTTTAATTCCATGCAGTTTTGAAAGCTAATCATTAAAAGTCACACATTATTTCATTTTAAATATGAGCCATCACTGAAGACTGTAAATGTAGATTCTATGCAGATTTTATGAAATAATATTTTAGTTGCTATTCATCTGTCTGCAGAACAGATATGTAAGACAGTAGCCCTGAATTAATTCACTAAATATTCTAACCAAGCTGGAAAATTTGCTATCTACCATTCCCTACCAACCCCTTTCCCCCTCACCCAACAGAGTGAAGAAATGAAAGAAAGTCATTTTCTGTCACTATGAATTAAAGAATAAAGACTAGCACAAACCACAGAGACTAAAAGCCTTACCTGGCATGTAAGAGAAAGCCAATCCAACATAAAACCTCAGCAGGGAGTGTTTCTTAAATCTTAGGTGCTTTAAGTTATTAGTAAAGTTCAAGTTTCTACATAGCATCTTACTGTGCTTCTTACATAGCACCTCTGTCTTCCATAGAAAAGGCTGTGTGTGTTGTGACAGGGTTCAGAGCAAGAAGTCAGGTGGACATCTGGAAATGCAAGGTCTCCAGGTCACTCGGTGCTACCAGCAGGGGTTGTATGTTGGAGCTGCACTGTGTGTCCTCTCATTGGCACCTGATGCCAAGTTCACATGAGACACAGTTTCATATCCTGCCCGTTTATTAGTTGGCAGTCCTCTAGTGGAACACTTCTTTCAGTCACTATCAGCTTAGTTAATGAATATGCAGCACAGACCTCCCCAGCCCCAGGGGCTTCTCACTTTTCCCCTTCAGCTCCAAACTGCTGGGACTTAGTAGATTTTTGTGTTTTTTAAAACTCAGAAGCTAATGCTTGCTTCTGTTTTTGTGTTTGTTTTCTTTTTTTTTTTCCTCCTTTTTTTTTTAGCTGGCTGGGTGGGGTGCGAACCTGACAGCCCCAGTGTATGGAGCCAGCACTCTAACCATTGAGCTATGGGTCCCCAGCCTTTGTGCTTGTTTTCAAAATAGGTTCTATTTCTAAGCAGATACCCTCTTCCCTTTTATTACCCACTTTACAGGAGGGTAGGATATATTGGAAACAGCTTGGAAAATTCTGAGATATTAAAATCACATAATATACAAAGATCAGAATCATAAACTCAGCTGATAAAATATATATGTATATATACTGAGATCCTTATAAAATTTTATTTTATTCTATACATCTTTCCTACATTCTGTTTGAATTTTTTTAGCATAGTTATTCTTTGTTCATTTTGGGGTACAAAATGAAAAAGAGTCTTGGCTGCAATTACCCCAGGAGATTCTTTTTAGAATTCTATTGATTTTTAAAAAAACAAACAAACTTAAAATCATTGTTGTTATTTTGAGTTTAAGCTTATATGATATTTGCTAAGACTAGAATGGTGGCAATGAATACTTAGGAAGTAAAATTAATGTTTAATGTGTATATCGAATTAGAGGTAGGATAGGTGATATTGCAGGTGATAGAATATTTATTTTTATTATTATTACTAATAATGTTAATATTGGTCATAATGAATGTTGCCATTTATTGAGTACTCAAAACCTGTATATACATTTTTACTTTTAATCACAATAATGACACTCTGATATAAAATACATGCCTTTTTTATCCTGAAAAAGAAGCTGAATTCCAGTTTAGATGAATAACATTTAAAAGGTTATATTATGTCTTCCATGTAATGTTATCTATAAAACTTACTAAAATTCTTCTCAACTGAAACTTCTTTCCTTACTTTTTTCTATCTGCTATGGATCACTATCAGGCTGTCTTTCCTACTAGACTGTAAATTATAACCTTGAAGACAAGGACTGCATTATTTATTACAAGCTGAATATCCCTTATAGGAAATGCTTGGGACCAAAAGTTTTTGGATTACAATTTTTTTCAGATTTTGGAGTATTTGCATATATATAATGAGATATCTTGGGGATGGGACCCAAGTCTAAAGACAATTCAGTTATGTTTCATATACATCATCTACACGTAGCCTGATGGTATTGTTGTATATTTTTAATGATTTTGTGCCTAAAACAGAGTCTGATGCTTTTTTTTCTGTGACCCATCATATGAGGTCAGATATGGGATTTCCCATTTGAGGCATTATGTTAGCATTCATAATGCTTCAGATTTTGGAACATTTTGGATTTCGGATTTTCAGACTTGGGATGCTTAACCTGTACTACAGTTGATCCTTGAACAATGTGGGGTTAGGAGCAAAACAGAAACCAACTCACCATATGGGTCAATGGAATGGAATCAGGAGTCCAGAACTAGACCTACACATTTATGGGCAATTGATTTTCAACAGATTTGTCAAAGCAATTCAATAGGGAAAGAAAAGTCTTCTCAACAAAATAAGATGTCTATATATTTACATAAAAAAAAGAGTATCAATTACTACCTCTAAGCATATAAAAATAACACAAAATGGATTATAGCCCTAAATATAAATGCTAAAAACCATAAAACTTAAAGAAGGAAATATAGGCAAAAATCTTAATGAATTAAGCTTAGATTTCTTAGATAGGAAACAAAAAGTATAAAATATTTTTAAAAATTGGACTTTCTCAAAATTAAATTTTGTGCTTTGAAAAGTACTGTTAAGAATATGAAAATACAAGCCAAAGAATGCGAGGAATTACTTGCACTACCCAAATCTAATACAGGGTGAGTACCAAGTATATATAAGGAACTCTTCAATAAAACAGGGCATGATGGCTCATTCCTGGAATCCTAGCACTTTGGGATGCCGGGGCAGGAGGATCACTTGAGGCCAGAAATTCAAGGCCAGCCTGAGCAACATAGTGAGACCACATCTCTACAAAAAATAGAGAATATTAGTCAGGCACGGTGCCACATACCTTTAGTTCTAGCTACTCAGGAGGGTGAGGCAGGAAGTTGAGATTGCAGTAAGCTATGATAATACCACTGCACTCTACCTCAGATAACAGAGCCCCTGTCTCAAAAGAGTAATAATAATACAAACAACCCAGTTAAAAGATGAGTAAAACAGAAACCAAAACCAAGTATTTCACAAAGGTTTGGAACGATCAATAAACACATGAAACTATGTTCAACATTATTGTTAGGTAAATACAAATTAAAATCACTATGAGATAATACTACACACTCTTTAGAATGATTTAAATAAAAGAGACTGGCTTACAAACTGTCAGTGAGGATGTGGAGCAACTAAAATGTCTGTCCATTGCTAGTGGAAATGTAAAGTGGTATATTCAGTCTGGAAAATCTTTGGCAGGTTCTTGAAGTTAATGATACCCTTACCAAACAACCCAGGAATTCATTTGAAGACACTTACCCAAAGAAATGAAAACACACAAAGACTTGTACATGAATGTTTATAGTGATAGCCAAAAACAGGAAATAGCACAAGTATTCACCAATAGCTGAATGGACAAATAAAATGTTTATTTGTACAATGGACTACTACTTAGCAATAAAAGGAAATGAACTGTGATATACAAAATCATATAGAGAAATCTCAAAATCAAACTAAATGAAATAAGCAGATACTATATGAGTCTACTTATTAATATATCAAATTATAGAAAATACATACTAATCTATAATGATAAAAAACAGATCACTGGTTCCCTTGGGCCAAAGGACAGAGAAAGGGATCTTTTGGTGGTGGTAGAAATGTTCTACATCTTGATTGTAGTAGTGGTTTCACAGACGTTTATGTCTGTCAGAACTCATCAGTTTGAACATTTCAAATGGTAAAGTTTATTATATTCAAATAATGTTAATAAAATAAATTGTGCAAAGGAAGGCAAAAAATAGTTAAATGCATAAAAATTTATTATTTTCAGTGTACATTTTCTAAGCTGTTCACATCCTTACTAACCTTTTTCATCCTGCCTTATAAGAAAGCACTTCTTTACTATTTTAACCTATGTTTATATACCTTACAATGCCAACTTGTGGCTTCTTAAGAAAAGTATTATCAAGAAAATGCAACTTTGTAAGAAAGATTATGTCCTGGATAGTAAGAAAAGGAAGTCATTGAAGACTGTATAGTTAGAGCAAAGTGGGGCAACAGAAGTAGAATGCAGCTCCGAGATTCTCTGTGATTGTACTGTGTATTAGTGTCACTAACAACTGAAAATAGTGAAAGGAGTATCCTACTTTGAACATACGTTTCACATGGGCAAGCTTTATAATAGCCATATAACATTTTCTCAAAAACTGGGAACATAGCTAGTGAGCCATTCATGATTTTTATAAAAATGATGGGGTTCTGATGGCATTTTGAAGTTTAAATCATAGTTTATAAGTCATATTTTAATTTACACACTCCTAAAAACATATATATATATACACACATATACTTGTATTTCTACAAGTTCTTCAGAAAGTCTTTAAAGAAAAATTTTTGATGAGATCATAGCACCTAACATTTTTAAAACTATTTTGCTATGTATCCTTCAATGGTTAGTTGTAATGCCTGAGAATGATGTTCCGGGTCTGATAGCACAATTTATTGCAGGATTCAGTCTCTCACCATTGTTTAGAGGTACAGCCATTTATGCTTCCCTGCTGCATAATAATGCTTCTCTCAGGTTCAGAAGACATGTTTGGCAGCCTGGTGGGACATTGCTTGAACCCTTGTCTCAAGCTGGGTAAAGTACACAGTTGGAGCTGAAATTTCAACATAAATTTTAAATGATTTCATGTAAAAGGACAACTTATTGTCAGTGAACTTTACCATGATCCCAGCAGCAGGAATCTTATTTCTAAAACAGTAAGTGATCTACTGCCAAGTATCCCGCCCAGTTTATTAGTTGGCACTAAAATAACATAAATTCATTGGTAAGTTATAGTGCAAATTTGATAAAAAGTTTCTGATTGGTTTGCTTACTTTTCAACTGAATCTTGGTAAATTTTTTGGAGATTTAAACACAAATACATACTGTCATAAAAAGTATAATGGGAATCTTCAATTTAATTTACTTGACATTTCTTAGACGTCTATAATGAGCTTGGCACTCACTATACTAGGTGTATTTCTTTGGTACTCCCTACAGATTTTATTATTTCTTTTAATAGGAATTGTCAAGAAGTACTGTGTGTTTGCTGCTTGATGAGTTGTCTTTTCATTCTTGAATTAAAATCACCATTGATTTAATGACATGAGTATGGAGAACAAGTTAAGGGAAATAATATTGAGTTTAGTATCTGCTCACTCTGAGCATAACTCCATGAAATGGTGTACATAGGTACTTTTTGTGTGTGTGTGTGAGACAGTCTCACTATGTTGCCCTCAGTAGAGTGCTATGGCATCACAGCTCACAGCAACCTCAAACTCTTGGGCTTAAGCGATTCTTTTGTCTCAGCCTCCCAAGTAGCTGGGACTACAGGCTCCTGCCACAACCCCCAGCTATTTTTTTGTTGTTGTGTTGTTGTTGTTGTTGTCATTGTTTAGCAGGCCTGGGCCGGGTTCAAACCTCCCAGCCCCAGTGTATGTGGCTGGTGCCCTAACCTCTGTGCTGTGGGTGCCAAGCCAGTACATGGGTACTTTTGAGATGTGTGCATGTTTGTTGTATATGTGGAAGATTAGAAGCAAACCTCAAGCTACCTTCTTTCCCCTAACATTAAAATCTGTCCTTCTCAGCCCTTAATGGGAATGGGGGAGCTGAGGGGGTGGAAATACTTAGGACAAAATAAATAGGTTCTGAAGCTCAACAGTAGGGCAAGCCTGAGTTTTCCAATGTTAAGGTCTCTGTGTCGGATTGAGTTTGTGCCTACATGCCCTGAAGACCAAAAGACTTCTAAAGACAGGTCTTTGAACCCCAGTGTGTTTCTAAGGGGAAAAGAGATTCTGATTTCATTTCTAGTTGACAGTGAGCCAGTGTCACCCTTCCAAGGAGAGAAGAGCCCCATCTCTGAATGGGCTGTACCCTAAATTTCTTAGAGGAAGGGATTATGCTTTCCCCCCATTTTATCTCCAGTGTTTAGCCCAGAATAGGTTTTTACTCACTGCTTGATACGTGAGTAGTTAAACAAATGAATAAATTCACTCTTCCCTGCTGTCACTTGAATTCATCTTTCTTCATTCTGTTCCTTCCCTTCTCTCCTGCTTTCTTTTTCATTTGGAACTTTTGTAATAGTTGATTTCTTTTTTTGAAATCTCTTTGTCATGCTGTATAAGCTCTTGCCTGTGAACATGGCTGTTGTTCTCACATTACCTTTCCCCAGCACCTAGAAATGTGCCTGGAGCATAGTAGAACCAAATACAGGATTGTTGACTTACTTGTGAAGCTAACCTGTAGAAACTAGTAGAAATGAAATTAATTATATAAATCCAAACAATTGAAATTATTTTAATTAGTATACTGAATGTAATTTTTTCTTCTTCATAATGATATTAAGTATTAGTGAGAAAAAACTGCTTTTGAAATTTGTTAGTTACCCTGAGAGTATTGCTTTTGAAATGTTTGACCTGGAGATTTTCTTCATTTTAATTAGAGCAATTAATGTGTTTATCTCTATATTCATTGCTACCTAATTAATTCTTATAATAAAATGTTGCATTTTGTTTTCTCTATCAATGAAGGTACCATTGGATACAACCAGAGAAACAGAATTGATACTCTCATGTATCTACTAGCATATCCACAAAAACCCATGGTTAAAACAAAAACCATTGAACTGA
The DNA here is from genome assembly GCF_027406575.1 of Nycticebus coucang. NCBI lineage: Eukaryota > Metazoa > Chordata > Mammalia > Primates > Lorisidae > Nycticebus > Nycticebus coucang. Next base: position 16,413,566 of record NC_069782.1, on the reverse strand, counting down.
TAGAGTTTGAGAAATTGCCAGCTGGACAGAATGCAACAGTTGCTGTCATGAGTTATAGTGGCTATGATATTGAAGATGCTCTTGTTTTAAACAAAGCCTCCCTAGACAGAGGTAAGTGAATTTTCAAAGCTGTAACACCAGAAGATGCCTTCTGTAGAGTTAGACATAAGTATGATGACTATACAAATCACTTGATATCAAAACATTAGTGCCACTTTCAAGAGATTTGAATTTTATATAAACAGGAGACAGTTGTGTTTTGGTGTTGGCCTTTTTTAAAAAAAATGATATTATATTGAGTTAATTTGTTAAATATACTCCTACAAAATCTTTTTTCTTTGTTATAACATTTTATTGGTAACTTGCGGCAGTTCTTCAAAGAAAAAAAGTAAGAATTGTTTATTTTCCATCAGGAATTACAATTTATGAAGTATTTTTTGTGAAGATATTCAATATCAAACCTGTTGGAGAAGGTAGTAGCAATATTTGGGTATAACAGACTATTTTTTATTTCTGTAAGCCCATAATCTATTATACTAGGTTGGGGTTTTTTTTTTGTTTTTGTTTTTATTTAGCCAAATGACAAAAATAAAAATATACATACACAAACCTTGACTTGTATTATTAATAGGTAGTTTTTACACTTTTCTTTCTCAGTTTTTGACAGTTTACTTTTGCAAGTCACCATTTCATGGTTTGTTAGCTATCACCTGATCTGAAGTCTGACTTCTCTATTCATAATCTCTGTTTCTCTCTTCCTCTTTGGCATACCCACTATGCCTTCCCCTTCTCTCTTTGTAGTTGCTAGGCAGCCATAATAGTACTCCTAGACATGTGTCTTTGGCATTAATGTTGGCTGCACTTAATTTATGCCTCTTTTTTTTCTCCAAATGACAACAGCCATGCTTTAAAACTAGTTGTTTTCTTTTCTGATCAACTGGTAACGTTTATGTGGAAATCTGAAGACTTTGTGATGTCTGTCACAAACTCTGCAACCCAATTTAATGATCTGAGTTTACTGTCCCTTAGCTTTTAAGCTACTACCTGTAAATAAAATGTCCATTTGCACTTAAAAGAAAACACTTCTTGATTTCAGGCAGTTCAGACTCACACTCCAGTATATTGCAGTTAATGTCCATTGTATGAAATTTCGGGATCCTATAATGTTTCCAAACCATCTGGCACTCTGAGCCGAGTTTACTGTGGCCATATACAATTTACTAGGAGCCATAATGACTGAGACCTTACTCAAAGACATAGAAACATCTTCATCTGTCTTCTAGTTGTAGAAACTTGTTATTTCTTTGCATGGTCACCTTTATATTTAAAAATTACATTAGAGCAGTGGGATTTTATTTTGAAATCTTCTTTCACCTAATTGATTTTGTAAACTCACATTCTTAGATTTCTGCTTTTGGTAAGAAATTGTAGGTGAAGGATTTTACAGCCATTCATTTATTCATCCCTAATGACATTTAATCCTAAGACATTTTTCTATTTAAGTAAACCCTGACATGGCTGAGGAGATTAGAGAGAGAATCTAGTTTAAAATAACCGCTTAGCCCAAGGGAAAAAGAAATGCAGCCACTGAATCTTAGGAAATGATATTTAGTGTTAGAAGGAATGACAGCTCTTCTGGGTAACTCTGCAGCTGATGAATTTTTGTGAGGGATTCATTGGTTGGATTTTTCCTCCCTGTCGAAAGGTTTTTCTTCTGTCCATTTTGAGTATTTCTTAATGTTTAGATTGTCAGTTGGTCTTAGCCTTATCTGCTAAAATAAATATGATCTAAAAATGTAATTAAAAGTGAACTCTAATCTTTCCAGCAGAGACAAACTATCTCTCCCATTAAAATTACTTGTTTCTCCTTTCATTCTCTTTATTTTCTAGAGAAAATTGATTTTTTGTTTGCTTGTTTGGAACTTCCTCTAAATGCCAAAAATTAGAAAAAGGAAAACTTTCCAGGAAAGGTTAGCAGACGTTAGGTATGCATCAACAGTCACTAGACTTGGTCTATTTCCTAATCTGCTACAAACTTACTGGGTGACCTTGGCCATTTAATTTCTCTGGACCCCCCTCATAATGCCTATAAAAGAGAGGGAGGGAGTAAGCCAAGTATTTTCTCAGGTCCTTTCCAATTCCAATATTCTGTGGCTCTGTGCCCCAAAAGAATGGTGGTGTCACTCTTAGATTTCCCTCACCTTTCTCCAACATGACAAAGGTGTATTCCGTGCTGAAAAATGGTTGTGGAGATTCTAGTGTTTATATGAACACTAGGTAAGGGAGGAGTCCTGAGCCATTTCTTCACATTATCAGATTCTTAACTTGGTTTGTACTAGTCTCAGATTATCCAAATTTAGAGCAATTTTGAGTTTTCTGGGAGGTGAAGTGCGGTGGATTGTTGAATAACACAAATGCATGTTTTCTGACACCCATTTTGTTTTATTTTAGGCTTTGGGCGTTGCCTTGTATATAAAAATGCTAAATGTACATTGAAACGATATACCAATCAGACGTTTGATAAAGTGATGGGGCCCATGTTGGATGCTGCTACAAGGAAACCCATCTGGCGACATGAAATTTTAGATGCAGATGGTATTTGTTCTCCAGGTGAAAGCCTTTAAAAAAAATTTATAATTTTTGGAATTATGAGTCTAATTTATAAGTATTTTGGTAAACAGGGCAGGAAAATATAGCAACCTATAATACCACTACCATTTGGTACTCAACCAGTGTGGTCATTTTTAATGAATTTTCTTAAAGTCTGTTTTCCTATGCCTTACGTTTTTTCATAGCAGTAATCTATGCTAATTATAATTCTCTAGTTAAAGCAGTAATCTATGCTAATTATTATTCTCCAGTTAAATCCTAGAAAAACTACTTTCAGAAAATACTTAGAATAGGATCAAGTCCCTGCATCTATGTTGGTATTTCTTCATTTATGCATTTAGCTTACAAACTACTTTGGAATCTTCTCCTCCTAAAAAAATGTGACTTTATTATAATTACAAATTTGTAACGAATTTTGTTGAAGCAGTCCATAACCCCTGCTTTTATGGGTTTTACAGGATAGTGCAGGAGACTAGCATTGATCAAAGGATCACACACAAACATACAAGCCCTGACAATTAAGTTTGCAAACTCATCCTAGAAAAAGTGCTACATACCTCATTGCTAAATATTACTATGGTCACCTTCAGAGTACTCCCCTTGGAAAGCTATACATTGACACCAGCTGTATACCACCCTTCAAAGCAAATTTGGAACTGTTTTTCTGATGGCCATCAGAGCTGCAATTGTGTTACCCTTGCTGTGCTGAATCTCTTCCTTTCAATATTTCCTTTAGCTTTGGATAAAGAACAAAGTCTTTGGAGGCCAGATCAGGTGGTTAGGAAGGGTATTCTCATAAAATTATTTGCTGTCTCGCAGTGCCACATGAGCTGGTGCATTGTCATGATGCAAAAGCTATGAGTTGTTGGCCAAAATTTTCAGGTATGATTTTTCTAACATTTGCTATGCTTCTCATAGTCAATTGACAATGTTGACACACAATTTGACAAATTTTGCACTGTTTTCATCAGTTCTGCATGTTATTGGCTGCCCTGACCTTTCTTCCATCAGTAACATTTTCTCTTCCCTCAGAAAAACGTTTGATTCATTATTTCTACACTGCCATCTTCTTCATGGCATTATCCCCATCAACTTGGACTAACATGTTACCTATTTCACTTCCAGTCTTACCAAGTTTAACAAGAAATTTACGAATGTATGTTTGTTGCCCTAATTCAAGCTCTGCCATTCTCGCACTACACCACACAAAACAGGCACCAATAATGAACACCACTCCGCAAGGCACCACCACATACCAGTACAAACACAACTATGAAACACTGGTGCCAAGGTTATGAAATCTTACTGAGTTGTTTGTACAATGCTGCCTATATAAGTGCACAGTGGCAAGTTCGCAAACTCAATTGTCAGACCTCAGATTACAACCAGGTTAAGAAATTATATACGTAGCTATCATCTTACAACAAGAGGATTTGGCCAGTGTAGCCTTCCTTAGGGAAGTGAGTTAAAATCTGACGTATTGGTAGGAGTTAACTAAAGAGACAGAGTGTGTATTCTGAGCAGTGAAAGACAGGGTGTGTATTCTAAGCAGTGAGAGAAGCTTATGCAGGTATCCTGGAGCTCAGTAGTTGAAGGATTTGAAAGAAGGCCAGTGTGGCTAAAATGAAGAGTACAGAGGATTGTGGTGAACATGAATGGGGGTTGAAGGTGATAGGGAGCAGACTAAGCAAGGCTTTGCAGCTGTGTTCTTATTTTCCTTATGATCCTAAAAGCAAGGATGTGATCAGACACGCATTTTTGAAATGATCATTCTGACTGTGGTGTGGAGGAAGGATTAGAAGGACACCAAAATAGAAGATAGACCAAGCACCAGGAGCTGTGGGGAAGGTGGAGAAAACATGGTCTTTGGGAGGGAAATTCACATGACCTTATCGGGGTTGGTATGTGAGTGGTGAGTGCTGGATCAAACTGTGGTCCGACAAGGCACACAGTGTGTGTGTGTGTGTTCCCTCCTTCTTTCTGCCTTTGTTTCTTGGGGAATTTCTGTCACTTTTAATACTGGTCAGTGTGGCTTGGAAAATAAGTGCTGTGATAGTACTAAAAGAAGTTAGTTTTTGAGCATACTATGAAGAAATACAAAGCAAAAAATGGAAATAATAGCAAAAACAAAGAAATGTTTTAATTTCCTCATTGCCCAAGTTGGTGGTGACTCACTACTGGGTGAAATAACTATAAATAAAAATAAGTAGTGTAAACATATCCTAACACCCTAAGGGATATATAAAATTGCTATTTACTGAGAGGATATTTCTCTTAATGTGGTCCCCTAAAATAGTTTCTTAATTTTATGCACACTAGGATCTTAATCTGTGATTTTTTTAAATGGCTTGCAAAATTATTTATGGGCTTTGTTGAATTCTAGTTCTTAATGTATAGGTTCATTTTTTTTTCTTTCATTTTTGGATTTCACGGACCAAGTCTTACCACATAGTTTTATGCCCTAGTTATTTTTTTTTTTATTTTTTATTAAATCATAGCTGTGTAGTTATTTTGTTTTTGTTGTTTAGAAATGTAGTCTTACTGTGTTGCCCAGGCTGGACTTAGACTCAGCTTACTGAGTCAGGACTGCAGGTGCAAGCCACTATGCCTGGCTCCCGCACAGCTTTATATCTCACACAGATGATAATGATATGCCTAACCATTTTCTTTTTTTTTTTTCAGGTGAGAAAGTAGAAAACAAACAAGTGCTTGTTAATAAGTCCATGCCCACAGTGACTCAGATTCCTTTGGAAGGAAGTAATGTGCCACAGCAACCACAGTACAAAGATGTGCCTATAACGTATGTATTGATTATGCCTTGGTAATACATAGAAAGGTGAGAAAAAGAGAAAGAAAGGGAGGGAGAAATTACAGTTTATGTCTTGGTGGGTTGGAGACCTAGAAATTGCAATTTAGGGTACTATTGTTGTGAAAACAGCACAGCATAGACTGTGGAATCATGTAGATCTTCTAACTTAGATTTTAAGTGTGGACCAGATAGGCAAGGGTTCCAGGTGGAAAAAAACAGCAAGATAAAAGGCACATGGCAGAAAAGTATCTGGGTTTTGGTGGATCAGTACAGCTTGCTGGGAATAGATTGTAGAAGACTTGGAAATTTATTCTGTAGAGCAGCAGTTCTCAACCTGTGGGTCGTGACCCACAGGAACTGTATTAAAGGGCTGTGGCATTAGGAGGGTTGAGAACCATTGCTGTAGAGAGTGACATGATTATATTTGTATTAAAAAAACAAGAAAACATACTGGCCACATGAGGCGTTGTGATTGTATTTGTTCCCATTTTGTTTTTTTACTTCAAGATAAGATATGTGTAGTGTGCATAGGAATTTGTTCATAGTTTTTTTTTTTTTTTTTAACTATAGTCCGGCTCTCCAATGGTATGAGGGACAGTGAATTGGCCCCCTGTTTAAAAAGTTTGAGGACGCCTGGGGCATCACCAATATACTAGAATACAGCCAGATTCTAGTACTCGTTGTGCTGTGTGTTTTCTTATATGGGTAAATAGAGCATTTAAATTCTTTGAGCCCCAATTTTTTCTTCTGTTCCCTGAAAGATATTTATTAATCTCTGAATTTCCTCTAAGTGCTAAAATATAATAAAATATCATAATATATGAAACTCAGTGAGCTAAGCCAATGATAGTCACTACATTTTGATATAAAAACCAAACTAGTCTGAACATGATGGCTCATGCCTATAATCCTAGCACTTTGGGAGGCTGAGGCAGGAGGATCACTTGAAGCCAGGAGTTGAAGACCAGCCTGAGCAACACAGTGAGATTCCTATGTCTTAAAAAAAAAAAAATGACCCAACCTGGCTGCACATGCCTATAATCCCATCTACTCAGAAGGCTGAGGTAGGAGGATCACTTGAACCCAGGAGTTCAAGACTGCAGTGAGCTGTGATTGTACTACTGCACTTTAGCCTGAATGACAAAATGAGACTCCATCTCAAGAAAACAAAGAAGAGGAAGAAAGAAAGAAACCAAACTAGAAAAGATAACAAGATATCCAACCTAGCCAAAGTAAACCAGGTTACCTAAGTTCAGGAAGTAGGGCTGAGAGTCACATAGGAAAACTGGATTCTTGAGCTATGAAGACAGTTTTAAAAATCCATTCAAGACGCAGTTGTATCAAGCCACTCTGCTGCTTGTGCCAGGATTGCACAACTGAAATAAGCCACAAGCCTTGTTTGCCAGGAGTCACATCTAGTTAGCACAGATTGCCACATAAAAAAATACGGTAATTATCATGATCATAATAGCTTAGTTGAGAACTTAACACTGTATTCGTTACTGTTCTGGATATTATATGTGTGTTTGCTCAGTTAATCCTCCCACCACCCACATGAACTATGTTCTCTTAGTAGCTCTTTAGAAATAGGTGGAAACTGGCCAGGCTTTGTGGCTCACAAAGCCTGTATTCCTTGCACTCCAGGAGGCCAAGCCGGGTGGACTGCCTGAGCTCAGGAGTTCGAGACCAGTCTGAGCAAGGACAAGACTCCATCTCTAAAGATAGCTGAATATTGCGGCAGACTCCGGTAGTCCCAGTTAGTTGGGAAGTTGAAGCAAGAGGATAACTTGAGCCCAAGAGTTTGAGGTTGCTGTGAGCTGTGATGCTACGGCACTCTACCCAGGGTGACCAAAAAAAAAAAAAAAAAAACCAACAAGAAAGAAAAATATGTGGAAACTGGGGCAAGGAGAGTTTAAGTAACTTATAAGGCTCATTTGAAGTATGAAGTATAGGGGCAGAGCTAAGATTTGAACCCATATAGTCTAGCGCCAGTGTCTAATGCTTGCCTGTGGTAAATATAACAGAATGTGGTGGGAGCCATGGACTTGTCTCTGGAGTCAGAACAACAAGGTGAAAATGGACAGTTCTTGCTTGAAGGGAAGAGTCTGGACCCTTGCACTGAGTCCTACAAAACCAAAAGCTATTTTGAGATACAAAGGTGATTATGCCATTGGCTTTTTTCCTGTCCTGAAGGAATATTTCTTTTTCTATTTAAAACTAATCTTCTCTTTTTGAGTTCTTAATTTTATCTACTTTTTTCAAAGACCTTTCTCTGTCTAGTTTTCTTTTTTATCTTCCCATATTTACAACCTGTTTTCTATTGATTCCTTCCCTGCAGGCTAGAAAATGCACTCAAATACGTCTTTTCTTTAAAAGAAAATAAAAGCTTTTTCTGGACTTGGTGTTCCTTTTTTAGCAACCACTCTATTTCTCTTCCTTTCACTGTGAAAATCCTCAAAGGAGAGAGGTCTTTTGTCCATGTTTCTACCTCTGTCTTTCACCTTCCTCTTTACCCTCTGAACTGACTCCAGAAAAGCTCACCAAAGACTTCCTATTTGTTTAGTTCATTCAAGAATTATTTTTTGGGTGCTAACACTAACTACCTTTCAGAGTTCATACCCCAGTGAGGGAAGATAAGGAGTAAATAAGCAAAACCCATAGTTGGTCAGATCTGTCAAATTCAGTGGATTCTTCAGTCCAAATCTTTCTGCAGGCTAAGACTTTGTCTCTTTTGTTTACTTTGTATCCCTAGTGTTTGCCACAGTGCCTGCCACATAGTTGATGAGCAGTAAATAAAATGGTTCTCGAATGAATGAGTGAATTTCATGTGGCCTTTCTATAGCATTTGACACCACTTCTGCCTGGGCAGTGGCTCTTACGCCTGGTTTGGATGGGTTCCCCTGTCCCCAGCACAACAGTCACCCTCTTTTGCTGATGACTACATGTAGACATCTACCTGGTGTTGGCACCACCAGCAGCACAAACGTGACTTCTTTCCTTTACCTGCCACGCACACCAGGCCTGTAGGTCCTGTCTTCTTAGAAGCTGTCTTATCTTCTCCCTCTTTTCTGTTCCTGGTGTTGCTGTCTGGGTCTGGCTCTCTGTTCCTTCCTGGACTATTTATTGATTATTGGCTACTCATCTGCTTTCAGGCTTGTACCTCTCAGTTATCTTCTCTGTGCTACTATCAGGACAATTTTTTTTTTTTTTTGATATAGTGTTTCACTATGTTGCCCTCTGTAGAGTGCTGTTGTGTCACAGCTCACAGCAATCTCCAACTCTTGGGCTAAAGCAATTCTCTTGCCTCTGCCTCCTGAGTAGCTGGGACTACAGGCACCTGCCACAACACCTGGCTATTTTTTGTTGCAGTTTGGCCGGGCTGGGTTCAAACCCGCCACCTCCATGTATGGGGCCGGTGCCCGACCCACTGAGCCACAGGCGCCACTGTCAGGGTAATTTTTAAAAATTATTCCTTCGATCATGTTATTTTCTTGAATAAATAGAGCAAAACGAGTAATTTAATAAAACTTAGAATGTCAATATGGCTTGTAAGGAAGAGCATCCTCAGCATGTCTCTCTAGCCTCCCAGTCACACACTAGGCCCTGTGTTTCTAGGAAGTCACCTGTTACTGTCCAAAACAGACAATTGTAAGTCAGGCCTCACGCATTTGCTCAGGCTGCTCCCTCTGCCAGCTCAGACTTCACCTCTGGGCATACGTGCTCTCTAGGAGTGCTTGGCAGCCAGTCCCTCTCTGTTGCCACTGTTATCCCTAACCCCCAGCAGAGCTAACTATTGTCTCCCTTGGGCCTTTCCTGTTCTCCATACCATTAACACCATTATCACATTTAGCCCCCTCTCTTCCTTAGTGGATTGAAAGCTCCTTTGGCATAGGAATTGTCTCTGTGTGTCCAGAGCCTACTAGGATCTGATGCCTAGTAAACTCTTTTTCTACTTAGTATAAAAAAAAAGAGTAGTTGACAAAACAGTACAGGCAGCCCCCAAGTTATAAGCATCCAACTGACATTTGACTCACACTTAGAAATGGAGGCTGTTGAGGGTAATAGGTAAATATACTTGTTTCAGCTTATATACAAACTCAAGTTAAGCACAAACCTATACAACCTATCTTATCTGTAACCCAAGGACTGCCTGTAGTTAAGAAGAGTAGACTCTTTTTCCCTCCTCAACCGCAGAGTTTCAGGGAAAAAATAGTGGACTCTTAATGTTTGTTGTATAAAAATAGATAAGAGGCAAAATGTGTGAAAAAATTAATAGTGGAAAAGCTGAGTAGGTAAAAGTACTATTACAAAAGTGATTAAGAAGTTAGAGCTGAATTTGACAGACTTCATTTCAAATCTCAGTTCCACTTGGCCTGAGTCGTGTGCCCTTGGACAAGTTACTTAACCTCTTTAATCATCAATTTTCCCTGTCTATAATGAGAAAATAACAATATGGGTCTATTGTGAAGATTAAATTGATTGTGTCTGCCTCATAGGCATAGGATAGGACTATAAAAGGGAAGTTGTAAAATTTGAATTTAATGTTAAAAAATGAAAGTCATTTTTCAGAGCTCAAAATGAGAATGGTCTATGGTAGGCATTAAATTAAATATGACACCTGGGTGATAAGTTCACAAAGGGTAGTTTGAAAACTCTGTTTTAGTGACTTTCTTATACCATTAGCTACAAAGGAGCAACAGATTCATATATTGAAAAAGTAATGATATCTTCAAATGCTGAAGATGCTTTTCTGATCAAAATGCTGCTGAGACAGACAAGGCGCCCAGAAATTGGAGACAAATTCAGCAGTCGTCATGGGCAAAAAGGTAAATTGTATCATCTCTCTACTTGATTGTAAAACTGAATAGGCTAAGGTATTTGTAATAAATGTTTATAACTTCCCCCCTTTTAAAAAAATATGTTTACAAAATTTGATTACCTTGTAATCAAAATTATTCTTGTTTTATTTCTTAAGTCAGCCTGTTTATTTCCATGGTACTTAAAAATAGTGTATATTGTACTTCTCTGTGCCATTCATGGCTCTACTCAAAATTATTATAAATACATTCTAGATGATGTATGTATTGAAGTGTATGTGGTTGTTCAGAAAATAAACAGTATTAACTTTTCTTTTCCTGAAAGATACACCTTTAAGCTACTGTATGTTCTGTTGGGTCATAATACCAAAGGGCGTCAGCATTAGAATTCAGAATTTTTTGCCCCTTTATTTAATAGATGAAGAACTGCAGACCTGTGGGATCAATGGCCAGTCAAGGGTACACTGCTAGTTGGTATTAGAACTTAGGTCTTCTGACCCCTATGCTGTGGGATCAATGGCCAGTCAAGGGTACACTGCTAGTTGGTATTAGAACTTAGGTCTCCTGACCCCTATGCTACGCTTTGTCTGTCTCCTACATCTGATCCCATTGTCAAGCCTCACTCTTTTTATTGATGGCTACTGCTAAGTTTTTCATTCATTTGTGGTTTTATTTCATTTTATCTTCAAGAAACGCAGCATTATATCATACTTGATTAACTCATTGATCATTAGTAGGGTCTCTTTTAGTGAATATATAATCTTTAAAGTGGAAAATTTGTCCAAGGGTTTGAATTTGGCTCTATCTGCCACTTACTTTTAAGAACCGCTGCTGTAGTTTAACACTTATGTAGCATTAACCATGTGCCTGGCAATGTTCTCAGCACATCACATAGACTAGCTCATTTGAGTCTCATACAGTCTCATACAGGAGACAATAAGGTACATACCGTTATTGTCTCTATTTTATAGATGAGGAAACAGAGGCATAGAGAGTTTAATAGCTTGCCCAAGGTCACACAGTTGACCTTTATATGGCTTGCCATTGAAAATCAAATTCTCTTTATTGAAACTGTTTTTCCTTTTCTCTTAGTTGACAGTTGCTGAGATACACCTCTGAGTTGTTTTTGTTCTGGGGTAACCATAGCTTTGTTTATAGTCTGTATATTAATTGGCATAACTATCACCTGGACAAGACCAAAGTGTAATACTTTCCTTATAAAATGATGACACTGAAAGCTTTGCAAAAATGCATACTATAAGAGAATATCCCCATTCTCAATCAGCTTACAAACCTCAGATAACCCAAATCCTACTGTCTTTATCTCATCAGAGTATTGTGCAAAGAGTTACAGACTACCAGACATCTCAATGATTATCTAATGTGTTCTAACTCCATTAAACTTCTGAGGGCAAAGACTGTCCTCATATTCTCCAAAAAGCCTGTTAAAGCCTTTCTTATACCAGACACCTAATAGATAGCAAGTGGATAATGGATGAATATGTGTATGAATGAATTAAAGCCGGAAGAAATAATGAGTAAATTCTCTACTCCTGATGGACTGATTTTACTGTAAATAGTGTGGGAGTACATGCATATGAATAAATAAAACAGTGTTTTCACAAATGAAAAAACATCTGCGTAGTAAGCTGCTATAAATAAAGACCTCTAGGTAAAATGTCATGAAGTCTTTGTGCTATAGCATTTATTCAGACAGTTAAGCTGATAGGGACATTGTTCATTGACAGAAATGGTTTCTAATTTGCGATGTTTTGGTTCTAATTTTCTGTAACAACGGATTCTAGACTTCTGTTCAATGTTAGTGGGGGCTTTGACTTACACATCTTTTACGAAACTGAGGAAATCCTCCTGGGTTTAGCTGACCTTTCACTTGTAGTGAGAAGATTGTATTGCTACTTTTCCTTTTCCAGATGGCTTTTAATCCAATGGTAAAAACCTTCTGATTAGCCTAGATTCCCTTGACAGTCCCTTCTATTACAGCTTCATCAAATTTATTGAAAAGATTGGTGGGGGAAGCAAGCAAAGAAACAAAAAAATACATAGCCTAAGCTTCAACGGAGTAATAGAAGGAATGACATACGACTTATAACTGGCCATAATTTGTATTTTTTAAGTATAATTTTTTATCACATAATAAATGCATATCATAATAAATGCGTATCATAGTAGGGCTGATCATTTTAAAAGGCCAAATAGTACCCCCCCCCAAAAGGTTTGTTTTGTTTTTCCACTGTAAAACATCAGTGTCTGCCTCTCCTTGGCCCAGCTTTAGTTAGGTATAAAAGTCTAGGTTGAAAAATTGTTTTCCCAAAGGATTTTGATGGCTTTGCTACATGATGATCTAGATTCTATTACTGATGTAAACTGTAATGTGACTCTTCTTCTTGATCTTTTTTGTGCCCCATTTCTCTCTTTTCCTCCCTCCTTTCTCAACCCTTTCTTTCAAGCTTTTATTGTCATCTTCTCTTCTTGGAATTCCGAATTCTTTTAAGCCTTTTTTTCATTTCTTGTTCTCCAAAATCAAGTACCATCTCATTCTGCAAGTTTAGTTACTTTAATTTTTGGACATGTTCTTATATTATTTTGTTGCTTATTTCAGCTTCATCATTTTCCCTGGTTTTCTTAGATAGATGTTAAATCTTCCAGGTTGATGCTGTAATTTTTTTCTTTTTCTTTTTTTTTTATTGTTAAATCATAGCTGTGTACATTAGTGCAATCGCCTGTATCCATTCTAAGATGCACCATAGATGTGGCCCCACCCATTACCCTCCCTCCACCAAAACCTCCCCCCTCCCTTCCCCTTCCTTGGCCCTTTCCCCATAGTCTTGTGCTATAGTTGGGTTATAGTCTTCATGTGAAAGCTATAATTTAGCTTCATAGTGGGGCTGAGTACATTGGATACTTTTTCTTCCATTCCTGAGATACTTTGCTAAGAAGAATATGTTCCAGCTCCATCCATGTAAAACATGAAAGAGGTAAAGTCTCCATCTTTCTTGAAGGCTGCATAATATTCCATGGTGTACATGTACCACAATTTGCTAGTCCATTTGTGGGTCGATGGGCACTTGGGCTTCTTCCATGACTTAGGAATTATGAATTGGGCTGCAATAAACATTCTGGTACGGATGTCTTTGTTATATTGTGATTTTTGGTCTTCTGGGTATAAACCTAGTAAAGGAATTATAGGATCGAATGGCAGGTCTATTTTTAGGTCTCTAAGTATTCTCCAAACATCCTTCCAGAAAGAATGTATTAGTGTGCATTCCCACCAGCAGTGTAGAAGTGTGCCCTTTTCTCCACATCCACACCATGCCTGTAAAACCATTTTGTTATGTGGGCTACTCTTACTGGGGTTAGATGATATTTCAAAGTAGTTTTGATTCGCATTTCTCTGATGATTAAGGATGATGAGCTTTTTTTCATGTGTTTGTAGATTTTGCGTCGGTCTTCTTTAGAGAAGTTTCTTTTTAAGTCCTTTGCCCACCCTGAAATGTGGTCACGTGTTCTTTTCTTGCTAATAAATTTGAGTTCTCTGTGGATTCTGGTTATTAGACCTTTATCGGAGGTATAACCTGCAAATATTTTCTCCCACTCTGAGGGCTGTCTGCTTGCTTTACTCACTATGTTCCTGGCTTTTTAGTTTGATCAGGTCCCAGTAGTATATTTTTGATACTGCTTCAATTGCCTGGGGAGTCCTCCTCATAAAATATTCACCCAGGCCGATTCCTTCAAGAGTTTTCCCTGCACTTTCTTCAAGTATTTTTAGTTTCATGCCTTAAGTTTAAATCTTTTATCCAATGAGTCTATCTTAGTTAATGGTGAAAGGTGTGGGTCCAGTTTCAATCTTCTACAGGTTGCCAGCCAGTTCACCCAGCACCATTTGTTAAATAGGGAATCTTTTCCCCACTAAATGTTTTTAATTGGCTTGTCAAAGATCAAATAATGGTAAGTAGATGGATCCATCTCTTGGTTCTCTATTCTGTTCCAGGCATCTACTTCTCTGCTTTTGTGCCAGTACCATGCTGTTTTGATCACTGTGGATTTATAGTACAGTCTCAGGTCTGGTAGCGTGATTCCTCTGACTTTGTTTTTATTGCTGAGTAATGTTTTGGCTATTCGAGGTTTTTTCTGATTCCATATAAAACAAAGTATTATTTTTTTAAGATCTTTAAAGTAGGACAATGGAGCTTTAATAGGATTTGCATTAAAATTACATATTGCTTTGGGCAGTATGGACATTTTAACAATGTTGATTTTTCCCAGCCATGAGCATGGTATGTTTTTCCATCTGTTAACACACGCAACCACTTGCCAGTTTTCCACTGTTTTTGTCCTCCTCTTGGGGTCCAGAAGTCCCTTGCTGCCTCCCTGTATCCTCAAAGGGATGATTATATGGAGATCCCACAGGCCAGAGATGCCTGGAGTCTTGTCTCCCCAGACTCGCTGTTCCCAGTTGCAGGAAAGCTGTTACTCAGCCGCCATCTTTAATCCCAGTGATGCTGTAATTTTTTTAAATATTTTCTTCCTCTTCCTGTTTTTCTTCTGGGAAATGTGGTTAACTTTATTTTGTAGATTTTTTACATGTATTTTAAATTTCTAATTAAATTTTTATCTTAAAAAATTTATATATTTATTTAATTTTTTTAAAAGAGATAAGGTCTTACTCCATCACGCAGGCTAGAGTGCAGTAGTATAATCATAGCTCACTGTAATCTCAAACTCCGAGATTCAAGCAATCCTCCCACCTCAGCTTCCTGAATAGCTGAGACTACAGGTGAATGCCACCACACCCAGCTAACTTTTTTATAATGGTAGAGTCTTACTATGTTGTCCACTCTGGTCTTGAACTCCTGGCCTCAGTCCTCCTGCCTTGGCCTCCCAAAGTTCTGGGATTGCAGGCATGAGCCACCACACCTAGCTTCTAATTAAGTTTAGAAGTTTATTTTATTTTTTTTATTAACTCATAAACACGTAGATCATGAATATATTACTGCATGTATGGGGTACAATGTGCTGATTTCATACAGAATTAGGAGCATGTACATCACACTGGTTAATATAAACCTCATCTTGTTCAATTAATTATTATGTTAAGATATTTATACTCTATACTTAATAAATCCAACAAGTACCCTTGCATTATTACCATAGGTGTGATCCCACCATTCACCCTCCCTCGATCTGACCTGCCCCCTCCTCTTCTACTCTCCTCCCTCCCCTCCCATCCTCTCCTTCTCCCTCCTTCTCCCTCCTTCATCCAAGGGCCATAGTTGTGGTCTGTTCTTCATATGAAAGTGTGTGTGATTGTAAATTGGATTCGTAATAGTACTGAGTACATTGGATATTTTTTCTTCCATTCTTGAGATACTTTACTAAGTAGGATATGTTCCAGCTCCATCCATGTAAACATAAAAGAGGTAAAGTCTCCATCTTTTTTAAGGCTACATAATATTCCATGGTGTACATATACCACAATTTATTAATCCATTCATGGATCAATGGGCACTTGGGCTTCTTCCATGACTTGGCTATTATGAATTGAGCTGCAATGAACAATGTGGTGCAACCTCGTAGAGGAATTGCAGGATCAAACAACAGGGATCTACTTTTAGATCCCTGAGTATTTGCCATACTTCTTTCCAAAAGGGATATATTGGCTTGCACTCCCACCAGCAGTGCAGAAGTGTTCCCTTTTCTCCACGTCCACACCAACATCTGCAGTTTTGGGATTTTGTTATGTGAGCCACTTTTACTGGAGTTAGAGGATACCTCAAAGTGGTTTTGATTTGCATTTCTCTGATGATTAAAGATTAATTTTTAAAGGTAATTTATTCCCTTTGTTTTTTAGAGCAACAAGTATATATTTTTTGTTTTCTTTAAGATTTTTATTTTGGTGAGTTTTTTTTGTTTGTTTTCTCCTATTCTAAATCTTGTTACTATCACTTGACAGATTTCTTTTGCTTCTATTTGTTTAGTGTCTGATTTGTTGTCATTGCTGGAGGCTTTCCCCCAATGCCTTGTATACCCTTGAACCCAAGAAACCATTTGAAGCTCTACCATTTGATCTGACTTATTCTGGCTGCCATGTTGCCAATGCAAAGGCCATTTGCAGTAAGCCAAGAGAGCTGGTTGGGCTGGAAAAGCATAATCATAGGAGAGTGGTGACCAGGGATCAGAGTCTAGACATTTTGAAAGTAAAGCCCCAGGAATAGCTGATGGTTTGGGTGACTTTGAGTGACTCCTAATTTTATCCCCACCTACCACCCACCCACCCCCGTTCTTCACAGATTTAATACTTTGTATCTCTGTTGAGCCTTCTTAGGACTCTGGGTGAGGGCTGAATCAGTTCACCTCTTCATACTTCCTCTGCAGGTACTTAAGTTTACTTTTCTCTTTCTATTAAGTCACTTTTCTTTCTTCTGTTCATCAGTTTTCAAAGCTATAAAATTCTTGTGTTCACTTATAATACTTTGCCCATACTTTCCCCTCATAACATAGATTTATACCTTAATTTTTTAAACTCTCATGTTAGTGAAGTTTGGGGAAGCACTGATGATAAACACGTTTGTTCTGTTCATCATGTTTAACTAGAAATCCATATGTCTATTATTTGGGAATATTCAACACAAGAATGCTTAGTAGTGAATGTGCTCAATTTTTTCTAGTACAGCTTATAGAACTGAAGTTAAAATTATTTAAATAAAAAGTGAGAAGGATTTGTAGAGCACAGATCTTTTTAATCTGCTGATCAGAATCTTGCCTCTAAAGCTTCTGGAGGTTTTGGCTATTTTAACCATTTCTAAGATTGAAAACTAACTTTAAAATGTTTAATGCTAACAATCATCAGTAAAGTTTTAATCACATTTTATCAACTCTTAATTATCTGAAAATAATTCATCTTTTCTGGATTATTATTGTAACTGAGTTTGATCCTTTCTTTAAATGTCACCCATCTGAAGTACAAGTATGATGGTAGCTAGAAGTCAATTATTTGACGTTCTTTTCACTTATAAAAAAATTATAAAGGTTCAAAAATACCAGTGGTTTTGTTAAAGTAATTCTACATATTAATATTAAGTATCCAGGACACCATATTAAGTATCCAGAACTCAGGTAAGAATATTTTAGGTTCACTGAAATAGGAAACATGACCTCAAAGAATCTAGCACAGCACTTTGCATATAATATGATGTCCACTCAATACGTTTGTGAAATAATTCATTAAATAAAATATCTTAAATGTACATTGTTCTCATTGGAAATTGTACTGATATAACAAGCCAAATTAATTATTACCCACATGAGTGTAATTTATTTTTCTTTGTAAATATCAGAAATGGATGTCTCATTTTTATCTGAACCAGGAGTTTCTATACCTAAGACTCCAAGCTCCCCAATCCTCACTGAGCAAACAAGCCCACTAAATTTTTTCCACCAAAATAACTAAATACAGTTGTTCTTAGATATATTCAGGAGGTTGTTTCTAGGACCCCTACATACACCAAAATGTTTGCATACTCAAATCCTGCATTTGGCCTTGATGTACTTGAGTATATGAAAAGTCAGCTCTCCACATATGTGGATTTTGCATCCAGTTAATACTGTGTTTCATTTTGTGTTTGGTTGAAAATAATCCACATATAAGTGGACCTGCAAAGTTCAAACCCATGTTGTCCATGGCTCAGCTGTATATATATCCCCCCCACATGCATCCTAGACACAAGTTTGAATCTGCTTTGACAGCCCCAGAGAAATCCATTTGGTCATATGTAAGTCACTGTTGTGAGCTCAGAACTGTGGCAGGTTTTCCAGGGGATTGAAAGGAAATTCAGCTCTTGGCTAATGACCTTGAGGAGTTGACTATACACCTGTCAAAGCAAAAAGGTAGATACAGAGGGTTACACAGTTAAATACTAAAAACTATATGGAAAAAACCATAATGATAGAGAAATTTAGAGTTTATTGTAAATAGGAGCAGCATCTTAGAGTATGAAATGGCCGTTTAGAAGTCTAGTCTAAATTCATCTTTCTGTGTAAGAGAGCATTGGAACCTAAAAATTTATACCTTCATATTAATTTGAAAGAAAAAAAAGAAAAATTTTTTTAAAAGCGGTTTTTTAGATTATCCTTGGCAGATGATTTTCCACACTGATTGTGGCCTGTAAAGGGAGGCCCTTACTGCTTTCTGAGGAAACCTGTTCTATAGTAGCAACACTCAGATGGTCATCTTGAATCTGAAGTGCACATGCTATAATTTACTGCTGTTAGTCCTGCCCTGTCCAGTGGCCCCTACTGGATGGCCACCCCTCTGTTCAGCATTTAAAGAAAGTCATCAGGTTAAGAAAAAGTATAACAAGCAAAGGTCTTCATCTCTAAGAAAGTGAGCTAGTTTGTCCTTTCTGTGTCTTGGTTTCCTTGTCTTTGAAAGAAAGACATTTTCCTAGGGTTTGTTACTGGTGTGTGTATAAAACAGTGAACATAGGGAATGCAGCACAGGTAGCGGGCAGTAAGTGTGAGCTGCTATTAGGTCTGTCCCAGGTCTTTTCTGACTGGATAGGCAGCAAAGGAAGGCTTAAGAGACTAAATGGGTTTGGACTTGGGAAGCTTTGAAAAAGATGTGAAAGAAAAATGGGGGGCAACAGAGAAGAGCAAATCAATGGACTTGTTGATGAACTGAAATAAAGAGAACAAAAGAAAAGAAAGAGGCCACAGAGATTGCGGTTTTAATCCTTATATATCGTGGCACCATTCACAAAGCAATTTTGTGTCTCATTGACTTGAGATGATGGAGGATCTCTCTAGTACTTACATTATCGATTAGTTCATCTACTTGTAGAGCTTTTACTATGTACCAGGCACTGTTCTAGATACTGGAAATACAGGGGTAAACAAGACAGACAGAAAAGTTATCTTGGGGGAGAAAAAGGAAAAAAAGTAAACAAAAATATAAACACAGTAATTTAAGGTAATAATAAGTGCCATATATGAAGAATGATGTAAAAGAGTGGCTGGTTCGGGGGTGTGGTGTTGGTGGTAATTCAGATCAATGATCAGGAAAGACCTCTTGAAGTAACATTTAAGCTGAGACCTGAAGGATGTAAAGGAGCCAGCAAAGCAACAGTCTGAGAGAATTAAGTTCTAGGCAGAGAGAAGCATTATGGTAAAAGCTCTGAGGTGTGAATGAGCTTAGTGTATTCAACGAAGAGAAAAAAAAGGCCAGTGTGGCCAGGCACATATGTATGCCTTAGAAAGGGCAGTGTATGAGACTTTGTGAGAAAAATAGGATGGGGCACATCCTATAAAGTTTTGTGGCCAAAAGAAGGAACTTGGATTTTATTCTAGATATACTGAGAACCAATAAGACAGTTGGATAGCCAGTGTCTCAGTTTGTTTTCTGTTGCTGTCACAGTATACCACCAACTAGGTAGTTTGTATAGAAAAGCTTATTTGGCTTATAGTTCTAGAGGCGTAGAAGTCTAAGAGCGTGGCGTCTGGTGAAGGACATCCCATGGGAGATAGACAGAAGGACAAGAGAGCTCACCACTCTTGCACTATCTAAACTACTCCTGTGATGTGGCATTAATCCATTCATGAAGGTGGAAACCTTATGACCTAATCACCTCTTAAAGACCCCATATCAATTAAATCTCAAGAAGAGTTTTGGTGGGGACATACAAACCTTAGTCATGAGTACGAGCAAGGGAGTGACAAAATCTAACTTACATCTTTAAGAGCTGTATTCTGTATAAACAGTAGATAAAGAGGACAGGGAGGGAGGCAGGGAGATCATTCCAGTGGTCCAGGCAAAAGAGTGGTGGCTCAGAGTAGGACAGCAGCAGTAGGAAGACGGAGAGAAGTGAGTGGTTTCTGGATGTTCTCTGTGTCTACAGCCAAACCACCCTGAACGCGCCTGATCTTGCCTGGATGTTCTCTGGAAATAGAGCCAACAGGAATTTCTGATGGCTTAGTTGTTGGGAGAGGAAAAGATAGAAATTGAGGATGAGGTTTATGACATGAACAGCTGGTAATGCTATTTACCAAGACGAGAAAGACTAGGGAAGGAATAGTTTTCAGGAGTTAGGCAAGGGCAGAGGTCAAGAGTTTGGGCCTCAGGTTTGAGATGCCTATTGGACTCCAAGCGAAGATGTTAAGCAGACAATTGGGTATAGACTCAGGAGCTCCAGGGAGAAATTAGGGTGAAGGAAAAAATTGAGGAATCATCTACATGTTGTTTATCCTCACACCTTTAGTATTTTACTTTTTGCATATTGATAATTTATAAGCATTTTCATCTAAATTCCATCCTTTAACCTGTATGGATCTAGGTCGTGTTTTTATTCCTACCATAAAGAATAAGGAAATTGAGGCTCAGGTGGGTAGCTTGCCTACTACAGGTAGTGCTGGCAGAGATTTGAATCCAGCTGTTTTATTCTGAGGGTATCGCCCAGTCTTTTAAATGTGGTTAAAGGTGGCTTTTATATCTCATTATCACCCTGCCCCAGATTTCTAGAGATTTCTCCTTGGAAGAGGCATAGACTTTCCTGAGACTCAACCGCAATACTTCTTATTATTATTTTCTGGTTCCTCCTTAAAATGAGCATCTTCTCAAAATTCCTATTTTTCCTGGATATGCAGCTTTACACCTGCCACCAATCCAGAATAAATTCTATGCACACAAACCTTGATCCAGAAAAGCCTGCCAAACCCTCATATTGAGAGGAACTCCTGAAATAGAGCTGTGAAACACTCCCCATGCTCCTTCTGCAGTTTGTCTTCTGGTCAAGTTTTAGTAGCCTTGATTAAAATTCAGAATCTATCGAGACTTCAAATAGATATAAAAGGACTTCAACCATTCTCCCAGTTCATCTGGCTAGATATATTAATTAAAGCCAAAAAAAGAGGGGCACTTGAAGAAGTTACGGCTAGTTTATGTGCAGGGAGCCTAGCTGGCAGGTGTCTGTAGGGAACCACACAGTACCCCAACCCTTAGTGTGGGACTCAAGGAGAAACTGGATCAGGCTTAAAAGTGAAACATGAATGAAACAGAGAATGTGGTACACAGCGTCAGTTATGCTATTTGTATTTGTCATGACATGAGCTAATAAAAATGTCAAAGAGTGAAGGCTATGTTAACCAGTTTGATATAAGCATTCCAAATTGTATATAAAATCAGCACATTGTACCCCATAAATGCATTAATGTACACAGTTATGATTTAATAAAAATAAAAAAGTGGTAAAATTAGGGGAAAAAATGTCGAAGTATTGTGAATTTTCAGGGTCTGTGTGTCATACCACAATTCCTATAGTGATTTCTTTTGTTTCTATTTTGATCCAAACACAGACCAGACAGAGTAAGAGCAATGGTTAATTAACTTAGTTTTCACTCTTGAAATGTATGATAGAATTAGAAATTGTTATTTTTTCCTTTACAGCATAACCTGCAAGTTGACGCATATGTATTCTCTATGAGAAAATTTAAAAATTATCTTGATTTAGTGTACTTTTTTACATGTTCTTTTTCTCTCTTCATTTGGAGCATTACATTTGTTGCTCTTGGTGTTCAGAAAATAACATGTCCCTGCATATTACCTGATTTTGTCTTTTGTTTTGTTTTGTTTTAGTTCAACAGAGCTATTGTTCAGGATTCTTTTTGTACATGCATGGTGTGTAGATGGTATTTCCATGCCTGGTGCCTCTTAAAATATCCTCTAACATTTAGAGGAGGCTTGGAAATTTGGTTTCGTGGAGCTTCTATCCCACTCAAGGCTGATCACTTCATAGGCTAATTGGTAACTACATGAACAAATACGAAGAGAAGCTAAACGGGTGGTCATATGCTATGTATGATAAAAGAGCTGGTGCAGAAGAGTGAAGGGGGCAGGATGAGCGAGTAAACTGGCGTAAGGGAAGCAATGCTCAGTAGATGGAGTCAGATCAATGCAGTGTGATGAGCAAAGACTGAATGCAGTTGGTAAAGTGAAAGTGATTCACCAGTCACGGAGGGGACAGACTCAGTAAGCACCAGCACCTTCTGTGATATCCGGATAGGGGATGGTTAAGCTGAGAGAGCCAAGTGTTGAGGAAGGAAAAGTATTTTATGAAGAAGTTGGTGTCACAATTAATATAAAGACTACTCTGGGCTCAGAAGCAGGCGGGATTCACTGACAGCCTACTTTGAAATGAGGGAATTTCAATACAGTCTACTAATGAGACATTCAAAGAATCTTAAAAAAGTACAGCTGTCCTTTGGATCTTTGTGAAGTCAGTTATGTATATTACCAGTAAATGTCCAGTGAATCAGCTCCACCCTGAAGAGCCAAGCATTTGATCAAGAATCTCTACAGTCATTCCTCCTAGTAGTATGCAAAACACTAGCAAAGATGAGGTATGTATGGCAGTATGTCAAAGTTGTGAATTTGTTGTATTTATCTTCAGAGTCAGCTGGGCGGCGCCTGTGGCTCAGTCGGTAAGGTGCCAGCCCCATATACTGAGGGTGGTGAGTTCAAACCCGGCCCCGGCCAAACTGCAACCAAAAAATAGCTGGGCGTTGTGGCAGGCGTCTGTAGTCCCAGCTATTCGGGAGGCTGAGGCAAGAGAATCGCTTAAGCCCAGGAGTTGGAGGTTGCTGTGAGCTGTGATGCCAGGGCACTCTACCGAGGACCATAAAGTGAGACTCTGTCTCTACCAAAAAAAAAAAAAAAAAAAAACAGAGTCAGAAAAGTCTGTTTAGTTTTGCTTTGAATTTATTTGAAGAGAAGTAGCATATAAACCTTGAAGTCTCGATCTCCTTTACCAGGTGTTCTAGACTTCTAGATCCTGAAAAGTGAAGCCATGACTTACAATGATGTTCCAAAGGGGAACACGAATCTGGAATGTTCTATGTTTTCTCTTCGTATTCTCATCAGTTTTATAGAGTTAAGGCTAGGAAGAGAGACATTCCCATATAATACTGATTGGGATTATGATTGGAACTAAACTTTCTATTAAAATCAGAATAACTTAAATAAGCCTCTTTAATTTCAATATAAATTCTAACAGAGGGAACTCTTCAATGGCAAATATTTTTATCTTGATCCTTGTTTTCTCTGATGATTAGTGCATGTATTAGAAGATTTCCTACTCCTTTTTAAAAATTCTTTATCAAAAATGTCTGACAGTCTGAGGAATTCTCAATTTCATTTCCAACAAACCAAATTATTATATTTCCAGATTTTCCCTTACTTTTGCTGCCATTCACAATGAAGGAGGAAAAAGTAGAATCCTTTGATGTGAAGAGAGAAAAAAAAAGCAATATATCACTTCCCTGAAAGAACATTTCTCAGTCTCTCATGTGAAAAAGGATTAGCACCTCCAACAAAGCTCCTGTAGATCACAGAATCAGGCATCAATACCAAACAGTATGCCTAAGGAGAGGAAAAACTGTATTTGAGCAAGAGTGTTTGTCCTGGCAAACAGAAGCTTTTTAATAACTGCAAGACTGAGATAATGGCATACACTCCTCAGTGTCTTCCCCTAATTCCTTAAGGATCAGACAGCTAATTTAAATAAAGTAAAGTCAACCTTTCTCTTAAAGTAGAAGTCTAGTCTTATCCAAATGTACTTTTTTCATTTAATGGTTAGTGTATCTATCTTTGTTTGACAAAGACTAACATATATCCAGATAAAATCATTAGGAAGATGACCCTCTCTTATTCCAAAAAAATTCCATTATTAGGTCACTTGCTTCCATTTTGCATTAATAAAAGTTATTCAGTAACCTACTGGGTTTATTTATTAAGATTTTGATTAAATGTTTCTTAGAAGAAAAGGAAACCTACCTTGACTTCCTAATACATTAAAGAATCCTTTTACAGTAGATACAAAGAGGTCATAGAACATAAGAAAATGTTAATTCATGTGCAGTGGAAATGCCAAGAAAAACATTTATTTATTAAACAAGTTTTGATTAAAAACTTTGGTTTTGCTAGATCTTCATTTGTTATTTCTTTTTTCTGTATTATGTTTTCTAAAATTGAGAGTGAAAAGACCCAGGTACAAAGTAATAATAATAACATCTTGTACTCATGTAGCACTTGAGACTGTCTAAAATCCTCTCTGCCAGTCTGAAGCTTCAAACAGTCTGAATATCTTTGGCTCCCTACTTTGCTTGATCCTGCTTGAATGGAAGTTTCCAAGTGGGAGGGGCGAAGAGGGCTGCTGGGGCTAACAGTATGATTCTCAACGTAAGGTATGTGATGCCAAGCAATCCGTCAGAGTCTGGGTCCAGAAACAAACTCCATCAACTGTACTTTAATGTTACAAGTAGTAATCAGGATTCTTTTTGCCTACAAAGACACCTAAATGTAAGAAAATTTTATTGAATTTACCTTTTTAAGAACAAATTTTGTTTCCAATAGCTAGCCAGTAACCCTCTGACCTTTCAGTAAATATCCAACTAAAGCTTTGAAATTAGAGTATTTAGTGTTTTATGGCCCAGAATAAAAATCTCCAATTCTGTTTCCAAATAGTGTAGCCTCAACACATTTTATTAAGCTCTTGACACATTCAGCCGTGTGTATTTTGTAAAGTTCCTATGGTTATTGTTTTACAATAGCTGCTTCCAGAAGCATTGTAAGGGTTTCAATTAATCAGCCCTTTGTGTGCTTCAGACTATGCAAATTTATCACATCAAACCATTCAACTGCTCATGGGAAAGCCGTGTAAAAACTGTATTGTCTTCTAGCGCCTCCTCTCATTTAGAGTGATGTTTTAATAAGAAAGCTAATCAAGTTTTCTTATGCATTATTTATCTGTTAACATGTAAGGAAGAGCCGAATTAAAATTATGTCAACGGGGATATGGCAAGTGATGTGATAGATCTGGAAATGATTCAACAGCAGAACAAAGCTCATATGATTCAACAGTTTTTGTCTACTCCCTTCCCCCCTGGGATTATTTAAGGTGGTGGTGTGAAAACTAAAAGAAAGTTAATTTGATAGCTGGAAAGGGGAGAGGAAAGAAAGGAGTAATCACCTGTGTTAGCCTTCATGTTTTGATTTAAGAGATTTTTATTTCTGAATGTATAAAGGCTTATTGAGATGAGTTTATTCAAAGCAAACCATTTCTTAATAGGAATAGTCCAACTTGAAAGCATTCCTGCTGCTTCTTTGGCCCCATTTACCACCATATTCATCAGCAGTAAATTACTCCTTGCTAGAAATCTGCTGCCTCGTGCCCTTCATAAAGGTCTAAAGTTATCAGGAGACAGAGTCTTGGTAATGTTAAATGACCTGAACAACCCATGAAGGAGTAAGCTTCTTCTGGTCTCTTCAGCCAAAGTTAGTGCAACTGCAACTGCTCCTTCTATTCATTAAGTTGGTCTCCTTTGCTTTGTTAGTTTGCTTCCTGCTGAGAGTAATTAGGTTTCTTATATAATAATAATTCCTTGTATTTAGATGCGGCCTTTCTCTAAGGACCTTAAAGTACCTCTCAGACGTTAGCTCATCTGTTCTTCTAATGCAATTGCCTCATGAGATAGGTGCTAATTATTCCTGTTACAAAGACCAAACAACTAAGGCTAACCAGAAAGTGGTGCTTTCCCCACACCCCCAAGGTGCCACAATATCAGTTGAACAGCTCTGACTCAAATTTAGGTCACCTGATTCCTTGATAGCCTGCCCTGCATAAGTCTGCAGGTCCAAGGGGTGATAAACTCTTTGCAGATGGCATTCCCCTTCATTTATAAACCTCGTTAATACTGGGCATTGATAGTGTTCACTCCGTTACTGAACACAGGCCTCTTGTACTGTGACTGCTAGAGAAAAATCACAGCATCATTCACCATTCAGTGCAGAGTGTTAAGGCAGAATAGTCTTGTCTAACAGTTAAGTGTCTGCAGAAAGTAACAGTAGATGAATCTAATTAGTATTATTTCAGCATACCTTACTGCCAGATGCACTCCACACCGTTTAGACTTTTAGAGCCTTAGCATGTGTTTTAATTTTCAGTATTTGCTCAGATCACTCAGCGTAAGCTGCCTCTGCCTTTCTTGAGTTGAGGCCTGAACCTCTTTGTATTCTCACCTCCTAACAGCACTTGCTACACAGCATATGCTTAGTAATTGAAGGAAGTGATTCTTTTTTTCCTTTCCTCACTTGGAAAAGGAAGAGTAATAAAAGATATATATATATATATATCAACCTCAGACTGGTAAATTTAATCCAAAAGTGGTTACACATAGAAAGTATACTTGCTCAATAAAAATTTTAAAATAAAAAATTAAAGTTGGTTGATATTAAAATGAGACCTGGCCACCAACGAAATCAAAAACCATTTACTGGTAAGGTTTCAACACGTTGAAGTCACATCAGAAACAGTTCTTGAACTAAAGATGTTATTATAGTTGTCTTCTGCAGTTGCCATTTGCTTTCCTGTCTTCGATATGGAACTAGAATCCTTTAATTTTTTCTTACCTTTTTCTCCTGTGTTTTTACCTTTTATCTTTTTTTGTTTTATTTAAACTAGCCCATTACACAGAGCCAGTACACTGAAACAAGTACTTTTTTTTTTTTGTGGTTTTTGGCCGGGGCTAGGTTTGAACCCGCCACCTCAGGCATATGGGACCGGCACCCTACTCCTTGAGCCACAGGCGTCGCCCGTGAAACAAGTACTTTTAAAAGGCCAAAAAATGTTTTTTTAATAAGTCAGTCAGTTCTTTATCATTGGAAATACTTTTTAGGAAAGTCAAATGATTCATGAGATAAACAGGACTTTTGCTAAGTAAACTTATTCGTAAACAGTTTCTGTGTAGTTCTGTGAAGCCAGGAAAATGGAAATAACAATTTGGTATAGGTGCCTGCAATGTCTGGAACATGACACATGAAACTGTGGATGCCAGGCCTGGATTTGCCTTTCCTGAGTGGACTGGCAGTCAGCCTTCTAAGACTCCCTAAATTCTTCCTCTTTGCAATTTGAAATCGATTGATAGTGATGGGATAATGTTTCATTGAATGGATGTCCGCAGCTTTTCTGCCCTCACTTTCTGTGATTCCAGTTTTTCCTTATTACCCGTTTGCATTTGTTAAAATTTCTATAGTAGAGTCTGTGGTCTAATTCCGTGTTGCCCCATGAGTACATTAAGTGATCCTGGGCACATTAAACTGGTGTATTTGCATTTTACTGCCAGGAGGTTGTGCTGTAAACAATGGGATTGAGACACCAGCATGAGCCAGAGGATGAAATTTTATTTTAAAATCTGAAATGCTGTGTAAGCACTTAAGGTATGAATCGGTAATTGTTTCACAACAGCTTCCATTAGATATGGTTTATTTGTAGTCCATCCTCTTTTCAAGGATCCAGGGGAGTGTTAACACACTGAAGCATATTGCATATCATTTACATTTTTAAACCAGTATTAAAGGAAAATGACCATAACTTTTAAAACTTACAAATATTGGAATGGACTTTATGCCTCTGTCCCTCGAGAAAACACAGTTCTAAATTTGTCATTTGAAAACAAGAAAAGAAACCTTCCCCCTTTGAATAAGGGTTTGAATAATTCTGAAACAGAAAAATAGCACTAAGAAAAGAAAAGTCTGGTGCTAAGATTGAGAACTCCCTTTTACCCTTAATGAATTCAGTAAAAATACAAACTTTTAAAAATCATCTGTCTAATTTGAGATTCGAGATCATCAAATTCTGTCTAAATATTTTGTTTTAACTTCTAAGCTCATTATGGTCTCTTTGTGCTAACTTGTATTAAAATCTGTCAGCTATGACTGGTCTCATAAGCACAGTCAGCGGACCAGAATAAGTTAATTATTTACTTGTGTCACTAGTGCTCTTCATCTAATGAAATGCACAGCTGTGTCAGATCTGCAGTTGGATGTGTAGCGTCCATTGTTCCGCAAGTCAGCAGAGGGTAGAAGCCGCAGTGATGGAGAGCCCTCAGTTCTTTCTGCTGTTCTGGCTTTCTGTGTCGATTTCATGGATCTTTTATCATTCACTTTCACACAAAACAAACAACACAGGGCTGTCTGCTATGGGAACCATCTTGGCATATAAAAGGGTTTTCAGAGCCTAAAGTAATTTTAAGTTAGCTAAGATTTAATTTTTGGCTTACAGGTGCCCTTGGTTCAGATATATCCAAAGCAGTTCCTCCAATAACAGAATGAAAAAATCCAAAAGCTACTTACATGCACTTTTTAACAAAATGTCAGAAAAGTTCTGATAAGAAAACAACTTCTCAAAAAGGAAGCTTTATATACTAAATCAGATTTCAAGCAAAGTTATTGGAGATTCACATTTCAGGGGAATGAGCATTTTTTTTTTCATTTAATAATATAAAGTTGAATTTCCTTGATAAAACTTGTCAATTAAAACTAAAAACACAAAATACAAGTCATCTCTCTCCGGATCTTCCCCCAGTATAAGTATGTCACGCTTCCTTGGTCAGTTTCTGTACCTCCCGCCCCTTACTTCCACCTTCTCTGGTTGGAGGGTGGATAGGCAGCTTCCTCCTGAGCAGACGCCGGCATCCCTCTGTGACCTGCAGCTTAAGGGGTGCCGAGGTTTTTCTTTGGTTTTGTTTTTAAGGGGTGTAGTTGAACCTTCCATCTCCTCTCCTCACCAGCCAAAATTACATTCTCACCCAAGCCAGTCCCAGGACAGGCCCCTTTAGGAACTGCCGTTTTTAACATTTTGTTCACTGCTAAACAATGTTGTTGTCGGTGCATGTAGATTTACAATTTGATGTCTTTCAAAGTAGATTTCCCAGTAACCCTAGGGTTTTGTCAGATAATTTCAGTGTGGATAAGATGGATTTTTGGAGGGAAGAAAGAAGGGTCACAAACTGCTTGATTTAAATTCTAACACATTGTAGCTGAATTTAAAATAAGTGAACTGAATGATTGCTTCTGTTCTTCCTGTAGGAAAGCATAAATTCTTTATAATAAACAATACCATTTCAAGTAAAAAGCCAATTAAAGTAGCTACATGCTCTAGAATTCAGCTCCACAAGCCTAATAACCATATTGCAGGCAGCCACTAGACGTCAACTGTTAATAACTGATATTAAATAGGCAAGTGGCATTCTTTTCCTTAGACTTTGGCTATTGGTGATTATGACAAATCACAAAAAATTTATTTTAAAGTAGTTTGAGGAATTATGTAAAAGTCAAACTGAGGAATGAAAAATTTGAGTGGTTTCTTTTCAATAGGTGCAGATGGTTAATAACAGGGAAAAGGAATTTTATCTTACTATAGATAGAAAACCATTTCTTTCTTACTCCAATGCTATTCCCTAGTTTTCTGATTCTAAATAATAGAGATTTTAGTTAATTAATCTAAATTCTAGTTCTTCTCCTTCCAAGAAAAATAAATCAGAGGAATTAAAAACTAGCAACAAAATCTCTTCCAGGTTAGAATAATATTAAGGGAGTAATAAAGTACACTTAATTTGAGAGAATATCAGTAGTACATAGAATTTGATAGGGTTTTGTTCTGTTTTCATTCTTAGAATTCCATTTCTAATTCTAGCTTCTTTTTAAGAGTGATTTGGCATTTAATTTTCTTGTTCAACTTTACAAGTTCAATCAAAGATCACTTTTCTAATGTGCTGTAAGCTATAGGAATTAAAATTCCTTTAGGCAGTTTAGACTCAGCCATGGAAGCCCTGGCAAAAATCAGCCAAGCAGCCAGAACTCTGCAGCCAGTAGGTAGACCTATTAGCACATCAGCAACCCAGAGTACTTGTCACAGTTTTTCTAAGTCTGTGTTTTAAGCACACCTCTCATTCAATCATTTCTGTGTGTGTTAGTCAGACAACTTGATTCCTGTAATTTGGGTATAGCAGCAGATCACAAACTTAGCTGATGAGGACCAAAACTACTGTTGAAGTAAAGCTTCAGGGACATCGACAGCCCCAGGACCTAGTGACACCTCTACTGTTCAGTCTCCATGACACAGGAGGGTGGGCAAGCAGCCTGACAGCACCATTGTGTGTCATGCTAGCAGGACAGTCCGTAGGCTGCAGTGCCTTTATGCAAGGAGAGTCATTTTTGAACTGTTTGTCTAGCAGGATTGTTGGAAATTGCTTTTGTTACTCTTGGTAGATATCAAGGGGAATGTTTTAGAGCAGTGGAAATAGAGATAGCAGTAGGGAGATCCCAATTAAGTACTATATTCTTCCTCTCTGCCAATTTGCTTTACATGGCATGAAATTTTCTCTCCCCCAGGTGTTTGTGGCTTGATTGTCCCCCAGGAAGACATGCCATTTTGTGATTCTGGCATCTGTCCGGACATCATAATGAACCCACACGGCTTCCCATCTCGAATGACGGTAAGTTACCTTTAGATTTTTCAAAGATGCTGCCTGTGAGGAAGAAAGCAGGCAGTTAGTTTGCTTATAGTGAGTGGACGTGATGGGACCCTGAAGCTGATTTTAGGAAGAGCCCTTTGACCCCTTGCCAAATAAACAGATCCTAGCCCCTAATAGTTCTGGGCCACTCTCCTCTACAGAGAAAATGAGGAACATGTCTGCACTTCCCTTCCAGAGCAGAGTCTTCTGAGTGATGAATTTACCCTTCAGCAAAGAGATCCCTTTGTATCAAACCTCAGTGGTTCTCTCGTTGCATATTCTTTGCAGTCCTGGCTCCACCTCTGACCAGCTGTGTGGCCTTAGACCACTTGTTTCATCTCCCCCATCTGTAAAATGAGGAAATAGTAATACCTACTTACAGGGGGATTGAGAGGTATAAAATTAGATCATACATGTCAAGCTTTTTCAACAAAGTCTATTAATACAGTAAAGGATCAATAAATATTGCTATTAATTTATCACTATTATCAATAGTGGTAGTCTCATATTTTTTGAGGGGGGGAAGCCAGAGATAAATCAGCGAAGAGAATCCTATGCGCAGGGAGGTACTCAGTATAATCTGTTCACATCCAATAGGTGGGAAAGTTAATCGAGCTGCTGGCTGGCAAGGCTGGCGTGTTGGACGGCCGGTTCCACTATGGCACTGCATTTGGAGGGAGTAAAGTGAAGGACGTGTGTGAAGACCTCGTTCGCCACGGTTACAACTACTTGGGGAAAGACTACGTGACATCTGGCATCACAGGGTAAGTGTGCCATTTAAAAGAAAAAGAATGGTTTTATTAGGATAGGAGATAAGATCCCCTAAGATATACTCCTTAAGAAGGATACCTTGAGGTGTAAGCATTAAGGATTAAGCTTTAAGGAGTAAAGCTTTATTCCTTTAGGAAATCTGATATCAAAAAATCCAGATTTAGAAAACTGATAAATTGAGGAGTGCTGTTTATACTGGTATACATATAATTTTAAAAGTAGAAAAGATTTAAGTTACCAAAATGACTTCTATCCTACTTCTAAGGAACACATCAGTTGTATATAAAGCAAAGGTTTTCCTTAACTGTTGAATATTCTCTGCATTCAGATGATGAGTATCAGATAATTAATGCTTTCACAGATAGCCCGAATCCTAGCATTTGTGTATTTTTTTACTAAAGATGTGTTAAATATCTATTTAATATGTGCTAGGCACTGAGTATATACCAGAAATATATACCCTGACCCATGGAGCTGACCATTTAACCGTGTCACTAGACATTAAAAAATAGCAAACAGAAGGTAACTTTTCAATAAGGCCTACCATGACTGCCTAATTTAAAATTTTAACCCAGTACTGCCCATTTCCTGCTTTATTTTTATCTGTAGCACTCCTTGTTATCAAATATACTACATAATAATACTATATAATCCTGTTGTCTATCTCTCCAACTAGAGAAAAAGTCTGGTCTGTTTTGTTTAGTTTTCTATTTCCAGTGCCTACCTAGCACAGGACCTGACACACAGCAGGTGCTGTATAAATACTTGTTACCTGAAGGAATGCAGACAAAAAAAAAAAAAGTACAAACAGCTTTCACCAAAACGAAGACTAAGAATAGGTTAGATGATCCCTGTGAGGAAGTGGGTCTTTAAGCTAAGATGTGAAGTATGAGAAGGATATAGGCCGTTTGAAGGGTGTTTATGCTAAAGAAAAGTATGCCAGGGAAAGAGGTTGGGAAGTTCAGGGCGCCTGAAAAGGCTAGCTTGGCTAAAGTATAGAGAAGAGACCTTGCTGGCAGCCTGAGGTAAAGCTGGAGAAGGGAAGGAGCCAGGTCACCCAGGCAGAGCGTGGGATCTTCCTATTAACTGGTGAGAAACAAAGGTCTCTAAAATTCTTGTGAGCAACAAGCTTTAGAAACTTGAATCATATGTGCTTTTAAAGGATTAAATCAGTTACTTAAAGGAAGACACACTTAAGTGTTTATATCAGGTAAAACTCTAGGACATAGTTTATACCCTTCTTCCAAGGTTTTAAGACACTTGAGCACAAGTAAAACTCAGCATGAAAGCATGTGTGAGGACAGAGCTTGATTTTGGTGTTGCAAGGAGACTTCCAGGTATGATTTAAATCGTTAAAATCTGTATCTTTTAGAATTATAGAGTGTTTTTTAAAATAATTTTTCCAGACCATAGTAATATGGATATCTTTAGTTGTATCATACTTGAAATGTTACAGAAAACCATGTTACAGGAAAAGACACAGTTGTCATTGCTAAATTGACCATCTTAGTCTTCATCTCTCCACCCAGAAATAATGCAGATTTGACCAGAAGGTGTACAAAATCACAGAGGCAATTTGGTGGACCCTCTTGAACTAATTGGAAGGTTGAGTGGGTATATTCTGCTTGCTGTGGACAGTGGTAGTCTAGGTCTCCATCCATACTGCTTCCCTTACGCCTGCCTACCCACTGCTAGAGTTTTCATTTGTCATTTATTACATTGGCAAAAATTGAAAAGCACTGTTTGTTAGTTGGAAATTCCAGAGGGCCTGCAAACATATTTATATACTAGGTTTCATCCCTTGTTCATTTTTTCTTTTTTTTTTTGAGATAGAGTCTCACTGTGTCCCCCTTGGGAGAGTGCTGTGGCCTCACAGCTCAGAGCAACCTCAAACTCTTGGGCTTAAGCAATTCTTTCACCTCAGCCTCCCAAGTAGCTGGGACTACAGGTGCCTGCCACAACACCCAGCTATTTTTTGGTTGCAATTGTCATTGTTCTTTAGCAGGCCCTGGCTAGGCTCGAAGCTGCCGGTGTATTTGGCTGGCGCCTTACTAAGCTATGGGCGCCAAGCCCCCTTGTTCATTCTTAAGCATAGGTAGGAGGAAAAATTGCATATGGCTTTATTCTGTTGTTCATGGAATTGCACTGGGTAACAGAGTCTGATCAATCTTACCCTAGAATCATTCTCTATTAGAGTTTGAAAGAGCCTGTTCTGACCACCTTGTTGTACAACTAAGAACCCTGAGCTAAAGAGGTCATGCAGTTACTATGTTACAGAACAGAGACAAAAACAGGGTCTCTTGACACCCTCCCCATTGTGCCTTTCACTCTACTTTGCTTCTTCCAAGAATCCGATCACACTTAAGCTAGCAGAATGGCTTGATCGCTGCAGAAAACCTTTGCTAGTGATGCTGAGAGTCCAATCAGATATGCTAAGCAAGCAGGGGTGGAGTGGTTTTATTTGCTTCTCTGCTATGCCTATTCCTTCCTTTCCTCGTTTCACTCTTTCATCATACTGTAGCCCAAAATTTACTTGTTTCAAGATTGGCCAGTGTAACACCAGATTTGAACTTCTGCTGCTCCACTCGCCAGCTCTTAGCTAACCTCCAGGACCCTCTGTGCTTGTTTGTTCATCTTCAAAACAGGGATGACAGTTCTCCCTCCCTGGATTATTGTATGGATTAAATGGCAATTTGTAGGTGCTTCTTTTCCTTTGAGGAAGGGAATTCTGAGGTAGTTAAAAAAAATTTTTTAAAGGCATCAGTCCCCTAGTTGTTCTTAATCCAGACTTGCGAAAAAAGATTTCTTCTATCAAAGCATTTGTATATTCACTTTCTTTTTAAGCCCTTACTGTAGTTTTTCTGAAGATTCATCAACTCGATTATGTAACAGACATTTATTGAGCACCACTTATGTGCTAAGCAGGGTCATAGGTGCTGGAGGCACAGTTACAAAGGAAACAGAGTATTTTTGCAGAGTTTACTTCTCATGGGGAAGATAGGAGTCAGATAGGCCCAGATGTGAGCAATAATCAGAGAAATGGTAACTATAGATATCAAAGGGTGGTAAGTGCACTGAAGGGTGAAGTTAGGGGAGTGGCAATGCTGAAGGGGAACAAGGACTCCCTTAGATAAGGTGATCAGAGCAAGTCTCTCTGCAAGTTGAAATGTTTGACAGTCATGTGAATACCTGGTGGAAGATTTCAGGCAATGGAAACTGTAAGTACAAAGGCTCTGAGGCAGAAACAGGCTTGCTGCGTTTGAGAAGTAAGGTCAGTGTTGCTGGAGTAGAGTGAGTGACAGGAAGAGGGAATAGGAAATGAGTGTGAGGTGGGTGCATTCTGTTTGGCCACAAGGCCATGATACAAGACCTTTAGCAATACAGACTCTGGAGGTGATGAGAAAACATGGGGTAGTTGATAGCAGGAGAATGACCTTTTGTGAGTTACATTTTAGGTGGATTCACCCTGGCTTGTTACGTGAGTGATAGCCTGTTGAAGGATAAGAGTAGGAACAGGGAGACCAATTAGAAGATCATCTGTTGTAGCCCAGGCAGGAAAGGATGGTGGCCTACTAGGTGGTAGCCACAAAGGAGAGATCACCCTACATATACTGTTTAAATGCTTATTTCTTTATAAAACATTGACCTTATAACATAGCTATGGTACTTCTATATTTTCACCCACTCAGTCATAAACCTCTTTATGGTTGTCTCTTGTTAGCCCAATTTTAGTTGTTTAATCCAAAATACTGACCTTTCTTTCAGTGAGCCCTTAGAAGCATACATCTATTTCGGCCCTGTATACTATCAGAAACTGAAACACATGGTGCTGGATAAAATGCATGCCCGGGCCCGGGGCCCACGAGCCGTCCTTACCAGGTAAGAGAAGAGCATTTACAAAAAGAATTTATAATGCAGTCAGGTCTACCTTTACTTCCCAGCTAGAGTAAAATTCAGACTCAATAAAGTTGCAGTTTTCTAGAGATGTCAAAATTTTGAGTATTAGGTGTTAAGAAAAATTTGCCATGTGCGATTAATATAAAAATTTAGCAGCCAATTAAAAATTATTTCATAGGCACGAGAACAAACCTACCATAGGTCTTATCAGTGAACTACTGTGTAAATGTCTGCAAATATGATTCTATTCAGAAAGGTTCACACATATAAGAACGTACATACATGTATACCCACACATATACCAATATACCTGCATGCACCCATTTGAACACACATGCGTACCTTATTAGCCCAAACTACAGTTGTACTTTTTAAAAAACTAATGTTACTGGAACAAAAGCACCTGTACTTGCATGTTTATTTGGGTAAGCCTCAGTGGGGTAGGGTCCAATCTGCCCCAATCACCAGTATATCTTTAATTCCAAGCACAATGTCTGTGTGTTGATGAATGGGTCTGTGTTTGGGAAAGAATCAGAATGCTGAGTTTCACTTGTTCTTAGTACTACTTTTTCCAATTGGAGAAGTATAGTCTACATTAGTAGTTCTCAACCAGAGCCAATTTTGCCTCCCAGGGTACATTTGATAACATTTGGAGACATTTTCAGACGTTCCAACTTGGGGCTGGGAAGGGAGTTAATGACATCATAAACTTACGTGTAGAGGCCAGGGATGCTACAGGTATGCCCCCCATGACAAAGAAATATCAGTATGTCAGTAGTGAGCAACCCTGGGCTAGGGGAGGAAACCCAGGCCTTAGCATCAGATAGGCACAGATGTGAGCTCGTCTCCACCTTTTAGCACTATCACGAGCCTTGGACAGACCACTTAGTTCTCTCAGCTTCAGTTTTTCTCATATATAAAGTGGAGATGGCAATACCTGCTTCACAGGGTGCAGGTGACCATCAGGTATTTGAAAATAGAATGTATAAAGTGGCTATCTGTTGGATATGCTCAGAACTATCTGCTTTTCTCCCTGCTTTCACCGAGCACCACTTGGATGTAACAACAAGGGGAGCAGGGAATGAAGCAGCTAGTGTTTAGGGTTTTTTTGTTTGTTTTTTAACCAAAAGAGAGGTTTAGACATCTCCATCCCTTGACCATTAAAAACTGAGCATTTGCTCACATGTCTGTTGAAATAATACACATATGTGGGCTTCAGATTGCAGCAGAGGGAAGAGAAGTTGAGATGTTTAACACAATAATCACCTCAGCAATGAGACCTTATTTGGGTTAGGTATGTTTCTGTCCTAAATCTTATTCCCTCCTAAACTATTGTGTCAGTTACAACATCTAGAAACTATGTATTTCAGAGTAACATAAATGTCAAGGTAGTTATTGCCTATATTTCACTTTGTTGTGTAAAAGAAGTTATACTTTGGTATTACTCTTGGGTCTTCCATATGAAGAATGCCTAGAGAGCATTTGCTTGTAGTCCGTTCTCTCAGCTGGTTTAAAGTCTGAGCACTGTGTTCTGCATGCATGTTGTCTGACCACCTTCACCTTGCTCAGGGAGCTCCCGTGGAGGGAGCACCTACCCATGGGTTCTGTCAGTAGATAAAAACGTATAGATATTTGTCCTCACTCATGAAGTTTCCATTATAATGTCTTCATTTAAACATATAATATTTACAGGTCTTTCATGTTTAGATTTTCTTTCAACAAATAATCAACTTACTTGATCTATTGCGATTTTCATCCACAGTGTTTAAAAAATATTAAAATTTCAGAATGTGTTGGCATATACCATGTTCACCTTCTTAATTCCTTAGGAAACTGGCAAGAAAAACAAAGATTAAAAGATGCTATGGAATAAACTAAACAAGGAATTTATGGCTTATCCCTGCTAAAAGGGGACCTCTAGGACATAGCACTCCAAAATAAGCCGGACAGGGAGCTCACTTTTTTTTTTTTTCTCTCTCAAAATAATTTAGAGAGTGTGCTCAGAGGGGCAACCTAGGTGGCGTTGCCTAAGTTGTCATAATTCTCTAATTCTCTAATTTTACCTACATCTCTGGGTCCTCAGTTATTACTATTTAAAGTATTCTCAAGCCCAGCATATACATAAACCATAGGGAATCCATTCCAAGGGTTAACGGATCCTGGAGCCCTGGCACTAACTACAGAGACACCCAGATTTCTTCAGTCTGTTCAGGTTAGTTTTTCTGCTTTTAAATAACAGTAATCGGCATCTCTGAAAA
Organism: Nycticebus coucang; assembly: GCF_027406575.1. Lineage (NCBI taxonomy): Eukaryota > Metazoa > Chordata > Mammalia > Primates > Lorisidae > Nycticebus > Nycticebus coucang. Next base: position 16,376,046 of record NC_069782.1, on the reverse strand, counting down.
TATTCAAAGACACTGTTTCCTGATTTTGAACTCTACTATTATAATAATAATGATAGTGATGGTAACAGTAATATTAGCACTTGTGTTTGTGTTTATATATAATAGTATTAATATTACATGTTACTACATCTTACAGTATTATATAATTACATATTATTTTCATTTAACAATAACAACCACCAGTGTTAGATCCTTTCTCACTTGAAGCTCTGTAGCGTAGGTAAGCAGCATGTTCATGATCACTGTCTAGTAAGAGATTTGGATCCAGGTAAGCCCTGTTCCCAAGCCTCGTGCTCTTTGCAAGTATGTGAAACCATCTTTTTGTTTAATGTAATAAAACCCATTTGTCTAATAACTTTTTTCAAAGGCAACCCACTGAAGGTCGATCTCGTGATGGTGGCTTGCGGCTTGGAGAAATGGAACGTGACTGTTTAATTGGTTATGGAGCCAGTATGCTTTTGCTAGAGAGACTAATGATTTCAAGTGATGCCTTTGAGGTTGATGTCTGTGGGCAGTGTGGACTTCTGGGGTATTCTGGCTGGTAAGAGGATACCATATGTCTCTCATATCACACCCCTTTCCTCTTAAATGACAGCTCAAGAACTGACCCTGAATCATACCCATATAGTCTCCATTGTCTGTCATCACTAACATGCCTTCCCCATGCTTTCATTCCTATACTTGGAGATTCTGCATGTACATGTTATCATTTGTCTGCATAATGATCTGCCTACTACATACTAAAGTTTAGGCTCCAAAAGAATACAAATGATGTACCTTTTATGACATTAAATGCCTATTAAAAACTCCTAGCAGAAGCATTGTGGGATGTTAGAATCACAGCATGTTAAAGAAACTCTTTAGAGAAGATTGTATCAAATGCCCTGACTTGTAACTTTGAACCTAAAGAGCCAGGGATGCTTCTTCCCCAGGTCTTAGAGCAAATTGGTGACTATACTAGGACCAAGTTCTGTACCTTGGCCCCATTCTCTCTCTGCCATGGCAAGCAGTTTCCCACTTGGCCTGCAAATTCCATGAGGGCATGGAGTGTCTCAATTTTTTATTCAACAACCATTTCATGAGTAGCTACTAATTTACTAATTGTCAGACACTGTTCTGGGCCCCAGAAATACAGCAGAGAACAAGACAGATGATGGCTGTTCAAAGGGCCCTGATCTTCTAGTTCATTCTGATCATATCTATTGTGTTTACTCCACTTCTCTAGCCTGAGTCCTAGTAGATGCTTCATAAAAAATACTTGCTAAATGATACCCTGCATTTGTAGGATCGCCAATAAGTAAATTATATAATTCATAAAGTTTATAATTTTCATGTAGAGTTAGGTACACAAAGTCCAGCTTAAAGGATATGATATATTTTTTGTTTTATTTGTGTAGTCACAGCACCTTTCCTGTTGGTAATGATTCCATTCTACCACCAAAGAACAAAAAGCTCTGTTTAGGGTTGGTCATGATCCCATGTCCTAAAATACTCCTGTGGGCAAAAAAGCCTGTAGTTCCCCAGTCTCTACTCACTTTTCTGTCAGAGGCAAGATCTAAGATAGGTGCTGCTGGGATAAGGAACAGCCCCCCCATCACCCTTCACCTACCCTCCCCAGAGTACCTTTTTCCTAGGGAGAAGCCATCCCCAAAGGGTATAGTTAGGCCCAAATGAGCATTTGTTGCTGAGGTTTGAGGAATATGTGGGCCACCTGTTCCCAACTGTGAGGCCCCCCCGCCCTCTTGAAGCTTCCTTCCAGACAGAGTGCCAACTTCTTGCTATCCTGAGCTGCTAGTTTCTTGGTTGTATACAGCCAATCAAGAGTCAGAACAAGTGTGCTTCTTATAACAGGGTGTATATCTTGCTAGTTAAATAACAAAACCGTTTTTTGTTTTTTTTTGTTTTTTTTTTTGAGACAGAGTCTCACTGTGTCGCCATCCATAGACTGCCATGGTGTCACAGCTCACAGCAACCTCAAACTCTTGGGTTTAAGCGATTCTCTTGCCTCAGTGTCCCAGGTAGCTGGGACTACAGGCACCTGCTACAACATCTGGCTATTTTTGTTGTTGTTGTTGTTGTTGTCATTGCTGTTTAGCAGTCTTATGTGGCTGGCCCCGTAACCACTGAGCTACGGGCACTGAGCCAAATGGCAAAACTTTTTAACCAATTATTTTATGAGTTTGATGTTGAAGAGTTGATGAGTCCTGTCTGTGAATAAATCATTTCATTTTTAAAACTACTAGAAGAGGTGGCCATTTATAGTTCATTTTTTTCCATAAGGTTACAGAGATGGGATGACATGATTTTTTTTTTTTTTTTTTTTTGAGACAGAGTCTCACTATCACCCTCGGTAGAGTGCTGTGGAGTCACAGCTCACAGCAACCTACAACTCTTGGGCTTAAGTGATTCTCTTGTCTCAGCCTCCCGAGTAGCTGGGACTAAAGGTGTTGGCCACAACGCCCAACTATTTCTAGTTGCGGTTGTCATTGTTCTTTAGCAGGCCCAGGGCTCGAACCCGCCAGCCTCGTGTATGTGGCTGGCACCCTACTCACTGAGCTATGGGCTCCAAGTTGAGATGACATGATTCTAAGAATAAGCCTGACTCTTTTTTTTTTTTTTTATTAAGTCACATACACATAGATCATTGAATACATTTATGCATATGTGGGGTACAATATGTTGATTTTTTTTATACAATGTGACGTGGTTACATCAAACCAATCAACACAGCTTTCGCCTCATTTACTTGATTGTGTTAAGACATTTATGTTCTACACTTGACAGATTTGACTCGTACCCTTGCAATATGCTTCATAGGTGTGGTCCCGCCTTTTACCCTCTCTCTATCAAACCTCTCCCCTCCCCTCCCTTCCCACTCCATTTCTCTCCTTCATCCTGGGCGATAGTTGTGTTCTATCTTCCATAAGAAAGTGTGAGTAAATAGGAGTTGGTTTCATAGAAGTACTGAGTACATTGGATACTTTTTCCTCCGTTCTTAACTTGACTCTTTCTTACATCTGTAAGATGGGAGTTTGCTTCAGTGTTGAGATGTCTGTTCGTCTTTGAAATGCATATTGAGCTTGCTTTTTATAGTCTGGGCTGTGTGACTAAAAAAAAAAAAAAAAGAAAGAAAGAAAGAAAGAAAAAGCAGAAAGAAAAGAAATAGTGCAATAGAAACATGCCTGGAACCTAGTTGCACTATGCTTAATCTTCAAATCTGGCACAAGGATTTTTAAGTAATTTACTTTGAAAGGATGGTACAGAAGACTCATTGCATTAAAAATAGAGGTCATGAAACTTCAAAAAGAGTTTCCTTTTCTTTTCCCTGCATTCTTCCTCCTTTCTCCCACCTCCAAAGAAAAAAACAGTAAACTAGATTCACTTGTACACTTTGAAACCTTCCCTTCTCCTCTCCTGAACATGCAGGAAAAGTAATGTGAGCTGTGATTTATCTCCCAACGTTACTCTATTAAATGTATGTCTTCTTTCCTGCTTCATTTCTGTCTCAGTTAGAGATCATCTGATGGCAATGCCTGTTTTGAAATCTATGTGTTCAGTTTGTATTGTATTTGAAATCCTTTGAAAGGACTAAATCAGGTTATACGGTTTGAGGATCTTTACTGTAATTAAACAGACCTTAATATACCGAATGTCTGACTTTGAGTGGCCTACTTATACCCTTGTTGCCAACAGAAAAAAATCCTAATCCATTCTGGTAGTCTAGCTGCCTCCTCGTGTGCTGCTTCTGGCCAAGGAACATAATGATGGCTGTCATTTTTCCCATCATTACCTGATCATGTGTGCTGTATTGTGTGGGAGGGAGTATGGGCGCTTGTTGGAGGAAGTCGCTCTTTAATGAGTCGCACAATGGAGGCTGGGTAATTAGAGCGGTTCAGAACCTTGAAGCTGGCCTTTTGTCAGTGATTTGCACATTAGTAAGGCATTGCTATGGGGATGTTTACAGCAAGACTGTTGTTCTGCAGAAGACACCAAGGGCATAAGTCACAAAAGGGAGGTCCATAAGGAAAGCTGCAGGGAAAAGAAAATCCCTATTAAGATAATTAGCTCATAGAGGATGTTTCACTGGACAATCACTTCTCTTGTGAAGCTACAGCTGAAAAAAAGCCACTACCTTTCGCTTTGTCCTAAAAAATGAGTTTGTTTTATTGTTATTCAGGTCAAGTTTTTACCTTTGGAAATTGTTCAGACAAAGGATCAGGTAATACACACAAACACACACATACAGTTGAAACATTGTAAATGGTGGAAAATATTCAATAATAGAGAAGACTGGCCAGGCACTGTGGCTCACACCTATCATCCTAGCACTCTGGGAGGTCGAAGTGGAAAGAGCTCTTGAGCTTAGGAGTTCGAGACCAGCCTGAGCAAGAGTGAGACCCTGTCTCTACTAAAAATAGAAAAATTAGCAGGGTGTCATGGTAGGCACCTGTAGTCCCAGCTACTCAGGAGGCCGAACCAGGAGAATTGCTTAAACCCAGGAGTTTGAGGTTACTGTAAGCTGAGCTGAGGCCCCAGCACTTTAGCCCAGGCAACAGAGTGAGACTCTGTCTCAAAAGAAAAAAAATAATAATAGAGAAGACAAATGGGGTTTCTGGATTATGAATCAGCATGTATGGAAATTTTAAATAGATTAGCTTGGATTGTAGTCATAGAGTAATTTACTAGACAGGAGAACCAGCAAGAAATTACCCCAGTTAAATCCATTCCCTAATATGATTAAAGCATGAACATGAATGCTGAATAAATCAACTCAGGCATATTAAAAACATAATTCTTAAATTCTAGTGCATTAAAGAAGTCTTCAGATAATCTTTTAAGAAAAAGTAACTCTCCATGTTTATATGATTACTGTTAGTAGATCAAGTACTCCACAGTTTTCAGTACCCAGAATCCCCTGGTGTCTGTGATGGTCTGTCTTCTCCCTTTCTCTTCTCCTCAAGAAATCCTATATTTACATGGTTATTCACCACCACTTTCAAATTCTTACCTGCTGTGCTTACTTTTATTTTCTAAAATAATAAAAACTTAATTTTGCCTATTACAGAAGTGATCCCTGCAAAAAATACAAAGAAAAAGTGACAGTCACGTGACTCTTCTTTATGACATTTCCAATTGCCAGTAGTTCTTAAAATTTCTTTTCTTCTTTATATACAACCCTTTCATGACTCTGATAATAGCAGAAAATACAAATACACACACACAAAAAAAATTTTTTTTTTAATTTTACATATGATTTTGGGGGTTCTGTATACTTGCTGATACCCGTCACAGGGCCCCCTTTGGACCATTTCTGTGCTGTGTTCAGCAAACTGCCTTTCTTACTTCACAGCGTGGCCTAGACACCTTACATTTTAATAAATACAAATCTACCTGATCACATGTGACAGCTGCATAACATCCTTCTATGTAAATGCCCTACAGTCATGGAAACACTTGCCTATGAGCATCCACACAGTCTCTTGCTTTATGCTTTTTGTAAATAATATGGATTCAACCATTCTTGTGCACACATCTTTGCCACTTTTGTGATTAAAGAATTTGCACATTTACATTTTGTGCATTTTACTGTCTTACTACCCTCCAGAATGGCTAGTCATTTGTTCACCAAGGAATCTCCCTCTAGCTCCTGGTCAGCACCAGACCTTCTAAGCCTCAGTTGCTGTTCTTTCACTCATTTCTCCCTATTAACTGGGAGGACCTAGTTTTCTGCCTGTTAAGTGTTCTAGCTGCCTAGACCCCTAAGGAATAGTGTCAGGATCTGTTTTGGTCCTAAACCTGAAAGAATAATTACCTTTCTCCCCAGGGACCCTTCAGTTGTAGCCATTTCATTCAGTTCATTGCATCTTCCTGAAAAAAGAAAATCCTAGTTGAAATAAGAGCCATATTGGTTAAGCACAAGGGCTGTTGTAAGGACTAAGTGGGAATATATGCTCATGCGTGTGCACACGCGCGCGCGCGCACACACACACACACACTCCTTAGTTTTGCACAAGGGACTGAACGACCTAAGTACAGTAGCTTCAGATACCGATAGAAATAACCAGCCCGAAGAGCACTGGAAAAATTAGTATTTGATTGGACATCACCCTTCTATTCAAAAATCTTGTCTTTTTCATGGGATTTTAAATATCTCAATGACAGAAACTAAATTATAATTGTTGTGAGCCTTGTCCAGAATCATATCAAATACATAGAGATCTGTTGAATCAGTTTAAAACTCTTGAAACAATGAAAAATATCTAAATTCAAGTAAATTTCTAGGGCCCATTCAAAACAAATATATGGGTATATGTTTTTCATTTTAAGGAGAAAGGTCTAGAAATTTGTTAATAGCTGATTCAAGTTGCATGCTGTTAACACTAAAGGGAGTGGTATTTGTTTTATTATTTTCTTTTACTTCCTTGGACGTTTCTTTTTATTTGGGGGGCACATATGTACAAATTTGGCAGTGTGACTGAACATTTAGGAATAGGAAAATAATTTTATGGAATGACAATAGAATTTTGTAGAGACAATTCTCACTTCTTGTGTGCAGACCTTTGTTTCCGAGCTGCTGTTCCTCTAACACATGCCAACTTGGATTTCAGGTGCCATTACTGCAAGTCATCATGCCACGTTTCTTCCCTCCGCATTCCCTATGCCTGCAAGCTACTCTTCCAGGAACTGCAGTCCATGAACATCATCCCCAGGTTAAAACTGTCTAAGTACAATGAATGAGCGTTGAAAAGATGATTATTTAAAGAGAACAAGCGATATGTTCTATGCAATGGAAAGCAGAAGGGATTGAGGACTACTACTCCTGTGAATAATTCCTTTGAGTATTCTCTCTCTAAAGCAACAAAAAAAAAAAAATATTGATTACTGAGCAAACAACCTGGATCTGTGAGCCTCCAGCCATGGGAGGGATGCCAGCAACATGAACTGTAATGCAGTTTGATTCACAGATGGATAATGACCTGAAGGATAAACTTTTATTTATGTGAATAGCTTGAAGTGTATTCATTGGAAGAACTTACTCCTTAAAGAGAATGTTTGGGGTTAACTTTCCCATGATATCTTCTGGCTAATGATTTTCAAGATTCTTCTGAAATTTGGAGGATGTGAAGAATTCATTTGATTTGGTCAGGTTGACTTTTGTTGAGGTAGCTGGTTCTGAGCAGTACGTGGAGGAAAGAAGGACCCCAGGAAGCTGAAATGGTGGCCGACAAAGTGAGAGCTGTCTTGACTGGTACTGTGGAAGATGAATTTTCCCAACAATTAATTTCTTGCCTTTTCACACCCAAACTTTGTAATTTTAATCTTGGTGAAATATAATAAATGTGTTTCTACCTTGTCACCTTTTCTCATAGACTTAGTTGCTGGGCTACTTTAAATCTCCATGATCATACCATGCAAAAATATTTATTAAATATCTGAATATAACTCCATGGATGCTTCATCATTGCCTATTCCTTTCATTCTTGTCAGGATGTTAGCTTTCCATTTTCTTTTAACCTGACAGCCTTCCTTACTCATTTGTAATTTGTTCTCAACTGCTCTGCCTTAATATATGTATTAAGGATTATTAATAAAGTAAGAGTCAGCAAAGCTATTATTATTATTATTTTTTTTTTTTTTTTTTTGAGACAGTGTCTCTCTGTCACCCCGATTAGAATGCAGTGGTATCATGGTGGCTCGCTACAACCTCAAACTCCTGGGCTCAAGTTATCCTCCTGCCTCAGTCTCCTGAATACCTGGGATTATAGGCACCTGCCACCACACCCATCTAATTTTTATATTTTTAGTAGAAACAGGGTCTCACTCTTAGGCTGTTCTTGAACTCCTGAGCTCAAGGGATTTTCTGGCCTCAGCCCCCCAGAGTGCTAGGATTATAGACATGAGCCACTGCATTTCTAAGGCTACATTTCTAGCATGTCACACTGAAAATACTCCACAGAGTATTAGTAGGTATTGCATGCCAACAAGTATCAAGCTCCAGTGTCAAAAGAAGGTTGAGAAGCTGGGTGTTACCAAGTTTTCAAAACCTTTGTGATCCCGGGGTGGCTCCTGTGGCTCAGTCAGTAAGGTGCCAGCCCCATATACCGAGGGTGGTGAGTTCAAACCCGGCCCCGGCCGAACTGCAACCAAAAAAATAGCCAGGCATTGTGGCGGGCACCTGTAGTCCCAGCTACTCGGGAGGCTGAGGCAAAAGAATCGCTTAAGCCCAGGAGTTGGAGGTTGCTGTGAGCTGTGTGAGGCCACGGTACTCTACCGAGGGCCATAAAGTGAGACTCTGTCTCTACAAAAAAAAAAAAAAAAAAAAAACCTTTATGATCCCAAGCTAATGGATATTGAGACTATCCAAAAGAGAGATGTTCTAGGGATCCAGACTAGTCATTGACTTAAGAACTCAACCTCACTTCATGTTCTTCACAATAAACTCTAACCTGTTGTAAAAGTCATAAAGGCTTCATAGTAAAAACAGAACGTAGGTCCTTCTGCAAGGGAATTAGCCTTCTTTGCAGGGGCTCAGTGGATCTTACAAAGGCTGAGGAGTTTCAGTGCCCAGATCTGTGCTATGCCAGTTGTTCCTTTAGTCTACCTTGTAGTGCCCAACATTGACATTGCATAAAGATTGAATATATAATTATGCTATGCTTTAAGGAGTTTCTAGGGTATCTTGACTACCCCACATTACGTGGCAGTTCCCCTTACCAGCTGCATCAGAGATGAAGTTGCTTGCAGCATGTGGCTCACTGTTTCAGTGAACATGCCAGGGGCCAGTCTGGGAAGATACAAGGCAGCGTACTTGCTGAGCATTGGCACAAGGACTCCATCATTTAGGATAAGGCACTGTGTGAGGGTAAAAAGGGAGTAAGACATGGTCTCTGCCTGATGGAGCACAGGATCCGGTGAGGAGGCTGAGTCACGCCATCTAGTCACAGGATGGAGCTACCATCACTGCTCAGAATTAACTCCCTCATTAATGGTGAGGGAGTTCCCAGGATGAACCACACTCTGGAGCTCTGAAAACACTTCACAAGTGTGATCATTATCTGTAGAAGAAACTGAGGGACTAGGTAGCTCCTAGTGTTATACCACCAACAAGGAAAACAGCAGGGGCTTCGAAACCAGGCTTTCTCACTTAGCTTTATTTTGGTTTTATCCATGATTATATTTTTCAGTCACCAAATATGACAAATTTTTTTTTTAATTCAAATGCCATTAAGTGGTTGTGTGTCTTATAGATGAATACCTCTTGGAAAACCATTCTAGGCCATCCTGATCATTGTAAGGGAAGTCACCTTTTTAACCATCCAGGAAATTCTAAGTTCTCATAGTTTGTAAGTTGTAGAAAGTTGTGGGTTCCAAACTGAGACATTCTCAAGGGGAAAAATTCTTCAGGTTGATATTTCAGAAATGAGCAGATACTACCTTTGAATAGGTATTGGAGAAATTTTTTTTTTTTAATGGCAGTAAAGTGTTTAAGGAAAAAAAGGGGGAGGGCAGCCACAGTTGACAAGTCAGTCCTAATAGTTTTATTTTTTAAATTATTTACAATTACTTGTTTTTTAAGACAAAAAATTAGATTTTCATTTCCAGTAAAGACAAAGTAACTTTTTACAGGCCATCCTAGAAGCCCTTTCTCCCCTCAACACTTTTGCCAGGTTGGAAGTGGCACAAAAAGTCACGCTAAAAGCCATTATGAGGCTGTGACCCTGACTTGAGCTTTGGCAGAATCAAAGGGCTGAGGAGACAAAACTGTGAGCTCACAGTGTCCCTAGACACGGGGACTGGAACTGCCAAGATCCCAAATAGAAAGGAAGCACATTGAGGTGAGCACAACTTCATTATCGCTTTTCCCCCTTGACTCTGCTCACACTGTTAGAATGGAATACCACAGATTGTGGCTTAAATGACAGGAATGAACCTCATAGTTCTGGAGGCTCGAAGTCCAAGATGAAGGTGTCAATAGGGTTGGTGTCATGAGCCTCCCTGCCTGCCTGCTGGTGACTATCTTCTCACCAAGTGCACAAATGGCTTTTCCTTGGTGCATACGTAGCTTAGGGGCCTCTTTTAAGGACACCAGTCCTATCAGATTTAAGTCCTACTCTGTGACCTCATTTAACCTTAATTATCTCCCTATAGGCCCTGTGTCCAAATACCATAACACTAGGGCTGCGACATGTAAATTTGGGGGGAACACAATTCAGTGCGTTATACCCCTTGAGGTATTTGCCAGTTTATAACAGCACTGAACTGTCAGCAGTATCTATGTGAGCTGAACAGGCACAGTGGTTCCATTCCTAGCTGTATGCCCAGCAGAAGTGTGTACACTCACGTTACCAGTATGTGTGTACAAAAATGTTTCTAGTAGCATTCTCTATAATGGCCTCAGATTGTAAATAACCCTTGCTTATTAACAACAGAATAAATTGTGGCATGTTCATAGTATGTACAATGGAATAGTATACAGCATTGAAAAATGAATTGATGCTACATACAGCATCATAGATAATGTCACAAATATTATATTGGCCAAAAAATGTTAAGCCCAAAAGAATATGTACTGTATTGGTTCTCTGTAAGTTCAAAAATGGGCAAAATTAGTCTATGACACAAGAAATCATGATAATAGTTCCCTTTGCAGAGTGTATGGTTAATGGCTAAGAGGGTGCGAAGGGGGAGATTCTAGGATACAGGTAATATTTTGTTGACCTCAGTGTTGATTACACTGGGTGTGGCCATTTTGTGAAAAGTTATTAAGCTGTATTCATTTAGGACTTTTCACTTTTCCGAATGTGCATTATTCTTTAAAAAGTTGTTTTTAAAAGCCTGCTAGGTGACTAAATGGTTAGGAATACAGCTAAACCTTATTTCAGTCCCTTCTTGTAATATATGTCACCCCAATTACAGCATATTTTCTTCATTCTTTTTGTTTTCCCATCTTCAAAATAGGGATAATAATAGTATTAATGCCTAGGGGCTATGTTAAGATTACATAAGATACGCATCTAAAGGGCTTACCACAGTCCCTGGCACATAACAGGAGTTCACAGATGTTTACTGTTATTTTAGGTGATGATAATAATAATAATAATATACACCTTATTAACAGCACTGCCAGGACTAGCCCTGTTCTGTACAACTTCATTCACCAAAAGATAGGAAAGGCAAAGCCTGAGTTTCTTTTGTAAGAGAGTTTGGAAACCAAGGCCAAGTGCAAAAACTGTAGGGTTTTGCAAAAAAAAGCTGTTTGGGAAAGCCTCCTATAAGGTGATGGGGAGAAAGGAAGGAGGTAGAATTAGAGAACACACTGCCCTAGAACAACCATTCACCGCTGACATCAAAGTGAGGCCTGTTGTTGGCTCAGGGGTCCCAAATAGTTTCATGAAGCCCACAGAACCAGTTCTCAAAATGCTTCCATGTGGTGAGAGTCAAGCAAAGGACTGGAAACACAAAGAAGGTCCTTGATTGGGTGCTACATAATGGGATAGTTTTTAGCTGCTTCAGAGAGGTTTTGGCCAACACCTTTATTTGCAGTAATGAGTCACATGAGAGTGAACACATCAGGGCAAGTGGCTGGGCCCATCCGTCTTCGCCATCTGAGTAATAGAGAAGCCAGTTTCTGTAAATAATTCCGTTGTGAAATGGACGGTCAGAAAAGGGACTGTAAAAGTAGCACCTCTTTACCATCCATATTTACTCCATATGTGTCTTGAAAACAGTTTATTTCATTTGTTGACTGAAAGTTGGCTTTTTACTGTGTCAGCCCACAGGGCCAAGGTTAGTGGGAAATTAATATTAAGCTTTAAAGAAGCAGTTTTAAATAGGGTGGGGGGTGAGTAGTGACAATCTAGATGTATATTATATAGATTACCAGAACTAAGCTACCAATTTGGATTTCAGATACAGGTTCCAGAAACAATTAAGACATTTGCTCTGGCAAATCGAATTTGTAGTCAGGATGTCATGGCAAAAAATTTCACAGCAACCTGAAACTCAACATTTTTACTCACAAGTCTAACATCTCACAACAAGGTCAAAGGCATTAAAGTGTTTTCCACGTGCAGGTAATAGCTCTCAAGCCATGCATGATAAATTTTAAGTCTGGCTAACTCCCAATCATCCACATTAATGGAGGCAAGGAGTGGTGTGAATGAATTAAAACATGCTGGATTCAAAATCTTTCATATTGGATGCTGGGTTGAAGTTTGTATTCACATTTTTAATATAACTTGAGTGGAGGTTTGGTGAATTTGCTGTACTTCAAACAGTGACTCTTGTTAGGAACACTGTATATGAGAAAGATGGAATAATAATACCTTTTATAGTTAAGTAATGATCACAGATCTTTGGGAGGGTGGGGTAGCCTAAGTTGGGATGCTTCTAGGCCAGTGGTTCTCAAAATGTGGTCTGTGAACCAGCAACATCTGCATGACTTGGAAACTCGTTAGAAATGCAGATTATCTGGCCCCTTCCCAAACCCACTCAGAAAATGTGGGAGAAACTCAACATCAGTACTATAACAAGCCTTCCAGGTGGTTCCAGGGCAAGCTAAAATTTGAGGTCCAATGTTAAGCTATAAGAACTTTAGATCCCAGCCTCTTAGAGCCAATTTTCAGGGTTTTGAGGGGTACCAAAGTACCCCCTTTGGAAACTAGCCCCCTACTCTTCTTGCTGGCTAGGCATGGTCTCCCCTTGAGCAGTGGATCGTTACTGGCTCCTACTTCCCACAGGGCTCTGGGCCCCCTTGGGAGCACTTTCCAACCTCCCCCACCCTGCTCTGCTCACGGAGCCCCTGTGCAGAGAAAATTGGCACAAAAGGCCATTTTATTTAAGGTTTGTATAGGAAAAGCTTTTCTCTACCACCCTCAGAGATGGCTTCTCACTTGTGCTCACTGGTGACTCCACCAACCCTGAGGTTTCACTTTCTCCCTCTGCAGCTTCCTTTCACTCCCTGCTGGCTCTGCCTCCTGTTCCCATGAGGATACTCCGATCAGAGGTGCTGTCTGGATGACTGCTCAGAAAGCCACACTTCCTGCTCCTATCCCAGCTGGGTATGTCAGCCTCCTGCCCAGGGCCTCAAAGGGATGCAACAGCCTCACTTCTGCCAAAGCAAAGCACTGAAGTCAGCAGACTGAAGTCCGGGTGCTGCACAGCTTCCTTGGATCCCACAGGAGTAGTTTGGTGCTGGGATTTTTCATCTCTTTTTCCAGGTGGATGATCCTGCAAGAATCAAGGAGCCCCAGTGTGACTTACCTTAGAACTGCTGTCCTGAAAATGCATTGGTAATGGTGTTATCAACAAAGGAGAGAGCCAAGAGCCTTCCACTAATAAGCTGAATCTCAACTGTCTCATCTGTTCAGTAGAGCATAGAACCTCCCCCTGCCTTACCCACCCTATGCAGGTTTATGCAGGAGTAAAGATAGAGCCTACCAAACGCACTCATGGGTTTGCTGTGAATAAGTAAATGAGGTAATTCACTTAGAACAGTATCTGCCTCATACTAAACAATAAAATTTAGCTTTGCTCTCTTTACGTATGTAAACATCAAACTGGGCCAGAGGTTCTCAACCAAGGCACTATTGACATTTTGAGCTAGATAATTCTTCATTGTGAGGGGCTGTCCCATGTACTGTGGGATGTTTAGCAGTATCCCTGGTTTCTGCCTACTACATGCCAGTAATATCCCAACTGGTTGTGACAACCAAAACTGTCTCCAGACATCTCCAAATCCCTACAGGGCAAAATCGCCCCCAGTTTAGAACCACTGAACTGGACAATGTGTATGAAAGTGGTATAAATTATAAAGTAATTGAGAACAATTTCAAAATTATTATTACACCTGTTTGTCCTCAGGAAGCTGATAGTCAACTGCTTCTGAATAATTGAGCAACTCTACGAACACATGTGTTAACATGAACTCAAAACTCTTGTTTTTTTTCAAGGTACCGTTTGTAATTGGCATCAGATAAAACTGATGTCAATCATATGTTTATCTTTAAGTTAAATAAGTTTCTTTCCTATTGTCCAGTTGTACTTTTATATATCTGATTGTAATGTTACAGACATAAAAATAAGATTGATTTTAATCTCCATTTTTATTCACATTTGCCCACAGCCTAATTTTGTTCCATGTCTAGCCTGTTTTGGGTTTTGTTAAAGACATATGCTGATTTTCATCTTTAATCAACCCTCAGCTTTGCCCCTACCTGCCTGCCTGCCTGCCATGTGGCAGAGATGAGCTTGGAGGGTCATCTCCCCATCTACCCCAAAGCTGAACAGGCTGCCTTGCTCTTGAATGGCCCTGTGGGAGCAAATGGGTTCACATGTCCTAGGGAGAGCTCTCTCCTTTGCCAGCTGACATACTGCTTGCATTTTAAGATGACGGCAATAGCACTGAGTCCCCAGAGCGGGAATCTCAGTATCAACAAGGAGTTCAAGACCTGAAATACAGAAATGTTGATCCGAAAATGAAACAGGAGGCTGTTGGTGATTTATTACCTGCTCTGCCTTCAGGGAGAGTTATTCTAATTACCTTATTCAGTGTCATATGTCACAAAAATCTAGGAGTAAATATTTGTAGAGATTATGAGACAGGCGCTTCTGATAGTACAGATGTTGTAGGACCTTTTCATTTAAATAAAGTCAGAGACAGCAAATACACATACATGTGCTTCCATTCTGTGTCTGTACCCCTTTGGCTGCTTCCTACTCAGGGCTACCTATGGTGCTGACCCTGAATTTGGTCTCGGAGAGCCATGAACCATCAGCTGGGAGGCAGGAGCATGGGATGGTCTGGAGCAGTGGTTCTCAACCTTCCTAATGCCACGGCCCTCTAATACAGTTCCTGTGGGTCGCGGCCCACAGGTTGAGAACCGTTGGTCTAGAGCAAGGACTCTGTAATCAGACTGCCTGCCCTCAAATCCTGATTCCACAACCTGCTTGTAAAACTTAGGTAATGATAGTACCTATTCACTGGGTTAATTGAATCAATTTGTGTGAACCAAATAGCAAGGGCTCAATAAATATCACCAATTAATATGAGTAACCGAAGTAACTTCCTTGTGAAACCTATTTACCATCCCTCTATTATAGCATCTCTTCCTTTTTTAAATGAAGTTCAGTCCAACTATGTGATTGGTTTCCCAAATGGGGCAGCCTGCTACGCCGATCAGGCTAGACTTTGACCTTTTTTTGGAGTAGTGGGTTTAAATCTTTGTTCAAAAACTTCCAAAGGTTTGCCTTCAGTCACAGCAGAGGTTGGGGCAAAGGGTGTGGCTGACTGAAAGTAAAGCCTTCTCCACTCTCAGAAAACAGCTTATTTACCCAATACTGGGTTAGGAGTGCATGCGTGAAAAAAATTCAAGACATGCATATGGCATTGTTGTTCTTGCCATCCAGCATCCCCACTGGTTACCAGATTTTATATATTCCGTACATATTCAGCTGCATACATTGAACTCAGTATTAATGTTCCCCAAGTAAGAATCTGATGACCTGCGTAAGAAAGAATTTGCCTATGAAGGAATCTTTGGCTTATGTGTAAAGGAAAAAGTCTCTCCTGGAAAAACGCAGGCCTTACACATTCAGCAGACCCTCGTGTCCACAGAAACAGTCATTGGCAATTAGGCAACTGCCAAAAGATCAGAGGCAGGAGCCCGCACATGAAACAGAGGCAGTGCAGGAAGATCGCTGCCTTCTATCTCTGAGTTATGGGCAGCTGAGGCTGCCTCCCCCTGTGCCCAATCTGCTCTGAGCTTTTCCTGCTGTGGACTGAGGCCCTAGAGACTTTTACACACCCCAGTTTCATGCAGCTTAGTGATCCCTTTTCACATGAATGAAACATGCCTTTGATTTTGAATACTCACGTCTGTTTTGTGTAACACTTAACTGATGTGCCAGAATCATTCTGTACCTTAAAGGGGGTCTTGCACTGGGTTATTAAAATCAGTCCTTCTGTGAAGAGTCACTTTGCTCACTTAAAGGATAACTGCCCTCCCTTTCTTAATGGGGCTCGACTTGTTAAACCTGGATTAGGGAAGAGAGGCATAAGCAAACCAGCAGTTGAAACCCAGCCAGAGCCTACCGATGAGTTAGGTCCAGCCACAAGAGAGGCTTCAAAGAAATATCATTATCTGCTGATCAGTTGTTCTGGACCTCTCTGAGCCTTTTAGCCCTGCTCCTGTGTGGGAACCCTGCTTCATACCATTAATTCCAGTAAGCCAGCGGAGACCCACTGGTCCACTTCATTTGTTCAAATAACAGAATTCATCATTTCTTCATCTAGTTCCTCATCACCAGAGAGGTCCGAGAAGTTTAATGATTTACCTGTTCAACCAACATGCTCTGTGTCTCTTCTAGGAAGGAGGCGCTGTGTTCGGTCCTGGGACTGCAGTGATGAGTTAGGTGATGCCTCAACCCGCAGGGTGCTCAGAGCTGGAAGAGAAGACGGAAGTGCAACAGAGGGGAGGCTGCCGTTCTCGTGTGTAACTCTGGTGAGTGCAATTACATGTTCAGCATTAAAAAGCAAAGGAAGGGTAGAATTTAAACAAGGCAGACAAGTCCACTCCCATCCCCACCCTGCCATGGTCCAGTCTAGGTTGAGGGAAATGTAATCTTCTGTTTCCTCACACCTCGCATGGGACAAGCATGTCTGCTATAGTGTGAGTCTCTAGAGCCGTGTTTTTCAACCTTTTTTGTCTCACAGAACACTCAAACCTATAGTTAAACTTTCACAGCACACTTACCTTGATCAAAAAAAAAGAAAATATACTCACTGTGCTTTGAACTTCTTTTGAAAATAATTTTTTTTTTTTTTTTTTTTTTTGGCCGGGGCTGGGTTTGAACCCACCACCTCTGGCATATGGGCCCTACTCCTTGAGCCACAGGCACCACTCAATTTTGAAAATAATTTAATTAATGATCTTTAAAATTTTTCATGGCACACATAAGATCCTCTCACGGCACATTGGTTGAAATCCCTGCTCTAGAGTTAGGAAGATTTTAGATTTTTAAAATTTCTTTTTATACCTTATGGATGATAAATTTAAGGCACGATTCCTCTGGCAGCTCAACCAAAGACACAGCCAACTGTCCCAATGCTGTGAGCAGTCTAAATTTTCTTCCAAGATAATTTGGACTTTATGGGGTTTTCACGCAAAGCATTTTAAATGCTGACTATAGAAACCAACAGTAAGATGAGATTCCTCTGTTACACAAGAGGGAGGCCGGCCCATGGCTCTGCACAGTGGGGCTTCTCAAAGAGTCCGGAAAAGTTTCCTAGGGGAGGATGTTAACTAGTGGAAGGATGGTCGGGGTGGGGTTGGAGGTGAGGGGAGCGTGGGTGGAGAACATGAGGACGCAGGACTGACAGGACTTTGGAGGTGAGCGAGAGAAAGGGGTCAAGGGAGTTCTTTTTTTTTTATTATTATTTTTTTTTATTAAATCATAACTGTATACAATGATATGATTATGGGGCATCATACACTCACTTCATAAACCATTTGACACATTTTTATCACAGTGGTTAACATAGCCTTTCCGGCGTTATCTCAGTTACTGTGCCAAAACATTTACATTCTACATTTACCAAGTTTCGCAAATACCCCTGTAATATGCACCACAGGTGTGATCCCACCGATTCCCCTCCCTCTACCCACCCCCCCACCTTTCCCACTTCCCCCTATTGTTAAGTTGTAGCTGGGTTATAGCTTTCATGTGAGAGTCCCAAATTAGTTTCATAGTAGGGCTGTGTACATTGGGTATTTTTTCTTCCATTCTTGGGATACTTTACTAAGAAGAATATGTTCCAGCTCCATCCATGTAAACATGAAAGAGGTAAAGTCTCCATCTTTCTTTAAGGCTGCATAGTATTCCATGGTATACATATACCACAATTTATTAATCCATTCATGGATCGATGGGCACTTGGGCTTTTTCCATGACTTAGCTATTATGAATTGGGCTGCAATAAACATTCTGGTACAAATATCTTTGTTATGTTGTGATTTTTGGTCTTCTGGGTATATGCCCAGCAGAGGAATTACAGGATTGAATGGCAGATCTATTTTTAGATCTCTGAGTGTTCTCCATATATCTTTCCAAAAGGAATGTATTAATTTGCATTCCCACCAGCAGTGCAGAAGTGTTCCCTTTTCTCCGCATCCACGCCAACATCTCTGGTCTTGAGATTTTGTGATATAGGCTAGTCTCATTGGAGTTAGATGATATCTCAAAGTAGTTTTGATTTGCATTTCTCTGATGATTAAAGATGATGAGCATTTTTTCATATGTCTGAAGGCCGTGCGCCTGTCTTCTTCAGAGAAGTTTCTCTTCAAATCCCTTGCCCAGCCTGCGATGGGATCCCTTGTTTTTTTCTTGCTGATGCGTTTGAGTTCTCTGTGGATTCTGGTTATTAAACCTTTGTCAGAGATACACCCTGCAAATATCTTCTCCCATTCTGAGGGCTGTCTGCTTGCTCTGCTTACTGTGTTCTTAGCTGTGCAGAAGCTTTTTAGTTTGATCAAGTCCCAGTAGTGTATTTTTGAAGCTGCTTCAATTGCCCGGGGGGTTCTCCTCATGAAATACTCACCCAGACCAATTTCTTCAAGGGTTTTCCCTGCATTCTCCTCTAGTATTTTTATAGTTTCATGTCTTAAGTTTAAATCTTTAATCCAATGAGAGTCTATCTTAGTTAATGGTGAAAGGTGTGGGTCCAATTTCAGTCTTCTGCAGGTTGCCAGCCAGTTCACCCAGCACCATTTGTTAAATAGGGAATCTTTTCCCCACTGAATGTTTTTAATTGGCTTGTCAAAAATCAAATAGCGGTAAGTAGCTGGATTCATCTCTTGGTTCTCTATTCTGTTCCAGATATCTACTTCTCTGTTTTTGTGCCAATACCATGCTGTTTTGATCACTATCGATTTGTAGTAAAGTCTGAGGTCTGGTAGTGTGATTCCTCCTGTTTTGTTTTTATTTCTGAGTAATGTCTTGGCTATTTGAGGTTTTTTCTGATTCCATATAAAACGAAGTAATGTTTTTTCAAGATCTTTAAAATATGACAGTGGAGCTTTAATAGGGAGTGCGTTGAAATTATATATTGCTTTGGGTAGTATGGACATTTTGATAATGTTGATTCTTCCTAGCCATGAGCATGGTATATTTTTCCATTTGTTAACATTTTCAGCTATTTCTTTTCTTAGAGTTTCATAGTTCTCTTTATAGAGATCTTTCACGTCTTTTGTTAGGTAAATTCCCAAATATTTCATCTTCTTTGGCACTACTGTGAATGGGATAGAGTCCTTAACTGCTTTTTCAATTTGACTGTTGTTGGTGTATATAAAGGCTACCGATTTATGAATGTTGATTTTGTAACCTGAGACGCTGCTGTATTCCTTGATCACTTCTAGGAGTTTTGTAGTAGAGTCCCTAGTGTTTTCCAGATACACAATCATATCATCTGCGAAGAGCGAGAGTTTGATCTCTTCTGACCCTATATGGATACCCTTGATCACCTTTTCTTCCCTAATTGCGGTGGCTAAAACTTCCATTACAATGTTGAAAAGCAATGGAGACAATGGGCAGCCTTGTCTGGTTCCTGATCTGAGTGGAAATGATTCCAATTTAACTCCATTCAATATGATATTGGCTGTGGGTTTGCTGTAGATAGCCTCTATCAGTTTAAGAAAAGTCCCTTCTAGACCAATTTTCTTGAGTGTTCTGATCATGAAGGGATGCTGGATATTATCAAAAGCTTTTTCTGCATCAATTGAGAGAATCGTATGGTCTTTGTTTTTTAATTTGTTTATGTGCTGAATTACATTTATAGATTTACGTGTATTGAATCAGCCTTGAGACCCTGGGATAAAACCAGCTTGGTCATGATGTATAATTTGTTTGATGCGTTGTTGAATTCTGTTTGTTAGGATCTTGTTGAATATTTTTGCATCTATATTCATTAGTGATATTGGTCTATAATTTTCTTTTCTTGTTGGGTCTTTTCCTGGTTTGGGGATCAGAGTGATGTTTGCTTCATAGAACGTGTTGGGTAGTCTTCCTTCTTTTTCTACATTTTGGAACAGGTTGAGTAATATAGGTACTAATTCCTCTTTAAAGGTTTGGTAGAATTCTGACGTGAAACCATCTGGTCCCGGGCTTTTCTTTTTAGGGAGGTTTTGTATAGTTGATGCTATTTCTGAACTTGATATGGGTCTGTTCAACATTTCCACTTGATTCTGGTTAATATGTTGAAAAAATTTGCCATAAGTAAACCAGCTCTTCAGGATGTTCTCAGACCTATCCTCCACAATGACCAACCCAATCCTATACCACAAAAGTAAACTCACTCAGAAACTTCGGATCAAACTCCAACTTCCACACTGGCAAAAGGATTAAAAATGTCCACTGGACCTTTGAAAAACTCGATACCCAAAATTCCACCAGACCTATCAATACTCTCCATCAATGTGAATGGCTTAAACTGTCCTCTAAAGAGGCATAGGTTAGCTGACTGGATACAAAAACTCAAGCCAGATATTTGTTGCATACAAGAGTCACATCTCAACTTAAAAGACAAATACAGACTCAGGGTGAAAGGATGGTCATCCATATTTCAGGCAAATGGTAATCAGAAAAAAGCAGGTGTTGCAATTTTATTTGCAGATACAGTAGGCTTTAAACCATCAAAAGTAAGGAAGGACAAGAATGGTCACTTCATATTTGTTAAGGGTAATACTCAATATGACGAGATCTCAATTATTAATATCTATGCACCCAACCAGAATGCACCTCAATTTATAAGAGAAACTCTAACAGACATGAGTAACTTGATTTCCTCCAGCTCCATAATCGTTGGAGATTTCAACACTCCCTTGGCAGTGTTGGATCGATCCTCCAGAAAGAAGCTGAGCAAAGAAATCTTAGATTTAAACCTAACCATCCAATATTTAGATTTAGCAGACATCTACAGAACATTTCATCCCAACAAAACTGAATACACATACTTCTCATCAGTCCACGGAACTTACTCCAAAATTGATCACATTTTAGGTCACAAGTCTAACCTCAGTAAATTTAAAGGAATAGAAATTATTCCATGCATCTTCTCGGACCATCATGGAATAAAACTTGAATTGAGTAACAACAGGAATCTGCATACCCATACAAAAACATGGAAGTTAAATAACCTTATGCTGAATGATAGCTGGGTCAGAGATGAGATTAAGAAAGAAATCACCAATTTTTTGGAACAAAACGACAATGAAGACACAAACTATCAGAACCTCTGGGACACTGCAAAGGCAGTTCTAAGAGGGAAATTTATAGCACTGCAAGCCTTCCTCAAGAGAACGGAAAGAGAGGAAGTTAACAAGGGAGTTCTGAAGTTACAGCTTGGACTGCCAAGTGTGTAGTGAGCCACCCACACAGGAAGCAGCTGGCAGAAAACCAGTGGCGGGGGAGGTGATAACATGTTCCATTTGGCACACACCGAGCTGGGTGACACCTGAGTCAGCAGCCCTTCTGGAGATGTGCAGGGCTGCCAGGGCAGATTTTGAAGTCATCAGTGATTGAGGCATGGGATTGAGTGTCAAACACATGCCCACCCCAGAGTAAGGGAAGAGGACTGACTGTAAGGAAGCTTGGAGGACACTGGTGTGGATGTGACAGGCACAGAGTGTAAGGCCTTCAAAAGGGCCCAAGTCTGAGCAGCAACAGAAAGCACAGCAGCGTCCAGACACTAAGAGAAGAGGATTTTCAAAGTAGGAGAGTGATAAAGGGTGGGACAGTGTGGAGAAGGCCAGGAAGAGGAGGTCCGAGAGGCACCCGGCAAATCTCACAAGGCCGTGGAGAGTCAAGGGTATAGGGGGCTGACAGAGAAGCAAACGTGACTGTTTAATGAACTGCTGTGGAGCTCCCAGTCACCCTCCCACTCAGTGTGCTAACAGAAGCAAAAAAAAAAACGAGGAACGCTGGCCTTTATGTGGCCTCTGGTGTGCTGGTTTCAGTACCCTTTCCCAGAACTCTCCCCTATCAGCCTGCCTGAAGTTTCCACTTAGACTCTGCAGGCAAATCTCCTGGGAGGACACATTAATTAACACCTGCTTAGTGTCAAGACTAAAGCAATTACCTAACCTGTCTCCTCAGGCCTCTGAGGGAATGACAATCATGGTTGGGAGACATGGTGGGGGTAGTGAGACAGAGGCAGAGAGAACAGACCCCACCACCCACTATAACAGAGCCCCTGAATTTATAGGGGATGGGATGATATGAGCACGTGACATCTTCCCCCACATTTTCCACAGTTTTAAATTTTTTTAAATTTGACCAACTTGACCAATCGTGCTACAGAAGGAAATGTTAACTTATTGAGCACCTACTATAGACTAGTCCTTTGCATGATCATCCCGCCACCCAGCCCTGCTGGGTTGGCCTTATTCCCCCCACCCATTTATTCCCTTCTAACTTGACATGAAGGGGGAAGTGTTTTAATTCCATGTTCTCCATATTTTCAAGAAATGCAAAATGTGTTTTGAGTTAAGAGCCCTGTTATACGTAAAAATCTGTAACTGGTAATCTGCTAATCACTATGGATGACCTAGGATGTGCATCATAATCTCATTTTAGTCACACCACAGCTCTGTCAGGTAAATATTATCTCAGTATCACTCAGCTACTAAGGGCCTGCTCCAGGGAAAGCTCTGAAATGGTAACATTCTGCAGGCTTCTTACCCTGCAAGGGCCCAGACAACATGCAGCCCATGGCCTTATCCCTACATACCTACACTATATGGTATAGCCATGGGCTACATGCGTGTAGATCCCGTGACTATACTGAATATTGTAGGCAATTGCAGGACAATGGTAAATATTTGTGTATCTAAACATATTGAGACATAGAAAGGCTACCGTAAAAATACTGTATGAAGACATTAAAAATGTTATACCCATGTAGAGCTCTTACATGAATGGAGATTACAGGATTACAGAGTGAGTCAGTGAGTGAGCAGTTAGTGAATGTGAAGGCCTAGAACATAACTGTCCGGTACTATAGATTTTATAAAGACTGTACACTTACACTACAGTGAATTTATAAAAAATATTATTCTTTTCTTTAATAATAAATTAACCGTGTAGCCAGGCGTTGTGGCAGGCACCTGTAGTCCCAGCTTCTTAGGAGGCTGAGGCAAGAGAATCACTTAAGCCCAAGAGTTTGAGGTTCCTGTGAGCTGTGACACCACGGCACTCTACCGAAGGTGACATAGTGAGACTCTGTCTCAAAAAAATAAAATAAAATAAATTAACCTTGGCTTACTGTAACTTTTTTCCTTGATAAACTTTTTAAGGTTTTAAAAAGTTTCTGACACTTATGTAATAATCCTTAAAACACAAACATATCATACAGCTATATAAAAATACTTTCTTTTTTAATATCTTTATTCCATAAGCTTTTTATTTTTAACATTTTAATTTTTTTAACTATTTTTTTTTAATTAAGGGCCAGACGCAGTGGCTCACGCCTTTAATCCTAGCACTTTGGGAGGCCAAGGTGGGTGGATTATTTGAGCTCAGGAGTTTGAGACCAGCCTGAACAAGAGTGAGACCCCGTCTCTACTAAAAATGATCACTTAAGCCCAAGAGTTTGAGGTTGCTGTGAGCTACAATACCATAGCACTCTACTGAGGGCAAAAAATGAGACTCTGTCTCCAAAAAAAAAAAAAGAACTTAAGACATACACACTTTAGCCTAGGCCTACGTGGGGTAAGGATCATCATGATGTCACCAGGTGACGGGAGTTTTTTCAGCTTCATTATAATCTTAGGGAACCACTGTCATATACTATGAATGCTGTCTGTTGTTGACCAGAATGTCACCATATTTACCACTCTTCTGAATAAAAGTGGCTTCTACCCTATATGACAGTAGTGAAAGGTCACCTAAATTGGAATAGCAGAAGAGGTATGTCAGCCTTGTCTTTTACTTTTGCCTTCACTTTGCATCGTCCCCAAGTATAGGGATAATGTCTTATTCTTGTTACATTTCCTAGAACTTAACCCAGTGCCTGGGTTGTAGTGGGGAATAAACAAGTATATGACAATCAATCAGTAAACTGCTGAATAAAATGTAATTCCTAAGATTATCTATCATCATTTGATCTGCTGAGCTGTATTTCTGCAGTGATCCATTTTGTCTGCACATTTGACTTGCCATTCTTTTTTATTTTTTTTTCTTAGAAACAGAGTCTCACCTTGTCGCCCTTGGTAGAGTACCATAGCATCACAACTCACAGCAACCTCCAGCTCTTGGGCTTAGGCAATTCTCTTGCCTCAGCCTCCCAAGTAGCTAGGACCACAGGTGCCCGCCACAATGCCTGGATATTTTGTTGTTTTTGTTGTTGTTGTTATTGCAATTGGGCCGGGGCTGGGTTTGAACCCACCGCCCTTGGTACATGGGGCTGGCGCCCTACTCACTGAGCCACAGGTGCCGCCCGACTTGCCTTTCTTTTTGCTGATCTCCTTGTCTATTCTACCACATAGAAGTTTTGTTTTGTTTTTGAACCATATCTTGCTCTGTTGCCTGGACCAGAATGCAGTGGCATCGTCATAGCTCACAGCAACCTCAAACTCCTGGGTTCAAGTGATCCTCCTGCCTCAGCCTCCCATGTAGCTGGGACAATAGATATGTGCCACTACACCCAGCTAACACCTTTTGGTTTTATATTCTGGTTCCTGATAGCCACATCAGACCATTCATGTTTTGTTGATTCATTTCAACCCTGTGCTAGAGATTCCTCATTTTTCATAAAGGGTGAATCCTCAGTTTTTACTTAGGCACATAGATTCTCAGTTTAAAAACAATATCTTCCTTTCTCCCTTGTAGCTAGGTATGGCCATATGACTTAGTTCTGTCGGGTGGAAAAAAAGCAGAGGTGTCCTATCAGAACACCTAGGGAAGTTCTGCTAGCCTCCAAAGATGGTCCCCCAAATTTCCCTTCCTCACTATATGTGGATACCACTCTTCACATCAAGAGATGTAGCATATCCACCCCTTCCCTGTGCTGGGCCATGAATGCTTTGACCTGACCAATAGAATACAGTAAGAGGGACATTCTGGGACTTCCAAGCTCAGGCCTTAACTATGAGGTTTGGCAACTTCCATTTCCATCCTCTTGACACTCATGCTTGGAATGATTCTTTTGAAAGACAGCTTCCATGCTGTGACGAAGTATAAACAACTGTGAAGAAAAACCCTCATGAAAGAGACCTGAGGCTTCTGGCAGTGACTTCAGCTAAGATCCTAGCCAAAAGCAAATGCTAACTTGCATGTGGTTGAGGTCATTTTAGACCTATCCACTGTCTCAGAATGCTGCCAACACCATCTAGAGCACGCTACTCATAGAATCATGACATGATAAATTATTGTTTTGTTAAGCCATTAACTTTGGGGTGGTTTGTTACACTACAGTAGAAAATGAAAACATCTTCCTTAAAACTCAATTATCACATGCTGCTGTAGTTTGGATATTTGTTTCCTCCAAACCTCATTTTGAAATATGATCCCTAGTGTTGGATCTGTCATGGGGACAGATCCCCTATGAATAGATTAATGCCCTCCCTCAGGGATGAGTGAGTTCTCACTCTGTTAGTTCCTCTGAGGGCTAGTTGTTCCAAAGAGCCTGGCACCTCCCTCCTTCTCTGTCTTGCTTTTCTGCCCTGCCATGTAATCTCTGCACATACTGCTCCCCTTGAATTCTGCCATGAGTGGAAGCAGCCTGCAGCCCTCACTAGAAGCAGATGCTGGCACCATGCTGATAGAACTGCAGAACCGTGAGCCAACACTAAATGGACTAAGCCATATGTTCTTTGCCTCTTCTTTTTTCCCTTTCTCCTTCCTGTTGGCTGTAATATGTACAAGATGACCAGAGCTGGAACAACCTAGTTGGGCTCTGAGGTGACCTTGGAAATGGAGGTCATGCAAAAGGAGATAACTTGAGGTATCTCGACTTCACACATTTGCATGGAAGAAATGAACTTCTATCTTGATAAGACACTGTTATTTTGAGTCTCAGGCAAGTTGAGCCTCATTCTGATTAATGCAGACTCATGCTTAGGTACCACTCAAATGATAACCTTTGCACATTCCCTTAGTTTCTTTGGCTTGATTGGTCTTTTGTTTTTAATTAACTTTGTTTTATCAAAGACACACATGTATACAGTTTTAAAACTGAAATAATTTGGGAGTTCCAGTTACTGACAGGATGATGGATTAGCTTAGCCTCACCAATTCCTTCCTCCAAATCTTACCTCAGAAATGTCAGAAAACCCGGAAATAAGTTGTGTGAAACTCACATGAACACATTAAAAGTACCAATAGGCATTGTCCATGTGAAGGAGAATTGGAAGCCCACAGCTCAACATAGCTGAATGCCATGAATGAGACAGGGAGACTGGGTTTTAAAGAGATTTCCAGGTGCACCCTTTGCTCTTTAATATTATCCACGGTGGACCTTTGCCCACCCCAACACCACAGTCAGGGAGAATAAACAGTAGCCAACTGTACTGTCAGGGTTGCCAAGGTCAAAAGTGGACACCCTCGCCACACTGGGTGATAAAGAACCAGTTAACAATGGGTACTAGCAGACTGACCAGTGCCTTAACATTCCTTCCTCACCTCACTCTGCTTTATAGGGACTGTTTCTTACAATTTTTGAAAAAGAACAGGACCAGGGTGAAAGTCCGTACTGTAACCCCTGGGGTGAGTTCTCATTCTTTGTGCACTCCCAATGCGAAACTTACCAGGGAAGACAGAAGCTCAGGCTTGTACTTGAGCCCTTCTCACCAGCATAGGCATTTAGTGCCTTTAGGACAGGATTTCTCAAACTTGGTACTATTGAAATTTTAGCCAGGTAAGTTTTTGTTGTTGCAGGCTGTCTGAACATTGTAGGATTTTTAGGCAAATACCTGGCCTCTACACACTAACATAGTACCATACTCTCCCACCTCTTTCCCTACCCCTGGGTTGTGACAACCAAAAATGTCTCCTGTTGGGCAAGACCTATTCTAGAAGAAAAGGTGTAAGGCCACTGCATTGCAGCATGACAGCTCTGAATGTGAACTCATAGGAACAAAATCATTAGACTTCTTGGGGAAGCCACTGATACAAGATAAAAACAACAAATGAAAAAAAATCTGACTTAGACAAAATAAATTAAGCAGACCACACAGAACAAGAAAGAAAAATAAGCATCTTAAACAGATAAGAAAGGATATTAGAAATCCAAAGGCATACAAGAGCTCCAAGAAGAATTTCTGAGTATGTAACAAAAATAACTGAAACAAACATTAAATAGATTGATTATTGAATAGTAGATTGAATAGCAGCATAGGCATAGAATAAATCCAAGTAGTGGAAGATTAGTTCTAGAAAACATGAGGATGGGTTGTATATTTGAAATATAAAAAAGAGACATGTAGTCTCGGCCCCCATAGCACAGTGGTTACGGCACCAGCCACATGCACCAAGGTGGCAGGTTCGAACCCAGCCTGGGCCAACTAAACAACTGCAACAAAAAAATAGCTGGGCATTGTGGTGGGTGCCTGTAGTCCCAGCTACTTGGGAGGCTGAGGCAAGAGAATCACTTAAGCCCAAGAGTTTGAGGTTGCTGTGAGCTGTGATACCACAGCACCCTACTGAGGGCCACATAGTGTGACTCTGTCTCAAAAAAAAAAGTTAAAAAGAGAGAGAGAGAGAGACATGCAAATAAAAGTAGAATCATCAACATTCAAATAATAGAAGTCCCAGAAGAAGAAGAACAATACCAAGATTGGAATATTTAAAGAATGTAAAAACAGAATTTCACAAATTAGAAAGCGTTTCAAAACCTCAAAGTACAAATACTTTTCACAATATAAGAAACTTAAGAAAAAACATACCTAGCTTCATTTTTATATCATTTAAGTACATCAAAGATGAAGAGGAAAATCTGAATACTTCTAGATACAAAGCAGATTACCTAAAGAGGAACAAGGATTAGGCCCACATCAAATTTCTTAACAGCGACATCTGCAAGGAGCCCACAGAGGAATATTTTCAATATTAAAGTAAAAACTTGGGACCTAACATTCCAAGCTCAGCTAAACTATTCTTTAAATGTACCAGTTAATAATAATAATAATTAGTATTAGTAATTAATGTTCACCACACAAAAACCCTCTCTGAAAATCTTAGAGGAAGCACTCTAGCAAAAAGAAAAAAAACACCAAGAGGATGTGACCCAAAATGGAAGGGTAAATAAATAACTTGGTATATTTCACTATTGTAAAACTCAGCAAGCATCACAACAAAATGAGCAAACACAAGACATGCATGACAATTGGTAACTAAAACTAATCAGATAGATTAAATGTCCTTTGCTTGAGAAGATACATTTAATTTCATTTTTCTAGTAGTTGTCCATAACTTACTAAAACACACGTTGGCTTAATTGTCCTTTTCTGAAGACAAGTAGCAAAGGAGAATAAAAGAAACAAAAAGAAAGCATGATGAATAGAATATATGAAAAGGAAGACTGTATATTAAAAAAACTCACTAATATAAAACAATAATAACAGAGAGATCTGATATTATCTATGAAAGGGACACTGAAATCAAAATGATACAAAAAGATTAAAAATATAGAGGAGAAAATATAGCAGAGAAATATGATCTGTGAAAAGAGATCTACTTTTTATGGCATAATATTTAGGAATAAAGCAATTTTATCATCAGACAAATAGATACATAACTATATAGTGGATGTTATATAGTGGTAAAACATAATTCAATAGATACATGATTATAGCTGTATATTCTCTAAGAAAGCTTTGAAATACATACATACATATATAACATATATATGTATATACTCAAAATGACCATTGATATAAATAAGTCAGCAAGGGTACTTGATAGAATGAGATTCCCAGGCATAGGCATTTGTCATACTCATGGAAGTGCAAACAAGATCTGTGCATTTCACTATATGTAATTATTCCTCGTCTCGGTTCTTGTACTCCAAGAAGCAGGAGCCAAAGAAGATTAGACTGGCCAGGGATTTACAAGGGAAAAAATGCTTGTGAAGGGTAAAGGGAATGGAGAAGAAAAAGGTGGGGAGAATCTTCACTGCAGCGCACATCTGTTACCTGAGAAAGGAGAGAGGGAAGGAAGAATGGGTAGGACAACTACCAGACTGCAACAGGGCCCTAAGAAGTATTTCAGCCAGACCAGTGAGGAGCCCTCAAGCCAAGGTTTGCATCAGGAGAAAATGAACCACCTCTATCACCCCTGTTGCGCCCCACCATTGGCTGAGAGTGGCCTGGGAAGGTGTGACCCAGATGGTGGAGCAGAGAGGCAGCAGCAGCTTTCAATCAACCACGCTCCCTAAAGGCAGAATGCAAATGTCTACATACGATAACTAAGAAAATGCCGTGAAGGCTACGTTGAACAGTTTGATGAGAATATTTCAGATTGTATATGAAACCAGCACATTGTACCCCTTGATTGCACTAATGTACACAGCTATGATTTAACAATAAAAAAAAAAAGAAAGAAAATCTGAATGGCACATGTCCATGACTGCTGCATGCCTCAATGTAGGTATGAGGAAAAACCCAATAGCATTCCTGTACACCAGCAGTAACCACATTTAAAACAGAACCAGTAGCCAGGTGTGTGGCTGCGTCCATAATCCTAGCACTTTGGAGGCTAAGGCGCCTGTAGTCCCAGCTACTGGGGAGACTGAGGCAAGAGAATCACTTAAGCCCAAGTGTTTGAGGTTGCTGTGAGCTGTGACACCACATCACTTTACCAAAGTGAGACTCTGTCTCAAAAACAAACAACAACAACAACAACAAAAACAGAACCAATTAAGTTAGCATTCTCAATAGCAGTCAAACCATAAAGTCTCCTGACTAAATCAAACAGTGGCAGACTTTTACCAAGAAACTCGATTAAAGGGCATTTAAAAAAATAAATGAACAGACTACTCTCTTCATATACAGAATGACTAACATGTAAACATGCTGATTCAGCTCAAAATAATTTCAATTTTAATGCAAATTCAATTAAAATCATTCAAGGACTTTCGATAACACTCACAAATTTCTTCTAAGATATATATGAAAAAATTAGTTCCGTGAGTAGCTAAATCAATTTTGAAGAATAGAAGGCAGAACTTTCCCTACTAGATATAAAGAAATTTCAGCCTAGCTCATAGCAACCATAGTGATACAAATAAAGTGAAACTGGATGAGGAAGAGGCAAATAAACGAGAAGACCAGAGAGTTCATGTGCAGGAAGCTAAGTATGATTGTGATGGTTAGCAGATGGTTCCCATCAAAATTCATATGTTGAAGATCTAACCCTGATGTGACTGTATTTGGAAGTAGTGCCTTAAGAGATAATTAAGTTTAAATGAGGTCCTAAGAGTGGACTCCCAATCCAATGTGATTTGTGGCCTTATAGGAAGAAGAAAGAGCTTCCGGTTTGGTGAGCACCTCGAGGTTGTGGGAGAGGGGCACCCAAGAGAGAGCACACACCTCCTACCCATACTTGGCCCTGTGCGTACAGGCCGTCCCTGCATTACAAATGAGATCGCTTCTGTAGGTTTGTTCTTAAGTTGCATTTGTATGTAAGTTTGAACAGATACATTTACCTATTACCTATAATAGTGTCTGTTCATAAGTGCAAGCTGTCTGTCAGATGTTTGCACAACTTGGGGACTCACTGTAATACCCTTCATTCATAAGTGTGAGTTGTACACAAGTTAGTTGTTTGTAACTTGGGGGACTGCCTGTATCTTCCTTTTGGCTATTTCTGAGTTGAAATGTCCGTGTCTGTTTCATCACCATCTTAGTAGCATCAAATACTACCTTTATAAAAACTGGAAGCAACTTAACAGGCTCATCACCTTGCCGGGCCTCACCCGGCCTCTGGCTGGAACTGTGACATTGGGCCTGGGGTCAGACTACAGGCTATTACCACACAGGGAACTCTCTGGGAGAGAGAACAAGAGACAAGATCAGATGGAGAGATTGCCTGACCCATTTCTCACTTCCCCAGGGTAGAGGAAAGGGTTTCTAGGAGCTATGGACCATGCTTTGAAATGCTTTTCTTGCCCAAAGAGTGTGTCAGCCGTCTAGACCACAAAGGTGCCAGAATCACCTGCATGAAGGTGAAGCACCTGAATAAAAGTTCTTCAATGAATGGCATCTGTGTCTTGCGTCTTCTCTGGATCATCTTGGGATGCCCCAATCAGATGACCACATGGCTATCTTTGGGTGCAGAAAGTGGATGAGCCTTTACTCTATAAGCAGTCGGGAAAGAGAATCTTTCATGTGGGGGGATCATGTTGGGAAGCCTTCCCTTTGTTTTAAAGACTAGACTGTGACCTCCTATTGGTGCATTTTCCATGCAAGTGTCAGTCACTACTTTAATTTCTCCTAATAAAGCACTTAGCTACCTGGTGACTTCTGGTTATTATAATTCCATGGTCCAAAGAGCTAGGTTTTCTCTCATGACTAATGAAGCCAGAACATCTTTTCCCTCTAAAGAACAGGCAAGCATGAATGTATATTGCACACTAGTATTAAAAAAGAAAGGAGAGAATCTCTCACTCTTCTCACATGCATTGAGGAAAGGACATGTGAGAACACAGCAGCAAGGCAGCTGTCTGGAAGCTAGGAAGAGAGCCTTCACCAGACATTGAATTGCTGCAGTCTTGATCCTGAACTCATAGCTTCTAGAACTGTTGCTTAAGCCACCCAGTCTATAGTACTTTCTATAGGTCAAGCTGACTAAGACAACACTTTTGGTGAAAAGATATGGTTAATTATAATGGAAAATATTTCATACAAAGATCAGCTACCTTTGCATTAAATGCCCAGATGGAATAATAAAAGATTAAGCAAATGAACAAAAAATAAAAACTATCTTTGTAATTTGGGAAACAGAAAGAACTCTTCTCTTTTTGAGACAGAGTCTTCACTCTGTTCCCCAGGCTACAGTGTCGTGACTGCAGCCTAGCTCACAGCAACTTCAAACTCTTGAACTTAAGCGATCCTCCTGCCTTAGCCTCCTGAGTAGCTGAGACTACAGGCATGCACCACCATGCCTGGCTGATTGTTTGTGTTTTTAGTAGAGACAGGATCTCACTCTTGCTCCTGAGCTCAAACAATTCTCCCATCTGGGCCTCCCAGAGTGCTAGGATTACAGGTGTGAGCCACCACATCGGGCCAGAAAGACCTCTTAAAACCCCTCAAAGACCAAACTATAGAATGTAAAAAAAATTTGAAGTGACATCCCATCACTTTTGCCATATTCTGTTCATCAGAAGGGAGCCATTAGGTCAAGGTCGCATTCAGGGAGAGAGGATTGCACAAGTGCATGAATCCCAAGAGGCAGGAGTCCCGGGAACCATTTCAGAGGTTGCCTGACACAAGCAGTTCACAAAGGACCAGATGCAAGTCAAACACAAAAAAAGTGTTGAACCTTGCTATTGCTCAACAAAATACAAGTTAAAATAGCAATTATCTATCATTTTTACTACACATTTGTCTAAAGACTTTTTTTTAAAGTAGTAACATGGAGTGTCTGGAAGGGCATGCAGAAACTGGTACTTTCCTATATTGGAGGTGGAAGTATGAACTGTTAAACTTTTGGAGAAAGCAATGCATCAGGGTGATTAAAATATTACATGACCTGGCAATATCCTTCACAGCAATTTATTTCATAGAAATAAAAGCACCAGGTTTGAGAATGTATGTGCAAAGATGGTCTATTGTAACATTATCTGTACTATCTGTACTGTACTTCAGTAAGGGAAAGATTGGAAAATTATGATAAAACCAAACTATGAAATATTCTTGTCCAATTGTTAATATGCTTATTATTTGGCATAGAAAAAAGGGTGAGATCACATACACCAGACTATTAATATGTATTATCACAACAAAATTATAGAGGGAAAGGGAGATCACTAATTTTAATACACCGTCATATAATTTGAGCTTTTGTAGCAAATATTTATTGCTTTTAATATTTAACAGAGGCAAAAATAATTTTTTGAAAAGATTTATAAACAAAAATTTTTTTGATTAAGTCTTACCAATATACTTATGCTTCCAGAAGAACTAAAATCACATTGGAATTTTTCTTGGAATTACCTTAAATGTATAAATTATTTTCTCTTACTTATATATTTCTAAAGTAGACATTCATTCATTCATTCTATTTATATTCCCTAAGCACATCCTGTCTGCTATATGCAAAAACAATGGTTGCCAAGAATAAAGCCTTTTGCCGTGATAAATCCATCCTTCTCATGAACAAGGGGAAGAGGCATTTTTGCAGAGCTGGAGACATGGATCTTCTTTATACCTGTTAAACTAAACCGAACTGCCCCGTTTTGAAGATATCATCTTGAGAAATGTGCCATCTGCAGTGAGTTCACAGGTGAACTCTTTATAGGAATCAAACAGGAGAGAGGTGGAGGCCACGTGCGCTGGCAAGCTAAGAAGTTGAGGTGAAGGTATTCATGGACAAGATTGTGTAGTCTGGACGAAAAATAAGCAGAGAACAAGATGAAGAAGAAAGCAGAGAATGAATGTGGAAGAAACTTGGGGCAATGATAACATTCTTGAGCCTCTGAATTTGTCAAACTTGGAATCTCTCTGTGCTAGACTTTTTATTATTTAGACCTTTTGAGTTAGCTTTCTAGAACTTTGTAGAAATGGTAAGGTGGTTATTTGTCTTGTAATTCTCTGAATTGGAAATTAATTAATTTATTTTCTTCCTTTCTTTCTCCTCTTTCTTTTTGCAAATGCACATTTAGTGACTCCCTCATAAGACATTTCTCCCTAGAAGAGTGTCTCTGACAGTGGATACAAGAACTTTCTGTGTCACAATCATATAGGGCATTTAGTTAAAGCACACCAACAACAAAATGGGAGGATAAGCCAAAAGATTGTTTTTTTAAGAAATAGTTACCATAGGGGAAGGAGAACACAAGGTGAATTGGACACGGATGAAATATGAAATATTTTTTAGCTTGTTTTACTGATTTGATCTTTAAATTTGCTTTTGGAAACATTTAAATGAGTACTTTAAAAAAAAGAGTTAAAAGAAAAAACTTAATGATACAAATTAATTGACTTCCAATTTCAGGCCCTCAAGCTTATAAGTTATCACTCCCATTATTATGACAAGAAACATCTGGACAAACTGAAAAGCAATGACTCTTTTGAACCCACTAGAAAACTGAGGTTGCAGGGCAAAGTGCCACTCTAAAATATGGAGAGACAGGAGGATTCAGAGAGTCACAGCTGAGATCTATTTACCCAGAGTAGCAACCACTAGAGCCACGACCTGATAGGAACAATGAATTGGTCATTTTCATGAATTGTTGGAGGCTGAATGTGAATTAATGCAACAGTAAGAAGCTCATAAGGAGACCCACCCAAACGTTTATGGGTTTTACCTTTAGCAACTCAGGTTCTCGTGGAGATCTGAGAAAGAGCCAGGCACAATGGTTCATACCTGTAATCCCAGTGACTCAGGTGGATGGCTTGAGGCCAAGAATTGGAGACCAGCCTGGGCAACACAGCAAGATCCCATCTCTAAAAAAAGGTCCTCTTGTGGCTCTGGCAAGTGACAGGAAAACACTAATAATTGTGAAGTATGTTTGTAGCTTTTTCCATAGCAAAGTGTTACTCTCATCAGAGCCTTCAGGGGAGGGCATTACTTCCATTCCAACCTCCTCTAGCCTCACTGTCTTATCTAAGGGGAAGAGAGGAAAGGAAGCTACATAAGAACAAATACTTGCGACCATTACAGTCCAGAAACACAGGCCCACTGAAAGGTTCAACTGGAATATTACAAAAAGTTTCCCATTCCTCACACCTTACCACCACACCAACAGGGTTCCAATAAAATAATAATGTATCTGAGGAAGAAGAATCCCTTCAGGAAGCCCCAAGTCAAAAGGAAAGATGAAAAACAAAGACACTAAATGAATTTTTATCCGCTGGCACCTATAGCTAGAGCAAACATTAAACGAAGTCCAACTTCTATTGCAGTTAACGTAGATCCTCACACTAAAGGCTCATCTCCGATTAGCCAATGCATTGTTTTCAGTAATTACAAGGCATGCCAAAAGACAAGGCAAATACTGGCAAGCATAAGAACCAGACTCAGGACACAGATGTTCAAATTATCAGGCAGAGGATTTAAAATAATTGTGATCACTATGTTAAGATACTAGTGGAAAACATAAACAACATGCAAAAACAGGTAACTTAAACAGAAAGATGGAAGTTCTAAGAAAATCAAAAGAAAATACTTGAGATCACGAACACTATAATAGAAATGAAGAATATTTTTAATGGGCTCATCCATTAATGGACTTGATACAGCTAAGAAAAGAGGTCAGTGAGCCTAAAGATAGGTCACTAGAAACTTCCCAAACAGAAATGCAAAGACAAAACAAGAATAGAAAATAAGGAACTGAAAATCCAAGAACTGTGGGATGGTTTCAAAATATGTAACATACATATAATTGGAATATCAGGAAAAGACTAAAACATATCCTAAGAAATAACTGAAGTAATAATGACCAAGAGCTTTCCAAGATTAATGATAGACACCAAACTACAGATCCAGGGATCTCAGAATACACCAAGGAAAAATACTAAACAAACAAAAACAAAATTCCCTCCACTTAGGCATATCGTATTTAAAATGCAAAAAGCCAAATACAAAGAGAAAATCTTGAAAAAAAGCCAAAGGAAAAGAAAACTCCTTACCTATAAAAGAACCAAGGTAAGACTTACAATGGACTTGTGAGAAACTATGTAAGTAAGAAGAGAATAAAGTGATAAAGTGTTATTATAAGAAAGAAAAAACACCAACAAGGGATTCTGCATCCAGAAAAATCAACTTTCAAAAGTGAAGAAGAAATACACAGGGATATCTGGAAAGTATCCAGCTGTGGAATACGACACATATTAGATTACTAAGTATGGAATGTCCAACTACCTTAAGTACTAAATTTGAGAGTTGAAATCACAGACATTTCACTTCGACACTTCTTGTTACGTTTATTGTGAAGGTAGGTACCTTCGTTGGTCTTTCAAATGTACATTTTGGCTTGTGATTGTTTTTCAAATTGCTTTTTGGAGTAATTTTTGTGAAATTATTAATAAGTCAAAAATTCATGTTATTTTCGAACATGAGTTCCATCATGAAACCAATGCAGCACAGACAGCTCAAAATACCAACAAAGTGTTTGGGAAGGATGTGGCTAATGAACGCACAGTACATCAATGGTTTGACAAGTTCCATTATGGTGATTTTTTGTGTGTGTGTTTTTTTTTTTTTTTTTTTTTGGCCGGGGCTGGGTTTGAACCCACTATGTCTGGCATATGGGACCGGTGCCCTACTCCTTGAGCCACAGGTGCCACCCCATTATGGTGATTTTAATCTTGAAAGGAGCCACATGGGTGACCTGAACCCAAAGTGGATGATGATGAGCTGAAAGCTATAGTGGAAATGAATGCATCTCAACCTATGCATGAATTAGCAGCAGGGTTTGATGTTACTATTCCAACAGTACTAGACAATATAACTGACGATGTAAAATAGCTGGATAGATGGGTTCTGTGTGAATTAAATAAGCAGCAGAAGAGAATCATCTTGAAGCTTGGTTTTCTTTGCTGTCCCCACATAAAGGTGAACCATTTCTACACTATATTGGTGTGTGTGATGAAAATGGGTTGTTTGGACAATCACAAGTGCACAATAGGTGGATAAAGATGAAGTGCCAAAAAACAATCCAAAACAGATATTCCTTTAAAAAAAATCTAGGAATGGTGTCTGTCTGGTGGCCCAATGCTGATATTATTCACTACGACTTCATGAAACCTGGTCAGTTGATTCCAGTCAATGGAATCCAAATGGCAACCAAATGGATGAAATGATGAGGATACTTGTGATTAAGCAGCAGAGATTGGTCAGTAGAGACAGGCCAATCCTCTCGCAAGATAACACTTGACCACATGTTACACAAACAACACTGCTCAAACTACAGAACCTGGACGTGGAAACTCTGTCATCCACAGTTTTTACCAGATCTTGCACCAACTGACTACCGCTTCTCCAAGGCTCCAGACCACTTCTTGTGAGAAAAATACTCAATTCTCAACAAGCTGTGGAAAATGCCTTTCTTGAGTTCATCACCACTTGCTCTCCAGTCTTCTTTGCTGCTCGATACACAGGCTACCATTAAGATAGCAAAACTGTGTCTATAGTTTAAGTGCATACTTTGATTTAATGTACTGCTTCTTGTTTGATATATAATAAGCTACACTTTAGATTTGAAATCAGAAATTTCATATTTAATGACCTAATAGTATTAACAATGCCTGGATACTTCTGGACAGCCCTCACAGACATTTTTAGATACACAAGAATGATGAAATTCGTTGTCCTTTCCACCAGAACTTCCTTGTGATAAATGTTGAAAGAACTTCAAAGAGAAGGAAGATGATATCGGAAACTCAGATCAACATAAAGAAAATAAGAGCATTGCGGGAGGAATAAATAAAGGTAAAAGAAAATCTTTTATTTGTCTTTTTGTTAATTGATCTAGAAGATTGCTGTGTTTTAAAGGAATAATAGTATTAACCTAATGGGTAATTGTAGCTTATGAATAAGTAAATAAATTACAGGAATATCGTAAGGGACAGAAGAGAGGCATTGGGAATACTCTGCAATAAGGTAGCTGCTTTACATATAAAGTGGAAGAATAGTATTGGTTCGATTAGTTAGAGATGTATATGGAGCACTCTAGAGCAACCACTACCATTTTAAAAAAAGAATTATGGTACACTAAGACGAGACAAAATGCACAATTCAAATAAGGCAGAAAAAGAAGTCTTGGACAATAGATAATAAACAGTAATACATTAACATAAATATATCAAAAATCACTTTAAATATGAATGTTTAAATATGCCAATTAAAAGATAGAGATTATCAGAGTAGATTTTAAAAACTAGACTGAATATATAACTCCATATATATAGACTGTCTATAGAAACACACTTTAAAGATAAAGACTCTACTGAATTACAAGTGAAGGGAGAGATATACCATGCCAACACTACTCAAAAGAAAGCTGAAATAACTCTCTTAATTGCAGAGGGAGCAGACTTCAGAAAAAAGGGACACTACATAATAATAAAAGGATCCATTCTCTCCACTACATAATAATAAAAAAAATCTATTCACCATCCGCCAGTCTTGTTTGCTTTTATTTCCAACATACATCCTGAATTTGTCTATGTCCATTTCCAATGTTCCCACCCCTTTTCAAGTCACCATACAACTTCCCTAGACCTTAACCCTAATTCTAACCCAAACTCTAAATGTGCCCCTACCCCTAACCCTACTATTGCTGCAATAATGTTGCATAAAGAACCAAAGACAGCATGGCTGATGATAATAAGTGTTTTTTTCCTTCAGTCATAGGTCTGCTGTTAGCTGAGGCAGCTCTGCTTCAGACTGCAGGTGATTTATGCTTAAGGCTCAAGGCAGTATGTTGTGTTCAGGTCTTCTCTGAAGTTCTTTCACTATCCTTGAGCCAGTAGCCATTGGGATATTGTCTCCTGCTGATGGCAGAAGTGCAAAAGCAAGGTAAGTTTCATGGGAACATTTTAAACCTCATCCCCTCACGTAGTCACAGTAAGTCACAAGGCCAATCCCAAAGTCAATGAACAAGGAGGTACTGATCTAATAAGGAAGGAGATGTGAGTGACTATTTACTGGAAAATATTCCAGTGAGATTTCCTATGGAAAGAGTGTAGACAAGGCAAAAGGCCTGGGGCCATGCCTAGGACACTCTAGAGCTTTTGAAATCAAACAGAAAAGGCTGCACCAGAAAAGAGACTGAGAAGACAGAAATATGGAAGGAAACTGGAACACTGTAGTGTCCCAGAGAAGAGTGAAAGGTCAATTGGGATGGATAAGAAAGTGAATATAATGAAGAGAAGAATTAATGACTGCAGTTGCAGTGTGGAAATGATTGGAGATCTTGACAATCAGATTCAGAGAATTAGTGAGGCCTGGAGAGAAGTGAGTTTAGGAAAGAAAGGGTGATAAAGTAGTAGATTTTATGACTATAAACAACTCTTTCCAGAAGTTTCACTATGATGAAGAATCAGGGCTGAGTGTTATGACAGCAAGGGTAATATTTTGAAACATAGGTGATATTAGAGAATATTAGAATACTTACAGAAAGGTCCAAGAAGGGAGAAACTAATGAGGCAGGAGAGGAGAGGTTCCTGAAAGGACTCTAACCTGACTGTAGAGATATATATACCAATATCCATTTCCCTTTCTATCTTACCAGCAGAATTCCATATTTTGTTTGAAGTGGTGATGTAATCAGCTACAACCTTCAGATGACCTTACCGATAAGGATAGACAAAAAATACAGTTTTCTCAAATGATGAATACACTGCGCATCACTGAGAAAGGTTTTACTCTGCTGATATAAGGGTTATCCCTTCCTGCCTGGAATGTGAAAGTGATACTTGGAGCTGCAGTGGTTATTTTGCAACTGTGTGCCACAACAGCCTAAACTCTAAGGAGAGCAGAGCAGAAAGATGGAAAGAGTTTGAGTTCATGATGTCATTGCTGAGCTGTGTACTACCCTGGATACCCATATTTGGGCTTCTCGTTAGGTGAGAAAACTCTCATTTGCGAATAAACATAATTATAACTAGATAAAATTAGTTATGATTAAAATCTAGTTTTATGATAAAACTAGACAAGTGTGGAGATGAGAGGGCTGACATGGTGATGAGGATGAAGAATTGTGGTAGTGAGTTGTAGGATAGGAATTATTTTTAGAGGTAGGATGCTTGGAATTGACATTTCAAAGATCGGTTGACCATGGGAGCGAGTGGCTGAAAGACCAGGTGGAAATAAATGTCATTCAAAGTGAGGAGGCCAGGATATTGGATGGATCATTTATGTGGATGTCAAGGTTGCCAAGAATGATAACAGGAGAAGGAGGGGAGATGACAATACTGAGCCAACTGATAAAATTTCCAGTGACTAGAAGTACATGTGGCTGGAAGGTTGGTAGTAGAGGTAGCTACAAAGAGGTTGGCGATTGTAGAGTCTAATGACAAAGAATTTTAAAGGAGCTTACAAGTTTGACAATTAAGTTCACAAATTCATCTCAGAAAAGAATGCTACATACCTTATTGCTGAATGTCACTACAGTCACCTTCAAAGTACTCCCCCTTGGAAACTATGCACTGATGCCAGCCCTAGTCCACTCTTTAAAGCATCTTTTCTAGGATAAGTTCATGAACTTAATTGTCAGGCCTCATACGATGACAACTGTAATGGCCATTCCAGGAAAAGAGTTCCAAAATTGCTTTTTGAAATGGTTTTCAAACAGCAACCAGGAG
Source organism: Nycticebus coucang (assembly GCF_027406575.1). NCBI lineage: Eukaryota > Metazoa > Chordata > Mammalia > Primates > Lorisidae > Nycticebus > Nycticebus coucang. The sequence continues at coordinate 16,335,529 of NC_069782.1, read as the reverse complement.
CAAGAAGAACAAGTTCCTCACCTCAGTGGCCCGAGGTATGTGACATGTGACAGGGCAAAGGTCTCTTTTTGAAAGGGATGTAGGAGACACTCCATGTTTCAGTTAGGGAAAGAAGGTGAGAGACATTAGAGAGAAAAGGTTGGGTGGATGTAGGTAAGTTTGCTGGTGATGGATCAGTGACCTGGACTGCTTTAGAGTTCCAGGGACTCCTGGAAGGGTTTGAGAAAATGAGGTTAGCTTCATGGTGCATTGTGAGAAAAAAGGTCCATGTGGGTCAGATGACCTGGAGGCCTGGCTTTTGGTGGCTCTGAGGATGAACTCAGATCTGAGCCACATGCTACAATGCCATGGGTTTCTGGGTGAAAAACTGGCTTAAGCTGGAATGTTTGCAGAGTGAATAACTAGGTTCTTCCTCGGGCTTACTCTCTTAGGCAGTTGACAGTGGTGAGATTTTCTCCAGAGGGACTATCTTACCAGGACCTCTATAATAGGTCCCCCTTAAGTATCAGTTCATTCTTTCTAGAGGCAGATTTCCCAGATTCAAATCATGACTGTTCTGCTATTTCTTGTATGACCTTAAGCAAGTCACTTAACTTCTCTGTTCTTCATGTGTAAGTGTGTATAATAATAGTCTCTACCAGGGAGGCGCCTGTGGCTCAGTGGGTAGGGCGCTGGCCCCACCTTGCTATACCTGCTGATCTTGGTATACCAAGGGTGGCAGGTTCAAACCTGGCCCCAGCCAAACTGCAACAAAAAATAGCCAGGTGTTGTGGCGGGTGCCTGTAGTCCCAGCTACTTGGGAGGCTAAGGGAAGAGAATCACCTAGGCCCAGGACTTGGAGGTTGCTATGAGCTGTGACGCCATCGCACTCTACTGAGAGCAATGAAGAGAGACTCTGTCTCTAAAAAAATAAATAAATAATAATAATAATAATAATAATAGTATCTACCTCACAGAATTGTTGTGTGAGGGAACAGCGCCTGGTTCTTAGCAAATGCTCAAAAAAACATTATTAGTAATGTCTTACTATTTTAAAGGAGAAAACATTAATATACCAAAATCCAGTTGATAGGCCTATTTTCCCCTTTAAGATGGTAAGACTATTACTAACAACTTTCAATGTCTTATAACAGCAAACATTTATTTCTTTTTTTCTTCAAGAAAGTTTATTTCAGTATATTTATTATGAGGTACATGTGTTTTGGTTACATAATTTGCTTTTGTAAATTTTAAGTCAAAGTTATAGGTTTGTTCTTCACCCAGAAAGTATGTGATATACCCATGCAATGTCAGTGTTAGGTGAGCATTTACCCATCCCCTTGTCCTCCTCCCCTCTACTTCCCTATGAGCACATAGATGTTGATCAACTAGTTTCAATTAGTATTGAGTCCATGTGGTGTTTGTTTTTCCATTCTCATGTTACTTCACTTAGGAGAATGGCCTCCAATTCCATGTAGGTTGTTATGGCTGAGTAGTATTCCATGGTATACATATATCACATTTTATTGATCTATTCATGTATTGATGGGCACCTGGGTTGTTTCCATGTCCTTGCAGTTGTGAATTGTGCTGCTATGAACATTTGAATATAAGTATCTTTATAAAAAATGTCTTTTTTCCCTTTGGATAAATACCTAGTAGAGGGATTACAGAATAGTAGGTCTACTTCAAGTTCTTTGAGGAATCCCCATACTACTTTCCATAGAGGTTGAACTAGTTTGCAGTCTCATACAAACATTTATTTCTTGCTGGCAGGTCACAGCTCCTTGGGGAAGCAGGGAATTCTTCTATCCACTCAATAGATTCCAGCTGACTCCACAGATCTTTCATTCTGGGACCAGTGACTAATTTGGGCTTGCTCAAGGGAAGTCAGAGCCCAAGAGCACCAGCACATTTAAGGCTTCTGGTTGGTTGTGACACACTCTTACATTGTCTACTCACGTTCTGTTAGCCAAAGAAAGCCAATAGCGAAGCCCCCAATCCAGTGTAAGGGGAGGGTGGAGAGGGACAGAAGAGCGAGTGGAGCAGAGCATGCCTGACGATCCAGGGGAGGAAGCCACGCAGATGGCCCTTGTCTGCTGGGCCACTCATTCATCCACTCTGGGGTCTTCAGCAGCAGCCCAGGTCTTTACAACCAGAGCTAATGCCACACCTTTGTGGGTCTATTCAAATGTTGTTAGCCTTAAATCCAAGCAAACATTTACTGAAGTCTGAAATACATTCAGAAAAATGCACAAAACTATAAGTGCACACAGCATGGTGAATTATCACCAATGAACATACTTCTGTGCCCACACCCTAGGTGGCATTCTTTTTATGCTCAAATGTCACGCTCTCAGAGGTGCCTTCCTGGTACCACTGCCAGAGCACTTAGACAGGCTATGTAATCTAATGTAATATATCAGGTATATTACATTATATTACATTAATCCTATGTCATATATCAGGTATATTACTCCACACTTCCATGCAAGCTCCAGGATGCCAGGACTTTTTAAAAGTCTATTTTGTTCACTGCTGCATCATCAGCTCCTAGAATAGAATAGAGCTCCAGTAGGTGCTCCATAAAAATTTGCCAAAAAACAAATGAGTGATTATTACTTTGATTTAAGCTCCCAGGGGCAGCGGCAGCACACCTCCTGCCCTCCCAGGTGGCCCCCCACCAGGCTTGGATCCTAAGGTGTTTAGGGGCCCATCATGCTTGTGCCCCCAACTGGCTGCTCCTCTACCCCCAGATTCTTTCACCTCATCCTTCTCCAGGAGCCCTGCCCATCCCGCTTGGCCTGCAATAATTAAAATAAAAATAATAAACAGCGGTAATAATAGTCTAATTCACCCTCCAGAGATCACCTCTCCCCCAGGCATCCAAGGACTTTCGGGTGACACGAAGCAGTCCAGACAGCTACCCACCTTGGGGACGTGCTCCTTGCTCCGTGCTCCAGAATGCACCTGGCCAAGCTCCGCTGACAGAAGGCGGCTTTTACTCTTCAGCCCATTTCAGCGACGGAGAAGTTGAAACTACAAGAAGTGGACCAGACTTTCAGCCTTCTGACTTCCGCGATCTTTGCCGCCGCCCACACCGGGAGGACAGATGACTATCCTTCCCTCTCGCTTCGCCAACCATGGCAGCGGCAAAGCCCGTGCCTGACGCTGTTCTAGGCACTGGGCATGAGGCTGTGGACAAAGTTCCTGCAGAAACAAACGAAGTAATGAACTGGGCAGAGGCCAGAGCACGAAGGGGCCCTCACTGAGAGGTCAGGCACAGCCTACGCAGAGGCGACAACTTAGCTGAGACCAGGGTGATGGGAAGGCCACTTAGGGACGTGTTGGGAACAGCAAATGCCCGACTTCTTTAACGCCCACTGCCTCGTTTAATCTCACTGCAAACTGTGAGAGAGGCATTTGGACCATTTTACAGACCAGGAAGCAGAGGCCCAGAGAAACCAAGGAATTTACAGAGTCGGGATTTGAACCCTGCGCTTCCGTCAGCCAAGCCCGGGCTCTGTCCAGCCCGCATTTCGCGCAGCCTCCTTGCTCCTGCACCATGACCTTAACTCCGCACGTGCTGTCCCCCCCATTGTCCCCCCATTGTCCCTCTTAGCCTCGCCTGTGGGGGGTGCCGACTGGGGGGTTTTCCAAAAGGTCTCGGGAAGTCAGGCCCAGCTTGGGGTCCCGGGTTAGAGACCCCCACCCTACTCGGCGTTAGGGACTCAGCGCGCCCGCCCCGCCCCCTCAGCAGCCGGGCGGCGCTGCCTCTGTCCATGGTCAAAGCACCCGGGGTAATCCGCCTTTCTCTTCCGCCCGCCGAGTCCCATTCATATTCTAATCACAGAGCGGCCGGCCCGCGAACGGCCACTTTATCGCGGCCCGCGGGAGACGCGGCAGCCTGCACCCCCCACTTCCACTTCCCAGCCCTTCGCCCCCTCTTTCTGTACTTTAAACTCGCCGAGGAGGGGGTCCCTGGGAAAACCGCGTCCCCACTTGGACGCCGAGCTTCTCATAACTTCGCGGCGGATAGGAATGGGGTGAGAGGGAGGGAGAGAGAGAGAGACGCAGACGGACTGACAGACAGAGTTACGGGAATAGTGGGGAGGAGGTCAGAGAGACCAAGGGGGCCAGAGACGGAGAGAGACAAAGAGAAGTGTCGGCAGGGGCTGGACAGAGAGACAAGCAGCCAGGGAAAGAGAAAAGGAGGGGCGCGGGGACAGACCCAGCGGACCAGGGAGGGACAGAGACCGACCCGGAGAGACTGGACGGAAGAGTAGACCCGGGGAGGACAGGGAAGGTTCCGGAGGAGGCTGACCAGCCTCTCACCCCCGCCTCCCTGCCCAGGGGCTTGTGAAGCGCTCAGGTTGGGGGATGGGGTCTTAGGGCTTCGGTCCCCCCTCCCCGCTCGAGCTCTTACGCCCCCACGCGTGTCTGCGGATTCGCGTGGAAAGGAGGCAAGACATATCCCCTCCTGCATTCCCAGGGCCCCCACCCCAAATCTACCCCAAGACCAAAACGGGGGGGTGGGGCACAAGAGAAGAAGGGTGGAAATGGGGCCCCACTCGTGGCCGCGCAGGCAACTCTCCAGACTCCAGGAGTCCCCTGCTGCACCCCCCCACCTCGGCCTGCGCAGCGCGGGGCCCAAGGGGGCAGGGGCGGGGAGGGGGGAGGGGGCCACATGTAAGCCAATTTTGATTTCGCCTATAATGAGTGCCGGGCGAAGGCTGGAGAAGGCCTCTGGAACTTTAAATAAGAAAAACGTTGCTAATGCTATAATAGAAGGGGGAAGTCGGAGGGCTGGGATTGCGTGGCTCTGAGCCCCCCTTTTCGGAGGCGGCTTTTCTTATTCAAAACAGGCCCACAATGGGCTTCACAGTGCGCCTCGCCACGGCCCCATCTGACGAGCGGCCATTCATCAGGCCGGCTGGCCTATCAATGACATTGCTCCCATCGGGGCTCCTATAAAATGATGCTTTTTCCCATGAAACATCCGCAAACATTTTGACGGGTTTGGCTTTGCCCGGCTGGATTACTGAGTGTCCCCTCGCTGGCTCCCTCTTGCTCTCTCCCCCGCTCCAGCGCTCTCCCTTCTCTCTCCTCTTTTCTTCTTTCTCTTTTCTCTTCTTTCTCTTTCCCTTTCCTCCTTGATCCTTTTGCCCTCCCACTTTCTGCGTCTACCTTCTTTTCTCCCCCCTTCCTCCCTGGGCATCTCTAGCACAGGGGATCCCCCAAACATCAGGACTTTTGGGGGGCGCTTGTGCTGTCCATGGGAAGAGCATGCATTGTGGGTTATTGGAGGAACCCGACATGGATTCCACAGGTTAGTCCTACTGGTGGGGGGTGGGGGAGACATTGGGAGGGAAGGAGAGGGAGAAGGGGAACTTTAGAAAGAGTTGTAAAAAGTTCAGACTAGTCAACGTGACAGCGGAACCCCAAGAAATAACGGAAAGCTTGCAGAAGTTTTCAATCCAGCGCAATGTAAGAGGATGGGTGGAAATGTGTGAGTGTGTGCGAGTGTGTGTGTGCGCGCGCGCGATAAGGAGCGCGCTTTCACTTGTCCTGGACACAAAGTTATGCAAAGATGCGCTGACTTGCGGCGAGCTCCAGGTGCCACTTACAAAAACTTTGTGACAGGATTGCCCCCTCCCGGACTTGGGTCCTCCCTGGGTTTGGGGGCCCAAAATACCGATGCGCTCGGGGTCTAGTGGCAAGGGCCGGGAAGCCGAGCGGAACGCCCAAAGGCGGGGGCGGGTGACGGCTTCGCACAGCTCCTGGGAGGTGGGGACCAAGGCTTGGCTAGTAGAGACGCGCAGCTGGAGGGAGTGGCGGCGACGAGCCTGGTGGTCCTGGGGAATCCGCCGCAACGGGAGGTGGGATCCGAAGGCTGTCCGCGGCGAGCTGCAGCCTTTCTGCCTGGTCGGGGTACCCAACAACGCGCTCCAACTCTGGGGCTGTAATTTTGCTGGAGAGAGGGTAGGACGCAGGGCGGCTGGCGACGGGGTCTGCAAACTGCTCTGCAGTTCAGGAGCTGTTGGCGGTGGGCCTCAGGTTTTGGGGTCACCCCGGTTCATACAATAGAAGAAGCCAAAGAATTTATTACAAGGAGAATGCCCAGAGCCTCGGTTCTTTCTCCAGTGGTCTTTGCCACTTCTCACTCTTACCACCTTTGAAAAGCAGCCAAACTTAACAGATATTTAATTCCCTTCCGGGTGGAAGTTCTCTCACCCTCTCCCCCAGGCGCAGTCTCCGAACCAGGCAACTCCTATTCCGGCTCGGCTGCAAACTCAGGGTTTCTTAGGGTGATGGGGTCAGGTAGAGGCAGAAATAGGGCGGTGGGCGCAGCTGCATCTGAGCAGCAGCTTGACGTTAAGCTTGGGAGAGTGCCCGGGAGCATCTGCTGCTGGGCATCGCAGCACGCACGGAGCAACAAGTGCCTTCCAGACTCAGCCGTCCCCTAACACCCGTCTCTTCCTTGAGCAAGTAAACAAACGGCACAAGAATGTCTCCCACCTCACCCCCGGCAGGCTATGGTTGTGGGGTGGGGGCTGGGGTCACCCGCACATCGCTCCTGTTGGTCTTTCCTTGGTCCCTGAAGAAATATTTAAGGCCCTTTCATGTTTCCGCTGGGGCCCTGGTGGCCTGGACACCCTGCTCCTCTGGCCAGGAAGGATATTCGATTTTCCGGGGTAGTTTTCTATCTCTGATCCCCAGAGTCAAGGCCCTCCCCGATTGTGATTGTGGTGCCTTGAGTGGGTGTCAGACCCTAGGCAGTGAGGGAAGGTTGAGCCTGAAGTCCTACTTATACCGAAGGGAAGAAGAGGGCTTTCCTGCCGCTCGCCCGCCGCTCGCCCCTGCCCCGTCGCGGCAGGCCCTGCTGGGGTCGCCTGGGTTGGCGATAGAGCAGCTCCCAGAGAGAGCAAAGAGCCTTTCACGCATATCATCTCAAGTGCTGTGTCACTCGGTGCCTCCTGAGTTAAAGGGGGATGTTCTTAACAAAATCAAACCCTCTGCTGCAGAGTTTGCGGCCAAGTATTTGTGAACTTCCAAGCTAGGATTTGGGGTCTCCCCGCACCCCGACCTGCCATGGCCCAGCTCGGGTTTCTAGCTGCCTCCGCCACACGACCAGAGCCCCGACGGTACTTCTGGGGAGGGCTGTGGGGCTGTCGATACGTTGTTTTCCGTTCTCGATGTGGTGAGGTGTTGGTGAGGGCTCCGCGTCACCTCTACCTCAACCGCAAACCTTCCAAATGGGTTCTGAAACCAAAATCCTTTCACTATCCACCTTTCCCCCATTCGTATATCTGAAATATCCCTAGGTCCCCATCCTGAACTCAAAATCAAAAGTTTTGGTAAATGGCAGCGTGAAGAAAAGACGTCAAGCGCACCAGGTGACATTTCACCCGGGTTCGCAAAACCAACAGGGGAAGTGCGGCTCGGCGCGGTCCGGTCCAGGAGCCTTTCCTGCCTCCCTCCAGAGAATTTAATCCAATTAGCTTTTCTTCTGAGTTTCTCTTGTTATGTAAAGGTCCTTTCTCCTTGGCTAGCACAGACTTGCGCTCCACGGAACAGTTTGATTCTGCTCCTTTTACATAAGATTGCACGCGACGAGAACCAAGAATATTGTTCTTAATATTATTTCATTCCAAAAGGCTCTAACAACCGACTCCCAGCAAAAGCTGGGGCGAAGTCGGAAGTGACCAGAATCAGAGGCCTGGGAACCGGCCACCATCCCTTACTCTTAGAAGGAAAATCCCCGCGAAGTGCCTCATGCCGAGATAACAGTTTTGCAGGGCCAAGGCTCTAGCGGCCTGCTTTGGGGCCACTTCAGCGTGACCTGAGGAAACGCTCCCTTTTGTTCCGCACACCGAGCCCGTAATACATTCCTTGGGTTTTTCCAAAATACTCAACAAGTGTGGGGCTAAGACAATGGCACCGTCGGGGGAAGCGGGACAGCCGGCGCGCGCCTCCTGGGCCCTGGGCTTGCTTGCCGCAGAGCCCGACAAAGCAAAAGCCCTCTCAGAGGCGACTCTGGCCGGGCCGCGGGGGCTGGGGCAGGTGGCGGAGGCGGCAGGCGCGCGCAGTGATAGCGGATGCAAGGTCTCACTGGTGCGCCCTTTGCAGTTAGCGCAGGCGCGCGTCCCACTTGGTGCGCACAGCGCAACGGTGGGTCCGGGCCCCGCGCGGCCTGCCCTTCCCACGCGGGCCTCAACCATCACCTCCGGGTGGCCATACGGGTCCAATAGGGGTTGCCCTGCCCAGGCGAGCGTTGCTCAGTTACTCAAGTTACCCAGAAATTCGAGAACGAGAGGGGAAAGTGGGTAGAACTTTAGGCCACTGAGAACTTGAAGAGTGGGCTGGGGTCAGGTCGGTCGCCTACGCAACAGAAGGGTCGTTTCTTGTTAAACGGGATGGCGTGTTAGAGAAGGGCTCTGCCAAGCTCAAACTGGAAACTTCTGCCTCTACCTGCTTTCTGACTCCATCTCCAGAACCCAGAGATGGGGCGGCTAAAATACTCCTGGAGCCAGATTTGAGTCCCCCAGGCCGCGTCTGCGGGACAGCATGCTAGTGTACAGGCCCACGACTCAGCACAAGGACTGGCCTGGCCCGGCTCCCTGGGCCGGAGGTAAAGACATCCAGCGGCCTTGGGGCGGCGCCCACGGGGCAGAGCTTTCCCCGGAGGAAATAGGGCCTGGGGCCTCCTTCAAACTCCCCCAGGCGCAGCCGTGAGGTGGGGGTCACAGCCTTCTTTGGCCCAGGGAACTGGTCTTCGGACTTGAGGGAACAAGACCTCGGAGGCATGAGTCTTGTTCTTACCCCAAATCTGTCTGGCCTTCCCGGGACGTGTGCGTCTGTGTTTGTGTGTGTGTAAGTGTGCACGCGCGGGCGAGGGAGGCATGCGTGCCCCACCCCTGCCACCTGCTACGCGCCGGCGTCTGACTTTGGCAGCAGGGTCAAGTGAGAGCTGGGTAGTACCCTGTTTCTCGGGCCCCGCGGCTGCAGTCCTGGCAGGCACAGACGCTGCACGCAGGCTAGGTTCCTGGAGCCTCCGACACTTCACGAGACTTCGCGCCGGGGACTGGGACAGCGCTCTTTCCCACCCGCCCGCGGGACCCCGAGACCCAGGAAAGTTTGCAGGGCGGCTCGGCAGCTCTGGCCTGGGATTTCCATAGCCGCGCCCACCCCCCTCCTCAGCGCGTCGCCATGGTGACTGCTGGAAGTTGGTGGTGGAAAACAGACCCGGCGCAAAGCAAAATATTATGAGTGCAGTTGGGGTGACTTCAGGGGGCGGGGGACCGGAGGGCATGAGCGGGAGCCAGAGGCAGAGGCCGACAACAAAGGGCGGCCGAGCTGCGAAGAGGAGAGAGGAGTTTGCCGGGGGCCTCCCTGCCGCTGTGTGAGTGCTGGACCATCCAGCTTCCCAGAGGCGCCGAGGTCTCTAATTTCTCTCCAGCAGCTACACCTTTTCCCAGCCCGCTCCGAGCCCTTGCTCCCGCCCCTCCTCTCCGGGTTCTCTTGCCTCCCTCCGGTCCCGAGGGTAGGCGCCAGCTGGGCAGTGAGCCCACCTCCCCCAGAGCCACAGGCTCACCAGCGTGAAAGGTTCTGGCTCTTCTTCCCCACGACCCGTGGGTCGCCCAGGATGAATTTCTCACCCCCCTTCTCAAACGGGATCGGAAAGGGTGATGGGTTAGAATAAGGCGGGAAAGAAAAGAGGAGGTGCCTGGCCGGAAATCTTGGGGGTGGGAATGTTGAAAGTCCTATCTGATTTTTTTTTGTTTTTTGCCTTTTGCAGTGGAAAAGGCGCCGAGTTATGATTCCAACTTAACCACTTGTAACGTGACTTGTAATGTGAATGTTAATCTTCTAGCCTTCCCAAGATTATTTTTTCATTGCCTGTAAAATGAAGAGTTAGGGATTAATCTGGGATTCTCTGACAAGTTAGATGGATCCCTCTATTTGTTAGGCTTTACTGTAGAATCCAGGAGGCAATATGCGAGCTGCTTACAGTTATCTGACCTATGACTAACTCACAATTAATATTTCCTCAAATGGAGGATATACTAAGATATTTTTGCAAGTCATTTAGGATTGCAAGAGTCAAGAACCTTGAATAACTATTTTTAAAAGGCCCATGATTTCCTTTCCTCAATGCCACCTGCTGTGCATTCCTTAAGTCTTTGCCCAACTCCCTGCATCCCAAAAGGATTTACTGAAAGACAGTAGATTTTTATGAGTCTGTATCTACTGTCAATTTAGGGAACACTGAGATGCTTCTAGATAATGAAGCAGATAATCACAGACCTTCATGTATGTTGGAGAGGAGTATACACTGGCCAATGAGCTAAAATGCCACTATCAAAAGAAAACCACACACTACCCTCCATTGCTCAAGCTTTAGAAAGAGGTGAGTCACTTCTCACACCTACGCACTCCTCCTGAGGACAGTTTGGGCAAGAGCCCTTCCCCTTCCTCTGGGACCTGTTGCCTCATTTATAAACCAATGGGTTAGCTATAAAGATTGCTCTGATCTAGCTAAAATTCTACTAAATTATGTGCCCAAGTCCATGTGTATATGTCAAATCTTCTGGGTACTTTGTTTATGAAGTAGTTACACAGACATTGACCCTTGAAAGTGCTCCACCAGAGAGGTGTTGTTTGTGAAGTCTAGGGGTTCTCTTCCATTTGCCTTTGTGTCTTTGCAAAAAAACCCAAGAAGGTATAAAATGGTGACCTCATAAGTTGGGATGCCAAATAGTTGAATCTCCACTTCCACAGGCCTCTGGGAGCCCACCCTGTAAGTCCTGCAGGTCACTTGGGGCACTCTTCAGCTGCCCTTCCAGAAGCCCTAAGGCTTTGTAAGATGGAAAAGATGGGAGGAATCTCCAATGTTGTTTTTACCACTTCTCTATTTTAGATATTTGCAATTTTATTAGTGGTTGGGGGAAAGGAAATGAACTCAAAGATTATTTGGAAGTGTCGGGTAAAAGTAAAAAAGGAATGCTTTGGACTTTATTCAGTGTCACTTCTTGAGTACCTGTTGGGTGGCAGACCCTGGAGATGAACAAGATCATAGTGCCTACTGTTGAGGACTTCAGAATGTGTTTGAGGAGAGAACATGTGGCTACATTGAGAGTGGTGAATGCTACAAGGAATATAAAAATCGAGTCCTCGTGGAACCTGGAGGAAAGGATGCTCTCTTTTTGAGTACTCACCATGTGTCAGCCCTGTGACAGGCACTTTGTCACCCTTTAAAAATCCTTATTACAACTCTGCATAGTCTCTTTTTAGGATGAAAGAGGGCCTGGAACTTGCCTGAGGCCACCACTTGTACCTGGCAGTGCTGGATTGCAAAGCAGACCAGGGGACACTGTTTCTCTCTCCCCACCTAGCCCACTCCAACTGTACACCATGGAGATGGTGATAGATCTGCAGTTGGTTGTGGCTCTGGCCTTTAGGGGAATTAGAATCCCACTTAGTCAGGAGGGGAACATGTACATAAGTATGCAGAATCATGTACTATTGCCTTCTTTGGGCTCTGGAGAAAACCCCTCTGAAGAAATCATATGATTCTGCATTTGAGGAGGATTTTAAATTATGGCAGCAATGGAAGGCAGCGTTTCATAGCTGTTTGGTATAGATTTTGCACACAGACAGATCTTGGCTTTCTTCATTCATTCATTTATGCTAGAAACCTATGCGTCTCCCAAATGCCCAGCACTCTACTAGATGCTGGGCTTAACAAAAATGTTGCCTCTTTGCTCATCTAGAGCATAAATTCTAGACAGACAAATAAGTAAACACAAAAATAGATAATTTCAGCAAGTGATAAGCAATACAAAGACAAAAAAAAAATCCTATCTGGGGCGGTGCCTGTGGCTCAAGGGGTAGGGCACTGGCCCCATATACCAAAGGTGGCGGGTTCAAACCCAGCCCTGGCCAAAAACAGCAAAAAAAAAAAAAAATTCTATCTGGAGTAAGGAAGAGCATGGTGGTGGGAAGGTTGCTATCTTTCATAGGGTAGCTCTGCCAAGTAAAGCCATGAACATTTGTTATGGAAGGTTAATGTTGCTGAGACTCAATTTTCTTAGGAGACAGCTGATGGGGCTGTAGTTAGTATGAAATGTGAAAGCGGTAATAGATAACATATATTCAATGCTTACTATGTCTTCACTTTCCCAGGCATTTTAGTTTAAATACATTATGTAATACTCACAACAATCCTATCAAGAAGAAACTGTTATTTTTTACAGTTTAAATGCAGAAATAAATAGGATAAAAGCAAAAGCAAAGCTAGAAGCTGACATGTTCAATGAGTTTCTGAGAAACTATCTACTAGTTTCTACTAATAATAGAAGCTGGGCTGGCAGGACGTACCTTGATTGCATGGGAAGCAAGATCATGGTTGTTGTGTGTGCCTAGTCTGAGGCAGAATGTAAGACACCTAACTTTTCTTTCGTATTTTACAAACTAATGTTTATGAAATGCTTTTCATATACCAGGCAGGTACCAGGTGCTCTAAGTACGTTATTAGCTGTATTTTTAAAAATATATGTTATGGGCTGGGCACAGTGGCATGCATCTGTAGTTCCAGATACTCCAGAACAGGGGTCCTCAAACTGCGGCCCGCAGGCCACATGAGGCCATGTGATTGCATTTGTTTCTGTTTTGTTTTTTTACTTCAAAATAAGATATGTGCAGTGTGCATAGGGATTTGTTCATAGTTGTTTTTTTTTTTTTTAACTATAGTCCGGCTCTCCAACGGTCTGAGGGACAGTGAATTGGCCCCCTGTTTAAAAAGTTTGAGGACCCCTGCTCCAGAGGCTAAGGGGAGGGGATCACTTGAGCCCAGGGGTTCGAGGCTGTAGTGCTCTGTAATCATCTCCATGAATAGCCACTGCCCTCCCGCCTGGGCAACATAGTAAGACCCCCTCTCTAAAAAAGACAGACATACATCAGTAAGAATAATTCAGTGAGGCAGAAGCCATTAAGTGATACGATAATATAGGTAGCCTTCAGGAATGCATTCACAAGAATGTGTTAAAATTATGTCTTAAGGTATATATAGTTTGACAGTGGAAAGAACATGAGCTTAGCTGTCAGACAAGCCAAGGCTTAAATCCCAGCTGGGTCACTTTCTAGCTGTGTGACCCAGGGTTAATTACCTAACTCCTCTAAGCCTCAATTTCCTTCTTTGTGGAAACATCTACTCCCCACCTTCTAGGAAACATCTCCTCCCCACCTTCTAGGGATAAAATTCAATGGGATTGTACCTGTTAAGTATTTAATTTAGTATGTGGCTCCTAGAAATTGCTCAGTAAATGGCAGACATTATTATTTTTTTTTTTACTGCTTAGTATTCCATGGTGTACATATAGCACATATTATTATTATTATTAAAAAGAACTATCTAGCCTTCTTATATCCAATTCTAGATATCTAGTTGGGAAAAAAACTTAGACTATTTCATCATATCTAGATGTGTTTTGTGCTGTGTAGACACAACCTCCATTTTAATGTCAAGGTAAATCATTCTTTTCTAAAAGGTTTAGACCAAAGGATTAATTGCATTTTCATTTCTCTACCTTTCCCATATCGAAAGCATTTTATGTGCTCCTGTTTGCCATGATTTCATCCTTGTGTTTTCCAGCCTTTTAAAGGAGGTGAAAATTGTGTCTTTGTAAAGGTAACACCTGTTGTCTTGAGTTGAAACCCTGAAAGGGAGATTCAGGGAGCACTTAGAGAGGAAGGCATGTGTTACAGATCTCTGACAGAGGCCCCTCCACAACTCCCAGTTCTTTCCGGTTCTGGAAGGGGATGGCCCACATTCTTCACTCCCTTTTCCCTCTCTATCTCTCTGCCTCTGCTCCTTACATTGTGTAGGCATCAGCCTCTTAAAGACAGAATCATTTTACATTTGGTTTTCAGGAAACACAATTTCAAATGAGCCATTCTCTGAAACTCATTCCAGCAGGATGCAAATATATTTTTAATGTGAGGATGAAATAGCTCTTTGTTCTATTTCTGTCTTTATAAATTGATTTTTACCTACATTCTGGTTTGAGTTCTTAAATGTTAGCGAGAGAAAAAGAAATCACAAAAAGAGAAAAGAATGAAGTGCAGCCATTTTGCTTTTAGTTGAATCTAGTCCAAATTTAGGCAACTAGGGCTGGATTGACCTGTGCCAGTAGATTATGTGGTTTCTGTGGTGTCATAGCAAACCCTCAGAGCAGGAGCACTTTAAATCATGTGAACATGTATATAGTTTCCACTTTTGTTGTTGATTGTTCCTTAGTAACACATAAAAGCATAATATGCCTCTGAGCAATTGATATTGTTAGTAATAATAATATTGAACCTGGACATGTTGGATTTGTATCATTGTGGTTGTTTTGTTTTAATTTAAAAGAATCATGAGAAAGCCTTTGAAAAGGCTGCAACCCAGCAAAGGTTAGTTAGTGCTTTGTGTCCTGTGTGCTTTCCAACTACCCAGTAGTGCTAAAGGTCAGCGTTTAGACGCAGCATTTTTATTTAATCAGAATAGAGAATAAGCACTTTATAAGCACAGATGCCCTGAATCTATCATGTTGGAGAAAATGCACTATCAGAGAACATGAGGGAACTAGTCTTTGAACTAGATTTAAAATAGTCATTTGAATACTCTAAAGCAGTGGTTCTCAACCTTCCTAATGCTGCAGCCGTTTAATACAGTTCCTCTGGGTCATGACTCACAGGTTGAGAACCACTGCAAAGAGTGGATTAGTGATTGCTAATTACACCAGCACCTAAATTTTCAGACAAAATGCATTTTATGAAGAAAGTTTTGCCAGTACCTTTGTTTTGAATCTGGATACTGCATGAAGCATCACAAGTTATGTTAGACTTTTGAAAACGGAGGTAGTTTTAATGAATCTTACAATTATAGAATTATAATTTTTTAAAAATGAGCATGAGTGATGTTTTTGAGTTCCACATAATCTTTTTCTGAATGATTAGTCTAAATTTGATGTATTTATATATATATTTATAATTTGTGTACTGAATCTAAATGCTCATGAATAGATCAAAGTTCTCTGGAAATTATTAGATTTTATGGAGTTCCAGAATTGGGCCCATGGCACAAACTCAATCCTATTTTTGATGGACTCAATCTATTAGTTTAAACAGTGACCAAGTTGTCTTCATGGTGTTTGGCTCCACTGCTGATAATAAATCTAGGGTGAAAAAAGAATTAGGGCACCTGTATAAAGTTCTTGGCTCCACCAAAAAGGAAATTAATTTTATATCATCTGTATGTGACTACTGACTAGGCTAAAATTTCTGTTTGTAGGAGTCTTATTGCTTTTACTTACTGACACCTTTTACAAAAGCAAAATAGTTTCTCTGCATAGCATTATTTGACATTATAGAAAAGAAATAAGTCTGAGTCCAAAAGCTCTGGAAGTTTACAAGGAAGATTCCAAAGGGCTGAGCCTCCCTGTTAAAATGCTAAAACTTTTAAGCATTGGAAAGAAGATTTCTAAAGCATATGAGCAGTTGTTGTGAGAGGGCCTTTGGTCTCCACGAACTTTTATTTTCAACTCAGTGTGCAGAGTTTTTGAGGTTGCTTTGGTTTGGGTAGGGGATCTTTTCAGAAATGCCAGGCTTTTAGAAAAAACACAGCTTTTCTTCTAATCAAGTCTCCATTTTAAAGTTTGAAAACTTTGGTGAGATTAGAAGAATGAATTATTTCTCTGCTTTGTTGGGGTTTCCTCTGGGTACCAGGCTACAGGGCATTCTCTGCCTTGGCTACCTCACAGGGCACAGCTGAGGAGGTGCTGGGGCTGGGAGAGCTGTCGGCCCAGCCCATGCCCTCTGGGCACCAGGCAGGCCTTCACAGAGGCCAAGCACCACCTGGAAAACCTGCCGAGCAGAGAAGTCCAGAGGGATCCAAGCCAAGAAGGCCCTAAAATAGGAGTCCCTGTGGATCCTGTGTTCTTTTCAAAGTTTTTCTTGGCACTTTTGGAGGTGAAGGCAGGAGGATCACTTGAACTTAAAAATTCAAGACCAACCTGGGCAACATAGTGAGACCCCCATCTGTACAAAATATAAAAAAAATTGTCAGTGTGATGGTGCAGGCTTGTATTTCCAGCTGCTTGAGAGGTAGAGACAGAAGGATCACTTGAGCCCAGGAGTTCAAGGCTGCAGTAAGCTATGATTAGACCACTGCACTCCAGCCTGGACCACAAGTGAGACCCTGTCTCAAAAAAAAGTGAAAGAAATGAAAACACCAAAGCTGTATGATTTAATATCCATACCTAAAGAGAAATAGACCATTTTAAAAAGGAAGAAAGGAAGGGAAAGAGGGAAGGTAGGAGGCGAGAAGGAAACTACATTGAAATCATTTTGGTAGTCAATGGCAGGCTTACTTAATGAATTATTTCCAAAACCATTTGCTTCTTTTTTATACAAGCGACTTCTTTTTTGAAATTGGGTAGCAGATTAATAAAACTTGTAATTTTTTCCGAGCACTGTGCTAAATAGCTGTACATGTTACCTCATTTGATTCTCCTATTGAAACTATGGCATTAGTACCCCCATTTACAGATGAGGAAACTGAGATCCAATGACCTCAGTTAACATGTCGAGGTCAAACCACTAGTGTCACACCAGGGTTTGAACACAGATTATTCTGATTCCAAAACCAGGCAGTCTCCTTGCCCCCTAAAACACAAAGCTAGAAGGAAGACCTAGGCGATATACATTCTAGCTCACCTCCCCCATAGAGTTTAAGAGGTCATCATGTCATTCCCAATCCTGGTGGGAGACAGCAGCTCCCATTGCAGTACTTTGAAGCACACTGTCATGGGTGTCAGTGGGTGGTGACTGGCTGCCACAGGCACAGAGACGTGACTTTGGCAGCAGGCTGCTGACTGAGGAGGACGCCCACGGGTGCTCCTTCCCGCCGGGATGCCTTCATGCAGCCTGTGCCTTTCATCTCCAATCATTCTCAGAGCTTCTGAGTTCAACCTGGCACCACCACTGGGTTGGTATCTCCCTGCTCGCCAGTTATGTTGGAAATTTGCACGTTATACACATCATCAAAGGGCTGCATATCGACTTACTTACAGACATGATTTCATTTAGAATAGGTTCAACATAAAAACATTGCTGTTAAAGCAGCAATGTGGGAATGGTGGCTCATGCCTGTAGTCCTAGAATTTAGGGAGGCTGAGGCAAGCTCATGTGCCACTAGGAGTTTGAGACCAGCCTGGGTAACATAGAGAGAGTGAGAGTTTTCAGCCTGGGTAACATAGAGTGAGAGTTTTTTTTTTGTCTGTACAAAAAAATAAATAACAGCACCTTCCATTTGCATAGCATGTTATGGTTTGTAATCACCAATAAAATCATTAATGGTGTGGGCTAGGTTTTGCCATGGGCTGGATTATGAATTTAGCAAACTATGTAAACTCTCAGAGCTTCAGTTGGCTTGTCACCAACAGAGAGCCCTCCAGGGAATTGTGAGGATTTAAATGAAGTAATCCTGCAAAGGGATCAGCACAGCCCTTGATAAACGGAAGGTGCTTTGAGTGCCACTTGCTTCTCCAAGTGTTCCCCTCATGGCTTCTAAGACCTACCCCCACCCCAAAACACATATAAGGACCACACAGGTGTAAAAAACAAAATGATTTAGAATTTATTCTCTCACTTTATTGAGTCTTTTGGCCAGACGTGGTGGTGTACACCTGTAGCCTCAGCTACTTTATGAGGTTAATGCATAAAACTGTGAACTGATGTGAGCATTCATCCCATTTTTCACTTGGAGAAACTGAGGCTCAGTAGGATTCAGTCACATGCATTGGTTCGTTGAGTGAGTGTCCAAACTGAGGTTTGATGTCACCAAAGCTGACCTTTGGTCAAAGCTGACCAGTTTAAACAAAGCTGGCTTTGTTTAAACCAGGCCACCTCCACCCCAATGAAGGGCATGCAGTCATCCTCATTTGTATGTTTACTCAAAGCCTCTTCCTTTGTTCTCAAGATTGCCACCTGTGTCGTTGTTATCTGTGCTTAGCACAGTGCACAGCATCTGCTAGAGTGTATCACACACAGTCAGTGCCTCATACATACTTACCGAACACGTGAATCAGTCCACCTTTAAAGTCACAAAGGGTGCTGCATCTCTGCGCTTGCTTTCATGGAAGCCGGGCGCAAGGCACCATGCAAACAAGTAATTAACAAGTTAACTACAGATGAGTTAACACTCCTTTAAGCTCCTACTGTGTGCCAGGCCTGGTCTTGGTGTTTCATTCATTCATTTTTTTGTCTCCCTCCTTTCTATCCTTTCCTCCAGTCCTTACTGATCTGCTACTCTGGGCCAAGCACTGTCCTAAGTACAGGCGACAGTGGTAGGATAAGGTACAACAGCCCCTAAGGAGCTTATATTATTTCTTCTAATCCTCATAGTAATCCTCATGGGGTAGTTTTTTTTTTTTTTTTTTATAGGAAGGAAATTGAGGCCCATGAGGTTAAGTAATTTGCCTGGGGTTGCAGAGTTTACTTAGCCAATTGTAAGGGGAGGGTTAGAATGAGTGTCTTTCTGGCTTCTGAGGTCACGTTCTTTTCTCTGCACCAAGAGATCCGAGAATCAAGTGGAAAAACTGATAATAGGCCGGGACCAAAGTAGGATGCCTTCAGGGTGAGGACAATATCAAAATTGTGTGAGCTAAGGGGACTTGTATCATGCTTATCATGCAAGCACTTTATGTGCTTTATTCACTTAATTCTCACAAAACTCCATGAGGAGTTATTGATACTATCACCACTTTGCAGATGAAGAAATTGAGGCTCAATCAGGTTGAGTCACTTGCTCAAGGTTATACAGTGAGACGTCAGTCTTGAACCTAGGATTTTGACTTCACAGTCCGTAGTCTTTACTACTATACTGCTACATTGTCATTTAAGGAAGGAAGGAAGGGAAGGAGAGAGAAGAAAGAAGGAAAAAGGAAAGAAGAAAGAAAGAAAAAAGAAGAAAGAGAAAAGAAAGAAAGAGGGGGGAAAAAGGAAAGAATAAAGAAAGAAAAAGGGAAAGAAAAAAAAGAAAAAGGAAAGGAAAGAGAAAAAACAGGCTGCTATGATAAACCAGTACCTGGGAGTTATAGTGGTTCCACGTATCTAGAACTTGCTCAGGGCTGGGCACTATGCTAAGTGCTTTCCAAGCATTTGCTCACTTAAATCTCACACCATTGAGATGAAATAGGCTGATTATTATCCACATTACACATTAGGGGTGCTGAGGTTTAGAGAAGTCATTGGACTAGTAAGTAATAAGGCCGGAATTAGATGATTCTCTTGTCAGTAATCCCACCCTCTTACTTGCTTACTTTTCTTTTTCCTAGATGACTCTCAGGAAATGGTTCAAAAGATCCCGGATGTGCTGCACATTGTTCATGAAAATCTTACTGACATTAGGAACACTAGCCCAATAGAACTGGGGGCACCTTTCGAACAATGATGAATGTGAAGACCATAGCAACATAGGGAAATCCCCATAATAATAGAAAGTTACGAGGAAAAGGAATAAAAATTGTGTGTCTGCTGGGGTTAGATTTTACTTATGTGCACGTCAGTCAGGACATGAAACTACAGAGCAACACAGAAAGAGGGAAAAATTCCCAGGTTATAAGGGTAAGGTGGGCAAATGTGTTTCTCTCTTCAACATTTTGATATTTCACTTATTTTTATCTGTTTTTGAGATGGGGTCGGTCTTTGCTGCTCAGGTTGGAGTTCAGTGGCTATTAACAGGTATGATCATAGCACACAGTGGCCTTGAACTCCTGGGCTCATGTGATCAATCCTCCTGTCTCAGTCTCCTGAGTAGCTGGGATTATAGGTACCTGCTGCCATACCCTGATCTACACTTTTAAGTGTAATTTCTACAATGGATTAAGATAGGAAAGAAAAGAACATTTTGCCTAAGAAAAGGATGTTTTGGTGATTTATCTCAAAAGTTCAGGCTGGGTTGGACTCTGTTCGGGTTCTGTAGCCAGGAGTGCCTGGCTCCTGAGGTTCCAGGAAAATCCACAACCCCTAATCATGTAGAAGAGGTTTAAAAATAAAATAACTTAGAAGAAGCAATGAGGTAGTAAACTGAATAATATTGGATGCTGGTGCTATGCAGAGCGAGTGGTCTTGGCTCCAATAATTATTCTTACTTTTTTTTATGTTTTAATAATATTGTAATAATAGAAATAGAAACAAAGAAAAAGCCTGCTGACCTTAGGTAGTATTAAGTATGCTTCCCCAAAAGTTGAAGGGAAATAAAACTTTTCTAGTTAACACTAATGTTCCCAGGGATATTTTCAGAGCAGAGATCTGGTTTTACATTGAATTTATCTTCAACAGGAGGTGGCACTGAACACCTTAGGTTCAATTTTTTTTGGTCTCTGGAGACTTGGTGAGTTCGTGATCTGTGGACTAATGGCATTGAGAGAAGATTTCTCATTAATTTTTTTCCTTGTCTATTACAAATAATGACCCCTTAATTAATCTCTTTGCCCACTTAAGAATTTTAAAAGTTGGATTTTCTTAATGTGAGATAGGGCAGCAGCATTGTTGAGCACCTGTTACATTTGCTATTATGTTAGACATAGCTCAGTGCTCACAGTGAGACTTCAATGCATATATATGTAGGAGTACTGTAGTGTACATTAATGGTTAGGGTCAATCAGATTCAAATCCTGGCTCAGTGGCTTATGGGCTGTGTAATCTTGGGCAAGTCATTGCTATGATGGGAATGTTGATGAATATGATGGTGCTTGCATTGGGGCACCAAGTTCCAAGAGGATGCTATTTATTAGTGGCACCACAGGTTCACCCTTATCATGCTGTAATTTGAGACTCTAGTTGATAAGGAAGAGACCCAGAGATGCTGATCACACAGATTGGCTAGGGAGTGAACACAGTTAACCAGAGTTATTTTTTCTCACCCAGGTCTTTTTTTTTTTTTCTTCTCACTGCATGCATCCAGTTCAGGCCTCAAAGACTTAGACTATAGGGAGGGACCATTAATTCCTGGTTTGCCTTGGACAATCCTGGTTTACCCTGTGATCCTGGCAAAGCTGTTAATGCTTCTTTTCTTTCTCTCTCCTTCCTTCCTTCCTTCCTTCCTCTTTTCTTTCTTTTTTTTTTGAGACAGAGTCTAACTGTGACATGGGTAGAGTTCTGTGGCATCATAGCTCACGGCAACCTCAAACTCCTTGGTTCAAGGAACCTGCATACCTCAGCCTCCCGAGTAGCTGGGACTACAGGAGTTCACCATAACACCCGGCTAGTTTTTTTTTTTTTCTTTTCTTCTCTTTTTAGTAAAGGCAGTGTCTTACTGTTGCTCAGGCTGGTCTTGAGCTCTTGAGCTCAGGCAATCCACCTGCCTCAGCTTCCCAGAATACTAGGATTACAGGCGTGAGCCACCACCCCCAATCATAGTGTTACTTTCAATCTCAGACATGTCCAGGTTAGGATGATAACTGTGATAGGATACGGTCTCCCACGCCATGCTTTCATTCTCTCCCTGCAAAGATATGCTTAGCAGTGCCCAGTGGAGCTGCCCACAGAACTGAAACTTATGCCCTAATCTACTCAAAAACTTTTAGAGGTTCCCAACAACCCACTGAATGAAATCTGGATTCCTTACCCCATCACTGAGTACAGATGCAAGGCTTGTGTGTGTGCATGCCTAAAGCATCTTAAGAGGGCTAGTCAAACAGGATACTCTCAGTAAACATGCATTAAATTGACCCCTGGATGAATATGTGCAGTCATGCTCAGACTGCTTGTCAATTCCTTTTTTTAATTAAAAAAAAAATGGAGGACAGATCTCTCTATATTGCCCCACATGGCCTCAAACTCCCGGGCACAAGTCATGCTTCCACCTCAGCCTCCTGAGTGGCTGAGACTACAGGTGTGGGCCACTGTGCCTGGCTTTTGCTTGTCAGTTTCTTGAATGTATCTTTCGTCTGCCTGCTTCAGGAACTTTGTACCTGCTAATGCCTTCTGCAAAGGACACTCTCCATCTTTACCTGGTTCATGCCTTCTCATTCTTCCCTATCAGTTTAATGTTTCGTTCACGGGAAGCTTTCTAACGCTCCCAGGTTAGATCCAACCTCCCTTTTTAAATCCTCTGCCATAACACTTTTGGTAATCATAATAGTACCTGTGTGATTATTCATAGCTGACTCCCACACTAACTTTCCATGAAGATGGAGACCGTGTCTGTCTTGTTAAGACTGCACCCCTACTGTGGACTGGCACATGGTACCCTGTAAATAGCTAACAAATGAAGAATGGGCTGAGTGAATATAAGTCTCCTAGTAGGCTACCTTTTCCAAGTCACTTCAGCTTATGTTGCCCGTTTAAAGCCTTCCAGTAGCTTCGTGGTGCGCTTGGAATAAATGTGATGTTCTTAGTTCGTATGGCCAGCAAATCCCTGCACACTCTGGGCCCTTCCACCTTTCTGACTCATTTCCTGCCAGGCTTCTAACCCCTTTACCAGGCTGGTCTCTGGCTTCTCCTCACACACACAAGCCCACTTCTGCTTCAGGCCTTTGCACTCCAACATCACCTCCTCAGAGAGGCCTCTAGTGTCCCCGCTATCTCACACAGCACCCCTGTCCCTCTTTATCACATTCTGTGGCTTTATTTCCTTCACACTACTCATTGCTCTCTGAAGTCATCTTCCTGATTTGTCTTTGTCTGTGAGAACATAAGCTCCCTGTGAGCAGGGACCTTGTCTGCCAGGTTCATCACTAGCTCCTCAGGGTCTGGCAAACAGTAGGCGCTAAAAATCAGTAACTGGCCAGTGAGGGAAGAAATCAAAGCAGAGGCAGGGTGGGGCTGCCCCTTCCTGGAACCCAGCGGCCCCTGGGGCAGGGCCTAGGGTGTCGCCATGGCAACCCACTGACCTGCATTCCCCCTGGAGAGACCACCGCTGCCAGTTCCTGGACCCACACTTTCCACACTCCTGTGTGTGACCTCTGTCAGGGAGCCCGGGGGAGAGGAAAAGGGCTGAGAGAATGATCATGAGGAAAGCGCACCCTGGTGCCAGGGGTGACAGAAGCAGGCCTCGGCAACGTGGTTCCACGGGTAATGACCAGGGCCCGGGGGTGGGGTATGGGGGGGGGCAGGGAGATTGGAATGCACCTGGTACCCCAAGAGGGACTTGGGGCCAGCCTTCTCTTGGTGGCTGGAGTGTGGTGCGTCAACTCTTTTATGTAGTGTTTCTAAAGCTGTGAGTTCCTAAAATAGGCCCCAGCACAATGCCTTGAAAGACTGTTTATACGGAGTATGAATAACACCTTCTATTAAAACCCGGTGACACTTTCTAAGTCAGGCAGCGTTTCCTTCAGGTGTTGCATAAGTCAAGACCTCCCTGTTCTCATCCAGTTCCTCAGCAACAAACTCCCCCACAATCACGGCTGCTTCCCGGCTGCCTGCAGGCTTCCCAGCCTGGTTGGCGAGATCTTTGCAATGTGCTCCCACGGACTCCTCCACCCGTCTCCCACCATGCGGGGGACACTGTCGGTGAACCCTTCACCTTTCCTAGTACCCACCAGGCCTTTCACAGCTTTGCAACTTTGTCTGTGATAGCATCTCTCTTGTCCAAAATGCCCTCCTCCCTTCTGGGTCTGAGTAAGGACCATATCCTTTAAGGACCACTGGAAATGCCACCCACCCCCTCTGTGAAGCAGTGGGACACTGAAAGCTTTCCTCTCTGTGCCCCTACGGCACCTTATTCTAATATGAAATGCAGCCCTGGCTTGCTTAGGAGGCAGGGTACCTCCCTGAGAACACTCCAGCTTTGAAGTCAGAGATTTGACCCATCTCGGCCACCCACCTTTTTGGGTGACTTCCTATCTAGCCCCTCTGAGTCTCAATTGCTTCCTTGCAAATTGGAGTGAATAAAGTTTCTCTGCTTTGGTTGCTGTGAGGGGCAGCGATGAGGGATGTGAAGGAGAGCGACCAGCTGGGCGGACACACAGTACAGGCCGGGCGTCACCATTATGCATCTGTCACATCACTCGTCTGGTGGACGTAGACCCTGCCTTCCTCATTTGTCTATGGCCCAGAAAGCCAAGCACACCTGTATTAATTATTTCAGTTAATCTTTGGACAAATCTGGTAGGTTGGGATTTAGGAAGATTTGGGAACTATGCCAGTGTTACATAGCTAGTAGCGACCAGGCTGGGATTTGAAATTCAGTTGTTCTAATTCCAAACCCCACATTCTTCCAAGCCGGCCTCTATCTTTTGCGTTACTTCACATCAGCCATCAGGGCCTTCTTGCCATTCCTCAAATAGGCTGAGCATAATCGCACCTCTCTTCTCTCTGGATCTTGGAAGTCCTTGATCCCTCACCATACTCAGTCTCTGCTCCTAGGCTGTTTCTTCCAGGGGCCTTTCTGGTGGAGGATCCATCATTCTTTGTTCCTTTATCGTACTTTACTTTTCTTTATCACAATCATCACTACCAGCTATGTGCCCAACGCTGTTCTAGGCTCTTGCGGACAAGGTAGTGAACAACACAGGTTGTTAGAACTTATGATTTAAGGGCAGGCAAAATATATGATAAAAAAGGAATAAACAAGATACTTTTTAGGTCTTGAGACATTGGTCCACATTGCTGTGATATATTGACATCCTCTTGAATAGCTTTTGTCTGCCTCTTCTGTTTGAACTTGACAGTGAAGGCACTTGATAATTATATGCCAAATGGATAAATGGATGCATGGATAATCTAAGACAGTGGTTCTCAACTTTCCTAATGCCGCAATGTATTTTCATTGTTAAAAAGGGGTCACGACCCACAGGTTGAGAACCGCTGATCTAAGAGGTCCTTGTCAACGTGCTCTGTAAACTTGGAGAATTGTGTGGCTTTTGAAATCATCTTAACCAGCTGGTCCTGCCACGTCAGTGTGTGTTTGTGAAGCACCACTCTGAACCTCACACTGCCTTGAGTGTGCATAGTCCCAAGGTAGCCACTTCCCAGTTGTTCTTTGCTGCTACAAAGGGAACGAAGCCTCCTAGAATACCTGATACCCCTATAGCCCTATAACTCTGAGACAGTCATTATGCAAACCTGAGGCAGTCCCTTGAAATTGGTGTTTCCAAATCTCCAAAGTGCAGAGGCACAAACATCTGCCTGTAAGGAATGTGGGTTAAACTCCTTGTCAAGTGAAAATCCACAGGCATTTTTTGCTTTCTCCTTGCTGCCTGTAATGCCAAAGCAGGTGACAGGACACTTCACAGCCCAGGGGCTACACTTAGAACCATTGGTAAATCCTATGGGGCATTTAGCATAATCTCAGTCCTTCCTAAAAGGTCAGATGATGTTTCTGGACCAAAAATAAGATTGGGAATAGGAAGTTAACGAAGTGTGCACTGAGCTTTCCTTGTCTTATGTCTCTGCGGTCCCCAGAACACAGTGCCAGTATTGCAGCATTGATCGCAGTCTGCCTTGCTTTAGAATCTTTTCTTCAAGCCTAAGTTTCCATATCTATAAACAGAGATATCAAAACATGCCATGTAATATTTTTCTGAGGTTCAATTTAAACAACATAATGTGGAAATGCCTTTCACAGTACTTGACACGCAGTAGGAACTTACTATTATTTTAGAAAAAAATAATTCAGTCAATACAGTGCAATATCTGCAGGGCCAGACACAAGGCCAGGCATTGGGTATAGGATGGTAAACAAAAGTGACAGGGACCTGCACTCCTGAGCTCAGGGAGCCATACCTGCCCTGCTTTCTAGATGGTAACTCGAGGGCCCAAGCCAGTTGCATTCATGTTTATATCACAGCTTCTCTTTGGCATCGCTTCTTGCCTCTAGAAGGCACAAAATAAATGTGTGTTGAATTTTGCTTTATTTGAAAAAGCATCTCTGATGTGTTGTACTTTTTTGTGCCTTATGTGGTGAAGAAGAAAATGTTTAGGAAATTCTATAGATATGTGAACTTACCTACTTATTTGTTGTTCATTCTTTGACATGTGTGTCACTCATGCAATATTTATTGAGGGCAGGCTACAGGAAAAACTTTATAACAGGCACCTTGGGTCAAAAGAAATAGAATAAATGGGCTTCATTCTTAAGATGTTTAAGTTCTAAGCTGAAGCACCTACCGTGTATGACAAAGGTTGACAAAGAAATATGCAAATGAATTTAGCAAAGATGATAACACATAAGTGGAGTTTTAGCAAAATCTCTAATGCAAGGCAGACTGAGACGATGCTGCAATGTTGGCTCCATGTTCCAGGGTCTGTGTGGGACTAGAGGAAAAGAGCTTCACTCTAGGGAAGAGCACTGTGATTGTGACGGAAGCTTGGATGCTGGTCTTTCCTCTTACATTCCAGGTGACTTTGCACAGGTCACCTAATCTCTCCGAGCCTTAATTTTCTTGTATCTAAAATGTGCCTACTTACGGCACCTACCTCATAGGGTTGTAATGAGGGATAAGGAAGATGATGTCCACAGTGCATTTGTACGATGCCTGGACCATAATAAGGGCTCAAAATATGGTGGCTTTTTTTTTCTTTGTAGAGACAGAGTCTCACTGTACCGCCCTCGGGTAGAGTGCCGTGGCGTCACACAGCTCACAGCAACCTCTAACACTTGGGCTTACGCGATTCTCTTGCCTCAGCCTCCCAAGCAGCTGGGACCCCAGGCGCCCACCACAACGCCCGGCTATTTTTTTGTTGCAGTTTGGCCGGGGCTGGGTTTGAACCCGCCACCCTCGGCATATGGGGCTGGCGCCCCACTCACTGAGCCACAGGCGCCGCCCATTATGGTGGCCTTTTTAATGTGAAATTATATAATCCACAATTTAATAGGTGGAAAAACACAGTATTTTACTCAGAATCAGGATACATGCCATTCTGGTCAAGTAATTCTTGATCTCTGCAAGACTAAAAGCCATTGTTAAAAAAATAAATTACATAGGGGCCAATTACAGTGGTTCATGCCTGTAATCCCAGCACTCTGGGAGGTCGAGGAGGTGGTTCGCTTGAGCTCAGGAGTTCAAGACCACAGCCTGAGCTAGAGTGAGACCCCATCTCTAAAAATAGCTGGGCGTTGTGGTGGCAGCCTTAGTTCCAGCTACTCGGGAGGCTGAGGCAAGAAGATCACTTGAGCCCAAGAGTTTGAGGCTGCTGTGAGCTACGGTGCCATGGCACTCTGCCAAGGGTGACAAAGTGAGACTCTGTCTCAAAATAAAATAAAATAAAGTACATAAAGTTTACTTCTGCTGATGTAAGTAGTGGCCTTCCAGTCACATGAAGCAACCTGACTTGTGGGATATGAGTTGCATATACCACTACTAAGAACCCCATTGGGGAAGAAGACAAAGGTCAAAGGGCACCTGTGCATCCAAGACCTGTAGCCTGTTTGACTATTTCAGAGTGTCGAATAGTCTGGAATGCAAGACCTTTGAATTCGTGAGAACTCCAAGTGCCCAGAGCAAAAGAAATGATGGCTCTGCCATACTCGCCTCCACTCAGACCACCGTCAGCCCTCAGAGTCTATCTTGGATGAATGTTCACATAGACATCAATTAACTAGAAGACATCCAGAAGCAGGTGAACCGAACGGCAAAAAGTGGGGGAAATTCCTTCCAAGAAAGACCTGAAACAGGTGGGATTCTTTGGTGGGGTACTTCAACCAGAAATACGGAGACATGATAACTGTCTTTCCACATAATAGCCATGTGGCAGCGACATCAAACTTACTCTGAGATGTTCCAGGGAGAACTGGGTAGCAGAGTGCTACAGACATAGGCTTTGGGTCAGACAGACCAGAGTAGGGGAAATGGCTGAGCTGTCTTCTGTCTTTTTCCCCCCTTCTTCTGTACTGTTCCTTTCATCTCTCTGTGATGTGGTGCTGCACCAAGGTGCAGACACTAGGAAAGTTCTCATTTGCAATCTTGTGGGCAGGTGCTGTGCTCCCTTGGCCTACCTGGTTATCAGAGCCAACTCCTTCTCAGAATGTTGCCATGTATTCTTCAGAGCAATCTGTCCTCAATTCCTGGGGATTCTCATCTGCAAGAACAGGCCCTTCTAAGGACTCTGGTTTTAATACACCTGATCCTGGCTTAGGCAAATGGATGAAAGGGAGCATGTTTCCCGTGGTGTAGGTATGAGTATGTGTGTGCCCACACACGTGTGAGAGTAGCTAGGCGTGTATACCTATCTAGAAAGACCAGGGGCTGGCCCAGAACAATGCACACACCTTTGGGTGGTATGAATTAGTAGAGATAGGAGCTACAAACTGCAGTAGATACCATCTAAAGTCAGCTATAGCTTTTGTCAGGGAAAATGGGCCAGGACTTGAAAGGGGGATGGGGGAAGAGCTGAGTGGAGACATTCTGGGAGAATCCTGAAAAGGATTCTGGACATGTATAATTCTATGTGCTTTTGGATACAGTGCGATGACAAACACCCACTTTGTGCATCGTAGCTTTGAAAACATTACAAGCTGTTGGTTTCTCTGTTGTGCATTTGAGATCTGAAAAGAGGAGCATTTTAATGCTTTCAATTTCTCTGCTCCTCAATATTTCCCTGGAAATACCAGATTTCCATATCCTCTAAACAAGCTGGTCCTTGTTCCTCTCCTTGGAGATTCCCCCTACTTATTTACAATTTTGGAAGCAGCTTTTAGAAGAGCAGTTTCTTGGGATATAAATACAAAACAAAACAAAAATCTAACATTTCTCCCTACTGTTGGCACCTGCTTCCCCCTTCTCTGCATAGCTCTGTCCTCAGTGAGGCTTCTTTTTACAGGATGTAACCTAAGGTGCTAACTAATGATATTTTCCTCAGCTCTTTGAATTATGAGGAGGTCACATTACTTAATCTCTGTGAGCCTCAGTTGCTTTCTAGGAAAAAATAGAGATTAAAATCCTTGCTTCAGATAGCTGTTGTGATGACTCAGTGAGATATCGTATGGAAAGGCCCTGGTGTGTTCCAATAGTTATTCAATAAACACTATTTCCCATATCAAAGAAGACGAGAAAAGACCGCACAGTTCAAAAGCCCATAAACATGGTGTAGTCAGTTGTTATAACAACACTTGTGTCTTCCTAAAAATCACCACATTATATAAAATTGCATAATAAAAGCTACAGAGCTTACTGAAGAAAAGAATAAGCTTAGAGGCAAAGTACTCAAAAACTTTGTTAGTGACACATTAAAAAAGGTAGAAACCTACAAAAAATGATAGCACAGTTTTATGTATGTGAAATGGTTAAGAGGTACACAAATACAATAAACATGGCGCTTCATCTTGAAAAAGACCTGAATGTTACTTTTGGAAGGGGATGCCCGGAGAGTTGCAGCATGTGAGTTATTATGAAGTGACAGAAGGTGAATTATCTGGACAGGTACGACTCATAGTATGTGGTGAACTGAAGTAGCTGGGAGATGTCTGAAGTATGAATGTGTGTGTGTGTGTGTGTGTTTTGCGTATGTCTGTAGGGCTCAGTTCAGCCGGGTGCAGTTTTCTGCATTCATCTGATGTTTCTTATAGAAGAAATGGAGCAGAAGGAAACACAAAGTCTGCACTCTGCTCAAATTGTCTCTGATGACATCCCTTGTGGTGGAACACATTTCGTGTTTTCAGAACAAGCATTACAGCAGAACTGACTACACTTAGCTGATGTTGCTGAATGAATGACAAATGAATGAATGGTCTAGAAAATGGAATAAGCCTTATACTACATTGTAAAAAAATATATTTGCAACTTTTGAAATTGGATTTAAAAATGGGTAGTCTTTTGGATTTTAAAAGTGCTACATGGTTAACTATCGTGCTTTGAATTTCTCTTTCCTGTCTTGGCTGCAAAGAGCCACTTTGAGGGGTCATGGGGCAAAGGGAGGTGAGCTACAAGTCAGAACTCCAAAGGGGTTACCTGCCTTGCTTTTGTTTTTATTTGAAGAAAGGGTTGCACTGCTAATGTACAAATTTGCCAGCTGCCACCAGTGATTTAGTTGACAAATTTTGTTTTACTACCTTAGTACTTCTCAGGAACTTTGCTAAGAAAGATAATTCTCAATTGGTAGTTTGGGGCTAAGACTACTCCAGAATTAGTAGAATTTGATGAAGAAATGCTCAAATAAGGCTTCAAATGGCCATTTGACTCCCAAACCACTCAGCAGTGGTGTGCACAGAGCTTCATATAAAATCCAACTCCAGTCTGGGTGGGTGCCATATGAAAGTTGATTACCTTTAAATCTAATGCATTTATAATGTTCCTGTCTCTCTGCAAACACCAATAGCAATTCTGTGATTTTCTTTTTCTTCTTCTTCTTTTTCTTTCTTTTTTTTTCTTTCAGAGAGCTGGATTGAAAGATGTCTCAATGAAAGTGAAAACAAACGTTATTCCAGCCACACATCTCTGGGGAATGTTTCTAATGATGAAAGTAAGTACTTGAAATTCATTCTTCCACGATATTTTGGACACAGCCAATGTCTTGATGGAAGGATAGTGCCCCTAGATTGGTAGGCAGGGGCAAGTTACTTGGAACAAGACACTCTCCAGCCATTTACGACATATCCCAGGCTCTCTCTGTAATATTCCACAATAGGCAGTGGAATTTAGCCTGGTGGACATGGGAATCAAGGCCATGGCAAAAGCGTGCTGTTTACAGATTCATTTTATGCAGTGGACTTGCTAGCCGGTGTCCCAAAGGTCCTGTTAGAGTGATGCTCCAGTCTGGCAAATGTGGCTCTTGAATGGGGAAGGCCATTCGCAGGTTCACTGTGATATGGGTTTAAAGTAGTGGTGTCATGGGATTGTTATTTTAGAGTCACAAATGTCCTTGATATCAGAAAGCAAAAGTTTCTTCTAGATCTTGGACACTTGAGAACTGGGGTTAACTCAAAGGCATAAACTCCTATATTTGTATCTTGCCCTGTGTTATGCCATCCCGGACCTGCTGGGTGCTTTTTATTCAAGAGCAGAGAACTACTTGGCATTTGCATTTGCTCCTTAAGCACTAAAAAGCAGGTGGGAGGCAGCTTATTATAAATGTTATTTCCAGCAGGATCAGAAGTGTCTTTCTCCCTTGGTTGGTAAAGCACATCTCCTTAGTTCAGTTTTTTAAAAAACATGAGCCCAGAACCACCCATTCCACAATCCTCAGGGTGTTTGTAAAGCAGCCTCCTTTCATAGCCCCTCTGGAATCGTCATTCTGTCACCACCATTTTGCTTCATTTTATAAAATTGAGATAAATTGAACGAAGTACACAAATCTTATGTGATTTGTGGATACAGTTGGATACATTTTCTGTATATTGTATCCATCTGTGTAATCACAACCGAGAAAAAATATAGAACATTTTTAGCCCCCCACCCAGGAGGCTTCTTCATGTCTCCTTCCTTTCAACAACTACTGTCCTGACTTTATTACTATAAAAAGTAATGGTTTTGTCTATTTTTAAAACTTCATATAAATGGAATTGTGGACTCTATTCTTTTGTAACATAACATTATTGATGTAACTTTTTTCACTCAAAGTAACCTCTGTGAGATTCATCCATGTTGTATGTAGCAGGGGTTCTTTCTTTTTTATTGCTTTATAGTATTTCACTATATCAACATGCCACAGTTTACACATCCAGCTAGGTGTTAGTAGATATTTAAGTGGTCTCAAGTTTTTGACTATTAGGAATAAAACATATCTCAACATTCTTTTAAAAATTTTTTATTTTATCTATCTATCTATCTATCTATCTATCTATCTATCTATCTATCTATCTATCTATCTAGAGACAGACTCTTGCTCTGTTGCTTAGGCTGGAGTATACTGGCATCATCACAGCTCACTGCAACCTCAAACTCCTGGGCTCAAGGGATCCTCCTGCTTCAGCTTCCCTGGTAGCTAGAACTATAGGCATTTGCCACCATGCCCAGCTAAATTTTTTTTCTATTTTTGTAGAGATGGGCTCTCAGTCTTGCTCAGATTGGTCTTGAACGCCTAGCCTCAAGAAGTCCTCCACTGGGTGTAGTAGCTCACTCCTGTAATCCCAGCACTTTGGGAGACCAAGGCGAGTGAATTGCCTGAGTTCATGGATTCAAGACTAGCCTGGGCCAGAGTGAGACCTCACCTCTAAAAATAGCCAGGAATCCTGGTGGGTGCCTGTAGTCCCAGCTACTCGGGAGGCTGAGGCAAGAGAATCACTTGAGCCCAAGAGTTTGAGGTTGCTGTGAGCTATGACACTAAGGCACTTTACTGAGGGTGACAAAGTGAGACTCTGTCTCAAAAAAAAAAAAAAGTCCTCTCACCTTGGCCTCCAGAGTGCTGGGATTAAAGGCATGAGCCACGATGGCTGGGCAAAAGTATTATTTATTATTATACTTCTTTTTTGAGAGAGAAAGTCTCACACAATCGCCCTGTGTGGAATGCTGTGGCCATCACAGCTCATAGCAACCTCAAACTCTTGGGTTTGCACAAGACTCTTGCCTTAGCCTTCCAAGTAGCTGGGACTATAGACATGTACCACCATGCCCAGCTAATTTTCCTGTTTTTAGGAGAGACAGGATCTTGCTCTTGCTCAAGATGGTCTTGAAGTCCTGAGCTCAGACATCCACCTGCCTTGGCCTTCCAAAGTGCTAGGATTGCAAGCATGAACCACCACACCAGCCCCAAAGTATTATTTTATTTTGGTAAAATATACATAACATAAAATTTACCATTTTAAACATATATTTAAACCATTTAAACTAACATTAAATCCATTCACCTTGCCATGCAACCAGTACTACCATCCCTTTCCAGAACTTTTTTCTTCTTTCCCAAATTGAAACTCTGTACTGATAAAACAACATCACTTTATTCCCCCTTTCCCTCAGTCTCTGGCAACTCCTAGTCTACTTTCGGCCTCTATGAATTGGACTATTCTAGGTATCTCATATAAGTGGCTGGCTTATTTTATTTAGCATAATGCTTTCAAGGTTAATGCATGTTGTAGCATGAATCAGAATCTCCTTCCTTTTTAAGGCTGAACAATATTACATCATGTGGAAGTGATACATTTTCTTTATTCAATCCATTAATGGACATTGGGTTGTTTGTACTTTTTGATCATTGCAAATAATGCTGCCATGAACATGGGTATACAAATATTTGCTCAAGTCTCTTCTTTCAATTATTTTGGCTCTATACCCATAAGGGGAATTTCTGGATTCTCTGGTGATTCTATGTTTAATTTTTTGAGAAATCACAAAACTGTTAGTCATAGTGGCTGCACCTTTTTACATTCCCTCCAGCAGTACACAAAAGTTCCAATTTCTACACTTCCTGGCCATCCCTTGCTATTTTTTGTTGCTTTGATAATAGCCATCCTCATGAGTGTGAATTGGTATCTCATTGTGGTTTTGATGTGCATTTCCCTAATGATTAGCGATGTTTAGCATCTTTTCATGTGCTTTTTTACTATTTGCATATCTTCTTTGGAGACATGTCTTCATTTGCCCATTTAAAAATCAGATTGTTTTTTGTTGTTAAGTTGTAGGAGTTCTTTATGTATTCTGAGTACTAATCACTTATCCATTATATAATTTACAAGTATTTCCTTCCATTCCTTGGGTTGTCTTTTCATTCTGTTGATTGTGTTCTTTAGTGCACAGGATTTTTTTTTTATTCTGATATAGTCCAATTTGCCTATTTTTTTCTTTTGTTGTCTGTGCCTTGGTGTCATATCCCAAGAAATTATTGTCAAATCCAATGTTGTAAAGCTTTTGCCCAATATTTCCTTCTGAGAGTTTCATAACTTTAGCCCTTACATTTAGGTTTTTGATGTGTTTTTGAGTTAATATTTGCATATGGTGTTAGGGAAGGATCCAACTTCATTCTTTTGCATGTGGTTATCCAGTTCCCCCAGCACCATTTGTTGAAAAGACTATTCTTTCTCTCATTGAATGGTCTGGGTGCCCTTGTCGAAAAACATTTGATCATGTATGAGAGGGTTTCTTTCTGGACTTCACATGCATTCCATTATTCTATGCGTCTGTCTTTATGCCAGAACCAAACTGTGGCTTTGTAGTCTAAGTTTTGAAATGAGTGACCTCTAATGTTTTTCTTCTTTTTCAAGATTGTATTGACTATTCGAGATCCCTTGAGATTATATATGAATTTTAGAATGGATCTTTCTATTTCTGCCAAAAAAAATGCCACTGGTATTGCTGGGATTGCATTGAATCTAAAGATCACTTTGGGTAGTTTTAACTACTTAATAGTAAGTCTTCCAAATCACAAACACAGGATGTCTTTCCATTTATTCATGTCTTTAATTTCTTTCAGCTATGTTTTCAATGTATACATTTTTTTACCTCCTTGATGAAGTTTATTCCTAAATATGTTATTATTTGGGGGGCTATTGTAATGTGATTGTTTTCTAAACTTCCTTTCGGATTGTTTATTATTAGTACATAGAAATGCAACTCACTTTTGTGTGCTGATTTTGCAGGCTGTAACTTTATCACTTTTCAGCCTTTTGGCTAGGATCAAATGTAGTATATCTTGTAACTCTGCTGAATGCATTATTAGTTATGAAGTTTTGGGGGGAGTCATATGTGGAATCTTTGGTGTTTTCTACATATAATATCATGTCATCTGTGAACAGAGATAATTTTTACTTCTTGCTTACCAATTGGGATTGCTTGTATTTCTTTTTCTTGCCAAATTGTTCTGGCTGGGACTTTCAGTACTGTGCTGAATAGAAGTGGTGAAACCAGGCAACCTTGTATTATTCTTGATCTTAGAGGAAAACTCTTTCAGTCTTTTACCATTGAGTTAATGATAAACCGTACTTTTATATATATGGCCTTTATTTTGTTGAGGTTGTTCTCTTCTATTCCTAGTTTCTTGAGTGTTTTAATCACAAGAGGGTGTTGAATTTTGTCATTTTTTTTTCTGTATCAGTTGAGACGATTGTGTGGTTTTTCCCCTTCATTTTGTTAATGTGGTACGTTTCTTTGATTTTTGTATGTTAGACCATCCTTGCATTAAAGGAATATATCCCACTCAGTCATCATATATAATCCTTTTAATATGCTGTTGAATTCTGTTTGCTTGTATTTTGTTGAGGATTTTTGCATCGATTCAGGGACATTGATCTGTAGTTTTTCTTTCTTCTCATAACATCTTTGCCTGACTTTGCTATTATAGTAACGCTGGTCTTGTAGAATGAGTTTGGAAGTGTTCTCTCTTCTTCCATTTTTTGGAAAGAGTTCGAGAAGGATTTGTGCTGCTCTGAACATTCTTTTAAAATTTATTTTGGAGACAAAATCTCTCTCTGTTAGAGGCTGGAGTGCAGTAGTAAGGACTACAGGCATGTGCCATCCTGCCTAGCTAATTTTTCTTTTTATAGTGAGAACTTGCCTCACTAAGTTGTTCATGCTAGTCTCAAATTCCTGGCCTCGAGTGATCCTCTCACCTTGGCCTCCCAAAGTGCTGGGATTATAGTCGTGGGCCACTGTGCCAGGCTGAACATTTCTTGCATAACTTTTCATAGACATGAGAGCACTAATTTCTACTAATAGCTTCTCTGGAGTAGAATTGCTAGATCATAAGCTATATGTATATTTAGCTTTATTGGATACTGCCAAACAGGCTTCTTTTTTTTTTTTTGCGGTTTTTTTTTTTTTTGGCTGGGGTTGGGTTTGAACACACCACCTCTGGTATATGGGCTGGCGCCCTACTCCTTTGAGACATAGGCGCCGCCCTGCCAAACAGCCTTCTAATTTAGATTCCTGCCAGCAATTTACAAAATTTTCAGTTATTTCACTTGCTTGCCAACATTTGGAATAGCCATTCCTTTTAAAATTACCAATTTTTATGAGTGTATAGTATATGTCATTGTGCTTTTAATTTGCATTTTTCTGATAACTAATGAGTTTAGTATCTTATTATAATATATGCCTGTTGGATATTTGTATATCTTTTGTGAACCACCTGTTGAGGTCTTTTGCCTGACTATTCTTAAAAAATTATGTTCTTCTCCTTAAGGATTTAAGAGTTGTTTTTACATCTTGAATAGAAGATATCGGTCAGGAAAAAGTATTATGAATATCTTCTCTTGGTTTGTAGCTTGACTTTTTATTCTGTTAATGGTAATTTTTGATGAATAGAAGTTTTTAAATTCTAATAAAGTTCAATTTATCTATGTTTTCCCCTTACATTTAGTGCTTTTTGTGTCCTATTAAAACATTTTTGCTTACATCAAGGTTTCAAGGTTATAAAGATCTTTTTTATGTTGTCATCTGGAAGTTTTATTATTTTACCTTTTGTTTTTATATCACCAGTCCATCTGGAATTTGGTTGTCTATGGTGTGAGGAAAGAGTCAAAATTATTTTTTTCATGTGAATTTTCAACCAATAGAGCACAAGTTGTTGAAAAAAATTCTTTATCCTCTGAATTTCAATAGTGTCTTTGTCATAAATCGGCAGATCATATATATTTGGGTCTGTGTCTGGGTCTTCATTCTGAACTTTCAGTCTCATTGTCTATTTTAGGGCTAATATCAAAGTCTTTATTACTGCATTTTTGTAATAAGTTATGATATTTGGTGGCATAAGATCTCTTGTTCTTCTATACTTCTTCAAAATTGTTTTGGTTAGGCTAGGCGTGGTGGCTCACACCTGTACTCCTAGTGCTCCAGGACGCCAAGGTGGGTGGATTGCTTGAGTTTAGGAGTTTGAGAACAGCCTGAGTAAGAGCAAGACCCCATCTCCACTAAAAATAGAAAAATTAGCAAGGCATTGTGGCAGATGCCTGTAGTCCCGGCTACTCGAGAGGCTGAGGCAGGAGGATTGCTTGAACCCAGAAGTTCAAGGCTGCTGTGAGCTATGATGACACCATGGCAGTCCACCCAGGGTGACAGAGTGAGACGTGGTCTCAAAAAAAAAAAAAACTGTTCTGGTTCATCTACGTTCTTAACATTTCCATATAGAATATAGAATCTGCTTGCAAATTTTCACATATAGAAAAAACCTGTTAGGGTTTTTGATTGAATCTTTAATAAATTTGGGGAGAAGTGACATCTTAACAACATCAGCTTTCTAATTTATATGGCTTATTTTAGACTCTATGTATTTAGATCATCTTTAATTTTTCCCAGCAGTGTTTTATAGATTTCAGGGTAGAGGTTTTACACATCTTTCTTTACATTTATTCTTAGGAAACTGATGTTTTTCATGCTCGTGTAAGTAGTAATATTTTTTTAAAATTTTTTCTAATTGTTAGTTGCTAGCATATGAAAATGGAATTGATTATTTAGATAATAACTTTGTATCTAGTCACTTTGCTAAATTTGCTTATCAATTATAAGTTTGCATTTTTAAATGTTCTATGAATATAATCGTGTTACCTGAGAATAATGATAGTTTTGCATCTTCCTTTATAATTCGTGTATTTCATTTTCTTTTCTGTGCCTTAGTGCACTGGCTGACTTCTCTAGTGCAATACAGAATTTACAGGGTAAGAATGGACATCCCTGCCCCGTTCCAACCTAAGTGGGGAAAATATTCCATGTTTCACTATAAGTATGATGTTTGTTGGGAATTTTTGTAAATATTCTTTATCAGATTGAGAAAATTCCCTTCAAAGGCTGGTTTCTTGAGAGATTTTTCTTGAATGGGCATTGAATTTCATCAAACATCTTTTTTGCATTTATTGTAATAATCACATTTTATCTTTTATTCTGCTAAAGTTGTAAACTACATTGTTTGAGTTTTGAGTTTTAAACCATCCTTGCATTCCTGGAACTAACCTCCCTTGTTCAGAAGTATTATCTTTTTTTATATTTCTAGGTTAGATTAACTATTATTTTGTTAAGGATTTTTGGCATCTATGTTAATGAGATTTATTGGCCTATAATTTTTCTTTCTTAATGTTCTTGTCAAGTTTTTGTGTCAAGATTGTACAGGCCTCATGAAAAAGAGATGGGTCATATTCTACTTTTCTCTTGTTTTGAAGAGTTTGTATAAGGTTGATATTCTTTGTTTTCTTAAATTTTTAGAAGAATTCAATACTGAAGTCATCTGGGTTTGGAGTTTTCTTTGAGCAAAGGTTATTAATGATGGATTCAATTTTTTTTTTTTTTTTTGAGACAGAGCCTCAAGTTATCACCCTGGGTAGAGTGCCGTGGCATCACAGCTTGCAGAAACCTCAAACTCCTGGGCTCAAACGATTCTCTTGTCTCAGCCTCCCAAGTAGCTGGGACTATAGGCGCCTGCCACAACGCCCGGCTATTTTTCGGTTGTACTTGTCATTGTTGTTTGGCAGGCCCAGGCTAGATTCAAATCCGCCAGCTCTGATAATATGTGGCTGGCGTGTTAGCTGCTTGAGCTGCAGGTGCCACCCCAAAGTGGTTAGATTATAAGTGTGAGCCACTATAGCCGTGTCCTTTCATTTTTTATGTAGGCAATCTGTATTTTCCCTGTTTCTTGATCATTTTTGTCTGAATTTATCAACTTTATTAGTCTTCTCAAAGATCCATCTTTTGGCTTTGTTGTTTTTCTCAATTTGTATCTTTTAAAAATTCTATTTATTTCTGCTCTTATCTTTATTATTTCCTTCCTTCTACTTTCTTTGAGTTTAATTTGCTTTCTTTAGCTTTTGAAATAAATGCTTAGATCAATGATTTTTGAGTTTTTCTAAGGTATGCATTTAGAATTATAAATTTTCCTCTAAGAACTGCTTAACTGTATCCCATAATCTTTCTGATGTGACATTCTTCTTCTTATTCAGTTAAATACATTTTCAAATTTCTATGTGATTTCTTATTTTACCCATAGATGATTTAGAAATCAGTTAATTTCCAAAATTTTGGTATTTCCTAATTGTCTTTCTGCTATTGATTTCCATTTTAGTTCCACTGTGAGCAAAGAACATATTCTGTATTATTTCAGTATTTGAAATTGTTGACAATTACTTTTAATGTATTTCTCTTTCAATGTATGGTCTATTTTGCTCAAGGTCCAGATGCACTTGAAAAGAATGTGTATTTTGCATTGCTGGATGGAGTATTTTGTAGGTATCCATTAGGTCAGGTTGGTTAATCATATTATTCAAATATGCCATATCTTGACAGATTTTTGTTGTTAATATTGTTTGTTCTCTCAGTTATTTAGACAGGTGCACCAATATTGCTAACTCTTGATTATGGCTCTATCTATCTATCCTTTCCATTTTGTTAACTTTTGCTTTATGTATTTTTAAAGTATTAATTTCTTAAAAATTTAGGATTGCTTTATCCTCCTGTGGAAATAATCGTTTTTATTGGCTCAGTGCTCATAGCTCAGTAGTTAGGGTGCCAGCCACATGCACCGGAGCTGGTGGGTTCAAAACACCCTGGGCCTGATAAACAATATTGACAACAACAACAACAAAATATCCGGGCGTTGTGGCAGGTGCCTGTAGTCCCAGCTACTGGGGAGGCTGAGGCAAAAGAATCGCTTAAGCCCAAGAGTTGGAGGCTGCTGTGAGCTGTGACGGTACAGCACTCTATCGAGAACAACATAGTTGAGACTCTGTCTCAAAAAAATAAAAAGAATCTTTTTTATTATTATTAAATATTTCTATCTTACCTCTAGTAATACTTCCTTAGTGTGTATTTTGTCTGATGTTAATACAACTGCACCTGCTTTAATAGCTTATTTTAAAAAAAAAAACTCAGTTTGATAATCTCTACCTTTAATTGGAACAGACCATTTAATGTCAATACTGATATTAATGGGTTTAAGCCAGCAAACTTACTATGTTTGATTTATCCAACTGTCTTTATTCCTTTATTCCTCCTTTTTAGCTCTTTGGGGGAAGGATTAAAGAGTTTTTTATTTATTTATTTAATTAATTAATTTATTTATTTTGAGACAGAGTCTCAAGCTGTCGCCCTGGGTAGAGTGACGTGGCGTCACAGCTCACAGCAGCCTCAAACTCTTGGGCTTAAGCGATTCTCTTGCCTCAACCTCCCAAGTAGCAGGAACTACAGGCACCCACCACAACACCCAGCTACTTTTTTTGTTGCAGTTATCATATTGTTGTTTTAGCTGGCCTGGGCCAGGTTTGAACCTCGCCAGCCTTGGTGTATGCGACTGGCGCCCTAACCTGAGCTATGGGCGCTGCCTAAAGTTTTTGTTTTTGTTTTTGTTTTAAATACTGATGTCTTCCTCTAATAGCTTTCCAATTATACACTCTTTTAGAGTGGTAATCTTGGGGAATTACAATACGCAGCCTTGTCTTATTATGTCTACTTCACATTATGCCTTCTCCTACAAGAGTTCTATTTCAGTTTGCTTCATTTACCTCTTTCTTACCCTCAGAGCTCTTATTTTAGTGGATTTTACTTCTACATATGTTAGGTATCTTATAAGACATTATTAATGTTTTAAATTAAATAAATATCCATTTATATTTATTCACATATTTACCCATGCCAGGATTCTATATTCCTATCAGCAAGTCCATGCTTCTATCTGGGATCATTATTTTATTTTTGTATTTCTTGTAGTGTATGGTAGTGTCATGTAGATCATAAAAATCATCTTTATTCCACCTATCTTTTTGGAAGATATTTTTGCTGCTTATAAAATTCTAGGTTAGTGAGTGGGTTTGTTTTTAATTTTTGTTTTAACATCTTAAAGTTGTCACTCAGTTGTCTTCCAGATTCCAAAATTATCTATTGGAGAGTTAGTCATCAGTGGCCTTTTCATCTCAGGCTGCTTTAAAATTTTTTTTCCTCTTGGTTTTTGGTAGTTTGGCTATAATGTACATAGATACGGTTTTCTTATTCTTTGGGATCACTGAGCCTCTTGAAAGCTCTTCTATTATGACCGTTTTAGCAACACAGAAAGGATTGACTTAATTGATTAGCTAGAGATTCAGTGAGCATGAGGAGATAGCATGTGAGACTGATATATTTTGACGAAATGTAGTTGAGAAGAAAATCCTAGACCACTGGACCAAGTCTTGAATGCCTGATGGTGAAGAACCTGACCATGAGTGGATAGGTTATTTATCATAATTCAGCTCTCATAAATTCTTACTTCCAAATGAACAAATTACATTTTCTCTGTGGCAGACATCAATAGATATCTATGCTTCTGATGGCATACTCACCAACAAAACTGTGACTGTAGACATTATAAAGTCCAGGACTGTTGGGACATCATATCAAGAGAGGAAAGCTCAGCTCTGTGGATTGAATAGAACTGTTTAGAACAGAAGTTAGAAAAATTAGAAATTTCTGCAGAAACTGGGGCCAGAAGATTCCCTGAGAATTATTACATGCAAGATTCAACAGAAAGCTCAAAATTATATAAAGGAGGAAAGAGCAGGAAGCCAAAATTAAAATATATTCAGCGTCCGGCAATATACAAGATATAATCACAACCACTATTTCCATCTAATCCTCCTGTAGGGAAATTTTTTTATTCTTTTCTTACAGATGAGGAAACTGAGATTCAGAGTTTATATGATGTGTTCAGTGTCACAGCAAGTAAGTGATAGAGTTAAGACTTGAACTTAGAGTTGTCTGATCTTACTACTACATAAATTGTCTCTTCCCTGCTCTCAACGAATTTTCGATCTAGAAGAAAGGTTAAGGCATATACTTGAACGTTAGTAATACAAGGCTAGATGTGATCTATTTCATTCAAATGATGCAAATCATTCCTCAGACCTGGCTACACCAGGTGTGGTCTTGGACTCAGGCATAGACCTCCCTGGAAGCTTGTTAGAAGTGCAGTATCTCAGGCCCGCCCCAAACTCACTGAAACATGCTTTGCATTTTAACAAGGCCTCCAGGTGTCTTCATCATGCATGTTAAAGTTTAGAGCAGGGGTCCTCAAACTGTGGCCCACGGGCTACATGAAGCGATGTGAATTGTATTTGTTCTCGTTTTGTTTTTTACTTCAAAATAAGATATGTGCAGTGTGCATAGGAATTTGTTCATAGTTTTTTTTTTTTAAACTATAGTCCGGCCCTCCAACAGTCTGAGGGACAGTGAATTGGCCCCCTGTTTAAAAAGTTTGAGGACGCCTAGTTTAGAGGAAATCTAAAGGTTGGAAGACAACTGGGGAAAGCATCTCAGGGGATGTTGCCTTTGCATCAAGCCTTAAATGATCCACGTGGTTCCTGCAGTGATGACAAAGAGGTGGAATGTGGAAAGCCATGAGACAGGTTTTGAGCTTGGAGAGTTTTCCTGGTTGGCTTAAGCAGAGAGGTTGAAGAATCAGGGGGGAAAGGGCTGAGAATGAACTTGGGCTTGAATTCCAAACAAGAGATTTGGGATTTGATGGCTAAGGTGCCACAGAAGGAGCTGGTTAAGAAACGACAAACCAAAATGGTGTTTTCAGAAGGTTATGTGGATGTTCTGTGCAGGTGGAATAGAGCTGGACAGACGCTTCAGGGGTTTCTACCTCATCCTCCTACTTCACTGCCCTGCCTCACCTTGAATGTAGACTTCTTCTATCCTCCCAACTCATTACGGGACTGCAGCTGACTGGTGGGGACAGAGGTTACACATAGCGCAGGGGAGGGGAAAGTTGTAATTCAATAGTATGATGGCATAGAAAACCTGGGGTCACAACTAATGTGCTTTGTCATCATCATATTAAAATATCACATTACAAGGCTGCATCTCTCTCTTCTTCCACTCAGCTCACTCACCGTGTCTTAGTTTATTATCTAATTTGGTTTCTTATAACTTCATAAAAGCGTTTCCTGAGAAAAGGAAACATAGTTAAACCTTATTTGAAGTTCTTTACCAAAAAAGATGAGCTGGGCTGCTCAGCCTTATCCACCGTGGGAAGGAGAAGGCTGTGATGAAATGGAATGTCCCCCAAGAGAAGAGGTAAGTTCGTGGTGCTGAGCAGCGGTTTCAGAATTGCATTGAGATGCAGGCCAAACTCCCTGCTTATCCTCGTAGCAAGTGTTAAGACAGCTCCCAGGGGGAGGGGTAAGGACTTATGAAAGTCCAGGGCAAAATTCTACAGGAGAGGCCTCCAAGGTTGCTTTCAAGAAACTGTGTTGCCCACGTGGGGTGTCTGCTGCAGTTTTGGTGCTGGCTGGGCACTGAGTTTCAAGACTGATAGTTGGCTGGTGAAGCCCCAGTGTTGAGGCTATGATTTAGGTGAACTCCTCTGGTCCGCTCTTTCCCTTCCTTGTCTGTATCTGCGGTGTCACCAACGGCTGTCTCCTCTGCCTTCGAGAGCTGTCCCATCTGTCCTCTCCTCTCTAGGTGATGTTCCCCACTCCTGTGCTTCTAGCACACTGCCAGGGCCCCTCTGCTCTCTGCTCACTTGCTCCACAGGGCCACAACTCCCTGAGGGAAAGGGACTGTGCCTACTATATCTCACCAGCACTCACATAGTAGGGCCTGGTACATAGCAGGTGCTCAGTAAGTGTTGACTAAGTATACGGATATCAGGAGAACAAAATAGACTATAAAGCCATACCAGGTTAGGTGGTTGATAATTTGCTTTCAGTTTTTTTGTGCTCCAGGATTACTTAACCATTTTAGTAGATTCTTCCTTTAGATGCCCCAACAGGGTCTTTTAATTTGTTCCCATCTAGTTAGAGTACTTTTGAATAGATAGTACATTAACATGGTCCAACAATCAAAATGCTTTCAAAGATTCTCATTGAGAAGTCCTGGCTCCATCCCTATCTTCCCCCTGCAACCCTCTACCCCAGCTCCCTAGTGATAAGTACTTTCCCTCATTTCTTACATATTCTTTCAGTATTTCCTCATAAAAATGAAAAATTCAAATATCTGTTATTTTTTGCCTCTTTCTTTCACAATAAAGTAGCACTTTGTTCAGTTAATAAACCCTGGAGAACTCCATTCAGTAAGAACACAAAATCCTCATCCTTTTTTTTTTTTTTAACAGTTGCTTAGTATCCCACTGTGTGGATGTATCATAATTTAGTTAACCACATGAATACCTGGGCTGTTCCCAAACTTTTGCTGTTGCAGA
This sequence comes from Nycticebus coucang, assembly GCF_027406575.1. Classification (NCBI taxonomy): domain Eukaryota; kingdom Metazoa; phylum Chordata; class Mammalia; order Primates; family Lorisidae; genus Nycticebus; species Nycticebus coucang. The sequence continues at coordinate 16,291,540 of NC_069782.1, read as the reverse complement.
CAAGCTGCAACGAAAAACCTTGTACATGTGTGGTTTCGTATGCGTGCAGCGGTAGCTGCAGGGCGCTTCCCAGACGTGGGGCTGCTGGGTAACAGGCATGTGCGATTTCAGTAGACTCCCTCAGACGACCTTCTGTAGTGGGAGGCACCGTTTTGTGCTCCCCTGGAGAGGTAGGACGGTGCCTGTTCCCCCACAGCTTTACAGCACAGTTTTGTGGTCATAGTCTGGATTTTTGCAAATCTTACCAGTGACAAATGGTTTCTTAGTGTCATTTCCATTTTCTTTGATTAAAACTGATCATCTTTTTGCTATCTGTATTTTTTCCATTAACTGTGTGTCATGTGCTTTGCCTGTTTTTCCTGTTGGTACTTGGTTTTTCTTCTGGTTTTACATGAGTTCTTTTATTTGGTGGGCAGATGAGACCACAGTCTGTGTCAGTTTGCCCAAGCGCATCATTACCTTGGTTATTTGTGGTTGTTTTTCTCCCCCCACTTAGAAGTTTTGATTTTTTTAATATACTAAAATGTATTGATCAACCTTTTATGGCTTTGGGGTTTTATATCTGAATTAGGCCTTTTCCGACTCTAAGATTATGAAGGAATTCACCCGAGAAGGAGAGAGGATGCAGGTGTGGGCCCCTCAGAGCAATGTTGCCAGCACCAGGGTTTTGTTTGGGACTAAGCCCTGTTCCCACGGGGAAAAGGGTTTGCTGCCAACAGCTGATGTCCACTGCCAAAGGCCTGGGTGCCAGGCACTCTGATCATCAGTGGGTACCCCTTGCAGGGGCTGGAAAGGAGGTGGATAAAGGGGAATGAAATATTTGGCAGCCCCATGTTCCCAACAGGTGAGGTCTGGCCAGGTGTAGCCAGGTTAGCATAAAGAAAGGAAATAGAATTAGAACTCTGAAGTGAAATTCTAGACTCACGTAAATTTGAACCTTCCCTGGGATTTGAAAAGAAGTAATTAATTTAGAAACATTTTCCCTCAACATCAAACTGCCACGCTGGCTCTAGGCAGGAAATATTCTAGAATAGGTTTCCAAATATTGTGAATTCAATAGTCATAAAGGCAGAAAATAAACAATTAGGCACATATGATATATTCCCTAAACTCTCCATCATAGTACCATAGGTTTGAAGAACATTTGGGTCTGGGGAATGTTTAACATCAACTATCCTGAGTCCTTGTCTTCACTCTAATACTAACTGGGGACAAATGGCTTCACTTCTCTGAGCCTCTGTCTCTTCCTCTGTAGATGGAGATAATACCAATAATTAGGCCTAACATCGATTAAGCACTAAGCACACTTTAGGCCCTGTATCTGGTGTTACACGTGCATTAGATTGCTCACTTAGGGCAGCTAGCGTGTTATCCAGTGCACAGTGCCTGGCACATGATAAGTCTTTAATAAATATTCCCTGGCAGTCCTGGTATTTTTATGCTTACTAAAGTCAGCTGGGAAGGTTCAGCGTTTCATTTTGGTGCCATTCCAGTCATTTGTTCATTCCACAGACACTTCCTGAGCCCCTACCAAGTGTGAGTGCCAGAGACACAATGGTGAGTGAGGCCTACGCCCTCCAGTACTTACAAATTAGCGAGGCAGACGCAGTGCTATTGCCTGAATGTTTGTGTCCCCCCCAGATTCATATGTTGAAATCCTGACTCCCAAGGTGATGATACTGGGGGGAGAGGCTTTGGGGAGGTGATTAGGTCACAATGGTTCAGCCCTCGTGAATGGGATTAATGCCCTTATAAAATAGACCCCAGAGAGCTTCCTTACCCCTCCTGCCAGTGTATGGGCACAGGGTGGGAAGACAGCTGTCAGCAAACCAGGAAATGGACCCTCACCAGTCACTGAATCTGCTAGTACCCTGATCTTGAACTTTCTAGCCATAGAAAGTTCATAAGCCACCCAGTCCATGGCATTTGTGACAGCAGCAGTAATGGACTCAAACCACCAATGAGCAGTGCCACACCCTGCAGGGAGGGCTTCACTGGAGCACCCAGGGTGTCGTGGGAGCACAGAGAACACACTCCTGTCCCCAACACAGGGCTTGCCAAACCCAGCCCCATGCGCGGGATGAGATCCATAGCGCCTCTGTAAGAGCGACGATTGTTACAGTCATGAGAAACACTTTAATACAAGGACTCTGTACCAAGAGTGATTCAACTAATTCTCACAATAGCCCTCTGTGCTTGATACTATTATTATCCCTATTTTATAGGTAAGGGAACTAAGAAACCAAAAAATTATTCAAGGTCACACAACTAGTACGTAAGTAGTAGAGCCAGGATTTAAGCCTGGAAACTTGGCCCCAGAGTTATATTGGGCAGTAGATGCAGGGACGCTCACCACTGGGAACTGGACTGAGATCCCTGCAGTGTGTTGGGAACCATAACCGCAAGGTGGGAGCAGAACCGAGTAGTGAGAAGACCAGGCACTGGGAGCCTCTGGGCAGAAGGGTTACTAAGCAGACCGCTGCCCTGCAACCTTGCCAGGGTGGGCTCTGGAAGGGGAAGGCTCGGTGTATGCTGTGAATGATTCCAGGAATCTTGCTGGTCTGAAATTGTACTTTACAGGATGAATCTTCTTTGGTCTGAGGTATTTCTCCTGGTAAGATGAAAAGACATTTGACAGGATCAGCTCCTAAAGTCTCCATCAACTATGCCTATTTTTATTACCTAAAATGTGCTATTCTGCCTTCTTTGCCTAGACCCTGGGTTTCTGTTCCTCCTTCAAATCCCCAAACCAGATTCGTGTACTCCACTTGGTGTTGTCACAGCAGTCTGGACCTGCCCTTCACAGAACTTGCTGAGGACTTACATTTTATTGGCTGATGATTTGACTCTAAGGTTAAGGGAGCAGAGATTTTGTCTGTTTTTCTCACCTGTTTGGACCTGGCACAAGGCTAGAATATATAGTTGGTACTCTAAAAACATTTGATGAATGAGAGATTAAATAACCAGCGCTTCAGGACATCCCCCTTTGAGGATAAAGGCTGTGTAGTCAGACCCTGGGTACAAAGTCACCGGCGGTCTGAGGAAAGGAAGCAGAAGAGGTGAAAGGTTTGATGATGGAGCTGGAGGATCTGTGTTGACTTTCTTCTAAATACTGAAGGTAGCCACCATACTGCCAAGCACAGAGTGAGGTCCTCTCTCCCTTCACCAGCTGCAGGGCCTCATGCAAGTTATTCAGTTTCACCAAAGCTCCATTTCCTTGTATATTAAATAAAAATACAAAACTTCTTCATAGTAACACTGGAAGGAATAAAATGAGAGGGCATATGAAAAGTGACGTACTGTGCCTGGCTTATGTACTTGACCAATGAATGCTATCATGGTATTTTTTAATGGGGGGGGGGACAGAATCTCACTCTGTTGCCCCAGCTAGAGTGCCATGGTGTCAGCCTACCTCACAGCAGCCTCAAACTCCTGAGCTCAAACGACCCTCCTGCCTCAGCCTCCTGAGTAGCTGGGACTACAGGCACCCATCACAACACCGGGCTCATTTTTCTATTTTTAGTGGAGATCAGGTCTCGCTCTTGCTCAGGCTGGTCTCGGACTCTTGAGCTCAAATGATCCTCCTGCCTTGGCCTCCCAGAGTGCTAGCATTACAGGCATGGGCCACTGAACCCAGCCATAAAAATGTACCTAGTTTTAACATACTCAGTCCTCAAAACATCTTTGTGATAAAAGTTAAGATCACTTAACTTTTTTGCTAGGGCTCCTCAGGCTTGGACAAATCAAGTTGCTACTCAAAGTTCCATGTGGAGTTAGGGGCAAAGCTGGAATTCAAACCCAGGTTTGCCTGCCCTCAAAGACAGTTCTTTTTCATTTATTGATATCAGAATGGGCGTAACAGAGTTTTTATGGGAAAAAAATCTGACACACAAAAAGACAAATGACGCTAAGTGGGAGACCGTATGCTGCAATCCTAGAATAAGGAACTTCCCTGGCTCTGCCACCTGGACCTCTTGTATCCTCCTCTGACCCCAAGTTTCCCTCCTCCATGCTTTTCCTTATGCTGTTCTTCCTCTTGGAATACCCTCCCCCCTGGTATCCTCTTCCCAAAGTTCAACCTGTCTTTGTAAAAATGAACAGGGCAGGTGACACACCAGGATGTACTTACTGTATGGCTTTTGTATGTTTTAAGTTTGAGTATGTGTGTACTTGTGTGTGAAAGAGAAAACATTAATCTGGGTGCAGAGGTGCACATCTGTAATCTCAGCTTGAGCCCAGAAGTTTGAGACAAGCCTGGGCAACACAGTGAGACCCCCTTCTCTTAAAAAAAGGAAAGAGAACATTGAAAAAGATAAATAGGATAAAAAGTTAACTGTAGTTTCCTCTGTTGAGAATGGTTTTCAAGATTTATACTTATCTATTTTCCAGATTTAAAAGAATGAACATGTATTACTTGTATAAAAATAACAACATTATTTTTCAAAACCTTGACTGCTTCAAGATCCAGCTCAAATGCCACCTCCTGTACAGAGCTGAGATGTCCCCTGGTGTGTGTTTACCTTGCAGGGTCCTTGGCAATGCAGTTGTCTTTGCCCCTGTGAATCTTCCCAAGCAGCACGGAGGCCTCCCATGTCTGCTTCCAGCAGTAGGTGCTTGCTAAACAGAATTACTCTAAGAACCTCCTGGTCAGCCGGCCAGGCAAGCCAAGGGCAACCTCTACCCTGCAGGTGGCTGCAGCTGATGCTTTTGAACTCTTACTCTCTGTTAAATTCATTTTGCTTAATTCTCCCAGCAATCTTCTGAGGCAGGCATTATTATTATCCTCAGTTTAGAGACAAACTGTCTTAAAACCTAACAGGATAACTTGATTGCTAAACAGCACCTCCTAGCTTGCCAGGCTCCATCTGCCACACACAACAAGGACCTGTGTGACCTCTGCTCCTTCCTGCCACTGGTCCCCATCTCTGGCTTACCCCAGGACTCAGCTCACTTTGCGCCTCTTCCAGGACACCACCTCGGACAGGTTCAGCTTCTTCCTGCAGTCTGGGTTAGCAGAGCCCTCTGTGCTTACCTGCATCACAGTCTGTGTCACTTCTCACTGAACTTGGCCTCTCTCTTCACTGTCTTTTTCCCCAACCAAACTCAAGGGCAAGAGTTTAATAACTTTATCCCCAATGTCTAGCTGGTACAAATTAGGTGTTCAATAAATATTTATTGAACTAATTAGTTTGCTCAGTCATGGCCAGTAAGTTTTGGGATTGATGCTAGAATCTAGGTCTTTTGGCATGTCATCCAGGTTGACCAAAATTCTGAAATGTAAAGAAGCAGGGAAACAAAACAAAAAAAAACGCCAAACCCAGATAATTTCAGAAAGAACAAAAATGTTTATCATGCCCCAGTACATGAAATGGAGGTATATTTAGTTTACTTATATACTTTTCCTTGTTTAAAACAATACCATCAATCATGTTTTTTCTATAGTCTTTTTTTCTTTTTTGATCATTTGCTTAGTACTATAATTTCTAGAAGCTGGGTTGTGAAGCCACGTTGCACACTAAAAACATTAATACTACCTTCAGGTACGAAAAAGTATAAGAGAATTGGTTTTACCATGTATACGGCAGCTTCAGGAATTAACATTATTTAAAATTTGCTTGACAATCAGAAATGTAAGTTGTGCCTCATTATTTATTTCCTTTTTATTTCTTTGTCAACAGTTGAGTCTTATTCTATGTGCTGATTCACCCACAGTCTTGTGAGACCCACATGTTCATTCTCCTTATTGTGCTGTTTTTTGTGGGGCTCTTTGTTTTTGTTTTTTAAGGTTATAGAAGGCAGACTTAGCTATGTAAATCAGTTGCAAACCAATGCAGGTGGGAGGGCGGTTAGGGACGTGCAAGAACAAACTGTCCCTGACCCCTCCATTGGTATGCGACTGTTTTAAGTGCTAAGTAGAGGGCCCTGTGCTGGGCCCTGACAGAAGGTAAGTCAAAGACAGCTAAGATGCCATTCCTGCCTTCTTGATAAGTTCATGCTCAAATAGATGAGATGGATATGTTCACAAATAAAAATCCAGGTAGCTAAACCCTTCAGTTGATCAATTAAGGGACAAGTAATGGGCTATAGAAGAATAGAATTAGGATCAAGGAGTCCTGACTTGGAGAGTATCAGGGAAGGCTTCAAAGAGGTAGTGCCATTTAGTCCAGGATTGAAAGGATGAGAAGCATTTATTTAGAAGGAATGCCATGTTGGCAAAGCATTGTGAACAGATGTAAAAGTTCATGATGTATTTTGACATCTTGTTCCTGAGAACATTTAGTGTTAGTGTTTGTATCAGGATATTTTGGTGGCAAGGAAGAAATACCCAACAAAAAGCAGTTTCATTAACTGAGGAAATTGTGTTAGCTCCCAAAACAAAGAGGCAGGCATCTTTAGGGACAGCTAAGCAGAGGCACAACATGACAGTCAGACCCTCCAGTCTTTCTCTTTCCTCTTTGCTTTTCTGGATGTTGACTTTGTTCTCAGATTGTTCTTTCCCCAGTTGCAAGTTGGCTGCCTCACTCTCATTGTGTTCACTCGCAGCCAGAGTCTCTTACTTCTTCCATTTTATTATGGAAAAATATTTTTCCCAGAAGCACCAGGAGGGTTCTCCTTAAAAGACAGGCAGGCAGAAAGTCACATGTTCCACCTAATCCAATCAGTGGCTTAAGGTAGTCATCATTCAACTCTCAAGGATTTGAGAGGGGATCGCCCTCCTTAAATACATGACTCATGTAATTTAGGGTTCTATAAATAAGGAAGAAAGTGAGTATGTATAGTTGTTGATTAAGTAATAATATCTTCCATGGTGGCTATGCAAAGACATTTTAATCAAAATTATACTGATATTAGTATATTTTCATCAAGAAAATATTTCCTGGACTCAACATTACTAGCTAATAATTTTAGGAAATTTTTTCAATATGGTATTATAACATTTTAATTTTCTTCCATTTTCATGTTTGTTTCACTTAAACTACATTCATGAGTACCAATTCTTTTCCATATAATTTTATGCCACAGATTGATTTCATTGATCATTTTAATATGTCCACATTAAATTTTGTTAATAATATTTATAAGCTTATAAATTATTAATTTTCTTTTGAGACTGTTAGTTGTGCCATTCTCTTGAGCCAAATTTTGTGGATTGAAGAATTTTATGTCTTAATGACTATTTCTATCAAAAATCTTAATAATTGAGTAAAGAGACTGATTACAAGTATTCCTCAGTCAATTTGTAATAAAATTGTGAGTTGTCTTTCATAAGTATCCATAGAGTAATCTGTTGTTCAGATTGTTGTGTTATAGGGGTCAGCAAACTAGGGCCCTATGGGCCAAATCTGGCCCAATGCCTATTTTTATAGGGCTGTAAGCCAAAAGAGGTTTTCGCAGATCAACTTTTGTAATCTATTTGATAGATGATAGGCAACACTTACTTTAATCCAAATTAAGAGACTTATTGCCTACCCCCCAAATAATTTAATTCTTTTGCATTAATAAACTTGTATTACAAAAACAATACTTTGTTGTTATATTGGATTTTATAAAAAGATGTTTTTGTAAATTTGTCTTCTTTCTTTCCATATGAAGTCTATATAATATTCTTTTTTCCTAAATATATGCTGTAAGAATTACTTCTTCATCATGTTTTTGATTTTGACCTTTGGCCCCCACATCCTACAATATTTACTGTCTGGCCATTTACACTTTGGAAAATTTGCTGACCCCCTGCCCTACTGTATTGCTAATCTGATTCTTCTGAACACTTACAGGCACTCGCCCTACCCCACACTGTCTGCTCTACAGGGGTATAGAGAACAAATGATGAGCTTCTCAGGCTGCTACAGAAAACAAAAAACAAAAAAAGCAAAAACCAAAACAAAACAAAAAAACTACAAAATCCCTCATAAACTGGGGTACCTGGGAAGCTCAAGATCAAGGCGGCAGGAGGTTCCGTGTCTGCTGAGGGCCCACTTCCTGGTTCATACATGGCTCTTTCCTCACTGGGTCCTGACATGGCACAGGGACAAGAGAGCTGTCTGGTGTCTCTTTTATGAGGGCACTAATCCATTCATAAGGGCTCCACCCTCATTACTTAATCACCTCCCAAAGGGTCCACCTCCAAATGTCATCACTTGGGGATTAGGTTTCAACACGTGAGTTTTGGGGGACACAAACATTCAGTCTATAGCCGTCAAGAGGTTAATGTGTTTTCCTCAGGTTAAAATCATAGCGTCTGTCCTGCTTCAGGTGGGAAAATAGCAAGTGAGTGAATATGGTCCTATTGTTCAGTGACAAAGAAAGGTGACTCTTCAAACTCCAACATACTGTGTCAAAAACAACATGGACATGAGTTTTTTAAAATAAAAGTCAATTTCCATCTTTTTCTTTTGGTGTTAAAGGATGATGAGTCCAGCTTGTTGGAAAAGCCAAAATATCATTGTTGCAAAGCAACACCATTTGAAGGAAACAGTCTTTTGAAGCTCAGGAGAGCTATGAGGACTTATACTTTTTCCTTCTGCTTTCTACCAAAGTTAGCTTCTTTTTCTTTCCTTTAACAGATGAGGAAAAAGAAAATAATAGAGCATCCAAGCCCCATTCTACTCCTGCTACTCTGCAATGGTAAGTTTCTGTTGTTAGCACATTCTCTCTTCAGGAAATGCTCACATCTTCCTACCTGTAGGATAGGATATCACTTGGATATTTTAACATTGTCATGATGACTTCCAATAACTCACGTGAAATCTACTTAATGTGCATAAAATGTTCAACTAGCCTTAAATGTATCTCTGTGATTAGAATTTCCATATTTATTTTATTTTGGGGTAGATTTTTTTCCCCATTATCCAAATACTGGCAAGGACTGGATTCCACATGGATGTTATTAATTAATGTTAATAGAATCTATTATTACAATTAGTAATGTTGTAGCAAATTATAGAAACAGAGGTCTGTTCACCCTTACCAATGAGCCTTTAATGGATTAATAATTAATTGCAACTATACGACAATTATTTTAACATGAACAACATTTACAAAGATAATCTGCTAGAATAGCTTTCTCTTTAATATTTGGAATTCCTGGAGTTGATAAAAAATTTAATGATGTTTGAGTGGTTGCACTCACATTTGATTGTTATAGATAAATCCTCCTCTGAAAGCTTTACATGGAAATTATATTGTAGCTTTGAACACCAGTGCTCTCTGCACCTGAGAGTCACCCCTCAGAGGATATTGAAAATTAAAGGCTATTTATTATTCTCTTAGAGTCCAGCCTAGCAAATTGGAAGAAATTAAGGAATGAAGTGAGGGGGGAGAAAGGAACTAAAACATATTACGTGTCAGCCTCTGTGCTAGGCACTTGGTGTGTGTGCCTGATTTCATCCTTACAATTCTGTTAAGCTAGTGTTGTTATGCCCATTGTACTGACGAGGGAAGTAAAACGGAGGCAGTTCTTCACTTGCCTGAATATGCACGCAGCCAATAAATGGCAGAGTCAGGAACCTGGTTGGGTCTCTTTAACTGCAAAGCTCCTTCTTGGAAAGAAAGGAAGAGAAACATCAGGAAGGATAAAGAAGAGAGAACAGATCAGAAAAGGAAGCAGATGGGCTTTAATGAGCAAATCATATTAGATTCTCTAGTCTAATCCATCCAGAGGTGAAAGGAAAACATTGGCAGAAAGTATTCAGGAAGTAACTCAATCTTCTCTAACTGGAGTTTAACCATCAGCTTGTTTTGCTACAGGCACAGCAAAGATTGTTTTCAAGGGCTCCATTTCCAGCCTTTTGGCTCTTTTCCATCATTTGTCCCTATATACTTTTTTGCATTGCATTTTTTGGTTTTATTTAAAAAAAGATCAGATCTCCCCCTGCACTTTTTCCTAAATATTATGGCCATGCAAATTCCCATAATGCCAAGCATCAAATGAGGCATCAACGTAAAGGACTTCAGTAGTGGCAGCTTCCAGAAATGCAAGGAATTGGCAGACATTCTCACTTTAATAACTAGAACATGTTGTGCGTTTCAGAGTAAAAAATTTGAAAGGGACTAGAAGAAAATTGCCTTGTTCATGTCTATTTTTCTGTGATTCTGTGTTTCATGTGCCTGGCAAAGGTGAAGCTGTAGATGGCGCAGTCTCTGAAGTCAGATAGCCAGGGCTTATCTTCTAGCTTTGCTGAGTACTAGCTGTGAAATCTTGGGCAAGGTCCTTGACCTCTGTGTGCCTTAGTCTATTCACCTGTAAAATGGGAATGCAACAGTATCTAACTCACGGGGTAGCAATGAAGATAAAGTAAGTTATCACATTCAAAGTGCTTGAACACTGCCTGCTGCCTCAGCACTCTCTTTCCCTCCAGATCCCACAAAAACGTACCAGGGCAGACACTGCCACTTTTCCTTCCATTGCACCTAATTCCATACAGAAGATCTGTTTTTCTAAATAAATGGTCACATAGATTATCCCAGAAGAAATTTTGCGCTCCAATTCACAGGTTAGGCAGTAGATTTTTTTTAAATGATATATCTACTTTTAAGGCCAAAACTGGTTTGAAAATTTGTACGTTTTAGTCTTATTATCAAAAAGCATCAAGTTATCCAAAGAACATCAAATTTTCCCCTAATTCCCTTTATATTATATGTTTAACATAGAATTTCAGTCACAAACTGCCGGGCACGGTGGCTCACACCTGTAATCCCAGCACTGTGGGAGGCTGAAGAGGGAGAATTGCTTGAGCTCAGGAGTTCGAGACTCACCTGAGCGACAGTGAGACCCCGACTCATGAAAAAAAATGGAAAAACCCAGCCAGGCGCTGCAGTGAGCGCCTGTAATCCCAGCGGCTTCCTGAGGCTGAGGCAGCGGGGTGCCCGCAGCCCGAGTCTGAGGTTGTGGTGAGCTACCACGCCCACTGCACTCTGCTCGGGCACGGGGTGGGACCCTGTCTCAACAAAAAAAAAAAAAAAAAAAAAAAGAATTTCAGTCACAAACTAATTCGACACATGTTTACTGAGCACCTACTATGTGCCAGCCCCTGTGCTAGGCTCAGGGGAATGACGCAGTGGATAAGATAGACCAAGAGAAGGGATACTGAGGGGAAGAAATCAGTCATAATTTATTTCTCTTTTTAAACTAATAGTAAATAAGCAAGGAATGTATTAGACAGTGATAAGCGCTGTGCAGAGAATTGGAACTGGCTAATAGGACAGTGTCACAGAGGCTATTCAGGTGGTAAGGGAACGCTGTTCTAAGGAGGTGACATTTCAAGGGATAGATGTATGACAAGAAGTCCTCATGACACGGTGACAATGTGAATACCAGGGGGAGAGGACCATTTCAGGCAGACAAATGGCCTTCTATAAAGGCCTACTGTAGTCAGTTGGGCCCTCCAGATTGGACAGGGATGTGCACAGGTGCTTATTTGGGCACGCACCTAGACTCCCCACCATGCAGTGTGAGGACACTGGAATGAACAGCGTTTGGGGCTGGGAGGAGGTTATGACAGAAGCCTCAGCCACTCTGCGGGGAGTTCTCAGGCCAGGATGTCTGGTCAGAGATGATGCAAATCAAGGCTATCGATCCGGGCCTTATCCCTTTTTTCCTTGTCCGTCACTGGACACAGGCTGCCCCCAGGGAGGGGTGTAACTTTGGGAGAGAGAGCTCTTCACATTCTGCTGAGGACCACTCAGCAGGAAGGACTCCGCCTCCCAGCAGTGGGGAATGATAACTCAGTCCTCTGGGGCAATCTGAGCACCCAGCACGACATCCTGCTCCTTCCTCGGTGGGAACAGGCTGAATTTGCCCCAGGAACTACAAAAAGATGGCCCTCATGGCTACAGTATAGCACGCAAGGAGGAGAGGGTCACACGGTGAGGTGGGAAGGGCAGCCAGGGGAAAGTGTACAGAAACAGCAGGGAAGAAAAAATAGGACAGTTCCCTAAACTTAGAACAATCATGCTTACAACCACAGTGGAGGACATGTGACCTATATAAAGTTCTACATGTGTAATTGTATTTTAGAATACAGTTTCATATGAAAGCTCTGTCTCTCGAACTGGAAGCAGCCTCCATTTTATAAGAAAAAGTGACATAATTTTTTGCTCTGGCTGCCAAGGCATTCAGAGCTAAGTCTGATGCTTACATACTTTTTCAATATCTTCTTTTATTTTATTTTTATTTTATCTCTTGTTTTAGAAAAATGAAGACATAAGTCAATTCAGTAAATGTATGTGTATTTCCTTATTAATAAATTAAAACATGGGTAAGACTAACGTCCATTCTTCATTGTAGTTCTTTGACTTCAACTGAAAAGCAACCTGTTACCAGTGAGATATGTGCTGCGTATATGTGTACATATGTAGATACGTGGCTTTATATATTAGACCCTTGCCTATGCATCACATGCGTATGTACCTAGAGAAGATTCAGAACTGTGGTTTTTCATTTAGTATTTTCTCCTTTATAAAAAACGTGCACACGTATCACAATAAAAATGTTCCACAGCCTACCATGCTGTATGGAGGCGCAACTTGCTTTCCCTTCAGTAGAGTGTCCTGAAGCCATGTTAGTTCATATTGAACAGCCTCATCTTCACTGCTGTGCAAAATTCCACATAAGACAATGGCAGAATTTATGTTGCCATTTCCCTGTGGATAAACATTTAAGTTGAATTCAAATGTCATCTTCGCCATTATAAACAGGGCCCCAGAGAACACCTTCATATGTGCTTCCTTGGACCTCTGCGGGAGTGTTTCTCCATGTTGGTATCAAGTGTGCTGGTGTGCACACTTAAAATGCTAATGGGGTTGCAAAATTGCCTATCAAATGGCTTTATGATTTTATATCTTCACCTATGGTACAAAAAAAAAAAAAAATATATATATATATAAACAACAGAAGCTAGCTCTGGGAAGAGCTTCTCATGCTCTGAGGCATTTACATCCTTCATGCTGTGTGCAGCCCCTCAGGACAGAGAGGCAGCAGGTGGGCCTAGGAAAAAACACTGGCCTCACCACCAAGGAAGGCGCCAGCTGCTGGCCTGATGGGGCGGGCTATCCTGGGACACTTGGCTTGTTACTGGAATTGGGTTAGCAGCTATTTGCCCCTCCTCCTTCTCCTTCCTTGCCACGAGCCCCCTCCCCATCACCCTAGAGACGGGGCCCACTCTAAGAACAAATAACACAGCAGCCAAGCAGCCTAAAATAATTGGGGCCACGTGATCTGGAGGCAACTCCCAGCAGAAAACAGGCAAATATTGTCAATTGCCTTCTGCCAAACACTTTCCAGCATCCTCGGTCATAAGGGTTAGTAAATCCCAGCTCGCCGGGGATGATGAGAGCTGCTGGAATCCCAATCACACAATAACCTCTATTCATGCAGAGAATTTCGAAATGGAAGGCAGCCTCCTCCAAGCCAGCACGCCCCAGCCCCGCCCCTGCACACCTCCCTCAACGCCCTTGCCCAGAGCTTCCTGTGCACCTTTGGGGTTAGGACACTTTCCCTTTCAGAAATTTACAGAAGAAATGAGGCCCTTCCCACACAGAAGAGGACAGAAGACCAAACCATCACCTTCTGTGGGTGGGATGTGGTGGAGGTAGTGCTGCATTTTTCTTTCTTTTGAAAAAATAAAAATGAGGCCTTGGGTGGTTGATCAGCGATCAATATTTCAAACTGATATGGAACAAAATAAATTTAGTGCTTCTCTTAAAGTGGTCCTTTGTTTCATGGGTAGGAAGTTGGCTTGGCACTGTTTTAAAAAAGTACCTTGAAGTTTTAGACCAGGTCACAGCTCCTCGACCAGACCCATTGGATGTAACCAAAACTTGACATTTTGCACCCATTTCTGACTTGATTCTTACTCAATAGTGACATGACATTATTTGCTTTCATAACATGAATTAAGTAACGTGGTTCTAAAAAGGGAGGCTGAATATTTTTGGCTCTGAATGCAACCAGAGATGCTAGGAGCAGCGCTAGGCAGGACTATCCTGTTAGAAGACCGTAACTACAGGTGGAGAAAGGTAAATTAAGCAAGAAAATGCAAAGAGCACAAATGCTTCAGAGAATGAGATTACATGTTGTAGAACTACGTTCCTCTTTTTTTTTAAAAACAAAACAAGTATTTTGAATTGTGGGGGAAGGTGTAAAATGGTAAAGGCGTTTGATGGGCAATTTTGCAATCCCATTAACATTTTAAGTGTGTGCATCCAGCAATTCTCATTGATAATGACATGGAGAAACAAGCAGGTGTACGAGGGGGCACATGTGAAGACGTCCTTTGGGGCTCTATTTGTTTTGGCAACATGAAGTAGAGACGAGTAGAGACAGCGAGTAGATGGAAAAGGAAGATTGAGGGGGGAGCATAAGGTAGGGAATGGTGCCAGAATCTCCCCAGCTGCTGTTTGGGGCCACCAGAGATCTGGGCTGACAACCATAGCCTAGGCCAACAGCAGTGTTGGCAACAGCATGGAACTTATGACACTATGCTTTATACACTTCCTGGATTTTGTCCAAAAAAAAAAAAAACAACTTGAATAACTAAAAACTGAGGAGGAAGATTCTAAAATCCGGCTAAGTCCAGGCCTTTCTGGAAACCAAGTTGGTAGGCTGTAGGTCAAACCCACGATCAGGATTAGATTGCTTCCCATACTGGTCCAATTCAGTCATTTCAAAGGCAAAATAAATCTCTAACTTAGTTCATTGCTCAGCATCAGCCAAACCTACAGGTTGGGCATTCACTGAATGAATGATGTCAGCCTGCCAGGCTGGTCAGGTGACATCATTGGGGAGCTCATGTAATCCTCATGAAAACTCTGCAGAGTAGGCAGGGCTATTACTTGTATTTAAAGAGGACTAAATACAATGTAGGGTCACAGTCTGACTCTTCAAGAAGACCCTCAGCATGGAGGAGGCCAGGACAGCTGAAGTCCTAGGACAAACAGGAAGCCCTACCCAAACACATATTTCTGATTGGGTCATTCACAGCAGCAAATCATGGCTTAATTTTTATTTAATAACTAGATTAAGTCTCTGTTTATTTGCTTTATTTCATTTTATTGCTTTTTGGTTTTGTTTTGCTTTTTATAGAATCAGACTCAGTCCTAACCAGAGTCCACATGAGCCAAAGTCCACTGTTTCCTACTCATTTATTATCTGGTGGTGCTATCTCCTTAGCCCCCATCTTTGTTCTGCTAAATTGGTGGTTTCCTAAAGGCCAGAGCAGGAGTTGTGTCATCTTGTTCATGGCTGCATTCTACCGTTCCTGCCACATAACAAGTACTCACTAAATATATTTTGGCCGACCAACCAAGTGAATGCTGGTCTCCAGTGTTTTGGAGGCATCATACCCAAGTTCATACTCTAAGCCCAGCCTACACAAGCCACTTTCCTCCCTGGCCATCCATTTCTTCCTCCATGTCCTGGGGGATGATGTTACCCATCTTGTGAAGGTAGTGATGGCATATAGGAACATCCCTGGCACAGAGTAGGCACTTGAAAATATAAATCAAACATGTTAATATTGACCAGGCCTTGCCTTTAACCACCCAGATCTTAAGATTTAAAAAACACAAGGCCCTTGATCTGTGCCAGTGTCTGCTTTCCTTCTTTCCAGCCTTCTCTCTGTTCCCTCCTACCTTCTGCAGTGTTTACTGACAGTGCTCAGGGCGCAGTGCTAGGCACTATGTTAACATCAATAGGAATCTGGTTTGGTCCCTGCCTTCAAAGGACTTTCAGTCTAAGATACAAAGTGTTACCCAAATATTCTACAATCATGAGAATAATGCTAATAGATACCCCTTTATAGATGGCTTGGGATGGTGCATGGATCCCTGTCTAGCTCTCACAGCAGATGGGTACAGCATCTTTTATTTTATGGATGAAGGAAGTGAGAGAGTTCAAGTAACATGTCCCAGACTTCACTTGTAAGTGGTGCAGGGAAGGAGAATTCAAAGTTGGTGATGCCTAACTCTTACCCCAGTGCTGTCTTTCCATGAAGCCTCTTAGAGCCATAAAAAAACATGAAGAGCTCTGACTATCCTGAGAAGTAGCAAGAGCTTTCCAAGTAAAAGATGTGTCTCTTCTATGGACATAACTCAGTACCCAGTATTCAGACCACTCCAGCACGCTGCACGTTATCAAATGAATGAATGAATGAATTTGGCAAGGAAAAAAGTATTGAGAAGTGATAAGCAGGTGGGGCTGGGTGGGCATGGAACATTGTGTCAAGGAAGAGAATGTGAAGAGAGAGGGGGGTCATCTCTTGCGGTAGGAAGGGCACAGAACACGTGGAAGGCAGGGAAGGGAGGCTGTACTGTGCCGTGATATGTCTCAGGAGCAGAAAATAGTCCAGGTGGCTGGAAACAGGTGTGGGTCTGAGGCTGGAAAAGTGGGCAGAGGCCAGATAGTGAGGGCCTTGAATGCCAAGGTGAGGAACCTGGACTTTTGTGGAGAGGCAAAGGGAGCCTTTGGCAGGTTTAGACTGCTGTCTTGTCCCGATTGCTTAGCAGGGTTCCCCCCCCCACACACACACACATAGCTTATAGTCTCAGATTTGTGACAACTTCAGCGATGAATTATTATTATTTGGCAAAATTTGTTTTTAAATCCTGTTGTCTTTTGGTGAAATAGAAGAAAAAGTTTCTGTTCTAGACATGGTGCAGGAACTTGAGAAGTAGACACTTTGAACTGACAGCCTGTGTGTACATATAAGAAAGCATAAGTTTAAAATGAGAACAGAGCAGGAAAGAATGCTAAGGTGCCAAAACATTTGCTCCTCATTGTACAGTGCTGACACAAAGCTTCCTCTACATACCCTAGAAGGCCACATGCTGAAAGCTTGTGAGGAGGTCTTCTTAAAAATGTATAGCTCAGATAATGACTCAGGGTAGCTGGCAGACTGAGTTCATTATCTCTCCATAATAGGATATGCTCAATTCAAATATAATCAGGCTGTTAAATAGAAGATAAGAGAATGGAAGAAGTGGGGAATTTTTTGTGATCATTAAAAAAATCCAGGTATAATGGAGCATTGTTCACCATGTCAGACTAATGTTATTCTCTAAAAGAGAGGAGGAAAAAGGAAAATTTCATCAGATATGAAGAGAAATAATTAACCGCCTTTCTTCCTGCCATGCCTTGGTCAGGGAGGTGGACATTCCAATTAGCAACTTTTGTACACAGGCAGGCCCTCTGGATTTTGCGAGGCGGTTTGGGTAAAGGTGTCGCGATGCTATTCCTGTAGGAACTCATCAAGCATCAAAGGGGCCCTTCCACGCCAATTACATCTGTTTGTTCATAGAGCTTATTAAAATGCTTCATAGTCATAAGCCACCTAGTTACTTTGAGGCTCAGAAGCTCCGGTAAGAAGAACAAAACACGGGTGGAAATGTAGTTATTTAGAAGGCTCTGGCCTTTGACAGGGAACTGTTTAATTAGCTCTGCCTGTGTGAACTGTGACTTACATCCATCTGATTTGAATAGTTTGTTGCTGCTATGGGTTCATTTAAAGTGATGTATTTTAACCATGAACTTGCATTTCAATAGTGGCTTGGCCACATTTAGTGAACAAGCAAGATACAAGGACAGCAAGTAGAATCCAAGGTGTAGGGCGCTTAAGAAAAGTAACTAATCTGTGAATGAACCAGGAACTTATTTGGGAGCCCATGCTCTTTAATACCCCACTTGAAAGCATTACTTCCCCCCACAACTTGCCTCTCTGTCTGCATTTCTAACTAGGGGGCATGGCGCTCCCATTCGTCCACTTGGCCCGGAGGGGGACTTGAGAGCTTCTTTTGTTGCCCCCACCCTCTACACATCTAGCAACCTGAGATCTACACCTTGTGTGTTCTGACCCCATGACCACTATTGTAGTGCTTGACCCATCATTTCCTGTCTGAACTAGTAGAGGAGCTCCTAACTGATCTAATTTGTTCACTTATTCATTCAACAAATACTAGTTAATCAGCCACCATATGCCAGGCTTTGCTAGTCCACCTCAGCCAACCCCCATAGAGGCACAGAGCAGCCTTTTCAAAGAATAAATTGATCTTGCCACTCCCATACTTTAAAAGACATATTTGATCCTAAAAGGATCTCTATCATTTTAATGGAGTATATGTAAGATGAATTCTGAATGGTCTGAAATGGCCATATGTTGAATGTGTTTATGGATTTTCCTGGCCAAAATAAATTTTAGGAAATCATTAGCAAAGATAAGTGAAAAGGGATTCTATCCTCATTCCTACAGCTTGTCATATAAAGTTCTAACTGCCCAAATTGTTCATTAGGCTGGAACATGTTTCACAAGACAACAGTTTAGTGTTGAAGTTGAACCTCTTTAGGGAAATTACTGGCCAGATGTAGTGGCTCATGCCTATAATTCTACTACACTGGTTGGCCAAGGTGGGAAGATCACTTGAGGCCAGGAGTTCAAGACCAACTTGGGCAACATAGTGAGACCCCATCTCTAAAAAAAGAAAGAAAGAAAGAAAATTGTTTAATGGAACTCTCAAGAGTCTAAGATGAAGCCTATGAAACGTGGCTAGGTTTTTCTTTCTCAAATATTCTTTTATTATGCTCAATTCATTCCTGGCAAACAGAACATAGTAAGCATTGAATTAATGTTAGTTATCATTGCTATTGATGACGTTGTTATTATTCCTATAGCAGCCCAGAAACTCTTGGATCTTCCTGCCTCTTGAGTCTATTTTTTTCAGTCCTCCCTGATTACCACTGTATTGCCATCTTCTAAAAATAACGTTTTTATAGTAACACCTCAACTTCAAGGGTTGCCTAACTCTTATGCCGAGACACGTTCATGTAAAGATTTGTGGCATTTAAAGATTCCCTGCATCCCCCATGGTTCTTCCCTCATAAATACCCCTTTACAAGCCCCCTCTTCCACTCAGACCAGTATTGCCAGCATCCAGTGCACATGACAGGTTCGCCTCTCATCCTTGCTGGAATCCTCTCCGGCTGCCATGGCAGAATACTCTCTCCTTCAAACACTTACTGAGCGCCTACTGTGCACCAAGGAATATGCTGGATTTCAAGGATTCACAGAGATTTGCATTGAGAAAGGCTCTTCTATCTACTAGCTGCATGGCCAGAGGCAAACGAGTCACACTCTCCTAGCTTCAGATTGCTATTCTGAAACACAGGTATAATATCTACCTCATATTGTGAGGATCAACTGAGATAATGAATACCTAATGCCTGGCACCTAGTAAGAGCTCAACAAATCCTAGCTGTTGTTGTTTTCATTTCAAAATTTTAATCCTAATCCCTTCATGAAAGCTTAATTATCTACTCTCATCTACATACTAATCTCTCTGTTTTCCCACCTTCCATTGTACCTATGGTCACTTAAATATTTTTATTTCTTATGGATAATTCTCCTTGAATAGACTACAAAGTTAACGAGGACATAGATCCTGTCTTACACCAACACAAGTGCCTTGCAGGAGCCAGATAGGGAACAGAAAATGGACTGGGTATAAGAAAAATAGGGAGAAGTGGGGGCTCTGGCCAACTTCAGGGCACATGTAACTCTAGCCAATTGTGGTCATGCGGGAATATGGGGCCAGTGTTGCCAGATCTCAGCTTTTTCAAAAGAAGCCAGAAATCTAGATTCTTATGTGAAATGTCCTGAATTTTAAAAGTTGGGCCAGCGCTAGTTCAGGCCAAACAAAGCAAGCCTGTGAGACCCCAGCTTGTGAAAGCTGTCCTATTCAGATGGCCTTCACAAATTTGTGTATAAGCTGGTTATTTGGACCTCTGAACTCACTTTTATAGAGAAACAATACTGTGAATGGCAGTTAGGAGTCCAGGCTAACCTTGCAAGCTGATTTTTATTCACACTGGACCTGAAGTTTAGGCCAGTCCTAAGAGACCTATTCTCGATGTGAAATCATTTTCCCATAGAGAAACACATTCCAATTTATGATGTTGAAGACAGATACACTAGAATATAAGCCCTTTCAGGACAGAGACTTTTTTTTGCTCATTACTGTTCCCTTAATGTCTAGAACACTGCCTGGCACTCAGTAAGTATATGCTGAATTAAAGATTATCCCCATCTTTATCCATCTGTCTACCCTTAATCTGTTCATATAGGCAAATACAGACCATCTGGTTCACCAGGATAGCCCCAGCATGGCATTTGATAAAGTCAATCAGTATTTGTTAAATGAATAAATGACTGAAATACTCTCTCCTTCAAACACTTATTGAGCACCTACTGTGTACCAAGGAATATGCTGGATTTCAAGGATGCAGAGGTGACTCAGACATCATTCCAGTGTCAAATAATCCAGTCAGAATTACATCAACCATTTCCCAGAACATTTCTAAAAATTGTCAGGAGTTGCACAGTGTTCCCTGTCCCAGAAGAGGGGGAGTATATGAAATGATCTGGGACCATTCAGCATCAGGTTTTGTCATTTATCCGAGTGTCCCTAGGGTTGTATCCCTCCTTGGGGTTTGAATATGAAATGATCGAGCTGACTTTCTTTTAATCGCATGTTGGAATGAGTTGAATGAGTGCTGCCCTTTCAAGTGGGCACCTCAGGAGGCCGTGTCCTTATTCCACTTCAGTTACGACAGCACTGGACCACGTCTTTGGCAAGTGCTCCCAGAGAGAGTTTGAAGCCGCTTGAGGACATTTATTTCCTTGTTTTGGAATTATGCCTTATTTTTGACCAAAAAATACCCAAAAAACAAAAAAAGTTCGGTAAAAAATGGTTATTCCAGTTACTTTATCCCCCAAACTTGGTTCCAAATGACTTTGGGTGCTTTCCTAAAACCCAGTTCACTATCAAAGGAGAAGTATTTTCTGTTGGTGAGTTTACTGAGCAGTATGTGCCCTAGGCTATAAAGATAAAACCAAAAGAAAAGATCCCAAATCATCATGTGCTGTAGTGGTTGCTGGAAGAGGTGTTTAGCTTTCCAATGTGTCTATGACAACAGAGGCAGGCTTCATTTGAATGCCTACATTTTGCTGTTTGTTTTGAATAATAATAATAATTAAGCCTGTGTCTAGTTTTCTTTTACATCCTGAATATCTAGTACAGAGGTGGGACATGTGGCCCCCAAACATGGTTTATGGAGAGGAAGAATGGGTGTGATGAGGTCTACCATCTACTAAGTGCTTACACACACATGCCAGGCTCCTGCTGGTGACATCACACATTATACCTTATCTGATCATCACAACCACTTTAGGAGGTGGTTACAAATCATCTCCAAAAGGAAACTGGGGCCTAAGCTTAAGTAACTTCCCTAAGCATAGTGCACTGCAGACTCAAACTCCAAGCCAGCAAGTGACAAGGCTGGGATTTGAACCCAGCTGGATAGTAGGACCTCTCTCCTATGGAACCCCAACCTATATGCCCTAAGAAGATGAGTATAGAATCGTTAATCCCAGTGCAGCAGGGGAGAAGGTGACTCTAAAGTAGTCGCAAGGCCAACTCCCTGCGGTGGCCATGGACCCTCCCTTCAACAGGTGGGTTAGCGGCTGTACAGCCTCTTCTTGGGCGTTAGTTTTTCCAAACATTGCTCTTTTCAGCTGAGAAGCTCCAAGATGTCGAAACCAGCATCCTTGGCTTTTACCTATTATAAATGGCTCCGCAAGTGGATGTGTAGCTAGAAACCTGGCTGAGTGGAAGACCTGCAAGACCCTGTATAGTGAGTGTCTGGAGTTTGTAGGGAGCTGATCCAGCCAGCATGTGCCAGGCTCATGACCACAGAATAGAGCGATGGGGAATTTGGGCTAGAAAAGTGGCCTGGGTCCTATACAAAGGGGCCAGGATTCTGATCCTGCCAATCTACTACCTCCATACATGGCCTTAGGCAGCTCGCCTTGTCTTCCTGAGCCCCCATGTCCCCCTCTGTAGAGTTATTTCTTAGGTCTTCCATCTCTGGAGGAGGACTGGAAAGGTCCTTCTTGCTTTGGACAGGTAACTCACTTTTCGCTCATTAGGTGTTTATTTCCTTAGGCTGGAGGAGAACTACGAGATTGCAGAAGGGGTCTGCATACCTCGCAGTGCCCTCTACATGCACTACCTGGACTTCTGCGAGAAGAACGATACCCAACCTGTCAACGCTGCCAGCTTTGGGAAGGTGAGTCCAGCCTCACCGGCTCAGGTCCTCACCCCGGCTTAAACTTATGCACAGTTTTTAAGCATTTTAAAGCATCTTAGCTGTTGTTTTGTTAAGTTACCAAAACACTTACTTTGGTAACTTTGCTATAAAGATTTCTAACAATTCTAACAAAGTAATACCAAATAAAATACCTAAACAAAGTAATACCACAGTTTTTGGTAATACTTTGCTATAAAAATTCCAAACAATTCAAAAATATAATAGAGAGAATGATTCTAAGAAGAGAATGTCTCACTTAAATTTCCTGAGTACTTAATTTGTGCAAAGTAACTTCCTTTCTCTGGGAGACAAATATTGAACTCCCAAGTGTGTTACATGTATGTCCATCAACCTGGGATAGACAACCTTCTTGGCTGAGCAGTGTGAACCTTGAGCAACTGGGAAATGGCCCTGTACCTTTAGATTAGAGGCTCAGGAGTCCTCTGCTGGGAGGGGTACTCTTTGTATTATCACCACAGGCCTCACTGTTCTCCCTCCACCTTATAATAAAAATATGTTCTGCTGGGGATGGTATCTCGTGCCTGTAATCCCACCATTTGGGGAGGCTAAGGTAGAACATCACTTGAGCTCAGAAGTTTGAGATCAGCTTGGGCAACCTAGCAAGACTCCATCTCTAAAAATTTAAAAAAAAAAAAAATACTTAGCCAGGCTTAGTGGCTTGCACCTGTATTCCCAGCTACTCAGGAGGCTGAGGTAGGAGGATTGTTTGAGTTTGAGTTTGAGGCTACAGTGAACTATGATTGCACCACCGTGCCCCAGGCTGGGCAACAGAGTGAGATACTGCCTGTAAAAACATGTGTGTGTGTGTTTGTGTGTGTGTATTCATTCCACACTTAGGGCTATGTATACAAAAATTTATTAGAACTGATCATTCCTATTTAACAGGCTGAGGAAAACTGTTGGGGCATTCTTTAAGACTGATCATTTATTTATTTGATAGATAAAAATCTATATTTTACACCCGAAATTAACCAATTTGAGTCAATACTCTTTCTTCTTTTATTTGCTTCTTTTTAATGCAATTTTTTTGTGTTTAATTTCTTATATATCATTTTACTGCATCTGCTAAGAAAAAAGAAAAAAGCAAGCTTGTTCTGTTCTGCACCACTATTCTCTACTTGATTCTGAATGCAGGCCTACCAAGGGCTGAAATGGCAGAAAGAGGTCAGCGTATAAGTTTCAGGAATACCCTTTTCAGATTTCCTGAAGTCTGGGGGCTTGTGGGGGGGTTGGGCCAGATAACTAATCAGCAGGAAAAGAACAAAGAATGGTGTCAGGCCTGAGCTCACCGCCCCGGAGAGCCCCAAACTGAGTGGCTGAGAATTGGCTCCATTCAATAAATGAGAAGATGCTCTCTGGTGACTTAGGGAAAGAAAAACGTTTTTGTGATGTATTAACACAATTTCTACAAAGTGAAAAGAATTTTTTAAAAAGTTAATGGAGGCCACAAGTGGTGGCTCATGCCTGTAATCCTAGCACTGTGGGAGGCAGAGGCAGTGGGGGGACAGGGCGATCACTTGAGTTCAGGAGTTTGACACCATCCTGGGCAAGAATGAGATCCCCATCTCTATTAAAAATAGAAAAATTACCCAGGCCTTGTGGTAGGCATCTGCAGTCCCAGCTACTTGGGAGGCTGAGGCAGGAGAATCACTTGAGTCCAGGTATTTGAGGTTACAATGAGTTAGGCTGACACCATGGCATGTGGTAGGGCAATGAAGTGAGATTCTGTCTCAAAAAAAAAAAAAAAATTGGGGAAAAAGGTTTAAAAAACAATAAAAAGTCAAAGAAGAGCTGGGGACAGTGGTGTACACCTATAGTCCCAGCTGCTCAGGAGGCTGAGGCAGGAGGATCGCTTCGAGGTCAGGAGTTTGAGTCTGCAGTGCAAAAAGTCACTGTACTCCAGCCTGGGTAACATAGCAGGATCCCATCGCTAAGAAAAGTAAAAAATAAAAACATTAGTGGAGAAATTACCTTTGCTACTTAATCATTCCTTTTTCTGGTCCCTCTGTCTTGGCTAAGACTGGCTCTGTGGCCGGCACTATGTTAGGTGGTGGCAGTGGGGATGCAGAAAGCAAATTCATGTGGGTTCTGCTAAGGAGGGGCTCACAGCGTCCCTCCCTACACACAGCAGGTGGGAGGATGAAGAGCACACTGTGAATGTGTGTGTGCTTCGGGAGTTTTGCCAGGCGCTTGTGGTCTTGGAACAGTCGAGCACCTCTGCATACTCCCTCGCAGTGGCCACAGTGGAGAGCCCAGATGTAGCCTCTTGGATACAGATGGAGGGACAAGTTGGGTGAACCAAGAGACCAGGAATCCTGACTCTCCTGGACTTACCAGTTAACCTCTCTGAGACACAGCTGCCTCCGCTTCCTCAGGCGGATGTTGTGAGATTCAAGTGCAGTGATATCCGTGGGTGATGTAAAGTAATGCTTACTCAGTCACCCAGTAACTTGGTTATCTCTTAAGTACCTACCACATGCCATTACAACTGCTGATGTCATGAATTCTCCAAAAGACGTTCACACACAGACACAAATAGCTCTTTGTTAGCTTAGATTCTGCAAAAACCCTTACCATTTTTAGGAACTCCCTTTTGTCTGTGGAAGGACCCTCTCTTTTTTACCAACTGCTTGTAGAACCCTGTCAACAGCTCTGGGTTTCCTTGACCTTATAACCAAGGTAAAATTGGTTTTAGCCCCACCCCTCCACCTCAGTGCCCCAGTTCCATTCTCATTTTAAGTCTCAAGACGGCCCTGAGATTTTAGCAAATCCCAAGGTGTTGCATGCATTCTTAGGGTAACCTTGACTTGATTCTGCCTTCTACATATGCTGCCTCTCCTCCTCTGTGCTATTCAGTACAATCATCACTGGTCACACAGGACTGTTTAACTTAATTCAAGTTAAAATCTTGAGTTCACAAGCAGGTGCACTGGCCACATTTCAAATACTCAGGCACACCACATGTGACTAGAGGCTACCACTTGGGCAGTGCAGAATAGAACATTTCCATCATCACAGAAAGTTCCATCACACAGCCTATTCTAAACCATGGTGAGCTACAGATGAAAGTCAGAACCCTCTTTGCTTTTCACAAGACAGCCTACAGAAAGCCTCTGTGATCCTAGTAAACTCAAGTTTTTAGGAGGGGCTTAGATCCCAAACAGGGCTCTACAGAACAGACAGCCCCCATCTCCAAATGCTCTCCAGCCTCCCACTGCCCTGGGGCTCACTGGTCCTGCCCCTGTCAGTTTCCGTAACTAATCCCAGCCCTTCTCCACTCTGTCTCCCTGCCTTCATCTTCTTCCAACCCCCTCTCCCCTCATTCTTCTCTTCCCTTCCTTTTTGTGACAACCCCTGCCAAATTTCCTTTTTTCTTGGATCCTTGGTTTTTGCTGACATCTATCTATGCCTACATAGATGTCTCA
This sequence comes from Nycticebus coucang, assembly GCF_027406575.1. NCBI lineage: Eukaryota > Metazoa > Chordata > Mammalia > Primates > Lorisidae > Nycticebus > Nycticebus coucang. The sequence goes on along the minus strand of NC_069782.1, from coordinate 16,265,959 downwards.
GATACCCAACATGGCTTTTCAAAATATATTTCCAAACAATAAGTTTCCTCCCTAAGAATTACAGTGCTGGCTGCTTCCAAAATAGTCAGTTAAAAAGAGCATTCAAACTGCACCTTCAGTCTGAAAGCAAGGAAATACTCTAATGGAATAAACATAAATGCAAATGCTCTTTGCAGCTAAATGCACTGGGCACTGGGGCTGTCCTTACATCCACAGAGGACAGAAGGTGCCCATGGAGAGTTTCCACACTGACCTTGCTGAATTGAAACCCCAGACACATTAGCCTTTCCTGAGGAGTCCAGCATGTAGCAGCTGTCACCTCCTTGACAGAAAGGGACTAATTCCATAAAATCTTGGGGTGTAATTGTAGATAGGCTTCCTTTAAGCATATCCTTCCAGACTTATGATTCATCTATGAACTTTTAACTCAGAGCAGGAAAGTTGCAATATTTCAGCTTAGTGTTCAGAGAAAAAACATATCGGTAGTATTCCCCCACTGAGCTTGCAAGTGGGCTGAGGTTAAGCGGACATCAGTGCTGAAGCTGTCCCCTCGGGTGGCCTGGCTGGAGGACTGTTCTTGATAAAGTGGACCGCAGTCATTGCTTTGCTGCAAAGAAGATCTGAAACACAAACCCTCTCTCCAAGTCTGTGGCCAAGTCTGTGGCCAGCTCTCTCCAAGTGCTGGCTCCCAGCAATGTCTTATTGACTTTGGGTCCCAGAATTAATTTCAGAAGTGCAGAGAATGCTGAAGCCCAGGGTAATGAAATGTCACCAGACATGGAGCAACAACTTTTCCATTTAGACAGGGATAATCCCTCATTAAATTAGCAATAAAATGAGACAGTGCTTATGAGAGCATTTAAAAAAACCATACAGTGCTCTACCTGTGAAACAAATTACCACTATCTGAAATTGGGCCCATTCCAAACTACCTCCTCTATTTCCTTACCATGCTTTATTTTCCTGTATTGTGTCTCTCACAACTTGAACTATCCTATAAATACAGAGAGTGCCTAAAAAATTTGCTGGGGCACAAGTGGGAACTGGCTTTATTTTTACTTATTTTGGAGAGCTGCCTTCAAAGTCCTCTGTCCAGCCTTCCTGCCCAGCTCCCTGATGACATCAGAGGAAAATCCCACAGCATCTGACCATATTCAGCCATCACATCAGTCTTGGTTGGATAATTACAACTCACTCTCAGCTATTAAAAAGTTCATTTCAGTCCAGTTTAAAACTTCAACCTCACATCTATGTCAGAGCATTTTCCTCCTTGTGGCTCAGAATTTACTCTGGGAAAGAAGGGTGGGGTCACTCCTTTTCCCTCCTTTTCTGGGTCCTCCAGGGTTGGTGGAGGAAGGAGGAGGAGGATTAGACGAAAGGCCTCTGCTATGACTGTCACCCAGATGCTGGGGGCTGGGATTCCGTCATGGCTTCTGGGGAGCCACACTGGCTGATGGGAGGAGCTCTCTGGCTGACCTCCTCCCACCTCCACTCACTGGCTGCTGTGGGCCCTTCGGTGACTTAGGAGTCATCCTGCTGCTCTGTTTTTGTGGTGGAGGTTTTGGCCAGCTCACTCATACCAAGTGTTACACTCTGATTTTGAGAGACACCCAGAGGGGCCCCCAACAAGCCTAAATCTTGGATGGAACTGGCTAAACTTAATGAAGCATGTGTATAAACAGAAAGTAGCTTTGCTTTGTTCTGAGTTTGGCCATAGCCTGACTCCTGATGCTTTCATGGAGGATTTAATAGTTTCTGGTTATTGATTATAAGAACAAACATCTTCAATAATTTAGACTTTCTTTTAGACTTCAAAAGTTCGATCCAGTCCTCAAATTTAAAACTACAACTTCACATCCATATCAAAACCCCTTCCTAGCCCACCTCGCATTTGCCTGGGTGTGACTTGGGGACCTGCAGAGGAAGGGTGTGGTCTGAGATTCTCTTCTCTCCTAACCGTTCTCTCCCAGTATGGCCCTTTGAGGCTCATCAGATTAAGAAAAAGTGCTTCCCAGTGCCTGTAGTCCCAGCTACTAGGGAGGCTGAGGCAAGAGAATCACTTGAGCCCAAGAATTGGAGGTTGCTGTGTGGTATGATGATGCCATGGCACTCTACCGAGGGTGACAAAGTGAGACTCTGTCTCTCAATTAAAAAAAAAAAAAAGTACTTCCAAAATATAACTCTAAGTTCTCCAGCAAAATGAATGAAATTAATTTTTATCAAACATAAGAACTATTCATATAAATTTAAACACACACAGGATAGTAGAGATTAGAATCGCCATACACGTGAGGTTGTCCAAGCTTATTAATAGGCAATTTTTTTTAACAGATGGCAGCAGGGTCTAGCCCTAATTTAGAATTTGCTGTTCAGAGTTGTCATAAAATTAAATGGCAAACATTTGCATTGGGTTTTCTGTGTACCTGGCACTGTTCTAAGCACTTTGTCTATGTCAACCTTGTCTAATCTTCCAAAGAACTCTGTGAGGTAGGTATTGTTATTATCCCCATTTTATGGATGGTAAACTGAGTCCCAGAGAAATTAGGTAATTTACTCAAGTTCACAGAGCCGGTAAGTGGTAGGAAGTATGGCTCTGGAGTCTGTGCTCTCAACCATCTAATTTATACAAAACAAGTTATTGCAGGGCTAGGACATGTATATGTGGAGGTAGGTTTTGTGCGAACACTTGCCCTTTTGACCTTGATATAGTTATAAGCTGTCACCTGGTGACCTCTTAGATGATGGAATTTGGGAGAAAAGTCTTGCCCTTTCTGTATCTCAGGGGTCAAGTGTGCTGGTCACTGGAGGTGAGAAATGTCCCCTTAAATTTTCTGGATTGGGGTGCTCTGGGCACAGTGAACTCCCTTGCAGTGTTTCCCATGCCACATCCCCCGTAGCACTTGGTTTCACTCATTTATTTGATGTTCATTCATCTCATGTCTGTCGTGGTCCAGCCCGATGCTGGGACATGGGGTATGGGAGTGAAGAAGTCTGCCCTTGAGGAGCAGGCCGTGCAGGAGGGATCTATGCACATGAGTGACTACAAAATAAGATGAAAAATTCACCTCCTGCCTTATGAGCACAGGATCAAAGGATCACAGGAGGAACTGCTGCCTCCTTAGGAGTAGGGGTGAGGGGCTGCCTGAGAAGCAGGTAGGTCCTGGGAAAGCTCCAGACACTAAGTATCCCTCTTCCCCTATGCTCTAACCCTGGATGCTCCATAGAAGCTGAAGTGGCTGTTTTAATTTCACCAAAAACATCTTTCTACTGCTTTTTTTTTTTTTTTTTTTTTTACTGGTCTTTTAGAAATTCTAAAACAAAAACTCTACCTGAACAAAGATGGAGCATCACTGTGTTTAACCCACAAACTAAGCCTTTCCAAGAAAAAAGGAAAACTGAACCTTATATTTTGAGCAGGAAACGTCTCTAACTTAGAAACGAGTTTCTTTCTAAGACTTTGTAAGATACATTTCAGTATCTTACAGTTGAAGCTTCAAGGTGAAGCCTCAGTGGAGGTTTCAAGGTGAAAGAATGTCTTCAACGTTTATTGAGGGGCCACCATGCACTGTAGCCCAGGAGTTTCAGTAAAGCCAGGTTTTGAGCCCTGAACTTGAGGACCTATCACCCTTATTTGCCTTGTGACCATGGACAGGCCCCTGTCCCCCTCTGAACCTCACTCCCTCCATCTATCAAGTGGGGAAGTTAGTCTACAAGCATGTGAGGATCCTTACCACATTAGCCTGAAATACTTTTCAACTAGAAATCACAAAGTGATGATAACTAACACAGACTCTATCATGGATGATTTCATTTAAATTTTGCATGCCCTGTGGTCTTGACTTTTTATTTGTTTGTTTAAGACTTTTTAGAAGGAGCTGTTTTAGGTTCATAGTGAAGAAAGAGGCACAGAGATTTCCCATATACCCTCATCCCCACACACCCGCAGCCTCCTCCCTTATCACCGCCCCCTCCAGAGCAGTGTATTTGTTACAAATGATAAACCTACATTGACACATTATTATCAACCAAAGTCCTTTGTTCACATTAGGGTTCACTCTTGCTGTTGTACATTCTTGTTATAAATGTACCATGACATGTATCCATCATGATAATATCATGCAGAATATTTTCACGACCCTAAAAATCCCAATTCTCTGCCTATTCGTCTCTCCCTACTCCCCAACCCCTGGTAACCACTGATCTTTTTACTGTCTCCATAGTTTTGCCTTTTCCAGAATGTCATATAGCTGGAATCATATAATATGTAGCCTTTACAGGTTGGTGTCTTTCACTTGGTAACATGCATTTAAGTTTTCTTTATATCTTTTATAACTCAATAGCCCATTTCTTTTTAGTGCTGAATTATATTCCACTGTCTGGATGTACCACAGTTTATTTATCCCTTCACCTTGCTAAGAATATCTTAGTTGCTTCCAAATTTTGGCAATTATGAATAAAGCTGCTATAAACCTCAATGTGCAGGTTTTTGTGTGGACTTAAGCTTTCAACTTCTTTGGGCAAATACCAAAGAGGGCAATTGATGGATGGTATAGTAAGAGTACATTTAGTTTTGTAAAAAACTACCAAACTGCCTTCCAAAGTGGCTGTACCATTTTGCATTCCCACAGCAATAAATGAGAGTTCCTGATGTCCCACATCCTCAGAATTTGGTGTTGTCAGTGATCCAGGTTTTGGCCATTCTAATAGGTATGTAGTGGTATGTCATTGCTGTTTTAATTTCTATTTACATGGTGACATATGACACAGAGCATCTTTTCATATGCTTATTTGCCACCTGTATATCCTCTTTGGTGAGGTGTCTGTTAAGGTCTTTGGCCCATTTTTTAAAATTTTGGTAATTGTTGGGTTCTTTGTATGTTTTGGATAATAGTCCTTTATCAGTTGTGTCTGCTGCAAATATTCTCTCCCAGTCTGTGGATTATCTTCTCGTTTTCTTGACATTGTCTTCACAGAGCAGAAGTTTTTAATTTTAATGAAGTCCAGCTTACCAATTATTTCTTTCATGGGTTATGCCTTTGGTGTTGTATCTAAAAAGTCATCACCATACTTGAGTTCATCTAGGTTTTCTCCTGTTATCGTCTAAGAATTTTATAATTTTATGATTTACATTTAGGCTTATGATCCAGTTTGAGTTAATTTTAGTGATGGGTGTAAGGTCTGTGTCTATGTCTAGATTCTTTCCTCCCTCTCTCCCTCTCTTTCTTTCTTTCTTTCTTTCTTCGTGTGGCTGTCCAGTTAGTTGTTTCAGCACCATTTGTTGAAAAGACGATTTGCTTCATGGCATTGCCTTTGCTCCTTTGTCATGGATCAGTTGACTATACTTATGTGAGTCTATTTCTGGGCTCTCTATTCTGTTTCATTGATCTTATTCTTTTGCTAACACCACCTATCTTGATTACTGCAGCTTGAGAGCAAATCTTGAAGTCAGGTAGTGGCAAGTTCTCTCATCTTGCTGTTCTCTTTCAATATTGTGTTAGCTATTCTGGGTCTTTTTTGGCTTTCCATATGAACTTTAAAATCAGTGTATAGAGATTTCAATTGCAATTGTATTGAATCTATTGATCAGGTTGGGAAGCACTGACGTCTTGATGTTATTGTATCTTCCTATCCATGAACATGGACCATCTCTCCATTTATTTATTTCTTCTTTGACTTCTTTTATTAGAGTTGTATAGTTTTCCTTCTATAGATCTTGTACGTATTTTGTTATATTTCTACAAAAGTATGTCATTTTAGGGGGTGCTAATGTAAATTAATTGTAATTAATTAAATGGTATTGTGTTTCAAATTTGAGTATCACCTGTTCATATATAGTATATATGATGCAGCTGAATTTTGTATATTAACCTTGTATCCTACAACCTTGCTATAATTGCCTCTTAGTTCCAGGAGGTTTGTTGTTGTTGTTGCTGTTCTTGAATCTTTTGGGTTTTCTACATAGATAATCATGTCACTTGTGAACAAAGGTTTTATTTCTTCCTTCCCAATATTTATAACTTTTATATACTTTTTGCATTAGATAGTACTTCCAGTGTGATGTTGAAAAGGAGTGGCAAGGGGGGGGCACATCCTTGTCTTATTCCTGAACCTACTGGGAAAACTTTGTTACTGGGAAAACTTTGTGTTTCTTGCCATTAAGTCTAATGTAGCTGTAGGTGTTTTGTAGATATTCTTTATCAAGTTGTAGAAGTTCCCCTCTAGTCCTACTTTGCAGAGAATTTTTTTTTTTTTAATGCTGTATGGGGGTTGGATTTGGCCATATGCTTTTTCTGCATCTATTGACAGGATCATATACTTTTTTTTTATCTTATTAATGCGATGGATTACATTAGTTGATTTCCTAATGTCAAACCAGCCTTGCATAACTGGGATAAATCCCACTTGGTTGTGTGTATAATTCCTTTTATATGTTGTTAGATTCAATTCACTAATATTCTTTTTTGAGACAGAGTCTCATTTGGTCACCCTTGATAGAGTGCTATGGCCTCATCGCTCACAGCAACCTCAAACTTTTGGGTTCAAGTGTTTGATCCTCTTGCCTCAGCCTCCCAAGTAGCTGAGACTACAGGTGCCCACCACAATGCCCAGCAATTTTTTAGAGATTGGGGGTCTCTCTCTGACTCAGGCTGGTCTCAAACCTATGAGCTCAGGCAATCCACCCACCTTGGCCTCCCAAGTGCTGGTATTACAGGCGTGAGCCACTACACTCAGCCTTTTTACTAATATTCTGTTAAGGATTTTTGCATCCATATTCATGAGAGATATTGATCTATATTTTATTTTCTTTTAATCTCTTTGTCTGGCTTTAGTGGGAAGGTAATGCTGACCTCATAGGAAGAGAAAGTATTCCTTCTGCTTCTACACTCTGAAAGAGATCGTAGAGAATGGGTATAAATTTTTCCTTAAATACTGAGTAGAATTCAATAGTGAACCCCTCTGGAACTGGTGATTTCTGCTTTGGGAGGTTATTTATTATTGATTTAATTCATTTGATAGATATAATCCTAATATAATTGTCTTTTTCTTCTTGTGTGAGTTTTGGAAAATTGTGTCATTTCAAGAAATTAGTCCATTTCATCTAGGTTATAAAACTTGTGGGCATAGAGTTGTTCATAGCATTTTTTAATGATCTTTTTAATGTCCACTGGATCTGCAATGATAGATCCTTTCATTTCTGAGATTAGTTATTTGAGTCTTCTCTCTTTATTTCTTAGTTAGCCTGGTTAGAGGTTTATTGATTGTATTGGTCTTTTCAAAGAACCACCTCTTGATTTCATTAATTTTATTGATTTCCTGTTTTCGAGTTAATTGATTTCTACTGTAACTCTTACTATGTCTTTTCTTCTGCTTACTTTGGATTTAATTTACTCTTCTTTTTCTAGTTTACTGAGGCAAAAACTTAGATTTCTGATTTTAGATCTTTTTTCGAAAACTTTTTTTTTTTTTGTAGAGACAGAGTCTCACTTTATGGCCCTCGGTAGAGTGCCGTGGCATCACACAGCTCACAGCAACCTCCAACTCCTGGGCTCAAGCGATTCTCTTGCCTCAGCCTCCCGAGTAGCTGGGACTACAGGCGCCCGCCACTACGCCCAGCTATTTTTTGGTTGCAGTTCAGTCGAGGCCGGGTTTGAACCCGCCACCCTCGGTATATGGGGCCGGCACCCTACTGACTGAGCCACATGCGCCGCCCTTAGATCTTTTTTCATTTCTAATATGTACCTTCAAAACTATAAATTTTCCTATAAGCACTGCTTTTGCTGCATTCCACAAATTTTGAAATTTCATCCACTTTAAAAAGTTAAAGTCCGATGTGTTATTTATTCCATGTTTGGGGGGATTTTCAACTTATCTTCTGTTATTGATTTCTAGCTTAAATCTGTTGTGGCCTGAGAGCAGACATTATATGATTTCTATTCTTTGAAATTTTTCATGTCATAGGATCTAGAATGTGTTCTACGTTGAAGAATATTCCATGTGAGTTTAAGAAGAATACATATTCTGATGTTGTATGGAGAAAGTAGTCTATAAATGTCAATGATACACAATTAACTAATGGTTTTCTTGTGGATTTTCTGCCTGCTGAATTTTCCCATTTCTGATAGAGGGGTGTTGAAGTCCCCAACTACGACAGTGAATTCATCAATTTTTCCTTGCAGTTATATTAGGTTTTGCCTCATGTAGTTCAATGTTCTGTTGTTAAGCACAGATACATTAAGAATTGTTATGTCTTTTTGAAGAATTGACTCCTTTATCATTATACAGTATGTCCATAAAGTTCATGTGCAGTGTACAATGTAATTTATATACATTAATATAATGCCATTCTTTACCCTAATAAATTTCCTTGCTTTGAACTCTGCTCTGTCTAAAAATTTTTTTTTTTTTTTTTTTTGAGATAGAGCCTTAAGCTGTCACCCTGCTCACAGCAACTTTCAACTCTTGGACTGAAGCAATCCTCTTGCCTCAGTTTTTTCTATTTTTCGTAGAGATGGGGTCTCTCTTTTGCTCAAGCTGGTCTTGAACTTATGAGCTCAAGCTATCCACCCACCTTAGCTTCCCAGAGTGCTAGGATTATAGGCGTGAGCCACCACACCCGGCTGCTCCATCTGAAATTAATATGGCTGCTACTGCTTCTTTTGATTAGTGTCAGCATGGTATATTTTTCTCTGTCCATTTACTTCTAATCTATGTGTGCCTTTGTATTTAAAGTGAGTTTCTTACAGACAACATATAGGTTGATCTTGTTTTTTGATCTACTCAAGCAATCTTTGTCTTTTAATTGGTGCATTTAGAACACTGACATTCCAAGTGATTATTGATACAATTGGATTCATATCTCCCATACCCGTTACTGTTTTCCATTTGTGGCCCTTGTTCTTTTTTTTCCTATGTTTCCCGTCTACTCTTCTTCTGCCCTTTGTGGTTTTAGTTGAGCATTTATATAATTTAATTTTTCTCCTTTCCTAGCATATCAGTTATACTTTTAAAAAAAACTTCTACTCTTTCTCCAGAGTTTTCAATATGCATTTATAACTAATTCAAGTCCACTTTCAAGTAACACTACATATACCACTTCACAAGTAGTGTGAGCACCTTATAATAACAAAATAACTCTAATTCTCCCCTCCTCTCTCTATTGTATCATTCCTGTCATTCATTTCACTTATATATTAACCTACACAAACTTATGTGTGTATGTATTTTATATGTATATGAGGTCAGATAATTAGTTTATGAATCATCCTAGAAAAAATTCTACATACCTCATTGCTGAATATTACTATGGTCACCTTCGAGAAGCTACCCTTGGGAAGTTATACACCAATACCACTATGCCTAGTCCACCCTTCAAAGTAGGTTTGGATATCTTTTTCTGGAATAGCTATCAGAGCTGTCATATAACCTCTGACAATTAAGTTAGTGAATTCATCCTAGGAAAAGTGCTACATTGTTGAATATCACTGCAGTCACCTTCAAAGTGCTCCTCTTGGTGACCATAGTGATATTCAGCAATGAGGTATGTTGCACTTTTTCTAAGACATATTTGTGAACTTGATTGTCAGACCTCATATGATGACAGTTCTTTTTTTTAATTTTTTTTTTTTATTAAATCACAGCTGTGTACATTAATGGATCATGGGGCACCATACACTGGTTTTATAGACCGTTTGACACATTTTCATCACACTGGTTAACATAGCCTTCCTGGCATTTTCTTAGTTATTGTGTTAAGACATTTACATTCTACATTTACTAACTTTCACATATACCCTTGTAAGATGCACCACAGGTGTAATCCCATCAATCACCCTCCCTCCGCCCACCTCTTCCCTCCCTCCCTTTCCCCCTTCCCCCCATTCTTAGGTTATAACTGGGTTATAGCTTTCATGTGAAAGTCATAAATTAGTTTCATAGTAGGGCTGAGTACATTGGATACTTTTTCTTCCATTCTTGAGATACTTTACTAAGAAGAATATGTTCCAGCTCCATCCCTGTAAACATGAAAGAGGTAACGTCTCCATCTTTCTTTAAAGCTGCATAATATTCCATGGTATACATATACCACCATTTATTAATCCATTTGTGGATCGATGGGCACTTGGGCTTTTTCCATGACTTAGCAATTATGAATTGGGCTGCAATAAACATTCTGGTACAAATATCTTTGTTATGATATAATTTTTGGTCTTCTGGGTACATGCCTAGTAGAGGAATTATAGGATTGAATGGCAGATCTATTTTTAGACCTCTAAGTGTTCTCCATATCTCTTTCCAAAAGGAATGTATTAATTTGCATTCCTACCAGCAGTGGAGAAGTGTTCCCTTTTCTCCACATCCACGCCAACATCTCTGGTCTTGGGATTTTGTGATATGGGCTAATCTTCCTGGAGTTAGATGATATCTCAAAGTAGTTTTGATTTGCATTTCTCTGATGATTAAAGATGATGAGCATTTTTTCATATGTCCGTAGGTCGTGTGCCTGTCTTCTTCAGAGAAGTTTCTCTTCAAGTTCCTTGCCCAACCTGCGATGGGATCACTTGTTCTTTTCTTGCTTATACGTTTGAGTTCTCTGTGGATTCTGGTTCTTAAACCTTTGTCGGAGACATAACCTGCAAATATCTTCTCCCATTCTGATGGTTGTTTGCTTGCTTTACTTACTGTGTTCTTGGCTGTGCAGAAGCTTTTTAGTTTGATCAGGTCCCAGTAGTGTATTTTTGAAGCTGCTTCAATTGCCTGGGGGTGGGGGGGCCTCCTCATAAAATACTTGCCCAGACCGATTTCTTCAAGGGTTTTCCCTGCACTCTCTTCTAGTATTTTTATAGTTTCATGTCTTAAGTTTAAATCTTTAATCCAGTGAGCATCAATCTTAGTTAATGGTGAAAGGTGTGGGTCCAATTTCAATCTTCTACAGGTTGCCAGCCAGTTCACCCAGCACCATTTGTTAAATAGGGAATATTTTCCCCACTGAATGTTTTTAATTGGCTTATCAAAGATCAAATAATGGTAAGTAGCTGGATTCATCTCTTGGTTCTCTATTCTGTTCCAGACATCTACGTCTCTGTTTTTGTGCTAGTACCATGCTGTTTTGATCATATCGATTTATAGTATAGTCTGAGGTCTGGTAGCGTGATTCCTCCTGCTTTGTTTTTATTTCTAAGTAATGTCTTGGCTATTCAAAGTTCTTTATGATTCCATATAAAATGAAGTATTATTTTTTCAAGATCTTTAAAGTATGACAGTGGAGCTTTAATAGGGTTTGCATTAAAATTGTATATTGCTTTGGGTAGTATGGACATTTTAACAATGTTGATTCTTCCCAGCCATGAGCATGGTATGTTTTTCCATTTGTTAACATTTGCAGCTATTTCTTTTCTTAGAGTTTCTTAGTTCTCTTTATAGAGATCTTTCACGTCCTTTGTTAGATGAACTCCCAAATATTTCATCTTTTTTGGCACTACTGTGAATGGGATAGAGTCCTTAACTGTTTTTTCAGCTTGACTATTGTTGGTATATATAAAGGCTACGGATTTATGAATGTTGATTTTGTAACCTGAGACGCTGCTGTATTCCTTGATCACTTCTAAGAGTTTTGTAGTAGAATCCCTGGTGTTTTCCAGATATACAATCATATCATCTGCGAAAAGTGAAAGTTTGATCTCTTCTGACCCTATATGGATACCCTTGATCGCCTTTTCTTCCCTATTGGCTAAAACTTCCATTACAATGTTAAAGAGCAGTGGAGACAATGGGCAGCCTTGTCTGGTTCCTGATCTCAGTGGAAATGATTTCAGTTTAACTCCATTCAATACGATACTGGCTGTGGCTTTGCTGTAGATAGCCTCTATCAGTTTAAGATATGTCCCTTTTATACCAATTTTCTTAGGTGTTCTGATCATGAAGGGATGCTGTATATTATCAAAAGCTTTTTCTGCATCAATTGAGAGAATCATATGGTCTTTGTTTTTTAATTTGTTTATGTGCTGAATTATACTTATAGATTTACATATATTGAACCAGCCTTGAGACCCTGGGATAAAACCAACTTGGTCATGATGTATAATTTGTTTGATGTGTTGCTGAATTCTGTTTGTTAGGACCTTGTTGAATATTTTTGCATCCATATTCATTAGAGATATTGGTCTATAATTTTCTTTTCTTGTTGGGTCTTTTCCTGGTTTGGGGATCAGAGTGATGTTTGCTTCATAGAACGTGTTGGGTAGTCTTCCTTCTTTTTCTACATTTTGGAACAGGTTGAGTAATATACCCTGTTTCCCCGAAAATAAGACAGTGTCTTATTTTAAGGTGTGCTCCCAAAGATGCACTAGGTCTTATTTTCAGGGGACATCTTATCTTTCCTGTAAGTAGGTCTTATTTTCGGAGGATGTCTTATTTTCGGGGAAACGGGGTAGGTACTAATTCCTCTTTAAAGGTTTGGTAGAATTCTGACGTGAAGCCATCTGGTCCCGGGCTTTTCTTTTTAGGGAGGTTTTGTATGGTTGATGCTATTTCGGAACTTAATATGGGCCTGTTCAACATTTCCACTTGATTCTGGCTAAGTCTTGGAAGGTGACGTGCTTCCAAGTATGGGTCAATTTCCTTCAGATTTTCATATTTCTGAGAATAAAGTTTCTTGTAATATTCAGTAAGGATTTTTTGAATTTCTGAGGAGTCTGTGGTTATTTTGTCTTTGTCTTTTCTGATTTATGAGATTAGAGATTTTACTCTTTTTTTCCTGGTTTAGATTAGCCAAAGGTTTATCTATTTTATTGACCTTTCCAAAAAAACAACTTTTTGATTTATTGATCTGTTGTATAATTCTTTTGTTTTCAATTTCATTTAATTCTGCTCTAATTTTGGTTATTTCTTCTCTTCTACTGGGTTTGGGGTTGGAATGTTCTTCCTTTTCCAGTTGCTTGAGATGTCCCATTAAGTTGTTAACTTCCTCTCTTTCTGTTCTCTTGAGGAAGGCTTGCAGTGCTATAAATTTCCCTCTTAGGACTGCCTTTGTGGTATCCCAGAGGTTCTGACAATTCATGTCTTCATTGTCGTTTTGTTTCAAAAATTTGGCAATTTCTTTCTTAATCTCATCTCTGACCCAGCTATCATTCAGCATAAGGTTATTGAACTTCCATGTTTTCATATGAGTATGCAGATTCCTGTTGTTACTGAGTTCAACTTTTATTCCATGGTGGTCCGAGAAGATGCAAGGAATAATTTCTTTTTTTTTTTTTATTGTTGGAGATTCATTGAGGGTACAGTAAGCCAGGTTACACTGATTGCAATTGTTAGGTAAAGTCCCTCTTGCAATCATGTCTTGCCCCCATAAAGTGTGACACACACCAAGGCCCCACCCCCCCTCCGTCCCTCTTTCTGCTTCCCCCCCATAACCTTAATTGTCATTAATTGTCCTCATATCAAAAGCAAGGAATAATTTCTATTCCTTTAAATTTACTGAGGTTAGACTTGTGACCTAAGATGTGATCGATTTTGGAGTATGTTCCGTGGGCTGATGAGAAGTATGTGTATTCAGTTTTATTGGGATGAAATGTTCCGTAGATGTCTGCTAAATCCCAATGTTGCATGGTTAGGTTTAAATCTAAAATTTCTTTGCTCAGTTTCTTATTGGAGGATCAATCCAACACTGCCAAAGGAGTGTTGAAATCTCTGACTATTATAGAGCTGGAGGAAATCAAGTTGCTCATGTCTGTTAGAGTTTCTCTTATAAATTGAGGCGCATTCTGGTTGGGTGCATAGATATTAATAATTGAAATCTCATCACATTGAGTATTACCCTTAACAAATATGAAGTGACCATTCTTATGCTTCCTTACTTTTGTTGGTTTAAAGCCTATTGTATCTGCAAATAAAATTGCAACACCTGCTTTTTTCTTTTTTTTTTTTTTTTTTTTTTTTTTTGTAGAGACAGAGTGTCACTTTATGGCCCTCAGTAGAGTGCTGTGGCCTCACACAGCTCACAGCAACCTCCAACTCCTGGGCTTAAGAGATTCTCTTGCCTCAGCCTCCTGAGTAGCTGGGACTACAGGCGCCCGCCACAACACCCGGCTATTTTTTGGTTGCAGTTTGGCTGGGGCTGGGTTTGAACCCGCCACCCTCGGTATATGGGGCCAGCGCCTTACCGACTGAGCCACAGGCACCGCCCAACACCTGCTTTTTTCTGATTACCATTTGCCTGAAATATGGATGACCCTCCTTTCACCTGAGTCTATATTTGTCTTTTAAGGTAAGATGTGACTCTTTTATGCAGCAAATATCTGGCCTGAGTTTTTGTATCCATTCAGCTAACCTGTGCCTCTTTAGAGGACAGTTTAAGCCACTCACATTCATGGAGAATATTGATAAGTCTGGTAAAATTTGGGGTATCGAGTTTTTCAAAAGTCCAGTGGACATTTTTAATCCTTTCACCAGTATGGAAGTTGGAGTTTGATCCAAAGTTTCTAAGTGAGTTTACTTTTGTGGTAGAGGATTGGGCTGGTCATTATGCAGAATAGGTCTGAGAATATCCTGAAGAGCTGGTTTGGTTATGGCAAATTTATTCAACATATGAATGTCATTAAAGCATTTAATTTCTCCATCATAAATGAAACTCAGTTTAGCTGGATACAGGATCCGGGGTTGAAATTTATTTTGCTTTAGGAGATTAAGAGTCGATGACCACCCTCTTCTGGCTTGAAAAGTTTCAGCAGAAAGATCTGCAGTTTTTCTAATATTCTTCCCTTTTAGGTAATGGATTTCTTACGTCTGGCTGCTTTCAGAATTTTCTCCTTCATATTAACTTTAGTGAAGTTAATTATGATATGCCTGGGGGATGTCTTATTTGGATTGAGTCGTACAGGGGTTCTGAAACTGTCTGCTATCTGAATTTCAGAATCTCTTGGCATGTCTGGAAAATTCTCTTTCATAATTTCATGGAGAAGGGCCTCTGTGCCTTGTGAGGCCATCTCATCACTTTCAGGGATTCCAATAAGGTGGATATTAGCCTTCTTCGAATTATCCCAGAGCTCTCTGAGAGAATGATCCGTTTTTGCTCTCCATTTCTCTTCCTCTTTGAGAGTTTGGGAGCGTTCAAAGGCTTTGTCTTCAATGTCAGAAATCCTTTCTTCTGCTTGCTCCAGTCTGTTACTGAGGGAGTCTACTGTATTTTTCAGATCTTTGAGGGCTGCAAATTCTTTCTTCAGTGTGTCAAAATCTTTGGTGGTTTTGTCTTTAAATTCGTTAAATTCTTGAGACAACTTTTGAATTTCTCCTTGAATTTCTAATTCCGACTTTTGAATTGCTGCTCGAATTTCTAATTCCAAATTTTCCTCCATTTTATTAATCTTGTTTGTAATCCGTTCTGAATTCTATTTCTGATATCTCAGCCAGCTGTTTATGAATGGGATCTTCAGTTGCATCTGCCATATCTTTCCTTGGGGGGGTTAATCTATTCTGGTTATTCATGTTACCAGAATATTTCCCTGATTCTGCCCCATGATTGTTTTATAGCATTTGATTTTTCCCCTGGAGCTTTGTCAAGGAACCATACAGTGTTATGGCCTGAGAAACTGGGGACCTGTTTGGTGTGGTGGGGCTAAGTGGTTCTATCTTGTTTTCAACTGGTCTCTGTTTGACCCTAGTGAAACAGTTACTCTGGGTCGAAGTCTCAGCTGTGGAGAAATACTAGCAATTAAGTCACTCTGCCCCCCACAGGCAACAATTGGAAAAGTAAAATCAAACCTTCCTACAACCACACACCCAGGGCACCACCTGAATAGTCCTCGGGCGATTGGCTCAGTTCAAAAGGTCCAAATCAATTGTCTCAGTCAGCACCTGTCCCAGGTGGGAGAGTTTAAAAGGTCTCTGGCACCTGGATCGCAGGGGTCTAGTGACTACTCTTATATGGCTTGCTCCAGTGCTCTGTGGAGTCAGGAGGACCCACCCAACAAATAGATCAGTCTGAGAAGGTTGATGCCTCCTTCCCCACCTTGCACCTCTGTCACACCTGGTCACTGATAGTCCTGCAGGGCTTTGATCCAGTTGCCTGTAGTGAACAGATACTCCAGGGGTTTGCACCTGCCTGAATCACAAGGAAATCTATTTCTGCTCAGCCAGGCCACTGTGCTCTGCCTCTATCTAGCACGGGGAGGTGAGGCCTGAAAACCTCGGGCGCTTGATGGAGGCTGAGGGGTGTTCACTCAGTTCCAGCCCCACCCCTGATTGATGTTACTGACAGAACAGAACAGAACAGAACAACTTTGTGGGAATTTTTCTGTCCCTGCTAAATTCCCCTGCAGAAGAGAAGCTGTTTTGAGTTCCCAGAGCCTGCACTTCAGGTCCTGTCTTTGCTCCTGCAGGTTTGTATTCGGTCACCTGTCAGTTCTAGCCACCTGTCTTCCTTTGTCTATAGGCTGACATCCCCTGAGGGCCGGGTGCGTCTTAGGCTCAGTAAAGCGGTCCTTTGGGTCAGCCCTGCCCTGGGAACTTCCTGGCTCTGCACATGCGTTTCTAGTCCCCATGCTCCACTGAGGCCGGTACCACCTCAGGCAAACACTTTTCTCACGGGGCCTGCATTTCTGTCCCAGATCTGTTCCCTGGTGGTTGCCACCTGAGTAGATGCCCAGCCTCCTCTGGTTGCCCAGGGAGACAGGGGGTGTGGCTTCAGAATATCCAGGAGTGAGCCCTATTGTTGCTAAAAGATGGCTGCTGCTCTGCGCCTCAGGACACTGCTGCCCCAGTGTGGTTCCCTCTCAGCTAACCATCCTCTCCTCACTCCCATGTCCCAGAGTCAGCACTGACCAGCTGCATTTTAGGTCCTGTCCACACCCCTCGAGAAATCACCCAAGAATCTAGATTCCTGGGGGACAGGCCTCCAGACCTCAGGGTGAGAGTGGAGGGGAGTGCTGGGAGCTCAGAGTTGCAGGTAGAGAATATATACAGTTTTATGCCCGGCAGGAGAAGGCCGTGGCACCCTAGTAGGGGAGGTAGGTCCAGTTTTTAGAGGGTGTCTCCTGTGCAGTGTAGTGGGAGGACCTTTGAACTCTGCTCGTTTGTTTGTGGGGCACTCCAAGCCGTTCTCATGGGGGAGGGGACTCCCGTCTGCTTGCTGATGGATTTTGTACCTTTTGTTTGTATCCTTGGGGTCGCAGCTCACCCCAGTGGGGTTGATGTGCATTCTTCAACTTTCTCTCTTGGTGCAGCTCTAATCTACCAGGTTACTTGCTAAATTTCTGTCCTTTAACTCTCCTTCTGGATGGGAGCCTCTGTGGAAAGCTGGCTTCAGTCAGCCATCTTGTCTCCGCCCCATGATGACAGTTCTGATGGCCATACCAGAAAAAGAGTTCCAAAATTACTTTGATAGGTGGACTAGGTGCTGGCATCCCTGTGTAGCTTCCCACAGGGAGTACCTTGAAGATCACCATTGTGATAGTCAGCAATTAGGAAGGTAGCACTTTTTCTAGGATGGGTTCACAAACCTAATTGTCTGCATATGTGAAAGCATACATAATCAAATATGTTGTTATTATTTTGAACAAACTGTCATGTATTAGACCAATTAAAAACAAGTAAAATAAGCTTTTACTCTACCTTCTCTTATTCCTTCTTTGATGCTCTTTCTTTATGTAAAGCTTACTTTTTGACCTATATCAATTTCCTTTTCTCTAAAAAATTTCTTTCATCATTTCTTATAAGGCAGGTTAATGGAAATGAATCCTTCAATTATTTTTTGTCTTTATTTCTTTCATTTCTGAAGGATAACTTCTCAGAAATCTACATTAGTGAGTTTTTTTCCCTCTTGATACTTTAAACATTCCATTGCACTCTCTTCTTGCATGCATAGTTTCCAAGGAGAAGTCAGGCGTAATTCTATTCTTTGTTCCTTGATAGGTAAGGTGTTTTTTTCCTTCTGGCTTTTTTCTTCATCATTGATTTTCTGTAGTTTGAAAATGATATGTGTAAGTGTAGGGTTTGTTTGTCTTTTATATTTATCCTGCTTAGTGCCCTCTCAGCTTCCTGAATCTGTGATTTGGTGTCTGACATAAATTTGGAGAAATCTCAGTCACTACTGTTTGTATATTTACTCCATTCCTTTCTCTTGTTTCCCCCTTTGGTAGTCCTATTATGTATATTTACATCTTTTATTTTTGCCTCAGTCTTTGGATTTTAGTTCTCTTTGTACTTTTCAGTTTTCTAAGTTTCTATTGCTATATCCTCAAGCTCAGAGATTCTTTTCTCAGCTGTGTCAGTCACCTAAGACACCCACAAAAGCATTCTTCATTGCAGAGATGAAATGATCTCTGGCATTTGAGTCCTTTCTTAAGATTTCTATACCTCTGCTTACGTTGCCCGCCTGTTCTTGCATGCTGTCTATTTTATCCATTAGTGCCCTTAGCAAATTAATCATTGTTGTTTTTAATTTCTGGTCTAATAATTCCAATATCCCTGACATTTCTGGTTCTGATGCTTACTCTATTGTTTTAAAAAAAAAATGTTTTTTGTTTTTTTGTAGAGACAGAGTCTCGCTTTACTGCCCTCGGTAGAGTGCCGTGGCGTCACACGGCTCACAGCAACCTCTAACTCTTGGGCTTACGTGATTCTCTTGCCTCAGCCTCCCGAGCAGCTGGGACTACAGGCGCCCGCCACAACGCCCGGCTATTTTTTTGTTGCAGTTGGGCCGGGGCTGGGTTTGAACCTGCCACCCTCGGCATATGGGGCCGGCGCCCTACCCACTGAGCCACAGGCGCCGCCCTTTTGTTTGTTTGTTTGTTTTTTTAAGACAGAGTCTCACTCTGTTGCCCAGGCTAAAGTGCAGTGGCATCATCATAGCTCACTATAACCTCAAACTCCTGGGCTTAAGAGAGTCTCCTGCCTTAGCCACCCAAATAGCTGAGACTACAGGTGTGTGGCATCACACCTGACTTTTTTTCTATTCTTTGTAGAGTCAGAATCTAGCTTTTGCTCAGGCTAATCTCAAACTCCTGGCTTCAATCAATCTTCTTTTTCAGCCTCCTAAGGTGCTAGGCATGAGCCACCATTCCCAGCCTGCAAATTACATGTCTTGTAATTTCTTCTCACTGGCTGAACATGATATACCAAGTAAAAGGAGGCACTGGTTAGATCTCAGTCCTAGCAAGTCTCTGCTTCTATGAAGTTTAAAAGTGTCTGTTCATTTTTTTCTTCCTCCCTTAGATGCGACAGGATGGCTAGAGCTGGCTACTCCCCTTCTTGGAAGGCCAGAGAAGGCTGGAGTTGGGTATTTCCCTTCTGTCAGGTCAGTTAGGCTCTTTTAATACCCCCAGCAGGTGAGGCTCTGGGTAACTCATAGTCCCTGAAGGCAGGCCTGGTTAAGAACAGAGTGCTCTGGCTTACATCAAAATGGTTCCCATCCCCTGCCAGACATGTGAGGGGATTTTTCTTATGATGTTTACCGAGGGAAACTGGTCAAGCTCCTGGACATAAATTTCTCCCAATAGTGGGTCCCCCTAGAGTTGTTTTTAACTCTCAGACTTGCCTACACTGAGCCTCCACCAACACAGCACTTACAGTTCAGGTGTTCCTACTCTAGTACTGGTCAGTAGGAACTTCACTCAGGAGTCTCTCTCTGCCCCCATAAGTGATGACTTTCTGTATTCACCTGTCTTTCTCTCCAGACAAGAACTGAAAGGCCAAAACTCTAGCTGATTACTGAGCAACGGGCTTATTTAAGAAAAATAAATAAACCTTACAGCCGAGGAGTTCTTTTCAAAAACTCCAGAACTTCGGTACTTTTTAGAAACTTCCTCAGAGTCCAGCTCAGTGATTTTTCCCTTCCTGTCATTGGTTGCTCTTGTTTCAGGAAGACAGAAAAATGTAGTCATTGTCTTTTGGAATAAAAAGCTAGGGTTTAATCCTGGTGTGTTGACACAGGCCTTTAGTACCAGCTTCTCAGGAGGCTGAGCAAGAGGACTGCACGAGCCCAGGAGTTTGAATTTAGGCTGGGCAAAATGGTGAGACGCTTGCCTCAAAAGAAAGAAGTTTTTTTTAATTTAAAAAGATAAAAATTAGGATTTGATGGGAAGACGTAGACAATTAGCCATTTTATCCACATCAGAGCATCTCAAGCACCCACTCATTCTTTCATGTGCTACAATGAAATGGAGCTCAGGACCCTGGAAAAGGGTGTTCTCCCAAATTACAAGCACATGGCAAGTAACACAGGTGGTGCAATGTAATCGCTTAATACTGTGTGAGGCTGACATGATTGAGGGAAAGCAATTTTCTGAACTTCTCAGGAAAAGGCAGATTTATAGATAGGCACTAGGGCAGTTATGACATTATATAATTTGAATATGTGGAGAAGCTACTTAGCCTCAGAAATATCTCTCTCCTGAAGGCTTATGTCTCAGATTTCTCAGTTCCTTGCCATTAAGTCTGTAATAAGATAACTAGAACACGATAGGATAATTCTTTAATGCTTATCACTTACAGCCCCTCAATAGGTATGAGTTTAATCTATTAAGAAAACTTAGAGGTCTGTTGGTACAATGTCCTCACTTTCCAGAGGAGGAAATCAAGACTCAGAGGGACTAAGTGATCTTCCCAAGTCCATACTTTATGGCTGGACTGGCCACCTATCACCAAGCTGGACTGGGTGGCAGTGGTTTTGGGGAGAGGCACCTGGCAGAGGTAGGGAAACTGCAGAAAGGGAAGCCGAGCAACAGATGTATGAATCGAATTTATTTTACATCCTGCTTTTTTCCAATGAGGACTTGAGGTAATTGGCAGTTAGGGCTATGAGTGGCTCTTCCTTGGATATTTGGCTCCTTCCCCCTTGCTGGCCATCCTTGGGCAACAGGAAAAAAGCCGACTGTGTTTTGGGGACATGTGTTCAGCAGCTGCATGTACCTACAAGGGAGATGGGGATAAAGACCGCCCCCCTCATTATACACGGTATCCCTCTTCCTCGACTCCCTCCAATCTGTCACTTGTTAGTGGGAACCCTGACCTGGGTCACTTGCACACCCCTGAAGGGACGCAGCAGAAGATGAGGGAACTCGGGGTATCTTTAGGATCCTTCAGTGATGATTTTTTCCCAATTTTCAAAAGAAAAAAGCACATGGATAGACTTTTTTCCATTTTAAATTCTTGCATATGATTTTCTTAGCCTTTTTTTTTTTTAGACAGAATCTCACTTTGTCATCCTTGGTAGAGTGCTGTGGCCTCATAGCTCACAGCAACCTCAGATTCTTGGGCTCAAGCTATTCTCTTGCCTCAGATTCCCTAGTTGCTGAGACTAAAGGTGCCTGCCACAATGCCCGGCTATTTTTTATTTATTTTTATTTATTTTTTATTTTTTTGAGACAGAGTCTCACTATGTTGCCCTCAGTAGAGTGCTATGCCATCACAGCTCACAGGAACCTCAAACTCTTGGGCTTACGCAATTCTTTTGCCTCAGCCTCCCTACTAGCTGGGACTATAGGCACCTGCCACAGCACCTAGCTATTTTTTAGAGACATGGTCTCACTCTTGCTCAGGCTGGTCTCAAACCCATGACAGTCCACCTGCTTTGGCCTCCTGGAGCACTAGGATTACAGGCGTGAGCCACTGCCCCCTGGCCTTGATTTTCTTAACTTTTAGAATCATGTCAGAATATCTGATTTCATAGCAGATTGTCTATTTTATTATTTTAACAGATTTGGGGTTTTTGTTGTTGTTGTTTGTTTGTTTTAGTGTAGCACGATAAAAACTCTGAAGTTTGAAGTCAAATTGTTTGGGTTTGAACCTTAGCTGATCCTCTTACCAACTGCATGAGCTCAGGCAATTTCTTAACAGCTCTGGGCCTCAGTGTCCTTGCCTGTAAAATATAATAATGCTAAAGCACCCGGAGAATTGTTGTGATAATGACTATAAAGGGCTACTTAGCACAGTGCCGGGTAAATAGAATAAACATGCTTGTTAGTTATAATCATGATTTCAGTTTACTACAGCAACATGTCATGACTTCAACATATCATGTTTTTAATACATCATCGCTAACATATTGATGTTTCTACCCTTCTAGGTGCTTTTCCTTCTGAACAATTTTGAGAACAATTGTTCTAAAAATTTCCTACATCACACACATGCTGCCATCACCACCCTCACCCTCTCTTATTATCTTCAGAATTATTCCATTTTTGACTTAACCTGTATCTTATGTAACTCACCTCCTTCTAGCTAAATCAGTGCGTGATGACTGTCTTTTCTCATGTACACGTGACACATTATCCAGTCAGCCTGAGGACAACACTGGGCTCACCTATAGATTTTGGAACTTTCTTGGTAATAACCTTCTGTTGTACCCTTTAAGGTACAACAAATTCAGTGTTACCTCTCTAGCCCCAGGGCTTTTCACGGACTCCTCTGTCAATTCATACTCTTGATCTGAAATTCCACTTATGTCTCATTACACTCTATATGAATTTCTTACAGAAATTTTGCAGTTTCTCTTGGGGTATTTCTTATGGAATCTGCAGCATTCTGTAACCCCCTGGTACCCTGGAAGTGCTATCAAAAAATTTGTTCAATGGATAATGTTGTATAAGTATGGTGAAAACACTCATTTTTAGATGGAAGCATTGAGGTAGGATTTTTAAAATCCTCTTTATACCACTGGGCTTGATTATTTTTTTTCTCTGAAAAAGGCTAGTTTTATTGTCAAAAAAGAAAGCAAGTATTCTGCTTTTAGATTTAAATTTGTGACAATTAGATCCCTTTAATCAACTTCTTTTCCTAATCATTTCTCTCTCTTATTCAAAGAATTGTTTCTTTTGATTTTTAAAAAGCCACAAGATTTCTGCAATGCATGGTAATAAAACGGGAACTGGTCATATTAAATTTCTAATTTCTTTCTACTTAAAAAGTCCTTCCATTCCCACATCCAAATAACCTCTGAACTAAGACTCAGTAGCTCTCATTAGAAACTGTTTTCAGCACACTTGACTCTGTAAATGTGTATGAGTTTATCTCCTTCAAGGTGTGGAAGGATATTTTCTTATTCTTATTGCGTTGGGATTTCTTTTAGACTACTTCTTGTTGGTGGCGAGTCTTTGCCTGCTGAGGGTGGATTGAATTTTTGGAAACGAGCAAAAGTTTAATGACTAAGTCTGGTTGTCTTAGTCAAGTCCTCACCATGTTGGTCAGGACCATGTGATCTGGGGTCAAAGTCAATGTCTGCCTGTAGCGCGATGAGACTGAGTGGCTTCCCACCTGGCTCTGGAGGTGTCCCTGGAGGTAATATCAAGAGAGGCCATGGGACACCTCACTGGCTCTTGTGTGTGTGTAGCCAAAGTAAAAAAAAAGGTAAGGACAGTGGAATCAGATTCCTGTTTCTTCCATGGTCCAGAGACTAGAGTGTAGGGAGCCACCTTAGACCCTAGTTCTTCAACTGTAGAACCAGATCATCATACTCTACTCCAGTGTTCTATTTAGGAGACAATTTAAT
Source organism: Nycticebus coucang (assembly GCF_027406575.1). Classification (NCBI taxonomy): domain Eukaryota; kingdom Metazoa; phylum Chordata; class Mammalia; order Primates; family Lorisidae; genus Nycticebus; species Nycticebus coucang. The sequence goes on along the minus strand of NC_069782.1, from coordinate 16,242,480 downwards.
ACTAATATAAAACACCTCACTTAGGATCTGGTGTCTAGCAATGCTCAGTGGATGTTAGCTCCTCTTTTCCCTCTTTCCCTTCCTCATCTTAAAGGAGAGAACTCCTGTTTAAAGCTCATGTCTTTTCAAAAACCTGCACCCACAAAGTTATGTAAGGGCATCCCACATGCGGGTTACCTTCAGCTGAGAGCGTGGTGTATGGGGAGAGGAGTGATGGGAGAGATGAGTAACATGACCACCACCACCTAAAAAGAATTCCTGCAGCTCCGGACAGAGTGGTTCTCTCGAGCTGCTCCGCTTCCCACCCCCAGCCCCACGGAGCCCCCCGCTCTCTGTCTGTCCAGGCTGAAAGAGAGAAGGGTGGGATTCATGAGTAATTAAAGGGAATTTGGAAGGCTGGGATGTTGCGGAATGTTAGATCAGTAGCTAGAACAGCATGTGGTGTTCTTTAGGCAGGCTTCATTGAATCCATACAAAAAAAGAAAGAGGGGCTGCCTGCCTGTCTGCTCATTTATCACACAGCAAAGCTCAACGTTCACAGCTCCACAAAAGTGTTTTACTGTTTGCTGAGTCTTGCTCCAGAAATTAAAAGCTGAGCAGCCTTAGTGGGGCTGAACCGACCCTGCATTTTGAGCCTCAAACCAAATTGTGCTGGGCTTTCAGATTCAGGCACCAGTTGATTATTTGGTGAAAGGAGAGGAGAATAATTTGTAATTTGCAGCCCATAAGAAACACTTAAAAAAAAAAAAAAAAAAAAAGCCAAACCCCCTTCCCACAGGTTTTTGTTGCAGCTGCGAGGAGGAGGTGCTCTGGGCAGCAGCTCTTTTCTTTGCTCAGAGTGGGAAAAGTCCTGACCTCCATTTGGACAGAATGTGGTGTGGGGGCAGCGCCTCCAACCCTCCCCCTCCCCCGCTCCTAACAAACTTCCTTTCCTCTTATTTCCTCGCCTGAAATTGCCTTTCTCTCTTTTTGGAGGAGGAGGAGAGGATTTGGCCATCAAATATTTTTAGGCAGGAGAATTTTCACTAACAAAACCAAATATTCTAACCACACAGATGCATTGCTGGGGAAAGCATAATGTACCACAAAAGCCTGCAAAGTGGATTGAATGAGGAGCTTCTAAAAATCCATGAAAGGATGGAAGTATAGAGCACTAACTCTGTCAGTAAAGAGAAAGGGCTAGGAAAGGGTGACAACCCAAGGAAGAGGTCACAGGGAGGCAGGGAGACCTCCCAGCCTCCTTCGCTCCCCTCCAGCCAGTGGCCTGTTGAGGATGAGCACTCCCTCCACCCTGACCCACTCCCCTGGTGATGGAGCCCCAGGAGACTGGCCTGAGCACCCCTCTCTAATGCCTCTCACGCTGCTACAAGCCTGCAAGATAAGCTGAGCAAGCCTTATGATCCTACTCCCAAATGGAAGAAAAACCAAAAGTTCCTTTCTTGTTTTTCAATTTAGTACATTTCTTTAAAAGTATGAATGCCATTTTTTTTTTTTTTTTTTTTTGCAGTTTTTGACCGGGGCTGGATTTGAACCTCTGGCATATGAGGCCGGCACCCTACTCCTTTGAGCCACAGGGCACTGCCCGTATTAACGCCTTTTTATACTTTATGGAAAGCAATTTGACAGTGTGTTTTAAGAACATTGAAATAAGGCCAGGTGTAGTGTAGTGGGTCATGCCCTGTAATCCTAGCACTCTGAGAGGCTGAGGCGGGTGGATTGCCTGAGCTCAGGAGTTCAAGACCACCTTAGTAAGAGCCAGATCCATAGCAGGAGGATTCCTTGAGCCCCAGAACTGTGAGCCAGGCTGATGCAACTGTACTCTACCAAGGGTGACAGAGTAAGACTCTGTCTCAAGAAAAAAAAAAAAAAAGAACATTGAAATATTTCTCCCCTTTGATCAAAGCAGCTTATGAGAAATTATTATGAAGGGAAAACCTAAAACCAAGTATCAACAATAATAAATAAAAATCATTGTGTACATAGATGTTGTTTGTAGCATTATTTACATTAACACAGCCCTAGTAACAACTTCAATGGCCCATAAAAGAGCAAGGATTCATTCATTCTTTCATTTATTGAGTCAATGAATTAAAGTACTCAGCCACCTTCCCTACTGCCTGGGCTACTGCAGTAGCCTTCAGACTGGACTCCCATTCTGTCCCTTGCCCCTGCAATCACTTCTCCACACGGCAGCCAGGGAAGTCAGATCTCTTCCCTCATCTCCCTCCCTAAAGCCCCCTGAAGTCTTCCCACCTTACTCAGAGTGAAAGCAGAGGTGCTTATGAAGGCCTGCAAAGACCCACATGAACCTGCCCCACCAAACCTCCCAGCCCCCAACCTCTCTCTTACCACCTGCTCTAGCTACCGTGGCCTCCTAGTTCTTCCTGAAATCATCACACCAGCACTCTCCCAATAGGACCTTCACATGGGCTCTTCTCTCTTCTTGGAACTTGCTTTCCAGATATCCACGGGGTTCAATCTCTCACTTCCTTCGGCTCACCACCCAGATGCCACTTCATCACCAAGTCTTTATCACCCTAAACAAAACACCATCCCCCTCCACATTCTCTCCTCCCCTCACCCTGCTTTTCTGTTCCCCTCTGTTGCTCTTATCTAAAATACATTGGCTTATTTGGGGTCTTCTCATGTTAGAATGTAAGCTTCTCCGACAGAGGCAGTTTCTGCCTTGCTTAGCGTTGTGTTCCTCAGTGCCTAGCAGAATGTGCGGCACACCATAGGCGCTCAGTGGGTACCTACTGAATGAATCCAAGCTTTGTGCCAATAGTCAAGCTGATAAAGTTAGTGACACTGCAGTTTGCTGAATGTGGGGAAGAAAATGAAAAAATGAGCTCTCCATGGAGAGTCCCATAGGCCTAGGTAAAGACTTTATAGAGCTGAGTATCTTGTGGATTATTTATTAAGATTCTTTGGAGTGGGGATTGGTCAAAGGGTACAAATTTCGATTAGACAGGAGGAAGAAGAGTAAGAGTTCTATTGTAACAGATTTCAAAACACCATGTTGTACACCATAAATATACACAATATTCTTTTTGAGACAGAGTCTCACTCTGTTACCCAGGCTAGAGTGCCATGGCATCAGCTTAGCTCACAGCAGCTTCGAACTCCTAGGTTCAAGAGATCCTCCTGCCTCAGCCTCCTGAGTAGCTAGGACTACATGCCTGCTATGACACCTGGCTAATTTTTTAGTTTTTAGTAGAGTCAGGTTCTCAGTATTGCTCAGGTGAGTCTCAGACTCCTAGCTCAGGGATGTGCTTACAAAGGCCTGTGAAGGCTCAGATTCCTAGCTCCTATCTCAGCCTCCCAGAATGCTAGGATTACAGGTGTGAGCTACCACAACTGGCCCATGGTTTTTGTCAACTTCATTCATTAAAAATGAAAGATTCTATGGCCCATATAACCATGAAGAATTATGGGAGGAAATGAGGTACAAGCTGACATTTGAGGATAAGTAGACATAAGGTAGACAAAAGGACATGGAGCAAAGAGTCCAGATGATGAGGACAGCCTGTGGGAAGGTCGAGGATAAGAGAGAGCACAGCATGCTCATGAAACTTGGAAAGAAGTTTTGTATGGCTGTGGCCCAGGGTGGTGGAAGGTGAGCTGGAATGAAGACAGGGCCAAGCAGCCAGGACCTGGCAGGTCTGGACTTTGTCTAGAGGCTTCATGGAGAAGTGGTCATGGTGGAGCATGGCTGGAAGCAGGGGCAATGAGGAGACCATCACAGCAACCTACCTGTGAGACGTGGTCCTTGGATGGGTGGAGATGGGAGGATGTGGGCAGAATCAGGATATATGACGATGAAGAGAGGGTGAAGCTCGGTCACAGGCTGGAAGTGGCAGGTGCAGTCATGACTTGGAGAAGGGAGAGCTCTGACGTGTTCAGGGAATCTGGAAAGGCTCCTGGGTAGTGGCATACATGCTGGTGGGTGAGCTGGCTTTGTGGAAAGAAGAGAGAGAGTCGCCGGTCTGCAGAGATGTGGACCAGGGAAGCGTTCAGAGAATGGTGCAGCACCAAGTGGTCTGATTCAGATGGAATGTGGGGTTCACACAAGGAAATTTAGAGAGAAAAGATGGAAGCAAAGAGTGGTGTCTGAGCTTTAGGCAAAGGAGACTGCTGAGTCAGGTGGCTATGGAGAGTTGTCAGAGGCCTCTGTATGGTGGACTGGTAATGGTCTGGATCATTCCATCAGTAAATCCACTTGGGGACCTCAACTATCAAACAGAATGATTTTTGCTTCGTAATTCATTAAACAGAAGTATTTAATTGCCAGATTTCCACTTTAGTGGATATGAGTAGGTTCCATCGGACACCAGACTGCCTGCTGACATCACTGTCCCCTCAGCTTTCTGACTGACACCAGACTGCCTGCTGACATCACTGTCCCCTCAGCTGTCTCCCATTGTCTCTAGCCTACTGGGGGCAAGGTTCTTGGATTCTGTCCATAGCAGGCGCTCCCACAACATTTCCAGGAGACTCAGGGTGAGTGGAATAGAAAATAATTCTTCACTGAAGAGGAGATAGGAACAAGAAGTCCTTAAATTCCTCAAATGTACTTACCTGATGTGTAAATGCCCAAATATGACATAAAAGAAATAAAGGTTGCTGTTAAGGGAAAGGGGTCTAGGTATACTTTCATTCATCCAGAAGCCATCATAATGTTGTGGTAGGCTATCAAATCAGACTGGTGTGTTCAAACTACAGGTCTGCATCTTGTGAGCTGTGTGGCTTTGCACGAATTGCTTAGCCTCTCTGAGCCTGTTTACTCAGCTATCTGGATGGAATAGCAAAGGAACCTGACACTGAACTGTTGCAATGATTAATCAGATAATTCCTGTAAAGTGATGGGCACAGTACCTAAGCCAGAACTGGAGCCTGGATGAGCCTGACCCACAAAGGCTGGGTCCCATACACCTACCACTGTTTCCCAATTCTCTTTATAATTTCTCAAGATCACAGGGCATAGAGTTGTCATACAAACATATAGACTATACATTTTATTGCCTTGCAGAAGTAAAACAAACTGCTCCAGAAAACCAGTCCTCATTTCCCAGAGGCCCTCTGGCGTGTCTATAGACCAGCGTCTGCAACCCCTGGTACCCTAACCTAGGGCCAGGCATCAGGGGCTCTGCCTGTTTGCTTTGTGGATGTTACAGTGGGTAGGATACCATTTGGACAAACACTTAAAAAGATTCTATCTTTTTTTTTTTTTTAAGAGACAAGAGTCTCACTTTGTCACCCTCGGTAGAGTGCCATGGCGTCACAGCTCACAGCAACCTCCAGCTCTTGGGCTTAGGCGATTCTCTTGCCTCAGCCTTGCGAATAGCTGGGACTACAGGTGCCCGCCACAATGCCCGGCTATTTTTTTGTTGTTGCAGTTTGGCTAGAGCCAGGTTTGAACCTGCCACCCTCGGAATATGGGGCCAGCGCCCTACTCATTGAGCCACTGGCACCGCCCTTAAAAAGATTCTAGAACTTGGCCCAGTCTCTCCCTTATTTGTACTTTTTTTTTTTGCTTTTTTGTGTTTGTTTGCTTTTGTTTTTGTTTTGAGATGGGGTCTCACCCTGTCTCCTAGGCTAAAATACAGTGACACTATCATAGCTCGCTGCAATCTCAGACTCCTGGGCTCAAACAATCCTCCTGCCTCAGCCTCTTAAGTAGCTGGGACTATAGGACATGCCACCAAGTCTAGCTGATTTTTCTTTCTTTCTTTTTTTTTTTTAGTAGGACAGGGTCTCGCTCTAGCTTAGCTTAGACTGGTCTCCAACTCCTGTTCTCAAGTGATCCCCCTGCCTCAGCCTTCCAGTAATGCTTGGATTACAGGTGCGAGCCACTCAAGCAATAATAAGGCCTAACAACCAAACAAAAAAATGCTTTCTTTTATTATCTACATATTGATTACAGGAAATAGAAAATGATTTATAGGGAAGAAAGAAAGAAAAGAGAGGAGGGAAGGGAGGGCGGGAGGGAAGAAAAGAGAGTGAAAGAAAGGGAAGGACCTGGGCGGCACCTGTGGCTCAAGGAGTAGGACACCGGAGAAAGGAGGGGGAGGGGAGGGGAGGGGAGGGGAGGGAAGGGGAGGGAAGGGGAGGGGAGGGAAAGGTGAAAGAAAAGAAAGAATGGAAGAAAGGAAAGGAAGAAAAGAAAGACAGATGACCGATGTAACATTTTGGTAGATTTTTTGTGATTCTTTCAAAATTATCTAGAACTTTCTTTGTCAATTAGGACTATTTCTAAAAAAAAAAATCCTTTTTTAAAATTTTTTATTTTTTTATTATTAAATCATAGCTGGGGACATTAATGCGATCATGGGGCACCATACACTGGTTTTAGAAACAGTTTGACACATTTTCATCACACTGGTTAACATAGCCTTCCTGGCATTTTCTTAGTTATCGCATTAAAACATTTACATTCTACATTTACCAAGTTTCACATGTACCCTTGTATTCTTTTCTATTGTCAAAAAAATGTTGATAAAGTACACATACACACAAAACTTTTTTGGTCTACCCACAATTCCACTACCCTATTTTCATTTTTCCACGTTTCCTTTTCATTCCTGTATTTGTACAAATATAATTTATAATTATAGCATAAACATAACCATTTGGGATCTCCTATTTCATTTAGCATTATATCATAAACATTTTCTATGTCGTGACACAATCTTTGTTACCATCATTTGTAATGTCTATTTCATAATTTCTATTTAGTTTATATACTATTGTGTATTTAGCCAGTTTTCTATGACTAGATATTTATGTTGTTTCCAGTTTTTCACTCTCATCAGTAAACGCACACTTGGCTTTTTCTTATTTTAGGTTATTTCCTTGGAATTAACAAATCAAAAAGTATGAGTATTTTGTGGCTTGATATACATATACATATAGTAAAAATGCTTTGGGAAAGAGTTATACTACTAAATGATGTCATCAGCAGTCTGAGCATTCCCGTTCGGCCACAGCTTTTGCAGCACTGAATATTATCATTTAAAACATCTGCTAATATCAGAGCATTAAACATGGTACCTTACTGCTGTGTCCATTCGCATAGGAGAAATTTTCCAGACCTAAACATAGGAAAATCTCTGCTTTTCCTAAGCAACTAGCATGCACTTAATCAGACTGGAACACGATCATATTATCTTTTTTGCTTGGGTGATAACATAACTCAGAACCCAAATCATAATCCACTTTTAACCAATGTGACGATTCTCCTGGCTCCATTTTTATCCTTCCCTATTTTCTCTGTCTCTACCTGCATATCTGTGTCTGTTCAGCACTGTAGCTTTGTGAACAGCTGTATCAAATCCTGTATCAAAGCCATGCATGTGATGAAAGTCTGGAGGGCTTGCCATAGGGACTCTAAGCCCGAGGTGATGAGCCTGCCCAAACCTGGATGCTGTCTTAGACTGCATGATGGGAAAGGGTTCGGGAGGTCTGTTACTGACCTGGAGTCACAATGATTTGAGAGGGGATATAAATAAGGTGAGAAGCCCAGGTTCTTGGTTTCCAGGAATCAGGGTTAAAGATAGCAGGGCACATTGCCTATGAAAGTGATTCATAGAATCACTTCAAGAATTCAGAGAATCATTACATCACTTTGTTCAAAATTAGCTCTATGACACAATAATTTAAAAGCTCTTTTCACTTCTGAAAGTGGTTTTGTATGGCGACCGCATTAGATTCACTAAATATTAGGCGACCACATTAGATTCACTCCTTGCAAGGTGCGTCTTTTGTCCACCCATTTCAGCTGAGGAAATGCCACCCCAGCCAGGCTCCACACTGGAGACCGTCAACTCCCTAACATGCAGAAAGGGTCAGTCTTCACACCAGCCGCATTATGTTCTCAATTTCGCTTTCATTTCTCCACTTCTTTCCCCATCGATGCCAGTCTAGCTGAGGCCACCATCACCTATTCCCCTACCATCACTTATTCCCCTAATTAGGGAATAATCACATAACATAAGTCCTCAGATGTCTCAGGAGGAAACTAAGGGACAGAGAGGTGAAATATTATGTTCCAACAACTAACAGGGTCAAGGTACATTTGTTGGGTGAAGGACTCGATCAGTCAGTGAGAATATTGGTGCGGATAAAAGAAGGTGTGGATGGACCAGTGGAGATTCAGCCCCATCTCCTGAGAAAGCACTCAAGGTTCATGCCCTAACAGTGAGAAATCAGTTGCAGCATCTCTTCTCCTGAAGGCTATGTGCAGGCTCGTGCTCTCTGACCATGCCTGCGTGCTCAGTGCTCTACTAGGAGAGAAGAGAGTCTGGAAGAATCTGGTTAGAACTGAAAAGTCTCTAGAAGTTAAGGAAATGTGTCACAGGACAATCGGTGGTAATAATGGATAATGTTTATTGAGTATCTACTAAGTGCCAGGCACGATTATTCATATACATTTACTTTTTAAAGTTTCACAAGAACTCCCTAAGGTAGAGGTTATTATCATTCCCATTTTGTAAATGGGGAAACTAAGTCACGTGAATGTTGAATAACTTGCCCAAGTGTACCCAGACTAACAAATGACTGAGCTTGGAGCTAATCTAATTTAGATCCGAAGTTCGTGCATATAACCCCTACACTATACTGCTCTCCACAAACATCTCTGTAAACCCCAAAGAAAGAGGCCCTTTGGTTGTGATTTCATCTTGGGAGATGGTCTCTCCTCCCAGGTTTCATGTGAATCTGTGTGATTGTCCTGGATAATCGCAGTTATCATCTACTCTGCAGACAGGGAAACGATTTTCTCCAGGCAGGGATCAGGGCTTCATTCCCTCATTCAACAAATACAAGACGTGTGAAGTCCCTCCTTTCATGGAGTTTGTACACATATTGATAGGAGGAGATATACACTGAGCACTCAGAAAGTGAACAAGATCATTTCAGATAGCGCTAAGCAGTAAGACATGAGCAGGGCCCCGTGATGGGGAGAGACAGCTTATGCCACTCGACCTTTGCTGGTCAGAGGCCTCTGGACAGGACTGTAGGGTAAGAAAAATTGTCCAGAAGCCTATGGGGTAATAGGCGCCGGTCTTGTGAAGTTCTGGGTAAAACTGCATTCTTGGCAATGAGAATCACAGTATGAAGGCCCCAAGTGGAGAGCAAAGCTGGTGTTTCAGGAAAAGAAAGGGGGAAAAAGCCAATGTGGCTGGGATCTGGTAAGAAAGGGTGACAGTTGTAGGAGGAAGGGCAGGAGGGTTAGCAGGGCCAGTGACAGAGGCTGAGAGTGACTTTTAGTTCCAGGTGTGATGGACGTTGTAATACAGGGTTTTAAGCAGGGGTGCGGCACATCCTGAACCAAGCAGTGGTCTCCCTCTGATGCAAGTGGACAGGGTGAAGTACGGAGTGGCCAAGCAAAGCCTCTCAGGACCCAGAGCCCCACAATCATGCCAGCACTCCCTGTCCCTGGTAATCTTCTCTGGGGTCCCGACAGACCCCTAATAAGTCATTGCAACCGTCGAGCTATGTTTCCCCCCCATCTTTAGATTGCTGTTTTTGAAACTTGGTCACTGTGCTTCCTCCTTTCCCAGTGGGTAATTGATTCTTATGTTGACTTACAGATCATAAGGCAGCAGTTTCCTCAGTTAACCACCAGAAGACTCGGGACCCGAGGACAGTCAAAGTAAGCACCCAACAGCCTTTCCACCTGCAGAGTACGCATCTCTGGGTCTCCAGACAGGCCAGGCCCCAGGCTTTTCATCCTGAGCTCTGTCCACAGGCTCTGAGGAAGTTGTGCCTGGAGGGAATGTGGAGGGCCCCTCCCCCAGGACCCCTGAAACAGAGGCCATTTAAAAACCAAAGGCCATGTGGCCCAGCCACTTTAAGGAATCTGATTTTGTGCCAGCCTGCTTTTACGTGTATTTTATAAAATTTTGGCATTGTTTAAAGGATCATTTATGGCTTCCTGAACTAGCTATGGGTTATTTGGACTGTTTTGAGCAAACTCTCTGCTCTAATAGTATTCAGTCGCCCAGAGAAGTAAATCTATACTAATTCCTGCATGGGAGATGGGGCAGAAAGGTCTGGCTACACTGCACACAGGGACACGCTGCTCCCCGTTCATCAGTTTCATTAACCAACCAACCAACCAACCGAGATTTGTTTCCTCCTTTCTGTGTGTCAGACATAAGGTATTAGGCGCTGGGAGCGCAGGCACTTACTAGCTTCTGCCTTCATGGAACATACATTCTGGTGGGAAACACAGACCAAAAAATGATACTGTGACAAAGAGAGCTGCAGGAGAGAATTACAAAAGGGGAGTAGCGAAGGAAGGCTCTGTCTCTCTCTGAGTAGAGCTGGTGGGCTCAATTATACTCCCGCTTCAGCCTCCCGAGTAGCTGCGACTGCAATGCACTACAATGCCCAGCTAGTTTTTCTATTTTTAGTAGAGAGAAGCTCTTGCTCTTACTCAGGCTGGTCTTGAACTCCTCAGCTTAGGTGATCCACCCACCTGGGCCTCCCAAGACTGTAGGATTATAGGTGTGGGCCACCATGCCAGGCCTCTGAGGAGGTGACCTTTAAGACAAGACCTGAGGAACAAAGAATCTGTGTGGATACCTGGTTCCCGGGTGAAGAGTCAGGGAGAGAGGAATCTTTTCCTATACTAGCTCAGGCTTCATTAAAGTATGTTTCAAAAATTGTTGGACATTACTAAGTGTCCCATGAGAAAAGGCAGGTGGCAGGTGGTCATAAATGTTTGGTAAGAACAGAATAGCTACCTTTATTTACTGTAAGACCTCTCCGAACCTTTATTATGCTAATATGCATGGGGACTCCACTAGAGGGTGCCTTACTATGCAACATTTCTATAGGTTTTGACCCTGTTGAGCAGGTCAGCTCTAGTGACCTATAAAACAGTGAAATTAAACAAACAAACAAATATATATATATATGACTTATAAGACTCGTCCCTAAGAGTGTTTCAAAAACATATCCAATCCTGTTACCCTGAGCAACACTCTCACCCTCCCACACCCCAGCTCCTGTCATCCCTGGATAGTACATTCCCATCCTTTAAGGGCGGGTTTGACTTTGGAGCCAAGTTAGGCAAAGAAAATGGGTGATCAAACTGGGAAAACCCTTTTTGGTAAAGTTCTGAAAATAGAGACTAATTTTTGTGTGTGTGGCTTAGAATTTCTTGTACCAGTTCCCAAAGGGACTCCTAGAAAATTTTTGAACAAAGGATATCTTGGAATAAATTCTCAATAATTTTTCAAGGTGACTACTCTGAAAAACTAACCTCATTTATAATTAAAAATGTTCTGGTTATTCATTTAAAAATGAGGTTTCAGCATTGGTAAGACTATAAAGTACAAAAGCCAGGCTCTTCCTTATCTGCTGGTGAGCTCACAGTAGGCAATCAAAAATGTGAGTTAAACAGATGAGTGTATGAATAGAAGGATATTAAAGGAATGGAAATGAATGATTTTTCTTCAGTTCCTAGTCTTTGAGAAATTACTGGTTCCAATACATTATTGCACATTTCTAAGAAGAGTAGAAATAGTGATGACAGTCAAGATAGAACAGAAAGGTTTCCCATCCTTACATAAACTTGCATACAGTTTCCTTTTGTCTCCCTATATGAGAATCTGTTGATCTGTTTTTGGTTTTGGTCTTTCTTCAACATAGAGATGGGCAAATTGGGCCATCTTCTTTAAAAATCTAAAAGCATCTTCTTTAAAAATTCTGTTTAGTCAACTTTGTTGTATCCTCTTATAAGGATCCTTCAAGGTTGATCATACCTTCAACCAGTGGCAATAAGACACTCTGGTCTCCACAATTTGGCCTTATAGAGAAAATTTCTCAGCAAATTTACTTTGACAGAAGAAATTTGGGATGGGGCTAGTGTGAAGAGTGTGTTGATATGCCCTACAGAACTAATAGAAAAACTGAGAAAGGGTCAGAGCAATAACAGCTTTACCGTAGTTGCTAATTACAGAAACACACACTCTGGGTGGGGGTGGGGGGTGCCTGTGGCTCAGTGAGTAGGGCACCGGCCTCATATACTGAAAGTAGCAGGTCAAAATCCAGCCCAGGCCAAACTGCAACAATAACAAAAACAGCTGGGCCTTGTGGCGGGCACCTGTAGTCCCAGCTACTTAGGAGGCTGAGGCAAAAGAATCGACTAAGCCCAAGAGCTGAAGGTTGCTGTCCACAGCACTCTACCAAGGGCGACAGAGTGAGACTCTGTCTCTAAAAAAAAAAAGAGAGAGAGAAAGAAAACACGCACTCTGAAAATTCAGAAGTGGTCTGCTCTGAATATACTGTTATGACTGTCTGAGTCTATGGAGGTTATAGACTTTGCAGAGTTAGGGAGACATGTCATTCATAACTGTCTTCCCGCCTAAAGGTTGCTTCTGGAGCCTCCAGAACCCCGCCCCCTCCCCCACCCAAGGAGCCCCTTTCAGATGGAAAGGCAGTTATGACAGTTGGGAAGTAGAAGGCGAAGTTAGCTCCAATACAAAGAAGAATTTTTGGATAACCACACCTACAAAATGAACTGGGCTGCCTTCGGAGGGCCCGAGTTCTTCATCCCAGAGGGCATTCAGATAGAGGCGAGATGCCCGCTAAGCAGCAATATCACGGAATGGTATCAGGAGTGCAGCGGGCCGGGGAGAGGGAAGGTTACGTGTGCTCACCCCTTTCCTCCCTGTGAAAGCCTTTTTAGTTTGTGTTCTTCTGTGGCTGTCACCATATCCCCATGGGTAGAGAAAAGTAGTTGATATGTGGTGCAGAATTTCTAAAAGGGAAACCCCTGAATTATTTATATTAGTATTGTCGTGGGACTGTGAAAATCTACTCTAGACCTACTAATGGGAATCTCTGGGGGCGGGACCCAGAAGTCTATGTCTTAATATGTTTTGTAAGTGATTCTTCTAATTAGGGAAGTTGGGAATCGCTGACTAAGTGGTTAAAAGTCCTTTGGAGATTCAAATCCTGCCTCTACTACTTACTCACTGGGTGATCTTGGGTGTGTCATTTAAATTCTCGGGTCTTAGTTTCCTCATCTGTAAAATAGGAATAATATTTTATAATTAGTTTTTCCTCATCTGTAAAATAGGAATAATATTTTATAATTAGTTTCAGCTATCTGGGGAGCTTGTGAAATTAAATAAGACATTTTGTGTCGGGCACTCAGCTGACGTGGTTTCAGAATTACCTCTGGTACTGGTTTCAGTGCTGATTCTCAGGCCCCTTTCCCAGATGTTCCTAATTACTAGGGGCCTAGAAATCTGTGTTTTCATTAAACTAAACTCCATAACTGTGTTTATAACACCACCATGCAGTGTTTTTGTTAGCATAGCATTGTGGCTTTGTAGTCAAATAAGATCTATGTTCAAGAACTTGTTCTTACCCTAAATAGCTATGTGACCTTGAGCAAATTGCTTGAGCTTTCTCGCCTCCATTTTTCTCAGCTGTAGAAAAACTGTAATAATCCTCATTTCATAAGGTTATTTTATAACTTATTGAATGTAAAGCAAAGTGCCTGGCACATAGCAAGTGCTCGATAGGTTGCAGCTAAAATCCAAACAAAATGCAGCCTCCATTCTCTCATTAGTCTTAATTGAAAACATTGCTATTATTAAGCCCATTTTGTTTTAATAAAAAGTTCTGGGATTTGTTTTACATCAGTGTCAACTGAAGTGCTAAATTTATCTTTTTAAAAATACGGTTCTTTGAGACTACTATTGATTGATTAAAGAAAACATAGGCCAAATGAATTTTTGTTAGAGGTGCAGTTAGCAATCATAAACACATCCTTCGGCTTGAGTCCCTGCAGGAGGGAGTGTGCTGTGCCCGTGAGATCATTTGGCTAGACATGAAATCAAGAACAAATGGAAAATTTTTCCTCTCTCAGCTTTGTGAAGTATTTGACTTAACATTTTCTGTAGGAGGCAATTTTAGTTATTTTTACCTGCCTGATTGATGGCTGGCAACATAGAACTTTGATTTAATTCTAGATTTCAGAGGTATCGAGCCTTACAAGAAAGTTAACTCTTTTGGCTCCAGGTAGGATGGGCCCAGCCATCCTTGGCCTTGGGCAACATCTCCCCCTACTCAGGAAACCCCACTTAATAATGGTGCATGTGGCTCTCTCTCTCCCTCTCTCTGTGGCCCAGGTACCATTACTATGGCATTGCGGTGAAAGAGAGCTCCCAGTATTACGATGTGATGTATTCCAAGAAAGGAGCTGCCTGGGTGAGCGAGACAGGCAAGAAAGAAGTGAGCAAGCAGACAGTGGCATATTCACCCCGGTCCAAACTTGGAACATTGCTGCCAGAGTTTCCCAATGTCAAAGATCTAAATCTGCCAGCCAGTCTGCCTGAGGAGAAGGTAACCACACCTGAAGTGATTGCTTGGGGTGGGTGGTTTCCTTCTTTACCTCATACTCTGTCTCTGCAAAACACTGAGTTTAAAAATGAAAGCTAGAAATCTAAATGAAGCATGGACTATAATTAATAATAATGTATCGGTATTGGTTTATTAGTTGTGACAAATGTACCATAGTAAAGTAAGGTGTTAACAGTAGGGGTAACTGGACATGAGGTGTATGGTAGCTCCCTGTGTTATCTTTATCATGTTTCCGTAAATCCAACACTATACTAAAATTAAAAAGTTTATCTATCTTTCATCTATCCTGATCTATCTTTCCATCTGTCTATCTCCATGATCGTCCTATGTTGTTACATGGTCTCATTTCACAAGGAAAGAACTATCCCCGTCTGAATTGCCTTTCACAGGATAAAGTCTGTTTTCCCATGTGCTGCAGGGAACTTGTTGAAATCATAGTCCCATAGACAAAGAAGACTTTATAGATATAGTGAATCAGATGATTTTGATCTTAGAGTATTTGGAGCAAGTTACCGAAAAGACAAAGATGTGATCTTTAATTGCATCGATCTTGATGCAGCCCAGGCTCTAACCTGTATCAAGTGTCCACTTAGTCTCCTAGTTTACACTAGGGGCTTGGATGCAGTGGAGAACGAGACATGAATCCTGCTTTCAGGAAGTTTATAGTCAAGGAGATGGACACTTGTATAAGCAAACTCTAGTTTATGTAAGAAGCGTGTCTGTGCTCTGAGATGAAGAAGATGAACTTGTTTCTGTAAAGGACGCTTTAAATCTAAGAAGCAGATAAATATTTTTCCTCAAATTTGCTTTTTTGGTCAACAAACACAAAAACAAACTTCTTGCACCATGGTTTAAAAGTTATTGAATAAATGAAAAAAAAGGTGTTTGTTTGTTTGTTTGGGTTTTTTTTGCTAAATGGAGGGGGGAGATGACATTTTCTTTGCTTTCTTTCCTTGGACATTTCCAAATGTCTTAATGAGGCTTTTGGCAGAAGCACTTCTTATAAATTCACGTCAGATTTTTAACTTTTTAAACTTTTCTGTATCCTAGCCAATGAGAACTTAGTTCAGTACATCCTACTAAATGCTACGTGCCAGGCACTGTGCTAGGTACTGGATACACAAGCATGAATAATATGCCATTTTCATTTTCCTAAGCCCACAGTCTCGGTAGGGGCTGGGGTGGGGTGGAGAATGGAGGTGGAGAGAAAAACCACCATTTTTTTGTGTCATGGGGTGCGTGCTGTGACAGAGAAACACTTAGGTGCTGTATGAGTACAGAGAAGGGAGCCCAGGGTCAGAGAACAAGTGTTAGGTGAATTCCACCCCCCAACCCAGGCCAGGGAATAAAAGACCTAAACCCTAAAATCCCAAGGGCAGCAGCAATGTCTACTAACCTGTGCCTTGTTGTTGGTTCTCCGCCTGCCCCTACAGGTCTCCACCTTTATTATGATGTACAGAACCCACTGTCAGAGAATACTGGACACTGTAATAAGAGCCAACTTTGATGAGGTAGGTCAACAAGGGCTGAGCTGTGACTGCCAGGCATTAAAATGTAATTGATACTAGCTCCCATTTCATGAGCTGCTGCTAGGTGCTCAGCCCCTTGGTAACCTTGGCGCCTGGTAGCTCCCTTACTCTTCACAGGAATCCCATGAAGCAGGTATGATTATTATCCCATTCTACACATCTTAAGTGTGTGTAGCAGCTGCCATGGCCTCCTCCTTGACTTAACTGGGGAACCACCTCCTGCCCTATCTGCACACTGTGAACACCATTTTACCAGCATATCCTTACACCTAGAATCATAGACTCAGAGAAACTAAAGAAAAACTATATATATATAAATATATATATATATTTATAAATATATATATATATATATATATTTTTTTTTTTTTTAATTTAAAACACCCGGCTATTTTTTGTTACAGTTGTCATTGTTGTTTAGCTGGCCCAGGCCGGGTTCTAACCCACCACCCTAAGTGTATGTGGCTGGCACCGTAACCACTGTGCTACGGGCACCAAGCCAAAACTTTTTATATTTTGGATTTAATCTTTCCCTGAGACTCATTCACTTGGTTGTATTTGGAGTTGGCTATCCTTTATTCTCAAGGTCTGGTCCATATTTTCATCCAATCCCACCAGCAGGGCCATATTTAAATCCAAACAATGTAAGAAGTCCATTTCATTTTTATTTGCAGGTAAGGAAGGGAGAGGAGACAATGAGAAAGGATTGAAACCCAATAACCAATAATACAGTTATAAAACTTTATCATTTTTTGACGAAAAGATAATATAGCCTCTCAAAGGGCTATAAAAATCCAATAGTTATTGGTGGAAAAGATCTTGCAGATTCCTTTCGTATGTGTTGGGGGTGGTGGTACTGTTGAAGGTGGAAGGGTATAAAAATGATGTGTGATACAAAATGTTCCTCTCCCATGTTCTTCTGCCTGCCCCCCACTGTGTCTTACACCAGCCATGTTTACTGAGCATTTACACTGCCCTTGGCTCTTAGACACAGCTCCAAAGGGACGGCAGTGTGCTGGTAAAGAAGCACCATTCTTCCTTCTGCTGACCTTTATCCTCTAGATTTCTAAAATATCCTGTAAAGTCTCCCAAATTACTTGAGCAAGCACTTCAGTGGATTTTTTTTTTCCTCTCAAACCGTGGGAATATCTTACATTCGAAAGATCACTGAGATCAGGGCAAATAGTGATTCATGACTAGAGGAGATACTCTCTGCTGTAACAAATAACTCTCCAAATCTTAACACACTAGAAGTTTCTTTCTCACTCATGTGTCTCAATCTAACGTGGTTGTTCTTGGTTGGAAAGCTGGTTGCTGGGGATGGTTTAGGGACCTAGGCTCCTTCCACTCTGGCTACACCCTTCCCTAGAGCCTTGGAGTCCTCTTTGTTCAGCTGATAGTGGGGCAATAAAGCTACAAGGAAGGCCTACCCCTCATTAGCTTTGTCGGCCCAGAAAGAGAACACATCACTTTTACCCATATTCCACTGGCAAGAGCTGGAATCATGGCCCCACACTGATGCAGCAGCAGCTGGGGAGTGTGGTCCCTCACTGGGCAGCGGCTCACACACACTGCTGTAGAAGAGAAGCTCAATTTCAGGAGGGATGGCTGTCGGTCTCTCTACCATGATGACTAACAACAAAACTAGTGGCAGTCCTTCCTTCTGTTCATGCTTTATTTATCTCAGAACTCACCCATCATTTCATTTCACTTAATTCCATTCACTGAATTCCAACACTTTTTGGCCACCTAATGGTACCATTGGAGAAACGAGTAAGACACAGTCTGGAGCTGGGGAGAGGTCGGCAAGCCAGCAACTGGGATGTAGAATATATGGTGAGAGAGCCAGACACTCAGTGAGGGGCAGAGGCCCCCTGGGAGGAGTGCCAGACTTGGGGTCAAGACCCGCCTTCCGTGCCAGTTCTTCATCTTAGAAAGGAAGGTAAAAAGTATCATTCCCACCTATCTAATTTGCAGGATTACTAGAAGGAGGAGATAACACTGTAAAAGCTGTAAAAGCTCTTTGTGGACTGTAAAAGATCATACTAATTCTTCTCTTATCAGACACATAACCAAAAAGTTAAGAGACTTGCCCCAGGTCACCAGCTGGTTGACAGGCCAAACTACTTCCTTTAGTCACCTGACACTTTTAGTCCAATGTTCTCTCTTTCTGCTCCACTGGCAGGACTATTTGGTGGCTGTTTTGAAGATGAACCTAGATCATTCCACCCAACCCCAAAAGAAAGATGCACAGCTTTCAGCTGAGACAAGTCATTGGTAAATGGATGCTGGATGTATCCGGTACACCTTGACTTGGTTGGTAGTCTGCTTCGGCTCACATCTGAGTTGCCACTTTTGAGCTTTACGCTCTTCGCCCTCCTTCCTTTCTCACCTGGTTCTCACCTGGACACTAAATGGCCTAGCATGCAGAAAGTGGGAAGGGAGTTCAAAACTGGATAATGAAAAAGCTTCATAGGAAACTGAGAACTGATCAGGGTTCCCTGCGCAGCTTGAACAGCCTTTAAACTGACAGATGCCTGCTAAAGACACTGATTTTTCCACAGATTTGTTTTAACCTACACAACAGCTGATCTCTTCCAGACTTTGCTAGAAATTGACTGCTCATATAAAAGCCGGGTAGGGCCGCGTGCAAGCAAAGCTGAGTAAGGCAAATGAATTCAGATTCTACCAACTCAGGAATCTACTGGGCAGAGTTTCTTACTCTGAGTTGGAAGAACAGGCAGGGAGGTCCAGGACCTGACCTGAGCTGATGCCCAGGGATGAGTTGGAATCAGGGCATGGTGGAGGGTCCTCCGGAGGGCAAGCACTTTGTCCAAGAGGTGCAGCCATCTCCAGGCCCAGGCCAGGGCAATAGTCAGCCACCAGGTGTCTCAATGACACTTTGACAGATGGGCAGAGCCACTGCAAGGATCTTGGCTGGGTGACACTCAAAAACTTAGCCAGGAGTGTCTCAAACATTTAGGGCAGTGTACTGATTTCTTAAGCCTAGTGATTCTAGAACCTCCATGATATGATGAAGATGATGATAATAATAATAATAATAATAATAGTAGTAAGCCAGGTGCAGTGGGTCACGCCTGTAATCCTAGCACTCTGGGAGGCTGAGGTGGATGGATTACCTGAGCTCATGGGTTCAAGACCAGCCTGAGCAAGAGCGAGACTCCCTCTCTAAAAAAAGCTGTGCATTGTGCTGGGCACCTGTAGTCCCTGCTACTCAGGAGGCTGAGATAAGAGAACAGATTGAGCCCAGGAGTCTGAGGTTGCTGTGAGCTATGTGCCATGGCACTGAACTGGGGATGAGAAAGTAAGACTCTGTCTCAAATAATAATAATAATGATAATAGCAGCTAACCTTTACTAAGCATCTATCATGTGCCAAGCACTGTAACAAGTACTTTTTAGGAATCTACAAAAACCTACGCATTAAATACTACTTTTATTCCCATTGGAAGAAGCCCAATTATCATGTGAAGAACAAGACTGATGTGTCATGTTTACATGGATGGAGCTGGAACATATTCTTCTTAGTAAAGTATCTCAAGAATGGAAGAAAAAGTATCCAATGTATTCAGCCCTACTATGAAACTAATTTATAGCTTCATATGAAAGCTATAACCCAGTTATAACCTAAGAATATGGGGAAGGGGGAGAGGGAGGGGAGGGAGGGGGAGGATGGGCGGAGGGTGGGTGATTGGTGGGATTACACCTATGGTGCATCTTACAGGGGTACAGGTGAAACTTAGTAAATGGAGAATATAATTGTCTTAATATAATAACTAAGAAAATGCCAGGAAGGCTATGTTAACCAGTGTGATGAAAATGTGTCAAACTGTTTATAAAACCAGTGTATGGTGCCCCATGATTGCATTAATGTACACAGCTATGATTTAATATTAATAAAAAAAAAAAGACTGATTGTGGAGGGGCTGAGGCACATAGGCTCTCTCTCATCCATTCCCTAATTGGCTATCTGGCTTTGGGAAATGAATGTCTCTGCAAATGAGAAAAATGATTCTCGGCTGTAGTACTAGTATGAGTATTAAATGAGAGTACCTTTGCAAAGTACCTGGCATATGGTAGGCACTCAATAATGAAAGCCCATGGTGGTAATAATGCCAGCTCCAAAGTATTAGACTAGAAGGACTATATTATCTCCCATGTTGTATCAGGACTGACTTGGGGAACCAGGGATGTGAGCGATGCTGCATAGGGGGTTCCAGAGGGCTCCTCTGGGGGGGAAAGAAAGATGCATAGTCCATCTCCTCGACTGAAGTCCAGATAGCATGAATGCCATTATATATCGAGTTAAGGGACCTCTGCTGTTACCCTCCACATCCCTTACATTTTCCCACCCTCCACCCCCATTCTGCTCTCCCCACCTCCTACTCACAGACACACTAGAAGGTACAGGGGTATCTTTGCACATTCACCCTGCTGTCTGTTCCGTAGCAACATGGCTCAATTTCCTGCTCTCCTCCTGGTAATGATGATAATTGCACTTTTGAGCGCCTACTCTGTTCTGTTCTGTGCTTGTGTTGTGGGGATAAAAAGAAAACGTCACACACTCCATGTACCCACATAGCTTACTGCACAGATCGCACCAACTGGCCAAGGATCTTTGGGAAATGGAAGAATTTGGGTATGGAAAGGTCCGTGTACTTTACCCAGGTTTAGGCACAAAAATTTGAACCAGGGGAATTTTGTGCATGGCAGTTGAATGACTCCTTTCAGCCACACTCCTTTTACCTGCAACTCCCTTCCTTCCCAGAACAACCAGAGGCCCCTGAGATATCAGTGGGCTGAAAGGATAATGAGCACTAGTGCTCTGAACTTTTCACAAACAATGGCCCACCTGCCCTTCTTGAAACACTTCCCAGACCACAGTAAGCTTTGCCGGAGCTGATGGACTCATGTATGGGTTAACGTGCTGGTTCTCTTCCGGGCAAGGAGGCCCCAGGTGGCATGCTGCACACGGGCAGGGGACAGACTCAGGGCCGGAGGAACTCCAGGGCCTCTTATAGCATGCCAGGCTGGGATGGCTGCAGGGGAAGGAGACAGCACCATAGCCTGGGTCGGCCTTGGTGGAGTCCCAAAGCTCTGCCCTGTGTAACCTTATGGTTCTTCTCTCTGTGGGTCAATACAGGTTCAAAGTTTTCTTCTGCACTTTTGGCAAGGAATGCCACCCCACATGCTGCCCGTGCTGGGCTCCTCCACGGTGGTGAACATCGTCGGCGTGTGTGACTCCATCCTCTACAAAGCTATCTCCGGGGTGCTGATGCCCACAGTGCTGCAGGCTTTACCTGACAGGTGGGCACACTTGTTCTTGTCTCCCCTCATGGCCGGTCCTCACCATAGACGGTTCATGCTTCTCTTTCATTGATTATAATCATGCACTGTCTAGGGGGCCTGCCTTGTAAAGACAGTTAATATTGGACTTTCAAATATTAAAGTTTATTTATATTTTTGAATATAAATAAGGTTTTAATACCTTGAACCATTCATGTGGTTCAGAATTCTGAAGGTATCATATTTGGTATATAATGAAAAGTATCCCCCCCAAAAACACTCTTGTTCCCCACCTACCCCAGTCCTCTCACAAGAGTATCAAATATGATCATTTTCTGGGGGGTCCATCCAGATCTGCTATGCACACCTAATCAATGAATATAACATGCTCTTTTTCTCTTTCTTTCTGGAACAATGATATACTGTATATATTGTTCTTGTGCTTTGCTCTAAAAGAAAACAACTTAATCTTAGAGTTTATCTTGGATCGCTTCCACACCCTTCCAGATGCTCCCTCCCACACTCCACGCTGCCTTCTGCCCAGTGGGGCAGAGGGTGGGGTACGTGGCAGCATGGGCCTCCTCACAGGGCTTCTCTCAGGGAGGAAGGGAGGAGAGTAAAGTCAGGAGATTGATTCTGTGGCCCGCTCCCTGTGAAGCTGCCTGGGTCTCAGGGCTTAGGGCTCTGCTTCCTTCCTGGCAGACTTTCTATTTCCGGTTGTCCTTTGGGCACAGGGTAGAAGAAAGCCCACTGCTTCAAGCCTCAGGTTGCAGCATTCTCCCTTTGTAACTTCTCACCTATAAAAAACCTCTCCCACCTTGAGTGGCATCCGTCTCCTCTGGGAACTGTTACAGGGAGCAGTCACATTACTCTATAAAGAATTTCATCTATTTTTTTAATGTTTTGTAGATTGTATTTACCTTTTATTTTATTTATTTATTCATTCATTATTTTATTTTTGTTTGTTTTTTTTTAATTCTTATCTTATTTCATTTTTTGAGACAGTCTTACTCTATCGCCCTGGGTAGAGTGCCAGGGCATCATCATAGCTCACAGCAACCTCAAACTCCTGAGCTTGAACGATTCTCTTGCCTCAGCCTCACAAGTAGCTGGGACTACAGCACCTGTCACGGTGCCTATCTAGTTTTTCTGTTTTTATTAGACATGGGGTCTCATTCTTGCTCAGGCTGGTCTTAAACTCCTGAGCTCAAGCAATCCACCTTCCTGGGCCTCCCAGAGCGCTAGGATTACAGGTGTGAGCCACTGCGCCTGGTCTTAAATTTTTTTTTTTTTTTTTTGTAGAGACAGAGTCTCACTTTATGGCCCTTGGTAGAGAGCCGTGGCCTCACACAGCTCACAGCAACCTCCAACTCCTGGGCTTAAGCGATTCTCCTGCTTCAGCCTCCCGAGCAGCTGGGACTACAGGCACTCGCCACAATGCCCGGCTATTTTTTGGTTGCAGTTTGGCCGGGGCTGGGTTTGAACCCGCCACCCTCGGTATATGGGGCCGGCACCCTACTGACTGAGCCACAGGCGCCGCCCTGGTCTTAAATTTTTAAAATTCATATTTTCTTACTATCCTTTTAATATATGTAGGATCTGTAATGTTGCCCCCTTTTTCATTCTTGGTGTGGGTAATTCATGTCTTCTTTTCCTTTCTCTTGGTCAGTGTGCCTAGAAATTTATCATTGTTATTGATGTTCTCAAAAAAAAAAAAAAAAACAGCTCTTGGTTTCTTGATTTCTCTGGTGTTTTTTAAAATTTATTTTATTTTGGAATGTTATGGACATACAACAATTTTGGTTACATGCATTACTTTTGTATAGTTTGAGTCGAGGTTATAATTATATCCATTCACAGGTAGTGTGGATTGTACCCATTAAGTGTGAATTTACTCATCCCCAGCTCCCCCCAACCTGTTTGATTTCCATTGAATTTTACTACCATATTTACACATGTGTGTTGATCATTTAGTTCCTAATTTAAAAGTGAGCATACATGGTATTTGTTTTTCCATTTCTGTGATACTGGAGACCACCCTTCTAAGCAAAGTATCTGGTTTCTTACTGTTTTTCTGTTTTCAACTTTATCAATTTATGTTTTTATCTTGTCTTTTTTTTGTGTGTGTGCTTTCTCTGGGTTTATTTTGCTCTTTAGTCTCTTTTCATTTTTATTTCTTTACTTTTTTTAGACAAGGTCTCACTCTGTTGCCTGGGTTAGAGTAGTTTACTACAACCTCAAACTCCTGGGCTCAAGTGATACTTCTCCCTCAGCCTCCCAAGTAGCTGGGACTACAGGAATGTGCCACCGTGCCAGCTAATTCTTTATTTTTTTTGTAGAGACAAAGTCTTTCTGTGTTGCTCCTGACCTTAGGTGATCCTTCCACCTTGGCCTCCAAAAGTGCTAGGATTATAGGCATGAGCCACTGTGACTGGCCTTGTTTAAATGAAACTTTCAATCATTAATTATGTATATTTTTACTCTTCTAATAAAAACATTTAATGTTATAAATTTTCTTCTAATCACTGCTTAGCTGCATTTCACAAATTTTGGTATGTTGTATTTTCACTTTAATTCAATTAAAATATTTTCTTCTTTTCCCTATAACTTACTTTTTAGTCCATGAGTTATTTAGAAGCAAACTATTTCATTTCCAAACATTTGGGGATTTTAAAGATATCTTTCTATTAATACGTTCTATTTTCATTCTCTTGTGATCAAATTACACACACTGTATTGTAACCATTTTTTAAAATTAGTTGAGACTTGTTTTACACTCTAAAATATGGCCTATGTTGGTGAATGTTCTATGTGAACTTGAAAAGGCCATATATTCTGATACTATTAGGTTAAGTGTTCTATAAATGTCAATTTTGGTCAAGTTAATTAATAGTGCTATTTAGATTTTCTTTGTCTCTACTGATTTAGAGAGGAATGTAGGCCTCTCTAACTGTAATTACAAATTTATGTATTTCTATCCATTTCTCTTCATGTATTTTGAAGCTTATTTTAAAACTGTTGTTAAGTACATACAAATTAGAATTGTTACGTCTTTTGGTGAACTGACTTCTTTTCATAATGTGATGTCTTTTTTTTTAATCCCTGATAACATTTCTTATTTAGAAGTTTACTTTTTCTTGTAGTAATATAGCTATGGCAAGTGGTTTTTTTAATTAATGTTTGCATCTTTTCTCTACCCTGTTACTCTGTCTTAATGTTTGAAGTAGATTTCTTATAGCCAACAGAATGAGGTGTTTCAGACCTTTATCTTTAATGTAATTAATTGTATGGTTGGATTAAAATCTTCTATATTGCTACCTTTTTTCCTTTTTTTGTGCCTGGTTTTGAGATAATTATTTTTTATCATTTGATTTAGCTTCACAATTGGCTTGTTTTTTAATACCTCTTTTTAAAAAAAAAATTTAGTGCGGCGGCGCCTGTGGCTCAAAAAAAAAATTTAGTAGTTGCTTTGGGCTTATATGTCTTTTAATTATATCAGACCTTCAAATAATATCATACTGCTTCACAAGAATCTTATCACGGTATACTCTCAGTTTGTGCTACTGTCATACATTTTGTTTTTATATGTGCTATAAACTCACAAAATATTGTAGCTATTTTTGCTTTAGACAATTATCTTTTCAAAATGAGCAAATATATAGAAAACAGTCTTTTATATCTACCTTCATTTTAATGATCCTTGATCTTCATTTCCTTGTGTAAATCTGACTTTCTGTGTAATATCATTTTCCTCTGCCTGTAAAATTTTCTGTAACATTTCTTGTATTGCTGATCTGGTGGTAATGAATTATTTCAGTTTGTTTGAAAAAGTGTTTCTCCATTTTGAAAGACACTTTCATTGGGTATGGTATTCTGAATTGACAAGCTTCTGTTTTATTTCGTTTTTAGCACTCGAAACATCTCCCTGTTTCTGTCTTGAGTGTTTGTCCTTGGTACATCTTTGCTCCTCCGTATGCAGCATGCCAGTTCTCCTTAGCTGCCTTCCGATTTCTACTCTCTGTGGTTTTCAGCTATTTGACTATGATGTATCTGTTTTGTTCTGTTTGAATCCTGCTTGGGGTTTCCTGAGCTTGGATCTATGTTTTGGTATATTTCATTAGTTTTGGGAAATTCCCAGACATTGCTCTGTTTTCTCTCCTCTTTCTTCTTCTGGTATTTCAGTAGCAAGTATGTTAGACCACTTGATATTGTTGCGCAATTCTTGGATTCTGCTCTGCTTTTTTTCTGCACTCATTTTCTTGCCCTTGTGTTTTGGGTTGGGTGATTTTTATGGACCTAGCTCCAGGTTCACTGATTTCCTTGTGTATGTCAGTGCTGCTAATGAGACTGTCAAAAACATTCTTCATCTCTGTCACCATATTTTGCTTTTATTTTCATTTTTAACATTTCTTCTTTTAAAAAAATTTGTGTTTTTATGAAATTCCTCATCTATTTGTGCTTATTGTTTACCTTTTCTGTAAAAGCATTTGACATATTTATCATAGCTATTTTAAATTCCCTATTTGATAGTCTGGTTGTGTTCATTGCTTTATCTCTTGACAGTATATTCTTTTTCTTGATTTTATCTTACAAGTTTTAATCGACTGCCAAATAGTGTGGAGAACAGTAGAGACCGAGGTAATAGTAGAGACTGGGCATGTCTCTTCTCTGGGCTCTGAATGTGAGGAGTTGAGGCAGTCCTTTCTATCCAGGCATTTATTGGGTTTGGGTTTTGTTGTGATAATTACCTTCAGTGTGCCACCAGATTCAAATTCTTCTGGGTACTCTGTGGTTAGGCTGGAAGTTTGTTGTTTTTTTCCTCAATATTCCTGCTCCACCTTCATCTTCAGGCTTTCCCTAACCACCTCTGTTGCAGTTGCTTGAGACTTAGTGTTTGTTAGCCTGTTTGGAGCTGGAAGTGGGGAGCCTTTCTCTTTTATTCTGACTCAGTGTCAGTCTTATGGAAGCCTTGTGGTTTTGGATCTCAGAATAGGACATTCTCAGTGTTCCTGTCCTATCCAGAGATAAATCTCCAGTGGTCTGAGCCATGATGGTTTTTAGGGTTAGGGAGCTTTTTCTTTTCATGTTTCCCCCACCTACAGTGTGTCTTCCCTACTCCCTGGGGTCAACAGTGTCTTCTGCCTTTCCTTGGTCACTTGAAGCTTTCGTTCCTGAAGGGAGAAAGGTCCAGGGTAGCTTAGTGCTTTCTCTGCAGCAATGACTGTGCCCCTCCTCCACACTCCACACACACGTGTCTGAGAAGGGCTCCCTCTGTTCCCTGCTCTTAGTAGGAGCACCTGGTGAGGTCTGCCAGAACAGCTTGTGAGCAGATGTGAACCTCCTTGGTATTTGTGGCTCTCAGAGTTCAGTATTCTCATGCTGGTTCACACTTGGGCTTCAGCAATTTGTCAAAAATGTTAGCAGAATTCCTTTTACCCACTTTACCCACTTGTGGGACGTCCTGCTTTGTTCTTCCACTGCAGGTGAGCCAGTCCCCAAGACACGCTCACTTTGGAGGAGCTTGTCTTCCCATAAAGCCCTGGCTAACTGGTTGTGACCTCAGCTCTCTGATGGTTTTAAGAAAAGTTATGATTTTGTAGATGATCTGGCTTTTTCTCGTTACGGTATGAGTGCTGCTGTTCTCAACTTTCCACATTCTCAGCGGAACATAAACACACCCATTATAGGCTGACAAAAGTTACCTCTAGGGGGATCATGAACAAATTGTAGTGTCTTGTTTTTCTGCATTATTCAAGTGTTCTATATTAACACTGATTTCAATTTTTTTTTTTTTTTTTTTTTTTTATTTTTGGCCGGGGCTGGGCTTGAACCCGCCACCTCCGGCATATGGGACCGGCGCCCTACCCGTTGAGCCACAGGCGCCACCCCTGATTTCAATTTTTATAATCATATGTATATATGTATACCTATCCTGTACATGTACATCTCCTGTATGTGCTACACCTAGGATCCATGTAGGCTTTGAATTATTAAATTATTTCTGTGCGTTGATCTCAATTTCTACCTATATTTTGTACCAAGAAGGAACCTCCTAAGGAATCAACATACCTTTATAAGAAAGCTTCACATTCGTCTATTTATTATAGGTGTTAAACACACATGCACACACATGCAGCATTTGTAGTTTATTATAAGGCGGTTTGTGGGGTACAAATGAAATGCTAACCCCCGCCTTCCTGTCTATAAGTAACTTCTTTTTTACAAACATGGAAGTTGAACTTAAAGGCTGAAATGACCTGTCTACCTTCACCTACAAATAAATGAAACAGCCAGGACTCAAATATTCATTCACTCACACATTCGTTCATTAAACAAGTGTTTATTGATTGGTACCATGTGCTAGGCCCTGTGCCAGGCCTGGAATACAGCACTAAATAAGGTAAACATGCTCCATGTCCTCATTGAATGTCTGCCAGATGAGAAGTTTTTTTAAAAATTGCATGTTAAATAATTGCCACTGTGATCTTTGGCTTACAAATCCAGTGCCCTTTCCTTTAAAGCATGAAGACAAAGCTAGTCAAAAGCCAGCTCCGTTTGATGCTGACTTTTTGTAGTTTTCTATGGGACTATTCATTCATCCCTCCAACTTGTTTGAGTCCCTTCTGTGTTCCGGGCTCTGTGGAACGCTCAGGTGTGACAAGCATTGGCTCTAGAAGTTCTCACTCATGACCCCGGACAGGCCCAGGCAGAGGCACAGTTCCCCATTCACTAGTTCAGACACACACCTTCTTTCCAACTCAGAAAAGCATATTGAACTTCCTGGGGGGCTGGAGGGGTAAGTGATGCTATTACAGAGACAGTCAAGGATCATATGCCCTCATTTATAGGGACAGGAAATCATCCTCAAACTTGGGTTTTTTACCTCTTCCACATAACCTTGGTGTAGTGGTTATTAATATCCATTGGTTTAGCTAAAGATAAGAAAGTGCATGTGCATGCGTGCTCTGTGTGTGTGTGTGTGTGTGTGTGTGTGGTGTGGGCAGGGAGGATAAGAAGTCAAAGAAACACAGAAGGCTGAGGGCCAAGCCTGAGATGCTAATGGAATGGCAACACCCCTAACAGGGGAGCCAGAGAAGCCTCTGGAGACGGGAGGGCAGGTGTGTGGAGGTGCACTGTGTGGGCACTGTCTGCAAAGTGTCGTAGGATAATGGGGAGGGGTCAGACAGACCTGAGCTTGAGTCTGGGCTCTGCCACTTGCCGCACATCCTTGGACAAGTCAAATACCTTCTCAGAGCCTTGGTTTCTCATCTCTCTGGTTCTCCCTCTCGAACAACTGTACCTACTTCACAGGGCCGAGGTGAGAACTAAATAAAGTATGTGTGAAGTGTTTCGTTCTTGGCACATCGTACTCATTAAAAGGTACCTGCTATCAGCACCACTGTGGCTATTGTAACATCTCTGCTGGCAGTTGTTCAGGGAGAGCCAAGTGTCAGCCAAAATGTAGCAGGAGGGCTGAAACTGGAGCTGTAGATGTGGGAGCCATCCGCATAAAAGGGAGGAAAAGTATGTCACTAAAAGTACAAGACAGATGCTTATGTCCCAGCCTAGGGAAGGAGATGGAGGAGGAAGGAGAGCTGAGGAAGAGGTCAGGCTGCAGGTGTACACTCACGGAGGATGTTACGTCAAGAAGCCAGGTGACAGCAGCATCAGGTGCTGCAGGAGGTGGAGCCAGCTGGGCGTAGGGCGGTAGACCAGGTGATCAGTAGGGCAGCAGCCATTGGGGGCAAGAGCTTCCAGGCAGCGGCACAAGTGCAGAAGTGGGCAAGGAGGCCTGGCACAGTGGCTCATGCCTGTAATCCCAGAACTCTGGGAGGTAGAGATGGATTGCCTGAGCTCAAGGATTTAGTTCAAGACCAGCCTGAGCGAGAGTAAGATCCCGATCTCTACTAAAAATAGAAAAACTAGCTGGGTGTTTTATCAGGCACCTGTAGTCCTAGCTACCTGGGAGGCTGAGGCAAGAGAATCACTTGAGCCTAAGGGTTTGAGGTTGCTGTGAGCTATGACACTGGGCACTCTACCTAGCATAACACAGTGAGACTCTTCTCTCAAAAAAAAAATAAAAAATAGGCAAAGGCCTGGAATGTTGGAGAAACAGGCAGGAGGCTGGTTCTGTGGGAATGGATAAGGCAGGGGGGCAAGAAGAAGGCCCCGAGGACAGAGATGAGTGGGGCCTTGTAGGGAAAACAGCTGAGGCCTGTCCATCTAGGAGTGGGAACCATTCATTCTTTCATTTCACTTAGCAAACATGTCTGGTGCTATGCTAGGTGCAGAGGATACAGTGATAAGCGAAGCAGACACAGGCTCTGCCCTGTGTGTGGAGGAGAAACACATACATAGTCTGATAAGCTAGCACACGTACGTAGTCACTCAAGTTAGTACATGATTACAAACTGTCACAACCACAGGGCCTTTCAAGAGGAATAATCAGGGGTACTGACCTAGTTTAGGGGGCTTCAGGAAAGGTTTTCCTAGGGAAGTGACACCTGGTCTGAGACCAAATGGATGAGGAGGAGTTGAGCAGGTGTGCAGGGAAGAAATGCTCTAGAATTAAAAAGATTTAAGAAAGGGAATAAGGCAATGCTAAATCCTTCATGCAATATGTGGGCCTGGTTTGGATTCCGATTCAAAGAAACTAAATGTATCTTTGAGAGAAATATAAGGGAAAATGGAAAATTGTAGCCAAATGTGCCTTTATTTACAAAATATTTATTATAAAATTTTACAAAATACAAAATATTCTCTACATGTCAATTCTCTACATGTCTCTCTACACACACACACACACACACACACACACACATTTACAGTCTTTTCTCCCACTCACGGCGAGCATGCTCCAAGGTATCTGTTGTTATAATTTTTCCTATGTTTGAGGACTTTTAGAACAACCTATAGAGAAATTTGGATGCAGACTGAACTTCAGATGCTATTAAGGAATTACTGTTCATTCTATTAGGTATATTAATGGCAGGGAGGTTTTAAATGGGCATGCATGTAGAACATATGTATTTAAACCTCGTCAGTTAGAAATGCACGTTGAAGGCAGCACCTGTGACTCAGTGAGTAGGGCGCTGGCCCCATATATCGAGAGTGGTGGGTTTGAACCCGGCCTTGGCCAAACTGCAACAAAAAAATAGCTGGGCATTGTGGTGGGCACTTGTAGTCTCAGCTATTTGGGAGGGTGAGGTAAGAGAATCATCTAAGCCCAAGAGCTGGAGGTTGCTGTGAGCTGTGACACCACAGCACTCTACTGAGGGCAACAAAGGTGAGACACTGTCTATAAAATAAATAAATAAATAAATGCACGTTGAATTTTTTGACATCTTAGATTTGCTTAAAACCCTCCAGAAAAGAAATAAATTAAACGTAATAAATTAAACCAGCAAGGATGTTGCTCATGGTTGAAGCTGGGTCATGGGTACTGGACAGTTTATTATGCTATTCTGTATATCTTGGGGTATGTTTGACATTTCTAGTAATAAGAAAGTTAAAACTTTGTGAAAAGTAGTGTTTACACTGAAATAGATAATGTGAGAGAAGAACCAGGTCAGAAGGGGAAATCAGTCTGGACACGTCAGGTTTGAGGTGCCTTTGGGATTTCCAAATGGAGGGTCGTGTGCAGTCGGCCTGGGGTCCTGTAGACCTCTGTGCTGGAGATACTATGTGTAAACATGAGTGTAGATGGTGACTGAAGCTTCGGGCCTGGGGTAATTACTTGGGGGGAGGAACAAACCTTTCTGAGAAGACGGCCCAGGACTAGGCTAGAACTGGAAGCTATGATGCCAGGTCGAGGCCAGGAACTTCATGGCTAAAGAGGAGCAGCCATGAGAAATAGGGGCCAAGAAGAACCGGCCAAGGAGGGTGAATGACTGCAACTGCAGGGCGTGCGTAACCGGGTCAAGTGCTGCCAGGATTCAAACAAGACGCGCCCACTGCGATTGGTGTCTTGGTTGAGGCTGCTGCTGCTGAGGCTGAGGTCAGGAGCCAGTGGAGGAGAGAAAAGAGGTGAAAAAGAGGAAAGCAGGGGTCTGGATGACCTTTGAAGAAATGTGTCTGTGATGTGGAAGGCAGAGGGGTGGCAGCTTGAACAGACGGCGTGGAGGAAATCAGGGTTTTAGTTTTGAGCTTATAAGGTGAGACATACTTCAGTGCATCAAAATGAAGAGAAGAATGACCCAGGAGAAAGGGAAACACCTACTGTACAGGGGAAGGGACGGGCAGTAGTGTAAGCTTCTTGAGAAGGCAAGAGGGGTTAAGATGGGGGACAAGAGATGGGCTCGCTCCTTGATTCCATGAGGAAGGGCGAGGAGCCGGTCCATGCAGGGAGTGGAACGTTGATGAAGTTCTTCCCGTGTGGTTGGTCTCCCCTGAGAAGGAGGCAGCAACGGCCCCTGCTGCTGGGGACTGGGGAGCAGGGAATTGGAAGAGGCTGGACTGAAGTCATGAAAAAGTTAACAGTGTGTGACTAGAGGCATATGGGACTGCCCAGCAGGGTGGCAGTTGGTGATCGTGCATAGTCTGACAGGAGAGATGAATGACAAGCCAGGCAGGGTGGGTGGTGGTGGTGGAAGGTGAGGACTATGTGGATGGCACCACCAGGGAGGTCGCCACATCTGCCACCACCAAGAAGGATCTCACGGAGGAAAGCAGACCAAAGCTAGGAGCAGATTTCTTTGAGAGCCTGAAACGGTGCTCAAGGTGCTCTCAACACCAAAGTCCCATCTCATATTGCAAGCTACCGCCCCCCTCCAGCCCCTTCCGGCCTCCTATCCTAAAATGGCCCTCAACTCTCCCAGTCTAATATGGTGTCAAGGCCCACATCAGGCTTGTTTGCCAATTTAAAACTCTGCTACCTCTTCCCAGCTCCCACCGCATGGCGGGCAGCTCAGCAAGCAGGGTGGGGAGGCGGGCAGCTGTGTTGCAGATGGGGTTCCCACCTGGCTGGGGGCTCAGACAAGATTGTCTTCACCCTCACACCAGGCTCTTTGCAAGCACAAAGGAGCGTGTTTTGCCTGCAGAAAGAGTTCTAGACGCTGCCAAGCCTTACTGCCGGCTCTGCCCCACAACTGTGTGTCACCGACCAGCTTTGGCACCAGAACACATCCTAGTCCTGCCTTTCCCAGACCCTCCAGCTTTCCACAGGGCTTGGCCTGCTGACCCTGTCTCTTTGCTGTTACGAGTGGCACCTGTTGGCAGCCGTCAAAACATGATTAGGGGAAAGAACACCTTCTGGGGGCCTATGGGAGAACTGAGCGACACTCGAGGCACTTAAAATGCATCATTTCCCCTTCTAGCTTAACTCAGGTGATTCGGAAGTTTGCCAAGCAGCTGGATGAGTGGCTAAAAGTAGCTCTCCATGACCTCCCAGAAAACTTGCGAAACATCAAGTTCGAATGTAAGTATTAATTGCAGAGCAGAACAAAAGGGAGCATGACATTTTAGTGCCAAACATTTTGCATAGGTTGTTAATTACAATACCAGCAGTGTCTGTTTACTTTTGCCTACAACACATCAGGTATTATGCTAAGTACTTTACACACACATGTATAAATTTATGTAATCCCCACAAAATGTTATCATGGGTGGCAAACTTCTCCCTTTACTGAATGGGACGAGACTTAGGTAGAAAGAATTTGCTCCCAGGTCCATCTGTCTGCCTGACGCCTGCTTCTGCCCGTCATGCCATACTCCTTATCTCATTTAATCCTCACAGATGAGTCTCTGAGAGGCAAAGAACTTCCCCAAGGTCACACAGCTGGTAAGCAGGGCCTAGGAACCAAACTCTCAAAGCTTGAGATTTCCTTGAAGCTCCTGCCCACAAAATGGTGGTCGCAAGAAACAGAAAACAGCTTAAGGATTTCACATATTCTCTGCCTAGTTAGAAAGCCAAATTAATATTTCTCATTTCTCTGCTGAGCATCACCACTCATTCCCCAGCATTAGTTTTGCCAGAAAAAACTGGTCTTGTTTTTCTGTTTCGATGTGTCTGTCACTTGTAGGAAGATTCACATAGAGTTTATTTCTTGCTGTTCAACAAAGATGAAATTATTCTAAGCAAAACAAAGTTTTAAAATATATATTTTGTAAAGTCCCATTTGAATACAACAGCTTGCCATTCTTGCCTGAAATAAATGCCAACAAGGAAAATGAAGGCGATCAAATTACCCTCTCTCCACAGGCGAAGGGAGCCCTTTCAGACTTGCTTTGAGGTTGCCTGCAGCGCCCATCACCTATTGATAAAGCCCGCTTTATTTCACGGCTCTCAGTTCTTTTCTTTTCATGAGCACTAAATTCCACATCACAAAGTTAAAGAAAAAGTAATTAAGGAAAAGGATTAACGATTGATCGGCCTGGAAAATTAGAAGTTCATCTGCAGCCCCCACCCCCCCATTCCTCTAACCCACACCCTATTTTTCAACTCAAGCTGGCTCTGAGTCTAAATTAGAATAATCCTAGGGAAATTTCTGACTATTTCTTGACCAGTTTAGAAATTAATGAGAAGAATACCCCATGCTCATTTTAATTATGCTGACAAAACAAACCTGTTCACAGTTGGCAGCAGCAACAAGGCTTGTAGTACCTTCCACCTGTGTGTGTCTGGAGGCAATCGTTCTTCACGGGGAGCCTGGGAATGCATTCTGAGAATGTGCAAGGGGTAGAAACAAACCCTACTCTGAACGATGACCTAAGGCAGGCACAGGTCTTGTCTGCTTTGAAATCCACAGATACAAGGTCACCATACTTCAAATTATGAGCCTATTATATATATGGCATAGGAAACAAGATCTCTTCCTAACTGCATAATCATCAAAACATGCAAGTAGGTCTCAGAGATCATTTGATAAAAACAGCAGATTATGAATACAAAGCCACATTGAAGATGCCCCAGCCCTACACAAACCTGAGGCTCAATCAAGGTTTCCTATTAGACATACTACTCTTTAAAGGGGCTTCTTCAAAGCTCCCACTTGATTCCTGCAATTGTTTATGGGGAGAAGTGATTGAGTTTGCAATTAGCGAAATGAAAGACAAGTAAATAATTGCTTTTACTCATGGTTGATTGACACCACCATTTCTCACACCTGCAAGCACCACATGTACATGACTTTGAAATATGTACCCCAAATGTCACCATGAGGAAAGAGTTGTTGAAGCCCGGGTGGAAGAACAGAGTTTCACCAGCGGGTGCATAAAATGGGGTGGGGGGGTAGTGAAACAGTTTCAGGTAAAATAAGGAAATTTTTCAAATCCACTCCTAGAAAATCCAAGGCAAGATCATAAAGCATGTGAATGTTTTTAACTACCTTTTTTCTTCTTGTAGTGTCAAGACGATTTTCCCAAATTCTGAGACGACAAACATCACTAAACCATCTTTGCCAGGTAACTCTTCTCTGCTATGTATTTGACTCACCATTTGCTGAGTCATTGCAAACGAGGGGCAAACCCACAAAAACAACTTTCTGCAGGATCTGTCAGGTTGTGTTATTAACAGGGCACTCTCACTATTATTTTTAATTTCTACAGATAAGGAACAAAAACGTTAGTTAATAACTAAGTAGTTTCAGTAATATGCAAAATAATTTCTGATACTAGTTGCCCCTTAACCTTTCAGATATGTTCTAGGCCCACAGAACCTAGTAAATCCCTAAGTAAATTGGGATTTTTCAATCATAGCTTTGGCTGGATAATTCTTTGTTCTGGGTAGTGGTTTGTGTGGCATCTACCCACAATGACAGTAATAGCACACACCTGCCCCTAGTCCTGACAGCCAAGAATGCCAGCGTGGCCTGGGAGGTAAAATCACCCGGTTGTGACTCATTGAAGCACATGATTCCAACAGATAAAGAGGATTTGTGTGTCATCCAAAAGAGTTCAAAGCCACATAGTATATTAAACATTTGCCCAGTTTTGTTTAGTTTTTCTGACTTTGCGTTATTTTTAGCAAAAGTGACATGTACGTGCTATGAAAAAAAATCAATCATAAAAGGGTATAAAGTGAAAGTGGGAGATCCCATGCCATGTCCCTGTCAGTTCCACAGTTATAAGGTAATGGCATATAATAGCATTACTGTAATCAAGAGAATCTAAGTCTGTTAAGATAATGGGGTCCCCAGTCACCTGGCACAG
This sequence comes from Nycticebus coucang, assembly GCF_027406575.1. Lineage (NCBI taxonomy): Eukaryota > Metazoa > Chordata > Mammalia > Primates > Lorisidae > Nycticebus > Nycticebus coucang. The sequence continues at coordinate 16,207,115 of NC_069782.1, read as the reverse complement.
ACCGGTACCAGTCGCTGGCCTGTTAGGAACTGGGCCACCCAGCAGAAGGTGAGCAGTGGGCTAATGAACAGGAGAAGCTTCACCTGGATGTACAGCCACTCCCCATCACTTGCATCACCGCCTGAGCTCCGCCTCCTGTCAGATCAACAGCAGCATTAGATTCTCAAAGGAGCAGGAGCCCTACTGTGCATGTGAGGGATCTAGATTGTGTGTTCCTTATGAGCATTTAATTCCCCCATCCCCACACCCTGTACCTGGAAAAACTGTCTTCTATGGCACCAGTCCCTGGTGCCAAGATTCAGGACTGCCCAGATAACCCATTAACATTACTTGAAAATATTAATGACCTTAAAGCAGAGGTCAAATTAATGGCTATAGGCCAAGTCTGACCTAAGATATATGGGGCTATTGTTTGACTTAAAGATGTTTAAAAATATTTTTTGGCCAAGTAGGCATGGTGGCTCACGCCTATAATCTCAGTGCTTTGGGAGGCCAAGGAAGGAGGATTGCTTGAGGCAAGGAGTCTGTGACTAGCCTGGACAACATAGCAAGACTCTACCTCTAAAAAAAAAATAAAACAATTAGCTAGATGCGGTGGTATAGCCTACAATCCTAGCTACTTGGGAAGCTGAGGCAGGAGGATCGCTTTGAGCCCAAGTGTTGGAAGCTGCAGTGAACTATGATCATGCCAGTGCATTCCAGCCTGAGAGATAGAGCAAGACCTGTCTATTAAAACAACAACAAATTTGGCTTGGTGCCCATAAGTCAGTGAGTAGGGCACCAGCCACATACACCGTGGCTGGCAGGTTTGAGCCCAGCCCGGGCCGGCTAAACAACAACAACTGCAACCAAAAAATAGCCGGACGTTGTGGTGGGCACCTATAGTTCCAGCTACTTGGGAGGCTGAGACAAAAGAATGGCTTAAGCCCAAGAGTTTGAGGTTGCTGTGAGCTGTGATGCCACAGCACTCTACCAAGGGTAACATAGTGACACTCTGTCTCAAAACAACAACAACAACAACAACAAATTGCTGCAGAGTTATGGCTGAGCTTCCCTCCAGTGGCCACTGACTTCCTTATCATGCCAGCTCTCTCACAGTTCACTCACCTCACTCAAGTCACCTGTCTGCTCCTTACATGTCTTTGGGTTTGCAATCTCTCAAAGTGCTCTTGGTTCTGGGTTCATGCTGGTTATTCAAGGTCAAGGAGGGAGGGGTTTCTAGTTAGAGTGGCCTGAAAAAGGGCTTCATGCCAGGATCCAGAAAGTACAGCACCACACCTGCACACCCCTCATTCATGCCTCAGGCAGGAGTGGCATAGGGGGTTACTTGGAGACCAGAGAGGAACCCTTCCAGACTCATGCAGATTACTACAGAGGCTGCCTCAGGCATTGTTGTGGGGACAAGGCAGAGCCTGATAGATTAATGGGATTGAGGGAAGCAAATGAATATTTACAAAAGCAACGCAAAGAAACACTGCCATATTCCTAAGGGTACTGGCTGGTTCTTTTCTCCAGCTTGGAAGACAGGTCTTGGTTCATATTGGGGAACTAGACATGGTTTTGGTGCCTCTCTCTGGGGCTCAGACAATTTAGGAAGCACTTGGTCCCTAGAGATAAAAGCATCTACACTCATGCCTGTAACTATGTGTTGTGCCCATGCGTGTGCACACAGCCCCTGTTCACTTTCCCCAGAAAGATAGTATGTAATTTAATTGTCCCATGTCACCTTCCCGTCTTTACTGGATGGCTCTCAGACACATTCCTGGACCAAACAGAGAACTGGGATTAGTAGTAGGAATAAAACACCATGGAATATCTGAGCTAATATCCCAGTGAGCCGTCCTAAACGCATGCATGGAGTAAGCCAGACTAACCAACATCCAATCACGCTCACCCCACATACTTAGACTCAAGATTCACATACCCAGGCTCTTTCAGACGAAGTGGCAAGCAAGCATTTCAGCATTCATTTCTCAGCCATTCACTACACAACATCTTCTGAGCGCCAACTGTGTGCCTGACACTATGCTTAGTAGCACTTGCCTTCAGCAGAAAAAAAAAAAAAAGTAAACAAAAAACAAGTGATAAGTGTTGTGAAAAACAGAACAGACATAGAGAACAACCAAGCATTTAAGTCCTATTTAGATAAACTGGTCACAGAAGGGCTTTCCATGGATGTGACGCTTGAGTTGAAGCAGCCAATGACAACACCATATGCAAAAGCCCTGAGGTGTCAGCACAATCACTGCAAAGAGAGCCGACCTGAACAACAGTAGCCACTTTGATGCATTGCGCACTATACTTTTCAAACATTATCTCAAGGAATCTCCAAGAGCAGCCCTCCTGAAGAGGTAGATGCTATGGACCTAAACACAATGGCAGGACACACTGTGAGCAAGCATGTTCCAAATGCTTGCAGAGTTCACCCTTTAGTCAACAGTTTGATTCACTGTCACAAGGCAGCTCACAATGCATTTCTGATGAAACATGCTCAGGACAAAAAAAAAAAAAGAGAGATAGGTACTATTACATCTCCATTCTACAGATGAGAAAACTGAGGGTGATCCACTTTCCTGCTCCAGATCCATCAGCTGGTCAGCAGCAAGGCCAGGACTTGAGCTAGGTCTGTTTGAATCTAGGATACCTGATCTTTACAGTCAGTTGTCTTCGTTGTCATTAGCACCCGGCCTAACTCATATATTCATATATTCTAGGCCTTTGTGACCTTTATTAAAGAGTTCTACAATTATTTAAGGAAGATTTTACTTGTGCTGGGACAGTCTAGGTATAATAATGGGTTGTCAGTGTTTACCTTTGCCTGGAAATTCATAAGCATTGGGATATTTACAGTGTATTTGTGTATTTTAAATCTTTTTGAATTTTATTAAAAGACATTTTGATAACACACAAGTAAAGGAAATGATCCTGAATATATGTTTTTCTTTTATCAGTATTCTAAGTATTTCCTCACTTATAAATTTAAGTTCAATAAAGAGGTTTCCCTGAAAAAGCGATAGCATTAAGGAATATATATTTAAATATGTTTATATGTTTTATTTATATTTGTGTATATAAGAATATATATATAACTACATACATATACATGCATACTGTAAGAAACTACTGAGTCTTAGAGTACAATTTCTCTTTTCCTCCATCTAAATTATTCATATTTGTTTTAATCATTCTATGTACATAAACAACAAAAAACAAAAACAGAAAACTAGAGCCTAATCTGCTTCAGAACGCATTTATATGAAAAAATACTCATTTTGAAATTTCTAGGATTAAATCTATCTCAGGCCCAGGGCTAGCAGGAAGATTCCTAAATCCCACAGAAAGCTGACAGATCTCTGGGCTTCATCCTGTTGTTCCATGGGGTCAAGACCGAAGGTGCTGGCTAGGAACAGCAGGGTTTGGTCTGGCCTAGGTCACCTTGCCACAGAAGAAAACAGTGTCTGAATTATAAAGCCTGTTTTCCTGAAACTGAGTTCTTCTGACCGTCAAGGTAGTTTGCAAAATGCCATAAGCAGATCCATTAAAAAGTCATAGAAATAAAGTAAGGAGGTTTTAACAACCCATGAGCTAACGACTTGATTGGATTGGATTATAGGCATCTCGAACTGTGATCCACAGTGCAGACATCACATTCCAGATGCTGGAAGACTGGAGAAACGTGGACCTGAACAGCATCACCAAGCAGACCCTTTACACCATGGAAGACTCCCGTGATGAGCACCGGAAACTCATCATCCAGTGTAAGATGCCACCCCCCAGAATTATTGTCCTTCTGGTATTATTTTTAAAGAAAGTAAATATCTTAGTAAATATTTAAGTGGCATTCCCACCTTGTCCTTCTCCCAGGATCATCTCCTTATTATTATTCCTATGAAATAGGCTGGCACAGAAGGGAGAACTAATTAACTTGAGAGGACGTGTCTCAACACTGCTGGGGAAAGTGTGTTCTGCTGCAACTGGGGCAGCACACAATGTCGTGCAAAGGGCCCCCCACTTGTCACCCTGAATGCCAGCTGTGGTTCCATGAGGTGGCATAAAAAAAGAGAACAAAAGCTCATTGCCTTTCTTAGCATATGTCAGCTGGTTATGCTGTTTTCCATTGGAAGGTCATGTGAGTCAGCCCACTTATTGACGGGTGAACCTTGTGATCATTAACTATTTTGAGAAAGAGGTGGATGGTGGTTCCCTTCTGTGAACATATGTTCATGTTCCTATGGACAAAGACTTCCGACATACAGATAGCAGGTATACGAAATACTATCCTGACATGGACAGGCTGTTCGTACTTAGCAGTAAAGCAACATGAGAGGGCCAGAGAACACTATCATTGATAGCACATCTCTGCTAGTCCTCAGACACCCACCCCAGTTGTCTGTGCGGGGCATCCTATATCCCAGGGACCAGGATCCATCAGTGTCCCCAGGCTATCTTCCCTACTTGGGTCAGCATTCTTTTCCCATGCCTCTGGGGAAAGGGAACCTAAGGGCAGGAAGGGTGGTGCTTCTATCAGGTCTCAGAAAAGTAGGTTCTGAGAGCATAGAGGCCTGGGGGGAGGGGAGGGGAGGATGGCCACCGCACCCTCACCTTCTGAATGGGGTGAGGCCCAGGATCCCAGTACTGACATTGTCTGGGGAGCTGCAGAAAGGCTGTGCCCCCAGAAGAGGGGCCTATTCTGAAAGCCCCAGCCCCCTGAGATTTCTAATACATGCCTTCTGCACTGTTGTCTTGAGATGAAAATTTCTTCAGCCACCCAGTCTAAGCTCGTGGTGTTTATAAACAACACAAAGTTCCCCTAAGAAGTTCTTACTGCAAATCTCTTTCCCACTAAGCAGATTTCAAAGCAAATGGCATAGCTGAAGTGTGTGAACATGTGGCCCTTCCCTGGGCCATCTTTCCTGGCGATCCCAGAGCTCAACTCAGGCTCTGACTTCTTCCTCCACAGACTTTTAAAGATCATCACTAAAATACCAATTCAATGTATTGACTGCCTATTCTAGGCCAGGTCCTATGTCCAACTCACCACATGCACGGTCTCATTTAATCTCCATATCCACACCACAGGAAGGATACTCATATACCCCCATTTTACAGATGAGAAAACTCAGCCTCAGGGAGTTGGTGAACCTTACTCAAAGTCACATGGCCACTAAGTAGCAGAGCTGGGTCTTGAACCCACATCTAGCCTCAGCTTCACCGCCACTCATTAGAACTGCTTATATCATGAAGGAGCAGAGATTAGAAAAGTAATCAAACGTGGTGAGTTTCAGAGGTTCTGGGATCTGTTTAAGTGCTTACAGTCATGCTTTCTTGTTTCTTTTCTATTCCCTGCTAGACAGTCACCAGAAAGTATATCTCCCACACCCTTGTAGCTCAAGAAGTACCTTTGACCACCATGTCCCCAGGGTCCCTACAGCCAGGAACAGAGCAGGTGCCAACAGTGTCTGTGGGGGACACTGAGTACAGACACAGGCTGAAGCTAGTTCTTAGCTCTGCTAATCCTGCTCACAGCTTCAGACTCCTTTTTGTCTCCCATTAGTGCCTTTTGTGAGGGAAGAATATGTGTACCAGACTCAGGGAAAAATACAACCAGCATAGCTTGTTAAAGGGACGAAGAGCCTGAGCCTCCACTGGAGTACCATGGAGGTCACTTCATGGAGGGATTTCTCTTGAAGTTCCCTTAGGTTCAGGTGGAGAGGTGCACTTTAAAGCCACAGTTATATTCTTCTCTTGGGGGAGGAAGTGGTGTGGCTTGGGTCAACCCTGCCAGTCCTTACTGAGCACCCTCAGTCAGGCATTATGTTAGACACTGGGCAGTGAACGAGATGGACACATCCTGACCCAACATGCACCTTACAGTGAAGGCAAATCAAAAGTTGAACAAGTATTTGCAAATGTTTTGGGTCTTACTATGTGATGCAGTGGTGGGAAAGAGGGAAGGGTGCCAGGCCTAAAGGTAGAGGGCCCAGCACATGGGCCATCCCTTCACCTCCCAGCCACATAGCTGGGAAGTCCTGGACCACAGGTCAGTTTAAGCAGGGCTGGGGACATCTGTGTTCTGTGCTGTCCTTTCTTTGTAGCCAGCTGACAAATCTGCAGACTCTTGTTTTGGGGGTTAGCATCACATCTGTGGCGTAGGTCCTGGCAACGCTCAGCTTACCTTAAATTTTAAAAGTGCACATTGGTGCTCGTGTATGCTGGTTAGAATGGGTGTTAATGGGTGCTGTGGTAAGAGTAGCTGGGATCCCCAGTAGACCTTGATTCAAACCTTGGCCCCAGTGCGCTGCAGCCTTGGTTTCCATCTCTGTGAAATGGGAGTAATGCGGAGGGCCTAAAGGAGACACATGACACATGCCTAGCACACAGGGTGGCACGGGGGCATAGGCAAGGTAGGAGGTGAGTGCTTGAGTCAGGCCATGTTTAAATCTCAGCTACTCACGAGCTGTGAAACCTTTAGGAAGTTACTCAGTCTCCCTTATTTTTAAAGTGGGGGGGTAATGATGGTGTCTGCCTCTTTGTGTTGCTCATCCATTCTGTCTACAAGCACTTACACACTTACCAGGTGCCAGGCACTGTTCCAGCTTCTGAGGTAGAACAGTGGACAAGGCCCAGTCCTGCCTGCGTGAAATTTGCATCCTAGGGGCTGTCTTAAGGTTAGACAAGTGCATCCAGAAAAGCATCTAGAAGGGTGCCTGGCGCACGGCAAGCACTCGCTAATGTCAGCTGTCAGCATTTTTATTGTCCCACCACCATCATCATCATCACTAATTAAACCACAATAGTTCGGATACACACCAAGTATTATAAGAATGAAAGAACAACACAGAGATACCCAGAGACGCAGGTCCAGTCCTTGCTCTGCCACTAACTCACCCTCTGACATTAAGTGGGTGGTTTAATCTCCTTAGACGTCACTCTTCATCTATCTCTAAAATGAGATGGATCAACGAAATTGACTTTTAAGGCCCATTCTCATTATAAGTGTTACACCTCTGGTCTCAGAAGCTTTCCTCTTGTAGTGGTCATCAATTAAGTAAAATAGAGCATAGTGTTTTCATTTCAGACAAATGAAAACAAACTGTATGGAATTGTACTTTGGTTTATTGAGCTCCAAATATGACACAAAAAATGTAATGAAAAGAGATGTCTCAAACTGGAGGTCACCACAGCCATGCTTCTGTTTTCTTTTTTTTTCTTTTGAGACACATTTGGATAGAATGCCATGGCATCACCATAGCTGACAGCAACCTCCAACTCTTGGGCTCAAGCGATCTTCTTGTCTCAATTTTTCTATTTTTATATATATATATATATATTTATTTATTTTTATAGAGACAGAGTCTCACTTTATCGCCCTCCGTAGAGTGCCGGTAGAGTGCCGTGGCGTCACACAGCTCACAGCAACCTCCAACTCCTGGGCTTAGGCAATTCCCTTGCCTCAGCCTCCCAAGTAGCTTGGACTATAGGCGCCCGCCACCACGCCAAGCTATTTTTTTTTTTGGTGGTGGTGTTGTTGCAGTTTGGCCGGGGCCGGGTTTGAACCCACCACCCTCGGTATATGGGGCCGGCACCCTACTCACTGAGCCACAGGCGCCACCCAATTTTTCTATTTTTACTAGAGAGGGGTCTAGTAAAGAGACAGGGTCTTGCTATTGCTCAGGCTGGTCTCGAGCTCATAAGATGAAGCAATCCACCCGCCCTGACGTCCCAGAGTGCTACTAGGATTACAGGCTTGAGCCACTGTAACCGGCCATGCTGCTGTTTTCTATCATGCTTCATTGATTCCGAAGGACTTCCAGGCTCAGTTATCTGATGTGAGGCTGAAGGCAGGTTGTAAAATGTTATGATTCCCTTTTACTAATAAGGAAAACACGGGGTAGAGAAGTTGTTTCATTTATTCAACAAATACTTAGGAAGAACCTTCCACATGCTAAATGTTGAGAGACTGATTAAACTATTTGGCCAATATAGTTGTGCTCCAGAAACATTTGAATGGTCATTTGTGCCCTCCCCTGGACAGAGAGCAAGAGAGAAGCAATGCCCTGCCCATTTCTTCAAGCAGGCATTTGTTGGGTAACAGCTGTATCCCAGATAACATACCAGAGAATAAAGATATCAGACAAAGAATGAGCAGGAGACACATGCGCACCTGACTGTACAGAGTGCTATTAGGGACGTGATGAAAGCAGAACACAGATAGTGAAGTGTGTGTGAATACAATGGAGAGGCCTGTCCTGCTGGCAAGGGGCCTGAGGAAGGGCAAAAGGATTTCATTTCATACAAGCGTCCTTTCAGCTGAGGCCAAAGAGGAACCCAACAATCAAAGCAGTGGAAACTGCCTGAAAAAAAGAGTAAGGCAAAGAAAGAAACAAGCTTTGGGGAGGAATGGCAAGTAATATGGGTTGGCTAAAGCTTACAGTGCTGATGGGTGTGTATGACTTTGGAGTTTTAGACATATATTTGGAGTTTTTATTTTATTCAAAGTTGATTCCTTTGTTCTTTAAGATGTAGCTCTTTTTAAACACAACTGCAATGATGTGTGTGGGCTTCTCCTTTTGATAGTATATCAGGAGTTCGACCATCTCTTGGAGGAGCAGTCTCCCATTGAGTCCTACGTTGAGTGGCTGGACACCATGGTGGACCGCTGCGTTGTAAAGGTTGGTAAGCCAGCACTGAAGAGTGGTCTGGGGTCTCACAGCCCATCACTCACTTCTGTAAACACCTGGCTAACACAGAGCCGCTTTGGAGCTATCCAGACCCTCCTCAGAAGCCATGGAGCCCTGGGGTTCTGAGGAGAGGCCCAACCCCCACCACCAGGGGGTAGAGGGTGGTAGGAGGCCGGATTCTGAGTCTTCCAACCTGATTCAGCTGGGTCAGTGTCTCTTCTGTCTGTTGTGTATACTGAGTCTTAAAGTATATTTTTGCAGCTAAAAAAAAAAAAAAAAGTCAAAAACCGTTGCTCCATAGTATTGAACTTGGAGACTCATAGGCTTCCTGTCGTTTTTCTTTTTTTTTTTTTTTTTATTGTTGGGGATTCATTGAGGGTACAATAAGCCAGGTTACACTGATTGCAATTGTTAGGTAAAGTCCCTCTTGCAATCATGTCTTGCCCCCATAAAGTGTGACACACACCAAGGCCCCACCCACCTCCCTCCGTCCCTCTTTCTGCTTCCCCCACCCATAACCTTGTCATTAATTGTCCTGCTTCCTGTCGTTTTTCAAAGAAACAATAAATAAAAGGTCAAATCAACTACTGGTAAAGCCATTCACTTTTTTGTAGGTGGCTACCAAGAGACAAGGCTCCCTGAAGAAAGTGGCCCAGCAGTTCCTCTTGATGTGGTCCTGTTTTGGCACCAGGGTGATTCGGGACATGACCTTGCATAGTGCCCCCAGCTTTGGTAAGGCTACTCCAACCCTCCCCACGTCCAGAGACTTTCTCTGGGTCCCGCACATTGGATCTACCTCTGTGAGGTCAGCCACAGTCTTCCTCACTGTCTCTGGGGCCATAAGGTCATCACCCTGAAACACGTCTGTTCTGGGGGGATGGGACATTGTTTGAACTTTCAGAGAGAAGGACAGCATTGCGTACTAAAGGTGAAGTATCGGTCTGAAAACAAGAGGTTTGCATGCAGACAGTACCGTCTGAGGTTAAAGGGGACTGAACTGCAGTGGTTCTGCTCCCCCTCACTTGATGTCCCCAGTGGTTACAGCTTCTATAGCAGCCACATTTTAAAGACGTCCGTAGTAGTCAGGACTTCCTAAGACTGGGCCCATGAAGAAGCCTCTGAGTCTGAATGGCCTGATTGACATTCCGGTGGTAGGTAGGTCATCTAACCCTCTCTTTATAATGTACTCTAACATCCGAAGATGACGTTTGCATTCACTTTATCTTCTGGTTCCTTTGGGTGCTGTTCACCCCCAGGAGCCATCCCCACCTCAAGTTCTGCTCTCTAGTATATCAAGGTTTGAAATCTCTGCTCAGAGGCACTGAGAAGGGTCTCTGTACCAAAGGCAGCAACCTAATCTCTGAGTTGGGGTGAGTGCTAGTCTACAATGCCGGACACAGCTTTCTAGTTCTCACCTGGAAGAATGGAGTATGTAGTGAGCTCAGATCATCACTGGCAAAGTGAGGTGGGACTTCAAGACATTATTGGGACATCTGAAATCCCAAAACACTTTGGCTTCAGTTTTCTAGGCATCTCGGCAGAGGGCTGTTGGTAAATTTTCTGGGTAATTGCTTCAGTTCTCTGTTTTACTTTGCAGTAGAGATGTGGTTTCGCTGCTCATTATCTCCAATTAAGCCAGTCAGCTCTGGGTTTTGCCCTGGGTTTAATTTGACACTTTTCCATCTAGCTTTTTATGGTCTTGTCACCATTTTCCAGTTGTGCTATACAATGAAGTGAGTATGTGATAAAACAAAGAAGGTACTATATTTCCTAAACAGCTCTGTCCGTGAAAGACTGTGTTTACCCACTTGGAGAAGCGTTTTGTTACGGATTTCTTTAATCTCAGCATTGGAAAGTTCTCTGAACCTGCCTGCACCATGGCTACAGATGGAAATTCTCTTTGGCCTGTATATGTGGAAATGCTCTGGTGACTGCCACCTGGGCAGTGCCATGAGGCAAGGCATGTTGATGACTTCCAGTTTAGCATAGTTAGTGTTAGCACATGTTACCTCTAGCTCTGGAAAAATCATTCATACATACCTGCTTTCACTTAAGTGGACAGATGAAAAATAATTGAGATTTATTTCGTTGCTTTCAAATCAAAGAATCAACAATATCATCATATACAAATATACGTATATACACCCACAAAGTAAGCTTCCTCTCCTTGCTATATCCTTTAGTCTTCAATTTATGGATTCTTAAACTATGTTTACTATCAAGTGCCTTTCATTAGGCAGGGAAAGTAATTAATTCCCTTTGCAATATTCTTTGAAGTTCATTTGTTTTTACTGAGTTAATGGTAGGTGTAAAAAAGAAAGTTTGAACGGTAGAACCATTAGGTTTTATGAACGAAATGAGTTTATTACCAAGAAATATTGTTCCTTAAAATGTGTTATTTCTTTTTGAACCACACACTGTTTTAGGCTGTACTAGAGATTCTGGCAAATGGGGGGAAAGTATAAAAAATAAAATCAAATCACAAATCCTTGAGGAAAGAAAAGAAAGAGATATTAACCCAATTTCACTTTTACAGTATTTTTCAACCCTGAACGGGTTGAAATAATACCTGTCTCCAAGTCCATTTAGCAAACTATCTGAAATGGTCCAGCTCATCTGACTCATTGTTGAGTTTTGCAGCTTGGGGTGACAGGCAAGTTGAAAGAATTTGCGGCAGACAAAAGCCCAGCTCCCCCTTTCTGCCTGTAGATGTCAAAGACCCAGTTGGTGGTTGTGTTTGGGTCATGTGTTCCCTGTATGAAAACAGCTAATTAGGAAAAAGAGCCCTCTGTTCCCTGGCCCCCTCTCCCAGCCGCAGGGGCCAGCTCTATATATCTTATAACTCCCACTTGGTCCTTGTTGCTATGAATGAGTGCAGGGTTTGTGTGTCAGCGTAGCAGGCTGACCATTACAATGATCGTGTGGAACATCACAATGATCCCGTAGGGGACTCTATCACCTCTTCCCAGAACAGCCTCTTTCAAAGGTAGTTGACTCCTTTCTTCTCCTTAATTCCTTTTCACTCTTTTCTCCTTAATTCCTTTTCACTGAAAGAACCTATGCTGTGAACTAAAGTAGCCAGACTTTCTTTCTTGGCTGCAAGCAGCATTTCTAGTGAAATTAGTCACCAAAGGTAGGCTGGCAGGCAATGAACTTTCAGTTCTAATGGAGCCGAGCAAGCTGAAGTTTCTATTAAAAACAACAACAACAACAACAAAAAGAAAAAACACCATGCTTTTAGTTGACTGATCTCAGTTCATAGGATACCTGGATCCCAAGTCAGCACTGGAGCCTTTACCCTTCCATCCCAGGCTTTCCCCAAATGCCTGCTTATTTCACTGTTACAAACATCTGGAAAGTAACAACAGTTTCCGGAAGTGCTTTGGCATATAACAGTCTAAAAGCAGACTGGATGTGACAGCTAGAGGGTCAGGATTGCACAACACTTCCAGGGTTTCACTTTTTCACATGCCTGTTTTGTGGCCTAGCATCAAAGCTCACCCACTCAGGCAGGGCCTGCGAGGCCACGTGGGCATCTGTCAGGGAGAGGCTCCCAGCACAAGAGGCCGTGACCGTGCCTTCCCAATGGCTTCTCTATGCTTAGATGGCCTGGCCTGGCCCGGCTCTCTTTTTATGAAGAACCTGCTAAATTATAGGACTTTGACATTTGCAAAGTCATTCAGGCCTCTACCAGGCACTAGGAGGCAAGAATAGCTTTCCCTGCAGTCAGGGGTGGAAACAGAGACCCGGAGAGGGGAGAAAACTTGCATGTCAGAGAGACAGCAGACTGGGTCCAACCAGAATGTTTCCCAGGGTAAAGCTGGTATTTTCTGCCATGCTATCCTGCCACCACCTGTCAACCTTTCTTCAGGTCTAAGAATGCTGATGAAAACTAGGAACACGGCCACATTTATAGAAGACCCAATATACTTAGACATTACAGTAAGCATTTTCTCTTTACTGCTCACACTACTCCTCGAGGCCTGCATACTGCCCTTGATGTGACAGATAAGGAAGAAGATGAGGTAGAGCTTGGAGGACTCAGACAAGATTAGAGACAGAAATGAAACAGAGACAGGATAAAGATAATCATTATAACGACTATTTTGGAAGCACATACTATCATTTAATTCTTGCATTAACTCTATAAATCAGATAATAATAGGTACTTTTCTACAGAGGTTTAAAAAGAAAGGGAGCCTGGAGAATTTCCTTGCCCAAGATCAATGTGGCAAGTGTCAGGGTTCTGTTTCAAAATCAAATCTGCTTGACCACAAAAGCCCAGACTTTTTCAATTATCACAATTAATGGGCTCAGACGCATGCCACAAAAGAGCCAGAAAAATTTATTTAATTCACATTGGTTGTGGTTTTTTAAAAAAATATATTCATGGATTAAGATTAAACCATTTAAATCTATGAGAGAAAAGAACAATTATTAGACTGTCAAGAGTAATGACAGATGCCAGAAAACAATGGAGTAATATCATTTAAGTATTGAGAACAAAGAACTGTCGACTATTATTCAAGAGATATTCAATTATATGAAGACTTAAGAGAATCTGGCACCCACAGATCTTCACTCAGAAAGAAAAAAACAGGCCAGACACAATGGCTCACACTTGCAATCCTAGCACTTAAGGAGGCTGAGGTGGGAGGATTGCTTGAGTACATCAGTTCGAGACCAGCCTGAGCAAGAATAAGACCCCCTGTCTCTACTAAAAATAGAAAAAAAAATTAACCAGGCATTGTGGTGGGTGTCTGTAGTCCCAGCTACTGAAGAGGGTGAGGCAGGAGAATCGCTTGAATCCAGGAGTTGAGGTTGCTGTGACCTGTGACGATGACATGGCACTCTAGCCTGGGCAACAGAGTGAGACTCTGTCTCAAAAAAAAAAAAAAAAAAAAAACAATGAAAAACTATTAAAGGATGCATTTCAGCAAGAAGAAGTCTATAGTCATACGCTAAAGACTATAATATAAGAAACAACAATGTCCTAGTTACTGTTTCTGTGTGACAAATTACCCCAAAGTGTAATGGCTTTATAATGACAATTTTATTATGTTTATGAATTTTTTGAGTCAGGATCACACAGCAACTTGGAGTTTCACCTGTGAGTGTCCCACAGGTCAAACTGCTCTGCTTTTGGGATCCAGTCTTAGACACAGTGTAACTTCCCCCATTCTCTACTGGTCAAAGTAGTCACAGGACTACCAAGATTCAAGGGATACATAGACCCCCAATTCATAATGGGAAGATTGTCAGAGAATTTAGAGACCCAGTTTTAAGAAGAAGAAAATTTTAAAATATATAAACAAATATAATTAACAAAGATAATTTAAAAACCAATTTGTATGTATTTTTATTTATTTTATTTTATTTTTTCTCTCTTTTATTGTTAAATCATAGCTGTGTACATTAGTGCAATCAACAGGTACAATGTGCTGGTTTCATATGCAATCTGAAATATTCTCATCAAACTGTTCAACATAGTCTTCATGGCATTTTCTTAGTTATTGTATGTAGACGTTTGTATTCTGCCTTTAATAAGTTTCGCCTGTACCCATTATAAGATGCACCACAGAAGTGGCCCCACCCAATACCCTCCCTCCACCCTAACCTCCCACCTCCCTTCCCCTTCCTTGGCCCTTTCCTCATAGTCTTGTGCTATACTTGGGTTATAGCCTTCATGGGAAAGCTATAATTTAGCTTCATAGTAGGGCTGAGTACATTGGATACTTTTTCTTCCATTCCTGAGATACTTTGCTAAGAAGAATATGCACCAGCTCTATACATGTAAACATGAAAGAGGTAAAGTCTCCATCTTTCTTAAAGGCTGCATAATATTCCATGGTATACATGTACCACAATTTGCTAGTCCATTTGTGGGTCGATGGGCACTTGGGCTTCTTCCATGACTTAGCAATTATGAATTAGGCTGCAATAAACATTCTGGTACAGATGTCTTTATTATATTGTGATTTTTGGTCTTGTGGGTATAAACCTAGTAAAGGAAATATAGGATCGAATGGCAGGTCTATTTTTAGGTCTCTAAGTATTCTCCAAATGTTCTTCCAGAAGGAACGTATTAGTGTGCATTCCCACCAGCAGTGTAGAAGTGTGCCCTTTTCTCCACATCCATGCCAACATCTCTGGTTTTGGGATTTTGTTATGTGGGCTACTGTTACTGGGGTTAGGTGATATCTCAAAGTAGTTTTGATTGGCATTTCTCTGATGATTAAGGATGATGAGCTTTTTTTTCATGTGTTTGTAGAACATGTGTCTGTCTTCTTTAGAGAAGTTTCTCGTCAAGTCCCTTGCCCACCCTTAGATGGGATCACGTGTTCTTTTCTTGCTAATACGTTTTGAGTTCTCTGTGGATTCTGGTTATTAGACCTTTATCGGAGGTATAACCGACAAATATTTTCCATCAAAGATCAAATAACGGTAAGTAGCTGGATTCATCTCTTGGTTCTCTATTCTGTTCCACACATCTACTTCTCTGTTTTTGTGCCAATACCATTCTGTTTTGATCACTATCAATTTATAGTACAGTCTCAGGTCTGGTAGCGTGATTCCTCCTGCTTTGTTTTTATTGCTCAGTAATGTTTTGGCTATTCGAGGTTTTTTCTGATTCCATATAAAACAAAGTATTATTTTTTCAAGATCTTTAAAATATGACAATGGAGCTTTAATAGGAATTACATTAAAATTATATATTGCTTTGGGTAGTATAGACATTTTAACAATGTTGATTCTTCCCAGCCATGAGCATGATATGTTTTTCCATTTGTTAACATCTGTGGCTATTTCTTTTCTTAATGTTTCATAATTCTTTTTGTAGAGATCTTTCATGTCCTTTGTTAGGTATACTCCCAAATATTTCATCTTCTTTGGCACTACTGTGAAAGGAATAAAGTCCTTGACTGTTTTTTCGGCTTGGTTATTGTTGGTATATATAAAGGCTACAGATTTATGGGTGTTGATTTTGTAGCCTGAGACATTGCTGTATTCCTTGATCACTTCTAAAAGTTTTGTAGTAGAATCTCTAGTGTTTTCCAGATATGCAATCATATCATCTGCGAGGAGTGAAAGTTTGACCTCTTCTGACCCTATGTGGATACCCTTGATCGCCTTTTCTTCCCTAATTGCAATGGCTAGAACTCCCATTACAATGTTAAAGAGCAATGGAGACAATGGGCAACCTTGTCTGGTTCCTGATCTAAGTGGAAATGATTTCAATTTAACTCGATTCAATACGATATTGGCTGTAGGTTTGCTGGAGATGGCCTCTATTAGTTTAAGAAATGTCCCTTCTATATCAATTTTCTTAAGTGTTCTGATCATGAAGGGATGCTGGATATTATCAAAAGCTTTTTCTGCATCAATTGAAAGAATCATATGGTCCTTATTTTTTAGTTTGTTTGTGTGCTGAATTACATTTATAGATTTACGTATATTGAACCAGCCTTGAGACCCTGGGAAAAATCCCACTTGTTGTATAATTTTTTTGATGTGTTGTTGGATTCTGGGTGTATAATTTTTTTGATGTGTTGTTGGATTCTGTTTGTTTAGGATCTTATGCAGTATTTTAGCATCAATATTCATTAGTGATACTGGTCTATAATTTGTTTTTCTTGTTGGGTCTTTCCCTGGTTTGGGGATAAAGGTGATGTTTGCTTCATAGAATGTGTTGGGTAATATTCCTTCTTTTTCTATATTTTGGAAGAGGTTTAGTAATATAGGTACTAGTTCTTCTTTAAAGGTTTGGTAGAATTCTGACGTAAAGCCATCTGGTCCTGGGCTTTTCTTTTTAGGGAGATTTTGTATAGTCGATGCTATTTCAGAACTTGATATAGGCCTGTTCAACATTTCCACTTCATTCTGGCTAAGTCTTGGTAGGTGGCATACTTCCAGGTATTGGTCGATTTCTTTCAGATTTTCGTCTTTCTGAGAGTAGAGTTTCTTGTAGTATTCATTAAGGATTTTTTGAATTTCTGAGGAGTCTGTTGTTATTTCATCATTACCATTTCTGATTGATGAAATTAGGGATTTTACTCTTTTTTTCATGGTTAGGTTGGCCAAAGGTTCATCTATTTTATTGATCTTTTCAAAAAACCAACTTTTGGATTTATTGATCTGTTGTATAATTCTTTTGTTTTCAATTTCATTTAATTCTGCTCTGATTTTGGTTATTTCTTTTCTTCTGCTGGGTTTGGTGTTGGAGTATTCTTCCTTCTCCAGTTGCTTGAGATGTCCCATTAAGTTATTAATTTCCTCTCTTTCTGTTTTCTTTTTTTTTTTTTCAAAAAAAAATTTTTTTTTTAATTGTTGGGGATTCATTGAGGGTACAATAAGCCAGGTTACACTAATTGCAATTGTTAAGTAAAGTCCCTCTTGCAATCATGTCTTGCCCCCATAAAGTGTGACACACACCAAGCCCCCCCCGTCCCTCTTTCTGCTTCCCCCCCCCACCCCATATCTTTCTGTTTTCTTGAGGAAGGCTTGCAGTGCTATAAATTTCCCTCTTAGGACTGCCTTTGCAGTATCCCAGAGGTTCTGGTAATTCATGTCTTGATGGTTGTTTTGTTCCAAAAATTTGGTGATTTCCTTCTTAATCTCATCTATAACCCATCTATTCTTAGCATAAGGTTGTTTAGCTTCCATGTTTTTGTATGGGTATGCAGGTTCCTGTTGTTATTGAGTTCAACTTTTATTCCATGATGGTCTGAGAAGATGCAAGGAATAATTTCTATTTTTTTTAATTTGCTGAGGTTAGATTTATGGCCTAGGATGTGGTTGATTTTGGAGTATGTTCCGTGGGCTGATGAGAAGAATGTGTATTCAGTTTTGTTGGGATGAAATGTTCTGTAGATGTCTTTAGTTTAAATCTAAAATTTCTTTGCTTAGCTTCTTTTTGGAGGATCTATCCAGGACTGCTAAAGGGGTGTTAAAAGCTCCAACTACTATGGAACTGGAGGAAATCGAGTTGCTCATGTCTGTTAGAGTTTCTCTTATAAATTGAGGTGCGTTCTGGTTGGGTGCATAAATATTAATAATCGAAATCTCATCATCTTGAGTATTACTTTTAACAAATATGAAGTGTCCATCCTTATCCTTCCTTATTTTGGTTGGTTTCGAGCCTATTGTGTCTGCAAATAGGATTGCAATGCCTGCTTTTTTCTGCTTTCCATTTGCCTGGAGTATAGATGACCATCCCTTCGCCTTGAGTCTAGATTTGTCTTTTAATATAAGATGTGATTCTTGTATGCAGCAGATATCTGGCTTGAGTTTTTGTATCCAGTCAGCCAACCTGTGCCTCTTTAGAGGACAATTTAAACCATTCACATTAATTGAGAATATTGATAAGCCTTTCGAGAATCCGGTGGACATTTTTAATCCTTTTGTGACTGTGGAAGTTGGAATTTGATCAAAATTTTCTGTGTGGGTTTATTTTTGTGGTGGAGGATTATGCTGGTCTGTCTGGAGGATAGGTCTGAGAATCTCCTGGAGAGCTGGTTTAGTTATGGCAAATTTCTTCAACATGTGAATGTCATTGAAGTATTTAATTTCTCCGTCATAAATGAAGCTCACTTTAGCTGGGTACAGGATCCTGGGTTGAAAGTTATTTTGTTTTAGATTAAAAGTTGGTGACCATCTTCTTCTAACTTGAAAGGTTTCAGCAGAGAGATCTGCATTTATTCTAATATTCTTGCCCTTGTAGGTGATGGTTTTCTTTCATCTGGCTGCTTTCAGAATTTTCTCCTTCATATTAACTTTAGTGAAATTGACTATGATGTGTCTGGGGGATGTCTTATTTGGGTTGAGTCGTGCTGGAGTTCTGAACCTGTCTGCTATCTGAATTTCAGAATCTCTTGGCATGTCTGAAAAGTTCTCCTTCATAATCTCATGGAGAAGAGACTCTGTGCCACGTGAAGCCACTTCATCACTTTCGGGGATCGCTATAAGATGAATATTGGTTTTCTTCTAATTATCCCAGAGCTCTCTGAGAGAGTGATCTGTTTTTGCCCTCCATTTCTCTTCCTCTTTGAGAGTTTGGGAGCGTTCGAAAGCTTTGTCTTCAATGTCAGAAATCCTTTCTTCTGCTTGCTCCATTCTGACCATCTCTATAAGAAATAGAAAAAATAGCTGTGCCTATAGTCCCAACTACTCAGGAGGATGAAGCAGGAGGATTGCTTGAACTTGGGAGTTTGAAGTTGCTGTGAGCTGTGATGACGCCACTACATGCTAGCTCACTCAACAGAGTAAGACTCTGTCTCAATAAATAGGCCAGGCATGGTGGCTCACCCCTATAATCTTAGGACTCTGGGAGGTAGAGGTGGGTGGATTGCTTAAGCTCAGGAGTTCAAGACCACCCTGAGCAAGAGTGAGACCCCCCTCTCTAAAGATAGAGTGGAAAGTCTTTAAAAATGATTTTTCACATTCTCTTTGATGAAATAATCTACTCTAAATGGAAAATGAAGAGTACAACTTGAAAATACCAGATCTTTTCAACTGAATACCTTCCTAAGAACTTTGTGCCAAATAACTGGCCTCTGTGCCAGGTGACATCTGGATTTTAAACTTTTGTTTGACAAGTACACCACAAACACAGTTTTAAAAGTCACAGAAAGGGAGAAAATATTGTGTAATGCATGTAATAACTATCAAAGACTTAAACACTAGAATATATAATAAACCTCTTGAAATAGATTTTTGAAGACACACTGTGGTAGAAAAACGAGCAAAGAATATGAACAAGCAAGTCATGAAAGAAGAAATTTAAATAGACAATAATCATATGAAAAATGTGTGCCTTTGTAGTAATTAGGGTAATACAAATTATAAGGACAATCAACTAACATTCATTGTTATTTCATTCACCTTCAGGTTGGTGAAAATTGAATTTCATACACTACCGGTAAGAACATAAAAAATTCTGGTGAGCAATTTAGCACTCTCAAGATTAAAGATACAGGTTTCTTTGTGCCCAGTAACTCTGCTTCTAGTCCTAGACACAAGTAAACAGGTACAAAATTATTCACTGCAGACAGTTTCTTTTTTTTCGCCATACAGAATCTCATTCTGTCACCCTGGGTAGAGTGTCATGGTGTCATCATAGCTCACAGCACCCTCAAATTCCTGGGCTCAAATGATCTTTCTTGCCTCAGTTTTCCCAGTAGCTGGGACTATAGGCTCCTGCACAACACCTGGCTAGTTTTTCTACTTTTGGTAGAGACAGGGTCTTGCTCTTGCTCAGACTGGTCTCAAATTCCTGAGCTCAAGCAATTCACATGCTTCAACATCCCAGAATCCTAGGATTATAGGTGTGAGCCACTGCACCTGGCCACAGATAGTTTCTAACACTGGAAGTGTCAACTGTCTAAATTCCATCAACAGAGGAATAGATAAATTGTGGAATATTCAAATAGTAGCTGCTAAACTAGAGCTGTGTGTATTAATGTAGATAGGTCTAAAAAAAACTGAAAAGGTCAAAATGTAAGTTGTGGAATACTGTATAAAGTTTTATACCATTTATATCATTTGAAAACAGAAACAGACCATATGTTATTATGGATATATAAGTGTATGTAGGAAGGGTATAAAAATGCATGTGAACAATAAATAAGAAATTGAAGATCATGATTACCTCAAGGAATGAAAACAAGGAGGCAGAGAAATGGGATTAAGGAAGGGAACACAGAGTCTTCATCTTTATCTTCAATTTTTAAAAAAGATTCTGATTCAAATATAGTAAAATGTCAAGATATTATAAAGCTGGGTGGTGAGTACACTAGTCTTCATTTTTAAACTCTCTATACTTTTCTATGAGATTGAAATTTTTCATGAGAAAAAAGAAATGCTTTGATTCTATATAATACATTCAGCTATGTCTTTTTTTTTTCCATAACTGGCTGTGCTGCTCCTGAGCTCTGTGACTTTAGGCAAGTTATTTAAATCCCCTGAGCCTTCATTTCCCCAAGTATTGAAGGAAGATAATAATACTTTCTTCACGGTGTTGTTGGAAAGTTGAAGAACTGAGCACAATCCATATGGAAGTGGCCAAGGCTTGCCCATTTGACTTATTCATCCAACACGCATTCATTGAGCCCCCACTGTGTGCCCCCACTCTTCTAGACACAGGGTATAAAGCAGTTGCCTGCAATATCAAGCTTACAATCTTGTGGAAGAGGCATGCAATAAAGATGAAGTTAAACATACAGGAGAAAATAGTAGATGTGATCAGTGCTGAGGAGAGAGAAAGCAGGGGATGCCAGCTATAATCACTGTCGCCTCTTTGACATCACATCTTTGATGTTTCTCTGTCTCTTGCTCTCTCAGCTGTCTTTTGGTATCTTTTTCCCCCCCTCTCTTCCATTCCTACCGTCCCCCTACTGGCCATGACACCCTGGCACTGAACTGTTTATTGCCCAATAATCTTAATGATATATTTCTGCTTACTAAGGCCCTGTAGTTGTGTGGAATCAGAGAATGAGCTTTATGCTTCCTTCCTACTCAGAGCACTTAGCACAACAATAGGCAAGTGGGCTGTAGCTCCACAAACGCTTCCTGTTGGAAGGATGACTGAAAGTCAACAGACCAATTTAGGTAACTGATCAGAGCCATTAATGAAGACAGCTAGAAGCTCCACATCAACACACTCCCTAAAGCACAGTCTTCCAAGTCCTGCTAGATGTTTTCTTACACAAATTTCTTCACCTTGTCAGATCTTTGTTTCCTTGTATATAAAACAAGAAGGTTATTCCAAGGTGTCTGCCTGTCCCAAAACTACTAGGCTAAACCCATGTTTATCATCTAAGACTCTCCATTCTAATTCATTCCAATTCCATTCTAACATCATTATAGTGTTTATCTCTCTTTCTTTTCATGTTGACTTAGAACAACATCCCAGCAAATAATTCCTTCATTTTGGAGACCCTTGCAAGTATGTGATGCTCACTTTCAACTTCTCTGACTCTGACTTTATGAACAAAACGATCATGTCATAGGATCCTAGTGATGACAACACTGGCTCCCATTTATTAAGCATCTAGCATATACTTTTTCTCGTTATTTCTGTAACATAGGTTTTACTGTCCGCCTTTTAGCGAGCCATATTGCATGATGATGGAAGAGCAAATTCAGAACCTGAGTCTTAGGTTCAAGTCCTTAATAATTAACTATGTGACACTGGACAGTAAGTTTACCTCTCGTAGCCTCAATTTCCTTCTTTATAAAAGCAGAATATTTCTTATATGGTTGTGATAAGGATTAACTGCCATATTAAACCTATCATGATTAACATAGTGGCTGCCACAGAGCACAAACTCAGTAGTGTCTAATTTGGTTTCCAGTATTTATAAAAACTCAGAGGAGAGTAAAGGAACTCCTCTATGGTCATCGTTACTAAGTGGCAGAGCTAGGATCTCCACCTGGGCAGTTTGATCCAGAGCCCAAGTAATTACCCATGATGTTGCACCTCCTCAGTAGTCCACAGGGCTCATTTTCAGGAAGTGGTTGGAAACTTTAGTTTTGGAGACCATATCTCACAATGACTCAGTAGAACCTGAATTTTACTGAATTCCAAAGAGGGTTTGAAAAACAGACAACATAGCAGTGAAGATGGAAAAAGAATGTGAAGGAAGTGGAGGAGAGTGGACCTTGGCCTTGAGCTCTGTGCATTGGAACAAGGATGAGAGTCTGTGGAGGGGAGACGGGGACAGGGGTAGATGTGGACGGTTGGCTGGGCATTTAGTGACCCTTGAGTTAAGCCACGAATTGAAGCCACGTGGAATTAAGATGGAAAAAATTGATAAATTTCTCCAAGGAGTTCCCCCATCACCTTATTTCTAAGACTGGGAGAGAACTAGCTCCCAACTCAAATGGCCCCTCTGGGGTCCAAGTCACTTATGCAGAGCCTCATTTTCCCATCTGTGCTATGAAGCAATTGGACAAGGTGACTCATAAGGGGATTGGGAACAGATTTTGCCTCAGAACAAAGTTAGGCAAATCCCTACTCACTTCCTAATGAAGAGACCTATTTCCTCATCTGTAAGGGAGGATAACACCACCTGTCTCACAGTGTGCTGTCAGGAAGAGACGTCTGTTAAGTACCTGGCAGACTGCTTGGCACACTGCAAGCACTCAATAAACAAGAGATGTGATGACTATGATGAAGATGACAATAACGTGGTGGTGGTGGTGATAAAGGTAGAATCACGATGAAAATAACGCCAGAGAGTCTCATAAAGTCTCTAACAAAGCAAACTAGAAGGAGATGGGTAGAAGAGGCCAGCTTATGGGGGGTGAGTGAGAAGTTTTGGACATTTCATGGGACAGCAGGATAGCCACATGGGGGAGATGTCCCTTTAAAGACTTGGAAATATGGGATTGGAGATAAAGGCCTGGCTCCTCCGACCTGGGCACAACACACCCATTACGCCTTTATTAGAGAAGACATGAATTGAGCTTCTGCCATATGTTCATTGTTCCACTGTCCATAGCAGCGAAATGACATCAGAAAAGATGATGCAAAAGTGCCGGGCAAAGTCGGAATAAAAATACTCACCTTCCAGGATGGCGGGTAGAGATTAAATTAAAGAATATAAGACTTTGAGCACAGAGACTGGCACATAGGAAAGTCTTTAAAAATGATTGTTCACATTCTCTTTGATGAAATAGAAAATGAAGAGTACAACTTGAAACTACAGATCTTTTCAACTGAATACCTTCCTAAGAACTGTGTGCTACATAAGATCTCAGGAAAATTTAGGAAAATAATTCAGTTGTTGCAATTTTGAAATTTAGATTCTGTTCCCAGAATTATATCAGGTACATTGGTAGATAGCAATGAACTAGGAAGCAAAGTCCCTGACCTGGACATACTTAAAAGTCCAACTAGGGGCATAATATGCTTGTATTAGAGATTAAAATGCAAGGCACTATGTCAGTAAGTGCCGAACAGAGTGAGGGGTGCTCAGATGAGGAGGAGAGGTGAGAAATATTTGGACAGATGGTTTAGTGGGTGCCATTTTGATGGTGTCATTGTAACAACAGAGCAAGGAAAAGATTGACTTGCCACAAACTGTTCATGACACTTATCTTATGCCAAGCACTAGGCCAGGCTGAGGGTACAGCAAAGAGCAACCTCTGAGCATGAGGGGATTGCAACTGAGTGAAGAACTGAGATTCTTAAGCTGACCACGAGAGCGGAGTGCTCCATGTGTAGCTGACCAGGCATGGGGGCCATGTGTGAAACGACATGACTTTCTCTTCTGTTTGATCTTTGTTCACCAGGGTCTTTTCACTTAATTCACTTGATGTTTGATGACTATGTGCTCTACTTATTGGAATCTCTGCACTGTCAGGAGCGGGCCAATGAGCTCATGCGAGCCATGAAGGGAGAAGGCAGCACTGGTAAGCCAGCACTGCGTGTGCTTCATGAACTGCGTCCTTCCTTCCGAGCTCTGTTTCCTTAACTCTGTACCCCAAGGAATTTATTAATAGTTATGGTGAGTGGGTCAAGTGGTGTGAAACCAATAATGTATTTTCCCCTTTAGAGTAGGCATGTAATGTATATGGGCATCGTCTTGAGTGCAACCATGGGGATGGGAAGCCATCCGAGTGTTTTAAGCAAGGGAGTAACATGACACAGATTCAAAAGAATACTTCATTTTTGTAAAGTGCATTAAAGACAACTTGCCTTGACATTTGGTTCTAAGAACTCATCCTGTCTCCATCCATAGCAGAAGTCCGAGAAGAGATCATCCTGACAGACGCCACCCCACCAACTCCTTCACCAGTGCCATCATTTTCTCCTGCAAAATCTGCCACATCTGTGGAAGTGCCACCTCCCTCCTCCCCCGTTAGCAACCCATCCCCTGAGTACACTGGCCTCAGCACTACAGGTAATAAGAGGTCCCTCAAAAGCTTTGGGTGGGGAGTTATTGTTTAAAGCAAGGGCTTTCTGGAAAAGCATTCTTTGCCTCCAGTCTCCAAAAGACAATGCCCAAGCCGGGGTATCTTCCTGGATCCATGAACGACTTTCCAGTGCTCATTTATTTATTGGTACATGTTCTGTGTGCTTCTGTTTTCAAGCTGGCAGATTAAGTATATGATAAAAACTCCACCCCCAAAATTAAGCTGCTGAAATGATTAAAATGATATATAACATAAATTAATACACAGCCATTCTTGAAAACAAGAAAGGGAATTCTCTATGAACCAAAA
Source organism: Nycticebus coucang (assembly GCF_027406575.1). Classification (NCBI taxonomy): domain Eukaryota; kingdom Metazoa; phylum Chordata; class Mammalia; order Primates; family Lorisidae; genus Nycticebus; species Nycticebus coucang. Next base: position 16,182,207 of record NC_069782.1, on the reverse strand, counting down.
ACTGAGCAGCATCTCTGGAAAGGACAAGAAGCCACTTCTTAAGTTATGGCAACCCTAAGTGAGCCAAACTAGGGTTGTTTGCTGTGAGGCTGACGATGCCATGAGGCTGCTCTGATGAGAGGCCCATACAGAACAAGACATCATAGAATTCTCATAAAATTAAATTATAACTGAGGGTCAGGGGTGGTGGCTCACACCTATAATCCTAGAACTCTGGGAGACCAAGGCAGGTGAATCGCCTGAGCTCAGGTGTTACCAGACTGAGCAAGAGTGAGACTTCCTCTTTACTAAAAAAATAAAAAAATTAAAAACTAGCAGGGCATAATGCCAGCTACTTGGGAAGCTGAGGCAAGAATATTACTTGAGCCCAAGAGTTTGAGGTTTCTATAAGCTATGCTACCATGGCACTCTACCCAGGATGACAGAGTGAGACTCTTTCTCAAAAAAAAGTAAAGAAAACATTTACAACCGAGAATCACTCAAGCCTCCATTTACACCTAAAGGAAAGCAGAGATCCAAACAGATATGTGTACATCTATGTTCATAGCAGCATAATTCGTGATAGCTAAAGGTAGAAATAACCCAGTGATGGATGAATGGATGAGCAAAATGTGGTGTGTACGTAAATGGGCTGAAATCCTGACACACACTGCAACGCGAACGAACCCTACAGACAGTATGCTCTGTGAAAAAAGCCAGACACAAAAAGACAAACATGTGATTCCACTTAGATGAGGTACCTCAAATAGCTGAATTCATGGAGACAGAGTAGAATAGTAGTTGCCAAAGGCTGGAGAGAGTGGGAAACAAGGAGTTAGTGTTGAACAGGTGCAAAATCTCAGTTTGGAAAGAGGAAAAAGTTCTGGAAATGGATGGTGGTGATGGTTGCACAACATTGCAAATAGATTTAATGCCACTGAACTGTACATTTAAAAATGGTTAAAATGGTAAACTTTATGTTGTGTATATATTACTGCAAGAAAAAGTCACCCATGCATCTGTGGAAGCCCAATTGCATGAACAAGAAATAACAAACTAAAGAAAAGTGGGCCCGGCGTGGAGGCTCGTGCGTGTAATTCTAGCACTCTGGGAGGCCAAGGTGGTGATTGCTTGAGCTCAGAAGTTTGAGATCAGTCTGAGCAAGAACAAGACCCCTTCTCTACTAAAATATAAAAGAAAAAAGAAAAAAAAAAACAGCCAGGTGTTGTGGCGGGCACCTGTAGTCTCAGTTATTCAGGAGGCTGAGGCAAGAAGATTGCTTGAGCCCAGGAGTTTGAGGTTGCTATGAGCTATGACACTACAGCACTCTACCCAGGGTGACAGAGTGAGCAACTCTATTAAACAAACAAACAAAAAAAAAGTAAATGAAAGTTTTCATAGCCAAAGGAATGAAGTCTGAAAAGAACTGTTAAGATGAGAACGAAAAAGAAGAAATCATACCCATTAGAGTCAAGTAAAAACCTTCTAAAAGAAATATGTAATTGTGGCTCACGCCTGTGATCCCAGCACTGTGGGAGGCTGAGGAAGGAGAACTGATTGAGCTCAGGAGTTTGAGACTAGCCTGAGCAAGAGTGAGACCCTAACTCCTAAAAAAATGAAAAACCCCAGCTGGGCGCCTCTGCAAGCACCTGTAATCCCAGCAGCTTCCGGAGACTGAGGCAGCAGGATGCCCACAGCTGGAGTCTGAGGTTGCAGTGAGCTATGACGCCATTGCACTTTGCTCAGGGCATAGGGTGGGACTCTGTCTCAACAACAACAACAAAAAGCAAAGAAATAAAAATAAAAAATAATTGTAATAGGTTGAATGTTAGAAAATTAGTTTTAACTGAAAGAGAATTAGTAAACTGAAGACTGAGCTGAGGAATTCTAGGGTAATGTGATACACAGATAAAGAAAAGGGAAGTTAAAGGCAATACTCAGAGAAAGGGTTGATAAATCTAGAAATTCCAATAATCAAATCTGGCAAGTATTCCAGAGACAGTAGAGAAGTAAAGGCTGACTGTTTTACATAATGGAAAAATGACAAAACTTTTTAGACTGAAAGCTCTCATTGAATACTGTGCTGAATAAATGGAAAAAGAAAAAAAACTTACCTCTAAATCTACTGAAGAAAATCAAAGATTTTGCTGCGCGTGATGGCTCATGCCTATAATCCTAGCACTCTGGGAGGCCAAGGCCGGTGGAATGTCTGAGCTCAGGAGTTCAAGACCAGCCTGAGCAAGAGCAAGACCCTGTGTCTATTAAAAATAGAAAAACTCACCCTAGCTGGGCCTTGTGGCTGGCACCTGTAGTCCCAGCTACTTGGGAGGCTGAGGCAGGAGGATTGCTAGAACCCAGGAGTTTGAGGTTGCTGTGAGCTATCATGACACCAGGGCATTCTACCCAGGGCAACAGAGTAAGACTCTATCTCAGAATAAAAGAAAAGGAAAATCAAAGATAAAAGAAAGCTACTTAGCTTTTTAAAAGAAAACATAGATAATCTCTGATGGAGAGAGAATTAGACTGTCATCAGAAACATCAGATTTAGTACCTGAAATAGTATTTTTGAAGTTCAAAGAAAACCTTGAATGCACACATATGCATACATGTTTATAAACGTATATTTGTACATACATGTCTATGTGTGTCTATATAGACTCGTGTGTACATAAATGTGGATGTATTTCCCTTGAGGATGTTTTATGTGCCAAGTGCTGTGCTGGGTGCTATGAGAATTATGCAGATTAATATGCTAAGTCCTTGCTACTACGAGACAACCACAAGAATAACAGAAGTACAGAGACAACTGTAATAGAAGGAAGAATGTGGCATGTCCAGTAAGCAAGGTATGAAGTCATGTTGGGAGCTTCCCAAGAAGGAGAGGTTCCACCTGGTTGGAGGTATCCGGGAACACCTCACAAAAACTCCAATCTTTGCCGAGTGAAGAGCTTGATAATTGATTGATTATCTTTCCATCCAAACCTGCTAATATTATCCTCCCATTACCCAGGCACAAAATAGGAAAGCCAGCTTCAAATCTTTCCCTTCCCTCCACTCTTGTATTAGTCAGGAAGGACTAAGCTGCTGCAGCAAATAGATCCAAACATGGACAGAGTTAACACAACAGAAATGTATTTCATGCCTGAAAACAGTACTGGCAGACTATTCGGTCATAGTGGAGGCTCTCTGTAATGCAGGCATTTGGAAACACCTATTCCTTCAATATCAGGCTCTACAATGCCCCAGGGCAGTGGTTCTCGGCATGTCCTGGAAACCTATGTGTACCAGACATGCTCCTGTCAGGTCCCACTGTAGACCTACTGAATTGGAAACACTAGTGGGTAGAGCCCAGCAATATTCTTCAGTAAGCCTCAAGCTCACCCGACTGAGGACCACTGCCTTAGGTGCCTCTGTCAAGAGTGCAACCAGCTAGCAGGAATGAGAAAAGGGCGTGAAAGGGGGAAAGCCCACTTTCTTAAAATTCTTGGCCTGAAGGTGGAACACGTCACTTCCATTTTAATTCCATCAGTGAGTCACTTAGCCCCAGTAACTACAAAAGAGGCTGAGGAATGTAGAATAGCAAACAAGTAGCCAGCGGGTGGAGGGACGGGTTTAGAGGGGACAGCTGGCATTCCCCATCTCACCTCCCAAGTCTGGTCATTCTAAGACAAATCTAGACTGATCTGTTTTTTCCCATCCTACTCGTGCCTCTGCTCCAGGCCTCCCCCACCTCTCATGGACACCTGCAGTGACTCTCACGCTGTCCACTCTCACACTGTCCACTAGGCTTATTTTTGTGAGGTTCATACTTCCACCAAGTGTTGGCGCAAAGAACCTCCTGCCCCCACACTAAAGCCTTCAAGAGTGCTCTTTCTTCAAGTCACTTCTCACACTATTCCTCCTTCCAAGGCTAGCCGCCTTCCACCTTCTGTCTGACTTACCTTCTTAGCATTTCCATCACCCTCCCAGTTAGAATCTTCCTCCAGATCCTCATAGCACAGGCTTCATTATATCCTAGTTCCACTTAGGACTGTTTCAGAATAGATTGAGAACTAATTTTTTTTTTTCCTGAGGATCACAGATTGACCCATTATGAATGTTGTCTTTTATCATTCATTCATTAACTCACATATCCATCCACTTATCCTCACATATCCATCCACTTATCCAACAAGTATTTCTCGAGTGGCTTCTATATGCTAAACACTCCTACTCATGGTCCCTAACCCCTGGAAGTTCATGTTTAGAGGTTAGGGTTCTGATGAGTAAATGGGCAGCCACAATAGTATGATGAGTGCTAAGTTGGGAGAAGTGTCAGAGTGTTATGGGTGCACAAAGGCAGGAAGGAGGTGTTCCAGGAGGAGGAAGTAGCTGGTAAAAAGGGCTGGAGGTAAGGCTGGTGGTGTGGCAACACCTATAATCATAGCACTGTAGGAGGCCAAGGCAGGTGGATCACCTGAGCTCAGGAGTTTGAGACCAGCCTGAGCAAGAGTGAGACCTGATCTCTACTAAAGACAGGAAAAAACTGGGCATCATGGCAAGTGCCTGTAGTCCCAGCTACTTGAGAGGCCAAGGCTAGAGGATGGCTTGAGCCCAAGAGTTTGAGGTTGCTGTGAGCGAGGATGACACCAGGTCACTCTACCCAGGGCAACAGAGTGAGACTCTGTCTCAAAAAACAAAACAAAACAAAAGGGCTGGAGGCAAGGGGGAGTATATATAGCCGGAGTCTTTGGATTAATTCCGTCCCCAAAGTTTCTTCTCTCTGCAGAACTACACCCACTCAGAAAGGGAATAGGTGGATCCCTCAGAGCCTGACCTGGTACCTGGACAGGTACCTGTCATTTTTTATGCTTGGCAACAAACTCAGTGGCCCTCTATCAGGGACTGCTAAGGAAACTTTGTTCCTCAAAAGAATGAAAACTGGGTTGTTGATAAATGGCCTTAGATCAAGCTTTGATTTCATGTTGGGTACACAGCTAGAAAAAAAATCTCTTCTTTTGTGGAAATTTAGATCTGAGCATAACCATATTTGTTTACAAAGATGTACCTCAATTCTACTTTGAGGAGGAAGAATGTGATTAGACTTCCACCTCCCGCCCATTTTTCTTTCCATAGTGGGTTTTACTTCCTGCTTAGAGGCTCAGGAAGAGGAATTATAGAGAAAAGAACAACTTTATCCACTGAAAACAAAAAGGGAAGAGTTTATGCACTGTTCTCAGCTCTTCAGCAGGTCTCTGGAGTTCTTCAAAGATTGAAATTATTGGGCAACCATCCTGAGTCTGCTGCCTACTGCAGGAAGGAGCCATTTGCCCAAATAACCTGCCGCCACCAGGGAGACACACACAGAAGTCTGCTAGTGATAACGACCTTCTGAAGGAAACAGGGAAATTATGCATTATGAAGTTAAACCCATTTGGTTGAAACATTTCTTGAAGCGTGGCAAAATATCAAACAAGGCGAAGAGTGTGAAGGAAGGATTCCCAGGATCTTCTCCTTATTCTCAGCCATCTAGGGAGTCTGCCTGGCTTTCTTTGTAGCAATTTGAAGGCCTCAAGCTATGGCAGGTATGATAGCCAAGTCCACAGGAATATCATAAATGTGTTCAGAGATTTCTGTGCAATGTGTTCAAGAGTCATAAAAGTAGCTTCTTAGAAATACAAATGTGAAACAGGTTCTCTTCAAATGATTGTAAGCTTTGAAGATTTTGGCACATTCCAGCTTTGTTCTCAGATATCTCCAGGGGGCATTAAAAATGTCATCCTATATAAAACAATGCATAATATTTTTCTCAAGTACCACTTTTAAAATACTCTGTTGCTAAACTAAACTGGATCTTGGCATGCAATGTGGGTCGCAGTCTTGGAGGAAACAATCATAACTTCCTAATAACATGTATGATTTTATAGATATTTCATTATTATGCACAAATTATCCATGATATACACCTTATATTAGGAAATCTATTATGGTAGGCTTCTTAAATTTGGGAATTAATCCAATTAAAACTTTCATTGAACACTATTATGAATTTGTGAACAATTATGTAAATCTTATAAAACACATTTGCCTATTTTTTAAAAAGTTAACTCAACACATAGTTTTCATGCCCAGTTAATTTTTATTTCTATTTTAAAATTAGTGCTTGATTTATGTCCTTTCTACTTTTCGAAAAAGTTTCTGAAGTAGTTTCTAATAAAGACAGGAAAACCAATTTCTTAAGAAGGACCCAAATGAGGAAGCAAAAAATAAAGAAAAGGTAGGGGAAAATTAAAACAAAGCAATTGCTGGCTAAAAACATTTATTAAAGCCTCAATTGAGGGGCAATGCCTGTGGCTCAGTGGGTAGGGCGCCAGCCCCACATACCCAGGGTAGTGGGTTCCAACCCGGCCCCGGCCAAACTGCAACAAAAAAACAGCCAGGTGTTATGGCGGGCGCCTGTAGTCCCAGCTCCTCAGGAGGCTGAGGCAGGAGAATCGCCTAAGCCCAGGAGTTGGAGGTTGCTGTGAGCTGTGATACCATGGCACTCAACTGAAGGTAATAAAGTGAAACTCTGTCTCAAAAAAAAAAAAAAACCCTCAACTGAATGTTATGGGATCTAGTTGTTTTGTTGGGTTTCTAGCATATTCTGAGTGTCATTGAGTAGACAATGTAAGTATTACCAGTTTCGACTTATTGAAAGTAAAGGCAATCAGGACCTGCAATTCCTCAACAAATGTCTCACTTTAAATGGATACTTCCCCATTTTTCAACTATGAAAAAGGAACAGTATTATGTCTGCTTTGTTTAATTTTTTTTTTTTTTTTTTTTTTTTTGCGGTTTTTGGCTGGGGTCAGGTTTGAACCCACCACCTCTGGTATATGGGGCCGGCAATTATGTCTGCTTCGTGAACATAAATTAACGTAAATTAATTTAACGTAAATTAATTCACTGCACATAACCTTTTGGCATCCTTTGACACAGGGACTAGGGAATCCAAGGTAGCACAGACAATGAGTCACGACTCCGTAGGAAAACAGCCAGTCTCCTTATCCTCATCTACGTCTAGTTCCACACCCATTATTTCCAAATATGTTTTCTTAAAACTGTACTTACTGTTTTGAAAAGTGGAGGGAGAAAGGGAGAGGAAAGGACTATCTGGTAGCTAAAATTCCTGACATATGGCCAATTTTGATCGGGTTTATTAAGAGAAAGGTTAAAAAATTCTGTTTGAATAGATTTCTACAAGGTAAAATTGAGCCAATTTGTCCATCCCTCCCCGCCAACTTCGTGAGTTTCCAACCTCCCTTGTGACAGGGACAAAGTTTAGAAACCTTACCTTTCTTTAAGGAAACTGGCTCTGTTCCTCCTGAGGAGGATGGCATGTGGTGCCAAACTGATCAGCCCACTTAACATGACCTTGGGCTATACTTCTTTACTGTCATCTAAAGCAAAATGTTAAGCTCCCGACTGTGTTCTGGTCGGTCAGGCCACAGAAGGGTTCTAAAACCTCGTTTATGATGTCCTTTTAAGTATTCTCTCCTTCAGCAATGACAATAGAAGTTAACTATTAAACTCCTGTTTTCAACTTCCCACCATGGGTTCCCTGCTACACAAAACCAGCAAATTAAATCATTGAGATGCTAGGAAGGATACCTAATGAAATAAAGGCAAACTCCCCATAAATGACCCTAACTGTAGAACATCTGGCCTTCCCAGCTGCATTTTCTCTAAATGAGTTGAGGTTCTGACAAACATAACCGACCCTTAGTCTTTCCAAATAACAAAAGCCCAGTTATTCTGGGGCAGCTGAAGTGGGGTAGGGTGGACACTTCAGCCCTGCCACAGAGCCTGCAATGACTCATTTACAGAACCTCACTGCCAGTGAATTCCTTTAGCCATCCCTGCTGCTTTCTTTCTTTAAAGGAATGGAATTAGAAAAAATAAGCTGGGATTGAAAGTACATTTTTTAATCCACTCTTTGTGGATCACACCATCAAGTCTTGGCTTGATGTTGGGACCTTGGATCTCTCATTCATTTGTTTGTTCATTCAACAAAAATGTATTCTGTGTCTAATCTATGCCATGTCCTAGGGGTATAGAAGCCAAAGAAAGACATAGTCTCTGTCCTCATAGTACTTACCTTCTAGTGGGTAGGAGTCAATACGGAAGGAAACTACCTGGCCTGGCACAGTGTACAGCACTTTGAGAGGCCAAGGCAGAAGGATTACTTGAGGCCAGGAGTTCAAGACCAGCTTGGGTAACATAACAAAACCCCATTTCTGAAAAAATAGAAAAATTAGCCAGACGTGGTGGTGTATGCCTATAATTCCAGCTGTTCTGGAGGCCAAGGCAGGAGGATCGGTTAAGCCCAGGAGTTCAAGGCTGCAGTGAGCTATGATCACCATCACTCCAGCCTGGGTGACAGAATGAGATCTTGTCTTTAAAAACAAAACACTTTTGTTTAAATGTTTAAAGGAGGCCAGGTGCCATGGCTCACGCCTATAATCCTAGCACTCTGGGAGGCCAAGGTGGGTGGATTGTCTAAGCTCTGGCGTTCCAGACCAGCCTGAGCTAGAGCGAGACCCTGTCTCTAAAAAATAGCCAGGCATTGTGGTGCGTGCTTGTAGTCCCAGCTACTTGGGAGGCTGAGGCAGAGGATCACTTGAGCCTAAGAGTTTGAGATTGCTATGAGCTATAAGGCCACAGCACTCTACTGAGGGCAATAAAGTAAGACTCTGTCTCCAAAAAAAAAAAGTTTAAAGGAAGTAAACCACCAAGCAAACATGTAATTTCAAATGGTCATTAATGCTATGAGTGAAAATAATAGAGTACTAAGAAAAAGTAGAAAATGGGGACCCACCTGTGTTGGTGGTCAGGGAATGCCGGAGGAGGTGACATTTATTTGAGGCCTAAAGTATCACAAGGGCCAGCCACATAAAGGTTGAGGAGGGAAAAAGAACATGCTAGGCAATGAAGACAGCATGTGTGCAGGCCTGAGGCAGAAAGGACCTCAGCACAGTGAGGACAGACCAGTGCCCACACCAGGGAAGCCAGCAGCAGGAGGGCAAGCTGCAGGACAGGCTGAGGCTGGATTACGAAGCAACGCATCTCTCTGGGAACTGATGCCTTTGCTGCCGCTTGTCAATTTGGTCAGATTTTGACCATGGAAGAATTGTAGAGTGTAACTCAAACAGATGATGTTTCCAGCCTCAGTAGGCAGTCTTCTTAAACACTGCTATCTTATAGACAGGTGATGGCCGATCAGATGCATAGAGATAAATTCCCGATACTTTCCCTGTATCGGTCTTGAAAGTTATAGGAAATGTTTGTTTAATACCACATATTGTTACTTTCTGTGATAATGGAAATGTGCTTTTATCTCAGCTGTCCAAAACAGTAGCCACTAGCCACATGTAGCTATTAAGCACTTCAAATGTGGCTAGTGCAACCAAGAAACTCAAGTTTTAATGGTATTTAAACTTAAATAGCCACATGTGGCTAGCAGCTATGGTGTAGGGCAGGGCAGCTCTAGAATCTCAACACACTTAAAGAAGTTTATTTTATTTCTCAGGCAGGTACAAACCAAAGGCTTAGCTCAAAACTTGAGAAACATCTGTGATGGTTCATAGAATCCTCCTGGGGAAAAGATTAAAAGGATTTAGTACAAGATCTGAAGGAAAGCTTATAGACAGGTAGCCTAGGAAGCAGTCTAAATTTCACAAGTCTGTAGCAGAATCTCACAACTTCTGAATTTTAATGGCCCTCAACAAACAGGATGTAAGGCAGGAGGTAGTGTGTTACAGAGTTCTGTTACTCAAATAGAGGAGACCATAGCATCTGTAGACCAACAGCATCGTCATCAGTTAGAAGCTTGATATAAATGCCCCGCTCCCAACCTGCTGACACAGAACCTGCATTTTAAAAAGATCTTCAAGGGATTCAATGGCACATTCAAGTGTGATAAAGGCTTTGGAGTTGGGCAAATCTGTGTTCAAATCCCAAATCTGCGACTTACCTGAACGAGTCATTTAACCTTTTGGGACTCAACATTCTCTCCTGAAAAAGAAGGTAAAACTACCTATGTCAAAAGGTTATTGTGAAGATTGAATGGTTTGATATATAAGAAGAAATTAGCATAAGGTCTGGTTTCTATTGGATAACCATTCATTGATTTATTCAACAAATCATTAATTGATTGTCTGTTATATTCCTGTCCTGTGTTTAAAACCTCTTCCAAAACAAAACAAAACAAATGGGATGGGAGGGGAATAAAACGTTTCCCTCCAGTAGTTTCACTGTTATCTGGTAACAGCTGTCTTGGGATCGTTACAGGATTCATAAACATCAATCCCTTCCACCACCACCACCCTCTAAACTTTAAATAAATGTAAATGTGAAAATGGGAGAGAAGGGAGAAATAAGGGGAAAAGGTGGGAGTTACACAAATAGGGAAGTTTTGTTGTTTTACCAACAAATAAAAAACATGAGAGCAGACTTTAAGCACAAACTGTTAGCTGCTTTTCTTTTATTGGTTTCCTTAAAATGCAAGTGTCAGCAGCTCTTCTCCCTGGAGGTCTCACTGGTAGGAAAGGGAATACAAGGGGGGTTCTTTTCTGCTCCCCAGGCAAAAAGGGTTTCTCACCCAAGCCAGTAGGTGTTAATCTGCTTAAGCCTGCCTGAGTGGACGTGTTAGATTGCTGGCACATGGCCATTTAGGGGTTTTGTTCCCCAGACCACAGGAGCCCATTTTTCCAAGCGTTCCACCAGGCTTTTTGTTTGATAACGTCTATTTCTAGCAGCATTTGCTCCTTCAACAACAAATTCAATGGAACAAAAATTTACTGAACACCTACTATTTGGCAGACCCTCTGTTGGGGATACAGAGATGAATAAGGAACAGCTGCTGTGCTCCAGGGGCTCCCAGAAAAGTAACTTCTGTTGCATTCTCTCAGGTGATGGCTATTATCATGACTTCTTCCCACTGCTTGGAAAAAAATCCTTTCTCTTCCTTGGCTATCCCCTTTTAAACCTGCTCTGACCTCACTGTGCTCTCTAAGGCCCCAGAGGCTGGAAGGGTTAATTACTTGGCTTATTGTGGCTGGCTCCTTGTTCTTCCAAACTTCCCAACCCCTCCAATTCTATTTCTTTTTGCAGTTTTTTTTTTTTTTTGGCTGGGGCTGGGTTTGAACCCGCCACCTCCGGCATATTGGGCCGGCGCCCTACTCCTTTGCTGCCCTTCCATTTCTAATTGTAAACTTTGTTTAACGTACTAATGTTTTGCCTTTTACAAAGGCAAAGTACATTCATTACAGAAAAATATAGATAAGCAAAATAAAAAAATTTTAAACTATCATGAATCCCACCATCCAGAGAGAAACTGTTTTAATGAAAATGGTATCTAAAAAAATTATAACAATAACATAATTTCATATGAAGTTCAAAATATAGTGGGCAGTCACACATAATTATAATTCAATCATCTGACTTGTGATCATTTCAGACTTCCTTTTTTTTTTAAAGTACTTTTTATTTATTTATTTTCTTTTTTTAGAGACTGGGTCTCACTCTGTCACCAAAGCTGGAGTGCAATGGTATGATTTTAGCTTATTGCAGTCTCCAACTCCCGGGCTCAAGCAATCTTCCCACCTGGGACTGCAGGTGTGAGGTCTATTTCAGTCTCTTTGCAGTGATTATAAATGATGCCTAACATTAACCTGCCAAGGTCATTATCTTGTGGGGGGAGAATATGAGGTAGATGTGCAAAGCAGGAAGGGGCACTTTTAACTATGCTGGTGAATAAGGACACCAGTGATTTGATTTGATATTTTTTTGAGACAAAGTCTGTGTTGTCCTTGGTAGAGTGCTGTGGCATCACAGCTCACAGCAACCTCAAATTCTTGGGCTCAAGTGATTCTCTTGCCCCAGCCTCCCGAGTAGCTGGGGACTACAGACTCCTGCCACAGCTATCTGTAGAGACTAGGTCTCACTCTTGCTCAGGCTGGTCTTGAACTTCTGAGCTCAAGCGATCTACCCGCCTCAGCCTCCCAAAGAGCTAGGATTACAGGTGTGAACCACTGTGCTGGCCTAACACCAATTATTTTAGAAGTTTGTTGTTATTGGTTACTTTACTGTTGCTACTCAAGTGTTTCATCCCTGGCGATAAAGTCTGACCCAAGAAACTTGCCTTTCATCCTTGGGATCTGAAATGGGAAATGCAGAAATATCCTCTTCAGAGCTTCAGATAAGAATACTTAATTCATAATGAAGAGTGGTTTTGGATATGATCAAAAGCCTTCCACATGCCAGGTGCTTTGACATATATTATCTCAGTTAATCCTTACAACAGTCTTATAAGATAGATATTATTATTGTCCCTATTTTACAGATGATCAAATAAAGGCTCATAAAGTTTAAGAGGCTTGCCCAAGATCTTGTAGCCAGTTCATGACAGAAGAAGGGTCCAAAGCAAAAAGCCATTAGGGTAGAGAGAAGAGTGCGAAGTGTGCGGCCGACCTGGGTTCAGAGCCCCCTGGACCACCCACTCCCTCTGGGATCTTGGGCAAGTTATTTAACATTCTAAGTTTTCCTGAACTGGACTTTGTGTGATACCACTGGCCTGCAATTAGTGTTGACATAAGGAACAGACCTTAAAAGTGCGACAAAGTCCATTATAAGGGTGTTGTTGAGGACACTGTTGAACAATTCATAGTTGCCTCTTTATGGTGGGGTGTCTGAAAGAAATTCCTGGGGTGTTACTTTTGTTTTGTTTTTAAGGCAAGCATGAAACAAAGTTTATTGAGGAAGAGAAAGATAGGCGTACAGAGTAAGAAAGCTTACAGGGCAGGATATATTGGCCATAGACAGCAAACGGGCCTCCAACGCCAGGGCAAGTAGGCAAAGAGGCCAGAAATTCCTGTTTGATCTGAATTCCAAGTCCAGTGTGCTCTTGAGCAATTTCTCTACCTACAGATCCTAACTGGTCATGTTTCCAGGGCCACTGTCTCCTAAAAAACTTAGATCCAAGATTAGGGCCCACAGAGAGGAAGAATTTGGGCCTTCAGGCCATGCATGTTTTGCTTGTTCCTGACTGCAAGTTTTGCCTCCACTTTTGTTTTTCCTTCTTTCACTCCCACTTTCATGTCATTGTTTTGCATCTATATTCCTTTACACTTCTTTAAATTCTTTCAGATTTAACCCTCAGTTTCCTCATTTATGAACTGGATATAATATTTCTTTTGCAGGTGTCAGTAGCACTTAGCACAGTGCTTAGTCTATATCAGATGATCAATAAATGGTGTGTCTTTTCACACTCTTGGAATACCTTGTTGTCACTTCATCACTTCATTAAAAAAAAGAAGGACATTATTTGCATTCCAAAAGATTCTCCAATTTATTTAATAATAAACCAATGCACATAAAATAAGATTCCATTGCCACTGGCCTCTAAGAATATTCCTTTCTTGGCAGTGCCCATAGCTTGGTGGGTGGGGTGCCAGCCACATACACCCAGGCTGGCGGGTTTGAATCCGGCCCGGGCCAGCTAAAGCAATAAGGACAACTGCAACAGAAAAATAGCTGGGCATTGTGGCAGGCAATTGTAGTCCCAGCTATTTGGGAGGCTGAGGCAAGAGAATTGCTTAAGCCCAAGAGTTTGAGGTAGCTGTGAGCTGTGATGCCATGGCACTCTACCTAGGGTGACAGCTCTGTCTCAAAAAAAAAAAAAGAAAGAAAGAAAAAGAGTATTCCTTTCTGAGTTTTTCTCACACAACTGGCACTGTGCTGCTCTACCAACTCTGCTTCTTTCCAGTCTCCAAACCAGTGCAGCTGCTCTAACAAGATATTTCAAAGTCCTTGGGATGGAATGGACTTACTTACTTACATAGAGACAGAGTCTCACTCTGTTGCCCAGGCTAGAGTATCTTAGCATCAGCCTAGATCACAGCAACCTCATACTCCTGAGCTCAAATGATCCTCCTGATTCAGCCTCCCAAAGTGATCACAGGCATGAACCACCACACCCAGCCAGAATGGACTAATTTTTAAAATAAAAACCTTTTCATTATTTTCCCAGAAGCAAAAACAAATTCCCAGGAACTTATTTTTAATTATTAGGGGTATATAATAGTTGTCTATCTTTATAGGGTACATACAGGATACATGTGATGTTTGATACAGGCATATAAAGTGACTTATTCAAAGCAGGACAATTAGGGGTCTCCATCACCTTAGGCATTTATCATTTCTTTGCATTAGGAACATTCCAATTCCATTCTTTTAGTTATTTTAAAGTATACCCTTATTTATGATCATAGTCACTTTGTTGTGCAAATATTGTTCATTATACCTAAGCATATTTTTGTACCCATTTTATCCGCTTCCCTCCACTACCCTTCCCAGCCTCTACTAACCATCATTCCTCCTTCTTTCTCCATGAGATCGATTGTTTTTAATATTCAGCTCCCACATATGAGTGAGAACACACAAGATTTGTCTTTCTGTGCTTGGCTTCCTTCGCTCAACATAATGTTCTCTGGTTCCAACTATATTGTTGCAAATGGCAAGATTACATTCTTTTTTGTAGCTGTGTAATATTCTATTCCATTCCAATATTCCTTTATCCATTCATCCACTGATGGACACTTAGGTTGATTCCAAATCTTAGCTATTGTGAAAAAAAGGGGGACCCTTGTACACTGTTGGTGGGAATGTAAATTAGTTGCAACCACTATGGAGAATGGAATGGAGGTTCCTCAAAAAACTAAAAATAGAACTAACCATACCTAGTATGACCCAGCAATCTCACTGCTGGGTATATTTATCCCAAAGAGGGGAAATCAGTATATTGATAAGATAACCTGTATGTCCATGCTTACTGGAACACTATTCACAATAGCCAGGACATTTTTAGATAGAAATGGTCTGCTATAGAAAATAGAGAATTGGAAAATCAAGTTTTCTCTTTTATCTCACCTTCAAAATGGCTCCCCTAACCGATGCTTTGTGTTTCTATGTGTCTAAAAAAAGATATTAAATCCTATTCCCTGCGTCTTCTAAAACAGGTTTAATTATTTCCACTGTATTAATAGATTTTGAATTTTATCAGAAATTAAGTTGTCTGATGGGTTTATTATTGCTATTAATAATTTCTTAAATTATCATTTTAAAAAATTATAACCCATCTCACAAAATTCTAAGAAGCTTGTGGGTTTTTCATTTTGTCAGGGTTTTTCCCCACAGTCTTTAGCATTTTCAAGGTATCCAATTAAAAGGTAAATCAAGGGAATTAATACTAAGTATGGGATAGGTCACCGTCCAGGTCACTGTCTATTAATCTTCAAAAAGACCTGGGCAAGCAGAGCCCAATAATCTACTTATGTTTGCTCAAAGCATTTTGTTGAGCATTTTGTTAAGCTGATACCTTAACACCTGTTGAGCTGAGTGTTGAAAAATTACAGTGCCTATCTGTGCTACACTGCCCCAAGCTTTTCTTTCTCCTCTCTCCTCACTTCCTTCCTATCTTTCCTTTCCCTTTTCTTCCTCCCCAAATTTTTATTGTGTCTTTTGGCTGCCAGGAGCTAAGCCCTGGGGATCCCTTGGTGGTCAAAACAGCGAGGCCCTTACTCTCATGGTGCTTTCAGTCTGGAGGGGGACAGGCACTAATGAAATCAAAGTGGGTGTAGGGTTATTAATTGCGGTTGGTGCCATGAAGGCCTGCAGTATAGTGAGGGATCTGGCCTACTATGAGGATAGGTTTTTGGATTGAAATATGAATAATGAGGGGTAATAAAGGCAGAGTGGGGATTCTAGGCAGCAGAAACAGCACGTGCAAAGGCCGTGTGATGCTGGGAACCATGGTGCTGGAGAAAATGAAAGGAAAGATACTGTGGCTGGACCAGATAGAACAAAGGTGGAGGCCAGGCATGGGGATGTTCCTGGTAAGGTCAAAAGAGCCAGAGACACATGCTTTGTAAAGATTTGGGCCTTCAACTTAAGAGCAACGAGAAGCCACAAAACTATGAATAAGGAAGAGCAAGAGACGTGAGGACTGTGTTAGTGACCGAGGCACCTTTGTCTCTGCAGGTGCAATGCAGTCGTACACGTGGTCTCTAACTTACACGGTGACGACAGCTGCTGGGTCCCCAGCCGAGAACTCCCAACAGCTTCCCTGTGTGAGGAACACTCACGTGCCTTCTTCCTCTGTCACACACAGGATACCAGTTTATCCCCACAGAGAGGAACATGGGTAGGTAGCTTTCCGGGGCTGCTGCCTCACTTTTAAAATTTGATCTAAGGAGGGGCTTACTTAGCAGCTGTTTTCTCAGAGGACAGGAAGGGCACCATCTTTTGCTGAGTCCTCCCAGTGTGCTCAGTGCCATGCTATGTTGCACCGTCTCAGGTAATCACCACAACAACCAGGTAAGGTAGGCAGGTGGGTGTCAGTGGCCCCATTTACAGATGAGGGAATTGAGATTTGGCTGACTTTATCCCCCCAAGGTCACACAGCAGGTAGGTGCCCAGCCTGAGCATCTGTCTGACTGCAAAGCCTGTGTTTTTCCTTCCATACCCCTTTCAAAGCCTCAGAGGAAAACCCTTGCTGCGGTCCCCTCGGTGGCTCATTGTACACGTTGTAGCCTTACAAAGCTTCTTGGTAGGTCTGAGTCTTTTATGACTCCATTTAGAAGAGGAGGGCTGCCCCACCTAAGGGTCGGGGGCCCTTTAGGGCTACAGTTATTCACAGTGTTCAAGGAATACCTGGGGGGTCCACCAGTGCTTTGTGCCCCAGATAAATAAATCATTTGTTTTGTCCACATTTCTTTCAAATCTATGTGGTGATGTTGTACAAATCCATTCAAAGGTGTCACCTGAATTATGGTAGCCTTTTGCCATTATGTGTCCTCTTCATCAAAAGACACTGGCCTGACAATGTCTCATGAGCCACGAGTGATATTACACAGAGACACTACCATGTGGTGCAGTGAGCCCCACAGGCCAGGTCCCAACAGACCCACTGTGGTGCCTGGAGGGGACAGGACCTCTCAGTCCCTTCCACACAGGTGCCCTGGGATAAAGCAGCAAGGCAGTGACCCTGAGTGGGCACAGGCTGGGATGTTGGTACATTTTCCCATAGGTTCAGGAGCCCCTGAGCAGTCAATAGGGCAGTCATTGTTTCCTCAGCGGGCCTTTTAGAGTATTTTTCCACACATTTAGGATACAATTTTTTCAGGGAGATTTTTGATTCTGCAGAAATGGCAGAAGAGAACTCACGTGGTCATAGGTTAGCATCTTTGCTGTAAAGACTTTTCAAGGAAGGACAGCGATAACCCTGTGTTCACATAGGACTTTCTGCTCTCATGGAGCATCTTCACACACAGGATCTTCAGAGTGACCACAGGCAGCATTTTTCAGAAGAGAAACAGGGTGATGAGGAGCCCAAGGTCACATGGTTAGAATGTGGTGGAGCATGGCTTTGACGCCTCGTTAACCATGCTGGGGTGTTCTCCTCCCAGGTAGCTTACAGAGAGCTTTCCCTCCCATGATGGGAAAGCAGAGGCCTGAGTAATACAAAAACATAAATCCCAAAGGATATGACATGGGCCTTTTAAACAACAGAAGTAGAGGTTTCCATCACTAATTACGTTAGGCTCAGAGTTAGATTTCATTCCCTGAGCACGGCTGGTAAGGGAGCTGTGCCCCAGGCGTGCTGAGGGAGAAGGAAAATCAATGTGGGGTGTTAAACTTACCACAACAAGGCCACTGGGTGGAGAGATGAAGAATCAAAAAGAAGAAAAAGGGGGGGAGGGAGAAAGAAAATAAAGAGAAAAAGAAGAACAAAAAGGAAATAAAAACAGATGAGGTTGATTTTTCAGGTGTCGGGCTGCTTTGCCCTCCTTGCCGTCACTCACACTGCCCAATGTGCTTGCTGCATTGTAGATACACGGGAAGCTACAACTACGGGAGCTACGGCAACCAGCACCCACACCCCATGCAGAGCCAGTATCCGGCCCTCCCTCATGACGCAGCCCTCCCCGGGCCACTCCACTATGCCCCTTACCACAGGAGCTCTGCACAGGTGAGTCCTGCTTGCTCCCCCAGGCCTCGGTGCCCTTGGTGCCAAGCCCAGTGGATGTAACACAGTTCCTAAGCTCTTCTGCACACTGTGTGTGCAGCCCATGTGTCCCCAAGGAGAGGACGGTCTTTTTTTTTTTTTTTTTTTGTAGAGACAGAGTCTTACTTTATGGCCCTCGGTAGAGTGCCGTGGCCTCACACAGCTCACAGCAACCTCCAACTCCTGGGCTTCAGCGATTCTCTTGCCTCAGCCTCCCGAGTAGCTGGGACTACAGGCGCCCACCACAACGCCCGGCTATTTTTTGGTTTGCAGTTCAGCCGGGGCCGGGTTTGAACCCGCCACCCTCGGTATATGGGGCCGGCGCCTTACCGACTGAGCCACAGGCGCCGCCCGAGAGGACGGTCTTTTCATCGGCGTTATTTCTACCCTCCAGTGGCTGGCCATGGCGGGTTCTCGGCCTGTGTTCATGCTCCACTCTGTCTCTCACACACCTGGCTGCTAAACAGTTCCTTGTAGTTCGGTCTTCTCCGTGACCTCTCTAAAGCCAGGATCCAATCGTCTGGTGCCCTTTTGCGGACAGCCACCCCCACACAGGGCTTTTGTCCTCCTTTCCCACAACCACACTCCAGGCGCAGCCCCTCACTGTCTCTCAAGTCTCCTGTGTCTGTTCCTCTTCATCCAGGCCACACGCATAATTTTAACGAGAAGAATTCTCCTGCAATGGACCCTTTTTCAGATCACTTTCAGGTCTCCTCACTGTCTAATAAGCCAAACCAGCCCTCTGTGGCCTGTGGTGAGAGGAACCCGATGTCGGGCATTTCTACCTGCTGAACGCGCTTTCACACATGCTGGCCCCAAATTCACTGCTCACCAATTCCATTTAATTCTACATTCTAAATGTCTCTGCACCCCTCTGTCCTTGTCTCAGCTCAGGCCTTTATCATTTCTAACCTAGATGATGACAAAAGCCTGTCTGGTGGTCCATGTCTCCAAAGCTTGCCCCATCTCTGGTTTGCTCCGACACTGCAGCTGAAAGAGTCTTTCAGAAAAAAAATCCGACAGACCATGACACTCTTCCCTTCCTTGGCCTATCCATCACTTTCCAGGTCAAGTTCAATTCCTTAGCAGGTCTCTCAAGACTTGTTACCTTTCCAACTAACACTCCGCCACCCACTTTGCTCTGGCCGTGCCCGGCCTACGTGAGCTGAGTACCCCCAGGTTTTTGCAGATATTGTTCCCTGTGACTGGGAGTCTCTTCCCCCACCTCTGCTGCTTATCATTCAGGACAAGAATCTTGCTGTCTTTGTGGCATTTCCTGACAGTACCCCCTTCCTTCCTCCAAGACCTTATTAGGGGCCACTCCCTGGGCATCCTCTTCCAGTAGCATTTCTCACACCCCGTTATCATCCCTGACTTTCCTGTCTATCAGAGGAGACCCCAAGCCCCTTGAAGGCAAAGATTAAATTGTGTCCAGGTCCCAGGACATGACATCTATGAAAAGCGCAGCTAACTTTGCCTCAACACTTGCCATGTGCCAGGCTCTGAGATGAGCACTTTGCACATTCTCTGGATAAGTGAGATTGAGAGTAACTTGCCCAAGGATTTGAACCCAGGCAGTGTGACTCCTAGGCTCTTAGTGCTGCCATCCTGTGTCACCACTCAGATGTAGGGATTCACTCAGAGTGTACTGCACAGATGACAACATGGGCACTCGTGTCAACATAAACAGTAGTGTGGTGTGCCGAGCACGTTCAGTCCATCCTGCGGGCACAGGAACCTCAGAGTGGCAAGATCAGAGCTATGCTTAAGAAAGAGAGCTGTTGGGGCACCCCTAGGACAGAGCGAGACTAGGGGCTCTGCCCCAAAGCACGCGGAGGAGGAGTCTAGGAGAGAGATGGCAGGGCTGAAGCTAAATGGAGGCCACAATTACATCAGCTGTCAGCACAGAGACTTGCCTCTAGGGGCAGGCCCGGAGGAGAATGTATCCACAACACTTGGGCGCTCGGGGCAAACAGGTATCTGTTTTGCTTTCCATCTGTAGTACCAAGGGGAGCCAGGGTTCAATCCCGAGACAATCCCAGCAGTTGATTCCACTAAATCATCACCTGGGGCATTCATTATAGGCCTCCAACTGTGTCACCAGAGATGCCAGGTCTTTAGGTCACCTCCTTTTGGGAGCAGTCTGCACTGCTCACTGTAATGGCCACAGCCTGGGTTACACTCAGCACACTCTAAGCAGCTCGTTCATTCATTCCTCAAGTGGTTACTGGGTGCCCACCATGTGCAGGTCCTGTGTTAGCCTCTGGAAGCACAGTGGGGAAAGCGATAGAGAAAGCCTGTTTGGAGAGGGTCCAGTGGGAGAGGCATCACCATGCCGTGGCTCCGGCATTATCTTCCTTCTCTCCTCACTTCCTTGTCCACCCTCATGAAATGCCAGGAGCTGGTTTTCTGTAGTATTTTTAAAGCCATTGCCATAAAAAGAAACCAAGGTCTCCTCAAGGCCTGTGCTGTTCCTGGTGATCAAAGATAGGTCTACAGCATCCTCTCTGGAAGCCATGCAGTCCCCAGTTGGAACACTGTCATTTAATAGCTGGTCTCTTTTTTTTTTTTTGGCCGGGCCTAGGTTTGAACCCACCACCACCGGCATATGGGACCGGCGCCCTACTCCTTGAGCCACAGGCGCCGCCCAATAGCTGGTCTCTTTAAAAAGGCCCAAGGACTAAATGAAAGGAGGAACCCTTTGCATCCAGACTAGAGGTGAGAGGCCAAGGGCCCCAGGCCAGCTTCTTCCCCACCATGCCTTCACAGTTCACTGTGGCCCTTAGACAAGGGCCAATGACAGCCCCCTGCCCTCCACACATGCACACACTCTGCATTTCATGGCTTATGCCTTAGTCTCCAGCTGTAAAGTGGAGTGGAAATACTTCCACTTTATAGCTGGAGACTTATATCACATCTCTACCCACGTTGATAGATGAGCTCAGTATTCAAGATGGGGAACACTTCCTCTCCTGGGGAAGACAAAGTCTCCTTTGTTTGTTTTCCATTAACATTTCTCCATCGAGCACTGTTCTATCACCTTCAAATACATGGACTCATTTAATTCCTCTAATAACCCTCAGAAGAAGGCATTTTTCTATAGTTGTTTTTAAAGATGAGGAGATAGCCTCAGAAGCTAATATGCCCCAGGCCATGTGTCCAATAGGTGACAAAGCAGACTTCAATGCAAATTGTCCAACTCTCAAACCTAGCCCCAAACCATGGCACTGAAGACTACAGTTTTGGAGAGTGGAAAGTAAATTCAAGAGATGAATATTTTCAGTAATTTCTTGTTACCAAAGGGAAGAAGCATACACTCAGACCTCATTTTTCCTTCACCTGTTCTTTGGTTTAGGGTTGAGCATAGTCCACTGCAGGGCTAGTTTCAGCACAGGTCAAGCTGTGCCAATCACAGGTAACTGAATATTACACTTCTCTATATCAGACTCATTAGGGAAAAGGTCAGTCTGAATTGAAGAAAAATTGCAATTCTCTGTAGTATACTATGGTTAGAGAAATGTTAGAGAGGCCATCAGCACAAGAATAACTGAGACTGACTTCTCCAGATAAATGCCTGCAAGGTTTGCCTTAAAGAATTGATACATCTGTGAAGTGCCGTAATTGTGTGCATCTCAGCATTTACATGCTGAAAATAATTTTAAGCCATTTGCTTTTTAAAATATAATATATGTGTATGCCCTTGTTTATAGAACTCATTTGCACAACACATGCTTTCTTCCTGGGTGCTACAAACCTCCCAGCCCTGCTTGAGTTCTCATAACTTCTGAATTAGTGAGTCCAAATGAATAAGGTTTCACAGTGTAAGATTTGAATTATTTCAGAAAAACACCCATTTTGAACTATGCTGCACTTGTTCATATCCAAGAAGGTAAAAAGGGAGGGTGTCAGCTGCCCTTTCCCAGGCTCCCCTTCCCAAGCCCTACCAAAGAGAGGAAACAAACCTGACCAAGAGCAGGCTACAGAATATTTCTGGGCCTCATTCAATACATGTTCACGGAATCTCTGTCCCGTCAGCAGCCACAGACAGGAGGCCCTTGAGCTCAAAAGCCATTTGATCAACCAGAAGCTGCATAGCTAGAAACTTACTCAGTGTGCACTAGAAATCCGTTCTTTATTTCTCATCTGAATGGCCAATGCCGAGGTTTACTAGCCGATCACCACCTCTCCCAGGACCTCCACCAGCCTGGCCCAAACCAGCCCAGGGCCAGTGTCTGCTACAAAGCTTACTTAGGTTACCCCACTTCAGGATAGCATCATGGGCCAAAGAGTAAAACACTCAATCGACCATAACTTTGTAAGAGATACCTGTAGAGGCATCTGAAAAATGGGCATAATTATAGCACCTCTTCCATAGGGTTGTTGTGAGGTAATAAAAGTTAGAACAGGGCCTGGCTGGCTCTTAGTGAGCCCTGTCTGCATATATTAGTATTACCTTCTGTAACACCACAGTTATGATACTATTATATTTAGTATAATGATGTAATTATTACTATTCCTCCTTCATTATCCTAGCTCTGTGAAGGCATGGACCAGGGTCTTTTTTTCTCCTCATCATATTCCCAGGGCCAGCACAGAGCTTGGCCCTTAGTGAGTGCTCCTTAAACACTTGCTAAGGAAATGAATGAACACAGGGATCCTTACTCTGTTCCTAAGTTGCCATGTAACCTCGAGCAGGTCATTTTTCTTCTCTTGACCTCGATTCCCTCATCTGTAAAGTGATAGGTGGGACCGGATAGTCAGTCACTAAGGCTTTTGCCGTCATCAGTGGACTATGACCCTGTGATTCTAAAAAGAAGAAAAACATTAATAATCACTCACACATTTTGAAATTTTACTATATGGGAGTTCTATGCATTTCACATGTATTAATTTATCCTGACCCTAAAAGCTCAGCAGACATTGCCTGTCTGACAAAGACTTTTTAGGAGCTATGTCCCCTTCCAGAAGAGGCTAAGAGGAGACTGGCTGAGGCTGTGCCCCCTGGCAGTCCTTTGGTACTGTGAGAGCCGCCTTTCATAGGAAAACAGTTTGTGTTCCTGACTGGCTCACCTTTCACCCTGTGTTCAAGTCGCAGCCCATGTGGTAAGGGCCAGGGATAAAGGGCTCTTTTTTCCCTCTCCATGTGTAGGAAAGCCAGTCCTTGGTATGGGGAGTCGTTTCTTAAAATAGAAATTCCTAATATGGTTCCAAGGAGGCCAAGAGGTAGTCACAGCTGAGATGGACTTATACCATAGGCACTTAATGGAACCGTCCGCTATGCCTGCACACATGCACACCCACACGTGCTCACACGCACCCCTCACACACCCTTCACAAGGGGTGTTATCTGGTGACTTATGTCCATTTCGGAATCAGTAGCAATAGCATGTGATTTGACCCAGAGAATGGGAACTTCCTGTTAAGGGCCCTCAACAAAAAGCGCCTTTATTCTGGGTGGAGATCTCTGGACACCAGGGTCTGTGCTCAGCATGCTTAAGGAGCCTGCACCACCGGATGTGAAGTGTGAGAGGTGAGGCGGGTGCCACCCGCCAGCCTCTGCCACTTCCACTATACTAAACAGAAGCTTCATTGGTCGTGCTAATCACAGGCCAAGGCAGCCCGCGCTTCAGCCGCCCTGTCTTTCAATGGTCTCTTCACCATGGGGAAAGCGAGTCACTGACTCATTTGCAATTAGCTGACCTAACAGGACAGAATTTTCCATGTTGGAGTCTGTGGTAACAGAATTTTATTGTCACATTAGAGATATTTTGAGCCAGCCTCATTTCCAGGCAATTACTCTTTTGAGTCAATGACACAACCTCTGGGCACAGCTGCGTTGAGGGTGCTTGACAAGGCACAAAAACCACACTCTCTTGGGTTTTCAGGGAAGGAGCTCCAAGTCCATACTGTGACATTTTCACCTACACAAGCCAAGGCAAGTGAGGACTCTGTCAGAACCAGCAAGCTGAGGCCAGGTCAGAACTCTAGGACCCTGTGCTCAGTAGGGGGAGAGGGCAGAGAAATTAAGTCTATCAGGCTGGAGTGCTCTCTTGCTCCTGTGCAGCTCGGGAGTAGCAGGTCAGCCTCACTGGGGTCCGTCAGATTGGTGTGGGGAACACGTGCTGCCTCAGGACTGGGTTTGGGGACAGTCCTTTCACTGTCTCTGGTGACTTTAGGCAGGCCACTTCACTCAAGGGGCCTAGTTTTCTCATTTGTACAACATGGGCTTGGACAACTACATAACCCCTGAGGTCTGTTGTAGTGGTGACTCCTCAGTGATCATTCACCAGATACCATTTAGCACCTGCTAGGTGCCAGGCAGTGTGCCAGATGTTGGGAATATGGTGTTGAACGTGACAAAGCCCCACCAGGAGTGGAAAGAGACAGCTGCCAAGCAGGAGGGTGGGGTCCTGACCTGAGAGATGGTGGGAGGAATGCTTAACTTCTTGAGATAGGATGGAAGTCCAGAAAAGTCTCTCTGAGGAGGTAACATTTCAGCTGAGATCCAAAGAATAAAGAAAAGGCAGGCAGGCCAGGAGCTGGGGACAGGGATGGTAGAGAAGGATTCTAGGCAGGGAAAACACAACGGAGTTCCCTGAGATGGGAACCAGCTTGTCGTGCCACAGGACCAGAGGGAGGCCTCCACACTAGCGAGAGTGCCCTGAGGTGAGGTGACATGTGCCCAGGGAGGCCGCTTGAGAGAAATCAGGAGGGGGAAGCGGCCCTTTTTGAAAAATCAAGGACCATTTTGTAGTATTTCTTACTGTTACCCGTTCAGAACACCTGGGATCTTGTGCTCTTGGGCAGGGCCCCTCTCCCTGGGGTCTCTTAGAGCAGGTCCTGGGCTAGAATCCCACGTGCAGGCCTGAGCGTCCTCCGCTGCTGCCACACAGGCAGCATCCTGCAGGCTCCGTGAAGCACAGCACATGGTGCGCGTCAGTGTTTCTGATCTGATTTGGGATTAGGAGAGCCTTGGCATGCTGTCCGTGGTCTCCTTGGCAACAGCCCTTGGTGCCTTCTCCCTTGAGTTCCCAGACACCACCTACGCCCTTCTCCCTCCTTCCTTCTCCACTGTTCTTTTGACTGTGAAATGGCTATACT
Organism: Nycticebus coucang; assembly: GCF_027406575.1. Lineage (NCBI taxonomy): Eukaryota > Metazoa > Chordata > Mammalia > Primates > Lorisidae > Nycticebus > Nycticebus coucang. Next base: position 16,157,042 of record NC_069782.1, on the reverse strand, counting down.
CATGCCATCCTGTATGGGGAGGAAAATCCCTCACTACTAGAATTTGGAAACCTCCTTGTCCACCTCCGAATGGCTGGCTCTCTTTGCACACTTCAGGCCTAAGAGCCTTTCCCTGCTTCCCTTGGGCTCCCACTCAAAGAGGCAGCACGGTTCCCTTCGGCCACCTAGACTTGGGGGGCAGCCATTGTTGTCATAACCCCTCTCCTGCTGTCTAGGCTTCAGCCTGTCTGTCTCCCTCACAGGAGGCAGCCTCCCACCTAATCCCTTGGGGCTCCACTCTCCAACTGTCAGGGAAGACAGATGGGGAGCAGAAGAATTCACACGTTCACGCACACCCTCTCTCTCACCCTTGCCATCCCTGTGGATTGGCTCCTGTCCTTGTCTGGGTGGCCCTCAGCACGGCAAAGAAATCTTTGTGCTGACTGGCCAGCAAACGGGGAGCTCTCTTTGGGAGCCTGGAGCTCCTCCCCTTCCTCCCCTCTGATCTTACTAAAGGGGGCTTATTTGCATAGCTGTCTTGGTAACAGAAAAGAATGTAAAAGAAGCAGCACTTCAGAGGCACTTCTCTCACTCCTAATCCTTTCTAGAACCGCTTCCCCTCTTTCTGTAGCTACTAACACCTGTTCTTCTGACCTACACAAAAGCTCCCTCCCCTCCCTTCTCCACTGTTTTTTCTTGTCTCCTTCCTCCACATTCACACCAAGCCCAGTAGTTTACCATTTCCTACTTGTGTGTCTTCCAGAACTCCAGTGAATGTAAACCAAAAAGAAAGATGTTCTCTAAATGATAGGCTCTAATAATAACCTTTGAAGCTGCTGACTTGCTTCCTCTCCAAAAGCCTGCTTTTCAGCTGCAGTTCATAATTGAATTCAACTGTAAAATGCTATTTTTAAAAATGTCACTGTGTTTTACTTGGCAGCATTGTTCTCTTTGGTTGATGGAGTGGGCCCTATCGCATCTCCATAACTAGAGGGGAAACTCACAACCATCCTTCCATACATTCACCTTTATCTGGTCATGCTGTTACTAGCATGCACACGCACGCATGCGCGCGCGCGCGTGCGCGCGCACACACACACACACACACACACACACACACACACACACACACTTGCTCATGTATCCCCAATTGGGGCTATTCCTCCTGTTAGGTTTGACTTCCCAAAATATTCTAGATTAGGGGCACAAAGGCAATATCACTGCTTGAGTAAACCCCACCCCAACTCTGGCTGTGAAATTTCCATCAACTCTCACTGATAGCATCTTAAGAAACTTAACCTAGATTGTGAATGTGACCAATACTGTGTATATGCAACTTCAAGCTAATGTTAACTTTGTGGAATTTCTTTCCCCTCGACAAGTACCCTTTCAATAGCCCCGCTTCCCGGATGGAACCTTGTTTGATGAGCAGCACTCCCAGACTACATCCTGCCCCAGTCACTCCTCGCTGGCCAGAGGTGCCCTCAGCCAACACCTGCTACACAAGCCCGTCTGTGCATTCTGCAAGGTATGGAAACTCTAGTGACATGTACACACCCCTGACCACGCGCAGGAATTCCGAGTATGAGCACATGCAACACTTTCCTGGCTTTGCTTACATCAACGGAGAGGCGTCTACGGGATGGGCTAAATGACTGCTATCCTAGGAGTCCATATTTAATATTAATAATAATTATTAATAATAATAATAAACCCAGCACCCATCCCACAGAAGACTTTGTATAAAGTTACATTGTAACTCATGGGCTATTCCTAGGCATCCATTTCTTAACGAATGTGAGGATGTGTTTCAGTGTGGGATGAGTAAACTTTAGTTCAGAAACGGGACTTACTAAAAGTCAGGGGGATTGGGTTCCTGTAGCCAAGCCAGACTTGACTGTTTCTATTGAGCACTATGTTGGGCAGGCCAGTCTGTGCCTTTTCCCTCTGTTCCACGACTTTGCTTTGTGTTGGCAACCACTCCCACTAAGCTACTTATTTTCCTGTTGACAAAAGCTCTTTAGTCTTGAAGGATGGATCCTGGAGACAGTTCTGGTTTGTGTTCTTGGGTGGACATGTAATTTTACTAAGAGCAATCACCTGGCCACCTGTCTGTCACCTTACTGCACAATGAACAGCCCTCAAACACGTTCTACACACCCTTTCTTCCTGGTGGTGTCACCACTGCTTCCTGGAGCATGAGGGCTAAATGGAAGTGTCAAGAAACTCTAGATTCTCTGTTACACTCACATATACCTGCATTGTCACAGTACCTGCATTGTCTTGGAATGTAAGCACGGTCTTGAGGGAAGGAAGAAGCCTGTTCTGTATTGCCTTAAGTTGATTGAGGTTTGTAGGGGACCGGTTCTTCTACATACAAGGATTTGTCCTGAGTTTGCACAATGGCTAGTGTCAGCAAAAGGCAGGAGAGGGTTGTTTTGTTTTTTTTTTAAGTTCTATGAGAATGTGAATTTATGACATAGAGTATCAGCCTCAGCTCCGCTGTATTAACTTTGTGAAACTGGATGGACCAAACTTTAATTTACCAAGCACCAAGTGTGAAAATAACTTTTGTGGTTCCTTCATAAGACTATAATAATTTCCGACACTTTGATAGAAAGAAATAAATTCAAAGCTGTGCCTTTGAGCCTATACTATACTGTGTATGTGTGGAAATAAAAATGTATTGTACTTTTGGAAAATTTTTCGGTAGGCATTTTTTCGTCAGATTTGTAGCAATTTGTGAGGTTTGTTAGAGATTAACATAGTTTTTCTTTCTGTATTATAAAATGCACCAAGCAATTATGGTGGACCTATTACCCTATGGGTAAGAAATAAATGGAAATATGACATCGGATGTTTTAGCAATTGTTCTGTAAATAAAATCTTTGATCACACCACTCAGTGTGATAATCATGTCTACAGCTAAAATGGAAATAGTTTTATCTGTACAGTTGCGCAAGATGTGAATGGTTTCACACTTAAATAAAAAGTATTGAAATGACCTGCTTTCTTCCTTTTCACTTTTCATTTGCTAGGACCTCTGTGTGTGTGTGTGTACATGCCCACATGTGGGCAATATAATGTTTGAATACTTTAGGGTATTCAGAAGTAAGCAGCACAAAACCAGGTGGTCTTGTATGGCTACGCTTATCCAGTGCTCTACCATTTAACATCCAATAATCATTAAAATGTGGGTAGGCCACATATCCTGTCCTTGAATAATGATTAAGTAAACGTAGGACCTACAGCCCATTTGATGTCCGTAGAGAATTAGGTTTTCTACAGAGCTCTGTCCTAAGTTTGTGCAGTGGCCATTGTCATCAAATGGCAGAAACCTTACAGGGAATATTATTCTTTAATACCAGCATCATTAAGCGGTCCCCTGGTACTGAGTTCATTATGTTTTAATGAACACTCGGTGTAAAGATATTTCAGGTGCAAGGCTTTAAATGCTGATAAACTTCTGGAACAGAAGAGTAACATTACTGAATACTTAAAAAGTATTAGAAAATGCTTCTCCAGCACTGTATTTAGATTCTGGGGCTGAGAGTAGTGAGATGTACAGTGAAATGATTGTGTTTTGCCCAAACGTTAAGGGTCTAGGATCTGGCTCGGCGCCTGTAGCTCAAGCGGCTAAGGTGCCAGCCACATACACCTGAGCTGGCGGGTTCGAATCCAGCCCGGGTCCACCAAACAACAATGACAACTACAACCAAGAAATAGCTGGGCGTTTGGGTGGACACCTGTAGTCCCAGCTACTTGGGAGGCTGAGGCAAGAGAATCGCTTAAGCCCAGGAGTTGGAGGTTGCCGTGAGCTGTGATGCCACAGCACTCTACCCAGGGTGACAGCCTGAGGCTCTGTCTCAAAAAAGTCTAGGTTCTACGAGAGATTCAGAACTAGGGATTTCTAGAAATGACAGTAGTGACTACATTAACTAAAAGGCTTGAGAGTTTGACAACTCAATTTGCATTTTGAAAGCTTTATTTTTAAAGCCAAGCTCTTGCTATTATATAACATATTTATACCTGAACATGATTTTAAGATTAAAATTACTTATACATTATACATAGCATCCCCTTAAATATATTTAGGTTGTGTTGATGTACAAAAAGAAAGTTGATGTTGAATTTCATTCTCTGACAGAAAATTAGTTTGACCTTTTATCCATGATCCATTAGTTGGCATTTATATGAAGAAAGTAAGTCACTGCGTATAATAAACCCGAGAGTGACCAGATCTGTCGCTCTCTTACAATTCAAGCCTAGTACTCAATACATGAAAGGGTGGAGTAAGTCTGACTTTTGACTTATTAAGCACAAAAAAATTAAGTAATTGCCAAATTCTCTAGCCAGGTAAGATCAGCACATAGTAACCACTCATTTACAAGTAACAGCCACAAGTTCATGAACTGCACAAATCTTTAGGCAAAAAATAGTCACAATCAACAAGGGCTGGAAGCCTGGAGAACCAACAGTAAGGTCACTCCAGGAGGAGAATGTGTGCCTCCCCTGCAGAGCACATCTGAGACCTGAAAGTCAACAGCACCAGGGAAAAAGGCAGCTTTATTTATCATTATTATCATTATTTTAGCAGAGTCTCACTTTGTCACCCTGGGTAAAGTACCGTGGTATCATAACTCACAGCAACCTCAAACTCTTGGACTCAAGTGATCTTCTTGTCTCAAGCCTCCTGAGTAGCTGGGACTCTAACCCAGACCCCCTTAGAACACAACCCAGGCACAGACCAGGCACCTGCCAGGTCACCTGGCTAGGTTTTTCTATTTTTAGTAGAGATGGGGTCTTGCTCTTGCTCAGACGGGTCTCAAACTCCTGAGCTCAAGCAATCCACCCGCCTTGGCCTTCTGTAGTGCTAACATTATAGGCGTGAGCCACCAAGCTCGGCCTAAGAAGGCTGCTTTAGCTGAACACAAGTGGTCACTGGGCCTTGTCTCCAGAGCACAAGGTGCCATCTCTTGCGGGCTAAGTACTACCTATGTTGTCATTTGTTCTAAAACTTCTGACTTTGAACTGGGAAGGGTCTCTGGGAAAAGGCAGTATCTCTGCGAGCAGGACCGTCAATGCTCCTCCCCCCTCTGATAGCTCCCAGCCCGTCACCAGAGTGGGAGCGGGCAAGGCCGGTAGTTGGGAGTGGGGCCAGTCCCTTGTCAGAGGAAGAACAGAAGAGTCTTGGCAATAAAGGAACACTCCCCTCTTCAGACTTTTTCTAAACAGAACTCTGCCAGCTTGAAAGTGGCCAAAGTTATGAACGGCAGCCAGGATGGCTCTCCCACATTGCGGGCCTGTGGCGTCCTTAGAATCCATCCTGCTGTGTCTTTTGTCAGGGCTCTAGCATGCCCCAGGTTTGAATAGAAAGGGAATTTGTGGTCCCCTGAGACTGCAGTCCAGGCACAGACCATTCCAAAATGTTTGCCATTGAGTAAGTCCAACCTAAACAGGGCAAGAGACTGAAATTGCGAAAAGGGCCGTGGCCTCACTGTGTGACCTTGAACCGGTCACCTCCCCACTCTGGACTCAAGCACCATGTTATGTGACTATGACATTCCAAATTATAGTCAGTGGGCTGAAGGACCAAGGCTGGCAGATCTGGGTGAGGAGGATGGGCAACTTAGGGGAAACAAAGAGTGGACTGGACTGGCAGCTGGGCAGTGATTCAGGGAGGCAGCCGTGAGAGGGAAGGCAACGGCTCCACCAGCTGGAGCCAAAACACAGGCTGGGCCAGCCACTGCGCCCAGTGTGCAGACCTGCGCGGCTGCCTCCTGTCCACCCGCTCCCCTTCCTTGTCTGATTCTGGACAGCAGTCTTTTGGAACCCCCCCTCCTTTGGAATTGGCTTTAATATCTACTGTAAAGTGAATCCAAATGTCTGAAGTGAATCTGGAGAAGGAAAGAGAGCAAATACAAGCTATTTGTCCCAGTTTCTTGCACCACTTAATGATAGACTTGCAAGATTTTCAAACAGTTAAATCCTGGGTAAGAGGGGAGAGTAAAAATAGACCCTGTGTTACAGGAGATGGGGCATGGGGGGGGAGTTGCTGTAGGTCTCTGGAAGTCCAGGAGAAAGCTCTCTGAAATCTAGTGAGAGCCTCAAGTATGCAAATCATCATCATTGGAAACTATAAAACAAACAAAAAGATTGACCCACTTACTGGATTTAAAGTAAGTGAGAATCGAGGTCTGAGGTCAAATCCTGGAGCCAGCAGAGGAGTTGTGGAGAGGGCACTCCTGCTCTAAGTAGGACTGGACTGCAGTGGTTCTCAGCCCTACCTGCCCATTAGAGTCACCTGCTCAACTTTATAAAAATACTGATGAATAGGTCCCACCCATAGTGAAGAAATGACCTGGAATTTGACCCAGGCATTAGTATTTCTTTTAAGCATCCCAGGTGATTCTCACATGAAGTCAAGGTTGAGAAACATGACCCTGTCCGCCCTGAAGTTCAAAGATTCAGAGACTATTAGTCCCTGAACATGTGGCCCAAGTTTGTTTTTTTTAAACCTAGTTCTAGTCTGTCCAGAGTGCCCTTTGCAGGTAGTGTCATTCCCCAGTCCTCTATTCTGTTTACAGTTTCCCCTTAGCTGATAAAACCATCCCTAACTGCACTTCAGCCACCCCCACTGCCCCACCACTTTGCTGCCTGCCCTTCTAACCTGAAACTTCTCTGCTTCAGTTCCTTGGCAGCCTCCCAAGCTAAGCCAGCTTGGACACAGTCCTTAGGGCTTCCCCTTCTTCCAAGGAGGTCAGAACCTTTTGTGCTGTGTCAGCCTCCTCCCTGAAGCTCTCCCCCATTCCTCCTCCTGTGTCTCAACCCCCCAGCCTCGTCTCTCACCCCCATACTCTGCTGCTGCTGGGGTAGGTGGGATGGAAGACGTGGGCCACAAGAGACGAAGAAAGAGCTGTTGCTAGGAAAGGAGTGTGGGTGAAGAGAGATGGGGGGCGGGAGAAATAGGACTCCCCACTTTTATGCCTCCCTCTCTCATCATAAATACCTCAAGAGCTAAAACCAGTTGTTTAAGGTCTATTATGAGAAACAATGAGGTCTGACCATGACAGCAGAGGTGAGAGAAGCCGCCTCGGACGGAACTGCAACGCAGATATTTGGTATCTATAATGAAAAGCTTCTGAGCAGAGTTTAAAGAGTGAATTTTCAAAGAACTGAACTGCTACTGTGAGGGATGGTATCAGATGCTACAGCCTCAGAAACAATAAACTAAGATGTCTTCTTAAGAACTAAAATGATGTAGGAGAGGCAACAGAATCTTTAAATGAGGAGTCTGCAACGTGCTTTCCTCACCTCACACTGAGCCACTGTGTGGTACGTTTCTGAAACAGACCTGCTTTAACCCAGGGTGGGCTCCCATTCACTGGGGTCTGCTATCGTACCAGGTACATTAGATGCATGCTCTCCATTTCTTACAACTTCGCTGCAATGCTAGTCATATAATTGCGTCTGTTTATAGGTGAAGAAATGGAGGCTCTGAGTGGTTTGATGCCTTGCCCAAGGTCACACAGTTTAAGCAGCAAAACAGAGCTCCGAAAACTACCCGAGCGCGGCTGTGCTTTCTCCACTGTAGCTCTGTCTTCTTCCTTCCTACTTTTGTGCTCAGCACCCCCACACCCAATGCTCATCTCCCAAGCAGTTCTGCGGCTTTTAAATCCACCTAGACTGTGGTAATAGAACCTACTGAAGAGAGTTTCAGAAGTTCTGGGAAAATTTTGTGCCAGCTAAATGAAGGCAGTTTCTCAGCTGGGCACCACATCTTCCTCTTCACCAGAGGTGGCATTCTGGCATTCTACTTACTGTAAGTTAAGGGCAGACTAGCTTTCTCTCTATCATTTCCCAGCTTACACACAAACCAATACATTATCAAGGACCAAGATGTGGTTATTCTGCAGAGAAGCGGGAACAAAAGAAAATCGATAATACACCGTCAAGTAAAAATAAAAAAAATACCAGGTCACAGGAGGATTTTTATTACCAGGTCAAAAAAAAAAAAGCTCTGCAGGGGAGGTGCAATGAGCCAAGCATTCACTAGAATGAAGTCATTGGGGGTGGGGGTGGGGGAGGGAGCTAGGCGGGGAGTGGCTACCTCTTGCTGTTAAGGTCACTACCCTTTGACAGAGGTGGCCTCTGACCTCAACAACCCTACAATTCTGTTTTGACTGACCCTGAAACCCATGAAATTCAGATGTAGGCACTGCCCAAAAGTTGAGATAAAGCTGACTAATATGGGAAAAGCTCCTGGTATGTGCCCCTCGCTGAAAAGAGCTGGCAGTTCTTTGGCGGTAGATGCAATTTATTCTGTGCTCCTCCTTTCAGGGAAATGCTAATCCTTCATGGGCAACTTTAGGGGAAGACTAAAATGTGTTGATGATGAATGCCGATAATCCTTTGTCCACTGCCACCTCCTCCTAGGGCTGAACCTTAAGAGTTTAATCAAATGTTGGTAAGTAAATTAATGCTTTACTGCAAAAGAAGGCAGTGGGAAGAAGGGTTGTGAGAATATATTTCCTCTGAGATGTGAATCTCAATAAACTTAATTGCGAGCTGGGCACCCATAGCTCATGGTTAGAGCGCTGGCCCTGTGCAACAGGGACGGTGTGTTCGAACCTGGCCTGGGCATGCCTAATAAAAAAATAAAAATAGGGTGGCACCTGTGGCTCAAAGGAGTAGGGCGCCGGCCCCATATGCCAGAGGTTGCGGGTTCAAACCCAGCCCCGTCCAAAAACTACAAATAAAAAATAAATAAATAAATAAAATAAAAATAAATAAACTTAATTACAAAGATATTGATATGGGGAGGAAGTATCGAAAGAGTGTTTTAGATTCATTACTTATTCTCTCTCTCTCATACACACACCAGTCACTATCCTAAAACTGTCTCATAGAGTGTCAGTGTAAAAGAAGTTATTTTCAAGATTTAACAAAGCAGTTTGTTGGAATTACTTTTCTGTTGGTAAAAACAACAACAGCAATGACAATATTCATTTGGTCATGCATAGGAATAACATGACCTTTAGCCCTGAATCTTCATAACAACTTTACAAGGGAGGTTGCATTTTGCATTCCAGTTTAGCTAACATTTTAGTGGCTATTCCATGCCTGATCTGCCCTGCTGGGCATCTCTTTTAACCCCTGGCAACATCCTGCAAAGTAGGTATAATTGCACTCATTATAGTTGAGAAATCACTGTCAAAGAGAGCAAGGGACTTATCCCTGAACTCCCACAGACAGATTTAAAATTCAAACTAAAGTCTTTTGGCTTTTTGGTTTTCATATTAGATACAAAAAATGGGTTGCCAGAAGGGTTTCAAGGAATTTGACAAATGATCAGTTTCTCTGAGATTCACACAGTGAGTGGGGACTGAAAACCATGTTTTCCAATTCCGGGTCCAGGCTCTTCTCACCACATTACAACACTGCCACCCAAAGTGCTGGCTTTTCCCAAGAGGTGTTTGGATGGGATTCCAAGTCAGCAAGATGCAAATAGGTCTGACCCACATTCCAGCTCTTGGATAAATAAAATCTCCTAAAGGGCAGAGCCCATTTTGTATGCTTACTGTGAGAGCCCCACTGTGCGTAGTCAATCAAGGACTGACGGCACAGGCTCAGTTTTAGCAATTAAAACACTGGAACTATTACTGAGGAACCTCATGAAGGTGCCGAAAGGCTGTATCAAGTATTCACAAACTTTTAAGAGTTAATAAAACTTTGAAGTCATCTAGGCTAACTCTAATTTTATCATTGAGATCCAGAAATAAAATAATGTGCATAAAGACCTGATCCTGGCCAGCAACAGACCCTCTCCAGTGTTATGTCATATGGCATTGTTGGACTGCATTTTCAGGAATGAAACACATTGTAAACTGAAGTCCAACTACAACCAGCCAAGTTGGACTGGCTGGTTATGGTGTCGTCACTGACTACGAAACCTCTCTCACATTGAACTTTTCCATACCCGCTCCTCTCCCCTCCCGCCCACCAGTCACATTGACCTCTAAGAAATCCCCATTGCTGGCTTTTAAGAACCAAGTTGATTATCATTTCTGAATGAGCCTCTAGTTAATTTAGGCTCCTCACCTTTTCTTACAGCATTTCCACCTGTCTGGGAACCCTCCAAGCGTCCTCAAACTTTTTAAACAGGAGGCCAATTCTGTCCCTCAGACCATTGGAGGGCTGGACTATAGTTTAAAAAAAAAAAAACTATGAACAAATTCCTATGCACACTGCACATATCTTATTTTGAAGTAAAAAACAAAACGGGAACAAATAGAATTCACACCGTGGGCCGCAGTTTGAGGACGCCTGCAACTCTCTCCACCATTCTCAATAGCTCCCTTCCTCCGAGAAGGCTTCTTTGATTAGTTTTTTCCCACTATTGCTTATCTTGTTTTTATTTGCACAGTACTATGTCCAATGTATTCTCTCCAATCAGTAAAAAAGATTTATTGTCTTTCTTATATCCCACCCAAAGGACAAGATCAATTATTTCTATGTGTTTTTATTTTTTATGGTACCTAGGACAATGCTGTGCTCCAATGAACATTATAAATACAGTTAAAATAGCAAATTTTGTTAATTAACTTTGCTATGAAAGGCAGACTTCATTCTTGTTAGAAAATGAAATAAAAATAACTTTTATCAGCCAGGGCTTCCCAGCCCTAGCATTCTGGGAAGATGAGGAGAGTGGATTGCCTGAGCTCACAGGTTGAGACAAGCCTAAGCAAGTGCAAGACTCTGCCTCTGAAAAACAGCCAGGTGTTGTGGCAGGCACCTGTAGTCCCAGCTACTTGGGAGGCTGAGACAAGAGAATCACTTGAGCCCAAGAGTTTGAGGTTGCTGTGAGCTATGATATCACATCACTCTACCAAGGGCGACAAAATTAGACTCTGTCTCAAAAAAAAAAAAAAAAAAGAAATTTATCTTGCCAGGTTATTCTGATTGCTCAAAGTCTAACTAATGAGTTATATGAACAAGTTAGTTAGCCTATGAAAAACTACTTAAGTGGTGGATGCTCTATCAAAATATTTGCCCAGTGTTATAGTATCTTTGTTACTCATTTAAATCAACTGGGAAGCTTTGAAAACTACTAATACCTAGACCTCATCACAGATCAACTAAATCAGAGTCTGCAGGTATGCCCACTGATTTGCATACATCATATTGCTATTTTATCTGCATATGTTGATTTTCCCATCTCTACTCTTAACAGATTTTTCTAAAGACTGAGCATATTCAAATGTGGTTTTGTTCTTAGAATCACAAAATTTTAGAACTGATGGAGAACTAAAATGTTACCTGGACCCATCACTTGGTTTTATAGGTGAGGACACTGTGGTTTTAAGAGAGACTGAGTGATTGGCGTCACATAGTGAAGTGCTGGCTGCTGAGTGACAGGTCATTTCTTAAATTAATGGAATTTTCTGAACTCCAATTCTGGAGCTGTAGCTACTAGAGTGAGCTGTTCTGCTTTCTTCTAGAGAAAATGTATTGAATCACTCCTGGAAGAGCTGAATTTGAAAAGCTGTTAGCTACCAGGTACTCCTTAAAGACTTTCAATTTGGCACATTCCAACCAGCCCATTGTTATGGCAAGAGGAAATGCCACAGCAGGATATACCAAAGTCCAAAATAAATAATTAGTATCTATTTGCAGGCTTTTTCATTGGCCCTAACCTAAAAGTCCTTATCATTTTATGTTATCAGACCCCAGGGCACTTCTAGCCCTTAATTATATCACTTATTAGAAGACTTATTTGCTTATGAGTAAACTAATCAATACCTTGAACTTTTCTCTGTTAAAAAGAAGATAGTGCTTATCCTATTGACCGTGCATTTTTCAGCTATCATAAAGATTACATTGGAAAATCCATGTGGATATGTTTTGAGAATAGTAAAGCATTACCCATATGTATGTAAAGGGTTATTGTATTACTATCTCTTAGAGCAATGACTTGTGGATGAATATTTGTTGCCTTGATTACCTAGACTCAAATCCTAATTCCTTGGTACCATGTCACCCAAGAATCAACAGGAACCGTAATCAAGAGTCCCTAGTCCCTCCCTCCCCCCTCCCTCCCCCCTCCCTCCCCTCCCTTTCCCGTTTCTCCCTATTCTTAGGTTGTAACTGGGTTATAGCTTTCATGTGAAGGTCCTACATTAGTTTCATAATAAGGGTGAGTACATTGGGTACTTTTTCTTCCATTCTTGAGACACTTTACTAAGAAGAATATGTTCCAGCTCCATCCATGTAAACATGAAAGAGGTAAAGTCTCCATCTTTCTTTAAGGCTACATAATATTCCATGGTGTACATATACCACAATTTATTAATCCATTCGTGGATCGATGGGCACTTGGGCTTTTTCCATGACTTAGCAATTATGAATAGGGCTGCAATAAATATTCTGATACAAATATCTTCGTTATGGTGTGATTTTTGGTCTTCTGGGTATGTATCAAACGATCTATGAACCAAGTGTATGGTGCCCCACGATCATACTAATGTACACAGCTATGGTTTAATAAAGGAAGGAAGGAAGGAAAGAAAGAAAAAAAAGAAAGCGTCCCTAGTCACTGAAAGTATCACATAAGTAATATTCAGGGAGATAAAGTGGTGCAGTGACCCAGGACTCAGCTAGTCTAGGCTCTCGTCCCAGAGCCTGCTTTGAACTATTGACTTTGGACAAGCCACTTAATTTTTCTGGGCCCAGAGTCTCATCAGGGGTCAAAGAATGACTTGAATTATAGTCAAAGATCCTTTTGATTTATAAAATCAGAACACTAACACTTACATAAAATGACTAAAATATAATTTCCCAAGCTGTTAATTCATGTGGCTTTACATTTTTTAAACCTCTTTTAGAAGTACAGGGCTATTTTTGAAAAACAAACATTTCAAAGACATGGGTAAGACCCTCTTTAAAGAGAAACACTTCTACTGAAACAAGATATTTTATGTTTGCTAATATCCACTCCAAGATACCCTTGCTGCAAAAATAAATACACGTTTTACTCAGGAAGCATTTAAGATTGTACTGGACACAGAGTAGGTACCCAAATACGTTGTTAACAGCTCCCAGTTTGAATCCTAGTTCCTGTTACTTAACTCACCTGACCCTGTTTTCTTATCTATAAAGTGGGGACAATACCTTCCCCATGATCCACTGAAATAATGCATATTAAAAAGTTTTGTAAACCTTAAAAACAGTTGCAAGATTTTACTATTACTTTAGGAATGTAGCTAACTGTTCCATGACTTTCCAAAAAGTGTGCATTTTTGAGAGACGGACTAAAATCATTCTGGTGTAATTTATTACAGACACAGCACCTACCCCAATGCCTGGCTCAAACATACACTCAATAAATGTTTGCTGCATGGAAAATATAATCCACAGAAACACCAAAACCTCCATAAACTCAGGTTCCACGTTTGTTTCTATCTCCAAGTTCCCGATGTCTAGCAGAATATCTAGCACAACATAGGAGAAACTCAATTATTAGATGAACATATTTTCGCCCTCTGCAGTTCCTTTTTAGCACAGTTCAAGAGGCAGAGACTGCGAGGGGAGGAAGGCTTCAAAAATGATACCAGTAAAGGTTGTTTGGAGTGAGAAACTGCAAGTAACACACAGAATTCATCCACTCTAACAAAAAAGCCTGGGAGATCAGAAAGAGTTCAGGCCTTGAGTTCAAAGTCAGTTTCTAAAATCTGCATTTTTGATACATGAATCCATTAACCTCTCCAAGACTCAGACTCAGTTTCCTCATCTTAAAATGAGAATAACAGTAGAATGGAAGTTCTATAAAGGTAGGGACTTTATTTGGGGCCCATCATATCCACACTGCAATGAACAGGTTCTCAAATATTTGTCGAATTCGGGAGAAACGGTGAAGTGTGTAACAGAGTGCCTGGCACACCGTTAACAATTAGAAAACGCTAGCCTCTCTCACGATTACCACCACCCCACCTCCACTATTGTGGCAGTGTTATTAATATCACATTTACTGAGGGTTATGGAGCAGCTGCCTTTGGAGAAAGGCCTGCTTTCAAATCTCGACTTCCCCATTTACTGGCTATGCGACTTAAAATAAATTACTTAAACTCTTCGGGTTCCTCTGGGTTCCGCATATATCTGTGTTGTGAGAATCAGAGGCTATCTGGAAACCACTTAACACAGGAGGAGACCCGTCGGCACCAAGTGCATGGCAGAGATTAGTATTAAGGCAAAAAATCGCCGACTCCCCTCTTATCCAGATAACTGCCTTCAATTTCCCACATTACTGTAGCCGGATACAAGACAGAACTGCCAACAAGGGAGGAAGCAGAGAATTTCGGAGACCGAAACCGCTAAATGAGAAAAGACGGGATTAAACTGGTGCTTGACAGTTCCCACCAAGAGGTGACAGTTTCCGCGACGGTCAGCGGGTCCAACCAGCCAAGGCTGAAGCAGTACAGTCCGCGATGTAAGGAACAAAACCAAGGCAGAGGCTTAGACCCTCCCCATAACGGTCTCTCCTCCGCTGGCCTCAGGCGGCGGCCGGACTCCCGTTTCCGGCCCTCGCAGGACCACAATTCCCAGCATGCCCTTGGAGAGCAGGCTCTCCGCAGGATAACTACTAATCCCAGCATGCCACTCGGCACCCCAGTGAATCAGATGGAAGAGTGGGATGATTCAGTTGCATGCAGGGAATGGTAGTCCATTTAGAGGATGGTTCGCAGGTGGGCGGGGAAGACCCGGGTTGCTCGAGTCCGCTGAGGAGGCTGATTCACAGAGCAGGGTCTGGAGAGAAGAACCATTGTGTCTGTGAAAGCCCACTCAAAAGACTGGGCTCTTCTCGCAAGGAAGAAGAGCAAGCAGGGTCCCGGGCCTGACCCCGCCTCGGGCCGCCCTCCAGGCCTGGAGCCAGTCCTGGGCCTTGTCGGGGGCGGCCTCGAGGCGCCGGTTGCTGGGGGAGCGGTGACGTCGCGGGGTGAAAGTTGAGGGGCGGTGACGTCGGGCCTGCCCGGGCGGAGGCTGGCGGGTTGGAGGCAGGAGGGAGGGAGGGAAGGAAGGAGGGAAGGAAGGAAGCTGGGAAGGAGCGAGCGAGCGGGGGCGCGAGGCGTTTACCTGGAGGCAGCGGCTTGGGCGCGCAGAGCGGCCGCGGCTCCCCCGCACCTGCGGCCATGGATGAGGAGCGCGCCCTCTACATCGTGCGGGCCGGCGAAGCGGGGGCAATCGAGCGGGTCCTGAGGGATTACAGCGACAAGGTAAAGAGTCCTGGCCCCGGGCGTGCGGTATCGCACCCCCGGGCCACCCTCCGTGTTTGCACATCGCATCCCTCCCCACCCCCCTCATTCCGGGGATGCGCGTTGCTCTCCCCAGAAAACGTTTCCGGCTTGGGCATGCGTGTTTATGCCCCCAGCCTTTTCTATCTCTGCATCCTGCATCCCCCTGCCCCCACTCTAGCACCCACTCCTCTGATTCCTGGCCCTGCAGCCTGTCCTGCTGTCCTTCTCCCGAGCGCGTAAGTCACACCCCCGGAATTCATAGATGTGGTCTGTGCCCTGTGCCCCACTCTTGGATGTATAAATGCACGCGAGGCTTTCTCACCTGTATAGCATAAAAATACTGGCTTCTCGCATTAATCCATCCTTTGACATGCAGAAAACATACCAGCAACGATGGCAGTTGTTTATACGCCTACAGCACCGTGCAGTTTTCAAGGTGTTGATGTCTTCTATATGGTCTTATTTGATCCTCGGAGTGTTTACAGGGTGGATGGTATCCTCCCCATTTTATAGATGAGGAAACCGAGGTGCAAAGACCTGAAATCACGCCCAAGGTCATGGACATATTATTTCCTAAGTGGATAGAGAATCGAACTCCTAATACTACCTGTTATTTATATCGCGTTAACAGCTTTCCTATCCATTATCTCATTTAATCTTGACGGCAGTCCAGTGAGGTATTGTCTGCATTTTGCAATTGGGACTCGAGGTTAAGTAACTTGCCCAAGGTCACACTTGGAACAGACATTCCAAACGAGGTCTTCAAACTGTCCGTTTATTGTTCTTTCCACTTTGCAACTCCGCTGCAAAATATTAAGTTGTTATTAATCCCAGCCACTTCTCTGAATCTCTTTCCAAGAACCGTTAGCTCTTCATTACTTTTCCTTCCAGGAATTTTACATGCTCACTTCAAAAGGTAGCATACCACACCTTTGTTCTTGGGTTTAGAAGGCTACTTTATAGGAATGACTTACTACTCCCTTCAGTGAGAACACACCCAACACCAGGTCACACCCTGGATGAAACATCTGTCTTCCTTTCATTTGCCTCGGTTATAATTTCCCCTTCTGTGTTTGTTGTGTGCCTGCTACTGTATTCATACTTTTGTATTACTGAACGGTGAGTATGCCATTCCCACCCTGGGTGGAAAGATTAAAAAATACGAGACAATCCTTTCAAAAAGAGCAGTTTCTGTTGAAAAAAAAAAAAGACACAATTCTTGTTTATGAAGAGCCTTCATTACCATTTAATCTTCCCAACTCTGTGAGGAGAGTGGTGGTATACCTTATTTTACAAGTACAAAAATTTAAGATGATAATGTAGGCCCAAATTCACACAGCCTCTGAGAGTTGGAGCTGTTTGAATCCAGGTTGTCTGACTTTAGGGTCCGGTGCTCTTTCTACCATATTATACTGCTTTCTTTGGGAGGATGCACAGGTTCTGTTCTGTTCATATCCTAGCTCTTTCACTTTCTGATGTGACTGAACACCTGCCTAATTTAGAGAAACTCATTGAATGTATAGGTATACATATTGTGGAGATTATAATCATTTAACCTTATTTGTTACTACTGCTTTCCAGAAAAGGTCTGAGGCACCTACAAACTGATTTTCAAAAGAAAGAAATACAACAGATAATTTGGCCATTGTGCTGACTCAACTAATTTTATTTAGCATTTATTATATGCCAGATACCCAGCAATAAATAGGAAATTTTTTTCTATAGGGAAGGGAGAAAGAGAACCTCTAACTGGATCTTATCACCTTCTTCGATATTTCTCTTTCCCTTCACGGCTAAATTAATTAGACTTCAGATTTACTTCCTCCAATTTATCTCTTCTTGATCTCCCTTCAGGCTGGTTTCCACTTACCACTCGTGGCCAGGTGCTGTCAGAGTTTAAATCCTGGACATCTCCAGTTCCCCTTTTCATAATGGGAATGTTTTTAAAGTTGTTAATGCCCACTGTGTATTGTGTAAGGTAATATTCTGAAGTGCTTCAGGAGATTCCCAAATACTTGTAATTTGGGGACCAAGCCTGAGAGAGTACTGAAGCTTGATTATGGGTAGAATCAGCCCATAATCAGTTAGCTCTTTTAGAAGAAAGCTTGTGTATTTAATGCTGATTATAATAAAGCAGAAATAGCTGAGTTTCATGTTGCAGCGAGGATTTGCCCCTCAAGGGGAGAGATTTTAGAGGCAAAGTAATGGGAAGGGGAAGTATGATCACACTAGTCAGGGAATAACAGTGGGAGGGTTGAATTAAATTGCCCAGCTCTGTAGTATGTAGAATCCGAAACCCTAAAAAAAATAGCTGGATACCATGTATGTTAATTTCCTCATCTGTAAAAATGGATTTGAGAAATGTTTAGAGTAAGAGACGATTACAAGGCATTGAGGACTCCAACCAAGAGAGAAATGAATAATGTAGAGTAATTGGGGTGGCGCCTGTGGCTCAAAGGAGTAGGGCGCCGGCCCCATATGCCACAGGTGGCAGGTTCAAACCCAGCCCGGCCAAAAACTGCAAAAAAAAAAATTAAAAGAAATTAATTACAAAAAAAAAAATAGAGTAATTGGTTCATTGTTGGGGAGAGAAACGGGGAAGTTCTTTATGCTGTGTTGTTTCTCTAATAAAGTCAGTCTTTGGAAGGAGACAGTGAAGTAGAGGGGAAAGGTAAGATTTGGCATCAGATAAACCTTGGTTCAAATTCTGACTGCCATTTATTAGCTTCATGACTATGGATAAGTTATTTCAAGCCTCTGAATCTCATTTCTTTATCTGTAAAATAGGAATAATATCACCATTCTCCTGACTTAAGTTATTGTGAGGATTAAATTAAATGGACTATAGGCAATACCCGAGTTACAAACACCTGACTTACACACAACTTACTCTTATGAATACATACAACTTACTCTTATGAATGGAGGCTATTACACACAGCAAGTCTCTGAGTTAACGAACATCTGGCTGACATACAACTTGCAGTTATGAACGGAGGCTGTTAGAGGCAATAGGTAAATGTACTTGTCCCAACTTACATACAAATTTAACTTAAAAACAAGCCTATTGGGAACTGCCTATATAGTGCCAAACACTGAGCGCAGTACACTTAGGAGGTGCTCAGTAGGTTACAATTGTAGTGACTTAGGTGCTCAAAAGATCAAGAGGACTCCAGTCTGGTCAAGTGCCAGACTGTCTGGACTCTGATCCTCAGCTAAAGGCTTTGTGTGGCCTAGGACGGTTAACTTTGCTGTGTCTTGGTTTCCTCATCTGCCAAATGGGAAAAATAATATTACCAATATCATAGGGTTCTTGTCAGGATTAAATGAGGAACATGTGTAAAGCACTTAGCATAGTGCCTGCCATTGAGAAAGCACTCCATAACTGTTAGCTTTGAACAAAAAAGGCAAGAATTAAACATGTGCCACTGAATTAACATAGCACAATATGAAGATTGAGAATGGAATATGTTTCATTCTTTCCCTTTTTCTAATATGTAGTAGAATACCTTGTATCATGTTCAGAACAACAGTTAATTCTCTAGCTCTAGGAAACAACATCTAATTTCCACTGTGTTATGGACTCTCATTTCCAAGCCTTCTTGCTTCATTCACTGACCCTTGTTATCTTGGGGAGAGGGAAAATCTCTTTTCTTGCAGAAAGAACAAAATTTGTATGTTAAGGGCATAATACAGGTCAACTCAGCATAACAAAGTATTTTTTTAAAAAAGAAGTGGTTTTTCCCTCCTCACAATTCACCTGTTAACATTTATTGAGTGCCTACTATATACCATGTATTATCCATAGCACTTTCACAATTCATCACGTATAACCCTCTTATATTAAAACTTACAAGGGAGATGGAAGTATTCTATATACAGGTCAAGGACACAGGTAGGAAGTGGCAGACCTGGTCTTCAGATTCCATATCCAGGGCTCTCTTTGCAGTGCCATGTTGCCTTTACCCTGTCTGTTCTGTTTTTGAGCATAGATGAGAAAGCTTTTTCAGGAATAGTACACTACAGTTATCCTTCATTATCTGTGCAACCTTGCATGGATAGCAAAACCTGCAGGTTTCAATGTTCAATTCCCTGACATAAAATGGCATAGAATTTACAATACTTTAAATCATCTCTAAATTACTTATGATACCTAATATAATGTAAATGCCATGTAAAGAGTTAGACTATATTATTTAGGAAATACTGACAAGAAAAAAATCTGCACTTGTTCAGTATAGACCATTTTTTCCCCATACATTTTCAATCCATGGTTGATTGCATCCACAGAAGTGGATGGACCTCACAGACACGGATGTGGAAGGCCACCTGTACTTCCTTTGGCCACTGTCAGGCCCTGATCACCTCCACTTTAGTTATAGAATGAGCTATTTGGGGAAGAATGTATCATTTTGGTCTAGACTTTTCAAGCTCTTGCTTTTCCTGCAGGGCCTGTTCTGGTAACAGATTTATAGATAAGTTGTTGGTGATTATCATGATTATCAACAATAAACAGTGACCAAGGACCCTGAGGTATACAGTAATATTGTGATTCCTTGAATCACAGCATATTTAGACTAAACAGAAGATCTTTGACTGAAACCCCCGTATTTAATTGGTGAAGAAACCAGGACCTAGGCTCATCAGCTGTAATAACCAGAGAGGTGGCTTGTAGGCTACAGGGGCTACCTGGCCATATGACTACATCAGAGCAAGGTCCAAGAGGATTCCATTTTGGAAGTATGGCAAGTTTATGGCTAAAGGAAGAGTAAAAGTTATTCAGGATACTAAGATACAGGCAAATAGGAAGTAGTCCTTATAGGAGAGGAAAACCGTATTGGTGGCAGTGAGGGTTTCAATTTATGTGCTAGAAGAATCTGATTAATAGAGACCTAATATTGAGACAGTTCTATAAATATAGCCTCTACATTTGAATAGGGTTTATAAACATCCCGGCCCATGCAAGAGGACTTCATGCTTTCCTGAGGCTGAGCTCTGACTCTTGAGTTCACTCTGGAGGCACGTGGTTAGGGGGCTGTTCTTTGTTATACCTTGTTTTTATTTCCAGATTGGGTTATATAGTGTTACTGGTTTTTAGTTCTAGATGTAATCTCTGTTCATGAAACACAGCAAAACACACATCACCCCAATTGGCTTTTATTCCCTTTTATTAGTGCTGTTTGAGTATACCTTTAGAAATCTGTAAAACAACTCCTAGTTGTCTAATCGTTAGTATTTAAAAGGCCAGGTACCATACCATTGGCTTTGCAAAAACAACAGTAGTAGCCATAGAACACCTACTATATGTAAGGTGCCATCCATAAAGATAAGGAAAATCTGATGGGTAGTAAAGGGGAGCAACTTGACAAAGATTACACTTTTAATAAGCAGTGAGACTGGACTCTAACTCTAGGTTATCTAACTCTCCCGAGCTTGAGCTTTTTAGAAACTAGTCATAGGATATGAAACCTATGGTGGGAATCTGCATAATGGATCTGGTGTGTCAGTAAGCTGGGGTGGCTTGCACGGTCTCTAAATTGAACAATGGTTTAATGGTTTATGATGGTTTACTCTTTAATTTACGTTTGACTCCCCTCCCCCCCCCATTTCTTTGAAAATTATGCATATAAAGAAGGTGAGGTGTAGACTGACTGTTGGCCAACAGTTCTTTACGGGCATTTACAGCCAGAGATGCTAGTTCCCCTTCCCTCTTTCAGCTTTTGAAAGGAAAGAGAATAAGGGTTAAGGGTACTGAATAGGTCAGGTATGATCTAAGTTGGATAAAAGAAGCCAGCCTTATAGAAGCCAACATCTGTTGGATCTAAACAATCTTTGAGGGTTGAGCTTCTGAATAGATGGGCATATTCAGAAATAAATTTGTAGTGCCTGACATGCCAGTATATTTTCTCATTAAGTGCTCATGCTAGTTCTAGCCTGGGCTTTTTGAAGCTTCTTCTTTTTTAAATGTTCTGTTTTTATGACAATTCTTGCATTTAAAAAGCAATAGAAAAACGAGATCTTTGTACTATTCTAAATTCTCACCTTACGAGATTAATTCTACACAGGAATTGTTTAAAAGACATTTTTATAATTTAATGCTTATCTTTCCAAAAGAGAATTTTTTTTTTATATTCTCTTACCATAAATGTCAAAAAATGTCTATAGGACCACTATATTAACAACTAGGTACATTTATTCCCAATAATTTACAGAATTAATATTTTACGTATAATGGCCAAAAATAGGCTTTCTTGATTTCTTAGTACAATTATTTTCATTTGCATTGTAACTTTACTGAGCTTCAGTTTATACCTTTAGCCTGATGTCTTCTGTGTACCTTTGTCTTTAATGTTAGTTTTTACTAACTTTGGGTCTATACATTTTTTTAAGACAGTCTCATTTTGTCACACTCAGTAGAGTGCTGTAGCGTCATAGCTCACAGCAACCTCAAACTCTTGGACTAAGGTGATTCTCTTGCCTCAGCCTCCCAAGTAACTGAGACTATAGGCACCCACCACACGCCTGACTATTTTTAGAAATGTGGGTCTCAACACTGGCTCAGGCTGGTCTCAAACTCCTGAGCTCAAGCAGTCTACCTTCCTTCCTCGGCCTCCCAGAGTGCTAGGATTACAAGTGTGAGCCACTGTGCCTGTCCCCATGGGTCCGTAAATTCTTTTTTTTTTTAGACAGAATCTCACTTTGTTGCCCTTGGTAGAGTGCCATTGCATCATAGCTCACAGCAACCTCAAATTCTTAGGCTCAAGAGATCCTCTTGCCTCAGTTTTTCATTTTTAGTAGAGATGGGGTCTCACTCTTAACTCCGTGCGAGGTCTTGAACTCCTGAGTTCAAGTGATGCACCCACCTCTGCCTCCTAGAGTGCTAGAATTACAGGAGTGAGCAACTGTGCCCTGCAGGGTCTGTAAATTCTTAAGTATACTCCTAAGAGGTATAGCTTATTCTTTACTCTCTTGTTCTTTGTTCATTCATTTATACATTTTTTCATTTGAGACGGGATCTTGCTTTGTCACTCAGGCTAATGTGCTGTGGCATCATCATAGCTCACAGTAAACCTCAAACAACTCCTAGGCTCAGGTGATCCCTGTGCCTCAGCTTCATGAGTAGCTGGGACTACAGCTGTATGCCACCATGACTAGCTAATTTTTCTATTTTTTTTTTTTTTTTTTTTTTTGTAGACACAGTCTCGCTCTTGCTTAGTCTGGTCTCCTAGCCTCAAGCAGTCCTCCTCCTTCAGCCTCCCAGAGTGCTAGGGTTATAGGCATTAGCCACCATGCCTGGCTATTCATTCTTTATTTTTAAAATTTACCTTTTATTATAAAAATAATATACCAACAATCTTTTTAAAAAATTGCTGTATAATCTGTCAAGTGGATATATATTTAATAGAAGATTGTTACATGCACAACCATTCATCACTCTCTTGTTTTGGGATATTCAGGTTGTCTCCTCTTTTCTTCCACAATATTAGATATCACTGCAGTAAATGTAATGACATATATAATTTTTTCCTCCTTCTGGATGACCATTAGGATGAATTCCTAGGAGTAGGAGTTCTAGGTCAAAGAGTATGAATATTTTTACAGCTTCTAATATGTGTTGCCAAATTGCTTTCCCATTTAAGGTGTCAGTTAATGCTGCCACCAGCAATATCAGGCCTGGGTATTGATGTCCATTTCTAACAGGGCTTTATGTCCTTAGTCTTGTTCTCCTTTGATATGGCCTATGAGCTACTGCCCAAAATATTCTTTCAGAATGCTGTTCATACCTCCTTCATAGTCTTTCCCCTGGTTACCACCACCTATCTGCTTATTCAAGTATAGATTTTTAAATCCATGCCCTTACCACCTGACTTCATCGATTTTAATTGTTTTGCACCTACATTTGAGATAGCTTCCCTTAGGTTTCCTCAAATGGCCCTTATCTTTTACCATTTCTTACATTCAGAACTGCTTCTCTGCCAACATTTCTCCCATCTCATTTAATTTCAAATATTGTTGCTTCTGCAAAGCTGTCAACATAGAATCACCTGTAATGATATCCTAAGTCTTAGTGTACCTAACTCCTGGTGTGTTGCTAATAAATGTTTCTTTGTGTGGCCAATGAGAGAAATACAAAGGACAATTTAGTGGTGTTTTTTGATGTTTAGTGGAGTTTTTTTTTTTTTTTTTGTAGAGACAGAGTCTCACTGTACCGCCCTCCGGTAGAGTGCCGTGGCATCACACGGCTCACAGCAACCTCTAACTCTTGGGCTTACGCGATTCTCTTGCCTCAGCCTCCCGAGCAGCTGGGACTACAGGCGCCCGCCACAGCGCCCGGCTATTTTTTTGTTGCAGTTTGGCCGGGGCCGGGTTTGAACCCACCACCCTCAGTATATGGGGCCGGCGCCCTACTCACTGAGCCACAGGCGCCGCCCAGTGGAGTTTTTTTTAAAGGAAGGTTTAAGATTCTTAAGAGCACTTGCTTCTCCTAAATGAGGAGGGAGAATGAGGAATTCTGTGCTCTTTTTTTTTTTTTTTTTTAATCTCCCATTTTCCTCTACTTCAGCTGTATTGTAAGGTACAGAGCTGCCAATCACTTCAGGAAAAGTCATAACACTCAGTCTTCCCCTCCATTTATTTTTCCTTAATGTCATTGTCATCATCATCATTGTAACCCTAATATTTACTGATTATTGACCAGGCACAGAGATGGTGCTTCATATGCCTTAGGGTTTTTTAACTCTCACCCTATGCCTTAGGTGCCCCCTGTTGTGAGATGAGAAGCCCAGTTATAGAGAATTTACTTGCTCAAGGGGACATAGCTAGTAAGTGGTGGAGCCATGATTTAAATGCTCATTCTCACAGAATTTTCTAAAATACCATGCTGTCAACCCTAGCTACAATTGTATAAAGTATAAACTCCTCAGCAACATTGGAAGACCCTTCCCAATCTCTGTCCAATTTACTTTCCATTGTTATCTTCCATGCCTCCATCCCCAAATACGTGTTCCGTGTTCCAGTCTCACAGAGCTGCTTATTTCACAAATATGTCATAAATTTCACACATGTGAGCCTCTGTTTTGTCCATAGAATGCATTCCACTTGCCTCTTGGCAACTCCTATTTATTCCTCCAGGTCCTGGCTAAATGCTCTATACTCTATGCAAACTATTTCTGATTTTCCTGGGCAGTTAGTGGCTTGGTTCTCTATTCTCCTTTGTGTATATTTCTACTATAGTCTTTTCATACTACTGTATAATTATTTGCTTACATGTCTGTCTTTCTTACTTTAACAAGTATATTAAGATATGAGATGGCAACATTTGTTCTGGGTCATTATTTCTTACATTTTAAAACATAGCCAAAATTTAAAATCTGTGTATTTAAAATGACATTGTTTCCCTTTTTTCCCCCCTCAGCATAGGGCTACTTTCAAATTTGAAACAACAGATGAAGATAAAAGAAAGGTAAGCCATGGTATTACTCTGTGTGTGTGTGTGTGTTTTCATGGACTTTCTTTTTATTTTATTTATTTATTTATTTTTGTAGAGACAGAGTCTCACTTTATTGCCCTTGGTAGAGTACTGTGCCATCACAGCTCACAGCAACCTCCAGCTCCTGGGTTTAAGCGATTCTCTTGCCTCAGCCTCCCCACAGGCGCCTGCCACAACGCCCGGCTATTTTTTGTTGCAGTTTGGCTGGGGCCGGGTTTGAACCCACCACCCTCGGTATATGGGGTCGGCACCCTACTCACTGAGCCACAGGTGCTTCCCTATTCATGGATTCATAGACTTTCTAACTGGTGGTCTTGTTTTCATATGATGGTTGTTGGTTGGTTTTTGTTTTTTCTTCAGTTTATTTTTTAGGAATCTTTAGAACAGAGACAGGTGCTAGGTTTAGTATGGGTTACACATAACTCTTTCCTGCTCCATCTCTATAGGATCATTCAACTTACATAAATCAGGAACATGGGAAGGGTTTGGAAGAGCTGTCTGTCCAAATCTTACTAATGAATATTCACTTCATTTGGCAATAGGACTCCAGATTTCCCAAAATACAGCTTAGCCAGGGTAGGTTAACTTTTGAGAAAGCAGCTATTCCTGTTGCTGCCCCTCAAACACAGGTCCTTCCCTGTGCTGGCAGTTATTTATATAGTTAGCTGTTGTGTAGGTCACTGGCTTCACAGGCATAGAGAAAAATGGAAGTCAGGAGACTCATCAATAGAGGAGGAGTTATAAGAGGGTGCGTCAGAAATAAGATGCTGTGATGTTATTCTTGCCTGTTGGGGTTGCCTGTGGTTGCTTTATTAAAGCATGACATTAATGAGGATAAACTCACCACTTCTGCTTTTGTGTTTTGCTGGACTCAGTACATCTATTCCAAATCTCACAAATGCCAAAACCAGATAAAAGAATATAACTGAATCAGTATAAATCTCTTACTGCTGCTGGAAAAATAGCTTAAATCTAGTGCTTTGCTGGTAGTGGGATGATGACACATTGAAATATTTCCTCTCTTCACCTCTGTCCCCACATCTAATGTCCGTGTCTTGCTAATTTTGTATCTTAAGATTTCTTTCTTTCTTTTTTTTTTTTTTTGAGAGACAGAGTCTTATTTTGTCACCCTCGGTAGAGTGCTGTGGTGTCACAGCTCACAGCAACCTCCACCTCTTGGGCTTAGGCAATTCTCTATCTTAAGATTTCTTCCATCCATTTTCTCCTGAATCACTGTCCTAATTCAACCCTTCATCTAGATTACTGCATTGGTTTCCTAACTGTTCTTTCATTTTCTAGTTATATGCTTTTCTAGTTGATTGTAATCCATATATCTAAAATAGCAACCTGTCTTAAAACTCTTCAGTGACTTTCTTGGCCTACTGAATAAAGTTCAAGCTTCTTAACATAACATACAAGGTGCTCAGTATTCTGATCTTTGCCCTTTTTTGCACTAGACCCGAGTTGTTTTTTAATTTGATTTTTATTAAATCATAACTATAGACATTTATGGGTTACAATGTGGTGATTTGATATGTTGAATGCTTAAATTACACTGGTTAACATAACCATCACCTCACTTGTTTCTTTGTGGTAAGACATTTATAATACACTCTTAGTTGTTTGAAATGTACCCTTGTGTTGTGCTCATTAGGTGAGATCCCACCAAATACCCTCCCTCCACTCACCTTCCCCCCTTCCCTCCCCTCTCCCTTTTCTCCCTTCCTTCTTTCTGGACTATATTTGTGTTTTATCATTTGTATGAATGTGTTAAGTGATTACATATTGGTTTCATAATAGTATTGAGTACAGTGGATACTTTTTTTTCCACTTTTAAGATACTTTACTAAGAAGAACAGCCTGTTTCTTTCC
Organism: Nycticebus coucang; assembly: GCF_027406575.1. Classification (NCBI taxonomy): domain Eukaryota; kingdom Metazoa; phylum Chordata; class Mammalia; order Primates; family Lorisidae; genus Nycticebus; species Nycticebus coucang. The sequence goes on along the minus strand of NC_069782.1, from coordinate 16,130,411 downwards.
TTTCTCTAATGTTTAATGTTTTAGAGGTGTAGAAGGTTTCCACTTACACACACATATACTTCTTTTTCTTAACTTCTTTGCATATATTGTTTTCTACCTAGAATGCCTTCTTCCTCTTATATACCTCTTCTTCTTTTCACCTGGTTAATCTTTACTCAACTCAGGGGCACTTCCTTGCAAACCTCCTGACACTCCAGGTAGGGTAAAGTACTCCTTTTCAATATTTCCATAATATTCCATGTAAATTTCTAACACTGGTATTTATACCTTGTTTTTTAGTTATGTGTATATGTCTCTTGCTGTTAGACCCCAGAATCTTTATATCTTTGCCATCTTGAGTGCCCAGCACATAACAATACAATAATCCCTGTTGTAAGTCTTTCTTACTTGATCAAATCCAAAAGAAAGTCAGAGTTAAAGCCCTTCATCTATGAAGTTTATACTTCATGGTCTCTCATTTGAGACAGGGATTCTTAACCAGGGATATTCTCTTTGGGAAGCTTTTCAAGATATGCCTGCTTAGGTCCCTTCTCTTATCTTCAGGGAATTTGGGATGGGGAGGGGCATGGGCTCCAGGCATGTGTATTTTTGTGATGGTCTTCAGGAAATAAGTGTGCATGTGTTTAGTGGGAGTGCAAAATGCTACCCTGTTTCCCCAAAAATAAGACCTACTTACAGGAAAGATCAGACGTCCCCTGAAAATAAGACCTAGTGCATCTTTGGGAGCACACCTTAAAATAAGACACCGTCTTATTTTCGGGGAAACAGGGTAGTACCTGTGGAAGAGAAACTGGTAGTATCTACCAGAATCATAGATGCATTTCACCCCTTGACCCAGCAGTACCACTTTAGATTCTATTCTGTGGATAGATTGAACTCAAATAAAGTTATTCATTGAAATATTGTACATAAGGCTGTGTGCAGTAGGCTCATGCCTGTAATCCTAGCACTCTGGGAGGCCGAAGAAGATGGATTGCCTGAGATCACAGGTTGAAGACCAGCCTGGGTCAGAGCGAGACCCTGTCTCTAAAATAGCCAGGCATTGTGGCGGGCACCGGTAGTCCCAGCTACTTGGGAGTCTGAGACAAGAGGATCGCTGGAGCCCAGGAGTTTGAGGTTGCTGTGAGCCATGATGCCATGGCACTCTACCAAGGGCAACAAAATGAGACTCTGTCTCAAAAAAAAGGAAGGAAGGAAGGAAATACTGTACATAATAGCAAAAGATTGGAAATAACCCAGGGTTCAGCAATTAAGTATTTGTAGAAATTATGGCACATTTACGTAAGAGAATACTATGATAAAGTAAAGAGAGAGAAAGATGCTGTTATGTGTTAATCGGAAAGTTAAGTGGAAAACAAAAAGGTGTTAAAAAGAACATACTGTTTAACAAACTTATAATAGGTCTTCAGGCTAGGAAGGCAGCTGCTATTTATTTAGTTCAGTTGAGAGAATCCATACTACGCCTGTAGATTGATGGTGTCTTAGAAAACTGACTTTAGAGTCTTTAGTAGTGCTTTTATTGGTCAAAATAAATTAAGAGATTCCCATACTCCATGTACATTTCAGGTTAAGGGAAGAAATATAGTTGATAAAATGTTTCCTGCAGGGTAGTAGAAAAACCTAACATTTTAAAATTATTGTCTCTTACTGACTCTGAGATCTCTGGAGAGGGTAACTACTGTATTAGTGTTTATTCTCATTTATAGTGTGTAGATTTCTGCTTCCTTGGAGGTGTGTTAAAAACAAACATCATTGGGGACCTAGGTAGGTAATCATCTTTAATGGAAAAATATTGGCAAACAAATCTATTTTAGTCTCCAGGGTTTAAGTCATTAGTCATTCTTTCTTGCTTAAGAGTTTGACATGAAAACTATTAGTTTTTAAGTTTTCGATGTAGAGATGCCTAAAATAGAAGGCATTTCTCTTCATTAAACCCAATCTGAAAATGCATGTCAAAGGAACTTAGATTACTGCCCAATTTGTTTTGCTGTTCTAGCTCTCCTTCCTAAACATGTCTCTGGAGTCCTCTGCCAGCAACTGCTTAGTAACAGCAGCACCATGTTAGATAAATTATAGTGCTGTCTTTGAAAAACACAACACCTATGGGAGACTGAGGCAAGAGAATCGCTTATGCCCAAGAGTTTGAGGTTGCTGTAAGCTGTGACGCCATGGCACTCTACCATGGGTGACATAGTGAGAGACTCTGTCTGAAAAAAAAAAAAAAAAGAAAGAAAGAAAAACACAGCACCTTTCTTATGAAAAAGAAAATCTTTGTGACCAATAGCCTGCCTGTAATCCTAGCAACTCTGGAAGGCTGAACCTGGAGGATTCCTCCAAGGTCAGGAGTTTGAGACCAATCTGAGCAACAGCCAGACCCCCATCTCTACAAAATATTGAAAAATCAGCCAGGTGTGGTGGCAAGCACGTTTAGTCCCAGCTATTCAGGGCACTGAAAGCAGGAAGATTGCTTGAGTCCAGGAGTTAAGCTATGATGATGCCACTGCACTCTAGTCATCTGACAGCAAGACGCTGTCTCAGAAATACATACAATTTAAAAAACCTTTGTGACAACATAGAAGCAAATGTAAGGGAACCATGATCTTAAAAATAAAATTTGATAGCCGGGCGTTGTGGCGGGCACCTGTAGTCCCAGCTGCTCTGGAGGCTGAGGCAAGAGAATCACATAAGCCCAAGAGCTGGAGGTTGCTGTGAGCCGTGTGATGCCACGGCACTCTACCGAGGGCAGTAAAGTGAGACTCTGTCTCTACAAAAAAAAAATAAAATAAAATAAAATTTGATTATATTGTGCTTTTTAGGAGATAGTTATAAATTAATGATCTTCAGACCTAATTCCAGACACTTCAATAGTGTTTTGTGTTTTTGCAAAGACTTGCTTCTCACTAGTAGTGCTGTACGTATGGTAAGAATATCACCATTCTATTTTATGATTAAGAAAACTGTGGCTCAGGTGAATGACAGCTTGCTAACACACCACTAGTAAAAGGTAGAGCCTCAAACAGAAAACAGATTTTCTGACTATTATGTGCAGTTCTTCAATTTTTTTTTTTTGCAGTTTATGGCCGGGGCTGGGTTTGAACCTGCCACCTCCGGCATATCAGGCCAGTACCCTACTCCTTTGAGCCACAGGCGCCACCCTTATGGGCAGTTCTTTAACTGTTCATTGCTCCATAGCTCCCCTCTTTTTACCATTTGAGGGATATTTCAAAAGTCTTGAAATATTGATCCAGAACTTTGTTTTATCTCTTTATTTCATACCTTGAGAAACCATTTCAGCAACCTAACTTAAATTGGAAGATAGCAATGAGAATTACCAACTAGGAATGGTTAAATTTTTCTAGCGAAGCAACCAGGTACAACTGCTAATGTTTGTGCTTAAAATGCAAATATTTCCAGGTGCGTGAGGATTGTTGTAAATTTGGATGTAAGCACCTGTGCTTATTGAAGCATTTGTTTTACTCTACCTAAATTTGGTAACCTGTGATTCTGTAAACAAATATATCGTGCAGATATGTAGGATGGTGGGGGAATGTGATGAATCTGAAGATTCACGTCTTGAGGAAATGAAAGTTCTTAATATTGCTTTCAAAACAAAACTGGCCTCAAAACTAACAAAGAGAGCTAATTGCAATAAGTTTTGAAAAAGATGTCATAAAATGAGCAAAGGAATTGCAGCTCTTTCACCCCTAAGATAAGAATACTACTTTACCAAATGTGGAAAACTTTGTTTGTTCTCTGAGATAAATCTTTGTGTATATAAGAATTTTCCTCAAAAGAGTAAAGTGAAAAGTAGACAAATTTCAAACGTATTTTATTACTTTCAAACTCATACAGTAAGCCTGTATTTCTGTGAAAACCAAGTTGAGATTGTAAGCTCTTTGAGGACAAGTTTTGCTTACTTATTTTTATTTTTGTACTTTCAGCCCCCACCAGAGAATGTGACACAAAATAGGCACATGCAATAATTTACACTTGTTAAAAGAATGAAGGGGTCTTAGAGATTGAGTGGAGGCCAGAACTCCTGTGACTTGTACACGTTCTTTGGTTTTGTGTTTTATATTCTTGTAGCAATACAAATGAATCTGAAGCACAACTCATGTTGTTCACTAAAAAGACAAAATACTAAGGTGTGTATATACTCTAAAACTAATAAAAATGATACAAAGAAAAATGCCTTCAAGGAAATTCACAAAATGGTGGCTACCATTTTTTATTGACTATTACTGTAGATGCTATTCTTCTTTCTCTTTTTTGTATTTTAAGCTTTTATATATTCTAATGATAAAAGAATATGATCATAATTAAATATAGTTACATTTAAGAATTATTATGATATATTCTTATATTTCTTTAAGAATATGATATATATACACACAGGGTAGCAAACAAAAAAATATATATCCATTTCAACAAAGAAAAACATTGTATTAAAATTGTAATATTTAAGTCACATTTGATTTCTGCTATTACAGGATACAATATACAAGACAAAAGTTATTGGTATATATTGAGTATTACAATTTTTTTTTTTTTGGCCAGGGCTGGGTTTGAACCCGCCACCTCTGATATATGGGGCCAGTGCCCTACTCCATGAGCCACAGGCACTGCCCGAGTATTACAATTTTAATACAGTTTTTTCCTTTCTTAAAATGTGTATACATTTTTTGGCACCCTCTGTATTTAGTAATATAATTATATTCTTAACGCATTTATATATTTTATATTCTTTTATAATAGCGTTGTTGAAAACATAAGGAACAATATTTTCTTTTTTAAATCATGTATTTTCTCTACAATTGGCCTTGATTGCCTTACATATTCCTTTTGGGGGAGCATAAACATGTTATTAGGTTTGGGGTAGTATTACTCACAGAGCCAGTTTATGGAGTGAAATAAATTTATAGAAACACTAAAGTTCTTCCTACTATTTAAAATATTTTTTCTTTTTACTTTTATACCCCAGATTTGTATGTACTTGGCATATTAGAAATATCTCTAATCCATAGTTATCTTTTAGTAATAACTATGTGCCTCGTCCTATGTTAAGTCTTGGTTCCTAAGCTGGCTATTTGTCTATGGTATTTGGTTTGACACTTGCTGAGGATTGCCATTGTGGACTGTAGAAAGTGAAGGAGTAGATTTCTATATTAGATTCCCTCTAGGAAATGTACCGAGATAAAACCATCTATTTGCTGTCTTCATGTGAGGAACATTTTGACACATGGTACCAAATACAGCTCACACATAGAAACTAATAGCTTTAAAGATAATTTCCAATATCTTGATGTCTTTAAAATGTACTCACAAGCAAAAGTGCATCTAAACCTTTTACTTTTTAGTGTCTGACCAGCTGGAATTTGGCACAAAACTTGACTTAGAAGGGCTGAGATACAGAGCAGGATGAATGCCTCACAGTAGTACAAACAATTTAGACTTTACTCCAAAATCTGCTTTTAGTTTTAGATGTTTTCCCATTGAGAACTAAATCTAGGGTGAAAAAGGACAAAAACACCCCTTATGACTTATTAAGCCATAGGTGTGGCAGTCCACATGAGATCTTTGATTTCACTTTTTAAGATTTCTGATTTCTGTCTGGAATGATAAGAGTATTTTCTTTGATTTGTAATTTGGAGTTTCAGGTACATTTTATCTTACTTAAAAATTTCATCAAGAAGTCCTACTTCCAGCCCTGACAGTATGAGGAGCTTTAAGGATTCACTCCCTAATGAAATTGGTAAGATGTATTTCTAAAAGCAGTCATTTTAGCCAGGCACGGTGGGTCACGCCTATAATCTCAGCAATTGGGAGGCTGAGCTTGATGGATTGCTTGAGTTCACAGGTTCAAGACCAGCCTGAGCAAGACCAAGACCCCCATCTCTAAAAAAAGAAAAAAGTAGCTGGGCATTGTGGCAGGTCTCTATAGTCCCAGCTACTTGGGAGGCTAAGGCAAGAGAATCACTTCAGCCCAAGAGTTTGAGGTTGCTGTGAGCTAAGACAACATGGCACTCTACTGATGGTGACCGAGGGAGACTCTGTCTCAAAAAAAAAAAAGCTGTCATTTAAAGTCACTGGAAAGACTTCCAAGAATATACCTAATAAAACTGGTAAAAATTATTTTAAAAAGCAACCGTTTAAAGTTACTGGAAATAGTCCCAAGGATATACAGTCAATGAAGAGACATTTAAGAAAATCTAAAACTCAGTAAGGAAAGTGTAAGTCTGTGATATTTGGAGCTGAGACCTACTCTTTTCCCTCTTTTCTCTTAGCTAAGCGAGATGGAAACTCTTCTTCAAATTGGTGCAGCAAAGAACACAGGGCTCTCTTCTCCCACCTCCCCAGTTGGAGAGCTATTTTCCTAGGAGGGACAGAATGTTAGTATTTCTCATCTAGACTCCAACTACCTGTTGCTGGGGCTAAATTCTGGGTGAGTGTAGCTAGAGTTTCTACAATATCTATTTCTGATATAAAATGTCCAGGTTCAAAAAAAAAATACAATAAGACATTCAGTAGATTTTAACTGGCCGAAGAATAAGCAAATTTGAAGAACAATGGAGAGTGTGCAAGGAAAGGAACAGAGAGGAAAAAAGAATAAAGAAAAATGAAGGGAGCCTCAGAGAAATACAGGACAACATTTATACCCCAACATACATGTAATGGGAGTACCAGAAAGAGAAAGAAGAAAAAAAATATTGGAAGCAAAAATGGCTAAAAACTTTTCAGATTTATTGGAGACCTGTACATCCAGGAAGTCCAGTAAACCTAGAGATCAACAAATAGATACATAATAGTAAAAATTCTAAAAGCCAAAATTGAGAAGATCTTGAAAGCAGCAAGAGAAAAATGACTTGTCACCTACAAGGGCTTCACAGCTGACTTTTCGTCAGAAATATAGTCTAATGGGATAACGTTCAAAGTTATTTTATTTATTTATTTATTTATTTTTAAATCATAGCTGTGTACATTAATGCAATCATGGGGCACCATACACTGGTTTTATAGACCGTTTGACACATTTTCATCACACTGGTTAACATAGCCTTCCTGGCATTTTCTTAGTTATTGTGTTAAGACATTTATATTCTACATTTACTAAGTTTCACATGACATTCAAAGTTCTTACAAGAAAAAGCCTCAACCTAGAATTCTATGTCCAGCAAAGCTGTGTATAACAATGCAGAGGAGATAAAAGCATAGCCAGATAAAAACTGAAAGAATTTGTTGCCAGCTGGCCCACTTTACAAGAAGTACTAAATGAAGTTCTTTAGACTGAAAGCATCCACATGAAAAAATAAAGAGCACCAGTAAACATAATTATGTCTCTATGAAAATCAGTATATGGCTTGTATCTATAATGCTAACACTGAGGGAGACCAACGAGAGTATAGCTTGAGCCCAGAAGTTTGAGACTAGCCTGAGCAAGAGCGAGACCCCATCTCTACAGAAAAATAGAAAAATTAGCCAGATGTGCTGGTGCAACACCTGTAGTCCCAATTACTTGGGAAGCTGAGTCAGGAGGATTATTTGAGCCCAGGAGTTTGAGATTGTAGTGAGCTATGATGATGCCACTGCACTCTAGCCTGGGTGACTTCTTTCTTCTCTTAATTGATTTTAAAAGCATTTACGTCAGGTGCAGAAACTTGCATCTGTGGTCCCAGCTACTCAGAAGACTTAGGCCGGAGCTTTGCCCCAGGAGTTCAAGTGAGCTATGAGTATTCCACTGCACTCCAGCCTGGGCAACAGAGCGAGACCTCATCCTTTAAAAAAAAACAACAAAACCAGCATTTGTATAAAGCAATGTGGATATAATGTACTGTTCAGCCAATGTCTTATAGAAATGTAATAAATTTGCCAAAAACAGGACAAAGAAAAATGGGGCAAAGCTGTATTAGACTAAGGAAGTGACTCCAGATGGTAAGTAGAATCCACAAGAACAAATCAGGAGAATGAGAAATGATGAATAAGAAAGCTAATATAACACAAACTATTAGTATATTCTTGTGCTCCTTTCAGCTTCTTTGAAAGACATACAAAGTGGGCGGCGCCTGTGGCTCAAGGAGTAGGGCGTCGGTCCCATATGCCAGAGGTGGCGGGTTCAAACCCAGCCCCAGCCAAAAACCACACAAAAAAAAGAAAGACATACAAAGTAATAATTATAATAATGTATTGTTGAGTTCGCAACATTTATAGATTATATATAATGACAATAAGGGGGAAAGGAATAGCACCAGGTAGGACTTTTCTGTAATGGAAGTTAGTATAAATCTGGAACTGATTTTTTAAAAATATGTATGCTAAACCTAGAACAATTACTGAAGATATAACTCAGACTTATATTCGGAAGATTATAAAACATTATTGAATGAAATAAATAACTAAATGAAAAACATCCCATGTTCATGGATTAGAAGACATTATTGCTAAAATGTCAGTACTCCCTACACTGATTTATAGATTCAGCACAATCCCCTTTAGAACCTCAGGTAGCTTCTTCGTAGAAATTAACAAGCCATTTCTAAAATTCACTTGAAATTCACCACATTCAGAATAGCCAAGACAGCTTTGAAAAGAAGAGCAAACTCAGAGGAATCACAATTCCAGATTTTAAAATGTACTACAAAGCCATAGTAATCGAGGCAGTTGGTATTGGCATGAGGATTAATGTAAATATTAAGAAATAGTCATATGAAAAAATGCTCATCATTCCTAATTGTTAGAGAAATGCAAATCAAAACTACCCTGAGATACCATCTAGGCCCAGTGAGAATGGCCCACGTCATAAAATCTCAAAACTGCAGATGCTGGCGTGGATGTGGAGAGAAGGGAATACTTTTCTACTGCTGGTGGGACTGCAAACTAATACAACCTTTTTGGAAGGAAGTAGGGAGAACTCTCAAAGAGCTCAAATTAGACATCCCATTTGATCCTGGGCATTCTATTACTGGGCATCTACCCAGAAGAAAAAAAATCCTTTTACCATAAGGATACTTGCGCTAGACTGTTTATCGCAGCTTAATTTACAATCGCCAAAATATGGAAACAGCCTAAATGCCCACCATCCTGAATGGATTAACAAGCTGTGGTATATGTACACCATGGACTATATTCAGCCATTAAAAAAGATGGAGACTTTATATCTTTTGTATTAACATGGATGGAAGTAGAACATGTTGTTCTTAGTAAAGCATCACAAGAATGGAAAAGCAAGAATCCTACGTACTCAATTCTGATATGAGGACAATTAATGACCTAGTACATGGTGCGGGGTAGGGGAAGGGGAGAGGAGAGAGGGAAGGAAGGAGGGGGTGGAGGAGGTCACGGTGTGTGACACATCTTTTGGGGGTGGGACACAATTATAAGAGGGACTTTACCTAACAAATGCAATCACTGTAACCTAGTTCTTTGTACCCTCAATGAATCCCCAACAATAAAAAACAAAAAAGAGGGCAGTGCCTGTGGCTTAAAGGAGTAGGGCGCCCGCCCCATATGCCGGAGGTGGTGGGTTCAAAACCAGCCCCTGCCAAAAACTGCAAAAAACAAACAAACAAAAAGAAATAATTATATAACACCTAGGTAAGCCACATGTAAAAGAATGCAGTTGGACCCTTAACTCATACTGTATACATACATAACCAAACATTAATCATAACATTATCAAGTCATTACATTAATCATCAATTATAACAATCAAAGATCCAGATGTAAAACCTAAATCCATAAAACTATTAGGAGAAAACATAGAAGTAAATCTTCATGCTCCTGGATTTGACAGTGGAGTCTTAGAAATAATCAAAAGCATGAGCAACAAAAGAAAAAAATAAACTGGACTTCATCAGAGTTACAAACTTTTGCTTCAAAAGATACTATCAAGAAAGGAAAAAGACAACCCAAAGAATTGTAGAAAATAGAGTAGAACCAATGTAAGGTCACCACTGAAGAGTCTAACAAACTGGTCGGCATTGGTAACTAGGCCTCCTGTACTGATACGTACATGTAGTGTGTCTGGTCAACTATGGAAGTTCTGTATCTGCAAATTGTGTATCTGATAAATGAGATTTGTATCTAGACTATATAAAGAACTCCAGCAACTCAATACCAAAAAGGTAACCCAATTTTTTTTCCATTCTTTTTTTTATTAAATCAGCTGTGTACATTAATGTGATCATGGGGCACCATATACTGGTTTTATATCAAAAGGATCTGTATAGACATTTTTCCAGAGAAGATATATAAGTGGCCAATAAACATGAAAAGATACCTAACATCATTAGTCATCAGGGAAAATGCAAATCAAAACCACAATAAATTATGAGTTCACACCCACTGTGATGGCTACAACAAAAACATGAGATAATAACATGTGTTGACAAGAATGTGGACTGCCCCCAGGAATGTAAAATGGTGTAGCCACATTGGAAAACAGTCTGGCAGTTCCTCAGAAAGTTAAATATAGTTACCATATGACCTAGCAGTTGCCTACCCAAGAGAAATGGAAACGTATGTCTGTGTAAAAACTTTTACACAGATGTTCACAGCAGCATTATTCATAACAGACAAAAGGTAGAAACAACCTAAATGTCCAGCTGGTGAATGGATAAGCAAAATGTGTGATATCCATACAATGAAATATTACTTGACTGTGGAAAGGAATAAAGTTGACTGATACATGCTACAGTATGTATGATGTTTTCATGGATGAACCTTGAAAACATTATGCTAGTCAGAGAAGCCAGATGCAATAGGCCACATATTTTATGATTTCATTAATAAAAAGTTTAGAATAGGCAGATCCATGGTGACAGGTTACTGTTTGCCAGAGGGGTAGGGTAAGTGGGGGAAATCAGGAGTTACTGGTAATATGTATTGAATTTCTTTGGGGTGGAGGATGAAGATGTTCTAAAATTAGATAGTGATGATAATTGCATAAATGTTAATAAAAGCCAATGAACTGTACACTTTTAACAGGTTGAATTTTATGATACGTGACTTACATCTCAAAGCTTTTTTTTTTTTTTTAAAGTAGATAATTTATGTGTGGCCATCACCATCCCAGATACTGGATGGATATTAACATATTTAATTCTCACAACAAAGCTGTAAAGTAGGTACTATTATTTTGCTAATTTTACAAATGAGGAAACAAAGGCACACAGTAATTACTTGCCTAAACCAATGAAGTGGGAAACTGATTTAAGCTTAGTCTATGTACTACACCATACTGCCACTCATTAATAATTGGATTGATCTGTTGTGTAGCTTATGAATTGATTGTATTCATATGCTCTGATTTTAAGCATCCAAAATTTAAGATTTGATACAGAGCATAAACAAAGTTTTGACGTTGAACTAATTATCAGCATTGACAGGAAACAGAAGAGCATGTTTTTCAGTATAAGTGACTGGAGTAACTAGTGAAGATACCCACATTAGCTTTTCTCTTAGGCAGTATAGTACTTGACCTATAGGATTTAGGCATATTTGGAGATTTTTTTAGATGCTGATTGATGTTTTTTTGTTTTGTTTTTTGCCAAAAATGTAAAGTTTCTTTTCCTTGGCAGTTAGCTTATTTCTTCCTTACAAATTTTGATCATATGCTCAGGAAAATGGAGAATTTGTATATCTTTGAGTAGTGGAAAACTCTTAGGGACCCAAGAGTCTTTGGCTGACCAGACATTTCCAGTGTTTCCAACTCCTCTATTTATAGATGAAAAACTGAGAGGTTGATTTACCTAAGGTCACAGTTAACAAATGGAACTGCCAGAACTCAAAACGATGTCTTTTTTTTTTTTTTTTTGAGACAAGAGTCTTTCACCTTGTTGCCTCCATGATAGAGTACTATGGCATCGCAGCTCACAACCTCAAACTCCTGGGCTCAAGCGATTCTCTTGTCTCAGCCTCCCAAGTAGCTCAGACTACAGGTACCCACCACAATGCCCAGGTATTTTTTGAGACGGGGTCTCACTCTTAGGCTGGTCTTGAACTCATGAGCTCAAGCAATCTACCTACCTTGGCCTCCTATGTTTCCCTTTCTGTCTTCAGTGATCATCTTTGCAGGGCTTATCCCCAAGGAACTCTCAGTGTAGTAAGGGACCCACCGTATCTTCCACTACAAGATTCCATCAAAAGGTATGCTATACTAAGAGTCGATACACCCTGAATACTTCGAGTTATGGAATGCTTACAGGAGCCACAGTGCTTTTTCAAGATAACTCCTAATTATTAGAAAGCCTTTATTTACATGAACTCTGTGTCTGCTTTGGTTGATCCTCCTAGGTGACACACATGTGTATTCCTCTCTGCCTCTGTTCATGTTGTCTATCATTTGACTTACCTTCTTTCTTTCTGCCACTGTATTTTTTTCCTCCACTTATTGCCCACCACATTTATCAAGAAGTTTTCTCTAGCTAAAGTCCCTATAGTTTATTTCTTTAGTTCTTTAACACACAGCTTAAATTGTTAGGTGTTGAAATTTAGCATTTCTTACCTTACATATGTTTGATCTCCCCAGTATGATAAAGTATTTAAGTTATTTTATAGATCACTAACTTAAAATTGACATCTTGTCTCTTAGACTGTATTTCTCTCAAATAATTTGCTTCACTTGAATTTTAAATTGGGAACATTTTCAGTTGGGTACCTGTATGGTGGATGTGTACATAGGTACTCAGTAATGGACCCTATAGGATCTAAAAAGACATTCTAGAATCTGGAATTAATATAAAATTTTAGTTTTATTTTTATAACATCACCATTTCCATTTCTTAAGTGGCTTTGTCATTAAAAAGGAAACACAGATAAAAACCTTCCTAGCCATATTTTGCCTGTGTAGTGTGTGCCTCTTAATTTTTTTTGATCTATTTGTTCATTTGACCATCTTTATGATGTAATGTTCCCAGCCGCCTCCTCTACCCCAACCACTATGGTAGAGGTTTTTAAAGTATCATCTTATTTCATATTTGTAATCCCTGGTTATTAGCCCTATTCTTAGAGTTAAGAAAATGAGGCTCCAGTGATTTCAAGAAATTTGCCCAAGATTAATAGCCACGGGGGCAGAGCTAGTGTTTGAATTCAGGTACTTTCTTTACTTCAATTGTACTATTTCAATTAAGTAATACATAAGATGCCTTACACTTAATAATATGTTCTCTTGGATGTTGTCTTTACTAAACAATTACCAAAAGCCAATGAGTTGAATTGATTTCTATTTTATAGATGAGGAAATTTAATTTCAGAGAGATTGAATTAATTGGTTAGATCCAAGTTCAGAAAATAGTAGAATTAGGGACTAGAACCCAAATCATTTTGTTTCTTTGCTTTTTCTGCTGTGTCACTTGTGTGATCTCCTTTTGAAGATCTCTAAAATCACACAATTATCATTGAGACAACTTCCTTCTCATCCCTCTTCTCAGCTGTCTTAGTCTGCTCAGGTTGTTGTAATAAAATACCACAGACTGGGTGGTTTAAAGAACAGAAATTTATTTCTCATGATTCTGAAGGCTGGGTCCAGCACTGAAGTGCTGTCAAGGTAGGTTTAACTCTGAGGCCTCTTCTCTTAGCTAGTGGATGGCTTCCATCTTAGTGTGTGCTCACATGACCTCATTTATATGGAGAGAAAACTAGCAAGCTCTTTGGTGTCACTTATAAGGGCATTAATTCACCCTAATCAGGGCCTCACCCTCATGACTTCCTCTAACCCTAATTACCTTCCCAAAGTCACATCTCCAAATACCATCATCACATTTGAGGTTAGGACTTAAATATTTGAATTTAGGGATAGGAGGGCACAGACATTCAGTACATACATCAGTTTACCATCACAGTCCCTGACTATCTTTTATATATTCCTGGGCTAGTAGAGCTGAGAACCAGGGATTCAAAGATAGATGAACTAATTGAGAGTGAGTAGTTGTGTGTTGTAGACGGCACTGAAAACAAAGTAAGGAAACTCCAGAGAGATTGTATGTAGAAAAGACCTTGATAGATTGAAAAAGTCAAAGAATTGGCCGTGGGACCAGGGTTTATATCACCTACCAAGATAAGAGGAACATATTTTGACAGTATCCATCTTCTAGCTTTGTTAGTATACTGCATAATCAAACTATAGCTATGCTGAGAACTCACTTAAAATTAAACAAGTTAATGTTCTTTCATTTGGTAAATTCTAATTTGAAACAAATGAAGATACTTCTATATTTGCCACTATATTAATTAACTTGAAAGACTAAAATATATTTCACGATGGTAGTGGAGACAAGGGCTTTCTGAAAAGGAGCCGGTTGGCTGGTTCTGTGTTTGAAAAGAAAAAGTTTTGACATACTGATTTCTGACATACTTATTTCTGCCTTTAGGTAAGAATGGAAGGGTAGCTGATTGTTGTTTTTTTTTTTTTTTGTTTTGTTTTTTGGAGACAGTCTCACTGTGTCACCCTTGGTAGAGTGCTGTAGCCTCACAGCTCACCGCAACCTCAAACTCTTGGGCTTAAGCGATTCTCTTGCCTCAGCCTCCCAAGTAGCTGGGACTACAGACACCCACCATAATGCCTGGGTATTTTTTGTTGCAGCTGTCATTACTGTGGGCCAGGGCCGGGTTCGAACCCTCCACCCTCAGTGTATGTGGCTGGCACCGATACCACTATGCTAGGGCCACCGAGCCAGATTTTATAGACTTTCATTGACACCTAAGCTGACTTTTCCATCTGTTAATGAACTCTTGATGATGTAACCATGTCTTTCTCAGGATTGCTAATTAGCAAAGAAACTTGAGCCAAGTTTATTTAATTATTATTACTCAGAAATCTCTAAGTTTTTGTTTGTTTGGTTTATGTATTTATTTATTTATTTATTTTGGCAAATCGCCATGATACAGAATATACCATTAAGGATTATATTAGTGGGGCAGCACCCTGTACTCAGTGGGTAGGGCGCCGGCCACATACGTCGAGGCTGTCAAGTTCAAACCTGGCCCAGGCCAGCTAAAACAACTATGACAACTGCAACCAAAAAATAGCTGGGCGTTGTGGCGGGCGCCTGTCCCAGCAACTTGGGAGGCTTAGGCAAGAGAATTGCTTAAGCCCAAGAGTTAGAGGTTGCTGTGAGCTGTGATGCCATGGCACTCTACCGAGGACGACATAATAAGACTCTGTCTCCAAAAAAGAAAGGATTTATTACTGAAAAGTGTACTTCATTCATAGAGACGCTATCCATTAAATCAAAAGTGAGAATTAATCATTCTCTCCCATACTACAAGTAAGAAAATCTCAAAAAGGTATGTGTGTGTATATATGTAATATTAAGCTAAATATACATGGAGCCAGCTGCATGAGTATTTTGCAAATCTTCTCTTCAGGATATGTAAACAATTCCAAATTTGATCCCCAGAATTATCTCTTTCATTGACCCTTATTAAAAGCACATTTTAAAATTCTGGCTATAAGTCATTAACTATTTAGTACTTTTGTAAAATACAGTTTTTTAATAGATCTGTCTTCCGTTCCAACTTTGAATTACAGTAAGCTTATTTTAGAATTTAATATCCTTTGTCTTGCCACATATGTGTACATGTGCTTTCTCTATCTTTCCCACACAAATACACATATGCTGTATACAGAGTGCAAAAGTTGAGAACTATCAGATTTAGGTGGCTGACATTTAGCTCCAGTTAACTAAAATTAGATCCCTGTGAAATATATATCCAGTAACATCCATTGGAGAAAAGTGTAGACATAACCTTGAGAGGCCAGGGAAACATCCAAGGAAGCCTGTCTTAACTGCAAAAAAGTCCTTTTACATCTCATTTTTTATCTTAAAATTCAAGTGACTTTTGTATTGCGATTTGTAATGTGTTCATTTATTTTCGTGTAGAAATAACCCCCTCAAACCTTTTAGTAAAATAATGGTTCAAGAAAATGTACCAAGATTATCCTGTCACTTTAAGTATCTCCGGCACTGGGCCACATCTCCCAGATGAATGTGCATAGTCTATTTTAGGAACAAGGTTCTATCCTATTACTATAGGCCTACTGGTTGATTCTGGTAGGAGTATATTTCAAGCATATGGCTAACACTGTAGTCATAATGTATAAAAACGCAGAGGAGAGGGTGTCTATTCTTATTAAAGAGAAAGTGGTAGACAGTGAGGTATCTCACTACAGCTACCAGAGAACAGAAATATTTATAAAAAGAAAAAAGTAGAACGTTTAAGGACTTAACTTAGGTCTGTTATTTAAAGAGAAAAAAAATTCGTCCTCAGTATTTTCCTTCACAGGTCTAGTTTAACTCAGTATTGCTTTTAATGTTAGGAACACTCATTTTTGCTTTATTTCTTATTCATTAGATACCAGTAGAATGAAAAGAGAGTAGGACTGAGGGTCAAATAAGAATTTGAATCTCCAGCCATTAAAAAAAATGGAGACTTTACATCCTTCGTATTAACCTGGATGGACGTGGAAGACATTATTCTTAGTAAAGTTTCACAAGAATGGAGAAGCATGAATCCTATGTACTCAATTTTGATATGAGGACAAATAATGACAATTAAGGTTATGGGGGGGAGCAGAAAGAGGGACGGAGGGAGGGGGGTGGGGCCTTGGTGTGTGTCACACTTATGGGGGCAAGACATGATTGCAAGAGGGACTTTACCTAACAATTGCACTCAGTGTAACCTGGCTTATTGTACCCTCAATGAATCCCCAACAATAAAGAAAAAAAAAAAAGAATTTGAATCTCCTTTCTCATTATAATTTTCTATGCTACCTTAAGCAAATCAGTTAGTCTCTCTGGGAAACAGTTTTCATATTTGTAAACTGAGAAAAATATCACCTTGTCTTGAATATGTTAGGAGGTATTTTTTTTTTTGAGGTATTATTTTTTAAAAGGGTTCTGTGGTGAAATAAATTAAGGAAAATCAGTGTTTTTAAAATTAGGCAGGTTTCTTTTCCATTGTATATCTGAAAACCTTTAATGTTTTAATATGTCTTACAAGTTTTCCAAACTTGCCCACAAAAACTCATTTTTTATAGAACCTTTTGTACTGCTAATGTTTTTTAATAATAAATGATCACTATAGCCTTTTCTTTTTCTGGAAATTACACTCATTTTGTTTGGCTCTTCGATTCTTTTCTGAACGGCAGTTATCCTAGAATTACTGGTAAGTAGAACTCAGTGTCTGTACTGTATGTGTACTCTTCCTTTTTTTTTCTTTTAACTGGAAAGTCATTGGATTTTAACGTTTCTTATTGATAAACCTTAATCATTTCAGTAGTTTTCACTTCCTTTGTTCCCTCTTGTTTCAGCTTATTCAATTATTGGCCCATTTTAATTCTAAAATCTGTTAACCTTTACCTGAATTTCTCCAGCTAATAGTAAAGATTTCTGAAACCCTCAGCTCATTAAATCCTTTCGGTAATCACTAATGTCAGAGATAAAACTATCTCACTTATACATTCCTTCTTATTGCCATCTCATTTCTCTGCTTCCCTTATAGCCACTTATCTTGAAAGGCATATGTTTATTTCAATCAGAAAAATAAGCCTCCTCCAAAATATTGCTGTTGGTTGAGGTCTTTAGTGATAGGTCTTATTCTTGGAAATGTAAAATTTTAGCTCTGTGTAGCATCATCTCATTTAATAAAACAATATTGTAATACAGGGAGTATTAGCCCCATTTTATAAGTAATAATAATAAACCAAACAAGAGAAATCAAATAACTTGCCCAGATCTTGCAAGTAATATATAGCAAAATCATGTCTGTTTGACTGCAATTCATATTCTCTATTATACCTTACTTATTAAAGTATATGATAATATATGCACAGTCATTGTAGTTACAATGATAAATAACATTTATTGATTATTTAATGCTAGGGCAGCAAATGTACATCATCTCATTTTATTCTCCTCTACAACTTTATATGAATTAGGTACTATTATACATATTTTACAGATAAGGAAATTGAAGAAGTTGACCAATTCAAAGTCATACAACTGAAGTAAATGGCAGCTGGGAATTAAACTCAGAATTTTAATAACCTTTTGAATGTTGGGATGTAATATGCTATAGCACATAGTGCTTTGAAGATGTCACACTTAGTATGTGTGTATGTAAGTATTCACCATATTAGACATCATCTTTGTTTGAGAAAATAGATGAATCCTACCCCCGCCCCCCAAAGCCGATAAGAAAAGTCTCTCAATATAATTCAAGGTCAGAGGTGTTGAGTACAAAAAAAGACTTAGAGATTAAGTACGCTGGGTTTAGAAGTGGAGGAGATTACTTCCTACTGGGAGCGGTGAAAAAGATAGCATTTGTTTTGAAGATAGGAATGATTTAGGAAACTCAGGAGTTAGGATGACAGAGTAAGTACAAAAAATAACACGAGAAAGGCACAGTGGAACTGCTTTTAGATAATAGGTTATTGTGCTTGAATCAAGGACATTGTGACAAGTAGTTTAAGGTTTAGAACTTTCTACTTAAAGAATCTGGATGTGTTTTATTTGAGGTGTCATTTGTGGGACAGTTAAGGAGAAATATCTACCAGGCAACAACTCCTTTCTCTGTGTTGCCAGTTTTAGAAAGTGAATCCCTCTTGGGGAGGTTATCCAAGTTACAAACCTGGGAGGTTTCTTGCTTCTTCTTCATTCTTGACAAATTATTCAGTCAATTCTACTTCCTTAAAATCTCTTTCTCTCTACTTTACCCAAATTCATTACTGCTGCTTTAGTTCAGACCGACATCATTTCTCATTGGAATTTCTGCAACAGCCTCTTAACTGATCGCCCTGCTTCTGGCCCTGCCCTCTTTTCTTATCCATTTTCCACATTAACATCAGAGTGATATTTCCAAAGGACAAATCTAATGTCATTTTCCTGCTTAATACCCTTTAATAAGTTACCCATTTCCCTCTAGATTAATTCCGTACTCTTCATTCCTCTCATCATACAGACATGCACTAATATATCTTCCCTTTGGAGAAAAGAAAAAGAAAAATAGCTTCTCTTGACCTCACATTCCCTCTTACTACCATCTCATTTCTCTGCTTCCCTTATAGCCACTTGTCTTAAAAGGTATATACTTCTTGGCTCGGCGCCTATGGCTTAAGCGTCGAAGGCGTCAGCCACATACACCTGAGCTGGCGGGTTTGAATCTAGCCCGGGCCTGCCAAACAACAATGGTGGCTGCAACCAAAATATAGCCGGGCATTGTGGCAAGGCGCCTATAATCCCAGCTACTTGGGAGGCAGAGGCAGAAGAATCACTTGAGCCCAGGAGTTGGAGGTTGCTGTGAGCTGTGATGCCATGGCACTCTACCCAGGAGACAGCTTGAGGCTCTGTCTCAAAAAAAAAAAAAAAAGGTATATACATTTCCCTCTCACCTCTCATGTGCTCTACAGAAACTGCTCTATCGGTCCATTGGTGATCTAGTATTCTCAAGTGCTTACTCTTATTTGGTCTTTTGTCTGCATTTGAAAGAGTGAACCATTCCCTCCAGAAAATACTTTCTCTTGCCCTGTCTTCCAGTATACCACATTCTTAAATTTCCTCTTGTATCAATCTCTTAACCTCCTTTATCAGTTTCTTCTCCTTCTAGCCTCTAAGTGTTAGCATTTTTTCGGGGCTCGTAGTCCTTCTTTTCTCTATATATTTTTCTCTGGCCAATCTCATCCTTTTCTATAATTCGAAATACCCTTACTTGTATAGAAAGCATAGCCCTGATGGCTGCTTAGCACTCCAGGTACCTACATTCAACTTCCTATTTGATTCCTTAGTCTCCTCAAACTTAATGTGACCTTATAAGATTTTTTTCCAAAACCTATTCTTCCCTCAGTTATTCCCTTCTCAGTAAATGATTCTATGTTGGCTTAAGCCAGAAACTCCCCTCTCTCACGAACAAGTCCTATTGTTTTTTCCTCTAAAATATGTGTCATATTCATCTATTTCTCTCTCTCTCTGCTCTACTATCATTCTAATTGAAGCTATCTTTGCTCTCATCCAATCCATTTTCCACATAGCCCGGGTGATTTTAAAAAATATATATTTTTTTTTTTTTTTGTAGAGACAGAGTCTCACTGTACCACCCTGGGGTAGAGTGCCGTGGCGTCACACGGCTCACAGCAACCTCTAACTCTTGGGCTTAAGCGATTCTCTTGCCTCAGCCTCCCGAGTAGCTGGGACTACAGGCGCCCACCACAACACCCGGCTATTTTTTTTTTTGTTGCAGTTTGGCCGGGGCTGGGTTTGAACCCGCCACCCTCGGCATATGGGGCGGGCGCCCTACTCACTTAGCCACAGGCGCCACCCTATTTTAATTGGGTTATATCTCTTCTTGGCATAAACTCCTTTAGTGGTTTTTCATAGCACTTAAAGTCAAGTACCATGGCAAATATGACTCCACATGATGCACCCCGACTTACTCTTCAATTTCATCTCACAGCCCCCTACCACTAACCACCCACACTGCCCTTCAGGATCTTAAATACACCTGGCTCTGCCTATACTGCTCTTTCTTCTACTCTTTCCACATTTAGCAGCTTCTAATTATCAGAATTTGGCTTAAATATCATTCTATCTAAAGTTGATCCTTTTTCTAGTCTGTTCATTTCTCTTAAAATATTTAATAACTTTTTAATTTGTTTATTATCTATTGTCCCCATTATACTGTGATCTTTGTAACACCAGAATTATGTCTTTGGTTACCACTGTAATGCCTAGAATATATAGCAGGCACTCAAAATATTTATTGAAGGACTGAATGGAAATTGAACCTGCATATTTCAGGGATTATCTTAGATGATACTTCCTTAGGAAATTTTTTCCCAGATTAGTTTGATTCCCTCCCATAAGATTGAATTGGATTGGATTTGTATTACTCTGGTATTTTATGTTTAGATCAGGGGTTCTCATGATGGGAAAAGGGTTGATTTTGCTCCCCAGAAAACATTTCGCAATTTCTAAATACATTTTTCATTGTTGTGACTGGGTTGTGTGGGTGTTACTGGCATCAAATGGGTGTAGGTGCTATTAATTGCCCTACAGTACCCAAACGAAGAATTATCTAGTCTAAGATATCAGTAATGCTGAGGCTGAGCATCTATTAGATCTATCACAGCACTTACCATATTAATATGCTTGTGTTTCTTTATAATTTTCTTTTTTTTTTTTTTTTTTAGAGACAGAGTCTCACTTTATCACCTTTGGTAGAGTGCTGTAGTGTCACAGCTCACAGCAACCTCCAGCTCTTGGGCTTAGGCGATTCTCTTGCCTCAGCTTCCCGAGTAGCTGGGACTACAGGCGCCCACCACAACATCTGGCTATTTTTTGTTGCAGTTTGGCCGGGGCTGGGTTTGAACCTGCCACCCTCAGTATATGGGGCTGGCTCCCTACACTCTGAGCCACAGGCACCACCCTCTTTATAATTTTCCTCCATTCAATTTTAAGTTCCTATGGAACTTACATAGTTGCCCTACATTGCCTTGCCTTGGATTTATTGAATAGATACTTGGGTGAATTCTTTTTTTTTTGTTTTTTTTTGAGGCAGAGTCTCACTTTGTCTCCCTGGGTAGAGTACCGTGGCTTCATAGCTCACAGCAACCTCTAACTCCTAGGTTCACGTGATCTCTTGCCTCAGCCTCCTGAGTAGCTGGGACTATAGGCGCTCGCTGCAATGCTCTGCTATTTTTTAGAATGGGGTCCTGCTGTTGCTTAGGCTGGTCTCAAACTCCTGAGCTCAAGCGATCCACCCGCCTTGGCCTTCCAGAGTGCTAGGGTTACAGGTGTGAGACACCGCACTAAACCACTTGAGTGAATTCTTGATGGATGGCTGAATAGATAAATGAATATATAAACTAGCCATGGCACAACTAGGCCAAGGTGGCCTAACTCCTGATATTAGACATAGAGAATAGTTGCTTAGTCATTGAGATAAAATAAATACCTGTTATTTATGTGTTGATGGTGCAATTGAGATTCTATATGAGGCATTGATAGGACACCGTCTTTCTTTTCTTTTCTTTTCTTTTCTTTTCTTTCCTTTTCTTTCCTTTTCTTTCCTTTTCTTTTCTTTACAGAATCTTACTTTGTTGCCCTCGGTAGAGTGCTATGGCGTCACAGCTCACAGCAACCTCCAGCTCCTGGGCTTAGGCAGTTCTCCTGCCTCAGCTTCTCAAGTAGCTGGGACTACAGGTGCCTGCCACAACACCTGGCTATTTTTTCATTGCAGTTTGGCCAGGGCTGGGCTCAAGCCCACTACCCAGGGCATATGGGGCCGGCGCCCTACTCACTGAGCCACAGGTGCTACCCAGGACACCATATTTCAAAGGTGATTCTATTTAGGTTAAAGGTAAGCTGTTGCAACAAAAGGTAAATAGAAGCAGTTTAAGGAATATAGTTGTTTATTACCTTCTCCAGTAAATAGACCTGAGGTAAATTAATTGGGGACCTGATTTTCTTTCAAATTGTCAAGTCATACTTCCCCATCTTAACACTGACTTAACCCAGACTGGGCTACCACTTCTAGGTTCTGGTCTGTAGAAGGGAACAAGACAGTGGGAAAGTCATACCCACTGTCTCAAAAACTCAAACCTGCCACTCAAAAAATGCCATAGCACATGTTTGCACACATTCCGTTGGCAAAAGCTCAGTCATACGGCCGTTCAGAACAACTGGGGAATGTGGTGTACCTAAGCAGTCATGGGCCTTGTCACAGTTCAGTTAACAATATAAGAAGGGGAGAATGAATTTTGGTGGACAACTATTAATTTCCACCACAATGCCTAACCATTAAACTCTTAGGTAAGTATAGAGTCAGCCCTCTGTATCCACAGGTTCTCCATCCATGGATTAAACCAACCATGGATGGAAAATATTTACAGAAAATAGCCAATAAAAAATAACAAAACAAGGGTAGGCTCGGTGGCTCACACTTGTAATCCTAGGACTCTGGGAGTTCGAAGTGGGTGTATCACCTGAGCTCATGGGTTCGAGACCAGCCTGAGCAAGAGCGAGACCTTACCTCTAAAAAATTAGCCCAGTGTTGTGGTAGGTGTCTTTAGTCCCAGCTCCTCGGGAGACAGAGGCAAGGGGATCATTTGAGCCCAAGAGTTTGAGGTTGCTGTGAGCTGTGATGCAATAGCACTGTACAGGGAGACAAAGTGAGACTCTGCCTCTGAGGCAAGAGGATTGTTTGAGCCCAAGACTTTAAGGTTGTAGGGACTGTGATGACACCACTGCATTCTAGCCTGGATGACAGAATAACACTTTGTTTTTCTTTCTTTCCTTTCCCTTTCTTTCTTTCTTTGCTTTGTTGCCCTTGGTAGTGTGCTGTGGCATCACAGCTCACAGCAACTTCAAACTCTTGGGCTCAAGTGATTCTCTTGCCTCAGCCTCCCCAGGAACTGGGACTACAGGCGCCTGCCACAACGCCTGACTATTTTTAGAGACCGGCTCAGGCTAATCTCAAACCTGTGAGCTCAGGCAGTCCACCAGCCTCAACCTCTCAGAGTGCTAGGATTATAGGCGTGAACCACCACACCTAGCCTATCACTGTGTTTCAAACGAACAAACCCCAAGCCTTTTCAAAAGTCACAATAGTGCATTTTCTTCTCGCATGAAAAACATGTCTTTCTGCCTTTACAGAGCTCATAGTAGTCAAGACAAACTCATAGAAAAACTAATAGGATGAGTGTGCTAAGCACCAAATGATGGTTACAAATTTGTGGTTTGGGTATTCCTTGGAAAGAAGGAATGTTGGGGCTGAACTAGTTAGGAAAAATTTTACATTAGAAGTGGATTTTATGCTTAGCTTTGGATAATGTTTTTTTTTGTTTGTTTGTTTTTTTATTGTTGGGGATTCATTGAGGGTACAATAAGCCAGTTACACTGATTACAATTGTTAGGTAAAGTCCCTTGGATAATGTTTAAAATTTAAATAGAGAAAGACTAATACTTAAAGAGGGGAGGTGCTAAGAAAATAATAAGCTCAATGTGAGATAGTTTGGAAAGGGATATGGCCAAGAAGAAGTTTTGATAGGAATAGTATGATAAAGGACTCAAAGCAGGTTGAAGGACCTTAAATGCCAGGCTAAAGACTTTGTGATTTTATCTTGTAATAATACAGTATAATTGATAATCTGTACTGAACATTTATCACTTGACAGACCATTAAGTAAAAGAGCCAAGACTTGAATGCAAGCTGTTTAAATAGAATTCCTGCTCTTAATCACCACACTGTTCTGGTGCTAGAGTTCACAGTATGTTGAACAGATGTCCAACCCAGGAGTTTATTTTACATTTATTTTACATTTATTATTTTACATATTTCAAGTAAGGTAGTAGTTTTTAACGTTTAAGTTAAGAAAAGTAATGTATCTAACAATAACAACTCATTCCTGTTCCTGCCACCTGTATACATCTTCAGCATAAAGCATTAAATTAAGATGTTTGTGCTAATGGCTTTTAACTCTGCCTGTTTGTCGGTACTCAGCTGCTTGCTTTTCTGTATTCGCCTGGTCAGTTATTCTGAGTTAACCCTTACGCCTAGCATCCAGATTATGTCAATCCATTGTTAACTGTAGTTCAGTTCAGAGTATAACTCCTGGACCAGGAGCAACATGAATTAGGAACTTGTTTAAAGTCCCGTTTCTGGAACTTCATTCTAGACTGACCTAATCAGAAATTGGGGATGCAGTATAATAATGTATTTTAATAAGCCCTTTAGACAATTATAATGCATGCTGAAGTCTGAGACCCATTGCTGTAGTCTCCTCTAGAGTTTCAGTTTAGGAGTGAACTACTAAAAATTTTTTGGCAGTCCCTGGGGGGATATGGCAGTAGGCCATATGCCGTACTGAAGGAACAGCAGAGGGAGGGCTCAGGACATATCACAAGGACTGGGAATCAGTTTGGAACCTGAAGAAGAAAAGGTGTATTATGTGTGTGTGTGACAGACAGCAGTAAGAAAGAGCTTGTTTTGGCAGCAGTCTGTGAACAGCAGAGAGCTATGGAATATGTTTCGGAAGAACAGAGCAGAGAAATACTATTGGGGCAAAATAAAGGGGAAATACAAGAGTGCCTTTGGAACATGGAACACTCAACAAATGAAGGAGTCGTCATAAAGAATTCATCCTCTTTAGCTCTCTTGCTAAAGTGCATTTGAAAGTATAACTTTTTTTGGAAAAAGAGGCGAGAAAGACCCCCAGACTGACCAAAGCTCCCGCGTCGCTGCATCCCCGCGTGCAGCTTACGTCCCGCAGCCATTGCCACCATGCCCAAGAGAAAGGCTGAAGGGGATGCTAAAGGAGGTAAAGCCAAGGCAAAGGACGAGCCACAGAGAAGATCTGCAAGGTTGTCTGCTAAACCTGCTCCTCCAAAGCCAGAGCCCAAGCCTAAAAAGGCCCCTGCAAAGAAGGGAGAGAAGGTACCCAAAGGGGAAAAGGGAAAAGCTGACGCTGGCAAGGAGGGGAACAACCCTGCAGAACACAGATATGCCAAAACAGACCAGGCGCAGAAAGCTGCAGGTGCTGGAGACGCCAAGTGAAGTGTGTGCATTTTTGATAACTCTGTACTTCTGGTGACTGTACAGTTTGAAATACTATTTTTTATCAAGTTTTATAAAAATGCAGAATTTTGTTTTACTTTTTTTTTTTTTAAGCTATGTTGTTAGCACACAGAACACTTCATTGTTTTTTGGGGAAGGGGCATATGTCACTAATAGAATGTCTCCAAAGCTAGATTGATATGAGGGAAAATGTTTTTTCCCTCTAGTTTTGAGAGACTTCCTCTTGGCTCCCAAGAGGAGGGATTCCCTGATGTTGACATACAGCTACCTTGGCACAAATGCCTTGTGGTATGGAAAAACTAATTTGTTTTTATGTCCTATTCTCCCTCTGTCTTCAGCATAGTCTTAACTCCCTTAAACCCAGTCACCTCTTGGGACTGACCCCCAATAATTGGTTACCAGTATATCAAGGAATCTGGACTTTTTCAATAATACCACTGAGATGGTGTCCCTCAAAAGAGCAGCGGTTCCATTTATAGATTGTTGGATCTTCAGATAAATTCTGTCATTTTCATTTCATTTCCTGAAAGTCAGGGTCGTCTTGTAAAAAGTTGTTAAACAACATGCTAAATGTGAAATGTCAGCCCTCACTCTAAACTTCCCTGTTCAGAGCATCAAATGAAGACTTCATTGAATTTTATAGTGGCTTTCTGATTTTTTTTTTTTTTTTTTTGGTTTTTGGCCTGGGCTGGGATTGAACCCGCCACCTCCAGCATATGGGACCGGCGCCCTACCACTTGAGCCACAGGCGCCGCTCAGGCTTTCTGATTTTTGGTAGAACATTGAAGAAGGGAGTTTGAAAGCTGTTGTATACTGTTAACAATCATCTGCCCATGTCCTGCCTGAAATACCATGATTGTTTATGAAAAGTATCTTTAATAAAGCTGGATACAGTTTGGCTTGGAAAAACATAAAAAGTATAACTTTTTTGATTCATCCAAATGTGATACATTATTTATTAATTTGTTCTTTATAATCTTTGATTAGAAATGTTTATATATAATAAACCATGGAGTACATTAAATATCAATTTTTAAATTATATTTTATGTGTTTTTGATAATCAAAAAATTCTAGTAAATTATAACCAAACAAAAGGCAGTCTTTGTCCAATATTGATATTCCTTTTCAAGAGACATTATACCAGAAAGCTACCCAACAGTCATTATATGAGGTAGATCTGTAGTGAGAACAGCTATGAAAATGTGCTTTAAAACAAGGACTCTCATCTTTGATGGCTGCCAGGCTTTTAGATGAAGCAGTTTCTAACTAAAAATTTTTTTTTTTTTTTTTTTCTTTTGGCCGGGGCTGGGTTTGAACCCACCACCTCCGGCATATGGGACCAGCGCCCTACTCCTTGAGCCACAGGCGCCGCCCTCTAACTATAAATTTTGTAGGCACCTCTAATCTCTTTCATGTCCTTGTTAGGTCCCAGAGTTTCCCATAGCCAATTTGTATTCATGCTCTGCTCTTTCTCTTTACTGAGTCTGAAGTTAGGAAGAAAGGGACCATATAGCTCATAGATTTTTATTATTTTTTTTATTGCTGTTGTTTTGGTTTAGAAAGGAAGGAGGTAAAGGTTTTGTATACTATTATATATGTAAGAAACTGAAATTCACATATATAGTATTTTGTAATGCCTTATTTATTCCTTTTTAAAATTTTTTTTTATTTTTTTGAGACAGAGTCTCACTCTGTTGTCCTAGGTAGAGTGCTGTGGCTTCAGAGGTCACAGCAACCTCAAACTCTTGGGCATGAGCAATCTTCTTGCCGCAGCCTTCCAAGCAGCTGGGACTACAGATGCCCACCACTACAGCTGGCTAGTTTTTATGTTTTTGGTAGAGACGGGATCTCACTATTGCTCAGGCTGGTCTTGAACTCCTGAGCTCAAGCAATCCGCCTGTCTCAGCCTCCCAGAGTGTTAGCATCACAGGTGTAAACCACCATGCCTGGTCTTATTACATATTTCTTAACTTAAATAGAACAGTAGATGATTTCCTTCTTGAATAAAATTATATGGGAACAAAGGGGATCTGACTCCTGCTGGGAATATAACACATATGAAGTAGTATGTAAAATATATTTTGTGTGTCTGGGATGTGAAGTCTCAAATTGAAGAAAATTTTCCTTGTTTTGTATATGTTTAATAATAGGCAAATTATACTTCCCCCTTCTCCAAACTACATTCATTTTTTAAAATGTTTTAACAATGATATTGAAACATAAAGTCCCTTTTAATTATAAAGTGTGGCAGGGATAGAGTTGACATTGTTATGAAAATTTTTTTGACTTGTCAGATAAAGTTTCTTCCCACTTCTATTTAAAGTACACAGTGCAGTCTCCCTCTGTATGTTGGTTTCTCTATCTGTGGATTTAACAAACTGCAGATTGAAAAACTTGGGGGAAAAGAAATGGATGGTTGCATCTGTACTGACCATGTACAGACGTTTTTTATCATTACTCCTTAAACAATACAGTGTAACAAATATTTACATGGCATTCATATTGTATTAGATATCATAAATAATCTAGAGATGATTTAAAGTATGAGGATGGTGTGTAGGTTATATGCAAATACTACATTTTTTTTTTTTTTTTTGTAGAGACAGAGTTTCACTCCATTGCCCTCCGTAGAGTGCCGTGGCGTCTCACAGCTCACAGCAACTTCCCAACTCCTGGGCTTAGGCAATTCTCCTGCCTCAGCCTCCCGAGTAGCTGGGACTACAGACGCCCGCCACAACGCCCGGCTATTTTTTTGTTGCAGTTTGGCCGGGGCCGGGTTTGAACCCGCTACCCTCGGTATATGGGGCCGGCGCCCTGCTCACTGAGCCACAGGCACTGCCCGCAAATACTACATTTTTTATCAGGATCTTGAGCATCTGTGGAATTTGGTATCTGCAGGAGGTCCTAGAACTGATCCCCCATGGATACCATGGGATGACTGCACATTAAAATTGACATTTCCATAGCCGTATGACTAGGATGTACTAAGAAGGTACACGTAGCCTGAAATTCCTGCCAAGATAACAATGCTTGACCCCAACTTAGCTTCTTTTTAAAGAAGTAAAGTCTGATGGTAGGATGATAGGAACTTTTTAAAGTCTTACTTTGGTCATAGTTGTTAGTATTGTTTTTATAAAATATAATGAAATGGAGAAATGCTCAGCAATGGAATGGTTATACTTGCTTGCTCTGCATATGCGGGTAAGTTTGAGAGACCCAGATATGCACTCTATAGAAAAGAAGGCTGACATTGAATTTTGAAGGAATGATCAGTGATTTTTAAATTTGGAAATAATATATAAATAATTTTTTAAAAATACAAGGCATTTGGGTTCATCCTGAAATAATTGTTTCTGAGACATTCATAGCAAGATTCAGAACCAGAACTGCTACATATAGTTGTGCAATCTGCAGCCTATACCAAAAGAACAAAAAGGAGCTAAGATTCTTTCTATACTCTGAGTTTCCCAAGCCATGTGTCTTGCCACAGGGCTACTCAGAGAAAGAGGGGCTTTTCAGTAATTGTCTACCCAGTGAGAATACTTTTTAGCAGTTTGCCTAGAAGGGTCAACTTTTTGCAGTTGGCTCAAGGAATAATGCATGCTAGCTGAACTCTATTTGGAACTCAACACTTAGAAATGTATACTTCTTTAATTCTTTTCACGAGGTCCTGTACTGTAGATAAGTATGAACTAATTCTCTAGGTGTTAACCTTGAGAAGGGAACAGCTATGATTCAGACATTGCCTTCCATCCTGACATTATATTTAGTCTGATGTTAAAAAGCCATTGAGAACAAAGTTGTGTAAGACGTTTGAAACTAGAATAGAATGAGAGATTTTAGAGAAAAAACAGTGGACTGGCAAGTAAGACACCTGTAACTGTGCCACTAATTCACTCTGCCCCAGTGCAAGTAATTTAACCTCTTGGCCTCAATTTCCTATCGATGAAGTGAAAGAAGTACATCAAATTTAAAGTCTCTTTCAGTTTTAAACATTCTATGATTTACAAAAAAATAAAAATCTTTTCTAGTCAGATTCTTAATTGTTGTTAAATAAATTAATAGAGACAAATTCTGTTTTAAATCATGTGAGCTAAATAATGATTTTTGCATACTTGTTCTTGTTTTTCAGAAACTCTGCGAAGGCATATTTAAAGTCCTTGTAAAGGACGTCCCAACAACATGCCAAGTGTCCTGCCTGGAAGTACTCCGCATTCTCTCCAGAGACAAAAAGATTTTAGTTCCTGTAACAACTAAGGAAAATATGCAGATCCTGCTGCGACTAGCCAAGCTAACTGAGTCTGATGAGTCTTTGGAGAAGGTGTCAGAGTTCCCGGTTATTGTGGAGTCATTAAAATGTCTGTGTAACATAGTGTTCAACAGTCAGATGGCACAGCAGCTCAGCCTGGAACTTAATCTTGCTGCAAAGCTCTGTAACCTCCTGAGAAAGTGCAAGGACCGGAAATTTATCAGTGACATTAAGTGCTTTGACTTGCGCTTGCTCTTCCTCCTGTCACTTTTACACACCGACATCAGGTCACAATTGCGCTATGAGCTCCAGGGACTACCGCTGCTAACCCAGATTTTGGAAAGTGCCTTTAGCATCAAGTGGACCGATGAGTATGAATCGGCCATAGACCATAATGGACCTCCTCTCTCACCTCAAGAGACAGACTGTGCTATTGAGGCCCTCAAAGCTCTCTTCAATGTGACAGTAGACAGTTGGAAGGTGCATAAAGAGGTAAGGTTGAGAAGAATATCCTTATCTGTCTAGAATTTAATTGGTTTAGGTTATCCGTAGACCTACCTGCAAGGGAAAAATACTAAGTTGGGAAATGGAAAAAGTTCCCAGTTCCTCCATTAATCAGTTTTATGAAAGAGTTTTCATTTCTTAACCTTTACAAGTCTTATTCGGGCTATTTGTGTAACACCCACAGAAGAATGCAGTAAAGATGAACTGCTAGGGCTGGGCACAATGGCTCACACCCATGATCCCAGTACTCTGGGAGGCCAAGGTGGGTGGATTTCTTGAACTCATGAGTTTGAGACCAGCCTGACCAGGAGTGAGACCCTGTCTCTAAAAAAAAAAAAAAAAAAAAACAGCTGGGCATTGTGGCAGGTGCCTGTAGTTCTAGCTACTTGGGAGACTGAGGCAAGAGGATTGCGTGAGCCCAAGAGTTTGAGGTTGCTGTGAGCTATGACGCCATGGTACTGTGCCAAGAAAGTGAGACTGTCTCAAAAAACAAAAAAAGATGAATTACTTTTTTGTATGATGTCAAATATAGTTAGTTTTTCTGAGTTAAACTATCACTTGTCTCTTAAGAGTGCCTCTTTTGGGGACAAAGTTTAAATGATAAGATTTGAAGGGAAACAAAACAATGTAGTTGATAAAGGTGTTGGCATTTTCAGCCATTGCCATCTTAAGGTAAATCAAACTAATTGAAATTGATCAGTCAGAATTGATGTCTGCTCAGAAGAGTAAATGATGCTGTGTATGCATGTTATCCAGTCCTCTTAGGGTGTAGTAACTGTCAGAGTGTAGGATATAGTGGATGTTGGTGCTCATACACAAATCCTAGAAAACAAGCATAAATACACCCAAGTGTGGGGAAAGCTATTTTAAACCACTTGACTTATTTCTATTTGACAATCCTTTTTTGTGGCTTAGACCTTCCCAGCAACCTAAAGTGAGGCAGATTTGACAGTTTATATCTGAGGATCCACAAGAACAAGCTAAACAAGAAACTTCATTTAAGGAAGTCAACAATTTTAAGTGCAGTGAATGTAAACTCTTCCTTCCTTCTAGAATCATAACATTTCACATTTACTCTCTCTTTTTAACTTAAATAACTAGTGGATTCAGTTCTTGCCTATAAAAAAGGTGGGGCTGTTGGGTACCAGAGCAAATTATCTTTTCTGACAATGAACATGGACTTTAAGATTTAGGCTAATATTTTGCCATGTCCATCTGAAACACTTCTCGCCCATAAATAAAGATCTGTTTTTGCTAGCAGCCTACTTTAAAAGGATTATCTCATTGCAGTGCTATAGTGGGAGTGTGCAGACATCTGAGTTTTAGAGTGCAAATAGATCTGTATTTTGAAACCAAATATTTGAAGATCAGTCCTAACAGCTGTTTTAGATGACTGGTATGGTCAGTGTTTCCTGAGACTTGGCAGAAAAAGATGTGGAAATCCCACATGCTCCATTTATGCTTTGAAACCAAATATTTGGAAGTATTTACAGTGTTATGTCTCTATGCTTATTTGGTACCGTCTATGGTTATTTTTCTTATGCTGTTTGTTTTGATGTTTGTATGTTTTTCATTTAGTTGCAAGAGCTTCTCTGAGACTATAGGTTTGTCATTGTTAGAAGCCCTGTTATTTAAATTATGCTCAAAATAGTAGCTCGCACTATTCAGATTCCTGACAAAAGGTTTAAAATTTAGTGGCTCCACATAGCCAGTATATGTACTGGATAATAAATAATAAATACCAGTAAGTTCAGATTAGCTCTCATTAATGGGCTTCGGTTATAAGTAATATTAGGGCTAAAAGAACCTTTAGGAAATGTCGAAGTAACAAATATTCATTCTGTGTTAATAGAATATTTATCCTCTAACAGATACATGAGAAAAAATCAGTAATCCTCTAGTAGGTGTCTCAGATGGTACCGATTAAGAGTCCTAGATCAGTTTTACAGCCATTACAAAATGTGCACAGTTAATATGACTCTGGGCTTATTATTGAAGTTTTCAGAGATTTTAACAGTATTAAAAATAGGATTCTTGCCAACCCATGTAGACAAGAATGTCTTCGTGAGTTTCCAAATTCAACTTTTATAAATGTTTAGTCATTCACTCAATCAATTCAATGAACATTTATAGACAATTGCTAGATATTATGCTGGGTATTGTGTAATATATTGGTATGAAACTTCAGTTTTGTAGGTGAGATAGGTAATCAGTAAATAAATATACAGGGTGGCCATAAAGTTCGTGTGCAGTGCAATTTAAAATTGCACACGAACTTACGGCCACCCTGTATAATTCAGATTGTGTTATGTGCTAGGAGAGAGATGGTACAGTGATTGGTACCATCACTTTGACTATCTTTGGTGATAGTCAAAGAAGACTTCTGAAAGTCTCTTCTGAGATCTGAAGACTGAAGACGATTTACCATATGAAGAATGGGAAACCCATGATCATATCAATGTATACGGTTATGATTTAATAATTAAAAAAAAAGAATGGGAAAAATGAACATTTCATGGAAATTGAACAGCATATGAAAGGATACAGAAATCCAAGCATAGAGTACTTTTTAGTAAGGTACCCACAGCTTAGTGTAAAGAAAGTCTTTAGTCAGTGTGCAGAGAAACTTGCTGCTAAGAGTCCATTTGCCTAGATTTTAATATCTCCTTGTTTGTCATTCAAAAGACATTTAACTTCATTTGAGCAAACCCCTGAAGAGTTGTAAATACTTTAAAGCACCACCTGAAATAAAGGAATGTGAAAAACTTTACAGAAAAATCGAGCTATAAAAATAATGTTGTTTTTCTTCTTAAGAAAATAATGCATGCTCATTGTAGAAGATCTAGGGGGGAAAGTATACAAGCAATAAGAAAATACAAAATTAGCTATGAACTTCTTACTCAGAAGATAAGCACTATTTGTCTTTTGGTATATATCATTTTTTATTTCAATATATTTAGGGGATACAAGTGCAGTTTTATTACATGGGGATATATTGTGTAGTGGTGAGGTGTGGATTTACAGTGTACCCATTATACACTGTACCCCATGGCTAATTTTATTCTCTTATCCCCTCTCTGACCTTTGGAGTTCTCATTATGCCACTGTATATAACCATAAGTATCTATAGTTTAGCTTCCATTGGTAAGTGAGAACATGAAGTATTTGATTTTACATTCCTGAGTTACTTCACTTAGGATCATGGCCTCCAGTTACATCCAAGTTGCAGCAAAAGACATTATTTCATTCTTATTTTTTTTGAGACAGAGCCTCAAGCTGTCACCCTGGGTAGAGTGCCATGGCATCACAGCTCACACAACCTCCAACTCCTGGGCTTAAGCGAGTCTCCTGCCTCTGCCTCCCGAGTAGCTGGGACTATAGGCGCCCGCCACAATGCCCAGCTATTTTTTGGTTGCAGCCATCATTGTTGTTTGGCGGGACCTGGGCTGGATTTGAACCCGCCAGCTCAGGTGTATGTGGCTGGCACCTTTGCTGCTTGAGCCACAGGCACTGAGCCTCTTTTTTTTTTTTTTTTTTTAATATAATATACCTTTTTAACCATTCTTCATTGTGTAATAGAAATATATACATACATATTTTTATTAAAATGTAGACATTTTAATCTTGATCTTGTTTTTCACAGTAAATGTTCTTGAAGAGTAATAGTTTTCAAAATGTATTCCTTGAAACTATATAGTTCCAAGGATGGCTTCTAAGAGTGAATGGACAGTGTTTCAAGTTCCTCAACCCCAATTTTTAAAAAGCACCAATTGTTATTGCTGCTATGGTTGTTTTTCCTAGATTTAGATTGTAATTTAGATTTCATTTGGGGGAGAAAAAGTGTTCTGCAACCAAAAGAAAATTTTTTTGACAATTCCCTCTATCTCCTATTTGTTAAAGGCAATAAATCCTTATGAAAGAATACTCAGAAGTATAAAAACACCTATGAGAGTAAAGAATACTCATAAATATAATAATAGGAGAATTTCTTCGTAAGGAAAGTTTTGTCAGTCTTTAACTGACAAAAAAACTTTGACAAAAC
This sequence comes from Nycticebus coucang, assembly GCF_027406575.1. Classification (NCBI taxonomy): domain Eukaryota; kingdom Metazoa; phylum Chordata; class Mammalia; order Primates; family Lorisidae; genus Nycticebus; species Nycticebus coucang. Next base: position 16,096,051 of record NC_069782.1, on the reverse strand, counting down.
AAATCCCTCTTTTGGAAGCACATAGGTTATTTGCAATTGCTTGTTATTTTGAGTACTAATACAGTGAATTTCCTTACAAAATTTCTGTAGAAACATTTCCAAAATTGGTGGGCTAGAGGATTTTCAAAATTTTAAAGATTTTTGGAATATATTTCCAAATCGACCTTCAGAAAAATAGTGCTGATTTATACCTTTCCAAACCCTGGGCATTTTACTTTTTAAAATATTTGCTTATTTCACAGCTCAACAGTTTAGAAAATACAAACATTTGGTTTGCATCTTAACTGTTTTGGTAGGTATTTTTATGACTGCTTTCATTTACACTTCACCAAAAACAGAAAATTAATGACTGGGTTTTTCTTGAGGTTTAGCAAATTAGTGCCATTTGTTCATTTTAGATTCATGCTTCAGTGTTAAATTTCTGCCTGCTGCTGATGCCATTAGCAGATTAGTTTGGAGATTTTTTTTCAGTTAATGGGAAATGTACCTGGCCTTGTTTCTATGTGTAGAATCAATCTCTCTTTCTCTACCACTCTTGCTCTCTGTCTCCTTTTTGTAAAGATGGTATGTTTAAAAAGGTAAGCTGGTTGATTCCTTTAACAGGTTATAAAGTTCATTCTAAAAAAGTTTAGTTGAAATGTTTCTGTTTTTCTTCTGCTTTAACATTGTCCTAAATCTCTCTGTTGATAGAGGACAGCATGTTATGCTAGGGATCCCTTGCTTAGCGCACATTTTCTTCTCCAGTGCTTCCCAGATAATCAATGCAACATAGTAAGAAAGTACAAAGACCAGCAGACATGTTAGAGCCAGACAAGCAAGTGCGAAGAAGGACAAGCAGCTGAGTAGCCAGAGGAGGCAATTTGAATGGGACACAGTAAGGAATGCTCGTAAAAGTTAATTAGGAATGTCACAGTGTAACAGAAGATGTTCATGATTATTTTAGAGATTTTGAAGGAAATGTTAAAAGAAAAAAAAGAATAGGATATTAAATAAAAATAAAGCTTCAAGATACTCAGTGTTTTCTTGTTTAATCATTTTTTCAGCATTTATTTTGGTCACCCAGTTTGTGCCAGTTTCTACATTAGGCACATGAAATGCAAGGTAAAATATCCCTGTCCTCAAAGAACTAATCATCTGGTAGGGAAATTAGACACATAAACAAAGATGAAGTTGGGTGTGGTAGCTCACGCCTATAATCCTAGCACTCTGGGAGGGACCGAGGCAGGTGGATTGCCTGAGTTTAGGAGTTCAAGATCAGCCTGAACAAGAGCAAGACCTTGTCTGTAAAAAATAGCTGGCGTTGTGGCGGGCACACATAGTCCTAGCTATTTACTGAGGCAAGAGGATCACTTGAGCCCAGAGTTTGAGGTTGCTGTGAACTATGATGCCACAACACAATGCTGAGGGCAACAAAGTAATACTCTGCCTCAAAAAAATAAAACAAAAAACCCCAAAGATCATTTGCTTATATTATTTGCTATTCTATATAAATTACTATATAGCACTATAAAAAAGGAATCACCTCAGCAACACACAGCGTTTTTAGACACCATGTGTTCTAGATCTTTGGGCTTTCTCTTGGGCATTGATTAGATAGGCTAAAGTTTTATGTGAAAAAGTGTGAGAAAATTGAAACCTTTACCAAATAAAAGTGAAATCTTCCATAGGAAAAGCCAGTAGTATAATAGTGGAATCTATCATTGAGAGGTGAAGGTTATGACCAGCCTGAGAAACACAGTGAGAACCTATCTCTATAAAAAAATGAACAAATTAGCCAGGCCTGGTGGTGCATACCTCTACTTCCAGATACTCAGAAGGCTGAGGTAGGAGTTTGAGGTTGCAGTGAACTATGACATTGCCACTGCACTCTAGCTCAACTGACAGAGTGATAACCTATTGCACACACAAAAAAGCAAAGGCTATTTAAAGAAATTCCAACGAATTCCCTGAGTTTTTATGTGTCTTCTAATGTTATCTCATATTTTTAATTTCCATCCTCACAACCAAGCCTGCTTGCTCATTTTTCCCGCCTTTGTCCTTAGGGACCACTTACCCTGCTCAGCCTTTGAAGGTGGTATCATTTCAGAGGAAAGAATATTGATACCCTAAAGATATCAAAACTAAATCATGAAACAAGTAAAAACTGGTTATGTAATCTGTGTTTGAATATGTTTTATAAAAAGCAGTCATGGCACATCTTTGTGAGATGGGATCATTAGCCCCATTTGATACATGAGGATGCAAGATCAGAGAGTTTAGATTAGTTATGGAAAGTCACACAGCAGAATAACCAACAGTAGGAAACAGTATCTACTTTAAACCTTTGTTAAGTAAGATTTCTCAAATGATAGAACTCATTCAACAAATATTTATTGAGACATAAGCTAACGGAATAGAATAAAGATTCTATAAATAAACTTGGCACATACATAGTCAACTTATGATAAGGTAACATTGACGTACAGTAATGAAAGGATAGGCTTTTAATAAATGGGGCTGGACCAATAGTATAGCCATATGGGGAAATGAATTTGGGTCCCTAACTTACACCATACACAAAACATTAATTCAAGATAGGTAAGAGACTTAACACATTGCCACACAGAAAAGAATATTTTTCCTTGGGGCCACAATGTTTTATCATGAAAACAGAATAAAAACTTTGAAAACAAAATGATCCTAAAACATATATCAATTAAAAAGTAATATAAAAACTTGAAAATTAGTAATATAAAAAGTAATGTGAAAACTTGAAACATACATAGTTCATAACTTACATGGCAGTTAATGTTAAATATACAAGGTAAAATTATAAAACTTAAGGAAGATTGTTTTTATGTCTTTATCTCAGATAACTCAAGCATTTCTTAAATAGGCAAAAATTTCTCATAATAGGACAAGTTAAGAATTGAACCAACCATAAAGGAAAAAAATGACAACTTATCTTCATTAAAATGAGTTCTTCAAAAGAATAAAGTAATAAGGCAAGCCACCAAGTGGGAAAAGATATTTGTAATACATACATACAATAAATGGCTCTTTTCAGAATATGTTAAAAAGTCCTACAGATCCATACAAATAGTCAACTCAGTAGAAAAACAGGCATGACAGAACCTCATGTTTATATAGATACCTATGGGGAAACTGAGGCTCAGTGAAACTGTTTGACTTATTGAAAATTGTAATCTAGACTTTCGTTGTCTGACCCCAGGTATACTGCTTTTTTTGTTTCACTTATGCCGTTGATGCCTTTGTCTTTTCCAAATCTACACACAGTGGTGTTGCACATCTTGAATAGTGAAAATGTGCCCTAATTATTTGCTAGATTTTATGAGAATTGCTATGTAAGTTATATACATGAACATTGGACATACGTATATAATTTGTGGATATTAAGAGGGCTGTCCAGAAAGTACCCAGCCATGTGTGTCTATTTTTCATATTATATAGTTGGATACTTTCCAGACAGCTCTTGTATTTCACTTTATATGGACTTGAAATCAGTTACATACTAAGTTTCAGGATTTTAAAATAGCTTTAGAAGTAGTTGGAGCCTTTCTGAAGTATGGCCTATCTAGGTTCTCTGTCATAATTATCTAATTTCATGTGTCTTCTTAATTACTTAAAATCTGGAAGACAAGAGATATGACCTTGATGCAGATGATTAAAGACATTGTAATAGTAAAAAAAAAAAAAAAAGAAGTTGTAATGGTTTAAGATCTCACTATAATGAAAGGTAAATCAAATGATTATTCTCTCGGTTTCTCGTACTACTGCTGAGCAAACGTGGGAGATTGCTTGATTTTCATTACTTGTGGGGTAGTTCTGGAGGAAATTAGGATATTAAGGACATTGATTAAAATGAAGTTGATGGATTTATTGCTTTCGAAAGTTATGAGATGAGACATTTTTAAGGTTGTACAACCAGCCTCTCAAATACCTGATAGCATCACATCTATTTGAACTTTTATAATGACTGGTAAACTGAAACAGTATACGTAGAACAAAAAAAAATCTAGGCTTTCTGGAAATGAAAAAAATCCCTAATGACATTGAACCTTAAGGTAAAACAGAGTGGCTAGATTAGCAACTACTGGCATGGGCCATTTCTGGAGGGGGTTGTGGTTGTTCATATGAAATAGTGACTGTTTATTTAGTATTGCCTTGGGAATTCTTCCTGTAATATCCTGCCATAGACAACGTACGGTATAAGAATGATTGTTTTGAGGGACAAGAAATACAGTAATGTACCAGATGCCCCCATTAAGGCATTCAACCCCCAATTTTCCTCTCTTTTTTATTTGCCATAGAGTGATTCTCATCAGTTCCGTGTCATGGCAGCTGTCCTTCGCCATTGTTTACTAATCGTAGGTCCAACTGAAGACAAAACAGAAGAGCTGCACAGGTGGGTAAGCTCTGTACTGCTGTCTCAATGAAGGACATCAGCAATTCTTGTCTTTATGCATCTAATTCTCATTGCTTATTATAAGCATAAGAAAGTGAAATAATTACAGTAAATCAGGTAACTGGTAAGTCAGAAATCATAATCATACCCTGATGAGCAATTTTCATTCTGCCTCTTTAGCTTTGTTATAGTTAAGCCTCAACAAGAGAAGAGCATTTAGCCATTTGTTGCATTCAACGATAAAATTCGGAATAACAGTAATAATAACACACTATTTATTAAATACCATGTGGCATTGTGCTAAGCACTTTATAAAAATTAACTTCTTTTAGTTATTGGTCCCAGTTTATGAGATAGGTACTTCTATTTTTCCCTTTCAATAATAGATAAGGAAATTGAGGCAGAGAATCAAGCAATTTCTCCAAGATCACACAGCCCTAATAGAAGGAAAAGCTAGGATTTGAACCCTGCTTTTATTATAATTACTACACTTAACTAATGCTTACTAATTTCATTTTAAGAGTCTTCACCGGGCGGCGCCTGTGGCTCAGTGAGTAGGGTGCCGGCCCCATATGCCGAGGGTGGTGGGTTCAAACCCAGCCCGGACAAACTGCAACAAAAAAATAGCCGGGCGTTGTGGCAGGCACCTGTAGTCCCAGCTGCTCGGGAGGCTGAGGCAAGAGAATCGCGTAAGCCCAAGAGTTAGAGGTTGCTGTGAGCCGTGTGACGCCACGGCACTCTACCCGAGGGCGGTACAGTGAGACTCTGTCTCTACAAAAAAAAAGAGTCTTCACCAAAATATCTCTTAGGCAATGATAATTTTTTAAAATACCTTACATGAAAATATATATAAAAGTATTAAAATATTAAAAAAATACATAAAGTATGTTGAAAACAGTATAAGTTCAAGTTCTGTGACTTGTTAGAGCTTTAATAGACTACTATTAAAATGTTATCATACTCTCTGGGCGTGGTGGCTCATGCCTGTAATCCTAGCACTTTGGTAGGCTAAGGTAGGACGATTGCTTGAGGCCAGGAGTTTAAGACCATCCTGAGCAACATAGCAAGACATAGCTGAGGCAGGAAGATTGCCACTGCCTAGGAATTTGAGGCTGCAGCGAGCTACGATTGTACCATTGCACTCCAGCCTGGGTAGCAGAGCAAAATCTTTCTCAAAAACAAACAAAAAAGGCTATGCAATATATACAGGGTATGTCCCAAAAGTCACTATACATAGATAAAATGGGAAATTGTCAAAATTGACAAAATACTCATAGAATTTTACGGTGAAGTGGCCAATAGGTGGGGAATATTTTGTAGAATTTTGTAATGGATATTTTGTCAAATTTTGCTGTATTTTCTATGTATATGACTTTTGGACACCCTGTACATGTAACAGAAAATAAATAAATAAATGCTCATTTCAGTAGCACATATACTAACATGGATTTTTTTTTTTTTTTTTTTTTTTTTTTTTTTGGCCAGGGCTGGGTTTGAACCCACCACCTCCGATATATGGGGCCAGCACTTTATTCCTTTGAGCCACAGGTGCCGCCCCTAACATGGATTTTTTTTAATTTTTTTTTTTTTTTTTTTTTTAGAGACAGAGTCTCACTTTACTGCCCTTGGTAGAGTGCCGTGGTGTCACATGGCTCACAGCAACCTCCAGCTCTTGGGCTTAAGCGATTCTCTTGCCTCAGCCTCCCGAGTAGCTGGGACTACAGGCGCCCGCCACAACGCCCGGCTATAACATGGATTTTTTTAGAGGTGTAATTTTTTTCCTATAGCTACTAATCAAACATTTCTTTAATTTTCTTAAGACTATCTTTAAAAAGTAATCGGATTAAATACAATAAATCATATCTGTTAAAGATTTTTTGTTATTGATACACTGTAATTTTTTTTGATACACTAATTTTTTATCATATTCAAGAGACACTAGACATCTAGACACCAAAAGTCAAAGAAAATGAGCTTATAAGTCCAGGGGTAAGTTGTTGTTGGTTTCTTGTGGTGGTGGTGGTGTTTTTGTTTTTTGGTAAATCAGATATTGCAAGTTACATAGTCACATTTAGTGCAAGGATATGAAGCTTTATGACGGGAATTGCTACACTAGTTACAAATACATTGCCAAGGACTTCTCTGAATGATATAGAACCCAGTATTTGTCAAAAGAGAGCAAAAAACTACATAAAGTTTTTAAAATTTAGTTTTTTTACAAAGTAATGAGATTTATTTTTCTTTGTGACATTTGCTGTTTAAAAAGAAATTGTTTTCATCTTAAAGTTGCTTTGATAAAAATCTGTTAGCTTTACTGTAAATAAGGAGGAGTATCCCTAGAGCCACAGACAGGATTTATGAGTATTTCTCAAAAGCTTTCCTGGGAGATTGAGGTTGTTGCTGACTTAACAGTTCTTTCTGGGATGACCTTGTGTGTCCTTTTAATCAGAATTAAAGTGATTAGTATCATTTTGAGCAGTAATGACTAATCCATTTAAATATAGAGAAAACCACATCAACCTCAAAAGGGCTATTTTAGTAACCTTACTAGAAATCTAATATCTCCTGAATTCTGCTCTTCTGTAATGACTCTAAAACAAGTTTTTTTGTGTGTGGCACAAAAAAAAATAAATAAAGATATTTCAAACTAACATCTTTTTTTTTTAATTATTTTCTATATTTGTTTTTTACTTTTGTTTTTGGGGTACTTTTTTAAAATTTCAGAATCTTACAGGGGTGCAAATGTTTTGGTTACATAAATTTGTACAGTTTGCGCTCAGGTTATAAGTGTGCCTATTACTGAGATAGTGTGCATTATACCCCTTAGGTGTGAATTAACTTGTCCCCTTCTTGCTCCTCCCAACCACTTGATTTCCATTGAGTGTTATTTCCATATGTGCACATAAGTGTTGATTGATTAGTTCTAATTTAACAGTGAGTACATGTGGTATGTGTTTTTCCATTCTTGTGATACTTTGCTTAAAAGAGTGTTCTCTAGTTCTGTACAGGTTAATGCAAGGGGTATTAGTTCACCATTTTTTTTATGGCTGAGTAGTACCACATTTTATTAATACACTCATGTGTCGATAGGCACTTGGATTGTTTCCACATCTTTACAGTTATGAATTGTGCCTGCTCTTAAAGCGCAGGTGTCTTTTTAAATAAAATGTCTTTTTTTTCTTTTGGTGACTAGCCAGTAGTGGGATTGCTGGATCAAATGGTAGGTCACCTTTTAGTTCTTTGAGGAATCTTTCTACTTAACATAGAGGTTATACTAGTTTGTGGTCACACCAACAGTGTAAATAACAGTGTAGAAGTGTTCATATCTTTCTGCATCCACAGTAACATTTGTTGTTTTGGGACTTTTTGATAAAAGCTATTCTCATTGTAATTAGATAATATCTCATTGTGGTTTTGATTTGCATTTCCCTGATGATTAGACGCGTTAAGCATATTTTCATTTTTTTTTTTGATCATTAGTCTATCTTCTTTTAAAGTTTCTGTTCATGGTCTTTTGTTTTAGGGAAAAATGTACTGAAATAGGTAATCCTGAGATGTGTAGTGCATGGTTATACACCATCATCAAACCCAAAGGGTTGTAATGATGATTAAATGAGAAATTCGTAAAGCCCTCCTTCCCTGGCACTGAGTAAGCTTTCAGTAAATGGGAGCTGCTGCCACCACCACTGCTACAGGTTGCCCCCATGCTTCTTCTATTACATTACAATAAGCATCCTGGCTTTTAGATACAATATTTACATCACTCTAAAGCTTTGTTTTTTTTTTAAAGTTGTTTCTTGATTTTGGTATTTTGCTTAGGAACTTATTTCTGTGTTTATCTCGTGATCATACAAAGAAATCTGTTTTCTGTCTAAGTTACTATGAAGACAGGGATGTTTATGGACACGCATATCAGGAACCTATAAAGGTACTTTAGGAGAGGAGTAAGTAAAAAACATAACCTAGCAGCTTTTTCTGGTATATTGTTTTTATAAGACAGTGCCGGTTTTTCCCCCACCCATGGAAATCAAGAGGACATGGACATAGAAATAAAATGAGTTAACTCACCAAGATGGGAGACCTTTACCTTCTTTTCACTAATCAGCATTTTAGGTCATTTTAAAAATCTGTTTTGTGCTGTTTCATTTCCTTTTGTCTATATTTACAGAAACAAGTAGTTAGTTGTTGGTATGAATCACCTTTTTTACTACATTAAAGGACATCCTAATTCTGTTCATCTCTACCGTATGCCTGAAAGTATTTTTAGCATTTCTGTTCATAATCAATAATCTTTTGCATAAACAGCTTCCAAAAATTCTATGCAGATGTGGTTTTGTTTCATTTTGGAGAGAAAGGGAAAAATGGGGATGGTATATATACTGATAAGAAGAGGAGGATGGAGGGCAAGATCTGATTTTATTTTAGGCTTTCAATCTAGTTTATTTTATTTTCTGAGTACATAGGCATCTACAGAGCTTTTTATTGTTATTGTTTCTTTGTTTAGACTAATTCATTTTGTCTCATTGAAGGAGACAATTTAGTACCTAATGACACCTTATTACAATGCTAAATATAATGTCTTACACATGGCAGTTGGGATTTTTCTTCTAAATTTATTATAATAAAATATACTTAACATAAAATTTGCCATCCTAACAACTTTTAAGTGTACAGCTCAATGGCATTAAATACATTTATCTTGGAAGCCAAGGCAAGGGGATTGCTTGAGGCCAGGAGTTCAAGACCAGCTGCTCAACATATTAAGACGTCATGTGTAGGCAGGCATGGTAGCACACATCTGTAGGAGGCTCCTTACTTAGGAGGCTGAGATAGGAGGATCGCTTGAGCCCAGGAGTTTGAAGCTGTAGTGATCTGTGGTCTTGCCACTGTACTCTAGCCCTGGCAACAGTGAGATCCTGTCTCAAAAAAATAAAATAAACATATATGTACATTTATATGTACACACAACACACACACAGGCAAATAACATCACCACCATCCATCTCCATAACTTTTTTCATTTTATAAAACTGAGACGTTGTACTCATTGAAAACTTAACTCCTCATTCTCCTTTCTCCCCAGCCCCTGGTAACCAACATTTTACCTTCTGTCCCTGTGGATTTGACTTCTCTTAGGTACCTAATAATGTGAATGAAATTATATAGGATTTGTCTTTTTGTTTCTGGCTTTTTTTTACCTGCACTAATGTTCTCAAGTTTCATCCATGTTTTAGCATGTGGTACATTTCTTCCTTTCTTTTCCTTTCCTCTTCAAGGCTGGATAATATTCCATTGTATGCATATACCACATTTTCTTTTTCTTTTTCTTTTTTTTTTGTAGAGACAGAGTTTCACTTTATTGCCCTCGGTAGAGTGTCGTGGCATCACACAGCTCACAGCATCCTCCAACTCCTGGGCTTAGGCGATTCTCCTGTCTCAGCCTCCCGAGCAGCTGGGGACTACAGGCGCCCGCCACAACGCCCAGCTATTTTTTTGTTGCAGTTTGGCCGGGGCTGGGTTTGAACCCGCCACCCTCGGCATATGGGGCCTGCGCCCTGAGCCACAGGCACCGCCCATATACCACATTTTCTTATCCATTTATCTATCAGTGGGCACCTGGATTTCTTCCACATTTTATCTATTATGAATATTTCATGCTATTAATTGCTTAAAAACCCTGCTTTTCATTCTTTTAGGTATATACCCAGAAGTGGAATTGATAGGTCATATTTAATATTTTGAGAAACCACAGCTGCTATACCATTTTACATTTCTATCAGCAATATACAAGGGTTCTAATTTCTCCACATCCTTGCCAACACTTGTAATTTTCTGTTTCTGTTTTTTAATTTCTTTGTTTATAGTAGGCACTGAATGGTATAAGTTCTGATTTGCATTTCTCTAATGATTACTGTTGTTGATCATCTTTTCATATGCTCATCAGTTGTATCTCCTCTGGAGAAGTATCTGTTCAATCTTTTGTCCATTTTTTTCTTTTTTTCTGAGATAGAGTTTTGCTTAGTTGCCCATGCTGGAGTGCAGTGGTGTAATCATAGCTCACTGCATCCTCAAACTCCTGGTCTTGTGATCCTCCTGCCCCAGCCTCCTGAGTAGCTCAGACTACAGGTATGACTGTGCTAATTTTTCTTATTTTTTATTTAGAGATAGAGTCTTGCTGTGTTGCCCAGAGTGGTCTTGAACTCCTGGGCTCAAGCAATCCTTCCTCCTTTGCTTCCCAAAGTACTGGGATTGGAGGTGTGAGCCACCACTCTTGGCCTCTTTGCCCATTTCTGAATCAGGTTGTTTGTTTTGTTGTTGTTGAGTTTTAGAAGTTCTTTATATATTCTGGATATTAATTTCTTATCAGATGTGATTTTTAAACATTTTCTTCTGTTATGTGAGTTTCTTTTTTTTGATGTACAAAATGTTCTAATTTTCCATGTAGTCCAATTTGTCTATCTTTTCTTTTGTTTCCTGTTTCTTTGGTGTCATGTCCAAAAAAATCATTGCCAAATCCAGTAATGTGAAGCTTTTACCCTGTGTTTTCTTCTAAGAGTTTTATAGTTTTAGGCCTTTAATTAAGATCTTTGGTCCATTTGAGTTAATTTTTGTATATGGTATTAGGTAAGTGTCCAGCTTCACAGTTTTACACGTGGATATCCAGCTCCCCCAATACTATATGTTGAAAAGACTGTACTTTCCCCATTGGTCTTGGCATCCTTGTCAAAAATCTTGACCATATATGTGGGGATTTTTTTTCGAACTGTTTCTTCTGTTGCATTAGTCTATATGTCTATAATATAAGCCAATATAACATTAACTTACTATAGTAAGTTAAGTAATCATTCTGATTACTATAGCTTTATGGTAAGTTTTGAAATCAAGAAGTATGAGTTATTCAGCTTTGTTCTTCTTTTTTAAGACCATCTTGGTGCCAGTGATTTCTCAGTTTTTATCTCTAATTCAGATGTTCCTCTCTGAACTTCAGACTCATATAGCTAATTTCCTATTAACATCTCCCCTGTGAGGTCTAGTGGATGTCCCAAACATAACATATCCAAAATGAAACTCTAATTAGTCTTCCGCTAAAAAGCCGCTTCTCCTACAGTGTTTCCCATTTTATTTATGGCAACTCCAGCATTCCACTTGCGAAGGCTAGAACTTTAGATTCTCTCACACTCCACCTAGCCTTTGAAATCCTTCAGAATGTATCCAGTGAACCACTTCACTGTGTTCATTCACCTGAATTATTGCAGCAATATCCTAACTGTTCTCCTTTACCTTTGATGTCCTACCGACTGTTTTCAATGCAATAGTCAAAGTGACCCTTTTAATTAAGTTTGACATATCACCATGTAAAACCCTGCAAAAGAATGCTTCCCATTTCACTTAGCATAAAAACTTAAGTTATAATGGTTTATAAGGCTAATCTGCCACCCAACCCATTATCTGTCTGATCTCATAGACTCCTCTTGAGTATGATGGTCGGCCACACCAACTTTTTCAACTGCCTTCTAAAGACGCCACTTACTCCTGTCCTGGAGCCTTTGTTCTTATTCTTATTTCTTGCTGAAATGCTCTTTCCTTAGGTATTCTCATTACTTACTCCCTAATCCCCTTTAAGTCATTATTTAAATGGTTTATTTCAGTAAGGCCTGCCCTAACCATCCTATTTAAAATTATAACCATATGTCCCTTCTTACCTTCCTGGTTTTTTTCCTTCCAGCACATTTACCACCTTCTAGCATGTTATTTATTTATTTTACCTTTTTATTGGCTGTTCTTCCATGGTAGAAAGTCAGTTCCATTAAGGCAGTAATTTTTCTGTATTTTGTATACATTACCTGCCTGAAACAGTATCTGACATAAGTAATTAATAAATAAGTACTGGATTAAGTTAGATAAAATTAAACTTTAGTATTTATTTATATCTGAAAATCTTTTGGAGATCTTTTTTTTCTTTGCCCGAGTCATTTAATAGAAAGAGAGTAGTACGAAACTTGAAACTAATATCATAATATAAATCTGACAGATTAAGGCTTGGTGCCCGTAGCACAATGGTTATGGCACCAGTCGCATACACCAAGGGTGGTGAGTTCAAACCCAGCCTGGGCCAACTAAACAACTGCAACAAAAAAATAGCTGGATGTTGTGGCAGGCACCTGTAGTCCCAGCTACTTGGGAGGCTGAGACAGGAAAATCACTTAAGCCCAAGAGTTGGAGGTTGCTATAAGCTATGACGCCACGGCACTCTACCCAAGGTGACATAGTTGAGACTCTGTCTCAAAAAAAAAAAAATCTGATAGATTAAATTAATATTCTGATACCATGAGGAATGATTGATGTGCAAGAAGCTGTGATAGTTAATCTATACAACTTGATAAATTTGGCTGCGAGGAATCATCACAATCAAAACACTGCACTTTTTCATTACCTCAAAAATTTTCTTCCAACTATCCATCCCTCCTTCCTTCCTTCCCTTCTCTCCCTTCCTTCTTTTTTTGGGGGGGTAGGAGGGGGAACCACAAAAGGCCCTAAATAGCCAAAGCAGTTTTGAGTAAGAAGAACAAAGCTAGAGATATCATACCCCCTGATTTTATAATCCAGTAATTATAACAGCTTGGTTACTGGCATAAAAACAAACTTATACAGTAGAACCTCTATGAGTTGACTGTAACAAACTAGTCAACATTTCGGAGGTGGTCAACATAAGGAACTTCCATTGAGTACTTGTGGTGCATGTCCAGTCTATGAAAATTAGGTCAGCTTAAGGAGGTGGTCAGTGTAGGGAGGTGGTCAGCTATGGAGGTTCTAATGTAGACCAGTAGGACAGAACACAGCCTAGAAATAAGCCCATGCATATACAGCCAACTGATCTTCAACAGGTGGGCCAAGAAGACACATTGGGGAAAGAATAGTCTCTTCAATAAATGATGCTGGAAAACTGGATTTCCAAATGTAAAAAAATGAAATTGAACCCTTATATCATGCGTAAAAATCAACTCAAAATATATTAAGGACTTAAATGTAAAAACTGAAATAGTAAAACTCTTAGAAGAAAACTCAGAGAAAAAGCTTATAGATGTTGGTCTTAGCAGTGATTTCTTGGATATGACACCAAAAGCATACATAACAAAAACAAAAATAGACAAAATATGTAAGGAACTCAATAGCAAAAAAATAATAAAACAATAAACTTATTAACAATGGGCAAAGGACCTGAATAGACATTTCTCCAAAGAAGATGTATAGATGGACAAAAGGTATATAGAAAGGTGTCCAGCATTGCTAATCATCACAGAAATGCAAATCAAAACTACAATAAGATGTCACTTCAGACCTGTTAGAATGGCTGTTATTAAAAAAAAAGATAAAAGGCCAGACACAGTGGCTCATGCCAGTAATCCAAGCACTTTAGGGGGCCGAGGTGGGTGGATTGGATTGCCTGAGTTCACAGGTTGGAGACCAGCCTGAGCCAGAACAAGCTGGGAGTTGGGGAGGGCGCCTGTAGCCCCAGCAACTTGGGAGGCTAAAGCAAGAGAATTGCTTGAGCCCTAGAGTTTGAGGATGCTATGAGCTGTAATGCCACAGCACTCTACCAGGGGTGACAAAGTGAGGCTTTGTCTCAAAAAAAGAAAAACGGAAAAGATAACAAGTATTGGTGAGGATGCGGAGAAATGGAAACCTTTGTACACTGTTGGTGGGAAAGTAACTTAGTACGGCCATTATAGAAAACAATGTGGAAGTTTCTTCAAAAGAAAAAATAGAATAACCGTATATATATAACTGAATATATATCTAAAGGACTTAAAATTACTATCTTCAAGAAATATCTACACTCCCGTGTTCATTACAACTGTGGTTCCTAGCCTCTCACCCTAGGTGCCCATCTGTGGCCTGTTAGGAACCATGCCTCAGAGCATTATGCCTGAGTTCTGCTTCCTGTCCCATTCCCTCCTCTCCACTCCTCCCCATCATGAGAAAATTGTCTTCCATGAAACTGGTCCCTGGTGCCAAAAAGATTGGGGACCGCTGCATTACAGCACTATTCAAAATAGGCCATATATATATATATAGAAACCACTTACATGTCAGGGGATGAATGGATAAAGAAAACATGGTACACACAAGGGAATACTATTCATCCCTTGAAAAGAAGGAAATCTTCCCACTTGGATTTCCTTGTAACATGGATGGAAATATTTTATTACCATGGATGTAACATGGTAAGTGAAATAAAATAGACACAGAAGGACAATACTGCATGATCCCAGCTAATGTTTTTTTTTTTAGACAGAATCTCACTATGTCACCCTCGGTGGAGTGCTGTAACATCACAGCTCACAGCAACCTCAAACTCTTGAGCTTAAGCGATTCTCTTGCCTCAAACATCCAAATAGCTGGGACTACAGGCACCCTCCACAATGCCCGGCTGTTTTTTGTGACAGTTGTCATTGTTATAGCTGGCCCAGGCTGTTTTTGAACCTGCCAACCTCGGTGTATGTGGCTGGAGCCATAACCACTGTGCTACAGGCATCTAACCAGATCCCAGCTAATATTTTTTAATTTTTGTAGAGGCAGGGTCTCATTCTGTTGCCCAGGTTGAGCTCCTGGCCTCAAGAGGTCCTCCCCTCTTGGCCTCCCAAAGTCTAGGATTACAGACATGAGCCATCATGACTGGCCCTGAGCAATCTAGAATAGTGAATCTCATTGAACCAGGTAGTAAAAGATTGGTTGGTTATCTGGAGCTAAAGGGAGGGGAGAATAGAGAGGTATTGGTCAAGGGATACAGGCTGTCTTATACAGCATAGAGCCTACCTAGCAATATTAGCAATATTATATTGTATACTTAAAATTTGCTAAGGGGATAGAACTAAGAGAGCAGAAGGAAGCTCTTTTTGGAAATCTTAAGGTTTATTTATATGTAGTTTCTTGGTGTGAAAAAAGATATGTGAGCTCCAGATAGTAAAGAAGTTTTCACGCATTTGACCAGGAAGATTTGTTTTTTTGTTTTTTTTTTTTTGTAGAGACAGAGTTTCACTTTATGGCCCTCGGTAGAGTGCCGTGGCCTCACACAGCTCACAGCAACCTCCAACTCCTGGGCTTAAGCGATTCTCTTGCCTCAGCCTCCCGAGTAGCTGGGACTACAGGCGCCCGCCACAACGCCCGGCTAGATCAGGAAGATTTGTTAACAGCTATAGATCTACATGTGCCATTAACATACTCTGCAGTGTCATTTGGTATTAAATTATGTTTAGTCCAACGATTGATAGAGGTCTATATTTAAGATCGCCTTCTCTCCCACAATTAACAAGGCTTTAAGCAGGACATTAAAGGAACTCTAAATAGTCCTTGCTTTTGACTCTATCTGCATATCAGGAGGGGGCTGGGAGCATGAGTGGGAGGATGTCATGTCCAAGTGATTAATGATCTCTAGGAAGCTGAAAAGGGGAGAGTAATATACACAGTATTTCTACCCCCTGGAGTAGGAATGCAAACACCATTGTGCAGATCTGTGCATAGTCACTGACTTCCTGGTAGCTGGAGAATTTCATACACTCTTCTACCACAAATAAAACTGTCAGAGAAGTGACAGAGCTCAGAAAGCTGGCCTTCCTTACTTAAAAAGAATAGCTCAAACACAGTGAGCCAGAAAATTAATTTTGTAGTTGTTTGGGAATGAGTTGTTTAATAAGAAATGAGAAAATGGGAACTTTTCTTGAAAAGCCTGAAACTTCCAAATATTTGTTGAATCAAACTCTGCGTTTAGTTTCTTAAATTTACTGAATTCCTGGAAACTGCTTACTTTAAGAATGTGAAGGGGAAACATTCCTTTGTAATTAAATGACCCATCTTAAACTTTTTAGTTTCGTCTCTATGGTAGATTCAGACAATGGTGCTATCGATAGACTTCAGAACCTATTGCCTTATGTTTAGGAAAGAATGCTAACATTTTAGAATGGCTTGGACGATTTCAGAAGGTAATTCAAAAGTAGTTCTTCTTTTTCCTCTTTTATCCCCAGTGAAGCTAGTGGTATTTAACAATTTCCAAACGCTTAAGTCAGAAGCGAAACATTTTGAACTATAGATAAGAAGGTACAGATGTTTGCAAAAAATTTTTAAAAGAAAGTTTATACAAAAAGCATTGTACTTTAGCCCTTTTGATTATTTACAAATAACCAAAATTAGAGGCTCTATTTTACAGTTATTTGGTTTTAGTGAAGATAACCAAACAACTTTTATTTTACTAGAAATTGTTTATTCATAGGACTTGTTATTTTTTTGCCCTTGGTTCATAATTTTTTTGTCTCATTTTTCTTCATTGTCTAACTGTCTTTTAAATGGATTTCTTACTGATTTTTATTTTCCCATAAGATGGAAAAAAGAAAGGAAATATTCCTTCTTGGGCAAATCGAGCCACACACTTTAGGGTAAAGGAGAGAGAAATCTTTGTATTTTTTGTTTGTTTGTTTTTCTGTTTGTTTTGCTTTATTTTTTAGAGTGTCAATGTAATCTAAATTAAAAAGAACTACCATGGTTTAAATTAAGATAGTATCAAATGGGAAGCAGAAAGAGGGATGGAGGGAGGAGGGTTGGGCCTTAGTGTGTGTCACACTTTATGGGGGCAAGACATGATTGCAAGAGGGACTTTACCTAACAATTGCAATCAGTGTAACTGGCTTATTGTACTCTCAATGAATCCCCAACAATAAAAAAAAAAAAAAAAAGATAGTATCAAATGGATTAAGCCCCGAGTTTGGCTTTCAAGTGGTTAGACTTTTAAATTGCATTTGCAAGAGTTTATTTTTAGTTAGGATGTGGTTATTTTTAGATTTGCTTCTCTGTCACTAGGAAATGTAATGCCTGTCTTTTCATTGTTGCTTATCAGGAAGTTCTGAGGCACAAGCGCATAAGATCAAGTTAGCACAGACCACTACCTCTCCTTTTAGATGAAAGAATACTAAATAGCACATGGAGGAAAATATTTTTATTGAACATGACTGATTGTTAAGTTGTTAGTGTCAGTTTAATCTTCTGTGCACTGAACAACAGCACAAGGGTTTGCCAAAAATACAAGGTTTGGGTTCCCCCTACTGGTGTGCATCCCAGGCTTATGTGTTGTTAATATATAGTAGAAAGGCCTAGGAAATAAAGGTTAGATAGCTATGTTGACTTCATTTTAAAAGACTTAGAGTAAGAAAAAAAGCTCCTGCAAATGTCTCACAAAAAAAGGGATGATTCAAAAATTGTTATTTCCTACATGTAGAGAAAAACAAAACTTAATCCTACAATATTTAATTTAATTTATTTATTTTGCAGTTTTTGGCCGGGGCTGGGTTTAAACCCACCACCTCTGGCATATGGGGCCGGTGCCCTACTCCTTTGAGCCACAGACTCCGCCCAATATTTAATTTTTAATGTTGTTGTCTTTGTGATAAGCTGCTTTGTGTTGTAATTTAAGGAATAATAAAACACCAGTGGATCCACAAAAGGATTTTTCTCCCCAGGAGAAAAAATTCAAAGCTAACATTGTTGTCATAATAAAACTAAGGAGCTAGTAGTAAAGCTTACTAATTCTATTTTAGCATTTCAGAAAGTGACATGACATCATGTGATTATGTCTGTCTATTTAACATCCGGTTTTTCTAATTTGTCTTATGTGTTATTTGAAACAATTCTTTATTTTCTCTTAGTAAGTGCCAAGTAATGTTAATGGCTCATTTTGAAAAAGAAAAATTTTAATGGACTCCCAAAAGTCATTTCTGAAATTCTTATTGTTTGCATTTTAAAGAACTATTCAATCAAATTAAAATATCGTATTTTTAAATTGCTTTTCAGTAATGCAGTCAACCTTTTAAGCAATGTTCCGGTCTCTTGTTTGGATGTTCTCATTTGCCCGTTAACCAATGAAGAAACAACCCCAGAGGCAACAACTCTAGATGAACTGCCCAGTGATAAAACAGCTGAAAAAGAAACAGTTTTGAAAAACAATACCTTGGTATACAATGGCATGAATATGGAGGCCATTCATGTTTTACTCAATTTTATGGAGAAGAGAATAGACAAGGTAAGGCTGATAAAATAAAAGCCTTGGGAAGATGCTTTCAAAGAATACAAATATGCCATACTACAAACATACCACGGAGCATGATTTTTAAATCTAAGTCTTTTTGTAGCTGACATGTTGTGTGATTTTACTTTGGGAAGCATTTTGTTACAATATATGATAAATTGCTGAAACCAGGTGAATTTATTTGTTTAATGCTGAAAAATTGTGTTAATGCAATACCAAAATTACGAACATTGCCTGAAAACAAAGGGAAAATTAATTACTGTTCCATGCAGATACTTTGTAAGTCCTAGAATTAAAAATTACCTCCCAAACCCTTGATACTAATACTTAAAAGACATCTTCCCAGCCAGGCATGGTGGCTCCTGCCTGTAATCCTAACTCTGGAAGGCCAAGGCAGGTGGATTGCTTGAGCTCGGGAGTTCAAGACCAGCCTAAGCAAAAGTGAGTTCCCATCTCTAAAAATAGACTGGCATTGTGGTGGCTACCAATTACTCGGGAAGCTGAAGCAAGAGGATTACTTGAACCGAAGAGATTGAGATTGCTGTGAGCTGTGTCACCATGGGACTCAACCTATGGTGACAGAGTGAGAATCTGTCTCAAAAAAATAAAATAGAGGTCAGACACAGTAGCTCCTGCCTGTAATCCTAGTAGTCTGAGAGGCCAAGGTGGGTAGATTGCTTGTGCTCACGAGTTCAAGACCTGCCTGAGCAAGAGTGAGATCCTGTCTCTAAAAAAACAAAAACTAGCCGGGCATTGTGGAGGATGCCTATAGTCCCAGCTACTCGGGAGACTGAGGCAAGATGATTGCTTGAGCTCAAGAGTTTGGGGTTGCTGTGAACTATGATGCCACAGCATTTTACTGAGGGTGAGACTTTGTCTCAAAAAATAAAAATACAAAAATAAATACAAGCCATCTTTACTTAAAAAAGGACATTTTTAATTTTCCATTTATCGTAAGCTGTTTATTTTCTTTGGTCTGTCACTGACTTTATTGGGTAACTATATTAAAAAGTACCATACATGGACCAGCAAAACTTTGCTTCATTTAAGTCCATTAGCTGAGTCAATGGGAACCCTAGAAAATGTAGGAAAATCGAGAAAGGACAAAAATAAGCATGAAGGTAATTGATAAAATGGAGATGTTGGGGAAATAATTTTTAAAATAATTCACAAGTTTTTTGTAGCATATCCCCCCTCAACAAAGGTATGAGTTATGTAGAGGAAAGTAATACTATTAGAAACTAAACTAATGTAGCCTGCACGGTTTTCTTTCTAGGGAAGCAGCTATAGAGAGGGTCTGACACCAGTTCTCAGCTTATTAACAGAATGTTCTCGAGCCCATCGAAACATAAGGAAATATCTCAAAGATCAGGTAACTTCTTATGCATATTACATCTTAGAGTTAATCTTATGTTTGTAACATAGAATTAATGAACTGAATTTTCTCATAATGGTCTTTTTTTTTGAAAATCAGAAACTCAGAAAAGATAAGTATTATATCTTTGAAATCTTTATAACCAAAAAATGATTGTGTATTTTTTGAGTCATTCATTAATTTATACAACAAATGTTTATTGAGATCTACTATGTGCTGTGTTCTGAGCATTGAATCACAAATGAAGTCTTGGCCCTCGTGGAGTTTATCTTATAGAGGGCAGACAAAAAATAAACAAATATATGATACAGTGACAGATAGTGATAAGTGTTCTGAAGAAAGATAAAGCAGAGGAAGAGAAAGGAGAGACTTAAAATGGGTAACGGAAGGCCTTTCTGAGCAGATGATGTTTGAGCAGGAAGCTGGAAAAGTAAGAAGAGTATCTCTGAGAACATTTGGGAGCGGGATATATTGGAGAGGACAAGTTCAAAATCCCTGAGATGGGAAGGTGCTTAGGGAAAAGCAAGGAGGCCATTATGAAGAAGCAACAGTACAGATTGGGGACAGCAGTAGATGAAAAGAGAAGTAACAAGAGCTAAGTATGAGGTTGTATAGGACTTTTTGATTCTGTCCTAAGTGAGATGACAAGACATAGGAATGTTTTGGTAGGGAAATGGTATGACCTCTCATTTATAAAGATACTCTGGCTACTATTTGTACAATAGACTATAATGGACCACAAGTGGATGTGAGGAGACTGGCCCAAAAGAGAACTAATGGAAGTCTAGGAGGAGAGTGGTCATGGGTAGAGTTGATATTTTGGGATATATTGTAAAAGAAGAGCTCATAGAACTTCCTGATAGACTGGAACATGGGTTAAGAAAGAAAGAAAAAAATAATTAAAGATGATTTTTAAACTTTTAGATTATATCTTACATTTCAAGTTTAAGACTTTGACAATACCAGTAACTGAAACTGACTTTAAAAATCCCAATTTCTACACCTTTTCTTGGTACCCTCAGGCCAACGTTCTTTCATCTTTATGAGGATTGCTAGTGGGTCATCTTTTTCAATGTTTTTTTTCTGCTATCTTATCTTCTCTCTAAACCCAGGCTAGATTTCACCTGCGGTTCCTTATTATAATCACATCTTTCACTGGTACCTTATGCTCACCCTCAGTCATACTCACCTGGAAAAACTCAACAAACTTGTTAAATCCAGCCTTATGCCTAGTCTGGGCTTCCACTGAGCACTAGAATGTAGGAGAAATTAAAATAACCATATTTACTAGTCTACTTGCAATTTAAGACCACCAACCCCAAATGGTTCCCTAGTACACTCCAAGATGACAATTTTACAACTCTTTTTCTTCACACTTCCAGTGTTACTTCCCTGTTCTCAATTCCATTTGTTGACTTTGTTTTCTAATTCACTAACAAATCAAGAAAACACTTATCTTTCCACCACTGCATCTACTGTCTGCATCTGTTCTGCCATATCTTTTGTCTCCCCATCTATCACAATGGATGAATTATCCCTACTTCAGTCTATGGCCAGCCTTTATCTCTTTTCCTCTCACCTTTTCATGAACTTTGCCCCTCAGTTTATTTCACTTTCTTTGAATATTAATCTTTTTTTTTTTTTTTTTTTGAGACAGAGTCTCATCATGTCACCCTCAGTAGAGTGCCACCTCAAACTCTCAGGCTTAAGCGATTCTCTTGCCTCAGCCTCCCAAGTAGCTGTGACTTACCGGTGCCCGCCACAATGCCCAGCTGTTTTTTTATTGTAGTTGTCATTGTTGTTTAGCAGGCTCTGGGCCAGGTTCAAACCCGCCAGCCCTGGTATATGTGGCCAATCCCTTAACCACTGAGCTATGGATGCCAAGCCTAATATTAATCATTTTTAATATTTTTTGATACATAATATTTTTACATACTTATGGGGCACATGTGAGTATGTTACCAGTCATCTTCTTTAATGTACTAGATCACTTCTGTCAGCACCCAGACACATCTTCCAACTTAAGAAAAAGTAAAACTTACTCTTAATCCCATTTTTCAAGTTGCTTTCTATTTCTCTGCTCCTCTTTCTGCAATGTTTCTCAGATAAATTTTTTATACTCACTCTGTGTATTCTTTGTACTGTTTGTTTGTTTCTTTGTTTAAGAGAGAGGTTCTTGCTCTGTCACCTAGGCTAGAATGCAGTGACATAATCTTAGCTCACTACAGCTTCAAATGCTGGGTCTTAAGCAGTCCTCCCACCTCAGCCTCCTGTGTAGCTGGGACTACAGGACACACACCACCATGCTCAGCTTACTTTTTATATTCTATAGAGACAAGCTTTCTGTGTTGCCAGGCTGGTCTTGAACTCTGAGCTTCCTCCCAAAGTTTGGGATTTACAGGCATGAGCCACCATGCCCAGCCCTTTCTCATCTTCAACTCTTTCCTGAACCCTCTATAATTAGGCTTTCATGCTTTTCATGCCACTGCAAAGTATTTTATCAAAGTTACAATTGTTCTCACTTCTCTTTTTTTAAATTCCTTGGTAGCATTTGATGTAAGTATTCCCTATTCTTTCTAATACTCTCTCTAGTTGGTTTCTAGAACACAACTTTTCTTGGTTGATCTTCTTCCTCTTTCAACCATAAATATTTGAGTGCTACAAGGCATTGTTGGTCTCCCTCCCCACTCCTTTAGTGATGTCATTCAGGAGTCAGAGTTTTGAAAACCATCTGTATTTGGAAGACTGTCAAAT
Organism: Nycticebus coucang; assembly: GCF_027406575.1. Lineage (NCBI taxonomy): Eukaryota > Metazoa > Chordata > Mammalia > Primates > Lorisidae > Nycticebus > Nycticebus coucang. The sequence goes on along the minus strand of NC_069782.1, from coordinate 16,073,443 downwards.
TTATGTCTCCAGGCCTAGCCTATCACCTAACCACCTGACTTATGTAGTGAACTGCTTACTCGTATCTTTCCCTTGGATGTGCAGTAGGTATCCTAAGTTTAACTAGTATCTTGATTTTCATCCCCCTAACCTGTTTCTTCCCCTTTTTTCCACATTTCAATATATGATACCACCATTCACCCCATTGTACATTTATCATGATATAGAATTTCCCCAAATAAATGAACCAAGTTCATTTTTCCCATTTATATTTATGATCAGATTTAGAAAGTACCTTACTATTTATAGAATATAACAATAGATAGTGCTGATAAGGAGAGATTAGAAAGTAGGGACTCTTTGAGGAATTTACAATTTATTGAAAGAAGAGGAAGATACTATAAAAGCATGAGTAATCATTTAAGCAAGATTAATTAATTAAGGACATTTTCACATTCATTATTTTATGACATTCTCCCTTGACTTGATAAAGAATAATAAATGAAAATACTTCGTAACATAGGGAATCCAGGTTCACTAAACTGTTCAGATTTTGTTGTCTCTAACCAGGATAACCAAAAAGCCTACTTGTTAAATGGCTTTTCTTTTTATAAATAAAAGCCGTAGGCCACATATTGTGTAGATACAAAAGATTAAGAGACACACTTTCTGTCTTAAAGAAACACTACAATATAGGTAAGGAGATGAAATAGAGCAGGTAAAAAGATAACTAAAGAAATAAGATTTCATAATATGGAAATCACTTTTCTTCCAAGGTGGATGTACTGTAGACTGTGATGATCAAGAAAGGCAGTACTAAAAGTAGCAGATGATTAACTTTCATAATAGTGTAAATGGAACCATGGTTATTTGTTTATTGTACCCTGTAGTGAATTGGTCTTGAGTATTCTGTATTTGAGCAGGTAGAAAAGAAAACAGATGGTAGAAATTACTGACCCAGGGTAGTAGTCTGGAGAGGCTTACAGAAATAGTGAGTATCTGGGGCATTTGGAAAAGAAACTGGTCAAGACTTACCTAAGAAAAAAGTTGTTATAGGGTAGTATTTAGGAAGATCTACATTTGCAGTTTTTCAGGGAGTGGCATTTTAACAGTAGAAACACAAAATTTGTTCCAATTTTAGTATATGTGCTGCCGAAGCGAGCACAGGAACACAAAATTTGATTATAAACTTATTTTAAGGAAACTAAAATATAGCTAACAAAATTTTCACATGATAACTTTGATAATGCATTCTGTATTCTGGGTACTGTAGACACATACTACATGAAATCACTTCTTACATGTCTAATTCTTACAGAAATGGGAAACAAACTCAGTATGGTTGGCACAGATAAATAATAAGGATTTATTGTGCAGTCGTTTTGTGCCTAGCATTATGCTTTACTCAGCCAGAGATATATGGATCCTGTAAACATTTTGGGTAGATGACTCAATTTTCTGAGATTTGCTTTCCCTTTTTTATCTGTAGCTATATCTCCAGTGCCTCCAGTAGCTCCTGTTACATAGGAAGCACTAATATAGAAAGAGAGAGGGAAGGAAGTCAGTTGAATGAATTAAATTCATAATATACATAATGGATCTGGCATATATTAGATGCACAATAAATAATATTTGACTTTGTATCTAGCCTCACTTCCTGGTACAGTACCTAGCTTGTAGAAGGCACTTAATAAAAGTTACTTGAATTAATTCATTTTTCCTTCAGTCAGTGACTATTTATTAAACATCTATAATATGCCAGACACTGGAAAGAGAACAGTAAACAAAAGAAATTCCTATCCTGGCAGAACTAACTTTTGTAGAAGGAGGCAGACAGTAATTAAATAAATATGTACTGTGTTAGGTGGTGATAAGTGCTATGAGGAAGATTATAGCACAGTAAGGCGGTAAGGATGGTAACAAAGAGAATGCTAAAGGTTAGTGATATAGGGTGGTTAGGGAATGTCTTCTGAAAGTGACCCTTGAACAGAGACCTGAAGGAAGTAAGGGACAGAGTCATACAAGTTTCTGGTAAAAGAGTTTCTGGGCTGAGTAAAGGGAAAAGTAAATGCAAAAGACCTGAGGCAGGAAAGTGTTTGGCATGTTTAGGAATTTCCATTGAGGTCTGTGTGGGTGGAAAACAGTAGAAGCAAGAAAAATAGTAGACGTGAAGTCAGATGTAGGAGAAAACCAGGTTATGTGGAACCCTGTAAGGGAGTTGTAAGGACTTTGCCTTTTACTTAGGTGAGAGGAGAAGCCATGGTAACTGGAGGACTTTGAGGAGTGACAGGATCTGACTTTCAAAAGACCATCCTATCTGCTGTGTGAAGAGTGAGCCATAGAATGACCAGGATGGAAGCAGGGAACACTTAAGAGGCTATAGTTTTAGTCCAGATAAGAAATACAGGGTGCAGTATACCCTGGGTTGGTAAGTTGGACTTGGGAGTACTGGAGAAGGTAATAAGAAGTGGCCAGATTATGGGCTTTACAAAGGTCGAATTGATGTAATTTGATGATGGGAGGATGTGGGGTGTGAAAGAGAAGAGTCAAGAATATGTCTGAGGCTTTTGCACTTAGCAGTTGAAGAATGGACTTACATTTAGTGAGATGGGAAACTGAAGAAAGAGCTGTTTTGGTGGGAACAGCAAGAGTCCTGTTTAAGACGTAAATTTAAGAGGTCTGTAAAAGTCCAGAGGTCAGATGCACAGAGTAGAATAGCTAGGGGCGAGAGGAAGGATGGGGAGTTACTATTCAGTGGTTATAAGATTTCAGTTTTATGTATGAAATGACTCAGTTCTAGAGATCTGCTCTACAATATTGTACCTGTATTTAACAATACTGTATTGTTCACATAAAAATTTAAGAGGATTTAAAAATGCAGAATTGTGGTCCTACTAAGACTTCTGTTGAATCAGAATCTGCATTTTAACAAGATCCACGGGAATCTGGAATGTGCATTGCAGTCTGAGAAGCACTAGCCCGAACGTTAGATAGATGAGTTCATGACACTTTAATTTGCCTGTAACCCAGTCTGCAGGTAAGGTGGCAGCAGCATTTTTAGTATTGCATTATGTAGAATATTCTCTAGATAGATGCATCAGAGATATAATCATAATCCTAAAAATGAAAGTGAGTGCATTTTAATAAAATTTCTGGCCTTATTTTAATGTACTATTTCCCGTAGCCCTTTGTAATGTAGTCTTATAATACATTTTTTTACAGTAATGAAAAAAAAACGTCTGGAGGTCAAAGAAGAAATCATGGAGATAAAATTTAGGGAGTCATCAGGTTGCAGAGACTATATAAAGCCATAAAACTAGGTGAGATCACAAATAGAGTGAGTGAAAATAATGAAGAAAATTTGCCCAATCCTTGAATATCCCAACATTTATAAGATGAGAAGAGAGAAGAAAAGAGAATTGACAAAAGAGGCTGAGATGAAGCCACAGTGAGATAAGTGTCTGGGTAGACGTATGGGTGAGTCAGTGAGCAAACGAATGGGCAAACTAAGCAAGTTCCACAAGCCCTGTGAGGATCAGTGTATGGAACAAAGATCAAGGGTGACGTTACTACCTCCTTTTCAGGGTTACTGTGAAGATTTAAGAGTAATCTATGTATACATCCATTATAGCAGACAACACATAGAAAGTGCTCAATAATTAATAGACACTTTTTATTACAAAATTAAATATAACTAGAAGACAGATTTATTTTTTAGTAAATAAAGTTTGAGTATCTCTAATCCAAAAATCAAAATGATCCCAAATCTGAAACTTTCGGGGCACTGACATGACACTCAAAGGAAATGCACATTTTACAGCATTTCAGATTTCAGACTACAGATTCTCATATTAGGAATGCTCAATTGGTAAGTATATATAATGCAATTATTCCAAAATCCAAAAAAGAAAATCTGAAGCACCTGGACCCAGGTGTTTTGGATAAACAGTACTCAACCTATACTGAAAAAGCTGGAGGACTTAAGAGAAGGCGAAAATCACTATGAGTCAGTATTAAAGAATTCTGCATGGAAGGAAAGAAACCTTATCCAGAATATAAAATAGAGGGATGAAAGTTGACATTGCAGGTACTGAGGTGAACAACAACACAGAAATGCATTTGAATAGTGTGGTGGTGCAGTGAAGGGATATTTCTGTTCAAATGAAACCTCACCACAGGCATGAAACTATTTGAGGTCTGTTTTTTGTTGTTGTTTTGTTTTCTTTTATTTGGAAGTTAACCTATATTTATTTAAAACAATTTTTTTCCTACTCTTACGAAACTAAGCCCAATAGACATTACAAGACTGGCCAGTTGCATCTTACCATCCTCACTTATGCTAGTACCCTCAATTGATGATGGTTTTTGCATTTGTGCCATCAGGTTTTACCACCGTTGAGGGATGTGACAAATCGACCTGAAGTTGGCTCAACTGTGAGAAATAAGCTGGTGCGCCTCATGACACATGTTGACCTTGGAGTCAAGCAAATTGCTGCTGAATTCCTTTTTGTTCTTTGCAAAGAGAGAGGTAGGTTAAACTCTCTTTGCCCTCTGCTTTTTATCTTTCAGAGGGAATTTGAGAAATTTAGTTAGTAATAGCCATCTCATTCTACTCTTTCCAAAACTTAGTACCTATTCTACTGAGAGGAACTGAGAGTTGGGCACAGTGGCTTACGCCTATAATCCTAGCGCTCTGAGAGGCTAAGGCAGTAGGATCACTTGAGCTCAGGAGTTCAAGGCAAGCTTGAGCAAGAATGAGACACCTGTCTCTACTAAAAATAGAAAAATTAGCTATTTTTCTAGCTACAGTGGTGGCTCACCCCTGTAGTCCCAGCTGCTCAGGAGACTGAGGCAAGAGGATCACTTGTATCTAAGAGTTTGAGGTTGCTGAAAGCCATGGAACTCTACCCTGGGCAAGAGAGTGAGACTATCTCAAAAAAAAAAAAAAAAGAGGAGCTAAATGAAGAATTTAAAACCATTCTTATGTTCTTCTGAATTCATTGAGATACACAACAATAGATGCATTGCCAAATACTCAACATTTAAACGTTTCCTTTTGTAGCCTTAACCTAAACTTCTTAATCTTGATGGAGCCATTCTGGAAAGTCTGCTTCAGTAACTCAGGTGCTTCTGTTTTAATAACCAGGCACAAGCCTGGATTAGTTCCTCGATTTAATTCCTTTTGAATTAAAGCTACAGGAGTTTTGTTTTCTTCACTAAGTTTTTAAATCAATAGTTATTAAATGTAAGCTGCTATATATGTGTAACATACTGAGTAAAAGTAAAATGCATAATGCTTGAGATAAGAGTGAAATAGTGGTAAAGAGAAATTTAAAAATAACTATACTGCAATGTAATAAATACCCACTCTGTAAGTACGTATAAAGTGATTGTCTACTAAGGTAGGTCCAACAATTGAAAGTATTTTCTAAAATTGTATGGATTGTTTACTCTGCAGAGGGCAAATTCTCCAAACAAGAAATTTAACTAAATTTTTCAATTATTCTTATCTACTTTTCCTGCTTTACAAATGTACTAGTATAAAATCCCTCTAAGCACATTATATTTCACTTTTTTAGAGTACCCTAGTTTTATGAGATAGCAATTTGGGGGTGGAAAAATTCACTCACTTCTCTCAAAATCTTCAGTCAATTGTATTCTTAAAGTTTAATTGTCTTAAGGTTTTGCTAAGTTCTGACTTAAGTTCCTATTAAGATAGTATATTAGCAACATAATTTGATCATTGTCCTAATGATCAAAATGAATTTACAATTCATAGCTGTTATGAATTGAGAGGTATCATGTACCTGACATTCTGCACATAATCTCATTTACCTCTAAGTTAACTACTATTTCAGTTTTATAAATGAAGTAACCTGGTACTTGAAAGCCTTTTAGTAACTTGTCCAAGGCCACGCAGTTGCTTAGGGCAAAAGTCCAAATTTAAATCCTCTCATAGTAATTATCGTCAGCTGTTATTATAGACTAGTTTATTTAACATTTGTTCTTTTAGACAATTTACTTCTTTCATACCTTTTAGAAAAGATTGATTTAGCACCTTGAAATTTAAGTGGTTAGCATAGCACCTTGTATACAGTTATTTATAAATACTGGCTGAATTGATTTTTCTGAAATTAGAAATGAGCTTTTTTAAGTGTAATTAAATATGTAAATATATAAATCTAGACCATTATATATTAAAAAAGAAGAATATATATATATTGTTTGTTTGTTTGTTTTTTTGCTTTTGAGCAGAATCTCATCTCACTGTTACCCGAGGTAGATTGCCATGACATCATAGCTCACAGCAACCTCAAACTCTTAGGCTCAAGCAATCCTTTTGCCTCAGCCTCCCGGGTAGCTGGGACTACAGGTGTGAGCCACCAGGCCCAACTGGTTTTTCTGTTTTTAGTAGAGCCAAGGTCTCACTCTTGTTCAGGTTGGTCTCGAACCCTTAAGCTTAAGCAATTCACGTGCCTCAGCCTCCAAGAGTGCTAGGATTATAGGCATGACCCATCACGCCCAGCATATATATTTATTTTTAAAGGTTCGTCAAAATATACACCAAAATATTATCCATTATTTCCTCTGAGTAGTGAGATTACTGGTGATTCTCTTTTTTTAGTTCTCTATATTATAGTTTTTCTACAATGAACATGAATTTCTTGTACTTTTAAAAAAAGTTTTAAAAAGAAAGTAAAATTTACTTCTATAATTACATATCTAAATAAACTCTAAATATAATCACCTTACTGATGAATGTATATCATAACAAATATGGATATGTGAGTTTTCTTAATTTTTTTTCATTTGAAATGGTTCGCCTATTCCTTCCTCCTTGGGCCCAATATTTGAAGTTTCAAATGTTGAGCTCAAAGGTAACCCACACTGACAAGATTTTTTTTTCTTTTTTTGAGACAGGGTGTCATGATAGCTCACTACAACCTCAAACTCCTGGAATCAAGCAATGCTCCTACCTTAGCCTCCCAAATAGCTAGGACTACAGGTGCATGCCACTATGCACAGCTAATTTTTTTCTATTTTTGGTAGAGGTGAGGTCTTGCTCTTGCTCAAGCTGCTTTCAAACTCCTGAGCTCAAGAAATCCTCCTGCCTTGGCTTCCCAGAAGGCTAGGATTACAGACATGAGCCACCACACCTAGCTATCAAAATAAATTTTTTTTTAATTTCACCTTTAACAATTCTATATATCTGTTTTTCTCTCCAGTATGATTATAAGTTTAGTATATGTATTCTTCTAGAATAAAAAAATTATTCATTCAAAAAATTTTTTTGAGCTAGACCCTGGTATTACAGAGTTATATAAGATAAATGGAGTTTCGGCCTCCACATTACTATTTTTCTATGCAAGGGTTACAGACTCAAATGCCTACAGCAGCTAGGCTGGTAATAAAAGTCAGTCAAGTGGACTAAATATGCAGTGATAAGTGAAAACGGACACATAGTTCATTGTTGGGGAGTCAGGGATGGGATAAGGCAGGGAAAGGAGATTATAGGAGACTGTAAGGAAGATGTTGCTGCTTATTTAGCTCCAACTGATTGTTACCATGAAGGAACATGTGGCCAGTGTTATCAGATCTTCCAAGTTTTTAAAGAGAAGCTAGAATACTAGGATTTTAACATAAAATCTCTTGGGTTTTAGATGTTGTTGACTAATTCAGCTTTAAAACCTGAGCAGGGCAGGAGGATTGCTTAAGCTCAGGAGTTTGAGACCAGCCTAAGTAACAGCAAAACCTAGTCTCTCTAAAAAATAGAAAAAGTAGCCAGGCATGTTGGTAGTCCCAGCTACATGGAGGGGCTGAGATAGGAGGATCAGTTGAGCCCAGGAGTTTGAGGTTGTAGTGAGCTATGATGATGCCACTATACTCTAGCCCTAGCTTTTATCTCAAAAGAAAAGAAAAAAAAAAAAAAGTAGTCTGCTGTCTATATTCAACTTAAAAATCAGATTTTGGAATTTGGGTTTAGAGGTAGACTATCAAAATGAAATAAAATTTAAACAATTTATTAGCGTGACTGAACTTTTAGGAGTATGCACAGCTAAGTTTAAAAGTGAAGGTAACTTTTGATCAAGACTCAAAAGTTGGACCCCAAATAGAAACAGAAAGCAGCAATCAAATTGGGTTAGGAACTCAGAAATAATGTACATTAAGAAAAAAAAAAAATGAGGTAAAGACTAAGCACAGAAAGAAATACCCAAGTATCTTAAATATTCACTGTGCTAGGCCCAAATTCATCCCCAACTGATGGTAACCCACAGGTTAACTGTGCTCATGCCACCAACTTGTTCTCTTGATCCCTGATATAATGAAGCTTTTATTATGTCTCTGCAAATACGAACTTTCCACAGAGGGCCTAAAGATAGGCCTTACAGTGTTTAATCAGAAGAAAATGATTTGGAAAATAATCTGCTGGTGGGGTTTCCCACCCCATTTAACATATTGATTCACTCCCAGTATGTGATAGATGTTGTGGCATACAGGTTGAATTACAGAGACAAATTAGGCTTAAGTCCCTAAGGTTATAGCTGCACACCTTTTCAGTCTGAGAAATAGATATGGTAGCTTGATGCTCAGCAGTCTTCTTTCCTTTTGCTCCTTATTCTTTCTGTCTTTGCAGAAGCCTTGCTCCATCACTTGTTACCTCTGTTCTTTTGTTTAGCTTTTCCCTGTGTGTTTTCCTCAGCCTATGCACATTCTCACAGTCTTGCACATCCTACCATCTTGAAAGACTAGTCTGTTTTTCTCGTCAGTATTCTTCCTGCCCACTCAGTCTTTAATGTGCCGCAAGTCACACTTTCCACTATCATTCCTTCCCCTCCAAGATTCCACTGAAAATGTTCTCATTAAGGTCACGAATTACATAAATTTCAGAAGCATTGGGGGTATTTTTTAGTCTTTATATCACTTCATCTCTTATAACCACTTACCCTATTGACCACTGTCTTTATATCTGTGCTACCACATATTTCTAGATGTCCTTTGACTGCTCTGTTCTTTCTTTTCAGTTTCATTTGCTAACTCCTGTCTTTATCCATATTTAATTACTAGTGTTCCTAGAGGTACCTTCTGGTCCCCATTCCCACTTTACATTGCTCCCTGAGTAATCCATCCTCTCCCTTGCCTTCTTCTTTACCCTATTTGCTGAATAGTTTCCCAAATCTATGTATCTCCAACACCAATTGAACCCCAGTCCTTGTTTATCTACCTGCTTATGGGACATTTCCACCTGCATTTCTCACAGCTGCCTCAAACTCAGGTCTAAAGTTAAATGCATTATCTCTGTTCCCATGTCCTTTAACCTCCTCTTTATCCTTCTATCACTTTCTCTATGAAAGGCACCATTGTCTTTTTTTATTTATTGAGGCCAGAAACTTAGGAGTTTCTTAGATTCCTTCTTTACCTATGGAACTAACAATCACCGTATTATGTAGATTTTACCTCCTAATTGTGTCCTTTATTTATTCCCTCCCATTCTATTCCCATACCACTACCTTAGTACAGGGCATTGAAATCATTTTTTTTATTAATAACTGTTAAAATACTTGTTTATAGTCAGGTTTCTTCAGTTTGTCTTTCACATGGGTAACGAGGATGGTTCTAAAATATAAATCTAATTTTATCATTTCCCCCATGTAAAACTTTCAGTGAACCCCTGTTGCCTGCTTAGTAAAATCTAAATTTTACCTCCATGACTTAGCTCTGTATCGTATTCTAAATCTACTCCCATATTAACACTTTATGCTTAAACACACCAAATCCTTATTCTTGCTTGATTACACTGTCCCGTAACTTGGTGTGTCTCTCGTGGTTCAGCAGATGCTGTTCCTTTTGCATGGAATGTCCTTCCCCGTCTTTGTTACCATGGTGAGCTTTACTTATCCTTGAAGATCAGCTTAAGCATCATCTTTTGAAGACGTCTCTGACCATCCCAGGCAGAGTTAATCATTCTTTCCTTTGTGCCATCTTTACTTCTCTGTGTTTAATACTTTTAACATTTACTGTGCTGTACATCTTTATTTTTTGAACTTCCATTCTATCGTGAAGTTTCTTCAGGTCAGAGATATGTCTTGTTAATTTTTGGTATGCCTGTACTTAATAAAGTATCTTACCGATAGCAGGTCCTCATAAGTGTTTAATAAAAGAATAAATGTTTTGTCCTCTATAAATCCAGTACAGTGACTACAGTGTTCTTGTGTATTTCTCCAGATATGTATGAAGCAATAATTTCAGTATACTTTGGTGAGCTGCCCTAAGAGAGGAATGCATGAGATACTGTGGCAGCCTAGAAGAGGGAATGATTGATGATTGTTAAGATATGGAAAAGATCAGAGAAAGTTTTTTTTTTTTTTTGTAGAGACAGAGTCTCACTTTATTGCCCTTGGTAGAGTGCCGTGGTGTCACACAGCTCACAGCAACCTCCAACTCCTGGGCTTAGACAATTCTCTTGCCTCAGCTGGAACTACAGGCGCCTGCTGAAACACCCAGCTATTTTTTTGTTGCAGTTTGGCCAGGGCCAGTTTTGAACTCAGTATATGGGGCCAGTGCCCTGCCCACTGAGCAATAAGTGCCACCCAATCAGAGAAAGTCTTAACAGTAGAGGATAGAGAAATGGGAAATCTTGGTGTGTACAGAAAAGATACTAGTTCAAGATGTGAGGAATCCACAATGTAGATTGGAAAAGAAAGCACGGGCCAGAAGATGAAGACCCTTTAGGACCTGTTTTTGAATTTAAGCATAGCCTTTAGGGGGAGACACTAGAGATTTTATCCCAGAAGGTAATAAAATTATATTTTTTGCATCACAAAGATATCTTGAACAGTTATGTGAAACAAGGAATGAAGGAGTGTGAGACTGGAAGAAAGGGCATTAATTAGAGGAAGCTACTAATTTGGATTTGTAATGTTACAGTATTTGGCTGGAAGGAAAAGGATTCTCTGTGAAGCAGATTATGTCTTAAATCATCTTTGTAACCCACACTGTCTCAGAGTTGGCACATAATATTTGTTCCACTGAAAGATCAGTAAACATTATTTTCATGAAAGTGTCAGAGATTTTTACTATTGGCTAGCTTCCCAAGAGATTTTTTTACTATTTGTTATGATTAGCTAGCTTCATAATCTCCCAAGAGATTTTCTACAAAAAAAGGAATTAATGGTTTTTTTACTATTTAACCTATTTTGGCCTTTCATAACCTGTACATTCTTAAACTCTTTTAATCTTTAGCTGTTTTGTGTCTTTAAATTGTTGCTATTTTGTTTTTAAGTATATTCATTTAAATGATTTCTTTATATCATCTCAATTTAGACTTCCATAATTTCAATGAATATTCTTTTCTGGAACCACTAAACAACCTTATTTGTTTTTTAAAAATATATAAGCTTTATCAGTAATGCTTACAATAATAGTATCACCTACTGTCTGTGAAGGACTCAGTGCAGATTTAGACCTGTGATCATTTATTTTCAGTGACTTTATGTCTGACCATGGCATTAAGGTCATGTCCAATCTCCATGGATATTAAGAATACTTATGTACACTGAACATTCATTTCTTCCCCCCAATAATCACTACATCTTGGGAGACACTGATGGCAAAAAGGAGCCTATTAAATTTATTCATAAGGCTTTCAGATTGTAGCAGTGTGATCCCTCATTAAATTCTGATATTATTATATCCAACACTCACCAAGAATTATTTTTAAAGAGACCACAGTTACCAGTAGTTCTAATATTGAAAATGACTAATTGCAGCCTCATTTAATCAATTCATATTATTAGCCTATTGTTTCCTTTCAGATTGTACCAGTTTGCTGTATTCTTTGAAAGCAGGGCCTCCTTTTATTTATTCCCAAACCACCTGTTTTCAAATGTCAAGGGAGATACCCTCTAGTCTAGGTATTTGAAAATTTAACAAACAACTCTGTCTTGGAATATTCATTCTATCTATTTCCTTCATGATGTTATAATCTGATCTTATTTCTATCCTGTTTTATTTTATTTTATTTTACTTTGTTTTATTTAGGGACAGTGGTCCTGCTCCATGGCATAATCACAGCTCCCTTGTAATCTTGAACACTCACTCAGTCTCAGGCAGTCCTGTCACCTCAGCCTCCCAAGTAGCTGGGACAACAGATACATGTCACTGTTCCCAACTTGCTGTGTTGCCCAGGCTGGTCTCTAATTCCTGGGCTCCAGCAGTCCTCCCTCTTCAGCTTCCTTAAGTGCTAAGATTATAGACGTGAGCCAATAATTCCTTTTTCTTATCCTCTTATTTCCCTACCCACTAATACTTCCAGGTATCCAAAGTCATTTTAATTGCCCTTTTCTGAATCTTCTCCAGCTTTGTCTTTTTTGAGGTAAGTGATCTGAATTACAATAGTATTTCAGATGTAGATTTTACTATGGCTTTATATGCAGATAAGATAGTGTGCTATGTTTTATTTCCTAGGTTTGTCTTTAGGATATCATTTTGTCAACATTCAATTAAAGGCCTTAATTATTTACACAGTCATAGCCACAAAGTTATGTTCAGAAGAGCTTTATTTGAATTTCCAATTCCTAAAAATGACTTTTAGTCTTCAGAGCACATAGGAGAATTTGTAGGTAGTTCAGTATAACCACTACTACGCTTAGCAAACCTCTCAGTTTATAGGCTTACTGCCATGGCACCAACTCCAGACTCCCTCTGTTGTTGAATGATTGGTGATGACAGTGAGGATCCAGGGATTCCTATCTAAAACTCTATTCTATTTTTGCAGTGGATAGCCTCCTGAAGTACACTGGCTATGGGAATGCGGCAGGACTGTTGGCGGCCAGGGGCCTCTTGGCTGGAGGAAGAGGAGATAATTGGTACTCAGAGGATGAGGACACAGACACTGAAGAATACAAAAATGCGAAACCAAAGTATAGTATCACATTTCTTTGCACCTAATTATGGCTATGCCTTTAAGTTGGAAATTTGCCTTTCACTTCTTTATCTTTCATTTCCTAAGTGTTTCTTTTCTCTTGTGGATTTGGAAGCTTTCCATTTAATGTTGTTTTTAAAGGCAGTTTCAGAGTTAGTGCCTTAATGGCTCCAAGTGAATGAGAAAGGGTAATACTGCAAGAAATGTTTTGCCTTGTATTTTCAGCATGCTCATTATCCTTTCTCAAGTACTAAGAGAGCTGATGTTTTTAGATATATACCATCATAAAATAAAAAAGTGTTACATTACTTACTCTTTGCCTTCTTTTTCCATAGATTGAGATTTTATAAGGTATCACTTAGACCAAATATTTAAGGGGATTATTTGATGTTTCAGTCTCTCTCAGAAATCTAAATGTGGGTTAGATAGATACATTCTATCTTTCCTCTTGCATAAAAGCCTTACAAGTCAATAAAATAATGCAGCAAGGCATATCACTTTCTTTCCCATATCAAAAGGAAAGAAATCAGCTCCACAGTGAATTTTAATCAAACAAACACATAGTAAATCATCTCTTCACAGATACATTAGTGCGCTGACTGGGCAAACCAGAGACTCTGTGAAGTCTTCTCTGAGTCGGTGCTTACAAAGTAAAAACACTAATTCTCTTTTATCCCAAGGTAAACCACCTCTCCTTCCTTCTATTCCCTGTCCATCCTTTTTATCCCCCACTTAACCTTATTCCCAGATAAATATCTTAGTCTCCACTAATTAGGAGTTTTTAGAGCTCAATTTATTCTTGGTTTCATTACTGAGCATTATAAAGGTATGTACCCTTCCCCCTTTGGGAATTATCAACATGCCGTGTTTTTTACTGATAGTCTCTAGTGTGATGTGGATCATGTTGTAGAGGATCAAGAATAAACAATCATTATCTACAAAATTAAATCCTTTTTTAAAAAATACAACTTACACCCTGTTGACATGCAAGTAATAGGTTGTCAGAAGGTGAAAGAAGTGATCTGTTCCCTATGAGGCATAATGTATAGGGCCTGTGTCTTGGCAGATAAGCCCTGAGTGGATGGTGTTACTTTTACCGTCCACAGTGCTGTTAGCCTTAGCAAGATCTTGTAGAGTATATCCTAGCAAAAAGGTTTCTGGGAAAAAAAGACAGCAATGACTCTAAGCAGTATATTCCTAGCCCTACCACCATTTAGATGTTATAAATTGGGTGTCTCCTTTAAGTATTTGAAGCTAAGATAGAGGACTCATGTTTTTTCCTTTTCCTAATTACAGAAGTTGTCGTTCGAAGTTAGGCTTACTAGCTTTTTCTATTCCACAAACTACATTTCGATACCAATTTAATGTTTTATATCTCTTGATTTTAACCATTAAAATATAACACCTGAAAAGTTTCAATTTTAAATGAAGGTAGAAATTACATGACGTATATCTTATATACCAGGATGTGTAGACACAGTCAACTAAGATAGACAACTCATGAGTACTCGTGGACGGTTGATAACTTTGCATCTCAGAGTGTATTGTTGATTTCTTTTGGTAGATGACCTCTGTGATGCTAATAATCATTTGAATGCTACTATAATGAAGAACTTAGAGAAAACAAAAGATCACTGCAGGATCTTTAACAATAGTATGGGAAATAGAGTTGTGTTACATTATGAAAGTGATACTAGATTTTGAAAGACCACCTTTTGTTTAAATCCGTAACTACTGTGTTTGATACTACAGTCTTGGTTCTCTGTCATAGAAGTTTCTGTACTTATGCTTACATAAGTAAGATTCTAATTGAAATCTACTTCAGCCTTTGGACTTAGCATATACTATTCATAGAAATGGTGTGTTAGTATGGTCAGAATAATGATCATTGTGAAATCTTGTTGTATTTCTTAAACATTACTCATTATAACTGTAAATGTGTGTTTTTCAAGTAGCATCACATCTTACCCCGTCAGATAGATTTGCATCTGTTTTTCTCTTAAGTCTTCCTTCTTTAAGGTGAAAAAGCGTGGTAGGATGATGAATATGTTACTTTAAAATATTTCTTCAAATGGTGCCTGTGGAACAAAGTACTTTGCAAGCAAAAGTACCCTTTGCTCTAGAGAGTAATCTACAGGTCTAAGAGAACTTTTCCCCTAAAAATTTTTATGATTACTTTTTACCAATCTAGTCAAGCTTATAAAGTCAGCATCTAAAAGGATCGCTTACTCCCCTTCCCCCTTATCTCCTTCACCAGCGAGAATTCCCAAGATCCCAGCCTGCTTTTCTTATGATGCAACATACTTACAACAGTTGCTAGTATTGACAGAAGCAAAGAAATTCACCTTCATCCAGTTGGCCCTAGTCCGATTGTCAAAAATTTAAGTGGATTCTGACCAGTGCACCAAGGTAACCTGTAATCCTTCACTGGAATTTGAAACCAAGAATTGTATGGAGCTTACTTTCAGGCTATGAGAGACAGTTAATATTACAATGATCCTTTTTGTGTCAAAATAAATGTATTTAATGGACTGGAAATGGCTTTCTATAGCAACTTTATACAAAATACACTCACAGAACCATCTTATATGCCACATAAAGTTTTTGGTGTGTGTCTAGCCAGGTTAGTTAAAAGTTTTCAGATAAATTTTGGTCCTGTAGCAAAAGGAAACCAGATTTCTAAAGTCTAACTTTTATGCCTGTTCTTTGATTCACCTGAGCGCGGAGGTCCCTTGTCTATAGGTGATAAAATATAACTGACTGATAAGGTTTGTACATCAATCAAAAGATACGTGTCTAATGACATTTGCCTCATTTTAGACCAGTGGCTTTCAGGCTGACAGGTATCTAGAGGTCCAAAGAGGTGTCATTAAAGTGCTGCTTTACAGAGAGGTAGGAAAAAGAGATGGCCAAAAGTGGGCAGAACCTTAGGGTACCTCCTTACATTCTCAGTACTCTACACTAGTTCATAATCAGATCCAAAAGCTTAAAATCATTGTTCTAAACTCAAGGGTGTTTCCTTCTTGACCATAGTTTTCTCAGCTATACCTGTATCCACAGCTATGCAGATAGTTTCTCCAGCAGAAGGCAAGATTTTGTTATACAGCCAGGAACAGTGGTTCATGCCTACAGTCCCAGCACTCTGAGAGGCTAAAGCCAGAGGATCACCTGAGCTCAGAGTTCAGAATCACCTTGAGGAAGAATGAGACATCATCTCTGCTAAAAGGAGAAAAATGAGCTGAGAGTTGGGGCAGTGCCTATAGTACCAGGTACTCAGGAGGCAGAGGCAGGAGGATTGCTCAAACCCAGGAGTTGGAGGTTGCTGTGAGCTAGGCTGATGCTGCAGCACTCTAGCCTAGCCAAGAAAGTGAGACTTGTTCTCAAAAAAAAAAAAAAAAGATTTTGTTATGCTGCTTCAGTCAAGTCCCATTATAGTTGTCTCATTATATTGAGAGCTATATAAATAGTTTCTTTAATTTTTAATACTTCCTGAAGTGAACTAGAAACTAGACTTGAAGATTTTTTTCTTTGCCCAATTTGTGCTTTGATGATATATTTATGTATAATAGGAACTAACTAGTATTTCTGGGAACTGGAATTTATTACTATAAGCAGTCATGAAATACATCTAAATTTCAGATTTCTAAAAAGAGTTGAAAATAAAATCATTCCATTTCTGCCATGTATGCTGATTCCAGAAGTTTACTATATCTGTTTTGCACTTGAAAAATTGAGTTCCTAATTTGTCTTTTGTATTATAATTTAGGTTAATGGCCAGCAAGAGGCCAGGTGCATTAGCTTTGCTCCAGTTTTTATTTTCTGTAGATTCATAATCATCAGTTTTTTTTAATCTTTCATATCAAAAGATATTGCTCTTAATCAAACAGCCTAACATAGGAAACATTTTAAAAGCACTGTAATTTAAAAGGCATTTTGGAGCTTTTTTTGTTTTATTGCCTTGAGACAACTTGGTATTCATGTATATATGAACATACATAATATACAGCATATGTACTCAGTGTGTATATATACATATATGTTTGTGAAGCTGATACCTGCTAAACAGTAAATATTAGATAAATAAAAGAAAGAATGATACAATATTACCCTAGTTCTTTCCATTGCTAATATGGAAAGACTTGAATTAGGATATAGTTTCATAATTTACCCTACTTCTTTACTGTGAAATCGATGTAGTCTTTATATGATAATTCTCAAGTAACTTGAGACATTTTCAGGAATCTTCAAAATATCTTATATCTGAATTTAATTATAGCAAACTCCATAAAACCACCTAGTTGTTGTGTGGCTTCTTTAGTTATGAAGATTGAATGTGCATCTCCATATTGATGATTTAACTGAACAGAGTGAGTAACTCACTTCCTGGATCATCAGCTCTTCCGTGTTGTTTATTTCTCAGCAGGTGGTTTACTTGTGCTAATAAAAATAGCTTGTGTTCATTTGAGTGCTTAATGTGTGCCAGACGCTTTTCTAAGAACTTTACACATATTATCTAATTTAATCCCCACAACGTTTTGAGGGAGGGTTTTTGCCATTTTGCAGATGAGGAAATTAAACTCAATGAAGTAAGTTGTCCAGGACAAACAGTTCATAAATGGTCAGGCAGTCTGGCTGGAGCTTATGGTTTGGGGGAGTCTGTTGCTTTTTGAGTTAGACAAAGCAGTTTTTATTGTGCTCCTCACCCTGCCTTTTTATTTGGGGGGTAAAGTACAGATAACATAAAGCTCATACTTTTAACCAATTTTGAGTATGTACAGATCTGTGGAATTAAGTCCATTATCACCATCTATCTCTAGTACTTTTTCATCTGTACCCTGTCTCGCTCCTCCTAGGCCGTGGTAACCACCATTCTACTTCCTGTCCCTATGGAATCTAGGAACCTCGTAAAGTATATTCATATATAATATGTGTATTTTTGTGATTGGCTAATTTCACTTAGAATAAGGTCTTCAAAATTCATCCCTATTGTAGAATGTGTCAAAATGTCCTTCCTTTTTAAAGCTGAATAGTATTCCATTGTATGTATATACCACATTCTGTTTCTCCATTCATCAGTCAGGGGTTACTTGGGTTGCTTCCACCTTTTGGCCATTATGAATAACAGTGCTGCTGAACATGGTATACCAGCATCTCTGTGTTCAAGTCTCTGCTTTCAGTTCTCAAAAGTGAAATCAATGGATCACATGGTAGTTCTGCTGTTTTAAATTTTGTTGAGGAGCTGCCATACCATTTTCATACACGGCTGTACCAAATGTGTGTACCACATCACATTTACACCAGCAGTACAACAAGGTTTCTTTTTCTCCACATCCTCATAACCTTTGTTACTTTCTGGGATTGTGTGTATTTTAATAATAGCCATCCTAAGTAGGTGTAAAGGCAGAGCTTCTGTTTTAACTGCTGTTCTAATTTTGCATCAAAGCCAAATAGAGAGATGAATTTGCCCTTCAAAAAGCTTCCGTTCTCAGAGCATCTATTATCTTTCTTTGAGGTAACCAAAGCAAAATAAGAAAAAGGAAATGTACCCTGTGATACCTTTGAAAACAGAAAAGTTATATTTGATTCATTTTACATCAATAAATATTCACACACATCTCTCAGGTGGTTCTGGCTCTATTTTAATAATACGTTCAGAATCTAGTCACCCCTGATTGACGTTGCTGCTACCACTCTGGTCCAAGCTAAAATAATCTCTCTCCAAGATCATTTTAATGGCCTTTTCACTTATTACTTCATCCTTTGTCCCTCTTCATTTTGTTCTCAACACAGCAGTGAATGTGATCCTAACAGAATCTAAGTTGGACTATGTCAACTGCTCAAAAGTGTAAAAGGACTAAAAACCAACAGTCTTCACAGTGGCCTACTTGCAACCGTGCTTGCTGTGCTATCATCGTGCTGACATCGTCATTACTTGCCATGCATTTTAGACACACTCCAAGGCATTGTGTTGACTGCTCGTGCCTGGAATGCCTTTTCTCCAGATAGCTAGGCTATCCTGTCCCCTCAACCTCCTTCAAGTCTTTACTCAGATAGCACCTTTTTTCGAAGACTTCTTCTGTCCTCTTAATTGCTTTCTCCTGTCTTGACTGCGCTACCTCATACTTCACTCTTTTTTTCTCATAGTATTTAGCACCTTCTAAAATTCTAAGTGACTTATCCATTAAATCTGTTTTCTCCCATTAGAAGGTAAGCTCCACGAGGGAAGAGATTTTGTGGGGAGGGATCTAATTTTGTTCCTTCTGATAATCCCCAGAATAGTGCCCGGCACATAGAAGGCACTCACTAATGTTTTTATTAAATGAATTAATTTTTAGAGTTAATTTTTTTAGTCAACCAACCCCTCCTTGCTATTAGAATACCAAAATGATTGTGTTTGCTATTCTTGTCAAACTCCACATCTGGATGGGAAGTGGGAGCCAGGCAATAGGATTCAAGAAAATCAGGGTATAGTAAATTTCCATTGTGTTCTTTGGATTGTTTTAGAGGGTAACCAAATATTCTGGATTTTTCCTCCTAAAAAGACATTTTTAGCCTCATATTCTTTCCCACCTGACCTGCCTCCGTCTTTCCTGGTCTTTGGTTACAAACTGCCTTTTCCTTAAAAACTAGAACCCCTTCCTTAAAAACCAGAATTGCCTTCGTAGAAGTGGCAAATTATCAGGCACAGGCTAGATTTAGCCTGCAAGCATGTTTTGCTTGGCCTGCCCCATTTAGTATTGGTTATTTGGTTTGTGTTTTGTTTTTTCTTTTACACACTGCTTTTTAATTTAGTTACTTGCCAATATTTAGAATTAAGATATTTTAGATGAAAATATCTAGACATACCCTGGATTTCTAGCTTCTTTTGAAAAATTGAAATTTCTGATAACTTAGGGCCTGCATTCTCACATAGCAACCAACTAATGGAATTGAGTGACTGAACTCAGTCCTCATACCTGGCATAAGCTCTTGGTTTGACAGCTTGCCTGTTCACTTATCTCACTTGCCTAGTTCCCTAGTAGGGATTTGATTTTTATAGTCCCTTCATTAACCAGAATGCTCTGAGTAAAATTTTAAGCCATACTTTTTAGAGATTGAATGGGGTCTTTTTAGAGATTTCATTAAAAGGGAACTTTTAATGGATCTTCTTTTATTAAATGGTGTAGTACTGCTCATGTTGGCCAAATGTAGCAACAGTTTAAAGAGTGAGCAAAAAACTTGAAATATAGTTTAGCTTTTATACATGTGTTCATTTGATCATAGCTTTTTTAGTATGTCTTAATCCTTTTGTCCCCAGGCCCATAGCTGCTGTCAGTTCATGTAATGGTTATATAATATATAATTCATGACAAAACACCACAGATAAGAATTTAGACGCTTCTTGTCACCTAATTGGAAGTTATAAATAACAGAATTAGAGTGCTGGGAAGATGGGATAGGAGAGCAGAGACAAAGTAAAGGAAATCATAATAAATATAATTTCCTTTACGGAAAGGACACCACCACGGTCAGTGTCCTTAAAGCATCTTAAGACTCAATTTTGAAACAAAAGTAGCCCCAGAATTTCTTAACATCCTGAAACCTGGAAAGTTAAGTCTCAGACTCAACTCCTTGAGGTTGTAAAGGTGCCAGGTATTTGTTCAACCAAAAATTACTTATTTTATGAAATCTCAAATCATTGTTGTCACAGTGACTACTATTTTCTCTTCCTCTTCTGGGTAGGGAAACTACATGAGATTCTGGTGTGAAGAAGGGAACAGGATGAGAGACAGTGTCCATCCGCCTTCTGCCGTTGCCCAGTTCAGTGCCCTAACTTGTGTTTTCTATAGCTTTGTTTATATCCAAGTATCAAGGGGAAAATGTCTTTTTAAGGGAAGAAATGAAACCTGAATCCCTGGAATGACTTTGGGGGGTTGGAATGTTTTACTGTGTGGGAAAAGGATGAGCTGTTATTCTGTGTCGGAATGAATTTCTGGCTGCTGCTTTTATACTGAGATAGCAAAGAATTTTGTTACTTTAGTAGATAATTTCAGAGCAAGATGTTAAATCATTTTTGCAGCCAGGAACTTGAGGTCAACCTATGGAAAACATACATCATTTCCACTGTGTTCTTTTTTTTTTTGTTAGAGGCAGAGTCTTACTTAGTCACCCTCGGTAGAGTGCTATGGCATCACGGCTCACAGCAACCTCCAGCTCTTGGGCTTAGATGATTCTCTTGCCTCAGCCTCCTGAGTAGCTGGGACAACAGGCACCTGCCACAATGCCTGGCTCTTTTTTTGTTGCAGTTTGGCTGGGGTCGGGTTTGAACCCACCACCCTCCGTATGTGGGGCCGGTGCCCTACTCACTGAGCCACAGGCACCGCCCTCCACTAAGTTCTTAAGAGAACCAAGAAAAGAATCAAAAATGTGTCCTAATCAAGGAATTCATATCCTGACCATATGCTGTGGTATCCAAAATACAACAGAGCTTACCACTGTGTCCTTCTGACACATTTTTTCCCCTAAGAACATGATCACTTGTATAAATTCATTGTAGTCTAAAACAGTCTAGGAACCTGATTTTTTAAATCACTCCTGTATTGAATTTGAGGAAAGAAGCCTTCTCTCAAGAGGCAAATGAGCATGATCTACATAGTTAATAGATCTACCTTCCCTGTTCTTTTAAGGACTGATTGTATGTATTTATAATACTTACCTTTATTTATTTTTAAGACTGGTCATTTTTCTAATTTAGCGGGTGGTAGAATGGATGTCTTGCTGTGTGCCTGAGCAGGTAATAGATGGTGATGAAATCGCCTTTTCAGTGTGTCATCCGCATCTCCATACTAGGTCCTCTTTGTTCTTGACTTTTAGGAAATATGATGCCCCATTAAACATTATTATTAATGGCCTTTTTTCTTTCTTTTTTTATGATCACCTGAATAAAAGAGAGGCTACATTAGCCCACAATGAATAGTGCCTATTTGAAGCAGGCACTCTAGCCCAGGGTTTCTTAACCTCATGGTATTTCAGTATCACTGGAAAATGTAAAATAAAAAGTCACCACACACAGATTTAGTTGATTTAAGATGAGGCCCCAGCTTTTCCTTTAAAATTTCCCAAGTGACTCCAATGTACAACCAAGGCTAAAAATCAGTGACGAGTATATGAGTTTTCAGATTGTCCCAGAGCCCATGAAACTACTTAAGAGAAAGCAAGGTGGAGGACAAATAAAGGGGTTCTAGACTCCCACTCTCTTGGCTATTCCTATTCCCATTCTGCCTGAGTATTTTCACTTGGATGTGTTTTATATACTGGGTTTCTGAGAGAAAAAAAGGGTTGTTTTTTTTTGTTGTTGTTGTTGTTACGACAAACTCTCACTGCGTTGCCCAGGCTGGACTCAAACACCTAGGCCCAAAGGATCCTCCCACCTTAGCCTCCCAAGTTGCTGGGACTACACATGTATACCACTGAATGCAACTGGAAAAACCATCTTTTAATCACAGCTCTAGTCATAGGTCTTATGCAAGAATGGCAAGATGAATTTTAATCTGGTTTTTGAGGATGGTAAGCACTGAATCCTTCTATAAGAACCTGTATGTCACATAGCTGCTGAGGAATGTAGAAGAGGAAATCTAAACAGTAATAGATAGCAGTACGGGACGGCGCCTGTGGCTCAGTGAGTAGGGCGCCAGCCCCATATAGGTTCAAACCCAGTCCCGGCCAAACTGCAACAAAAAATAGCCGGGCGTTGTGGCGGGCGCCTGTAGTCCCAGCTACTCAGGAGGCTGAGGCAAGAGAATCACCTAAGCCCAAGAGCCAGAAGTTGCTGTGAGCTGTGACTCCACGGCATTCTACCAAAGGTGACTCTGTCTCAAAAAAAAAAAAAAAAAGATACCAGTACATAGTGAGCTAGCCTTTACTCCAAATGAGAAAAGCACTGGTCAGTAAAGAAAATAACTTTGCTCAAGCAAAAACCTCAAATGGTTGCCAGCTGGCTGCCAGAGGATCTACTTAATCGCGGGATTTTTGTTTTAGCCAACATCATTTTTTAAGAATTGGGACTGGCACTGTTTTCTAGTTTACCCTTGTCTCCAGTACTCCACATGGCTTATACTTGACCTGCTTACTCACTCACTTATCCTAAAGTGCTGGCCCCTGAAAGCATTTATTTGAAGACCCTCGAAACCGATTTATTAGCAGTTTGCTATTTGCAGGGATATTTCATTTAAAACAAACCCTCTGTACTTGCCTGATACAAGATACTGCACCCTCTTGACTGCTTCTCCAGAAAAAGTGCTTGTTACAGATATTTAGCAGCCACTTAAAGAATTACTATCTTTTATTTCCTCCTCTCAAAAAGAAAGAAAATGTATGACTTTTATCTAAGAGAATAATTTGCTTGGTATTAGAAAACTCATACAACTTTATGCAAGGCATTCATTTTAAATACTATATTAAATCTATTTCCAGAAAGCCAGGATGATAGCACGTTTCTTGGTAGGCTAGATTTCATTCCTTTTTTCTTTTTTTCATGTCTCTCGATCTAGGGCAGATTGAGCCTAATTAAAATTGTTCTTCTGCTTTATCTTTTATTATTTAAACATTTATCGCCCTCTGTGGTCTCACTAATGGACTAATTTCCTGAGATTATAAATTGGCATGCTTTCATTTCCAGATCGCAGCCTCTCTGTCATCATTTTTCCAGTTTTATTTTTTTTTGACATGTTGTTTTATGCTGTATCACGAAATGGATTTCCACATTTCTCTGCTGAGATCATTTGTCCCCGTATAATTAGTGAATAAGCTGTGCATCCAAGGATATTTATCCTAATGGCACTAATCAAATTTTATATTTTGAAAGAACAGCCATGCCTTTTTTTTTTTAAAGTTGGCAAGTCAATTTTACTTTAAAAAAAAAAAAAAAACTATAGCCCATTTCCCAAAGCAAATTAGTAGAAAAGTCCATTTTTAAGAAATTCCTATAGAAGTTCTATACCATAAAATTACTATTGAAATTATTGCCACTTGGGCGGCGCCTGTGGCTCAAAGGGATAGGGCGCCAGTCCCATATGCTGGAGGTGGTGGGTTCAAACCTAGCCTCGGCCAAAAACCACAAAAAAAAAAAAAGAAATTATTGCCACTTTTTGGCTATTATACTCTTTCTTATTATAACTTAAAACTTGGACCAGAAAAGTATAGAAAGAGCATAATTTTAAAACATACAGCATAACTTTTTTTTCTTTTTGTAGCATTAATCTTATCACTGGTCATTTAGAGGAACCAATGCCAAACCCCATAGATGACATGACAGAAGAACAAAAAGAATATGAAGCCATGAAACTTGTCAACATGCTTGATAAACTTTCCAGGTATTGTATTCCCATCCATTTTTTGCTTGGTTTCTAAAAATGTTCTTTCTTTGTCTCTCTCACTGAGAGTTACCATAGAACAGTAACACTGGAAATCCATGTTGATTGGAACAGGTGGCCCAGGCAGCAGGAGTCCATGGTTTTTCTACATGTGCTGCTTCTGGATGTGCTTTCTTAAACATTTAAACTCTCAACGCTAGGACAGTTCACTGTAATACTTAACCAACTAACCTCCCTGTCTTCAAAAAGATGCTCTGACTTAGATTCAATGAATTCGCTGCTGCTTGTATTTTTGTTTTAGTCTGTTTTGGCTTTTCGTTATAAACCATGATGCTTTTTTTTCTTTTCATTTTTGATGTGTAAGTTTGCAATTATGCCTTTTTGGGTTGCTGCTGAAACCAAGAAACCTAAAATGTTATGTGCCCAAGAGGAAAAAGTGAAAAGAAATAGCTCAAATGAAAGATTTTCTCAAAACAGGCACTTGCATTAATTAGGTATTCTAAAAAACAATCTCCCCTTCTCCTCTTGCTTCATACCTCCTTCCCCTCCAAAAATAACCTGTAGTCTTGAAAATAATTAAATCTAGTATGTACTAATAAGCAACTAGTCATCTCAAAGGAGTTATTAGAAATAATTTCTTTCATACTTGGCTGAATTGCTCTGTTTTCCAATCATTACATTGAGTCACTGTCTCCTTTAAGCCATCTTGAGTGAATGCTTCTGTGTGTTGGTGGCAGCTGCCACTTAAAGATTAACTTCTTCTGGTCATTTCCTTTTTTACAGTAACTACATAAAGGCTAGTATCCCTCAGTTAAGAGAAGTAGCAGTTGCAGTAGGACAGCCAGAAAGCCAACCATAAAAGAGAAGAAACAGGAACCAAGCAAAGGTTGAGGGCACAGCCGGAGGCTTCAGGAGGCTTAGACATGAACAAGAACAACATCCGGCATGGGGAGTGTGACAAGTATAGGTGTTTAACTGCAAAGTGTGAGCTTTATTCAAATGATGCTGCCATGTGGTAGAAGTTAACTAGAAGCAAGTAACTTGATTATCTACAAAGGAAGTATGACTAGAACTCAGTAACTTCTAGCTAGCCCTTTCATGTTTTCATCCTTTCCCAAGAAGGTTAGAATGTACAGCTGACAGGGCTCACGATCTTTAAAAGACATTGTTGACTGTTTGCAAATTCCATTTCCATATCTTTATATAAAACTTATGTGTTCCTTCCCAGAAGGAATTAACATGCATAGAGAAGATACTTGGTAGGGCAAACATTTATGAGATAGAATAACAATTCTAAAGGAACATATAAAAATAGGATGTGTGCTTAGCTGCTTCCAGCAGGATCTCATGTAGCCAATGAAACACAGTAGTCTAAGTATAATAATTAGGATGAGAACCAGCAGAGTCCATGTGGTAGAACCTAGAAGGGCAAGTGTTTGCAGGGACCTGAGTGGAGCATATTAGAGTACTGGGACAATAAACCAGTTAAGTTGCATACATTTCATATTCTGACCTACAACATGAGTTTTTAAAGATTAACATAGATGCTGTTTAACTGGACCTCTTACCCTGGATGAGTAAACTCCAGGCTAGGAAAAAGGAAGATGGGGAAAAGAACTACCTTAGACAATGCAAGATAATATGGTACTCAGCTTACAGATAGAGACACCACAATTTTATAAGGCATCCCTATCACAGGCCCTTCTTTTAATCTCAGGAGAATCCACATATTCTAGAAGCTGCTAACAAATAGACACACAAATATCAGTCTGAAAAACTCAAGCTTCCACCTGATTTAAACTATGCCTCAAAGACGCATACTTACCCAAAATACCCAGCAGATGCCCAACTGATATTTTGCATGTGTAAAGCAGAGTAAATGTATCTTACATTGACTTTGATGGTGCCAATTTGCCATTAAAGTTGAAGCAAAAGCTAACCTTGAGAATAGTCCTAATTGCATGACGTGCGGTGGGTGTTTTACATTGTCTGCTTTTGTGTGCTTTCTAACATTTGCTCTCACTAATAATAACCAATGATGACACTGTGTGAAGATGATCGGTGGGCTTTCCAGAGCAGGAATGCAAAGAAGGAAGCCATTCTTTACGTGTCTTACGTGTTTGTTCACAAGCTGTATTCTTCATTGGTCTTAAATTTCGTCTCTCTTTTCACTTTTTTTTGTTTTTGAGGTTAAAAAAAGATGCCAGAAAGCCAAAGTAGACTAAATTCAGTATAATTCAGAGAACATTTACTAAGCATCTATCTGGAAGGCACTGTGCTAAGAAGCTGAGGGAGATTCAGAGGTGAATGTGACAGTTTTTGCCTTTGGAAAACTCACATTCAGGCAGAGGAAATGGCTGTAACCTATTCTAGAATACAAGTTAGAAGAAAATAATGACAAAGTGAGGTCTGTGTTGAACTGTAAGCACCCAGCAAAAGGAGCAGTTCATTCTATCTGGATGATTCGGGAATGTTTCTTAGGGAAGGTAATAGCATTTGTGCTGGTCCTAGACGTTTCAGAGACACTTAATAGAAAAATGGAAAAATGACCATTCCAGCTAGAAGGAAATTTAATCTTGTAAATCTTTGGTATTCGCATACTGCATCTTTCTTCCAAAGAACTCAGGTTCTTTTATCATTATTTGATTAATATATTATCAGATTTTTTTCTTAAGGGACACAAGTACCTAATAATTACCTAAAATGTTTCCAACCTAATAACTGATAATCCATTCCCTTTTTACAGTTTGCAAAACACTTGCACATACATTCTCTTTCTAGCTTTATAATAAAGTGAAACTAGGACTTCATTTTCCAGAACTCAAGACCTCTGCTCTGTCTACTGTGCTACTGTGTCTGTCTGTTATAGTGTTTGCCCGGACACTTCCTAATCATGCTCTCAGCATTGTACTACATCTGTTAGTTCCCTCTAGGATGTCCTTCCTGCATTCACCAGGTCTTTATTATGCTAAGAGTGTACCGTAGCTTTGTCTGATTAACTTTCCTTTTCACAAATGAAATCATTTTCTTCTGTACCTGAATTGAAAGGCATGTGAGTAAAGGATAGGATTGGAGGTGACGTGCCCAATGAATGGACACTAGACACTTCCTTTTTTCCATCCATAGGAGAGCAGATGTGAAGGACCTGCACCAGGATGGTGGTTAGCATCAGTGGCCCGTACCAAAGCACTTACCAAAGTGATGACTAAGGTTGGTCATGCCGAGTACTGTTACTGAGCCTGGTGTAGGGTACAGATGTTATTCACTACCAAAATTGCAAAACCACCAATGTAAAAATTAAAATATTTGCATTGGCCTCCATGCTGGACATAGCCACTGCCTCAGGGAGCTCACCACCTTAGCAGCTTTCTCTCAAGTATTCCAAGGATACTGAAGAGATTAGTGCTCAAATATTTTCTTCCCATTGAGTACCAATTAATTTTTTTTTTATTTTTTTAATATAAGGATATTTGTGACAGATATAGATATGAGGATTGGCAGTGCACTTTGAGGTTTGAAGAGTTTGGGAAGAATCTGAACCCTATAAATCCCATCATGTCTCGCTAGTACAGTGCCTTGTACCCTGTGGTTTCACAGTGTATGCTGAATGAAATAACAAAAACAGCTGATCCCCAAATTTAAGAGTCAGGCTTTAGCTCTATAAAATAACCTATAAGTATGTCAGTTCCATTTTTTGCCCAGATGTTATAAAATTCAGGGCTGAAAAGGAATTCTATAGGGTACTTTGGGCCCCAATTAGCTAATTTAAATTTGGGTTATATAATTCCTTTAATATAGAACAGTGGTTCTCAACCTTCCTAATGCTGCAACTCATTAATACAGTTCCTCATGTCGTGGTGACCCCCAACCATAAAATTATTTTCGTTGCTACTTCATAACTACAATTTTGCTACTGTTATGAATCATAATGTAAATATCTGATATACAAGATAGTCTTAGGCAACTCCTGTGAAAGGGTCATTCGAAGGGGTCATGACCCACAGGTTGAGAACCGCTGATATAGAATGATCACTATAATATATTTCAAACTAAAGCATTGAAGCCTGAGTTACAAGATTATAGAAAGCTTCGTTTGCCATTTTTAATGTAAGAGCAGAGGTGGGAAGGGGGACGAAGTATGTCTGCTTCTTAACCTCCTGTGTCTTTCTCTGACTTAGAAAAAAATGAGCCCCTGCAACTTCAGCAGGAGATAGAACGGGGATTGTGTGTGGTTAACCAAGTCCACTGTGGCTAATACAATTGCATTTGCCTTAGCTACCACACACAACTTGTACATAGTAATTTCGTACCTCCTCCAGAAAAGAGGAGAAAGTGTTGATTGGCTTAAACTTTAACCAAGAGAAATAATATTTCAAGTTACAGTTTTGTTTTGACTTCTCTAATCCCCTTTAGTTTCTTCACTGGAACTAGAACTACTCATCAATCCACTACTACACCCTTACTCCCTCCCTACTTAAAACAGTCCACTGCTGCCTTTTTGCTTATGTATTCTACCATCAAAATCTATGTTTTAACATTTATACTTACATAAATAAAAATAATTGTCCTACCATTTATTTCTTCCTTTTCTCATCTATTCCTTTAGCAAGTAATTATAATTTTTTTTTTTTTTTTTTTTTTTTAGCCAGCCATTGTGTACTATATGGGACATGGCTTCCTTAATAAATACAGGCACCAAATACAGGAATAGTTCCCTTTAATCCAAAGATTAATTTTAAACTTAACCAAGGTGATTTATTATTGAAAGGTAACAAATATATGTAATATTTTTATATAAAAAGGTTATTTTATATCTCCTTATAAAAATATCAACAACTGTGATTATACCTACCTTTGTGATAAATTAGTCATGGAAATGCTTTTCAGGTACATTTCAGAAACATGGCCCATTTTTTAAAGCATTGTAAGATCTATTGTAGGTATAAAAGTATAAAGATCTTAATTGTTTCCATCAGGAAATCCTTTAGCTCTGCACTGTTAACATGCTAACCACTAGCTACATATGACTATTGAGCATTTGAAATGTAATTAGTCTGAATTGGGATGTCCTATAAGTGAAAAATACTCATCAGGTTTTAAAGACTTAGTACAAAAAAAATGTAAAATATCTCATTAATTGTTCAGTATGAATAACATGTTGAAATGATACTATTTTATATATATTGGGTTGAATAAACCACATTATTAAAATTAATTTTACATTTTTCAATGTGGCTACAGTAAGATTACATATGCATATGGCTTACCTTATACAGTATTTCTGTTAGACAATACTGCTCTACATCGCTAAAATACGTGGTAAGATTGCTTGGAAATTCAATTAAGAGGGCTTGGATCTAGTTTAATATACCATAAAAATGGCAAAGTAAAACTACTTTGAAAAGATTGATATCGTGTATCTTTAGGTGACCGCAGACCCTTGTAATGGCTGGACACGTCTGAGTAGGGTGTCACGCTACCTTCGTGTTGCCCATTGGTAGTTACCGTCCTTTACACTGGTAATGGGAATGACTACTTTGAGCTTTCAGTTAAAGCACTAGCTGAAATACTTTTGGCTACTAAAGAAACATCAAATAAGAAAAATCTCCACTAGCTGTTTGCTCTCTTTGTTACCCTCTTTCTTTAACTTTTAAGTCTTCCTCATTAGGAAGAACATTAAGAACTTCTATTTCTACTTTATTCAACAGTGTCATGTGGTCTGCTGACTTTTTAATATTCATTTTGTTAATGTGGACAAAAGATAGAAAAGTTCTGTAAATAAATTAAAGAAATAATAAAGGACATTGTCACTCGGAGATAAAAGTGAATTTTATTCTTCCAGCATTATCCCTAACCTCTTTTCTCCATTATTTTCTTAACTGTGCTGTTGAATGTGAACTAGATAGCAAACTTTTAGAAGCTTTGCATGCAGTCTTCTAACAGAAATGAGAAAAGTAATAAAGGACTAATATAAATAGAATGCTTTAAGGTTTAAAAAGGGTTTTCATATACATTATCTTCATCAGTCCTTAAAATAGCTTTATGAACAGAGCAAGAGGTATTAAGAAATAAATGTACTCAAGATTAAGTGGCTAACCCAAGATAAAGTGTCTAGTTACTGACAGCCGCCAGGACCCAATTCTCAGTCTTTAGATGCCATACTGTATGCTGTTGTCATTCTGATTATTTTTAAATAAGGCATCTAAATTTTAAATAAAAAGCACAAAAGACAGGAAGCATAATTCATCTTAGACGATTACCAAGATTTGGAGGACATGCATCTCTGCTTTTTCATTCCATAGTTGAGCTGTTCTAAAATGTTACATCAAGCACTAAATGAATAGTTGATGTTAAAAAAATAAAAAGCTTTATATGAGGGGAACCAGTAAAATTTCTATGATTCTATATTAACACAGGCTTTTTTGTTGTTTTTAGAGGAGACTGAATATGGATATTCTAATAAATTCTTACACATGTGATCACATTTAATAAAATCTAACTTTAAAAAGGGCTTCCCTATGGGACTGTTTAGACAATCCCCAATTACTTTTACCAGGTAGAAGGACATAGTGGCATGGACAACACACCATGTTTGTTTATCTTGGGAATGATATTTTTATGTTACATATTTCACTTTCCCAATTGTACCCAATCCCAAAGCACAATGGTGAAGGCTTAAGGGAGGGATCTAAGAATTGTTTTTGAAAGATGCAGCCTGAAGACCTCAAATTTGCTGTGGATAAACTGCTATACCCCTCCTTGCTACTGGGTTAGTGGCTGAATGAAAGATCAGTAACAACTAGTCAGCACTAGGAAGCCACTGAATGAAAGGTGAAGGGAAGATCAGCTCCAACCTAGAGGACATTTTCATAGCATCTGACTGAACAAGTCAACCTGTTCCAAAGGTTATATTATTTTTCTGGGGGGAAAAAAAAGGTTAAAAGTATTTATAAAAATATCACACATTATTGGGAAATCCATTGCACTTCAGTGGATTATGAGCTATTCTGGTGATACAAAACCTTGATATAAGATGCACTCCCAGACCTGAATTATGGCAGAGACTACAGAGCTTCCTTCTGAGGGCTGTTACAGGCTCCATGCTAACAGGCATTTTTTGAAAAGCTCTATGTTAATTAAAATGCTTTATTTAAGTACTAATGTCTCATCCCATCTTTCAAATGTAAAAAGGAATTAAATATGAAATGGGTTCTTTTTTCCAAGCCAACCTTACATTAAGAGCAGGAATCCCAGTACCAAAGAAATGGTTCCCAATTATCCTGTCTTGCGTTTTGTTACACATTGTACAAAAGTCAACAAAACAAGTATGTAACAGAACCTGCCTAAATAGCAGCCACCCTCATTAAAAAAAGAGAATTAATCAGGGGGTGATTGAAGAAAGCAATGCCTCATAGGTTTACCCCCCTTTTCTTCTTTTCTAATCATAGAACAAAATATGTTACATAAAAGAATCGGAACTATTATGCAGTACTCAATTAGAGGGAGGTGAATAGGTCTCTAACATGCTGTTTTATCAAAAGAGCAGACTGGTGTTTGCATGACTGTTGTTTCATTACAGACCCCGTCATTAATTCCATGTGTCAATACTGCCCTGTAGTACACAGAGCAGACAAGAAAGAAGAGCCCTTGAAAATAAGGGAATGATTTTTGAGTCGTTATCAAGCTAAGTGGCAAGCGGGAAGCTGAAACTCGTATAGGTAAATTTGAAGGGACTCTTGGGAGATCTGCAAGTGGGAAACAAGAATGCATTTTACCAACTGCTTAATTATGTCCTGTTTTTCAACAAGTACACTTGAATTGAATGCTTTGTTTGTGTTGGACAAAAACACATGCTGAGGCAGGAGTATTCTTTTGCTTCCAGGTCAAGTAAGGTGTTTCATACACATACACATCTGACCTATCTGTAATGTGCAATTGGGTATATTAGTATCTGAGCCCCAATATTGCACTGTCATTTCTGGGAGAAGGAGTCACATAGGAAGCAGAAGCCCTAAAAAGTGGTACCTTTTCTAAGGTTCTGAGAAGTCATACAAGCCCAGGCATCTCCGAGTACCATACTTACAGGGAAATGGCTCAGGAAAATGTTAAAATTTTATCTGACCAAAAAAAAAAAAAAAAAATCAGAAAATTTTAAATATGGTATAACCCCCATAATCTCCCACCCCTAGATCTTTAAGAAAGTATTTTTTGGTTTCCATTAGCAGTGCCAAGGGTTAGGCTGGGGCAAAATAGGGTTTCCTTTCTTGGACGTGCTTTATCTGTGTCCTCTTGCCTGGCCAAGCCCTTGTAGATTTTGGTTCCTTATCGTTTAGTAAGATCAAATTTCTAAATGATGTTTCGTTCCAGTTGAACATTCTTGGAGGCTTATCTCTTCCATGGCCAGATGCCTGATCAGATGAGAAGCCCGCCATGATACTGTCACAGTGCCTAGAATGGGCTCTTTATCCAGTAGACATCACTGTACTTTTTGATACGAGGGCAGTCTTAACTTGTGTTAAGGCCTGTGTATAGCATTGAAGGTAAGTATGAAGGAGTTGTTGCTATGTGAATATCTTAATCCTGATACACATATACAGTATCTCCATTTTACCGTGATATGCATATACCTGACAGCTGTCCTTTTTAGATAGGACCTTCATAACTTAGGACCAGTAACTCTTCATGAAATGGCCTGTTTATTGAGTGCCATGATTGAATATGGATCCTTTGTCGCGTTGCCATTGCTTTACCTTTGTAATTATTTTAATCATCTGCTGGTAGTTTTGTAGAAAGGGTTTGTGGTCTTGCTGTATACCTGTTACAGTTAGGTAGAGAGCTGTGTTTGACTTTTAGGCAGAATATCTGCATTAGAAACAAAGGCTTAGTAATAATGAGTATGAGTGTCTTGGAAAACCTAGTTTTTTTTTTAATAGATCAAAATTATTTAGTAACCCAATACTTAGACTGTTAAAATTAGTGTAGAAATTGGGGATCATCTTGTCCAACCACTCATTTTACAGATGGGGAGACTCATACCCAGAGAGGCAAATGACTTGCCCAAGGACACCTAGCAAGTTAGCAGAAGATCTGGGACTAGAATCTAGATCTCCTAATGCTCCATATATATATATATAACAAGCCAAGTCTACCCCAATTAGTGGCTAGGAAATCCAGGCTGTATGGTAAAAAGGGAGCCTGACTTCTTCCAGACTATCAGAATAGCTGATGACATTGACTCATTAGAAAATAATTATTGTTTAATTTGAGAATGATTCCTGAGAAATGGTCTCCATTTATGCTACATTTACTGAGCACCTACTGTATGCTTTGTTGTATAGTAGATACTGACAGATCACAGCCAGATAAGACATGGACTTTGCCCTCAAGTTGTTTACAGTCTAGTACAGAATAAGGAATCCCTGGAAAGCATTATGCAAAATTGCCCATGGAATATTAATACCTTTCCTAACTGTAAATCATGATGATGCAAGTGAATCTTTTACCCAAAGATACAGCTTTCTCTTGTTCGTGGTTTAGTCACTAGAAGTCTCATAAGACACTATAACTTTTCTCTCTGTGAAAATGCAACAAAATTTAGTTCACAAACACACTTACTAGGATCTGCTATTTGTAAGACACTGTGCTAGACACATAGGGATGTGAAAATTGAATAATTGAGGTATAGAACATACTTTCTTTTTAATATATCAGAGCAATATTGTTTCATAGCTTTCAAACTTTGTAATAATTTTTAATATCTGTTTAAGTGGGG
The DNA here is from genome assembly GCF_027406575.1 of Nycticebus coucang. NCBI lineage: Eukaryota > Metazoa > Chordata > Mammalia > Primates > Lorisidae > Nycticebus > Nycticebus coucang. Next base: position 16,039,419 of record NC_069782.1, on the reverse strand, counting down.
GTGGGGACTTTTGAAATAGAAGACAAAAATGCCTCTGTACTCAAATCCAGACTTCTTAGCCTCGGGTTCAGTGTCTCCATTCAGATCCTCTTTTGTAACCCATATCTCTTTTGAGCTTTCTTTTCCCTTTACCTCAGCTTAGCCAGCCTGCTTGCCAGTCCCTGCACACGACTAACTCTTGCGTCTGTGCCTCTGCTTAACTAATTCTTCTGCTCTGGGATGCCTTTCTGCCCGTGAATCCATGTCCATCATTGCCATAGAGTCTGGCCCCAAGCCCCCCTACTCCAAGGAGCCTGTGGTTGGCGTCCCTGTCTCCTCCTGTGTCCCTCCCACACGTGCATAGCCCATATGACTGGTAAAGGAACATTTCTGTGGTGTTCATTAAAGCTTCCCATTCTCTGTCCATATCTTGCTGGTCTAGATACAACAGAATGTAGATGAAACTGTCTAATATAACCAGGTCATTTACCAAGGCTTCTAGGAGTGAGTCTCTCTGTATTTCAAAGATTGTATTTTGTTATTTTTGAGCTGCTATTTTTAGGAGAGGAAGAAGATTAAAAAAGTTAGGTGAGGGTATAAGAAACAAACCTGGGGTCCATAAGGAAAAACAGTCATACATCTCTAAATGATCCTCCCCTTCTACTCCCAAACAGGATGAGAAATCTCCTTTACACCAATTTTGAATCCAATAAGACTGTATTGACAAAACTGTCAAGCTTAAGGAAAGCAGGGCTCTGCCTGTTAATCATCTCGAGCTTGTCGATCTGCTGTTCTGTAATTCTTTCAATATTGTTGAATGTGTGTGTGTTTTATCTTCTGAACTGACTAAAAGCTTCTTGAGGACAGGGACCATGTCTTTTATTTGCTTCTGCATATTCTTTCCCTCATTTATTCCTTACAAGCATGTTCTATAAGCACATAAGGGACAGGAATTGCAGCTTATGTGTTCCAATTACATTCCAGCTTAATGTTACACTACACACTTTATATGTGTAATAGCTTTTTGCCCTCATGACAACTTTGTGAGGTAGGTATTCCTATCCTCATTCTACAGATGAATAAATTAAAATTCAGAGAGTTTAAGGTTTGACAGCTAATGAGTGGTGAGATCCAGAATTAGGTCTGTCTGACTCCAAAACCTGTCTGTGACAGATAAATTTAAGAGTCCTTCATATTACACAGAACTCTTTGATCTACATTATCAATAATATTATTACTACTGTTGCTGTTACTCCTCACATCACCACCCAGAAGTAGATAGAGCTAGCATTATCATGACTCCCCCGCCCCCTGTGTCACAGATAGGGAAACTGAGACTCAGAGACCTGTCCGAGATCACACAGCTGGTAAGTGGAAGAATCAGGACTTGAAACAGACTTCCTGACTCTATAGATTTTTTTGTTCTTTCCATGACATCACATTGCTGCCTTAATTCATTTGCACGAATGCATGATTCTCTGGCCAGTTTTCACTGACACTTTTCCTACAGAACTGCCCATAAGCCCGGCATTGCATGGAACCATGTGGAAAAGAAAACAATTTATACCTTCAGAAGGGCTTCTATTTTAATGGAAGGTTGATGCAAAGCACCCCCCAAAAATGCTTGAGAAGAATAGTCCATAAGTGAGGATTAAAATATGGAGCCCTTTGTTCAGTAAATTTGGACTAAGGAGTAGGGATGAAACCAGTAGACTTATTTGAAAATATTCCTCCTGGATTTAAATGAGAAAGTGCTTCATACAAGCTAGTAGCCATCCCCAGAACCATCCTGTTGACAACCATCCTGTAACACCTGCAGCAGTGTTAGTCTCGGGAGTGATGGTCTGTGTAGCCAGCAGTTCATCACTTTCATTGGTGGAATCCCTGTTGCCCCATCTGCCTGTCCTACTTCTCCCAGTCCTTGCTCAGCATCCCCTACCTCACCTCACTGCCCTTTGGACCTTTGGACTTTGTTATCTTTCAGATGTTTCATTCCCAGCAGGTTGTCCCCCTTCTCCTTTTGCATCACTTATTATATGTAATGTACAGTATCACAAAGTCCTTCAGCACATCCCAAGTAGGAAATGTGTATTATAAAGTATAGATATGGAGTGTGTATCAGTGCTAGAGAGTTATTTTCATGGAAACAGATGGTTTCTAGCTCTCCACTGAACATTTCTACCCGACTGTCATGCATCTTAAGCTCTTTATATCCTGAAAAATATCAGCGTCTCCTTCTCAACTCCGCTCCATCTCCTGTGTCCTGGCCTCACACGGTAGGGCCAAGTAGGTCATCTGAGCTGAAGCCACAGAGATACTCTGCTCCTTATTCTCCTTTACCAGCCCCTCGCCCTTCCCATGGGTCTTCTGCTCAACCTCATAAATGTTGCCTTCTCTAACACGACCTCAGTTTTAATCCACTTCTGTCCCGTCCCCCCCAAACACACACACACACAGTGTTAGGTCAATCTCCTAATGAATTGTCTCTCTGCCACCAGTTCCAGTGTATCTGTCACGCTGTTGCCAGAGGTACTTTCTTAGAAAACAAACCCAACTGGCCACACTTCACAGGGCAAAATTTAAGCTCCTTTCTTTGATATTAAAGACACTGGACTGCTGGATCCCACACGACCCTTGCAGCCTTAATTCTTCTCATTCCCAAAATATGAACTGAAACAATATGAAATAGAAGATAGAAAATATGAACTGAAACAATATGAAATAGAAGATAGAAAATATGAACTGAAACAATCCAGAAAGGTCTACAGAGTCACACAAGTCAGTGGGAGTGAACACAGCTCATCACACAGTCTTGTTTGCGTGGAATGCTCTGTGCCCTCTGCCCAGTGCGGGACCCTCATTGTCACCTCACTGGTGCTGCCTTCCCCAGGCAGTTAGGGCAGTGCTTACCTCGGGAGCTGCCACAGTTCTTTGGTAATAATTCTTTTATGGCATTTACCCCATTAAGTTCTAAGTTATTTTTTATATACAATAGAACCTCCATAGTTGATCACCGCCTACACTGACCACCTCCTTAAATTAACCTAATTTTCATAGACCAGACATGCAGCACATGTACACGTCAGTACAGTGGGCCTAGTTTCTTACGTTAACCATCTCTGCTGACCAGTTTGTTACTGGTAGTCAACTCACAGGAGGAGTTCTGTATTTGTTTTACCTGCTCCTCCAGGGCAGCAGCTATGCCCGGTCTTCCTTTCTTCACAGTCCCTGTCACATAGTTACTAAGCAGACATTGAACACGTGAATTCACAGTGCTCCTCCAATGCAGTCAGGGCAGTTAATCCAAGTATGTGCTGCAAAGAGCACCAGGCAGGGATTCAGGAGACCCATGTCCTAGGTCCAACACTGCCACTAGATAAGTGACCTTGGGTAAGTCACTCAGTCTCCTTTATTAAAGAAGGAGGTTGGACTAAATGATCTCTAAGGCCCCTTTCAACTTCGAGTTCTGTGATTCTGACCCCATTTCTTGGATCAGGAAACACAATTCTTCCTTCATAGCCTCCAGGACCCTCAACTGCCAGCCATCTACATTTACCAAATAGATTTTTCAAACTCTTAGAAAGTGGGCTTCTGGCGCTATCCATGGCTGCCCGATAAGGCTGTTGGCTTATCCAGAGATCACCGAGCTGTTCTCACTCCTCCCAGGAGGCTTCACTGTGTCCATAGCTCTGTTGTGTGGCTGCCCCTTCCCAGGAGGGAGATCTTCTTTGTGCTGGCCTCAGGGACAACTGCAAGGGGCCAGTCATGTCCATCAATCCAAATCCCACCAACATCGTAGCTGCTGCCATGTGGGTTCTTAGTCACAGACATGTTCTCCTGATGCCCATTCCTGTGAAAAACTAGTTTTAAGCAGTTCATGGGGCTCCTCAAGGCCGTTCTAAGTACACTGCTGACCTTGTAAGGGTGGGAAGATTGTAGATAGCACTAAACAGGTATGTTTGCCATAATCTCCATGTAATAAATAAGAGCCTACGAAAAGATTAAATAAATCTTTCCTAATGCTTTTTGATTGGCTTAATCAATAATTAATCATCTTTAGATGAGGCTGTAACTTGTGGAGTAGATATAATTGGATTAGCCGAAAAGAAGCAGTTGGGGAGCTTTGAAGAGATTAAAATGGCTTTCAATCCTGTAATTAAACTGCCACAAACAAAAGCAATGGTGTTTTTAAAAAAAGAAATAAAGAGTGAAAGAGACAGAGAAAGAAGGAAAGAAAAGTCATAGAGAAAGTCGGGGAATTTAAAATGAATCAACAAGTACTCTAGTGAGAGATTGTGGAGGCAAAATCAAATCTGATGGACTCAGCTCCATTGGATGAAATGCATATAACAAGTCAGCCGTTTAATTGTCTGCCTCAGCCACTGGGCAGGTGAAATTTTGGCAGCTTCAACTTCACTAAAACAAAATGAATCCAAAAAAGGAGAAAAGATTAATTATTTAAAACAGAAGAGACCTGCTCCTTGTCCTGAGCCCATTTAGACCTTGACTTTTCATACTTCTAATTGGCTTAGTAGGTTTGGCCTGTGTGAATGAAGTCTTTTATCTCCCTCTTTTTCTTTCCATGCCCCTTTCATCTTTCCTATTATGAACACACAGAGAGAGCTCGAGGGAAAATACTTTGGTTTTTAAAGACTTTTCTTTTTAAAAGGATGTGGATTTGGGTGGGGGGAGGGGTATGTGTGTGATGCTGGTGAATACTTTTTTCTCTCTCTCTTTTATCTCCTTTTCCAGAGAGGAATTGCTTAAACCAATGGGACTAAAACCTGATGGGACAATAACGCCTTTGGAGGAAGCACTCAACCAGTACTCCGTCATCGAAGAGACCAGCTCGGACACAGACTAAAAGCATCACCTGCTCAACTCTCAATATTGCTTTTATCAGCATCTTTTCTCTGTAGCTCCAGGGGAATCTATTCTCTAAAACATTTATGCCCTTGCTTTGGCTAGAAAACACATTAACTGGTTTACTCATTGAGAATCCAGCGTATTTAAAAGATGATCCTGTGTTTTTTTTTTGTGATACTGAGGCATTCATACCGAGCTGCAGTTAGACGGAGTTATGGGGCTAGAAGCAGAAAAATCAATCTATTTCATCAGGATGGAACTAAAGGATTTTATTCTATAAAGCAGCCCTGGTTGGATCTGGCAATTCTGTTTGCCAAGATTCTAAGCAGAAGATTTAGTATGTCCTTTCTCCCTGTGTGAGCTGCCCCTTCTCAATCTCTGCAGCAGCGAGAAGCACTTGAGAAGCAGAGTGAGCTGGTAAATAAAGCCTGAGGCAAGTTACTCCTTAGATCAGGACTGACTAGATGGAAGCAAAGCAGCTGCTCCATAAAGTAAGCCCCACTCTTCATACCCATTTTGTATAAATATGTAGAAACACACACGCACACACAGCCCCTGACTTAACAAATTGATGACACTCTAAAGTGTGTGTCAGTTATCTAAAACTTCAGAATACAATTCTCCCTGTAAAGAATTGTAAATGATGGTTTAGTTCCCAGGCAGCTACACATGCCTCTTCATTCCCTAACGTACCTGAACACTAGTACCATAGAACTGAACCACTGTCTGTGTCAGTGCAAGGGAGTGTGCATTCTGACGGAGACACACGGCCTCCGTCCCAGCAGAGAGAGTGGGACGTCTGAGCAGGGCCAGTTCTCTTGTGGTCTCTGCTGGGGGTGGGGTGTCAGCAGCACCCATCTGTACATACAAGAGGTCATTCATGTGTCTCACGGCTCAAATCGGGGACTGTGTGTGCTAGTCTGTGTGTGTTCTGCCTTCCTGCCGTATATGATCAGTTTAATAGTAACTTTATTTATTTAAAAAAGAAAAAAGAAACACATAGTTACTGCTAAACTGATTAAGGTTATTTTTACTTTTAGAATTGGTCCTATAAAGAAGTAGAAACTGAATCATGCAGTAGACAGCCTAGCTGATCAGTGGCTAAAGTTGAAAAGGGGTTGGTTTCCTCTCTATGTATGTATGTATGTGTGTGTATTACATATATATACATAGATACATAGATAATGTGCTTAACCACTGCCTTTTAAAACTTTAAATTAAATAAAACATTGGGGTTGATTCAATTTAGCCATCTGCGTGTGTTTCTTTATAGATACGTGGGCTAAACAATACTATTTCACAGTTGATGCTGTTTTGAAAGTACTTTTACATCCGTTATCTCACTTATCTCATAATAAGTAAGTTATGTGAAATATTAGTGAAAATGTCATTTATCCAGAAGTTACCTCTCTGTCAAAGCAACAAATCAGGAATTTTTAAAGGCCTTTAAAGCTGCCGATAAAGATGTCACAGTTTCTTGAGATTTACTCATAGGAGAGATCGTCAAGAATATCACTTTTAGCCTCTGTACTAAAATCAGCTTATACTTTTAGCATGTTTAGTTATCTGGCTTTTAAGCTCACAAAACAATAGCAAAGAAGGAGGCTGCTAGATTGATTGGAAGAATAAAAATATTATTTATTCAAGGCATAGGAAATCTGAGACTATCTTTTTACCAAAGGATATTCTAGTTGACCTAGGAAATGTGTGTATAGCAGTATGTTCCACAGACTCATTCTCACAATGATGATCCTGCATTTCTTTAAAAGAATAGAATACTTTTTTAAAGCCTAAGAATATAATTCATTTCATAATTTTCATCCAAAATAGTTGAGGGAGAGGTTGTGAGTGACCTATGTTTTAACCAATAGCAAATAAAATAACACTTGGCAATTCATAACTTTATGTGAAAAAAGCTTAGAAAAAAGAATTTTAAGTATTTTTGTTACATCATTCTACAAATGCATTTTTGAAGTATTTTTATAATTTCTACAAATAGCTTTGGCATGAGCGTCAGCTTACCTAAATCAAGACATGTTTAACAAAAACCCATCTTACCAGCTTTATGCAAAGTAAGTGTTTGAACAGTCCTGTTTAAGTAGCTGTACTCTTCAGCTTTCAGTGAGTTGTTTCATTTTGTGTTTCTCCACACTAAGCACTAAGCCTCGTGTTTGAAAAGAGCGACTGGGGCGGTGGGGGGAAGAAGATGAGAGCAAGCTCATCCTTCATCTTTCACATGGGAAGAGAACTAACCTTTGTTGAGTGCGACTGCGTGCTGGGCTTTTCGTGTATGTTATCTCATGGAAACTCATTGTCTCGTGTGACAGATCCTCTCCAGAAAGCTACTTTAATTTACCCCATGTCACAGCAAGGAAGAGTCCAAGATGGTGTCCAAGTCCCAGCATCACTCCTCTTCCTCGCCCTCTGCACTCCCGGGCCCACACTGTCCCTCCTTAGGGTTCTGCAATGCTGGGAACAGAGTGGGGTGAAGAGGGTGGTCATCCTCAGGCCATTTTAAGCAATAACTATATCAGCAGTTTAAAGAACATTTTCAGCAGGGAAGTGACCTGGAGTGAAAGTATGAGTGGCAAACTTGCCCCCTTGGCACTAGATTGCAGATGAAGACATGAAATCCTTCAAGATAGGCCAGAGACCAAGCCTGCACCTCTCTACCCACCACCCTCCTGTGGAAGCGGGGCACAGAGGAGTGTCCTTAAGGCATTTGAGCTGCTGCTGTAAAGGAACAATCACCAGACATTTGTGACCCTTTCAGCTGCTCTGTGGTCCTGAGAGGCAGGCAGGGCAAGTGTTATCCCTCCTTTATAAGTGAGGACATAGTCTGAAGCAGTACAAGTGATCTAACTACACCCTCAGTGCCACACCAGTCTTGCCGCCTCCTAGGACTAGGAGGAGTCACCTGTATTGACACCACCCCCAATTATAAAAATGTTCAGTTTGTGGAAAGTTCGGAAACTGGAGAACAAAATAATAAAATTAATAACTTACCCAAAATACCACCATCCTGAGATAATCACTGTTAATGTGTTAGTGTATTTCCTTCCTGTATTTTTTCTATGCATATATAATTTATTTTACTACAAGATGGGATCATGCTGTATTTACAGATTTGTATCCTGCTTTCTTCTTTAACATTGTGAGCATTTTCCCATGTCAATAAATATTCTTCAAAAATTAATGGCTCTTATATTCCATTCTATGAATTGTGGCAAACGCTGCTAATTGCCTACCCAATATTCTTCCTAACAGAAATAGTCACTACCTGTACTCTACCTAACAAAAAGGTGCTTGCTGCCTTTCTGGAAGGGAGCCTTGTCAGCACTGAAGAGCTACAGGAACCAGGAATGGCACCAGGAGCAGACTTGCAGGGCCTCCAGCACTGGTGTTCAGAAGCTTCAGCTGCACAAACCATAACAGCTAGATTAATTGCCCAGATAACTGTAGTTTAATCAAGGAGCCATTTAAAGGTAGCGAGAAGCCAGATGGCTTAGAAAAGTTTGCACGTAAAAAAATAAGCTGTCAACCATGCTTCGTGTATAGTCCAATTATTGGCATTAATTTTTGTGGAGATATTCACTGTGGTTTCAGAGGTGGAGGGGGCTGTAAAAGGACAGGGAGTGATGTGTTATTTTTCCAGGAAGAGCAAGGCTACACCTGTCAGAACTATTGGCTGTGTAATGAGTGCAAGGTGAACAAATGAGCAGGGCTGGCCAGTCACGGTGGCTCACACCTGTAATCCCAGTGCTTTGTGATGCTGAGGAGGGCAACTCTGGAGCCCAGGCATTCAAGATCAGCCTAATAAGGCAAGACCCCATCTCTTTAAAAAAAAACAGGTGTGGTGGCATGGACCTATAGTGTCAGCTACTTGGGAGGCTGAGACTGGGGGGTCACTTGAGCCCTGGAATTTGAAGCTGCTGTGAGCTACGATCATGTCACTGCACTCCAGCCTGGGTGACAGAGCAGGAGCTTGTCCCTAAGACTAAAATTAATAGTGCTGTAGGAACACGTGTGAGGAAGGGGAGCTCTGTAATAACTGTAAGAAGGAAAGGAAACCGAGGTTTCCAGAGAGTACTAAAGAGATGTGACTTGATGTCCTGCTGAGTCCCTGCACCAGGTCTTCAAGGAACATCAGGGCAGCCTTCATTACATCTTACAGAGGAGGGCTGGGAGGAAATAAAGTCTCCAGACACTGAGTCACATCATGGACAAGGAACACACTGTCCCATGCATCTAGAACTGTTAATCACACAGCATCCTCATGAGTACCAAGCAGTCACTCCAATCACTTAGGTCTGAGTCCTGTGATTCGGATGAATCCTGGTTGAGAAAGGCTGTGCTAGAGAAAAGATCAAAATTGGGCGGCGCCTGTGGCTCAACGTGTAGGGCGCCGGTCCCATATGCCGGAGGTGGCGGGTTCAAGCCCAGCCCTGGCCAAAAAAAAAAAAAAAAAAAGAAAAGATCAAAATTATTCTCAAGTCTTCTGAAGCTAGGTTTGTGTTTTAATGCAACACGGAGGAGCCTACGCCATAGCCTCCAGCCCAACCCAGGTGTCATAGGCCATTATGTTTTCAACACTAAACTCGACAGTCTGCCCATATGTACTGACCAACCACGGGGGTAAGAAGTTGACATACACAGTCTGACTTAATCTTCACCATCATCCTGTAAGTAGGCACTGTGATCGTCATTCTCTCATCTGACAAGTAGAAGCTAAGACACAAAGATGTTAAGTTGCTTCTTATGTGCCATCCATAGCTAAATTTGAACTCAATCCTGTCTGATGCTAGAATCTATGTATTAAATAAATATAGGGTGCCACTAAAGTCTTCATAAAAGGAAAAATGGCAAACGGCTAAATGTTCCTTTATTACAAAATATCCATAATAAAATTTTACAAAGAGGGGACCAACATACAGAGAATATTTGTTTGTAATGGGGAAAGACCTTGTCACTGATGAGGAAATTCAGGCTCAGAGAGATAAAGTAACCTGTCTGAAGTAACAGCTGGAATTGATGAGCAGGGATGACACGCCCCTCTGCAGGACCCCTACATGATGCCTTAAGCCACAATGTCACATCTCACAAGTAGATTTGCCAATTCTTAAATAATTTGTACTTAACAATTACTTTCTTCAATTTTTCAGGTGAGTGGTGAAGGAGCTCAGGAAATGTCATCCCAAAATATAACACCTTGGTATGAAGAATATTTTGAACTACAGGTCCTTCAAGATCAAAAAAGCATAGAAGGGGCCTTTCCTTCTATCAGTATAAACCAACCTGACTGATCAAAAGATTAGAGGGGACCAGAGCAAGAACTCATCTCTAAAAATACTTGGGCATTGTGACGGGCAACTGCAGTCCCAGCTTGGGAGGCTGAGGCAAGAGAATTGCTTGAGCCCAAGAATTTGAGGTTGCTGTGAGCTGTGACACCACAATATTCCACCAAGGGCAACAAAGTGAGACGCTTGAATGACAACAAAAAATATTAAAGGGGACAATTGACTTTCTCTCCCTTTCTCTAGAACTGTTAATCACACAGCATCCTCATGAGTACCAAGCAGTCATCTGGATGAGTTATCTCAATATATTACCGGAAGGAGGATCAAGATGTAGCCAGACTCGGTCCAAATCATTTAAATATAATACCTGTCTCTCAGATTAATATAATTTGCTCAGATTAATTTAATTTGCTAAGAGGCTCATTTACAAGTCAATTCATTTCCCCCATCCATTTATCCTCCCTAACACTATTCTGTTCCCCCTAAGCAGAATTACTTATACTCCTCTTCCCCTTCCCCTCTAAAAGGCGTGTTCTCAGGAATAAATAAAACGTACCCTGTTTCCCCGAAAATAAGACATCCTCCGAAAATAAGACCTATTTACAGGAAAGATAAGACGTCCCCTGAAAATAAGACCTAGCGCATCTTTGGGAGCACACCTTAAAATAAGACACTGTCTTATTTTGGGGGAAACAGGGTAGTAAGTAGTTTATGACAGATGACTCACTTAAGAGCTTTGTGCTATTAACCTCACAACAACCTTGTGACGTCCCACTGTTTCTACTCCTGATTTACTGTTGGCAACTGGAGTCTGAGAAGCTTAGGCCACATGACTAGTTAGCAGTAGGTCTGGGCTCAGAAGCAGGCAGACTCTACCCATCAAAAGGGGCTGACCAGATGCAGGGTCTCTTCCTCCTGCATCTCCGAGACTTTCTGAGTATCCCTCAATCCCATTTCATCTCTAGTTTCAAATATGAATGTCTTAGAAAACTGTCTAGCCAAGTACATGGGAAAGCCACAACCTGAACTTGGCTTTTTGAGTTCCACATCCTAGGTTCTTTGTACCATGTAGACAGTTGGTTCTCAGGAGTGGCTAATCCAGCCTTCATTTCAGTCACATCAGAAGTTTGGTCCTATTTCCTATGACCCAAAACTTCTTCTCAAGTCCTACTTTCCTCCCCGTAAGCAGAGCCTGGTTCAGACTCTGAAGCACGGGAGCCTGGGGCAATAGGCTGCACAGGGGTGGGTGGCAAAGGGGCCCCTTCTGACCTCCTACTCTGAACATGGTGTGTTTCTTTATGCTACCCCTAATCTCTCACCATCATCTTAACAACCATGATATCAGTGTCTTACCTGTAAAATCTCTCACAGAGTATTTCATTTGGAAGAGAACCACTGCTCTGCTCTACCCACCCTCCACTCACACACCTCTTATCCTCTGCCCCCAATCAGACCTGGCCGTCCCAGATACCCCCAGGCAGCTGGCAGGCAGCCCTTCACCTTCAAAGTCTGCACCAAACATACTGTTTCCTCTCCACTAGGATTTAGAAAATCACCCCCTCCTGAAAGGCCAGGCCACAAACCTAGACTTACTGCTTTCTGAAACAGAAGTAAAAACTAGAGACTACCACTCTGGGAGGGCCACCATTCTTGGCCTGGTAAACTTACACACCCTTTGTAAGGAGAAGAGGGGATTAGAGATGGAATCCGTGGGTTGGCAGGAGATACCCCTCCCTGCTTTTCTTGGTGTCAATTAGCATAATGTAAATGGCAAGGGAAAAAAAACCCTGATATCTATGTGACTGTGTCCATCCTTTGGGGCTGATTATGGCCAAGTGACCCATATTTAAAAAGCATTTACAATAAAATGATGCACTTTCTTTTTGCGCCATCAGCTTCCCTGATGAAAAGCAGAAATGTTTTTAAATTGGCCCTTTTTGTCAGCGGTAATGATGGCGCTATATTTCAGCACATCACCCTTGTGGGCATAGAAAGGGAAGGTAATAAAGGGCACAGCTGTAGACACTTTATGGCCTGTGGGGGCAGCGGAAGGGGGAAAGGGGAATGAAGGCAAGAAACAGATTGACTGTGTGTCAACAAGTGCAGCTGGGAAAAGAGAAAGCTCTTAAAGACCTCTGCAACTTAAAGTCCAAGATAAATGATGTTCCTATTTGGAAAGAAAAAGAAAAAATGAAGGTGAAATTCAATAAAGGACAGCTGAAAAGAGAAGGGTTCCAAAGGCTTTTCTCTGCAGCTAGGCAGCTCCCAAGAGAAATGAGCAAAAGTGGCCACAGGCAAGGGGGGTGTGCAGTCAACAAAGGCCCATCCTGGCCAAGGCATTACCACACCAGGCTTGGCGGCGCTGGGCTCAGGGGAGCCCCGCCAAGTTGGGGGTGGGAATGGCCTGTCTGGGAGAAATGGCCCAGTGATCCCTGCCACACTTCTACTTCAGGGCCTGCTTGGGCCTTGCATTTAGGGAAGAAAAAGGCAAAAAAAAGTACATGAGCCCTTGGGGGAAGAGGCTGAGTCAGATTATGACAAAGAAAGCATTGCTCTGGAGGTCAGGGGACCCACATCAGGTCCCAGCTCTGGCACTGACCGCTTTGGGAGGCAAGCACGTCTACAAGCAGTGTCAGTCCTGGAATCTGGGCAGGCCTCCAGGGTCTATAAACACTTCCCCTTCCGGTGCCTCATTTGAATCTCACCAACCCTGAGAGGCAAGTTGGGGTCCTTGGTCCCCAGTTTACACATAAGAAAGCTAAGTGTCAAAGAGGCGAAGTGCTTGCTGAGGGCCAGGCAGATAACAAGCAGAGGAGGCAGGATTCATCTCCAGGAGTGTCTGCCTCTACCCCATCAGCCTTCAGGAGGTGACGTGCCTCAAAAAACGGGGAGAGAAGCCTGCCTTCATGAGAACCCCTCAGGGGAAGCCTCCAGGAAGAAGTAGCCGAGTTTTCTTGGCACAGAACATGCCACAGATGTTGGCAAATTGTAACTGTTAAGTTAGGAAGCAAGGAATAGAAACCACCACTCAGCCTGGCTTAAATAAGAAGAGAATTTGTCCCCCAAACTAGAAGGCCAAGGCACTTGATTCAGCAGCTCCACCATGTTACAGAGGCCGTTGCTCTGTCATTTCCAGGGTGAGCTTCACCCCAAAGCTCACAGCCAGGTGGCAGAGGTTCCAGGAAATATCTAGACATCACACTATCCAAGAAGATAATCTTTCCCTGCAACTCCCTCTTGAGAGTAAGGACATGGGGCAGCATCTGTGGCTCAAAGGAGTAGGGCGCCGGCCCCATATACCAAAGGTGGTGGGTTTAAACCCGGCCCCAGCCAAAAACTGCAAAAAAGAAAAGAGTAAGGAAATGTCCCAAGTACTCCCAACAGACCTCTTTGAAGACAGAATTGGGTTACCTGCCCATTCCTGAACCAATTATCCAGGGAAAGCCTGTTCATAGAAGCAGGCTTGGTCAACTTCCCTGAAGCCCATGACACAGAGTGGAGACCTGAGAAAGTAAGATCCTGTGGGAGCCAGCCGGTGCTGTGGCTCACGCCTGTAATCCTAGCATTCTGGGAGGCTGAGGCAGGTGGATGGCTTGAGTTCAGGAGTTCAAGAACAGCCTGAGCAAAAATCGAGGTCCCCGCCCGATCTTTACTAAAAATAGAAAAACTGAGGCAAGAGGATTGCTTGAGCCCCAGAGTTGGAGGTTGCTGTGAGCCATAATACCACTGCACTCTACCCAGGGCGACAGCTTGAGACTCTGTCTCAAAAAAAAAAAAAAAAGATCCTGTTGGAAAGAAAATTGTGGAAACAAATTTTGAGTAGCAAACCAATAGTCACCAGATACATGGTCTCTGGCTAGGTTCCTACTGAAATGGCTAAAATAAAAAAGATGAAATGTGCCCCAAACCAAGATAAATTGGCAAGAAAGTGAAGCAACCAGATCTCTCATGCAAGGCTCACGGGAGTGTGAACTGGTACAACCACTTTAGTATTTACTAAAAGCTGAAGTTTAGTAAATACTGGTCCTCTACAACCCAGCAATCCTCCTCCCAGGACTACACTCAAAGAAATCCATCCGTATGTTCACCATAAGACACGTACTAGAATGCTCGTGTATTTTGTAAGAGCTTAAAAATGGAAAACCACTGAAATGCCCATCAGTAGATTAGGTAAATAAATTGTAGTATATTCACCCAGCAATGAGAATGAACAATCCATACCACATGTGACAACATGTGTGAATTTCACAAGCATAATGCTGAACAATAGAAGCTGGACACAAAAGAAAACATACTGAGCCTGGGCACAGTGGCTCACACCTATAATCCAGCACGGAGGCTGAGGTGGGAGGATCACTTGAGCTCAGAAGTTCAAGAACTTGAGCTCCTGGGCAATGCCCCAAGATCCAATCTCTAAAAAAAAAATTTGCTTTTTTTTTTTTTGAGACAGAATCTCACTCTGTAGAGTGCCTTGGCATCATCATAGCTCACAGCAACCTCAATCTTCAGAGTTCAAGTGATCCTCCTGCCTCACCTTCCCGAGTAGCTGGGAATACAGGTGTGCACCATTATGCTTGGCTAGTTTTCCTAATTTTAATAGGGATGATGGGCTCTTGCTCTTGCTCAGGCTGGTCTCGAACTTCTGAGCTCAAGCAATTCACCTGCCTTGGCCTCCCCATTTTCCAGTGACTTCAATTAATTGGCTCAAAGTCATTCAATCATCTAAGTGTCTGAAACTAGATTGGATTCCCAGGTTGTCTGGCTCTAAATATTTTTTTTTTATTATTACTTAAAATATTTTAATTTTGAAAAAAGTTTAAATTATATTAAAATTTAAATAATTTCATTGTACAGTATTTGCTAATACATTTCTTTCTTTTTTTTTTTTTTTGTAGAGACAGAGTCTCACTTTTATGGCCCTCGGTAGAGTGCCATGGCATCACACAGCTCACAGCAACCTCCAACTCCTGGGCTTAAGCGATTCTCTTGCCTCAGCCTCCCAAGTAGCTGGGACTACAGGCGCCCGCCACAACGCCCAGCTATTTTTTGGTTGCAGTTCAGCCGGGGCCGGGTTTGAACCCGCCACCCTCGGTATATGGGGCCGGCGCCCTACTGACTGAGCCACAGGTGCCACCCGCTAATACATTTCAACAAACTGAAAAGTAAAACAAACCACTTTTGTTTACTTTCTAAGCTTAACAACATACAGACTCCTTTAACCCCACAATAGTGGGATATAAAACCAACAGCGATGTCAGGAAGTTAAATATTTAATACATTGTAAGATGTTTGACCAAAAAGATTTTAAAGAGCAAACTAAATTTCAACTGGTAACACCCTACAACCACCAGTATGTTTAAAGTAGACAGGAATTTGAAACAAAACAAATTCAATCTGATCAAGTCTACAATAAAGTCTTCATTTTATTCACTTGTGAATAAAATAGCAGTCATTATTTCGTCCACTATGCCAGTATCAACTTCAGAAGAAGTAATCTGCTTAGTGTGTATGAAAGAAGAGTTATCTTCTGAAAAGATGTGAGCTTTCCACAATTTAGTTCTTTTTCTTTTGTGTCATCATTTCAGGTCCTGTCCCAACAGTCTAGTTCTCCACATACTTGGCGTCCACCATGCTGTCATCATATAGCCATTTATAAGCATGATCTTTGGAACACTCTATAGCTTCAAAAATGCGTTTAAAGTCTTCAGGATATATGTTAGTTACTTTCACTTTTTCATCTCTACATATTTTTTTCAATATATGCCTTGCATCAACTGGAGTCAAAGAATGTAAGTGGTCTATTAGCCTGGCACTGCGCTTCCCAAAACAGTGCTTTAACATGTGAAAAAATACGTCATAGTTAACTGGCGTTAAGTTTTCTGTAAATAAATTCTTACGAGGAGTCATTTGAATAAAATACAGGTTTTGTTGATCTAATGATTCCTTACGCTTTGGCTTTCGCAGTTCCCCATTTCGATTATATATATCGAATGATGACCAAGGCTCCGTGTGCAGAAGCTTAATCTCACAAGCTACTTGCCAGAGCACACTCCATGCTTGATACAAGTTTGAGTTGCTGGGAGTAGCCACTAGTCTCTGCTGACCAAGGACGTGCCTTTATTCCCAAATTCTGAAAAAGCATATGTGAAAGCAGAATGGGTGGTTTGACTTGTGTACTGTTTCTAGGATCCATTTTAAAGAAGTCACAGTGGATGACGTCTAGCTGTCCATCTAGGTTGTTTCCTAAAGTCTCCAAATGTGGAATAAATGTTTTGTCGCTTTCAAGGGCAACCACTGTGGCACCAGTTTCAAGCAATGCCTGAGTCAGGATTCCAGGACCTGGATTGCACTCCAATAATAGTTGTTGAGCTCTTCGTTTCCCCTGCAGAATATGGGCCACAGTCTCGGCCAATTTCTGATTGCTCACATAGCGCTTGGGTTCTCCTCGGTACTTGTACACCACAGAGGGCGATTCATTGAAATCCGGATAGGGCAACTCCTGTGGGCAGGACTCAGACAAACCTCGACGGTTCCCCAACCGCAAGTCCTTTAGCGTCGCTGTTCCGGACCCCAAAAGGCAAAAGCGACCAGCGCCCCCCAAGGCTGACAGCATCAGCCGAGGAGGAAGCCCCACCACTGGAACCCACATGTCCTCGCCTCTACGGTCGGCCCCAAGGGTCACCCAGGTTCATTACTTCGGTCAACTCCAAGCAGGGTGTCCCACGTGCAGCATTTTCCTGAGGTTGCACCAGGCCTGGCTCTAAATATTTTTATTCCCCTACCATCTTACTACCCAAGCTTCTACTCACTTGGAGAAAAATTAATAACATTGTTACATTTGCATATTATAGCCCATCTTTCACTGACTCTTGCTCCCATTTGCCAGGGCAGGACCCCAGTTCCAACAGTCCACCAAAGTGTTCCTGGCAGTCCCCAGAAAATATGCTACATGTACTCACAAAATTAAATATAATGATCTGTAAAGCTTAAGTTATTTTAGTTTGCAAACAACAGACTTACACTCAAGTTACTTTATGTAGTGGAGTTTTCGAGTAAGGAGACTGGGGTCCTAAACTGTGTGTCCAGGGTTCATGGAATCTGAAAGCTTGTCAAGAATGCTCTGGAGGGCAGCACCTGGGGCTCTGTGGGTAGGGCGCTGGCGGGTTCAAACTGGTCCCGGCCAAACTGCAACAATAAAAAAAAAAAAATAGCTGGGTGTTGTGGTGGGCGCCTATAGTCCCAGCTACTCGGGAGGCTGAGGCAAGAGAATCATCTAAGCCCAGGAGTTGGAAGTTGCTGTGGACTGTGTGATGCCACGGCACTCTACTGAGGGCGATGAAAGTGAGACTCTGTCTCTACCAAAAAATAAATAAATAATAATAATAATAAAAGAATGCTCTGGAAAGAGTGGCTGCAATCCAAGAGGGAAGGGGGCCTGGGGCACTACTTAGGTTAGGCCTAGAAAGAGACCCAGCTATATTGGAGCAAAAGGAGGGAGGGAAGTTCTTGAGTTCCAGGACAAAGGAAAACTTGAGGGGTACCTATGGGGCTGAAGTGGACCATGTTTGCTTGGTTCAATTGGGAACAATGTTCCCAGAATCCTTTTCCCCGTGGAATTCAGCATGATTCGGCTAAGAGAGGATCTTGAGTGAAAGTTAGAAGGTGGAGGAGGTGGCCACTGTGTTCAGAGGGCAGATGAGACAACCGCTAGACGCAGAAGTGCCACCGGGCTCCAACCCACATCACTCTCCGCTCCCAGGTCTAGCTCTTCCCCCTTAGGCCTAGCCCTAGACATGGAGCTCCTGACCCAGAAAGGCTGTGTCTATTCCAAGGCCCCCTGTGCTCCCACTCCTCGGCCCTTGCCACCTATGCCTGGAGCCCTTGCCCTAGTTAGCAACTCCTTCTCCAATCCTCCAACTTCTTCTTCTGGATCTTTCCTTCCTCAGCTCCTCTCCAAAGGTGTCCAGTCAGCCCTCCACATCCATGGATTCTGCATCCACAGATTCAACCAACTTCATGTTGAAAATGTTAAAAAAAAAAGCCGGGCGCGGTGGCTCACACCTGTAATCCCAGCACTGTGGGAGGCTGAGGAGGGAGAATCGCTTGAGCTCAGGAGTTCGAGACTCACCTGAGCGACAGTGAGACCCCGACTCATGAAAAAAAATGGAAAAACCCAGCCAGGCGCCGCAGCGAGCGCCTGTAATCCCAGTGGCTTCCTGAGGCTGAGGCAGCGGGGTGCCCGCAGCCAGAGTCTGAGGTTGTGGTGAGCTACCACGCCCACTGCACTCTGCTCAGGGGCATAGGGTGGGACCCTGTCTCAACAACAACAACAAAAAAACTGGCTCAGCGCCTATAGCTCAGTGGTTAGGGCAGTGGCCACATACACAGGGGCTGGCGGGTTGGAACCCAGCCTGGGCCTGCTAGAACAACAATGACAACTACTATTAAAAAAAAAGAAATAGCCTGGCATTGTGCTGGGTGCCTGTAGTCCCAGCTACTTGGGAGGCTGAGGCAAGAGAATCGCTTAAGCCTAAGAGTTTGAGGTTGTTATGATGCCATGGCACTCTACTGAGGGTGACATAGTAAGACTCTGTCTTAAAAAAAAAAAAAATTAATTAAAAAAATAAAAATAGCACCTGGGCTAAACATGTACAGCATTTTTAACTGTCATTATTCCCTAAACAGTACAGAATAACAACTGTTTACACAGCATTTATATTGTGTTAGGTATTGTAAGTCATCTAGAGACGATTTAAAGTACACAGGGGGACACGCAGATACTGCAGCATTTTATATAAGGGACTTGAGCATCCGTGGGTCTTAGTATCCACCAGAGCTTCTGGAACCTTCCATCACAGATACCAAGGGATGGCTGAAAAGAAGTCCTCTCTGCCATAAACACACATAGTGGCTCTGCTCCCTTACTGAGCCCTGACTGACACGCTAGCCGCAAGGAAGAGTTTTCCGTTTAAATTGAAAATATGAAGACAGGACATGTGCATAAGGAAAAAAGAAAGAGAGAAGAAAGATAATCGGAATCTTCAGGACATAAAAAGCAATGTGCAAAAGGAAATGTAATCAAAGGCCACAATTTGAATCTATGATGAAGAACAGTTACTGATTTTAAATTTTAGAATCAATAGACAAAGTACAGGAGGCTTAAGTATCATTACCAAACAGAATTACCAAAATGTCATCAGTCTTGATAATACAAAATTGAAAGTTTGAAAAGGAGAAGGAGAAAAGAGCTGAGGGGAAAACAAGGATTTTTTTTTTTTTTTTGTAGAGACAGAGTCTCACTGTACCGCCCTCGGGTAGAGTGCTGTGGTGTCACACAGCTCACAGCAACCTCTAACTCTTGGGCTTACGCGATTCTCTTGCCTCAGCCTCCCGAGCAGCTGGGACTACAGGCGCCCGCCACAACGCCCGGCTATTTTTTGGTTGCAGTTTGGCCGGGGCTGGGTTTGAACCCGCCACCCTCGGCATATGGGGCCAGCGCCCTACTCACTGAGCCACAGGCGCCGCCCGAAAACAAGGATGTTTAAAAACTCATTTTACGAAGTCGTGGGTCAAAAAATACTGCTAAAACTCTACAGTCCACAGTTCACTAGAAAGACAGACCCTTGCCTTGCTCCCTGTTGCCTTCCCAGGGTCTGGCAGGGGAAGGTGTCTAACAAGTCCTTGTTAAAGTGAAAGCAGGACACCGAGGCCCAAAAGCATCTTCGAGATCATCTTGGTCCCTGCCCTTCACTTTACAGATGAGGAAACTGAGGTGAAGAGGGGTAGAGAAACTTAAACATCACAGAGCTATTTCAAGGCCAAGCTAAAGTTTAAATCTAGATTCTCTCTGCTCTCAAATACAACGCCCTCCCCTTCCTCCAGGGCATCATCCTCAGCCAGCGCCTTCTTATGGAACCCGCTCATGAGGCAGCAGAGTCACACTGAGCTTTGTCTCAAGAGTGGGTCCAAGTGCTCATTGGGGAATCACGGAGGTGGGCACCGGAGGGCCCTGGAGGCAGAACTACACCAATGAGCTGCAACCTTGGGACATGGTAGGCAGACACACCTGCCAGTGACCAACTAACACAAGATAATCACAATTAGTAGTCTGCTGTTTCTTTCTTTTTTGTGTGTGTGTGTGTGTGTGTGTGTGTTTTTTTTTTTCGCCGGGGCTGGGTTCGAACCCGCCACCTCCGGCATATGGGACCGGCGCCCTACTCCTTGAGCCACAGGCGCCGCCCTCTGCTGTTTCTTTCTAGTCTGTTTTCTTCATATTTATTATTTTATAATTGTAATTCTATCATATAATTTTATAAATGTTTTTCACGATTTCATTATAACATGAACCTTTTCCCATATTATTATGTATTTGAAACATTTGGTTTTTAACAAGCTGCACAGTATTACACGCCTGCCCCAGCTATGCTGATGACAACTTAAACACTCCCCCCTTCTGCACGGCTGGGCAACTAGTTTGCTTACTATTTCAATTTTTTATTATTTGGGCCTTACTATAATGGCATCAATGGACAGCTTTGTAAATAAATCTTATATCTCTGATTACTTGCTTAGTGTAGATTCTTGAAGTGGGATTACCGGATAACAAGGAATAAACATGCTTCAATTACATCCGGCCAGACTGCTTTCTAGTAAGTGGGCCTTCGTTTTCTATTAAGGGAGTATTTAGTAAGTTAAACTTCAACGTGACTAGTTACATTTGGGGCTTTAAAAAATTATTTATTTATTTATTATTGTTATTTTTTTTTTCTTTTTTTTTTTTTTTGTAGAGACAGAGTCTCACTTTATGGCCCTTGGTAGAGTGCCATGGCATCACACAGCTCACAGCAACCTCCAACTCCTGGGCTTATATTTTATTATTTTTTTTGAGACAGAGTCTCACTCCATTGTGCTGGGTAGAGTGCTATGGTATCATAGCTCACAGCAACCTCAAAGTCTGGGACTCACGTGATCCTCTTGCCTCATCCTCCCAAGTAGCTGGCCACTTTTCTATTTTAGTAGAGATGGCGGTCTCTGTACAGTACAGGCGCCCACTATAGCTGGCTAGCTTTTCTATTGTAGTAGAGATGGGGTCTCGCTCTCTCAAGACCATGGCTGGTCTTGAACTCCTGAGCTCAGGTGATCTGCCTGCCTCTGCCTCCCAAGTGCTGGGATTACAGGTGTGAGCCACCACACCTGGCCTAAACATTTATTTTACCTAAGAATATTAGTCCTTATTTTCCATGGCCACTTTCCCATCCTGTGTCTCTATCTAGCACAATGGTTCTCAACCTGCGGGTCGCTACCCCTTTGGACCGTATTAAAGGTTCGCGGCATTAGGAAGGTTGAGAACCACTGATCTAGCACAACATTAAGTCATTCATTCATTCAAGAAAAAGCAAATAAAGGCTCTGCCACATACACAGTATATATACATACTAGTGCTTGATACATAAAAACATTTAGGGACATTATATTCTTTAATCTAATTAACAATTTTGCCTGTCTGTTCATTCATTCATTTATTTAATTTTACAGAGGCAGGGCCTTACTCTGTCACCAAGGCTGGAACTTCTGTGCTCAAGTGATCTTCCCACCTCAGTTTTCCAAGTAGCTGGGACTACAGGCGGGAGCCCTCACACCCAGCCCAATTAATGTTATGAGATATTATTATTGTTCTCATTTTACAGCTAAAGGACCAAGTAGTTAGAGAAGTAAATTATTCAACGTCATACCATGGAAATTGGTAGGACTGGAATTCAAGCCCAGGACCACTGGACTTTGAAGCCCGCTTGCTTTCCGGCACCATCTATTGAAAGAAAATATTACCATGAGAATGTGACCACTTCTCGCTCCCTACCATAGGAATGTGACCTTTTGTAACTGTTCCAGGAGATAGCCCCAGGAGCTTCAGCAAATGTTTACTATTAAGTAAATATTTGACTATTAGTCTTGTCTTAAGACAGTTGAATAGTGAACTAGAGTTCTCCTTATCTAATTAGAATTCCAGGTGTGTGTATTCTCTCTTACTGTGTTAGAGTCCCTGGCATGTCTGCTATTCCCGCCTACTTTGTAGTTGTTGCCTTTATAAGCTTTTAAAAAACTGCTGTGGGGGACTTGATTTCTCGGCTCCTAAAAGAGTTGTGAATCAAGTCCCTGTATATAGGAATAAAAATCCTCTTGCGTTTTTGCATCAAGAGACGACTCTTGCGGTTGATTGGGGTGGTCAGAGCTCCGGGCTGAGTGGGGGGTTCTGCCCCAAGTCTTTCACTATCACTGGCCACACATGTGGGCTATTGAACTGGGCATGTGGCACCAACTTCTCAGAGAGGTATTTGAGGCCCTTTATCAAGCCTCTTCCCCATCTTCTTTACCCTGATTGCTCATTATGCTTCTAAGAGCCCCATTCTCCTCCTCCCCTCCACCATGTATTGAGCAAATACATTCTGAGCACCTATTTTATGCTGGGGCTATGGAATACAGTCCCAAACAAAACAGACATGCATACTTCTCCAAGGGTCCTAGGGTCTGGTTGTTGGGAGCAGACAGACAATAGGAAAGTAAACAAAGAAACAATGAAGTTATCACAAAGGAGAAAAGTGCAAGAGAAGGACTAACTGGCGAGAGGGTAGGACTTGCCCTCAGGAGACCTGTGTTTGAGGGAAGATTTAAGTTGTGGGTTTCCGTTCCTTTGATCCAAGCCCAACACTTTCCTCAAGAAAACCAAGCACCTAAAAGAGGACCTGTAAGATCCCTTTCAATCCCAAGATTTTCAGATTCTAATGTCCCCAACTAATCCCCCACGATCACCCCATCTGTGAAATTTGTCAGTACCTGTGTTCCAGCTCTGTTTTTTTTTTTTGTTTTTTTTTTTGCAGTTTTTGGCCAGGGCTGGGTTTGAACCCGCCACCTCTGGCACATGGGGCCGGCGCCCCACTCCTTCGAGCCACAGGTGCTGCCCACCAGCTCTGTGTTTTAACTTTGCTCTCTGGTCCAGGCATCTGCAAATAACTTTTTTTTTTTTTTTTAGAGACAAGGTCTTGCTCTGTCACCCAGGCTAGAGTGCAATAGCACAATCATAGGCTCACTGTGGCCTTGAATTCCTGAGCTCAGGTGATCCTCCTGCCTCAGCTTCCTGAGTAGATGGGACTAGAGGCGCCTACCACCACACCTAGTCTGTTTTCCATGTTGTGTGGAGGCAGGATCTTACTACATTGTGCAGGCTGGTCTTGAACTCCTGGCCTCAAATCATGCTCCCACCTTGCCTAGGCCTCCCAAAGTGCTGATTACAGGTGTAACCCACTATGTATGGACTGCAAACATGTTTGACTGCTGTGCCATGTAGATGTTTTTTTCATTTATTAATCGACATACACAAACTATACTATAAATGCACAGTCTAAACCTGTGCTATCCAATATAGTAGTCACTAGCCAGATGTGGCGACTTAAATTTAAATTTTAAATTAAATAAAATTTAAAAATTCAGTTCCTCAGTTGCACTAGCTACATTTCTACCATCACACAAGTTCTGTTGTACAGTGCTGCTCTAAACTTCATACCAAAATAGAAATGCTTAAGGGATGAGCTAAAAACTTAACACTACAAATTCTAATACTTCCCACCCATCCTTTAGCATGTCCCTGGGGGGCACATGCCCACCCTCTTCTTTAGAGATCATCACTTCAGATGATTAATGCACAGATTACATTAAAAACACACACACACAAACTCCCTTCCAAACAAGCATGCCTGAATTTATAAGTAAATGTTGTTTATAATTTAAAATTAATAAGTAAATGTTGTTCCCATCCTTATTCCTTGATCCCATCCTCACCCCTTGTACCTAATATCCCAGCCACGCTTTCCTAATTGTCATTCCTAGAACACCTGATTTGCCCCCCCCTTTCTTTTTAGAGACAGGGTCTCACTCTGTCACTCAGGCTAGAGTGCAGCGCCACAATCATAGCTCACTGTAACCTCGAACTCCTGGCCAAGGGAACCTCCTGCCTGAACCCCAGAGTGCTTGGGTTATAGGCTGAGTTGCTACCCAGCCTGATGTGCCTTTCTCACCTGCCCAAGCTACTCTGGAATGATGAATCCCGTCTTTTCATGGTCAACTCTGCTTTCAAAATCCAGCTCAAAGACATCTCTTCTGTGTAGCTAAGAGCTTCTAGAAAAAAAAAAAAATCCGTGATTTTCTCTTTCAACCGTCCTTATTCTCAACATTTTAAAAATAAACTGCCCACAGTGACCCAGAGGATTAAAATGAATGAATACACATAAGGAGCTTACACCACTGTAGAGCACACTAGTGCAGTAAAAGCACTTCCTAGAGCAGGGTGTGGTAGCTCACACCTGTAATCCCAGCACTCTGGGAGGCCGAGGTGGGAGGATTGCTTGAGCTCAACCTGAGCAAGAGCTAGACCCCGTCTGTAACAGTAGTCAGGCATTGCAGTGGGCACCTGTAGTCCCAGCTACTCAGGAGGCTAAGGCAAGAGGATCGCTTGAGCCCAAGTCTGAGGATGCTGCAAGCTGTGACACCACAGCACTCTACCAAGAGCCACATAGTGAGACTCGGTCTCAAAAAAAGAAAGCACCTAAGTGTTAGCTGTAGTGCCAATGATGATGGTGACAAAGACCCTGGGGCTGGGTATCACAGAGATAACTAAACACAACACATTATTCTAGAAGCCTTGAGCTGCTAAGAAGCCACCGTACTGTGCAACGTGTACTCTGTAGTGAAACGGGGCACTATGGGATCACACAGACAGGATTCTAATGCTGGACAAGGTCTGGACAGTTTCTCCAAGGAGGGGAAATAGAATGGACCAGTAGAAACAAATTATTAATGCATGTCCCGAGCAGCTGCGAAGGTCCAGTCTTTCTGGGCTACTCTTGGGAAGAGCAAGGCTTGAGAGCCAACCCATTCTTTTGACCTTCGAGTCCGTGCCCAGCCTGACCACCCATCTTGGTCAGAACACCCTCCTTGTAAGTGACAGTTCCTGGGATCTGGGGCCCGATCTGACTCAGAAGCTTCCGAAGGGAAGTCTACCTCCGACCCCAGGAGACTCACATAGTTCCCTGTATTTTCTTTTCATAACACTCCCACAACTTGTAATTACATGATTATGTATTTGGGAGTATGTATTTCTTTTCTGTCCCCCTTACTGGGCTGTCAGCGTTTGGTTCACGGCTGGATTCCCAGGGCTGTGGGCCCAGGGACGGTTTGGGCTAAGCTCTGTTCACTGTCCTAGGGCCGGTAGGCCCCGCCCCTCCGCAGGCCCCGCCTACCAGGCCCCGCCCCTCCGCGCCTTGGCTCCGCTCCGCCCCTCCCCGGCTCGCCTAGGGGTGACCATGCTGGTGGCGGTGGCCGAAGCCCCCGGCACTGCCAGCCTAGTTCCCGACCTTCCTACCGCCGGAGCCCGGGCCCTGCAGTCTAGGAAGAGCCGGAGCTCCGGGACCTCTGGCCCGGGTCTGCTCCCGGAGTCCTGACCTTCCAGCGGCGGGGGAAATCTGGTCCTCGCCAAGCCGAGGCGAGGTGACAGCCGCCGGAGCGGGACCGACGCAACACAGCCCAGCAGATGGCGGGGCTGGAAGCAGGGTGGCTGTTGAGGGAGGGAAGGGAGGACCAACAACCAGCTTTCTCAATCGCTCGGATGTCTCCAAATTTCGAGTAGGCCCGGGGCCCCGGAGGGGGCGGGGTCCGCAAGCGAGAGCCCGGAGGGAGTAGGGGGCGGGGCCTGGTGGCGAGGGCTGCGGGCGGGCAGGGCCTCCGGGCGGCGCCGCCGGGGTCTCCTTCCTGCGCTCTGCCCCGGGCTTCACTCAGAGTCTGAGAAGCGGGGAGGTGGAGGGTAGCCCCTTCCAGTCAGTCCATCCTCCACCATGTTGACACTGAGCTTTCAGAAAATGTGCATTCTAAGCGTCGTAGTGGTTCTTTCCTGCCTTCAGAATAAAATCCAGATCTTAAACACAAGAGTCTAAGCATCTTTATTAAGTTGTATTTTAAAAACAACTCTTATTTCCTTGTAGCATTGCATTTTATAAAAAACACGTTTAAGTTACTTTAAAACGCAACACGTACTGCATAGACCTAAGTACACACATAGAGTGTTTAAAATATGAAATCTGTATAAATCCTGTGGACTGTACTGGTGTTAATTTCCTGATTGTGATGTTGTAATTGTGCAAGCTGCTTTATTTCTTGCAACTGCATATGAATCTACAATTACATCGAGATAGTTTTGAAAAGCAACTCAGGTTAGATACTATATTGGTTTGTTTTGCACAGCTATAAAGAAATCCCTGAGGCTGGTTAATTTATAAAGAAAGGTTTATTAGGCTCACAGTTCTGAAGACTGTGCAAGAAACGTGGCACCAGTCTCTGCATCAGGTGGGGGTTTCAGGGAGCTTCCAATCCAGGCAGAAGGTGAAGGGCGAGCAGGTGTGTCACAGGCAGGAGAGGGAGCAAAGAGGAGGAGGAGGTGGTGCAACCGGCTCTCCCATGAACTAGTAAAAGTGAGAACTTACTCAACACGGGGTGTGGGGAATGGAAAAGGCAACAAAGGATGCGTTCCCATGACCCCAGCATCTTCCAGCAGGCTCTAGTACTTCCCACTCCCTGGTTAAACACTGGGGACCAAACTTCAACATGACATTTGGAGGATATAAAAGAAAACAATTGCTAAAAGCTATTTTTTAAGCATATATATTTTTTGAGACAGTGTCTCACTTTGTTGCCCTTGGTAGAGTGCTGTGGCGTCATAGCTCACAGCAACTTCAAATTCTCAGGCTCAAGCCATTCCCTTGCCTCAGCCTCTGGAGTAGCTGGGACTACAGGTGAGCAACAACAGCCAGCTATTTTTAGAGACGGAGTCTCAGTCTTGCCCAGGTGGTCTGCTGGCCTCGGCCTCCCAGAGTGCTAGGATTACAGGCATGAGCCACTGCGCCCAGCTAAGCATACTTTTTACATATGCCTTGTGACCCCTGAAAGGTGCTTGAAGGCAAAAATCATGTCTGATTTATTTTTGTAACAATATTAGCTAGTAATTATAAAAGGACTTGGTAAATGGTGCAAATGGATTTCAGTAACTTCCTAGGCCACAGTTCTGCACCTAACTCAATAAATAACACTTGCCAGTGTTAGGTTATGGGGAAGCCAGGGTCCTTCCTTCAGGGAGCTGGCAGGAGGATACGGTGGAGTAAATCCACAGACAAAGTAGGGTGTGAGCAGTGCAGTGAAAGAAGGAAACAACGGATTCGCTGAGAGGATGGATGCAGGGAGGACTTCCCTGGGAGAGGTGACAGAGACCCTCTTGTCTTGAACCCAGTGAAAATTAGGCTTGTGGGACCCTTTGAGGCCCTGGGAGAGACCCTTGCAAAGGGTTCACATGGTCATATACTTTGGTAAAATTTGAAAAGTTAAGATACTTTGGGTGGCGCCTGTGGCTCAGTGAGTAGGGCGCCGGCCCCATATGCCGAGGGTGGTGGGTTCAAACCCAGCCCCAGCCAAACTGCAACCAAAAAAAAAAAAAAGTTAAGATACTTTAATGACCCATATTTGATCACTGTTTCTTTTCAATCCGTCTTTCCTTTCTCAAATTTACCTTCCATTGGGTGACACTGCCCTGACCTAGGGGATTTTGAGGTCTCACTAAGGGAAGGTTAAGTTGAGAATACTCCATTTTAACCACAATTTGGAAAGAAACTTTGGGGATTATAGGCGAAAGGCCTATATACCTCTGGCCAAAAAAGCTGTTTGACCCCATGATCACATTAATGTACATAGCTATGATTTAATAATAAAAAAAAACAGCTATTTGAGAGGGAGCAGTGAAAAGACTTTGTGCAGGCATACTTGTGAGAAACCGAGGCAGAATCCCATATGGCCGGGTTGGTTGCAGGCATAAAAACCCCCTGACCTAAGGTTGGCCTGGTTGGTTGTGGGCATAAAAACTCCCTGACTTAAGGCCCACATGGAAGCGGAGACTTGCAAACGAGTTTTTGTATGTCTTAGGAATTTCCTGACTATGCCTTGCTTAAAGATTAAAGTACTGCCTCCAGACGGTGAGGCCGGTAAGGCAGGTATTCAATCTACCTTTCTCCCCTAGAGCCTCAGGCTTTATCAGATAAGAGCAAAGAAGTAATGGCTAACAACATGTTCTCTATTAAGTCATGTAATTTTTAGGAGGATTAAGTTAGATAAAGTAGTTACTAGTTAATCCGGTTAAACCTTAGCCCGTAAGGATAGCTTTAGATCAGGCATCCTCAAACTGCGGCCCGCGGGCCACATGAAGCAGTGCGAACTGTATTTGTTTCCATTTTGTTTTTTACTTCAAAATAAGATATGTGCAGTGTACATAGGAATTTGTTCATAGTTTTTTTTTTAAACTATAGTCTGGCCCTCCAATGGTCTGAGGGACAGTGAATTGGCCCCTTGTTTAAAAAGTTCGAGGACGCCTGCTTTAGATAATGTTAGTAAAATGGTTATCAGTTAATCTGGTTTATCTGTAGGCCCATAAGTACCAGGCAGCAAGAGGCCTGGGGCCAAGATTTAAGTCATGTGTTTATTGATTAAGTTATGTGCCTATATAAGCTTTGGTGGAAGAAATAAAGATTGCTACATGCCATGAGAGAGTGGTGGTCCCCTTTGTTTTCCATACAATTTCAATTGTGGGTCTTATTCTCCATGACACTGCTTCTCTGTAAGACCATAACAGTAATAGGGGATTTTCAGTAAAACATGATAAATTTGCCATCTTTAGATGTGGATATACATGATCAATACCTTATTTATCTTTAATATATTTATGAAATTCTGTACAGAAAATTAAAAACCAGCATATGAAATGAAAAGATGATGATTAATAAAACCACAGGAAATTATTCTGACACTGAGAAACACAACAAAATAAATTTCAGAAAATACCAAACATATTTCACTGAGACTCAGAGACCCATTTTATTTAAGTATTTATTTATTGGAGGCAGAGTCACACTCTGTCCCCCTGGGCAGAGTGCCATGCATCATCCTGGCTCACAGCAACTCTTGGGCTCAAGAGATACTCTTGCCTCACCCTCCCAAGTAGCTGGGGCTATAGGTGCCCCCCACAAAGCCCCACTAGTTTTTTTTCTATTTTTCAGTAGAGATGGGGTCTCGCCTTTGCTCAAGTTGGTTTCAAACTTCTGAGCTCAAGTGATTCACCTGCTGCGACCTCCTAGAGTGTGAGGATTACAGGTGTGAGCCAACGTGCCATGCCAAGGGACACATTTTAAATAGCGATCAAAATTAGGATTTTGTATTGTTAGATAACCTAATTAATGATGAAGAGTGAATTACAGGCATGCATCAGAAACAAGTGTAATTTCTTACTGATTTGTCAAGAAATGCTAACAACTATGAAGATAACGCAAACACCTGCTATGTGCTACAGGGGCGCCATTGAGGCATGCTCGTTACAGATGTCGTCAATTCAGTGAATCAATTTTTTTTTTCTGAAATGGGGTCTTAGTACATTGCTAAAGGCTGGTCTCGTATTTCTGAGTTCAAGGGAGCCTCCCTCCTCAGCCTTCCAAGTAGCTGGATTTGAGCCGTGTGCCACCCTGCCAAGCACAATGAGTCTTTAATAACACTGTGCCAGAAAACTTTAAGTGCTATGAAAGTTTACAGTTTATTCAGGACAAGAACGTGATATTTTCTCAAATTTGACATCCTTAAAAAATTTATATTGCTGGGTAGTGCCTGTGGCTCAGTGGAGTAGGGCTCTGGCCCCATATGCTGGAGGTGGTGGGTTCAAACCCAGCCCCGGCCAAAAACTACAAAAAAAAAAAAAATTATATTGCTTGAATAAGACATTTGTTATCTGTTATGGTGTTGAAGTAAATAATTCTAAACTAGCCATATAAAAAACAAATTTTGATCAACCACACTACAAGAGAAGCTGATTACCTTTTTATTCCTTTTATAGAAAAATATAACAAAGTCATTATTAATATGAAGAGACGAGTCTCAGGCCATTTGGGCTACTATAACAAAATGCCTTAGACTGAGCAATTTATAAACAATAGAAATTTGTCACTCGCAGCTTTGGAGGCTGGGAAGTTCAAGATCAAGGTGGCAGCAGATTCAGTGTCTGGGGCGAGCTCACTTTTTGGTTTGTAGATGGCATCTTCTTGCTGCCTCCTCACACGGCGGGAGGGTCAGAGACGCTCACCCAAACATCTTTTATAAAATCACTAAGCCCATCATAAGGGTGGAGCCACGACTTAATCATTTCCCAAAGGCCCCACCTCTTAATACTATCTCTTTGGGAATTTGGTTCCAATGTAGAAATTTTGTGGGGACCCCATCATTTAGACCATAGCAGGATTAAAGATAATCCAGCTGAACACTGTAAGAAAATAATTATAATACAGGATGTCAAACAGTCATTAAAAAAATGGGGTATTCTGAACATTTCTGATGTTCATGGTACTGAACTTTAACAAAATTTTCAGGTAACATTATCATTTAATCCTCAAAACACTCTTAATGGATGAGATACCATTATTGTCCCTAATTCACAGAACATTGAGACTTGTCCCGTAGCACCGTCTCATCAACAGAGGGCCTGACATAGTCTCAGTGCGCTGTGTGCTCACCCCATGATGTTCTCTGTCGGGCTGCAAGCAATCCTTTATGTGTTCCTCTTCCTCTACCTGAGTCAGAAGCTCCCTTCAGTCACCCACCTTGCCGATGTCCACTGCATCCTAAAGCTCAGTTCAAGCATCAGCTCCTGGAGGAGCGCCTGCTCGTTTTTGTAGGACTCGTACACCCATGAGTGGACATGCTGAACCAGAGGGTGTGTTTATTTCCAACAGAGTAGATAGACATGGCACGTGGTTTTCCAATGCGGATGTATCAATCCAAAGGGACCTAGGCTAGGTCCCTTTCTTCCCACAGCGTCTCATGTTTATCTCCAGGCGAGCAGGGTCAGTCAGGACCGGTTGTGACAGCAGCCTCCCTAGTGCCTCTTTGTTACCTGACTGGAAGGCAATTGAACAAGAGTTGAAAAATAACCTCATTGTTGCACTGAGGTTGTGGAGGCTGTTTCTGCAGCATATCCTACCCTTTCCTAGCAGATGCATCCTCAAGATTTCTTCCATCAAAGAGAGAGAGTTGATCTTTCCCTGACAGAAAAGACATGCAACACGCAAAGCGCCGAAAGCTGTGTTTCTAGTCTGTCAGAGAAAGCAGATCTGGGAAATGGAGACCAACAAAGGGAGGCAGGAATGGACATAGTGTGATGACAATCAGAGATCCCGAATTTCAGAGTCCCAAGCTGCCTCCCAGAGAACACCATGAAATTTATCAAACCGTCTCATCGCTGAGATTCGTAAGAATCCTAAAAACACACAGGATCATCTGGAGTAAATCTCAAAGCATCAATCCTTTTGCTTTAACAAATGGGAGAACTGGGGCGGGATGACTCACCAAGTTACTTAAGGAACTTAGCAAAGAACCCTACAGACAGGTACCCATCTATCTTGACCTGAAGAGTCTACACCACAAGCCTAACTCCGAAGGACTCAAAATGTAACATGGACCAGTTATGACTTTGGCTTCTGAAATCCTACATTGGAATCTTCCATAAGTGAGGGTATCAGGATGGTGAGTTTCGTGTTTTCTTTTTTCAGTTGAAAAGGAAGTGAGGGAAAGTGAGATTGGAATGTGATCTGTGTGGTCAAGAACTAGTGAGGTGGGGGAGGATGGGCGGAGGGAGGGTAATTGGTGGGACCACACCTACGGTGCATCTTACAAGGGTGCATCTTACAAGGGTACATGTGAAACTTACTAAATGTAAAATATGTCTTAACACAATAACTAAAAAAAATGCCAGGAAGGCTATGTTAACCAGTGTGACGAAAATATGTCAAATGGTATATAAAACTAGTGTATGGTGCCCCATGATTGCATTAATGTACACAGCTGTGATTTAATTAAAAAAAAAAAAAGAACTAGTGAGGTGAAACAAAGAGGAAAAGGAACTGTACCCAAATAAGTCCCCTGGGGCTGGGGAGGGGCGGGACCATATGTAAATGAGCCTGGGTGCTGGGTGACAGGTGAGCACTTGGGAAGAGCCTGAGAGTTTGCGGGTGTGAGAGTTTGCCGGTGTGAGCACCCTGGGCTTCCGGACCCTTATGGAATCTTTAAAAATCTGGAGTGAACTGAGAAGAGGCCTGGAAATCTAGTGGGTAAAGCCCAGCTGAAAGGGGCCACAGGGGCGGTCAGTTTCTTCAAATCCCAGGCTTTGGGGACTCCTCACTCGTTCCTCACTCGTAGCTGCAGGACACCCTTTCCCTGGGGTGCAGTCAGGGTGTACCTACCTCCCTGAGAGCTGTCGCCATCCCACCCACCCTCAGAGCCTTCTGGGTAACCTGGCCCCAGCTGATACGAAGCTGAAGTACGGACACAAAATGGGACAGATGACAAAGACTGTGGCTCTGGGGTGCCACAGAGAGTCATCGCAGCCCCGGGACGTTCCATGTCAGCGTGCAAGGCCTGGCTGTCCTGCCTGTTTTTTGTTTTTTTTTTTTAACTTAAGCCAGTTGAGTGGCTACTAGCAATGGTTCTTAACCTTTTCTGGACCACAGATCATTCTAGGAATCTCCAGAGGACATGGGAACCAATCCCCAGAAACATGCATTTGTGCACACAATTGGACAAACAGCATTGGGAGGGTGCAAACCCTGAAATGGGTCTGTGGACCCCAGGTTGAGAACCTCTGGTCTGGAGGGCAAGGGAATCTATAAAGAAGGCTGGACAGAGGGTCCCAAGACCATGGCTGAGAGCTGGCATGACAGAGGGGTCAGGGAGATCCAGGTTCAAATTCTAGCCCTGCCCCATAATAGCTCTGTATGGGATTCTGGTGTGGCAGAAGAGGGGGAGTAACAGAGAGAGAGAGAGAGAGAGAGTTACAAAACACAAAGGTACGGTGTCATGAATGATCATCAAGTACGTCCCCGGGAGTCAAAAGATTAGAACATCCCCAACATTCCAGAAACCTCCCTCATACTCCTTTCCAACTGTAAACCACCCCCTACCCAAAGTATAATCACTGACTTACCCCAAAATCATAGCCACCCTTTTCTCTTTAGTTTTGCCGTCCCAGTGTGCACTCTGATTTGCATGCATGATTTACTTCTTATTGTGGAACTTTGCGTACATGGAAAGCCAGCGGTACGAATTCTTCTGGGTTTGGCTTCTTTCCCTTAACCCTGCATGTGGGAGACTCGTCCCACCTGTTGCACACATCTGCAGCAGGTTCATTTTCATCGCTGCGTAGTGTCCCAGTTTATGACTGCTAAACTTTATCCCTTCCCCAGGCGATGGGCACTTGAGTTGTTTGGGGCTGTTACAAATAATTCTTCTATGAACATTCTCGCGCCTGTCTCCTGACGCTCTCGGGCTCATTTTTGGAGCACTCATACACCCATGAGCGGTCATGCTGAACCAGAGGATATGTTTATTTCCAACAGAATAGATCGATAATGGCACATGGTTTTCCAAAGCAGATGTACCAATTATCCTCTGAAGAGCGTTCTGTGTAAGTTCTTGCTGTTTCCATCCTCTCTCCCTCCCTAATCTGTTTTCACAGAGCTTCAGTTCTGGTCATGGAGGTACCCAGACCCCATCTCAGGGGGAGCAGAAAGCAGAACCCTTGGTGGCAGTTGCTGGGCCAAATGGCTCCCATAGTGCGTGAGCTCTCAGCTTCCTGTCGGGCATTTGGCCCTTCCTAAGGAGTGAGAGGGAAAGGGAGCTTCCCAGAGAGTCCAGGCTGACCTGCTCATGGAAGGAGGCTGGGCAGAGGGCAGAATCGGCATCCCACCTCATTCCTTCTGAAAGCCTGTTGGCTTTCCTCTGAGAGATGGGTTCATTGTGGACTCTGAAAACTGAGCCAGGATTTAGACATTTGGATTCTTTTCTCTGCATAGCCATAAACTAGCCCTATTCTTGGCCCACTCCTTTACATCTCTGTGTACCTATTTCTTCCTCTGGGGGGGAAAGAAAAGAAAAAAACACTAATACCTGCCTATCTCCTAGATGGGAGCCCTTCCGGGCATCACAAAATGATACATAATAAAACTATCAGGAAAGAGTTTTAAAATGCAGGTTACAGGGCGGCGCCTGTGGCTCAGTCGGTAAGGCGCCGGCCCCATATACCGAGGGTAGCGGGTTCAAACCCAGCCCCGGCTGAACTGCAACCAAAAAATAGCCGGGCGTTGTGGCGGGCGCCTGTAGTCCCAGCTGCTCGGGAGGCTGAGGCAAGAGAATTGCTTAAGCCCAGGAGTTGGAGGTTGCTGTGAGCTGTGTGAGGCCACGGCACTCTACCGAGGACCATAAAGTGAGACTCTGTCTCTACAAAAAAAAAAAAAAAAATGCAGGTTACATTGTGGTTTGTGTTACTTCCTGATTTTGCTAATTAAAGGAATACACAAAACCACCTCTTCCTTTT
This sequence comes from Nycticebus coucang, assembly GCF_027406575.1. Taxonomy (NCBI): domain Eukaryota; kingdom Metazoa; phylum Chordata; class Mammalia; order Primates; family Lorisidae; genus Nycticebus; species Nycticebus coucang. The sequence goes on along the minus strand of NC_069782.1, from coordinate 16,004,787 downwards.
TCTCCTCCTATAGATCTATAAACATTATATGGTGGACGCCTGACTTCTTCATTCTCCCAAAAGCCTAGCCAGCAAGGCACCGCCATATCCTTCCCAAACATTGACCTTTTTTGATCAAGCAGGGAGAACAGGTTTTTACTTCTTGCAATCCCATGAACCCTGATTAAGACAAAAAGAAATCAACCCCTCTTTTGTTTCTCACTTTCTGAAACTTTCCTGGAGGCTTCAGTGATGAGACGCTCACATGGCTGGCCATGTTGAGGAGCACCCTTGTCCTGTCACTCCTGTCTTCCTTTAATAATGAGCTCTGCTGGCGCCTGTGGCTCAGTGAGTAGGGCGCCGGCCCCATATGCCGAGGGTGGCGGGTTCAAACCCAGCCCCGGCCAAACTGCAACAAAAAAATAGCCGGGTGCTGTGGCGGGCGCCTGTAGTCCCAGCTACTCGGGAGGCTGAGGCAAGAGAATCGCTTCAGCCCAGGAGCTGAAGGTTGCTGTGAGCCGTGTGACGCCACGGCACTCTACCAAGGGCCATAAAGTGAGACTCTGTCTCTACAAAAAAAAAAAAAAAAAAAAATAATGAGCTCTGCTGTATACACGTCACACTTTCTCTCAGCAGCCTCCTGGATTTATAGGAAGCACAGCCCAATGGGAGAAGCTTGGGTTTTACTATTAAAGAAAAGTTTGAATCCTGGATCCAAAAACTCAAGTAAATAGCTTTACTTCCCTGTCTTCCGCGTTTCCTCAACTGTAAAATGGGAATCATGTCTCCATCATCTGGTTATTTTAAGCATCTTAGAAGATGAAGTTTGTATAACAACTAGTATAGAGAAGGCATAAATAAAGGATATTGCTTTGATTTTTGACCTCAGATTTTCAGGGACAATCTTTGTTACAAAATTCTCTCCTGTTGTTCATGGAGATTATGAAATTATCCTGAACATTCTGATATTTCACTACTTAAAAGGCATCTCCCTCAGAGGGGTAGGGAACCTGATTTTAAGATCGTTCTTTTTAAGCACCAAAGGAGGCAAGAAAGCTTCCTCTTTCTGGGCTGCACCCCTTTTAATGAAAAAAAAAAAAAGTGTCCTGTAAAATGTGGATTCAGTCAAAAGGCTGCACTTAAAGACCTAGAAGGTCATGTGGCCTTAAGACTGCAGGTTCCCCACCCCAACTGGTTTGGAATCTGTGGTCTTTACACTTGAGAAATGGGCCCCACAAGGGGTGGGCAGTGGCAAAGCCAGCTCAATTGTCCCTAACAGAGGAACTTCATCACTTCCAGGCTGAAGAATCCTGATTTACAATGACGACTTCTCTGAGCAGGCGGCATTGTCCCTGCCACCCCACAGAGCCGCAATTCAGGCCCCATGCTTGGCCCTGCCAAGCTCTCAGAGAGCTCTGGACCCTGGTCGTCGGCTTCCAATGCCAGTCGTGTGAAAAGAGGCCATTTTACATTTGATACAAAGCATCAGCTGGTCTCATTCACGGTGTCCGGAACATGCTAAGCTCCGGACATGGGCTGGAAAGTAGCACTGACGCCCTTTCCTGCCTCCCCGCCGGGGAGGCTCTCACAGACCCAGATGGAGACGCAATGGATTGTCTCTTTGCCCCCTAGCTCCCCGAACGTCAAGAGATGTTGTTCTAGGGAGCTGTTTGAGAAAAGCTCTATTTTCTTCTCTCTTCCTCACTGGCCAAGAAGCCCTGGCCCACCGGTGCCTGGAGGAGGCCGAGGAGCTGCCAGGAAGCAACGGCCCATTCACGCTGCTTGAGAAGTGGCTTCCTCTGTGCCAAGCCCCAAACTTGGCAGCCCTGCCACGGGGCTTGGTTCTTGTTAGCAGCACCTGTTTGTCCAGGCCTCAAAGCCCATCTCCTACCCCTGCTGCTCACACGAATGCAGGTGACCTCCTGACCAGGACCTCCCCTGGAGCCATGGTTCTTCTGACAAAGCCCTGCTTGTCTGAAACACTGAGTTGCAGAGAGGTCTCTCGTCACAGAAATAAGAGAAGTGGAGAGGCTGATGATTTCGCCCACATTCTTTTTTAAAGGTGGAGAAATTCAGGTGGAGGCAGGAGAAGACTTCGTCAGGTCTGGTGGATCTCGACCGGCCATAGTAAATCACCTGGGGAACCTGGAGAAATGAGACTCTGACGTCAATGAGGGAGTGGGAGGGAGAGGCCTCACTGGAGCCATGATGAGAGTCTCCAATGTGGTTCAACACACTCATCTTACAGATAGGAGAAACTGAGGCCCTGAGAGAAGGGATATGGGGATTCTTAATCTTGTCCAATCCACCTGTTTTACAGATGGAGAAACTGAGGCCCAAAGAGGGTAAATAGATTTATTCCAGGCTCCATAGCTAGTAAGTGATGTCTTTCTGTATTTGGGGCAGTTCGACTTTTAATTGTCTCAAAATAGTTCTAATTGCTATCATTTCTACTTGTTCTAAATTCCTTAACATGGCATTTGAGGTCCTGTCACAACCTGGTCCCCACTTACCTTTCCAGAAGTACCACCCTTATACCCAGGCAAGAGGGGCCACTGCCCTGGGCCTCTCTCTTTAGAGGGTTCCATTCCGGGTTTCTTCTGATTAGGGCCTGCCTTCTTCATGGGACAAGGAATCCACATGGCCAAGGAGAAATGCTAGCCTGCAGCCTATAACCGCCTTCTAGGTTCTCTGGACCCTATAATGTCCCAAGTTCACCCATAGAGCCTGTGCAGGCCACTTCCCTAAGTGTAGCCTTCTAAAAACAATAGTGTTAATAGGATGCATCTCCCTAGGCCTGGAGGGTGGTCATCGAGGAGCAGGGTAATGGTTGGAGCTTCGACAGGTAGGCTGGGTATCCACATTCTGCCTGGTGTGGCCAGCAGGCATTTCCATCGCCTGTTATGTGTTTACTCGTTTATTTATTGTCTCTTTCCTAGTCCAAAAGCAAGGACTGTGTCTTTTTGTTCATTGCTGTATCTCCAGGGCTGGGAAGGGTGCCTGGCACATGGTAGGCACTCAATAATCACTGGTTGAATGGAATAAAGTTCCTCCCACCTAGACATAGGGGCACAACACTTACATATACACATTTATCAGTTTTCTAAGATGGTTTTTAGATCCTTAGAAAAATGGGTTAAGCTGAAAGCTGGTTCCTTTACGCCCCGGCAAATTCAAGAATTCTAATTTCAGGGCTGGGTGTGGTGGCTCATGCCTGTAATCCTAGCACTCTGGGAGGCCGAGGTGGGAGGATTACTTGAGCTCAAGGGTTCATGACCCACCCCTCAACTCTACTAAAAATAGAAAAACTAGTCAGGTGTTGTAACTGATACCTGTAGTTCCAGCTACTTGGGAGGCTGAGGCAAGAGGATTGCTTGAGCCCAGGAGTTTACGGTTCTGTGAGCTGTGATGATGCCACAGCACTCACCCAGGATGACAGAGTGAGATTCTGTCTCAAAAACAAACAAACAAACAAATCTGAAAGAAAAAGGTAATGAATTCTAAATTCAAACATTGCTTTCTAGGTTTTCATGACAGTATTTCTCAAGGTAGAAGGATAGAACATATTTAACTGTTAGATTCATAAATTTTAAATATTAGTCATGTGTGTAAGTTTCTATTTGAACCATTGCCTTGGTCCTGCCTGTTTTGGAGATAGTTGCTTTTCAACTGGCTCCTGTAGGTGGGGCTTCATGGTCCCTGACTTGTAAAAAGGTTCCTCAGGTCTCCTGGAGGGGAATGGAAGGAACTGGCCACAGTGCTGGCCCCTGTGGCTCTCAGGGAAGGAGAGGAGCTGGTCAGGCTTGCTGCCAGACGGTAAGAGGCCCAGCACTCCAGTCTGTTAAGAGAAGCACTGGCAATTCCTGGAGGGGGTGACAGGCTGTACTTATGGCAAAAGGAATGCATGGAGTGTTGATACGGATGGAACCAGGACACGTGGTCCCCAAGCCCTGGTTGGTGAGCCCTTCCTTCCTTCCTTCCTGCCATGCACTTATTACAAAGTCCTGTTTTAAAATTCCAAGGCTACAGTCTTTTTTTCTACAGCAGAATTTCCATGCAATATACGAATACCAGGAATAGGACTGCTGGTCACAGGGTTATCTCAGACACTTATTTGCCTAAGTAATTCTAGATTTTTCTATAGAGTGGCTGCACCTGTCCGACATCACACCAGCTGTGTCCATGCTTCTGCTGACACGTGACCAGGAGTCGGTTCTCTAGTTCCTGCCAGATCACTAGTAGAAAAGCTACCTCTCATTGTTGCTCTAATTGGCAACTTTAAAAATTCTAATGACTTTGAGTATCTTATCACGTTTGTTAGCTTCAGTCAGCTCAGAAGCCTCCCATTTGTCTATCTTCCTGCTCACCTTTCTCTAGGGTTCTCTGCGAGGATAGCTGGACAGCCTGGGAACCGGTCTGTTTCTGTCGGGACTTGCTGTGACACTGACCGGTGGCTGTAGCATTTGCCTTTCCTGCGTATCCCCATGTCTTCGGAACTGCATCTCCTGGCCTCTGGCCCACCCAGCTCCCTGCTCTCCAGCTGCAGCTGGCCAACAACATGCAAAGCCATTCCCACCTCAAGGACTTGTGCTGACACTGTTTCCTCTGCCTGATCCACGGACGTGCTCAGGGCCGGTTCCCTCTCCCTGTGTTTCTGCTCAATGTCATCTCAGCAGTGACCCCTTCTCTGACCTCTGTATCTAAAGTAGGACGTCGACTACTTTGTTCTCCCCTTAATTTATTTTCTTGGCACCTCTCACTACCAGGCATTCCCATCGCCAGTTACGTGTTTACTCGTTTATTTATTGTCTCTTTCCTAGTCCAAAAGCAAGGACTGTGTCTTTTTGTTCACTGGTGTATCTCCAGGGCTGGGAAGGGTGCCTGGCACATGGTAGGCACTCAATAATCACTGGTTGAATGGATAAAGTTCCTCTCACCTAGACATATGGGCGCAACACTTACCTACACACATTTATCAGTTTTCTAAGATGGTTTTTAGATCCTTAGAAAAATGGGTTAATTCAGGGAAAGGCATTACAGAACAACAAAACCCACAAAAAGGTAAATAAACTATCGACTGCGTGGAATTTCCTGTAGAGATTCAACTACCTTCCCCAGTATCTCTGCTGCTTTCCCCAAACTGAATCAATGTAGCTCCAGATCTGGCTTTGAAAAACAACTGGAAATTTCCTTTAACTGCAAGATAATTTCCCATAGCACAAATTACTTCGGTTTTCTTGTATTGCTTCTGCTGTTCTTAGTCTTTTTTTTTTTTTTTTAGAGACAGAGTCTCACTGTACCGCCCTTGGTAGAGTGCCGTGGCGTCACACGGCTCACAGCAACCTCCAACTCTTGGGCTTACGCGATTCTCTTGCCTCAGCCTTCCGAGTAGCTGGGACTACAGGCGCCCGCCACAACGCCCGGCTATTTTTTTTTTTGTTGTTGTTGCAGTTTGGCCGGGGCCGGGTTTGAACCCGCCACCCTCGGCATATGGGGCCGGCGCCCTACTCACTGAGCCACAGGCGCCGCCCTGTTCTTAGTCTTAAATATTATTTTCTTATTTATAAAAATATATCTTTCCATAAAAAGTAATGTTTTTAGGTTTAAAGTGTTAGTCCAGAATAATTACAAATAATTAGAAAAGCATCTGATCACAGTTGCATAAACATTTTCTTAAAAACTTCACTTGCTTTCTCCAAAATTTGCAACTCCTTCCCCCCACCAAGTTGTCAGGAAACCCTAGGACTAGAATTCAGCCACATCTCTCCTTCAAAAAAAAAAAAAATCAGTTGGAGTGCCAGTTGTATAGGCACTGTCTTTTGTTACAAAAAGAAAAAAAAAAGTTTTAACTCCACAGTGGAAAAACTAACATTGTCACTAGGATATGAAGAAACCATGGTGAGGAACTAGTCACAGTGAGGCCCGCAGAATGGCCGGCGGCATCTGCTCCCAGGGCCTTTATCAGCAGCCTTGTATGTTCTATTCAAGACTCTCAGAACGATTGTTGGCATGATGTAGACAAATTGACGCAAATTAGTTTAGCATGGGCTATGCAAAGTTTGAGCTTGTTGAGTAACACTCGGGGACCACATAGCAACAGCTCCCAACACTATGCAAAAGTATTGGATGCAAAGTCCTAACTACCCTAGACTCTGCTTTTCCAGATTGGAAGCAGAATTTGCAAAGATTGATTGAGGCCTGGGGAGCAGTGGGGAGGGAGAGGAGGGCAGGAAGCTGGCGATACAGCGTCGGATCCCCCACGCTGACCCTGAAAGCCAGTGATGGTTGAGAAAAATGTCTCCTGAAAGTGCCGCTTGCTCTGCCTAAAACCGACTGCCTGTTATTTCATGGCCACAAATCCTCAAAGGATTGGCCCCAAAGATTAAGGGGATTCCGCCACTCCGTTCTTTACTTTTGGTTCAAATATCTCAAGACAATTCCCTTGGGGCTGGTGTCACACAGACCACCTAGAGGGACCTTCTAATTGTATTTACAGTAATTTAATTACAGCAGGGGGAGCTTCAGAAGGCAGGATTTACCAAGATCGATACTACGGGTGCCACTGGCTGAGTTTTAATCTGTTAAATCAACATAGAAATAGTAAAACATAAAGCCACTCCAGAGTTTGGAAGCCACTCTATGGACTTTGTCTTTTTTTTTTTTTAGGGGAAGCTGAGAGGATGAAGAAGACATTTTCCTGGGGTCCATAGCTTTACCACTTTGGTTCATATTATTTTATACTCCATAAATGCATTATATCCATGTGATCACGCACGGCAGAGTTTGGATATTACAAATTCTCATAGCCCTATGCGTGTGTGTGTGTGCGTGTGTGTGTTGCATACGTGTACTTAATTAAATACATCTTTGGATAGTTATTCAAGAACTTGGTAACAAGTTCCTTCTCTGGGGAGAAAACCTGAAGTGGGGTGGGAGGGAGACCTTTCTTTTTGGTTTTTGTTTAGCCAAAACAATTTTACTGAAAACAGTTTTTTGATGTATACATAAGGAAAATTTTCACGCAAATATTAAATCCTAACAGTCAGCGACCTGCATATTGTTCAGTCCATTGTAGATGGTTTGGCTTTGGTTTTCCAGCTTTGGTTGGTGCCTTTGCTTTTGGGAGTATCAGCTTTCCTATCTGTAAAATGGGAGGAAATAGACCAGCTGCTTCTGAAGGCCCCTTCTCTAACTGTAAGCATTTACTGACAACTATCTAAAGACAGCACGGTCGTGGTAGCTCATGGCTGTAATCCTAGCACTCTGAGAAGTCAAGGTAGAAGGGTCACTTGAGGCTAGGCGTTCAAGACGACCCTCTCCTAAGAATGGAAATATTAGCTGGCTGTTGTGGCGGGTGCCTGTAGCTGCTTGGGATGCTGAGGCAGGAGGATTGCTTGAACCCAGGAGTTGAAGTTGCTGTGAGCTGGGCTGACACCATGACCCTCTAGCCTGGAGCAACAGAGTGAGACTCTGTTTGAAAAAAAAAAAAAAACCCACCAGTATGTGCTATTACTGCCATCTAGCCGTCCTCTGGTGGTGTATAGAGTCTGCTTTTCATAGCCACTTTGAAAGACACAACAAAAACTTCATTGAATATGCCGGCATCTGGTAGCCCCTGAGTGCCTTCTGAGCCAGAGAGAATGTAAATACATAAATCCTTAGACATTTAAAAAGTTGTTCTGAGCCTCTACTATTAGACTAACATAGTAAAACCATCACTGCAATTCAGTGGCCTCAAGGGCCCAGGCTATTTACTATAACAGTTATTTGGTGGGTCCCTGCTGTGCCTGCAGGGCACTGTGCACATGTGTGTGGTAGGAACATACAGGGACTTGGTCTCACGCAGTTCAGACACCCTAGTAAGGGTGTAAGTCAGAGACTATGACCTTTTGGAGGTGTATTCCCAGTTAGCATAAGCGCCTCCTGCAGCTAGCATCATTCTAGCACACAACAGGAAGTTAATAAATGCATGTTTTCAGTGAAGGAAGAAAGGAAGGAATGACCTAGATTTGAATTCATGCCCCTGCGTGTGAGGGCATTTTCTCTCCGAGCCTTGGTTTCCTAGTCTGTACAATAGCAGTGATAATCCTTGCCCCTGCTTGTGGGATCCAGTGCCATGACACGGAGCAACACCTCTGTCACCTGGAAAAAGGGGGTGGGGTGCAAGGGTCTTCACAAATAGATGACTGAGATATGTTCTTTACTCCCCAAATTGATATTTCCATTTGAGAAACAGAAAATGTTTTCTGCCATGTGTTCTTTACTTGGCTAGCTAAAAATGATATTGCAGAAATACTGCAAATTCAGCATGAAATAGACACAGGGATTGTTCTCCCTAACTCTCCCCCGATCCTGCCCTTTCCTAGCAAAGTACTAGTTTGTGCCCTGTTTCTGAAGGAACTGCGTTAGATAAACTCTAAGATCTCTTCCCTTTCAAAACAGATTTTAATGAGAAATTTTTTCAAGGACATCATGGGCCCAGCTGTTTTAAAGAAACTGTGATATGCTGCCATCTGTTGGTGATGCATTAAATCATTTTAAATTGTAAGCAGAACTAAAGTTAAGCATTTAAATATTAACTACGACGTAATGAATTTGCACACATATTTATAGTAGTATGTCATTACAGTGCCAAGGGCAAGAGGTGTTTTCCCAAAAGGTAAATAGTAGTGGACACTTAGGAACCATGACTCAGTGCTAAGCCCTATATGAATTCTCACACTTAATTCTCAAAGCCATCAGCTCTTTGATTATTTTCACTTTACAAATGAGGAAACTGACAGTCAATGAGGTGACGACTTGCCCCAGGTCACCAGGGTGGTAGTAGCAGAGACAGATCTCGAGCCCGATTCCTTCTGATGTACAATGGTGCTCCCAGCAGAGTGTATCCTACAGTGATGATTTTCTTGCTTCTGATTTGAAAAGAAATTTCTTCAATTACAAAGAATAAAATAACTAGAAACCACATTATTAAAATGAAATTAATGTTAACATTCTGTACATATCCAGGATATCCTCCCACCCCCACTCAGGGGTGGAGTCTCACTATGTTGCCCTGGTTGGATCTCAACTCCTGGACTCAAGTGATCCTCTCGCCACACGCATGGGCCACCACGCCCAGTTTCATTGTGATGATTGTCTGTTTCTTCTTGTAGACTGTTATCTTCATGAAAGTGGTGATAATATCTTCTTTAAAAAAATCTCATCCATACCCTCAATGAATCCCCAACAATAAAAAAAAAAATCTCATCAAGTCACAAATTAAGCATTTACTAAGTTTAATTAATGAATGAGTGGAAAATGAATAAATGAAAAAAAGGAGACTAGTCATGGTGGCTCACAGCTGTATTCCTAGCACTTTAGGAGGCCGGGGGGGAAGGACTGATGAGGCAAGAAGTTTGAGGGCAGCACAAGCAACACGACAAAAGTAGAAAAAGTAGCTGAGTGTGGTGGCACCTTCCTGTAGTCAAAGCTACTACAGAGGCTGAGGCAGGAAGATCACTTGGGTCTGAGATTTTGGGGTTGCAGTGAAGCTATGATGATGCCACTACACTTCAGCCTGCGTAACAGAATGAAACCCTGTCTCAAAAAAAAAATTTTTTTTTTAAAATATGGCTTCCTAAGAACAGTTCAAATAATGCCAGTGGCTTGCTCAAAAACTTTCAGCATATCCCTAAATAATTGCTTCAGTAATTTTTTTCTTTTTTTTTTTTAGAGACAGAGTCTCATTTTATTGTCCTCGGTAGAGTGATATGTGATATGTGATATGCTGCCACCTGTTGGTGATGCATTAAATCATTTTAAATTGTAAGCATCACAGCTCACAGCAACCTCCAACTCCTGGGCTTAGGTGATTCTCTTGCCTCAGCCTCCCGATTAGCTGGGCCTACAGGCGCCCATCACAACCCCTAGCTATTTTTTGCTGCAGTTCGGCCAAGGCCAGGTTCAAACCCACCACCCTCAGTACATGGGGCTGGTGCTCCGCCCACTGAGCCACAGGCGCTGCCCAATTTTTGTAAAATAAATTTACTGACACTCTTCTCTTTGCTTTCTTCTCCAATTCCACCCCCTTCCTTCCCTCCTGAGAGACACCTAAAATCAAGACTTTCGTGTGACATTTTGAATGCATGAATTTATGTACTGCCTACGTAGACAAGCATCTACAGCAATATATACCATGTTTTGGGTATGTTTACAATTTTTATATAAATGGCATCCCATTGTCTGTATCTTTCTGCTTTTTTCACTCCACCTTGTTCATATATATAGACCTAGTTCATTCTTTTAATTGCTATACAGATTCAGTTTGATAAATATGCTACATTTTAAGTTGCAAATTCTATTTTATTTTGAACGAGTCATTTATTTACATGGTTCAGAAATGAAAATTATATAAAATTGTACATATTTGAGGTCCTGTTATACCCTGCTCCTGTCTACTCTATTTGTATACCTATCTCTCATAAGTTTCTTGTACATCCTTCCAGCAGTTCATTATGCAAATACAAACACACATGCTTACTTTCAACTCCTTTATTTTATAAAACACGTTATATTATATTCACCCTCCTGAATTTTGATTTTTTTTTTTTTACTTAACAATATATGCCAGAATCACTATAAAATTGTGGGTTCTCACTTCTATGGGAGATGAGGGACCAAAGTTCCCTCAAATATGGAACTTATGGGGAAATTGATAGCAAGACTCAACTGGGAATGACTGTGTACATGCCTTGGGAGCCTCAGCATTGGCCCACATGGCCAATCTTGTCATAGGAGAAAGGAGGTTCCAGTTTTCAAATGGAGCAATGGCACAGCTTGCTTCCATGGACCAGGGAACTTTGGCGTTTTCCCAGGCTGTTGATTTTGAGAAATATTATGCAAAGCCAGGAAAGGGATGTGGAATAGCTGCTAGCAAAGGTCATACAGAAATCGGTTATAGCCACATTTACTAATAGATGGAAGCAGTTTTGACAGCAAGCTTTCAAAGCTCATCCCATAAACATAAAAATAACAACCAAAAGACTGACTTAAGCTCCAAAAGGAAGATATTTATATAAGTCCACCAATTAAACAATGAACAATGAATCAAAATCATGTTTGAGAACTGGAAAGAGAGTATCTATAAACCTACAATGAACAGGAAAGATTTAATTGGTGCAGCAAATTGTTGTCTCTTGGATGAAGTGACTGCAGACAATCTTGCTAAGCTCATGTTTCTGTGAATATCATCTAACAGCACGTGCTCTTAGCAGCAAAACGAAAAGAAGCTCAACTATAGGGATGATATAAAAACTTGCCCAGTGAACAGGTGGTACCACCTCCCATCAGCTTGTTAGAGCTTTACGATTTCTGGCTAATTGCTTTTCTTGCCTTTTGTTTGTTTTTATCCTAACTTAAATACTGTAGTTTTCTAATTTTCTTCTTTTTTTATGTTACTTTGCAGCAAATCTGATGCACTTTCTTAGAATAGTCAAGAACTACAAAGAAACTCACAGATACAGGGTATAATGGTGGTCACCAGAGGCTTGGGGATGGGGGGGAAGGAAGAGCCATCAGTCAAGGAGTACAAACTTACAGTTATAAGGTGAAAAAGTTCTGGAGCTCTAACATACAGCATGGTGACTATAGTTAGTAATAACGTGCTGTATACTTTAAATGTACTAAACATCTCAAATGGTCTCACCACACACACACACACACACACAGAGGTAACTATGTGATGTGATGGATTTGTTAATTAGCTTGATTATAGTAATCATTTCACAATGTATCAAAACTTCATGTTATATACCTTAAATATATATAGTTTTACTTGTCAACCATACATCTATAAAACTGGGGCAAAATTCAAAACCTCATTTTTTTTAATAAGGAACTTTAGAAACTAAATCTTTTTTTTTTTTTTTTATAAAATCATAGCTGTGTACATTAATGAAATCATGGGGCACCATACCCTGGTTTTATATACAATTTGACATATTTTCATCACACTGGTTAATGTAGCCTTCCTGGCATTTTCTTAGTTACTGTGTTAAGACATTTATATTCTACATTTAGTAAGTTTCACATGTACCCTTGTAAGATGTACCGTAGGTGTGGTCCCACCAATTACCCTCCCCTCCACCCATCCTTCCCTCTCCCTTCCCCTCCCTTTCCCCTTTCCCCATATTCTTAGGTTATAATTGGGTTATAGCTTTCATACGAAAGTCATAAATTAGTTTCATGTAGGGCTGAGTACATTGGATAATTTTTCTTTCATTAGAAACTAAATTTTGAATGCAGTGAAGGCTATGTTAACCAGTTTGATGAAAGTATTTCAAATTGTATATAAAACCAGCACATTGTATCCCATAATTGCATTAATGAATACAGCTATTATTTAATTAAAAAAAATAAAGAAAAGAAACTAAATCTTGAGATATAGAAATAAAATGCTTTTTAAAACCAAAGGAAAAAAAAACTCTAGAAAAACTTTAAGTTCTGTTTACCTGACTGGTCAACTCTGTGTAAGTCTAAAGTCCACATTGAATCCAACAAAATAAAACAATCAAAAATCTTTAGAGATATTTAGAGATATCAGAGATATTTCCAAATGAGTTCAGAGTTTGCTCATTCGGATTTTTTTTGCTCATTTTTAATAGCTACATAGTATTCCATTTGTGCAGAGTTATCATAGTTTGTTTAATCATTTCTCTATTGAAATAATGCTTTATTGGGTAATCTTGTACACTTACAATTTCATACATTTGCAAGTAGATCTTTATAAAGTTTCCAGAGATGGGACTGCTGGGTCAAAGGGTAAATGTATTTGTAATTGTGTTAGACATTGCCAGATTACCTCTGCAAGAGTTTATCATTTGACATTCCATCGGCACAGGTCAAGAGCAACTTGTTTCCACAAGAATCTCCAACAGAAAGTGCCCTTGAACAACTGGATTCTAGCCCATCTGATGAGGGAGAGAGAGTATCTCAGCATAGCTCTGATTTGCATTTCTCTTATTACAAATGAAGAGTGAAGAGAAGCATCTTTTCACATTTACCTCCTTCCTTTCTTTTTTATCTCTTTATTTTGGAACTCTGTACTTTTCCCATTTTTATTTTATGTATTTATTTTTTGTGTGTGGTGATGTTTCACTCCATCTTAATTTCTAGCAGTTTTTTACACAGTAAGTTGATTAGTAGGGTGATTAATCATTTCTGTGTGTAATATGAGTTGCAAATGTATTTTCCTATTTACCATTTGTCTTTGGTCTTTGATTATGGTTTCTTTTTCTTGAAGAAGTCTTAGACTTTTTTTTTTTTGAGATGGGATCTTACTATGTTACCCAGGCATCATCATACCTCACGGCAACCTCACACTCCTGGGCTCAAGTGATTGTCCTGTGTTTGGCTCCTGGGTTACTGGGACTAGAGGCACATGCCACCATGCCTGGCTAATTTTTATTTTTCAAAATTTTTGTAGAGACAGAGTCTATGTTACGTAGGCTGCTCTTGAACTCCTGGCCTCAAGTGATCCTTCTGACTAGCCCTCCCAAAGTGCTAGGATAAGTTGTTACATAGTCAAATGTATCAACTTTTTAAATGGTACCTAGTTAGACTTCCCCAAGGCCAAGGCTATAAATAATTTTACCCTTGTTTTCCTCTAGGACTTTTATGAAGGACCCAATTTTCTTTTTTCCAAATAACACTATTTACAAAAGTACTTTTACTCAACAAAATGAAAGTGTCACCTTTATCATACAGAAAATTCCTATACATACCTAGGCCTTCTTCTAGATTTTCCATTATATTCTGTTGGCCCACTGTTGTATTGCACACTTTTAAGTATTGATACTTCATAGCATGTTTAATACCAAATAGGACTAGTTTCCTCTCATTTTCTTTCTTAGAGTTTTCTTGGAGACTTTTGCCTGTTTATTTATTTATTTATTTTTTCATATTAACTTCGGGTCCAGCTTGCCTAGATTTAAAAAAATAGTATTTTTATTGACATGAGGTTTAATGAATATATGAAGTTATTTTTTATAATGTTCAAATAATCCTCCCTTTGCCGATAAGGACCACGTTAAGTAGGCTCTTGAGTTCCTTTTAAATAAAACAAACAGGTTATAAAAAATTTCAAGGTCTCGGCCACAGAAGCACCATGACGAAGGGAACGTCATCGTTTGGAAAGCGTCGGAATGAGACGCATACGTTGTGCCGCCGCTGTGGCTCTAAGGCCTACCACCTGCTATCCTGCCAAGTGCAAGAGAAAGTATAGCTGGAGGGCCAAGGCTAAAAGAAGAAATACCACTGGGACTGGTCGGATGAGGCACCTAAAAACTGTGTACCACAGATTCAGGCATGGATTCCATGAAGGAACAACGCCTAAACCCAAGAGGGCAGCTGTTGCAGCATCCAGTTCATCTTAAGAATTTATTATTTTTTTTTTTTGTAGAGACAGAGTTTCACTTTATGGCCCTCGGTAGAGTGCCGTGGTATCACACAGCTCACAGCAACCTCCAACTCCTGGGCTTAGGCGATTCTCTTGCCTCAGCCTCCCGAGTAGCTGGGACTACAGGTGTCCGCCACAACACCTGGCTATTTTTTTGTTGCAGTTTGGCAGGGGCTGGGCTTGAACCCACCACCCTCGATATGTGGGGCCGGCGCCCTACCCACTGAGCCACAGGTGCTGCCCTCATCTTAAGAATTTCAACAATTAGTCATGCAATAAATGTTTTGGTTTTTAAAAATAAAAAAAAAATTTCAAATGTATACAAAAATGGAGAGAATTGAACCCTACATTCCCCCCATGTACACATCACCCAGCTTTAATGATTATCAACTAACTGCCAATCTTGTATCCTCTAGACCTCTACCAACTCTTCCCAGCCACAGATTATTTTTAGGCAAATCCCGGCTTATAAGGCTGTTTAATTCGACAATATCACAGTACATAGTAAATTATAAATAGTCTTTTAAAAAACAGTCACAATATCACTTTCACACTAAAAAATAATAATTCCTTAGTATCATTAAATATCCAGTCAGTGTTAAAATTTCTCAGTGGTTTGAAATGGGACGCAACCGAGGTCCCTAAATTCATTTAGTTGATATGACTCTTAAATCTCTTAATCTATAGGTTAGTATATCCCCCTCCATCTCCCTCCTTTTTTTCTTCTTGTGGTTCGTTTGGTGGCTAAATGGTCATTTTTCAATTTCTCAGTGTCTGGATTTGTTGACTGTATTCTTGTGCCGTATTGCTTAACATACTTCCCTCTGTCCCTGTAGTTTTTAAAAACCTCTGATATCTGGAGGTTTAATCAGATTCCAGTTTGAAATCCTTCATCAGAGGTAAAGGTGTCTACTTCCATCAGGAGATAATATTTGCTTGTCCTTTTTTAAAGTACTTTTTAAATTTCAAAATATTAAGGGGATATAAATGTTTTTGTCACATGGATAGCTTTGCAATGCTTTGCTCAAGGCTGTAAGTGTGCCCGTCACCTGAATATTGTTCTTGTATCTGTTAGGGAGGTTTTTACCCTTCCCTTCCTCTCTACTTGGTTGTCTTTTTTTGAGTGTTACAAAAAAAGACACTGGCACATTCAATATTTTATTAATAGTTTGCAGGATGGCGATATTCTAATTTTATTAATTCTTTTATTAGCCAGGATACTTCTATAAAGAGAAGTATTTCTTTCATCAACATTTGTCCTGAACTACAGTTCATATAAGAAAGACAGGTCAAATGCCTTTATTTACTAATTTTCAGAAAGATTTTTGTAACCTCCAAAAATGTTTTTTAGTTTGAATA
The DNA here is from genome assembly GCF_027406575.1 of Nycticebus coucang. NCBI lineage: Eukaryota > Metazoa > Chordata > Mammalia > Primates > Lorisidae > Nycticebus > Nycticebus coucang. The sequence goes on along the minus strand of NC_069782.1, from coordinate 15,989,012 downwards.
ACATTATAAGCTCTTGGGTTTAATGATATTTGATGTGTTCCACTCCACTGTAGTTGTCATTTTTACTGATGCTCAAGTTGTCCCATTTTTGGCCAGTGGAAGCCTCTTCAGTCTGGCTCTTGAGTCTTTTTGACAGGACTCAGTAATCTTTGGTAAATTTTTAATCGCCTTTCTTTCTTGAACAGTCACATATTAAAGTGTACACTTTTTCTGTCCTAATTTTTGTCTTTTCATGGTATATTCTAGAAATCACTCCATGGTAGTATACAGAGATTTCCCTCATTCCTTTGCACAGGTGCCTACGATTCTATTACACAGATGCACCGCAGCTGACTCACCGGTCCCTGCTGATGAACATGTGGACTGTTCCCAGTCTTTTGCTATTACAAACAGTGCTGTAATGAATTATCTTGTGTGTGCATCTTTTCACATTTTTGCCAGTGAGCCTTTGAGATAAATTCTTGAAAGTTATATTTCCAGGTCAAAGAACATTTATGTAATTTTGCTATATATTGCTAAATCCTTCCGCATGAGGCTTGTACCATTTTTGCATTCCTATCAACAGTGTATGAAAGTGCCTGTTAACCACAACATGGTAACAAAATATGTTTGTCAAAATTGGAGTCTTGCCAATCTGATATGTGGAAAATGAGATTTTTATTTTGAGACAAGTTAAGCATATTTTCTCATGTCTTTGCATTTTTTTCTGTGAACCATCTACTCAATATCTCCTGTTCATTTTTGTATATGATTCTTGGTCTTTTTCTTTTCTATTTTTTTGAATTCTTTACATGTTAAGAACATTAACCCTTTGTGATGTAAGTTGCAGATAAAATGAGATCTTATTGGTGGATTCTAATCGAATATGACTGATGTCTTTATCAGAAGAGGAAATTTGGACACAGACACAAGGGAAGGACCTTGTGAAAACAGAGAGAAGACAGTTGTTTACAAACCAAGGAGAAAGGCCTCAGAAGAAACTAACCTTGCCGATCTCTTGACTTCAGACTTGTAGCATCCAAAATCAGGAGAAAATAAACTTGGGTTGTTTAGCCAACTCAGTCTCTGGTACTTTGTTATGGTAACCCTAGAAAATAAAAACGAGTCTTTAAAAGACTTACCAGATCAATCAATCTTTTCCCTTATTGCTTCTAAATTTTGAAGCATAGTTAAGAAATCTCTCCCACTCCAATAGAGAAACTCACTTTTGTTTTCTTCTAGTATTTGCATTGTTTCATTTCCTTCCCTCCATAACTTTTTTAATTTGAAAAAAGTTGTAGATTAACAAACAAATCACAAGGATAATGTTCCTGTGCACCCCTCGTCCAGTTTACCCGATGGTTAACGTTGTGTATCTCATGACAGATTTGTGAAAACTGAGTCACTGACACACGACTGCTAACGCCACATCTTATCTGGATTTCACTAGCTGTTTTCTAATGTTGTTTCTCTATTCTAGGAGCCCATCCAAGATACCGCATTATGTTTACTTGTCATGTCTCCTCAGGTGCCTGCAGTCTGCAACAGTTCATCAGGCTTTCCTTTTTTGTGATGATCTGGACAGTTTATAGGAGACTAGTCATTTATTTTATAGAATATCCCTCCATTGGGGTCTAGTATTTTTCTCATGTACAGACTTGGGTTATGGGTTACTGAACAATCACAGAAGGAGAGTGTCATTCTCTTCACATGATATTAACAACACTTATCATTGATGATGTTAATTTTGATCACCCGGCTGAAGTGCAATTAGCCAGGTTCCTCCACCACAAAGTTACACTTTTCCTACCCTTTTAATAGCCCATTCTTTGGAAGCCCAGCTCTCATTCAAAGGTAGGAAGAGAATTAACTCCTCTCCTTTTCTAAACTTTAAGTTATTATGGGTACATAATAGTTTTATATCTCCACATAGTGTACATGTGATATTTTGATGCCGGCGAACAATGTGGAGCAACTCAGGGTAACTGGGGTATCCATTTCTCAGCTATTTATCATTTCTTTGTGTTAGGAACATTCCAATTCCACTCTTTCAGTTATTTTAAAGTATACTTTGACTTGTCAATTGTTCATAGTCACTTTATTGTGCTATCAAGTACTGTTCATTCTAACTTTTTATGCCAATTAAACATCTCCACTCTATCCCCCCTTCCCAGTCTTGACTAACAATTGATCTACTGTCTCCATCAGATCAATTGTTTTTAATGTTTAGCTTCCACCTATGAGTAAGAACATGTAAGTTGTTTTTTTTCTATGTCAGGCTTAATTCACTTAATATAATGCTCTCTAATTTCATGCATGTTGTGGCAGGCTTTTTCTTTTTTTGTGGCTATATAATATTGCACCATGCATGTGTACAACAATTTCTTTATCCACTCACTGGACACTTAGGTGATTTCATATCTTGACTATCATGAATAGTGCTGCGGTAAACATGAGAATGCAGATGTCTTTCCAATAAGCTGAATTCTCATCCTTTGGATCTATACCCAGCAGGGGGACTGCTGGGTCATAATGTAGGTCTATTTTTAAAGGACCCTCATACTGTTTTCCATGGTGGTTGCACTAATTTACGTTCCCACCAATGGCGTACAAGGCTCCCCCTTTCTCCACATCCTTGCCAGCATTTGTTATTACCTTTTTGATAAAAGCCATTTTAACTGGGGTGAGATGAAGTCTCACTGTAGTTTTGATTTGCATTTATTTAGTGACTAAATGATGTTGAACAATTTTTCAGGCTCCCTTCCTTGATGGAAAAGAACCATGTTTTGCCATGTGTAATGCACTCCCATGTATAAGGTACACCCATGTATTTGGCCCTGACTTTCAGGAAAACCCCCTGTGAGAAAGTGGCTGGCTCTCTCGAGGGAGAGACACATCTAGGGAGGGCTAACGTTCCCCTGGTAAAAATGTAGATTTTGCCACCCTCCCACAGCTACACAATCTGGGAAAGCTGCCCATTCCCTCTCTCCTGGTGCCCTTCTCCCCTCACTCCCATGTTGGGGGCTATGGCCTAGATGGCCATGCATGTGGTTGGTTGGGTGGGATCTTAAGCCTCTCAGCCCATGGGCAGGTGGGTCCCTGGTGCCGGCATGGGGCTTCCAGTTCTCTCCTCACTGCTGGTCCTCAGGGCCTTGGCCCTTGCCCCACACAGCCACCCCACCCACCACATTGCTCAGTGGAGGCCACGTCAGCCTCCTCCCACTAGATCCCAGATAGTTCTTTGATAGAATTTGTTTATGAAACCACATATTTTAAATCTAAGATGATGTGGATTATTATTAGAATCTGCTTCATTGGCAAATTATTTTAAGTATTTTCCTACAATCACTATTTGTGTAAACAAATGCACTTTTAATACAATCATGTTGTAATTTAGTCAAATTCTCTATCTACAAGACAAATAAAGATGGTCCTCTTGATATTATATTTTGGAGTATGCATTTAAAAACTGTCAGTAACATCTGTCAGGTGTGAGTTCATCAGTATTCATTTTGATTCTTGAGCTTTGGTTAATAAACCTTTCCTTCTTGAGTGCCACTTCATGTTTTATTTTTAGCTAAATAGGTCATACAGCTCTAAAACCCATTTTTTTGTGGAAACTAGCATTAAAAAAATCCAGGCCAATACATATGTAAATCATGGTTGTCTTACACTGGGATAAATTTCCAATTCTGCCTTCAGATGCAATAACTAATGTAACAATCAAGTTTACCTTAATGGCAACAAATCAATATGTGCTACTAATTATTTATTTAGACACAGTCTCACTTTGTTGCCCTGGGTAGAGTGCAATGGCATTATCTTAGCTAACAGCAACCTCAAACTCTTGGGCTCAAGCAATCCTCTTGCCTTGGCCTCCCAAGTAGCTGAGACTACAGGTGCCTGCCATGACACCTGGTTAATTTTTCTATTTTTAGTAGAGATGGGGTCTTACCCTTGCTCAGGCTGACCTCAAACTCCTGAACTCAAGGGATCCACCCTCCTTATCCTCCCAGAGTTCTAGGATTTCAGGCATGAGCCACTGCATCTGGCCAATACTCGTAATTTCACAAGATAGACTTGTTTGCTTTTGTGTATTATACTTAAAAACTTAAAAAGTATTTTCATATCTTAAAATAAGCTCCCTCTTTTCCCTTTTCCCCTTCTCTCTGTTCTTTCCTCTTTCCTTCTCTTTGTGAAAAATTCAGTCCAAGGCCATTAAAAGGAACTGGCAAGGTAGGCTTCCACAGCAGGGTAGGAAGACAGGGTTGAGGGAAAATACCCATGTCGGGGGTGGGGGTGGGGGCTCTATGGAGTTTCATGACCCATGTAGAGTGAAGATGGTGTTGGAGTAGGAGGGTGGTGTCAGGGAAGAGCTCATGGCACAGGAATTCTCCAATTCCTCACACAGAGATAAGGATATACAAGGTGGACATACATTTCATGTACAATTTAACATATCAAATTGCACATGAACTTTATGGATACCTTGTATAAAAGTTAAAAAAAAGTTTCTTTTGTCTTTTTAGAAGAAGAATGAGAGAGGAAAGAGAGGGAGAAAAAGAGAGCAGGGCGATGGTGTGGCACCCCAAAGAAAGAGAAGAGAGGTGCCAGCAGCTAAGCTAAGCCTACATGGCTTACCATTTTACAGGAGCAAAGAGAAAGTCACTCTACCTAGTTATGTCAGAAACCTTGAGAGAAGGACAAGGGGCATGGTTAAGGCAACCCACCAAAGATCAACTGAGCCAGGGTGACGAAGGCAACATTAGCTCCCTGACAGACATATTTCTGTTCAAATGTTGTCACTCCTATAATCTACCCTTCTAAGAAGCAACTGGTACTGGGACTAGTCCTGTATTTTAAGACTATTAACTAGCACAGAGGCTATGAAAAGCTAATTATTCTCTTGGCAAATAAACTATTAGACCCATATAAGGATGTGCCCTGAAAGTAAGGAAGGAAAGTGGGTCAAGCAGTTAGATAACAAATTTTAACTTGGCAGTTTTAGATCTAGGGAGAGATTAATGTTGGCTCCTTCACATTCTGAGAAAGGAGTGGTGGCTGTTTCCCTTACAGTCAATGTGAATATAAAGGACAGATTTCAGAAGGTACCTCTGAACAGGTTTTCTTCCTCTTAGAATTCATTTGCCTTTGCAAAGTGTTTGATATGTTTTTACAAGAAATTCATATACTTTGTACACCCTGTTTACAGAGTACTATTTTTTTTCTTTTTCTTGCTCTGTCACCCAAGCCAAAGTGCAGTGGCCCAATCTTAGCTCACTATATCCTCAACCTCCTGGGGTCAAGTGATCCTCCCACCTCAGCCTCCCAAAAATGCTAGGATTACAGGCATGAGTCACCACATCTAGCCCAAGACTTTATTTAAGGTGATATATATTCTTAGGCTTTTCTTCACCTGTAAAAGAGGGACCATGCCCCTCAGAATGCATTCAGCATTGCTAAGCCATGGGGTGGGCAACAGTTCTCAATCACAGGCCTACTGTAGTTCACCCAGATCCCAAATGGTAGTGTTTTCTGGGGTCATGTGGAAAATGCTAACTCAGTAAACCTCCCTTCTCATGGTAAAAACACCCATGTTCTTTCAAGCCAGCTATTGCAGATGATAATAAAGACCCTACATCTCAGTTTGGGGCTGCTCTACTCTATACCTTTTTTAAAGCTCCACCTTTTCCATATTCACCAATCCCCATATAAATCTTTACCATTGATTAGGGTTATGCTGGATGAGTTCTGCCACCATTTTGGGTGCTGTGGCCCAAGATGAAGGAGAAGAAGTTTATTACCAGTTCCCTTGTTGGTGGGTTTTTCTTTTTAAGAGATGGAGTCTTGGTATGCTGCCTAGGCTGTACTTCAACTCCTGGGCTCAAGCAATCATCCTGCCTCAACCTCCTAAGTAGCTGGGACTACAGGCGCATGTACCTGGCTTTCCTCCCTCATTCTAACATTGATACTTGGTGCAGGTAGAAAAATTGTGATTGGTCTTCTGACAGTTGTGCTTGTAACAGTAGGCACGCAGCACTTGGATAACCTCCCTTTTCTCCCTATTCCAGTAGCTTTCTCTAGTCAACAACCATTTCCATCTTTTCTGCATTCAGTTAGTCCTCATGTTTTCACTATTTTGACATTTGTATTATCCTTTAATGATTTGTAAAATGTTTGTGCATATGTCTCATTTTTTCCAAGAGTATAAACTCCTTAAAGTTAACATTTTATCCTTGAGCTTTTAGTGCTAGACACAAGTGATGAAGAAGATATGCCTGATGTTTTGATTAAATTCTCCTGGTTGTAAGAAACAAAGGCTACAGTTCCTTTACATAATGAGGGAGACTACCAAAAAGAGTCCAGACAAACCCAAACAGCCAAATAGGAAGAGCAAGGTTTATACCAGAATCAAGCTATACATGTTTTTAGCATTCCACCAGAGTAGACTCAAACTGAGGTACTCACATTACTGTCCTGGTTACTGTAGCAGCAAGGGCACTTGAGAGCAGCAAAAGGTGGTCAAGTGTGGTAAGCAGTTAGGCAAAAACACAAAAGCAAATTTAGCATCTTCAAACTTAGGTTGTATTACTAAGACTACTGTGAAGTGCTGCCCATGATGAATGTAAATGGCTGCTCACCGCTAGAGCAGTCTTCACATTCATGGTGCCAGGTGGCCCTATCTCATTTTTTTTCTTTTCCCTTGGTTTCAGCATCTTTTTCAAGTCAGGATCATTAAAGTATAATTTATATATCGTAAAACTGCTTTTTGGGTGTATAGCACTATGAGTTGGGCAGATGCATACATTGCATAACCCACACCACAGTAAAGATACACAACACTCTCATCATCCTCCCAAATTCTCTCAAGCCTTATAGGCAAGCACCAATCTGATTTCTTTTCCCAGTTTTGCCTTTTCCAGAATGTCATGTAAATGGAATAATACAGTGTGCAGACTTTTTGTCTTGCATTTTCACTTAGAATGCATGTAATACATTTAAAATTTATTTTTGTGTGACAGTGATTTGTTTCTTTTATTGCTGATTAGATTTCATTGTATGATGTGCCACTATTTGCTTATCCATTCACCAATTAAAGGGCATCAAGGGTGTTTCCAGTTCTTATTATAAAATATATGCTCAGGTTTACGTGTGAACATGTTTTCATTTCTCTTGGGTATTTAGTATCTAAGAGTGGGATTGTTGGGCCATATGGTAAATATGTATACAGGGTGTCCATAAAGGTCATGTGCAATTTAAAATAGTTGTAACTTTGTAAGTATATGTGATAGAATCTGTAAATTGGATAAGAAGAAACACATTTTTTATTGTTCTTAATTTTCAGCATATCTACCATCATTACTAATATGAAGGATAGTATGAATCTATAGTTCTTAGAAAACATTTTCAAGCTGATTTTCAGTAATAACTACCAATCACATCAGTTATCCTAGCTGCAAGTCTTCTAAAGATCGAGGTTTGGTTGAATAAACATTAGTTTTCACATGTTCCCATAAAAAGAGATCCAATGGAGTCAAATCTGGTGAACACAGAAGCTAAAAAAATGGTCTACCTCTTCCAAGCCATCTGTTAGGGAAATTTCTCATGTAGAACTGTCTAACATGCACAGCAAAGTGACAAGGAGCACCGTCTTGTTGAAACACTGTATTCTTTATCAGTCCTAATTGTTCCAGTTGAGGAATAAAGTAATTTTGTAGCATCTCCAAATAGCTATCACCATTAACACCACAGAAGAATGGCCCTATGACTCAATTTTCTTCCCAAAGCACACCACACATTAACTTGGGGAGAATCTCTTTCCTGTGGATTTCCAGTTCCCTAAATATGGCAATTATGCCTGTTGACTTTGCCACTAATGTAGAATGTTGCTTCTTCAGAGAATATTAAATTACTCAAAAATGTATCATTGTTGCTAAGTTTTCTATTGAACTGGCCACTGAAAGTTAGTCATCCATGATAATCCTCTTCTTTTTTATTTTATTTTTATTTTTTGTAGAGACAGAGTGTCACTTTACCGCCCTCAGTAGAGTGCTATGACGTCAGAGGACTCACAACAACCAGCTATTGGGCTTCCGCAATTCTCCTGCTTCAGCCTCCTGAGCAGCTGGGACTACAGGCGCCCGCCACAACGCCTGGCTATTTTTTTGTTGCAGTTTGGCCGGGGCTGGGTGTGAACCCGCCACCCTCGGTATATGGGGCTACCCTGATAATCCTCTTCTAACAACATTTGATGTACTCAAATTTTGTACGCTTTCATATGAAACCTCTGCAGAATCTTATGCATAGTAGACTTTGAAAGCCTCAGCTTTAGTGATGTTTGTCTTAATGACTTTCTTGGACTTGCCTCAAAGGTATCTTCTATGGCTATTACAGTTTCTTATGGCCTATCAGACTATGGCTTATCATTGGCAGAACCCGTTTCTTTAATTTTTTAAATCCACTTGGATACGGAATACCTGTGTGGTGTTTCTTTCTTGTAATGGGTTCTAAACCTTCTTTGGACAGCAGAGGTAGATTTCAGTTCAACCAAGCAAAGAACATAATTTACTTTCTCTTGTAGTGAAGACAGGGGTCAACAGTGATTCTGAAAAATAAGTAATTTTTAGTTTAAATTTCTAAAAACAAAATTTCTAAAGACAACCCCGTCCCAGATGTTAAGCTTTCTAATCCTTTTTACAAATTTTACCACATATACTACAAAGTCATAACTATTTTAAATTGCACATGAACTTTATGGACACCCATATATAATTTTGTAGGAAATTGGCAAACCATTTTTCCAAGTGTTTGTCTTTCTGCATTCCCATTCTCACCAACAGTGTCTAAGGGTTTTAGTTGCTCTCCATCCTCAACAGCATTTGGATTTTTTTTTTTTTTTGATACAGAATCTCACTATGTTGCCTTCAGTAGAGCGCTGTAGTGTCACAGCTCACAGTAACCTCAAACTCTTGGGCTTAAGTGATTCTCTTGCCTCAGCCTCCCAAGTAGCTGGAACTACAGGCACCCACCACAACACCCGGCTTTTTTCGGGTTATAATTGTTATCATTTACCAGGCCCAGGCCGGGTTCTGACCTGCCAGCCCCTGTAGATGTGGCCAGTGCCCTAACCACTGAGCTATGGGCACTGAGCCTGGATTTTTTTTTTTTTTTGAGACACGGTTTTGCTATGCTGCTCAGGTTGGTGTCAAATTCCTAGACTCAAATGACACATGTGCAATTGCACTTGACTGGAATTATCTTCATTTCAACCAAGTAGTGATTTTCATTGTAGCTTTAATTTGCATTCCCACAGTGACTATGATGTTGAGCATCTTTTCATTTGCTTATTTGCCATCTCTGTATCTTCTTTGAAGTGACCATTCAATTATGCACACAATTTAAAACTGGGTTGTCTTCTAAGAAAATTCTTCATATATTCTGAATAAATCATTTAGTAGATACATATTTTGCAAATATCTTTAGTCTATTGCCTGTCCTTTCATTTTCTTAAGTGTCATCCAGAGAGCAAGAGCTTTATAAATGCATGGTTTCTTTCTTGCATGGATAACATGTTCCGTATCTTAGAAATATCTGCCTAACCCAAATCACAAAGATATTCTAATAAAATTCTTATATTTTTACATTTAAATATCTTAAGTCCTTTCTAACACCCTTGGCCATGGGAGATACCATTGGTATTATTGAATTATTACTGAATTATTCTGCATATGCTATATGGCATGTGTTTAATTCTTTTTTTTTTTTTACAAATCATGTCTAATTATTCCAGCATCATGTTTCTTTCCATTATCTTTTTTAATAAAGCTCCACTTAATAGACACTGTTAGAGAATCCATAAAAAAGGGTGGAAACCTTCCAGCTTTGTTGTGACAATTCTATGATTAGAGATGGAAGGGCAGTTTCTGGTTTCTTTGACTGGCAAGGAATGCCTAAGAAGTATACTTTCCACTCCATAGAAATACGTGATAGAATATCCCAGGAAGAATTATCAAAGCTCTCTAGCCAAAATCACCAGGAATACACTTGTGCTTGACTAAATTGAGCTTACCACTCATTGCAGCAAAGGAGACCACCCCACGGGGAGCCATAGGGTATCTCCCATGGCCAAGGGTGTTAGAAAGGACTTAAGATTTGGGTTTGTAGTAGGCAATTTGGTGAAGACTTTAAGGAAGTAGAACTTTCCTCTATATTTAAGTAGGATATTGTTATAAAGTAGGGACAATTCTTATCTAAGTAGGATATTGTTATAAAGTAGGGACAATTCTTATCTAAGTAGGCTATTGTTATAAAGTAGGGACAATTCTATAATTGGGTATCTCAGTAAATCTTACCTAGAAAGAGGGAAGGCCCGATGAGGCTAAAGCTCATTATCATGTAGCTGATAAAAGATGCAACAGCCACTTATATTAGTTAGGCATTGTCATTTTCTACATTCCATTTGGTAAATTGGATAGCATTCAAATTTTTATGTTCGGACATGACTACAGAGTAGTCTGATTTTTGTGCTGATCCATTATGACCCTGGATGGGCCTTGTCTGATGTTGATATCCACAAAAATTGTTTTTGTTCAATAGAAAAACACCATAGCCTACCTGTGCCATCATCTACTGGATTTCAAGCACTGCTGGTTTCTTTCTCAGAACACAGTGGTTAAGCTCTAGATTCAGACCAAACCGAGTCTGATTCTAGGTTCTGCTCTTTACTTATAGTAGTTGTGGGACCTGGGGTAAATTACATAACTTCTCTTTACCTCAATTTCCTTATATGAATATAGGGAAGATAATGTATTCACCTCATTGGATTGTTGAAAAAAAATGAGATGATGGAGGCTGAGAGCTTATGTCAAATAACTCTTAGTTATTACATCACAGGAAAAATTAAGGATGATATTGCGACAGGAAAAGGAAAACCAAGAATAGCCCACTAAATAGGAAAGACAAAGAACAGTAAGAGAGTGAGGACAGAAAAGCATCATTACTTACATTAGGTGGTAACTACATAAAGCAGATTTTTTTTTTTTTTTTTTGAGACAGGTTCTTGTTCTGTTGTCTAAGTAGACAGGCCTGGGTAGAACAGGGTAGAACACAGTGGTGTTATCATAGCTCACTGAAGCCTTGAACTCTTGGGCTCAAGTGATCCTCTTGCCTAGGCCTCCTGAGTAGTGGGACTATTACCTGCTGCCATAACTGGCTAATTTTTTCCTATTTTTTGTGGAGATCAGGTCTCGTTCTTGCTTAGGCTGGTATACAGAGCTGTTTATTGTTCATCTCAAAATGCCAGGATAATGCATTACATTCATGAATACATGGTAAAAGACAGGGAAATATGTGGACCTTTAAATGATTTGTCACCTAAATGAGTCTGCAGAGAAATACTGGGAAGAAATAACATTTGACAACTTAACAATGGAAACTATTATTGTTCATATGATATGAGGTAGATCCATGTGTTGGGTAGAAAGCTGGCCTGAAATCTCTTTAAACTTCAATGTACTATCAGCCTGTGAGTAATTTATTTCTTGCTTTCATGTCTCTGGTTTCTGGCTTCTTTCTGGCCCTCACTTATGGAACTATCCCACCACATTAAGCAATGTAACATTTAACTTCTCTAGTTTTTCAACAGGCAAAAGATTCTTTGTGTGTAACCAATGCAGTGGTTCTCAACCTTCCTAATGCCACAATGTATTTTCGTTGTTACAAAGGGCTCGGGACCCACAGGTTGAGAACCGCTGAACTAGGGGAAAATTCAGCCATTTATGGGACTACATAATTCATACATGTGTATAAGGAACTTATTCTGTTAAAGTAAGTTATTCCCTGACACACGAAGGACTATTTTAAGACACTGAAAAACATTTAAATAACATCCATAACTAAATATTTCAATAATCTAAGAAAATGATTTCACAGAATGGGAATCAAGAATTCAGCCTGTAAAATGAAGATTAAGGTCTGACTTCCTTGAAGCTCCTTCTGTTATAGCAGGGTATCTGGAATCAAGATGGTAATGGCCTTGCATAGAAGCCATTCCATCAAGATCAAATTTATTCTCATCTTAGACCCAGGAGTAGGTAGGCACTGAGTGGTGCTATTCATTTGTATAGGCTAAAACAAAATTGATGCAACAAATATGAATAGGATTAGACTTACAAGAAATGCATGACTACCTAAACTTGTATTTTCAGAAGGCCCCTCACAACCTCTCACAGGAGCTCTTTCATACCTTGGTTGGTTTATAAAATAGATTCAACTATTGCTCTGAATTATGGCTTTCATAACTGTAAAAATGCAAAATCTCCCAGGAGTGGCTACGATAATTAAATTTTCCTGTGTAAGGGGAGGAAACAAAATGTAATTATGCCCTTCATAATTTTGCCTGGAGTTCGACCTTGAAAGGTCACATATTAAGAACACTATTAAAGCCAGAGATTTCTGTGGTAACAATAGAGGTACCCATCCATTCCTTCACCTACGATGTATAGGGAATAATCCAAAGATCCTGCTAATCATCCAACCCACTCGTTTAGGTGATATGATTGTTTTAATTTCCTTTTCATGCTCTGGAAAGCTAAAGCATCTCTATAGTCTCAGCACAGTGGCCTAAGAGGACTTAATGATTAAGCTGAAGCCATAAACTGTATTTATTCCATTCCATGTAAGATCTGGTCAAATACCTTCTTCCAGGGTGCTTTCTTTGGTTAACATGTCCTTTTCTGAGCCCTGTTAACAGTCAATATTCATTTCCACTGGCCAGGCGCGATGCTCACGCCTGTAATCCCGGCACGTGGGAGGCCAAGGCAGATGGATTGCCTGAGCTCAGGAGTTGGAGACCAGCCTGAGCCAGAGCAAGACCCCTGTCTCTATTTAAGAAAAAAAAAAAGAATAGCTGGGCTTGTGGCGGGCACCTGTAGTCCCAGCTACTTGGGAGGCTGAGGCAAGAGAATCGCTTACGCCCAAGAGTCTGAGGTTGCTGTGAGCTGTGATGCCATAGCGCTCTACTGAAAGCGACAAAGTGAGACTCCTGTCTCCAAAAAAAAAAAAAAAAAAAAAAAATTAGTTCCACTGCCCTCATTGTTTTGCATTTAAAAATCATTTTTGTGTGTTTTTTGTTTCACCTGTATGTTTTGACTTCGTGTGTATTTTCTGCTTCATGTACAGGACTTCACAGTTTGGTACCCACCATCTCTCTCGATCAGCACACACACAAAAAAAACTATAATGAATTTATTGTCCTCTTCATTTTACAGGTGTGGGGAGAGTCAGAGACAAGTTAACAGATACCATTTATCCAGTTAAGCTGCCTTTGTGCACCTTGCCTCCTCTCGTCCTCAAAACCACCTGCTGAGAAGGCCTCTGCTCTCCGCAGAGGTAGACAAGTCGCAGTCCCCAAACTGCTTTCTCTCACTGTCACGCACCTTCCCGACCGGTAGGAGAGCCTTTGCCAAGGCAGGGAAGACCTGAAGAGGGACCCAGTGAGGAAGCAGGCAAAGCGGGGTTTTCTAATCTCCAAATCTCTTCTTTCGCCACTGAACACCCACTCACTCTCTTGGACAAATTTCAGGCGCGGGCGAGCCCTCCGCACTGCACTAAGCGATAGGTGACGTCGACCCAGACTGGGTTTTACTCCCAAGGAATTCAATTCTAGGGCAAGAAGAGTTAAAAAACAAAACGGAAAAACACGTAAGTAAGCAATGTCTCTCTCACCCCTATCATTTGGTCACAAAGGCTTGCACAGCGCCCAGGCGTGAACCGGTAAGAGAAGGCCCAGCTCGTCACTTCCCTGAGGGCATCAGGTCAGGCAGAATGGACGAGGCCCCTGGGCGAAGAACGAGCTGGAGAAAACTGGAGCCCGTTCCACCTTCCCTAGAGCCAAGGTTCCGAGCACCGACGACCGTTACTCAACAGCGGGACGACTCCCGGCAGCGCGCGGTCCCGAGCTTCGCGCCCTTCGCCCGATCTGATTGGGCGGTGGCGGGGAGGGGCGGGGCGAGCCCGGGAGGAGGCACGCGCAGGCGGCTGGGGGTTCCCACGGAGGCACCCAGGAGGCGAAGGGGCGGGAGCCGGCCTCTGGGCGACGCGCGTGCGCACGTCGGGACGTGGCCGGCTGGGGGCTGCTGGGAGGGCTGGGCAGTTCGAGAAACGGGTGGGCGTGTGCTCGGTGGGCGCGGGAGGGGCGGGGGTGCATGAGCGCGCGTGCGCGTCGGTGCCTGAGCCGAGGGAGGAGGCGGGGGCTCAGGAGGCGGTGGAGGGGGCGGGTCGCGTCGGGCGCCACGTCCGCAGCCGGAGGCCGCCGCAGCTTACGGTGTCTTCTGGCTCCACAGCCTCAGGGGACGCTTCCGGAGCCCGTAACTGCCTCGGGTTCTGTCGGCCGCCGCTGCAGCCTGAGCCCTCCTCGGTGCTGCCCACTCCCTCCGCCCGGCCCCAGCCCTAGGCGCCGGCCCCTGACCCTGGCGGTGAGTTAGTCGGCTGGGAGGGCAGGGGGCGCAGTCCCAGCTTCCTGCCCTCCTCGCTCGCCTTCTTCCGTTATCTCTCCGACACCTCACCTCCCACCTCCCATCTCCCGGGCCTGGCTGCCCCGAGGGGCCTTGGGGGCTACTGAGTGGGAAAGGGAGGGGAGGGATGCAGTTGCGGGCGGATGGGGTTCGCTTGTGGGGTTACTCCTTTTTATACATCGCTGACTCCCTCTCCGCGGTTGGAGATTGGGGGGGGCCTCCGCCGGATACCTTAGCATCGTAGGTGTCAGCCTCCGGGTGGGGGTGGGTGGGCGTCCACAGCCTGGGAGAGGGATGCGGCCGAGGGGCTTGTGTGCTGGGGTTCTTCGTCCCACTAACTCTTAACCTGTTGATAAACCTTTTGGGGGTCAGGCACACTCGACTGGGCCCCCAGTGGGCATTCCGGATTAGGAAGGCTCTACCCCCACGCCTAACCTAAAGCCGAAAGTGCGGGAATGGAGAGGGGCTCTGGGGTACCCGTCGGTGCCATCACTGCCTCCCTAGTCTTTAGAAAGAAACTGGCTGCTGTGCACACACAGCTTCAAGACTGATCCCCTAGCTCACACTTCAGATCGCCTCTCCCAAACCCTTCTTACATAGAAATTCTGGAACCCTATGGGAGTGGGGTGTGCTGGGTGTCTAACGTGGAGCGGAGGGAGGAGGTGCCAAGCTCAGCCCTAGCCACGGCGCCTTTAGGGTCATTTTCTGCCTCCTGCCACGTCACTCCCTCTGCTAAAGAAAAAAAACCCCAACTTGCTAGTACCTAAAGGAATCGAGGAAAGGGGGGGGGGGCGCCGGGAAAGGTTTAGAAACACCTAAAGAGGAGAGTTCTTATTTGATTTACTGTGCCCTTGTGAACACACTGTGCTAATTCCAAATGAAAACACGGTATTTACTATCTGTGATTATTTGCTATATGCTATTGTTTAACCTTTAAAACTTACACTTGTGTGGGTGCTCTCAAGGATTTCCCGTGATATTGGTACCACACGAACAGGTAAATAAATGTGAGCATGTGCCCATGCCTACTGTATAGAAAGGGGGAAATACCCTTTAATAAGTCTATATGTATCCTGTTTGGTTTTTCCACTTTCATTAGTCTTTGTTGTAACAGACGTACCAGAAACGAAGTTCAGTAAGAATTCGTCCACATATATATATAGAAAGCATCCTTAGAAATGTAGTGGTTGCTATATTAGACAAATGAAAATGTAGATTTCCAGTGTGTGCATGTGGGTTTGATTTTTTAAAACTCAAGGAAAATATTTACCTTTCTTTGTTCCAGTCATTGAGTATTCTTTTTCTACTTTCTGAAGATATCTCACTGGATTACAAACACCTTGAGAGTAGGGCCTTTGTGTATGCCTGTTCACAGAGATGCCTCAGTGCCTGGTGTGGGTTACATTAGGGAAGCAAATACCTGTTGATCTAATGAGGCATAATGTTAGTGAGGTTGACTGGTATACTAGTTCTCAAGTTTGATGGAGTTGTGATTCTGCTTAATTCTTGGTTTAAGTACACTTTAAACTTTGCTGTTTTGACGCTCAGTTGTTACTTATCACTAGATGTGCACTTCTGAGTTTTAGTGCAGATTGTTTTTCTCTTTCTTGCCGGATTCAATATACTTATTGTGGTCTATGTGCTGTTGATTTAATGGGCAGTGGCCATCTTTAAAAGTAGCCTGCTCAGGATAGTTAACTAGAGAAGTTTAGAAACAGTGAGCTTGTGTTTTACTGTACACTGCTTGTTGGTGTATATGTGTTACAACTCTGTATAAATATATTTTCTAATCTCCTTGCAGTTACTTGTCAAGCTAAAACGTGGCAGTGAGGATGTGGCAAAGTTTCTATAGATAGAATATGTAGAAGAATTTGGTTAATTCATTTATACATCTTTTTTCTTCTATTGTTACTTATATTTAATAACAGGTATTTTGAGTAAGGTAAATTTAGTGCAGTGTATTTTGTAGATAGGCTTTATTTAACACGTTAGTGTTATTTAACTTCCTTTGGTATGTACAGGGTGATTGATACCCAGAGGCAAATTTGTGTACTCTTTTCAGACTTTGTTTTCATTATGAATAAAAACTTTATATATAAAATGTTACTGAAACCCAAAACAACATTGATTCATCTTTTCTCCCTTAAAAAGAAAAAAGGTCTCAAGAGGCCTTTGTTTACTTATCTCTATTATTGGAATAAATTACCCTCTATGGAATTGTGTTATTAATCCTTGCTCAATACATTTGCCAGCTGCCATATCTATGATACCATTGTACTGGACAAGAATTATATCACTCCCCATAATGCTTAAAGTAGTTGCTGATAAATTTGCAGTCATAATATCCATTCTGTAGCAAAGAAGTTTTTAACATTTGGCAATTTCTTAAAAACTAAAACTTATAACCAGTTTTAGTTGGTACTGTGATAGTTTTTTCACATATTAGGGCCAAAAGATAAAACTGATTTATGTCCAGGGTGTAAATTAAATCATTTGTCCTGATCTGAAGGCTGTTGCTTGTGATTGTTGCCTTAGTATGTTTTTAATAGATATATTTGAGCCCCAGAGAACAGATATGTTTTGTTTCTTGAATGAGTGATTCACTAAACTGGTAGGTGCTGGGAAAGTGTATTACCACTAGATTGTAAACTCATTTAGAGCAGCGCCTGTGTGTGCTTAACCACACTGAAATCTTAAGTGCATAGCAGTGCCCAGCATATGTTAGGCCCAGATCTGTTGAGTTTAGGGCAGATGTCTGTATAGAATTTAATAATTTTGTTTGTTCTGTCATTTAAGGGTAACATTTTAAAATGGTCATTTTGGAACTTTTACTGTCAGTTTGTACTTTGTCTCTGCATATATACTTTTTTTTTTTTTTTTGAGTCAAAATCGGTTCTCTTGCCCTGGCTAGAGTACAGTGGCATCAGTACAGCTCACTGCAACCTCAAACTCCTGACTCAAGCAATCCTGCCTCAGCCTCCTGAGTAGCTGGGTCTACAGTCATGTACCACCATGCCTGGCTACTTTTCCTAATTTTTAGTATAGACAGGGTCTTGTACTCCTGAGCTCAAGGGATCCTCCCACCTGGGCCTTGCTAGGATTACAGGCGTGAGCCACTGTACCCAGCTTCTACATAAATACGTTTTAATTCTCGTAGATTATTTATACCTTGCAGTTTTAGGAGATTAGGGGTGTGTTTGTCTTTGCAATTCCCAGTTTAAGATAAATAGGTCTCTTGCAATGGTGATAATGAGTGGTGTTAATGAGCAGGGTGGAAATATAAAAAGTATTTCTCCTTAGTAATAAAGTGGTAATATCCACAAAGTGGAATATCTCTAAAGGTTTGGCACTTGTATGTGTGTAAAGGTTGGGAATGGGTTATGTGAAGATGGCACTACAGATAATTAAGGATTTTTAGCAAATACCTGTATAAGTTAACTCAGGTAACTAATGATCAAATTAGGAATTCAGAAAAAAAAATCTCAAATACTTGTGGCTTTTACACAATTTTTTATTATCCCTAAGAGTTCTAGAGGAATTTTAATACTATATGAGACAGGTGATGTACAAGAAACTTAAACATTAGAACAAACAAAACAAAACCAACCCGTGTCTCTCTTAGGACTTGGAAGGTCTATCAAGGTAGATATGCCCGGCCTGACAGGACTCCAGATTTGCTATTTTGTTGTTTATTGATAATTCTGTTCGTAACTACTGTTAATAATTTTAAATTAATACTTCTATATAATAACTGTATCTAGCTTTCTACATTTCAAACTCCTCTACAGAAATACTCCTAATTGAAGGGCAGAGTGAACTAAACTGATGGTGGGAGTGGGAGTATGGTTGGGCCGGCTGAGGAGAGCTGACAAAAGTACACCTTGAAGCCAGCCCTAGGCAAGAATGAAATTTTTGGAAAGTCTAGTTATTTTTCAGAAATACCCAAGCACTTTTCATTTTACTTTTTAATGTGTGTGCATTTAAAAATAAAACAGCATTTTAAATTTTTTTAAATTACTTTGGAGTACAAGGTATGCAACATTTCTCTCCAGTGGCTTCTTGAAGTCCCTGGCATACCACTGCTTTTAAAAAGATACCACATGTACTCATTATTAAATTGGAAGTAACCTGTGAGCACACATGTGCACAGAGGAAAGTAAAACTCAGTGGAAAGCAACCAGGGAGGAGGGGGTGGAGAAGAGCTGAATACACCAATCTAATGGGTAGCATGAACACTGGGCGATGGGCACACCAACAGCCAGGACTCCAGCACTAAAAGAACGAACTCATGTAACCTAAAACATTTGTACCCCCTTAATATTTTGAAGTTGAAAACAATAAAATATTAAGTGAAGACAAAAAGGGCACATTTGAAAAGCATAACTCTAGCTTAGGGTTTTCTCTTTTTTAACCAATTTTTGAGCCATACTTTGGTATGCGTCTTTTCTTGTGATGCTTAAAGTTAATGTGGATACAGATACTTTCTTTTTATCCCACTTATTCCACAAGTACTATCAGGCTAATACAACAAAAACATGTATTAACAAAATGGTAAAACATGGTAAAAGTATAAATAAGATATTCAAATTTCAAAGCAGGGAAAAATAGCAACCAAAGTGGAGGTCTTAAGATGGGTGTGTGTGTGTAGGAGGGCTCATGGATGGGAAAGGATAGGACTTAGCTGTGTGAGCCACAGGAGCCTACCTAGTGGAGCTGGGATTTTAGCTGTAAACCTCCTGGAAGCCAAAAGGAGAAGGGAGACACATCACACTTTTGTATCTTTTAAATAGAAAAGATACAGATCTTAAGACATGCCAAATATTTGACAGAAATGAGACATTTTCTGAATAATTAACCTTTAAAGAAATTTCTTCTGTGGAGTTCCATGGCAGAACTGTCAAGTGAAGTAGTAGGTAATGTCCTTAACAATATTGTATACTTAATGTAGTAATAGCCAGCATCAGGCTATTTGTCAGGGTTTTCTTTTAACTGTGAACAAAATTCAGTGATGGCATTTTCTTAAAGCATTATGTGACTCAAGTACATTGTTTTTTAGATGATCAGCTTCATCTGTGGATAAAAATCTAAGAATAACTAGGACTAGATGAACTACATAATCTTTAAAAATATCCTTTATGAATATCACTGATTTCAAAGACTTAAGATGTAAAAGCAATACATCTCCCCCTACCCACAGCTTCAGCTATCACTTCAGACTACTCTCAAAACTGCAGCTGTAACTCATGCATGCTTGTCTCTGGCCTCTTAAATTCAATTGCCTGGCGAACATTCCTGTGGATGCCCTGAAGGCATATCACATACGGTTTGTTCAAAAACAAGTCCTTCATCTTTTAAAAGCAATTTCTCTTCTAAGTTCCCCATCGTCATCATCATCTCTTTCTACTTACTTGTTTACAGTAGAAATGTGACATCTTGGATTCTCCCTTTCATCTCACTTTAATATTCAAGTTATATTCTACTTCATACAAAAAATTCAAGTATTTGAGCGTCCAACATGCATCTGGCATTGATGAAGGCTCTAGAGAAAAGTGAACAAAGCCAACCCCTTGTTTCATGGAGCTTACCTTCTAATTGGGAGAGACACAAAGTAAACATGCATATATCAAATGGCAATAAGAGTTAGAGAAGGATTAGGTGAAAATGATAGGGAGAGGAGTAGAGAGTGCTCATCTTTTATGAGGTGGTCAGGGAATGCCTTTTGATTAGAGGATATCTGCACAGGTACTGGAATGAAGTAAGGAAGCAAGCCGTGTAGATCTCTATCTTGGGAAGAGCCTTTCAGAAAAAGATAAGCTGTAACTAGAGTAGAAGGAGCAAGAATGGCAGGTAATACCAAGAGTGGAAATGCAGGTTAAATGGCCCGCCTCCGTAAGGACCCTGGATTTTAATCTGAGCAAAATAAAGAGGAGTTGAGGGTTTTAAGCTGAGTATGACATGGCTGGACTGAAGGAAGAGCAAAGGTGGAGCAAAGCTCAGAGACCAGAGATTTTGTGGTAGTACAAGTAAGAGAATGTGATGACTTAGACTGAAATGGTAATAGTAGAGGTGATGAAGGATCATATTTAGATTTATTTAAGCAACAGAATTTACTGATGATTAAATGGGAATGTAAAAAAAGAGGAAGTCATGGGTGACCCAAGGATATTTGCCCAAGCATTTATTTAGGTAGGAAAAACTGGCAGAGTTTAGACTATTATATTCTATCTCACTGGATTACTAAAGTAGCCACTTAACTGTATTTAAATCTTTCTGTCCTTCCATCTGTTCTTGCTTCAGTTAGCTTTTTACAGCACAGATCTGACAGTATTCTTCTGTTCATGGCTCCTCATTGACTGCCCACAGAAGGATGAAGTCAGTTCGTATTATGTAGATTGATGCACATATATATTTTATCACAGTATAGCGCACCACTAATGTTTTTAAATGGAGACCTTTTTCTACTTACAAGATAGAATGTAGAAAAAGAATTTTTTTAAGGATTTCTGTATTAGGAGGAAAAGGTAGGACTGTTAGTAGTGCTTTGTGGGGTAGGGACCAGAAAGTCAGTTTTGAAATGTATGTAATTACTATCAAAGCCATACCTATTTTTAAACTCTAGCTAAAATAGGTAAGACGTAAGAGTACATATAATTTCCCCATAGTTCTGGAGAGGGTATAGTGGCTTCTGTTGATAGTTGATCTTCTGGATTTGTGTGTATGGTGTACAGGTAGTGGGCTTATGAGACAGAGGTGTCTGTCCTCTGGAAATTAACAGTCCAGTGGGGAAGAATTCCTCAGAAGGGACACACACACTTTGCCAGGAATTTCTGTATGTTTTGTTTTGGAATTTGTTAAATAGTATTCTCATTTTAGGGTTAGGGCTAGAATATCTTTTTATTTTTTTGGAGACAGAGTCTCACTCTGTTGCCCAGGCTAGAGTGCCATGGCATCAGCCTCACTCAAAGCAACCACAAATTCTTGGGTTTAAATGATCCTCCTTTCTCACCCTCCCAAGTAGCTAGGACTACAGGCATCAGCCACAATGTCTGGCTAATTTTTCTATTTTTAGTAGAGATAGGATCCTCCTGCCTCCACCTCCCATAGTGCTAGGGTTACAGACTTGAACCACTATGCCTTGCTAGAATATTTTTAATTTCTATTTTAAATCTCCCGAACAACAAGGATCTAATAAAGTTATTTTGTCTTTTGCCTAGTAATTTGTAGTCAAGTTGGGTTTTAAACTCAGGCTGTCTGCTCCCAGAGCCTTAACCACTATACTGTATGATTTGTTATGATCATACTACGATACTAGATCAAAGAAAATATATCGCAGGTTAAAAAATAACATTTAATTCCAGGTTAAAAAAATAAATAGAAAGCATGAAAGGGAATAAATGTAACTTTCTGGTTTAGGAAGTTTTAAAATTAGGGCAAATCAGTCAAAAACTTCTTTTCACAATAATACACTAACTGATATTCTTTTGGCTTTTCTGTAAGAGATTATGTAGCTTTACTATTACTTTTTAAACCTTTAAGTATGTATGGGATGATGTTCTAAAATCACAAACCAAACAATGAAAATATCAGATGCTGTGGATAGGTGGGCTGAGTCAGGATTTTTGCTAGAGCAATGGATAGATATTTATGAAACATGACATGTGCTGTTGGACTCTGTGGGGTGCAGTGAAGTCTCATCTTACACAGGATTTAGTGTTTAAAGGCATAGTAAGATGAATTGAATGAAGTTTAAGTTACCTTTGAAAATCCCAACTTCTCACAAGCTCCATCTCTACCACATACCTTATCCAAGCTACCAACATTTTTTTTGACTGGATTACTGCCTCGCCTCTGGTCTTGTTCTGCTATTGCTTTTTCTCCTTGCAGCCACCAGAATGGTCTTATAAAAATGTGAATCAGGACACCTTACTCCTTTGTTGAGTTCCTTTCGTAGTCTTCTCACTCAGAGTTAAAAGCCAGTCGCTGTCATTGCATGTAAGGGCCTGTATGTGCCAGACCTCACTGTGGGACATTCTCTCTTACTGCCCTTTGGTGTGGCCAGAGCCCCTCGTTGTGACTATTCCTTCTTATTTCTCCAGGTTAGCTCCTGCTTCAGGGTCTTTTTTCTGTCTTCTGCCTTGAATACTCTTCACTTAAATAAATCGTATCCTTACTTCCTTCCACACATCATGAAGGCAGTGAAGCCTTCACAAACTACCCTATTTAAAATGTCACATTCTCTTCCCCCACAGCATTTAACAGCACCTGACATACACTGTAGTCTTAGTTTCCTTCCCCTACTACAGTGTCCATTTCACGATGGTGGGATTGTTTTGGTCTGATCACTGCGGGATCACATGCACCTAAAACATTGCCTGGCCCAGAGTAGATGCTCAATCAATATTGGTTAATTAACTAATGTACTGAAGTACATTGTTTTCACAGTATCCTTTTAAATATCTCTTGTATGTATGGAAATAGTAGAATAAAGGCCCTAAGGATGAACGACCAGAAAATATGATGGTTACTGGTTAATTATTAACCAATCGTTAATTGGTTATTGGGATCACAGCCCTTGTTTTCTCACCAAGGACAATGGTATAACATGAAGAACACTTTGAGACCAATCTTTACCTACCTGTCCTATTCTTTACGTAGGTAATTTAAAAGGAATTATTTTAAGACAGTAAATGAAATTGGCAAAAAAGAGTTTAATCATATTTTCTTTTTTTCTCTTTTTTTAAGAGACAAGGTCTTGCTTTGTTGACCAGGCTAAATAGAGCACAGTGGTTTGATCCATAGCTCATTGCAGCCTAGAACTTCTGAGTTTAAGCAGTCCTCCCACCTCAGCCTCCCAAGGAGATGGGACTACAGGCATGCACAAATATGCCCAGTTAATTTTAAAATGTTTTATAGATATCGGGTCTTGCTATGATGACTATGCTGGTCTTGAGCTCCTGGTCTCAAGCATTTCTCCCACTTCGACATTCCAAAGTACTGGGATTATAGGCATGAGCCACTGCACCTAGCCCAATGCTTTCTTTACTTCAACATAGCTTATTTTATGTATTTATTTATTATTTTCTTTCATTTAGAAGTAATCATCGTATATGTATGTATTTTTCATAATAGATTTTGACTTCTGTTACTACCTCTGTTCATAAGAGCTTGAAGATTAATAAAATCTATCATTTACTGATTCAGATTGGTAATTTCATCTTTATAATAGTGATATCAATTTTTTTTAAGAATTTCCTGACAACATAAAAAAGAACACCTTTTTAGTTATGCTGTAAGTTTTAAACCTGCTGTGAAAGAAATTACAATTAAGTTAACCAATATTCTGTAGGAGGAAATTTTTAAGACTTTGTCTATTAACCTCCACCTTCCAGCTTTCTTTCAATTAGTAATTTTCAGTTTAAGTTGAAGCACCACAGAAACTACGTTAAGAAAGCTTATAATACCATGACTGCACTCTTTAATGTTTTAGATAAGATTTATATTATCCATTGGTGTAAGTACAACTACCACCCAAGGGACTGTACTGAACTGGTCAAGATACAGAGTGGTCAACATCCTACTGTACTGATATGTACATGGGATGCATGTCTGGTCTGTGAAAATTAGTTCAACTTATGGAGGTAGTCGGTGTAGGGAAGTGGGCAGTATGGAGGTTCTACTGTATTTCTTAAATGCTACAGTTTGAAGCAGGAAAGAGACAAGATGAAGTAGTCTTGCGATGGGTGTTTTACATGTTTATCTGAATCAAGTTGAGTAAGTCTTAACTTAGCATGTATTTAAGAGTCTCACATGTGGAGGTTAATATCTAATGCGTTTATTATGATTTTTTTAGGAGATCATGAATCAGGCAGATAAAAATCAACAGGAAATCCCATCATACCTTAGTGATGAACCACCAGAAGGTAAGTATGCATCTACAACACTAAGAATGGAAAAAGTATCTTGATGAATTAAAGCTCTCATTGTTTTTATTAAATTTAAAGAAACATAACCCATTTACCTTGCCAGTAAACATGTAATAATAATTGAAGGTAAATGTTTGTAGCTTCAAATAAGAAAGCACAGACATTGGTGAACAGAGGTACAATTTTTTAGTGTATGTATAAGTGTTGCATAAGGTCTGTTTTCCTCTTTTTTAAGACCATTTTATACATAAAGATTTCCTTTCATATATGAAAGGGTAAGGGTAGGTACAGAGGAAGGAGGGACTATGTTTTGTTGTTTGTTTTTTAAAAAGACAGGGTCTTCTCTGGGAGGCCGTGGAGGGTAGACTGCTTGAGCTCACAGGTTCGAGACTAGTCTGAGCCAGAGCAAGACCTTGTTTCTAAAAATAGCTGGGTGCTGTGGTGAGCGCCTGTAGTCCTAGTTACTTGGGAGGCTGAGGCAAGAGAATCGCTTGAGCCCAAGAGTTTGAGGTTGCTGTGAGGTATTCTGAGGGTGACAAAGTGACTCTGCCTCAAAAAAAAAAAAAAGATAGGGCCTTGCTCGGTCACCTAGGCTGGAGTACAGTGGCCTGATCATAGCTCACCATTTTGAACTCCTGGGCTCAAGTAATCCTCTCCTGCCTTACCCTCCCAAGTAGCTGGGAATATAGGTGTGCTACCATACCAGGTAATTTTTAAATTTTTTGTAGAGGTGAGGTTTCACTATGTTGTCCATGTTGGACCTAAACTTCTGGCCTGAAGCAACCCTCTAGCCTTAGCCTCCCAAAGTACTTGGATTACAGGTGTGGGCCACTATGCCTTGGCTATGTTTAATTTTGGTGTTGCATACCAAAAAAAAATCAACCTAATTCAAGAGACATTTGACATTTGTTATTAAACAACAAACATCATTATTCATTATATTATATTGGTAGCTCTTTCTTCCTACATTAATACATAGTCGTAGGGTCTGTTTAATTTGAAATTGTGACATCATGAATCACTTTATTCTTACCTTTATGTCACAGACCCTTGGAAACACTAATTACATATCTGAATGTCCTGACAACATATAGAAAATGACTATAGGCATTTTTAATTTATGGTTTTGGTAATCACCTGTTACTAAAATTAATGCAAAGAGTGATCTTCTTGGAGAATTCCATGTTGATAGCTAGTTCTGGAGGTCCTGACTCTAGTTACTGTATTTTCTTTCCAGCTCTGTTACCTCCCCACTGTCTAAAATTTTCTTTTTTTATTGGTAGGCAAAAATGAAATTGCTACCAGTATAAAAAGTAGTCATGAAAATGACTTTGAAAAGTTTACAGTTAAGGCTAAAAGAAAATGGAGGAACTAGCTGATTAGGTTTAGTTTAATTTGCTTGGTGGAGGAATAACCTGAAAAATTATTAGCTCATCTCTTTAACTTACTTTACTTTTTTAGGACTAGAACAATGGAGTTTTAAAAAGAGAAGTTAGGGCTCAGTGAGAAAGTTAACAAGGACTTTGTGAGAAAGAAATTAGGAAAGGGAGGGCGGCGCCTGTGGCTCAGTCGGTAAGGCGCCGGCCCTATATACCGAGGGTGGCAGGTTCAAACCTGGCCCCGGCTGAACTGCAAGCCAAAAAATAGCCGGGCGTTGTGGCGGGCACCTGTAGTCCCAGCTACTCGGGAGGCTGAGGCAAGAATCGCCTAAGCCCAAGGATTTGGAGTTTGCTGTGAGCTGTGTGAGGCCACGGCACTCTACCGAGGGCCATAAAGTGAGACTCTGTCTCTACAAAAAAAAAAAAAAAAAGAAATTAGGAAAGGGATAAATAAAGGCCATTCAATAGTATGATTATCAGAGAAGAGAACAGAGCCTAAGGAATGTCTTTCTGTGCCAACTGCTGAACAAGAATAATTTGCAAAGCAGATAATTTATATGGTGATAATTAAGAATACACTATAAATGAAGAGGTAAACTGTATTAACATCCAATTTGATAAAGAAAAATTATTTGTCTTCATTAAATGCACATGTACCAGGTTTGGCCTAGCAAGATAATTTTACTAATGAGGTATTCTGCAGGAGACAGTAAATATTTTATCCTCAGAATAGGATTTTGCCTCTTTCCCTTCTGCTATTGACCTTGATTACAAAAGAATTACCAATTGTATAGTCCTTCCATAATTTTTTTTAATTATTGCTGAATACTATCATATCCATTGTAATTTTATAATTAATAATATTTAAATACTCATATGTATGTCTAGTCTTTTATTTTAGCCATTTAAAAATTTATATTAACTATGCTTATTACTTACATAATTACTTACATATTATAATTTTAATAAAAATATTTAGTTTTTTGACATTTAGCCATTGCTATATGTATGCACTATTTTGGCTTATTAGTGAGATTTTCCCACTTGTGATAGAATGTGAAACCTCTAAACAGTGAAAAGAAAAACTATTTCAAGATAAATTTGTGCCTTGTGTATTAGGGCTCAATTGTCAGAATTTTTTTTCCTCCATCAAATATTGTCAGATTCCCCATGTTACCTTCTTTAATAAACTCATTCTACCAGGATCTAGTTGCGTTGGTGGTCTCAGTTGGAGAGGTGCGCTGAAGAAAGTACCTTTTGTTTGTATGTGAGACTGTACTTTTTCAGTGGTTAAAGCCTTAATTGTGTTAAGTACCAAATAGTTTTCTTTGAGGTTTAGAGAAAGAAAAACACAACTGCTTAAGTGTTGTTGATGCCTAAATCATTATGTTGCCTAGGTGCTTAAAGCACACACTCTCTTCCGTGAGAATTACAGAGGCTGTGATTTAAGTATTAACCATAGCTGTAGTTTGTCTACCCTACTTACATCTAAATCAAAATGATGAGTAGTTTTTGTGTTTTTGTCTTTAAATACGTCATTAAGGGATACATAGAGCAGAGACCCAAATATAAGGTCTGTCAGTTAAATTTGAGGACTCATCCTAGAAAAAGTGCTACATCCCTCATTGCTGAATATCACTACGATCACATTCTAAGTACTCCCCTGGGGAAGCTATGCGCTGATGCCAGCACCTAGTTTATTCTCCAAAGCACTTTTGGACTTTTTTTTTTTTTTTCTGGAATGGCCATCAAAGCTTTTGTGGTATTGCTGTTGATGTCCTGAGTATCATCAAAATGTCTTCCTTTCAATATTTCCTTTATCTTTGAGTAAAGAAAAATGTCATTGGGAGTCAGATCAGGTTAGTAGGGAGGTGTCCCAATACAGTTACTGTTTACTGGCTAAAAAATCCCTCACAAACAGTGCCATGTGAGCTGGTGCATTGTTGTGATGCAAGAGCCATGAGTTGTTGGCCAGGATTTTCAGTTAAGATTTTCCTGTGTCTCTATTGATGTTTACTTGGTCTGCTGTGCTTCTCACAGTCAGCTGACAATTTTGATGCGCACTTTGATGAATTTTTGCAGTGTTTTCATCAATTCTGCTTGTTACTACCTGCTCTGACCTCTCTCCACAGTGAACACTTTCTCTCCCCTCAGAAAAATGTTTAATCCTGCTGTACACTGCAGTTTTCTTCATGGCCTTATCCCCATAAACTTGGACTAACATGTCCCTATTTAATTTATGAAGGTTTGTTCATTGCTCTAATTGAAGCTCTGACATTCTCATGACAGCATAGAAAAACATGCAATAAACGACGCCACTCAGCAAGACACTGCCATACATCAACACAAACACAACTGTGAGACACTGATATACCAGGGTTATGAAACCTCACTGAGCTGTGTCTACAGTGCTGCCAGTGTAAGCACATGGTGACAAGTGTGTGAAATTAATTGTCATACCGTGTATATTTATTAGGTTTTGAAACTTTGGTTTCAGGATGCTTTTACATTCTCAAGAATTGAGGCCCTAAAGAACTTGTTTGTGTCTTTGTTAGTATTGTACCATTTTAGCAATGAAAACATGAATATTTGATTCATTAGAAGAACCCAGTGGGGTTCTCTTCTATGGACTATAACCAATAACCCACTAATTACATTACATGTTAAATAATTAACATATTCTTTTTTTTTTTTTTTAATTTGGCCGGGGCTGGGTTTGAACCCGCCACCTCTGGCATATGGGACCGGCGCCCTACCCGCTGAGCCACAGGCACTGCCCCAATAATTAACATATTCTTATGAAAAGTAAACTTTTTCAAAATAAAGAATTGTGAGCAGGGTAATACTGTTTATACACTTTTAAAAATCTCTTTAATGTTTGGAATATTGAATGATACCTAGATTCTTGCACCTGCTTCTGAATTCAGTCTGTTGGATTATTGTGCACCATCTAGCTTCTAGAAAACTGCTGTAGAATTATAACAGAATGAGATTGAAAAGACAAATGACATCTTGATGTTATTATGAAACTAGTTTTTACCTGGTGGACCCCCAGAAATATCCTGGGGACCATCAGAGGTCCCAGACTATACCTTGAGAACCACTCCTTTCTATGAAGATTATTTCAGTATTAAGTGAGTGAATCCTATCCAGAAAATAATGACCAAATGTATTTATTTTTCATGTTCCTTTTAGGATATAAAATAAAGGCTATTTGTTAATGGCAAAACTGTAAATGAAGGCAACATTTAAAACAGGATTCTATTTTGTAATAACTACCTAGTCGTAAGCATTTTTTCTCACGAGACTAAGACTTAGCATTAGACCAAGATACTGTAAAAATATGGGTACACCTGTACCCCTGGGGGAAGAACTTTTCAGTATCTTTCAGTGTGACTGGCCTTATCAAATCAACCTCCTGATCGTGAAGGAGTCTTAGGTTACTTAATGATTTGTACTGCTCTTGTAAAGACTTGTATTTGACTGTCTCATGGTATTTTCTTTCATTAGGTTCAATGAAAGATCACCCACAGCAGCAGCCAGGCATGTTGTCCCGTGTGACTGGGGGTATCTTCAGTGTTACAAAGGGAGCTGTTGGTGCCACCATTGGTGGTGTGGCTTGGATTGGTGGAAAAAGTCTGGAGGTGACCAAAACAGCTGTTACAACTGTGCCTTCCATGGGAATAGGGCTGGTGAAAGGCGGTGTCTCTGCTGTGGCTGGAGGAATGACAGCTGTTGGGTCTGCTGTTGTAAACAAAGTGCCCTTAACAGGAAAGAAGAAAGACAAATCTGACTAAAGTATGGAGATACACTTGCTCTCCACAGCATTATGATGCCAGTGGCATTGAATTGCTAAATTATGGATTCTAACCAAGTCACCTGTTTTGGACATTTATCTTCTAAACTGCTGTGTTGAAAGTATTGATGAGTGGCTTTCATCTAAAAAGAAGAGACCAATACAAGCACAGTGTATGAAGGTTTCTCATGCTTAAGTTTCAGCTTTTTATCTGGTAAAATGTTATACTTATTACTCCGTTGTAACTGAAGATATGGTATGTTTGAATATTTACTATAAGTCTTTCAGTTTGACTAAAAATGTGAAAGTTGAATTTAGTAGATGATCTTTACAATTCCGTATGTATAATGTGCCAGGTAACTCATCTGCCCCTTAAGAAGGGGACCTTGAACTATATAAACTGTACCTTTGATGTGCCTAATAGTTTCAGGTGTCTTAGTTTTTTTTTTATAACCATAGTTGATTAGGCCAAGAGGCATTCTTTTCTTATTTAAGTTGGCAAAAGTAGCAGGAATTAGAGAAGTTTAAAAGAAAAGGTAAATGGTTTTAAGATACTGTTAACCATCTTTTGTTAGATATGCATTTTATTAATTTAATCATTGATGCCTTATAAAAGAAAACATCTTTTCTAATACCCTAAGTATGTGCAGTTCTTAGAATTATCCATGGATTCTTTTGAAAATTGTGAAATTAGTTTTCCCTCTTTAGAATCTCAGGAGTAGTGAGATAAAGGCATTTCTTGCTCTTAGTGGAGAAGATAGTGCTTGTTGACTGTCTTGTCAGTAGTAAAAAGCAAATTACATGCTTCAGCCTAGGTTCGTGCTCCATCATTAATACACCTCACAGTGCCTAAGGAACATTTTTCACTGGTCAGAAGCTATGTTGCAAGAATTTCATATTAAGGAGGAACAAATAATAATTTTAGGTTCTTAATTATACCTAAGGCATCTAAGATATAAAAAGAATCCCTCACATTCTATCTCAAGGATGTCTTATTAGTAGTACCCCTTTTAAAAAACACAGTAAAAGCACTACAAGTATGTTAGGACTAACTTTCAAATTCAATGAAATGGACTCCAGAGATTAGTTTTAATACAAAATCTATGTAAGTGTTTTCAAGGTTTATAAAGGCTTTTAAAATCTGTTATACAATTCTTTAAAACAGCTGTCGACTTTGTACCATTTTTCAAGCCCATTCCAGGGAGGGAATTGAAGTTTTTGATGATGGATGATAAGTGTCATATCTTACTAACATGTCTTATCATGTCTCATTCATTCTCAAAGAATATGACTTACATGAAATTTATGATCAGTTTCACAAAAATTTAACAATTGGCATATATACTTGGCATTCCTCTTAACTAAGGGTTATAATTCAAGCCTGAAAAATCTTAACTTTATGCTTGAGTCTGGATATTTGTCTCCACTCTGTTACCTTTTTTTTTGTGGGGGAGGAGAGAGGTTGATTCCCTGCAGTAAGTAAGTCAAAATAGCATGCCTGAGAACTTGAAACAGATCACTGGAACACCATAGGCTTACGTGTTTGTGAAACACTAAGAGTATTAATAATGTGGATTAACAAGTGGATAAGAATATAACTTGACTTTTTAAAGCTTCATAAATATCAGCAGATTTTAAGAACCCTACAAGGTTCTTGAACCTTTCTATTATATACAAACTTGAAAAGTCATTAAAGAGTTCAATTCATTAGGAATTAAATGGTTATTTATTTCATGCAGTACAATTTAAGGTATTATTTGTTGGTATATCTGGTCAAATGTCACAATGAGAGGATTTTTAAAATTAACAGGCGAACACTAAATATTTAAATAATGGTATTAGAGAACTTGTTTCCTGCTATTTGGAAGAAATTATTGCTTCATTGCTAGTTTATATTTCTAATTTCTCTTCTACAGTCATAGACTGCTGTGCTTTGTATCTGAATTTCTAAGTTTAGACTTTAGCTTACTGTATGTTTGCATATTTATTTTCAACTTTGCTTGTCTTTAAAATTGCTTGAGGACACATGGTTGTGATTAATTTCTGCTACAGAAAAGCCACCCTGGTACATTTTATTTCATTAAGATTTTTAAAATTCTAAACTGTAAGTTTGTTCAGAGGGGCTTTTGCAATGGCAGCAGAAAACTGTACCAACGTACAAGTATAGAAGTTCTTGTTGAAATGAACTTGCCATTCGATGATATGTACAGCTGTATACTTGAGTCTTCACAGCTTATTTTACGTAGACTAGCAATTTGACCTGTTAAACAGGACTACTTCATATCAAGAAATTAAGGCTGTTATATACACCTGGAGGGATCTGTTATTATCCTTTGAGTGGGTATTTGACACAATGGGGATAAACTTGTGTGACCCACTTGAATGACTGATCTGATAATGTTGACATTATGACTCCTATACTTAGTGGAATGTCAGATGAAAATAACTGAATCATTTTTTTTTGTATTAAAGGAATGGAAAAAACACAAATTTGTTAATAAAGCACTATGATCTGCAGAAGATGGAATGTTTCATAAAGATCTAAAGAAATAAAGAAATTTTAAAACAGGGTGATCTTAAAATTTTTAGTTACATAGCAGTTTAGAAAGTGCTATGGCCAATTAAAAAAAAAATTTTGATAGTAATATGCAAACCTGACATCCCCAGATAATGCTAATACAATAGTGAAATACAAATATATTTTAAGTAACCCTAATAAAATTTAAAATGCAGATTTCTACATTTTAAGGTTTATCCCAACTTGCTGAATCTCTGCACAGTGGGGCCCAGGACTGCATTTTAATAATCTCTGCAGGGGACTCTTGGGCACACTAAAGTTTGAAAACTGATGGAGGGGAGCATTTCTCTGTGTTCTGAGTAGCTGTGGACCCAATTTAGGTATCTCACTAGACAGATGTGACTAAAAGGAATGGGAATAGTAGAAAAATGACATTTACTGGGTATCTCCTTATCTGCTAGGTATTTAATGTCCATAGGTTATCTCATTTAATCATCATGAGATTCTTACAGGGTTTTGCTGTGTTGCCCAGGCTGGGGTGCAGTAGCATAATCATAGCTTACTACAGCCTTCAACTCCTGTGCCAGCCTCCCAAGTAGCTGGAACTACAGGCATGTACCACCACACCTGGCTGATTTTTTCCATTTTTTTGTAGAGATTGGTCTTGCTCTTGATCAGCCTAGTCTTGAACACCTGCCCTCAAGCCATGTCCACCTTGCTCTCCCAGAGTGCTGGGAGTACAGGCGAGAGCCACCGTGCCAGCCTGAAGAAGTATCTGTATTTCCTTTTTACAAATGTGGAATAGGTTAACTTGCAGTGTTAGTTGAATTTTCATCCCTTTTAAATTAGTCTCAATCTCAACTTCTCCAACTTGTGTTCAGAAACACAAATGGGGCAACTGAGTAACTAAGCCTTCGTCCTGGGATTGATGTTCTGTGCCAGGCGTGTGCTTGATTCACTAGGCTAACTTGAAGCTCGATGGAAGTCTTCAGGTGATCACATAATTGGTGACTAATTATATTTTACTACAGGAATGAATTTAGTGTAATTGTATAAAAATTGAACAAAATTTAATTTTGGTAGAGCTTTTTTCCCAGAGGAAATAAAATTTGACTTTAGTGATTTATGTAAGGATATCTCCCCTGCTATGATGTTCATTCTGAATTTTTACAATTGTATTTTACAGGGACATCTGAGTTAGTATGTAACAATGGAAAAAAGCCAAGCAAAAGCATTTCAGAGGTTTAAGGGCCAAAAAAGAAAGGAATGGGATTTGGCTTAAGGGAAAATAAAGTCAGTATACTGCATGATGGATCTTTAAGAGTACACTACCAATGTACTCCTGTAACTAACTGCCTCTGGTTCTCTGTGCCTACTCCTGAGCACCTAAATTTTGCTCCTGTACTGACCAGTTTCTTTTTAAATTAATGGCCGCAAAACATACATGGCTGTTCAACTCTACTGAACTTTCTTAAAGACTCTCTTGGTGTATGTTCACTTTCCCACTCCTCAAAATGACTATTTTGTGTCTCTTCTTCCCAACCCTCCTACATATTTCTTCCATCTCTTTCTACTATAAAAAGGCAACTAGCAACAGCTCTTATCCAAAGTCAGCTCACTTCCTCAAGGATATTAATCCAGCAGTTTGTTCATTTCTCATTTGTCCTTCCTGGGTCATACCCATTAGTGTTCTTTAAACAAAAATTACTCAGCCTTACAGTCTCCATTTTTCTGATTGCCTTTGCAGCAAAATGTCTTGAAAAAACTTTATAGTTCCTGTGTTGGTGCTACTGTGGCATCCTGTCACTGCGCGGATAAAAATAGCCAGGACAGGAATTAGAAGTACATGCTTGTAAGAGGTAGGCTTCCCAAGGGCCCAGGCGAAAGCCCCAAGTAACCTCTGCTGTGGCCTTTTATTGAAACATTGTACAACAGGTGTGGGGGCCTCGTTAACGCATACAGTTGCTTGAGGGCTTGTCTCCAGGCTGCAAAATATCTCTATGCAGCCGAGATTGTCCCGCTCCCAGCACCTCCCTCAAGAACCTGTGGCCGCTTCTACAAGCCTGGTGCTCAGTCTCCTACATTCCTGCTGCTTCCTAATCTCTCATTTTCTTTCTAAACCACTCCAGTTGGCCTTCTTAACCTTCTCATTATACCAGAACCACTCTTGATAGGATAAACCAATGGTTTCCTTTTTGCCACCTCTTACTGGCATTAATTATTAGTGATCAGGTCCTGTTTTCATTCTCTGGCCAACTTCTTCCTCCCATCAATCTTTCTCAGGCTTGGCGCCATCTTACTCAAAATCTACACCCTTTGTCCAGTCTCAGCTAGAGCCATGGCTTTAAATACCATAGATACGCAGATAATCCCCAAGTATGTACTTTCGGTCCTGACTCATCACGACTCCACACTTAGACATTTACCTGTTTGTAAGCATATCAAAATTGACACCTAACTACCAAGGTAACCATGGGATATATTCCAAACTGAGAGAGTGCACCACTGATACTTTGTGTCAGGCTTAGAAGCACAAACCAAAATCTCTTCAAGGGTTTCCCATCACACTTAGAATGGGATTCTGCTCCTTGTATGGACCTGTGCTGCTTATCTCCTCTTGTGCCACTCTCCCCTAACTCAGCCCTGCTCCAGCCATACTGGCTGCTATTCTTTTTCTTGAACAAACATTCCTGTATGACCTTGACTATGTGACTTCAGTCTCCTCATCTGTAGAATAGTAAAAAATGGTACAGACTCCTAGGATTGTGAAGCATTGTACACAAGAACTGTCTCTCATTATCCTAAGGAATCAAATGGATTTAGAAAATGGAAGTTACTTGCATTTGGGGAATGGAGGCTTAAGATTGAGGATACTACTTGCATTTTTCATAATTTTTTCATACTCAGAAGGCCATGCACACTTAGTATACAGATGGTCAGTATCAGAATCAATTGGTTGTGTATGTGTTACAAAGTTGAAACTTCACAGCAGAAAGTGAGCCAGTCTGTATCTGGATATTGTTTATCTTAGACAAGATTTAGAAATGGAAACTGAAAACACCACCCCTAAAATTAGTACCAGCCATGACACTGCCTTTCCTTTATAGGCAGACCTGGATTTTCAGAAAGCTTTCTAAAAAGCTGCATTTATTGCAAATATATATAAATTAGATGATTTATTTTTCTTTTCTTTTTTTTTTTAGAGACAGAGTCTTACTTTGTCTTCCTCGGTAGAGTGCTGTAGTGTCACAGCTCACAGCAACCTCCAGCTCTTGGTCTTAGGTGATTCTCTTGTCTTAGCCTCCCAAGTAGCTGGGACTACAGGCACCCGCCACAGTGCCCAGCTATTTTTTTGTTTCAGTTTGGCCGGGGCCAGGTTCAAACCCGCCACCCTCGGTATATAGGGCCGACGCCCTACTCACTGAGCACAGGCGCTACCCTAGATAATTTCTAAGAAATTTTACAGAGAAAACTTATGCAAACTGCATAAAAATCCCCTAATTCATTGTTAGCACTAATTTCTTTGGTATGTCAGGTAGGGGTGACTTCTCTTATGCCAATTTACATGTAATCCTTTCTCTTCACACAGTAACAGAAGTCAGATTTTAATAAATCTGGGCTTTGCTACTTGGCAATTAAATGGCTTCTCCAAGCTTCAGTTTCCTCATCTGTAAAATGAGGAAAGTAGGCCAGGCACAGTGACTTATGTCTATAATCCTAGCACTCTGGGAGGCCAAGGTGGGTAGATCATTTGAGCTCAGAAGTTTGAGACCTGCCTCAGCAAGAGGGAAAGACTCAGTCTCTACTGAAAATAGAAACCCTAGCCAGGCGTGGTGGTACACACCTATATTCCCAGCTACTCGGGAGGCTGAGGCTGGAGGATCACTTGAACCCAGGAGTTTGAGGTTGCTGTGAACTGGGCTTTCACCATGGCACTCTATCCAGGACAGGAGAGTAAGATCAACAAAAAAACAAAACAAAAAAAAAAAATGGAGGAAAGTGACAAATGCATGTAAGTGTTTCCTGAGATATGTAATTGGTCAGTTTAATACAAACTGA
Source organism: Nycticebus coucang (assembly GCF_027406575.1). Lineage (NCBI taxonomy): Eukaryota > Metazoa > Chordata > Mammalia > Primates > Lorisidae > Nycticebus > Nycticebus coucang. The sequence goes on along the minus strand of NC_069782.1, from coordinate 15,952,845 downwards.
CCAAGTAGGCTCTATTTTTTTTTTTTTTTTTGAGACAGTGTCTCATTTTGTCACCCCCAGCAGAGTGCCATGGCGTCACAGCTCACAGCAACCTCAAACTCTTGGGCTCAAGTGATCCTCTTGCCTCAGGCTCCCAAGTAGCTAGGACTCAGGTGCCTGCTACAATGCCCTGGCTATTTTTAGAGACAGGGTCTTGCTCTGGCTCAGGCTGGTCTCAAACTCGTGAGCTCAGGGCAATCCACCAGCCTCGGCCTCCCAGAGTGCTAGGATTACAGGCGTGAGCCACTGTGCCCGGCCTAACTATTCTATTTGTACGAGTAATATTTGGTTTTCCAAGATTTTGTTTTAAACACAAGATGAAATTAGTTTTCTCTAAAAAAAAGGTATAGAAGTTTAGTAATATTTTACCTAACACAAAGCTACAGACTTCAGACTGTAGTAGGGTGTGTTTCAGGGATGATAGTGAGGAAGACTGGATTTGCATCCTGGATTAAATGTGCTTCCTACTTTGAATTAAGGGAGTAGTTGTCAGTTTCTTAGAAACGATTCACTTATATCACACTGATGTACCATTTAATATTATATATGATTCTGATATAAAAGTTTAAGGTCAAAGTTGCCAACTGTATTTAAAATAAATGCAATTTATATTTTAATATATAGAATATGAATCAGATGTTATCTATTTAGAGGTAACTTCAACATAACTCAGCAACTAAGCAGGTCCTTAAAATTACAGGTGCCTATAAACTGCCTGAATTGCATAAGTCTTTGCTAGCCAGTTTCATGGTGAACTGCTAGCAAGCAAAAGTATTACTAAGTCACTCTTCAATATTTAGTGGTACCACGCTGTTAAATAATAGTCTTCCTTTTTTGGCTTGAATTTTACCAAAATTAACTTCAAACTCTTTTTTTTTTTTTTTTTGATCCATTTAGATTTGCTAGATGTACATCCTTTACTGTATAGCGTAAGGCTGTAGTCCCCAACCCCCTGGCTGTCGACTAGTACCGGTCAGTGGAACTGGGTCACACAGCATCACCACCTGACTTCACCTCCTGCCCCTTCCACCCACCCAAAACCCCATCCGTGGAAAAATTGTCTGCCATGAAATGGTCTGTGGTGCCAAAAAGGTTGGGGACCGTTAGCCTAAGGAATTCAGCTTTACACTGTACTGTACTGTCTGTGGCATTAATGCAGCAACCACTGGGGTTGCTCTTATCTGAGCTATGAAAATTCTTTCTCTACATTCTGTTTTCTAAAACTGGAACAGAATAATATAAAAGGGCAAGACGTTTCAAAACTAATTGTCTAAGATCATGATCTGTGCTTTAAACATTTTTAGAGCAGGGAATACTGTTCTTTGTACTTCTTGGACAAAGTTCAAAAAGAAACCCTTTGGGTTTGGACAGAAGTTGAAATTTCAAAGGTTTGAGAAACTTTGCTCCTGGAGAAATTCTAGTGTTTCCTTTATAGCTGCAGGAGAATTTAATTTTGGCTTAATCATTTTAGTAGCCAAACTTCTATGTTGCCCCAGAGCCACCTACATTTAGATAACTGTCTTGGAGAATTGTTATCATTTGCTTATTCTTAACAAGATTATGAAAAAAATAGATGAAGTTATAAAAAATCTTCTAATGACCATATTCTTGAGACAACTCTTAAAAGAACTGAAAACTGCTCTATTAATTTGATTAACTCTTCCTCATTTTTGCAGGCCAACTGCCAAAGTTTTCTGAGTATTAACAGCGGTTGGACTACAGACAATTATTTCTGGGCAGCATACCAGAATACTGGCTGTGGCAGTCTCCTCAGCACTTAGTTCTTGTAAAATAGTTGCAATTTCTTCAACATAGGATTTTTATCCACTGAACACACCCAGCCTCTTAATCTATGAATTTGCCTAATGTCAACTGAAAATTTATAAGCTCTTCCATTGTCCTTTTTTCTTCGACTGTCTATCAGTTGTACAGGTGAAGCAAGCTAACAAAGATCTGTATTTTGGAATTGATCACAACTTTCTGAAAGAACATAGCCCACAGGGCTGGGATCACATTAGCAACTTCCACAGCATGCCTGCAATCTACTGGCTAACACTGTGCCAGGACCCAAAATGTACTCATTGTACCAAAGAAAATAAAGGTTTTTAATATAAGGGTGTTGACTTTTACAACACATACACTTCTAAATTTGAGCTGTTTTAAATATGGAAATAAAATGGACTCAAAAAGAAAACTAGTCAGGTGGAATATTAAAAATAGTCTGTCAGGCCAGGCACAGTGGCTCCAAATTGAGCTGTTTTAAATATGGAAATAAAATGGACTCAAAAAGAAAACTAGTCAGGTAGAATATTAAAAATAGTCAGGCCAGGCACAGTGGCTCATCCTGTAATCCTACCACTCTAGGAGGCCGAGGTGGGTGGATTGTTTGAGTTCAGGAGTTCAATACCAGCCTTAGCATGAGTGAGACCCCCATCTCTACTAAAAATAGAAAAATGAGCCAGGTGTGGTGGTACACGCCTGTACTTTTAGCTACTACAGTAGGCTGAAGCAGGAGGATCTCTTGAGCCCAGGGTTTGAGGTTGCTGTGAGCTACAATGACACCATGGCCCTCTACTTAGGGCGACAGAGACTGTCTAAAAAAAAAAATCTTCAATATTCAAATAATGCACCTCTTCACTACCTAGACATCTTACATTTTATACATACATTGTCTGTTTGAGGTTTGCAACAACGTGAAGTAGTAACTTCCACTTTACAGATCAACAGCAAGACCACAATGAGTTCAGTGGTTCACAGACTTCAAATGTTATTTTGAAAAATTCCTTTTCCTACAACTGTTCTTTCCTTTTAGGAGAAACATGCACACAGTTTTTTGAAATGTTTTACACTTTCAAATTGATGTTTAGCTGAAGCAGGTTACTTATTAAGAAAGGGGTGGGGAGGTCATCTCTTATTTTATTTTTTTTTTTGAGATGGGGTTTCACTCTGTTGTCCAGACTAGAGTACAGTGGCATCATCATAGCTCACTGCAACCTCAAACTCCTGGGCTCAAATAATCTTACTGCCTTAGCCTCCTGAGAAGCTAACTCAGCTATGCACCACCACGCTGAGTTAATTTTTTAATTTCTTGTAAAGACCAGGTTTCACTGTGTTGCCCAGGCTGATCTTGAACTCTTGTGATCTTCCCACCTGGATCTTATAAAGTACTGGGATTATGGGCATGAGCTACCATGTCAGGCCTAATTTTATGAGTAAATGTATTAGCTGAGTAATCACACAACATGTGCCATTTTTTATTTTTTTGGAGACAGAGTCTACCCTTGGTAGAATACTGTGGTGTCACACCTCACAGCAACGTCAAACTCTTGGGCTTAAGCAATTCTCTTGCCTCAGCCTCCCAAGTAGCTGAGACTACAGGTGCCCGCCACAACACCTGGCTATTTTTTTGTTGCAGTTGTCATTGTTGTTTAGCTGGCCTGGGCCAAGCTCCAACCCGCCAGCCTCGGGGCATGTGGCTGGTGCCATAACCACTGTGCTATGGGCCCCGAGCCATGGGCCAGTTATTTTGAGTTTGTTTTTATTTTAATATATATATGAATTATGTGAATGAAATTCCTTTTAATAAATCCAGAATTAAAATAAGTCTTAGCCAGGTAAAATGAGAAATGCCACATAACTTGCCCCAGTGGAGCTAATCAGGTCAGCTGTGGAATGGTGATCACACTTTTTTTAAATTGTCTAACCAGAGATCCCCAGTTGACATCTCCAGGCATTGTGAGATGACCTGTGTCTGATGGAGGACAGTCTTTGACACTGTAAGGGCAGCAAAACTCCATCTCAATTCTTTTGAGGTCCAGCTGGGCCTGGGAATGAAATAGACATAAACAGGAGAAAAGCATAAAGTTTAATACAAATTTATGTGGCACAGGAGCCTTCATACGGAAATGACCCAAAGAAGCAGTTACAGCTGGTTACTTACGTGGGTGAGGCTTAAAAGAAATTATTTTAACAAGGCTGCACAGAATTCTTTCAGTCTTGACTTCTGGTCCTTGAGGATAAGGATGTTAATCCTTTTGTTGTAGGGAGGGTATCTTTTACATGAAAATTTAATCTGCTTTTAAGAAAAAAAGAGGTCAGAATGATCTTGAACCTACTGTTTTTCAAATGCCTTTAACTCAAAATAGTCAATGTATCAGAGTGGTGTATTTTTAACTCCTTCACTGATACCTTTGTCTTTGGTCATGAAAACACACCTAGTTTATTGGTTTGAACCCCAGAGCGGGTAAAGGCCTCAGTCCTAGCAGCTCTCCCTTATTCTTTGTAGGTTTGAAAGAAAAGCCATTTCCCATCCCTCTAATAATGCCCTTGTATATGCTGAGGACTTTTCACTTTCAAGCGTGTCTTAACTAATCAGAATAAATGATTATTAGGAAAAGTAAGGAACAACATTCCCATTTTGGTTTACCCTTTGTAAAGATGGTTACTGTTAGTGCTTACAGGGACAAATAATTGTAGGCACAACTTTTGTATAAGTGGTTCAAATGGAGTTTTCTTCAGATAATTTCAAATACCATTAACTAAGATGAAAATATTGAATCTCACTGTTGTCCAGGCTAGCTGGGCCTCTTAAGAGTGCTAGGATTACAGGCGTAAACCACTGTACTTTTTTAAAGAAATAGGGACTGGCTCTGTCACCCAGGCTGGAATGTAATCATAGCTCACTACAGTCTTGAATTCTTGAGCTTAAGGGATCCTCCTGCCTGAACCTCCTGAGTAGCTAAGATTACAGACTTGAGCCACCATGCCTGGCTTAAAGTATTTTTTAAAATGTCTAGGATGGGCCTCGTGCCTGTAATCCTAGCACTCTGGGAGGCCCAGGTGGGTGGATTGCTTGAGTTCAGGAGTTTGAGACCAACCTGAGCAAGAGTGAGGCCACCCTGTCTCTACTAAACATGAAAAACTGAGGCAAGAGGATCACCTGAGCACAAGCAGATGCTGTGAGTTGTGATGCCATGGCACTCTACCAAGGGCCACAGAGTGAGACTCTGTCTCAGAAAAAAAAAAAAAAAATGAAAAAAAAAAAAAAAAAGAAAGAGTTGAGCATTGAGGAAGTAATATTCTCTCAATTCTTGTTGTCATTCTGATGACTTCCTTTTTTACCTTTTTCAGGTCATTTAATTTCTCTCATTTTACTTTGCAATACAATAGAATAAATAAATTAAAAAAAAAAAGAAAAACAAAAAAATGTCTAGGCTTACTATCAATTTTAACAAGGAGACGGTCCTGCGTATTGATGAAGCACAGGCAGATCTAGGCTGGGGCCTCACTCCCTACTCACTGTTTGCATGACCTCCCCAAGATTAGGGCCCACTTCTACATGCTGGGGAGGAGTGTGGGCCTATAGTCAAACTGCCTATACCCAGTCCTGGCTCCAACTTCCAGGGCAACCTTGGGTCAGGTGGCTGGCCTCAGATAAAACAGAGTAACAGCGATTAGAATAGGGCCTCACAGTAAATGTTCGATGAGTATTAATAATAACAGCAGTTATCTATATAATGGAGGGAATAGCATCTCCTTACAGGGATATGGTGAGGGTTAAAATGCATGTCAAGTACTTTGCACAGTGCCTGGTACACTGGAATTGCTCAAGCAATGGTAGCCATTACTAGGAAATTTCTGGAGCTAAAAGTCTTGTAGTAATATGACTTCATATTGTATTTTAAATAGGGGTATACCATTTACAAAGAGTAACTGAAAAGTAAAAAAATGTATTTTAAATGCTTGTTTTTCAAAATAACTGCTTATGAAAGCAACACACCTTTATTACAAAGAAGTTGCTAAATTCTGAAAAGTATAAGGAAGCAGAAAGACTTTTCATAATCCCACCACCTAAAGATAATTGTTCATATCTTGACATAAAGAATACATAAAGCAAAGCTGCTTGGCATATGGGAAGTAGGTTCTAAATTCAGCCTATGAAGTAAAAACTATAAAAACTATGAATTTTCCTTGAAAATCTCTTAAGGCCACATAGGAGACCAACATACTGTATCCCAGCAAATCCAACTTAGCCAGGAGTTGGAAGAGATCTCCTTGTCTGGCTAAGCACTGGATGAAGCAGCTGGCTTGGTTTTGGAGTTATAATACATTAAAGAAAATTAATCATTAAACCTAAGAAGTACATTGACCACAGCAAAGGTACTCCCACCAACAGAGCAGTTCCTATCCAACGAGGCTAACAGAAAATCAGGCTGTTTCCCATTTCCTGCTCACTCCAGGGTGAACTCTGATGTGTTCAGGTGAGTTGTTGGAACAATTGAAGTCCGTCTTGCTCCCTCTCTGATAAGCAAACACAGCTGAGTATAAAAGTCAAAAGCTTTAATGTTTTGACTCTGCATAATGAATGCACTTTATATGTACAATTTATTTTCTGCTTTTATTTTAAACACTGTAACTGTGGCATTAAAAATGCTCTGTAAACATTTAAAATGAGTGCATGGCATAGGGTAGATGTACTATGATTGTCTAATTCATTCCTAATATTGAGCATTTCCAGAGGTTCTCAAACTTTTTAAACAGGGGGCCAGTTCACTGTCCCTCAGACCGTTGGAGGGCCGGACTATAGTTTAAAAAAGAAAACCCATGAACAAATTCCTATGCACACTGCACGTATCTTAATTTTCAAGTAAAAAAATAAAATGGGAACAGATACAATCACACTGCCTCATGTGGAGTTTGAAGACTCCTGATTTAGGCTATTTGTAATTTTTACATATATGCTGAAATATCTGTCTACATTTCATATTTTTTCTTTAGGATGAATTCCTAGACCTAATTCCTGAAGAGATGTGTGAACATTTGAAAAGCCAAGTTGCTAAATTTAATGTCAAGAAAAATTATCTCAGCTGACATTCTCATAAGATGTATGAGGTGATTCACCAGATTTCACTTTGATATGTGAAAATGATATAACACTAATTCAATGTCATTTTCCTTTATTAACGAGGCTGAGCTCTTCTTAACAAATTATCTTGACCATCTTTATTTCCTTTTGTGAATCAACTATTTCCTCCTTTCCCCCCTTTTAAATTGCAATCTTTCTGCTTTCTAAAAACTGACTTGTGTAAACTCTCTATACTGAGAAATATAATCTCAGTTTTGGAATTATTTTCAGTTCATTTTCAGATGTTGATGGTATGTTTTAGCATACAAAAGTAGTCACTTAAAAAATTATGGTAAGATATAAATAATGTAACATTTACCATTTTAACCATTTCAAGTGTACAATTCTGTGTACGAGTACATTCACAATGTTGTAAAACCATTAACCACTATCTATTTCCGGAACTTTTCATTATCCCAAAGACAAACTCCGTACCCATCAAACAGTAACTCTCCATTCCCTTTCCCCCCCATCTCCCAGTCACGTCTGTTTTACATTCTGTCTCTGTGAAGTCTATTCCGGCTACTTCGTGTAAATGGAATCATACGTTGTATCTGGATTATTTCACTTTGTCTTAGGGTATTGTTTTCGAAGTTAATCTGTATTGTAGCATATGCCAGAATAAAGTGGTTAATTTTCAATGGTTAAAGGAAGGTTGGGGAAGTTTCCCCTTCCTTTATAATTCCCACTGCTTTTAAGCACCAAAGAATCAGTAAATATCCATAATTTCCTTCCATATTTTTGTTTGAATTTTAAAAGTTAGCTCCTAAAGGAACTAGAGTTCATTAAAAATTTCTACGTGTGAGCTGAGAATCTGAACAGAATTTATCAATAGTTATCCCCAAGTACCATACTCTGAAGAATCCTGTCTTTCCTCATGGTTGAGGATGCCTCTTTTACCAGAAATTAAATACAATTTCTGTTTCAAGCTAAGTTCCATCTCATTCCTCTATTTTGCAATTCTGCGAAAGGGCCATAGGCTCATATTTGGTCTTTGCTGCATACTGGGCATCCTCTGCCAGACCACCCTCAAACAACTCTGGTCAACTCACTCTTTCACATTTCCACCAACTATATCAAATCTTCTCAACTCAGACTTCCAGCCTCCTCCTGTCCCCATTCCCTCCTTCACTCTCAACCAGTGCCTTTGCAAAGAAGAGCAACTCATCACATCAACAGACCACTCTCTTCCCTTCTCTATGGTTATACCTTTCGTTATCCAGGCTAATTGCTCCTGTTCTGAGCCCAACCATCCTGGCCTGAGAACTCTTAAGTTCTTATTTTTCAGGCGTTCACTCCTTCAGCTGTGTCCTCCTTTGATGCTCCACTGCTCTGGATCTTCCTCTAATTGCTCCTCTAGTGAAACCCTATCTTTCCCGTCCCCTCAACTAATTCTTTGTTTTTTTTTTTTTTTTTGCGACAGACTTTCACTCTGGGTATTGTGCCGTGGCATCATCACAGCTCAGGGCAACCTCAAACTCCTGGGTTCGAGCAAGTCTCTTGCCTCAGCTTCCTGAGTAGCTGGGACTATAGGTGCCCACCACAATGCCTGGCTAGTTTTTCTATTTTTAGTAGAGATGGGGGAGATACCGCACCTGACCCCTCAACTATTCTTACCTTTCTTTCCCTCCTTTTCTTCTCTTACCTCTGAGCCAATGAGTAGTTCTAGTTCCTATCTCTTCATCTCTGTAGCTTTCAGTACAGTCAATCACTTGCTCCTGAAATGTCTCTCATTGCACTTGTAGGACACTCTCGTCTCCCGTTTCTCCTCCTTCCTTCCTGTACTTTGGGCCATCCTTTTGTCTGCTCTGCAGGGTCATCTTCTTCTTTTTTTTTTTTTGAGACAGAGCCTCAAGCTGTCGCCCTGGGTAGAGTGCTGTGACATCACAGCTCACAGCAACCTCCAACTCCTGGGCCTAAGCGATTTTCCTGCCTCTGCCACCCAAGTAGCTGGCACTGCAGTCGCCTGCCACAACACCGGCTATTTTTTTTTTTTTGGTTGCAGCCATCATTGTTGTTTGGCGGCCCAGGCTGGATTCCAACCCGCCAGCTCAGGTGTATGTGGCTGGTGCCCTAGCCATGCAGGGTCCTCTTCTTACCTGACAATCTCTCTCCAGAGATCTTGTTCTCATCCAGACCTCAGTTTATCCACTTGGGATTTTCTCCAGCTTCTTCTCAAATGTAATCTTGTCATCTCCCTGCAGTAAACTTTTCAATGGCATTTTAGGATAAAGACAAAATAAAACATAAAGGTGCCTTACCAGGGACTGCAAGTCCTCTTTGGGCTCTGCCATCACCTGAACCTGTCTCTCTCTGCTACACCAGCTGCAACTGCTTCCTTTCAGTCCTGGTGCTGCACTGGTTCCTAGCACGTGGTCTTTGAAGACTGTGGGATATATTCTCCATGCTCAAATGCTCTAACTCCTAAGTCTAACTGCCACTTTCTCAAGGAAACTTCCCTTACTTTCATGAATAAATGAAGCCTCCTGGACATTATGGACTTTCATGGTACTGGTACAACAGCTGCAGCTGTTGATGAGTTATTTCTGTCTCAAAACTCCACAAGGGCAGAGACAGTTCACCAGTGTTGCGATGAACTGCCTCCTTACCAGCTGATGTTGCTGGTGACCTTCCTGTTTGGTGGTGTGATGATGCCTGGCACTCTTCCACAGCACCCTGCTGTTAACTCTTACTACTGTAGCACTTTCATACTCTTGGAAGTTCTCCATTCAATCAGGAAGAATTAATTAATTTTGGCTCAATATGTGTGTCTGGCATAATGCGAGGCACTAACTCTTCTGTTAAAACAATACTACTTCGGGCGGCGCCTGTGGCTCAGTGAGCAGGGTGCCGGCCCCATATACCGAGGGTGGCGGGTTCAAACCCGGCCCCGGCCAAACTGCAACAAAAAAATAGTCGGGCATTGTGGCAGGCGCCTGTAGTCCCAGCTACTCAGGAGGCTGAGGCAGGAGAATCGCCTAGGCCCAGGAGTTGGAGGTTGCTGTGAGCTGTGTGACGCTACCGAGGGCGATAAAGTGAAACTCTGTCTCTACAAAAAAAATAAATAAATAAAACAATACTACTTCACACCTTTCTTTGGATAACTTTTGGACCATCTAAAAACCTGACAGCCACAGACTCTTCCTAGAAAAAAAAAGACACATACCCACAACATTTTGCAAATGATTTTAGCAGGATTCATGGACGCCCTGTGGTCCAGCCCTAAACAACTTGTACCAGATTTACAAGCATGAGGGGGGCGAGGTCTGAATGCTATTCTGCTTTATCTCCTGTGTTTAGCAAAGAACTTGGTCCACAGAGGAACAAAATCAGTATTTGCCAATTGAAACTGAATGAACAAAGCAAGTTCGTTAGGTAACTTAATGTAGCAGGTACAACTGTTAGCTGCTGGATACAGCCTGGGCTTAATTCCTGGTCAGTAGTGTTGTGACTTGAGGAAGTTACTTCACCTCTCCTTGCCTCAGATAGGACATCAGGAAAATGGGGACACTATCTCCTGGGTGACTATATAGATAAATGAGTTAATACCATATATCAGAGCATTCAGAAAACGCTTCACATATACTAATTCGTTAAATTATCACAACAACTCATTTTAAAGAAGAGGAAACACGCAGGTGAAGTAGCTTGCCCAAGGTTCCACAGCTAATAAACAGCAGACTTTGGATTCAAACCCAACAGCTTGACTCCGGAGACCCGCTCAGAGCCCTGTGCCCACGTATAGTAATGCTCTTGTAAATGTTTGTTGAATCACAGTGTGAGTTATTCTGATGTTTCATGTTTCTTAAACATTTTTGAGGAATGAAATTCACTTATAATATATACAATTTTTATACTTAGTTCGGCCCCCTCTACAGCACCACTAATTTCAATAAAGTACTACTTTTATAACATGTATGATCTGCTGACGGTTTCAAATTAATCCCAATGTTTATAATAAGCAAGGAATAACGAGGGTCCAAGGAAGAGGCTTTCCGGGACCAATCTAAAGGTCGTACAGTGTTAAGTGCGATCTCTGCTTTTCTGGAGGAACTGCCAGCCCACAGCACCGGGCGTCTACCCATGCTGGCCGGCCGAGTGGAAGGTCTGGCGGGCACCGCCTGCTGCGCTGCTGGTGTGAGGACCACCTCCAGGAGTAGAGGAAGGGGCGACTCACCTGTCGGCGTTCTCTCCAAACAAAGCGCAGGGAGCCTTGGGGTCCTGGCTCCTTCCTTCCTCCCTCCCTGGCCAGTCTCCTCCAGGCCCGCTGTTTCCCCATGCCCGCGGCCCAGGGTCTGGGATCCAAGCCGCCAGGCACCTTCCCGTGAAGAGCCGACCAGACTTCTGGCCCCTTCGCCCATAGCCAATCAAGGCTCGGGAGACGGCCCGCAGGCACGCCCCGCAGCCAATTAGAGGGAGGGACACGGGATGGCGCTCCTCCTCACGCCGCAGGGGCGGGGCTGAAGCGGGCCAGCGTGGGAATCTGCTTTCCAGGGAACCCGCGCCCGGTGGCAACAAAGGCTGTAGCTGGCATTTTCACACCCTTTCCTTGACAGCATTTTAGGAAACGTGTTTTACCCAGTCGCTTTACCCATTAGAAAATGTCACTCCCCCATAAGAAAAAAGGTAGAATTCAGAAACTGCTCTGTATTAACCAATTATCAGTCTTTTATATCTCAAATTTACTAATTTATTTTAAGCAAATGTAAAAAACACAAGGACTTTGCATTGGTTCATTCAAAACTTTGGTTTCCTCCATTCAATTTTTCCAAGTTGTTTTGCAGTTTTTGGTAATAAGAATTTAGTATTTGTTGAAAAATAAAAGGTCTTAAATCCCTCAACTGCAGGTAGAATTTCTAGAACATTAATCCTTCTATTTCATAGTAAGAGGGAGAATATTATGTTCAAACTTGAGTGTATCTGCTCAAGTGGAGCACAGTAACTGACTCCTCCCTTTTCCTTGTAGTGATTTCATTTTGACCATAATTTAGAAGAAACCAAAAAAGCTTTCTAAAACCCTCCCTAAAAAACAAAACATAATTCTTCTACATTTATAAGTAGTATTATCAGTGCATGTGCTTAAATAGTGTTTTTTTTTCAGCAATCTTCTCTATTCACATTAAAATGGAATCTTTTCTTCCCTGGGATAGTAATAGTGAATTTCAGATCCATGAATTTATCACCTTTGCACAGTACAATCAGGTTCAAAAAATAGGATGTAAAGTACAGGTATAATGAAAAACAATAAAAATTGTTTTTAACAGTGGTGACAAAAGAAAGACAAAGCACAGTTTTTTCCTTCTATTTCTCAGTAATGAAATTTATCACTGCTAATTATCCAGGATATTTAAAAAATGCATATTATCTAAAATTTATTATTGTTTCTACATTTTAAAATATATATATCATTAGTTACCTTTAATTTAATACATTTTAAAATATATATATATCTCATTAGTTACCTTAAATATATCATGTTACCTTTCAGTGGAATTATTATATTGACTGAATAATATTCCATGGTATACAAATACCATAGTTTATTTACCCATTTGTTATGGGCACTTGGTTGTTTCCGCATCTTGGTGATCGTAAATTTAGCTGTGATAAACATTCTAGAGCAGCAGTTCTCAACCTGTGGGTTGCGGCATTAGGAAGGTTGAGAACCATTGTTCTAGAGCAAATGTCCTTATGGAAAATGTTTTTTTCTTCTGAACAGATACCTAGTAATGGGATTGCAGATCAAATGGAAGGTCTACTTTTAGCTTTTTGAGGATTCTCCATATTATTTGGTCATAAAGAAAGATGGCTTTACATCTTTTGTATTTACCTGGATGGGTTTAGAGAACATCCTCCTAAGTAAAGTATCACAAGAATAGAAAAGCAAGCATCTGGTGTACTCAATACTAATATGAATCTAGTAAATGAACAACTACATGCCCACTGGAGAAAAAAACACAATTAAATTTGAGACGGGGAGTGGGAGGGGGCTAAGGGTTTGGTAAGCTGTCACCTAATGGGCACAATTAGGGGTAATGGCACAAATACTGGGTGAAGGGCTCAAGTACAACTTGTACTTTACCTAACAAACGCAAACAATGTAACCTAATTGTATGTACCCTTACATTAATCTGAAGAAAAAAAGAATTACTATATTGACTATCTACCACTAGTAAAGATGAGAAAATGAAAAGCCACTTGTTATAATTCAGAATGGCAAGAACTAGCCTAACTAGAAAACAGTAAAGGAGTAATTACATGCGTATTAACAATAACAGCTGCTAATCAGAGCTGTGGCTTACATCTGTGCACAATACACTGCAGGGAGTGAAGCAGCATGGCAGCTCTGGATGTCCTACCACATGCAGGCACTATGAGCATCCTACATGGAACTATCCTCATCCCCATTTTATAGATGAGAAAAAAGTAGGCACAGATTGACGAGAAAGTTAAGAATTTGCCCAAGAGCTCAAAGCTAACAAGAACATGAGCCAGGCATTGGGACTGCACAGCCCACATTCTCACTCATTATCCCCTATTGCCTAACTCGTCGTTACAAGGGCCATTAAGAGAAAAATTCTCCTTGGTTTTAGATCTTTCTTGCAAATACATTTCAAAATATTGTTTTACTAAATATATGGTAGCTGTTCCTTCATGCAAAACGATACGTGGTTTACAGAATTTACAGAGTCTGTCTCTGTGATTTGCATGTAGCAATGGTCTCCCTCTTACCAAAATTAAAAAAAAAACAATAAACAAGATTTTATATTTGCATATACTTTAATAACAAGGTCACTTTAACTGTAAATGAATAAAGAAAGGGAGACAAAGAGAATTTAGCATATGATCTTCCACAAGTTTAGGTTAAAACAGATATACATGAAGCTTTGAAACAGATATCTCGTGTTAACAGAGGCTACTGCTACCAATTTTGATGATGCACATTTTCTAAAACATTATTATCAAAGAGTACAAAGTTAGATTAAACAACATCAAGAAAATTTTGTCCTAAAATTTTAACAAAGTCTTTTAAGAAAGTCTAAAAACCTCCTGTTTTCCCACAATGACTCTCAAAACTTTGAATTTTCTATCAGAATATCTGTTAACTTTAACATTTTACCATACATGAAAAATTATCAAAAATATATTGATGGGTCTATACTAATTGTAACTATTTATATTTACATTTAAGCAAATTCTTTTACCAAGTTCTTTATATACAAATTACCATTTGTCCTATGTGAAATTCATTAAAAAGTTAAAAACCACAGAAATGTCATTAGAAACAATGCATTTCAAAATGTAACTGCTTTCCATCAATGAAGAACATTTTAAAATAATTTAATTGAAAAGTATTGAACTTCCCACCAATTTCAGCTGCAACCGTATTCCTCCTGAACGTTTTCTGTGATTTAAGGGAAAAAGAACTGAGTAAAGCTTGCTGGCAAAGAATTAAATGATAAAAATTTGATAAATGTTTATTGATCATATTCCAAGATATTTACAGTCTAATTAGTTTGGCATTAAAAATGAAGTGATAAAAAATGTAAACAGTTTAAGGAAAATGAAGAAATAAAGTTTTTAAGAACTGGTAAAGACAGTATGTAAATACTTTTCATATTAATTTCATAAAACAGTATCCCAAATTCAATTAAACAGAATGCAGGCATGGCTTCTGGTACTTCTAAAAAGGCCCAGCATTTAAACAAATGTCAACTATTCCCAAAATGGAACTAATTTAGAGTGTGGAAACATCAAAACAGAGAAAAGAAATTTACAAACATTTAAGAGGCAAAAATTTGGGGGAAAGTTCATAAAAAGAGTATATTATAATGCTACTAATATAAAAAGGACCACTTTAATTGTCTTTTTCTAGGAAAAAACTTGACCCTAAAATCATAAGTTTTTCAGATTTAAACGGCATCAATCCAGATAACCATAATACTGAGCGTAGCAATTATGCCCAGTAACAGATGCATCTCTCTTGTCCAAAAATTAACTGATCGGTGACAATCGCTTAAAAATTTATGCTTTAAGATTCTCTGGTTTGAAAACAGAGCTGTGGTCCATTTTGTAAATTACCTTAATTTATGCTAATTATATACGCTACTAACAAAAAGAAATAAAGCTCTGATATATTTACCTAATTAGTGATCTGTCTCTGGACTTTAGGACCAACACTCTGCATGTCCTCTTCCTGACTAGGACGTTTCCCACCGCTGAGACCAGTGCCCATGGAGCTTCTTCCTACACATTTAAAAATGTATGTTTAAGGCCAAGAACCATGGATCATGCCTGTTATCCTAGCACTTTGGGAGACTGAGGCAGGAGGATTGCCTGAGTCCAGGAGCTTGAGGTTGCAGTGAACTATGACTGAGCCACTGCACTCTAGCCTGAAGCCTTGTCTCAACAATAATTACAACAAAATTACATTTAGGATAGGAAAAGTGAGAACCGTATGTTCAAATGTTTCATTCTTACCTTGCTTCAACAGGTGAGGCTGTTGACTGTCGCCATGAGCAAAATGTAAAATACCACTCCCTTGAGAGCAATCTGTTAGTATTTAAAACACAGTAAAATTACTTAAAATCTGATCCAAGATGTAAAGTTAAGATTAAAAATGCAATTTTCAGCATTTGTATTTAAGGTTATTTATATACATTTAAGAATAAATTTCAACCTTCCTGTGAACCCAAAATCACATACTGAAATCTGAAAAACTTAAATTTAGGCTCAAAGAAATGTTGACACATTCATGTTTTCATGGTAACAGTGCAAGAGACATTGAGTGTAGAACAAAGCTTTGCTGATCAACTGGCTTGTTATTACCTTAGTCACTCACAAAAGTGAAAATCCCCATATTCATATGTCTTCAGGGTTATGTTAGCAATTAAATTTCAAGATGTCAAGATGGGAACCCTAGAGTAAAATACCTTTTTTTAAAAAAGTAGTTCTTGTTTCAAAGGTAGTTTTGAGAGGGTGATAAGTTTACTCCATCATTTCACCCTCATGTTATGCCTTCAATAACACTACAAGGATTTTTCCAGTTATTAAAACTGTGAAAATTTTAAATTATTGTGTGTGAGGGGAAAACTGTGTAAAAATATATGGAAAAGAATATATCAAAATTTTAATCGTGACTGTCTCTACTGGATGGAATTATGGGTGATTTTCATTCTTCCTCTTTTCTATTTTCTGAGTTTTTAAACAATTCTCTATAGTGAATGTTTTTTATAAAAGCAGCTTGAGGCATAACTCATGTGCCACAAAATTCACCTGTTTTATGGTACAATTGAGTGTTTTTTAAAGATTAACAGAGTTGTGCCAACCATCACCACAATCCAGTTTTGGAATATTTCCACCCCCTCCAAAAATATACCTTATACCTATACACATTCATTCTCTTTTCCTATCCTTAGACCCAAGGTAACCATTAAGCTACTTTAAAGATTTGCCTTTTCTTGATAGTTCATATAAATGGAATCAGGCAGCATGCAGCTTTTGTGTCTGCCTTCTTCAACTTAATATAATGTGCTTGAGGTCCATACATGTTGTAGCATATACCAGTATTTTGTTCCTTTTCATGAATAATGTTCCACTGTGTAACAGATATATTACACTGCTATGAGCATTCATTTATATGTTTTTGTGTGGACATATGTTTTCACTTCATTGGGGTAGATACTTAGGAATGGAACTTCTGCTTTGTGTAGTAAATTTAAGGTTAGCTTTTTCATTTTTTTTTTTTTTTTTTTGGTAGAGACAAGAGTTTCACTTTATGGCCCTTGGTAGAGTGCCATGGCATCACACAGCTCACAGCAACCTCCAACTCCTGGGCTTAAGCCATTCTCTTGCCTCAGCCTCCCGAGTAGCTGGGACTACAGGCGCCCGCCACAATGCCCAGCTATTTTTTTGGTTGCAGTTCAGCCGGGGCCAGGTTTGAACCCGCCACCCTCGGTATATGGGGCCGGCGCCCCACCAACTGAGCCACAGGCGCCTCCCTTAAGGTTAGCTTTTTAAGAAACTGCCAAATTGTTTTCCAAAGTGGCTATACCATTTTATAACCTACTTCTCAGCAACATATGAAGGTTCTAGTTTTTCCCTGCCCTCTGCAACACCTGGTGTTGTCTTTTTGTATGTTAGCCACTATAGTGGGCATAAGGTGGCCAACTAGCCCCAGTTTGCCTGGACTTTCCAGGATATAGCACTGAAAGTTCTGTGTTCCAGGAAAACCCCCAGTCCCAGGCAATCAGTGGCAGATGGTCACTCTAAGTGGGTGCAAAGTACTATCCACAGTGATTTTAATTTGTGATTTCTTAATGACCAATAATGCTGATGAAAGGTATCTTACAATAGAAAACAAACTAAAAATTAAATAAAAACTAAAATATATTGCTATAGGAAACAGATTGTCATCTGTTTTATTATGTGGCATAAGAACAAAAGTACTTAAGAACATCTATGTACAACTTATTCCTTTCTTGAGAACACAAAAAAAAAATACAAAAAAGGAAGGAGAAAAAATACAATTTGTTGCAGAGATTATAGATGTTCCACAGCCATTTAAAAACCTAAGAAAATTCATAAATAATTTTGTCCTTTGGGGCAGCACCCATATGCTGGAGGTGGCGGGTTCAAACCCAGCCCTGGCCAAAAAAAAAAAAAGAATTTTACCCTTTGATGTGCCTTGTAAGGCATTATAAAATAAAAGCCTAGACAGGATAAGTGTAGGGCATAAGAGGATATCCTTTAAAAGCATGTAAGTCCTTTCAAGTTTTAAAGAAATGGAGCAGAATCCTGGGGATAGAAATATTTGATAGCATAGACCAAGTCTTAAGAATTTTTCATAACTTTTTTATTTTTTTTTTAGAGACAGAGTCTCACACTTCATTGCCCTTGATAGAGTGCCGTAGTGTCATAGCTCACAGCAACCTCCAACTCCTGGGCTTAGGTGATTCTCCTGCTCAGCCTCCTGAGTAGCTGGGCCACAGGCACCCGCCACAGCGCCCAGCTATTTTTTGTTGTAGTTTGGCAGGGGCTGGGTTTGAACCCGCCACCCTTGGTATATGGGGCCGGTGCCCTACCCACTGAGCCGCAGGTGCTGCCCAAGAATCTTTTCATAATTACTCCCATTTCCAGATCTAAAATGTTTTTCTCCTTTAGCTGACTATCAGAATGCTACCCAATCCATCACCTTCAAGATAATTTCTCTAGTTCCTTCAGTTCTCAATGATCTCTCCATTTTCTTCTATTTCATGTGGAGGCAGCATCTTACGATTTATAACTTTTTTCATTTGTTTTTGTTTCCTCTTGACACCCCCATTTTAGACTATAAGCTCTATGTAGCTTTTATGTTTTCTGTATCTTTTGAAAGCCTCATAGAACCCAGCTAGTTTAGAGGCTACCTGAATTCACAGACAGCTAGAACACTTGAACTTATTTTTTTATTTTATTTTTCTGAGACAGAGTCTTACTATGTCACCCTTGGTAGAGTGCCATGTTTGTAGGTAAATATTAATATTTACATGATTAAAATGTTTTGAAAGTTATTCTTTTATTACATTATAAAATATTTTATGTTTATAAATTTATGAGGCAAATTTACCCCAATTTAACTTGCTACCATGACTAGCTTTTGAAGATAATCCCAAATAAAGGATATGGGTTTGAGTGAACTAAGAAGCAGTATGTTATCATTGCTGTTTGTTAGTCAAGCACCTGGGCCTGCTGGTCCCATCCCTCTGCTACCTGCCTGTTATTTTAGTGCATCATACAGCTTCTCTCCCTCACACACATGTGGGCTGACAAGGCAGGCTTTGAACTGGAGATCTGAGAGAACTTTTGAAATGATATCTGGTTGAAGTTTACTTTAGATTTTAGAAGATCCTGAGAAAGAACACTTCTGAAGTATACCGCCATCACTGGCAACTATTTGACTATTGGGTGAATCACATTCCAATAGTAAAATATTTTATCTTTTATCACATATATACAATAGCATTCCATTTACAAAAGCCCAAGGATGCAGGAAAAAGCATGCACTTTGAGGCTAATTGTACTGGATCTGAATCTTACCTCAACTACTTATTAACTGTAGGATCTTGGCTAAGTTACCTAACCTTTCCAGGATTATTTCACCAGTCATAAAATAAGGATCCTACCCCTACCACACACCCAGGTTACTGTGAGAATGTAGACAAAAATGCCCCACTACTGGGCACAAGGTAGGAAGTCAGAATGTAAGTTCTTTTATTTCTTGCTTCTGAAACTAATTCTCAGAGGATAAAATATATGCTGCTCCCATAGGATCCAGGATATTTCTGAATTCAGAAGGTTCAATTTTTAAAAAGTTTTACTGTAACTTACACCCGATACCTAAAGAGAGTAAAAAACAATGGACATTCTGAAAACATGACATTTGAGTTTCATTTTATCCTTAAATTGCTCTCCTCATTTAGTGTGCAAGATCTTTAACTTGACCCATAAACCACTATGGGGTAACCACTGTGCTTGCTCGGCGCCCATAGGACAGTGGTTACAGCGCCACTGTAATCAAGGTTGGCGGGTTTGGGTTCGAACCGGCCTGGGCCAGCTAAACAACAATGACAACTGCAACAAAAAATAGCCCGGAGTTGTGGTGGGTGCCTGTAGTCCCAGCTACTTGAGAGGCTGAGGCAAGAGAATCACTTAAGCCCAAGAGTTTGAGGTTGCTGTGAGTTATGATGCCACACCGAGGGCAACATAGTGCGACTCTGTCTCAAAAAAAACACAAACAACAACAAAAAACTTGACCCAATATCTACTACAAGTAATGATGTTTTCCATCTCTAAAATATCATCAATGGAATGAGGGTATGTGTGTGTGGGTGCACATGTATGCATGTATAAAAAAAAACTATTAATTTTCAAGATAGATTTTTATAAAACATACTACAATGAGGTTCAATAAAAATATATCTGATTATTAGTCTGTTTATATTAGTAAGTATAGAAATTTCCTTTTCACTTACTTCCACTGCTGCTACAACCTGGGATATTTTCTGGAGGAGAATACTCCATGAAGCTCCCATTCCCATTAGGATTAGAAGGTACTGATGCAAGAAGACCTAAGGGGCAAAAAAATTTCCTATTAAATTCTGATCAAGATCAAATTCAAAGACAGGTATGTAAATAGCTGCCAAAGAAATAAATCAAAGGTAGTTACCAACATACCTAGTCCTCTATATCGTGAAAGCTGCTGATAGATCTGTTTCATCCTTTCAATATTCAAACGGCTGGCCTCAGCATGGTTAACCATTGGTTTAGGATAATTAATTCCTATCAAACATTTGGCTACCTTTTGGATACCTTCTGGTGCATTCCAGGGATCATAGATATATTTTGCAGGGAAGCCTCTTAGAACAGGCAAATAACGCCTTTTGGGAGAAGGAAAAGAATTTATTAATAAAATGTACTATAAGCAAATTATAATGAAGTACTAGCTATGAGTGACCAAAATCAAATCAATACCATTTAAATGATCTGTTTACCCTTCTCCTCATCTCTGCTGCCTTCTTGAGTGGGAATATTTTAAGTGTTGCTTAAACATGAAAAATTCTTCCTGGATTAACTATTTCCAACTGAATAATAATCACTCTTGATTTACCTGATATAGTCTCCATTGGGATCTGTTCTCCTACCAAAACTAGCAGGGCAATAGCAGTGAAAAAACTGTTGGAAAAAGGAACTACAAGACAGCCACATCCAACTTCCAGCATTTATGCTCCAATCTGCATCAAGCAGTAATTCTTCAAATACCTTTAGAAGTAACAGTAGCCAATTAGTTTGCACACAGATAATTCTCAAATCAAGCATTTTTGAGGTCACTGTAGATTAAAACTCAAAGCAAAGAAAACCTAGCAAAGAACTGTAAAATTAAAAATCCAAAGTTACCTTCCTATGTGTATTCTTTCAGCGAAAGAAACATATTGATAATACAGTAGACTTCTGAATAGAATTTACTTTTTCAACCTTTGCCATGTTATTGAGGGAAGGAGGGATAAAAATTACTCAAATCAGTAATTTAAAGGATAAGATAGGACATTAGTAGATAGAGAAAAGGCAGTAAACCATTTTCAAGAAAGCAAAAACGTTACCAAATAAATAACAAATAAAAACTTAGAAACTTAATACATTGGCCTGGTTAAAGGAAGCACACTCACATATAAATTTACTTTTTAAAAAAAATGCACTAGTATTACATAGTTTAAATTTCAAATTTCCTGATCCAAAAGAAAACAATTAAAATAAGTGATTTTTATGCATTCATTAAGTGTGTGGTATACATTTTCTCTGTGTACTAGAAAATATAGGAGATGGAAAAAAATATAGGTTCAGAAATGGTCTTTGGAAAGAGAAAATTTATGGGAGACCAGAAAGGTCGCCTTGGGTAGAGTGCTGTGACATCACAGCTCACAGCAAGCTCAAATTCTTGGCCTCAAGTGATTCTCTTGCCTCAGCCTCCCAAGTAGCTGGGACTACAGGCGCCCACCACAACACCCAGCTTTTTTTTTTTTTCTGTAGAGACAGAGTCTCACTTTTTGGCCCTCGGTAGAGTGCCGTGGCCTCACACAGCTCACAGCAACCTCCAACTCCTGGGCTTAAGCGATTCTCCTGCCTCAGCCTCCCGAGTAGCTGGGACTACAGGTGCCCGCCACAACGCCCAGCTATTTTTTGGTTGCAGTTTGGCCGGGGCCGGGTTTGAACCCGCCACCCTCGGTATATGGGGCCGGCGCCTTACCGACTGAGCCACAGGCGCCACCCTTTTTTTTTTTTTTTTTTTTTAATAGATGGAGTCTCGCTGCTGTTTAGGCTGGTCTCGAACTCCTGAGCTCAGGCAATCCACCAGCCTTGGCCTCCCAGAGTGCTAAGATTACAGGAGTTAGCCACTGTGCCTGGCCTCATTTCTCCTATCTGATTACACCATCCTGCTCTCTAAAAGTATGTCTGTATTTTGAGGTTTTATCCACTAAAAAACAAGACTATAAGTAAATCTATGTAATAGACAACTTTTAGGATTTGTTTTAATAAAGTATGGAGTCCTTCAAATTAAGATGCTATATTAGTTAGAATACCTACCTTCATTCCTTCTTCCCAACTAATCCATAGGTCACCTCGTGTCAGAAAGCAAGCAACTGCATGTCTGGCTAAATGGTGAATCCAGCCCTCCTGACGAAGCTGCGTCATGATGGCATCAATCCACGGAAAACCTGTCCGGCCTTCTGCCCATTTGGCTAAAGCCTCAGGATTCTTATCCCAAGGAATCTGAACACAGATAGGGTTTCCTTCCATTTTATCAAAGCGTGGATTATTTGTTGCTGCTGTATAGAAAAATTCACGCCATAATAGTTGCCCATAAAGAGAAAGGGGAGGGGAGCTGTTCTTCTTTACCTATGATTAAAAGGCAAAGAAGTATTATTGGCAATTAAAAAAAAAAAGTATCTTGAAAATGAAGCTCCAATTTTAGATAATACCTTTTTGTAGAGATCTGTTAATTTGAAGTAAAACAGTCGACATGACAAACAACCAAATCGGAGATAAGGACTGAGTCCAGTAGGGCTGGCAAGGAGAGAATTTGCATTCATTCGAGGTCTTTCAAAGTTTGCTACCCAAGCCTGAAAACACAGAGAAAATTACATTAACTAATTGCCTTTTCCATTTTAACAGAGTGCTCAAAAATCAAGATTTTAAAAAAGTTACATAGTTCTTGGCAATAAAATATTATTGCAACCACAAATTACATATTTTAATAAAAAATAAAACAGGATTTTAAAAAAGTGGGCATTCTTTTGCTCTAGACATTCTCATGTGAAATAAATTATCTTCAAATTTCTAACACAAGGCTGAGAAAACCTTCAACCTGTTGCTTCAACACGGACGAAAAAATAAAATTGAAGAATTCTATTGGAGTTTCAAAGTTACGGTCATCGCATATTAGCTTAGGAAGAACAGAAGAGAAAGCATGGTAGTAGTTAAGAAGGAAATACTGAAAGGAAGAGGGGAAAGGGCATTTAAATGAGGAGATAGTTGTTAATTCTCAAACAATTAGGTGTGTGCTGTTTTTACTATTTCCCTCAGACCTCCCTTTTTAACAGTATATTTTTTGTTTTTAAAAGATAGTGAAATTATTTTAAATGACATTTTGTAGATATGAACATGGCTGTATAATCAATGTTGTTATACTTTTCTTTCCAAATGCCTTTCCAAACGTGTAAGTGCTTCGGTTTCTCCACCTGGCCACACAGCAGAGGGTAAGCCATCTGTATCAAAACCTAAAAAGAAAAATAAAATAAAAGCAAAGAAAAAAACTATTCTTCTGAAGCTACAATAAGTTTTATTTAACCACAGTAATTCAGAGAATAAATGGGTTTGCAGAAAAAATTATGAGAATAGCATAAAAATGAATTGGGGCCCTCATGTATAAAGGAGATGACACAATCTCTATTCTTTACGATGTGTATCTTAAGGTGATAACAATAGATGACATATTTACAGAGCACACAAATAAGGTACAGATTTATCACTTCTTAGTTTCTTTTCTCCTTCTCCCATCTTTCTTTTCCTTCTAATGCAAAATACATAGCAAAATTAGAAATGGAATTTTCTGAATGATTAATGATTTAATTCTTAAGTTCCACAATATTTATACTCACCTAGCTCTTCCAGAGAAGGAACTCCATATTTCTCATCATGGTCATCAAACAGAGGAGTCATGCACTTTTCTATGATTTCTGAGGTAATTGTCTCCACTGGTATCTCTAGTGGTTCCATTTTGCTGATGAGAGTCTGGAATCTTTTGTAAGTTAGAGGTGGTTGGCCACCATTGAGTTCTATGATCCTATTGCAAGAGTTAGTAAAATGCAGTTAGTATAAAAGAATTATATATGTTTCTTTTCTTTTTTTTGAGACAGAGTCTTACTTTGTGACCCTCAGTAGAGTGCCAAGGCATCACACCTCACAGCAACCTCAAACTCCTGGGCTCAAGCAATTCTCTTGCCTCAGCCTCCTGAGTAGCTGGGACTACAGGCGCCTGCCAAATGCCCAGCTATTTTTTCTTGTTGTTGTTGGAGTTGTCATTGTTCAAACCTGCCAGCCTCAGGGAATGTGGCCGGCACCATAACCACTGTACTACGGGCACTGAGCCAACAAATCTTATTTAAAAAATAAATTTTACTGGGTACATTTGAGGTTTATAACATGATGTTATAGAACACAGAGATAGGTCAAATAATTACTATAGTGAAACAAATTAGTGTGTCTATTAATGTATCTATAATCTCAGGTCATTTTTATGTGTATGATAAAAGCAGCTAAAATTTACTTCTTTAACAAAAATCCCAAATATAATACAATTTTATTAACTATAGTCTTCATATTGTACTACTAGATCTTTAAGCTTGTTCATCTTACATATTTGCAATTTTGACCTACATTTCCATATTTGCTCCAGACAGTTTCACTAATAAGGATTCTATAAAATTGTAGTAACAATTAACTTGCTATTTTCCATCGTGCTCACGCCTTCCTAGAGATGTCAGTATATGTATCTATGTCACACACTTAGAAGATATAAGCCCCAACACATCAAATCATTTAAATTTAAGTACCTTTTAACTTTACTGATCATTAATTGCCTCAGTCATGTCATACTTCAAAAGGGGAATAACTAGCTTTGACAACGGCAGTTTAGATAAAGTTTAGACACTACTTTGGAATAACTAATTATTCTCTTTCACTCTAACTACTTGTTTATTAGTATTTTTTGGCCGCAATAAAAAAATTAGAGGTGAAATCCAACCCTCTTATTTTATAGATGTAAGAACTAAAGCCTACTAGGAGGGTTAAGCAATCACAGTCACAAAGCTGACAAATGGCAAATCAAAGTTTTCTTAGTCCAATACAGGATCTTTCTCATTATGCCATGTGTAAAGATGTATCAATTGTACACACAGAAAGTAATCACCATAAGCTATTTTCTTTGCTTTAAGTAAATTTTGCTTTGGTATAATATTTTGAGTTTCTATACAGGGTCATAATGAATTTTGCTGGTTGTAATGATATTGCAATGATACTACTGAAGACCGTTACATAACAGTCAAAATGAAAACCTTAGAAAAAAATTTTTGTGTACATTTTAATATGATATATAGGGTAAATATTCACATTCAATCCACTAAATTTATGCATAACACTTAGAAGCAATTACCCTTATCCTGTTTTGCCTTTTCCTTGCTATCCTAAATTAAGCAAACTGATAAACTAGAAGGCAAGTTTATTATCAAAGGATTTATATCTCCTAGATTATTATCAAGTAAAACCAATGTCTCAATGAAACCATAATTTTTTGATCCACATAGAAATGTGAAGTTAAATTAACTAGTTTATCACATTACTTACAGAATGTTTTATTAATTTGAGAAGATGTAAAAATTACTAAAAAGGTAAATTAATTTAAAAGGTAGATAAATGAGGAGATTTCAGTACTTATAAAAACCAATTTTTGCCAAAAATTTGAACAAGTTAGCAAATTGTATGACCCTCCAAAGTCATAGCATATAATATTTTCTAAACTTAAATTTGACCATGGAATCTTTATTTGACAAAGCATTACCAAGGAGTGGTGTTTTGTATAATATACTTCAAGAAATGTGGATTAATATGCCACTG
Source organism: Nycticebus coucang (assembly GCF_027406575.1). Taxonomy (NCBI): domain Eukaryota; kingdom Metazoa; phylum Chordata; class Mammalia; order Primates; family Lorisidae; genus Nycticebus; species Nycticebus coucang. The sequence goes on along the minus strand of NC_069782.1, from coordinate 15,927,197 downwards.
CTCAGAGGACAACAGCTATGCAAAGTTATATTCCATTCAATCTACAAGTGGACTTAAAATACAGATAGAAAGACAAGATATATAGATATGTGAAATGAGACAATCATACAAAATATGGCAAGGCAGACGGGGAGAGGTGGCTCATGCCTGTGATTCCAGCACTCTCGGAGGCCAAGACAGACAGATTGCCTGAGCTCACCAGTTCAAGACCAGCCTGAGCTACAGTGAGACCCCATCTCTTTAAAAAAACAAAAATAGCCAGGTGTTGTGGCAGGTGCCTATAGTCACAGCTACTTGGGAGGCTGAGGCAAGAGAATCACTTGAGCCCAGGAGTCTGAGGTTGTTGTGAGTTATGACGCCATGACATTCTACCGGGGGCCACAAAGTGAGACTCTGTCTCAAAAAAAAAAAAAGGGCAAGGCAATTTAAAGCTATGTATTACAAAAACTATAAAATTAATACATCTAAGAGCCCAGAAAGACAAGATCTGTAGGATGAGTTCGAGTAGTCAGGACAAAAATTTTATTATGGTCTTAATAATAGTTCTGAAACTGGAATACTAAGTATTTTTATCTTATGCACTATGTCTGTAATTTTTATATCTGTCACTGGATGAATAAAAATCACAGCACCTAAATAATGCCTGTATCAAAACATACACATATACTCACAAATATATGCAATTATTATGTATCCATAAATAACTAAAAATAAAAAAATTGCTAAGGATTTGATGTACGTTCATTTAATTCTCCCACAACTCTATGATATATATGTTATTATTTCCATTTTACAAATGTAAGTTCTAGTGGTTAAATTTACTTATCTATATACTTTGCCTCTGAACTATACACTTTAATATGGTTAAAATAGCAAATGTTATATGTATTTTCTCTACAATAAAAAAGTTTTTAAAAAGACTTACTTGTCTAGATTGTATAATGTATGTGAAATGCGTACAATGACTTCTACTCCAGCTTCAGTAGCCAGTTTCTTAATAGCAGCATCTCGTTCCTTCCCAAAGGGCTCCGAATCATACTCAATTGAAAGTCTGGTAATGTTCCATTCCTAAAACAAGTGAAAGAAACAATAGTGTACACCAATTTTAATAATTATTTTTTCAATCATAACAAGTGAAAAACTCAAAATCTACAGATCAAAGGATTATATATAAATCAAACTTCAAACACACAGTAAAAATGTACAAACTACCCACTCAAAAATATATATAAATCACAAATGTATAACCACTAGATTCCACATCATGCTAGGTAATAGACAATTTAGCAATATGCTTAACATCAGCTCTTACACCAAACATGTCTACATAGCACTTTATTTTTGCAAATAACTTATATTTACAGTATCTCATTTGACCCTCAAAATAACCCTCTGGGTTTGGCACTTTGGTTGGTATCTCCATTTTGCATATAAGGTTATTTACAGGGGTCCTCAAACTTTTTTTTTTTGTAGAGACAGAGTCTCACTGTACCGCCCTCGGTAGAGTGCTGTGGCGTCACACGGCTCACAGCAACCTCTAACTCTTGGGCTTACGCGATTCTCTTGCCTCAGCCTCCCGAGCAGCCGGGACTACAGGTGCCCGCCATAATGCCCGGCTATTTTTTGGTTGCAGTTTGGCCGGGGCTGGGTTTGAACCCGCCACCCTCGGTATATGGGGCCGGCGCCCTGCTCACTGAGCCACAGGCGCCACCCAGGTCCTCAAACTTTTTAAACAGGGGGCCAATTCACTGTCCCTCAGACCGTTGGGAGGGCCGACTATAGTTTAAAAAAAAAAAAACTATTAACAAATTCCTATGCACACTGCACATATCTTATTTTGAAGTAAAAACACAAAACGGGAACAAATACAATCATACCTCCTCATGTGGCCCGTGGGCCGCAGTTTGAGGACCCCTGGTTTAGAGGCTACCTGAATTCGCAGACAGCTAGAATACCTGAACTTATTATTTTATTTTATTTTTTTGAGACAGAATCTTACTATGTCAACCTTGGTAGAGTGCTGTGTCACAGCTCACAGCAACTTCAAACTCTTGGGCTTAAGTGATTCTCTTGCCTCAGCCTCTCAAGTAGCTGGGATTACAGGCGCCTGTCATAATGCCTGGCTATTTTTTGGTTGTAGTTGTCATTGTTGTTTAGCAGGCCCAGGCTAGGTTCGAACCTGCCAGCGCTGGCGTGTGTGGCTGATGCCCTAATCACTGAGCTCTGGGTCCTGAGGCACCTGAACTTAAGTCTGCTGATTCTAACAACCTGTATTTAACAAACCTTTGAGAGATACTCCGTAAGTATAAATATTTTATTCCTGATTACTAAAAAATATTAACTGTGGGAAATGTGAAGCTACTAATCATAAGAATAGCTACTCACTGGGTATCAGGTGCCGTATCAGTAAGTTATACTGATTTTAAGTGAGGAGACTGTGACTTAAAGGGACTAGGTGATTTTTCTTAAGAGCTAGTAAAGTCTATTTTTCTTATTTTTTTTTTATAAGTCTGTTTTTAAATTCTTTTTTTTTTTTTTTTTGTAGAGACAGAGTCTCACTGTACCGTCCTCAGGTAGAGTGCCGTGGCGTCACATGGCTCACAGCAACCTCTAATTCTTGGGCTTACGCGATTCTCTTGCCTCAGCCTCCCAAGCAGCTGGGACTACAGGCGCCCGCCACAACGCCTGGCTATTTTTTTGTTGCAGTTTGGCCGGGGCTGGGTTTGAACCCGCCACCCTCGGTATATGGGGCCGGGCGCCCTACTCACTGAGCCACAGGCGCCGCCTGTTTTTAAATTCTAAAATCTGCTCTGATTTATTGATTTATCTCACAATGAAAATAAAATCACCTGTAAGCCTACCATTATTTAACTGACTATATAGTAACATTTTATAATTCTCGAAACTCTTACAGGTAAGAAGTGCTGTTCCCAATGAGGGGGCTTTGAAAAAAAAAACTATTATAAACTTTGCAGTGTGTATCCTTATCTTTATGCAAATATATGCAACATTTTGGGGCATTTAAACTATTTTTCCTAGAAATAATTCCCTGAAAAACAATTGATGGATCAAAGATAAGCACATTTAAAATTTTGATAAACTGTTACGTACAAATACAAATTTACATTCCCATCAGTAGAACACCAAAGTGTTTGCTCTCCACGCACTTGTCAGTAATATGCATTAGTGATCTTTTAAAATGTCTATGCTAAACTACTGGGAGAAAAAATCATGTATCATTTAAAAATTTTTCCTTTTTTAAGAGTGTTAATGCACACCAAGATGTTAAGAGCTATTCACTTTGGGGAGTAGAATTTGGGAATGCAAATAAGGAGAATTTTTAATTTTACTCATTGCTACATTATTCAGATTTACATTTGTTAATATAAGTATGTGCTACTTTGGAATTTAAAAATAACATTAAAACGAGAATAAGAAAGCACTATATATCTCTGTTTTATAGTGAAGCAATATAGAGTAGCAGTTAAAAAACATAGGATCTTATATTCAAACTTCCTGATTTCAAAGATTGGCTTAACTGCTTCCAGGGATCCTCAAACTTTTTAAACAGGGGGGCAGTTCAGTGTCCCTCAGACCACTGGAGGGCCGGATTATAGTTTAAAAAAAAAAAAAACCTATGAACAAATTCCTATGCACACTGCACATATCTTACTTGAAGTAAAAAAACAAAACGGGAACAAATACAATTCACACTGTTCATGTGGCCTGCGGGCCACAGTTTGAGGACCCCTAAATTCCAACCCTATTTCCTAGACTACTGGGTTGCTAAAGGATTAAATGAGACAACACATGTAAAGTGTTTAGAACACAGCACAGTATGTAGTAAGACCTCAATGAATGAGGTCTTACTATTCAGAAATTATTACTATTAGCCATTTGTATTGTTATTTTTTTCTGCACTGTACAATGTTTTCTTTTGCAACTAATTTTTCTCTTATGACTTTGTAAGAGCTCCTTATATTTAAAAAATAGCAACCTAGTCTCCATTATATATATCACAATTTTTTTTCTGATTAGCAGTTTGCAATTTAATACTATGACTTTTTTGAGAAATAATATTTTAGATTATAAGACACTAAATGTTTGAGATGAGCCAATAAATTCTTCCATCCTTTTTCCTTCTTGAGTTCAGTCACATAAGACAGAGAGGTAAAGACAAAATATAAACCACATTCCTACTAAATGTGGTTTACTAGTTGAACTGGAGAAAAAAATTAGTTTAAAAGCAGGTAAGCTTGCTAATACTGCTGAATCAAACCAACTTACCTACTTGGTCATAAACAGCAACTCCCCTGAACTGTGGGCTGCCCCTATAAAACTTACTGAACAGAATAATTGGGAATGTAATGTGTGCTCTCTGCAAGTGGAGAGTATAAAAGGAATGGTCTAAGATAAACTTACAGTGAGATCATTCACTTCTGTTAGTGAATATCTCTCCACAAGAAAAAAAAAAAAGCTAGGGAAGAGAAAGTTTCCCAAATGTGCAATCATTCATACACCTAATATTTATTATAATTCTTATCAGAAGCCAGATACCATGCTAGGTCCCTCCTTCCTGGAACTTACTGATAAAGACTCTCAATACATAGGTAAATAAATGTCTACGTAGACATTTAGGGGAAAGAAAAAAAGAATGCTATGGTAGAGACTATTGGGTGGGGTATGAGGTGATAAGCTAATTATCTACTCTTTCTCCTCCAGAATTGTACTGGCTAGACTTCTAATCAGTGGTAAAAGCAAATATCCTTGATTTGTTTGTTCCCTGTCTTAAGTGAAAAGCATTCAGTGTTTCACCAGTTAAGTATGATTTTGTGGTTTTGGTATACCCTCTTAAACGAACTGCTATTTAGCATGTTTTTATTTCTAATTAGCTCAAGTTTTTTGAAAATCATAAACGGGTAATGAATTCTGTCAAACACTTTTTTTCACCTATTGAGAAAATTTAGCTTTTCCTCTACTATATTAACAGGATAGAATATGTTAACTCATTTTAAATGCTGAACCAACTTTGTATTCCTGAGATAAATCCTCCTTGATCACAATGTAGTATTTAAAAATATTACCACATTTAATTTATTAGTATTTTCTTATAGATGTTTATGTTTATGGGGGGGACATTTGACTATAAATTTTATTTTTTTATTAGAATTTCTTTGTCAAGTTTTAGTATCAGAGTTATGCTGGCCTAATAAAAGGCGCTGAGAGGTGTTTATGATCTTTTTTTTTTTCTAAAAGAGTTTTAAAGGGCTGGCATTATTTCCTTCTTAAAAATGTAACAGAATTCATTAAGTAAAGGCATCTCAGGCCTGAAGGTCATTTATGAGAAGGTTTTTTGATGATAAATACAATCTTGTTAAGAGATATAGGACTATTTAGATTTTCCTTTTCTTCTTAAAAGAATTCTAGTAAGTTGTACTTTTCAAGAAATGTTTTCATTTTATCTCAGTTGTAGAATTTATTGGCATTACGATGGTTATATCCTTTATTATGCTTTTAAAATTTGGAGAATCTGGGGGCGGCACCTGTGGCTCAGTGAGTAGGGCGCCGGCCCCATATACTGAGGGTGGTGGGTTCAAACCCAGCCCCGGCCGAACTGCAAACAAAAAAATAGCCGGGTGTTGTGGCGGGCGCCTGTAGTCCCAGCTACTTGGGAGGCTGAGGCAAGAGAATCACATAAGCCCAAGAGCTGGAGGTTGCTGTGAGCCGTGTAACGCCATGGCACTCTACCGAGGGCAGTAAAGTGAGACTCTGTCTCTACAAAAAAAAAAAAAAATTTTGGAGAATCTCGTGATGTCCTCTTTTATTTATAATAAAGTAACCGTGTTTTCTTTTTTTTTCTTTTGCTCTCCCTATAGCTAGGAATTTATTAATTTTATTAATCTTTTCAAAGATTCAACAGCTTTTTGGCTGTTGACTAAGTCATCAAAACACAGAAATGACATCAGCAATTTGAACAGGAAAAATTTTATTCTGCATACTTAATTTCATTGCACTTTGCTTTACTGTGCCGCACAGATACTGTGTTTTTTATGAACTGAAGGTTTGTGGCAGGCAACTCTGAATCAAGCAAGTCTATTGGCTCCATCTTTCCAACAACATGAGCTCAACTTCATGTCTCTGTATAACATTTTGGCAAGTCTCAAAATATTTCAAACTTTTAATGTTATTATAATATTTGTTATGGTGATCTGTGATCACTGATCTTTGATGTACTAATAGTTTTGGGGCACTGTGAACTGTACTCACAGAAGATGGAGAACTTAACAAATGTGTGTGTTGGGCGGTCCCTGTGGCTCAGTGAGTAGGGCGCTGGCCCCATATACCAAGGGTGACGTGTTCAAACCCAGCCCCGGCCAAACTGCAACAAAAATAGCTAGGCGTTGTTGAGGGTGCCTGTAGTCCCAGCTACTCGGGAGGCTGAGGTAAGAGAATCGCTTAAGCCCAAGAGCTGGAAGTTGCTGTGAGCTGTGACGCCACGGCACTCTACCAAGGGCGACAAAGTTAAGACTCTGTCTCTTTAAAAAAAGAAAAAGTGTGTGTTCTTACTGCTGCACTATCATTCCCTTATCTTTCTCTCTTCCTCTCCTTGGGCCTCCTTATTCCCTGACACATGAAAAATACAAAAATTAGGTCAATAAAGTAAAAGTCTTCAAGTAAAAGATAAAGTCATATGTCTCTCACTTTCAATCAAAAGCTACAAATAATTAAGCTTAGTGAGGAAGGCATGTCAGCAGCTGAGGTGTCCCCTAAATCAGACTTCTTATATCAAACAGCCAACTTGTGAATGTAAAGAAAGTTCTTTGAAGGAAATTAAAAGTGCTATTTACCTGCGAACATATGAATGATAAGAAAGTAAAACGGCATATTGCCAATATGGAGAAAGTTTTAGTGGTCTGGATGGAATATCTAAGCAGCCACAACATTCCCGTAAGCCAAATCCTAATTCAGAGTAAGGCCCTAACTCTCTTTAGTTCTCTGAAGGGCAAGAGAGGTGACGAAGCTGTAGAAGAAAAGAAGAAAGCTAGCAGAGGTTGGTTTAGGAGGTTTAAGGAAAGCCATCTCCATAACATAAAAGTGTAAGGTGAAGCTGTAGCTTACTTCTGAAGGAAGTGCAGATGTGGTGGAAATAGCAAGGGAACTAGAATCATAGTGCAGGCTGAAGATGTGACAGAATTGCTGCGATCTCATGATAAAACCTGAACAGATGAAGAAATTCCCTTCTTATACAGGAGCAAAGAAAGTAGTTTCTTGAGATGGAATGTGTTCCTGGTGAAGATGTTTGAACATTGTTGAAATGACTATGAAGGATTTGGAATATTACATAAATTTAGTTGATAAAGCAGAAGCAGGTTTGAGAGTATACCAAGGGTGACGTGTTCAAACCCAGCCCCAGGCTGACTATAAGTTTGAAAGAAGTTTTACTGTGGTTCCAAACAAATAAAATGGTTTCAAGTATCTTATGTGCAAAAAAGAAACCTTTCCTGAAAAGACCAGTCATTAGACTGTGGCAAACTTTATTCTTATTTTAAGAAACTGCACAGATACCCTAAACTTCAACAACCATCAATCCTGAGGTAAGACCTCCCCCCCCAGCCAACAAAAAGATTACTACTTGAAGGTTCAAGATGATCAATAGAATTTTTCACAATAAAGTACTTTAATTAAGGTATGTAAAAACATAATGCTACTGCACACTAAAAAGGCTACAGTATACTATCAACATTAAGTTTTATATGCACTAGGAAACAAATTCGTGACTTGCTTTGTTACGCTATTTGCTTTACTGTAGTGGTCTGGAATTAAACCTGCAAAATCTCCTAGGTATGCTTGTATAAAGAATTGTTATTTATTAGAAGGTAGTCAATAATGACAAGGAATAAGAGATGAGGCTCAGGATATATTGTTTAATATGGTAAACAGCCGGTAGTGGTGGATCAGGTTAGGTAATTCTCAGTTCCCAGGTCCTTGGACAGCATGCTTGAATGGGGACTAGACCTAGACCAGATGAAGCTGGCAAGTTTGCTCTTAAGCCTCCCTGGGTTCAGGTGCTGGCTGTGATAGTGAGGGGCTGGGTGCTCTACTGCTCCAGAAGGATGCTCAAACAGAAGAGGATGAATGCACTGTGGCCTACAACAGAAAGGTGGGCCCCTCTTGACCAGAGGTCGGCAGCTGTGAGACACAAAAGCTGTTTACTCCTCCCTCTCTTGGCAATGAGAGTGGCTTCTGTTCTTTGGGAACACAAAAGTGCCAGCCACACCCTGGCTGAGCTGCAGCAGAGGTGGTGGAGACAGCTCAACTCACCACATGCAGGGCTAACAGACTGGCTGTGTGCTATGGCAGAAATGCTCCAGCAGAGAAGGTGTGGCTGTGTTAGGGACTTGCCTCCAGGTTGGGCAGACTCCTCACAGAGGACACATGCAGCTTCTAAGTCGGGGAGGGGACTGCTAGTCATGTTCTTCCTCACAGGAATTGGTAGCTTTTGTCTTTGGGGCACACGAAAGTATGCAATGCTTCTTTTTTACAGAGAAAGGAGTGAGTCCCAAGCTCTGTGGAAACCTTGGTGGGAAAGGTGCTCTGTTAGAGGCCAGGAAGCTGCTCCAAGGGCCCTGGCTTATCTGTTCCCTGTGATATCCTCCAGGTCCTGAGCAGAATAAGCCAGCCTGGTTACGATAGGTGCTCTGTCAGAGGCACTGCAGCCACTCCCAAGTGCCCTGGCTCAATCACTCCCTGTGGAACACTTGCCAGTCCTGAGTGGGGACAGTCTTTCAGCTGTGGCTGTCTCAGCAGCAGGGGCAGGAGAGGGGGAGGAGGAGGAGAAGGCCCCAAATGATTGGAAACATCTCCACCAGGAGGGATGCAGACAACTCTGGATCATTAGCCAGGAGCTCTCTGGTGCAGGACTGTATGCATTCCATCTTCCTCTGTCCTAAAAAGCATGTGTGGCCCTTCCCAGTACCCTTGCGGTAGCCCCTGCCCAAAAAAAGCCTCTGGGAACACTGCTACTCTCCTGTGTCTCCCTGTTCCTTTGTGGTTGTCAAGTAGGTGCTGGGAGTGTTCACGCAACATACAGTGACAGGGAGACTGAGGCGCTGGGACTTTCCCAGCAGATTAAAAGCACTTGGTGTATGCATAGGCAATATGGCATCCACTGTCTCAGCTTGGGTTCCTGGTGAGGGGAGGCAACTCTACATGGGCCTGCAGTCCAGTGCTCTGCTCCCAAGAACCTCTGGTGCTCCCAAAAGCCCTGTCCTGATGAACCCAGGTGCTGATACCTTCACCAATGAGCTCTCTGACATACTAAGAGCTGGTAAAACACCAAAAGTGCGGGGTGGGGTGGGAGGGGTTGGGGAGGGCGGAGGAAACATGCTCGCCTACTCTGTTTTCAGGCTCCAAATCCCTTGGGTGTCAGTCTCTTCCAGTATTTTTGCTTTGCTCTGCCACTTCTCATGGGATTCCCAGTGAGAGTAGGTTACAGCACCTTTCTCTCAGTATTTCACCTGGGCTATGCTTTCTCATCTGAAACTTCTTCCTCTATTTGAAATCATCTGGCAACATCTCTAGTTAGTCATCTTGCCAGCTTCTTAATATTTTTAAAGTGTCTCCTGTAACAGGTATATAGTTAGGTATTATTATTTTTTTTTAGTCTACTCTGACAACCTGTGTCTTTTAAATGGAGAGTTAAAAGTAGGCCATTTATATTCAATGTAATCATTGATAAAATTGGGCTTAAATTTACCATCTTGGTGTATGTTTTCTTTTCTTTTTTTTTTGAGACAAGGTCTCTGTTACCCGAGAGAGTGTAGTGGTGTCATCATACCTCACAGCAATCTCATACTCCCAGGCTTAAGCAATCCTCCTGCAACCTCCCAAGTAGCTGGGACAATAGGTATGTATCACCATGCCTGTCTAATTTTCTCATTTTTTGTACAAATGGGGTTTCACTCTAGCTCAGGCTGGTCTTGAACTCCTGAGCTCAAATAATCTTCCAGCCTTGGCCTCCCAGAGCGATAAGATTACAGGCATGAGTCACCGTCCCTTGGTATATGTTTTCTTTTTGCTGATTTTTTCTTTTATTTCTTTGTTCCTTCTACCTGCCTTCACTTAAATGAGTCAAAAGGTTTTAGCATCCCATTTTAAACTCCTATGTTAAACTCCTTAGTCATCCCTAATTCAGCTATAGCTTTCTGTTATTTTAGATCACAACATAAATTCTTATTAACTTTTAAACAATATGTTACTATTGAAAATTGTACAAAATTATATAACTTCTATTTACCTTCTTCCTCCTTTGTGATTTTATTGCTATGTCTTTTATTTCTACATTTACTTACAAGCTCCATAATATTCATAACTTTTCCTCCATTACGGTAGGTCCCCTACTCTTCCTGCTATGCTCCAAGGATATAGCCACAGATCTCTTCTTTCTTAAAAACTCTCCCCTTTCTTTAGGTTTGCATGTGTCCTCAATTTTATGACAAGTTAAAATAAAACAAAAACTCTAATTGCATATTCACTTTCATCTCATTATTAAGATGGGAAATGATATACTGTGAGTTTCTACATTTTAATCAGAGGTGGAAATGCCTCTTCTTTTAGAGCAAAGGATGCTTCCTTTGAATTTCAATACTTAAGTCACATACCAATGCGGGTAGGAGTCAGGGATGGTGTGTTTTCACCCCTTTCATGGACCCCCCCCCATTGGTTTTTGACTGTTATATATAACAAAATTGCAGGTAGTATTAAAATATTTCCATTGGAATAAATGAATATTCACTGTGGAACTTTAAGCACTGGAATTTGTATCCACGTTTGTGTATCACAATTACTTGTTAACCATTTAGAAGGGATAATAATATAAACAACAAACTGGACACAAAATTCTTAAACATGATTAATACTGTGAAAATAATTAACAAATGTAAAATTTGGTAGAAAAACTAAAAGTTATAAATCACAAACTTCCTAGGAGAAGGCATTATTTTTAACATGACAGCATATTAAATAGCATAATTACACAGAAAATGTACCTTACAAAAGAATCTAAATATAAAAAAAAGTAAAATTAAAAATTTCCATCCATCTATCCATTATCCCTTCTTTGTTTTCACAAAGCTAGTCTCAGGGTCAAAAACACTATTTATATACTGAAGATTTCTAAATATAGTCCAGACTTTTCCCCTGAGCACTGGACTTAAAATACTTCCTTAACTTGTACACTAAGATGCCTAAAATGTATCTCAAACTTAAAAGGTTAAACAACAAACTTGTTTTTTTCCTTAAACTTGTTCTTTCCAGTATTTGAGCTCTCAAAAAACAGCAATCCATCCTGCCATTTGTCCACGCTAAAAACTTAGTCTTCCCTAATTCTCATATACCACATAGAAGAAAACCTTACAGCCTCAATTTAGAAAACACATCCCAAATCCAACCACTTCTCAACACTTCTACCATACTCTCTTAGTCACCTTGCTCCTAAACAATTGCCATGGCCTCCTAATCGATCTTTCTACTTTTGGCTTTATAACACTTCCACTCCCATAGCCAATTCATGAATAGTCAGAGTGATTCTTTTTTTTTTTTTTGAGACAAGACTCTTACTATGTGGCCCTCAGTAGAGTGCCATGGTGTTATAGCTCACAGCAACCTTAAACTCTTGGGCTTAAGAGATTCTCTTGCCTCGGCCTCCCAAGTAGCTAGGACTACAGGTGCCCACTACGACGCCCGGCTATTTTTTTTGTTGCAGTTGTCATTGTTGTTTAGCAGGCCTGGGCTGAGTTCGAACCCATCAGCTTCAGTGTATGTGGCTGGCACCCTAACCACTGTGCTACGGGAGCTGAGCCCAGAGCGATTCTTTTAAAACATGTCACTCCTGTATGCAAAACTGCATCCATTTCTCTTAGAATAAAATCTGAAGTCCATAACATGGTCTATAAACCCCTATGATCTGGCTGCTGGCAACCTCTCTGACACTCCCTCTTGCTTTCACTTACTTAGCTCTAGACACATCTTGCTATTCTTCAACAAATTACATACAATTCTATTTCAGGGCCCATGTAACTACTGACCGTTCTCTCCGCCTGCAATGCTCCTTCCCCATGCTGCAGGTATCTTGGTGGCAACAATACATTAATTAAATAATTTATTAATTCACCAAATTCTGTCATTTAACTAGATGGTTCTTTTATTGGCTCACCTGGGGATGGTCATGAGGCTACAATTTGCTGGCAGCTTGGCTGGAGCTGGAGGCCATAGACAGATGATTTCTCTCACACATCTCAGGCTACTCTTTCTACGTGGTCTCCCATAATTCAATATTCTAACCCAGGCTTCCTTACATGATAGAAGGGGCATCCCAAAAGGGGAAAAGAAGAAGTTCCAAAGTCGCTTGGGGCCTAGGGTCTGGAATTTGCACAATGTCTTCCTTTATAACAAGCTATAAGACCAACCCGGATACAAAGGGGTAGGGAGATAAACTCTGTATTTTGATGGAAAGAGCTGCAAAATATTGTGAATTCGACATACCACTCCCCAGATTTCTGCATGGCTCACTCCCTTCATACACGTGTTCAAATATAAGCTCATCAGTAAGGCCTTCTATGAGTCCATATAAAGTAACTACCCTTCTCTCATCTTGGCATTTACTATCCCACACTTTTATTTTTCTCTCCAGCACCTATCACAACCTGACAGTATATTTTTACTTATTTATTATATCTGTCTCCTTTCCACTACAGGGTAAGCTCCATGAAGGTAGAAACATTTTCTGTTTATTTCATTAGTATATTTCCAGCATCTGAGACACTGCCTCATACGTAGTAGGCATGCAATCAATATCTGCTGAATACATTCTATCGAGCACGTGTCACTAAGTAATAAAGTAAGATTCAAAATAACACAAAAAGGATAACATACATTTTACCACTGAAATGTTAATGGCTTTATATGCTCTTTTATTTATTCTGTGACTTTGAACAAAATATTTTATTATAATAGCTTCAGAAGTGTACCCACCTAGACTTTATTTTCAAAAATAATTATTATTATTATTTGGGGGAGGAACCTGTTGCCAGGTCAGAATGCTGTCACATTACCATGGCTTACTGCAACCTCAAAATCCTGGGGGGTCAAACAATCCTGCCCTAGCCTCCCCAGCAACTGAGACTACAGGTATGTACCACCATGCCCAGCTATGTTTTCTATTTTTTGTCCAGACAGGATCTCATTATGTTGCTCAGGTTGGTCTTGAACTCTTGGGAACTTGAACTCAGGTGGCCCTCCTACCTTGGCCTCTCAGAGTGCTAGGATTACAGGCATGTGCCACTGCAACAGACTTAAAAAAAAAAAGTTTTTTAGCCTAGGAATATAAATTCAACTTCTCGTGAATATATATGCTCTCTATAAAGACTTCAGTATTGTATATCTGTTTCTTCACTATAATAAGATGTTTTTCAAAAGTTTAGGTATACATATATTCGTATGTACCTGTGCTCTATCCAATACTTTAAAACTCTTTATTAGAAGTTATTGCAGGGCCTAGAATTCACACGGGGGTAGTTATGTATAATAATTTACATAACACACCTATGATTATAATGTCATCAAAGTTTTGCCTAGGCTAATGTCTTCTAAATTTATCATTTCTTCAGTAAAACATGAAAAGAAAAGGTTAAAACAAAAAGTCATCCTTCATAAGATATCTGAGTACAATAAAAAAAGAAAAGAGATAAAGGAAAAAGCCTTTTTTGTTAGCCTACACAAAGTCAGAGTTTAACAGAAAAAAATCTAAGTAGAAAACACACCAGAAAAACTAATAGTTTATCAGATATATATGTGTATATAAAAATGCTCTAACCTATTCCTAAATCTACTCAATATAAATAGAATAAGATGAATCAATGCCATAGAGGGAAGATACACACAAGAGGAGACATCAGTACTGCAGTCACTGTCACAATCATCCCAATTAACTAAAAGCCCTGTTAACCGGTCTAAACCAGGTTTACGTCCAATGTGGGAAAAAGCATTAATTACTTGTTAAAATTTTTCACTGTTCTTGTACTGGAATAATAAAACCCCAAACGATTATTTAAGCAGTTGGTTTAACAACAAATGAATCTTCTCCTTCAGAGAAGCTGTGGATGTCAGGGTGAGAGTAGGGGTGTGGGGAAGGCTGCCAGCAGACCATGGTAGGGACTTCAGATTTTATTCCGAGGGGAATGGATGCAGTTCTGCGTTTTCATTGTGAATGCTTTTAGATGTTTATTTTTTAACACGTGTGTATTATTTCTAAACAAAAAGTAAAAATCAAAACATTAATTCAATTAAAAAGGGATTAATTCCCTCTATGGCTCTAGATGTAGTAAATATGTGAAAAGAAGTTTTCATAGAGGGGAAAATCAGAAAAAAATAATAAGCATTCTATGTATACATGTGTATCCATGTAACTATTTTTTATGGCCCATGTGAAAATACATGCCTCTCTGCAAAATTGACAAGATAGGACATCATTTAAATGCACAAGATGGTTTGATCCAATAATATGCTATTCTTGGCAGAAGAAATCTCAAACAAAGAATATAAAAATGCTTGCTGGTTTGAAAAAGCTGGTTCAAAAACGAGGAAACAAAATTTTGTCATTTTAAAGCAAATGAAGTCCTCTTAGGATTCATTTTACTTATTCCAAATAGATTAAGAGACAGGGATGAAACACAAACTTTTACACTTGTCAATTGATAAACTATTACCATTGCTTCTGATATGCTTTCTTGTTAGATTCTTCCATATATCTAGGTTAAATTCTAACCTGATGCATTATAGTAATGAACAATCTTTAATGAAAGATAAATTTTCACTAGCCAAGCTGTTACATGACCAAACCCTGAACATTAAATTTCTTTCATACCAGAAGAAAAAAAAAAAAAGCTAAGTAATGTTAATTTAATTCCTAGCACTGGGGACCTAGAATTGTTCTCTTCTATATTATAAAAATTTGATGAATCAAACAGCAGTGAAAAAAACAGATCTGCATTTAGAAATTCTAATGGTAAATGTAAATAGGAAAGGATGAATATAAAAAGGATAGTGACAGTCAGAAAATGCAGCTTCTAGTTTGAGCACTTCATGAGCTAGTTATATGATCTTGGGCAACTGTTAATTTTTCACTATGAAATAAAGGAGGGAATAAGACTAGGTATCTTAAGAATTTTAGTGATTTTTAAGATTCTACCAAGTTAAAAAACAACAACACTATAATTTTACATTATTGGTAAAATGTTGATTATTGCAACCCTTTGACCTAGAAAGTCCTCTTCTAAGAATTATCCCACAAATGTACTGGCACATGTCAGCAAAGATATATACATGTGGATAAGGGTGTTTACTGGTAAAAAGCCTATAGAACAATAATTAAATGTTCAGTAGAAAACTATTTAAAGAAATTATAACTATCTGCACAATGAAATTCTATGCTATCATTTAAAAGATTGAGGAAATAATATGGAACAATATCCAAAATACATGGTTATGTGAATAAAGCATGAGATAGAATGGTATATATGGCTCATCTTGGCTTTTTTTTTTTTTGAGACAGAGCCTCAAGCTGTCACCCTGAGTAGAGTGTCATGGCATCACAGCTCATAGCATCCTCCAACTCCTGGGCTCAAGCGATTCCCCTGCCTCCGCCTCCCAAGTAGCTGAGATTATAGGTGCCTGCCACAATACCTGGCTGTTTTTTTGGTTGCAGCCATCATTATTGTTTGGCCTGGGCTGGATTCGAACCCGCTGGCTCAGGTGTATGTGGCTGGCACCTTAGCCGCTTGAGCCACAGGTGCTGAGCTATCATCTTGTTTTTTTAAAAAAGGGAACAGCAACAAAGACATAAACATATGGATATATATATAAACACCTACATATACATTCTTATTTATGCAAAGAATATTTCTAATTGGATACATAAGTAACCGGTAGTAGTTATTGCTTCTGGGAGTAGCACTAGCAGTTTAAGGTAGAAAAAAAGACTTAACTTTTCATTGTAAACTATTTTCCACTGTCTAATTTTACCACATGTAACCTTCTCATACAACAAAGAAAAAAAAAATCCATAATGTTTTTTATTTAAAAACATTTATATTCTCCATACTTTAAATTAGCCAAAGGCCTTATTTACCAAATCTGTTATCTTCTCTGACAAAAAATTATTATTTTATGCAAGTACTTTTAAAATTACCTTGAAAAGCCTGGGAAACACATCTGCTGGTTGTCCACGAATCACAAACAGACGAGAATTTAATTTTCGTAGATTGGCATCAAGATCCTCAAGACATTGAAGCAAAAATCTAAAGAGAAGAAAATATTATTAAAAAAATCTTAAAAATATGTATTTGTAGGACATAAAATATCTCAAAATCATGTTATTCTAAAAGTTGAAATATCAGCTCACCATTTATTACTACCTCTTACTGATACATTAATTTTTTTCAGAAACCATATTAATAATTTTTTTAAATTACAGTACAAGTTTCCCATTATTTTAACATGTTGAATAAAATAACTAATTTTCATTAAATAAAAGTGATTGTTAGCAAAAATTTAACCTGTGACCATAAAAATTATATAAAGAAATATCAAAATTAAATAAATTGATTTCATTATTTAAGCTTGATGAAATGAAAGATATCTTCTAGATGAAGATAGTTTTTCATATAGAAAAGAAACACTGAAAAACTGGGGGGAAAAATACACATCCCCTTTAACGACTCTGAGTGAGTGCATGATTTAAGAATATGAGTACTAGGGCATATTGTAATAATCTGAAAGAGCAAAATCATAATACCCACTTTCAAGTTACTAATATAATTTAAGGACAAAATGAATAATAAATAGATAATAAATTACAAGGTATTAACTTTCTGTATATAGAGAATACCAGATTTATTTCTTAAAAAAATGGTTTTATGACTTTTTCAATGAAATAAATAGTAACAAGGCTTACATATGACAGAAATCTAGGAAAATTCTGGGACAGTAGTAGAAGACTGCCTACTGTGCATATTCTACTATAAAGAAATGGACTATTTCCAAAGACCAATTCCAAGAGGTACTGCTCTTGGAAGGTCCAAGGTCCAACCTCATTGTTTGCCTCATGTTAATATTCATCTAAATTCTGTTCCTTTCAGATGGACATATCTTACTCTCTCTATTTTTTTTCCTTTACATGTGTTCTTTTTTTTTTTTTTTTTTTTTTTTTGGCCGGGGCTGGGTTTGAACCCGCCACCTCTGGCATATGGGACCGGCGCCCTACTCCTTGAGCCACAGGCACCGCCCCATGTGTTCTTAATCTTTAGGATAAATATCTATCTTTCCACAGGCAATGTGGTCTTTGAGAATAGTGCTTATGTCTTACTTGTGAAGAGGAGAGGTTAAGAGGCTGAGAAAGGCTTTATCCAGAATTGTGCTGTCCACTATGGTAACCAAAATCTACATGTAACCATTTAAATTTAAATTAATTAAAAGTTAAAATTCAGTTCCTCAGTCATACTTGCCACACTTCAAGTCCTTGACAGCCATGTGTATCACTACAATATTGACCAGCACAAAGAAAGAATACTTCCATTACTGCAGAAAGCTCTACTGGAAAATGACTGTTTTAGAAGCCTGTTTGGTCTAGGTAGATCATTTTGCTCCTTCTGATGCCATCATTTTACCAGTAGTCTTGTAGATTTTTTACAATTATAGTTACTAGTAACATAAGTATATGAAGGTCTGACACACTTTCCCTTTAAGGGGAAAAAAGAATCTATACTTCTACAGCTTGTAGAGTCACAGTGCTAATTCCTAAGAATGTTAGAGACATCCCAACATTTCACTCAAGCAAGTCTGACAGGAGTCAACAAATAGGAGACCAACCTTCCAATTTCATCCCATCTCCTTTCTGTCTTGGTTTAGAGCCACTTCCTTAACACCTGATCCTCAACTCACCCACCACTGCCAATGTACAAATACTTTGGGGAAGAAGACTGTTGTTGATGGCAGGTGCATAGAGACATAAAAGCATCTGAGTTTCATAAAATGATCACAACTATGAACAACTTATCATGCCTGGTGATAAACACGTGCTGGGAACCATCTAATTTTATGTAATTGCTTGGCAATAAAAGTTTTGAGATAGAACAAAGATCAAATAATTTTTAGACATATCAAAAATTAAGAAATTGAATGAAATAGCAATTTTAAGTTTTCTTAAACTGAAATAGTAAGAAACTAAAATATTCTGCAGAGATAATCCAAGGCAAAGAGAACTCCTAAATTTCTGTTGTACCATTAGTTTCAGCATCATTTTATCCTAACCCCCCCCCCCCCAATCATTCATTTCAGCATCTTTACCATAGTGGGTAGTAAGGAGCAGGAGTTCTCTATATTCAACATATTGGTGTAAATCAGTGGTTCTCAACCTTCCTAATGCCCTGACCTTTTAATACATTTCTTCATGTTGTGGTGACCCCCAGCCATAAAATTATTTTCATTGCTACTTCATAACTGTAATTTTGCTACTGTTATGAATCGTAATGTAAATATCTGATATGCAGGATGGTCTTAGGTGACCCCTATGAAAGGGCTGTTCGACCCCCAAAGAGGTCGGGACCCACAGGTTGAGAACTGCTGGTGTAAACGATTCTATGTGATGATTCTATGTGGACAACGACAGACAGTATGACAGGAAAAGGAAAAAGCCAAAAGGATAGGAAATTCATAAAATGAACAGATAACTCTCGATTGACTAATAATTGTCCCTTTACTTTTTCTTTCTTGTTGCAGGCTGAATAAGCATTCTTAATGCTTCCCAATAAATATTCTATGAACCAAATAAATATTTGGTTCAGCCCAAAATGATATGGGCTGAAATAATGCGTTGTAATGGAAAAAGTTTTATAACCGAAAAATTAATTTTTTTTGCACTTCATGAAATTAAAAAAAAAAGCTGCATTTAAATATGGTGTTTTCTTCCACAGATGATACTGGTAGTGTTTTTGTTCCATACTGTGATGTTTTTCTTCCATAGATCTTATAATTTACATCTTTCATTTCACATAAAAATTACAGAGGTACAGTGAATGTCAAAAATGGAGGTATTTAAAAAAATAATATACTTTGTCATCAAATATTTTAGGTAGAAAAGATCTGTAAAAAAAAAGGAAGAGAAAATAATGGAGTGGAAAACACTGTCTTTTATTTTAAATTTTTTTTTGCATTATGGCTTTTAAAACTATATGCATAGATTACCTTGATGAAATTTACATTGCATGCATCTACTTATGTGGCAAAAGCAAATAACTAGAAAAATGCTCCCATGGGGAGTGGGAGTTTGGGGTGGGGTGAGGAAGAGAGAAACCTATACTTTTTAACTTGACAAAAAAGTTTAAAGTTGATAATTAGTATATCATTCTTGCATTAGTAGGTAAAATTGATAATTAGTATATTATACCATTCTTGCAAAGTAGGACAAAAATTAGATATATCTCCTGAAAGCCTGATTTAATACAGTGAACATCTTTTCAAAGCAACAGACATACTTCTATGGCATCAATTTGCATAGTTTCATAGTATCCTACTGCAAAAATATCCCATAATTTAACAAGACTAACAACAAATTACTGTCCTTCCATCATCCTCAAAAGTCCTATTTAATTTCTTCATCTGTAATACTGGGATGGTAATAGGACCCATCTCATAGCATTGTTTGTGAGAAGTAAATACATGTGAAGCTCTCAGTATGTTCTACTATTATATAAGTGTCATTTACTGTTAATTAGTCCCCTCCTTTCTACATACTTCAAATCTTCTTTTTAAATAATTGCATGGCAATTCAAATTTATTGAACTATTAATGCTAAATTATACAAAACTGCACCACTTTAATTGAGGCTTGTTGTTGTTGTTGTTGTTAAGAGAAGGTCTCAATCTGCACTCCAGGCTGGAGTGCAGTAGTAGCTGCATCATAACTTACTGCAACCGCAAATGCCTGGGGTCCAGTTATCCTATTGCCTCAGCCTCCAGAGTAACTGGGACTATTGATATGTATGCCACCAAGCCCAGTTAATTTTGCTATTTTTTTTTTTTTTTTGTAGATACAGGGTCTTTCTATGTTGCTTGGGGTGGTCTCCTGACCTCAAGCAATCCTCCTAGGATTACAGATGTGAACCACCATGTCTGGCCTAATTAAAATTTTTAGTTTACATTTTGCTACCACAAAGTAGTTGTAACATTAGGCTGGTCAATTTACATTCAATGGCTCCCAAATATTAACACACAAAAAACAACAAGGCATTGTTAAATAAACAGCAATAGTTACTGCAAATTAGGCCTTGTGATGAAATACATTTGATTAAAATTACTCTCTACATTCACATCCATAGTACTTGTCCACCATTTAACATCTCAACCAAAACATTACACATGTGAAATAATCACTAATAGGCAAAAATACTAAACCTACAAATCTAGTATTGCAAATACACTTATGTCTGGGCAAACCAGAGATTCACAGTGAGAATCTACAGCTGTAGAAACCGGAAAGTGATTTATAATTGTCAAATCATTTAAAAAAGTTTAAAAATACACACTTCTGCTAGATCCCCACTGTATAAACAACTATAAATATTGTTTCCTCTGTAAACAGAAAAGGAAACACATAATAAAAGATTTGAAAAGTCATTTGAAAAGTCTGGATGTATCCTTCCTAACAGATGTTAAAAGGCAGTGTCTTTAATCTAAGACATTATATTGAAAGGATAAAGAAAAGATCACTGTACAGATATTTTAAAAATTAAGATCTCTACCAAAAAAAAAATTAAAAAAAAACCTATATAGCTATGTTAGTCAAAATGTTTATTTTGTTCAATACAATAATGACCTTGAATTTCTTTAAAAAAAATCACAATAAAGGCTCGGCACCTATAGTTCAATGGCTAGGGCGTCAGCCACATACAACAGGGCTGGCGGGTTCAAACCTGGCCTGGGCCTGCCAAACAATGACAACTACAACAAAAAAATAGCCAGGTGTTGTGGTAGGTGCGTGTAGTCCCAGCTACTTGGGACTGAAGCAAGAGAATCTCTTAAGCCCAAGAGTTTGAGTTTGAGTTTAAGGTTGCTTTATGATGCCATGGCACTCTATCTAGGGCGACATAGTGAAACTCTGTCTCGAACAAAAAAAAAAAAGAAAGAAAAATCACAATAAGCTATAACTATCAAGGAAATAAAGTCAATAGTTTAGATAGGTGCTCTTTGGACTTTCTTGTATTATGCTAAAATAGAGGTTCTTTTAGTGTTTACATTATTTTACTCACCAATACAAAGTTTGGGACATTTTTTTTTTCTTTTAAAGAATTATTTTATTTTTTTAAATTTTCTTTCACAGTTTTTTTTTTTTTGGCCGGGGCTGGGTTTGAACCTGCCACCTCCGGCATATGGGGCCGGCACCCTACTCGTTTGAGCCACAGGTGCCACCATGTTAAAGTGTAGCATTTTCATATATATGTAACATTGATGGATGAAGAATACTAGATGTAGTTTCTGGTTTTGCCAGCTGCACCTTCTAGGACTATTATATAAATATAAATCTTTCCTGTGATATTACAAAGTGATTAGAATGGTACAAACTGACATAGTAGGCTTTCAACCACCTCTTAAGAGTACCACCACAGGAAGTCCAAAAAAAAAAAAAAAGATGCTGGAAGGCTTAAAATTGGAATCCTGGCACTGTAGAATGGGCAACAGTTCTTCAGACCTGGCTCAAAGCTGTAATGTATTTGGTATAATAAAGTAGGTGACATAAAGACTTTTTGCAAGCCTTTCCAAGCACTTGAGTTTTTCTGTTAATTTGCCATACTAGGTCATAAAAATTCTCATTAACATTTAATTTTGATTTGCATAAGATTACATGAATGTATAGTTGTTCCACTGTCTTGTTAGATTGTTTTTAAATTTCAGAATATTACAAGGATATAAATGTTTTGGTTACATGAATTGCTTTTGTACAGCTTGAGTCAATGTCAAAACCGTGCCCCTCATCTGGATAGTGAATTTACTTTTCCCCTCCTGCACCCCCTCCCCACCTGCTTGCTTTCTGTGAATTTTACTGCCAAATGTGCATGTGTGTGTTGATAGATTAGTTCCAATTTAATAGTGAGTACATGTGGTGTTTGTTTTTCTATTCTTGGGAAACTTCACTCAGAATAGTCTCAACTTCCATGCAGATTGTTACAAAACATTTTAATTCACCATATTTTTTTTATGTCTAGGTAGGACCCCGTGGTATACACATACCACATTTTATTGAAGCACTCAAGTATTGATGGGCACTTGGGTTGATTCCACATCTTTGTAATTGTGAATTGTGCTGCAATAAACATTAGAGTGGAGGTGTGTTTTTGATAAAATGACTTCTTTTCCTTTGGGTAAATATTCAATAGTGGGACTGATGGATCAGATGGTAAGTCCACTTTTAGTTCTTTGAGGAATCTCCATATAGAGACTTTCCATAAAGGCTGTACTTGTTTGCAGTCCCACTAACAGTATATAAGAGAAAGAAGAGTTCCTTTCTCTCTGCATCCACAGCACCATCTGTTTTTTGGGATTTTTTGATAAAAGCCATTCTCATTGGAGTTAGGAGATACCTCACTGTGGTTCTGATCTGCATTTCCCCGATGGTTAGAGACAATGAACACTTTTTCATATGTTTACTGGCCATTAGTCTATCCTTTCCTATAACTCTTTTATCTCTCAATTCACAGTTATTACTGACAAGAATTAATGAAACATCAGTATCTTTAACTTGGTAGAATCTGTTCTCTCAGATCTTATAATCAGTAAATGCTGACTATGCTATGATGGAACAATCTAATGAAAATGAAAATCCTTTTTTTTTTTTTTTTGAGACAGTCTCACTTTGTCACCCTTAGTAGAGTACTATGGCATCTTAGCTCACAGCGACCTCAAACTCTTGGGCTCAAGCACTTCTCTTGCCTCAGCTTCCCGAGTAGCTGGGATTACAGGCGCCCACCACAACACCCAGCTATTTTTTAGAGATGGGGGTCTTGCTGTGGCTCAGGTTGGTCTCAAACTCATGAGCTCAGGCAATAAACCTACCTCGGCCTCCCAAGTGCTGGGATTATAGGCATGAGCTTCTGTGCCTGGACAGCCTTGTGTATTTTTTATGTACATCCCTTGTCACTATAAATTGTTCCATTCCTGTAGTTTCTAAGATCTCAAGCAAGTTCTGTTGTGGATCTACTTTAACTTTCATTCTTTTTATTTTTTTTCAGTCAGTACTTCAACTTGCTTTCCATGAGAACTTTCTTCTAGAATCATATTTTTTTTTAAAGAAGTCTCTCTCTTTTTTCTTTTTCTCTTTTGATAACTGATGCCAAAAGATCATATTTTATAAAAACCAAAATCTTCCTGGAACAAATTGTAAAGTTGGAGCCACCTTTCCATCAGTTCCTGAGCAAAGAATAACTTACACTTACTGATGTAAACTTGTCAAAACCTAGTATCTATCATGTCACTGGGTCCCTATAGCCAGTGCCGTCCCCACTCACTCAGAATCACTAATCCCCCTCGGCTATGGAGGTCTTGTGGCTGCTTCAGCTCCAGCTAATTTATACCCCACTTCTATTCTTGCTATAGTAATAGCAAAAGGAGTTCCTATTCTCCCTTGTGTATTGACGGCAATGCCTTAAAACACGTGTCTACCAATAAACTCTTTCTGTCCTAATCCATTTTATATACACTACTGAATCTTTGTGACACACGCTTTCCTGTACAAAGGTCTTCAAAGATTCATTCCCTATAAAATAAAGAATAAATTATTTTGCTTGATCAATAACCTAGGATTCCAGGTTCATTTTCTACCCTACTCCTCTTTTCCTCCCCTTCTCCCCTTTTCCTCCCACCAAACCAAACGAAAAACCTCCATACATTCAATCTGCTGGAATTTGCTCCATGCTCTTTCTTTGTCCTGGAATACTATTCTCAATTTCCATCTTTTCAAGTTCATATCCCACTAACATTAAGTCTTCCAGTTGAAAGTAATTTCTCCAACCTCTGAACTGTGAAAGGACATAATGTACCTCATATGAGTTTTTCTAGGAGTGTGTGTACAGACATAGAAAACCTCAGATGGATTTCAAATTAAGCACCTATGTCTAATTCCTAACTACACAGTTTTCTTAACCTATGCTTTGGTTTTCTACAGTTGGCAAACAAATCTCTTCATGTCACTTGCACAATTTATTGGAAAGATTTGAAACAGACTAAAATGACCTATGACCTAGTAGGGTTGTCTTGTATAACTGCTGAAAAGATTAAAATCAGCATAAGATCGCCTAGTAGAGTCTCTAGAACCTAGTAGATATTCATTAAACAGAAGTTATCATTTTCCCTTAAGAATAATTTCTATTTTTGAAAAAGAGAGCATGTATTTAAACATGTAAATGCCTAAGCATGACAACAGAAAATAATTAATCGGACAACTATATCTATATATTCACTTTGATTGCATAACTTCATCTGAACATGACTTTGAACTAAGGTTTAAAGGAAACCTTTTGCAGTGATAAGGCCAATGTTGAGTATGAAGCAAGGTTCAGTGCAATCAAGACTCTGAATCAACTAATCTCTAAGCATATAATTCTTTCTTGATAAC
The DNA here is from genome assembly GCF_027406575.1 of Nycticebus coucang. Lineage (NCBI taxonomy): Eukaryota > Metazoa > Chordata > Mammalia > Primates > Lorisidae > Nycticebus > Nycticebus coucang. The sequence goes on along the minus strand of NC_069782.1, from coordinate 15,902,477 downwards.
ACCTCCCTAGCCCAGGTTCAAAGTATCAACTCATTGATAGGTGCAATTTCTTCTTACTGCTAAACAAATCATGTTACCTGAAAACTATATAAAATCTAATGCTTCATCCTTTACCCTCAACTGGGAAGAGAGATCTGTTAGACTTTCGATTTAGTGTATTACAGAGAACACACCAATTTCAACCTTTATGTATTACAAATGCATATGCTTAGAACAGGCAAATCTTGAATGAATGACTTAATATATTCCACTGAAAATACACAGGGTATAATTTTAACAGGAACATATTTCCAGAGCTTCTGCAACTTGGCATATGTACTATTTTCTTGAACTACACCCATTTGAAGGCTCAGTTAATAATATTATCAACTACATACAACAGATTGCTTTTTGAATAGGCCAATGGTAGTAAAACTCACTACATCCCTTCATCTAATTGTATTGCATACATAGAAGCATAGTTCTCATGTTATTTGATTACAATACTGAATGCACCACTTTAAAATAAACTGAAGAGGTATTTATGTAAGAAAATGTATTACTTCACTTTAAACATTTTAAGGATTACTTTTCCTCCTATTGCTATCATAAAAAAAAAAAATCATACGCAGTAACCTTCCTCATTCCGCTTCCAAAAGATGATTTCAACATGAATCAACAGAAATAGTTTTGTAAAGTAGGTCATTGCTATAGCAACCAGTGGGTGGTTTAGTACACTCCCGTCACAATGACCTACTTTCCAGCCTGTGCTAGAACAGCTTTATGTAACTAGAATTTCTAGTTCTTTCCATAAAGTGGTCTAAAAAAGGCAATGGTAAGATACAACATAATCCTATTGCTGCTGAAAACAAAGCATTATGAATTAACATTTATCATACTAGAATAAATCCATCTGGTTCTGTACTTTAGTTTCTAAAATATCTTATCAGATGCTCAGCAATGTAAACTATATTTAGAATATCTAAACAAAACCAATTCATTTCTGACCCTAGAGAACTGATTTAAAGACTATAAACTAAAACCATTAAAACCATATGGAGACTATCTCCTACCATTCACATAAAACAACAAAATTAAATTAAAAAAAACACTAAAGTTCTGGATATATTATCATAAAGGAAAATAATGGAGATTGTTAGTTGCTAACCAAAGTCTGCCATGTTTTATTAGGGACTGTAAACATAAAAATAATAATTTATGTCTCTACAAACTGAATGAATTTTACATATGCTCCCCTTTTCTCTTATTTATAACAAATTTTTGTTACTTTCATCTAACTTAATCATTATTCAAATAGTCAAGATATTTGTGAAATATGTTTTCTCTGCACAGAATAGTTTAATATTCAATAAAGATGAAAACTACATTTTAAAAAATTACATTTGCCAGACTCTAAAAGCCAAAAGCCAGTGGACTTATACGACACAATTGCACATTTTATAACAAATATTTTGCTATGCTCTTTTTAAAATTCTGAAATGAAATGCATATATATATCATACTCACATACACACTTTAAAGCATTAGCATAATGCTCCAATTGTCTCATGTAGAAGAAATTAAAGGAAGATTCTTTTTTTTTTTTTGTGGTTTTTGGCCGGGGCTGGGTTTGAACCCACCACCTCCAGCATATGGGACCGGCACCCTACTCCTTGAGCCACAGGCGCCACCCAGGAAGATTTTTTTTATATTTTAAAAGGTAACATGTAATTCTAACCTGGGCATGATGCAAGAACACAATTAATTAGTTTTATGCCTACACTTAAATACGGAATCATTTTAAATTTAGCAGCTACAAAACAGACTGATACAGTAGTATTATTAGTGACTCGAGCATCATGAGTAGTATTGCCTTTGGGGATGTGATTTCCTGAAATGGTGAGCAAGATTTAGCAAAGTTCTGAACAAAACAAAGTACAGTCTTCCCTTGATTTATATAGGTGATAAATACATTCCAGGAAAACTCATAATTTTACATAATTATGAGTTTTTAATTAACTCATTAATTTTACATAATCATGCGTTTTTAATTAACTCATAATTTTTACATAAAATTATGTAAAAAAACCCTAATATTTATATATAAAAAATGGATTTAGGCTCTGATTTCAGAAAATTATGGATAAGCTTATTCACATCTTATATCACATTTATTTAAACATTGGGAGAACATTTGAAAGTTATCATGTATGGAACTCAGCACAACTATCTATCCAGATATTATTATAAATAGATAGGGTCTTGCTATGTTGCCCAGGATGTCCTTGAATGCTTAGACTCAAGCAATCTTCCTACCTCAGTCTCCGAAGTAGTTGGGACTACCAGTGTGCACCACTGTGCTTGGCAACAAATACTTGTTCTGAGGAACTGCTTTGAACATTGAAAGAAGTCTTCCACTATCAGTCTCTCCTCACTAATTTCACTAGAACCCCCCAATCATTGTGACAACCAAAAATGCCTCCACAAATTTCCGAAGATGCCTTCTAAGAAGTGATACCGTTCATTACTCCTGTAATTTCATTCATTGACTTATGAGAAATACAAGGGTAAGTGAGATAAGGTTCCAATAATCATGGAGCTTAAAATCTAGAAAAAGTACTTGCATATGTACACAATGTACATATTAAATATAACAGAATCTGCTATGGTAGAATACAGTATATTTTATGAGCTACAAATGGATATCATTAACATGCTAAAATCAGGAGAGAAAAATAATTACTTCTGAATTTTTCCCCCTTTTTGATATGGCAAGAGATTTAGGCAAAAATTTCAAAGATATGGAGATGATAGAGAGGGATCTTGAAGTATGAATATGATTTTAATAGCTGGAGACAGGGAAGGAGAATTATTGTACCCTGGACTGTAAGCCCTGCTCACTACTTCCCAGTACCCACACAATTCCTGACATATAGTAAGAGTTTAATAAATATCTATCTAATAATCAACCAAATAAATTAATTCATGAAGGGAGGAGAAGGGGATTAAGACTTAATTCAAGAGTCAATGGAAAAGAAACATGAAAGAGGAAAACTATCCTCTGAATGTCTATTGTGCTGGATATTTTATATATACTATATCCCCTGACACTCATCATGGACATTTTACATGTAAAAAACAATCTGGATGTATCTGACTCCAAACCCACACTCTTTGCTTTATATAATGCCACTTTCCTACAGACCATGTAATAATATAAAATGTTTTAGGCAAAATAATCTCATAGTTTTAAGAACATAAAGATGACTGAAATACAGTTTTTCTCTTCAAGATGGGAGATAGGCATGTGTATCAATTAAGACATAAGAACTCAGGTTATATTGTGGTAACAAATTACTCCCAAATGTCCCACATCTTAAAATAACTAAAGTTTATTTCTCACTCATGCTATATATCTATTGCAGATCAGCAAACGCATTTCTACATACATTTAATTGGTCAAAGTAGGTCACATGGCCACGTCAGAGTTTAAGACAGGAAAGCATAAATTTCCTACAGGAAGAGACACTGTATAATGATGAACAGTAAGAATATCTACCACAATATCTAAACACTGATACTTATGTACTATGCAGTGAATTTTATTATGAAGAGTATATTGTAGCATCACATTAGAAAACAATTCTGTGGGGCAGCGCCTGTGGCTCAAAGGATTAGGGCACCAGCCCCATATGCCGGAGGTGGTGGGTTCAAACCCAGCCCGAGCCAAAAACTGCAAAAAAAAAAAAGAAAACAACTCTGTATGTTGAGGAGGGGAGGATGTAAGGAAGAAAAAATCTCTGAGTTTGGAATAACTAGGTGGTGATCAAGAGGATAAAACAGAAGAATGTTTTTGGAACAAAACGACAATGAAGACACAAACTATCAGAACCTCTGGGACACGGCAAAGGCAGTTCTAAGAGAGAAAGTTATAGCACTGCAAGCCTTCCTCAAGAGAACGGAAAGAGAGGAAGTTAACAACTTAATGGGACATCTCAAGCAACTGGAAAAGGAAGAACATTCCAACCCCAAACCCAGTAGAAGAAAAGAAATAACCAAAATTAGAGCAGAATTAAATGAAATTGAAAACAAAAGAATAATACAACAGATCAATAAATCAAAAAGCTGGTTTTTTGAAAAGGTAAATAAAATAGATAAACCTCTGGCCAACCTAATCAGAAAAAAAAGAGTAAAATCTCTAATATCATCAATCAGAAACAACAAAGATGAAATAACAACAGACTCATCAGAAATCCAAAAAATCCTTAATGAATATTACAAGAAACTTTATTCTCAGAAATATGAAAATCTGAAGGAAATTGACCGATACTTGGAAGCACGCCACCTTCCAAGACTTAACCAGAATCAAGTGGAAATGTTGAACAGACCCATATCAAGTTCAGAAATAGCATCAATTATACAAAACCTCCCTAAAAAGAAAAGCCCGGGACCAGATGGTTTCACGTCAGAATTCTACCAAACTTTTAAAGAGGAATTAGTACCTATATTACTCAACCTGTTCCAAAAGGTAGAAAAAGAAGGAAGACTACCCAACACGTTCTATGAAGCAAACATCACCCTGATCCCCAAACCAGGAAAAGACCCAACAAGAAAAGAAAATTATAGACCAATATCACTAATGAATATAGATGCAAAAATATTCCACAAGATCCTAACAAACAGAATCCAGCAACACATCAAACAAATTATACATCATGACCAAGTTGGTTTTATGCCAGGGTGTCAAGGCTGGTTCAATATACGTAAATCTATAAATGTAATTCAGCACATAAACAAATTAAAAAACAAAGACCATATGATTCTCTCAATTGATGCAGAAAAAGCTTTTGATAATATCCAGCATCCCTTCATGATCAGAACACTCAAGAAAATTGGTCTAGAAGGGACTTTTCTTAAACTGATAGAGGCCATCTACAGCAAACCCACAGCCAATATCATATTGAATGGAGTTAAATTGGAATCATTTCCACTCAGATCAGGAACCAGACAAGGCTGCCCATTGTCTCCATTGCTTTTCAACATTGTAATGGAAGTTTTAGCCACCGCAATTAGGGAAGAAAAGGCGATCAAGGGTATCCATATAGGGTCAGAAGAGATCAAACTTTCGCTCTTCGCAGATGATATGATTGTGTATCTGGAAAACACTAGGGACTCTGCTACAAAACTCCTAGAAGTGATCAAGGAATACAGCAGCGTCTCAGGTTACAAAATCAACATCCATAAATCGGTAGCCTTTATATACACCAACAACAGTCAAGTTGAAAAAGCAGTTAAGGACTCTATCCCATTCACAGTAGTGCCAAAGAAGATGAAATATTTGGGAATTTACCTAACAAAAGACGTGAAAGATCTCTATAAAGAGAACTATGAAACTCTAAGAAAAGAAATAGCTGAAAATGTTAACAAATGGAAAAACATACCATGCTCATGGCTGGGAAGAATCAACATTATCAAAATGTCCATACTACCCAAAGCAATATATAATTTCAACGCACTCCCTATTAAAGTTCCACTGTCATATTTTAAAGATCTTGAAAAAACAATACTTCGTTTTATATGGAATCAGAAAAAAACTCGAATAGCCAAGACATTACTCAGAAATAAAAACGAAACAGGAGGAATCACACTACCAGACCTCAAACTTTACTACAAATCAATAGTGATCAAAACAGCATGGTATTGGCACAAAAACAGAGAAGTAGATATCTGGAACAGAATACAGAACCAAGAGATGAATCCAGCTACTTACCGCTATTTGATTTTTGACAAGCCAATTAAAAACATTCAGTGGGGAAAAGATTCCCTATTTAACAAATGGTGCTGGGTGAACTGGCTGGCAACCTGCAGAAGACTGAAATTGGACCCACACCTTTCACCATTAACTAAGATAGACTCTCATTGGATTAAAGATTTAAGCTTAAGACATGAAACTATAAAAATACTAGAGGAGAATGCAGGGAAAACCCTTGAAGAAATTGGTCTGGGTGAGTATTTCATGAGGAGAACCCCCCGGGCAATTGAAGCAGCTTCAAAAATACACTACTGGGACTTGATCAAACTAAAAAGCTTCTGCACAGCTAAGAACACTGTAAGTAAAGCAAACAAACAGCCCTCAGAATGGGAGAAGATATTTGCAGGGTATATCTCTGACAAAGGTTTAATAACCAGAATCCACAGAGAACTCAAATGCATCAGCAAGAAAAAAACAAGGGATCCCATCGCAGGCTGGGCAAGGGATTTGAAGAGAAACTTCTCTGAAGAAGACAGGCGCACGGCCTTCAGACATATGAAAAAATGCTCATCATCTTTAATCATCAGAGAAATGCAAATCAAAACTACTTTGAGATATCATCTAACTCCACTGAGACTAGCCTATATCACAAAATCTCAAGACCAGAGATGTTGGCGTGGATGCGGAGAAAAGGGAACACTTCTGCACTGCTGGTGGGAATGCAAATTAATACATTCCTTTTGGAAAGATATATGGAGAACACTCAGAGATCTAAAAATAGATCTGCCATTCAATCCTGTAATCCTCTGCTGGGCATATACCCAGAAGACCAAAAATCACAATGTAACAAAGATATTTGTACCAGAATGTTTATTGCAGCCCAATTCATAATTGCTAAGTCATGGAAAAAGTGCAAGTGCCCATTGATCCACGAATGGATTAATAAATTGTGGTATATGTACACCATGGAATACTATGCAGCCTTAAAGAAAGATGGAGACTTTACCTCTTTCATGTTTACATGGATGGAGCTGGAACATATTCTTCTTAGTAAAGTATCTCAAGAATGGAAGAAAAAGTACCCAACGTACTCAGCCCTACTATGAAACTAATTTGGGGCTCTCACATGAAAGCTATAACCCAGTTACAACCTAACAATAGGGGGAAGTGGGAAAGGGGGGGGGGTGGGTAGAGGGAGGGGGATCGGTGGGATCACACCTGTGGTGCATCTTACAGGGGTATTTGCGAAACTTGGTAAATGTAGAATGTAAATGTTTTGGCACAGTAACTGAGATAACGCCGGAAAGGCTATGTTAACCATTGTGATAAAAATGTATCAAATGGTCTATGAAGCGAGTGTATGATGCCCCATGATCATATCAATGTACACAGTCATGATTTAATAAAAAAAAAAAACAAAACAGAAGAATGCAATCAATACACAGAAAACAGTATATATTCTTAAGTCAAGGAAATTCATAAGAGCTGGGGGGTGGGGATAACTGGGAAAATAACTACAAGTATTACACTTTCTCTACTAGGATGTATATTCTCCTCAAACTCAAGTTTTAACATTTAAAAATATACTCAAAATCAATGTCAAAAAAACCCAGTTACCAACTTTTGTTGTTAACAGTAAATTATTAAGGTACCCAATCAAAACCAACTAATAATAAACTGACAAATAACAACAACAAATGAAAAACTTCTTAACATATTTCACTGGCCACCCAAAAAGCAAGAAGGTATAAAGCTGTGAAAGTCAGCTTTCGCCCTGAAACCTTGAATTTAATCCAGGTTGAAGAGGACCGGAGAGAAGGCCCCAAGGCCCACCCAAAATAAGGACACTGCTTAAGAGACCCTCAATATAAAGGCTAAACTTCCAAAAACTTCACCACAATTCAAGTATAAAAATCATATTAATAAGCCAAAGAATAAGGCAACAAGGAAACTTGCCTGTTTCTATCCAGTTTGGTGTGGAAGAAAATAAAATCTCCTCTTAAATGGAAAAGGAAAAAATTGGGCAGTGCCTATGGCTCAAAGGAGTAAGGTGCTGGCCCATATACTGGACGTGCTGGGTTCAAACCCGGCCCCGGCCAAAAAACTGCAAAAAAAAAAAAAAAGGAAAAAATAGTAACTCAATAGTAAAGAAACCTGGGGCTTGGCACCTGTAGCACAGTGGTTACAGTGCCGCCCACATGCACCAAGGTTAGTGGGTTCAAACCCAGCCCAAGCCAACTAAACAACAATGACAACTGTAACAAAACAATAGCCAGGCATTGTGGTGGGCACCTGTAGTCTCAGCTACCTGGGAGGCTAAGGCAAGAGAATCACTTAAGCCCAAGAGTTTGAGGTTGCTGTGAGCTGTGATGCCTCAGCATTCTACTCAGGGTGACATAGTGAGACTCTGTCTCAAAAAAAAAAAAAAATTAAAATTAAATTAAAAATAAAGAAACCTGGCAGGGCAGTGCCTGTGGCTCAGTGAGTAGGGCACCAGCCCCATATACCAAGGGTGGCAGGTTCAAACCCGGCCTCGGTCAAACTGCAACAAAAAATAGCTGGATGTTGTGGCAGGTGCCTGTAGTTCCAGCTACTCGGAAAGTTGAGGCAAGAGAATTGCCTAGGCCCAGGAGCTGGAGGTTGCTGTGAGCTGTGATGCAGCAGCACTCTGCCAAGGACAACAAAATGAGACTCTGTCTCTAAAAAAAAAAAAGAAAGAAAGAAAAAGAAAAAAAGAAACCTGGCAAACAGTACTGTAAAGAGAGGACAAACACAGTGGGGTAAATAGAGAATGGACACAGAGTGTGACTCAGCAATCAACATAGGTATATTTATATAAACCTGTGAGGGGCCTTCAACCTAAGTTGAAAGGCAGTTTCCCTTACAATTTAGCAGTTTATATAGGCTGCCGAGGCAGGAAAGCCCATTTGGGGTGGAATTTGGAGCCTGGCTGGACTGATCTCTAGAAACGGCCCTTCCCCTACAAATCAAAACTCAGATACTGCAAAGAGGGCCCCACGTTGGGCGCCACTCTACATTAGGTCACCATCTTGCAGTAGTCTGCTTTCCTCAACTACCTTAACTACATGATCAGAGTAAACATTACTAGCAATAAATATATTATATTGATATTGTATATGCTCTCTTTTAATGTGATGAGAAGTCCATTTGACCTCTGTGGTATTTTCCCCCAAAACCCGTAACCTCAGCCTGATCATGAAAAATAAAATCAAACAAATCCAAATTAAGGACCATTCTACAAAATACATGACCAGTACTCAAAACCTTAAGTTCATAAAAAAAACAAGGAAAGCCTGAGAAATGGTCACAAAGGAGACAAAGGAGATGTATAACTCAATGCAAAGTAGTATTCTAAATGGGATCCTGGAACATAAAAACACTAGTGGAAATCTGAATATAGTTTGGGGTTTAGTTAGTACTATGGATTCTTAGTTTTGATAAAAGTACTGTGGTAATTTAAGTTGTTAATATTAGGGGGAATTTGGTACAGGGTACACACAAGCTCTCTTTATTACTGCCAATTTTCTATAAATCTAAAATTATTCAAAATATTCCCCCTTGGGAATGAATAATCTCAGTGCAAATTCATGTAACTTATGTGGTTCTAAACACCTCAAGAGTAACCTTGAATTTAAAGTGTGATCCCAGGCTGGGCACACTGGCTCATGCCTGTAATCCTAGCACTCTGGGAGGCCAAAGCAGGAGGAATGTTGAACTTAGGAGTTTAAGACCAACCTGAGCAAGAGTGAGACCCCATCTCTACTAAAAATATAAAAATTAGCCAGGCAAAATCTCATGTGCCTGTAGTCCCAGCTGCTCAGGAGGCTGCAGCTGCTCAGGAGGCTGAGGCAGAAGACCGCCTGAGCTCAGGAGTTTGAGATTGTTGTGAGGTAGACTGATGCCATGGCACTTTACCCTGGGCAACAGACTGAGACTCTATCTCAAAAAATTTAAAAAAGAGAAAAAATCCTAAATACAGCAGGATTGAACAAAAAGTTAAAAAGTATGGATGAGTTTATGTAAACGAATTTGGGAATGCAGATATATAAATTTCTTCCTAAAACTGACTGACAAAGAAATTTATAACTTACAGAAATAGTCTCAAGAATAAAAAAGAATATGAATGGTCCTAATAATAGATATTATTTTTTTTTTTTGGTTTTTTGGCCGGGGCTGGGTTTGAACCCACCACCTCCAGCATATGGGACCGGCGCCCTACTCCTTGAGCCACAGGCGCCGCCCCTAATAATAGTTACTAAAGAAACTGAATCCATAGTTAAAAATATTATAAGGAAAACACAAGAACCAGTCAGTTTTACAGATGGAATCTATCAGCAAAAGGATACTTCCAATTTTACAAAGGATTCTATGTCATAGAGACAATTCTATCTCATAGAGAGGTTAAACAAAGAAGAAACAGTTGGCTTGCTGACTCCCCGTATCCTGACAGGGGTGATGATAGGCAGATCCCACCAGCCAGAGATGCCTGGAGTCCTATCTCCCCAGACTCACGGTGCCCAGATGCAAGGAAGCTGTTACTTGGCCGCCATCTTGCTCTGCCTCCCCATTTGTTTATTTTTGTTGTTGCAATTGCCATGGAAGTCTTCTCCATAAAGTCTTTCCCCAGGCCTATATCCTCAAATGTTTATCCTATGCTTTTTTTGAGGGTTTTTATTGTTTTATGCCTTAAATTTAGGTCTTTTATCCATCTTGAATCAATTTTTGTGAGTGGAAAAAGGTATGGGTCATTTCAGTCTTTTACATGTGGATATCCAGTTCTTCCAGCACCATTTATTGAATAGGGAGTCTTTCCCACAGTGTATGTTCTTGTTTGGTTTATCAAAGATTAGGTGGCCGTCTTTGTATTAACCTGGATGGAAGTGGAATACTTTATTATTAGTAAAGCATCCCAAGAATGGAGAAGCATGAAAAAAAAAAAAAAAAGAAGAAACAGTTGATTTATTTTATGAGTTTAGATTTACCCTGACACCAAAATTAGACTAGCAAACTATTACACATACATATATATACACAATATTATACTAGCAAACTAAATCCTGCCAGCTATAAAATATATTATATATCATGATCAAGCTGAGCTTATCCTTATAAAGTTAGATAGTTTAATATGTATTTATTTATATTTTGAGACAGATCTCACTCTGTTGACCTGGCTGAGTACCTGAGTCTAACTTACAGCAACCTCAAACTCCTGGGCATGAGTGACTCTCCAGCCCCAGCCTCCCACACAGCTAGGACCACAGGAGCACACCACCCGACCTGTGGAAACAAGATTTCACTCTTGCTTAGGCTATTTTTGAACACATGCCCTCAAGCAATCCTTCTGCATTGTCCTCCCAACTAGTTTAATATTTAAAAACTGATTACTATAATTCACTTCTCCATGGGATAAAGAAAAATTATATGACCAATTCAAAAGATGTAGAAAGAGTAGCAAGAAAAACTCAATTTCCAGTTAGCTTCAATGAACTAGGACTAGAAAGTAACTACCTTATCCAAAAAAGGATGGGTAAAATAAAAATACTTATGGAAAATATTACATTATATTTAATGGTGAAATACTGAAAGTACTTCTTTTAGATTGGGAAAAGGACAAAGATGCCTGCTACCACTGCTTCTCTATTCAATATGGTACTAGTGAGCCTACTGTGTAGTACAAGTTGAGCATCCTAAATCTGAAAATCCCAAATTCTAAATGCTTCAAAATCCAAAATGTTTTCATTGCTGGCACGATGCGCAAAGGAGATGCTCAGTACAGCATTTCAGATGTTGGATTTTTGGATTTGGGATGTTCAATCAGTAAGTAATTTAATGTCAACATTCCAGTTGGAAAGAAAATCCAAAATCCAAAACACTCTGGTTCCAGACATTTCAGACAAGGGATACTCAACCCAGAACAGAAGAACAAACATAAAAAGTATGAGGGCGGGAAAGGAAAAAACAAAACCATGACTATTACATATGATAGACGTACTTGTACTATCATATCAAAAACAAAGAAAAATAAATAGAATTAATAAGAGTTTCAAAAGGTTAAAATAAAAACTTAGTTTCTGGAATCAATTTACACTAATATAAACTATGTAACTTATTCCTCTCTGATCCCCCAAATCACACAGAGCTATTTATAATCTAGAAATCTTATTATTCCTTGTCTAATTTTAGAAACCACTGCATTGTGACTCTATGAGGTTAGGATAGAGCAAGTAGAAGATATACTTCTAGGCTTTAAAGGACTTACACGCAACTAAAATAACATCTGTCCAACGTGTTCAAAAGCATGCTGTCTCAGATCTTTGCATAATGTTTTTCTATAGTCTAATAGTCATATTTGAGATTTATGACCTTCAGAAGAGACTAATGCTGAAAAATTATGCTACTTTTTTTTTTTATCTATGATTTAGCTGTATAACTATCAGCTATGTTACTGTCTTAAGTTTGGCCAATGGTCAAGACATTTTACCATGTCGACATTACTGTGAAAAGTGACAGTGACTTACACAATATCATTCCTCTATCTATGAAAAAATATAGTAAGAGTTTATTATGTGTCAGAGATTGTTCAGTCTCTGTGGATAAGAGAACAAAATTAAGTGTCTGGTGCCATAAAGTTGGTATGTTAGATGATAATGACAATGATAATGATGAAAATAGATGCAAACATTTAGAAACACTTTACATGTAAACACTCAACAACACTTTGATATAGGTCCTTCTTCCATTTCCAGATAAGGAAATTAAAGTATATAAAGGTTAAATAATTTTTCCAAAGACACACGAACAGTACAGTGGTAAAGCCAAGATTTTAAACCCAGTTAGCTTGGCTCCAAATTCTAAGATCTTGAACCACTATACTATATTTCAATGGAGATAATTTCTACAGAGAAAACTAAACAGTGTAGAGGAATATTTAGAGAGGGGTGTAATTTCACATAGAGTTGTTACAGAAGGATTTCTTTTCTTTCTTTTTTTTTTATTGAGACAGAGTCTCATTTTGTCACCCTCTGTAGAGTGCCTTGGTGTCATAGCTCACAGCAACCTCAAACTCTTGGGCTCAAGTGATTCTCTTATCTCAGCCTCTCTAATAGCTGGGACTACATGTGCCTGCCACAACACCTGGCTATTTTTGTTGTTGTTGCTTGTTTAGTGGGCCCAGGCTGGGTTTGAACCCACCATCCCTGGTGTACATGGCCAGCACCCTAACCACTGAGCTACAGACACCAAGCCAAAAGGATTTCTTGATATCCTTCTGCCTATTCAACACCTCCCTTGGAAAGTTAAAAAAAAAAAAAAAGAAGTCTTTAAAATGCCCTTCTATGTCTTACAGAATGAACCTGGGCAACCAATATCCCTCTGACTCCATCGCTTAACTACTCTCACTTTGCTTCAGCTACAAATACTCCCTGGGAGCCATTGAATGTGTCACAAATGCTCCTACCCAAGTTTCTTTGCACAGGGTGTTCTTTGCATCTAGAATATTTTCCCCTCATATATCCACATGAGTTAATGCCTCACTTTCTTCAGATCTTTGCTCAAATGTGGATCAATATATGTATTATGGGAGCTTTAGAAGCAGAAGAGAGAAAGAACAAGAAAACTTACTCAAAGAATAGCTGAAAACTTCCTAAACCTGGGGATGGAAATGCACATCTAGCTTCAAAAAGGTTCAAACAGTTCTAAATAAGTTGAACTCAAATATCCACACCAAGACACACTATAATCAAATTGTCAAAAGTCAAAGACAGGCCAGGTGTGGTAGCTCATTCCTGTGATCTTAGCACACTGGAAGGCTGAAAGTAGGAAGATTGCTCAAGTTCAATGGTTTGAGACCAGACTAAGCAAGAGTGAGACACCATTTCTACTAAAAATAGAAAAATGAGCTTGGTATTGTGGCACATGCCTGTAATCCCAGCTACTCAGGAGGATCACTTTAGCCTAAGAGTTTGAAGTTGCAGGGAGCTATGATGACACCATTGCACTCTACATGGGGCAACAGAGTAAGACTCTGTCTCAGAAAGAAAAAAAATAGTTGAACACAGAGGAAAAAGTTTTAAGCAATAAGAAAAAAGTAATTTATTATGTACAAGAAAACCACAAGCCTATCAGCAGGTTTCTCAGTAGAAATCTTGCAACCCAGAAGGGAATAGGAGAATATTCAAAATATTGAACAAAAGTTTATAGTGGCACAATTCACAATTGTGGAAACAACCCAGGTGTCCCTCAACACATGAATAGAATTAATAAACTGTACTGTATATATATCACAGAAAACTATTCAGCCATAAAAAGATGGAGTTTTCATATATTTGTAATAACTTGGATAGATATGGAGAACATTTTCCTATGCACAAGAATGGAAAAACAAGCACCACTTGTACTCAGTACTTAATTAGAACCGGCAGATTAAGAACTACACAGTCACATGAGAGAAAAACTCAATTCCAGTAAGGGGAGCTGGGTAAATTCCCACCCAGTGGGTACAATGCATGAGTATACTGCACACTTACTGGGGAAAGGCACAACTACAACCTGGAATTTAACCTCATAAAAGCAAACTGCACAATCTAATTGTATATACCCCCATATTAATCTGAAATTTAATAAAAGAAAAAAAAATAGAACTAGAAACAAACGACAACAAGAAAACCCTGACTGAGGGCTGTGCTTGTGGCTCAGTGAATAGGGCACTAGTCCCATATACCGAGGGTGGTGGGTTCAAACCCGGCCCTGGCCAAACTGCAACAACAAAAACAAATAAACAAAGAAAAACACCCTGACTGAAGAACAACAAAAAACCCTGAAATGATAAAAAGAGTTCTTCAACCAAAATGAAAAGATCCTAAATAACAACACAATAACATAAAAAAGTATAAAACTCATCAATAAAGGTAAATACATGAGCAAACACAGAACGCTTTATTACTGTAATGCTGGTGGGTGAATGTCTTTGAATTCTAGTATAAAAGTTAAAAAACAAAAGTACTAAAAATAACCACAACTAAAAATGATATTAAGGAACACACAATATAAAGACATATAAAATTATGACAACAATAATATAAAGTATGTAAGAGAGAAAAGTGTAGAGTTTATTTCATGTGATTGAAGTTGTTACCAGCTTAAAATAGGCTGCACAACTATAAGATATTTGAAATAAGCCCCATGGTAACCACAAAGAAACTACCTATGGAAGGTACAACAAGAGTAAGGAATTTGAAGCAGAACACAGACCATACATGAAAATACCACAGCTAACACCGTACTTGATGGTAAAAATATGAAAGCTTTACCTCTATGATCTGGAAAAAACAAGGACGTTCACTCTCACCACTTCTATTCAACATAATCCTAGAAGTCCTAGCCAGAAAAATTAGGTAAGGAAAAGAATAAGAGGCGTTCTACTTATAACAGAAGATGTAAAAAATTGTCCCTGTTTGCAGATAACGTGTTCTTACATATAGAAAACTTTAAAAACTCTACCAAAAAACTGTCAGAACAAAAGAATTCAGTAACGTTGTGGGATATAAAATTCATATATAATGATCAGTTGCATTTTTATATAGTGATAACAATCTATTCGAAAAGGAAATTAGGAAAACAGTGTCATTTATAATAGCATCAAAAAGAATAAAATACTCAGGAATAAACCTATACAAGGAGGTGAAAGACCTATAAACTGAAAACTGTAACACTTCTGAAAGAAACAAAAAGACACAAAAGCAGTGGTTCTGAACCTTCCTAATGCCGCAACCCTTTAATATAGGTCCTGAAAATAATTTCATTTTGTTCATGAAGTAGCAACGAAAATAACTGTATGGTTGGGGGTCACCACAACATGAGGAACTATAATTAAAGGGTCACGGCATTAGGAAAGTTGAGAATCACTGCACAAAAGGAAAGGTATCTTGTGTTGCTATATCAAAAGAATTAATATTTTTAAGATATCCATACTCCCAAAGATTCAATGCAATCTCTATCAAAATCCCAATAGCATTCTTTACAGAAATACAATAAATAATTCTTGAATTCATATAGAAACATAAAAACCCCAAATAGTTAAAACAATCTTAAAAAAGAACAAAGCTGCAGGTGTAACATTTCTTTATTTCAAAATATTACAAAGCCACAGTAATTAAAACAATATGGCAGGGCTATAAAGACAGACATATAGATCAAAGGGAACAGGACAGAGAGCCCAGAAATAAGGTCACACAAATATATATGGTCAACTGATCTTCAAAAAAGGTACCACGAATACACAACACAGAAAGGACAGTATCTTTGGCACATGGTATTGAGAAAAATGATATTCACATACCAAAGAACAAAATCAGACCTTTGTCTTACAACAGATACAAGAATCAGCTCAAAATGGATTAAAGACACAAATGTAAGACCAGGAACTGTAAAACTCCTAGAAGAAAATATAGAGGAAAAGCTTCAAGCCATTGGTTTTGGCAATGCTTTCACTGATAAAACAGCAAAAGAACTGGCAACGAAGGTAAAAATAGACATGATAGATGACAAACTAAAAAGCTTCTGTAAGGCAAAGGAAACCATCAACAGAATGAAAAGGCAACCCATAAAATGGGAGAAAATATCTGCACATCATTTGTCTGATAAGGAGTTAATTTCTAAAATTGCACACAAACTTTATGTCCATCCTGTATATAAAGAACTCTTGCAAATCAATAGCAAAAAATGAATAACCTGGTTAAAAAAAGGGCTAAGGGCCAGGTACAGTGGCTTATGCCTGTAATCCCAACCCTTTGGGAGGTCTAGGTGGGAAGATCCTTTGAGACCAGGACTTCAGGACCAGCCTAAACAACACAGTGAAACTTTGTTTCTACAATAAATTTTTTTTAAAAAACCTAGCCATGATGGTACACAACTGTAGTCTCAGCCACTCAGGAGGCTGAGGCAGGAAGAATACTTGAGCCCAGGAGTTTGAAGTTGTAGTGAGCTATGATGACAACACTGTTATTCTAGCCTGGTTAACAGATCCAGATCCCACCTCTTAAAAAACAAAACAAAACAAAATAACAATAAGGACAGCTACTATAAACAAAAGACAAGTGTTGGCAAGGATGTGGGAAACTGAAATCCTAGTATACCATTGGTGGTAATGCATAATAATATATGAAAGTAAATTATTATATTACCTATTAAACTGCATTATTAAAGTACAAGGCACTAAGGAAACACAGAGGAGCCAATAAATCTGTCAAGGAAGACCCATAAAGTTCCACAGAAATGATGTTTGGGCCTTTCACATTTATAGCATTTCACTTTGAGATAGCAACATAAAATGATCTTCAAAAGAAGTATATGTTTTCTGGAATTGAATTACACTAGCACAAGTCTATGTAACTTATACCACCTTGATTTCAAAAATCACACAGGGATATTTCTAATCTAGGCCTCCTACTAATCCATGTCTATTTTTAAAGAGCACTGTACTGTTACCCCAAAAGGAAGGTAAAATCAAATACAAGATCTATTTGTGGACTTTAGGAGACTTACATGAAACTAAATAAAATCTGTTAAACATCTATAAAAAGCAAATAGTCTTAGAGCTATATATAATGGTTTCAGTACTCAGTGTAAAAGAAATTTCTCTTAAAAATTTACTCAAAAAAGCAGAAAATTGGACGGCACCTGTGGTTCAGTGAGTGGGGCGCCGACCCTATATACCAAGGGTGGTGGGTTCAAACCCGGCCCTGGCCAAACTGCAACAAAAAATAGCCGGGCGTTGTGGCGGGCGCCTGTGGTCCCAGCTACTGGAGAGACTGAGGCAGGAGAATCGCCTGAGCCGAGGAGCTGGAGGTTGCTGTGAGCTGTGATGGCACAGCACTCTACCAAGGGCAATAAAGTGAGACTCTGTCTCTACAAAAAAAAAAAAAAAAAAATTATTTTGATTTTTCTGGTCTAGGACATAAATTTCAAATAACTACCCCACATTTGCCAAGGTTTTTCCAATTATAACCTGACAACTTTTTTTTTTTTTTTTTGAGTCCCACTTTGTCACACCCTCGGTAGAGTACCGTCGCATCACAGCTCACAGCAACCTCAAACTCTTGGAATTAAGCAATTCTCTTGCCTCAGCCTCCCAAGTAGCTGGGAGTACTGGCGCCTGCCACAGTGTCTGGCTGTTTTTTTAGAGACAGAGTCTCACTCTGGCTCAGGCTGGTCTCAATCTTGAGCTCAAGCAATCCACCCACCTCGGTCTCCCAAGTGCTATGATTACAGGCGTAAGCCACTGCACCCGGTCTAACCTGATAATGTTTTTAAAAAAAAGAAAAGAAAATCAAGGCCATAGAAGGTAAATCACAGTATTACAATGTAATTAGATTTGTGACTCTTCTCCAATATCTACAATGGCATTCCTGTGAACAATGTTATGTGATCATTTATTCAACAAATATTTACTGATAACCTATTATATACCAGGGACTATAGTAGATGTTAGAAACACAGCTGTGACATTTTTTAAAAAGTCAAAAATCCTAATGTTTGCAGCTTATATTCTAATGGGGGAGGGAGTAAAGATAGAATAATACACAAAAAAGGTAAATTGCTCAGATATTAAAAAAATTGCTCAGATGTTAGTGAGTGAATATTAGCAGGTTAAAAGAAGAATAGGGATCTTAGGGAATAAAGACATGGAGACTGCTATTTTATATGTGATAAGAAAATCCCCAGTGATAATGGAACATTTATGCAGAGATCTGAAAGAAAGTAGGGAAGCAAGGTGGTAGAAAAACATTCTATGTAGACGGGAAAAGAGAATGTGCCATCTAGATGAAGAATATGCATAGCACTTTAAAAACAATACTTAAGAAACCAGTATGGCCGCAGCCGAAAGTGAAAGGCAGAGTGGTAAGAGATTCAGTTAGAAAGTGATCTTATTCCAGTTTACATAACATCTTATGAACTATGGTAAGGGCTTTGCCTTTTTCTCTGAGATGTAAGCCACTAAAGGGCCACTAAAGGACTGATCTTTCTTGGATTAATTGAGGATCATAAAGGGCTGAAGGGGAGAACCAGGGAACCTAAAGGAAGCTGGCTTTGACCAAGGTAGTTAATGTGGAGCCATGAGCTTGAATATATTTTGAACAAAGAGACAATATAATTTAATTATTACATTTAAAATAAAAAAAGAAAAACAAGGCGGCAAAATGCCATTAAAAATGTCTAAGGAATAGGGTGGTGCCTGTGGCTCAGAAAGTAGGGTGCCGGCCCCATATACTGAGGGTGGTGGGTTCAAACCCAGCCCTGGCCAAACTGCAACAACAATAACAACAACAAAAATACAAAAATAAATAAACTTAATTAAAAAAAAAAAACTTAAAAAAAAAGAAAAAAATGTCTAAGGAATAAGAAACATTAGAAAAAGAACCAAAGAAAACTTCTATATGTAAAAATATAATTGAAATTAAAAACTTAACTGATATAATTAAAAAGAAAATTTATGACATAAAAACTTAATATAAAGAAATTATAGGCTAGGCGTGGTGGCTCACACCTGTAATCTACCAGTCTGGGTGGCTGAGGCAGGTGGATTGCTTGAGCTCAGGAGTTTGAGACCAGCCTGAGCAAGAGCAAGACCCTGTCTCTACTAAAAATAGAAAAAAATCCTAGCTGTACATGGGTGGGTCCCTGTAGTCCAACCTACTTGGGAAGCTGCGGCAGGAGGATCTTGTGAGGCCAAGAGTTTGAGATTACTGTGAGCTATGATAATGCCACAGCACTCTACCCAGGGCAACAGAGTGAGATTGTCTCAAAAAACAAAAAACAAACAAAAAAAACCACACACACAAAAAACAAGAAAGAAAAGATAATATTCACTCACTAAAACATAAAACAAAGTATAGAGACCTAAAGAGATGGAAAATACGAAGGACAAGAAAGACATGAAGAATGCAGCAAAAAATATTTGACACATGTATAAATGTATTTCTAAAAGGAGAAAAGAGAATGAAGTGAAGCAACATTTTAAAAAGTAACAAATGAAAAATGTTCAAAGCTGATGAAAGACACCAACACACAAGTTGAAGGAGCCTTATAAATCCAAGAGAAATAAATAGTAAAAAAACTCACACTTAGATTCATCATTGTAAAACTGCAGAACACATCAGAGAAAAAGAAGATTTAAAATTAGATAAAAAGAAAAAACATATTATCCTTAAAAAAGTTAATAGTGGGAAAGATAACTGACTGTAATTTTATCTCCAGTATGCTCAGAGAAATTAACTGTCCAACCTGAGGCAAGAGAATCGCTTAAGCCCAAGAGTTTGAGCTTGCTGTGAGCTATGACTGACTCTATAGCATTCTACCAAGGGTGACAAAATGAGTCTCTGTCTCAAAAAAAAAAAGAGGGCAAGGCTCCCACCTTTATAGGAGCCTCCACATCTCCACACCTCATAATGATAATGACAAAAATTTTAATTCACCAGTAGAACATACATCTAATATTATAATCTTATGAAGTATAAAGTAAAAAATTATAGAACCTCAAATAGAGACAGATCTATGATTAAACTGGAGAGATTTTAACATTCTTCTGATAATTGCAGTAATAAGCAATTATTAAAACTGAGTACGGAAGATGTAGACAACATATTAACAACCTTGACCTAGTGAAAAAATAAAAAATACTTCACCTAATAACAATATAATACATTGCTGAAAGGGTAGTACACACATGAAGATTTTTTGAAAACTGAATATATATTGTACCATAAAAAGTCTAAACAAATTTCAAAGATTTGAAACGATACATAGCACATTTTCTGACCTTGATGCATTCATGCTAAAAATTAATATAAAAAGATAACTAGAAAACTTTGTATGTCTGGAATTTAATACATATTTTAAATAAATAACTAGTAGGTGAACTGTAGGTCTGCATAAGAGAAAAACACAATTAAATTCAAGGAGAGGGTAAGGCTCCTACCCATGTAGGTATATAGGACACACCTCCCAGGTAAAGGACTCAACTACAACTCAGACTTTACCTTACAGATGCGTACAATGTATGTAGCCTAATCGTATGTACTCTTATGATAATCAAAAATAATAAAGTGAACTATGCACACTGGAAAAAATATATATACTTCTAAGTATTTCCCAGGCCAAAGGAAAAAAATTATAAAACTTAGAAAATATTTTGAACTAAATGATAATGAAAATATCACACTAAACATACCAGGGCCATGTACAGTGCCTCACGCCTGTAATCCTAGCACTTGGGGAGGGAGCCTGAAGACATAAGATGGTTTGAGTCTCAGGAATCTGAGACTAGGCCAAGCAAGAACACAAAACAGAAAAAATTAGTCGGGTATGGTGGAGTGCACCTATAGTCCTAGCTACAAGGAGGATGAGGCAGAAGGATCACTTAAGCCCATGAGTTATAAGATCAGGCCACTATACTCCAGCCAGGTGACAGAGTGAGATCCTGTCTCAAATTTCTTCCCTCCTTTGGTACTTAAAAAGAACAATTCTGCAATGGGAAGGCTGCAGGTTCCCCAAGCTAACTCCGCTTCAATAAGTTACAGTAAGAAAAAGCAGAGGCAAGGAAGGAATAAAAATAATAGAAGACATTCTTAATAAAATAAAAAATAAATTTACCATTAGATCAATAAAGTTGATTTTCTGAAGAGATAATAATATTACCAACCTCTAATGAAAGTCATTAAGACAAAAAGGGAAAAGACCCAAATAAGCAATATCAGAAACGAAAGAACAAAATAACTATAGATGCTACATATATTTAAATCAGACATACAAAATCAAATGGTTTTCAAGTAATAACTGAGGTTATTTAGACCAATTTCCACTAAAAACAAATAAAAATATTGGTTATGATATATAAAAATCCCCTAAAACAAGAGCTAACAAAACAGTAAGGAATTACCAAACCAAAAGCTAAGCAGAACACATAATCAGCTTTTGCCCTAAGAGCATTTGCTAAAGAACTTGAATAGTGGCTTCTTGATGTAAGAAGGATAGAAGTTAAAGCCTAGAACGAGCTCGAGACAGCAAGTCTAAAAGAAAACACCCCAAAACATTAAGCCAAGATGCCAAATGGCTAGCCATCCTTAGGGAAAGAATAGAACTAGAAACAAAATCCTTCTCAATACATTGTGGTGAGGTCGCCTTGGTACTCAGCAGAAAGAAAGAGAGAAAAAAAAAATCAGAAAAGAATCTATAGGCTGTAAGCATGGATGAGTCCTTGGGCAGATTTACAATCTGAATTCAGATCATCACAGTGGTATAAGAAACCTCGCTGTGATGTAAGAAACCTCAAATAATAAATTTAAAGTGCCCTGGAGAAATGTCACTAGGAAGTTAAGTTCAAATTCTTTCTGAAGAAAGGCACTCTTACTTACCATGGGCCTGAGGAAGTTGCAAAAACAATTTTCAAATAACATGCGAAAAATATCCTAAGTTGCTGGAGAGTGGAGGTAGATGACAGATTACCTTCAAAGAAGCAACAGTTTCTGACAGCAACAAAGGAAACTAGAAAACGGTAAAATATTTTCATTAAGCTAGAAACACACAAATAAATATAGCAATCTATAATGCTATATCCATGAAAATATCTTTTAAGAATTAAAACAAACATATAGACATATTTTGATAAAAGATAAAAGACCTTGTCTCCAAAAGATGTCAGTAAGGAAATCCTAAGTGATATATTTCAGGCAGAAGTAAGGTGATTACAGATGATTGGTCAGTATGAAAGAAAAAAAGAAATATGTACAATTATCAACAACAAAAAAAGAAAATGAAAAGAAAAAGAAAAGCAAGTCCCTGGATTAGGTGCCTTTCAAGTCTTACAATATAGCAGGGGCAACAGTTATATAAGCACCATAATATGCTGCAAAATATTGTACAATACTTAGTAATGCTTTTGTAGGCAATACTGAAAAATCTAAACTGACTAGACAAGAATGAAAATGGTACAAAGAAAGCCTAAGAAATGTCAAGTAGAAAGATTTACAAAGTACCTGTCACACAGTAGGCATAAATGATAATTGGTAAACAATGGGTTGGCAAATCAGGAAGCAATATAGCATAGGAGTTTAAAAAAAGATAAAGTCTCACCTACCCAATTATAAATGACTATAATTAGGAAAAAAACTAAGATCAGGAATAGGGGAACTCTAAAGGAGTTTTCTCCTAAGTCCAAGTTTCAAAGATGAGAAGACTGGCACATAATTAAAATTGCAAAAACAAAAGTATCCAGAGTGTTAAAACTGAAGTTTAAAAAAATTTTAAAGAAGACAATACAATCCCTTTAAATCTCATGCTCATGGCAAAAACATTATCAAAGAGAATTCAAGCCTATGACTCAGAGCAACAACATATAAAAAAAGATAGAAAATACAGAAAGTCCTCCTTCATTAACCCTCTGTAAAACACATTTTCACAAACTTTACATGAGAATGTATATACCTACAGAGAACAAAAGTCCAAGATATAACTCTTGGCAAGGTTAAGAGAACAATATACACGCAACAGATGAGCTCAAGTTGATGAAAGAGTCATGGGACTGGAAATGAGAAAATAAGTCTGATTACTAAAGATGGATATGTGTAGGGAAGATTCCAACAGTTATAAACTTATAAATTTGCTTACTTAACCCAAGAAAAAAGTACAAAGGGTTACTAAACAAAGTTTAGAAACACTTAAAAAACAAAGTTTATTCTAAAAACAAAAACAGAATTATCATACTAATAAGTTATGCCAAGATAACCTCTTTTCACTTTCTCACAAGATTATTAGACTGATGAATATGTGACAAAATTCTGGCGTTTTTGGTAGAGAGAGGGTCTTGCTATGCTGCCAAGGCTAGTCTCAAACTCCTGGCTTCAAGTGATCCTCCTGACTCAGCCTCCCCAATTACTGGGGCCTTAGGTGTAAGTCACCGCACCTGGCCACAAACTTAATGATCCTTTTTCTGAAAAAGATAGAAAATTCTGAATTGTGGATAAGATTTTTAACTATATAAATTGTGACCAATATGGTATTGCTGAATAAGTATTAATCTGAAATGAAGACTCTAATAACTAAATGTACCACAAGCTTTCTGCATCTATCCATCTCTTGATAATTTCATTATTATTTTTAATTAAAGAAGCTAGAATATAGAATGTAATCAATCATGTTTTCTAATAAGATACTATAAGCATAGACATGGTCTCAGGCAAATGGTTTAATCTGACTGTAAATAGGCAAATTTACAACCTATTTCCCCTCCTGATAAGTCAACTAAATCAGTGACTTTTAAACTTTCTGACAGTGATTCATATTAGAGAAAAATGATCTAATAATCATTTGAGTATAGATGTCTTTTTGATAAAATAACTTCTTTCCCTTTGGGTAAATACCCAGTAGTGGAACTGCTGAGTCAAATGGTAAGTCTATTTTTAGTTCTTCCAGGGGCCCATCAATTCAGGAGTGGATTAACATTGAGGTCCCCAATCCCAGGCTTCAGACCAGTACCGATCCATAACCTGTTAGGAACCTAGCTGCACAGCATCACAGCCTGAGCTCCATCTCCTGTTCCATGCCCACCCTCCACATTCATAGAAAAATAAGTCTTTCATGAAACTGGCTCCTGGTGCCAAAAAGGTTCCATCTCTGGCCTGTTGGAACCCAGCCCCACAGCATCATGGCCTGAGCTCTGCCTCCTGTCCCATGTCCACCTACCATGTCCATGGAAAAACTGTCTTCCATGAAACTGATCCCTGGTGCCAAAAAGGTTGGGGATGGTGGATTACCAAAATGTGGTATATGTATACCATGGAATAACTAACTACTCAGCTATGAAGGAAGATGAGTAAATGCCTTCTGCAACAATTGGATGGAACTAGAGACTATTATCCAAAGTAAAGTATCTGAAGAATGGAAAAACATAGCTGGGTGCAATGGCTCATGCCTGTAATCCCAGCACTCTGGGAGACTGAGGCAGGTGGATTGCCTGAGCTCACAGGTTCAAGACTAGCCTCAGCTAAACCGAGACCCTGCCTCTACAAATAGCTGGGCGTTGTGGCGGGTGCCTGTAGTCCCAGCTACTTGGCAGACTGAAGCAAGAGAATTGCTTGAGCGATTGTTGTGAGCTATGACGCCACGGCAAAAAATAAAAATAAAAATAAAAAAATGGAAAAACAAACACCACATGTACTCACTACTAAATAGGAACTAACCAACAAGCACATACATATATAGAGGGAAGTAAAACTAAATGTAAAATCCATGCAGATGGAAACAAATGAAGCCCTCCAAGCGACAGCAATAAACTGAGTAAGCTGCAACTTGCCTGGGTAAATCAGAAAGCACACTGTTGACTGTTCCTTGGAAGTAAAATAATGGACTATAACACAGTCTGTCTCAAAACTTTGGTAGTGACCCATGTATAGTTCTAAAATTTTATAAATATTTCTCCAATTTAAATAATACACGATATCAAATCAGTAGATAACATATATCTGATATAAATAGTAACAATGATCTCACAATGGTAGAATTAAGAATTGTACCAAACAGCTGAACACTATGTTCAAAATAAGATGAATCTACAGAAGTAAGTAAGGATCTGCACCTAGGCTCAGAAATGCCATGAATAAACAAAGACAGCCTGGCAGCAAGTCAAATGAAAAAGACCTACAGGCTTTAGTTAACTTCATACCTATTATGAGATCCTCAGTGCAATCTGCCAGTACACCCAGTCTTCGTCTATAAGTAATAGTTTTAGTAAATATAGAGAGTGCCAAAAAATGTGCATATATTTTAAGAAAGGAAAAGACTATATGAAATTTGTAATACTCAAGTTACATCTAACTTCTGCAATTACAAAAGTGCTCAGTGTGACCTGTATTCATCTTTTGTTATTGGTATATATTGAGTATTGCAAGTTTAATACAGTATTTTCCTTCTTTAAAATGTGTACAAATGTTTTTGGCATCCTCTGAATGGGGGAAGGTATGAATAAATATTTTGGAACTAAGGAGCTCAAAGATAATCTGAGGAGATCAACTTTAATTTGAATCAGTTACCAGTTCTATTCCCCATTCTTTCTAATTACATGATCAAAACGCAAAAGAATAATTTATTATATGCTTTAATGGTTAGTAAATATACTTCTTTTCACTGAGTATAATTTCCCAGATACATTGTTTTTTTTTTTTTTTTTATTGTTGGGGATTCATTGAGGGTACAATAAGCCAGGTTACACTGATTGCAATTGTTAGGTAAAGTCCCTCTTGCAATCATGTCTTGCCCCCATAAAGTGTGACACACACCAAGGCCCCACCCCTCTCCCTCCATCCCTCTTTCTGCCTCCCCCCCCATAACCTTAATTGTCATTAATTGTCCTCATATCAAAATTGAGTACATAGGATTCATGCTTCTCCATTCTTGTGATGCTTCACTAAGAATAATGTCTTCCACTTCCATCCAGGTTAATACGAAGGATGTAAAGTCTCCATTTTTTTTTAATGGCTGAATAGTATTCCATGGTATACATATACCACAGCTTGTTAATCCATTCCTGGGTTGGTGGGCATTTAGGCTGTTTCCACATTTTGGCGATTGTAAATTGAGCTGCAATAAACAGCCTAGTACAAGTGTCCTTATAATAAAAGGATTTTTTTCCTTCTGGGTAGATGCCCAGTAATGGGATTGCAGGATCAAATGGGAGGTCTAGCTTGAGTGCTTTGAGGTTTCTCCATACTTCCTTCCAGAAAGGTTGTAGTAGTTTGCAGTCCCACCAGCAGCGTAAAAGTGTTCCCTTCTCTCCACACCCACGCCAGCATCTGCAGTTTTGAGATTTTGTGATGTGGGCCATTCTCACTGGGGTTAGATGATATCTCAGGGTTGTTTAGATTTGCATTTCTCTAATATATAGAGATGATGTACATTTTTTCATGTGTTTGTTAGCCATTTGTCTGTCATCTTTAGAGAAAGTTCTATTCATGTCTCTTGCCCATTGATATGTGGGATTGTTGGCTTTTTTCATGTGGATTAATTTGAGTTCTCTATAGATCCTAGTTATCAAGCTTTTGTCTGATTGAAAATATGCAAATATCCTTTCCCGTTGTGTAGGTTGTCTCTTTGCTTTGGTTATTGTCTCCTTAGCTGTACAGAAGCTTTTCAGTTTAATGAAGTCCCACTTGTTTATTTTTGTTGTTGTTGCAATTGCCATGGCAGTCTTCTTCATGAAGTCTTTCCCCAGGCCAATATCTTCCAGTGTTTTTCCTATGCTTTCCTGGAAGATTTTTATTGTTTCATGCCTTAAATTTAAGTCCTTTATCCACCTTGAATCAATTTTTGTGAGTGGGGAAAGATGTGGGTCCAGTTTCAGTCTTTTACATGTAGACATCCAGTTCTCCCAACACCATTTATTGAATAGGGAGTCTTTCCCCCAAGGTATGTTCTTGTTTGGTTTATCGAAGATTAGGTGGTTGTAAGATGTTAGTTTCATTTCTTGGTTTTCAATTCGATTCCAAGTGAATATGTCTCTGTTTTTGTGCCAGTACCATGCTGTCTTGAGCACTATGGCATTGTAGTACAGACTAAAATCTGGTATGCTGAAGCCCCCAGCTTTATTTTTGTTACAAAGAACTGCCTTAGCTATACGAGGTTTCCTCCGATTCCATACAAAACGCAGAATCATTTTTTTCCAAATCTTGAAAGTACGATGTTGGTATTTTCATAGCAATGGCATTGAATAGGTAGATTGCTTTGGGAAGTATAGACATTTTAACAATGTTGATTCTTCCCGTCCCTGAGCATGGTATGTTCTTCCATTTGTTAATATCCTCTGCTATTTCCTTTCTGAGGATTTCATAGTTTTCTTTCTTTTTTTTTTTTTTTATTGTTGGGGATTCATTGAGGGTACAATAAGCCAGTTACACTGATTGCAATTGTTAGGTAAAGTCCCTCTTGCAATCATGTCTTGCCCCCACAAAGTGTGACACACACTAAAGGCCCACCCCCCTCCCTCCATCCCTCCTTCTGCTTCCCCCCCCATAACCTTAATTGTCATTAATTGTCCTCATATCAAGATTGAGTACATAGGATTCATGCTTCTCCATTCTTGTGATGCTTCACTAAGAATAATGTCTTCCACTTCCATCCAGGTTAATACGAAGGATGTAAAGTCTCCATTTTTTTAATGGCTGAATAGTATTCCATGGTATACATATACCACAGCTTGTTAATCCATTCCTGGGTTGGTGGGCATTTAGGCTGTTTCCACATTTTGGCGATTGTAAATTGAGCTGCAATAAACAGTCTAGTACAAGTGTCCTTATGATAAAAGGATTTCTTTCCTTCTGGGTAGATGCCCAGTAATGGGATTGCAGGATCAAATGGGAGGTCTAGCTTGAGTGCTTTGAGGTTTCTCCATACTTCCTTCCAGAAAGGTTGTACTAGTTTTCTTTATAGAGGTCCTTCACCTCCTTTGTTAGGTATATTCCTAGGTATTTCATTTTCTTTGAAACTATGGTGAAGGGAGTTGTGTTCTTAATTAGCTTCTCGTCTTGACTGTTATTGGTGTACACAAAGGCTACTGACTTGTGGACATTGATTTTATATCCTGAAACATTACTGTATTTTTTGATGACTTCTAGGAGTCTTGTGGTTGAGTCTTTGGGGTTCTCTAAGTATAAGATCATGTCATCAGCAAAGAGGGAGAGTTTGACCTCCTCTGCTCCCATTTGGATTCCCTTTATTTCCTTGTCTTGCCTAATTGTATTGGCTAGAACTTCCAGCACTACGTCGAATAGTAAAGGTGACAGAGGACAACCTTGTCTGGTTCCAGTTCTAAGAGGAAAAGCTTTCAGTTTTACTCCATTCAGTAAAATATTGGCTGTGGGTTTGTCATAGATAGCTTCAATCAGTTTTAGAAATGTTGCCACCTATGCCCATACTCTTCAGTGTTCTAATTAGAAAAGGATGCTGGATTTTATCAAATGCTTTTTCTGCATCTATTGAGAGGATCATGTGATCTTTATTTTTGCCTCTGTTAATATGGTGGATAACGTTTATGGACTTGCGTATGTTAAACCAGCCTTGCATCCCTGGGATGAAGCCTACTTGATCATGATGAATGACTTTTTTGATGATAAGCTGTAATCTATTGGCTAGGATTTTGTTGAGAATTTTTCCATCTATATTCATGAGTGAGATTGGTCTGAAATTCTCCTTTTTGTTTGGGTCTTTTCCTGATTTTGGTATCAGGGTGATGTTTGCTTCATAGAATGTGTTGGGGAAGATTCCTTCTTCCTCAATTTTTTGGAATAATTTCTGCAGTACAGGAATAAGCTCTTCCTTGAAGGTTTGATAGAATTCTGGAGTGAAGCCATCTGGACCAGGGCATTTTTTGGTTGGAAGCTTTTTTATTGTTTCTTTGATCTCAGTGCTTGAAATTGGTCTGTTCAGGAGGTCTATTTCTTCCTGGCTGAGTCTAGGGAGAGGGTGTGATTCCAAATATTTATCCATTTCCTTCACATTGTCAAATTTCTGGGCATAGAGTTTCTGTTAGTATTCAGAGATGATCTCTTGTATCTCTGTGGGATCAGTTGTTATTTCCCCTTTATCATTTCTGATTGAGGTTACTAGAGATTTTACTTTTCTATTCCTCGTTAGTCTGGCCAATGGTTTATCTATTTTATTTATTTCTTCAAAAAACCAACTCCTTGTTTCATTAGTTTTCTGAATGATTCTTTTGTTTTCAATTTCATTGATCTCTGATTTGATTTTAGAGATTTCTTTTCTTCTATTGAGTTTAGGCTTAGATTGTTCTTCTTTTTCCAATTCCATAAGATCGCTTGTGAGATTGTTGATGCGCTCTCTTTCTGTTTTTCGAATGTAGGCATCTAAAGCGATGAATTTTCCTCTCAAAACTGCTTTTGCAGTATCCCACAGGTTTTGGTAGCTTGTGTCTTCATTGTTGTTATGCTCAAGGAAGTTAATGATTTCCTGTTTTATTTCTTCCTTCACCCATCTGTTATTCAACAGAAGATTATTTAATTTCCATGCCTTTGGGTGGGGTCGAGCATTTTTGTTAGAATTGAGTTCCACCTTTAGTGCCTTATGGGCTGAGAAGATACAGGGTAAAATTTCAATTCTTTTGATTCTGTTGATATTTGTTTTGTGTCCCAGGATATGATCAATTTTAGAGAATGTTCCATGGGGTGATGAGAAGAAATGTATATTCTTTATCTTTGGGATGGAGTGTTCTATATGCGTCTATCAAGCGCAGTTGTTCTAGGGTCTCATTTAAATCTCTAATATCTTTGTTTAATTTCTGTTTAGGGGATCTGTCCAGCTCTGTAAGAGGAGTGTTAAAGTCCCCTGTTATGATGGTATTATCAGATATCATATTGCTCAGACTGAGTAAGGTCTGTTTCAAGAATCTGGGAGCATTTAAATTGGGTGCATAAATATTTAGAATTGAAACATCTTCTTGTTGTATTTTTCCCTTGACCAATATAAAGTGAACATCTTTGTCTTTTTTGACTTTAGTTGCTTTAAATCCACATGTATCTGAAAATAAGATTGCAACTCCTCTTTTCTTCTGAATGCCATTTGCCTGAAAAATTGTCTTCCAACCCTTGACTCGGAGCTTTAATTTGTCTTTTGAAGCCAGGTGTGTTTCTTGCAGACAGCAAATGGATGGCTTGTGTTTTGTTTTTTTTTTTTTGGATGGCTTGTGTTTTTTAATCCAGTCAACCAATCTATGTCTCTTCAGTGGGGAATTCAAGCCATTAACATTTATTGAGATAATTGATAAGTGTGGTAGTATTCTATTCATCTTATTTTGTGAGAGTCCATTGCTTAGTTTTATCTTTTGCATCAGTGTGGAGGTTAGGTTCTGTCCTTTAATTTCTGAGTTCTTACTTTGCTGCTGATACATTGTGGTGGTCAGTGTGCAGAACAGGTTGAAGTATTTCCTGTAGAGCTGGTCTTGTTGTGGCGAATTTCCTCAATGTTTGTATATCCGTAAATGATTTGATTTCTCCGTCAATTTTGAAGCTTAGCTTAGCAGGGTACAGAATTCTGGGCTGGAAATTGTTCTGTTTAAGTAGATTAAAGGTAGATGACCATTGTCTTCTTGCTTGGAAAGTTTCATTAGAGAAGTCTGCGGTCACTCTGATGGATTTGCCCCTGTAGGTCAACTGGCGCTTACTCCTGGCAGCTTGTAGAATCTTTTCTTTTGTCTTGACTTTGGACAGGTTCATCACAATGTGTCTTGGAGAAGCTCGGTTAGAGTTGAGGCGACCTGGGGTCCGATATCCCTCTGAAAGCAGTGTGTCAGAATCTTTGGTGATGTTTGGGAAATTTTCTTTTATAATATTCTCTAGTATGGCTTCCATTCCTCTGGGGCATTCTTCTTCCCCTTCTGGAATTCCTATAACTCGTATGTTGGAACGCTTCATAAAGTCCCATAATTCTGACAGTGAACGTTCTGCTTTCTCTCTCTTCTTTTCTGCCTCTTTTACTATCTGAGTTATCTCAAGAACTTTGTCTTCTACCTCTGAAATTCTTTCTTCTGCATGGTCTAACCTGTTGCTGATACTTTCCATTGCATCTTTAAGTTCCCTAATTGACTGTTTCAGTTCCTTCAGCTCTGCTATATCCTTTTTATATTCTTCATATTGTTCATCTCTGATTTGATTCTGTTTTTGGATTTCCTTTTGGTTATTTTCCACTTTATTAGCAGTTTCCTTCATTGTTTCCATCATTTCTTTCATTGTTTTCAACATGTGTATTCTAAATTCCCTTTCTGTCATTCCTAACATTTCTTCATAGGTGGAATCATCTGCAGTAGGTACCTCATGGTCCCTTGGTGGGGTTGTTCTGGACTGGTTCTTCATGTTGCCTGGAGTTTTCTGCTGATTCTTCCTCATGAGTGATTTCTTTTATCTGTTTCCTTGCCCTAATTTTCCTTTCACTTCCTCTTGCTCTTTAAGTTCTCGTGCCTGTGGAAGTTGTGGGCAGGTTTAGACGGATTGAACACACGCGACCACTTGCCGGTTTTGCACTGTTTTAGTCCTCCTCTTGGGGTCCAGATGTCTCTCACTGACTCCCTGTATCCTCGCAGGGGTGATGATAGGCAGATCCCACCAGCCAGAGATGCCTGGAGTCCTATCTCCCCAGACTCACAGTGCCCAGATGCAAGGAAGCTGTTACTCGGCCGCCATCTTGCTCCCTAACCCCTCCCAGATACATTGTTAAATATTTTTCTTTATCTTATTTAATCCTCAAAAAATTCTATGAGACAGAATTATAGTGCTATGATATGAATGCATCCCTCAAAAAACATATGTTGGAAATTTAATCCCCAATGTAATGGTATTAAGAGGTGGGACCTTTAAGAGGTGATTAGGGCATGAGGACTCCACCCTTAGGAATGGATTAGTGATGTTATCACAGGAGTGGGGGGGTTCCTCATAAAAGGATGAGTTCAGTCCTCTTTCTTGCGTGTGTACTCTTTCCCACTCTCTCTCTCCCCCTCCTCACTTCTTTGCTCTTCCCAAAAAGGATAATGCAGCAAGAAGGCTTTATCAGATGCCAACCCCCCATCTTGGACTTTCCAGCCTCCAAAACTGATTGGGAGCAATATATTTGTTTGTTAGGAATTACCCAGTCTGAGGTATTGTTATAGAAGCACAAACAGACTAAGACAGGTAATATTATCTCCAATTAAAAATAAACAGGCCAAGCTGGTGTCCATAGCTCGGCAGATAGGGCACCGGCCATATGCTTCAGGGCTCATGGGTTCAGACCCAGCCTGGGCTTACTAAACTAAACTAAACAAAACAAAAAAATAGCCAGGCGTTGTGGTGGCCACCTGTAGTCCCAGCTACTAGTGAGGCTGAGGCAAGAGAATTGCTTGAGCCCAAGAGTTTGAGGTTGCTGTGAGCTATGATGTCATAGACTCTACTGAGGGTGACAAAGTGAGACTCTGTCTCAATTAAAAATAAATAAATCTGTAACCCTAGCACTCTGGGAGGCCAAGGTGGGAGAATCACTTGACCCCAGGAGTTTGAGATCAGTTTGATTAAGAGTGAGAGTCCATCTCTACTAAAAATAGAAAAATTTGCTGGGCATAGTGGTGTGGGCCTATAGTCTCAGTTACTCAGAGGCTGAGGTGGAAGGACAGATTGGACCCAGGAGTCCAAGATAAGCCTGGGCAACATAGTGTGACTCTGTCTCAAAAAAAGAAAAAAAACAAAAAACAAAAGTATGTCAAAGATGAACTAAGTTAGGAATTATTTTACTGCAATAAACAGAAATATACTCAAACTAGGTCAAGAAAAAAAAGAGTATTAGAAGAATACAGGAGTATCTCATGGAACCTGTGTTCAAGAAGTAAAGTCAAGTCTAAGAAATCTGGAATGTTACAACCCAGGATATTTCTTTTTGGAACTGAATTGTCTCTTGCTTGTTTTGTTCTGCATATGTGCTCATTCTTTTCTCTTTCTGCAATCCCTGTTTGATGCTAAGATACCTAGCTTTTTACAGTATGACTGTTTAGCCAGTGTCAAGGCCCAACACCAACTGACTACAGTCTCTGCATCCCTTTTTCAAATTCCAAATTGGTCAGCTTAGGTCAGATACTGAGTTTTTACCCAATAAACCAGCAGTTCTCAACCTGTGGGTCGCGACTCACAGGAACTGTATTAAAGGGTGGCAGCATTAGGAAGGTTGAGAACCAGTGCAATAAACTGAGTTAAAGAGAAAAAGCAGGTTGGAGTCACAAGCTACTAAAATAGAGGCTAAATTCTTTTCAGTAGAGGTTCTGATGTTACAGTTCAATATATGATAAATATTTCTATCATCATGGGACAGGAAAGGCCTTCTGAATCTTATCATTATTGATTTAAACCACAAAAGTTTTACTACAAAAAAGTTTAACATGCACACTTTATTTTTTAAAATCATAAAGACTGCTATTCCATTTTGTCTTCCCCCATGTTCCCCTTTCAGGGTTCTCATTTATTTCCTTAATTTTAATTATCACTTCTCAAAAGATTGTTTCCAATTATATATACATACTTAGTCCCAACTTCTCTTCCTACCTTCAGTCCCAGCTAACCAACTATACCTGGATATCCTGCTATTAATTAACCTCAATACACTTAAAACCAAGCTTGTCATCCTGACTTCCAAAGTAGCTCCTTTTGACTTTGTTATGTCTGCCTTGCTGGGTTCTCGGGACTGGAAATAACTGTTGACTCTTCTTTTTCCAAAACCTTCCATATAGGTCACCAAACTGATGATTCTTCCTTTCCAGTATCTCCCTTTCATTCATTCTTTCCTTCTTATTTCCACTACATCACCCAAAATGATGACTCTCCTTACCAAAAACATTTTATATATACCTATTATAAAAAAGGTACTTCTATCTCAAAATTACAATCTGACTACTCACTGTATATTAAAACCAATAAAAGGCTTGGGCAGCATACTTACTTGTGTATATATACACTATTGCACAGTAATTTAATATTAAGTCATTCAATTAATATTATAGCTTTTTAACTCCTGCTGGCCCATATCACGTAAAATAGCAAAACTAAATAAAAACACAAATGTCATTAATGTATTTCGTTTGTTATTGTTGCTACTGAGAGGATAGAGCTAGGATAAGATAAAAATGACAAAAATAACTACAGTCAGTAGAATCTGCTTCTTAAAATAGCAGGTTTTTGCTTTCATCTCTAGGAAACCCTAATATCCAATTATAAAAAAATATGCAATCCAAACCAAATAACATGGCTCAGCGCTCATAGCACAGTGGTTATGGCGCAGCCACATACACCGAGGCTGGCGTATGTGGCTGAACCCAGCCCGGGTCAGCTAAATAACAATGACAACTGCAAAAAATAGTCAGGCTTTGTGGTGGGTGCTTGTAGTCTGAGCTACATGGGAGGCTGAGGCAAGAGAATTGCTTAAGCCCAAGAGTTTGAGCTTGCTGTGAGCTGTGACACCATAGCACTCTACCAAGAGCAACAAAGTAAGACTCTGTCTGAAAAAAAACAAACAAAAAAACGCAAATGACGTCAGAATAAATTTTAAAATGTCAAATTTTAAAAACCTGTAGTGGCCGGGCATGGTGGCTCAATCCTAGCACTTTGGAAGGCCAAAATGGAAGGATTACTTGTGCTGTGGAGTTTGAGACCTGCCTGAGCAAGAACAAGACTCTCTTTCTACGAAAAACAGAAAATTTAGGCAGGCATAGTGGCACACGCCTGTAATCCCAGCTACTACTTGGGAAGCTAAGGAAGGAGTGCTCAAGCCCAGGAATTTGAGGTTGCAGTGAGCAATGATCATGCCACTACACTCTAGCAAGACACCATCAGAAAAAAATAAATAACAATTTTTTTAAAGCTTTAGTTAATATATTTTGTATTACTAATAATTATTTCAGCATTACCATCACAGAAATCATATGATGCTAAAAGAGAATTTTGCAATTATGTAGCTAATTTTTTTTAAATTTATTATTAAATCATAGCTGTGTACATTAATGCAATCATGGGGCACCATACACTGCTTTTATATACCATTTGACATATTTTCATCACACTGGTTAACATAGCCTTCCTGGCATTGTCTTAGTTATTGTGTTAAAACGTTTACATTCTACATTCAGTAAGTTTCACATGTACTCTTGTAAGATGCACCGTAGGTGTGATCCCACCAATCACCCTCCCTCCACCCATCCTCCCCTTCCCTTCTTCTCCCCTTTCTCCATATTCTTAGGTTATAATTGGGTTACAGCTTTTGTATGAAAGCTATAAATTAGTTTCATAGTAGGGCTGAGTACATTGGATACTTTTTCTTCCATTCTTGAGATACTTTACTAAGAAGAATATGTTCCAGCTCCATCCATGTAAACATGAAAGAGGTAAAGTCTCCATCTTTCTGTAAGGCTACATAATATTCCATGGTGTACATATACCACAATTTATTAATCCATTCATGGATCGATGGGCACTTGGGCTTTTCCATGACTGTAGCTAACATATTAATACATTAAAACATGCAGTTATCTCTCATTTATCAATTCACACAAATAACTAAATGCCCTTAATCTCCACACTGTGTAAGACATACAAAGACCATTTTGATCAATGGCCTAATTGATCTAATCTAATCTAATTTTAATTTGAAAAGAATAAAACAGGCTATTGCACTCTACCAGGGTGACAAAGTGAGACTCTGTCTCAAAAAAAAAAAAAAAAAATTCCAAGTGTACCAATAGTCAATTGAATTTCTCAAACCTGTTTATGCCAGCTGAATTTATTATAACCCATAATTTACTTAAGCTTTATATAAACTGATAAAATGACTGTAAAAAAGAAAGTTGTTGTATAGAAAACTAATTGAATGCTTCAGGTGAATCACCAAATAAAGTCTAATTAATTGTCTATAGATAAGACAGCTATAGTAAATGGGAAGGAAAAATGTACTAAAGGAATTCTGTACCCAAGTTTGGTTTAACTTTAAACTTTTAATCAACTTCAGAGAAAATGACTGGCATTATTAGATGATGGGTATAATTTATGCATGGAAGTCAACCTGAAACTCCATCAAAAAAATCAGCGGAGCAATATTCATTTACACATCCAATCCAGAAGAACAGATCAAACATCTTCTCTGTGCCAGGTATTGTTCTAGGGCAGCGGTTCTCAAACATTTTGGTCTCAGGACACTTCATATTCTTAAAAATTACTGAGTAACCCCAAAGAGCATTGTTTTATAGGTAATAACTGTTAATATTTACCATGTAAGGAATTATAGCTGAAAACAAACCTGAAGAATACAGCAGAGCACATTCCATTAGCCATCACAGCAATAATGCCATCACATATGCAGCTTTTAGAAAACTCAACTGAATGCATGTGAGGGGATAAGTGACAAAGTCAAACATTGTGTTAGTTTCATTATGAAAATAGTCTCGCTTCACAGATAACCTGAAACAGTGTCAGGGACCCATAACAGATCTGGAACCTCTCTCTGAGAACCACTGTTATGTGGCTCAGAAGCCAATAATGAGACACATATTGACCCTTCTCGTGTAATTTATTGAAGGAGTAAGACACTAAAGAAGTAAATCGATAATATATAATTTCAAGTAGTGACAAATGCCATGAAAAATAAAACAGGTAAGGACAGAGAGAGTGAAAGGAGGGGAGGGAATAGGAGTAATTATTTTACATAGGATGGCCAGAAAAGGTCTCTCTGAGGAAGGAGCACTGAAGAAATGAGAGACTAAAGTCTGAGGGAATAATGTTCCAAACAGGAGAAGAAAATGTAAAGGCCCTAGAAGCCCCTGGGGGATTCTGAGCATGAGAATGACCTAATCTGATTATGGCTTTTAAAATATTACTCTGGCTTCCAAAAGGAACAGACTGGGAAAATAGGCACAAAAATGGAAGTAGATAAATTAGGAAGTTATTACAGTAGTCCTGCAAGAAATATTGGTAGTTTGAATAGTATGGTAGCAGTGGAAGAGTGATATTTGAATATATATAGATTTAATTGGAAACATAAGCTATAACAATTACTGAAGGACTAGATAAGGCATTGGGGATTAAAAGAAATGAAGAGAAGGTGGCTCCTAGGCTTCCGCAGAACAATTAGGTAAATGTTGCCATTTATTGCAATATAGAGAAATCATGGGAGGTGGGAGAGATAAGGATAAAATCAAGCTTAAGATGTTTATTTGTAATCAAAATAAAAATACTAAATATGCAGATCGGGAATTCGAGATAGAGGTGAGTGCAGGAAATGCACAATCAGAAATAATCAAATATTCAAATAGAACTAGTAGAGATTACCCACGGAATAAATGTGGTTGGAGAAGTTAGCAGAAAAACTGAGAAGTGTAATTAAGCTCTACATCAAAACCTATCAAATTAATACACATTTAGTACATGCTCTTTTTATGAGTAGAGCCTTTTTCAAATAACTTCAGGTCAATGATATCAAATAAAAGAGGGTTTATTTTAGTACCTCCCTTTTCATGCGAGGGCACTGACTTGAACATCCATTAAGAAGCATTCTGGAACTTTCTGGAACTCCTCTCTTAAACCAGTATCTCACAGTCTGTGTTCTCTAGCACATATGCAGATATGTTCCTTACCTCTTCAACATACACCTATCACCTTTACACCTTTTCCTATGACCTTAGAGTTGTCTCTCCTTTGTGTTCTCACAACTGTCTTTGCATATTTCTATAGAAGTCCTTTTCAACATTCTATATAATTATTTATCCTTTAGTGGTGTGAAAGTTTCCTTATGGGCAAGACACCATGACCTTCATCTTTGTATCCCCAATTCCTTGCATAGTGAGTGTATCTGGCAAATAATAGGCTCTCACTGAATGTTTCCTAAATAAATAAGGGAAGGAAGAATGACTTACCCAAGGTCATTTCCACTGATACTAATAGGAAAGCAGGAAAAAGCCTACGTTTTTGTACAGCCAGATGTTCTAGCTCTACTTCAGTTTGTCATTCAAAGAACTCCACACCCAAGCCTTGCCTTACTTATGTATTTTATTTCCTGTTTGTAATCCCTTGAATCCACTATACTCTGTCTGGTGACCTAACCAAAATTCCTTTTTCCTCAGTCTGTCTAGACCCTATTCCTCTAGCTCATTTCTCCTCTCTCCCATAAAAGCCCGTCCTCACACTCCAACCTTTGGTCATCTCTCCCACTCTTTCCCCTCACCTTCCACACATACTTTTGGCAAATTCCTATGAAACCTGATTTCTGTTCTTACAACTACATCGAAGTGTTCTCTCAAAGTATACCAAAGGCCTTTGTAATAGTTAAAGTATAATTTTCAAAATGGTAAAATCATGACTCATACAAATATAAAATGAGTATGTAGTGAATTTTATTCAATTCACTAATGAATGAAGAAATACATAAAATATTAAAACTGGTTTAAATGAGATTGTGATTTACTATTCCCCACTGTACAAAATCCATTTGTACCACACATATGTAATTTGCATTGATTAGTACAGGCAGGAAACATTTGAACTGCTATCAGTTTTCTATAATTTAACTTTTATCCCTTTTTATAGAGTTGTAAAATAGCCTTGTCAATCAAAGACAAAGAAGCATATCCCTTAGTCAGAATCATATCATTCTAGATGGTCCTCTAGACAATATCTACCATGCTAGATATATAGTAATTTCCTTTGTCCACTTCCACGTCTTTTATATTTTTCATGCATAACTGTCAAAACTAATCCTAATCTGACTTCTCTAACACAATGCAAAAAACAGCAAAAAAAAATCTCACTACATTCAGTTTCCACGATGCAGCACTCTCCTAGCTCTGATTCCCTTCTCCCTCCTTCACCAGTTCATCGAGACAGAGTCTTACTTTGTTGCCATCAGTAGAGTGCCGCGGCGTTACAGCTCACAGCAACGTCAAACT
Source organism: Nycticebus coucang (assembly GCF_027406575.1). Lineage (NCBI taxonomy): Eukaryota > Metazoa > Chordata > Mammalia > Primates > Lorisidae > Nycticebus > Nycticebus coucang. The sequence continues at coordinate 15,863,226 of NC_069782.1, read as the reverse complement.
CTTGGGCTTAAGTGATTCTCTTGCCTCAGTCTCCCAAGTAGCTGGGACTACAGGCACCTGCCACACTGCCCAGTTATTTTTTTTGGTTGTAGTTGTTGTTGTTGGGCAGCCCCAGGCTGGGTTCAAACCCACCAGCTCCGATGTATGTGGCTGGCGCCCTAGCCACTGAGCATATGTGCTGAGCCCCCTTTACCAGTTCTTATTCATCTTAAATATAGTATTTACTAAGGTTTTGATTGGGCCTTATTCTATCTAATCTTATCCAGTCATACTTCATCCATTATTTATTATAAGAATTATTCCCACATGCACAGCTCTAACATCTGTGATCCCAGACTTAAATTTCTATGCTCTCCGTTTTACATATCAAAATCTTAGCAGTCAATGACTTAAACTAAGCTCATTCTTTCCTCATCTTAATATGGTCTATTTCCTAACTTAGTTAATGTCCTCTACTTGTCACAGAGCCACAAAGTATGAGGATCTTACATTCTCTTTTCTTCCTTACCCTGCTCCTGTATGAAAGTGTCTTTTCCAGGCAGTCATCTGGGTCCTAAGCTATCAACAGCACCTCTATAATGATCTTTCTCTTGCATCTTTCCCTTCCTCACAGCCTTTTCCCTAGTTCAAGCCCATATTACTTTCACCGGAATTACTGACAGACCTCAAATTGGTATCTTGTCTCTCTCTTCTAGTATTCACTCATTTGCCAAAGTTGTATTTTCCCAAACAGGGATCAAAGCTTTTCTGAACTGTACGCACTTTCTTATCTCAGTTCTTATATAATAGGCATTCCTTGTTTCAGGGTATCCACCTATTCCTACTTTAGTTATTTCAGTAGAGTTAAGATAATTCTACTAGTGAAGCACACAATTGGTTCTGAAATTGACCCCAACAGAGCCCATGAAGTGCCATAAGACTTGCTGAGACTTTTGGAGAACAGGCATATGTTTTTTACGGCTGAAACTGCTATTATTATTGTGATATTTTACCACCAGAGGACAGCTTGTCTGAGAAGCCAAGGCAGAATAAATGAAGTTCAGAGATGCAAAGAGAGAAATTTGATCCTAGTGATAATCTTTTAAGCCCTAGCATCAACACATGTCTGAAGGCAGTTTCCTTGGATTGTCCACTTACATCTACTAAAAAGCATTCTTTTGGGTTAAGCCTGATTGATTCAAGCAACCCACTAGCAACCAAAACAGGACTAAACAACACCTCCTATTTTTTCAGGCACCAAATGACTCAGCTACATCAGCTTCCTCACCAGTTTCAGATTTCTGTCTCCTTATTTTCCTTCAGTTTGGAATTTTTTTCCCTTTGTTTGGAATCCCCTTCCTTCCATACTTAGCTTATTAAGATCTACCTTATATTTCAAGGCTCAGCTCAAATGCCTCAGAGAAATAATCACGCAAGACTGGAAAAAGAAGCAAAATGCCAAATTATACAAGGATTTTAAACCATGTTATAGCTTACTGAGCTTTAACCTAAGAGTAAAAAAACATTGTTCATGAGCTTTAAATGACATTATCAGATTTGCAATTTTAAAAGATCATTCTGGTTGCTGTGTAGAGAATGAAGTAACGAAGGGCAAGGATGGGCTGAAGAGGAAATGGAGAGAAGAATGCATTTCTATAATTATTTTATTATTTTTTTTATAAACTTCTCTCCCAGAAAAATGTTTTTAAATACAAAAACCAAAATATAAATGGTTACAAAAGAAATCTTTTGTTGAGATGCAGCTTACTAAAATATTAAAAGAATAAATTCTTTATTTTTTATTTTATTCTCTTTTTTATGGTTAAATCATAGCTGTGTACATTAGTGCAATCAAGGGGTACAATGTGCTGGTTTCATATACAATCTGAAATATTCTCATCAAACTATTCAACGTTGCCTTCATGGCATTTTCTTAGTTATTGTATGTAGACATTTGTATTCTGGCTTTAGTAAGTTTCGCCTGTACCCATTCTAAGATGCACCATAGGTGTGGCCCCACCCATTACCCTCTCTCTACCCTAACCTCCCCCCTCCCTTCCCCTTCCTTGGCCCTTTCCTCATAGTCTTGTGCTATAGTTGGGTTATAGTCTTCATGTGAAAGCTATAATTTAGCTTCATAGTAGGGCTGATTACATTGGATACTTTTTCTTCCATTCCTGAGATACTTTGCTAAGAAGAATATGTTCCAGCTCCATCCATGTAAACATGAAAGAGGTAAAGTCTCCATCTTTCTTGAAGGCTGCATAATATTCCATGCTATACATGTACCACAATTTGCTAGTCCATTCGTGGGTCGATGGGCACTTGGGCTTCTTCCATGACTTAGCAATTGTGAATTGGGCTGCAATAAACATTCTGGTACAGATGTCTTTGTTATATTGTGATTTTTGGTCTTCTGGGTATAAACCTAGTAAAGGAATTATAGGATCGAATGGCAGGTCTATTTTTAGGTCTCTAAGAATTCTTCAAACATCCTTCCAGAAAGAATGTATTAGTGCACATTCCCACCAGCAGTGTAGAAGTGTGCCCTTTTCTCCACATCCACGCCAACATCTCTGGTTTTCGCCTGTAAAACCATTTTGTTATGTGGGCTACTCTTACTGGGGTTAGATGATATCTCAAAGTAGTTTTGATTTGCATTTCTCTGATGATTAAGGATGATGAGCTTTTTTTCATGTGTTTGAAGATCGTGCATCTGTCTTCTTTAGAGAAGTTTCTCTTCAAGTCCCTTGCCGACCCTGAGATGGGATCACCTGTTCTTTTCTTACTAATACATTTGAGTTCTCTGTGGATTCTGGTTATTAGACCTTTATCGGAGGTATAACCTGCAAATATTTTCTCCCATTCTGAGGGCTGTCTGCTTGCTTTACTTACTATGTTCTTGGCTGTGCAGAAGCTTTTTAGTTTGATCAGGTCCCAGTAGTGTACTCTTGATACTGCTTCAATTGCCTAGGGAGTCCTCCTCATAAAATATTCACCCAGGCCGATTCCTTCAAGAGTTTTCCCTGTACTTTCTTCAAGTATTTTTATAGTTTCCTGTCTTAAGTTTAAATCTTTTATCCAGTGAGAGTCTATCTTAGTTAATGGTGAAAGGTGTGGATCCAGTTTCAATCTTCTACAGGTTGCCAGCCAGTTCACCCAGCACCATTTGTTAAATAGGGAATCTTTTCCCCACTGAATGTTTTTAATTGGCTTGTCAAAGATTAAATAACGGTAAGTAGCTGGATTCATCTCTTGGTTCTCTATTCTGTTCCAGACATCTACTTCTCTGTTTTTGTGCCAATACCATGCTGTTTTGATCCCTATTGATTTATAGTACAGTCTCAGGTCTGGTAGCGTGATTCCTCCTGCTGTGTGTTTATTGCTGAGTAATGTTTTGGCTATTCGAGTTTTTTTCTGATTCCATATAAAACGAAGTATTATTTTTTCAAGATCTTTAAAATATGACAATGGAGCTTCAATAGAAATTGCATTAAAATTATATATTGCTTTGGGTAGTATAGACATTTTAACAATGTTGATTTTTCCCAGCCATGAGCATGGTATGTTTTTCCATTTGTTAATATCTTCAGCTATTTCTTTTCTTAAAGTTTCATAGTTCTCTTTGTAGAGATACTTCACATCCTTTGTTAGGTATACTCCCAAATATTTCATCTTCTTTGGCACTACTGTGAAAAGAATAGAGTCCTTGACTGTTTTTTTGGCTTGGTTATTGTTGGTATATATAAAGGCTATTGTTGACATATATATAAAGGCTACAGGTTTATGGGTGTTGATTTTGTAGCCTGAGACATTGCTGTATTCCTTGATCACTTCTAAAAGTTTTGTAGTAGAATCCCTAGTGTTTTCCAGATATACGATCATATCATCTGCGAGGAGTGAAAGTTTGATCTCTTCTGACCCTATGTGGATATCCTTGATCGCCTTTTCTTCCCTAATTGCAATGGCTAAAACTTCCATTACAATGTTAAAGAGCAATGGAGACAATGGGCAACCTTGCCTGGTTCCTGATCTAAGTGGAAATGATTTCAATTTAACTCCATTCAATATGATATTGGCTATGGGTTTGCTGTAGATGGCCTCTATTAGTTTAAGAAATGTCCCTTCTATACCAATTTTCTTAAGTGTTCTGATCATGAAGGGATGCTGGATATTATCAAAAGCTTTTTCTGCATCAATTGAAAGAATCATATGGTCCTTATTTTTTAGTTTGTTTATGTGCTGAATTACATTTATAGATTTATGTATACTGAACCAGCCTTGAGACCCTGGGATAAATCCCACTTGGTCGTGGTGTGTAATTTTTTTTGATGTGTTGTTGGATTCTGTTTGTTAGGATCTTATTGAGTATTTTAGCATCAATATTCATTAGTGATATTGGTCTATAATTTTCTTTTCTTGTTGGGTCTTTCCCTGGTTTGAGGATCAAGGTGATGTTTGCTTCGTAGAATGTGTTGGGTAATATACCTTCTTTTTCTATATTTTGGAAGAGGTTTAGTAATATAGGTACTAGTTCTTCTTTAAAGGTTTGGTAGAATTCTGACATTAAGCCATCTGATCCTGGGCTTTTCTTTTTAGGGAGATTTTGTATAGTTGATGCTGTTTCAGAACTTGATATAGGCCTGTTCAACATTTCCACTTCATTCTGGCTATGTCTTGGTAGGTGGCATGCTTCCAGGTATTGGTCAATTTCTTTCAGATTTTCATATTCTGAGAGTAGAGTTTCTTGTAGTGTTCGTTAAGGATTTTTTGAATTTCTGAGGGGTCTGTTGTTATTTCATCATTACCATTTCTGATTGATGAAATTAGAGATTTTACTTTTTCCTGGTTAGGTTGGCCAAAGGTTTATCTATTTTATTGATCTTTTCAAAAAACCAACTTTTGGATTTATTGATCTGTTGTATAATTCTTCTGTTTTCAATTTTATTTAATTCTGCTCTGATTTTGGTTATTTCTTTTCTTCTGCTGGGTTTGGCGTTGGAGTGTTCCTCCTTCTCCAGTTGCTTGAGATGTCCCATTAAGTTATTAACTTCCTCTCTTTCCGTTTTCTTGAGGAAGCCTTGCAGTGCTATAAATTTCCCTCTTAGGACTGCCTTTGCAGTATCCCAGAGGTTCTGGTAATTCGTGTGTTGATTATTGTTTTATTCCAAAAATTTGGTGATTTCCTTCTTAATTTCATCTATAACCCATCTATCCTTCAGCATAAGGTTGTTTAGCTTCCCTGTTTTTGTATGGGTATGCAGGTTCCTGGTGTTATTGAGTTCAACTTTTATTCCACGATGGTCTGAGAAGATGTAAGGAATAATTTCTATTTTTTTAAATTTGCCGAGGTTAGATTTGTGGCCTAGGATGTGGTCGATTTTGGAGTATGTTCCATGGGCTGATGAGAAGAATGTGTATTCAGTTTTGTTGGGATGAAATGTTCTGTAGATGTCTTTAGTTTAAATCTAAAATTTCTTTGCTTAGCTTCTTTTTGAAGGATCTATCCAGCACTGCTAAAGGGGTGTTAAAATCTCCAACTACTATGGAACTGGAGGAAATCGAGTTGCTCATGTCTGTTAGAGTTTCTCTTATAAATTGAGGTGCGTCCTGCTTGGGTGCATAAATATTAATAATCGAAATCTCATCACATTGAGTATTACCTTTAACAAATATGAAATGTCGGGCAGCACCTGTGGCTCAAGGAGTAGGGCGCTGGTCCCATATGCCGGAGGTGGTGGGTTCAAACCCAGCCCTGGCCAAAAAAAAAAAAAAAACAAATATGAAATGTCCATCCTTATCCTTCCTTATTTCAGTTTAAAGCCTATTGCGTCTGCACATAGGATTGCAACGCCTGCTTTTTTTCTTCTTTCCATTTGCCTGGAGTATAGATGACCATCCTTTCACCTCGAGTCTATATTTGTCTTTTAATGTAAGATGAGATTCTTGTATGCAGCAGATATCTGGCTTGAGTTTTTGTATCCAGTCAGCCAACCTGTGCCTCTTTAAAGGACAATTTAAACCATTCACATTAATTGAGAATACTGATAAGCCTTTTCAGAGTCCGGTGGACATTTTTAATCCTTTTGCGACTGTGGAAGTTGGAATTTGATCAAAAATTTTCTGGGTGGGTTTACTTTTTGGTGGAGGATTATGCTGGTCTTTATGGAGGATAGTTCTGAGAACATCCTGGAGAGCTGGTTTAGTTATGGCAAATTTCTTCAACATGTGAATGTCATTGAAGTATTTAATTTCTCCGTTATAAATGAAGCTCAGTTTAGCTGGGTACAGGATCCTGGGTTGAAAGTTATTTTGTTTTAGGAGATTAAAAATCGATGACCATCTTCTTCTAGCTTGAAAGGTTTCAGCAGAGAGATCTGCAGTTATTCTAATATTCTTGCCCTTGTAGGTGATGGTTTTCTTTCGTCTGGCTGCTTTCAGAATTTTCTCCTTCATATTAACTTTAGTGAAATTGATTATGATGTGTCTGGGGGGGTGTCTTATTTGCGTTGAGTCATGCTGGAGTTCTGAAACTGAATTTCAGAATCTCTTGGCATGTCTGAAAAGTTCTCCTTCATAATCTCATGGAGAAGAGACTCTGTGCGTTGTGAAGCCAATTCGTCGCTTTCAGGGATCCCTATAAGACGAATATTGATTTTCTTCGAATTATTCCAGAGCTCTCTGAGAGACTGATCTGTTTTTGCCCTCCATTTCTCTTCCTCTTTGAGAGTTTGGGAGCGTTTGAAAGGTTTGTCTTTGATGCCAGAAATCCTTTCTTCTGCTTGCTCCATTCTGTTACTGAGGGATTCTACTGTGTTTCTCAGATCTTTCAGGGCTGTAACTTCTTGTCTCAATGTGTCAAAATCTTTGGTCATTTGGTCTTTGAATTTGTTGAATTCTTGAGGTATCTTTACTGCTTGGAATTCTAATTCGATCTTATTGCTATCCAGATTTTGAATTTGATTTCTGACATCTCAGCTATTTGTTTGTGCATGGGGTCTTGTGCTGTGTGTGCCCCATTGATCCTTGGGGAAGTTGATCTTCTCTGATTATTCATATTGCCAGAGTTTTTCTGTTGATTTCACCTCACGATTGTTTTTCACCATTGCCTCTGGCCGTCCTCAGAATTGGGGAGGTGTCTCTCCAAGATTAGACCCCAGCGTGATCACTCTATTGTTGCTGGATCTTTGTAGGGAGTGACCCTGTGTAGTTCCTCTGGGGCTGCCCCAGCCAGGGAGTTCAGGTTGTGGAAGCAGCTCCGGAGTGTGACACACCCAGATCCAGCCACAGGGTGTGAGGTGGTGCACACGGTTCTGGGAGTGCTTGGTGCCCAGTGACTTTGGTATAGAAAGCCCAAGGCTTCAGCAATCTCTGACCAGGAGAAGGGCTCTGCACAGAGGCAGGGAGGGCTCCAGAGAGCACATGGCTACCAGACTCCCTGGCCAGACCAGCCCGCCAGTGTGGAGGCAGGGAGGATACAGGAGGGAGGACGCAGGGTTGCGTGGCTCCTGCAGTTCCTGGTCAGGGCATGAGGAGGTCCGGTGGGTGTGGGGCGCAGGTCGCAGTGCAGCTCTTATGGAGGTCCAGGCAGCACCAAGCCCAGGAGTTTGAGGTTGCTATGAGCTGTGACACCACAGCACTCTACCCAGGGCAACAGCCCGAGGCTCCAGTGTGCCAAAACTGGTCTCACTCTGCCCCTGAGGGTTAAGGCTGCAAGGCAGCTCAGTCCCCCTCTTTAGGCTGCTCAGTCACTAGGTTACTACCCTGTTTCCCCGAAAATAAGACAGTGTCTTATTTTAAGGTGTGCTCCCAAAGATGCACTAGGTCTTATTTTCAGGGGACGTCTTATCTTTCCTATAAGTAGGTCTTATTTTCGGGGAAACAGGGTAGTTCCAGCCAGATCCTTGCTCTGTGGCCCTGAGGGCGGAGCTTGCCGGGGCAGTTCTCTCACAATGGCTCTTTGCAGCCCACAGCTGAACACTATTAGCTCCGTCCGGCTCAGCAGCTGAGTCTGGGGCCCTAGACAATGCCCAAAGTTCTCTGCACTCCTGCTCAAGCTCTTCCCAAGGCAGTTCAACTGAGTGCCAAGTCCAAAAACACTGGAACAGTTCACAGGTAAGGCCTTTCCAGTTTGCAGTCTCACTGCTGCTTGTACTTATAGCTGCCGGTGGGATTAGGTTGGTCGAACACACACAACCACTTGCCAGTTTTCCACTGTTTTTGTCCTCCTCTTGGGGTCTAGAAGTCCCTTGCTGATGCCCTGTATCCTCAAAGGGATGATTATAGGCAGATCCCACCAGCCAGAGATGCCTGGAGTCTTATCTCCCCAGACTCACCATGCCCAGTTGCAGGGAAGCTGTTACTCGGCCGCCATCTTGTATTTTTATCAATTATTTTATTTCTAATTAAATCCTTCTCTGTACTGTAAACTCCCCGATAAGCTAGAAATTATCTATAATTTTACCCATAGAAATTAGCAAGTGATTGGCACACAGTAAAGACTCAAATATTTCTGGAATGAATGAATATATAACTAACATTCTACTCTGTAAATTATTTGAGCAAGTGCGTAAGTGGAGTATCATTTGTGAAGATGGGAAACACAGGAAAAGTCAATTTGGGGCTTTTTTTCTTTATTTTCAAGTAACAGAGAAGGAAGATGAACTATTTTGAGCAAGCTGAGTAACAGGTAATACATTCAAGCTGGCAAATGGCTATGTAGGATATACACTATTACACACACAGCTGAGGATCAGAAGAGAGATCTGAGCTAAAGATACTTATTAGAGAATTCTGGTCATGTGTGTATAGCAGATAACTGACTTTATGAGAAGAGATAAGACTGCCTAAGAACATATAAAATGAAAAGAGAATGGAGATCACAAACTACAGAGGCATTTAAAAGTTAAACAGGCCAGCCCAGTGGCTCTCACGCCCCCATCCTAGCACTCTGGGAGGCTAAGGAGGTGGATCCCTTGAGCTCAGGAGTTCCAGACCAGCCTGAGCAAGAGCAGGACTGGGTCTCTACTAAAAATAGAAAAAAAACTAGCCAGCATTGTGGGCGCCTGTAGTCCCAGCTACATGGAAGGCTGAGACAAGAGGATTGCTTCAGCCCAGGAGTTTAAGGTTGCTGTGAGCTATGATGATGCCACAGCACTCAACCTAGGGCAACTGAGTGGGACTCTGTCTCAAAAAAATAAATAAAATAAAATAAAATAAAAATAAAGGTTAAACAGGAAAAGAAAAGTCAAGGAAGAAGACTAATCATAGTTCTGACAGAAAAACAAACATTGGAGGGTCCTCTAAAGCCAAGGGAAGAAGAGGAAGGTGTGGTCAAATGTGTCAAACATTGTAAAAGTGGAAGGGAGCAAAAGATTAAAAGTATTCTTTGCATAAAAACAGTTTTGGTAGAGTGGGTGGGGGTGGAACTGGAGACTACTTAGTATGGAGGGGGGTCAAGGTTGAAGAAGTGAAGTCAGCCAGTTATCAGACGTCTTGTTCAAGAAGTTTGGCTACAAAGGAACTGAGACACTTAGTTGCAGGAGAATAACATAGTCAAGACAAGTTTTGTTCCTTTTTTGTGGGTCTTGTTTCTTTTATTGAGCTTTACCTTATGCATGTTAAATGTTTGTTGGAGACAAGCCAAAAAAAAAAGAGGATGGAGCAGAAGAAAAGCTGAGAAGAAATAATACAAAACAAGCAAAGTCTCTGACACAGAGCATGGACAAAGGAATCAGTTTTGGATATAAGCAGCAGTATCTTCCACTGAAATCATACAATAGAAAGAAGAATGGGTAAGGATGCAGGCACATTTATAGATTTGGTAACTGAAAATTATGAGAATTTACATGTGATAGCTTCAACAGTGTAATGAATATGTCAAAGTTTAAACACTAAAAGTAATCTGTTCACTGAAAAGTTTTTCTAAATTATGAGTTTAGAATATACATTAATGTATAAGTTAAATAAAGTAGCTGCCCCATTCCTAAACCCTAGCCTTATAAAGAAAATAAAAAATAAGAGCAGCACCTGTGGCTCAAAGGAGGAGAGTGCTGGCCCCATGTATGGGAGGCGGCAGGATCAAATCCAGCCCTGGCCAAAAACTGCAAAAAATAAAAAAATAAAATAAAAAATAATATTTATCAAATGCCTAATATGTACAAGACACCATGCTGTGAAGAATGCAAAATGGGTTCTTTCCACAGGTCTCCGCATAGCCTGTAACTCATTTCCTTTAGGCTCTGTTCTCAGTCTACTGTTTTCTATTTATGGCATCTACCACTGCCTCGCATACTATTAATACATTTGTTTTATTGTCTATTTCCCCCATCAGATTGGAAGTTCTCTAGGGCAGGGACTTTTCCTGTTATATTCACTGTTGTATTTCAGCACCAAGAAACAGTGTCTCTCATAGAGAGGGATAAAGGATAAAATTTAAGGAAATGTTAACTTCTCTTCTGCTAAATGGCGGGGGGGATATATAAAAACTATACCTGTTATGATCTGAATGTTTATGTCCCTCACCCTCACCCCCAAATTCATTTGTCAAAATCTAATCCCCAATGTGATAGTATTAAAAGATGGGGCCTTCTGGGTCTAGTTTTTATTTAAATAATAACAAATAAGAAAAAAAGAGCTGGGGTCTGGAAGAGGTGATTAAGTCAGCAGGGCTCACCCTCAAGAATGAGATTAAAAAAAAAATGAGATTAAAAGAGGCTTGAAGGAGCTTGGAGGACAACACATAGTGTGCAATTCAATGAGTTTTAGTATATTCACAGAGCTGTGCAACCATCACACATTTCATCACCTCAAAAACAAATCCTCTGCCACTTAGCTGTCCTTCCCAACTCCCCTAGCTTCCTCAACCCTAAACAGCCACTGAACTACTTTCTGTCTCTATATGTTTTGCCCACTGTAGACATGTTATATAAATAAAATCACATAATACATGGAATTTAGTGACTGGCTTCTTCCACTTAGCATGTTTTCAAGGTTCATCCATACATGCTGTAGCATACATTAGCACTTTATTCCTTTCTATAGCTATAATACTCCATCACATGGATATATCATATCTTGTTAAACCATTCATTGGATGATAGACATTTAAGTTGTTTCTATTTAGTATTATGAATAATGCTTCTCTGAACATTGATATGTAAGTATTGATATATTGATATATAAAATTATCCAAGGCAAAGCACTTTATTGTGAGAATATGCCCTCTAAACTTCTTTTTTTTTTTTTTTTTTTAATGTTAAAACATCCTTTCTGGTCAGGTGTGGTGGCTGATGCCTATAATCTCAGCACTTTGGGAGGGTGAGGCAAGAGGACTGCTTAAGGCCAGGAGTTCAAAACCCACCTGAGCAATGTAGCAAGACCCTGTCTTTAAATAAATAGCCAGCAGCAGTGGCTAGTACTTGTAATCCCAACTACTTGGGAGGCTGAGGCAGGAGGATCACTTGAGCTGAGGAGTTGAAGGCTGCAGGGGGCTATGTACATGCCACTGTACTCCAGCCTGGGTGACAGAGCGAGACCTTGACTAAAAAAAAAAAAAAAAAAAATCCTTTTTTAATGAAACTATGGCAATATTGAAAGGCAGTTTTATTAATGCACTTATTGAATAAAATAATTAAAAAAATTTTTTTTGCTTTTCTGTTAAATCCAAAAGTCTGAGAAACATGGATTGAAGGAAATATAAGAAAGTTTCCAAGAAAAACTAGGGAGGTCACTCTCCACCACTAGAGTTGATGGCAAATATTGTAAACAGTAGGAGAGGAGATACATAGAGGTCAAAAGGTAGATCTTGAATGTGAGGCTAAGAAATTTGGGCATTATCCTATGGTCAATATGGAAATTAATAAAGCTGTTTAAATATAAAAATTCTGACTCCAAGACAGCACTTCATTCAATAAATAGTAACCAGACTACTATACAAAAAGTACTGAATTTGGTGCTATGAGTCTTACTTGAGTGATTTCAAAAAAAACTTTGCCTGACATTACCGAAACCACTCTAGACAAAATTACAAATGACCTCAAATTGGTAAATCCAATTTAAAATTTTCAGTTCAGCAGCATTTGACATAGGTAAAACACTCCTTACTCCTTGAAATAACTTTCTTTACTTGGCTTCTAAGACACATACTCTTTTGGGTTTTCTTCTTACTTTACTAGCAGCTCCTTTGCAGACCCCTATCTATGCTGGTTCTTTGGCAGCTCCACAGTTTCTAAACATTAAGAGTATTAGGGTGCAGTAGCTCATAATGTAATCCTAGCACTCTGGGAGGCTGAGGTGGGTGGATTGCTTTAGCTCAAGAGTTCAAGATCAGCCTGTGCAAGAGTGAGACCCTGTCTCTAAAAATAACAGGGCATTGTGCTAGGCACACGTAGTCTCAGCTACTTGAGAGGGTGAGGCAAGAGAATCACTTGAGCCCAAGAGTTTGAGGTTGCTGTGAGCTATGATACCAAAGCACTCTATCAAGGGCAACAAAGTGAGACTCTGTCTCAAAACAAACAAACTAGAGCATTCAAGGCTCAGTCTCTGGAATGCCTCTTTTTTGTATCTACACTCATTTTCTCCTTATGACTATGTTCCAAGCCATTATCATCTCTCACCTGGATCAATCAACTGCCTCTTAACTGGTCTTCCTGCTTCTTGTCCACCTCCACTCCCCCATTCAGTTTGTTCTCAGAATCACACAACCAGAAAAAAAAGTTTTTCAAACTTACGTCAGATTACATCACTTCTGTGCTCAAAATCCCTCAATTATTCCCACTTCACTCTGAGTAAAGCCCAAATCTTGATAATGGCTTATAAAGCTCTGTTCGGTTTGGCCCTATGACAACTCTGACCTCATCACCTACTACTTTTCCTTCACTTATTCCGCTCCAGTCACACTGGCGCCCTCTGCTGCTCCTCCCAAAGGTCAAGCACATTTCCACCCAAGGCCTTTTCCCTTACTGTTGTTCCCTTTGTCTGGAATGCTCTTCTGGATCTGCATTTCATCACCTCCTTCAGGTATGATCAACTGCCATCTTCTCTGTGACTTTTCCCTGATCATATTTAAAACCGCAACCCCCATCCCTCCCTTGTATTCCTTATATCTTTTCTCTATTTTTCTCCACACCGCTTATCAGTACCTAAAGTACTATAATTTGCAGTTTCTGAAGAGGACAAAACTTTTTGTTGGTTTCATTCACTGCTATATACCCCTAGCATTTAAATCAGTGCCTAGTACACAGAAAGCGATCAACAATCTGTTGAGCTAATGCTTTCTTTTCCCCCGGGGGGCTAACAATCATCTAGTCTGGTATTTCAGAAAATGATCATAAAGCATCTCTAAGATTTCTTCCAGGGCTCTCATCCCTAGAAAGATTATACTTTCTAGAAAGAAAAGCTGTGCTTTGTTTAACCAGCCACAAGGAGGAGTTGAGAGGAAGCACTGAGCAAAGAGAAACCAGATAATGCAGTTTCCCTTGCTTTTCCGACAGCGACCTCAAGGTGGAAGAAAACTGAATTTGGAACAAAATGAACTGAATGAATAATTTTTCTCCATACTAGGAGTTACCTAGACACACACAAACGTAAACATTAAAGACCACAATCTTTCGAGTGCCACAAAGGGACCAAGGGAATCGATCCACAGGCCACTCAAACATCACGGGGAGGGTGTTTCTTTAACTCCACCACCAAGAATTCTCCAAATATTCAAAGGAAGAGTTCCCATTAATGCAGAGACACCGTAGTTCACCCATGAAGGCCAAGGTGTTTCTCTCCGGCCAGAGAACTATGAAATCAATTCTATGTAATACTCAACGTATCTACAATTCTTAAAATATACAAACAAGGCAGTCTTAGGTCTAAATTTTCAGATTTGGCTAATCGCGTCTCATTTCATTAACACCTGATTCATTAAACACCAAAATCAATTCGCCAGGGGCTTTTAACTCACCGCCACCTGTTGATGCCCACGTTGGAGGAACCAGCGAACCAGGGGTCAAGGATGTAGACGCAGCGGATGGTGTCGGCGCCCTGAATGCACTCCTTCAGAGCAGGGTTGTCGTGGAGTCGGAGCCCCTTTCGGAACCAGTGCACAGCGTTCACCCCCATGCCGAGGAACGCGGCGGGCGGCTGGTCACCGCCGACTTCCTCCACTGAAAAATTCAAGGAAAGAGGGTCCAGCTCATAACCGATGCCTTCTTTTCCAGGAGAATCGCCTCACCCAAAGAGTGAGCGAAGGGCGCCAGAGGGGGGACAGGAAAAAATGAATCTGAAGAGGGGACCAGAGAAGGCGGGGGCGCTGGAGGCGCAGTTGGAAGATGAATGGAGGTGGCCCAGTCGGCGGAGTCCGGGTGTGACGCCCTTTAGGAGCCGGAGCCCGCCGCAACCGCCCGCTGCCGACGCATAACTTCGAGGGCCTCGGACCTTCGGAGCGGGAGCAAGTTCCAGGTGCGTGAGCCGCCACGACGGCCCGAGCCTGCACCGACAGCCCCAGGAGGTTCGTCACGGAAACCTCGCCCCACCAAGGCGTCCCCTGGGGACAGAACGGCCCGCCGGTGGTGAGTCACTGAGAGGAACAAGACAGGATCCAGCCCCTGTCGGCGAACGCTGTCTCTCGGCCGGGAGAGACGGCGGAGGACGACGGAGGAAGGCGATGGTCGAGGCCGCTGGACGGTTGCCGGCCGGTGACCGGTCCCAAGGCTGCCCGGGTGACTCCGCCACCGCGTCAGCGGCCTCGGCCCTGCCCCCGACTCCCTATTGGAGGGCGCGCTCCCCACGTGACCACCGGCACCTCACGTTTCTGAAGTGTGTTTACTACACTGGCTCGAACTGGACAATCTGCTCACTCTTCAGACGCTTCCAGAAGAGCAGCAGCCGCCTGATCCCCAAACTGTCGCTCCTCGCCTAAATGCTCGGCTCCCTGCCTCTGGCCCTTTCCTCTGTCAACTGATCGCGGTCCCCTGGAGGTACCCACTGAGGCCCCTTGTGAGGGAAGGCTTAGCGCCGCCCCCGGGGGCCGCGAGCGGCCGCCATTGGCTGAGGCTCGCTGAGACCCGGATGAGCACGGGGATGCGGGGAGCTCGCGGGCGCGCGCTCCACTCTGGAAGGTGCGCGTGCGCTCTCGCTTTCCAGAGGGAAAGGGACAAGAGGCGGGGGCTCGAGTTCGCTGGGAGATTCCTACTACGATATTCGGGGAAGGCCTGAAGACCCTGATTTCTTCCGAGAATCAACATTAGAGCAGGGCGGGGAATTCGGGAGGGATGGGATGAAAGAGGCTCCACTTACGTTTAAAGCCCAAACCATGTGCTTTAAAAACAGCTTTGGCCAGAGAACCCCACTTTGGAATGTATGGAGCTGACGCCTCTACTATTCTGCTGGCCTTTCGGGCCCACAGCCTTGTATATGCTCTGAGGAAGTGAAATAATTGGCAGGACAGGTGCCAGGCTTTCCTGGACTTCTGAAATTTCTAATACCATGGTTATGTTATCAACGTAGGGGTTCTTCATGATTGCGTATTTGGCTACTTTTTCAGCAACGATGAACTATGCCTTAGATGTTCTTATATTCACTCAGATTAATTATCGAATGAACCAGGTACTGGTCGTCAAAGCATTGGAGATACAGAAGATACTTGATAAAATAGACAAAAAACCCGGCTCTGGCGGGATTTACAATTTGTTTCTTAACGTTTGAATGTACTGTTTTTTCCTCCATAAAATTCTCTTCCTTAAAATCCACTACTCAGTACAACCACTTTTGAGCTACTAAGTATATTTCTACACACCTCTTTGACTCAGATGAAATGATACCTAATTTACAAAAATATTCCTGACCCCTAGGCCAGATTTAGGACCTCCTTAAGCTCTCCCCATATGTCTTGGATACATCACTTATCATGTTATTAAATAGTGTGATATTAGATAAATATAGATGTCAGATATTAGATAAAAATGCCCATTATAATACCTAGTAATACCTGCTCAATAATAGTAGTTATTATCATAATAATGTGTCTGATTCTCTCCAAAATGTGACTTCTCAAGGACAGGGTCTCTGTTCAGTTCAGTTTTTCTTTTTTAAGAGAGGATCTTGGTCTTTGTCTCCTGAGTTAGAGTACAGTGATGTCATCATAGCTCAGTGCAACCCCAAACTCCTAGGCTCAAGCAATCCTCCTGCCTCAGACTCCAGAGTGGCTGAGATTACAGGTGTACACCACCACACCCAGGTAATTTTTCTGTTTTTTGTAGAGATGGGGTCTCACTCTTGCTCCAGTTGGTCTCAAACTTACGGTCTCAAGCAGTTCTCTCACCTTGGCCTCCCAAAGTGCTAGGAATACAGGCGTGAGTCACTAGGCCTGGCCTCAGTTTACTTTTTGCATCATCAACATCAAGAGCAGACCCTGACACGCACTCAAATGTTTGCTGAATGAATGAATGAGTGCTGTTGGACATCAGTGTGTTTGGCAAGGTTAAAAGAAGGAAGGAAATGGCAATTGTTGTGAGTTGAACTGTGTCTCCTCAAAATTCAAAACCCTCTGTACCTGTGAATGTGACCTTATTTGGAAATAAGGTTTTTGCAGGTCATTAAGTTAAGATGAGGCCATTAGGGTGGGCCCTGACCCAATGTGACTGGTGTCCATATATAAAGGAGAAATTTAGACACAGAAACCAATACACATATTGGCAGAACATGTGAGGACTGGAGTTATGCTGCCACAAACCAAAGAACTACCAGAAGCCAAAAGAAGTCTGGAGCAGAACCTTTTTAGTGCCTTTAGTATAGCACTGCTGGCACCTTGTTTTTGGACCTCTGGTGTCTAGAACTGTGAGACAATAAATTCTTGTTGTTCTAAGCCACTCAATTTGTGGTACTTTGTTATGCCACCCCTAGCAAACTAATAACATGAGAGCAAATTCAATCATCTAAGGAGCCAATATGTCTGAATATTCTTCCCTACCTCCGTTGCTGTTGCCACACGAATTATATATCATCCTTTCTTTGGTTTCTCTAGGAACACTTAACAAATATATATATGAATGGCTGGGTGTGATGGCTTCCCAACTTAGAAGCTGAGGTGGGAGGATAGCTTGAGGCCCAAGAGTTCAAGGCCATCCTGAGCAACATAGCAAGACCCTCACCTCTAAAAGAAAAAAAAAATTTTAATTAGCTGAGCATGGTGGCAAGCTCTTGTGGTCCTAGTTATTGGGGAAGCTGAGGCAGGAGAATCCCTTGAGCCCAGGAGTTGGAGGCTGCAATGAGCT
This sequence comes from Nycticebus coucang, assembly GCF_027406575.1. Lineage (NCBI taxonomy): Eukaryota > Metazoa > Chordata > Mammalia > Primates > Lorisidae > Nycticebus > Nycticebus coucang. The sequence goes on along the minus strand of NC_069782.1, from coordinate 15,845,983 downwards.
GTGATAATGCCACTGCATTTCAGCCTGAGCAACAGAGCCAGATTTTATTTCTTTAAAAAAAAATAGTGTGTATGTATGAAAACCCTTTGTTAATGATGATAAAGTATTAAACAAATATTGATCATTTTTATTGATGGGAATGAGCTTTGGTTAATCACCACTCTGAGTTTCTCATCAGAAGATATGACATGCAGAGATAGGCCCTCACTTGGATTGCCTCATGCTCCAGGGCATATTATTGTACTTCTAAAAATACAATGTTTGGCCAGGTGTGGTGGCTCACACCTGTAATCTGAGCACTTTGGGAAGTCAATGTGGATGGATTTCTTTAGTGCAGGAATTTGAGACCAGCCTGAGCAAGAGTGAGACCCTGTCTCTAAAAAATAGAAAAGCTAACCAAGTGTTGTGGTGGCCACCTGTAGTCTCAGTTACTCGGGAGGTGGAGGCAGGAGGATCGCTTGAGCCTGAGACACTGAGGTTGCTGTGAGCTATGATGATACCAGGGTACTCTACCCAAGGCAACAGAGTGAGACTCTGTCCTTAAAAAATAATTAAAAGTACAATGTTTTATGTTTCATTTTAGGTGGTTTGAAATGTGTCTAAAGACGTAAGAATTATTTCAGCATCCAAATGAAACAGTAGGAGGTAGAGGGAATATTGATTGGTGTAGACTTGACTTATGTCTGTGGATTGTTCATTCAATAAAGATGGATTTTCTTTAACAGACAGCTGTGTGGGGGTGGGTGTGTAACTTTCACTTAAACATAAAAGTACTTATTATAAAAGTGTCAATACTGTCAACTGTGCATTCCTCAAACACTGAAGGGTTTTTAGGGCACAGATGGTTACTTTAATGTATCTGGAATTGGGGGGGAGGAATTACAATTTAATAATACCTATGATTTATTGAGTGCCAATTATGTGCCATGTTCTTTATATAGATTATTATTAATCCTTGTAATAATTTTGTGATGCAGTTTGTTATTATTTAGTAATCTGTGCTCAGTTTGCTGATAAAGAAACACAAATAAGTAGTAAAACCAGATGAAAAACCCAGACTGTTTCTGAATCCAATGCTGTTTCCCTAACGTATACTGCCCCTCATCAACACTCACATGTCCCCTTTTCTTCAGAGTGAATGTTATGTATGAAGGGCAAAGAAGGAGTGGGGAGGGTTTTCAGGAATCACTTGTGAAATTCTGATTGGCTCCAATATTATGTTGGTAATGGAAAGAGTACAGGACTCAGAGGAAGAGACTGCTTTATATCTCACCTTGCCATTAATTAGTTGATGATCTTGAGCGAGTTACCAAGGCTTTCTCAGCCTGACTAGGAGGGAATTGAACTAGATGATTTCTAAGTTTTCCATGTTGTTTAAAATTCAATGAACACAACCATGCCTGGGGCTCAAAAATATTCAAGAAGAGTGCTGTTAAACATTCTTTTAACTGCCATCAATATGAGAAAAATCAATTATCTTCTTGATTTCATGAGCCCCCTTGATAAAAGTGCGTCAGTCTCTAAATTGAAAGCTTGTATTCTCTCTTGACTCCGTTTTCCAGGGGTGATTTTTGGCATATGTTACTTATGTATCAACACACAAATAATAAAGATGTAAACAGTCGGATCAGCTTATTCAGTCTGGATATGATATGAATGTTGGCTGAATACCCCTCACACTGGAGTACTGGGGGATTGGATTTAAATGTGTTAAAGGATAAGTATTTTTTAAAAGGTAATTTATGACTCATATACAAATGTAACATGAACACATGTCGAAAATTTTACTTAAGTTTGGGGGTGTGGTTCATGCCTATAATCCTAGCACTCTGGGAGGCTGAGTGGGAGCATTGCTTGAGGTCAGAAGTTTGAGACCAGCCTGAGCAAGAACAAGACCCCATTTCTACAAAAAATAGAAATATTATTCAGGTGGTGGATGCCTGTAGTCCCAGCTCCTCAAGTGGCTGAAGCAGGAGGATTGCTTGTGCAATCCTTGTTGGAGGCTGCATGAACTATGATGATACCATTGCATTCTATCAGGGGTGACAGAGTTAGACCTGGGTCTCAAAAACAAAAAAAAAATCACAGGGCGGTGCCTTTAGCTCAAAGGAGTAGGGCGCTGGCCCCATATACTGGAGGTGGTGGGTTCAAACCCAGCCCCAGTCAAAAACTGCAAAAAAAAAAAAAAATCACCTAACTTATTAGTGATGAGAGAATCTTTAAGATACTAAAATGGATTAAGAAGAGAATTCAAATATCAGTTACAATGTAGGCCATCAGGAATGTTCAAATGAATTTGCTTAATACATGCATATGCAAAACTGAGGCCAGGCACAGTGGTTCAGGCCTGTAATCCTAGCATTCTGGGAGGCCAAGGTGGGAAGATCCTTTGAGCTCAGGAGACCAGCCTGAGTAACAGTGAGATCCCATTTCTACTAAAAGTAGAAAAAATTAGCAGGGTGTGATGGTGGACACCTGTAGTCCCAGCTACTTGAGAAGCTGAGGCAAGAGGATCATTTGAGCCCAGGAGTGTGAAGTTGCTGTGAGCTAGACTGATGCCATGGCACTGTAGCCTGGGGCAACAGAATAAGACTCTGTCTCAGAAAAAATATATATATATACACACACACACACATTATGAGAGACTGTGTGTGTGCGCACGCGCACACTCGCGCACACCTGGCTTTATCCACAGAGGGAGAGATCAATTGCATTTTCACAGGACAAAATTCATTTGCATGTCCATGGACAGAATTCACTTGTATTGGTATCAATTATCTGTAATTTACAGCACTGCAAAATAGCTCAAAGATACCAAAAACAGGTAAAATCATAGACAGAGAATAAGTTGAAGGGTTAATACAGAGACCCAGTAATCTTTTTTGCCCACTTAGAAATCATTCACAATTTGCCTCCTCCTTGGAGAGGTCCTCCACTTCCACCCATTCATTCTAAAGAAGGTCCCCCTTCTTATCTTCTGGCATAGTTCTCCATTTTCTTTCATCATGGCACCAATTCTCATATATATATTTTTGTTTATTTATTGTCAGTCAATCTATGGCTTCCCCCACCCACAATGTGAGCTCCGGGAGGGTAGAGTATTCTTTATCGTATCAGTTCTTTCTGCCACAGTGTCTGGTTGGTACTCAGCTCTCAATAAATTATTCTTCTAGGGACCCTGATAACAGCCAACTGATCACAGTTGGCACTACTTCATCCAGAGGTCGGTTATCATTTTTTTTGCCTCTCAGCTCCTAATTCGCCTTTCATTGCCTCCTCTGTGTTAGTGGAACTGGACTCTGTCAAGATTTCATCTTTTCACTGGCACAATGTTCAACATTGTCAGTAGTGATGTTGGAGGGAAATTGCGTGAGGAAGAGGCTTTTCCTAGTTTTAGTGTCTGCTGTGTTTCTTTTTCTCGTTCCTATTCTACCACTGATAGAGGCACTTGGAGGAGGGACATCCAGTTGCACTACTTCTATCAGGGTTCACTGGTGTCCCTGTTGGTGGATTCTGGTGAGTCTTGTAAGCAAACCAGCAGTTGGCTACCCAGACTCAGCTCATTTGCATTCTGGGAAGGTGTTTCCTGGGGCCATTCCCAACCTACCAGCTTCTGCCTGCTCTGGCCCAAGGCAACCCAGCCATCTTTTTTTTTTTTTTTTGAGAGACAGCAGAGTCTCACTCTCACTCTGTTGCCCTCTGTAGAAAGCTGTGGTATCATAGCTCACAGCAACATCAAACTCTTGGGCGATTCTCTTGCCTCAGAACCCCGAGTAGCTGGGGCTACAGGCACCTGCCACAATGCCTGGCTATTTTTAGAGACGGGGTCTCTCTCTTGCTCAGGCTGGTCTTAAACTCCTGAGCTGAAGAAATCCACCCACCTCAGCCTTCCAGAGTCCTAGGATTACAGGCATGAGCTACCGCAACTGGCCCAGCCAAACTCTTTATCCCCCGGTGGCTACTATCATGCCTCCAATGAAGCCTGAATCCCACCCTTGGAGAAGATCCCTGTAATCCCTGTTCCAAGTTTGTCCCTCAATCCTGGGGTATTTTTTTAAGAGTTCCTTTTACCTCTTTTTAATTAATCCCCTGTTAATAATTAAGAATTATTTTTATTAAACATTCTCTGTTGGATTTACTGTGTGGTTTCTGCCTCCTTATTAGACACCGATTGATGCAGTCCATGAACTGACCAGTCCACAAGGATGTTCTCCTGAACAGCTGCTTGTTCTTAGCCTTTGTCTTGGCCATGTGCTTTTAGAAAGTGTAAATAGTTACAAATGTGGCAATATGATATTGTGAAATAATAGCCAATGTTCTTTCCCCTGCAGATCTTTTTTTTTTGTCCGGTGACCATTTCCATGCGGGTTACATCGGATGTAACTCTTGTTACATCAGAGAGGCAGAACTAGAGCACAAAGGTAGTCCGAACCTTTTGTTCTGAATTCACAAGCCTTGGCTCATTTGTGAAACAGGAAAGATTTGCTGTTTCCAAATCTTTCTCTCAACACTGTATAAAAAGTCTGCAAGCTGGGGTGGGATATGAGTACAAGGAAAATATGGTAAATTAGTTATTCTAACTAAAACATGAAGATAGTATCTCACCTTATCTAGGATTAGCTCCAGGTATTTAGATAAGCTTGGGATGATCTGAGGGTAGAAGAGATTGTGGTAACTTCCCATCTGAAATCTGGAGGCTGAGTCCATGGAAGTTCCATGCCACTTTTCTATGGCCCAGCACAAAAGCCTACATGGGATACTATGGGGACAGAGAAGGCAAGGCCTTAAAGCCCTGCCAAGCTCCCTGCTGGCTATAAGAACAGCTGGATTTTCCCAGATTTCCTCCCTCCTTTAGAGGGCTGGGAAAGTTAGCTGCAAGAGAAAACCTGCTAACCAAAGGGTTATGTCAAGGGGACAGTGTGGAACAAAGTGTCACAAGCGGTTGTGGCCAAAGACCAGATGGGGACATGGGCATCTCAACAGAGGCCAGCCTGGAGAAGTAACAACACTTGAAAGCCAGACAGAATCATATCAACACCCTTCCTTCATAAAGATGTGATGTTCCTTAAGCATCTGGGAACTTACATGCTACCCTGAAGGGAAGCAGGAGAAAGAAGGAACTTTCCAGAGTTGATTTTATAATTAACGTGAAATGGTATAATGGAATAAATGGAATAATCCTTGAAATGGAATAATCCTGAAAGGACTGGGAAAACCTTTATTTGACTAGCCCAGTTTTCAGCCAGTGAGCAGACTGAGACTTTTGAACTGAAACTAAATGTAGCTATAGAAAAATGAAGATAGTTACTCTCCAACTCTGAATCGTGAACCAAAAAATATAGTACTTGCTACAAAATCCAGCCAAATCTTATAGAAACTTCAAAGACGTACGCAAGCTATCTGGCCGGTGAGCTGGCCTGCCTCCCCATCCTCCCCACCTCCCGTCCATCACTCTGACTTCTGCTCTTCCCCATCTCTCCTTAGTTGCTCCTTGCTGCTCCTCAAGCAGTTCAGGAATGCTTCCTGTTCAGGGCCTCTGCACCTGCTATTTCCTCTGCCTGGAATGTTCCTTCCCAAGATGTTCCCATGGGTCTGCCCTGCAGTTGCCGTCCAGAGATGATGCCAGTGTCACCCCCTTTGGGAGGCCTTCCTTGTCTGCTGTATTTATACCCCTCATCGTTTTCTAATTCCTGTATCCCCTCAACTGTTCTTCATAGCACTCAGTAGTGCCTGTCATTATATTACAAATGTATTTATTTGGTTACCTGTGTCTCTCCTCACTAGAATAAGCCCCACTGTTAGGGACAGACAGGGAACAGGATGAGAGAAGGAAAAATAAGATATAAAATAAAACAGAAACAAGAATAATTAAAAAGAGAGAACTGATGGTTCCTGGTAGAGAGGAACCTGCCTAACCCAAGATGCTTTGGTACAGCTAACAGAGCCCTTTTTGGACAATAGGATCCCCGTGACAGGTGCAGACTAGACCAGAAGAGCTAGTTGTCAACCACAAGAGCATCTGTGGTTTATGATGACAGCTAGCACGTGCAGTCCTAAGTAAGGCCCCCTAACACTGACTGAAGTTCTTCCTTGTGATATCATTGACATTTGCTACCACCCCTGCATATAATGAATTGTGGGAATATTATGGGATAGAGTCTCATATACCATAGCTAATGCATAATCATGAATTAAGAAATGCATAAACATTTGAAGTAGGTGGGGCAAAGCTAGGAATTAGGGAATAAGTACAGGGGGAAAAGTTTGTTAAAGGGTCCTCTCTCACCCACAAGGGAGAGGCCCGTTCCTCTCTTTCGAATGTTCTATCTGCTTAAAAATAAATAAAAACTGTGCTGTTAGCTCACACTTGCTTGCTTTGTACTTCTGCGCTGAGTCAAATGACTTTTCAGTTTCTAGGAACCACTTGCTAGGTGTGCTCACAGAATGAAAGCCCCAGCCAGGGCTGGGGGCTCTACAGCCTCCTGACACCCACCATAATAAGTGAAAGAATGAATAAATACCCAAATACCATAAATAATATCCAAGATCAAGTGAAGCCTTACTATGTGTCAGACAGGCTCGGTGCCGGTGGCTCAAGCAGCTAAGCCACCAGCCACATACACCTGAGCTGGCAGGTTCGAATCCAGCCTGGGCCTGCCAAACGACAATGACAGATGCTACCAAAAAATAGCTGGGCATTGTGGCGGGCGCCTGTAGTCCCAGCTACTTGGAAGGTGGAGGCAGGATAACCGCTTGAGCCCAGGAGTTGGAGGTTGCTGTGAGCTGTGATGCCACAGCACTCTACCCAGGCGACAGCTTGAGGCTCTGTCTCAAAAAAAAAAAAAAAATGTGCCAGACACTACTACATTAGGCACTTTGCGGAGCACCCATAGATACGTCATTTCATTCACTTTTCACAACAGCCACGTGAGAGAAATATTACTATTCCCATTTTATATAGATGAGAAAACTGAGGCCCAAAGTAGTTAATTTATTATAACTTGTCCTTGAAAGTGGAAGAGGCAGGAAACAAAGCCAGGATCTCCCAACTGCAGAGGCTGTGGATTGTCCAGCACAACCCACTGCCTCCACCACACTGGCATTGAGATGCTTTTATATAAGTGTGAACCAAGGACTATCAGAGCACAGGGGAAGACAGAATAATCTGGTTAAGGCAAACCTGGGAAGGCTTTTTGTAGAAAGTAGTATTTATATTGTGCAAATGACAATAAAATTATCATAACTTTTTAAAAAGGAAAGGATTCCAAAGGAGTCAGTGGTTGCACAGCATATGGCAATATCATGTATTTATTTAGAATGTTGAAGTGGGGCCAGCCATGGTGACTCACACCTGTAATTCTAGTGCTCTGGGAGGCTGCGGCAGGTGGATCACCTGAGCTCAGGAGTTGGGGACGAGCCTGAGCAAAATTGAGACCCCTCTCTCTCCTAGTCGGGCATTGGGCCCCACACCTGGTAGTCCTAGCTACTTGGGAGACTGAGGCAAGAGGATCGCCTGAGCCCAAGATTTGAGGTTGCTGGGATCTATGATGTCAAGACACTCAACCCCAGTGTGATAGAGTGAGACTCTGTCTCAAAAAAAAATTTTTTTTTCAAGTGGTGTAGTATGTATATATAAAAAAGTTAATGAGTATATAAATTGAAATCTAGAGAACAGAGACAGAAACGGGAGGGGTATTTGTTATAGCTACCACATCAACACAGACTGTTGGTAGGAAAGAAGCAGTAATGGGAAGAAAGAGGAGAGAAAGGGCACAAAATCATCTCGCGTGTTACTCAGAGCTAGAAAGTGCTTCTGAACTCTCAGCTCCACGAAACTTCGGCATTCAGTGAGGAAGACGCCAGCCACTCTTTGGCCTGTTGTACTTAAATGGTAGTGCTTGGACAGTGGTCAGGGTCAGAACTGGTAGGAGCTCTTTAAAGAAAACACACACAACTGGCAAATATTATAAGCTCCAGGCAGAGGAAGAAAGAACAACCTTTCTTCCCCAAAGCCAGAATTTAAATTTTAAAGTAAGAATAATTGGCAGATAAGACTAAGAAGCAAGTTAGAAAAGATTCATAACAAATGTTGTTTGTGAGAACAGGTACGCCCCAACCTGCTACTTCCCTGGCTCCCAACCTCCCAGAGTCCTAGGACAGCAAAGTTGTTGGTGATGCCACCTGGAGGCTAGTGTGCAAAGTACAAGAAGTTCTGCAAGAATCTCTGTATTTCATTATGTTCAGAAAATCTCTGTTCTGTGACATGCACCATTGAGACAATGAGACTCAAGAAAATACGTGGTTGGAAGAGACCACTTAAAAATGTATCCAACTTGATAACCACAGCGCTTTCAAAAAATAACAATCTTAGCAAAGTAACAGCACAATTCTAAACACAAGTTTAATTGTCATTAAAGAAATAAGAACAGGTGGCGCCTATGGCTCAAAGGAGTAGGGCGCCAGCCCCATAGGCTGGAGGTGGCACGTTCAAACCCAGCCCCGGCCAAAAACTGCAAAAAAAAAAAGAAAAAGAAAAAGAAATAAGAACTAGCTGGGTGTTGTGGCAGATACCTGCAGTCCCTGCTACTCAGGAGGCTGAGGCAAGAGGATTGCTTGAGCCCAGGGATTTGAGGTTGCTGTGAGCTATGAGGCCACAGCACTCAACTCAGACTGACAGAGTGAGACTCTGTCTCAAAAAAAAAAAAAGGAGGGTGGCGCCTGTGGCTCAAAGGAGTAGGGCACGGGCCCCATATGCTGGAGGTGGCAGGTTCAATCCCAGCCCTGGCCAAAAACTGCAAAAAAAAAAAAAAAAAGGAAAATTAATTAAACATAAGGATTTACTATACGAAAGTGCAGCTGGCTTGATGTAAAGGGTATAAGAACAAGTTGAAACTATTGATATATGGTAATGAGAACTCAATAAACAAAGGTCAAGTAGAAGAACTTCACCTCTAAGACAGAGGCCATGGCTAAATCAAGAAAAGAGACAAGATGAATCATGGGTATTCTACACAGTATAGGCAGTCCCCAGGTTACAGACTACGTGTGTTCCTGAGAACATCTTTGGGTTGGATTTGTATGTAACTCAGATCCCTGATGAACAGCATACATATGGTAATAATAATAGCAATAATAGTACTATAATGGCTCGTGTGGTAGTAATAATACAGTTTAATGCTATAATAATATCTCTATACTTTATTAAAAAGTTACCAAAACTATTGTGCTATTTCTTTTAATTCAAGCAAACAGAGCATTCACAACAAACTCATGTGAAAAGTTTAGATAGGGGATAGGAGAAGTTTCGAGAAAGAATATTAAAAGTTAACACTCATCAAATGTCTCATCAATGCTAGGCTAATAGGAAAGTTATGCTTATTTTCATCTTCTAACCAAATCAATAATAACCTTTCCATTTCAATAATTAATCCACTACACTGCTTAGTAATGATCAATGCTTTCGTTGAAACATTGCCTTCCCGCGTTCCATTATTCTCACTCTGTCCTTTATACTTGTTTTGATAGTGGAACCTAATGCTGTTCCAATGAATGATAGCAGCTGGCCTTTCTCTGAATGCTTAATTCTACTTTCTTTTCCTCTGTAATTGCCTTTCTCTTCCCTGCAGGCTCACTTGAACTTGTCCTAGACTTTCCCTTTGGAGTCATGGTCGTAGAGGCAAACACAGACTCACAAAATTGAATTAAAAGTTAAGATGAAAGTGATGCTGCATAGATTTGTTTATATGCATAGAAGAGGCTCATTCCCAAATCATTAATTTAATTATTTAACTATAAATTATCCTTATGGGGAGCCTTGGAAGTCCATTTGTAACCACCAAATGCCATAAATCGGGTTGTCCGTAACCTAGGGACTCCCTTTACTATATTCCTCTGTGGCTTGCTGTGTTCAGCTATGTGCATCAACTTTGCCATCCAGCTGCTTTGACTTAATGGAAGAAAACATTAAAAATGTATTGGTAAAGGCTGGGCAAGGTGGCTCATGCCTGTAATCCTATCACTTTGGGAGGCCCGAAGCAGGTTGATCACTTGAGCTCAGGAATTCAAAACCAGCCTGAGCAAGAATAAGACTCTAGTCTCTACTAAAAAATAGAAAAATTAGCCTGGCATTGTGGGGGTACCTGTAGTCCCAGTTACTTTGGAGGCTGAGGCAAGAGGATCACTTGAACCCAAGAGTTTGAGGTTGCTGTGAGCTATGACACTATGGCATGCTACCCAGGGCAACAGAGTTGAGGCTCTGTTTCAAAAAAAGAAAAAATGTACTGGTAAGACTATGTATGTATAATCACAGTTTTTTGCCTATCACTGACATTATTCCTGTATTAGCTAATATTGATAAGCAAATTTGCATAACAGAAACACCTGTGGTAGTGGAAGAGTCTATTAAATCACTTTCCTCCCCTAACACTCAAGGGGATCCTGACCTACTGAGCTTTCTGCTTCTAACCCCCACCAATCCCTCCACCTGCACCCCAGTCTTTGCTGCTTAATTCCATCCCAGACAAGCTCTTTATCATTCTTATTTAGCTGATATGCATCTGAGTCCCAAATACAGATGTACAGGAAAATTATTTTGTACAAATCAACTCAATTTTTCATGCCATAGCCCTGCTCTGCCAAGTTGGCAGGAAATTTCCCCCAGTCATTCCTGGAGCTTTCCTCTTACTTCCTGGGAGTTATCAGGTTATTGGCTGCATGCAATTTGGGGGCCCTCTGATTCTGCCAGCCTTTGCAAAGATGGCCATTATCTCTCCCACATGGTTCTTTCAGATCCGGGTGCTGTCAGCTGATGTGTTACTTACAGCATGATGGTCTGCCTTGTTTTGTTTTTGTTCTTGCTGCTTTGATCTCCCCCAACCCTGGACATGTTGCTCCTTCCTGAGTCACCACTCTGGGTCTCGGGAGCCTTGCCATGCCCTTGCGGGCACTGCCACCAAGAGCTATGTTGGATCCCCTGCTTGTCACCCATTGCTGGGGGCAGCTGTTCTTTTAATTTCTGGTAATCAGAACTCTACTCCTGCTTCTCTGAGATGCTTGACTTCAGCCTTCACATCTTAACCTTTCCCCTATCAGTTAATGTTCTTAAGCTACAGAAAATACAGCTCAAACTGATGTAAAAAAAAAAATACTTGAGTTGGTTCAAATGACTGATAAGGTAGAAGTAGGGCTTGTTTCAGGCTGAGATTGATTTGTCCAGGCAAAGACTTTATATTGTGTGAACTAAAATGAAACCTTAAGACTCCATCTTCAGCAATTGATTGACTGGCCCCCCTCTTGGCCAAGAGGATCCCTAAAACTGAGTTGCTAGCCATGAGAGAGGGGATTAGACGTGCCTCATCACGCCCTCTCCCCTTCTTCAAGATGCCCTTTATAACTCACTCTCAGGCCTATGGCTGTGCAAGACCTACCTGCAGGTCCTCAATATACACAGCAAACCACTTGAGTCTGTCTGGCACTTTGTCTGTAACAGACCCTTTATCTTAAGCATTCTTTCGCTGACTCCTGGTCTTTTAGACAGAGCCTGACTCTTTCAACCAATTGCCAGCTAAAGAATCTTTAAACCCACCTGTAACCTGTAAGCTGCCCACTTCCAGGTGTCCCACTTTTTTTTTTTGACAAACCAGTGTATGTTTTCCACATAATGCTTTATGACCTCATCTGTAATTCCTGTCTCCCTAAAATGTATAAAACCAAGCTGGAACCCCACTTCCTCCAGTTTACTTGCTCAAGGCTTCATGTTTGTAGCTTTGGGTCATGATCTTCAAATCTGGCTCAGAATAAACCTCTTTAAATTATTTTACAGAGTATGACTTCTTTTCTGTCAACAAACAGATCATGTAAGTCTGGGTACATATCCAGTACGTGTTCATGGGCTTGCCTCTGATTAACAGACTTCCCTATCTTAACTTAAAACATTCCATATGAAGATAAAGCTTCATTTCTTTAACAGATTACAAATCAAAGCATCATTAAACCTACTTATAAACCCTCCGACTTCGAGATGTTCAGCTTTTTTGTGCCAAACCAATGTATGCCTTCCATGTGTTGATTTATGAATTTACAGGTAATTCTTAACTCTTAATGTATAAAACCGAACTATCCCCCAACCACAGCAAGACCACGTGCTAAAGGCTTCTTGCGTGAGGCTCTCTGGACAACCATCACACATATTCAGCCCAGAATAAATCTCTTTACATTATTTTACAGAGTTTGGGTTCTTTTCTGTTGACATTAGTGACTTGCTATTTTAAGCCACCCAGTTTTGGAGCGGTTTGTTATGGGGTCACGGGAACACTACTTATGAGTGTAGGGATGTGGGAATTTTTCCTGTCTCTTCTGGAAATTTGATGTTTCAGTCCAAGAAATAAACTGACAATAGATCAACAGGAGGAGAGGCATACAAATTTATTAATGGACATGGACATGGGAGTCCCACAATTATGAGATGATCAAAGTTGTCATACCCCACAGAAAGCAATGGAGGCTTGGAGTGTGGTCCCAGGTTATGGAGGGGGAGGGAAGAAGGGCTGTCTTATTATGCAGATGAGGCCTCACAGGTAGCAGCCTTCAGAAAGAATAGATGGTACCCTGAGATAAATGATTCTCTGTCAGACTGCTAATAGTATCAAGCTTTAGTGTCCTTTTCCTGTGAGTTAATTTTTTCTAGATCCAGATAAGTGGACGGCAGAGAATGCCTCTGCATCTGCTGTTTACTTCACTGATGTACATTTCCTCCACAGATGCAAATCTCCCCCACAGAGGACAGCTTTTCAGAGCTATTCCAAAGTCTCCAGACCCCCTGAATAGCCATTTTGAAATACGCCAAAGAAGGATATTTTAGGGAGGCATATTTCAGTTTCCCACATAAGCCCCACAGAGATCCTAATATTTATTGATAAATGTAAGATTAGTGCTAACGCAACACTTTTTTTTTTTAATCAAGATTAGGAAAGGCCTACATCTTGAAATGAGACAATAATGATCAATAACAGCTTCAATATCTGCCCTCCTTTGATTCGCATTGAACAATCTTTCCAGCATACTTCTTGGCCTCCAGGTAGATGTGGCTAGTGGGAGATCTGGCTAGTGACATTAGCCTGGAAGGAAGGGGGACAGGAGAAGGCAGGGTTTATCTTCACCCTCCTTCCCTGACTGCCACCACTATTTCAGGGACATCATTTCTGGAAGTGGTTGTGATTCTTCCACAGTTCTGTGACCTGCTGGACAGCTCCTCCCTCAGGGGTACCAGCTCCCACCTGCTCAAGCCAATTGGCTCTAACAAGACAGTTTTTTCCGTTTTGCTTAGTCAGGCCACGGACTGGTATCCACTTACTGCTCTTGACGAGCTCTGGGCTACCTCCAAGCCTGTTGGGCTTCTTAGCTCTTCCAGCATCCCACTTTTCTTTGCTATTTTTCTTTGTTTGAAAGACTTAAAGAGGTTCTTTTCTGGCTGGACCCGGATTGATTCAATTGTTGTAGGAAGATGAGGCCCAGTGGAGAGAAAGAACACCCAAACACCATGTTTAAAAGAGGAAGGGCTTTATTCCAGCCAGGGAGCGTGGGCAGACAAGAGTCCAAAATGGCCTCACTCCCCGAGCCTCGTCTTCTGCTTTTTATCCCCAGTCAAAAATTCATGGCCCACAGGTACCTTTCTCATGGGTCAGTTTGAATCAAGCCAGAGAAGTGGTTTGACTTTTACAGAACAGTGGGTTTTTACAAAAGCAGAGGCCAGAGTTTGTTTTCAGGTCCTTAGAAGTTAAGTTTCCACAAATTCCTAAGAGCTGAGTCACCACAGGGAGGACCTTGCAGCTATGTCCTTGGGTCCGCCTGGAGAAGACCTCTGTTCTCTTAGACCTTCCTTTATCCAAGTATCCTCTCTCACAATCACTAACAGTTTTTTTTCTGTTTTTTTTTTTTGTTGTTGTTGTTTGTTTGTTTGTTTTGTGACAAAGTCTCACTTTGTCGCCCTTGGTAGAGTGCTGTCCTGTCATAGTTCACAGCAACCTCAAATTCTTGTGCTCAAGCGATTCTCTTGCCTCAGCCTCCCAAGTAACTGAGACTACAGGCACCTGCCACAATGCCTGGCTATTTTTAGAGATGAGGTCTAGCTCTTGCTCAGGCTGGTCTCAAACTCCTGAGCTCAAGCAATCCACCCTCCTCAGAGTGCTAGGATTACAGGTGTGAGTCACTGCACTCAGCAACTACAGTTATTGTATATTCTAGGAGAAACTATTAGGAAGCTACTTTTTTTTTTTTTTTTTTTTTTGTAGAGACAGAGTCTCACTTTATGGCCCTCAGTAGAGTGCCGTGGCCTCACACGGCTCACCGCAACCTCCCAACTCCTGGGCTTAAGCGATTCTCTTGCCTCAGCCTCCTGAGTAGCTGGGACTACAGGCGCCCGCCACAACGCCCGGCTATTTTTTGGTTGCAGTTCAGCCGGGGCCGGGTTTGAACCCGCCACCCTCGGTATATGGGGCCGGCACCTTACCAACTGAGCCACAGGCGCCGCCCGGGAAGCGACTGTTTTTTTGAGACGGAGTCTCATTTTGTCAACCTCAGTAGAGTGCTGTGGTGTCATAGCTCACAGAAACCTCCAACTCTTGGGCTTAGGTGATTCTCTTGCCTCAGCCTCCCAAGTAGCTGGAACTACAGGTGCCCACCACAAAGCCCAGCTAGTTTTTGTTGCAGTTTGGCCAGGGCCGGGTTCAAACCCGCCACCCTCGGTATATGGGGTCGGTGCCCTACTCACTGAGCCACAGGCACTGCCCAGGAAGCTACTATTCTTATCTCCATTTTTCAGACGAGGGAACTAAGGCACAGAGCGATCCACCTGCCTAAGAACCTACATTCAAACCAGCGCTATTAACGTCTACGAGCAGTGAAGCACCATCAGAAATGTTTTTGTTTTAAAGTTGAAAAAAATGGAAGTCATTGGGGGTCAGGGGTCCAGTTCCCTGAAACCAGTTAACCTGGTTCAATTACTCGGCGGAGGTAGAACGTTGAACAGTGGCAACAATTGAAAGCAAAAGTGAGTGGAAAGTGAAAATAAAACTGGAGCATCACAGGCAGTGTGGACAGAGAGCAAAAATAACCTACACACATTTTAGGGTAACAGAGAGAGATTTTATTTAGGAAGAACCAAGAGAAAGTTTAGAGTCCTTCCAAAGAGAGCTGGAAGTGGATCCCTGTCATGGAAAAGAAAAGGTCAGAGAGAGACGCACACAAGGGCAGTGTGGGGTATAAACACCCCTCCCTCTCAGTTTGACTCTGGTTGCCTTTCACTGGTCTCTCTGCACGACCAGGCATTGTTGTCCTTTTTTATTGGTTGAGTAGTGAAAGATCCTGTGGGTCCTCCAGGCTTCCTTGTTCCATGGGTTTTTTTCCTCCCATCCCCCCGAAGCCCCTTTCTTGGTGTCCTTTCTCAGAAGTCACTGTCAGGGGACACAAAGGGGACTTCCAGGGTGCTGGAGGGTTCTGTGACTTGATCTGGGGCTGGTTATGTGGGAGCGTTCACAATGTGAATGAATGTCCATCCAGCTGGACACTGAGGATTTAGACACGTTTCCCTGTATGCTGGACATCAATAAAAAGTTTACTCCTTATATATGTCAATTTTGAAATCTTCATTTGACTACTCATTAAGCCTGTTTTTCTCAAATACTAACTTTCAAAGTATACCATTCGTTGTTTAATTTTAAAGATTTCAGTTCCAAATTCATTTCAGTTCTACCTTACATTTTTTGTGTAACAATTACGTACCAGACACATGCTAGGTATTGGAAATCTAACAGTAAATCAAACAGCCCTTGCCCTAAGATAACATTGAAGAGGCGTTGTAACTTAGACTAACAATTTCCATTGGAAATGTGTTTTTGTTTTTGTTTTGTTTTTTGAGACTGCCACTACTAGAGTTCAGTGGGGTCATCATGGCTCACTGCAGCCTCATCTCCTGGGCTCAAGGGATCCTCCTCCCTCAACCTCCTGAGTAGCTGGGACTACAGGTGCATGCCACCGTGCCTGGCTAATTTTTCTATTTTTTTGTAGAGATTGCATCTTGCTCTTGCTCAAGCTGATCTTGAACTTCTGGCCTCCCACCTCAGCCTCTCAAAGTTCAGGAGTTACATGCATAAATCACCATGCCTGGCCCCATTGGAAAGGTTTATACATGAAGTCCCCAGTTGGAGTAAGTGACTAATTTTTTGAAAGACCAAGTGCATCCATTTTTGATACGGGAAAAAAATCACCCTGAAATTCACATTCTGCCTTGGGCCAAAGATTTCTGACAAGAAATAAATGCAACTTGCTTGGGATGAGAGTAGCAACTCATTTTGAGATGATATAACTATAAAAGTGTTTTAGTTCTGAGAAGATTTAGAATTAAATATAGAAAAAACAAGAGTAGAAATTCACGGTATTAACACTTTCATATTAAATTTAGAAACAATTTGTGTGTATTTCACATTCATAGTATTTAAAATGTTTAAAATTATTGGGCATACGAAAATATCTGAGAGTTTAACTTTCTAATTACAACTTGAAATATGTAGTGGAGTAATTGACTTTAGATTTGCAATTTATTGCTGAAAAGTGTAAGAGGTTTTTATGGTTTGCAAATGGCATAGTACTGAAATGTTTAAGAGATTCGTTATACTGTATTTATAAATTTAATTTAGTCTGTAAGTACTTGGGAATGTTTTGCTTGTCAGAGTAGGTGATTAATGTGTTTTAAAAAAAGAAAATGGAAAATGCATTTACGAATGCAGTTTAACATGTTTTAAGGGAAATTTAATTAAACTAAGCTTGTAAACAGAGCTGGTTGAAGGGAGTTTAGTTGGTTCAACTTGAGAATATTCATCAAAGCCCCCTTATTTCGATGTGCTATTAATATTCTATTAATAGAATAATAAGATTTTATGTTGAACTTAAAAGGCTTAAGGGAAACTGGGCTCTAAATGTGATCATGTTAATAAGTCAAACAAATTTAAATATAATCTTTTGTATATACAAGGTATGACAAGTTCACAAACTCATCCTAGAAGCAGTGCTACATACCTCCTTGCTGAATATCACTATGGTCACCTTTGAAGTACTCCCCTTGGGAAGCTACACACTGACCCCAGTGCCTAGTCCACCTTCCAAAGCAATTTTGGGATTCTTCTTCTGGAAGGTCCATCAGAGCTATCATTGTATGGCACACAAAAAATGCAACAACAACAACAACAAAATGCAACAACAATGAATGCCACTCAGTGAGTCACCACCACACGTCAACATGAACACAGCTGTGAGACACTGATATACCCAGGTTATGAAATGTTACCAAGTTGTTTGTACAGTGCTGCCAACAAAAGCACATGGTGCACGTCTGGCAACTTGATTGTCAGATCTGGTAAGACGACAACTCTGATGGCCATTCCAGAAAAAGAGTTCCAGAGTTGCTTTGAAGGGTGGACTAGGCTGGCATCTGTACATCTCTTCCCAGCTGCAATACTTCCAAAGTGACTGTAGTGATATTTGGCAATGACTTACGTAGCACTTTTTGTAGGATGAGTTTGTGAACTGAATTATCAGACCTCAGTCACCAACTCTCTATTCTCCTTCTCCAAGGACATCAAGATTAAAAAAAAAATAGTGTTTTAATTTATTTCTAAGAGTTTTTACTATTAGAAAGACTGGCAAAAAGGGGAAAAGACGGTTACGGTTCCTGGTTGTGATGATATCCAGGAGTTCAAGAGAAGAAAATTGGGAAAGTGGAGAAGAAAGGAGAATGCTTGAGACCATGAAGCCAGGTTAGCAGACCAGCCTTTCCTAAGGAGCCACTATGTACATGAAATACACATTTGCTGTCACTTTCTATGCAAATAGCTTCCTTAAATAATGTAACAGTATTATTTCCTGCAATTTTCAGTTAAATATAATTTGTTTCCGAATAAAATAGGTTTGGAGCACTAGCCTGGAAATTAACCATTGAAAAAAGCACTTATGTTTGGGTGAAATTCCATAGCATTGTAGAACTTCAAAAAAACCCCAAACATTTGTAAGTTTGAAGTCTAATGTCGACTTTCACAAATGAGAGAAAAATGTAATATACAAGGAGAGAATTATAAAGTAGCTGCAAACAACTTTCCTTGAAAGATGACAATGCGTACTTCTCTGTATAGCCCACCTTGGAGTGTACGACAGTGAAGGTATGTTTATCTTGTTGCTTTCACTGTAGCTTTTTTTTTTGAGACAGTGTCTCACTTTTTTCACCCTCAATAGAGTGCCGTGGCATCACAGCTCACAGCAACCTCCAACTCTTGGGCTTAAGCGATTCTCTTGCCTCCCAAATAGCTGGGACTATAGGTGCCCACCACAACACCCAGCTATTTCTATTTTTTTGATTGTGGTTGTTGTTGTTTGGTAGGCCCAGGCTGGATTCGAACCCACCAGCTCTGGTGTATGTGGCTGGCATCCTAACCACTGAGCTACAGGCACTAAGCCTTCACTGTAGCTTTTAAAGGACTATAACTAATTTTAAGGACCACTCATGAGTGGGACAGGTGATATGAAGTATTAACTGGAGTATTTTCTCACCTCCTCCAAAAATGTCCTTCGAATTTTTTCATGTTTACTGTGAGGTTTATTCCTTCAAACAGGACAACTTCAGTCACCTTGGATGGAAGCAGGCATTTCAGGACCAGTGGAGGATAGTCCTCAAAATTATTTGTTTTTGGGTAAAAACAAAACAAATAACAAAAAAAAAAAAGAAAGAAAACAAGCAAATAAAAATTCACAAGCAAACAAAAAGTTCTAGCAGGTTTTCAGGTATCAGTGCGAAAGATTTGGAGACTTTCTGTTGAGCCATGTGTAACAATTACTTCCCCAGTTATGCAAAGATTGCATGGACATGAGGGAAGGAGGGAGACCCACCAAGGGAGAGAAGGTAGGTAAGAAATTCCAGTGTTACTTTGTATAGGACCTGCGAGCTTAGCTGTAAACATGGGAGAGGTATGGTTGAACCCTTAGATGCATTTGGGGAACTCAGAAAGAGAGGGCTCTTGCCCTGGGAGACAGGAGCCTCTTGGGATTGCACTGTTCAGTATGGCAGCCACTACCTCTTCCAGCTATTGAGCCTTGGCAATACGTCTCATCCAAACTGAGATTGTGCCGTAAGTGTAAAACGCATGGTTTTCAAGTCTAAGTATAAAAAAGAGGAATAAAATGTCTAATTAATAATTTTTTTTCCTGTTTTTTAGAGATAGGATCTCACTCATTCTACCATCCAGCCTAGAGGGCAGTGGCATAATCATAGCTCACTACAGTCTCAAAGTCCTGGGCTCAAGTTAGCCTCCTACTTCAGCTTCAAGTAGCTAGGACTACAGCCACGCGCCATCTTGCCTCGCTAATTTTTTTTGTAGAGAGAAGGTCTCATTGTGTTCCCAGGCTGGTTTCAAACTCCTCCTTCCAATGATCCTCCTTATATCTGGCCTCCTAAAGCTTTGTGATTACAGGAATGAACCACTGTACCTGACCTCTCATTAATTTTTACACTGATGCATGTTCAGATGACAATATTTTGGCTATTACTGGAGCAAATAAAATATAGGACTAAAGTTAATTTCAACCCCAGCCATGTGATGAAGGTCAACAGCAATAGTAATAAATCATGTTGATAGTATGTATATATCCTTGATATGACATGATGAAAATGGCATTTACCTCTGTGGCCTTTCTCCCAAATATCCATAACCCTAATCTAATCACAAAGAAACCATCAGACAAATTCTAGTAGAGGGACATCCTGCAATACACCCAATAAATAAGCCTCAAAACTATCAAGGTCATCAAAAACAAGGAAAATCTAAGAAACTGTCACTGTCAAGGGCAGCCCAAGGAGATAAGACAGTTAAACACAGTGTTGTAACTTTGATGGGATCCTGGAACAGAAAAAGGATATTAGGTTAAAAACTAAGGAAATGGGCTATGGACTTTAGTTGATAATAATGTATCAATATTGGCTCATTAATTGTAACAAATGTGCCTTACTAATGTTACCCCAGTTTCCAGAGGAATCTGGTGGAGATGTGGAGGAAAATGGGAACTCTGTACTATCTACTCTTTTTTTAACTCCTATAAATCTAAAAGTGTTCCAAAAAATACAGTCTATTAATAGAAAAAATAGAAAGTCAGCAGCCTGGTAGTATGCAGAGGGCATGAATAGGTTAAGATTGGGGTTGGACATGGGGGAGACTTCTGAGGTCCTTGGTCAAGTCTTATCTCTGACTCTGGGTAGGAGTTACACAGATGCTCACCTTATACTAACCTATTAAGCTATACGCTTGTTCTGTGAGGTTTCCACTACTTATGATTTTCTTTTTCTTTTTCTTTTTTTGAGACAGAGTCTCACTTTGTTGCCTTTGGTAGAGTGCTGTGGCGTCATAGCTCATAGCAACCTCAAACTCTTGGGCTCAAGTGATCCCCTTGCCTCAGCCTCCAAAGTAGCTGGAACTACAGGCGTCCGCCACAATGCCTGGCTATTTTTTAGAGACGGGGGTCTTGCTCTGACTCAGCTTGGTCTCCAACTTATGAGCTCAGGCAATCCACCTGCGTTGGCCTCCCAGAGTGCTAGGATTACAGGCATGCGATCTTATTTTTCTTATATTAAAAAAGTTAAAAACAAACCAAAAGATTTTCCTGTTTGTTTGTTTTTTGAGACAGTCTAACTTTGTCATCTCTGGTAGAGTGCTATGGCATCATAGCTCGTAGCAACATCAGACTCTAGGGCTCAAGCAATTCTCTTGCCTTAGCCTCCCAAGTAGCTGGGACTACAACTACAGGTGCCCACCACAACGTTTGGCTTTTTTTTTAGAAATGGTCTTGCTCTAGCTCAGGCTGGCCTGGAACACTCCTGAGCTCAGGCAATCTGCTTGCCTCAGCCTCCCAGAGTGCTGGGAAAAATGTGTTCTTAGACTATTTAGAATTATTTGTGTGACTCATCTTACATTTTTATTGGAAAGGTTTATAAGTTTCCAGAGTCAGAATGTTGTTGCATTTTGCCATTGTGTGAACCTTTTATGCAAGATGCTCGTCAGGCTCCAAAAGGGCAAAGAGCAAGGACTTTGCTGAAATTACAGTGACAGATTGTAAGATTTTTTTGTGTGTGTTTACTAATAAATGCACATAATGCTTTCATTGTGTGATGCCATCTGGTAGTGATTGTACAGAGAAGATGCATCTAATCATGGGACACTCTTGATTCTTACTGCTAGAACTTGATGGTTACAGGACAGACAAATTAACTTACATCAGTTTGTGAGGAAAAACAAGAACACTTTTCACCAGCTCGGAAAAAGGGCTGGAAATGAGCTGAGAAAACTCCTCAAAGGAATCTCAGTCCCAGTGGGGGGTTGCTATAGGAAGTTCATAGATCATGTCACCTGGAACATGGGTGCCTCAATGGAACCCAGCTTGGATGAACATCATTTCCCCAGTTCAGCTAAGATTTATCCTTTTAACCAATGTCACTGTAAAACTGAGGACAGCTGCATGTCAGACAGTTCCCTGTCTTGTTTTTTCCAAGCTGCTTGGAGCTTAGATTAGTCTTCAGGAAGAGGGAATAAAGAAAGCAGAGGGGAAAATTCATAATCAACAAGTTTAAACCCAAGGTGGCTGAGAAAATCCTGAAATGGCTAAGAAAACCTGAAAACATCCAGACAAAATGTTCTGCCCGTAGGCAGATAGGGGCATGTAGCAATAAGGTTTGATTATTGAGAAATATGCTTGGTATGTTCCTGCTTTTTGTTTCTAAACACCTGCATTTTGTGGCCTAAGAAACGTATGTCACCAAGGCCAAAAAGCCACAGCTTTCTGCCTTAGCTAAAAGACATAACTTAATAGGGTAAAATCCATATTTTTCCTGTTGGTGGAATGAACCAAATATACCTTTTGGCGAAACATCCAAGATCTGAGTGTTATGTCAGGCCCAAATGGAATATTATTTCCTGTATTCATGCCCCCCTTGGTATGGAACTGTAAATGCTCTCCTGCTCTGATTCTGGGCTCAGTTTTGAACTTAAATTAGGGTTATCTGTGGGTCTTTCAAGCGGAGATTTAAGCCTTTAAATATACTGTGGGATCTCAAGAGAGATGTTTGAAATGGAAACAGATTTGGTATCCTTGCATCTAGTCGTTGGAATGACTGATATTCCTGAGAAGCATATTGGAGAAAGAAAAGAAGAGGGGTTGGGGGCAGAACCTTGTGGGTGGAAGCAGAAGAAGTGTGGGCACAGGGAGATAAGGGAGAAAGAGTTGGAAGAGAATGAGGAGCCACAGGGAAGTGGTCACTGGTATCAAAAGCTATGGAGTGTGCAAAAAAGATAAATACTGGAGTGGATTCCTTGAGTCTAGCCTTAGCCATTAGGAAGGACAAAGGAGATCGTGACGGGGACAATTTTAGGGGAATAGCAGCTTGCTTCCTTATCGCTTTTGGATGACTGTGACTACTACCATGTGAGCAAGCTTAGGCTACCCTGCTGGATCATGAGAAAGCACATGGAGAAAGGCCTCAACCATCCCAGCTTACTCACCTGTCCAGCCTAAGGACTGGCCTAACTACCTTACGGTACAGCTGATGGTAGTGTAGACCCTGAGCTATTAAACTTTCCTTTCTGGCAATAATTGACTAAAGACTCTTGACTCGTGGGCTGAAGATATGTTTAATGGCAAGGATACCATTTTTTGAGGTTGAAGCAGTTTCACAAATAAAAGCTGTGAGCACCATATGAAGAAGATCCTCTCTCTCTCTATCTCTACCTCTCTGTCTCTCCAAGACAGGGGTCTCACTATGTTGCCCCTGCTAGACAGCCAGTGCTGATCAACATAGGAGTTTTGATTTGCTCCATTTTGACCCATCCTTAGGCAACCTGGTGGTCCCCTCCTCCTAGAAGGTTGCCATTTGGATGCCAAACTTAATGAGGACATTTGATGGTCCCACAGCTCTATGAGCCCAGAACTCCTGGGCTCAAGTGGTTCTTTTGCCTCAGCCTCCCTAGTGGCTGGGGCTTCAAGGCAAGCTATTGTGCCCAGCTGATGAAGACGTTCTCTAACTGGTTTCTGAAGCAGATGTAAAGTTATTGACGTCTATTTAATGTTTTAATTCCTAATATATTTGTACTTGCTGCCTCACACCCCAGTCGAGAAAAATTGTTCTTAAATCTTAGGCCCAGAAATGTGGCAGTGAATTGATTTAATTGACTTCCAAGGTAACACAGTTCTCTGCATTTCTCTCCTCAATATGGCTTTTGTGGCATGCACACCAAGTTTAGCATCTCCCTTGGCAAAGTATGATAGGAGCCTCTTTACAGATAAATGTTTGCTTTCTTAGGAATGTGGTGTTGGCCCGTTTTTCAGCAGGCTCTGGTGTGTGAACCACTTTCTCTGCAGGCAATCTCTGGTGGTTAGTAAGCCCTCTTATATTGGCATTTTAATCTGCAAAGTGCTGAATTAAAGGCTCTGTTTTGTTCTAGCAGCCTTTTAAAAATGTAATAGCTGCTATTTCATCTTGTTTGAACATCTTGTATAAGTACATGACAAGGCAATTCGGAAATCCCTTGTCTGCCTTGAGGTTTGTCTTTAGCTGAAGAAAAATGATGAAAGTGGCCTCTTATCTTTCTATTTACAGTCAGTAATTCTGCTTCATTAGGCTGCATGCTAATTACTTTCTGAAAACACAACTAAATATTCATGGCCTAAATGCAATTAAATAACTAAAAACTACGTACAGTTTTAGAGGTTATTTTATCTAATGTTATGAACACTGAAACACAAAATAGTTCTATACGGATTAGAATTACAATATAATCTGACCTCTATTATTCTGCCTTGGGTTATTTAAATTTCTATAAAGCTCTGTTTATTTGAACAAAGTTTTTTAGTGAATGCTATCTCTATACACTAAAATTTTTTTCATTTTACTCTTTCACATTAAAAATATACATTTATACTTCAGCTGAAATTTCTTCTTATTCTGAGTTACATCTAAAATGCTTACCTATATATGAAAGTACACAGTTTTTTTTTTTTTTATTGCTGAGGATTCATTAAGAGTACAGAGAACCAGGTTACACTGATTGCATTTGTTAGGTAAAGTCCCTTCACATTCAGATATTAATAATGATTCAGAGTGACATCTTACTCTGGTATTATGCTGATTAAGTTTGATGGTAACTGTACAGTCACTTGCTCATCGATCATACACACATTCATGGAGTCAGAAATGACATTGATGTTGGCATTCTGCTACTCAGCCTTCCAAAGGTGAAAGCCAACACCATAATGGTGCTTGGCCAAATATTGTGGCTGAAGCCAAACTTTAGTATAACCCTCATTCCTAGGGAAAAGTGATCGAAAGGAAGTCCAGGCCTTTAGGCAGGAAGTAAAGGGCAGCTATAACAAGAAAAGGGCCGACTATAATAGGCAGACATGATTTATTGCTCAAATTAATAGGGAATATAGAGGTAGGCCAGAAATAGGATTTGGTGATCAGGGCTACAGGACTTTCTTGTCAGTTAAAGGAGGCTTAGATTAGATCTACCCTTTATGAAAAGCCTGTTAAGTATCATATCAATGCTAAGCACTTTCCACGTGCAGCCTGGATGTCTGCCATGTTGATAGGCCCTGCTAATTAGCGGTTATACCTCAACCTTCCTCCCACCCCCATCGGGGGGCTCAGTTATTTCCAGAAGACATCCAAAGATGTGGCTCTAATCTTCCATTTGTCGCTTGGTATCATGTGTCATTGGACACTGTCTATGCAGGTGCTTGAAGAAGACAACATCCCTCTTCCCCCCACCACTGCTGTCACCCCTGCATGGGAGAGATATCCTTGGAAGGCTATCCTTCCAAGGATAGCCCTGAAGATTTTCCTCCAGATGCTTTCTCAGATATCAACCCCTGGGGTGTCTGAGAGGTATTTGCCAAGGGTTTGGGCAGTGTGGTGGAAGAGGCAAGTTGATGTGGTTTCCTCTAAGGCAGATGTACTTATGCTCAGAGCCCCTCAAACCCTTCTTGAATAACCCCATCTGCCTCTCAGTTCCCTCTCCTTGGGGGCTGAGAACAAGACACCATTTCATCACCTTTCTGTTATTTCCTTTTTTCCTTCCTCTATTCAACCCTTCCCCTCATTAAATTACCCCTCCTATTTTTTCCAGCCCAGCCAACAGAGTGAAAGCCTGTCTCAGATATTAATATTAATAATAAGCTGGGTGCGGTGGCTCATGCTTGTAATCCTAGCTCTCTGGGAGGCCGAAGTGGGTGGATTGCTTGAGTTCAGGAGTTCCAGACCGCCTGAGCAAGAGTGTGACCCCATCGCTACTAAAAACAGAAAAACTAGCTGGGCATGGGTATGACATGCTTGTAGTCTCAGCTACTGGGGAGACTGAGGCAAGAGGATTGCTTGAGCCCAAGAGTTTGAGGTTGTTGTGAGCTATGATGTCGGGGCACTCTACTGAGGGTGACAGAGTGAGACTCTGTCTCAATTTAAAAAAAGATATTAATAATAAATACATAAACAAATAGCCAAAAAGCACCAGAAAACTCCACCTCCAGGTGTAGACAGAGATAAATCAAAACAAGTTTGTGTAGAGGGTGGAGGGGTGGGAAGATGATTGTCTCTAGCTCTGAGAGACAACACAAGCTGAGTTGTTTAGAACAACACCCATTTCATTATCTCATAGTTCCATAGATCAGAAGTCTGGGCTGGCTCCAGTGAATTCTCTCCTTGGGGGTTTCCTCTTCTTCTGCTACCAGCTAGAGAAAATTTTTAGCTTTTCAAGAGCTCCCATGACTAGATGAGACCCACCCAGATAATCTCACCAAAATCAAGGTTCCAACACTTCCCAAAGGGAGGCATTATACAAGAGTGAGAGGCATTGGAGGGGGCTATTCTTAGAATTCTGCCTATCACATATTGTCTATTAGAATTATCATTTTTATCAGAACCAAATGTACAATTCTCAGTTACCTGCTCTCTCTTCTTGGAGATTCTAGTTTGGTAACAGCTGAGCCAAAACAAGGAAACTACGTGTTTCACAGACCCCAAGTGTGATTCTGAGGTGGAGTCTTTAGGGGAAAGTGGTGGCAGATCCATAAATAGCCCAAAAGTGTCTCCTACAATGACCCTTTCAAAGAACTATGGTTTCCTCCACTGTAGAGGTGAGGAAGTGTCTAAATAACTTTTCCAAGATCTCACAGTAAGTGAAAAGGCCAGGTTTAGAACTCAGGAAGTATGCTTTGCCAAACTGCCCAGTTCCTCACTCTTAGAAATGGATTAATACTAACATGATGATGTAGAGCAGTGGTTCTTAACCTTCCTAATGCCGCAATGTACTTTCATTGTTAAAAAGGGGTTGCGACCCACAGGTTGAGAACCGCTGATGTAGAGTTTCCTGAGGGCCAGACAGGAGGACTTAAGCTTAGTAAGGGTGATGGCCAAGAATTCCAAACGGAGAGAATTTTAGTAGAAATACTTGATATTAGTTAAATTTAACTTCTTTTGGACAAAGTTAGATTTTATTACTCCATATGTCTTTAATACCTACAATCAGATCAATTGAACATATTTTGTTGTATGCCTATTATTCAACTTTAGAAACATTTTTTAAAAATCTTAATCTTATCTACTGTGTGATGCCTATTCATCATTCATTTAAAAAATAAATGATTTTTTTGCAGAAGAAATATATTTGAGTATGAGTTGTAAGTTGGTTCACACTGGTAGAGGATGTGGGGGAAAGAGATTCATATTTACCGTAATTCAGAATGCCATCTAACCTGAGTATTATAAGATACACAAGGCCATGTTGTACAAATAAAAAAAAAACCACTATCAAATATCATTGCACTGTGAGTTCCAAGGGACAACATCAATTATTTAGGACTATTTTCCCAAGAAAAGTCATACCAGTTCCAGCATTGTTTGTTAGATCTAACATTACACACTCTTTTTCTTTGTATTAGAGAAAGAGTCTTACTCTGTCCCCCAGGGAGGAGTGCAATGGTGTGATCATAGCTTACCATAACCTTGAACTGCTGGGCTCAAATTATCTTCCTTCCTCAGCCTCCTAAGCAGTTTGGACTGCAAGAATTTGCCACCATGCTTGGCTAATTTTTTTTTAATTTTTTGTAGAGACAAAGTCTTGCTATATTGCTCAGGCAGGCAGGTCTTGAACTTCTGGCCTCAAGTGATCACTCTACCTTGGTTTTCCAAAGTGCTGGAATTACAGGTATGAACCATCATGCCTGGCTACATTATATACTCTTATTTCCAATCTATGGCAGAAGCATGCCTTAAGTATTTGTAAAGAAAATAAATCACTTTTCCTATAATCCTAGCACTCTGGGAGCCTGAGGCAGGTGGATTGCCTGAGCTTAGAAGTTTCAGACCAGCCTGAGCAAGAGCGAGACCCCATCTCTAAAAATAGCCAGCCATTGTGGTGGGCACCTGTAGTCCCAACTACTTGGGAGTATCACTTGAGCCCAACAGTTTGAGGTTGCCATGAGATATGATGCCAGAGCACTCAACCAAGGGCAGCAAACTACGACTCTGTCTTAAAAAAAAAGAAAAGAAAAGAAAAAAGAAAATATATTACTTCAACTGCTTTTTCCTAACCTCATTAAAAACAATTAATTTCTCAAATATTTATTTTCTGCCTATTGCTTATGCTTAGAGCTAGCAATATAAGAAAGCATAAAATATATTTCCTTTAGGAGCACATGGCCTGGTTAACAGAGACAAACATTTGGACAGAAAACAGTACGTATTTTTCTTATCTTTTCAGACTTTGGGGTATTCTGTAGTATCTTACTGTTTTCTTTTTAGATTAAACATCAAACCCATTATTTTCATTTTTAGCAGCACTTCACCTGAAAAGGTGTCTGGAGAAAGAAAAACTTGTTGAGTATATTATTTGGAAATATAACTAGCACACTATTGCCAACGGAAAAAGCCAAACTCTATAAAATAATTTAAAAGGTTTATTTTGAGTTGAATGTGTGTGACTACAGCCTGGGGAACAAGTTCTCAAGGGGTCTTAAGAAAATTCACCCAAAGCAGCTGGATTACAAGGTTTGTTTTTGTATTTACATTTTATTTTAATAAAATCTGTATACATGGAAAAGATCTAGTAATATAAAGCAAGATATTAACTGTGGTAATCTCTAGGTGATGGTAATAGGGTTTTTCTTTTACATTCAGAATATTATGGGATACACACATCTTGGTTACAAAAAGTGTGGTGTATGTATACCATGAATAGTACTCAGTCATAAAAAAATAACAGTGATCCAGTATCTTTTGCAAGAATGTGAATGGAGCTTGAGACCATTTTTATAAGCTAAATATTGCAAGAATAGAAAACGAACACCACATATACTCAATACTGAATTGGACCTAGGTGGTCAACACTCATGTACACATATGGAAGTAAAACTCAACGGAGATCAAGCAGGTGGAGAGGGGAGGAGTAGGGCAGATTTACAGTTAGGTTTTATATGTTCATGGAGACAGGAATTACAGGTAAAATCATAAATCAATTCATGGAAGATCTACATTGGTTCAGCTTGAAAAGGTGGGACATCTCGAAGCAGGGCCTTTCAAGTCATATGTTGGCTTTAGGGATTTTTTAGTTGGCAATTGGTTGAAAGAGTTAAGCCTTGTCTTATGACCTGGAGTCAATAGAAAGGAACACTTGAGTTCAGATAGGGGTCTGTTAGGATGCTTGAGTTAAGATAAGGGGTCTTTCATCTGTCACATAATGCTGGAATCAGGTTGGAGAGTGAGCCCTATTATATCAGGCTAATAAAACTCAGTGAGATTGTATGATTTACCAGGCTCTTAGAAAGGAATCTGATTAAAATAAAAAAGGTCAGAGTTCAGTCCTCACTATTTACAAGTAAATTTTTCTCATGCTTCCTAACTTTTCTGGCACCCTTTGAAATGTGGGAAGTGGTCTAGAGAAAACACCTGAAAAGGCACTTGTTGACTTTTGGACCAGGGCTTGAAGAGTCTGTAGGAAATCAGGTACTTTAGGAAAAATGTAGGAAAAACTGTTGAGGGGGAGGAAACATGTGCGAAGGCACAGGGGCCATACTATGTAGGGACAAAAGTTCTTTGCTTGATCAAACTTGGGCCGCTCTTCTGAAGCTTCTCCTAGGCCCATCCGCGTACTTCCTTGTAAAATCCAGTTTTAAAAAGAACCCTGCTTAGTCAGTTTCCCAAAGATGCCCCTACTCTTGAGAGTAGTATCTGATCAGTTTCCTCATCCTCTAACCTGCCCCCGCCCCCAAGATGTTGTTTGATCACTCTGGCCTGTTTCAGCAAGAATCTCATTAGGTTGGGCTAGCCAGAATCTCTCTTATCCATGATGGCTCCTCTTAGCCATTTTTCCATACACTGACCTCCACCTGCTCCTTGGCTATAAATTCCCATTTGCCTATTCAGGGTTGAATGCAATCTCTCTCCCCCAATGCAAAATCCCACAGATGTGGGTCCTATGCCTGTTGCAATAGTCCTGAATAAAGTCTGCCTTACCATGCTTTAACAGGTGCCTCGCTAATTAATTTTTAGCTTTTATTCTTTTGTAGTGTATGCATTTAAGGTACTATAAATGTCCCTCCAAATACTTCCATCCCTAGATCTTGCTAATTTTGACAAATAGTAGTACTATTCAGTTCTCTGTTTTTTCTAATTTTCATTATGATTTCTTTGTTCCATGAGCTACTTAGAAATATGCTTAAAATTTCTAAATGTATGATTATTTCAGTTAAAAAAAATTGCTCTCTAAATTAACTGTATTGTAGGCAGAGACCATGGTTACCAAATTGTTTGATGAGACTGTCGGTTAGTACACGAGTCATTTTTTATAAATTATTCCATGGAGCTAGAAAAGAATGAGCTGGATGAAGTGATGCATGCTGACAGTTCCAACTATTTGGGAGACAGAGGCAGGAGGCTTGCTTGAGCCCAGGAATTTGAGGCCATCCTGGGTGAGACCCCATCTCTAAAAAGATATTATTCATAAAAAGAAAAGGATGCACCCTTTTCTGTTCTTAGGTTTAATGTACCATAAAGAGACATTACATCAAGCTTGTTCCTGGTTATTTAAATTATCTTTCGAATATCACTAATTGACTTGACTTCACTTAACTTTATTTTGCTTTATTTCATTTTTTTGGAGACAGAGTCTCACTCCGTAGCCCTGAGTAGAGTGCCGCAGCATCATAGCTCATAGCAACCTCAAATTCTTGGGCTCAAGCGGCCCCCTTTCCTCAGTCTCCTGACTAGTGAGACGTTTGCTTGACATTAAACTACTTCTCTTGGCGGCGTCTCTAGCTCACTGGGTAGGGCACCAGTTACATACAACAAAGCTGGCAAGTTTGAACTCAGACTGGGCCAGCTAAAACAACAATGATAACCGCAACAAAAAAAAATGGCTGGGTATTGTGGCGGGTGCCTGTAGTTCCAGCTACTTGGGAGGCTGAGGCAAGAGAATTGCTTCAGCCGAAGAGTTTGAGGTTGCTGTGAGCTGTGACACACAGCACTCTACCCAGGGGACAGCTTGAGACTCTGTCTCAAAAAAAAAAAAACAACCAAACAAACAAACAAAATAAAAAACTACCTCTCTTGCATTTCATTTCTTGGCTTTGTGTAGGAAGTTGTGTTTATTCTTTATCTACACTGAGCCTCCCCTGAAGCCTCTATTTGAATCCCACATGGTGACTCTGACGCTTGTGGTTCTAGTTTTACCATTGCTAGGTTATGTGTAATAACGAACAACTCCCCAAATCTCAATGGCTTACAACCACAAAGATTTACTTCCTGTTGGCATTAGTGATACTACTGGCCAGCTCCGCTCCATGCCTTTTTCATTCTGGGGCCTAGGCCTAAGGAGCAGCCTGTACCTGGGACAGGTCTGCTTTGTGTCAGAAGGGAAAGAGTCATGCAGACGATCAGAAAGCTCTTAAAACTTCTGCTTGAGGGAGGGGGGTGGGGCCTTAGTGTGTGTCACACTTTATGGGGGCAAGACATGATTGCAAGAGGGACTTTACCTAACAATTGCAATCAGTGTAACTGGCTTATTGTACCCTCAATGAATCCCCAACAATAAAAAAAAAAAAAAAAAGGAGAGAGGGAAAAACAAAAAAACAAAAAAACAAACTTCTGCTTGAGTGAGGCACGTGACACTTCTATGCACAGTCTGTTAGCAAAGCAAGCCACTTGGCCAACCCTGACGTCAGGGAGGCGTTCTATCACAGAGAGGGAAGAGAGGACTAGAGAACGAAACTGCCATCTATAACACCTGCCTTTTAGTCCTCTTTGAACAGCCTCTACATAGAATTTCTAAACCAGATCTTTTAGGAACTAATTCAGAGCTGCCCTTGCCTGGCCCAAATTATATGGTACATCTAGTTCAAAACAGCAGAGCTGGAGGATTTGTTTATGCTTTGGTTACGTAGGCTCTTGTGACTTTTGCTTGTAGTTTCTTCCCACCTCAATCATTAGACTGAAGATGACCACGAATCTGCCGAAAACCTTGAAAAATGCACTTCAACGTGTAAATCTAGTTTTGCTTACCATTTATGTAAGGGATTTTAAAAACTCCCTGAATGCAGGATCCATACGTCCCTGTCATTTGTGCAACTATTAACACATCAGTATTGTCCACTAGACTATACTGTGAAGTGAGGCTGTATCTGTTCTGTTTACTCTTGAGTCCCCGTACACAGTGTTTAGCATACAATAAGCCTTTGATAATAATGTGCTTGATGAATAAATGAACTAAACTGAATCAGAATACAAGGCCAGGGTTCCAACTGGAACGTACAAGGTCAAATTAGTAAAGATAAGCTATATTCATTAAAAGCCCATGATAAGATGGAGACATTACTTTCACCTAAATCAAGTCTTTGAGGTTTGTTTGCTTTTTTTTTTTTTAGACAGAGTATCACTCCATTACCCTGGGGTTGAGTTCCGTGGCATTATAGTTCACATCAATCTCAAACTCTTGGGCTCAAGTGATCCTCTTGCCTCTGCCTTCCGAGTACCTGGGACTACAGGCACCCACCATAACACCTGTCTATTTTTGGAGACGGGGTCTTGCTCTTGCTCAGGCTGGTCTCCATCTCTTGTCCTCAGGCAATCCACCTGCCTCGGCCTCCCAGGGTGCTAGGATTACAGGCCTGAGCCACCATGCCTGTCCCTGTTGGCTTCTCTTTGTAAAGCCTAACCAATGACACAAAACATGGGCAGATTGCAGCTAGCTTTTATGTTGGTGTGAACTATCGTTTTTTTCTTTTTTCCTTCCTCCATCAAGGATTTGCAGCCAGAAATTGTCCGGCTAGTAATGATCATTTCTGTTTTATGTTGTACCCCTTTGAGGATAGAATCACGTGAGAGCTCAATAAAGGCTGACAGCCTGGATGAATGAATAGGAGCAGCCAGAGTGGGCCATGTCCTGAGTTTTCTGTTTGAGAATCAGCTTCTCCTCTATACACAGAACCACCAGCAGATGTCATGTCTGGTCTCTGTTGCTGGGCCTGCTACCTGCTTTTCAGATAATCATTTTCATAACACAATGTTTTCCCACATTGCAGCAAGCTTTCTATTACCCAGGGCATATTTTGTCTGTCATCTCCCATGATCAATGACAGATACGATGTGCTTATTTACTTACCCATATGATAAAGATTTATCATGTGTCTACTACTCTGGGTCTGGTACTGAGCAAAACAGACATCCCCCTGTCCTCTTGAAGAATCCCTCTGGGAAGGACAGTTAATTCAATGAATGATTTCCAAAAATTATAATTTGGGTTATGTTGGCTGACCTACAAGATACTAGGAGGGTTAGTGAAGAAAATAAACCAAGTGCAGCCTAAGGAACAGGGGAAATTGTCCAGGGAAATAAGGGCATGGAATTCTGAAAGGCAACTGAAATAACTATACCAAGAACCAAGAAGCGAGCCTGAAATTTACCTCCAGTCAATCTTTGTTCTTTTAATGAGAAGCATTTAGGAGAGAGTATCTTATTGAACACAAAGGCCTCTGGGTGAGGCTTCCCAGGATCTAAATTTGCTCTGCGTATTACTAGCTATGTTCCATTTTCTCATCTATACAACCGGGAGATTAACAGTACTTTCCTCCTAGGATTATTGACAGGATTAAATAAATTAATTCATGTGAGTATCTCAACTCATGGCCCTTGTTATTTACTGGATATTAAGGAAAACCCCTGGTACTTCAATTCCTTTTGAGATTCTACAGTTCTCTGCCTATGAATCAGAACTGTGCTAACACAGTGGACTTTAGTTTGCTAAACTATGTTTCCGAAGCATGGCTATCTTTTGGTTTTGATCGCTGTGTATGTGTTTTATGTAGATGATCCTTGAGAACATGGCTGAGTTTCACAAGACAACATAAAGTGTATAGGTCTAAACTGCATAATATGGTTACGAGTTGTATAATGAAACGCCTTCTCCCAATCGCGTAAGAGATCCCGCAGATAGCATGGCTACATGGATAAAAGCAGAGTCCTTGAACCTTAGGATTACAAAGCACAATAAAAGTTGTTGATACACAGAAGATCTTTGCAGTGTCTCTTTATATTCCATCAGTTTGAATTATAAGCTTTTGTTTTTCAATTGGCAGTGTAATCCCTTTAGGCTCAAGGCTGTCCAGCATATTCGGTCAAGTAACTTTCACTTGTTTAATGAGAATCTTTATGGTGGTTACATTTTGAGGAGTGCTTTGAAGTCTCTTTCCAGTCATGGGAGGCCTAAAAAAGATGTAGAAGAGGCTGGGCAGTGGCTTATGCCTATAACCCTAGCACTCTGGGAGGTCGAGGTTAGAGGATCGACTGAGCTCAGGAGTTCAAGACCAGCCTGAGCAAGAAAGAGACCCTAGTCTCCACTAACAATAGAAAAATTAGCTGGGTGTGGTGATGCATGACTATAATCCCAGCTACTTAGGAGGCTGAGGCAAGGGATTTGGTTGAGCTCAGGAGTTTGAGGTTATAGTGAGCGATGATGATGCCTGGGCATTCTATGCATTCTAGGCAGGGCAACATACTAAGACTGTCTCAAAAACCAAAAATGTACAGGACATAAATAAATGGTTTTAGGCTGTTTTAGAGCTCAGAAGCAAAAAAAAAAAAAAAAAAAAAAAAAAAGAAATTGCGAAGTATTCAAATAGATTTGACAACTGGGAGTGGTTGTGTGTGCCTATAAGTCCCAGCTACTCTGGAGGCTAAGACAGAAGAATTGCTTCAGTCCAGGAGTTCTGGGATGTAGTGCACTATGCCAAGAGGGTGTCCGTACTAAGTTTGGCATCAATATGGTGACCTCCCTCTCTTGGGCTATTCAGTAGTGGGATCGCGCCTGTGAATAGACACTGCACTCCAGCCTGGGCAGCATAGTGAGACCCTGTCTCTTTTGAAAAATAAAGAAGTGGAATTAAAACAAACAAACAAACAGATCTGACAGAAAAAGGATCTCTAAAAAGAAGATCATGTGTTTTAAATTACAAGTTATTTTTGTTTTCTAAAATTATATTCAACTCTAGAATACGTGCATATCAGTCAAATGCTCACCTGAGTTTCATGTATCGTCAAGTTTTAGTTTTCTAACCTACACGTTATTCATTTCTCCAGCAATCTTTTTGATTTTCAAATCATGCCAGAACTTTCTTTACAGCTATTAAAAAAGGTCACAGAGGGCGGCACCTGTGGCTCAAGGAGTAGGGCGCCGGTCCCATATGCCGGAGGTGGCGGGTTCAAACCCAGCCCCGGCCGAAAACCACAAAGGAAAAAAAAAAAAAAAAAAAAAAAGGTCACAGATTCTATCCTAATTTTATTCACATTTACATATAGACATATAGAAAAAATACTTTTAAGAAACTACTTGTGGTTCTCTTTGGGCTCCGGGATTAAGGAAAACATTTGTTTTGTTGTTATAGTTTTCCTTTATGTAATTCTAGTTTAATAATAAGAAATGTGTGGTGTTAATTTGCTGAGGTGCCTTAAAAAGTAGTTCTTAGTCCTAAGCAATTCCATTTGAATATAATTCACTTACTTTTGAAACAAGACAAGGTCAGTCATATAAGTTTAATGGTAAAGGAAATATTCGATTTTATTGGAAAATTCCTTAGTCCCAGTATGCTTTGTTTGTCTAAGATTAATATACAATACCTACAACTTGGCTTTATGTGGCTCCTAAGGGTCTTGCCCTTGGATTGATTCATTATGGAGATGGAGTTAAATTTTCTGGAAAAGAGAATTCCACTGCTCAGCAGACCAGCTGCCTTCAGACTAGCTACATTAACTCTACTTATCCCCAACCTAGCCAAAGAATCAATAAAAGCTGGTGGACTAAGACAAGTCATAAATTTGATTTCTATATCCAAAGCACTTCCATTCTGGGCCGAGTTCACACTGGCGGTCTGATTTGATTATAGGTCATTTTCCCACATGTTGTATTCAGAAGTTTGAAAAGTACAATGTGTTGGTTAAAATCCAGTCCTTGGGGGATTTTATAAGCAGATCCTTCACTTGACACAATCCAGTCCAATGGGCAGTTATTCCTCAGGGAAGCCGACTTGGTAAACCCTAGAGTCTCCATGGGGCTCCAGGCCACCCTGACGTCACCACTCACATGTTGCTCTCCCCTGATCTCATTTTACATCAAACCTTGAATAATAATCTACAAGGAAGTCTTTGTGCTCTCAAATGTCCTCAGATTTACGATAGCCCTAATGCGGGGGGGGGGGGGAAATTCACCACCTAAGATTTGATTAAAAACAAGAACCCCCCCAATTTGATTGACACGTTTTTAATCTCCAAATTATCACTTTTATAATAACATATTTCCATTACTCAGAACTTTAAAACCACTTTTGAAGCAACAGATCTCATCGATTTAATTTCAGAGTTGCAAAGCATTAAGTATACTAGCGATTTTATCTAATAACTGAAAAAACTAAGGCCCAAAGGGAATCAACTGGACTAGCCCCAAGTTGTATAGGTAAAGCTCCAAACAGAACTGGGCTAAAAATCTTAGGTCTTCTGATTTCCAACCTAAAGCCAATTTTCCACTGCCTTATTCTGGCCTTCTGATCCCCTTATCAATTTTGGCTAAAGAATTATTACATTTTATCACTCATGATCACTGCCATTTATTGAGCCCTTATTAGGTGTCTAGTGCTGTGCATGACAGTTAAACCTGACAACAATTTAATAGAATGAAGGCTCTTATTATCCCATTTGATAGCTGAGAAAATTGAGTCACAAGATGAGTAACTTACCCAGAATTTTAAATGCCCAAGTAAAAGGCAAGATTGAGATTTATATCCAGTTCTTTCCAACCTCAGAAATCAAGCTTTTAACTATTTAATTTCATCTTAGATTTACCAGAACTTTATTTTCCTGGCAAAAACATAAAACTACCTTTTAAAATATTTAGCACTCTTAGCCTGGAAAACTGAAGGTATCCTACTTGATATGAAACAATTGCTATTAGGCCCTCTGAAGTCATTAGAATGTTCTTTCCCTTCCTGACCTACAACTAAGTCAGAATTTAATCCTTTTAAAACAGGCTCTTTGGAGATTACAGCAACGAACCCCCTGACGTTTATCTTATCCTAAATTCTGCTGTTTGGGGGATGGGCTAGTAGCAAAACCATCATAGAGTCTAAACAATGGTTTCAAGCACTGTAGAGTGGTAGTTCCTAAGTACAAGATTCAACAAGCCAGGTATGGTAGGCAGAGGAAGCTTGTGGGAAAAACAAGGGCAGGGGGCCCATCTGGCCCACCTAGCAGATCCAGGCTGGTGTAGCACATCATAAATAACCTCTTACACATGCCTCACTGTCAACTCAAAATGGGTTTTGAGTGTATTTGGCTTGTTTTTAAAGAGGGTGTGAGCTAAAGGCTGTCATTGAAAATTGCCCAGAACCCGCGTCTTGAGAACAGGTGGGCCAGGCCTAGATTTAAAACAAAATAAATGAGAGGCTGAACTTACCAAAGCAAACATTATGGAGTGATTGTTTTGCTTTAGAAAAGGATTACCCTTGGGACTCTTTAGAGCAATGATCTCTCTTAGTGCAATTAAAATGTAAATCTCGCAATTCAGATTTGGTTAACATGCATGGCCTTTCAGGAAAGTGCTTGCTTTATTAAGCAAGGGATCCATCTCCTACAAAGAAGAGCAAATTAAAGGTTTGGTTCATTATAAATACTGAATAAGGCCTGCAAAGTTCCATTTCCGTTTTTCTTTCTAAATGTTAAAACTTTTATAGAAGTCACTCTATGGGAGTGATTTTGTTTTTAAATATGAACCTGAACTCTTTGCTGAAGCACACTCATTAAGGCTGAAGATTAGGGAGAGACCAACCCTTTTGGCACATTTTATGTGCTGCTGAAAAGCTCCTTATCAGTAGGTGGCGCTCTAAGAGTGAGATTGCCATATGCATGGACAAGGAATTTGGGATAGAAAGCAAAATTCCCTTCTCTCTCAGGCACCATCCTGAAAGAAACAGCTTTGCTCTACAAACCTTAGAGCACTTCTCTTTGTCCTACCCCAAGTTGCCTAGCTCTACATTGCTATTTGAGCATAAGCATGACCACACTGTACCCTTGTTAGACTCACAGAATATGAAAGCTGGGAAGGACCTCTTATGCAATGGTTTATAGCTGTAGTCTTTTGGGTTCTGGAATCACAGGCTCTATAAAGCTTGGGAGAACCTTAGAAATCATTTCCAACACTCTAATTTTCAGGATGAGGAAGTCGAGCCTGAAATGAAGGACTCAAAGTCATGTAGGTAGTTCTTAGCCCAGCCAGGACAAGAGCCTTCCACAGTGGACTTGCTCTATGTCCAGTGCTTCCTGGCTTATTGGTGGACATTGTGGGGCACCGTGCAGAGTGAAACGATATTAGCAGTGTGTAGAGAGATGATGGCTCTCCGGTAGTGGGAGACTGGGTGTAGGCAGAGCTCCCTGACCTTGGGTGGGGGACATTAAACATCTAGAATTTTCTTCCTCTATTCCTTACAATGATGATTACCACCTTTGCAGGACTTATGACAGCTGTCAGGTACTGAATCTTTCTCTCTAAACTAACTTGCTTAGGCATCTTATTTCTGCCAACCAAACCACCATTCCCCTCCATCACCCAGATTCAAAACCCTAGAGTCCTTACTAGCTAGTCCCTTTAGCATGGTCTCCTTGTGTGCTTGGAATGATTGTAGGCTGCAGGGTATGGAAGGGAACAAAACAGAATCATTGCTCTTATAAAGGAAACCAAAAGTAAATAGAATAAATAAGTTAATCATTTAGCACGTTAGTGATGAATGCTAAGGAGGAAAAAAACAAAACAAAACAAAAAAGCAGGAGAGAGGGGTATAAAGTGTTAGGGACAGAATAGAAATTGGGTCAGAGAAAGACTCCCTGAGAAAATCTCCAAGTTAGGAAGAGGCATTACTTTTAGGAACAGCAAGGAGACCAGTAGATTATTTCTAAATTCTTACCAACTGCAGATTTTTCTTTTCTTTATAGATGTGTCCTTCCACTCACCCATTCATGCCTATTGTTATTTCCTTAGGCGAGGTCGTTAGACCTGGATTTTAACCATGATCACCAATTGTCTCTGCACCCTACCTCTCTTTCTGGGGCTACTCACCTGTGTCCGAGCTCTTTTAAAAAATGGCACTCTGCATTGGATCTTGGAAAAGATAATAGAACATGGATAAAAAGAAAAGTTAGTGAAACCTAAATAATGTCTGAAGTTTAGTTAACAGTAATAGCCAGGTTAGGTTGAGTTGTAGTATAAGTAAGATGTTAGCAATAGAGAAAACTGGGGGAGGGGCATATGAGTACACTGTACCATCTTGACAACTTTTCAATAGATTACAAGTTCCAAAGAACTTGGCATATAGTTGCAAAAGAAGTTTATTTAAAAAATTCTCATTTATTAATATGTCACTCATCTGCTCTAGAATCTTGACTGGGTCCTAGTATTTTGGGGGATGGAGTTAAATCTCCTTACCCTGGGATATAAGGAGACCTATATATAGTCAGACTTTCATTCAACAAGTGGTGAACAAGAACAACATGGTCTTCCTCAGGCAGTTTATAGACCAGTGGGGGACTGTGGCAAGCAAACAAGCAATTGTATTACAAGGCAATGGACACTAAAATAGAGGACAGAGAGAGGGTACAAAGTGTAGTGGAAACTCATGGAAGGAGTTAGGGAAGTGATGTCGAAGCTGAAACTGGAGAGATGCTTTAGGAGTAAACCAGGGGCAGGGCTTTTGGAGGGGTGGAGAGAAGGGATAAAAGGAAAGTTCCAGCACACAGTAAAGGCTTACTGTTTCCGAAGATTCATCTTGAGCCAGACCAGAGTACTTCTAGAATCTGCTTTTGTGGTCTTGCTAATTATTTCCCTACCCCGTCTCTTAGTACCTCCACAGTTGCCCTGCTCTCTGCATCGATCATTTCTTTATGTCGACCTAATTTTCATAGACTGGCCATGCATCACATGTGCATATCAGTATTAGAGGCCTCGTTCCCTATGTTGACTGCCTCTGTATGCTTAGTTTTTTACAGTCCCTTGGGTGGTCAATTTACAGAGGTTCGACATATTTCTCACTATTTCCAGGCTTAGTTTTCCAAATTTGGACAATCTCTTAAGACTGGTAAAAATGTAATTTCTTTCTTGAAGCCTTGGACAGTAAGCCCATCTACACATTCCCTATAGACTATGTCTTGCATCTGCTACTTGATAATTCTCTGCTTTGATTTGCGACTTACCTTTCACTTGGTTGCATGTTGCCACAATGCTACTGTGAGTCACAGAAAGTTGCCACAAAGCTACTGTGAGTCACACCCCCACACACAGTGCTTTGCAGACTGGGTGCTGAGCACCCATAATGAGAGAAGCTTCCTCCTCTACAAAACTAAAGTAGGAAAATCTGCCTTGTAGGAGAATTTTAAGGATTATAGGAAGTACTGTACCTAAAGTCTCTGTTTAGGATCAGAAAAGTCCTTCAGTTTAGGTCTTAACTGAAAAGACCATTGAACATCTAGTTGAGCTTTTGGTTCTGCTCCTTATTAGCTTTGTGACCTTGGACAAATCATCTAACAGGAATCTTGGGTCTCTCTTTTCTCATCTTGAAAATGGGATAATAATAACTAACTTTACAGATTGATTTTGAAGCTCAAATTTATAATACTGTGTATGCAATCAGTTCTTTGATGAGTCTTAACCCTGTTTGGTATGATACTTATGAAGCAGTTTTGTTTTTTCCCAGTCCTTGTTTCCAACTGTGCTATGCTGTATTTCTCTCTTCCCCTGGACGTTGCTACCTTGGCGATATCTTCAATAGTTTTTAATAACTTTCTAATTATCTTGTGATGTGGACAGTCTTGTTCTGTTCATTTTCATGACTTCAATATCAAGCTTAATTAAAAGTTGTGTTCCTAGTCTCAGGCAGATCACCCTCTTTTGAGGTCTTGGAAGCTTGGAGTAGAAGACTAGAGATAGCTGTAAAGTAATTGCCCTGCAATTGCCCTTTTCCCTGGGCTCTTGAATAATGGCGGACACTGAGGACGTGGCCGGCTGAGGCAGAGGTGTTGTTCTGTGATTGCCCACAAGGGGCAGCATAAAGGCCTTGTCCCTCTGGTTCTGTCTGGTGCTACTGGTAGCGCTGTCTGTTGGGTTGGGTCTCCTTGTAGGTGGTGTATGGGTTTTTCCCTGGGGTGGTATTCTGGCTCATTTATCACTAAGGACTTACCGCTCGATTCCTAGCCCTGTGAATCCTGACTATGGGAGAAACAACACCACATACCAGATACTGATTCAAAGCACACACAGTCTCAGGAGAGCCTTGCCCTGGCCCTGCAAGGTGTTGCCACACAGCTGGAGCTGTAACTGAGTTTGCCAAAGGCCATCCCATCATCCTTTCAAGCCAGCTGCTTCAGGATGGTGGGAACATGGTAAGATCAGGGAATGCCATGAAGTGGGCCTATTGTCACACTTCTTAAATGAGCTCCTTGTCAAGAAGCAATGCTGGGTGGAATATCATGATGATGGAGAAGACATTCTTTTTTTATTTGATCCAGAGTCTCACTTTGTCACTCTCAGTAGAGTGATGTGGCATCATAGCTCACAGCAATCTCAAACTCTTGGGCTCAAGTGGTTCTCTTGTCTCAGCCTCCTGAGTAGCTGGGACTACAGGCACCTGCCACAACGCCCAGCTGTTCATAGAGACAGGGTGTCTCTCTTGCTCAGGCTGGTCTTGAACTCTTGAGCTCAAGTGATATACCTGCCTTGACCCCCCAGAGTGTTAGGATTACAGGCGTGAGCCACCACATCGGGCCTCATTCTTTTTTTTTTCTTATAAAATCTATAGTTTTAATATTTTTAAATTTTTTAATTTCAAATTAATATGAGGGAACAAATTTTTAGGTTACGTTGTTCTCACTTTCAAGGTAAAGTTCAATTTGTCTTTTTTTGTTTTTTTTAATTTTCTTTATTAAATCATAACTGTGTACATTTATGCATTTATGGTTTACAGCATACTGATTTGCTATACAATGTGAAATGCTTACATTGAACTGATTAACACATTCAATACCTCGCTTACTTATTTGTTGTGGTAAGACAATTACACTCTTTTCTTAATAGTTTTGAAATGTACCATTGCATTATGCACATTAGGTGAGGTTCCCCAAACACCCTCCCTCCTCCTTACCTCTCACCTCCCTTCTTCCTCTTCCTCCCTCCTTCTTTCTGGACTATAGTTATGTTTTACCATTCATATGAATGTGTAGTTGATTACATATTGATTTCATAGTAGTATTGAGTACATTGGATACTTTTGTAGGACAGCCCCTCACCCTGGGGGGCATGCTAAATACTCTCGCACTGTGCACATTAGGTGAGATCCCTCCTCCCACCAATCACCC
The DNA here is from genome assembly GCF_027406575.1 of Nycticebus coucang. Taxonomy (NCBI): domain Eukaryota; kingdom Metazoa; phylum Chordata; class Mammalia; order Primates; family Lorisidae; genus Nycticebus; species Nycticebus coucang. The sequence continues at coordinate 15,803,973 of NC_069782.1, read as the reverse complement.
TCTCCCCTTCCCCTCCATGTCCAATGTGCTAAATACTGATATGAAACCAATGTGTAAACACGTAACATACTCATACGAATGATAAAACACAAATATAGTCTAGCAAGAGGGTGATGAGGGGGAGGGGAGGAGAACAAGACATTCTTTAAGTCCACAGATGGTTTGCATCGTATGCAGGGAAGGCAAGTCTGTATCCAGAGTAAGTTTCTATTTCAGTAAGAACAAAATGCTGCCCCTTCCATGATATAGTGGGTCCAGTGTAATTGACCTGCTACCAGTTGGCTGGCTGGTCACCTCAGAGAATGGTTCCATACTGGGGGCTCAGCGTTGCCCTCTGCCACTGGCAGATTGAGCACTCACTGGTGTCTGCAGCCAGTTTGGACTTGGTGAGTAGGACTTCATGTTGCTGCACCCATGCATAACCTCCATTTCTGCCACCAGGGACTCTTGGTTCTTGAGTTTATTTGGCAATGACAGAGGTAGTTAGGGAAAAAAGCTTGAGCAGTATCAACAGAGCAGGCCATCCCATTCACTTGATGGTTAGAATCGTCTGCTGAAGTTCCTGTTTTACTGAACATTCATATGTGACTTATATAAATATCTTCATGCTTTTTGCCCAAAGTGGTCTATTCATTCACATACGTCTTTCCCAAATTTCCTGCCATCAATTTTCCAATCATTTTACTTTCAAGTCCATGATCATCCAGCTAAACCATTGGCCACAGGCCATGAATTGGCATATAATTGCAGGCCTGGTCATTTCCCCTTCCAAACAAAGCAAACAACCACAGGCACTGCCCAAGCTCTGCCTACTTAGGGAGGATTTCCCTTCACTGTCTTTCAAGGATGACCCAGAAAGGGGCTGCAGTGATACAGCTCTCCATTTTTCTGTGGCGCAGAACTGTCTGTAAACCAGGCCCAGGTCTTCTCTTTCTCTGTCAGCTGACTGTAGGAAACTCCTTATGAGGCTATCATACAAGCTGGGAGAGAGAAGGCGGTGCTGCAGATGTGGGGACCATGGACCATTGGGCCACTTCTTCATGGGACCTGTGTCCTAGTTGGCCTGATGAAGGCGTGCTACTGTGTATGCCCAGTGTTACTGCTGGTGGGTCAGATACTATCCGCTTTATGATGGGCAGGTCAGGTCACATGGTAACTTGGTAGCCTATGGTTAAGTGTTCAGTATCTACTAAGGCTCAGTAACAGGCCAAGAGCAGTTTCTCAAAAGGAAAATAGTAATCTGAAGATGAAGACAGGGCTTTGCTTCAAAATCCTCAGGACTCATACTGCAATTCACCTGTGGGGTCTGCCAGAGGCTCCAAGGAATAATGAATGTTTTGGGTTACATGATTTTTTTTTTTTTTTTTAGAGATAGAGTCTCATCTGTCACCCTGAGAAGAGGGTTGTGGCATCATCACAGCTCACAGTAACCTCAAAATCTTGGGCTCAAGTGATCCTCCGGCCTCAGCCTCCCAAGTAGCTGGGGCACAGGTGCCCCCCACAACACCCAGCTAATACATGGATCATTTTTTTTTTTTTTTGAGACAGAGTCTCACTATGTTGCCCTCAGTAGAGTGCCGTGCTGTCATAGCTCACAGCAACCTCAAACTCTTGTGCTTAAACGATTCTCTTGCCTCAGTCTCCCAAGTAGCTGGGGCTACAGGAGCCCAGCACAATACCTGGCTATTTTTTTTTTGTTGTTGTTGTTGCAGTTGTCATTGTTGCTTTATCTGGCCTGGGCTGGGTTCCAACTCACCAGCCTTGGTGTATGTGGCCAGTGCCCTACCCACTGAGCATGGGTGCCGCCCTACATGGATCGTTTTTTATAACGCATAGCTCCTGGCTATAGGTGTGCCTGTCACCCAAGTAATGTTCAAAGTACCTGTTAGATTGGTTTAATCCCCTCCTCCACCCCTGCCTCCTAGTTACAGCTGAGTTTTGCTCTCCTCTGTGCACTTGTGTGCTCATCAGTTACTTCCAATTTAATAGTGAGTACATGTGGTGTTTGTTTTTCCTCTCTTGTGATACTTCACTTAAGAGCATGGTCTCCAGCTCCATCCAGATTGTTGCAAAAGGTATTAATTCATCTTCTTTATGGCATGGTGTACCTATACCACATTTTATTAACCCACTCATGAATTGATGGGTACTTGGATTGATTCTATGTCTTTGCGATTGTGAATTATGCTGCAATAAACATTTGAGTGCAGGTATCTTTTGCTAAAATGACTTTCTTTTCCTTTGGGTAAATAGCCAGCAGTGGGATTGCTGGATTGAATGGTAAGTCTACATCTATTTCTTGGAGGAATCTTCATACTGTTTTCCACAGAGGCTGTGTTCATTTGCAGTCCCACTAACAGTGTATAAACATCCTTTCTCTCTGCATCCATACCAGCATCTATTGTTCATGGACTTTTTAATAAAAGCCATTCTCACCGGGGTAAGGTGCTATCTCATGGTGGAGCCACTGACACTTCAAGCACCACTGCATCTTCTGGATTCCACGGCCCAAGTGGCAGAGCAGCCCACACAGCAGCTCATCGTAGAGCCTTCCCTTGTTCTGAGCCCCGATCAAAACCAGCAGTTTTTTGTTGTTTTTTTTTTTTGTCACTCAGGAAACAGGAAGGAGCAATACACCCAAATGAGGAATATGTTGTCCGATGGAGTCCATGCACATTAGGGAGGATGATCAGCTTTACTCAGGCTATTGATTTAAATGTTACATGAACCCCAAACACCCTCACAGACATACCCAGAATGGTGTTTGACCAAATATTTGCCCTACTGCCTTTACAGGGAGTGTGGCCCTGCTGAGACCCTGATCTTGCATTTCTGGTTTCCAGAACTGGAAGAGAATAAATTTGTGTTGTTTTAAGCTACCAAGTTTGTAGCAATTTGTTGTAGCAGACATAGGAAACGTAGTACGCAGGAGGTAAGAAAGGGAGCGAGGACCAGTTAAGAAACCAGTTTAGTACTTGACCTAGGACAAGAGACCATGATAGTGTAGGTCGGGGCAGACAGCCAGAAGTGATGCGTTTTGTAATTCTAACTGGCAGGGATCTCTGGCATATTACATGCATGTGGTGGGGCCAGGAAGTGATTTGAAGGAATGGGAGAATCAAACGTGGAGCTGATGTCTGGGGCCAGAGCAACTCAATGGACAAATATGTCATTTACTAAGACAGGAGAGACTGAGAAAGGAGCAGTTTCATCAGTGGGAAAATCATCAGTTCTCTTTTGGACTTGCTACGTCTGAGAGGTTGGGTGGGTAGTTGGGCAAATGAGTTGGGGGTTTGATCGGAGATGTCGAGCTGGAGATGAAAAGTTGGGAGTCGTTCTAAATGGCTGAATTTAAATGGGAGTGGAAGGTCCGAGACTGGGAGCTGGAACAGCCCATCATTTAGGGAGGGGGCAGATGAGTGGGAGCAGTGAAAATGGAGAAGACAAGGAAAGAGTCAGGAGAAGACATGAAAGAAGAGTTTAAGAGGAAAGGGGTGCTGATGACTCTGGTGCCTACATGGAAGTCCTTGGTGACCACAACAAAAGAATTTTCTGTTCTGGGTTCTGGGATGAGCCAGTACAGAAGCCTCACTAGAGTGAGTTGAGTGGAGATTCTGACATAAAGGCCTGGAGGGGCACAATGAATAGAAACTTCTCCGCCTGGGATGGCATTGGGGAGGCTCTTCACCTCATTCCCACTGCACCGCCTGGCCAGGATATTTCTTGCCTCTTGCGACTTTTTCCCTTCTCCCTGCTCCATCTTCCCACACTGGATTTAGAGGCTTGGAGAACTTTGGGAAATAGACTCCAAGTAAGTAACTGGTGTAATGCAGAGAGGAACCTGGAGCTCGTCTAACTAGCCCTGAAGTCCATACACTTGGCTGCCATACCATACAGTGCTCAAGCACATTTGTCAACTGACCCCAAACGTAATAAGGGATCACAAATGTTTTCTCACAATATTATGCCTCATAACATAAAAGCATAACAAGAAAACCCATGATATTTTCTTTCTTCTGTTAAACACAATTTTTGTGATGGTTTAATAACCAGCTATATGAGCTTTTCAGCTATTGAAAACAGCTTGTGGTCAGTGGGCCTCTTTGTGCACATAATTTTTGTCTGACTTTCTGACCATTTATTTATTTATTTATTTATTTATGACAGAGTCTCACTCTGTCACCCTGAGTAGAGTGCTGCGACATCATAGCTCACAGCAACCTCAAACTCCTGGGTTAGAGTCATTGTCTTGCCTCAGTCCCCCGAGTAGCTGGGACTACAGGCACCCTCCACAACGCCCAGCTAGTTTTTCTGTTTTCAGTAATGACGGGGGGTCGGGGTCTTGCTCCTGCTCAGGCTGGTCCCGAACTCCTGAGCTCAGGGGATCCACCTGATTTGGCCTCCCAGAGTGCTAGGATCACAGGCATGAGGCACTTGGTCCTGACTGCTTGCTTATTAAGGATAGTCTTGAGATGAAATTTCCAGTTTAAAGCTATGAAAATTTCTAAGGTTCTTGGTTCCTTTGAGCGAGGGGAGGTGGTCATGGGTAACTTAATTTTGATAAAATTACAAAATTTCAAAATACAAAAATACAAAGAACTCCTTTTTAGTCAAAACCACTTATTGTGACAAATTCGCCCCCTTTATTTTATCATTTTTAGGTCTCTATACTATTTTTTTTCCTGAATCACTTGAGAGTAAGGTTCTTGATTCTTAAGGCCAGATTTCTTTCTACACTTTCTTTAATTTAGGCTACCTCATGCTGGAAGAGATTGTCTGATCTGTTTCTAAATTTCCAGGTCCTTTTTGCAGCATTGGGCATAGCTCTGCATACTTACCAGAAACGTAGTTAATTGTTGATTTGGTTGGAATGGTTGGAATTGAATAACTTGGAGTGACTTATTTTGTGTGGAAGAAATGGGACTTGGGTGGGTACTGGAGGGGTCTATTCAGTTCAACCAGCTCGATTCATTAATTACAGGGAAAAGTGCATATAAAAGTGGAAAAATGTCAAATGCTAACACTGGCTATCTCTGAACAGAGCCATGGCAGACCCTGTTGCTTGGCCGATCCTATACCCATATTCCAGTTCCCCACCCCCATCTACGATCTCCTTAGCTCACCTACAGTCTTAGTTATCCACCTTCCAGCTAGGCATGGCCATGTGACACAATTCTGTCCAATGAAAACCTGCTGGGTGGGACTTTCAGAAGAGCTTTTGTATTCCTGATTTTAAAAGGGCAGTATTGAACTGGTGTGTCGTTTTCATTTCTTTCTCTTTTTTCCAGTCCAGAAAATTATATGATGCCTCAGGATGCAACAGACTACTTGAGGCAGACCAGGAGAGGCCAAGCATGAGGGAAAAACCCAACTTGTTAAGGCTGGCAGGTCAGTAACATTCACAACTGCAAGAACGCTCACATATTGCTTACTGCACTATTCCAGAAGTTTGCATGTATTAAATAATCCTTTCAATAGTCCTGGGAGGTGAAGGCTATTACTTTCATCTCCCCTTTTATAGATATGAAAACTGGAGAGCTGGAGAGAGGGTAGACTCAGTGAGTAGGGCGCCGGCCCCATATACCGAGGGTGGCGGGTTCAAACCCAGCCCCGGCTGAACTGCAACCAAAAAATAGCTAGGTGTTGTGGTGGGCGCCTGTAGTCCCAGCTGCTCAGGATGCTGAGGCAGGAGAATCGTGGAAGCCCAAGAGCTGGAGGTTACTGTGAGTCCTGTGACATCATGGCACTCTACCGAGGGTAGTAAAGTGAGACTCGGTCTCTACAAAAAAAAAAAAGTAATTTCCCAATGTCACACAGCTGATAAGTAACAGAACCAAGATGTAATAAGATTTCATAAGAGTTCATGAGTAGCAGCAGTCCGGGAAGCCTGGTGCCAACATTGCTCCACTTAACCACTTTGCAGGGAAGCCATTTTGGGGTGTCGTACCTTGTATGGACTGTCTATTTTTGCATTTCTAGGTATGAAAAATAAATCTGTATTTGCTTGTATTTCTTATTACACGTGGAAAATAAACCTCTCTTTAAGTTGCTGTTATTCAGGTTTTCTGCTATACGTGTAGGTAGCAAAATAGTCCTGCCACCCAGGCTATGGAGTTGCTAATATCCTGGATTACTTTTATGTGGCTTTGTGGTATGTTGCTGTTTTTCTCCTTAGAGCGTTAGCTCAACGAAGACAAGGACCATGTCAATCTCGTATGGTATTGTATCTCAGCACAGTGCCTATTAGATGCTCAATAAATGTCTTTTGATTAAATGAATAAGTCAATACATGTTTGATGGTTGGACAACAATAAATTTAGTCTCCCATTCGTGCTTTACTTAGCATCACGCTAATTTGCGTTCTCTGAGTGTGGGTTAGCAAAGAGAGAGGACAGGAATACCATGATCATGTCCCTCTAACCCGGCATACGAATACACTGTGAATAAATCACCATGTCAAGGAACTGTTGAGAGGGAAGTGTACTTCTGGCTTTTCTTTTGTTTGTTTCCTTTGCAGTATTCTGTGGCCTTTCAGCCTTAGTTTCTTTTCTTTTAATTCTACCACCTCTAACATCCATTTATCCTTTTGATTTATGAATCTCATATATGCTCTTTTTTTTTCCTTGTCTCTCCTTATTTCCCTGGACATTTGGCACGATTCCACTCCACATCCGGTAGAGTGATTTCTCTAAGGTAAAGAGAACTGTTTGCTACCTTCTAATGGACCCTGCTTTTTTGCCATCCTCATTTCAATTTCCTGACATGATTTATCCAGCAATCAGACCATTGCCCCAAATTGGCTTTGCAGAAAGGCTTAATGCGTTTGTCTCACCCCTTCAGGGACCACTCCTGATAGTCATTCAGAGAAGCTCAGGCCTCCATTTTGCTGATCCTTCACTTGGGCCAGATTGGCCACGTGAACCACTTTGTTTAGCACCAAATGGAGCCATTTATCCCCAGGGTAATGAACGTGCCATATGTGGAAGGGGTGTCGTGGGCTTCCTCAGTCAGCTGGAAGGGATTCTTTTCCTTCCCTGTGACGTGGCTTGACTTTTCTCTCTGGGACGCAGTAGAGAGAGCCTAGACTCTTGGGTGAGCTGCAACCTAGACTCAGCTCTGCCCGGGATATTGGTCATGAGAAGTCTTTGACCTCCTTAGGACCTCAGTTTCCCAACCCTCAGAGAGTTGAACTTAGTGAACCCTAACAGATCACGCAGCTCTGCAATATATGAATTTTATAAAGAAGAAATGGCAAAATAACTCTTCTAAATTAATTTCACAAAGGAAACCTCACTCATATATCAGGGGAAAAGGTGCAGACTTTTCCTATAAGCATTTATTATAAAATTAATTATACTTAATCTCATAGGTCAAATTCAGAAAAATAAAGATCAAATAACAGGTAACATTAGGAATACAGGATTTGAGGTTAGATTAATGGCAGGAATTTGAGAACAGAGAAGTCAAGTGTAATTAGTAAACTTGGGTGAGGCATAGAGGAAAGAGTTTCTGAGAGGTAAAAATTTTTTTTATTGGTGAATTTTCCCAAATGATTTTGAAATACTGGCATATAATAATTGTAAGTACTTTTGCAGTACATGTGATAATTTGATAATGAATACAATGTGTAAAGCTCAAATCAGGATATTTGGGATTGAAATTTGTTTTGTGTCTTTTCGACTTCTACTGTTTATATTTTTATTTCTTGACCCCCCCACACTTTGTTCTCCTCTTCTCCAAGTATGTATTTTAAGTTTGTCATTTAAAAATATTTTGTGGGTTTTTTTTACATAAAGATATATTTTCACAGGAAATATTAACAATCAACTAACAAAATACATATTGTTATTCTTCCATGATCACATTCAGGTATGTTTGGCCTTCCTGGGCTATCATGATCCAATCAGTAGGTAGCGACAGTAGCTGTGACCCTGGCTGATGACCACATGTCAACAGATGAAGGAGCTGCATTCTCTATTCCAAGGTTCCTTCTAGGCAGTGATGCCATTGGGAAGAGCAGGTGCAACAACACAGATATTCTGCAATATGAGTTATTATCTACATAGATTCTGTCTGAAGTCAGTAGGAGAAATGAGAATACAACTTGGAACCCAGAAGGTTTGAAGTGCACAGGCTCAATTTAAGCCATTAATATTGGATTCACAGGTATCTCCTGTACACAAACCCTTCCCAGATCTCCCAAGGTGGAGCCAGTTAGACCAGGTGTAGCTCCATGAACTTCATTTGCATGGAGTTTCATCTGAAAATAGAGATGCCATAACTGATGTGAGGTTGTTGTGACAGTTAATTTTATGTATCACATTGGCTGGGTCACAGTGCCCAGATATCTAATCAAACATTATTGTGGATTTTCTGTGATGGGGTTTTTTGGGATGAGATTTAAATGGGTGGATTTTGAATAAAGTAGACTGATCTCTATAATGTGGGTGGGATTCACACAGTCAGTTGAAGGCCTGCATAGAGCCAGGCCTGAGAACTCTTCCAAGAATGAAGGAATTCTGCTATCAGATTGCCTCTGTACTTCAACTGCAACTCTGTCCTGAGTCTCCAGCTTGCTAGCCTACCCCATTAGAGCAGGCGTCCTCAAACTTTTTAAACAGGGGGCCAATTCACTGTCCCTCAGACCATTGGAGGGCTGGACTATAGTTTAAAACAAAAAACTATGAACAAATTCTTATGCACACTGCACATATCTTATTTTGAAGTAAAAAACAAAACGGGAAAAATACAATTCACACCTCTTCATGTGGCCCGCGGGCTGCAGTTTGAGGACGCCTGCATTAGAGTTACAACTCACCAAGCCTCCACAATTGCATGAGCCAATGACTTAAAAATAAATCTCTATCTCTTTCTCCATGTGTGTATACAGATACAGACACACATCCCCTTAATTCTTTTTCTCTGGGGAACCCTGACTAATCTAGATTTCCATGGCTAGTCTTGCTCACAGAAAGCCCCAAGACAGAAACACAGTGCATCTGGCCTTGAAGTACAGGTGCAGATGATGAAAGATTACACTGATGCAGAATGTCTAGGCTTAAAACTGGGACCTTAAGTTTAGATGACCTGACTGGCTGAGAAGCAGAATTGCTGTTTTATACAGTCATCTTAGTTGTTCCTAGTCACTGCCATGGCTGGGGGTGTAGAAGCCAGTGAACGTGCATTTCTGGGCTCTCCTGACCTGGCAGACACTCATTCAGCCTGAGCTAAGTTCAGGTGCACCTCTCTGAGATAAGAGATGAAAGGGGAGTCAAGTCTACTCTCTTGTATCCTTGTCCTTGTAACACTCCTTGTGCCACTTAGAGAGTAATTCTAAAGAGAAAGAGTTTTGAGCTTAGGTGTCATTCCCACCTGGCCTAGAACCCAGATCGAACTTGAAGGTCTGGTTAAACACGTGTGATAACACCAAGTACTGCAGCTGTCACTCTCACATATACACCTGCTGCTCCATTTGGTCAACCTAGCTGCTCTTGGTAACCCATGTTCTTAGTCAGAAGAATGCAAACATTAGTTTCCATTTTCTACTTTATTATTTTACCTGTTTAGTCACAAGATCTTCGTGCCTTGTACCCATTGCCTTAAATTTACAGTCTATATGTTTTTTATTTCTGAATCTTTTCCCTGCTAGAATATGACTGATTTCTCCTCTGATAATACTGCTCATTCAACAGTGTACTTCTATCATCCAGGGATAGTTTTTATTCAACAAGTTGAATAGTAGTGCCATTTACTTACATTGGAAGATTAGGGGGAAAGCATGTTCCACGGGTGGATGTTTGCGTATAGGGGAAACTAAGAATTCAATTTTGGACAAATTTGACATCCAAATGCAAAAGTAGAGGAGACAGGAATTCATGATAGAAACCCATGTCAGAGATAGGACTTGAAAGTCATCAGTACATAGATGGAATTTAAAGCCCTGGGCAGACTGAGGTCACCAAAGAAGTATAAAAAGAAAAGAGTAGAGATCTGAGAACGGAGTTCTTGGCCACTACAGCGTCTAGAAGTGGTGGTGATGAAGACGAACCAGCAGGAAAAGACTAAGAAAGCACGAACAGCGGGGTAGAACAAGAAAGAGTTGAGATTTAGAAGGCAAATGAAGGAAGAATGTCAAGAAGATAGAAGTCATCAACTGTGTCAAATGCTGCTGATAAAGTAAGGTCTAGAAAGACGAGGACTGAGAATCAGCCAACAGACCAGGCAGCGTGGGAGACATTGGTGACTTTGACAAGAGAAATTTGGGTGGAGCAGAGACTGGTTAGAAGGGATTCTGAGTGGGAGGGGGCACTGTGATGACTGATCTTATCTTAGTAAGTCTAGATAAGACTCTCTAGGAGTTTAGTAGAAAGGTAGGAGAGAGATGGTGTGTGGGATGGAGAAGGACATGGTGGGGGAAAGGACGACTTTTTTAAAAAGAGAAAATATTGCCAAGCATGTTTCATGCTGATGATGGCAATCATAATACTGTGTCCTGTTAACAGGTAGACCTTAGTTTTTTAACCAATCCTACACTGGAAGACATTTCATGTCTCAAACTTTTGCTATCGTAAATAGTGCTGTAATAAACACTGGCACCATTTCTTTCTTTTTGTTTTTGTTTTTTAATTTTATTTTTTTGAGTTTTTTTATTTTTTCAAATTAATATGAGGGTACAATTTTTAGGTTACATTGTTCTCACTTCCAGGGTAAAGTTCCATTTGTAGAAGAGCCCCTCGCCCAGGGGGCGTGTTACACACCCTCACAATGTGCACATTAGGTGTGATCCCACCTCCTGCCCTCCCTCCTTCTGCCAAACATCCTCCCCCCTCTCCCTTTTCCCTTCCCTCTAGTCCTGAACTGAACTATATTAGTCTTTTATTGTTCTCATGATCATGTAATTGTTTATATATTGATTTCATATTAGTATGGAGTACATTGGGTATTTATTTTTCCATTCTTGTGATACTTTACTAAGAAGAATGTATTTCAACTCCATCCAGGTAAATGTAAAAGATGTGAAGTCTCCATCTTTTTAATGGCTGCATAGTATTTATTCCATGGTATACATATACCACAGTTTGTTGATCCATTCACAAGTTGATGGGCACTTAGGTTGCTTCCACGACTTGGCAATTATGAATTGAGCCACAGTAAACATTCTAGTACAAATGTCTTTGTGGTAAAATGATTTTTGTTTTGATTTTACTAGGCCAATACCTAGTAATGGTTTTGCAGGGTTAAATGGAAGGTCTACTTTTAGATCTTTGAGGATTTTCCATACTTTTCTCCAAAAAGGCTGTATTAGTTTGTAATCCCACCAGCAGTGTAGAAGTGCTCCCTTCTCTCCACATCCATGCCAGCGTCTGGAAACCCTGGTACTATTTCAGGTGCAATCGACAAACCCAACGTGAAAAATAACTGGCCATCCCCGGACCAATAAATGATGGTTGATCAGGTGGTGGGAACATTCACTGGTCCAGTCTGGGGCAGGGGTTCAGCCTACTCCTGCCAGGGGACTGGGACAGGTGGGAAAATGTCATTTAAACCACAGCGGGATGGGAGATTCTATAAAGATGTATGTGGCAGTTGCTTTGGACAGACGGCACCAAAGGCATTTATTACAACATGCTTGTATACCAATCATCGTTTGCATTTTTAATTATGTCCTAGCATAAACTCCGAAGCGAAATCAGTGGGTCAAATAACATGTATACATTTGCGGCTTTTGCCAATCCTTATTTCCACCTCTGTGTATCAGAAAATCATTTCATGTCCCTTCCCCACATTTCACAGTAGGCAGCTGCTTCTCCTCCCGACCGCCCTGCAGGGGACGTTTCTGAACTGAGCCTCAGAGACCTGCTTCAGAACCCTCCAGCTTGATGCAGAGCTCAGGAATGGAGTCTCAATTCATGCGCCTCGAGGTCTTAGCAAAGAGGAGAAACCAAAGGAAAGCAAATTCCAGCCTCAGCTGGGGATTTCTTTTGAGTCCTCCATCCACGTCAGTGACTTTGGCTGTCAGCGGCAGGAGAACGCGCCTGGGGCCGGAGGGCAGCAGCCCACGGCGGAGACGCTGCTGCGCGTCCCCGCTCGGCCGTCTCCGTCCTCGGGGTCAGCGGGAGCCGCCGCGCCGCCTGGGTCCGGTCCCCGCACCTGCAGTCCCCGCTCTCCAGTCCCGGCACCTGGACGTTGTTCCCGGGCGATCTGCTGCGGGGATGGAATTCCTCAGGAGTGAAAAATGAACCTTTAGTCCAAAGGAGGAGAGAGAAAGTTTCATCTTTAACATTTCTTCTTTAAATCTTAGGTCTTGGAGACCTTTACAGGCTCAGAATTATCCATCTCACCCACCAGAACCAAGTAGTGGGTCCGTTTTTCCCTTGGAGCCGTTATTTTGATTCCTTTATTGCAGCTGAGCAAGTCACATGAGCTCTTGCTTCCAAACTTGTAAAGCGAGGAGAATGGGTATCGCTGCCTCTCCAGCGTCATTAGCGCCGTTGGGAGTGGATTTTACAGGGTTTGCTCCCAATAGGGCATCGGAAATCTAGGCACCGAAGCGTGGCATCCGTTATAGTCTGGCTCTTTAGTAGATTAAAAATTGAGAGGCCTTGAAAAAGTGAAGAAAAATATCTTCCCTAAATATTTATTAACTCTGGAGTGAGATACACTTGGGACTAACTGGCAACTCTCCCATTGCTTGGACTGTTGGCGAGTTCCTTAATTTCTCTTTGCCTCAGTTTCTTCTTTGAGAAAATGGGTACGTAAGTAGTACTTACCTCACAGAGTTAAGTTAATACATGTAAAATGCTTGGTACATGGTAAGTGCTTGATATAGGTTGACTGCTATTAATTTTAAAAATTATCATTAGAGCGAAGGTTGTGGCATGAGACAGACCTTTGTTCAAATTTCACATCTCCCATTTGCTTAACCCCTCTGTGCCTCAGTTTCCTCATCTGTAAAATGGGGGAGGGTAATAACAATACTACCCAACTGTATAAGGATGTTGTGAGGATTAAAGGAAATAATGTAAGTACCCTGAAAGTGTTAGTTATTTTACTATTGGCCCCTTACTTGGGCCAACCCAAGGCACACTTAAGAAGGTGGTGAATCTGTCATCCAGGCCCAGTGCCTGGCTGCCTGGCTGCCTGACTCTGCCAGGGGATCCTCACCCTTTAATTCCCCTTCATCCCCAATGTTCATTCATATCATCTTCCTGCCCCATCCTGGTCAAAACCCAGGACAGGCTCTGAAAATAAATTTTAGTCCATGAAACATTCTCTAAAGGTTCTTTGCAACTTAAACCTTATCTTGAGTGGTGAAACAAGGCTCTGGCCACTATCCCAGGAATTTTGAGTATCAGAACAAGGTAAGTCTATGTCTCAAGCAGCCAACCTTTCCAGTGCTCTTAATATGGCATTGTTACAGCAGTGGTTGGTAGAGAAGCCCAGACCTGAATGGAATAGTAATTCATAGTCAGATGGGTAAGATGACATATCAGTTAGGAATAGTGTTCAGCTGCTAATAGCAGAGACTCAAGTACAATCAAGTAGGGATTTATTCTCTCGCATACAAGAATCCTATAGGTAAACCCTTCAGAGAATGTATGGTATCTTTGTGGTAGTATTAAGGACAGAGTTGTGTTTCTGCTTTGCCCTTCTCAGCATATAACTTCCATCCTCAAAGTAGCTCCATGGGCCCAATATGGCTCCTGGAGATCCAGCCATCACATCCTCTTTCCAGAAAGGAAGAAAAGAAAGGGCATAGGAAAAACTGGAGGTACCACCCTGCTGAGTTAGTCTTCCTAAAGTAGCTCTTTGGAAAGCCCCACCCAAAGATTTCTACTTATATCTCCCTAATTGAAAGGGAGGCTGAGGGAAGTAGACTGAAAGTATTGCTGGCTCATCTAAAATCAGAGTTCTCTTATTTAAAAGAGAAGGTGAGAATGGATAATGCTTGGAAAAACTACTGTCTTTGCCACAGATACCATTTATTTTGAACTAGCTATCTTCTTTGTTTTGTTTTCTTGGGGCTGAGTAGGGGGACACATGCTAACTTAGTTGGCAAAGTTAAGTCATCACCAAACAATAAATAATGTCTCCCCCCCAACTGATTAGTATTTTTCAGCCAGATCAAAGGTCTGACTTATAGGAGATTATATAGGTATATTAGAAAAATACTTTTTAAAAAGAACTTCTACTTCTTTCTTGATAATTTCACTGCAGTTTGGTTTTCAAACCTACCGTTCTCTTCAAGCTGCTGCTGTCAGCCTCTCCAGTGACCTTCCCCATGGCTACATTCCAGGAATCCACTTCAGTATGTAACATTTCTTGAGTGTGCCATTTGATACCAGTGACCATTCTGTCTTAAAACCATCAACTCCCCGGGGCTCCTAGCTCTCTTTCGACCCATCAAAACCATAGTTATGAAGACTGTGGACATGTGGACAAATATTTGTAATAATATATCCAGTGAAAATAATAGCATGTAAGACAGTGTGCTGCCAAGGATTGCCAGTCTGTGAATTGCAAACAAAGAGCAATGTGCCAAAAGAATAATAACTCTATTATAAGTAAATGTTAAACATGATCAGGGTAATCTAAGGGTAACACTGACCAAAGGTTAAGATGCTCTTTTCAGGATTTGCCCATCATAGAACTCCACACATGAACTCCCTTCGTCTCAGTGCAGAAGATGCAGAATCACTCAATTTAGACATGAACTGATTTGAGAGCAACTGGCACAACCCTTTCCTTTTCCAGGTGACAGAACAGAAGGTTCCAAATGTTGAGGTTCCATAAGGTCACACTGCTAATTTCAGGCAGGGCCCAAGCTAACATGCAGCCTACTCACTCTTGAGCCACTTGTCCTTGTAAATCCTTGCACCTAATTTTATTTTCTGCTTTTGAAATCATCCTGGAAATGTATTTCTTATAGTTTACTAAATGCTTGTTTCTTGGTAATGTATTAAAAATCACTGTACTCATGTAGACTTTTTTTGCATGCAAAGTATACTCTTTTTTCAAAGCCGAGAAGACGTGAAATGCCTTTTCCTCTGCAAAGCTTTGCACAACATGTGAATCCTAATATTAGACCTTCAAATGCGGACTCTTGGTAAATCCCATATGTGCATAACAAATGCTTACTCCACATTTTTTAGGGTCTCTGATTTATTCAGCAGGGCAGGTTATTAATAACTCTGTAATGTTGGGTGAGATAGAGTTATCTGTCATAATAAATTGGAGTCTGGAAGTAAGTAAAGTCAAAAACTGGGAAACCCTACAAACCCCGCCAAGATCTTTCATTTATTAGATTCCCATCGATGTCACATTCCCATTACTAAGGCATTTGGGTAAATGCTACAGAGGAATTGGTGAGAAAACCCCCAACAGGATTGGTTCTATATCTTTTAGAGAAATTCAGCTATGCAGAGAGAGTACAGTGATTCTTGAAAAGGGTGCAAAACATATTACTGAATTTATGATACTGAGATAGCAATAGGTAGTAGAAAGAGCTTTAGGCTGAAGCTCAGCACACCTAAGTGCTAGCCCCTGGTCTACCACTATGGTAAACTTGGTTCACTCAAATAACCTTGAATGCCTAATGCTGACATTCAGTCTATGATTATTCATAATGCTGACATTCAGTCTATGATTATTCATTGAGCTCTAACAGCCGATACTGTGAGTAGCCAGCTCAATATCCATGACCCCTTCCTTGTTCATAGAACCCTGGTTTTGTCTGGGGAGTGAGCAATGTGCTCAGCTAAATATTCTCTTCCCCAGTGTCCCTTGAAGCTGGAGGTGGCAGTGTGACACAGTTTTGGCTAATGAGATGGAAACGGAAGACAACCTGGCATTTACATGGAGGTCAGAGGTCATCCCTCCCTGAGTTGCAGAGAAGACGTGGTTCCTCCCTATAAGGACTGCAGAACCCAGTTCTGTCTATTGCCAACAATTTGTGTGATAGAGGAAGGTTGTTCCACTAAGCCTGTGAGGGAAAAGCAAAAACTTAGCTTATTGGAGAAGGTGATTTTTAAATATCTCTGGGCTTCTGTTTCCTCATTTATAAAACAAGAGAATTGAACCATATTCACTATTTATGTCTTGAGTTAAAATAAAAGTGATCTTAAAAAATCTTACTTATAAATAGAGAGGAAATTAAAATAGCAAAAAATCCATATTCTATTTGGAGTAGTAAACAGGGCATTGGATATGGGACCGTGTGTATATGTGTTTGTGTGTGCACACACGTGTCTATATGAGAAACTCAACAACTTCGGTGCAAACCTACAGCCCAGGGCAAAGAATGAGCTTTACTGTAAACCATGATACCAAAATGTACAGAAGTTATTTCTATGAATTTGTTTTTGGATCTGTTTTTTAAAATCATTCTTCCTTAGGCAAATCTCAAATTGCAAAAATTCCAAACAATAACGAGAACTGCTTTCCTGTTAATAGAGGTGAGAGAGAGTGGAATGAAGTGAACCTTGCCATCTGAGAGAAAATCAGGGGGTGGGCATTAACTTGACAGCACCGTGACCCGAGAGAATGATTTCAAAAGGCAAATGCAACTTGACTTCCCTTTAGTGGAGACGAGAACTAATTTCGTCTAAAGCTTTCTAGTGAACAAAATGTTTTCATATCCCTTATCTTGTTTGATCCTCACAACAACCTGACAGGGAAGCATTATTAATATCCTTATTTGACAGCAAAGAGAGCTGATAGGATCTGCTCAAGTTCAGGCAACATAAGCAAGTGATAGAACTTGGACTGAAGTAGTCCAAATACCATATTCTTTTTATGATTCCAGAACTGCCTCAAACTGCAATTTAACAAAAAGAAAATAATTTGCACATCTTTTAACAACAAAGGCTTCAGTGCAAATGTTGCCTACACAAAATATGTGAACATCAAAATCTTGGGTGAGGCAGCTATGTGGACAATTTTCTACCCTAGAAAACTGGCATTTCTAAACCTACCGCATAAAGTGGGAGCTAAATACTAACCAGAACACATCTTTAAAGCAGGGATTCTTCCCAACTTTTATTTATTTACTTTTATTTCAGTTACTACAATTTAAAGCCAAGGGTGGGGAATTTGAGAGTGAGATTGCAGGAATTAACTTCAGGGTACAGTTACTTACATTAGTCAGGATAGGCTAACTGCCAAAACAAACAGCCAGCTACTCTTAACAAAATAAAAGTTTACTTCTCATTTTCGAAATGTAGTTATTCCTGGTCAAGCATTTCTCTCCTGAGTGGCTTTCTTGCAGGTGGTAACTCAAGGATTAGGATCTTTCGACCTTCTGACACCACCATCTTCACACATGACCCATGTCACTGTGGAAAGGTGAGTGAGCATGAGGTTACATCACATACTTAAAAGCCGCCTTGGTTCTGCAGAGATACACATCACTTTTGTTCTCTTTCTATTTGCCAGGAGTAGTCACCTGACCGCCATCAAGAAGAATGGGAACCTGGGAAATGTAGTCCCTGGCTGGACAGCTGCTTCCCAGTATCGAAGCTACAAAATAGAAGGGAAACATGAATTCTCTGGCATCAGTGGTCTCTGCTGTCGCCCTCTAGGTAATGGGACATGTGGTTTTTCTCATCCCTTTAAAACCTAGAGAGGCTTCTAAATCTTGCAAAAATGTAGAAAGAAGGCATTTTGTACCAGAAATATTTGCAGAATTGGAGAAGCGAAGCACTATTAGTGTTGGTTCAGGTTAAGTGATAGCTAAAGGAAAGAGAAGTAGTTAGGGCCAGGGAAATGTTGGGAAGAATCCCTGCATTAAAGATGTGTGCTAGTTAGTATTTAGCTCCCACTTTATGTGGTAGGTTTAGAAGCACCAAGTCATCGAGGCAGTGTGCCAGCTGTCTCGTGTTTGTATCCCCAATATTCACTTTGCCCTGTGCCATTCTTCTCTCTGCCCTAGGAGGCTTTCCTATCTGTTCTGCGTTGAAGGTCTGAGAGCCTTCTGGATCCCAGCTGGGTTTAGCCAAGAGGGAGCCCTGGCAGGGAACTGGAGGGATGGATGGGAGGTAAGGGTTTGTGCCCTTGGCTTGATTCCTGCAAGGTAGCCTTAGGTTTGCCATGTCTTTCTATAAAAGATTACTGCTCCTCTAAAGTTCCTGGGCTTTATATGACCTTCTCTCCCAACAGGTTCTGGTAATTTCTCTCTCCTGGAGTCCCACCCAGGGGTGATAACAGGTCTACCATTGCCATGGTTTCTGGGCCATGTCCTGTGGTCCTCCTTGATCGCATTCACGTTTTTGTCCTTAGTTTCTTTGCAAGAAAAATATGCTAATTTGATTTTGCCATGTGTTTCTATTTGTTGCTTACATTCTTTTTAACATCTATTAGCATTATGTTTTCAGCCCCAAGCAGCAGGTCTTTCAGTTTATTCTCTGAATAAATGAAAAAGAATCCCTCTTTGTTGGTCTTAGCATTTTTTGTAAGCCTCAGAGATCAGAGCTTTAGCCTCCTGGACTTTATTCTTACAGGGCTTTGCTAGAATTTGTGCCTTTGGTCTTGATGACGTGTCCCTCATTTCCTCTTCTTGAACGTGCCCTCTGAGAATCTGAGCTCACCAGCAGTCTCCAGCCGGTCATGTGTCCCTCATCACTGTTCCCTGGATCTTCCAAAAGAAGAAATTGCTAACAAGGCAAGTGGAGGATTCATCAAATGTTTTTGCTTTTTGCAGAATGAGAGATCCGTCAGATATCAAAAAAGCTGAATTAGGAAGGATCCAGGATGGGGGTAGAAACTTGTTTTGAGATTTCCTGTGCTACCGGAGAATCCAGGTATGCTGGATATCTAAATTCCACTGATCTTTGTCCAGTTCTTTTTCTCCCCTGATTACTTTTGAAACCTGTATTTTACTTTTTTTTTGTTTGTTTTACCTTTAGTTTTTTTTAGTTTTACCTTTTTTTTAATCCCAGCTTCATGCTGAGTCATCTCCTTCCCTGATTCTCTTGTTTCTCTAGCGTAGATTTTGTTTGATTTCCTGATCCTTTTCTCAGCCTACACTTTTGTGATCTTACCTATCAGAGAAACAACTTTCTTCTAGCCTTACCTGGCATAGAATCCACTCTTCTTTTTCATTTTCTGAGAGGCAGTGTAGTATAGTGGTAGACGGTGGAATTTTTGAGTCAGAATTTGGCTTGAGTCCTGCCACTTTCTAGACTGAGTGACCTTGGTGAAGCGACTGAACCTAATTCTCAGTTTCTCAATTTGTAAAATGGAGATTACAGAGGTTCCCAGTTCATAAGACTAGATGAGGATTAAAGGAGAAAGTGAATGTACTATGTTTGGTACAAAGTGCAAGTTCAAGAAACATTGGTCATTTTTATTATGACCCTCTCTATGGTGCCCAAATACCGGGGCTCTAGATTTGATCTGTGGTTCAAAGTGGTATCAGAGGTCATCATGTCCCTTCTGGAAGATCCTAAAGTGTTCTTGTTTGTTCATTGCTGACTAGTGCCCTTGAGTTTGTTATTGCTCGAAATAAAGCAGAGTCACTTAAAATGTGTATACAAAATCAGACTCAACCAATATTTACGCAGTACCTTATGAATACCAGATACTGTGCCAGACAATGCTCAATACATTTCAACAAAAAAGATTAATGCAAATTACAGAATCAGAGGCAGTGAATAACTGTTCTGTATAAGACAGTCTTCAACTCTTTTATTCTCTACTCTGGTTTGACTTTCAACTTGTTCTAATCATCTGACCAAAGGTAGTTTTCTGGAAAGATAATAGTTACAAAAAAGCAACCATAAACAGGGAAGACTGAGGTGAAAGGGATTATTTTAAAGTCACCTATAATACTTCTTCCCTATCAAAAGACAGTATTTACTTTGAATGAATATAATTTGAAGAGGTTTTTTTTTTAATGGTCATTTGTTTCTTTTTTTCTTTTCTTTTTTATGGTTTTTTGGCCGGGGCTAGGTTTGAACCTGCCACCTCCGGCATATGGGACGGCGCCCTACTCCTTGAGCCACAGGCGCTGCCCGGTCATTTGTTTCTTGATAAAGTTGCACATTTATTCAGGTTATATTTTTTCTCACCAGATCGTTTCCCTCCCCGAAAGGGATCTGGCCCAATTTCCTGTTTCTGTGGGCATTCCAATTTGCATTTAAGCTCTTTATGCCAGGCTTGTCATCTGGTTGATGTATTTGGGTTTAGTTACCTTTAGCTGTTTCTTCCCCCCATTTAAAAAATTTTCCTATTCATTCATATATTTCAGGACATTTAGCACTTTTTTTTTTCTTTTGAAATGTTATTTAGGACTCTGACAATTCTGGAGCTGGAAAGACCTCTCAAAATCATCTGTTTTGTGTCGTTTGGAATGCTCTTGGCTGCAAGTAACAGGATACATAAATAAAGTGGTTTAAACAATAAAAGTGCACATTTTTCATGTAACCCTAGGACTGGAGCTAGGTTGTACCAAGGTTGTTTCAACGAGGACTTGGCTCTTTTAATCTTTCCATGCTAGATCTCCAGTGTGTGTGTAATTTCTTTTCTGAAGGCGTGGGCAAACTGCAGCAACTCCAAATATCACAGTCTCACAGCACAATTTCCTAAGAAGGAAGTAGATAGGGACAAAAGACTTTCTCATGAAACTTTCTCTTTTATTCAGGGAGGACAAACTTTTCCTGACAGCCTTCAGCAGACTTCTTCTTAATCCCATTGGCTGTAACCTAATCACAAGCCTATTTTCAGACTAATTCATGTCAAAAAGAAAAGAATTCCTATTCTTGGCTTAAACCAATCCTAACTAATCCCCTGGGAGTGGACATGTTGTCACCTACAATGAACTGGGACTCTGTTCTCCAGTAAGAAGTTGAAAGAACCGTTAGATGAGCACCTAGATAGTCTCCACATAACTATTTTCAGAACCATTTATAGATGAGAAATCTGAGGTCTATTGATGTGAAGGCCTTTGCTTAAAGACCACATACCTAGAAAGTGTTAAACCAAGAGTAAGCCACTGGTCTTATGTTGTAGAATTAATTCCTCCATTCTATAATTTTGAAAGTAACTTTTAACCATAAAAGTGTTGGGAAGAAATGGAAGTTGGTGGGGAGCCAAATCAGGAGAAATTTCTTTTCCTGTTTTCATGTGGTAGACTTACAGGGTGATAGATTTGTCATGTTCAAATATGAGAGTTTAAATCATCCAGTCATTCAACAAATGCCCTCTTACAATAGGTTAGAAATAGTGTTAGTTGTCAAGGATGTACTGTAGACCCTCTGTATACCCAAGAGACTATGATAAACTGGTCAATAGATGGAGATGGTCAACGTAAGGAACCAGGCCCACTGTACTGATACATACATGTGGTGCATGTCTGGTCTATGAAAATGAGGTTAACTTAAAGAGGTGATTAATGTAGGGAGGTCAACTATAGAGGTTCTACTGTAATTCACTTGGCTCATTTCCATAATTGCCCCTTCAACTATTAAGTGGAAATCTAGAGGTAGAATGGTAGAAAGTCATTGTAATTGGGAACAGAAATAAGATACATTTTTCAAAGCCTGTTTTATTTTCTTCTTCCTAGTCACATAGGAAGATTATATTTCCCAGACACCTTTGCAATTAGATTGCACCATATATGGTCTGGCTATAAAATGCTTTATGCTCATGACAGGGAACAGAGTCATCCTTACTAGTCATTTTTCCTATAATTTTTATTGTTGAACAGTATCTCCAACTTTTCATCCTTCAGCATCCTATGGTTTGGAAAATAATAGCTTTGAGGATAGTCTTGAACTTCTATAGCTCTTTAACTCTTTCCCATGGATTCCTGTTAATAAATGGCTTCATCTTGTTTTTACCTCAGCTTCTTTAAAATGAGGAAAGGTTTTCCCTTTAACATTTAAAACAGAATTCAACTTTTCCATCCAGAGGGGAATGTCTAGAAGTAGCAGCCTCATTAGTAAGAAGTTCAAGCCCAGGGATAGTGGAAAAGAGGGTAAATCTTCATATCAGGATTGGGTTTAGTTGTTTTTAATTCCCTTCCAGTCTTGAGATTCTGTGTTCTCAAGCATTTGTCCTATTTCTATCTCCTCAGACCAACAACTCAGTGGGGAGAGGAAAGTGGAAATGAGCAAGGTAAATCTAAGCTCCTTAAAATTCTAAGTTCCTCACCTACAAAACTAGGTTAGCAACCCAAGTACATTGGGTTGTTGGATGGAGTCAATGAGATCAAAGATGTTTTATCAATAAAGGCTTGCCTATCCTAAGAGCTTAAAAATGATGTGATTTTAAGTATTATGTTGTTATTGTTGAGAGACACTAGAATGCAATAGTTGAGAACACGGATGTTGGAGTCAGACTGTTTATATTCAAATCCCTACTCAGCCATTTACTTTTTCCATCATTTGTATACTCATAAGTCACTCCGTCTTACATTGCATGTTGTTCCCATCTGCAAAATGACAATAATAATACTATCTGCTTTACGAAGTTATTGTAAGGGTTCAGGTCATACATTTGAAATGCTTTTAACAGTACCTGGCATAGTGAAGCACTCCAAAATGTTAGCTCTTAGTGTAATAGTTTTAAGTTTCCTTAGCTCTGTTACATCTTTTTCTCAAATAAAACAGCATGGTATTAAGTAGCCATCATGACTCAATATAGGCCAAGTGATATTGGAAATTTTGAGCTCTCCATGTCAGAAAATGGAAAATCTCTATCTTTGTTTCCTACGCCCAATTTGTTCTTGCCATATCTTAGTTCTCTTTGTGTAGTGCTTGGTAAAAACAGTAGGTCCATAATCAATTATGTGTTGAAGTTCTATGCCTGTCTGTTCTGACTTTTAACATGTGTATATTTTATGTGAAATGTTTGGTTTTATGGTAATTCACATATTCTAGTGTTTAAAAATGTTATTATAAATCATTTCTAAAAGGCATATAATACTATTAAAACAAAAGGTATATTCTTATAAAAGTTGAAGAACAAAGCAAAATGTTGGCCTTTGAAAATTTAGCATACTATGAGATACTTTGAGGCTTTACTTCTCTTCAGCTGATGTCATGTATTTTCTGAGTTGGTGGTGCTGTATTAGCTTTTAGTTACCTATAAAAAGTCAGTACTAGAAATTGAATAACTAAATCAATATTTTATTAAAATGTGTGGAAATATCAAAAAGGTACCAAAGATAACTAGCAGTATATGGAAACATTATCCAACTTCTAGGCCATTTATAATTGATTTGAACACAAAAGCAAGGAAAACTACAATCACTGTTGAATCTTTAAAAAAAAAAAAACAATAGAAACCAGTCATGTGGGTCTTTGCCATTTGTTGTAACAATGCACAATATCACATGTCTAAGTTAACCTGCTATACTTTTCATTAAAGGTGATCTATTTGTGGGGAATATTAAGACCATGAACAGAGAAAAGCAATAGACTGGCCCCTACCACACCTCTTCAGCTGAGTAAGGAGCCAATTAAAAGGTCACAAGGACAAGTAAGTCCGTGGAGGAACTCAGGAAGCTAATGTCTCATGAACCCTTGTGTCACTCTTATTTACTTTACCCAGGAGGATGAGAGACTAACGTTGGCTGTTAGGACATAGCAACTTGTGTAACTCTTGGAAACTGGACCTGAGGTTGAACCCTGGTTCCATCGTTTCCTTGTGGCTTCACAGTTTCCTCATCTGAAAAATGGGGATAACAATAGTGCCTACTTCTGTGAGTAACTGTGAGAATTAGAAAGCACTTTGCAATAGGCCTGACACATAGTAAATGTAAAATAAATGTATCTATTACCATCGTTGTATTCCATCATATTACGCGAGTCACTCAGCTCTCTGGTCCTCAGCTTGCCTCACAAGTCAGAAGGAACATGACTGTTTGTATTCATCTGAGGGCATCTGTATAGATGACCTCCCCAGGTCATGTCCCATGATTCCTGGATGAATATGTATGTTATGTATACGTGTCTACCCTTGTCTGCAGTATAAAGCATAGGAGTAAGGCTGAACCCTGGTAATGAATCAGGATATGGGCACATGGGCAAAGTCAGCTCCGTGATGGGGGGGTCTTTTTGAACCTCTCTTTCCCTTACACTCCATATTCCTTGTATTGCTCGTTAAACAAATACAGAACAAACATATACGGAGTACTAGTTAGACACCAGGCAGTATTTCAGGAAGTGGAGATAGAACAATGAAAATAAAAATCAGAGAAAACAAAAAATCAAAATCTTTGCCCTCTTGAAGATCACTTTCTACTGTCAGAAAAGGATAATAAACATGGAAATGAATACCAGGACCTCATCAGAGCCTGCGAGCTTATCTTCAAGATATGGGGTAGATAACAATAAAAATAAATAAATTAAAAAAAAAAAAAGATACGTGGTAGAGCTGAAATCTGACCAAGCCAGCTGCCTTTCCTGCTACCACTGCCATCATTTCTGGCTTTGGTTGCTGAACCAGCCTCCTGACTGGTAGCCCTTTGTTTGGTCCTGGTAACCTAATGCTTACTCTATTTTCTCCCCTGCAGCATACGTGGATGTTACATCGTTATACGCTATGACTCAAAACCCATAAATGGCTTCCCATCACACTTGAAAGGAAAGCCAGTCTTTCCATCTGCGATCTAGCCCTTGGCTACCTCTTCCACATCTGCCTGACACTCCCTCCGCCCCATCTCTCCACTCTGGCCACACTGGCTGTGTCGTTCCTCCTCAAACATGCCTTTGCACCTCCTGTCCCCTGGATTAAAAGACACTTTACTCCTAGCTCTTTCCATTGCCTCATTCGGTTGCAGCTCTTTGGAGAAGTCTTTCCAACGTCCCTTTCCAGAATAAGCTCTCTAAGCCCCTGCTCTGCTTTATTTTTATAGGATTTAGTGAGCACCTACCACATACCCAGCACTGCGGTAAGACTTTGATGTGCACTGCTTTCTTTAATCCTGACCACAACTCCAGGCTATGGATATTATTCTTGTTCTTCAGAGGCAGACTTAAGACACAGAGCAGTCACCTCAGTACCGGAAGTGGGACGTGAACCCTGACTGCATGATGGTCTGATCGCTGTGTATGTTACACTGCCCCTAGAAAGCTCGTCCTGAAGATGAAGAGCTTTTTTATGTTTTGTAAATTTTCCTTACGAGTGTTCATTCTGACACATCCCATCACTATAAGCCTTTGAAACAGATCGATGCTTACTCATTTTAGCATCTCCTGCATCTAGCAGAGAGTCTGGCAGGTTGTAGCTTCAGTGAAAATCTGTTGATCTGACCTCTGTTACAGAAAAATAGATGCTGGGAGGGCTATTCTAGGCAGCGTGAGGCCTCAGCCATTCCTCTTCCTCCTCTCCTTTCTCTTAATCATCCCCTCTCCCGCCTTGACAATGGCACACTGTTTAAAAGTTTTACAGGTTGTGAATTTTTAAAACAAAAGATTATAAATAATGGTTACAGAAACTGATTCTATTTGGCTTTGCTCTGGTCTCTGAAAATTCAGCCTTGCAGTAGGTGGCTGGTCAGAGCGTGAATGGCTCTTATAAATATAAGTTAGGAACCTGGAAATTATGTTCATATAGTGTGTACACACAGACACACGTGTGCACTTTTTGTATATAGAGAGAAACAAAGCAAAAGATTTTTCACATGTCTCCTGCTCTAACCACAGTATGTTGTTTCAGTTTACTGGAGTGAGTGATTACTCTGCAGAAAATTACTATTTTGGTTTTTGCTAAAGGGTGTTTTTTTTTTTTCTATAGTAGAAAAGTACAAAAAGACTGAGTTTCTAAAAGGAGTATTTTTGTCATAGAGTGAAGCATCAGAGTGTGGATGACAGAGTGTGACCTCAGGGGTGCCTCTCTGCCTTGGATGGATTTTTGGATGGGGCAGGTCCCTTTCTGCATTTCAGAGTCTTTTCTGGGAATGTTTCTTGTCTATAAAAGAAACATTTAAACAGTAACCTTTGCCTTCCATTTTCTGCTCTGTAACCTGACCTGCAATGACTCTTAGAAACTAAGAGCGCAGGTGTGGGAGTCAGAGGGACCCAAGTTAAGATTCAGTTTTGTTACATCAGGCTAGAGAGAGAGAGAGAGAGAGAGAGAGATTTTGACCAGCAAAGGTGGGAGAAGTATAGAGATGGGGTGAAAGAGACTAATGCCCTGAAGGGCATCTCAGATGTGGGGTGGCCGTGGGATGCCATGCTCATGTGCCATAGGGACCGTGCTCCTGCCAGGGTGTCGCTGGGTTTACCTGCAGAGCGGTATCCAGGAGATGGGTGGCAGAGACCCTGCTTAGCAGACACAGCACAGAGGAACAGCAGTTAACGCTAAGGATCCCCAAGAGGCAATCAGCTGCCTCCTGCCCCGGTTTTCTGGCCTCACTAACTCCAGACATCTTGAAATACTGTTCCTACAATGTCTCCCACCAGCCAGAAGAGGTTTGGAGTGGGGAGGGGTTGGAGCAGATCACACGTGATTTTGAGAAATGAAGTGTTGTGACATGTCCCACGCCCTAGATTTGAGGACTAAATCCTTTACCTGCTAAACTTCTGTGCCAAGGTTCACTGTTGACAGTTGAATAGAGGAATACATATGCTTTTCTCCTGGTTTGCTTACCTGCTCCCATGAAAAGCCCAGGCTAGCCCAAGTGCCTCTGTGGCTAACTGTTCAAGAAGGTAGCAGAGTCTCCTAGGTCTCACAATGGTCTATGGTGCTGCTGCTGAATAAGGCTGTGCCCTGAGGAACCTGGCCACGTGACAAGGAAGGTTGGCCAGACATTCAAGTGCCTCATGGCTGAGGGGTTGCAGAATTTATATAGGAAGTCTCTAAGAATAATTCTGTGACCATTGAGTCCCCCTACTAGATCAAAGATATAGAAAAGGGTCAGAGTATGGGAGAGATTACCGTCAAATGCTCTATCTGTGAGCTACACCCCCAAAGTATGGGAGAGATTATGAAGACACTTCTTGGGGGAGATACAATGCCAGTCCTCTCCTCTTAGGCAGGGAGTTAAGATTCTACCTCCTTCACCCCAAATCTAATGCGAGCATTGTCACAAGCAATTTTACCCATTTTACATTTTCGTTGCCCCCCAAAGAAAGCTCATGCTCACTAGCAATCACCCCATTTCCCTCATCAACACTAGTAACCACAAATCTGCTTTCTACCTCTATAGATTTGCTTATTCTGGGCCTTTCATATAAATTGAGTCATACACTGTGTGGTATTTTGCTACTGGCTTTTTCACTTAGCGTAATGTCTTCAAGGCTCATCTATATTACCTCATGAATCATTACTTCATTCATTTTTCCAGCCAAGTAATAATCCAGCATCCATGAGATGGATGGTGGAGACCCATGCATGGATATACTACAATTTGTTTATCCATTCATCAGTTGACAGACATTTGTGTTGTTTCTCCTTTCTGGCTATTACAAACAATGCTGCTATGAACATTGGTTTAGGAGTATTTGAACATATATTTTTATTTCTTTTCTAAAAAATTTATTTATTTACATAAAAAAAAGAGAGATGGAATCTCACTCTTGCTCAGGCTGGTCTTGAAGTCCTGCCCGCAAGCAATCCTCCCAATTTGGCTTCCTAGAGGGCTGGAATTCAGGTGTGAGCCACCATGCCAGGCCATCATTTCTTTTCACATATGTGTATATACCTGGAAGCAGAATTTCTGGGTCATATGATAACTATATATTTAACCTTTTGAGGAACCTCCAGGCTGTTTACTGAATCACTTCCCACCCCCCACCCCCAAATATCTTATATACCTACTCATTTTTTCTCTTAATTTTTTTTTATTAAATCGTAACTGTGTACATTAACACATTTATAGGGTACAATGTGCTGATTTTATATACAAGTTGGAATGCTTACATTAAACTGGTTAACAGAGCCTTCACCTCACTTACTTAGTTTTTAAAGGAATATTGAGAGATAAATATAAAATAGTGTTTGATTATTTCACAAGTTCTGACTTGTTCAACATATTGATTACAGAAGAATGCAACTGTTGCACAACCCTACACCCCAGAATCTTGGAGGTTAGCACTAGAAGACTCCAGGAGAAAGACAGACAGACAGACACACACACACACAGCATGCACTCGTGAGATTGAGAGAGAGTCCAAGCTTGAGTGAGAGCACAAACAGGCAAACAGGAACTTAAAGACCAGGGCAATCATCAAAAACACAGAGCTCAGGACTGATCAGAACTGTATAAGAAGTGGCTTGGACCTGAAGGTCTATGAGGTAACAAACCTTGTGTGCCTGGAATGGACGCAACACGTATGTATCTGCTATGTGATTACCGTGTGCCAAGGACTATCTTTAGGGGAGGTTATGATTATACACACTTTGTTTTACTTAATTATCAGAAACATGTGAAGTGGTACCCGTATTTTATTTTATAAATGATAAATAATTTTGGACCACGGTCATAAAACTATAAGTGACAATTTAGGATTAGAAACATTGTCTGCCTAACTCCAAGGCCAATGCTTTTGAGTACTATATGCTTCTCAATTACCCTGGAATCCCAGGCTTACCTTGGCAGCTCATGAAGGACTAGTTTTGCATGCCTCTAAAAACCATTCTATACAGGGAGATGTGCTGATAAAATTATTCTTTCTCTCTCAAAAAAAAAGTCAAGGTATGTAGTGTGTGCCAATTTCAATGGTGTAAATATTCCCACCACAGCAGATCTTAAGCTACCTTCACTTTAACTTACAAAATTCCAGATTATTGAACAATTAGCTTTCATTACAATTAGCTTCAGTAATAGCAGCTCCAGCACATCGCTGCTTCTATGCCCATTAGTCATACTTTTACCCTTGGTCTTTAGAGGCCTTTGAAGACTTTTCGTTCTTTAAAGACCTTCACTCTCAGTCTTTAGTGTTTAGTTACCAGAATTCCAGTTAGGACCCCATGCATCTTTGAGTGTTCTGGTTAATTGAAGGCTTTAACCTGTAATACTAACTCAATAAACCATTTCTGAGGGGAAAGATATGCCCATAAAACCTGGTATTCCGTGGCTCACAGAAATAGAAGCAAAGTCATATTAAAGAAATCCACCAAATTAGTATGCATTTTCCTTTTTACCTCTAACAAATAGTTGACATACCTTTAGGCTTATGCTAAAAATGTCAGTTATAAGCCAGTGACCAAATGATAGAAGCTGAAGTTGACAGAGCTAGACCTTCAACACAGAATTTCCTAACCTGGTGTCTGCAATTTCCACCAGATTTTAAGATTTAGTATTTTCCACGGAAATCTTAAAATACTTTATCAGTTGCAAAGATAAAATTTCTCTTTGTGCATGATGATTTGCAGTATAGCCATTTAGCAAAAAGGCTTTAATTTCTTACAGCAAATGAATTCTATTGTTGGGAGGGATAACAGTTTTTTTTCTTTGAAAATGGGTGCATGCTTAGGACCACCACCGATGAGAAGCCGTCTTCTGTCCTTTGCAATCTGCACCTTTTAAGACATTCACTCTTGCATATTGTTTCCTAATTTTTCACAGATTCATTTCAGTTTTATTCATCTTCTTTTGTTTTCATACAAACAGGATGCCAGCAACAACACCCAGCTCTCGCTATATGACAGATCAGTGAGGGCAGGATAATTTGGCAATCTGTAACCTTCCAACCAATGGTACATGGTTTACAGAGCAGGATTTGCAGGAATGGTATTTTCTAGCTGCTAATGACCAACTTCATTGTTACGCCGTCCTGAACTAACATTTTGCCTATGGCTTATAATGGGAGTCATTAGATTCTGGAAAATTCCCTGTCTGTCCCATTTCTAAATTTGATTTCCTTGGAATCAGAGAGAATACAAATTTTCCCAAGCTTTGTGTATAACAAAAGAACGTCTGGATGAAACAAGAGCCCACATCACCTCAGTACCCATGCACAGTCCCTGATTCCCAGGCAGGAAGCCAAGCTCTGGGTGAACGCGGCTGTGCTAGCACGCTGGTATCTCATGGTTAGAGTTTCCTGTAGGAAATTAACTAAATAATACCAACATTCCTTCCCTCCTCTCCTTTCCACTCTTCACTTCCCTCTGTAATGAAAAGGCTTAAACTCAAGTCTTTAGCTCTCTCACGGGGGGCAAAAGTGTTTGATGATTTCACTCTCTTGTGACCCTTGGATCAAAAAAGAAAAGTCTCTCCTCTCTTTCTTTTGCTTATTCCAAAAAGTGCTTCTCATCAAGGCTATTGAATTTCACTGAAGATGCAACTTTCTGAAACAGGATGTCCTGAAATGCTAGTTCGAAGATGCGTCCTTTAAAAAGGGTGAAAGTGGCACTTTAAAAAGCACCCAATCACATTGGAAATGGATCTGATTCTGTATTCAACAAAATTATTGTGGCACAGTAAAATAGCAGGTTGCTAATGCTGTAGACATAAAATCATCCAATGAATCAAAATGAGGGTCAAATCTTCCCCATGTGGTCATTCTGCTGTTTAATGTGTGTGTTCTTTCTTCATAATAAACCCAGTAATGGAACGTTTCAGTGGAAATGTTCGATAGTAATTTAAAAATATTGATGGCGTGCCTCGGAGGTGCACAGGTTACCACCTACTCTAGAGACACAGACTCAAGTTAATGTACAATGTACAAAGTGCAATGCTCTGTGACAGGTAATTTGGGCCATGCATAGGAGGTCTCTGGCCTCAGAGAGATTGTAATCTAGAGTGAAAGAGGAATAAGTAGAGAGATTATGAGAACACAGGCATTTGCCCATGCAACATATATTCCCTCAACACCTCTCATTAGGCACTTTGCTAAGATGGCTGAGAAGCAGGGATGAGCCAGGAAGAATCTGAACCTCACTCAATGAGGGAGGATGCAAGTTTTAAATGTCTTCTTTCCTTCAACAAACATTTATTGAGCATCTACTATAGTCATCCCTGTGTATCCATGGGGGATTGGTTCCAGGACCTCCCAGATACCAAAATCCAAGCATGCTCAGGTCCCTAATAGCATAAAATGAGTTGTGTTCACCCTTCTGTTGACTTTCAATCATCTCCAGTTTACTCGTCATGCCTACTGCAATGTACATGCTGCATTGTTATAAGCAAGTGTTATACTATATTTTTTAGGGAATAATGACAAGGAAAAGAAGTCCATCCATGTTCAGTATGTTTTTAATCCACATTTGGTTGAATCCACAGATGTGGAACCCATGGATACAGGAGCACCAACTATATACACCAGTGATGTTTTTGAAGTAGTGGATATAGCAGTGAACAAAATTAAGTCCCTACCCTCTAGCAGATTATTTTCTACTACGTTTTATTAAAAAGACAGAAAACAAACAAAGGAAAAGGTAAATATAATTACGCAGGTAGCAATAAGTGCTATGAAGAAAATAGAATAGGAAAGGTGGATTAAAAGTGGCAGAGGGGGCCAGGTTAGATAGGGCAGTCAGCAAAGGCCTCTCTGAGAAGACTTTTGAATAGAAAGTGGTGGGAGGATCGTACAGACTCTTAAGTTGAGGGAATTGCAAATGCAAAGGCCCTGAGGTGAGAAGGGGCTTGTATTTGTGGAACAGGGAGGAGGCCAGCGTGGCTGGAGGAGAGTGAGCCAGGAGAGAAGGGAGTTTGTGAGGAGCCAAAAGCCAGATTGTGCGAGGCCTGGAAGGTGACAGGAAGGACTTTAGTTATTGTTCCAGATATGACAGGAAGCCAATGGAAGGTCTCGAGCAGAGGAATGATGATGTCTGACTTCTGTCACCTAAATACATGCACATGGGTGAAGTGACATCTATACAAGGATTTTCATTTGTTTTTAAATTGCAGCTTTAGTTGTGACAGCAAAAGAATAAAAACAACTTAGATTCCCATCCCTTTGGGCTGGTTAAATGAAACTCTGGCACATCCCTGACGTGGAATGTTATATAGCCATAAAAAAGGGGAAGAGGATCTTTATATACTGGGAAGGAAGGATCTCCAAGATATAGCTTCAAAAAAGCAAGGTTTAAAAATAGTGTGTCTGTTTGTAAGAAAAGTGAGAAAAATATATGCATATATGTATATGAACAAAATATTTCTGGGAACTGTTAACATTGGCATCCTCTGGAGAAGGAACCTGGGTGAATGAAGGAAATGAGTGGGAAGGAAACTTCACTGGATGCTCTCCTACATTTAAAATGCCAGCCTGAGCAAGAGACAGACCCCATCTCTGCTAAAAATAGAAAAATCAGCTGGGTGTTGTGACAGGACCTATACTCCCAGCTACTTGGGAGGCTGAGGCAGGAGGATCACTTGAACCCAAGAGTTTGAGGTTGCTGTGAGCTATGAAGCCAAAGCACTCTAGCTTGGGGAACAAAGTGAGTCTCTGTCTTAAAAAACAAACAGTTAAACCATATGACAAAGACCTTTTGCTTGTGTGAGGAATGTATGACCTGAATGTGATGCTAGAATTCCCTTAGGACCAGGAGACCATGGCAGTCTCAGATAAATCCTTTAACCAAAGATCTTCCCAACTATTAAAAGCCAGTCAAAGAGGTGCTCTTGAATTAAGTATTTACCCCAAGGAATAAATACCTCTGCTGAATTAATCTTTCCAAAATCCACCTGTTAAACCTTTTACTTGTCCTCTATCATTTATCAAATTCAGTTGTCAACTCCTTTTCCTGCCTATATTGGGGTTCTCCAGGTTGGGTGATAGAAAGAAAGAAAGGAAGGAATGAAGGAGGGGGGGAAGGAGGGAAGGAAGGAAGGAAGGAAGGAAGGAAGGAAGGAAGGAAGGAAGGAAGAGGAAGCAGGAAAGAAATTGTAAGGAATGGATTCAGAATGATTACAGAGGCTGACACATCCCCAGATCAGCAGGATGAGTTGGCAAGCTGTAGGATTGCTGATGGTGCAGCTCCAATCTGAGTCTGAAGGCCTGAGCTCCAGAGGGCTGATGATATTATTTCAGTCTGAAGGCTGGCAGACTCAAGACCCAGGAAAAGCTAAAGTTTCAGTTTGAGTTCAAAGGCAGGCAAACACTGGCATCCCAGTTCTGAGGCAGTCTCTCTTACTCAGGGGAACGTCAGCCTTTTTGGGTCTATTCATGCCTTCGACTGATTGGATGAGGCCCACCCCGTGGCGGGGACTGCTTTCCTCAGTCTGATGATTTGAATGTTAGATATATCCATCAAGACCCTCTCAGAAAAACTCAGAATAATGTTTGACAAAATATCTGGGCACAGTATGGTCCAGGCAAGTTGACACATAAAATTGATCATCACACCACCATTGGGGTGCACCCAGCTTCTTTTTCCAGCTCCACCTGTCAATTGCTACTTTACATACTACACCACAGCCAAACTTTCATTAGGAAGCATGACCGCCCCCCCCCCCATGCTTTCTAATCATGCCCAGTATTTCTCATCTCTGCATCTTGGTCCGGATGGTTCCCTATTTCATCTCTGCCCGGCCAGCTCCAGGCTCTTCATTGAGAGCCACTCAGTCCCACCTCCTCCACCCAGTGTCCCTCCACTCCTCACTGGGAGGTCACCTACCTCTCCTTTACTGATGTCTCTCCTGGCCATTTAACATACTTACTTCCCATAACCATTATTTACGTATTTATGTATTTTTAAAAGCTTGTAATATATTTATAATTGAAGGGGAATGTTTAGGAAAAACAATCTTTCCCCATGCCCTACTCTTCTGGGACATATTCTAGGAATTCACTTATGAACCACTGGAGCACAGAATCCCTTAGGAAGTTTTCTCTTACAGGAATAAATCACCTTGTCAAATCTTCACTCCTTTGTCTGGAAAGTGAGGATAACAACAGTATCTACCTCTAAAGCTTGTTGTAAAGATTAAATGAGATGAAGTGTCCGTAGCACCTGTCACAGGATATGGTGAAGAGTAAACCTGGCCTGAAGAGAAGTCCTGCTGTGGCCGCCTGGGAGATCCCTGCTCAGAAAGGTAGATGGATGCACAGCTCTAGGCCTGAGTGGAGTTTCCCGCAGGAGGGTGGAATGGACAGCATAATGCAATTGACGAGAAAGGGTGTGAATTGGGAAACTCATCCTTTGCTGAATGGAACTGGTCCACATTTCCTAGGCAAGTCGTTCTGGATATGAAAGAGAATGCTGCTGAATAATTCTCATAACACCCCACCTTGGGGCAGCTGGAAGGTGGGAGTGATGGTTGAAGGGAGGGAAAGGGCTGTTCCAAGGGAGTGAAGGAGCTGAGGATCTTTGGTCTAGCTCAGCTTGGGGAACGGGAGGGAATGGGGTTGGGGTCCCGCAAAGGACCCTGGTAACCTTGTGTTGTGAGAGCTGAGCTGGGCCATACAAGCAGCACCTCGCAGTGGGATAAATACAGCATTCTCCAACCTTTTCGGCAACAGGGAGTAGCATCATGGAAGACAATTTTCCCCAAGGGTGGGTGGGGTGGTTTCAGGATGATTCAAGTACATTACATCTGCACCTCAGATCATCAGGCATTAGATTCCCATAAGGAGCCTGCAACCTAGATCCCTCACATGCAGTTTACATTAGGGTTTGTGCTCTTATGAGAGTCTAATGCCACTGCTGATGTGACAGGAGGTGGGGCAAGGTAATGATTCACGTGCTGGGGAGAGGCTGTAAATACAGATGAAGTATCCCTGGCTCACCCACTGCTCACCTCCTGCTGTGCGCCCAGGTTCCTAACAAGGCCACAGACTGGCACTTGTCCACAGCCTGGGGGTTGAGGACTGCAGGGCTAAGGGACTTTGGCAGATCATCTTCCCTCAAGTTTATTATATTGTTTCACTGTATTTTAATAAACCTATCATTAAAAGCATAACCAGCATGAAGAAAGGCACAAAAATCAAAATATAACACTCGATGGATTTTTACAAAGTGAAGCCACCTACGTCAAGGAGTAAGAAATGACCCACAACTCAGAACTCCCCGCTCATGCCCTGTCATGAATTGCCACCCACACCCTGAGCAGTAACCACTAGCCTGGCTTCCAACAGTATAACTTAGTTTTGCCTTTCTGCATCTAAATGGAATCATAAAGTGTCACTCTTTTGCATCTGGATTATTTTGCTCAAGTTATTTTCATGAGATTCATTCACATATTGTGTGTAAGATAATCTCATTCACCCTCATTGCTGAATAGAATTTCATTGTATAAATGTATTTTATTTATACAATGGACATTTGGCTTGGTTCTGGTTTGAGGCTGTTACAAACAATGCTGCTAGAAGCATTCTAGTACATATTTTTTGATGCCCGCATGTTTGCATTTCCACTGGGCAAGTGCCAAGAAATTAAATTGCTGAGACTTAGGGGATGCATATATTTAATTTTAATAGTGACTTGACTGTGCCAAGTTACACTCCCACAAAGAGTGTATGAGCGCACCAGTTTCAATGCTTAGTGTTAAAAGACTTCTTAATTTTAGTTATCATATTGAATGCGTGGTAGGATGACCTACTTTTTAAAATTGATTAATTAATTTTTCTTTTCTTTTTTTTTGAGACAGAATCTCAAGCTGTCACCCTGGGTACAGTGCCGTGGTGTCACAGCTCACAGCAATATCAAACTCTTGGGCTTAAGCCATTCTCTTGCCTGAGCCTCCCAAGTAGCTAGGACTACAGGCACCCACCATAACCCCTGGCTATTTTTTGTTGCAGTTGTCATTGTTGTTTAGCTGGCCCAGGCTGGGTTCGAATCCACCAGCCTCAGTGTATGTGGCCAACACCCTGCCAACTGAGCTATGGGCACCGCCTAATTAATTAATTTTTCTTTTCAGTGTATGGCAGCAGTGTGGGTTCGGCTTTTAATAGTGCCTCTACTTAGCAATAGAAGCCCGTTGCAAGAATGGATCTGATCTGCCACTACTGTGGTCTCCAAAGTGAGATGTGCTTCCTGAAGGGGGCACATCACAGAACAAGGAGAGAGGGAAAGAAAGAGAACTTCTATTAATGTGTATTTTTAAAACAGTTTTGTTGAGATATAGTTCACACACCATACCATTCACCCATTCATGTGTACAATTCAATCGTTTTTAGTATATTCACTTATTCTGTGCAACCATTACCATAGGCAATTTTAGAACATTTTTCTCACCTCAGAAGAAAGCCTACACCCGTTCGTTAGCTATCACCGTCCTAGCTCCTGTCATTCCTAATTACTAATCTACTTTCTGTCTCTATTTACTCCCCTCGTGGGCCTCTCCTGTGAATGGAATCACACCCTATGCGGTCTCTGTGACTGGCTTCTTTCACTCCGCACAGCATTTTCAAGGCTCGTCCATGTTATAGAATGTATCAGCGCTTCATTCCTTTTCACAGCCAGATAACATCCTGTGCGTGGTTTGGATATACCACATTTTGTTTATCCATTTGTTCTCCGATGAACTCCTTCACTCACTTAGAAATGTTGACATTTTCTGTGTTTTATAACATAGTTTTACCAGGCTGGATCCAGCAGAACAGTTGGCAAATTTTGAGTTTTTCTTTTGTCTTTCTACTTACACTCACAGACACCCCATGGCTCAACTGCTAGAAATAGCCGCATGATCCTCTGCCACCTACCAGAGGAAGTCCAGACCTGTGCGAAGCTGGCGCAGATTAGAGCAGGTGGCTGCCACTTACCTTTGGCTCATTAACATATCATTATAATACTAAAAAAACTCCCCTAAGAAAAAATTGAGGCCATTTTCTGTACATGCGATGTATGAAAAAGCACATGTGTGAACTGTGTATGCCTGTCTGAACCTCACCTGTATCTGCTCACGCCCTTCTCCGTCGCATATCTAACTCTCCCTTTGCTCAGGGAGAAGATGCCTCTAGAACACAAGCTCCCGGGTGGCGTCTGTGTCTGTGAGTAGGGTGCCGGCCCCATATTCCAGAGGTGGTGGGTTCAAACCCAGCCCCAGCCAAATAAACAAACAAACAAACAAAAAAACCCCACAAGCTCCCCTCCTCCATTCTTTGGCCACCAAATGAAAACCCAAATGCCTTACCAACTGGACTTTCTTTCCTTGTGGCTGATATAAAGCAAGGAAAGAAAACAGTTTTTCAGTAACATTTATATATTAGTATATCACTTCATATGTTAATGTAAAAGAATTCACCTGTCCTTATTTATAAACCCCCTCATCTATGGTTTATAAATAAATGAATGTATCTATACAGACTTACATTGGAGAGACAGCTCAAAAAGACTTTACTGATGGCCGTTCATGCTTGATAAAGTTGTAAGATCTTTGCATTGGAACCAATGTTTTCTTTCCCTCGGGGTTAAAAGTTGAATTGATTCCCTTTCTGGATTGCCTAAGCTCCCAGAGTTTGCTTGTTTATTTCAGATAATCATAGTGGAAAGGGGAACCAAAAGAGTGAGTATTCCCACTAAGGGGCAGATGAGTGTTCCAGCTCCTTTAAATAAAAGAGATAGGACCATATTTGGTATCTCAAATGTAAAGGGGCTGTTTGTTCTAAAATTATATTATTTTCGCTCTAGTAGCTTCCAACAGTTGCTGTCATGTTTCTTTCAATTTTGTGTATTCGCCAAGGGTCTAGCACCCACATTGAGCCTGGTTTCTCTGAGACACTCTGTGCAGACTGTGCTTCTGGCAATGCTTGGCGCCAGCCCAGCTTCCTCCAGGAAGCGTCTCCATCTGGGCTCTTTCTGTTGCAGATAACAGAACCTCACTCACCCTAGCACAGAGGCTCGTGTGTGTGTGTGTGTGTGTGTGTGTGTGTGTGTGTGATTTTTGCTCCCTGGGCTCCAGGGACATTTGTCATTGTCTAGAGTCATTTCTGATTATTATGACTAGAGGGAGTCCTGTCATCTGGTGGGTAGAGGTCAGGGATGCTACAGGTATACAGGACAGTCCCCAACCACAGAGACTTATCTGGCACCAAATGTCAGTAGTGCCAGTCTAGTGTAAGGGGAAAGAACTGCTTATAAGAAGGTACCAGGGCGGCGCCTGTG
The DNA here is from genome assembly GCF_027406575.1 of Nycticebus coucang. Lineage (NCBI taxonomy): Eukaryota > Metazoa > Chordata > Mammalia > Primates > Lorisidae > Nycticebus > Nycticebus coucang. The sequence continues at coordinate 15,766,041 of NC_069782.1, read as the reverse complement.
GCTCAAAGGGGTAGGGCGCGGTCCCATATGCCAGAGGTGGTGGGTTCAAATCCAGCCCTGGCCAAAAAAAAAAAAAAAAAAGAAGGTACCAGAACAGGACCTGGAACACCAAGAACATTGTGAGTTGTATCCCCTTGCCCCATTTATAGACTGGCTCTTTGTTTCTCTAAGCAGCAGCAGCAGGAGACCACTCATGACTCCCAAACTCATGTGTCCTTGGTTCATGTTATTAGCAGATACTGACCAGCATTTCTGAACCGCAGTTTCGAAGGAGAGGGACCATGTTTGGAGAGTTCACCCAGTTTGGGATAGTTGCACCCCTCTTACCCCATCTACTAGGGCTGGATGTCAGGATCACTGGCCCATATCATTGCCAGGTCTTATTTCTGTAGATTAGAAGGAGCAATTCTCAGAGAAATGAGAGCCCAGTTTGAATAAACTATATCATGACACCTGCAAGGCTTCTGGGAAATCATTGGCTATATTCTTGTCTCCCCTTCTAGATCCCTAACACACATGATTCATCTCTCTAGCTCTAGGGCCAAGCACACTGCCTGGTACAGTGCAGGCACTCGGCAAAGATTCCTTGAATGAATGAGCATTTATTCATTTGCTTTCATACATAAATGATATGAAGGGCCCTGTTAACAAACCTCTCAATAAAACACTGCAAAACAAAGCACAATAAGTTGGGCCAAAAAAGGAAGAAAAAACAACAGTGAGCAACTTGAGGGCATATCCTTGGAAAGGGCACACTTTCAATGAAAGGAGAAAAAAATGAACCTGAACAGTGATTGCCTGGAAAGTTACTCAGAGTAGAAAATTAATCCTTCTAAGGCAATCACTGTCAGTCATGGGCAATACAACTACACATAGAAAATACTGGTGTCAAACCTCATTTTGAAAGATGATTTAGAAATTCACTTGGCATTTCCTTCCACATTCTAAAATCAGAAGGACTCTACATAAAAAAAAAAAAAAAAGACCACAGAGATTATGGCCTAGGAGAGGAGCTTCTGTGTGTGTGTGGGTGTGGGGGGGGGCACCAGCATGCCCCTCTGACTAGGCTTTAGTGTCTTGACACCTACTTATGCAAAAGTCCCCTATGGTGAGGTCAGAGTGACCATGAAAGTTACACCTGACAACAGCATTAAATCATGGTTATGGGCTGAATTGCCCCCTTCACCTCCAATGTCTAACCCTCAGTGCTGCAGAACACGACTGTATTTGGAGACAGAACACTAAAGAGGTGATCAAGTTAAAATGAGACCATTAGGGTGAATTCTAATCCAATCTGACCACGTCCTTATAGGAAGAGGATATTTGGACATAAAAAGAGGCACTGAGGACCTGTTCCCATAGAGGAGAGACCACCTGGGTACACAATGAGAAGGCGGCCATCTGCAACCCGGGGAGTGAGCCCTCAGAGGAGACCTTGAGCTTGGATTTTCAGGCTCCAGAATTGTGAGAAAACAAAGTTCTGTTGTCTAAGCCAACCAGTCTGTGGTATTTTTCTATGGTGGCCCTAGCAAAGTAATATAATCATTTTCCCTGATGGCTCCCCATTTTTTCAAGTATGAAGACTTTTATTTCATTATTTGTTTGTTATTGCATGTAAATTCACCTCATGGAACCAGCAACAGAAAAGCACAGCAAACTTAATTCTGTAACAACTTTATTAGACAGTCCCAGCAAGAAGGGCTAGAAAGCCAAGGAATGCGTCTTTCAATTTTTCTCTCTGGTTTTTCTGAAATTAACTTTTCCCTCTCAGTTCTGAATACTATTTTTTTTTTTCCAGCCAAAGGCTGGCATCAGTAGGCAGATATTGTGAAAGGGTCTCTTGCGATGCTTACAGTCTTTCTGGAGACCTCTGGGGTCCCTCCTAGATGGAACTTGAGACCCTGACACCATTTCCCAACATTGTTTTCTTCCTTTAGGAAGCTAATGGAATGTGTAGACTCTAACTGTTGTTCTTATACAAAGTCCTCCAAGGCTCCCTGCCACTACTAAAAGGTGGGTAGCACGCTTGTGGTGAGGTAGGAAAACGTGTGATGTTGGAAGATCATCTAAAGGCCCTTTTGTGTACTGTGCATGGAATACTAAAAACAAAAGAATGAAGGATTTACAACTACATTCAATGGCATGGGTGAATCACCAACACGATACCAAGTGAAAGAAGAAAAGTGCCCTGTATGATCCCACTTATATAATGTATGAATATGATTCCACTTATATAAAGCAAGCAAAATGGTTCCAGGTGTCAGAAGGCAGAGTAATGCTACGTTAAGTTGCCAGGGTACTATAACAAATAGTATAGTACCTTAAAACAGCAGACATTTATTATCTCACAGTTCTGGAAGCTGGAGTCCAAAATCAAGATGTCAGCATGGCCAAGTTCCCTCTCCAAACTCCAGGGGAAGACCCTTCCTTTCTACTTCCACCTCCTAGAGGCTGCCAAGAATCCTTGGTGTTCCTCAGCATATGGCTGCATCTTCCATCTCTGTTTCTATTGTTGTGTAGCCAACTTCCCTGTGGGTCTCCCTGTGTCTTCACGCGCTGTTCTCAACTCTGTGCATGGAGCCTCTGTCCTCTATGAGGACACCAGTCACTAAATTAGGGTCCACCTTAATCCAGTATGACTTCATCTTAAATTCATGACATCAGCAAAGGTCCTCTTTTTACATAATGGCACAGGTTCCAGGGTGAGGACTGCACAGATCATTTGGGGAACACAGTTCTACTCACTACAAATGGCTGCCCTTGGTGGGAGTGGCTTGAGAGTGACTGAGAATCCCTGGGAGTCTTTAGGTGCTGTTTCCTGATCAGGGTGCTAGTTACACAGTGGCGTCAGGTTATGAAAATCCACCCAGACATTATTCCTTTGTTTTATTTGTACTTTTTTCTATATATGTTATGCTTCAGTAAAAGAAAAAATTGTTGAAGTCACCTTTGTTTAGACTTTTCACTTGTTTTATTCTTTTGATTTATGTTTCTCTAAAATATTAGAGAAAAGGGAATTTATCAGTGTTTCAAAAGAAGGCAACGGAAGACTGTAATTGGATATATCACCATGGGTTTTGATTTTTCCCCTGTGTCTGTGATTGAGAAACTGTAGAATGAATAAAAGTCACAATGTATCCAGCATTTGATATTTTTATTCCTCGCAACAGCATCTATATACATTTGAAAAATATTTGTACATAAATGTTGTAAGCATTATGTATTTGTTTGCAGATTGTATTTGCCTGGTGTATGGATTCATAGGCACATTGCAGTAATTCCATAACCATTGAGTCATTCCATAACCTCTCTGTAGTCACAGGTTGGGAATCACTTGTTTAAAACCCTTTAGGGAATAATGTATAGTGGTGAAGAATGTGGTATTGGGAATTTGGTTGGCTGGGTTGGGATCCCAGACTCTGTCATTTTCTTTGGTATATGACATTGGTATATGCCTCAGTTTTCCCTCCTATAAAATGGAATAATTTAATAACATCTAATAAATAGGACTGTTGTATTATGACAAGTTAATACATGTGAAGCACCTGAAAACCTTATATCTAGTACACAGTAATTGGGCCAGGGTATATAAAGTATTATTATTACTGTTACTACTATCAGGGTTTGAAGTCTGTGTTTGTTGCCATGGTAAAGGTCTAAAGCCGGTAGGTGACCTGCCCTTGAATGGGAACAGGTGTTAGGGATACAGATGATTGGTGTTAGGGTGGGGGGGTATCTTACCATAGGACAAGCAATGACTTACTGGATTCTTTCTGGCAAAGTGTCTTTAGGATAAGGGTATGTCCCATAGATATTGAGAGAACCAGACCGACGCCATTTTAGGGGTGAAGTGTTATTGTCTCAGCCATCTTGCAGCGCCTGTGGCTCAAAGGAGTAGGGCACTGGCCCCATATGCCGGAGGTGGTGGGTTCCAACCCAGCCCTGGCCAAAAAACTGCAAAAAAAAAAAAAAAAAGTTTCACTTTCCTGTAAAGAACGGCATTTCTCAAAAACTGATGAGTCACCATGAGTTGCTGGTTTCCACCTTGAGGTCACCGGCTTGCAATCAGAAATTGCCTCCTGGATTAGGCCATATGGCAGGCCCAGTGGCAGCCAATCCAGAAGCAGTCTCTTTGTTTAAATTGTATACATCCACTTTGCTGTGCTCCACTATAAAATACTCCTGTTACAGAGCTCGGGGCTCCTGGCTTGGATCCATTGTAGCGGAGTCCCCGGGAGCCCAAGCTTGAGCTTGCAATAAAACGGTTCTTTTGCTTTTGCATCAGAATCGGCTCCCTGGTGGTCTTTGGGGACTTCATGATCTGGGCATAACAGTATCAGGCACTACAGAGCATCACACAAGATCCTCAGGGTCACCAAGACTTTTCAGGAGAGGTCTGAGTCCTCATACCATGACTGGTGCTGAGAGTATCTCAAGAACCATCCTCTATAAACTGAGCTAAAAAATGAAATTCTTTATCATCAAGGCAAAAGGAAATGGTACCCTATATTCAATACATGGAACTTGGTCTCAGGAAATCACCCCATGGCACCCAGTCAGGGTTTTGCAGGAAATGAATGAGGACCTTGCAGGTTTGCTTCTTAAAGCCAGTGAGGCCCTGAGCAGAGACACCCAGGCACTGAGGAGGCCTTGCCACAAAGGGAGTGGTAGTTGTTCACCTCAATGTCAAGCCTGCTTCACTTGGTGGGGCTCTGTGAGGCCCAGGTGAGAGGCAATGTTTCTAGGAGGTCTGGCACATGCCCAAGAAACTCAGCAAACTACTCTCATTGCTCTCAAAAACCTTAAGATCTTCCACAGAAAACTCTGTAACCTCCAAAACATCCCATGACCTTTAACACTTGATTCACACAGCAAAATTATGGTTGACTGGCTTTAGGGTTTGCTCTTATCAAAGCTAGGGTGCTCACAAATTTGAGGTATATCTTTTCAATTTAAAAAAAAATAGGTTTTTTTTTTGTTTGTTTCTTTTTTCCTGAGGATCAGATCTGCCTTAGTCCATTTTGTATTGCTTTAACAGAATACCAAAGACTGGGTAATTCATAAAGAAAATAAATTTATTTCTTACAGTTCTGGAGGCAGGGAAGTCCAAGATCAAGCAGCCACATCTGGTAAGGGCTTTGTATTACTTCATAGCACAGTGAAAAAGTGCAAGAGCAGCCAAGAAGGGAGAGAAAGCAGCTTATGACACAAACCACCTGCCACCAGGCCTCAGCTCCTAACACCACACACTGAGGAATGAAGGTTCTGACATGCAAACTTTTGGGAGACGCCCTCCAACCATAGCAAAGTCCAAACTTCTTCCTTTTCTCTCTCTCCTTCCTTGGCACTCTGTTCTTTGAACCTCAGACAGCTAAGTTTCTCAAGTCTTTCTGTTTCTAACTTCTCAAAAAGGATCTGACAAAACCTTTTCAGGCTCAATGACTGAGAAAGTTCCTAGTCATCTTTGAGTGTATGGAGAGGCATCAGACAGGGTGGAAAATTCAAACACCAGCTGAAGGGGGAAACCTGGACCCAGAACCAAAGTACCATGCTCCTATTATTAATTATGTGTCACTCTGTGACTCAGTTTCCTAGTTTGTAAAATGGGGGACTTTGCCATTGCATGATAAGATCAAATGATCATTCCATCTAGAGTGCTGAGTAGAGTATGTCGTTATTTTTATTTCTGCCACTCACCAAGTGAGCCTTGGTAAATTATCTGCCTTTTCTGAACCTCTGTCTCTGCATTTGTAAAAAGAGACAATAAATGGGTCATTCTTTAGGTCTCTTCCAGTTTGAATCTGCTGAGTTTGTGGTTACATATTAACAAGGAGTCCTTTCAAATGTCTCTAAAATGATATCACGGTGAGTTTTTTTAACCTACATATAAAAATGGATCAGGCTGATTAGATATCATTAAAGTATCTCTTTGTGTGTGTGCGTGTACATCTTGAGTCATTTTTTTAAAAAGTGGTAAAAGGTAGAAAACGAAATTTTCCATTTTAACCATTTTTAAGTGTAAAGTTCAACAACACTAAGTATATTTACGTTGTAGCACAGCCATCATCATTATTCATTTCTAGAACTTCTTCCTCATCTTCTACAGAAACTCTATATCCATTGAATAATAACTCCCTCTTCCTCTCGTGCTCTGGCTGGGGCTTGTGGTCTGGGGGTTCTTACTCCTTGGAGGCCATGTGGGCCATAAGATCCACCACCCTGTTGCTGTAGCCAAATTCATTATCATACCAGGCAATGAGTTTGACAAAGTGGTCGTTGAGAGCAATGCCAGCCGCAGCATCAAAGGTGGAAGAATGGGTGTCACCGTTGAAGTCAGAGGAGACGACCTGGTGTTCGGTGTCCACACCAGACCCCCTCAAGAACAAGAGGGGCCTGAGGAGCCCCACCTTGTCATGTAACATCAATAAAGTTCCCTGAATTCAAAAAAATAAAATAAAATAATAACTCCCTCTTTCCTCCTTCCTTCTGTCTCTATTAATTTAGCTATTCTATGTGCCCCATATAAACAGAACCACGTGATACTTGCTCTTCTGTGTCTGGCTTAATTCATTGACCTAATGTCTTCAAGATTCTATATTATAACATGTATCAGAATTCCATTCCTTTCTAAGGTTAAATAACATTCCATTGTATGAATATCTACGTTTTGTTTATCCATTCGTCCATTTGTGATGGGCATTTGTGTTGATTTCTGCCTTTTGGCTGTTGAGATTAATGGTGCTATGAACATTGGTATACAAATATCTGTTTAAGTTTCTGTCTTCAACTTTTTAAAAATATATACACAGAAATGGAATTACTAGACCAAATTATCATTTTTAAAGATTTTTAAAAGACTCTTATTTAGGTATTTATTTATTAGAGACAAAGTCTTGCTATGTTGCCTAGGCTGAACTTGAACTCCCGGGCTCAAGCCATCCACCTGCCTCAGCCTCTTGAGTAGCTGGGGCTATAGATGCATGCCACCAGCAAATGATAATTTTATGTGTTACTTTCTGAGGAACTCCAATACTATGTTCCACAGAGGCTGAACCATTTTATATATATCATTTTACTTGTACCAGCAACGTACAAGTGTTCATTTTCTCCATATCTTTGCGAAAACTTGTTGAATTTTTTTTTTTTTGACAATCATACCTGTGATGATTAATTTTATGTGTCAATTTGACTGGGCCATGGTGTCTAGGCCAAACATTATTCTGGGTGCTTCTGTGAGGGCATTTTTGAATGAGATTAGTATTGAAATCGGTGGACCTTGAGTAAAGCAGGTTGCCCTCCCAATGTGGGTGGGCCTCACCCCACCAGCTGAAGGCCCGCATAGAAGGAAAAGGCCAAACTTCCCCCCAGAGTGGTGGAAATACTCAAGCTGAAATTTGACTTTTCCTGGTTCTCCAGCTTGACGGCCTTAGACCTAGAACCACACCATGGCTCTTCACAACATGTGGGCAATTCCCTTCACTGACTCTCAATCTCTGTACCTGTATTTTTATGTCTATGTAGCTATATAGATATGGATGGGTAGATACTGGTCCTGTTTTCCCTGGAGAAACCTGACTAATACAATTGTCATTTGTGGCGGTCTCATTAGTATTTGAATATGTTCCATAAATAAACATATAATACATACAAGGTTGGACAATTGTATTCACAAACTCATCCTAGAAAAAGTGCTACATACCTCATTGCTGAAAATCACTACGGCATTCTGAAAGTTCTCCCCTTGGACAGACATGCCCCAACACCAGCACCTAGTCCATGCCTCACAGCACTTTTTCTAGAATGAGTTCATGAACTTAATTGTCTGACCTTGTACGTACTTCATATAAAACTTCTATTGAGACTTAGCATGAGCCAGGTACCACCCAATCACTTTACATGTCTTAACTCAGGTGACATGCTCAACAGCCGCATAAAGCCAGTACTGTTATGATCCCTAATTCATAGATGAGACAGCAGCCCCATAGAGGTGAAGTAACTCTCGCCTAAGGTCATGCAGCTGGTATGTGGTGATCTGAACTCAGCAGTCTTGATTCCGGAATCCTTGTTGTTGCCAAAGGATGCTCATACACCTTCTGTTCTAGGAGCTTTACTTAATTCTAATCATTTTGGCAACTTCTTGTGTACTGAATTTCTCCATTGCCTCCCCTCTCCCTAGAAATCCTTCTGTACATCTATTTCCTAAAATCAATCAAGGCTGTGGCTGCAATGCTGTGACAAGTGGTGTGAAGGGAAGAACAATGATTTCTGGTCATAACAGAAGCCTAAGAGTATGTCCTTGAGGAAAAAAAAATAGGGACTGCTTTTATACTGTACATTGGAATAGAAAAAAAGTTAAACCATTTAAAAATGAAAATTACTCCTATAATGTATTTCAGCCAAATAATTAAAGTGTACTCATCTATTAATTACACTTTCAGACTCTCCTTGCTCTGCTTTGCAGGGCTCTTCTTTTTCCCAGGGGTTAAGTAGGACAAGCTTTTTGAGGTATCACTGAATTCTACTTTAAGAAAAGTCTCCTAAGGCTCATGAGGCTAAGTTTCTCATCCAAAAGAATTGCCCAGCCAAGCAGTTAAGTCACCTTCAGAAGTTACTAGCATCCAGCGAACTTAGTGGAAGCTGGAGCCACGGATACAACTCAGGAGTTTTAATTTTTAAAGCCCAAACTCCCCCTCCAGGAAAAAAATATATTCAGCCCCCCAAACTTGTCAATAGTAGTAAGCTAGGCCCTTCTCTCTAGAATTCCTCCAAATGTCTTCCCATTCAGCTGACCTTACTGTGTCCTGTCTTTCAGAACCAAAAAGCCTGTATAATTTAATCGCTTTGCCCTGGATGGGATTCTCAGAGCTCTGCAATCATCTCTGCCTTCTGCAAGGTGTCTGGCAAACATGGACTTTGCCAGTTGTAATGCATTAGCTATGGCTAGAAGGAGGCCTTGCAGGGCGTGTCACTGCACGTGGTTTCCAAGACTTTCAGATCTGAGAGGGACCTCCAAAACTGTAACATCATAGTTCCTAACTTTACAGATGAGGAAACTGAAGCTCAGAGGGGCTCTGGGAAGCTACTGAAGCCGCTCACAGAGACGAGCCAAAAGGGCTCTCCTGGGACCTTTCCTATTATGTGTAAGGATTAAATCTAAGGGCAATGCAAAGCAAAGAGTCGCAAACACTGCTACAGGTTGGGATAAAATGTCCAAACCAACATGATGAAATTCAACAAAGAGAAATAATTCAGCACTGCTTCTAGCTACAGAACCAGCAAGGCTCTCTGAGAATTTAAGGATGTTGGGCAGGGGAGGAGGTTCAGCTGATCACCATTGCTGTATGAGTCTGCAGAGAGCGTGGCCAGCGAGGTGCTTAAAAACCTAATAAAATTCTAACAGTGGTACAATCACATTGTGTTAGTATATAGATAAAGTCTACAACAGTGGTTCTCAACTTTCCTAATGCCGCGACCCTTTAATACAGTTCCTCGTGTTGTGGTGACCCCAACCATGAAATTATTTTTGTTGCTAATTCGTAACTGTAGTTTTGCTACTGTTATGAATCATCATGGAAATATCTGATATGCAGGAGACCCCCAAATGGATCGCGACCCACAGGTTGAGAACCGCTGGTCTAGAAGGACTCACAAAATTGTTAATGGTAGTCACCTTTGGACAGTAGCATTGGGGGAAGAGAGGGCTCTACTTTGTACTTTATGCATATCTATTAATTGACTTATTTTACAAGGAACATTTTATCAATTTTCTAACAAGCAAATACATAAAACTTTCAAAAAATAGTAACTAATAAAAACTGAGGTTAAAGAAGAGAGTCCAGATGAAGAACAGGAACACATGCTAGATAGACCTTATGGAATGCCTCGTGTCTAGCTATGAGTTTCAGAGGGACAGCAGTAAGTTAAAATACTGTGTTCAGGAGGAGAGAAATCGGGTGGTGGTGGGTGCCATGAATCAGGTCACCAAGGGAATTTTCGAGCAAATTTAGCTAACTTGAAAATTTTGAAAGCTCAGCATGTAAAACAGGGAGTTAACTTTTTTTTTTTCCAGATGGTGTCTTGCTCTGTCACCCAGGCTAGATAAAACCCATCATAGCTCAAGATGCCTCAAAGGGCTCAAGTGATCCTCCTGCTGCAGTGCCCCTGCCCCCCCAGTAGCTGGGATTACAGGTATGAGCCACTGCATCTATCTTCCACGTCATTCTAAAGAGCTCGTACATGGAGACTCTTTCATTCATTCACAAAATATAATATAAAGTCTATCTTCCATAGCAAGACATTTGAGAAAGTATTTCCTCAAGCAGAGAATTAAACTCGTTTAAGAAGAATGAGCTGCTTATTCTTGAATGTATTTAAGGAAAGGTTGGCTGACCAGTTCTCAGGATTGACACTTGCATTTTTAAGCCAAATGGACTAGAAATTGTCAAATGATTCTTACCAGTTTGTAATTACCTAATTTTCTTGCTCAAAAATGCCTGAAGTCTCCAAATTGCCAACAATACACAGGAAGGTCAAATTATTCACAGTGAGGCTCAAGGCCTTCCAGAACCTTCCTGTAGTCTGCCTTTCTCAGTTCATCTCCTGCTGTCCCCACAAGGCACCACTTCCCACACACACTGGCCCGATGACCAGGCACCTGCCAGGTCTCCTTGGTATTCCTTTGTTCATACTGTTCTTTCCTAGAATGTGCTTATGGCTGTTCTAGACCTAGTGAAATCCAACTCGTTTTTCAATTTTATTCATATCATCTTTCTTTTAAGTTTTCTCCCTGCCCCAGGATTGACTCTTCAGAGCTGACACGGACTAGTAGGAATTCGGTCATAGCCATAGTTTACATCAAGGGTCCACTCTACTTGGCTGGTCAGTGCCCATGTCACAGCAGAGGTTAAAGATGCTAAACATCCCCCTGCTGTCACTGTAACACATGTAGCATTGTAAATATTGCAAAACACCTGTGATATTAGTAAAAGGTCTGGTCCCCACCCCCCAGCCATCTGGAAGTCTGAGTTAAATGCGTTCATCGACTTTAAGTATCCGTGGTTTATAATTTAGCAGTTAGTTAACTCTTCCAACTTCAGTAAGTAGGTATCACCTTTGTGTTAGAGATGTTAGTTGAAACTGTATGGTGACAATATATCTTACTACTTTGTTTTCTTACTACTTTAGAGATCCTTGGGAATATTCAGTGAACACATCTACTTGATGAAATTAACCTTTCAAAGACACAGGAATACCTGTGACCACCACTCCAAAAGGGGGCAGTATAGAGTACAACGATAAGAGTCTACTAAGAATGCAGTTCAACTGGAGTCCAGCAGATCTGGGCTTGAATTCTACCTATGCTAAATACTAGCGATGTGACCTTGAAGAAATTACTATTTTATCTGGGCCTCAGTTTCCTCATCTATGTAAGAAAGAGATAAAAATAGTAACTTGCTCAGAGTTTTATTGGAAGGAAACTTTCCTAAGATCCTGTGTGTAATCCACTAAGCTCAATGCATGGCCAACAGTAAGCACTCAATAAAAGTAGATGTTATTATTGCTGCGTGTCCTGGGTTTGACAGCTGTAAAAACAAGCCTGGGCTCATCAACCATGACTACCTGCTGTAATGTCCCCTGGCTGCTCACAACATGCAGAAACTTATTTATAGTCCTGCATATACTTGGACATGTATTGCAATGTTAGAGAACTTTATGCTTTCACACTTTTATGTTTAACATGGCAGTTTTTGCCCTAAATCTATCAACAAATGGACTTGGACGATTTGCATTAGGCCCTTTACATGAGCAGAACACTGTGGCTTGCACTTACTCAAATCCAAATTAAAGTCTAAATCTAAAGAAAGAAAATAACCTTTGTAAAGAACCGAATTCTATGGGGAAAGTAGGCCAAGCACGTCCTGGACAAACTGTTGGAAGAAGTCCACCATTTCTTTTAACTTTTCTTACTTGCTACCAGCACTGAAATAAACCCATTTGTGCCAACACTTGACATTTTTCCACTTCCAAAGAGAGTCAGCATTCTGGAGAAGACTTTGCAATTGTGGCTGGTTCTTACAGAAAGTTTAGGTGCTAATTCTGCATCTTTCTAGCTGTGTGCTTTTGCCACACCTCAGCTTTTCTGAGGTTCAGTTCTTGTTTCCCAGTCTCTGAAATGGGCATAATAATGGAACTTAGCGAATCTCTTTAACCTATGATGCAGTTCTGTCCTCAACTTATACAATAAGAGTAATAATAGCTACTTCAGAGTTTATTGTGAAAACTATTATAAATAAGGTGTATATATGTATTAATATGTATAAATATATATACACACACATACACAGGGTATTCATAAAATTTGTGTGAATTTTTAAATTGCACATGAACTTTATGGCCACCCTGTGCGTATGTGTGTATATGTGGCCTATGGAAAAAAATATATACACACACACATACTTTTTTTTTTTTTAACAAAAATGTCCTTTATTTGCACAAAGCATTCTTAATCTTCTCAAATTTTTTCACTCATTCATCAAAAATCTTTTCATTGTATTTATTTAACAAGTTAAAAAATGGTGGCGCCTGTGGCTCAACAGAGTAGGGCGCCGGCCCCATATGCCGGAGGTGGTGGATTCAAACACAGCCCGGCCAAAAAAAAAAAAAAAATGCAAAAAATAAAAATAAAAAAACAAGTAAACAGTGTCAAACTACACTTCACTACCTGTCAAACCCCAAACACTCAAACTTAACAGACAAACAAAAAAGTGCTTGGAGTACTGAATGTCAAGAAAAAAGCTAAGGAAGGCCAACAGAGATGCTTTAGAAGCAGTTAAAGGGTTTGGATTGGGGGGTGCAGTGGGTGGGGAATAGATTCCTGAGCACCATCAGATTTCCCTTAAGTAATTTAGAGGGTTTTCATAAAATCGTTTTTTAAAAAATTAGAATGAAGGAATCAGAGGAACTTGGACTCTGAAACATTAAGCAGGTCCAAATTCCTCTACTGACAGAAGATGTGAAAAAGGAAAGAAAGTAGAGACGGGGAACCCAGAGGCAGAAGAGAGACAGGAAGCAAGAAGCACAGAGGGGAAAAAGTTGTGCCTCGAGGAAATAAAGTTTGGAATTCATCATAAATTGAAAAATGAAAAGCCACACACAAGTCTGAGAGATGGAATATAAGAAAAGCCTGGCATTTTATACCTTCCTGTCTAATTTATTGGAGGCGCCAATAAATTGTACTTAGCAGGCAGTGAGGTACACCTAAGACTAAACCATCTTTTTTTGTAACAGTAAGACATTAGCACCCTTGCTCGACTAATTCCAATCTACCTGCTGATTTAAGAGCCTATGTGCCCAGAGTGTAATTACTGTAGCACGTTAAAGGTCTATAGGCAACATAAAAGGGTATATAAGCCAAGTGGGTCTCTAGAAAATAAAATTCAATTAATGCTACTATCAAGTGAAGAGACAACAGAATAGATTTCATTATTTTCCCACAGCTTTTTAGTAGTCTCCTAAAGCTTTATTGTTCCGAATACTCTTAATAAGCTACTATTGCGAAACACTGTACAATCAAATATAGGCTGACCGTGATCAAAGCCCCAATTTTCCTGAGCCTTCGCTGCCTCTGTGATCTGGAATACAGCAGGCAGCATGGAAGTTATTACTTTTTGAGAGGATCAGGGGGACTGGGGATCAAAAATGACCTAACCATACATACAAGCAAACAAGTGTGATTCAACTAATTTAACTTGCCATTCAGAATCTCTCTTGCCAAAGTCACAACCTTCAGGCTGAACAACACAGATTCTGCTACTCACATGCTTTGAGTTTGGGAAGTGCTGGTTTTGGTGACAATTCTAGTCATTTTTTTATTTTCATCTTCTCAGGCACTTCTGCCTAAGACTACTCTGCCCGGCAGGGAAAACCTTCAGAGAAACAGGTAGCGAGTCTCAGATGGCACCTTCCGAGGTGCCGCAGTCGCCCGCCCTAGTCAGTCGTCCACTTGCTCTTCATTTTGTTCTTCTTCCGTCCTTTCCTCGTCTTCATCGTTGTCCTCATGTCTGCTCTCGTCTTGCTCTTCCGAATCTGTTTTTTTGTCTTTGTCCTTCTTCTTTTGTTCTGAAGCTTCCTTCTTGCCCTTCTGCTCACCCATATGCTTCCAGAGCTGCTTTTAGCGGGGTGACGAACCCTGGAACGCCATCTCTTCCATGGCGGAGAGCACATCCTGGCACTCCGAGTCTTGCGCTTCCCTTTCATTGCAAGATTGTTGGCACAGGACGTGGCGTACGGCACGAAGACGCTGGCGGCGCGGGAGAGGGCGCTCCGGGCCTCCTTGGAGATGTTGACCCGTCCGGGAGCGCCTCCTCCATGATCCTGGTGATGACCGCGTTGGGCAGGGTTAGGTCCTCGGGCCTCTCCACCATGGCCGTCGCCCGGGCCCAGCCTCCACTCAAGCCTCCTCTTCAGACAGCTACCGCGTCCGGACTTCCCGCCACTGCGATCTGACCTTCTGAGGCCTCCGTCCTGCCCTACACGCTTTTTTTTTTTGAGACAGACTCTTGCTTTGTCATCCTTGGTAGGGTACCCTGGCATCATCATTGCTCACAGCAACCTCAAACTCTTGGACTCAAGCAATCCTCCTGCCTCAGCCTCCTGAGTAGCTGAGACTACACCCAGCTAGATTTTCTATTTGCAGTAGAGACAAGGTTTCACTTTTGCTCAGGCTGGTCTTGAACGCCTGAGCTGCCTCAGCCTTCCAGAGTGTTAGGATTACAGAAGTGAACCACCGCATCTGGCCTGTGAAATATATATGAATTATAATACATACTATGTATCAAATATAGTATAAACATATACTAATTACTAATGCATACATAATATACACTAATGTAATTATTTCGTGTGTGTGTGTGTGTGTGTGTGTGTGTGTGTGTGTGTGTATACTCTTCCTTGTTCATGGGGTTATTGTAAAGATCCAAAGAATGATGGGGTATAACGTGTCATAAAAGCAGGTTGTGAGCTATGAAATTTTATACAAGCATGAAGTACAATAATTAACAACCATGGCATCATGGAAGGGATCTCTATGTGGGAGTTCACTTGCTCAGGTGGTGAATCAGGAGACTTAGGTGGGCAGATCACTCCATTTGCTTGCCTTGCTGATTGGACATGTTGGCTTTACAGAACTTCCCCGCAACTGTCATTTTTTTCTCATTTCATAAATATATGTATTGTACCAAAAGTCTATAATACAGGTAAGCAAAGATAAAAGAGAACTAAAAGTCTCACTCCTAATCTCATCATCCAGATCTAATTTTGATATATACCCTTCCAGACTTATTTCTATGCATGCATTTGTGTGTATTTATGTTTTAAATGAGATCATCCTGTGTACTATTTTATAACCTCATTTTTTTGGCTCAACAGAAATGCCTTAAACACCTTTCATTGTTAATAAGTATATTTTATGTCATTTAAAAAGGATAGACATTTCTGCTCCTTCTCCCGTGCAGCGCTCAGTCCGAGGCGAGCACTGTCCCCCTGACTTTGGCTGTACCTGAGAAGTGTCAAGCCCACGGAACCACAGTCATGACTGAGGCTGATGTAAATCTGAAGGCCCATCCCTTTGCTAATGCCCACCTCACCAAGGAGCTATTGGACCTCATTCAGCAGTCATGTAATTACAAGCAGCTTGGAAAGGAGCTAATGAAGCCACCAAAACCCTCAACAGGGTACCTCTGAGTTCATTGTGATGGCTGCAGATGCTGAGCCACTGGAGATCATTCTGCACCTCCTGCTGCTGGGTGAAGTCAAGAATGTGCCCTACATGTTCGTGCACTCCAAGCAGGCCTTAGGGCGGGCCTGTGGGGTCTCCAGCCTGTCATTGCATGTTCTGTCACTATCAAAGAAGGCTCACAGCTGAAGCAGCAGATCCAGTCCATTCAGCAGTCCATCGAAAGGCTCTTAGTCTAAACCAGTGTGACCTCTGCCACTCGCTCTGCCGACCCCTCTCCCTGAGCTTGTGTGTCATCTTGTCTGTGTTAGCATGTAGTATTTTCAGCTACTTTTTTTTTTTTTTTTTTGCAGTTTTGGCCGGGGCTGGGTTTGAACCCACCACCTCAGGTACATGGAGCCAGCTCCCTACTCCTTTGAGCCACAGGTGTCGCCTTATTTTCAGCTACTTTCTACTGTTATAAAATATTGTACTAAATCTGGTTTTGGAATTTTTGTATTATTTTTCTTTTGTTTTACAGGGTTGTTCCCCCCTCTCTTCTAGAACCCCTGCACCCTCTCTCTGCCATCCTTTATCCTTTTATCCTCCCTTTTCAAAAATGAACTGATGCTCAGAACAGATGGAAGCAGAGTGGTAGCACCATTCAAAAGCATGAAGAGCCAGGAGAACCCTGGTGGAGCCAGGACAGGGATGGTCCCCTCGTTGGTCTGCTAACTTCCTACCGTGTGCAGGATATGATGGAAGTCAACAGCATCCATTTTTCATATACCTTGTGCCTGACAGACAGCATCATCCATCTACGTTAAAATGATGAGGGGCTTTCCTCTGCTCTCTGGGGGATTATATATTATTTGGAGAGGAGGCATGTGCTCTGTGAGGTTAGGCTCATGGCCAAATGTCATTTAAGAATGTACCTTTGCTATTTGGTTTTGAAAATGTGATGTTTTGTTCTCGGCCTCCCTGACCCCCAGCTGTACCCCTGACGGTGGCAGAGCAGCAGCATACCAAAGACGTGTGGTGCAGGGTTCCAGAGGTGGCCTGGGGAAATAGAGGCACTTGACCTGGATCTTGAAAGAGTTAGGTGGGCCAAGGGCAGAGGGCATCACCTGATGCTGGAACAAACGATCCTGGTAAGATCATGGAGACTTGGCTGGCAGCTACAGCGGAGATAATGGAAACTAAGGAAATAACTTCTCTTTGGTGATTGGGGATTTCTTCAGTGGACACTTGGCACCAATTCTGAGAGCTCTTATCCCTGTTGGCTGCCACAGTTGGGTCAGATGTATCCGTTATCACATGAGGACAGTGTTCATATGTCCTTCATTCTTGTGAGCATCCTAATAAGGACATACATTCATATTCCAATTTAATGAAAAAAAATTAAAAGTATGTTATTGTGTGGTATTTTGTATAGTATCGTATTATATGATATGCTCCTGTAAAGCCGTACCACATTTTCATTTCATCATTATGCAAAGTTGACCCATTTATTTCAAATGATTTATATTTACAAATAAGGCTGCGATAAACCTCCTTAAGGCTAAAACTTTGATCACATCAATGGTTATGATTGTAAAAATAAATAGAAGTAGAGTCACTAATTTAAAAATTACATACCTTTTAACAGTTTTACTGAGGTATAATTTACATATCATAGAATTCACCAGAAGAGTACAATGTAACGGTTTTTAGTACATTTACAGAGCTGTGTTACCATGATGACAAATTTAGTTTTAGAATGTTTCCATCATTTCTAAAAATCTCTTCACGCCAGTTTGCAATGAATCTGCTTTCTCACCTGTAACTTCAGGCAACCACTGATCTGCTGTATAAATTGTGTTCTTCTGAAAATTTCACGTAAATGGAATCATCCAGTATATGGCCTTTGGGGTCTGACTGTTTTCATTTAGAATACTATTCTTGAAGTTTCTTCATCTAGTAGTATGCATCAATAATTTGTTCCTTTTTAGTATGAAACAATATTCCAGTATATGCAGATACCACATTTTGTTTATTTATTCAGCAATTGAACATTTGGGTTGCTTCTAGTTTTTGGCAATTGTGAATAATGCTGCAATGGGCATTTGTGTACAAACAAGTCTTTGTATGCATATTAATATATATAATTCACTTCTCTTGGGTAAATACATAACAATGAAATGACTGAGTTGTATGGTACGTTTATTTAAATTTTATTTATTGTACATTGTTTTCCAAAGTGTCTATACCATTCTGCATTCCCACCAGCAATGTGTGGGGGTGCCAGTTTCTCCACAACCCACTTGATATCACCAATTTTGGGAGTTAGTCATTCTAGTAGATATGTAGTGATATTTCACGACTGTGCTAATTTGCATTTTTGTAATGATTAATGATGTTGAGCATCTTTTAACATGCATGTTAGCTATTTGTATACCTTCTCTGGGAAAATGTCTATTCAAAATATTTTTCAAAAATAATTTTGCCAATTCTTAAGTTGGATATTTTTGCCTTTTTAAGGTCGTAAGAGTTATTTATATATTCTGAATTTAAGTCCTTTGTCAGATTTGAAAAATTTTTAGTATTTCATTGTATAGCTTACTGTTTCACAGTCCTAAGGTTTTATTCTTTTTGACAATTCTAAGAATATAGTTGCTTTCTAAATTCTTTTCCAAATTTTTCATTGTAGTATATAGAAATACAATGGATTTCTGTATATTGTCTAATTTCCTGCAAACTTGCTAAAATCGGATGTTAGCTCTAGTAGGCATTCTTTTTAATTGGTGGATTCCTTAGGATTTCAACATATAAGGCTATTTTATTTTATTTTATTTTATCTCACCCTGTTGCCTCAGAGAGAGTGCCATGGCCTCAGCATAGCTCACAGCAACCTCAAACTCTTGGGCTCAAGTAATCCTCCTGCCGCAGCCTCCCGAGTAGTTGAGACCACAGCTACCTGCCATAACACTCTGCTAATTTTTCTATTTAAAAGAGATGGGGTCTTGCTCTTGCTCAGGCTGGTCTTTAACACTAAGCTCAAAATATCCTCCTTCCTACGTTTCCCAGAGTACTAGAATTATAGGATTGAGCTACCTCACCTGGCCTATTTTTTTAAATTGAGATGAAATTCACAGAACATAAAATTAACCATTTTGAAGTGTATAATACAGTGACATTTACATTGTTGTACAACCACCACCCCATCTACTTCCTTAAACATGACATGCCAGGCTTGGTGCCTGTGGCTCAAGTGGCTAAGGAGCCAGCCACATTCACCTGAGCTGGCGGGTTTGAATCCATCCCAGGCCTGCCAAAAAACAATGATGGCTGCAACAAAAAAAACCTGGCATTGTGGCAGGTGCCTGTAGTCCCAGCTACTTGGGAGGCTGAATTAAGAGAATCGCTTGAGCCCAGGAGTTGGAGGTTGCTGTGAGCTGTGATGCCATAGCACTCTAACCAGTGTGACAACTTGAGGCTCTGTCTCAAAAACAAAACAAAACAAAAAAAGAACAACTATGACATGCCAAAAGAAAACCTCATATCCATTAAATGGTCACTCCCTGTTCTCTGCATCCATCCCTCAGTTCCTTGCCCCATTTGGGTTCTGTCTCTGTGACTCCACCTATTCTGAGGCCCTGCCTCTACTGAAAAGAGGAAAATTAGTCAGGTGTGGTGGTACATACCTGTAGTTCCAGCTTCTCAAGGCTGAGGCAGGAGGATCACTTGAGCTCTGGAGTTTGAGGTTGCTGTGAGCTATGATGCCATTATACTCTAGCCCCAGGTAATAGAGAGAGATCCTGCTCAAAAAATTTTAAGAAAGAAAATGTAAAAAATTCAGATATGCAAAAGACCGTAAGTTCTAGTCAATATCTTACACCCAAAGATAACCACTGATGTAAGTTTGTACACAGACTTCTTTTTCTCTTTTTTCTTATTTAATAAAGGCAAGCTCATGTCTGCAATAAAATTTATTATTGACTTCTTGGTTTTATATATGGGAAAGAGGAATAAAAGGAGACATATTTTACAATCTGTGTAAGCTGTTGTTGGTTTTTAAATTCTGACACTGCTTTTAAGCCTTTTGATGCTACTTCAGTTGGGAGAGGAGGCTGCCAGGGAGAAGACAGAACAGTGGAACCTGAGCAAAGATATCAAATCCACTTTTAAAGGCTACAAGGTAAGAAGTTGATGAGGAAGGAATTTATCTGTAACCAGACAATGGGACTTTTAATACCTGGAAAGATATTATCACCACCTGTTCTGTGGGAAGGGAGGACCAGAGCTAAGGCCCATGAGAGTGAGCTAAGCAGTATTTCTTGAAAGACTTGTGGTGATGGACCAGTTTTAAATTTCTAGTCCATCCTGGATGGATGTTTTGGTGAAATATGAAATCACACATTTGGTGGCTGGGCAAATGGCTCATGCCTATAATCCCAGCACTCTGGGAGGCTGAGGTGGGAGGCTGTAAACTAGGGTTGCTGTAAGCTAATATGAGATCATGGCAACTCTAGCCCAGGTCAACAGAGTGAGACTTTATCCCCACCCCCAACCCCCAAAAATCACACATTTGGGTGTCACAGAAATTTCAAATTGCTATAAATTACTCTAACTTTTTGTTTCTATTACAGACTGATAGTAAACAGTTTGAAGGCCAGCACAGGCCCGTGAATCCTGCACTGGGTGGAGATATACTGAAATGCTTGTTAGTGACAGTGTAGATTTCAACAGGAATAAAGACAGGGGCATGTTGGTAAATGTGAAAATGTGGTTCTGTGGAGTGGGGAAAGCTCTGATTTATAGGCTTTGACCACTTTCCTGGGTAAATACATCCACCATGACAGAATTCAGGCTACTAAGGTGAGGCCAATGAATACAGAGTAAGGAACAGATGTGCACAAGTTGTCTGCAGTGTACTGTTGTATTAAGAAGCCTACAAATGGGTCTTCTGTTAATGACACTATCTTAGGAACCAACATATATTACCTTTAAACCAGCAGAATACTCAAACTCAAACTTACCCCATCCAATGGATTAATATAAAAAGGAACATCCTTCTTTTGATTGCTGTATTTCCCCCATTATGCAACCCGCCCCCCCCCCCCCAAGGCAGAAGCCCAAACTTACCTTCCCAGCTTCCTTTGGAGCTTATGTGCAGGCACATGACCTAGGCCCAGGCAATCATACGGTTTCCCTGTATCCGAAGAGAGCATTATGGGGAAGCTTTGTGTAAGCAGTGGTGACAAAGATAACCAGATCCTGACAAGAAGCAGCAAAGGCTAATCAGTACTAGTTCAAGTCTCATCAGAGAGAGCTTTAGAGTCTAGTGAATAATGAAGGCGCAGAAAAGTGGGATGTGAGGACCAACACCCCGACCCTCCTGGAGAGTCTATGAGATTCCTAATTGCCTTAATAAATTTTCATTCCTGCTTAAACCATCAACTATAATGTCTTTTGTTTGCAACCAAGAATACCGATTGATACAACACCCACACCTCATTTTAAAAATAACATTAAGATCAAATTCATATACCAAACAGCTCTCCTAATTAAAATACACAATTCAATACTTCATAGTATACTCAAAAAGTTGTAGAACCATCATACAATCAAATTTGCATTTTTATCACCCCTCAAAAGAATCTCTGTAGCCATTAGCGATCATTCTTTATCTTTCATCAACACCCTGTATCCCACTCCACTTCAAGCAAGCCCTAAGCAACTAATGATCTATTTTCTGTCTCGATATATTTGCCTATTCTAGGTATTTCGTATAGATAAAATCATACATTATGTGGTCTTTTGTGGCTGGCTTCATTCACTTAACTTCAAGTTTCATTCACGGTGTAGCATGTATCAGTATTTCTTTCATTGCTGAAAAAATATTCTTTTGTATGAATATACCTTGTTTTATTATCCATTCATCAGTTGATGGACATTTGGGTTATTTTCACTGTTATTTGTACAGTATATAAACTGTTATGAATGATGCTATTATAAATGTTTGTGTCCAAAACATTTTTGTGGGCATATGTTTTCAATTATCTTGGGTATACATCTAGGAGTAGAATTGTTAAGTTGTACGATAACTCTATGCTCAATCTTTTAAGCAATGTAGACTGCTTTAGAAAGTGAATGCACCATCTTACAGCCCCTCAGTAGTATATGAGGGTTCCAATTTCTCTACTTCCTGCCAATACTTATTATCTGTATTTTAAATTGTAGCCATCCTAGTAGGTGTGAAGTTGTAGCTCACAGGGGTTTTGATTTGTATTTTCCTAGTTGCTAATGACATTGAATAGCCTTTCATGTGCTTCTTGGCCATTTATTTATCTTCTTTGGAAAAATGTCTACTCACATCCTTTGTCAATTTTATTTTATTTTTGAGACAAAGTCTCACTCTGTCACCCTGGTAGAGTGTGGTGAGGGGCATCATCATAGCTCATTGCAACCTCAAACTCCTGGGCTCAAGCAATTCTCCTGCCTCAGCCTCTTAAGTAGCTAGGACTACAGGCGTACACCACCACGCCCCACTAATTTTTACTATTTTTGGTAAAGACATGGTTATCCCTTGATCAGGCTGGTCTCAAACTCCAGACCTCGACCCTGACCTCCCAGAGTGCTAAGTTTATAGGCATGAGCCACCACTCTTGGCCCTCTTTGTCTATTTTAAAATTGGTATATTTGTGTTTTTATTATTAAGCTGTAAAGCTCTTTATATATTCTAGATACAAGTCCCTTATCAGATGTATAATTAGCAATATTCTGTGAATTACCTTTTCTCTTACTTTATATACTTCATTTTTAATTTATAAAACAGAAAGGGATAAGTCTTGAATTGAGTACTGGCAGAATCATAATGTGATTGTGAGTATTTAGAAAATATTAAAGTGATCACTTGAAGCTAACGTGGGTTCCCTGAGAATAAGAACCAATATCATTCCATTTTGTTCTTACACCCTAACTTGCTTTCTGTTGCCATTTTTTCTTATTAATGATATTATCTCCTCTTGCTATGAATAATATTACTTCCTATCATGGAGCAAATATCAATTCTATAAGCCAGAATAGTCTAATAGTAAAGTTGGAATGGACTGTATTTTCTCACGTGGGGAACTTCTAATCACTGCAAATATCAAAATTAGGTACTTGGACCAACCATCTCTTAAGGATGGTGCAGAGGAAACATCTGAATTGAATTGCATGGCTCCTAAGATCCTTTCCTACACCAAGATTCTTTTGTTATTTACTCAGTTATGTATCCGTTCTCTCATTCTTATGAATGAAAGAGTGTTATAGGGATTTGTAAAATTCCACAGGAAACACAACTGAGAGGAGCTAGAAAGAGAAAAAAAATCCAGATTAGAGATACAAAATGAAGTCAGGAGTTAGGCAAATACAAAAGTGTCTGCCCTACTGGCCTGTGTATTTCTAGGTGTTAAGCCTTTGAGTTTTCCAGAGGTAACTTTGGAGTTTGAATTGTCCAGAAGACAAGGCCAAGAGAAGGACTTGTTTGCTACACAATTTACAGTGCCCATTAGGCACGATTTTTCTTGATTCTAGGACCAGAAAGAAACATCTCATGATCCCAGCTCCACAAAAGTCCCTCCTTTACTTTAAAGTATTTTCTTTTCTTTCATTAAAGAGAAAACACCACTGTTGTTTTTATGGAGACAGAGTCTCACTATCACCTGGGCTAGAGCGCTATGGTGTCAGCCCAGCTCACAGCACTTTTGGGCTTTCAGTCACTTTGCTAAACACCTTCAGTCTCATGTTGGGTGGAACTTGGGAATGCTGACAGCTCTGAAGCTGAGAACTACGGCTGCATACACTAAAATGCCTCTCCTCCTTTGAGTTCTCTTTGAATTAACTCTTCCAATGATGTCTTTTGCATAATGACTATAACTACCATTTATTACACCCAGGCACTTTCCCTTCTCAGCCTCTAGCATTTATGAGAATCCCAAAGCAAATAGCATTTTCCTATTTTATAGATGGGGAAACAGACCCAGAGATCTCAGAGCTGGTAAGCTACGGAGCCAGGATTCAAGTCCAAGTCTTTTGGGTTTCTTAGCCTGTCTTCTTTCAGTATAATTCCATTGCTCTTTCTAACTTTTTTCCTGGTGATAGTATTAATTACTTCCTAACTCCTGAAAGCTTTTTCTGAAGATTTCCATGTGGGTTAAGCTCAAGGTTAATCAGCTCTAACAGAGAGACCCAAAATGCAGCTGCTTAAACAACGGAGGAGTGCTTTTCCCTCTCATGTAAAAGCACCTGAGTCGTGTGATCCAGACCAGCAGGAAGGCTCTGCCACTCATCATGGGGTGTTTTAGGGTGCTCCAGTTGTCACCGTTGATTGGCTGGTGAGAAGTAGGACAAATTCAAGGACATGAAAAATGTAAGGAAACGAGCAGAAGTTGCACACATTGCTTCTGCTCATACCCCGTCTTGTTGGAGGGTCTATTTGTTCATATCCATGGGCCTACAAGGGACTCTGGGAAATTTTGGCTCTGGCTGGGTGATCATGTGTCCTGCTAACTGTGATGTGTTTGTTTGGCTGAGAACGAAACTGTATTACCCAAGGGAAAAGGGGGCAAAAATAATCTCTGGGGAAGGATTAACAGGCTTCATCATAGTCTCCCTAGAAATAGTTTTATATTTTCAGACTCTGGGTTTCATTATGAATCAGTATTCACTGGCTAGTAGACAGACTGCCTTTTTACTTTATATCTGACTGAGAAATACATTGTCATCTCTTAATTTTTGTAAGTTCTCTTCCTTTTCATTTCTTCTCTCTGCTCCCTAAAGCAAAAGGAGCCAGGCATGGTGACATGTGCCTGTAGTCCCAACAAGAGTTCCCCTGAAGCAAAGCCATTATTCACACAGAAATTTGGAGCTAGGCTTTCTGATTCTACAGATGGAGAAACTGGGATTCAAAGCAAGTGATTTGCCCGGGGTCACTCAAGTACCTTGCAGTAGAGGTGGGACTTGAACTTGGGTATCTTGGTTTTACTCCCCCCCACCAGGATGTAAATCCCCCAGTCCCTTTAAGCCTATCATTTGTTATTTTCCTGGTGGAGGCAGTGGCAAGAAAATGAACACATCTGGAAAGACCCAGAAGCTCTGAAGTTTCCCTTAGAAATTCATGAAAGATAAAGTGAATCAAAACCCTGCCAAATCCTTCCACCCAGATAAAGCAAAGTCATGCTCATTTGAAAACTAGTAGAAGCTCGCCAATAAAACCCCCCTCCTAGTCATTTCCCAGCTTCCTATAAATCTGAAGGATCCCTCAGTCTTGCCTCTGTTAATCAATGGCAAGGGTTACTGGATGCATCAGAAATGTCTGCTCCTGTTACCACCATGAGACCGAAGATAACACACAGCACTTTTTCTCCTTTTCTTTCTTCTTTTCTCAGCTCAGATTCCATTCTGGTTGAGGGGCTGGAGGAATCCTATGAGCTCTAGAGTCTGGACAAATTAGCCCCTCAACGGAGCTGCAGGGGGATTGCCAGTAACAGGCCTGTTCAGCCCCGCTTTTCCAAAGCTGTTTTTTCTTAGAGGGAGGGAGAGATGTGGAAGGCTCTAGATTGTGGACGACAGCTATCCAGTTAAGAGCATGAATGCAAGGGGACCTGGGTGTGTGTATTGCACAGCCAGAGAAGAAAAGGGGACATGATTAAGAGGATAAAGAAAAAGAGGAAGACTTCTAGAATGTGTGTTAGGCAAAATAAGAATAAAGAGAACATAAGAGGGGGGTGAAAATGAGAAGGACAGAGGATATTAGGATGTGTGGGAGGGAGCAAGGAGGCTAAGCAGAGACAGGAGAATGTTGGAGGAGAGGAGTGATTTAAGAGCAAATCCTCAGGTCAGGGGGGTGCTGCTCATGCCTGTAATCCCAGCTCTTTGGGAGGCTTAGATGGGAAGATTGCTTCAGGCCAGGAACTCAAGACCAGCCTGGACAATATAGTGAGACCCCATCTTTATAATATCTAAGAAAAAAATAGCCAGGTGTGGTGATGTATGCTTATAGTCTCAGCTACTCGGCAGGCTAAAGCCGGAGGATCACTCAAGCCCAAGAGACTGCAGTGAGCTATGAGCTCACCACTGCACTCCAGCCTGAGTGAGACAGAGACACCCCATCTCTAAAAAATAAACTAATTGATTAAAAATTTTTAAAAAGAGCAAATCCTCCCACTTACCCTGGGTGGCTGCCTGCTGTCCATCATGAGTCAGTCATTGGATCGGCAGTGGTGTAGGAACTTCAGATGTATGGAGGTCATGGTCCAACTACAAGGAGGCTTTTTTTTTTTTTTTGAGACAGTCTCAAGCTGCTGCCCTGGGTAGACTGCTGTGGTGTCACAGTTCACGGCAACCTCAAACTCTTGGGCTTAAGCGATTATCTTGCCTCAGCCTCTCAAGTAGCTGGGACTACAGGCACCTGCCACAATACCCGGCTATTTTTTTGTTGCAATTGTCATTGTTTAGCAGGCCCAGTGTATGTGGCCAGCGCCCTACCCATTGAGCTACAGGTGCTGCCCAACCTACAAGGAGTTTATAAGGAGATGGAGCGATTCAGGAGAAAGACCTAAGCACCTCATTATGGGGGTTTGGGGGTGCGGAGTGAAAACCAATAACAGCTGTGGGGAGAAAATTGTGGTGTATTAGTTTGCTGGGGCAGAGGGATTGAGAGGGAAGAGGACTCTAGTCTATTGGAATTCGTGAACTCGGAGTTCAACTAGAGAATCAGTTAAATAAATTCTACCTGTCTGCCACATAAGGTACCACCAGGAATGACATAGGTGTATACTGATTGACCTTGAAAGAGATCCACAATTTATTATGAAGTAGGGGGAAAGTATCTTGTGAAATAGGACATGCAATATGTGAACTCAAAATGTTAAGCCCCCTAGCTACAGAATGGACCCCCTCTTGGCCAAGAAGACCCCAGAAAGTCCTTAAGGCTGAGTTGCCAGCCATGAGGAGAAGGGAGGTTAGAGATGCCTGGTTATGCCCCCTGCCTTTTGGAGTTATTCTTTGGAACAATCAAATACTAAATCATTATGAGGCCTAATGCCATGAAAAACAAAACTTGAACCACACCTGTAAGCCATCTATTTGCTTAACAGATCATTTGAGGGTCCATTAGCTTGTCTCTGATTAACAGATACCCTTAATTTAAAACATTTTAAGCCTTTAGGCAAAAATTTATTTCTTTAACCAATTACAAATCAAACAATCTTTAAAAACCCACTTATAACCTATAAATCCCTCCTCTTCAGGATGTCCCACCTTTTGGGGCCAAAACCAACGTACGCGTTCTACGTATTAATTTATGCTTTTACGTGTACTTACCATCTCTGAGAATGTATAAAAGCAAACTATAACCCAGCTACCTCGGGTGTCATGAGTCACTGTAGTTGTTTTTGGATAGTAGGATCTTCATTTTCTTTATTTTTTTTTGCAGTGAGCATGCTTTTCTTTTATAATCAGGAAAATAGGAGAGAAAGAATGTGTATAAAAGAGAAAGAACAAGCGGAAGTAAATGAGATAAAAGTGCCTGTTTATAAGTTGTGTCTTAGAGGGTGCAAAGGTTCTATTTTGGAAGTCTGGAGCTAACCCATGACTATGCTCACTCAGCCAACCAGTGGCCAAGCAGTGGCTATATCCTTGTGGCTCCAATGTCCTCCTTTACTCCTGCCCTCCCCTGCCCATGGCATCTGGATGGTCCAGCTGATCCTTGGGAAGGGGCCTCCCCAGCAGTACAGAGTTGGGCCCAGATGGAATAGGCCTTATTCCCTATGGGACAGGGGTTCTCAACCTTCCTAATGCTGCGAACCTTTAATACAGTCCAAAGGGCTCGTGACCCACAGGTTGAGAACCGCTGCGGGAAGGGGGAGGAGGAGGCAGTTGAGAATGAAAAGGGGAGTGGGGAGAGGAGGAAGGAGAGGTGGAGTTTCCAGCTGGGTTTTTCCCCTTGTGTTCCCAGGAAGCAGAGCTGAGTCAGGCCTCTGGGAAAACAAGAACACACATGTTCTCCCTCTCAGATGAACACAGAAGACAGCTTCATCCTGTTTTAAGAGACACCTAGATTGGAAATTCTTGTGGGGAAATTGAGGGAGCGAGTTCTTGGCTAATGAGAGTCATAGCCCCGTTCATTCTGAAGTTAAAGTTTGGGTCTAAGGTTTGCTCACAGTGCTCAGGCCAACTGCCAAGTGACAGGGTAGCTCAAAAAATGGGCACACCAGCAGGGCTAGAATAAAGGGAAACAATGACAATATCCCTTTGGCCTAACACAGATTGCAGAAGGTGGGCTTGAACATGGCTCGTTCTTGTTCATCGCTGGACTAGCTTCTCCAATACAAGTGGGTTTTTATAAACTATGCATATCACACAAAATAAACCCTGCTATTTAAAACATAATTGCTGACAGCTGCTTCTGCTCACAAACAGTGATATAATTTCTCTCTAGAGGAGTTTTTTTTGTTGTTGTTTAGCAAGATTCAATTTAATTAGGTCCTCAAGCAAGTACCCCTCCCTATGTCCCCTCCCCGCAACCAGGGGGATGGTTGAAAAAGTGACCAGAAAACTGAGAGAACTCAAGTCTCTGATCAAAAATGAACAGAAACTTCTGGGCTCAGAAAAGAGAAGAGAGTTTTATATTATTTTTAAAATTTTTTTTATTGTTTGGGATTCATTGAGGGAACAAAGAAGTGGGTTACACTGATTGCATTTGTTAGATAAAGTCCTTCTTATAATTGTGTCCCACCCCCCCAGAGATGTGTCATACATCGTGACCCTCATCCCCCTCCCTCCTCCCCTCTCCCTCATTCCTCTACTCTCCCCTCGTATTAGCTCATGTACTGCAAGAAGAGAGTTTGTTGGGGGTTTTTTTGAGACAGAGTTTCACTATGTCGCCCTTGGTAGAGAGCGACACACAGCGTCACAACTCACAGCAACCTCCAACTCTTGGGCTTAAGCGATTCTCTTGCCTCAGCCACCCAAGTAGCTGGGACTACAGGTGCCTGCCACAACACCCGGCTATTTTGTTGTTTTTGTTGTCATTGTTGTTTAGCAGGCCTGGGCCAGGTTTGAACCTACCAGTACCCTAACCACTGAGCTACAGGCGCCGAGCAGAGAAGAGAGTTTAAAAAGTCAGTGAAATGGGGGTAAGGGTGGAAGCTCTGGGGAAGCATGGCCTGAAAAGTCCCAGTGTCAGTGGCTTAGGGCTACTAATGCGGTTTTTTAATATTCCTTTGTTTTTTTGTTTGTCATTATGAGCTCTGGGACTCTGTAACCCCCTCAATTATCCCATTTGTAAAGAGCATTGTTCAAGGGAAAGAGCGATGTTCACCATAGTTTAGAAATTGTGCTCTGGGTCACACTGCCCAGTGAGACCCAGCTGTACCACTTGGGGGCTCTATCGGGTTGAGTAAGTTCCTTAACTTCTGGAAGCTTCACTTCCTTCACCTGGAAAATGGGAATACTAGTATTTGTGAGATTGAATGAGGTCAGCTGTATAACGCACTTTGTCCACTGCTTGGTTCATAGTAACTGCTTAGTAAATGTCAGTGATGGAAATGATGAAGACGAAGTTCAAGGAGGAGATGATGCTGAAGGTGACCGACGTAATAGTGTCGCTGCAGCTGTGTTACAGAGCATTTCTCTGCCAGTATGCAGTGTCAGCTGCAGAAACACAGGAAGGAAGAGCTAGCTGAACAGGACTTAGGTGAAGGAGTGCAGTGGTTGTGGAAGTGTAGTCCCTAGACCTGGTAGAAATGCAGATTCTGAGCCCACACCCAGGTGTACTGAATCAGAAACTAATCAGTTTTCCAACAAACTCTCCACGTATTTTCGCAGCACACTTAATATTTCAAACCCACCAAATTTGTGAACGTTCTTTTAGTGTCTTGCAAGGCAAGAGCCACATGGTCTGAGGGTTAATTTTTTTTCACATTTGTCCAAGTGTGGGGAGTACGATCCTTATAATGTCACTGCCTATGGTTACAAGTCCTATTTGGCAGAGTCACACTTTAGTCAGGTGAAAGAAATAGCACTTGGGTGGCACCAGTGGCTCAAAGGAGTAGGGTGCTGACCATATATGCTGGAGGTGGTAGGTTCAAGCCCAGCCCTGGCCAAACACTGCAAAAAAAGAAAGAAAGAAATAACACTTCAGTTTTCCCAAACTGGTCTCTAGAGTCCCCATTCTCCAGGGAAATCGCAGTTTACTGTGTCAGTTCAAAGTTCAAACTCTTATAGAGGCTGTTTTCCCTCCTCCCCAACCTCCTTCCTAAGATGGCATCTGGTCTCCCGGGGAAATGGAGGTCGCCCAGGGAGAGGTCTCTCTGCACGGGCTCAGGGTCTGCTCCCGGTGAATGCTGCTTACCCAGCTGTGTTCACCGACCTGGCTCTGCTCTGAGGCTCTGGGCCCTGGCTGTTCTCACCTGGTCTCTTGGTGGCTTACGCTGGGACCTGTTGCTGGAAGCTGGTGGTACCTGTCACAGTTCCTGCCCACTGCAGCCTTCTCACCTCAGACCTACTGTCCAGACCCCCTTGGGTCCTAGTGATACGGATGGCAGACAAGAGCTCAGATGCTTCAAGCCAGGGAGGAGGAAAGAAGGGGAAAGCTTTAAGAAAGAAAGAACAAAACACCAATTTATCCCATAACCATTCACTGTCCTTTCTTCCTTTCCTCCTTTCTGTCTTTTTTTTTTTTTTTTCTTCTTCTTTAATGAAAAGCTAAAAGGGAAGACACATGTCTCGGAAATTGAGATTTAATGAAAGCAGGTAACACTCTAGCAGGCCTGGTTGCTTATGATCGCTTAAATATTTAATTCGAAATTCTTCCCGAGAACTCCAAGTCTAGGTTATATGACGAGACACATCAGGAATTAAATTTCTTTTTACTTTAAATAGAACAAAAATTAAAAGTCTCAGGAAATTTGGGTTTGATATAAAATCAGACCTTTTCTAATTACTGCGGGCCACAGTCTTTTTCTCTTCACTGCCTTCTAGAATATAGACTATATTGAAAATTTTCATTTATTTACCACTCCTTATAGGCAGTGAAGACTTAATCTTCCTTTCTTTCTTTCTTTTTTTTTGAGACAGAGTCTTGCTCTGTTGTCTCAGCTAGAGTACAGTGATCTCCTCATAACTCACAGCAACCTCAAACTCTTGGGCTCAAGCCATCCAATTAGCCCAAAGCCTCAGCCTCCCAATTAGCTAAAACTACAGGCATGCACCACCACGCCTCTATTTTCCTTTCAGTACAGACAGAGGGGTTTGCTTTTGTTCAGACTGTTCTTGAACTCCTAACCTCAAGCAATCCTCCTGCCTCAGCCTCCCAGAGTGCTAGGCTTGAACTACTGTACCCGGCATGAACCACTGCACCTGGCTTGTGTTACTTTTATTGATTTCAGACTGCGGAGGCACAGAGTTTAAGTCTTTTATACGCTATGTCTCATTTAATCCCCTCAGCAACTTTGTGAAGTGCATCCGATTATTATTAGCCCATGTTAAGGGGAACCACAGCTTAGAGAAGTTACTATGTCGTAAGGAAACTTGACCCTTATCTAACTGGAAAGACTTGTCCGTTAATCTGATTCATATTGAAGTTTTCTCAGAGCGAATGTTCTTCATGAGAAGTGTTTAGGGTGCTTATTCAAACGCTGGCTCCTGGACCTTACACTGACCTCAGAATCAGCTTTTTGGGAAGGACAGCAAGAGTGACGGCTCTGCTGCTCATTGGAGTTTGGTGTTCCCGAGCCTCCTGTCACTCTTACTCACGGCGGTCCCACTGTCCTGACATAGCACCCCCTTCCCAGTGGTGAATCAGCAAATCAGAACCAAACAGCAAAACGCAGCCTCACATCAGACCAGAAAGAGATGATTTCTTTGCCACTTTGCCAGCTCTTGCCGGAAAAGGTAGAGAAATTAATACATTCAACACCACATTCCTGGACAAATTCCCTGCCGTCAACCTTTTTATAAAGACTTCAGGCAGTCAGGTGAGCAGGGGGAATCAAAATGATTGCTCACTGAAATTAACTCTGCGTTTAAGTCATAATTACAGAACCCATTCCTGACCGGAAGCAAAATCCAGACATTAAGATTCTGTGAGTGTAGACAGAGACCCCTCCTCCCTCCACAACCCACATGAAGGCAGCTGGATTTTGATGCTCTGAACATAGAGAGGGCAGGGCCTCTGTGTACAGCTGGGTAGGTCGAACAGTGCAGTCCCCATGATGGGGACACCAGTCCCACAGCTTGTGACACACCTGCATGAGGAGAGAACACAGATGTGGGTCAAGGGGCCTGGTGTGTGAGCCAGTGTTAAGCTTATACCTCTTGAGCTGTTGTGGCTGGGACATAGCTTAATTTCTCTCGACCTTTAAAATGCCATGATTTTGTGAGATGCACTGTACCAGGATTTAATTGATGATCACAGTTAATCAGTTAATGAATACTTCATATGCTCCAGGTTCTATTCTAAGCATTATTATTAATATTATTATTTGGAGATTGGGCCTCACTCTATCGCCCAGGCTACAGTGTAATGACACCATCATAGCTCACTATAACCTCGAACTCCTGGGCTCAATCCATCCTCCTGCCTCAGTCTCCCAAGTAGCTGGGACTGCAGACACAGACCGTCCTACCTAGCTAATTTTTCCATTTTTTGTAGAGATGGGGGGTGTCTCACTGTTGCTCAAGCAGGTCTCTAACTCCTGGTCTTAAATGATCCTCCCACCTCGGCCTCCCAAGGTACAGGGATTACAGGCTGAGCCACCGTGCCCGGCCCCCTATTCTAAGTACTTTAAATCACCTAAACTTCACAATTACCCTTTAAGGTAGGTGGTAGTTTACCCCCATTTTACAGATGAGGAAACAGGTACAGAGGTTAAGTGACTTGTGCAAGGCCACCCTGCTGCTGCGTTGTAGGGACAGGGTTGGAACACACGCAGTCTAGCTCCCTGGCTCCATTTCATGGTGCCTGAAGGCTGCAGCTACAAAACCAAGCATCTGGAATGAACTAGTCCAGGTTACCCAGGACTGGCCAGACCACAGTCCGTGGAGGTGTTCACCTCTGGGTTTTCTTCTTTAAAAGGGGTGTAGACAAATTGGAGGCAATTCAGAGGGGGCTAATTAGTCAGAAAGGGGCCTGGAAACTTGTCATCAATAAAGAAACTCACAGTTAAACTGAACACCCAACTGAAGTGCTTCACCTATCTTATTCAAGCCTTTATAATGTGCATTTAGTATATAAAACCAGCACATTGTACCCCATGATTGCATTAATGTACACAGCTATGATTAAATAAAAAAAATAATGATAAGTCTTTATAATGTCCCTGTGGGGTCAGTCCTAACATTATTTTCACTTAACAGAGAAAGAAACTGAAGCACAGGGAGGTTAAATAATCTGTCCACACGCAGATAGTAAGTATAAGCCCTGCAGTGCGGATTTGTCCACTTTAAATCGGTGATTTGCAGGAATCACCCGGGGACTCTGTTAAAATACAGATGGATTCAGTAGATCTGGGGTGGGTCTGAGGGTCTGCATTTAGCCACATTTTGAGTGGCAAGACTTCCATACACCGCGCTGAGCACCCCAGAGTGAGCCATAATGGGAGGAACCACGGGCTTTAGCCTCCAGGCCATCCTATGGGGTGGAGTTGGAGAATGTCACAGCCGCCATGAAATATTTAAAGGCCCTCCATGTGAAAAGCAAATCAGACTTGACTTACAGAGCCCCCAGGGATGAAATGACACAGACTTGTCTTTATTTCCAGCCCTGGCCTTCCCCCTGAGCTCCAGACTAGCCCACTTGGGTGTGTCCCTTGGGCAACCCAAGTGCCCAAGTGCCCCCACCGCCTTTCACCCTATTTTGCATCTCAGTTCCCTACACTGGAAACTTGGAACCATCCTAGACCACCATGCTCAGTCCCCCCAACATCCAACCAATCCTGAAGACCTGTCCATTTTACCTCCTGTCTCTTGAGCACATTTTCTTTCTTTGCGTCAGTTGTGTTCAGTCTCTTGGCATTCGCCCCCAGACTATTCCAGCTTCCATACTGGTCTCCCATCTGATCTGAGGTCTCCGACCTCCACACTTGGGCTACCAGAACGATCTTTCTGAGGCTCACTTCACATCACAATTCTCCCTCTTTCACGCCCTGCCATGGCTCTCACTGTCCTCAGGATGAAACCCAAGCTCCTTCGAGGGCCCAGTACCCTTCTCCACTTGGTCTCTTTGGCCTTATCCATCCTCATTTCCTTCTGTGTCCTGTCTCACACGTGAAGCTCTAGTCACACTCAAGTGCTTAGTGTTTCTTCAACACCATCCTTGGTTTCCTGCCTATTGGCCTTGGCCAGGCTGGACCTGCCCCCTGGAAAGAGTTTTACTTGCCAAGACTTCCTCACCCAAGACTCACACAGACCTTCCTTCTCCAGGGAGCTCTCATGCCCCTGTAACATGCTGTTCCCAAGTTTCTGTTCATTTTAACATTTAGCCTTGCTGTGTAATATATTCAGCCCTAATATATTAAAATTCCCTGGGAACGTATCTGTCTTTTTGCTGAGTGCATCAACATAGGTACACAAACAATTATTGAACTTGCTTGTTCAAAACAAACTAGGGAAAAGATGGAGACTTTACATCTTTTGTATTTATATGGATGAAGTTGAAACACATTCTTCTTAGCAAAGTATCACAAGAATGGAAAAGCAAGTGTCCAATGTACTCAGTACTAATATGAAACCAATAGATAAACAACTGCACACCCACACAGAGAAGAACACAACGGAATTCAAAAGGGGAGGATGAAAAGGGGAGGAGGGAGAGAGAAGAGACGGGCCTTGGTAAGCTCTAACCTAAGGGGCACAATGTGAGGGTATATGGCACATCCCCTGGGTGAAGGTCTCAACTACAACTTGAACTTGGAGAAATGCAAACCATGTAACCTAATCATTTGTACCCTCATATTAATTTAAAATTAAAAAAAAAGAAACTTGGGGTTATTTTTGACTCTTCTCTCTCACACACACACATCTGATCCAACAAGTCCTATTGATTCTACCTTTAAGTTACAGAAGAACTTTTTTATGTTGACTGCCCAAGGGATTGTAACAAACTGGGCAACACAGAGAGGTGGTCAACATTAGGAACTAGGCCTACCATACCGATACGTACATGTGGTGCATGTCCAATCTATGACAATTAGGTCAACATGAGGAGGTAGTCAGTGTAGGGAGGTGGCTGACTGTAGAGGTTCTACTGTATATACAGAATCCAACCACTTCTCACCCATTCACCACCTGGACAATAGCCAGCCCTCCCGGCAGACATCGCTGTTTCCTTCTCCCTAACCTCCTGTTTACACATACTACAGCCAGTGAGATGCTTTGAAAATGCCAGTCAGCTCTGTGCAAAACCCCGTGATGGTTTCCTATCATGCTTGGAATAAAATGCACGGTCCTTAACATGGTCAGTATGGGCTGCCCTTTCATTCTCTCCTGACTTCATTTTCCTTCCTTTCTATCTCCATCTCCACCGCTCTCTAGCCATCCTGGCCTTCTGGGCCAAGTAGGCGTCAGCTGTAGGACTTTACCCTGCCTGTCTACCCCAAATGTTCTTCCCCCAGATATTCACCCTCTCTCATTCGGTCAGGTCTCTAGCTAAAGTCACCTCCCTTGAATTCTCTTTCTCTTTCTTTCCTTTCTTTCCTTCCTTCCTTCCTTCCTTCCTTCCTTCCTTCCTTCCTTCCTTCCTTCCTTCCTTCCTTCCTTCCTTCCTTCCTTCCTTCCTTCCTTCCTTCCTTCCTTCCTCCCTCCCTCCCTCCCTTCCTTCCTTTTCTTCTTTCCTTCCTTCCCTCCCTCTCTCCCACCCCTCCCTCCCTTCCTTCCTTTCTTCCTTCCTTCCTTTTCTTTCTTTCGATGGAGTCTCGCTCAGTTGCCCAGGTTAGGGTGCCGTGGCCTCAGCCTAGCTCACACCAACCTCAAACACCTGGGCTCAAGCTCTTCTTCTGCCTCAGCTTCCTGAGTAGCTGAGACTATAGGTGCCTGCCACCATGCCCAACAGCCAACTTTTCTACGTTTAGTAGAGACGCGGGTCTCACTTTGCTCAGGCTACTCTCAAACTCCTGACTTCAAGTGATCCCCTCACCTTGGCCTCCCAGAGTGCTGGGATTATAGGCAAGAGCCACCTTGCCTGGCCCTGACCACACTATTTAAAATCATACCCCTAGTCCTCTGACTCTAGATCATCTTGCTGTAGCCCAGGGTGGTTACACGTGCCTTGGTCCCAGATACTTAGGAAAGTGAGGCAGAAGGATCACCTAAGCCTGGGAGTTTGAGGCTTCAGGGAGCCACGATCGCACCTGTGAATAGTCACCTCATTCCAGCCTGGGCAACACAAGGAGACTCATTTTTAAAAAAATAATTAAAATATTTTTTAAAAATATTTTTAAAAATAAAATGTTTAAATATTTAAAATTTAAATTTTAAATATTTTAAAAATTTAAAATATTTAAAATAAAAATATTTTTTAAAAAATTAAAATATTTTTTTTTAATTAATAAATTTTATTGTTTGGAGAAGTTTCAGGTTTACAGCAAAACTGAGTGGGAAATACAGAGTTCCCATATACATACTATCCCTATTTATTTATTTATTTATTTATTTTTTATTCTTTTTTTATTTTTAAAAAATTAAAATATTTTTTTAAAAATTATTAAAAAGTAGAAAAGAAATGAAATCCTTTTGTCTTGTTGATTTATTTTTCTCCATGATACTTAGTGCTATGTCTGTATATAATCTATGTATATTTTTTCATTGTGCACATTCCCCATTAGAATCTAAGCTCCTTGGGAATAAGCACTTGATCTATCTTGTTTTCTGGCCCAGAGCAGGCACTCGGTGGAGGCTTCATGAATGTTTCACGAACAAGACCAGTGAGTGGAAGCTCCAGGGAGACACTTTTCAGTTCATTAGAAAGAAAGACTTTTCTGTCAGCAGAGCCTGAATATGGAAAGAACTGGCTCTGAATGAGATAAACCCCAGTCAAGGAAATGTTTAATTCACAGAAAAGACAGACAACAACCGTCTCACGGGTGCCTATATAGATTAAGAGAAGCTGGGGGCTGGAGGAGATGGGCTCTAGCACCCCTCAAGGCTTCAGGTTTCACACACCTGCCCTTGATTCTTAGAATTCCCTGGTGGCAAGCCTTGAACTTGGTTGAAAGAGCCTAGATGCCAAAAAAGTCACAGTTACGTGTTTTTCAACATTAAACTTATTTTTTTCAGTTTTCAAGAAAATATTTGATCATTCAAAAAATTCAGAAAGAAGGAGAAAGAAGAAAACATACATGACGATCACTATTAATACTTTGAGGTGTCTTTTTAATGTTTGGGGAGGCCACTATTTTATAGTGTTGTATATTTTATATAGTTATGTATTCATTATCTATCGCTGCATAACTAATCATCAAAACTTGGTGCCTTCCGATGGCAATTCACACATCTATTATCTGTGAGTCATCAGTTCAGGAGAGGCTCAGCTGGGAGTTCTGGCTCCAGCTTGTCGATGTGGTTGCAGCTGGGCTAGGGCCGGGCTCCTCTCAAAGCTCTCATCACTCTCAAGTCTGTCTCCTGGGCCTGGGGACTTCTTGGGCATCTTTCTCTCCCTCTTTGTGGCCTGGCCATATGATCTTTCCAGCATTAGCTCCAGGGACATAGTGAGCTTGTATATGATAGCTCAGGATCCCAAAGCCATCTCAAGAGAGTGAGCCAGGTAGGAGTCTTTTATGAACAAGCCTTGGAAGTGACTAGCAACAGTGGGAGACAGTTCTTTCCTTGGACTCGCTTTGCTGCCAGTTTCATTTCGCTTAACATGTAGGCATTGAGTGACTACTAAGGGCAGCGGACCATGCCCCGCACTGGGGACTTAAAGATGAATAAGACATAGTTTCTCCTCTCAATTTATTTTTCCATCTGGGGGAATGTACCCTTATGCTATTAATTACTGCGATGATAGATAACAGGCAATACATTAGGTACTTCAGATCTTGGTTCTGCCATTCACTGACAGGTTTAAATGAATAATCCACATGAGGCTCTCAGCTCAGGGCCTGGCTCATGGTAAGGGTGCCTTAAGTGCCTGTATTTTCTGTTCTTTTCTTTCTTTTTTTGCAGTTTTTGCCAGGGCCAGGTTTGAACCCACCATCTACCATATATGGAACTGGCGCTCTATTCCTTGAGCCACAGGCACAGCCCAAGTGCCTGTATTTTCTAATGAACTGCCTGTTTGCACGCAGATTCATCCTTGATTCTCTTCCTTTGCTCTGCTCTGTATTTCAGGGAACGATATTCTCTGGGGTCCCATACCCCACAACACCCAAGGAGGTTCAGCTGTTAAAGACTCTGGTGGAAGAACAGAAGACAGGATTTGCTGAGACTCCAGGGTGTTCCCCTCTGCATCCCATGGCTTCTCCTCCATGGCTCTAGCTCCGACCCTGATGCGGTCTGCTCCTGCAGGTCAGCTGGGTACTGGGCCCCTCCAGCCCTAGCAGCTTCTCTATCTGATCTCCGGGCTGCCTGTGGCCATCTGTCCGGTTTCTCATCTCTGTAGTCTCCTGTATCACCTATTTCCTGTATCAGATTCCTTTGTATTGAAAGACCTAGGGTGGTTCATGTTTAATATTAGTGTCTCATTTAACTGTACAACAGCTCTCTCCAGTAGTTGCTATTATTATCAGTGTATAGATGGGGATTAAGCCACATAGTAAGAGGTGGAGTCAAAATACAAAGCCAGGCCAGGCGCCGTGGCTCATGCCTATTATCCTAAGACTCTGGGAGGCCGAGGCAGGTTCTTTGAGCCAGAGGCAGGCCTTGTCTCTAAATATAGCCAGGCATTGTGGCAGGCACCTGTAGTCCCAGCTACTTGGGAGACTGAGGCAAGAGAATCACTTGAGCCCAAGAGTTTGAGGTTGCTGTGAGGTATGATGCCATGGCACTCTAGCGAGGGTGACAAAGGAATACCCTGTCTCAAAAAACAAACACACACACAAAAAAATAGGGCGACGCCTGAGGCTCAAAGGAGTAGGGCACCGGCCCCATATACGGGAGTGGCGGGTTCAAACCTGGCCCCAGCCAAAAACTGCAAACAAACAATATATAGATAGATAAATCCAGATGTTATCTGTCTTCAACCTGGTTTCTGAAGTGCAGAATTAGGTAAGACGGCCATCTGCACACTCACTGTGCTTTGAGAAGCCTCTTTTTGCTCTTTGTAGCTAGTATCTAAGCTGGGGAGGGATGCTTCTTGATATTCTGGGGTTATCTCCCTTCTGGGAGTTTCTCCAGGCCATTTTCTCATGAAGCTCTTCTCCTTAGGAACTCATGAATGAATAAAACGTATGCAGTTCATTCCTGCACTGCACTGTTTTAGTGATTTATTGATAATTTAGAAGGCTTTACTGTCTAACGTACAGGCACATCATGGATCGTTGATTGAGTGCAGGGTTAGCGGTCATGTCTATAAAACTCTGACTGTCGGCAGTGGGAAGGAATGAAACCACACGGGACAGGATTGTTTCTCTGGGGTAGCTGGAGTCGATTGACAATACCTTTTGCTAAAAAGCCATCCAGAAGAGTCCAAAGAATGCCCGTGTGATACAAAAGCCAATCAAAATTTAAAACAGCTGCCTTTGAGTGGGATAACAAGTGAAGGAAAGCTTTACAAAGTGGAAAATTACTATTGTTCCCTAGAGCTCGGTGTGAGACATGCAACTTCAGATTAATCTCACACACAAAATAAGAAGTATTAAAAAAAAATCCCTCTCATCCCAGATAGGCATTAAACATGGGCATTGATGAAAGATTACTTTGGTTCAGAGAACTGAAGCTTTTTCCCCACAATAGAGATTATTATTATTAGCAAGAAGGTATTTTTACCTTTTGTGATCATCAATCCACTCTCAGGTTTTACCAATCATTTACTAAATGTACAATTTAGGCGAGGATTAAATTTGAGGTGAGTCAATCATTTAGGACTTTGCCAGAGCCTGTGTAACCTTTGTGAGTCTGGTAGAGCCAGTTATGCAATAGGGTTTGTGCTTTTGTGGGATTCTGCCTTCCTCAGCTCCAGCTGTGAAAATCATCTCTGTCCAGCATGTGGGGTGATTTGAAGATTGGTTACATCCTCCCCAGCGCAGTGTGTCTACTGTAAACAATACTGCAATGAGGTCTTTAATGAGGACTTCAGAAATGGAATCCAGTTTCAATGGAAGGCCAGAGAGTGTCAGAAGAGATAGACACCAGGGCCCCTATACCTTACACCCCTGCCCCCTGCCCCAGGAAACAAGTGAATCCTCTCTTTATGGTCTTTTCCTGTTTCTCAATTCAATGCATCCTCCTCCCAAAGTTCCATTGAAGTTGATAGGGCTCAAAGCCATGTCCAGGCAGTAAGGTTAAAGAAATGGTCCTGCAGTTTTAACTCCTAAGCATTTTTGTTCCTGACTCATTTCCTGATTCATGAGGGCAAGGCGCGGAAGCCAATTAATTTTTATTTTATCCAGAGAGAGCTCACCTGATAAGTGTGATGAATCCTTTTTGGTGGGAATTCTAAGGACCAAAGCAAAACCAGTTCAAGGCCCGCTCCTTAAATCCCAAGCTCACCAAACTAGAATCGTGAGGCTGGGCGTGGTGTGCAAGCTCCAGCTTGAATGAGGTGTCAGGGACAAGCTGCTGGGTTGACCTTTCAGATTCTCTGCCTCCTTATCAATAATGCAAACAGCGGTCCTCACTGCTTAGAGCAGGCACTGAGCAGAAAACTCCTAGGGATCGGGAACTATCCCTACCACTATTCCAGAGAATAAATATGGAAAAGTGGTCAGCATGGGATCCAGAGACCAGGTGGCAGCCGGCACCCTGCCTTGGGCCCCTGGTGCCCAGGCCAACCCTGACAATTCCTAAGGAATAATGAATTAAAAACAAAAAATTCTCAGCCTTTTTGCACATTTTCCAATATGACAGCATATCAATCTTTAGAACCCAGCAGAGAACTTTTCAACCTATGATCATCAAACTCAGAAGAGAAAGGTCTCCAGGCTTCTCTAAGAGCAACCCATGAGGCCATTGAAAGAATAAGACTTTGCTATAATAGTCAGCAATTATTAATAACTATAACACTTCTTCGTAAGAGAGTGATTCAGAATGAACTAGAATCTTCTAGCCCTGTTCCTAACAGCCAAGAGATGGAGCCCACACTTGGCCTAATCACCTTTGGGTAAGGTAAGGTGACATGGGCCTCATAGAACACACGTGGCTGCCTGGGGCCCATCCCTGTGGGGGTAGGGACAGACTCAGGTCCTTGTGAGCTGAGCAAAACTTACAAGTAGTGTGTATCGTAATTGTCTTGAAAAGAAAGATGATCTGAGAAGTGACTTTCCTTTTTCTTAGAGTAGAATGTTACTATTCCAACACTATACCCTCCTTCTTTAACTCTCCAAGGTCTGGTTTAATTGTATGTTCAGGGTTCAGGATATCTACTATTAATTAGGTGGATACAATGCCAAGGATCCCAGATTCTAGTTTTTGAATTTGCAACATTGCTGTCCATTTCTCTGTCAGTCACTGGGTTCACCATTAGCTAGACCCATCAGTATGCCGGCCAGATTAGATGAACCACCAAACCGTATGCCAGACATTGTCAACCTTTCATCCTTTATGCTTGTTGTCTTCTCAGCCTGGAACAGCCTTAAATAATCCATCTATGGAAATCCTGTTCATTATCCTTAAGGCACAGTTCAAATGCCAAGACCTCGCTGAAGACTCCCGTAATCTTCCAACTTCAGAGTTGTCAGACTTAGCAAGCAAAAATATAGAATGCCTAGTTAAATTTAAATGTTTTAGTATAAGGATGTCCTATGAAAATTTAGGACATCCTTATATTAAAATTATTTATGGTGTGTCTGAAAATAAAATTTAACTGGATGTCCTGTACTTTTATCTGGTAACTCTACTCCAGCTGGATTTGGGCACATCCTCTTCTTGTTCCCAACATTCCCCTACACTCTTTTTTCACATTTGTTTTGTTTTGTCATGGATTCATTGATTATTTCTGTTTCCCCTTTTCTCACTAAATTGCAATTGAATGCAGAATTGTCCCTTATTTATCTTTTTTATTTCCCGCATCACCTGCGGAAATGAATGTCTTCTACACAGAAGAGATTAATACATATTTCAGTTAGTGAATGAAAAATTTGTTGAACCTAGGCCTTTGGCTATCACCTGTATGAGATAACAAAACTCTGCTTCCATGCCACAGTAATGCATGTTCTTTATTTGAGCAGTTAAATGTCAGGCAATGTACTATATGCTCTGTATCTGATATAAAAAATTAAGTCACACAACAACCTTATGAAGTACAGAGTAAAAGCCCATTTCACAGGTGAGAATACTGAGGACAAAGAGGTTGAGAGACGTCCCACAAAGTTAGGAATTGGCAGAGTTGGGATTCAACCCCAGGCCTGCCCATCTCCAAAGCGAGTAAGGTAATTCTGTTCACTCTCACATGAAAGAGAGACAGGGAAGATCACTGCTTTTTTTTCAGAATATTGATTCAGCTGTTTTTTTTTTTTTATAGCAACCAAATTTATAGTATATTAAACGGATGGCTGTTCCCTTCTCTCTAAAGTATAAGTCAGAGTTCGTGATCTGAGGAGATAGGCAGGCCTGCTCCCCAAGGTCACCCAGCGGTCTGGCCCCTCTGTCTTGCTACTTCATATTCCCCCCATCTACTGCCCTTCCTGCATGATTGAGGTCAGCTCACCACATCTACAGAACTGGGAGAGTAGGAAATGAAGGACACACAACCTCCTTTTACAGATATGGTCCAGCTTTCTTCCGCATTCCCCTTCCACTCACATCCGTCAGCCCCAGCGCAGGCACAGAGCCACATCGCACTGCAGGGAAGGCTGGGAGGTGCAGTCTTCAGATAACCCCCCATGTCCATGCACCCAGCTAAAGCACAAGGGTTCTTTACTTGAATAAAGAAGGGGAAGATGGATACTGGCGCATCCAGCATTCCCTGTGATAGTCCTCATAGTAAAGGAGGCAGAGCATATGATATGGGTGGGAGAATATAGATTCAGGAGTGGGGAGTCAGGGAGATGAGAACATAGAAACAGCAAGTGGATGGGGGGGCGGTGCATGGTGGAGGCAAGGGCTGTGCTAGGTCTCCATGCTCCCCAAGGTCTGCTGTGAAGGTGAGTGCACCTAGTACCTTGACCATCCTTTCCTATGTGGGAGAAATTCCCCACTTACTGAATTAACCCCTCCTTTTTGGAGACAATCTCACTGTGTTGCAGTGGCATCAGCCTAACTCATAGCAACCTCAAACGCCTGGGCTCAAGTGATCCTCCCAGCTTAGCCTCCCAGAGTGCTGGAAATACAGGTGTGAGCCACCATGCCCCCTGCCAACTCTCCCCTTAAGGAGTCAACTATCCCACCCCCACTCTAGGTAGCAGCCAGAAACTTGCTTTTGCATCTTCCTTGGTGACCAGGACACAGTCAATGGGATCCATCTGCTCTAAAGAATGAACTGGACACTAGTGAAGCAGAAAAGCAGCTTCTGGGTAAAATCCACTCTGATGAAGATGATGGGGAGCACCTCCATGTAAGGACAGAGTTCCCTGCAGCAGAGGGCTCAGCCTGGTGGTGTGAAGAGGCTGTGCCCAGGGGTGGAGCAGTAGTGTCGTGGTAGACTGGATAAGTGTGCTCACTCTTGGCTTTCTCCCTGTAATAGAATCGATGCCTTTGGCCATGTGGCTTTGCAGCACCTCCCATGACAGGAGGCAGAGTTTACATTCTAGACCCATTGAACTTGGGCTTGGCTCCATGACTTGTTTTGAGCCTTGGACAGTAGATGGAAGGGACAACATCTTAGAAAGGCCTTAAGAAGCATAGTGACTTTTATCAGCCCTCCTGTCTCCCTCCCTCACCAAAAGAAGACCATATGCTCCCTGTCACCATTGTCCCTTTAATCTGGGTCCCAGAAACAGACCTGAACCTTACCCGAACTCTGAACCCAAACCCCACCTAGCTCAGCTGAGTCTAGCCAAGATTAGCCAAACCACACAAACGCAGAAACAGAAAATAAAATGTTTGTGGTTGAGATTGGAGGATAGTTTGAGATGTGGCATTATCTTAGGAAAAACATGACTTAACCCTGTCTCTCTGCTGGAGTGCTCCTGAGGTGTGTTTGGGGGCAGAGCTGATGTTCAGTGAGTGTGCTCTAGAACAGCTGGAGAGGCTACCTACCACCTGTACCTCCCTCGGTGACCACAGGACTTTCAGACCTGTGGACTTTGGGTAAAAGTGTAAATACCCCAAAAACTTTAATTCCACGTTTTATAAATTTTGACCTGGTATTTAAGCCTCTTCTTGGTGCTGCTGGGGAAGACTTTTTTTCTCTCAAGCTAGTGGAAAGAAGTCTTGGCCATGACCCAAGGAACCTGGGCTCTAGTCCCAATTGTGCCAGCAAGCTCCATGACCTTGGGAAA
Organism: Nycticebus coucang; assembly: GCF_027406575.1. NCBI lineage: Eukaryota > Metazoa > Chordata > Mammalia > Primates > Lorisidae > Nycticebus > Nycticebus coucang. The sequence goes on along the minus strand of NC_069782.1, from coordinate 15,721,770 downwards.
ATCACTCCTTTCCGTCTTAGTTTTTCTGGGTGCAGAATCCCAGGACATTAACATCTGTGTTCCTTTTTATGATGGTGGCCAGGAAGAAAAAGAAAATCTTGGGAACATACCATAGAAAGCCACAAGGTCTAAATAAATATAAAGTGTATGGTGTACATCTCCATTTAATAGGTAGTGTGGCATTGATTAAGTACAAATATATGTAAAAGCACATGTGACAATCTGGAAGGAAATGTGCAAACTTGTTAGTTGTGGTTTTCTCAGGGCTGTGAGGTTACGACTGGTTTAAATAGTCCTTTTAAAATGTCACTGTGTTGTCCATATTTTCTGTAACAAATATTTATTTTGTGATGAGAAAATTACTTTTTAAAAGAAAAGCAAGACACTAATATATTATGTTATATAGGGTATTTATTATAAGAAGTTTTCTTGAAAGCATGACTCTTACCAAGTAAAAGCCAGAAATAAGGATGGGCCACGGGAATGGGGAGAGGAAATGGAAGTGAGATGAAGGAGGTGCCCCCCTTACAGTCAGGGCACTGGCCCTTTGTGGGGAGCAGAAAGGAGAGGGGAGTGGAAGGGGCATCTCCTTTCTACGCTCAAGGAACCCCACTGCAATGTGGTATTTTGAGTCATGGACTCATTCATCACTGTGTTAAGCCATGACCACCAAATGCACAGGAAGTTGAGAAGAAACCTGACCTCCCAGTATTAGTCTATATGGGTTCCTGTCCCCCAGCATCAGGGCAATAAAGGATCTGATTACACACATCCTCAGGAAGCCCTCAGGAAATAATCTAGTCACGTGGCCCTGGTGACCAGGAGCCAAAAACTTTCTCTGGGCTCTGGAGTTTTTGAGATTCCTGTAGCAACCATCTTTCAAAAGGATTTTCCATTTTAAATGCAATGATTAAGGGTTTGCTTGGGCTCTTTGCCATCTCATCCCCATCCCTACTACCTCACCCCAACAAGACTCTGGTCCTGCCAAGGGTGTTTGGGGAGACAGAGAGAGAGATTGGAAATTGGTTGCAATCACACTGCTCCTCAAGCCTTTCTCAATGCATGCTTCCTAAAAAGTTGCCAGATCCATTCCACAAATCTTTAAGGGGTACCTAGTTTGTTTTAAGCACAGTCAAGGCACAAAGCTCAGGGCACAAGATAGTTTCCCAAGATTAATCTAGTGAGGGAGACAAAGAGCATGTAGGTTCTCTATGGAATGTAGAGTTAATAATAGTTGCTGCTCATGTTACTGAGGGCTTACTATGTACCAGCCATGTGCATTTTGCATGGGTTATCTCATTTAAGCCTCACACCAACACTATCAGATAAGTCCTATTATTGTTCCCATTTTACAGATGAGAACACTTCAGCTTGGGTCCTTTAAGTAATTTGCTGAGGTCACACAGCTTGCTGGCAGAGGAGCAAATATGTGAATCTCATTTGCCTGATTCCAAGCCCCACCTGCTTTTAATCCTCCATGCTCCAGTACAGCATGGAGGGGGAGACAGAGGAGGGCAGTCCAACTGGCCTGGGGAAAATCATAGAAGGCTTCATGGAAGAGGTGACTTTCTACCTACGTCTTAAAGGATGAGCAGGAGTTTGTTTGAGGACAAGGAGGCAGCAAGGGCATGCCAAGCAGGGGAGCAGAATATTCTGAGGCAAGGCGTAGAGAAACAGCTTGGCCTCTTGTAGAAATACTAAATATTCCAGTACCACTAGATGGCAGGGGGCCAGCAGGGCAGGCTGGGAAGGACGAGGGGACTGTTGAGATCCTCAGCTTAGTAGCTCCCACACCTGGTAGCTTCTCCTCAGAATCAATCATGGACATGTGGATTTCCTAGCAGGCAGAGGTGAGGCATGGTGAGGGTAAGCCAGCGGGGGCCTCACAGGGCTGGGGCTCCTTTCCAAGAAACTGCATTGAGTCTTTTCCAGAATATTCCCTGGTGGACCTGAAGGCAGCTTGTCTGAGTGCCAGATGGAGCAGCTGGGTTGGAATGTGAAAGGGAAAAGTTATGGCAAAGAGAGACAGGAATAGTCTTTACACTAAAAGGCTCAGTTGTCAGGCGGCAGGCTTTGCCCACAGAATCATGGATGTGAGGCCTGGGTCCTTCTCATACCTCCTTGTGACCTTGAGCACATCCCTTACCTGTTCTGCCTCTCAAGTGTGTCTTAGGTAAATTTGGGCCCCATCACACCTATTTCTTAGGCTACTTGTGAATATTAAGTGAAGCAATTCATCTCCAGGACTCAACACAATGCCTTGAGCAGAGTCAACTTCCAGTCAAGGGTAGTTACCTGCAACTGTGTCCGTTCATTCAACATTCATTCGGTAAAGATTTACTGAGTGTTTTCTTATGACCAGCAGAGGATTATGACCATGAACAAAGAATACAAAGTTCTGGCCCTCCTGGAGCTTATATTTTAGGGAAGGAGACAGAAAGTAAAAAATTAATATATATAATAATTTCAGATAGTGATGAGTGCTGTGCAGCTAATACAAGAGTAAAATAGGTGAGTTTTTTTTCATGTGTGTGCCCGCACATTCACATGAGCTTTAAACAAGATAATGAGGTAAGACCTCCTTGAGGGGGTGACATTTGAGCAGAGACGTGAATCAAAAAAGCTCATCTCATGCAAATATAGAGCAAGAATGATTCAGGCAGAATGTAAAGGCCAAAAGGCAAGAAATAGCTTCATGTGGTCAAGGAATTACAAGAAAGATAATGGGCTAGAAGGTGGAGAGTGATGGGAAATGGAGAATAGTGATAATAATATCAATAATAATAATAATTACTTGAATGAAAACTTTCTCAGGATTAGATAATTTATATTCATTATCTTCACAAGCTCTTTAAGGAGGGGCTGTTAGTTAGGTATGGTGATTCATGCCTGTAATCCTAGAACTATGGGAGGCCAAGGCAGGTGGATCACCTGAGCTCAGGGGGTTCAAGACCAGCCTGAGCAAAAGTGAGACCCCATCTCTACTGAAAGTAGAAAAACTAGCTGGGCATTGTGTTGGGCACCTGCAGTCCCAGCTACTCAGGAGGCTAAGGCAAGAGGATCACTTGAACCCAAGAGTTTGAGGTTGCTGCGAGATATGATGGTACCATGGCACTCTATCCAGTGCACAGAGTGAACCTCTTGCCCTCCTCTGTCTGGTTGGTCCTCTCTGTGCTGACCTTGTACATGGTTTTCTAGAGGTAACATTGAGTCTTAGCATTGCCCTACCGCCCCTGTCCCTTCTAAAGTCTCCCTGTAACCCCTCATCTTGTAGGGCATCCCTTCTCCTGCAGCCTTGGACAGCCTCATGTCTCTCTCCCTTTCCTCTAACCCCTGCTGCCTGACACAGAGCCCTGGGAATCTCTCATCCTCTTTGACATTCTCAAATGGCTGCAGGGAACTGGGCTGAGGTAGAGAATGCTCCATTTCTTCCTAGTCACAAACACTACATAGACTGAATATTGTGTCCCTCTGCCAACGAATTCATGTGTTGAAATCCTATTCCCCAATGTGATGGTATCAGGACAAGGTGCCTTTGCGAGGTGATAAGGTCATGAGGGTGGCACCCACATGAATGAGATTAGTGTTCTCATAAAAGAGGCCCCCGAGGGCTGCCTTGTTCCTTCTACCATGTGAGGACGATGCCACCTATGAACCCAGAACAGCTCTCACCAGACACCGAATCTACCGGAACCTTGATCTTGGACTTCCCAGGTTCCAGAACTGTGAGAAATAAATTTCCATTGTTACTAAACCACCCAGTCAATGGCAGTTTTATTATAGCATCCCAAGGAACCAACACATACATTATCTGTGGTCCCATCTCTCCTTGCTATAGAGAGGTACTGCAGGAAGCCTCCCGATTTCAGGAATCTTCAGGCAAGAAGCCCCTGGGCGCATGCATGCCTCCAAACTAGAGGCCACTAGTACACACCATGCCTTGTGCAGATTGTAAAAGGGCACCCCATCCACGTGGATAAATGACCAGATAGTTCCACTCTCTCCTTGTTCCTCAGCCAGCCATCCTAGTGAAATGCAAAACTGTGCAATCCTATGCTGTGGCCCTCTCAAATTCTGGGTTATACCAAGTTTTCCCAAGAATCTCTTCTTGCTGATGGCAGTCCAGGGTCTGCCTACTGACTCTGCAGTTACCCTACCCAGAGAGTTCACCCAGTCTCCACTTGCAAGCATCTCCACTCTGGCCAGGCACAGTGGCTCAGGCCTGTAATCCTAGCACTCTGGGAGGCTGAGGCAGGTGGATTGCTTGAGCTCAGGAGTTTGAGACCAGCCTGAGCAAGAGTCAGATCGGTCTCTACTAAAAATAGAAAAACTAGCCAGACATGGTGGCACATGCCTCTAGTCTCGACTACTCAGGGAGGCTGAACCAAGAGGATCACTTGAGCCCAGGAGTTTGAGGCTGCTGTGAGCTATGACACCATAGCACTCTAGCCTAGGGCAACAGAGTGAGACTCTATCTCAAAAAAAAAAATGTACCCTCATGTTGAGTGATTTTCTTGGAGCTTCACCTTCCCTCAGTTTGATAGGAGAGCAGTTTTTGTAGTGTGGTCCATGGATTCCTGGGGGTCTTCAAGAACCCTTTGGAAGATTCACAAGGTTGAAATTATTTTCACAATAATTTTGACATTTAATAATATTAATAAAAAGGCTTGGCACCTGTAGCTCAGTGGGTAGGGCACCAGCCACATACACTGAGGCAGGAGGCTTCAAATGTGGCCCGGGCCTACTAAACAACAATGACAACTGCAACAAAAAAAATAGCTGGATGTTGTGGTAGATGCCTGTAGTCCCAGCTACTTGGGAGGCTGAAGCAAGAGAATCGGTTAAGCCCAAGAGTTAGAGATTGCTGTGAGCTGTGACGCCACAGCACTCTACTGAGGGTGACGTAGTGAGACTCTGTCTCAAAAAAAAAATTAATGAACAAGATATTTTAATATTTTACCTTTCTCACTGTGTTGACTTTTGCATTAATGGTACAATAGGGGTGGGTAGAACTGCTGGCATATTAGTGAATGAAGGTAGTGGTACCCAAATGTACAGGAAGCTATTGAATTCCTCACCGCCCAACACTCACCAATAGGAAAAACAAATTCCAGTTTCCCTTAAGAAAGCAGTAAAAAAATTATTAAATTTCATGAATCTTGACCCTTGAGTATACATCTTCATAATAATGTTCTATGTGAAGGAATGGGAAATGCATTCCATAAAGCACTTCTACTACAAACCAGACTATGATGGTTGTTTTAAGAAAAAAATCTCTTTTGCAATTGAATCACTTGTTTTCATGGAACACCATTTTTACTTGAAAGAATGACAGACAAGCCATTACTATGCCAACTTAGGTACTTGGCCGCTATTTTCTTGAACATGTACAGATAAGCCTCTTATTAATACTTCCAGAGAAATAACTAAGGGCATTTGTTGTGAAGGGAAGAAAATTAAGTTTTCAAACAGAAACTGGAATTTGGCGAAATGTGCCTTTGAAACCATGATCTTGATAGCTACCCTACTTAAAGACCTTTCTGATGGCCTCATGGATGGTGATAATAAATGTGATTTTTGACTAGTATAATGAAATGTGTCAATTTAGAAGATCTGCATGACTCAGTGAATTAATATTTCCAAATGGCTGATCAGTGTTACCATTCCAAGCACAAGAAAGATCAATGGACTAAAAAAAAAAAAAAGTATATGGTTTCCAATTTCACACTGCAAATAATCCTTAATAAATCACCTCTTGTCAATGTTTTGGTGTTAATATCAAAGAAGACATCCACAACTAAATAAAAGCCTACTAAAAGTTTCTTTTTGTCCAACTACATATCTGTGTGAGGCCAGATTTTCTTCATCACATTAATGAGGTTTTTTTTTTTTAACTATAAAATCACTCTGATCTTCTTATTAATTTTTATGTTTTGGAAAATAGAGTTATTTTCATTAAAATGTTGTTTATGTTAACATGGGATAGTTTTATTTTTATTATTTTTAAATACATTAATAAGTAAATATTTTAAAAATCCTAGTGATGATTTCTCATACTGTATATATTCTTTTTTTTCCTGAAAACTTTATTATTAGGGATTCATTGAGAGTACAATATATGTCACACACTGAGACCTCACTCCCCTCCCTCCTTCCCTCTTTCTGCTCTTCTTTTCCCCCATCCCCTTCTTCCTCTCTCTCTCTGCTCTCCCCTTTCCCCACCCTCCACTGTGTCATTGTCATTAACCGTCCTCAAATCAAGACTGAATACATAGGATTCATGTTTCTCCATTCTTGTGATGCTTTACTAAGAATAATGTCTTCCACTTCCATCCAGGTTAATACGAAGGATGTAAAGTCTCCATTTTTTTTAAAAGCTGAATAGTATTCCATGGTGTACATATACCACAGCTTGTTAATCCATTCCTGGGTTGGTGGGCATTTAGGCTGTTTCCACATTTTGGAGATTGTAAATTGAGCTGCAATAAGCAGTCTAGTACAAGTGTCCTTATGATAATTATTTTTTCCTTCTGGAAAGATGCCCAAAAATGGGATTGAAGGATCAAATCGGATGTCTAGCTTGAGTGCTTTGAGGTTTCTCCATACTTCCTTCCAAAAAAGTTGTATTAGTTTACAGTCCCACCAGCAGTGTAAAAGTGTTCCCTTCTCTCCACATCCACACCAACATGTGCAGTTTTGAGATTTTGTGTTGTGGGCCACTCTCACTGGGGTTAGATGATATGTTAGGGTGGTTTTGATTTGCATTTCTCTAATAATTAAGGATGATGAGCATTTTTTCATGTTTGCTAGCCATTCGTCTTCTTGAGAACAGGTTCTGTTCATCTCTCTTCCCCATTGATATATGGGATTATTGGCTTTTTTCTTTTATTGTTAAATCAGCTGTGTGCATTAGTGCAATCGCCTGTACCCATTCTAAGATGCACCATAGATGTGGCCCCACCAATTACCTTCCCTCCACCAAAACCTCCCCCCTCCCTTCCCCTTCCTTGGCCCTTTCCCCATAGTCTTGTGCTATAGTTGGGTTATAGTCTTCATGTGAAAGCTATAATTTAGCTTCGTAGTAGGGCTGAGTACATTGGATACTTTTTCTTCCATTCCTGAGATACTTTGCTGAGAAGAATATGTTCCAGCTCCATCCATGTAAACATGAAAGAGGTAAAGTCTCCATCTTTCTTTAAGGTATACATGTACCACAATTTGCTAGTCCATTCATGGGTCGATGGGCACTTGGGCTTCTTCCATGACTTAGCAATTATGAATTAGGCTGCAATAAACATTCTGGTACAGATGTCTTTGTTATATTGTGACTTTTGGTCTTCTGGGTATAAACCTAGTAAAGGAATTATAGGATCGAATGGCAGGTCTATTTTTAGGTCTCTAATTGTTCTCCAAACATCCTTCCAGAAGGGACGTATTAGTGGGCATTCCCACCAGCAGTGTAGAAGTGTGCCCTTTCCTCCACATCCATGCCAACATTTCTGGTTTTGGGATTTTGTTATGTGGGCTACTCTTACTGGGGTTAGGTGATATCTCAGAGTAGTTTTGATTTGCATTTCTCTGATGATTAAGGATGATGAGCTTTTTTTCATGTGTTTGTAGATTGTGCGTTGGTCTTCTTTAGAGAAGTTTCTCTTCAAGTCCCTTGCCCACCTTGAGATGGGGTCACGTGTTCTTTTCTTGTTAATACGTTTGAGTTCTCTGTGGATTCTGGTTATTAGACCTTTATCCGAGGTATAACCTGCAAATATTTTCTCCCATTCTGAGGGCTGTCTGCTTGCTTTACTTACTATGTTCTTGGCTGTGCAGAAGCTTTTTAGTTTGATCAGGTCCCAGTAGTGTATTTTTGATACTGCTTCGATTGCCTGGGGAGTCCTCCTCATAAAATATTCACCCAGGCCGATTCCTTCAAGAGTTTTCCCTGCACTTTCTTCAAGTATTTTTATAGTTTCCTGTCTTAAGTTTAAATCTTTTATCCAGTTAGAGTCTATCTCAGTTAATGGTGAAAGGTGTGGGTCCAGTTTCAATCTTCTACAGGTTGCCAGCCAGTTCACCCAGCACCATTTGTTAAATAGGGAATCTTTTCCCCACTGAATGTTCTTAATTGGCTTGTCAAAGATCAAAAAACGGTAAGTAGCTGGATCCATTTCTTGGTTCTCTATTCTGTTCCAGACATCTACTTCTCTGCTTTTGTGCCAGTACCATGCTGTTTTGATCACTATGGGTTTATAGTACAGTCTCAGGTCTGGTAGCGTGATTCCTCCTGCTTTGTTTTTATTGCTCAGTAATGTTTTGGCTATTCGAGGTTTTTTCTGATTCCATATAAAACGAAGTATTATTTTTTCAAGATCTTTAAAGTATGACAATGGAGCTTTAATAGGAATTGCGTTAAAATTATATATTGCTTTGGGCAGTATGGACATTTTAACAATGTTGATTCTTCCCAGCCATGAGCATGGTATGTTTTTCCATCTGTTAACATCTTCGGCTATTTCTTTTCTTAGAGTTTCATAGTTCTCTTTGTAGAGATCTTTCACATCCTTTGTTAGGTATACTCCCAAGTATTTCATCTTCTTTGGCACTACTGTGAAAGGAATAGAGTCCTTGACTGTTTGTTCAGCTTGGTTATTGTTGGTATATATAAAGGCTACAGATTTATGGGTGTTGATTTTGTAGCCTGAGACATTGCTATATTCCTTGATCACTTCTAAAAGTTTTGTAGTAGAATCCCTAGTGTTTTCCAGATATACGATCATATCATCTGCGAAGAGTGAAAGTTTGATCTCTTCTGACCCTATGTGGATACCCTCGATCGCCTTTTCTTCCCTAATTGCAATGGCTAAAACTTCCATTACAATGTTAAAGAGCAATGGAGACAATGGGCAACCTTGCCTGGTTCCTGATCTAAGTGGAAATGATTTCAATTTAACTGCATTCAATACGATATTGGCTGTGGGTTTGCTGTAGATGGCCTCTATTAGTTTAAGAAATGTCCCTTCTATACCAATTTTCTTAAGTGCTCTGATCATGAAGGGATGCTGAATATTATCAAAAGCTTTTTCTGCATCAATTCAAAGAATCATATGGTCTTTATTTTTAAGTTTGTTTATGTGTTGAATTACATTTATAGATTTACATATATTGAACCAGCCTTGAGACCCTGGGATAAATCCGACTTGGTCATGGTGTATAATTTTTTTGATGTGTTGTTGGATTCTGTTTGTTAGGATCTTATTGAGTATTTTAGCATCTATATTCATTAGTGATATTGGTCTATAATTTTCTTTTCTTGTTGGGTCTTTCCCTGATTTGGGGATCAAGGTGATGTTTGCTTTGTAGAATGTGCTAGGTAATATTCCTTCTTTTTCTATATTTTGGAAGAGGTTTAGTAGTATAGGTACTAGTTCTTCTGTAAAGGTTTGGTAGAATTCTGACGTAAAGCCATCTGGTCCTGGGCTTTTCTTTTTAGGGAGATTTTGTATAGTTGATGCTATTTCAGAACTTGATATAGGCCTGTTCAACATTTCCACTTTGTTCTGGCTAAGTCTTGGTAGGTGGCGTGCTTCCAGGTATTGGTCGATTTCTTTCAGATTTTCATATTTGTGAGAGTAGAGTTTCTTGTAGTATTCGTTAAGGATTTTTTGAATTTCTGAGGGGTCTGTTGTTATTTCATCATTACCATTTCTGATTGATGAACTTAGAGATTTTACTCTTTTTTTCCTGGTTAGGTTGGCCAAAGGTTTATCTATTTTATTGATCTTTTCAAAAAACCAGCTTTTGGATTTATTGATCTGTTGTATCATTCTTTTGTTTTCAATTTCATTTAATTCTGCTCTGATTTTGGTTATTTCTTTTCTCCTGCTGCGTTTGGGGTTGAAGTGTTCTTCTTTCTCCAATTGCTTGAGATGTTCCATTAAGTTATTGACTTCCTCTCTTTCCGTTTTCTTGAGGAAGGCTTGCAGTGCTATAAATCTCCCTCTTAGGACTGCCTTTGCAGTATCCCAGAGGTTCTGGTAATTCGTGTCTTGATTGTTGTTTTGTTCCAAAAATATGGTGATTTCCTTCTTAATCTCGTCTATAACCCATGTATCCTTCAGCATAAGGTTGTTTAGCTTCCATGTTTTTGTATGGGTATGCAGGTTCCTGTTGTTATTGAGTTCACCTTTTATTCCATGATGGTCTGAGAAGATGCAAGGAATAATTTCTATTTTTTTAAATTTGCTGAGGTTAGATTTGTGGCCTAGGTTGTGGTCGATTTTGGAGTATTTTCTGTGGGCTGATGAGAAGAATGTGTATTCAGTTTTTTTGGGATGAAATGTTCTGTAGATGTCTGTTAAGTCCAGATGTTGAATGCTTGAGTTTAAATCTAAAATTTCTTTGGTTAGCTTCTTTTTGGAGGATCTATCCAGGACTGCTAAAGGGGTGTTAAAATCTCCAACTACTATGGAAGTGGAGGAAATTGAGTTGCGCATGTCTGTTAGAGTTTCTCTTATAAATTGAGTTGCGTTGTGGTTGGGTGCATAAATATTAATAATTGAGATCTCATCATATTGAGTATTACCTTTAACAAATATGAAGTGTCCATCCTTATCCTTAATTATTTTGGTTGGTTTAAAGCCTGTTGTGCCTGCAAACAGTATTGCAATGCCTGCTTTTTTCTGCTTTCCATTTGCCTGGAATAAAGATGACCATCCCTTCACCTTGAGTCTACATCTGTCTTTTAATGTAAGATGCGATTCTTGGATGCAGCAGATATCTAGCTTGAGTTTTTGTATCCAGTCCTCCAACCTATGCCTCTTTAGAGGACAATTTAAACCATTCACATTAATTGAGAGTATTGATAAGCCTTTCGAGAGACTGGTGGACATTTTTAATCCTTTTGCGACTGTGGAAGTTGGAATTTGATCAAAAATTTTTTGGGTGGGTTTACTTTTGTGGTGGAGAATTATGCTGGTCTTTATGGAGGGTAGGTCTAAGAATGTCCTGGAGAGCTGGTTTAGTTATGGCAAATTTCTTCAACATGTGAATGTTGTTGAAGTATTTAATTTCTCCCTCATAAATGAAGCTCAGTTTAGCTGGGTACAGGATCCTGAGTTGAAAGTTATTTTGTTTTAGGAGATTAAAAGTCGATGACCATCCTCTTCTATCTTGAAAGGTTTCAGCAGAGAGATCTGCAGTTATTCTGATATTCTTCCCCTTTCATCTGGCATCTTTCAGAATTTTCTCCTTCATATTAACTTTAGTGAAATTGATTATGATGTGTCTGGGGGATGTCTTATTTGGGTTGAGTCGTGCTGGAGTTCTGAAACTGTCTGCTATCTGAATTTCAGAATCTCTTGGCATGTCTGGAAAGTTCTCCTTCATAATCTCATGGAGAAAAGACTCTGTGCCTTGTGAAGCCACTTCGCCACTTTTGGGGATCCCTATAAGACGAATATTGGTTTTCTTCAAATTATCCGAGAGCTCTCTAAGAGAGTGGTCTGTTTTTGCTCTCCATTTCTCTTCTTCTTTGAAGGTTTGGGAGCGTTCGAAAGCTTTGTCTTCAATGTCAGAAATCCTTTCTTCTGCTTGCTCCATTCTGTTACTGAGGGGTTCTACTGTGTTTCTCAGATCTTTGAGGGATGCAACTTCTTGTCTCAATGTGTCGAAATCTTTGGTCATTTGGTCTTTGAATCTGTTGAATTCTTGAGATAACTTTTGGAATTCTAATTCAATCTTATTTGCTATCCAGATCCTGAATTCAATTTCTGACATCTCAGCTATTTGTTTGTGCATGGGGTCTTGTGCTGTTTCTGCCCCATTGATCCTTGGGGGAGTTGATCTACTTTGATTATTCATATTGCCAGAGTTTTTCTGTTGATTTTGCCTCATGATTGTTTTTCACCATTGCCTCTGACTGTCCTCAGAGTTGGGGAGGTGTCTCTCCAAGATTAGACCCCAGCGAGATCACTCTATTGTTGCTGGATCTTTGTAGGGAATGACCCTGTGTAGTTCCTCTGGGGCTGCTCTAGCTAGGGAGTTCTGGTTGTGGAAGCAGCTCCAGTTTGTGACACACCCGGATCCAGCAACAGGGCTGGGGGTGGTGCGCACGGTTCTGGGAGTGCCAGGCTCCCAGTGACTTTGGCACAGAGAGCCCAAGGCTCCAGCAGTCTCTGGCCAGGAGAAGAGCTCTGCACAGAGGCAGGGAGGGCTCCAAAAGGCATGCAGCTACCAGAGTCCCTGTCCAAATGAACGGGCTAGTGTGGAAGCTGGGAGGACACAGGAGGGAGGACGCAGGGTTGCGTGGCTCCTGCAGTTCCTGGTCAGGGAATGTGGAGGCCCAGTGGGTGCGGGTCACTGGTCGGGGGTCGCTGCACAGCTCTTATGGAGGTCTGGGCGGAGCCAAGCCCAGGAGTTTGAGGTTGCTATGAGCTGTGACGTCGCGGCACTCTACCCAGGGCAACAGCCCAAGGCTCCAGTGTGCCAAAACCGTATCACTCTGCCCCTAAGGATTAAGGCTGTAAGGCAGCTCAGTCCCCGTCTTTAGGCTGCTCAGTCAGTAGGTTACTTTGACCCGCCCAATCCTTGCTCTGAGACCCTGAGGGCGGAGCTTGCCAGGGTAGTTCTTTCACAATGGCTTCCTGCGCCCAACTCAGTGCCTCAGTCTGGGGCCCCAGACAATGCCCAAAGTTCTCCGCACTCCTGCTCAAGCTCTCCCCAAGGCAGTTCAACTGAGCGCCAAGTCCAAGAACACCGAAACAGTTCACAGGTAAGGCCTTTCCGGTTTGCAGTCTCACTGCTGCTTGTACTTACGGTTGCCGGCGTGATTAGGTCGATCGAACACACGCAACCACTTGCCAGTTTTCCACTGTTTTTGTCCTCCTCTTGGGGTCCAGAAGTCCCTTGCTGGCTCCCTGTATCCTCAAAGGGATGATTATAGGCAGATCCCACCGGCCAGAGATGCCTGGAGTCTTGTCTCCCCAGACTCGCTGTTCCCAGTTGCAGGGAAGCTGTTACTCGGCTGCCATCTTTAATCTCTATTGGCTTTTTTCATGTGGATTAATTTAAGTTCTCTAGAGATCCTAGTTATTAAGATTTTGTCTGATTCAAAATATACAAATATCCTTTCCCAGTGCGTAGGTTGTCTATTTGCTTTGGTTGTGGTCTCCTTAGCTGTACAGAGCTTTTCCATTTAATTAAGTCCCATTTGTTGCAATTTCCATAGCAGTCTTCTTCATAAAGTCTTTCCCCAGGCTGATATCTTCCAGTGTTTTTCCTATGCTTTCTTTGAGGATTTTTATTGTTTTGTGCCTTAAATTTAAGTCCTTTATCCATCTTGAATCAATTTTTATGAGTGGAGAGAGGTGCAGGTCCAGTTTCAGTTGTTTGCATGTAGATATCCAGTTCTTCCAACACCATTTATTGAATAGGGAGTCTTTCCCCCAGTGTATGTTCTTGTTTGGTTTATCAAAGTTTAGGTGGTTGTAAGTTATAAGTTTCATTTCCTAAAATCAATGTCCACAAGTCAGTAGCCTTTGTATATGCCAATAACAGCCAAGGTAAGAAGCTATTTAAGGACACAACTCCCTTTACCATAGTTTCAAGGAAAATGAAATACCTAGGAATATATCTAACAAAAGAGGTGAAGGACCTCTATAAAGAAAATTATGGGGCAGTGCCTGTGGCTCAGCAGGTAGGGCGCCGGTCCCATATGCCGGAGGTGGCGGGTTCAAACCCAGCCCCAGCCAAATTAAAAAAAAAAACAAAAAAACTTTAAAAAAAAAAAAAAAAAGAAAATTGTGAAATCCTAAGAAAGGAAATAGCAGAGGACTTTAACAAATGGAAGAACATACCATGGTCATGGCTGGGAAGAATCACCATTGTTAAAATGTCTATACTTCCCACAGCAATCTACCAGTTCAACACCATCCTTATTAAAGTACCAACATTATACTTTCAAGACTTGGAAAAAAGGATTCTGCATTTTGTATGGAACCAGAAAAAAACTCCATATAGCTAAGGCAGTTCTTAGTAATAAAAATAAAGCCAGGGATATCAGCATACCAGATTTTAGGCTGTACTACAAGGCCATAGTGGTCAAGACAGCAAAGTACTGGCACAAAAATAGAGACATAGACATTTGTCACATACTGTGTATATTCATAGATATAACCCAGGTAAGCAAAAACTCTTTGGAGTCATCAATAATTTTTAAGACTGTAAAACAATCTTGTGAGTAAAAACTTTGAGAACTACTTGCTGGGAGATGGGGAAGCACCTCTCCCATCTGTAGATGGTAGAAGCTCTGACCCCAAATATGGTGCAATCACTGTGACCAATTACCCAGAAACCCCATTTCTTATGATACAGAACTAGTCCTTCTGCTTCTCATAAGAAGTCCTGGGTGGATCTATTTAGGATGCTGGGTATTTGGAACCTTTGTTTAGTCTGACTTGTCCTTTCTAGGAATTAGAAAATTTCCCACTCAGTATTTAGTAAAATAATCTTTCATGGTTTTACCATATTTATTTTTGTTTCTTTGTGGGAGAGTAGTTATTCTGTCATTATATAAATTTGGCCTCATTTAAAAATACTTATTACCATTTTGGTGTGACAATAAAGGTAAGTCTGAAGTTTGAGTGGAGTTTTGAGAAGAGTATGGGCTTTGGGACAGAATCCCAGCTTTACCATTTACAGAGTAGCTATGGGAAAATTACACAATCTTGCTAACCTCGTTTTCTCATCTCCAAAATTAGGGAGAGACTACCAATCTTTCAGATTGCTTAGAGATAATGCATATAAATAATATGACACACAATAGCAAATGAAATAAACTGCCATCATCGTCATCATCATCATCATTGTCCTAATAGGGAAATTGGTAAAGAGTGTCAACTGGAACCCTCTGAGACAATCATCTTGAGTCCTTTTTGGTGCTCTTGCTAAGTCTCTAGTGTCCACTTATTTCCTGTCTCACTGGAAACTCAAAGTTTCTGTCTGAATGCCAGGTAATAGCAGATCCACTGGGCAAGATGAACATGTACCACCCTCTTCTCTATTCTGTCCCCAAAAAGGAGAAATACTACCATCATGGTTGGAGGGGAATTTTTCCTAAAGACTTTTTTTTCATGTCTTTAATTCCTCCTAGGGCAAACTCTCTCCTCTGGGTTTTTCCCCAATTCTGGACCTTTATAGTGTGGGCCAGAATGGACTATGTTTAGCCAATAGTGTAAAAAAATAAAAACAAAAAACAGCTGGCTAGATTTGCTAAATAAAAAGATATGTGAAGCTGCAGAGACTGTTCTCTTGAGTATTTTTATTTTTTTTTAGATACAGGTTCCGGGAGGGGATTTTTATGGAGCGATGCATGAAAATGGTGCTTCCTCATGCTGCTAAAATGGATGCCCTGGTTCCCTTTCATAGCTGAGGGAGGGAGATTAATGAGTTGGGGGGATGTGGCTGCTGCCTCTCAGCAGCTGGCTCAATTACCTCTCCTGTTCAAGCTGTGCTTTGGGGCTTGAGACATAAGCCTGGTGGAATTTTAACCTTGCTGGAGGACTTTGTTCCTTCACAGAAGCTGCTTACTTTTAGCTCAGCTATATCCTTTACTTCTCATAGATGGGTTTGCTGGAACCATGGGTGTAAGGGAATCACCCAGTGAGTTTCCTTTTAAGAATAAGGGAAGTAAATGAGATCATGAGGATAATAACAAAATGAGATGCTCTGAGAAGAAAAGCAGTGTTTACTTAAGGAAGGGATATGAGTATATTTTATTTTAACGAAGCATTTTGGCGGGAGAGGCAGCTTGTCTGAAGAACATGGTGAGAAATCATTTGATTGCAAGTACCGTATTCAGTTAGGTAAAATAGATATTTAGTATGAGGCATTAAGTAATGGATCATGGATCCCACATACATACAAGACAGCTGAGAATTAAGAGTTTTATAGTTCTATGGGTACGTGTAGGGTTCTAAACCCTGGTTGCCTAAGTTCAAATTCTGTATGTATCAGTTATACTATATGACCTTGGAGAAGCTACTCATCTGTCTGTGCTCCATTTATCTTCTCTTGTAAAGCAGGAAGAATAAGAAAACATATACTTTAGAACTTTTGTGAAATTTAAATGAGTAAATACACATTAAGTATGTAGAGCAGTACCTAGACCATATTAAGTCCCTCAGAAATGTTGCTTTGAGGATTTCCATAATAGCTACCCTGTTTCAGACCAATTCTCCCATCAAGGACAACTAGAAAAACTGTATAGAAATTGTAAAAATTATTCCAAATGCATTGGGAGAACTACTAAGGCTGGGAGGACCTAAGAGCCTGTGCTGTGCTCCACTCAAGGCATTCACTGATTAACAGGCATTATCTAAGATACCAAAAAGCTGAACAGAAAATACTGAAAAGTGAAGAGTTGAGCATCTCTTGTGGCAGTCTTACAAGGTTGAAGGAGACAAAAATTAGAGTTTAGGGTCAAAGGAAAGGAACCATGGTGTTTACCCTCTGTTTTCATTTGGGACTCGTAAGGATTATAATCCAGAAATATGGGTTATCAGAAATACATCAACTTTCCTAAATACTGAAGCCCTATTTTGAATTGGTTCAATAATTGATTTAATTAAGGTGGGCCAATCTGCCTTTAGCTAGCTACATGATAGAAGCAAAAGTTATTTTTCTCCAGAGGAAGATAATATCAGGAGCCTTACATATAACATTTGATAGTAAATCTAAAATTACCAAACTCACCTGGAGAGAAGACAAAAATGTTCAAAAACCACGAGGAAAAGAAGCTCAGATGATATAAAGAAAATGACAGGAAATAAAGATACTGGAATTAAGATAGACTTTAAAATAACTATCATAAACGTATTCAAGAAATCAGATGACATGGTAGTAACTTTCAGGACAGAATAAAAACTATTAAAAATGATCATGAAAATTCTAAAACTGAAAAACACAATAGCCAAAATGAAAAACTCAACACATGGAATTATCAGGAGGTTAAAAAGTACTAAGAAAGGATTAGTGAACTAAAGAATTTGTCAGAAGAAAACATCTGGACTAAAGCACAGAGTGATAAAAGAATGAAAAATATAGAAAAGAACCTAACAAACATATGGGACAGAATGAAAGATAGAACAAATATAGATGGAGTCCCAGAAGAACAAGAAGAATAGAATGGGGGAAAATAAAGTGTGAAAAAGAAGGCTGAAGATTTTCAAAAACTGATTAAAGGCACCGTATCACAGATTCAAGAAGTTTTATGGACTCTAAGGAAAATAAACAGAAAGAAAATCACAGATAGGTACATTGTAGTAAAACTACTAAAAATCAAAGATGAGCATATTGTCTTAAAACCAGTCAGAGAATAAGACATATTACCATTAAAGGGGCAACAATAATCTGACAGATAACTTCACAAAGCAAAACAAAACCATGGAAGTGCTATCATGGGGAAGACAGTGAAGGATATTGTCATAGCAATGAAAGTTAATAAATAGTTGCCACCTACACTTTTTGCCCATTGACAATAATCTCTTTTTTTTTTCATTGTGAAGGTACCTTCCTTTATTCCAAATATGCTTTAAAATATTTGTTGAGCAGATAAAAAGGAAGGAAGCTAAAAAGATAAAATAGATGTTGAGCTAACAGCTTTCTTTCAAGTTCTTGTGGAGTTTGGACTTTTAAATGTGTGAAATGAAGACATTTATAGACAAATAAGATATGAGAGTATACATCACCTGCAGATATTTACTAAAAAAAATTACCAAAGGGTGTATGTTAGGCAGAAAGTAAATGATACCATATGAAAGCAAGGAAATACAGGAAAGAACAAAAATTGATGGAAAGCATAAACATGTAGGTATTTCTAAATTACCACTGCATATTTATAAAATAATAATATTAATACCTTATATGGTTTAAAACATTTAGAATTAAAACATATGATAATAATAGAACCCAAGGTAGAAGGGAGGTAAACTGAGTGTTCAAGTTCCTTGAATTGTCCAGGAAGGAGCAAAATTATTCATTTATATTAGATTTTGGTTGGTCTATACAGTGTTCCTCAGGATAATCAATGAAAGAATAGTAACAATATGTAAAACTATGTTAATGGCAGCTGGGATTATTTAAACACATAATTAATCCAAAAGAAGGCAAACAAAAGGAAACATAGAACAGATGAAAGAGAAAATGAATAGTGGAATAACAAAATTAACCCAATTATACTGGTAATTATATAAAATGGAGCCTTAGTATTCCCATTTAAAGCCAAGGAGTGTCAAACTGACTAACAAATGAAATAAAAATGTTCATTTTACCACACACATGTTTTAAAAATTATTGTTTGGGATTCATTGAGGGTATGAAGAATTAGATTACAATGATTGCATTTGTTAGATAAAGTCGCTCTTATAATTGTGTCCCACTCTGTTGTGTGAAGTCCCTGATGCGTGATTGGTGACACAGAGCATAGACCTGCAATTGAAATAGTATGGAACAAAGAGTGGCTACAAGCTCTATGATGTTGAGCAGCAAACTTCTTTATTTCTTCCCAGCTTAAATAGGCACATAACTTAATCAATAAACACATGACTTAAACCTTGGCCCCAGGCCTCTTACTGCCTGGTTCTTATGGGCCTACGGATAAACCAGATTAGCTGATAACCATTTTACTAACATTATCTAAAGCTATCCTTATGGGCTAAGGTTTAACCGGATTAACTGATAACTACTTCACTAAAGTTATTCTTACGCTAAGTAATCAAAAACAAAACCACAAAACAAGATTCTGGGGAAATAAGCTGTTTGAATGCTTGACCATCTGGAGGCAGTTAATCATCTTTAGGGAGTAGTCTGGAAAATCCTGAGATATACAGGTAACTGCCTGCAGGCCTGCCTCCACAAAGCTCATCCCTAAATTGCTTTTACATGATTAGGTTCTAAGCCATAGGTTCTAAGCCTGGATATGAAGTTCTATCCAGGATTTTTTCCTTTCTAACTCAAAAAAGACTTTAAACTTGCCTTCACAAAATGGAACCATTTAAAGGTTTACTCATAGGCTTTTCACCTATACACTCCCAAGAGGTGTGCCAAACACCCTGACCCCCCTTCCCTTGCCCTCCTCCCCTCTCCCCGCTTGCTCATTCCCCTACTTCCCACTGTATTAGCTCATCTATTATCTTCATATTAGAATTGAGTATGTTGGATTCTTGCTTCTCAATTCTTATGATGCTTTACTAAGAAGCATGTGTCCCACCTTCATTCAGGTTAACACAAAAGATGTAATGTTTCAATCTTTTTTAATGGCCGAATATTATTCCATGGTATACATATACCACAGCTTGTTAATCCATTCCTGGGTTGATGGACATGAAGGCTGTTTCCACATTTTGGCAATTGTAAACTGAGCTGCGATAATAGTCTAGTGCAAAGTGCGATAAAATAATTTTTTTCTTCTAGATAGCTGCCTAGTAATGGGATTGCAGGATCAAATTGGAGGTCTAATTTGAGTTCTTTGAGCATTCTCCATACTTCCTTCCAAAAAGGTTGTATCAGTTTGCAGTCCCACCAACAGTGTAAAAGTGTTCCCTTCTCTCCACATCTATGCCAGCACCTGCAGCTTTGAGACTTTGTGATGTGGGCTATTCTCACTGGGGTTAAGTGAGATATCTCAGGGTAGTTTTGATTTGCATTTCTCTGATGATTAGGGATGATGAGCATTTTTTTTTTTTTTTATTGTTGGCGATTCATTGAGGGTACAATAAGCCAGGTTACACTGATTGCAATTGTTAGGTAAAGTCCCTCTTGCAATCATGTCTTGCCCCCATAAAGTGTGACACACACCAAGGCCCCACCCACCTCCCTCCTTCCCTCTTTCTGTTCCCCCCCACCCATAACCATAATTGTCATTAATTGTCCTCATATCAAAATTGAGTACATAGGATTCATGCTTCTCCATTCTTGTGATGCTTTACTAAGAATAATGTCTTCCACTTCCATCCAGGTTAATACGAAGGATGTAAAGTCTCCATTTTTTTTAATGGCTGAATAGTATTCCATGGTATACATATACCACAGCTTGTTAATCCATTCCTGGGTTGGTGGGCATTTAGGCTGTTTCCACATTTTGGCGATTGTAAATTGAGCTGCAATAAACAGTCTAGTACAAGTGTCCTTATGATAAAAGGATTTTTTTCCTTCTGGGTAGATGCCCAGTAATGGGATTGCAGGATCAAATGGGAGGTCTAGGTTGAGTGCTTTGAGGTTTCTCCATACTTCCTTCCAGAAAGGTTGTACTAGTTTGCAGTCCCACCAGCAGTGTAAAAGTGTTCCCTTCTCTCCACATCCACGCCAGCATCTGCAGTTTTGAGATTTTGTGATGTGGGCCATTCTCACTGGGGTTAGATGATATCTCAGGGTGGTTTTGATTTGCATTTCTCTAATATATAGAGATGATGAACATTTTTTCATGTGTTTGTTTGCCATTCATCTGTCATCTTTAGAGAAAGTTCTATTCATGTCTCTTGCCCATTGATATAAGGGATTGTTGGCTTTTTTCATGTGGATTAATTTGAGTTCTCTATAGATCCTAGTTATCAAGCTTTTGTCTGATTGAAAATATGCAAATATCCTTTCCCACTGTGTAGGTTGTCTCTTTGCTTTGGTTATTGTGTCCTTAGCTGTACAGAAGCTTTTCAGCTTAATGAAGTCCCATTTGTTTATTTTTGTTGTTGTTGCAATTGCCATGGCAGTCTTCTTCATGAAGTCTTTCCCCAGGCCAATATCTTCCAGTGTTTTTCCTATGCTTTCTTGGAGGATTTTTATTGTTTCATGCCTTAAGTTTAAGTCCTTTATCCATCCTGAATCAATTTTTGTGAGTGGGGAAAGGTGTGGGTCCAGTTTCAGTCTTTTACGTGTAGACATCCAGTTCTCCCAACACCATTTATTAAATAGGGAGTCTTTCCCCCAAGGTATGTTCTCATTTGGTTTATCAAAGATTAGGTGGTTGTAAAATGTTACTTTCATTTCTTGGTATTCAATTCGATTCCAAGTGTCTATGTCTCTGTTTTTGTGCCAGTACCATGCTGTCTTGAGCACTATGGCTTTGTAGTACAGACTAAAATCTGGTATGCTGATGCCCCCAGCTTTATTTTTGTTACAGAGAACTGCCTTAGCTATACGGGGTTTTTTCCGGTTCCATACAAAACGCAGAATCATTTTTTCCAAATCTTGAAAGTACGATGTTGGTATTTTGATAGGAATGGCGTTGAATAGGTAGATTGCTTTGGGAAGTATAGAGATTTTAACAATGTTGATTCTTCCCATCCATGAGCATGGCATGTTCTTCCATTTGTTAATATCCTCTGCTATTTCCTTTCTGAGGATTTCATAGTTTTCTTTATAGAGGTCCTTCACCTCCTTCGTTAGGTGTATTCCTAGGTATTTCATTTTCTTTGAGACTATGGTGAAGGGAGTTGTGTCCTTAATTAGCTTCTCATCTTGACTGTTATTGGTGTACACAAAGGCTACTGACTTGTGGACATTGATTTCATATCCTGAAACATTACTGTATTTTTTGATGACTTCTAGGAGTCTTGTGGTTGAGTCTTTGGGGTTCTCTAAGTATAAGATCATGTCGTCAGCAAAGAGGGAGAGTTTGACCTCCTCTGCTCCCATTTGGATTCCCTTTATTTCCTTGTCTTGCCTAATTGTATTGGCTAGAACTTCCAGCACTACGTTGAATAGTAAAGGTGACAGAGGACATCCTTGTCTGGTTACAGTTCTAAGAGGAAAACCTTTCAGTTTTACTCCATTCAGTAAAATATTGGCTGTGGGTTTGTCATAGATAGCTTCAATCAGTTTTAGAAATGTGCCACCTATGCCTATACTCTTCAGTGTTCTAATTAGAAAAGGATGCTGGATTTTATCAAATGCTTTTTCTGCATCTATTGAGAGGATCATGTGATCTTTATTTTTGCCTCTGTTAATATGCTGGATAACGTTTATAGACTTGCGTATGTTAAACCAACCTTGCATCCCTGGGATGAAGCCTACTTGATCATGATGAATGACTTTTTTGATGATAAGCTGTAATCTATTGGCTAGGATTTTTTTGAGAATTTTTGCATCTATGTTCATGAGTGAGATTGGTCTGAAATTCTCCTTTTTGTTTGGTTCTTTTCCTGGTTTTGGTATCAGGGTGATGTTTGCTTCATAGAATGTGTTGGGGAAGATTCCTTCCTCCTCAATTTTTTGGAATAATTTCTGCAGTACAGGAATAAGCTCTTCCTTGAAGGTTTGATAGAATTCTGGAGTGAAGCCATCTGGACCAGGGCATTTTTTGGTTGGAAGCTTTTTTATTGTTTCTTTGATCTCAGTGGTTGAAATTGGTCTGTTCAGGATGATGAGCATTTTTTGATATGTTTGTTAGCCATTCATCTGTCTTCTTTAGAGAAGGTTCTATTCATGTCTCTTGCCCAATGATATATGGGATTGTTGGGTATTCTCTGAGAACAAGATTGCTTTGAATTTGGCTCTAAGAACTACTAATACTGACTTATTACAAATTCTGAATTCATGCATTAAATAAGCTTTCTAAACTTGAACCTCCATAGGAGAATCTCAGAATGACTAAAAGTCATCAGATTGGCTCTAAATAAACACAGCATCAGAGCTGACAATATCTGCAGGTTATAGAGAAAGTGTTCTTGGGATCACCGTTGATTCCAACACCAACAAAATTATCTTAGGGAGGTGTGTGGTGAAGTAAGGTCTTTGGAGCCACCTAGGCCTAGGTTTGAATCGCAGCTCAACCACTACCAGCTGAGCGCTTGAGCAGATCACATTTACTCTCAAAGCCTTGGTAATCATATTAATAAGTGATAATACCTATTTCATTGATTTGTTGTGACAACCTGGAAAAATGTGAACGAACTGTCCTAGTTGAGGCCATTTTTATTTTAAGGAACAAGAAAGCACTTAAACTAGTTCAACTAAATCAAAGAAGCAATGAACACAGGAGAAGAAGCAAGGAATGGGCTGTTGGTATCCAAGTAGGTACTCCATCTCTTGGGAGCTATAGAATCTGTTTCATGGCGTCCCATCTTCTGCTTGTGCACATTCTCCCCTCTCTATTCTCTGCAGACTAATCTCCTCAGCTTCCTTCCATCTCTCATTATTTCCCCCTTAAGACTTTTCTACCCCCAGCCTTTCCATGGAAAGTCCTCCTGTTCTGTATTTCTGTGTCTCAGTGCCAAATGTCTGGGAGAAGAACTGGATCAACTGAGCTTAGGTCCAATGTCTCCCTCTTGTCCACTTATATACCTGTGGCCAGGTTGTGAGACTAGTCACACGGCATAAACATGGCCCTAGGCCCATCTCTTCTGCTCTGAATGAGGACAGTTCCTAGAGAGACTGCAGGAGAGATGCTTCCCCATCCCATAGGAGGTATGACAATTAAATTCACAAGCTCATTGTAGAAAAAGTGCTATACACCTCATGGCTTAATATCACTATGGTCACCTTTGAGATACTTCCCTTGGGAAGCTATGCGCTGATGCCAGCACCTAGTTCACACTTCAAAGCAATTTTGGAACTCTTTTCTGTAATGACCCTCAGAGCTGTGGTCATGTGGCACACAAAATACACAATAACAGAAGTGGACAACACTTAGCTAGACACTGCATGTCAACATGAACACATCTGTGAGACACTGATATGCCAAGGGTATGAAACATTACCAAGTTGTTTTTACAGTGCTGCTGACTATATCCCCAGAGGCTGGTGCCGTGTGGATGTCAATGTAAGTGTCTGGTGGCAAGTTTGCAAACTTAATTGTCAGACCTCATATCAGCTACAATCACCTGGCACAGTAGGAGCACAACAAATATAAGCCTCCATTCTTCCTCCCCTCCTCATTACCAAAGCAGATTTCCATAATGAGCCCATACGTGTTCATGATTATCTTTGGACTTTCATTTTTGCTGGGGTGCAACTCTTATTAAGAATATCCGGGCGGCGCCTGTGGCTCAGTGAGTAGGGCGCCAGCCCCATATGCCGAGGGTGGTGGGTTCAAGCCCAGCCCCAGCCAAACTGCAACAAAAAAATAGCCGGGCGTTGTGGCAGGCGCCTGTAGTCCCAGCTGCTCGGGAGGCTGAGGCAAGAGAATCACGTAAGCCCAAGAGTTAGAGGTTGCTGTGAGCCGTGTGACACCACGGCACTCTACCGAGGGCGGTACAGTGAGACTCTGTCTCTACAAAAAAAAAAGAATATCCTACTTTATCCATCTACCATCCATCCTTCTGTCTCTATCTTCCTTTCTACCTGTCTGTGTCCTATTTTCCCTTGTAGGCCTACTTCCTCCAGGAAATCTTCCCTGACATCTTCAATTCCTCTTCATCTTTCTCATTTCTGTCAATTCCTTGGTACTAAATTATAGAATGACTTGGGGTTTTCTCTCAATTACTTTAAAGATATTGATTCAACTAGATTATAAATTCATTCAGACTAGAGGGTGCCTCAGTGCCAAACACAAAAAAGAAGTGAAGAATTAGTGTTCAATGAACAGAGAAAATTATAATACAACAAACATTTTGTATCTGGAAGGGATCTTAAAATATAATTTAGTATAATCTTGATTTCAGAAGAACTGGAGTCAAAATAGAAGAAACACCTAGGGTTGATTAAATAGAATAAAGAGGAGATCAAATATGTTCTAGCTATCTAATGGAAGAATTCTCTCCCATCATACTATGGAATGATGTTGGAGAATCATGATTATGTTCAAGCCGGAAGGGAGCTTAGAAGTGATGTAGGACATGGACATGTTGTTCAGCTTTGTAGATAAGGAAACTCTCCTAGAAAAGGAAGAGATAGGTCCAAGATCACCCGGTTTTTTTCTTTTTTGCAGTTTTTGGCCGGGGCTGGGTTTGAACCTACCAACTCTGGCATATGGGGCCAGTGCCCTACTCCTTTGAGCCACAGGCGCCGCCCGATCACCCAAGTTTTTAGCATATTGTGGGAAAGCTGGGACCACACTCACACCTACTTCTTCTCACACCTATGGGTTTTTTTTTTTGTTGTTGTTGTTGTTGTTTTTGTACTCCACTGTCACCAAATCCCTGCCTTAAGCTTCCACTTCCTCCCAAGACTGTGCAACAGATGCCAGGGCCTATTTGCCCCTCACAGCCTTAGATGTATCACTTTCCCTGACCCATTCCTTGCACTACATTCCTTTTCAGCTTCTTCCGCCTACTCCTATTTGTATTTACGCGTTCTCATTTTGTCATTGCTCTGTGGATTAAATGCTTGTCCCTATCTCCTTAGCTACAACCTTGATTCTGCACCTGACCTCTGGCTTAGTGTAAATACCCTTCCCAGCTCGGACTGGCCTCTGGACCAGATATTGCCCACTATTGACTAATTTATGCATTGATTTGACAAGTGTTTACTCTGCATGTCTTCTGTGAAAGCTTCTGACTCCCGAAGGAGTCAGAGATGAAGAATGCTTAGTCCCTGCTCAATAAGCTCACAATCTAGTGGTATGTGAGAGAGATTTTAAAACAATATGGCAATCAGAAGTGGAAGGAAGGTAATAGTCAGGGAAGACTTCCTGGACCTGGTGTCCCCTGAAATGAGGCATTAGAACAGGATAAGCATTAGCGGATGGGGCAGAAGGGTGGAAGTGCATGGATGTGCAGACAGAAGGAATGGCATAAGCTAAGGTGTGAAAACATGAAATAGCAAGGACTACAAAATAAAGTAACAAGCTCCCTGAAGGATAGAAAGGAGGGCAGGGATAGTGTGGGATAAGGCTAGAGAGATGAGAGATGGGTGAACCAAACCAGGAGGGCCTTGTCTTTGAGCAAGAAAATTCTACTGTTGGGATTTAAGGAGCTAACAAATGACACTCCTGTTCCCCACCTGAGTTCCTAATTAATTGAGAGAAACCCTAATGAGTCAGGCAGATGGGGATTAAAATGTCAACTTTATTACTGATAAAACAATAAGCATGGCTTAGATCTGGCCAGATTGCTTGCTAACACTTCCCAGCACTGAACTTAATTCCCCAAATGCAGGCCTCTCCTACAGGGACAGATCTATTTAGAGCTAATGATGATGTTTCACAAGTATCTCGCAGAGAGAAAGGGGGTGGGGGGGGAGAGAGAGAGAGCTGCACATACTTGCCTCCTTATCTTAAATTCACAGATATCATTCCTCCTCTGGGGACAGAGGGTAGAGTGTTGCTCTAATGATGGTCCCTCCATTTGGAAACATGAAGCAAGGGGAAAAGCAAGTTCCTACCTAACACACATTAACCATTTACTGAGCATCTATTCAGAAGGCTTTGGTTCCATAAGCTGGAACCAGACGGAATCAGAAATAGTTGGGAAGACTTTCTAACGGAAGGGGTATAACAAACATGGAGCCAAAGATTGGTACCCAACACTTACTGTTCATGAGAAAATTTTGAGGAAGGAATTTTGAGAAATAGCATGGTGTATCCCTGAAACTCCTCAGAGATATTATCAACTTTTGGTGTCACTCAGATACCATTCTATTATCAGAAAGACCACTCTTGGGCTTAATGATCTGGCTAAAATAACAAGACCATCTTCCGCTTCTCACAACAGTTGTTATTGAGGTGAGAAGGCACACACAGCCTTGTCACAGCCTATGGTGGCAGGGAACATGCTGCTGGGGGAAGTTCTCCCCTTAGGGAAGGAGCGTGGGGAAGGTGGTGCCATTAAGCATTTGCTAACATGGAGAACCTTTTAAAAGCATGCCTTCTTCTGCTTCCTTCTCTTTCAGAGTTTTTATTTTTAATTTCAGATAAATATGAGGGTACAATTAGGCTACAATGTTTGCATTAGGTAAGGTCCCTGTTGTAGTTGTGTCCCACACTCAAGAGGTGTCCCCTATAACTTTGTATTGTGTCCATTAGGTAGGAGCACGCCAATCTCCCTCCCTCCTCCTTTCCCCTTCTCCCTCTTTCTCTTCCCTCCTCCCCTCTCTTCCCCCCCTAGGGGGAATTGAATTGAACTTTTCTCTTGTGTGGCTATTTTAGTTCATCTACTGGTTTCATATTAATATTGGGTATGTTGGATATGTGCTTTTCTTTTTTTTTTGGCCGGGGCTGGGTTTGAACCCACCACCTCTGGCATATGGAACCGGCGCCCTACTCCTTGAGCTACAGGTGCCGCCCGATACGTGCTTTTCTATTCTTGTGATATTTTGCTAAAGAAAATTTCCCCCAACTCTATCCAGGTTAATACAAAAGATGTAAAGTCTCCATCTTTTTATGGCTGAATAGTATTACATGGTGTACTATTAATCCATTCCTGGGTTGATGGGCACGTGGGTATCTTCCATATCTTGGCAATAGTACATTGAGCTGTGATAAACAATCTAGTGCTATTTCAGCATTTCCTTGAAAATTTCTTGCCTCTTTTTATTTCAATCCTAGAATGTGAAGATTGAAAGAAACCATTGAATCTGCTTTTCCATCAATGCTTGAAAATATTTGCAACACCATCTCTCTGCCAAATGGCCCTTCACCCTTTGCTTGGATATGTCGTTGACAAGAAATTCACCATTTCCCACTGTCCAGCACAACACAGCATAGAACAGAATATGGGTGGTGTTAACTTAGACGGGGCAGGGCTCTCTCTGAGATGGTGCTCACACACTTTGTTTTTATTTTCTACTTTGCTGAAAATTTTGCAATTTCATACTACTAAAAAAATAATAGAAGCTTGTTTTATATTTCCCTTTTTGTTTTCATGTTCTTTTGTCAGGCCTATGACATTTGCAATTCTTATGATTTTTTTCCTTCTGGGATATTCAGACATTATTTTGGAATATTATGGGAAAAGCAACTTCCTGGCAAATCTCTTGATGCTGAATTTGTTTGGATCCACAAGAGTCCATGCCATTAACAACCTGTTATGACTTTAGAAACGTTCTCCCTGACTTTGAATCTCAGAGGGCTCCTTGTAACTCTCACTTTTGGTCTTGGTAACAGAACTTGAGATGTATATGGTGGGCATTCTTTGCATCTTTCTGGCAGACCACACTGGTCTATTACATTGATATTCATCAGGCACTGAGCAATTCAACACAGGAATACATCTTCTGAGCCTGGTTCTGCTGTACAGGTGTAACCTCGTGGAGCTCCACATAGATACCAGACTAGATATGGAGTACAGGCTCCTTAGTTTGGGCAATGCTCTAGCCAGAGTTCTACAACACCATATTAGAAACCCTCCCCAAAGAAGAGACTGCCACTCATTAATCTATATCTTTTGGGTATGGTCACTTAGCCAGGTAGGTACCCACCTCATCCAGACCTTGCATCTCTATCTAACATGCTACACTCAAGGAGACCACATTAAACTGCTGCCCTAACCACCGATACACTGTAATTAGAGGAGCCTTGGAATCAAATAACCCAGTTTGGGTTCTCACACCACCACCTGTTTTCTATTATGACCTCCCATGAATGTCTGTGTATCTTTCAGCCTCAGATTTCTCATCTGTAGATCAAAGACAAAATATTTCCTACCTTTTGGGATTATTGAGTATTAAATGGGGTATGTACATAGCTCATGGGATTATTGAGTATTAAATGGGGTATGTACATAGCTCATGAGGTTAGCAGAGCATTCTGGTTATAGTTGCTATTTGCAGAGACAGACTACCTGAGTTCAAATTCCATTTCTAGTGCTAATTTCATCAGTGATTAGGGACAAGGCACTGAACTTCTCAAAGCACCTGTTTCCTCATCTGGAATAGGGGAAGAATGCTAGTGTCAACTTCATAGTGCTGTTGTAAGCCAAAGCTTAAATAGTGTTTAAAGAGACCTTAGCAGAGTGCCTAGAATGTAAGCACATGGGGAAAAATAAGCTAAAATATTCCTGACATACTTACAAGGGCTGTCCAGAAAGAATCCAGCCACGTACTATGAAAAATAGACAGGCCTGGATTCTGTCTGGACAGTCCTTATGTGTGTACGTTATACATGCAACAAATATTCATTTTCTTCCTTTGTTTCCTTACTCTAGTTTTCTAGTAAGCCCTTCAAAAGAAAAGATAACGTCAACTGATAAGCTTAATCACAGCGAACCCATGCCGACAGGCTGTGAACATCACTTTCCTTTCTGTAGTAGATAGAATATTAGTTTTCAGTACAGCGATCTCAGCATTTGCTGAAAGTGTCTCAGTCTAGCCAGATGAAACAATGGCAAAGGCCCGGATGCTCTAGAAATTTAGAGAAGGGATTAGCCTGGGTATCCGACTTCCTAGAAAAGTGACATTTGAGTTGGTCCTTGACTAAATCCTTGAGGTAGATTTCATCAGAATGGTCAGGAAGAATAATGTAAACAAAAGCCCAAAGGAGAAATTACACGGAACATTTGGGTTGGCAGAAAAGATGTCTGTGGGGTCTGCTGGGAAATCAATGTAGAAAGAAAAGTTGAGGACAATTTATAGAGGTCCCCAAATGCTACAGGTAGTCACTGGGCCATAGAAAACCATTCACTGTGAATTCTTGAGTATGAGAACAGCAAAAAGAAAACAATGGTTAAGAAAATTAGCATATGGAAGACACTATGCCAGAATCTTTTTAGAAGTGTGTACCTGTTAACCTAACAGTTATGCTTCTTGGACTTAACTCGAAGGAAAAAATTTAAAATGCGCCCCGAATTTTAACTATTAAGATGTTCATATTGATGTTGTCTAAAATAGTATACACAGAAAAAAGGAAAAATACTAAATGTCGAAGAATGTAGAATGGGGTAAATTATGGGCTATCCGTAGATGAAATATACAAAATCATAGAAAAAGGGTATTGGTGTGAGAAATGGTCATGAGGTAAACTGTTTAAATGTTATAAAAAATTGTAAAATACTTGGGTGATCTCCTATTTGCTTTTTAAAAAGTAATAGATCAATATATAGATACTTGGGGAAAAGTCTAGAAGGAATATACACCGAAATATGAAGTAATTATAACTAGTGAGTGGGAATATGGATAGTTGTCGTTTTCTTCTTTTTGTCTGTTTATATATTCTATTAAGTAAATTTATGAACATATAGGTATTTAAAGTTTGCCTTTTAGAAAGACTGGTGTGAGTGTAGAATCTGAACTGTGAAGTGACCCCAATAGTTTTTTTTTTGTTTTTGTTTTTTTTGAGACAATGTCTTGCTCTGTTGCCTGGGATAGAGTGCAGTGGTGTGGTCACTGCAACCCCAAACTCCTGGGCTCAAAAAGTCTCTGCCTTGCCCTTCCAAATAGTTGGGACTATAGGCCTGTGCCACTATGCCCAGCTAAATGTTCTATTTTTTGTAGAGACAGACTCTTGTTCTTACTAAGACTGGTCTCTAACTCCTGGCCTTAAGCAATCCTCTTCCCAGGGCCGCCCAAAGTGATAGGATTATAGGCATGAGCCACTGTGCATAGTCCCCAGTGATTTTTTTAAATCTCATAGTCCACACCTATGTGTAATCCTCTCCCCTGGAATCTGGGCAGGCCTTGAGAAGCAATAATAAGTTCAGTAACAATAAACGATACTTACTGAACTTATTATTGCTTCTCACTCATAGAATATGGTAAAGGTGGTGAGAGGGTCACTCCCTTGATTAGGTTACGTTCTATAAGACTCCTTCTTAGCAGACTACAGAGAGACTTTCCTGCTGGCTTTGAAGAAACTGTTACTATGTGAGCCACCAGTGGAGAGGGCTACATGGCAGGGAACTGCAGGACCTTGGGACCTGAGGACTTCAGTCTTACAGTCGCAAGGAACTAAATTCTGTCCATAACCACATGAACTTACAAGAGGACACCAACTCCAGATGAAGCTTGATGACAACCTTGCTAGGTCATGAGCAGAAGAGCCAGCTAAGACCCAGCCTCTTGCCTGACCCAGGGAAACAGAGAGATAATTAATGTGTGTTATGTTAAGCAGTGTGATTTGTTATACAACAATGGAAATGAACACAATGCACAAAACAAAGATTAAAAATGGTTTATGTGTTTTAAAAAAACCTTTTGTGGGCGGCGCCTGTGGCTCAAGGAGTAGGGCGCCGGTCCCATATGCTGGAGGTGGCGGGTTCAAACCTAGCCCTGGCCAAAAACCAAAAAAAAAAAAAAATTCAGAAATCTAAAAAAACCTTTTGTTCTTCTAGACTATACAGAAGTATCTGTTAAAATTCAAAGGCAAAATACAAGTTAATATTAATGATGTAGAAATTTAAATCAATATTATTTCTAAATTGTGCTGTCTAAATGGCTGACTCGTTATGTAAGGTTTTGAAATTTTAATTAAATCAAATTAGGTAAAATTAAACTTTTTACAATCTAGTGTTTAATGTCCATGTAGCTGCCAATATAAATAATTGGCACCTCACTTTATGAACCTCATGCAAATGCAAGGGTAATATGAATTATTTAATGTTGTAAAATGTCCCTCACCTCCGTATGCAACTATTGTTAAGTACCACACTATTTTTTAAAAATTTGACCAGTAAGCCTAATATTTGTATAGCAGGCAGCACTCTAAATCATCAGTCTCTCTGGAACTTCAAATCGGAATGGGAAGAGAGGCTGAAACTAGGCATTTGGCACTATTGGGAAAGAAAACTTTCTGATACAAGAACGTTGTATTGCTTAGGTGAACCCCTCTGCCAAGTAGAGGATAAGGGCGCAGCAAACGCCGCTAGTTTCCTATCCAGCATCCATCCTCTGTCCTCCTTTCTGAAGAATCTTGATTTTTCTCAAGGGTGGCAATATATCCAGGCAAAAATAATCATTTACCTAGACTCCCTGTGGCTATGTTCAGAACAAGGATGTATAAACTTTTACTGGGAAAGCTTTTATTTTCCTGATACAGGTCCTGCATTTTCCTGCTTCCCTCTCCTTCATCCTGGTTGGAATGTAAAAGTGATGTTTAGAGGTATAGTAGCCATGCTGTGACCATGAGGATAAAAGCTGCACATCCATGGATGGCAGAGGACACAGGGGGATCCAAAATCCCTGACAGCATCACTGAGTCTTCACACGGAATTGACTTGCCTTCCTCCAACACTTGGGTGTCTGAGAAAAACAAATCCCTCAGCCACCTGGAGATTCTTTTGCTTAAGCTGATGCACGTTAACTGCTGTCAGGGTGTTGCGAGGAGAATTTTGAAGAGCTAGTAACCTTGCCTTATACTTGGCTAAATTTAAATTAATGACAACACCTTCAAATTGATGGGTGATGAGCTAGATCTGAATTCTTTGATTCCTTAAGGGAATTTGCTAAATCTGAGTAAGATGGGGATAAATTGAGTGCTTAGATAGCTGGTTGACTTTGGGAAACTTCCTAATCTTTATGCAGCACATCCGTTATGAACTATCGTTTTGTAAGCCACTACAACATGCTAGGCCCAATGCTGAACATGATAAAAGGAGGTTGTTTAAGTAACACACAACCCGATGCAGATGCTTTTAACCCCTATATAAAGACCTGAGGAGGTTGGGGCTCAGCAAGTTTACTTGCCCAATGTCACAGAGAGGTGAAGCCAGGATCTGAACCCAAGGTTCTCACTTCTGAGCTACACCCTTACTCACTATCTTGAACTTGGCAGATATTTGTTGAATGATTGTACAAGGGAATACGACTATCCATTCCTTAACCTGGGTGGAATTGGAACACATTCTTCTTAGTAAAGTATCACAGGAATGGAAAAGCAAGTATACAATGTGCTCAATACTAATATGAAGCCAGCTGACAAACTAATACTCATCTACACAAGAGAAAAATTCAGTTCAAGTTGAGGGGAGGAAGGACGGGGAGAGGGATTGGTGTGCTCCCACCTAATGGGCGTACTATAAGGGTATATGGCACACCTCCGTGTGCGACACAACCACAACAGGCACCTAACAAATGCAAACATTGAACCTAATAGTTTGTGCCTTCATATGAATCTGAAATTAAAAAAAAGTATCCCTTTCTATTCTAATATCCCATATTGTTATAGATACGTAGGTCATGGCTTAGGGGTGTTCAACCCCACAGCCCACAAGCTGCATGTGGATTACCTGAGGACTGCTTTGCTTATTGGTGGTGGTTGATATCAGGAAAATTATGCATGAACCTTTTGTTGTTGTTGATCAGCTTTCATTAGTGTTTGTGTATTTCATGTGTGGCCCCCAAACAACCCTTCTTCTTCCAATGTGGTGCAAAGAAACCAAAAGTTTGGACACCCCTATTTGGTCAGGAATTTTCCCCTGTGAGTAACAGCCAACTCATACTGGCTTTAAAAAAATGTATAAAAGGCTGGGGAAGGGAGAGATATGGAAATTATGGCCTGGAATAACCAAGAAGAGGGACAGGGCTGGCCACCAGATCATCTAAACCTGTTACCAGAAAGAAAGAAGCTGAGCTGGCATAGTAGGACACGCCTATAGACCCAGCTACTGAAGCAAGAAGATCGCTTACACCCAGGAGTTGGAGACCCCTGGGGTCTCCAAAAAATAAAAAAAAAAAAGGAAAAAAAGAAGCTGAACAGTGATTGGTTCAGCTGAGGTCACATGCTTGTCATTATACCAATCACTGTGACCAGAGATATTGTGACCGTGGCAACCCAGAAACTAAAACATATCTAGTAGATTCCAGCAAGAATTGGCTCCCCAAAAGATGGGAGAAACAGTTAATATTTGAAGGAGGGAGTGATGGGAACCCAGATATCCCCATTGGGTGCCAACCAGGGACCCCAGCCTGCTGTCAGGCCTGCCTTTCTGTTCTGAGAGCTCCATCCTCTGACAGAGACAATGACTGGGAAACAGAAAAAGCTGGTGGTTGGCTAATTCTTTGCAGGAGCCGAAGTTGGCACAATGCACATTAATTCAGACTCAGAATATGCACTAGGGCCTGATTCACAGAGTCCAAAGCCGAAGGGAGGCAATTGCTGAGTCAGCATCGTCAGAAAGCTCCAGGAAAAATGCCAGAGGGAAAGATGATGAGCTTCTTCAGTAGGATGGCAGGAGGACCTGGGATGTATGATCTTGATTTTATTCACAAAACTCATCAAGCACCAGTAAATAAGCAGCTGGCTTGTGAGCAGGTTGGGGGCACTGGAGGTGGCTCCTGTATTCCTACCTGTTGGACTCAATTAATCCTCCCTCCTATAGGGAGTCCTGAAACCTTTGTTAAAGCCCCAAGAGGAAGCCCAGGGATCCTGAACAATCGGCTCCAGGCCATATAGGAAGTGCCTTTGCCTTTAAGCAAATTATTCAAATATTTTAAGTTAAAAAACAGTGCTCTTTAACTTGAGCAGTTTTGCCCCCAGGAAACATTTAGCAAAGTCTGGAGAGATTTTTAATTGTTGAAATAGGGCAGGCCAGGGTTGCAGCTAGTGGTTTAACAAGGTGCAGGACAGCCCCACAACAAATACTATCTAAAATGTTAACAGCTTTGAGGTTGAGAAGACTTGGTCTCAAATAACTGCCCCCAAGGAAAACCTAGTAACAGGAAAAGAGGCTATTAAGAGATGCTGTGAAAACTGGGGAGGGTCTCAGAGACTAGGTCAAACTACTTACTTAATTTCCTACCCTAAAGATTTCTTTTTGTTTATAAACAAAAACACTTTATTATATGTAACCTACAATAGATAATAAAATTGTGAGGTGAGTTCATAGTTAACATTTTTCTCTTTTAAAACTGTAGGATAGGGCGGCACCTGTGGCTCAGTGAGTAGGGCGCCAGCCCCATATGCCGAGGGTGGCGGGTTCAAACCCAGCCCCGGCCAAACTGCAACAAAAAATAGCCGGGCGTTGTGGCGGGCGCCTGTAGTCCCAGCTGCTCGGGAGGCTGAGGCAAGAGAATCGTGTAAGCCCAAGAGTTGGAGGTTGCTGTGAGCCGTGTGACGCCACGGCACTCTACCCGAGGGCGGTACAGTGAGACTCTGTCTCTACAAAAAAAAAAAACAAAAAAAAAAAACTGTAGGATAATTACAAGTAAAACACCTGTTTCCCACCCAGAGTAAGAGCTGGGGAGGAGGAGAGTGGCAGAGAAATTGGACTGGAAATTAACAGCGATTGAGGTCCAGAGCAGGGAAGTGACTCAGCACTGGGGAAGCCACTCGAGGACTATACCGCCCATGAGCTAGCCTGCAGTGGCTTCCGTTGTACTTAGGATATAATCCAAAATCTTTATCATAGTGCAGAGGTGTACAGTAAAGAACTTGGCCATGCTCCAAAAGAGGTCTGGCCTTTGTCCTCGGCTTCTGGGAGGTAGTCAGTGTCAGACCAGGCGGGAGTGTCTTTGTTTAAGGTAGGAGCTGGCTACACCCAACTGTCTTCGGTGGGAGCTGGCCACACTGGAAAGACAGCCACAGGAGTTAGGGTTGTGCAGTGTCTGTCTGCACGGACAGCGGAGATCAATCACATGAACAGTCAACCGATCAGTCAGTCATGCCTGTGGAGGCCTGCAAAACTCTGGACACCACGCCTGGATGAACTGCCCGAGCCATCAGTATTTGTGTATTGTCACAGAGTGATGCTGGGTGGGCCACTGTGTCCTGACTCCATGGGAGATAGTAGCAGAAGCCTCACATTTGGAACCCTCCCAGCCTCTGCCCTATGCATCACTCTCTTTGGCTGATTTTAATCTGTGTCCTTTCCCTGCAGTAAGCCGTAACCATGAATGACAGCTTTCGGTGAGCTCAGAGAGTCCTTCTAATGAATTATTGAACCTGAGGGTGGTTCCCGGAATCCCTGGCACTTGGAGTTGGTGTCAGACATGAAGGCAGTCTTGCAGAGGACTGTGCCCTGCGACCTTGCAGTTTGGCTAGCTCTGGGCAGGGGGGCAAAGTGACAGGCTGCCTGGATCTCCTTCAGAGAGGGTCTCATTACTCCAGCTGCCCGATCCCTCAGGGATTATCCCAGCTGCAGTGCCACCTTCCCCAGGAAGCCGACATGCACTGATGGTTTCGTGCAGGGCTGCAAAGTTCTGGTCATCTTGACCTATCTTGGGACGGCTCTGAAGGAGGCTATTCTGAAGCTCTGGAGGGCTATTCTAAACCAGCATTGCAGCTCCGCTAGATCCTCTGCCCACTCTCCCTTCTTTCACTTCCCTCCCTCTTGCTTGTGTGGGTCCCAAGGGCACACGTAATAAATATCTTTGCAAAGATGCAAAACTCCATCTCATCGGCTGCTTCTGGAAACTCCACCTGCCACATCCCTTCTTTAAGACCTCCCTCTGATACCTTATCTTAGGAATCTCCTTCTCGCGGGTCCAAGAGCTATACAGACCTTCCTCTGATGATGCCTCATGTTCTTCTCACTTTCTACTTCCTTTGTGAACCCTTACCCTGCCCTGTACCCCCCAAACTTTGTCCACCCCCTTCTTCAGGGTCAGCTTGAGTGGCATGAATGTAGACACACTTTCCTGTCATTACCTCCACTCCTGTTCAGATAAAAATGAAGTCCCTCTTGTACAGTCCCTTTCCCCATTATTTGTTCCTCCTTTAGGATGATTTTAGCTGCAACAAACATAATGCTTCACTAAAAACAGCTTTGATAACAGAGGTTTGTAATTCTCACATAATAAGAGGTTTGAAGGCAATTCTGGGGTTGGTGCAGTGGCTCAGCTCTGTTGATTGGGGAGAAGGAGAGTGAGGGGTTTCCTGTCCATTCCTGCAGTTTCCTCCCATGTGGAGGAAGTGCCGTCACTGTAAATCCTGGTTTCTTTCTCCCCTCTCCCACTTTGGCCACCTCATCCCTGGGGGAGAAGACTGGCTCTTTAGTAAATCCAGCCAAGCCCAGTTGGGGCTGAGCCTGCCACTCCATCTTTCGTCTGTAACTAGGTGCTAGATTTGCCTGACTTGGAGTTCAAGGGCAAGTGGTTCTCTCTTTAAGCTGCAGCCACACACTTAGCATTTGTCAGTAAACAAGATGGAGTTTCCCTTCATCTCTGCCTCCACTATCTGATTTCCCAATTTGTTCAGAACTCAGAAGGGGAAGAGGGAGCTACTCCTCAGGCCTCTTTAGAGACTCCAACAGACGCCACCAGGAGCTCAGATTTGTTCAATCCACCTTCCGTATCGTCATCATGTGTCAACAGTATGTCCCCTGAGTGTCCCAGGATGGTAAATGTCACATTATCATATGACACATCCCTTTCTGCTTGGGCAGAAAGGACAGGGAAGAGGGCTAAGTTTCTTTTCCCTTAAGTAGCTTTCCCTGTTATTCAAGAGGAATATAGTTCTCTGAATCCCTTTAGCAGACTCCCCCTTACAGCCTGTGGGCTGGACTGGGTCACATGTCTGCACAGACTGATGACTGGCACAGGGAATGGAGGCGTCATGACAGCTGAGTCCAATGCAGCTAAATTATGGTGAATCTCTTGTAACCAGGGCTATGGCCTTGAAATAAAATCAGGGTTCTGTTAGCAAAAGAAAGAAGGGTAAAGATGTTTGACAGGTGGCTTGCAGTATTTTTTGGTTTAATGACTCATTAACAACCTGACTCTCCTTCTAATGTAAGCCCTATGAGAGGCTGTGTTGTTTTCAGTGCTGTGCCCCCAGCACCCACCCAAGTGCTTTTCTCATATTAGGGGCCCGGTAATTACGTGTGGGAATAATGACACACTCAGAGTGGCTGGGCACGATAGTAAATACCAGAAGGAATGTCAGACACACTTAGTTGTTTTCAAAGTTTATGCAGATGAAGTAAGACTAGCACATTTCCAACATTTTCTATGCAACGAACATAGAAGGAACACAACATGTTCCATCGTATGAACATTTTCTATGTTTATTATCATATCAATATATAGTGTAAGATAAGGCACTTCCCTTCCTTCTTCCAAATATTACAATCCTGTGTGTCAAGTAGCTACGATGTGCAGATGGTATGGTAGGGGCTGGGGCTGCAGCAGTAAACAGCGAATAAGACCTGGCCCTTCACGGTCAAGGGCTAGTGAGGGTGGTCAACAAGAAAAACAACCAGGATAGAGGTTAGTTGGGAGACTAGGGGAGTCACAGGAAGGAAGGTTCCATGTTTCCTTTTTCCACCCAAACCCACACCATCTTGCCCAGGTCCTGGGAACCTTGTAAGCACGCAAAAAATAGGGGCTATGAAAATGTGGAAACAGCCTAATGCCCACCAACCCAGGAATGGATTAACAAGCTGTGGTATATGTACACCATGGAATATTATTCAGCCATTAAAAAAGATGCAGACTTTACATCCTTTGTATTAACTTGGATGGAAGTGGAAGACATTTTTAGTAAAGCATCACAAGAATGGAGAAGCATGAATCCTATGTACTCAATTTTGATATGAGGACAATTAACGACAATTAAGGTCACGGTGGGGGTGGGGGAGAGGGAGATCAGAGAGAGAAAGAAGGAGGGAGGGGTGGGAAAAAGAAGAGCAGAGAGAGGGAAGGAGGGAGGAGGGTGGGGCCTTGGTGTGTGCCACACCTTTCAGGGGCAAGACACGATTGCAAAAGGGACTTTACCAAACAAATGCAATCAGTGTAATCTGGTTTATTGTACTCTCAATGAATCCCCAACAATTAAAAAAAAAAAAAAATATATATATATATGTATACTGGTTATTTTTGTCAGAGGGAAAAAATAGTCCCCACCTCCCACCCCCAAGTTTACCAAACATTCAGGGCAGGCATCTTTGGCTGTACTTTACAACTCAAGAAACTGAGACCCAAAAACGCTAAATGACCTTGCACAAATAATGGAATAAGAACCCAGCTCCACTGACGGCTTGTTCCTTGTGTCTGTCCTCACTGCCTTCCTAATGAGGTGACTTGGGACACCAGATTCTCAGGGTTGGGGATTGTTCTGTGTCTCACGTCCTCACCTGTCCCGTGAATGTCTAAGTCCATCTTCTCACGTGCAGCGTGGAAATCAGCATTTGTTTCCTGCCTGTCCTTCAGCAACCCCAGTGTACTTGAAAAAAAAAATAGCTGTGCTGGGAGACCAAGGTCTAAACATGCAAGATTTATTTTTCACCTTTTCTTTTAATGACAGCACCTCTTTTGTATTTAAGCACTAATTATAATTAGTCACTTCCTAGAAAGTGTGCAAACATCACAGCACGGTTGGGAACCTGCATAATTTAAACATTATTGCTAATTTAACTTCACACTCTGGGACTGTGTGGGTTTTGCAAGCGTCCTCAAACTCTAAGAGATGGGGGGAGGAGGTCGTGTATTTTATCATCTGGCATCTCTCCACGGTGCTCTGTGAAGGCCTTTGTATGGATTTATAAGGTTTCACATAAAAATGGCCCCCAAAAGTCCTCAAAATGTTTAAATAGTATTATTATGTTAAACTCACAAAGAGCCTTAGTTTACCAATTTCCAACTACAATTTTTATAGTTTTATGCATGTGAACGATTGTTCTATAACTCAGGTGTGTAGGAAATAGTATTGTTATTCCTTCCTTTAAATCTGTTCAGCTATGACGCTGCTAGACCCTTATCCCACTGGGATGTGGGAAATTTGATCTCACATCTTATTGGGGGAATCCTTCATGTCCCACAGTCTCAGGATTTGGAAGGCTTAAGTGGTCAGGTGTCCTCACTGTCTAAGTCCGAGGTGGGGGTATCCTTGAAGTTCGCAAGTCTCTGTTTCTGGATTATCCATAGAGTCTGGGAACCTTTCTGGATGGACCCAGGGTCTCTCTGCCTCAAGCACACCTAACAGCTGTCCTCAATGAAGCTCTTATACCCTCTCTGAGAAGGCCCAGAGCAGAGTGTGTGTGTGCATGTGTGCAAATGCATGTGTGTATCTGCTGCATCAAGAATCCGTGCCCAGCTCTCCCCTTCCTGGCTAGGCAAGTGCTCCTTTCTCAAGAGTCTCTCCACCCATCCTTTTCTTTCATAGAGACCAATGTTCTCTCTTCATC
Organism: Nycticebus coucang; assembly: GCF_027406575.1. Classification (NCBI taxonomy): domain Eukaryota; kingdom Metazoa; phylum Chordata; class Mammalia; order Primates; family Lorisidae; genus Nycticebus; species Nycticebus coucang. Next base: position 15,681,856 of record NC_069782.1, on the reverse strand, counting down.
TGGCTGAGACTTGGACAAGAAGTGGGAGGAGCTCTTAGCTCCAGGTTGCTTCTGTCCTTTGGCCCTGTGATCAGGCACACAAACTCCCCTCATCCCCCAGCTTGAACTGCAGGAAGGGAATCAATCTCCTAATATAATTAGTATACAAATTACAATGCACAATTTGTATATCATAATTATAAATATATAATTATTGTACAAATGAATCTCTTAATATGTTATCTTGACACATTAGGCAAACCTCACCAACCATTGCTTTTGATTTTTTTTCAACCCTGAAAGATTTATTTGCTTAGAATATCCTGTACCTTTATTCAAACAATATTCATTTCATAGCTCTGATGTGCAACGCAGTGTGCTGGCTAATTGAGATACAGCCTAGTGATACCTGTGTTGCTTGAAATTGTACATCCGCACCTTATGTTGTGTGACTTTGCAGTTGCTCCTACAAGAGGCAGAGTGTATTTTCTCACCAAGGTTGGGCTTGACCATGTGGCACATGTCAGCCTGCAGATATAGGCAGAAGTGACAAGGTGGCAGTTCCAAAACTAGGCTGTAAGAGATTTTGCTTTCACTGCCTCTTGCACTGCGTGCCATGAGAAAAACATATTAGTGAGTCTGAAGAATAAGAAACATCTCTATCAATTTAAGTGCAGTGGAAACTAGCCTAGATGGGTCAAACCCCAGCCGACCTAAGGATATGTGAGTGAGAATGCACGATTGTTATTCTAAGTCACTGAGTTTTGGGGTTGCTTGTCATGCAGCACAAACTGACTGATATAAGTAGGGAATGAGCATGACATGATCTCTGCCCTCCTGGAGTTTATAATCCTGGGCAGGGGATGTCAGGCAGACACTAAACCAATAATTATACAGATAGGCTTTTTTAAATGTAATTTTGTGGCTGGATGTGATGGCTCATACCTGTAATCCTAGCACTACAGGAAGTCAAGGTGAGTGGATTGCCTGAGCTCAGGAGTTTGAGAACAGCCTGAGCAAGAGTGAGATCCTGTTTCTACTAAAAATAGAAAAAGTAGCTGGGCATTGTGTTGAATGCCTGTAGTTCCAGCTCATTGGGAGGCTGAATCAAGAAGATTGCTCAAGCCCAAGAGTTTGAGGTTGCTGTGAGCTGTGATGATGTCACAGTACTCTGCCCAGAGTGACAGGATGAGATTCTGTCCCCATAAAATAAAATAAAATAAAATGTAATTGTCATGGGTGTCAGGAAGGTAGGAACATGAGAATTCAGAGTGCTGGGAGAGTGTATAACAGAAGCACCTAGTCAAGTTTATCTTTAATTTGTCTATAATTTTCTAGAACAAATTGCTCTCCCAATTCCCTCTCATAGTTGATGTTGTCGCGTCCATATGGACCTTGTAAGCCACCTTAGCTCTAAGAAATTAATCAACCAAAACATATCAATTGGTATTTATTATATCCACAGGTCCATAGTGGGGTTCTGGAACATTCTGGAAAGGTGAGACTCAGTGGGTCCTCAAGTGACTGGGGAGGAGAAGCAATATACAAATACAACACAAGCTGACCAGCAGTGTGGAGAGGGACACTATCGGTCTGAGCCTGGCTCAGGTAAGCCGTGATAGGTAGGTGAGGGGCACATCACTGGGGGCTGGCTCCTTTCCTCTTTCTCTCCTAGGAGAAATCAGTGTGTGCTTCCTTAGGAAGGTTCAGAGATGTACGAGTTGAGAGCCTCTTTAAGGCAAAGTTCCATGGAGATGTGCCAGTAAAACCTTCCCCAGAAGCAAGCAGTCTTGCAGGAGCGGGTGCATCACATTCATTAATGGCTGCAATGGAAGAGGGGCTGGCAGGTGCAGAAAGGACCAAGTGCAGCAGTGGGAAAAGCAGATGTCGGTACCAGGCCAGACTGGGTGTTGGGTCCACCTGTGCCACTTAGTGGTAAGGGACCTTAGGCAAGTGATATCACTTCTCTGGGACTCATTTTCTTTACCTGGGAAATGGGAATGACCACTATGGCAGAGGCTGCTAGAGCTCACCAAAATCTAGTTCCTCGCTTCTTCCTGGCACACAACTGGACAATACGTGCAGTTAGGTATGGCCACATGATCAAGTTCTGGGCCATATGATGTGAATAAAAGTGATGTGAGCCCCTTCCAGGCCTCCTTGATAAAACTATTTTATGTACTTTTTTCATTCTCTTTCCCCATAAGTTGGCTGAAGAGAGAGAATCCTGAGATTGTAGAGGATGGTCTATCCATAAGGTGGAAGGATCCTGAATCCCTGCATGGCTGTGTGGAGCAGAGCTCCACACCTAACCCAAATCATGTGAGACTGTTACATGAACAAGTACTAAACTTTCATTGTGTTTGGCCATTGGAATTTTGGGTTTGTCTTGTTACAGTCATTAACTTATTCTGGCTAATGCAATTATCTACTTTGTGGTGTCATGAGAATTCTACAAGCTTATGAAAATGCCTGGCTTAGGTGCTCCATATAGTGGGCACTGTCACCATAAAGATTATTAATAAGCCCTACAGGAACAATGCTAAGCAAATGATCTGGGGCTGTGCGTGCAGGAGTTCCTGTCTGACCCTCAGTTCCTTTAGTCTGGGCCCTGCCAGCCACTGGGATCATATGGAGTGTGAGGTGCTGGGTGACCTGACCTTGGAGTTCTCTGATACCTGCCAAGAGTCCAGCAGAGTGGTTACCTAGTGCCAGTGACAGGGGAAGTAAGAACAGCCTCAGACACAGATGCAGCTACAAGAATTCCAGTTCTCCAAAAGCTCTTCTGTTTTCCCTGAGGATGACTGATGCTGGGAAGGAGAAACCTAGGTGTGGCAAAGGCACAAAGTGCCTTCTGAATCAACAATGGAGCCAGCATTAAGTGCATTATAGAATGCATGAGAATCTAATACATGCCCACATAAGAGAAAAACTCAATTCAATTCAAGTTGGGGAGAGGCGGAAGGAGAGAGAGGGAGAGTGGAGGTGGGAGGGGGATTGGTGTGCTCCCACTTAAAGGGCACAGGGTCAGGATACATGGCACGCCTCTTGGGTGTGGGACACAACTACAAGAGGGACTCTACCTAACAAATGCAAACATCACAACCTAGTTGTTTGTACCCTCGTATTAATCTGAAATTAAAAAAAAGAAGAACGCACGAAAGCCTCCCACCTTTGTCTGGGGATGTTGCATCTGGGCAGTCAATTCAGTGGCATTTCACTTAAACAGAATCAGAATACAGCATTCTCTAAGGCAGAACTTGCAAATTGGCGGCCCAAAGGTTAAAATTTGAGCTAGTTGCCCACTTTCAAAGACTGAATGATTTCACACAAATATTTAGATTTCTAGCATTTCTCTAATAATCAAAGGACCTGGAATCCTGGGCCCATGTTTCCACATGGCAACAATTGGTTGGTGTTGAATAGCTGCTTCCCTTGTTAGGCATGGCAGGCATTGTAACATTTGCCACAAGGCTTACCCAGCTGTCTTAACTTTGCCTGGCTAGCCCCTTTCATCATCTGAGTTTGCAACTCTTTGGTTAACTGGTATGATAAACACAACTGCACTGTGTAGTAAGATGGTTAGTGATTATAACTCATGGCTACCGTCTCTGTGCCAGTGATATTGTGAAGTATGTTTGTTTATTGCTCAAGAAATGTTAATTGGATAGTTGCTATGAGCGATGCATTGTGCTGAGTATTGCAGTGATACAAAGATGAATCCGTCTCTAAGAAGCCCTCCATCCAAAAGGGAAATAAAATATACACAAAACTATTCTAAAAGGTACAAAAGCATTAATTTTTAAGAAAGGAGAAGGGGGAGATTTATTTCACCTTAAAAGATAAAGTAAGATTTCATGGAGGAAGAAGTGTTTATCCTGGTTTTTGAAGATTTGGTACAATTTAGCTGCATAGATATTGCAGGAATGAGCTGCTAGGGAGGGTGAATAGCACACACTAGGGCCTGGAGATATTGCAGTGCTCAGGATGTACAGGGAAAAGAGGATAACGCATTCTGATTGGAACACAGGATTCATGAATGAGAGAGTGGTGGGAAATAAAATTGGAACGCTGGATGAGACCAAAGCATGAAGGTCTTGGAAAGAATCTAGAGAGTTTGAACTATTTCTGTGGACCATGAAGGATTATGAGCCAGGCTCAGAGCTTTTATTCTGAAAGAAGAGTCCAGAAATGATTTGCAATGTAGATTTGTAAAGAGAGAGAACAGAGATGATTACAGTTTTCTAAATCAAAAGTAAGAAGTAACAAAAACAATTTTGAAGCAATCAAAACAACAACCTGAGGGTGGAAGTGGGAGGTGATTGAGGGCGTGAAATCTCTGGGCTTTTATAAGCAGGTGACCACTGGGGTGGGGGCAGGGAACAATACGGAGTTAAATGCTTCTGAGCGGCCAGGGTAAAGTGGAGAGCTGGGAAGCAGTGGGAAATGTAGACATCTTTGAAGACGTGTGGCTACAAAGGAAAGGGGAGGGAGACATGTTCATTGGCTGAGGGTAGAGTGGAAGGGAGTGGAGATGAGAGAGAAAGCCTCTGTCAGCCTCAGGGTCCTAGCCATTGGGCACCTTCACCTGCCCAGTGGAGCACTCCTGGGCAATGGTTCCTTGTGCTGCCCGATGCTACTGGCCCCAAAGGCCACCTCTAGACCTCTTTTAACACTAGACTCCCATATTTCCAGCTTCTGGTGATTCTTTTCAATTCATCATTTAAGAAATAAATGATTTACAACCAAAACATGTTACAACAGGCAGGTAAGAGACCACCGTTCTCTGCCTCTTCCCTAGGACAGATCTCAACACAAGACGCTGTACACGTCCTCAGATCTCCTCCCCAGGCTCTGCTTCCCATGGCTGCTTTTATTTCCTTTTAACTTTTTTTCTCTGTTCTCCATAGAAGAAGCTGTTGATGATTATAGCTTAAGTCTCAGAGAGAGAATTTGACATTTGCAAAGTGTTTTCACATTTGATTTTTCTAACAACCTTACTGGGTGGTTGTGGTCATTGAAACCATGCCACAGATAAAGGAACTGAAATTCAGAGAAGTATAATATCTCGTGTGAGAACTGACACGTAAGAAATGGAAGACCAGATGCCAAGACTCCAGAGACCGTGCTAGAAGGAGCTAAACTGTCCAAACCTCCCACTGGGGCTCTTCGATTTGGAGGTTTGGGGGGTTTAGATTTAAGCAGTTGGAGTGGGAGGTATGAGTCAGTTGTCCACTATAGCCATTATGGCCACTATAATGCTGTGTAACAACCAACCACAAAACCCTGATGACATATGACAATGAATATTTCTTTAGCTCACAAGTCCGCCAGGTTCGGCTGTTCTGGGTGTGGCTGGGCTCACTCGTGTGCCTGTGGTCAGCCAGTCCACTCTGCTGCTGTGACCAGGCCCACTGGCGGGTGTGAGAGCTGACCAGTGCTGAGCTAGGATGGCCTTGAATGAGACAACTGGCTCCATGCATTCCCTCTTCTGTGTAGTCAGGATGTGACTTGGGATGAAGACAGAACTAGAACAAATGCACGAGGGCTTCTTCAAGTCTCTGCTTGCATCACGTTTGCTAACAGTCTTTTGGCCAAAGTGAGTCACACACCCAGCTCAGATTCTAGGTGAATCGTTAGTGACGGGAACTGGAAAGTCACCTGGCAAAGAACTTGAAAATAGAGAGGGTGGAGAACGGGAGTCTACCTTAAGGCAGGCTTCCAAATCAAAACTTCCCTATTTCTACCCGTTTATCACTCCACTAACACACAGTTAGAAACAATGCCTTTTAAGCCTTTGAAGTAAAATCCAAGCTTCTTATTATCACGACAAGGCCCTCTGTTAGCTGGTCCCTGACAACGCCGAACTCAGCTCTGGCTGCTCTCCCCGTCTCTCCCTGTGGCCACAGCTCTGGCCAAACCCTCCCCTTACCCCCTCCCGCTCCATGTCAGAGCTTGGCACATGCTGTGCCCTCTGCCTAGAAAGCTTCCCTTCTTCCCCCCTCACTGTCTGTTTGGCTGCCTCCTCCGGGTCCTTTAGGGCTCCCTCCCTGCACCTCCTGACCCAAAGTGGCAGTGTCTTTCTCAGCTTCCTATGCGTGTTCCGGTTTGTCATCACGCTTTGCAATGCTTTTTTTGTTGTTGTTGTTTTATTGTTAGGGATTCATTGAGGGTACAAGAAACCAGATTACACTAATTGCATTTGTTAGGTAAAATCTCTCTTAAACTTGCGTCTTGCCCCCCAAATGTGTGGCTTTGCAATGGTTTTTACTTTTTGCCTGTCTTTCTGTCTTCCCTGCTGGAGTGGTGGTCCGAGAGGACAGGAGCTGCATTGGTCATATTAACCACTGTGTCCCTTCCCCGCATAGCACTGGACACAGAGCTGTGTGAGTGAATGAATGAATGAATGAGTGAATGAGTGAGTGCACATCTTCTACAGGGTCTTCTTCTCTTAAAAAGAGGGATCAAGCTCTCTGGACATGGAATTCAAGGTCCTTCATCTTCAGAGACACCCCTAAGAACTTAACAGAATTTCTAGGTGCTTAGCCTATCAGTGAGAGCAATGTTTTTCTTTTTTCATTGATAGGTAAAGAGCTTAGAAAAGAACAATTTCATCAGAGCAAAATTATACAGTATCTTTCCTCTTATTTAGTGGGAAGGGGAGGAATGGGACCAAAGGTACCATCTCATAGCCTTCACCGTGAGTGGGTGGCAAAGCATTGGAATCTGTGATGGGGGAAAGAGTCAGTGTCCCTGAGGGGGAATCCAGGGTTCCTGGGCTCTAGCTCTGCTTTGCCACTGACCTGCTGTATGTCCTTGGGCAAGTCGCTTGAAATCTGTGTGCCTCAGTGTCCTCATCTGTAAAATGGGTGTAATAATCCCCAGCTTGCAGGATAGATGTGAGGGTGAAATGCGCATGGCTTAAATACATCTCCCTTTGAAGCCAGTTCAGTAAGGGTGGACTCCTCCTTATTTTCTCTTTTCCAAACAGTTTCTGGGTGATCCTGTTTCTTCTTACACCTCCCCTGGGGCACTCATTAGTCTGGCCCTTGCCGGGCATTCTTGTTTTAGACCAAGGGTCTGCATCAACTGCAGGGGTTTAAATCCCTTCTGAGCAGGTTCAGGCGATCCCTAACATCATCCCTAAGCTAGATGGTCAGTCCAAAATATGATGCAATTTGGACACTGGCGAGTGCTGGCAAACAAGGCCCTCAAAGCTGCCCACTTCTTTCCTCCACGTTCAGTAACCTGGTACAGGGAAAGAATCTAATGTACTGAGCCCTCACCAGTGGCCCTCCCTCTGCTGGGTGGTCCCAAGAACATGTCCTAGGGGAAGCCTCACAATAATCACATTATTATTCCCCCATTTTATAGATCAAGAAACCGAGGCTCAGGGAGATCAAGTGTCTCTAGTCTGTGCCTGCCTTTGATACAAATCAGCTTCTGAAAATGAGTATGGCAAATGTTATAAGTGATGGAGGATGGGAGGCTTTTTCTCAGTTACAGAAAGACTGTGGAATTCTGATTTATGCACCCACCTCTCATGATATGGCCCCTGTGCTTTGTACAAGCCATTTCATCTTATTCTTTTCCTTCACAAATGAATACAAGTTGGCCAGCTCCTATCAGTAAGTGCCACACTGAAGTCAAAAATCCACTGATTTAGTCTGCCCAATGTACTCTCACCAGCTTCCTAATAGCGTTAGCTTTCTGAGACCTGTTTGTTAATACTCCTATCAACATTATCAATCTTCCACTTCCCCTCATTTCTATAGAAGAATGAGAGCAAAATGAAATAAAATAGCTAAGATTCGTTAAGCACCTTACTATCTCCTGCAATACCCATGAAAAATATGTAGTACGTTCACAGTTGCACAACCCACATTATCAAGTGCTTTCCTGAAAAGAGAGAAATTCTGTTTTGATTAGGCAGGGCTGAGAACCCAGGCCTCCACTTAGAGTCTGATGATTAGAGGAATTTTCTGTAGATGGAGTTCTGCCTTCCCACATTTCAAGTCTTGTTCTCCTCCCCTGCCCACTCCAGTACCAGGAACTATGGGACACTGTAGTGACACCTGGGGATCTGTAGCCTGCACCTGGGGCTGGAGAGGGTGGGCAAGTGTCACAGGGGGTGGCAGGAAGGCTCTGGAAGATATTCCCACACTAGGGAGGTAATAGCCTGACAGTATACCCAACCGACTGTGAACCCATAAATACCCACTGGACCTAAACTAGATGTTTCCCCACACTCAAGTTCCCCTACAGCCAGACCCCACAAAATACGCATGACCATTTTTGTGCCACCTAGCATGAGCAAAAGTAGGAGGGGGAGGAAATTTTATTAAATTATCTATCTTTTAGCTGATGTGGTGGCTTGTGCCTCTAATCCCAGCACTTTGGTGGGCCTAGGCAGGAGGATTGCTTTAGCTCGTGAGTTTGAGACCAACCTGGGCAAAATAGTGAGACCCCCACCTCTACAAAAACAAATTAGTGGAGTGTTGTCATGACAGCTTGTTGTCCCAGCTACTCTGGAGGCTGAGACAAGAGGATGGCTTGAGCCCAGGAGTTGGAGTGATCTATGATGGCACCATTGCACTTTCACCTGGGCAACAGAAGGAGACTTTGTCTCAAAAAAAAAAAACCAAAGCAAACTTCCTTTTGCAAATTATGTGTGTGTGTGTGTGTGTGTGTGTGTGTGTATTTTAAATCATGTAGTCCCACTGCCATGGGCCCACCCAAGCCTTAGAAGAAGTGTGTACAAGTGAGTGTATGAAGCCAAAGCTCCGACTGGTGTCACCTGGACTCTGTGTCTCACTGGGAACCGGCACTGTGGGAACAGGGATGGTGGAACCAATCAAGTGCTAAGAGAAAAAGTGGGGGTGATTACACAGTGCAGGGGTCAGCCCACAAAGGCCCCCAGTCCAAGTCAGGCCCTCTGCCTGTTTTCACTGCCCCTTAGACTTCCTTTTGCATCTTTTTAGCCTCAATTTGAAAACATGTCCATGCTCTAATTCAGGCATCCTCAAACTGCGGCCCGTGGGCCACATGAAGCGGTGTGAATTGTATTTGTTCCTGTTTTGTTTTTTACTTCAAAATAAGATATGTACAGTGTGCATAGGAATTTGTTCATAGTTTTTTTAAAACTGTAGTCCGGCCCTCCAACAGTCTGAGGGACAGTGAATTGGCCCCCTGTTTAAAAGGTTTGAGGACGCCTGCTCTGATTATTACTTGGTATGTTGGTCCAGATTCTCTAAGAAGCAGATGCCAAGATAGGGTTAAACCTGCTGGACATTTATTAGGGGAAATGGCAGTGAGAGAAGATGAGGACAAGCTTGACAAGGCTGGGAAATTTATCTGACAACCTACAGGTTTGACCTCGATAAAGGAGAGAGGGAGGAAGGAAGGTTGGGCGAATGCATTAGAGATGTCAGTGCAGTTCAAGGCCTTTGGGGGAGGCAAAGTGCTATGTTGGGGAAGTTCCTTGTCTGCTGGAGGCAAACCTGTCTTAGCATCCCTGCCTCACTCAGCCATAAGCTGGAGTAGCCCCTTGAAATGTGGGTGGTCACCAAAGCAGTGATAGACTTCAGATCATAGCACGTGGGCTGATGTCCAGTCCTTGCAGTAGAAGATCTGAAAGCACATTCTCATGGCTACCACATTAGCAAGGCAATGAGAACCCCAGGACTGCCATATACAAATAAAGATTCATCTCTGGGGCAGGGAAGAACCCAGCCTGCCTGGAGGACTTGACCATTCAGAACAGAGAAAACAAAGGTGAAGATTCCCTTAGTAGACGGAGGAATGGTGACCAGGAGGTGACAACAGGGTCTGCCAATCTCTTTCTCTCGTGCTGCCCCTCAACAAAGTTTTTGTCTGAAAAGATGGCCATTGAGCACGTCTATCTCAGCCAGACCTGACTTGGACATGTCTCCTCTCTACACGGGTGCCATTCCGGATCCATGTCTGCTGTAGGAGGGAGGGTAACAGCTCCATTGTTGTCTAAGTCTTAGTATTGGTAATAAATACACCTGTTATAACACGAACCCAACAAAATGTCTTGGCCCTAGGTCTTACTACTTGCCAAACACCTAAGCTTGGGTTGGTCTGCTTTCATCTCTGATTTTTGTGGGGTGTGAGCCCTGGTGTCCTGCATCTATTCTAATCTGGCTAATTGCATGTCGCCTATTTAAAATCTCCCCCCACTGTTTCAATTTGATGAAGAGTTCCTCATGTTCTGCTTGGTGAATCAGGTTGCAAAGCACTTAAGGTCCTCCTGGTTTGCAGGGAAGGCTGGTGTCATTAATTATGCATGAGCCGTGGTGGGTTGAGTAAAACATTTGAGTAACACTGTTGTACTTTTTCCAAAGATTTGGAAACCAAGGAAATATTTTATGTGGCACAAGCTAGGTTATTGGAGCAGCCTCCTCACTGGTCTCTCTGCTTCCAGCTGTGTCTTCTCCTCTCTGTGTTCTGTACCCAACATGCAGAGCCATCCTATTAAGATGCAACTCAGATCACGTCACCATGCTCAAAGCCTTCGAATAGCCAACCAATTACTTCTGGTAAAACCCAAAGTCCTTACACTAATCTCTAAGACCCTGCATGGGGGGGGGGGGGCCTTTAAACTATGCTCCAAATGCAGCTGCCTGCTGCCAGTTTTATAAATAAAGTTTTGGAACACAGCCATGGCCGTTTGTTTCATCAAGGGCTGCTTTCTTGTTACAGCAGAGTTGAGTAGTTGTGGCAGAGACCCCATGTCCTGCAAAGCCTAAAATACTTACTATCGTCCCTTTATAGGAAAAGCTTGCTGACTCCTGCCCAGACCAGGGACCCCCCATCCTAGTCACCACTGCCACCTCTCAGACCCTTTCTCATCCTTGCTCTCTTTGCTGCATCCACACTAGGCTCGTTGCTGTTCCTCGGACTCATCACACACCCTTCCACCTTGACCTTGACACTGGCTGGCCAGTCTGCTGGGAATGTGTCTTCATGACTTGCTCCCTTCCTTCCTCGACACTTCATTTGATATTCACCTTCTCACTAGGGGCTTCCCTGGTCACTCTATTTAAATCACAACCCTTCCTCCCTTGACAGATTGTACCCTCCTTTCATGGTTTGTGTTTCTCAGGACTTTTCACTAATATGCTATATATTTTACTTACTCATCTTGTCTAAACTTCTCCACCCCAAAAGTAAGTTACATGAAAATAGATGTCCGTGTCCTTTTTGTTCTTTGCTGTATCCCCAAAGGCCTAGAGTAGCGCCTGGAAGATAGTAGGTGCTCAATAAATGTTTGGCAAATGAATGGCTATAACACGAAAGGTCTGGAATCATATACATTGGAAACAATAGTGTCTTATCGGGGCCGATAAGGTGGCTGCACAGAGCCATCAGAGCCCCAGCTTCCCCAGCTTTGCTCTCCACCATCTTCTGGGGGTGGCTTTCTCTCTCCTGTGGGGGTCACACGAGCATGGGAAACGTCACCTCTCACTTCCTCTTCATGTTCTAGGCTGTGAAGGGAGGGAGTGACCAGGAGGAAGGGGTACTACCTACATCAAGAAGGCAAAGCTTTCTAGAAATGTCCAATGCACTTCTGTTCTTCCTTTTTTTTTTTTTTTTGGTTTTTTGGCCGGGGCTGGGTTTGAACCCACCACCTCCAGCATATGGGACCGGTGCCCTACTCCTTGAGCCACAGGCACCGCCCTCCAATGCACTTCTGTTTTCATCTCTTTGGCCAGAACTGATGTAGTCCCAGAGTAGGCTGCATTACTACCCTCCAGGAAACCAAGATTCCCAAGGAGACGGGGAAATGGGTATTGGAGAGGTGACTTTCAGCATCTGCACATGTAGCCTTTGATTTTGTTCTCAGCTGGGAGAAGAATAGAGGGTGGAATTTGGAAAAGCACTAAGGCCAGAATTGCTGATTTTCCCAGCAGTCAGCCCAGACTTCCTCGCAGTGCAGTCTCCTAGTTCCTGGAACGTCCCTCTCATCAGGCTTACGTCATGCCATCACAGAGTCTCAGTCCTCAGCGGTACATGTAGCCTGGGGTAGATGCTCAGCAAGTATTCCTAGATTCGTAAGGTGAAATTTCATTCTGGGGAGTGCAAATGCAGCATAGATACCGGCACGTGGGTGTCTAACCATCCCGGTTCCAGAGATTTTCCTTTCTCCCACATGCCAGTCATACAGCACCTACCCAATTCTGCCAACAACCCTGTGAAACCGACAGCAACACTCCCGTTTTGTGGTGAGGATTACAAGAGTCTCCATTTCAAGATTCGGTAACCCAGGGAACCTGTGCAAGAGCTAATAAGTGGAAGAGGCAAGACTCAAAACTGAGACTGCTCTCTCTAAACCAGGGGTCTCCAAACTGCAGACCTCAGGCCACAAGCTGATTTTGTGAGGACTTTTTTTGCTTATCTGTGGTGCTGGGTATCATGAAAAGTATGTACAGGCTTGTGTTTTGCTAATCGTTTTTGTTAGTGTTTGTGTACTTAAAGTGAGGCCCAAGATAACTCTTATTCTTCTAATGTGTGGCAGACATAAAAAGAGGTTGGGCACCCCCTGAGATTCTGTGCATCCAGATCACATTCTTTCATTTAGTCATTCAACAAACACACACTTAGTGATTTCTGTGTGCCAGGCCCTGCTGCAATGATCATATTTCCTATGTTTAGAAAATATTTCTCCAATCCAAAGGTTTACATTTTGCTAAGTGAAGAGTACTACAAAGAAATTAAAATGTACACCTGCTGCCTGTTTTTTATCTCTACGCTTTTTTCTGACAGTTTCTAGGTAAGGAACATACCCTTGTGTCTTCATTGCCACATATTTAAGTTTCTCAACTAGTTTCATTTACGTGTATATTATTTGTTTACAGAAGTATAAAGTACTTGAGATTAGGGAATATGTCTTATTCGTTATTAAGTCCTGATCTTAAACTTGCCTGCAGTTAGGACTGTAATGAGCTCACTGAGCTCAAAAGGTTCCCGTTGGATGAAAAAGAATGGTATTAGGCAGGGTTTTGGGATGCAAACAACAGAAACCTTCCCTGAGTGATGTAAGCAGGAAAGGGATTTATTAGAAGGATGTCGCTCACAGAACCAAGTTTGAACAGAGCTTCAAAACATAGGCAGGAACCTAGAGAGGTTATACAGCAAAAATATAGCCGATGTCATAGCTAGTTAAATTGGGGAACTCCATCTGTCCAGTGTGCTGGACACTGAATGCTGACGTTCCCCGATATACTGCTGTATCAGCTAGGTTATGCTGCAGTAACAAACAGCCCCATCCTTTCAATGTCTTTAATGACAAAGGTTAATTTCCCACTTCCGTGATCTGTCTACCACAGCTGGGTAACTCTGCCCATCAGAATTGTTCAAGGTCCTAGGTTGATGAAGACTTCATCTGAACTCATGCTTCTATGATCCCAGGGGCAGGAAAAGGGAAGGGCATGAGGCCAATTGCACATCGGTTCTTAAAGCTTCTTTCTGAAGAACGCTACTTCCCCCTCACATTTCACTAATTGAAGCAAGGCACATGACCTTGTCTAATGTCTTAGGTGGTAGGGAAGTACAATTCTATTAAACACCCTAAAAGAGAGTTTTTATATTAGCGATCAGCTTTGATCATGCCACAACCTCCAGTACCACCTTCACCATGAAGGTTTTGTTACTACTCTGTAAGTTGTGTCATTCATTTAAAATTCAAAATTCTGGCCAAAGTTAGGTCATGTCCGGCACTTTATCAGGAAGGCACATGAGAGAGGGCAAATGTACTCAGTCATAAGACCCTAGATATGACCGAATTCTCTCCTTTCTTTTTTAGTTGGAATCTACACTGCTGTTCAGTTAAGCCTGTTTCTTCCAAGGTGATTACTTCTAAAAGGGAGTCCTAGATTTTGGCTCACCTCTCAGCTCTTCAAAGAGATAGTTCTAGATACTCAGAATTTAATTGTTTTCTAAAAAAGAATAAATTAATAAAGGAATGTTTTTTATTTATTCTTATGCCTTAGGACTTAGCATTCAAAACGTATTAGGCCCACATACTTCCTAATGTGCTTTCCTAGATCAAAAGCTATTGAAAAAATTGAGGGGCTAAAGTAATTATGGAAAATGCTGAGTTCATTTAGTCTTTCTTTGTGATAGGCAGTCTCTAAGCTTGTCAATGACCCCCACCTCTTGGCATTCATACCCTTGTATAATAATACCCTCTCCTTTGAGTATGGGCTGGATTTATTGACTCACTTCTAACTAACAGATGATGACAGTGAGAGAGGACACCTGGGAAGAGTGAGTTCTAGGAGAACAGGTCTTCTCAAGGAGACCCCAAGAATACACCTGCAGGGTCCTCTCCATGGTGACTTAACTCTTAGGAATTTGTAGACTTAACTTCCTGGGACCTGGAATTTTCCACTTCTGTGAAATCCTGTAATTCTGTGGGGGCTGGAACAGCATCTCCCACTTGATTCAAATTGACCAATGAATGAGAAAGGTACCCATAAGTGGGTTGGAACTTTTTGACTGAAGATAAAAAGGGAAAGACCAAGCCAGTCAGGGAGTGCAGCCATTTTGAATTCTTCTGTGTCATTAGCTGTGCTGGCTGAAATAAAGCCCTTCCTCTTATAAACATGTTTGGATGCTCTTTCTCTCCATTGAGCCTTGTCTTCCTGCAACAATGGAAGTGATAGGATGTTAATTCTGAGATTAGATAATAAAAAGATGATGGCTTTCTTCTTGGCTATTCACTCTTTGCTTTGGGGGAAGCCAGCTGTCCTGTTGAGAGCTGCCTATGTGACAAGGAACTGCAGCCTCCAGCCAACATCCAGCAAGGACCTGAAGCCTATTAATGGCCATATGAGTAATCTTGCAAGTGGATCTTCCCTACGTGAGGCTTGAGATGACTACAGCCAGGCCAACACCTGGATTGCAGCCTCTCATATTTGGAAGGAGAGGACCCAGTTAAGCCGCTTAGATTCCTGACCCATAGCAACCGTGAAATAATAAATGTTTGTTGTTGTAAAATACTAAGCTTGGAATAATTCTTTACACAGCAATACTAGTACATTCTTTCAATCGTTTAATAAATATCAAAGCGCACTATGTGAGGCCCTTGGGACATTTCAGTGATCACAATAGAACTGACCCCTGCCCTTATGGAGTTAATTAACTTAAACATTTTTCCGTATTGCAGGAATAAACAAAGGCTTTAATACGCAAATGTTCATCAGGAATCTCTAAGAGGGGAAGAAATAATCCTGTGAATCCCACACTTTTAAGCTTTTTGTTTTTGCTTTGCATTTTCCTAATGTTTTGTGGAACGCACGTTAGCAAACTCTCTATTAGCTAAATGAGCGAATGAATTAAACTTGTAATTTTGAAGGCTTAAGCTCCCCTGTAAAAATTTCAGCGTATGCCCCCCCTTCGTTAATTATAGTCTTAATGGGCATTCTTCTTTTCCTGGACCCCATGCACACTTTCACTAATTTAGTTAGCAAACATTGACTGATTATCTACTACATTGCAAGCACTGCAAGCCCGGAATTATTGCTTGGGTGGTGGGGCTGCCGTGTCTCTCCTGAAGTATATTTGGAACTTTGCTAATAGTTTCATTTTGGGAGTAATGGCGTCAGCCATAATATTTGGGCAAAGAGCAAAAGAGAGAAAGAATGGAATTGGTGAATGTTAAAATCAAAGCCTTGCTGAAAATAGTAATGGGTATTGAAGTGAAGCATTGTCCTCCAGGAAAGAAGACATAATCATACTGAAACAGCTCCTGAAAAACACTTCATCAATGGACTGTATTTCAAATGTTTAAAGAAAGCATGGAGCAAATAAAGCCCTGAAAAGGTCTTTCATATTGAAATAAATTCTTCGCATGCTTTTCCCTCAACTACTACTGACTTCCTCACAATAGCCTGCTTCAGAGGAGCAGTGAGGGGAAGCCGGGCTTTTGTCTGGGTGTCTAACCAAATGGTTCATATCTTGGGAGGAAAACAGAGGGAAAGGGATACCTTGGTTCAGAAACGGACTGAAACGGTAAACCTGTTTTGTCTTTGGGACACTGCTCCTGAGGAATTCACGTGACATCCTCAGGTTTGACTGAGCAGGAAAGCTGGTCCTCTTAGCTAACAATGTCCCACTTCTGTCCTTGGGATCCACATGGGGTCTGGTTTAGAAATAAAGCAGTGCAGGTGTTGGTGCTGGTAAATGTTAGAAGAAATGGGATGGACTGAAGATTTACAAGTGTAGTGCCAAGACAGATAAGATAAAATTGTTAGATAATTCTTTATCCACATGAGAATTAGGCAAACCTTTCTGATTTTCCAGCCTTAAAAGAAAGCATTGACAAATTTAACTACGAGGAAATGAAAATCTTATGCTAGCAGAATAAATGCACGTATACATTGGAATATATGCATATATACATTGGAAAGGAAAAAATGTTAAGCCATGGAGAATCAGCTGAAATTTATATGAGCCAGAAAGAGTTAGTATTTTAATTCTATAAATAGTTCATAAAAATCAATAAGAAAAAGACAGCTTAGGACCAGAAAAGAAAAAAGAAAACGAGAGAGAGAGAAGGAAATTACATAAAGAGTGAATTCTCACAAGCAAAGATATAAATGACACGGAAAAAAATTCAGCTTCGGGAGGGATCAAGTAAATATGTTTGCTATATTGAGAAGTCCTCTCATAAAGCAGATAACGGCACCATCTCTAGATTCAGGCTGCCTGGGTTTCTGCTTCTTAGTTATGTAGCTTGGAAACCTGCTGAAACTCTGGGCCTCATTTTTTTCATCTGTGAAATGGACGCTAGTAACAGGTTTGTTGTTAAGGGTTAGATAAGCTGATACATATCACACACGTGGAATGGTATGTAAGAGTTAGTTATTATTTCTTTTATTAAATTGATGAATATAAAAAATGGTATGGCCGGCAGTACTGAAGTAGTAGAGACACGGGTGCTCTTGTACAATGCTGGAGAGGGATGAATCAGTCCAGTCTGCTTGGAGGGCAATTTAGCATCATGCATCAAGCTCTTGGAATGCTGGATTCCCTTGGATCAAATTCCATGGTAGGAATTTTTCCTGAGGAAATAAGAAGTCAAGTCTATAAAGAAATAGCTGTCATGAGTTTTTTTCCCCCCAGAGCTGTACATTTATTTATGCAATACTGGAAAGAACCCAAGTGTCCAATGATAATAGATTAATTGAGCAAATTATTGGGCATGAATTCAGTAGAGAATTCTATGTAGTCATTACAGATGATGTAAGCAAAACCACTATAAAGGGCATTTGGGGGACAGTTGGAACAAGAAGTATATATTAATGGATGATATTATTACGTCAATTCTGTTTCTTGGTGTGGTAATGATATTGTAGTTCCTTGTGGGAGAATATAGGATACAGGTTGAAGTGGCATGCTGTCTGCAGCTTACTTTCAGACGGTTCAGGAAAAAAAACATACAGAGAGAGGGTGCCCCAAAAATGTATACACATTTTAAGAAAGGAAAAGAATTATTAAAATTGTAACACTCAATATATACTAATAACACAATATGAATACAAGTGACGTTTAAGCACCTCTTGTAATTGCAAAAGTCAAAGGTGATTTGAGTATTACAATATTTTTGGAGGGGTGGTAATAACAGAATGTAATGGAAATATTTTTCTTTTTTATTATTTTTTTGCAGTTTTTGGCTCAGGCTGGGTTTGAACCCGCCACCTCCACCATATGTGGCTGGCGCCCTACCCCTTTGAGCCACAGGCACCACCCTGTTTCTTGCTTTTTAAATTTCAGATTATATGAGAGTACAGATGATTAGGTTACATTGTTTGCATTTGTTAGGTAAAGTCCAAGTTGAGAATTACAATTTTAGTATAGTTTTTTTTCTTTTCTTAAAATGTATATTTTTGGGGGAGACAACCACTGTATGTCATATATACACATAAATATATCAGGGAGAGAGAGTGCGAGAGAGAAACCAAATGCTAGCAATAGTAAATTTGAGTGAAGGATAGATGAGGTGTTTATCAATGTTTCTGTTTAAAAATTTTTAAAATAAAAGGCTAGAAAAATGTAAGCAATTTAAGCAGGAAAACAATGATGTACTTCATTTAAAAAAGGAGGTTACAAATCATTATGTACAATACGATCACACTTTTGGTTAAGAGATTAGGGTTAGATTACAGTAGCAGGTATTTATTGGTGCCTTCCTCCTGTCCTACACATTCCATTGCCTCATGTCATTATAACCCTGTGAGGTTATGATTTCCCCATGTAAAAAGTTAATAGATGAAAATTCAGAGGTTCAAAACTTACCTACAAATCACACAGCTAGTCTCTGGTGCTTAAACACAGGTCTCTATGACCTCAAGTCCACACTCTTAACTCAAGGGAACCAAGAAAAAAGCAGATGGTTACCATAGCAATCAATGTTATTGATTCTACTCTAATAATCATTGATAAGGGCTGTAATGGAGATACATGCTCAATGCTTTCAAGAAGCAGAGCAAAAGGAGGTGCCAGTTTTATAGGGCAGGGCAAGCAGAGTGTGGCAGTTCTTATGAAAGGGGCAATATTTGAGGTGGGCTTTGAAGGATGCATAAGAGTACAATGAGCAAAAATAAAAATAGAAAAGTAACAGCATTCAATACAGAAGGAACAGCATGAATAAAGATGCAACTGTACTCAAGAAACTGTAGTTAGTTTTGAGGGAGTGTGGGGATGGGTAGCCAGAGCAGGATGGCAGCTAATGAGTTAGGACAAAGACTTTCTTCTTGATGGCAGTGGGATAAGTGACTCAGGCAGCAGAGCAGAGGTGAGTTTGGATGGAAAATGAGACTAACAATGAGGATACCAAGCGAGGAGCTCTTGGGAACAGTCCCAGTGGGGGATGATGAGTGATTTTTCCAGGGTAAGGACAGTAAGAAGGAAGAGAGGACAGAATCGAAGCTTCTTCCTGTGGAAGTGTGTGGCATTACTTTAGAGCCCTGTATAAAAAGTACCTGTCTTGCAATAACTGTCACAAATTCCCTACACGAGTCCTATCTAGTGATGGGTCTTTGCTTGTCTGTACTCTCATTTGTACCTGCTGTTCTGCTCTGCTTTATCTACTTGGCACCCCAGGGCACTGCCTTCCTCCCAGCCCATCCCTCCTCTAGCTGCTTCGCAGGTTTAGCCAGTGGAGGCACTGGCAGAAGACGGGAGATGCTGGAGAGGACAGCCCTGGGCTTTGCTGTTCCCGTTTGCTTCCGGTTGTATTCCTGGAAGTGAATGTGTTTATCTTTGAGTCCAGACCCTGACACGCAGCCCCCTCAACACGGAGCTACCTCCCCTCTGCTCAGCCTCTGCTGTGGTCCCGGGTGATGTCAGGCTGGGTGGGATGGCTGGGCTTCTAGGCTCTGCCCTCCAACCTTGCGGGTTGCAGAGGCTTCCCACTGATGCTCATTTCCCAATTGCCACCTCCTTGTCCATTTAACTCCTCAGCCTTCCCATCCCCTCTGTAACTGATTCTTAGTATTAGATTCTTCCAGATTAAAACATCTACAGGCTGGACTCTGACTGACCTGTTCCCCACCTAGAGCAGAACTTCCTCATGGACGGAAACTATCTCTCCACTTTTAAAATTCCATAGGAAGGACACACATTTATTCAGGAAACATTTGACTGATTCCTGGCCTTGGATCCCACTGGTAATTCTCATTGGCTGACCTGTGTGGGGTCTGACAGGAGAGGACATGGAGGCCGGGGAAGGAGGGCTTACTCCTTTTTCCCGGTGCTTTGCTCGGGTGGTGGTGTAGTTTCCACTCAGTCACTCACTCAATCAACAAATGTGCATTAGTACCTAGTGCTGGGGCGACAGCAGAGGTCCTTTCCTCGTGGAGCTTGCACGTTAATAGAGAACTTTGGCACACCAGTAAGCCGTGGGGACATGGCGCTGGCCCATTTTGCTTAGAGTCACTGACTAGTTTCCCCATTAGAGAATCTGGTTAGTAGGCGGAGACAGTAGTATCTTTTGGGGGCAGATTCTGTGCTGAGTCCTCATCCATCCACTCCAGTAGGCACCTCCTGTGTACCTACTGTGTGCTAGGTGATGGACTTTACAGAGCGACCAAAACAAACACCCTCATGGATCACACAGTCAACCTGGGGTGACAGATAATAAGCAAATGATGAGATGAATATATAATTGAAAACTCAGGCACACACACTAAAGGATAAGTGAATGCGTGATGGGAGCTGGTGATGGTGGAGCCTGAGTTAGCCTGGGTTTTGGAGATGGGGCTGGTAAAGCCTCCCCAAAGAAGTGAGCCTGAGATGCCCGGTGGGTTTTGTGGGGGGAGCGTTCTGTGGTTTTCATTTGCTGTCTCATTTAAACCCCAGGCTAGAGAACCAACAAACAGCCATCCTGTTTTCTTACTGCTCTCTGTGTGCTCATCACCAGCAATCTCAGATTTTAACAGACCAGATTGCTTGCAGATAATGAACCTGGAAAGGTCAGCGTCTCCTCCAGAGTCTTTCAATTAAACAAACTGCCCTCCTATAGAATAACACTCCTGGTGGAATAGAAGGCTTCACTTTGTCCTAGGTGTTATGATTGTCCACAATACTCCAGTTCACTTTCTGGGCAGATGGTAAGATTGTCCTTCCCTGCTTCTTTGAAGTTAGCTGTGGCCATTTAACTTTAGCCAGTGAAATATGAGCAGAAGTCATGTGTGCAGGTAACTTCCAGGTGAAAAGTTTCAATGTCAGAGTGCTATTCTTATGTCCAACACTCTGCCGAATCAATTTTGGAAGCATGTATTGGGAGGGTGTTTCCAGAAGGCTAGGTCCCTAAGTGAACATGAGAAATCAAATAATCCGATCAACCCACATTGCACATTGTAACCCAAGTCTGAAATAAGCCTTTACAGTTTTTCCCCACTGAGCTTTAGGGACTGTTTGTTACTGCAGCATAACTATTCTATCCTGACTGATACATAATACATGCGTAGTTCCCTCCCCTCCTCAGTGATGAGTGACCAGCTGATCTCACAGGGAAAAACCAGACATAACATGTTATGTTAATGAACTCACCTATTGACAATTTGAGATAAGTAGCATTATCCCAGTTTCACAGGTGGAAGTCAAAAGCAAGCACCCAGTGTTGAGAAGGTGGGAACACTGTTTTGAACAGAGACTAGTTCTAACATGCATACTTTTCCCACTCACCATGCAGTGTTGCCTGGCTTCTGAGGAAGGAGAGAAAGGGGATTATGGAGTTGTGAAAAGACAAAACTGTGTTTTTGCTTGAAAAATGCCACTCACGGCTTTACATGAAATCTCTGGGCTTTGACAGGAGTAGGAGGAGCTGGCTCTGAACGCTTGTGGCCCTGCCTTCCCTCTCAGAGTCAATCTTACAGGTCTACTGTTTTGGATTTCAGGGAGGTAAGGCATGTCAACTGACCATGGTCTCCTAATTACTTTCAGGATTGGGCGCAAATTCCTTACAAATGTTGTCATGGCCTTTACCTTGGCCTGTGCCTTCCTCTTCAGCTTCATCTCCTATGAACCCCTTCCTTTATCTCTGAGCTCAGCAGCACTGAGATTCTGCCAGTTGCTCCAAATGACTAAATTCCCTTTTGCTCTGGGACCATTGCACATACAGTATCACTTTTCAGAATATTTTCCAAACTTGGTTAAATCCTATTCATCCTTTAAAGTCTGAACATCCATGCCACTCCTTTGAGTAAATTACCATTGCCCCACACAGTCTGGGGTAGGAACCCCACCTTGGAGTTTTCATGGCCTTCTCAATGTCGCCTATCCTAACTCTGTGGTATTGGATAAGGGAGTAGGCTCTGGAATAGGAGTATGTGGGTTCAAAGTCTATGTCCGTGACTCCATAGCTCTGTCCACAGTTAAATGACTCAACTTCTTTGATGTTGAGGATGGATGCTGGAGGGTAGGTGTGTGTAAAGTGCTTAAAATAGTGCCTGGCATGAAGCACATTCTAAACAGGTGTCAGAGATTACGATGATTGTCATATTAATGGACCATAAGGAAATCCACGGGTAGAATCTAGGGTCAATGAACCCCAGATACTGTATACCAATTGCACATGTATACAAATATTATTTATGCACATATATGGAATTTTCTAGGAAGACAGTTGATAGCTTTACTGGTGTGCCAAAAGATACATGACCTCCAACACAAGAAGCATTACTGCTCACGTTGGTATCTGCACTGGGACCCTCTGAATGTTAACAGGTGCACCTATACCCCTTGCCACAAAAGTTGTCTTTTTAAAGGTCTTTGAGTCATGTGACCTATCTGCTCTACAAATGAGCAAGCCATTATGTTGACATAGTGATTCTTTCTTTCAGGAGAGAGTTCAGAAATGGGCACATACATCCCTTTCTGACTCAGAGCAGACTGAAATTGGATGGATTAATTTATACTCTCCTACCTGGTAATCACGTCTCACAAAGGATCATTGCTGAGGTTTACTATGCATTTAAGAAACAGGTGATATTTGCTCAGAAGTGGTGTGGTGAAACATACAATCTGTTAAATCACATGTGTCATTTTAGAACTTCCAATTTTTTTGAAACTCATTGTACTTGCAGCTCTTATTAATGTCTGCTGGGTTCAACTAAAAGGTCAACAAAGGCAAAATCCAGAAGGGAAGCTGAGTCTCCTGTTTCCCTACCCCAGCCCTGTGCCAGAACTGTAATAAAAGTAACTAACACTGTTGGTCATTTACAGTGTTAACCAGAACTGGTTAATTGGAATCAGTTGTTCCAATACTCTCTTACTTAAACTTCATAGCTGAGCCTCTGAAGAACATAATATTATTGTCCCCAATTAAAGATGAAGAACAGAGGCTGAGGAATTGCTCAAGGTTACGGGGCTAGTAAGTAGCAGTAACAGACTTCAAATCCAGGTATCATTGGTAGATATGCAGCAAACACGTGATAAAGAATCCAATATGTGAGTTCAAAGGCATGAGGCTAGTTGCCCTTACGGGTCTTGGGTCAGTTTCTGCGCTTCCTCTTTGATTTCCAGAATGCAGAAGGGCAAAGTCTTATATTAGTACTCTGATTGACAGGAAGAATTCAGAAGAGTGGGAGAAAATAATCTTATTTTCTTTTGAAAATAACTTTATGGCTATGGTAAAAATGATACCTGTTTATTGTAAAAAGTTCAGAAGGTTAAAAAAAGAAAAGAAGAAAAAACATTACGAATAGAACTGGAATTAAAAAAAAAAAACCACCAGAAATCCAACAAACTATTATTTCCATCCATTTAGGCAAATTTACATACTTAGATATGCATTTAGCTCTACATAAAGCATTGTACATAAATGGAATCACACTGTATGTGCTCTTTTTTTCAAAACCCATTTTTAAAAAAATTTCTTCATGCACCAATATGTTGTGGAAATAAAGGTCACCATCATTATTGTTGGCAACTGTTTAATGGTGTTTCCCAAAGTTCTATGTTAAAACATTTCCAAGGATCCTGTACACTTTTAAAAAATGTTCAAGGATCGCTGTGGGCAATATCAGAAGGTATGATTTCTGGGAAGTCGCGAGGAATGTTACCGTTACCATTTTAATACATATTGGCAAATTATGTGCCCAAAAAATTGTCCCAATTTATGCCTTGTCATGACACACATTCATCGTCATTGTTTTTATGAACCTTTGCTAATCTAATAGGCAAAATAATCCCAGTAATTTAATTTCTAGGTTTTTAAAATTTCTTATTTATTTATTTATTTTGAGACAAGGTCCTGTTCTGTCTCCTGGGCTAGGACGCAATGGCATCATTATAGCCCACTGCAACCTCAAACTCCTGGGTTCAAGCAATCCTCCTGCCTCAGACTCCTGAGTAGCTGAGACAACAGGTGTGAGGCACCATACACAGCTAATTTTTCTATTTTTTATAGTGATGGGGTCTTGCTATGTTGCTCAGGCTGGTCTCAAACTTCTGCCTTCAAGCAATCTTTCCGCCTTGGCTTCTCAAAATGCTGGGATTACAGGTGTGTATCACTGCACCTGATCTTTTTACTTATTTTTAATCTTTAGTATATGTTATTGCCTATTAGTATTTCTTGAAGGATGACACATACAAGACTAAAGTTTTGAATAGTTATTTTGGTATAAAATAATTTCCTCTCTGGGCAGCACCTGTGGCTCAAGGAGTAGGGCACTGGCCCCATATACCCAGGGCGGGTGGGGGGGATGTTGGTGGTGGTAGGTTCAAGTCCAGCCCCAGCCAAAACTGCAAAATAATAATAATAATAATAATAATAAGGTCTTTATTTAAAAAAAAATGTTCTCTTGGGCAGTGCCTGTAGCTCAAAGGAGTAGGGTGCCAGCCCTACATGCCCCATATGCCAGAGATGGCGGGTTCAAACCCAGCCCTGGCCAAAAACCAAAAAAAAAAAAAAATTTCCTCTCTGCATTACTTACACCAACTATTAAGCAGAAGCAATCAAGTAGGGAATCACTATACCAATGAAGGCATAAAATACCATGGACTATCTCGTAGCCACACAAAGGGAATACTTTGAATGAATATTTAATGGCATGCGGACATGATTATGCTGTAAAAATTGAGAAAAAATTTTGAGGAAAAATCAGAATGCAAAATAATTTCCAGAATAATCCCATCTGTGTTAAAATACATATGTTTCGAAGAAAAGGACTGGGGGAAAAAATGACAAGATTAGAAGGAAATGCTGCAAGAAGTCGTTAATGTTGGTTATCGGTATGAGACGGGATTTTAAATTTTCTTCTATTTTGCTTTGGGGGACACTGACATTTCTTATGGTATGGGGCTAATATTTAATATTTGTGTGATGCATGTATTGTCATCTGTGTCTCTTAACTTGAATCATAAATGATTTACTTTTGTGAATTAAATGGACACATGCTTTGGTTTTTCCATGATGTCAGGGAGCGTGGTCATTAGTCCTGACACTATTTAGGGGGCCAGATTCCTGCTTTTAAGAAACGTGCCATCCTGAATGGGTGAGAAGACAAGCACCAATTCCCGCAGCACCAAGAGAGGAGAGAGCATGTCTGTGAAGATACAGCAAAGCCACCAGTGGAGGTGGCACTTTAGCCCAGCCTTCAAGGGTATGTTAACATTTTTGGTAGTATTTTTGTTCTTCTGATGCTATAAGAAATACATGTTGATTGTAGAAAATAGGAAAATGTAGGAGATAACAGGCATTTGCGGGGTTATGATCATGTGTGGGACACTGTGCTAAATTCTACACTGTACATGGAAAATCTCATCTAGCCTCCCCAGCAGCCCTGTGAGAAGCCATGGGGTAGACCAGCAGGAAACATGCAGAGAAGAGGAAAAGGCCCTGGCAGCAAGCCCCGAGCTCAGAGACAGGGACTCCTAACCAGATCAGGGCTAAGTGGAGAGCAGGCTGCCATCAGGGAAAACGTTACAGCAATGGTAAGCTCAGAGCTGACTCTTAGAGGATGAGATCGAGGGAGTGGCCAGGTGGGGTAGGGGGAAGGGTGTCCCAAGCAAGGGGAAGAGCATCTGGAAAGGTGTATCAGATGCAACAGACAACGTGTTACCTCACCTCGGAAAGCCAGCAAGTGATTTCGGGATGGGTGGAGCCCAGGGTGTGCGTGTGTGCACCTGCATGCGGGTGTGTGCATGTCTCTGGGTATCTGTGTGTGTCTGTGTGTCCACATGAGCATGAGTGTGCGTTCAGAAAGCTGGAGTGATGGGAGTCTACAGAGGAAGGCAGGGTTCAGATCATTAAAGACCACCTATTCCTAATAAAACCTTAGAGTATTAGGGAAAGAGTCTGGGAACAGAATGAGGAGATCCCTGAAAGCCAGCTTGTCAGGACAAACTTTATTTACCTGGAAGACAATGGGGAACCTTTGAATTTTTTGATATGATAAGTGTTTTCAATGATAAAATGAGAATTGGGCTTTCAGAGGATGCTTGGACTGGATGATTTGGAGAAGAAAGTGGCAGGAGAGCAGGAGACAGCTCGGTCTGATATTATGATAGTCAGAACGGGAGGTGAGGAGTGTAAGTGTTAGGATGGTAGCTACAATTTATCTGAGGAAGCCCACTGGTTCCCGCATCCAAGGCTTTACTAAGATTGACAAATAAACATTGTATATATTTAAGGTGTACAATGTGATGTTTTTACGTACATATACATTGTTGCCTTTTTGAGTGTGTGGTGAGAGCACTTGAGATCTACTCTTTTAGCAAATTTCAAGTATATCATGCATTATTCTTAACTGTAGTCACCGTGCAGTACATTACGCCTCCAGAATGTATTTGTCTTACAACTGAAAGTTTGTGCCCTTTGACCAATATCACCTCTTTTTCTCTTACCCATCCAGGCCCTGGCAGGCGCCATTCTATTCTCTGTTACTATGAGTACATTTAAAACAAAATTTTTTTTTTCAAGATTCTACATGTAAGTGGAGTGAGATCATGCTCTGTTTCTTTCTGTGTCTGGCTTCTGTTACTCAGCATACAGACCTCCAGGTTCATGATATTGTTGCAAATGCAAGATTTTCTTCAGTTTTAAGGCTGAATAATATTGCATTGCATATACATACATACCACATTTTCTTTATTCACATATTGCACATCTTGGCTATTATGAATAATGCTGCAATGAACATGGGAGGGAAAATATCTCTCTGAGATAGTGATTTTATTTGCTTTGGATAAATAGAAGACGGATTGCTAATCAAATGGTAGTTCTATTACTATTATTATTTTGTGAGGAACTTGAATACTATTTTCCATAATGGCTGTACCAATTTACATTTCCATCAGGGTACGAGGGGTATCTTTTCTCCACATCCCTGCCAATATTTATTATCTTTTGACTTTTTGATAACAGCCATCCTATCAGGTGTGAAGTGGTATCTCATTGTGATTTTGATTTGCATTTCTCTGATGATTAAGAATGTCAAGCATCTTTTCATATACCTGTTGGCCACTGTTGAACCTCCAAAGCAACAGTTCAAAAACATGTCCTTCCTTTCTCCATCAATTTACAAATATTTACTGAGCATCTACACCATGCCCAGTCTATGCCTGGGAATTCCTAGCATAAGTAATCAGATTGTAGTAATCTAGTGTCCAAGGTCCCAGAAATCTGCAGCCACGGAAGGGGGTGAGTAGTTGAAACACCAAGGTCAATCCTGGAGTATCTGGGTGGGCTTCCTGTAGGAGGGGACTTCTAAGCTGAGAAACCACGGAGAGCTGGGGATCCCCAAGTGAATAAGATATGGTTTCTCTCCCAGTGGGTAGAAACAGACGAGTAAACAACGTGATGCCATTTGACACAGAAATGCAGCTAAGTAACGCATATATATTCTATCTTTAGTTAAAAAAAAATTCTCCCAGCAATTTACCCCTTTTAAGGCTGAGCTATCTGGAACAATGCCCAGGAGGACAGTGAAGTGGTGCTCAAGCACTCCCTGCAGCAGATCCCCAGGACTTTGAAGGAGTTCAGGGTCCTCCTGGCTACTGAAAGGAAACTAGTTAATGAGCTTTGGTGGCAGGTGGCTACAGTCCGGAGATTTGGCCTCCCAGTGGCATCCACCACCCTGAGCCGCCTCACATTGGTGTCCACCACCCCGGGCCTCCGCTCGTCTGGCTTAATAGGGCCAAAAGAGGGCCACATTAATTGGTCTGGGTACCTGAAGTGGAGCAGGGTGGGGAGTAGAAAGAGGGAGCAAAACGTGCTTCAGGTATTAAAGGGGTGGAGGTGGGGGTAGGGGAACCAATTCCAAAGTAAAAAAAAAAAGGAAAGTGAAATCAGAAAGGCAGAGGGAAGGGAGCATTCCTCAGGCAGACACTCTGTGAACCGCTTGGGGGAGCACCTTCGGTGGGGAGGTCACCTGCCCAACCCGCACCGTCCAGTCGTGGTGCCAAAGCAGGTAGCTCGAGGGCAGGGACAGCAGCAGGGGGCAGCATCGCGTCTGTACGCTCCCATGGGTCCCCCAGTTCCCAGGCCGCCGCTCCCCACTTCCTGCAGCTTGGCTCACACTCGGGGCGTGTGTGAGGGGCGGGGCCGCCCGGAGAGGAGGGATTTGAGGGAAAAAAAAAAAAAAAAGAAAGGTAATTAACATCCTCCAATCCCATTGGTTCTCTGCCGGCCCTGCTTTGCATAAGCCCGCCCCATCGACTGCCCCGGGTTTTGAGGGGCTCGGCTGGGTTTGCAGGCACCGCGGCAGCTGCTGCGCTTCAGTGCAGGGCTGGCGGGCGCCGAGCGAGCCAGGGCCGGAGCCGGGAGCCAGCTGCTCTCGGAGCTGCGGCGGCTTACATCTGGGGCGGTCTCGGTCATACCAACGCTGTGGCCAGCGCCGGGCGGCGTCTGCCCAGCCAGCCCAGGAGGAGCGGTCCAGACACTTTTTATTTTGGAAGAAAGAGGCAAGTCCCGGTGGGAGCTTCCCTCCCGGCCTGGCTGGCTCCTCAGCGCGCCCCAGCTCCGCACGGACTCTGGAGGATGACTCCGGGGTCTGCCCCGTGTATTCCAGCAGCGGCGGTTCGGGAAGGCAGCCGAAAATAGCAACACACTTGGTCTAGTAGCGGCTGGTGGAAAAGTGAGTCGCGGCGGCACGAACTCGGCTCTACCCGCGCCCCCGGCGCCGGCTGTTCCTCGCGGCTCCTTCCCCTTGGCTCCCCGGCGGCCGCAGCATGAAGTGGCGCAGCGATGGCCAGGAGAGGTAAGAAGCCCGTGGTGCGAACCCTGGAGGATCTGACGCTGGACTCGGGTTATGGTGGCGCGGCGGACTCGGTGCGCTCTTCCAACTTGTCTCTGTGCTGTTCCGACTCGCACCCGGCGTCCCCGTATGGCGGGAGCTGCTGGCCGCCTCTAACTGACTCCATGCACAGCCGGCACAACAGCTTCGACACTGTCAACACTGCCCTGGTGGAAGACTCCGAGGGGCTGGACTGCGCCGGCCAGCACTGCTCGCGGCTGCTGCCGGACCTCGACGAGGTCCCCTGGACCCTCCAGGAGCTGGAAGTGCTGCTGCTTCGCTCGCGGGATCCCCGGGCAGGCCCGGCGGTCCCCGGCGGCCTGCCTAAGGACGCGTTAGCCAAGCTGTCGACGCTGGTGAGCCGGGCGCTGGTGCGCATCGCCAAAGAGGCGCAGCGCCTGAGCCTGCGCTTCGCCAAGTGCACCAAGTACGAGATTCAGAGCGCCATGGAGATCGTGCTGTCCTGGGGCCTGGCAGCGCATTGCACAGCGGCCGCGCTGGCGGCACTGTCCCTCTACAACATGAGCAGCGCCGGCGGCGACCGCCTGGGCCGCGGCAAGTCAGCTCGCTGCGGCCTCACCTTCTCTGTGGGCCGCGTGTACCGCTGGATGGTGGACAGCCGCGTGGCGCTGCGCATCCACGAGCACGCCGCCATCTACCTGACAGCCTGCATGGAGAGCCTCTTCCGGGACATCTACGCGCGAGTCGTGGCCTCCGGGCTGCCCCAGAGCTGCAGTGGGCCTGGCTCAGGCTCCGGGTCGGGCCCAGGCCCGGCCTCGGGTCCCGGTGCGGCCCCCGCGGCGGATAAGGAGCGAGAGGCGCCCGGGGGAGGAGCGGCGAGCGGCGGCGCCTGTAGCGCAGCCAGCAGCGCCAGTGGGGGCAGCAGTTGTTGCGCCCCGCCGGCCGCCACCACCGCCGCAGTCCCACCGGCTGCAGCCGCCAACCATCACCATCACCACCACCACGCGCTCCACGAGGCGCCCAAGTTCACTGTGGAGACCCTGGAGCACACAGTGAATAACGACTCCGAGATCTGGGGGCTCCTGCAGCCCTACCAGCACCTCATCTGCGGGAAGAACGCCAGCGGTAAGTGGCCGCGTGGGTGCCGCTCCTTCCTGCCCAACCCGGCCAACTCTTGGCGCAAGTTTGTCTCGCGTTCCCCTCCCGCGCCTTCCCAGCCACCAGCTACTGTCCCAAGCCTCTGAGAAGGTGGTCCGGCTGGAGGCGTCCAGAAACCTGCCTGTTCGCCCCTTCTGCGATCAGGATCCGCTTACTTCGCGCGGCTGTTAAGGTCCCAGGTGTACCAGCGCGCGGTTCCGCCCCGACGCAGGGCA
This sequence comes from Nycticebus coucang, assembly GCF_027406575.1. Classification (NCBI taxonomy): domain Eukaryota; kingdom Metazoa; phylum Chordata; class Mammalia; order Primates; family Lorisidae; genus Nycticebus; species Nycticebus coucang. Next base: position 15,651,774 of record NC_069782.1, on the reverse strand, counting down.
GGGAAGCGGGCGAAACCCTGCACCAGTTTGGGGAGCAGGTTTGAGATCATTTGCGCTTAGTACATATCTTCGACCAGAGGTCTGCAGGTTTCGACCTTGAAAAATACACATTCCTGGGCACAAGGATCTGGGAGGAGGCACGTGCCTCCTCTCCGCTGCTGGGGACGCCTCGGGGGACACTAGGTGCCCTGAGGAAAGAGGGGTCGGTGGTGGTAAAGGCAGAATGCTTGAGCGCTCGCTCTGGGCCTTGAAACAGTTGGGGAGAGGTGTAGGTGGTGAGAAGGTGGAGCGGAAAGACTTGTCCGTCTCAAGTTTTTCTGGGGCAGTTTTTGAGGGCCAGAGCACACAGCTGGTGGGGGCAGTGCAGTGGATAAAGCCCCCAGTTTCGACCTCCCAGGTGTTGCCGCGTTCTGATCCCTCTAGCAGGGAGCTGCAGCTGTCGCTACTTGGCTGAAGGAAGGCAAGGGCCCCAGGCAGGATGGCGGTGGGGTGGGGTTCTGCAGGGCTTGTCAGTTTAGGGCGTGGGGCAGCAAGTCCTGTTGTTCCCTCTCCGCGCTCCCCTGTTCGGGAGGCCTGAGCGGGGTGGGTTTGAACTCGCGGCTCTGGCGGTGGAGGGGGTGGGGCCGGGGGCGCTTGTTTTCGAGAGCTCCCGCTGGCGGTGCTGCTTGTCTGCGAAAGCCGGAGCTAGACGCTTCAAAGCTTCAATTTTCCACAGGAAATGGTAGAAGCGTAACTGGAGACTCTAAAAGCGAAATAAAACTTTGTTACATATTCGGCGGTTTGGCGGAGGTTGCGCGGTTGGAGCCGAAATGCAGTCTTTCTGGGCAGATTTCATTCATGTTGCTGCCTGTCTGCCTGGGGATGAGGGAGAGATACGGCGGCGATGCCGAGTGTGTGAGTCCGTGTGTGCTCGCGCGTCCGTGCTGTGTAAGTGTGCCTGTGGGTGTGGGCAGGAACCAGAGGGCGCGCAGGGCGCCTGGCTCCGGCGGAAACCTTCGGAAACATACCGTGCAGCTCGCAGTCCCATCACCTGGATTTGATCATCGGTGGGGGAAGGGAAGGAAGGAGCAGAGTGTGTGTGTGTGTGTGTGTGTGTGTGTGTGTGTGTGTGCGCGCGCGCGCGCGTGCAGAGGGGGCTCCGCATTGATCTGGAGATTCTGGGATCTCTTTGCCAGAGCCCTTCCCTCTCTGCTGCCTGCCAAGGACACAACCCCCAAAGAGAGGCTACCTTTGGGGGTCCCTTCGCAGACTCTTGACCAAGCTGAAAACATCTGGAGAGAAGGCTTTTGGTTTTATATGTGCTTGTTCAGAACAGGGGGAGGGGATTCACCTGCAAAACCCAGGAGCTTTGGACTGGATTGTTCTTTGTTCCAACTCAACCCCCATCAAAAAGCGCAGACGGGCTTAACTTCCTTCCCAGTACCTGCTTTCATTGTCTCCCATTAAAATCGTCCTTACCGGCTCAGTGAGTAGGGCGCCAGCCCCATATGCCGACGGTGGCGGGTTCAAACCCAGCCCCGGCCAAACTGCAACAAAAAAATAGCCGGGCGTTGTGGCGGGCGCCTGTAGTCCCAGCTGCTCGGGAGGCTGAGGCAGGAAATCGTGTAAGCCCGAGAGTTAGAGGTTGCTGTGAGCCGTGTGACGCCACGGCGCTCTACCCGAGGGCGGTACAGTGAGACTCTGTCTCTACAAAAAAAAAAAAAAAAAAAAAAAAAATCATCCTTACCGCCCTCAACCCCTCACCCACCTCTGGGGCTGGAACCGCCTGTTTCATCACTCGGTACTGCCTTTGAGAGGAACAAACCTTGCCCTCAGGAGGCTCTGGTTTGGAAATCCAGGCACCTCTGTCTGTTCCACCTCTGTCTTTGCCATTCTCTTGGAGTTGTGACTTTGGGGCAAGTCACTTTACTTCTCTTGGCCTCAGTCCTCCTCTGTAAAACACAGGGCCTGACACAATCCCACCCTCAGGTGCTCTTGCGGCTCTGTGTTAGGATCCTCATATATTTTTTCCAATCGGTTTTACTTTTGTGATCCTTAACATCTTTTAAAGACAGTTTTTGTGTTTATCCTTTTTAGAGAAGTATAATTTAAGGAAGGAGAGGACCACAGAGTTGGTTTTGGGCAGGGTGAGTGTGTGGCGGTTGGGGTTTGCTGGCATCAAGGCCTTTCCCACACCAGGGAGCTTAACTCCTGGGTTGCAAGATCCCTCTATCCTTCCCTGGAAATGAGATATACTGTAATTTCATTGAGATCTCTTCTTCTCTTTTCTTTCGGTGTGTTTAAAATGGCAGATCATTTATGCAGAAGAGTTGAAGAATGAGTGATTAATTCCTTAGGTATGTGAAACATACATTAAACATCAAGCCTATTTTTTAAACTATTTTGCACACAGCCTTTCTGATCTGCAAGCCTTATTAAGAAGAGTATGCCTTACATAATAGATTTTTTCCCTTTTAACTCAGTGGCATCACTTATTTATTCATTTGTGAGTTCATTTGTTCATCAATACTTATTGAGCAGTTTCTAAATGCTAGGGACTGAGCCAGCACTGGGGGTGAAGTAACAACAGCTAGCATGTATCCAGCACTACTCTGTATATTGACCCATTTTATCCTCAGCATTCTCTTGGAAAGGTATTGTTCCATTATACAGAGGAAGAAACTGAGGCACCAAGAACTTAAGTATTTTGTGTATTTGAATATGGACAGCCAGAGCCCATACTGCTTATGTCTCTTTGGTGAGAGATGAGTTCACTGCCCTACCTGCCCTTCATAACCTACACACTTGAGGGACCCTGTCCAATTGACATTCTTTCTGTCCCAGTTTATATACCTTTTTTTTGTCCCAAACTGAACTGGGCAGAATGGCATTTTACATGTTTTGACATCCTCTGCCAAGCCTAAGAGAGGCCCTAGTACACACTTGAAGCTTGTTAGATGCTTGTTGAGTTTTGCAAACTATTGTGCACAATGATGTCCTGAAAAAAGCTATTGCTTTTTGAGTTATTTGAATCTTTTCAAGTTTTTCTACCCTGTTGTTGTTTTTTTAGAGACAGGGTTTCTTTATATTGCCTCAGGTTGGTGTCAAAGTCCTGGATTGCCCCGTCTAACTGCCATCTCCATGTCTGTCCACTTTTGTCATTTGCTGTTGCTAAACTGCCAAAGCTGAGGAATCATGAAACTGGTCACATGGGATTGGACTCTGAAAACAAAAGATAATTGGGCCTAAGCAAAGGAAGGCTGAGTGGCTCGCAAAAATCACATGCGTGGGCTTGCTGTGGGCATGAACTTGGTGGTGATGTAAAAATCCTTCAGAGCTGGGTGTTTTTTCTTGTGTTAATTTTCAGCTGTTCTGAAGAGCTGGACATTAGCAAAGAGACCCCACTGATATGTCTGTGGAGTTTTAAAATTTGACTTGATCGATTTTTCTAAAGCAAGTAAGAAGTAGGCAGAAGTGCTCCATGGGGCCTTGGTATGTCTTAGTCATTGTATCTAGACTCAGAGCTGGTCAGACTTGGCTTAGGAATGATCTTCCTGGCATCCCTTTGAGGCTTCCTCCATGCAGCCCCTCTCCCACTCTTATTTATTTTGGCACCTCCTTCCATGTCACTTGTCACAGTACTGTTTGTTGAATGAATATAACCAGCATTTTTTTTGAGACGGAGTCTCATTCTGTCACCTGGGTAGAATACTATAATATCATAGTTCACAGCAACCTCAAACTCTTGGGCTTGAGCAATCCTCTTGCCTCAGCCTCCCCAGTAGCTGGTACTCCAGGTGCCTGCCAAGATGCCCAGCTAGTTTTTTCTATTTTTAATAGAGACGGGATCTTGCTCTTGTTCAAGCTGGTCTCGAACTCCTGAGCTCAAGCAATCTGCCTGCCTCGGCCTCCCAGAGTGTTAGGATTATAGGCATGAGCTGATCATAACCAGCATTTTTAATCTCAGCCATTTAAAATTTACCCAGCAGCATCTGTCAAGGCAGTTTTTAAGGGAATGGCTTCTGAAGTCGGAATGAATTTGAATCTCAAGGCTGCCATTTTCTAGCTGTGTGTTCTTAGGTATGTTACCTAACCTCTCTGAGCCCCAGATTCCTCAGCTGTACAATAAAGGTAATAATTATGAGTATGAAATGGGGTTATATGTCTAAGGGTATTATAATCTGGTGCCTAAGACACAACATGGTATAAAAATGTTGATGATATATAGTAGTTGTAGTGATCATACAGGTACAATGGTGTCTCTCATCATTTTCACATCCAAATTAATTCATCCCCATATGCTTCTTGAGGATGGAGTCAACACAGCACAGAATTTTAACTGGATCCCCTTTTTAGCATACCCAACACCAAATAACTCAGTGAACCCGCCCACTATGGGCACAGCCCCACAGCCACAGTCATAAAATGATTGTTTTGGTCAAAGGAAAGCAGCTTACTTTATTCGCTGTATTTCTGAATTTAAAAGACGTCTTTAGTGATGGGGCACCAGGAAACTTTCTCGGGTGGTCCCTTGTATTGATAGGGGTGTGGGTTCAGTATGCATTTGTCACAACTTATCCTGTGATTTGTGCATTTCACTGTATTGCAAAATATGCTTCAGTTAAACAAAGAGACATACCAAAAAAGCTAGAGGCTTCTCTGAGTAAAATTTTGTTTTAAATGTAGAAAGAATTTGAAAGGAAGACTGGAAGAGGCCATGTGGTCTGATGAAAGGGAAAGAGCTTACAATTCTGTCTCTATCACTGGCTAGAAAGTGACTTAATTTTGCTGAACTTGGTTTTCTCATCTGTACAGTGAGAATTATAAAAAAGAAAGACATAAAAAAGGGAAGAAAGCCTGAACCTACCACATAGGGTGATTACAAGGATTAAATCAGATATGCGATGTGAAGACATCTATTATGTAGTAGGTACTTGATAATAATGCCTTCCTTAAAAACCAGTGATAATAATACTTTGGGGATTTTCAGTCTCTTTCATGTCAGGGATCCCCAGTCACTCTATAAACATTAATTAACGCGAGCCCTCGCCTTGCCAGCACTGGCCTGGTGGGTAGATTGGCTTTAGGCTTTTTGCTTTCTGTTGCTTCTGCACTAAATGCTTGCTCAGCAGTTTTTCTGTTCCTGAGCTGGTCATGCTGTTCCGTGGTGCAGCATTACTGTGCTGGACCAAAATGTCACAGAAGCAGCCCAGCTCTTAGAGGGAACAGCAAAAGCTATGTCAAGAGCCAGCCATGGCAATGTCTGTGCTCTCAGAGCTTGGTTTTAATTAACTGGCTTGATATAAATTAAAACTTGAAATTTGGGTCAGTAGGGAGTTATTTGAGTTTTTATTTATTTATTTATTTATTTTTTGAGACAGAGTCTCATTCTGTGCCCTGTATAGAGGGCTGTGGTATCCTAGCTCATAGCAGCCTCAAACTCTTGGGCTTAAGGAATCCCCTTGCCTCAGAGCTTCCTGAGTAGCTTGGGACTACAGGTGCCCACCACAACACCTAACTTGTTTTTCTATTTTTAATAGAGATGGGATCTTGCTTTTTTGCTCAGGCTGGTCTCGAGCACCTGAGCTCAGACTATCCATCTTCCGCCTCCCAGAGTGCTAAGATTACAGGCCACCTTACCCAGGTGGTTAAATGGTTTTCTGTGCAGACTTGCCAGTTCGGTGCTGGGGTATTTGCAAGTTGAGTGTTTCCTGAAACACTGTAAAATAATAATAACAAAATAAAATAATGACAGACCAACCTGGAGACCTGGTTGGTCAAGGGCAGAGTGCTGGCGGCCTTTGCAGAGGAGGAAGGCCTCTAATTCTAAGTGTGTTATTATTTGTGGTCTTGAACTAGGCACCAAACTCATTTATAAAATGGGTCTGATTATCATCTACTGAGAGGTAAATTTATGAATAGTAATCGACTCTGGAGTTGGACACACCTATAAGTGGCTTTTTCTCTATCTATAAAATGGGTATTGTAATAAGAATAGCTACACTTGTGTAGCTTGTTACTCTGTGCCTGCCAAGTCCTGTTTTAAGAGCTTCCTGTATTATAATTGTTATAGTTACAGCACTCATTACAAAAGACAATTCCTAAACCGCAGTAGTTTAACACAATCAAAGGTCATTTCTTATTTAAACTCTGACTGGGAGAGGGGTGGGGTGGGATGCGGTGGAAGGATCATTTAGACTTCAGGAATGATTAATGGGCATTTTGCCTTTGTTACCTTCAACATGGAGCCTCCAGTGCCTTCCTTGAACATTCATCCAGCCGATAGAAGAAGAAACTGAGTGTGGAGGATCTTAGAAAGGTGGGACAGGGTAGAAGGGACCTTTATCACTTATGCCTACATATCACTGGCTAGATGCATCATTAGTGCTCTGACCACCAAATATCTGCTGCATCTTTCTTCTTATACCCAAAGCACGTTCTCTTTTCCCTCTTTTCCCAGAAACCCAGGTTCTGTCTGATGTCTGGTTTCTTCTTAAAGTTCAGGATCTTTGAGTAAAGCTCAGTTTTATCCATGGAGTATGGCTCCTCATGGTCCAGGACCTGTGAGTTCAAAGAGACACAGTATCTGGCACTCCTATATTGGAGCAAAGTGGAATAGCAACCACCATAGAACTCCCACTTGGAAAAGGTACCCGTGGAAGACAGCGGCCACAGGTCCTTAGTACCCCGTTTCCCTGAAAATAAGACAGTGTCTTATTTTAAGGTGTGCTCCCAAAGATGCGCTAGGTCTTATTTTCAGGGGACGTCTTATCTTTCCTGTAAGTAGGTCTTATTTTTGGAGGATGGCTTATTTTCGGGGAAACAGGGTAATTAGGAAATCTCTCCAAACAGGCCTGCTGGAGAGTTTCGCCTGCTCGTGGGTGAAATTCTTGGACTAGTCTCTGATTCTTTTCTCTGGGAAGAATTTACTAGTTCATTGTTCTTCACACTTTTAGCTCTGCTGGTGGGAGGGTATTTGGGGTCCATTACTCTCCGTGGCCACACTCGAAGTAGGTCTTGGAAAGTATGGTCTCCATGGGGGCTGTAAGTCTTTTATAACCTGCTTCTCACCCTTGAACTTTTAGGGGCCTAAGGATTGTGTTTAATGCTGTAGTGTTAAAATACTTTGAAAATCAAAGTTTGTAGATTTCTCCAATAAAATTCCCTCAACCACTTAGTAGGATTTTCATCTATGATGTCTGTCAGGCCGGCAGCCACACCCAAAGTTAGATAGAACTTAGACATAACGCCCGAGCCTGGATGATTTCTTTACTTCCGTATCCCGTACCTCTCTTTCTCCCTCAATTTAATGGCAGCCACCTTGAGGTCATCACGCTTAGATAGGAGGCTCATATCCTTAATCTGATATTTATTCCACTTGGAAGCCTTCTCCGTCTTTTCACTTACTGTTTTGGGTCTAGAAATAGTTGTCTGTTTTACCTCCCCATTATTCCTTTTTAATTTTACTTGCAGACTGGCCAGTTGATGCTGAGTTTCCTCTCTTTGCCTAATACCTTGCTCAATTCATCCAGGAACAAGTAACAAACTCTATTACCATCATTTTTTCTAGTCTTTTTTCCTAGAGCTTACAGGCTTAGTAGGCATGAGTTCTAACTACTGAGTTATCATAGATGACAGTTTAACCACACATTTGGCCACTGTATGAGATGGGTCTCTAGTTTCCAGCTTCTAATATAACATGCTACCTGACTTCAAAGCCAGTGTCACATCTTAAACACCCCACCACTTTTGGAACTAATTTCTATGTTCGTTAGAGTAATACTAGTTAATATATCAGATTCATCCTACCATCTTAGTGGTTGAACATAACAAAAGTTGTTTTCTTATTCATGTAGAGTATACTTGTTGGAAGGGGAAGGAGGTGGTCTGTCCAGGGAAGTTGAGGCTCCACCATCTAGAACTGAAGACTCCCAGAACTGCCTTTGGTAGAGGATCACAGAGAGTGTGGAGAGTTGTGTAGGAGATTTTTATGGGACAGTCCTGGATGTGGGTATGTCAATTCCTCCCACATTTTTTTTTTTTTTTTGTAGAGACAGAGTCTCACTGTACCGCCCTCGGGTAGAGTGCCGTGGTGTCACACGGCTCACAGCAACCTCTACCTCTTGGGCTTACGCGATTCTCTTGCCTCAGCCTCCTGAGCAGCTGGGACTACAGGCGCCTGCCACAAAGCCTGGCTATTTTTTTGTTGCAGTTTGGCCGGGGCTGGGTTTGAACCCGCCACCCTCAGCATATGGGGCCGGCACCCTACTCACTGAGCCACAGGTGCCGCCCAATTCCTCCCACATTTTAATGACCAGAACTCAGTGACATGGCCTCAACCAGATGCAAGGAAGCTGGGAATTATGGTCCCTGGAAGTGCAGCTACTCGCACCCACAATTCTGAACTATCTGAGAGGCATACATTTTTGATAGAGCTAGCTATCTCAACAACTTTACAAAGCAGGTGCTATTAGTATCCCATTTTCCAAATCAGGAAGTTGAGGAACAGAAAGCTTAATGTATTTGCCTAAGGTGACATAGCTTGCAAATGGCTAGACCAGGTTTAAATTATGCAGTCTGGTTCTGGACTGCCTCACAGGATGCTTGTGAGGATTAAAACGACATAATGGATGCAAAATGTTTATCTCAGTGTCTCATTCATGGCCTGCACTTAGTAACTCTTACCTTTTATCTTTATTGTTAGCAGTAGTATTATCCTGTACTGAAAGTGGAGTGGATTGACAGTGAATAGGTGTGAAGCTCTCAGGCATGGGGGGAAATATAAATCCGAAAGAGTGAGCACTCTGGGAACGTTTTATTATGTGCCTGCCTTTTCCCCTCTGTCATCAACTGCATTTCATCCACAGGGGGATCCATCAGCTGCTGAGCTGGGTACTCTTCTAGGCCTTCCACACACATTACTTCATTTAATTTCTATACTGTTTTTGTGAAGTGGGTGTTTCTTAACCCTATTTTTTTTATTATTATTAAATCATAGCCATGTACATTAATGCAATCATGGGGCACCATGCACTGTTTTTATATACAATTTGAAATATGTTCATCACACTGGTTAACATAGCCTTTCTGGCATTTTCTTAGTTATTGTGTTAAGACATTTATATTCTACATTTACTAGAATAAGTAAATGTCTTATAAGATGCACCGCAGGTGTAATCCCACCAATCACCCTCCCTCCACCTCTCCTCCCCCTCCCTCCCCTCCCTCTCCCCATTCCCCATATTCTTGGGTTATAATTGGGTTATAGCTTTCATATGAAAGCTATAAATTAGTTTCATAGTAGGGCTGAGTACATTGGATACTTTTTTTTCCATTCTTGAGATACTTTGCTAAGAAGAATATGTTCCAGCTCCATCCATGTAAACATGAAAGAAATGAAGTCTCCATCTTTCTTTAAGGCTGCATAATATTCCATAGTGTACATATACCACCATTTATTAATCCATTCGTGGGTTGATGGGCACTTGGGCTTCTTCCATCATTTAGCAGTTATGAATTGGGCTTCAATAAACATTCTGGTATAAATATCTTTGTTATAATGCGATTTTTGGTCTTTTGGACATAAACCTAGTAGAGGAATTGTAGGATGGAATGGCAGGTCTATTTTTAGATCTCTAAGTGTTCTCCAAACATCTTTCCAAAAGGAACATATTAGTTTGCATTCCCACAACAGTGCAGAAGTGTTCCCTTTTCTCCATATCCACGCCAACATCTCTGGTCTTGGCATTTTGTGATATGGGCTAATTTTACTGGAGTTAGATGATATCTCAAAGTTGTTTTGATTTGCATTTCTCTGATGATTAAGGATGATAAGCATTTTTTCATATGTCTGTAGGCCGTGCACCTGTCTTCTTCAGAGTGTCTCTTTAAGTCCCTTGCCCAGCCTGAGATGGGATCACTTGTTCTTTTCTTGCTAATACGTTTGAGTTCTCTGTGGATTCTGTCTTAACCCTGTTTTACTGGGAAGGAAACTGAGGCTCAGAAACGTTCAACTGGTTCAAGATGCCACAGTTACTAAAGTGGTAGAGTTGGGATTTGGGTCCCAGAGCTCGGGCTCTGAACCACTGCAGCCCAGTGGTGACATCTAGACCCTAGGAGCCTCTGAGAGGATCCCGGAAGGGCTCCAGTGCAGCTGGACGGGTGTGTGGGGTGGAGGGCGGGGCTTGTCTTGGTGCTGGTGGTTATGGTTGATGACTGTCCTTGTGCATAATATGTGGTCACAGGGCTTTTTTTAGCCCCTGCTGGCTTCCTTCTCCCCGGCCGCCCCATGAGTCACTGCTCAGCTGTCCATCAGCTCCCAGGGTAGCCTCCCCAGCTGAGCCCCCAGGGCCATGGCTGGCTTTATAGTCCCCATGGGACAGCTCTGCCTAGCTGGGTGGGCTCAGTGCCAGAAGCAGCAGAGGCCTCTGGCAAGTAGAAGTGAATGCAGAGGCATGTGGCAGAGAGGAGAATTTATTCCACTTCTGTGGTGGAGACAGAGCCTGATCCTTCTTGAGGATCACAGAGCTGGCTTTCCCAGACTTTAGTGGACCAAGGTTCACGTTCTGGCTCCACCATCTGTGAGCTGGTGACCTTGATTGGTCTTTCCTGGCCTCAATTTCCTTATCTGTTTAATGATGAGGACAATGGTGATATTCCCTTATAGGGAAAGAATTCTTGGGAGGAAAAAATGAGTTAATAATATTTAACACATCATAAATACTCAATGACTGTTAACAGTTATCATTATTATTATCGAGCGTTTAAGCAGTGCCAGCCTCCTTGCTTAAAGGTTTGCTCCCTGGACCCTGCCTCATTTCCTGAGTGAGTGAAAGGCTTTCAGTGGTCTGTCAGGAACCAGACTTTTAGGCTTTGGCCACTTACTAGTGGGACATTAGGCAAATTACCTAACCTCTCTGTGACTCAGACCCTCTGTTAAATGAAAATAATAATAAAACCTAATTCTTAGGGCTATTGGGAATTGCCTGACATGTAGAAATTGCTTAATAAATGTTGGCCATTGCTGGATTTGATTATGTTCATTAAGAGTGATTCTGCAGACTCTGTATTAGATATTAAATGATGTGGGCTTTCCTCTCATAGAGCTTGAAGATCTGTGATTTAATTCATCAAATAATCATGCAGATATAAATTTACAGCTGTGACAGGTGCGATTAACATAAAAGAGAGATGCACAGGGCTGTGAGAGTCTTCACTAGGGCCCAGATGTGGATGAGAATAAGGAGAGACTTCACCAAGGAGGTGAATGTTGTGTGAGGCTTGAATGTGGCTAAAGCAAGGCCAAATTGGTGGGAAAGGTGGGAAGAACACTCAGTGAATGCAAATGGCATGTGCAAAGGGCCTGTGGCACAGGGAGCATACTGAGAAAGCAGAACAGCCAGTATGGCTGGACTGGGAAAGGGTAGCAAGGTGAGCCTAGTGGAGATTACATGAGGCATCTGCCAGATTAAAAAATCTGTTTTTTCTTGAGAGCACGGGGGAGCCATTGAAAGTATTTAAGGAAGGAGATGCTATGATCAGATTTGTGTTCTAAGAAGCTCATGTTGGCTGCAGTTCAGAGAGCCATCTAGGAAGAAAGGGCAAAAGTGAGAAGGCTGGTTAGGTGTTGTTACCACCCCCATCTCACCCAAGAAGAATTTGAGGCTGCCAGGCAGTAAGTCTCTTGCCAAGAGTTTCTAAGACAAAAAATAACAGAGGACTCAAATTAAAAAAAAAAAAAAAATTAAAGAATTCAAGCCCAAGGGACTTCAAATTCTACCTTCCTCTTACCATAGCGTGCCCACCCCAAGGAAGCATCTGGCTCAGCTCTTAGACTTTGCAGATTGGGAAACTACTGAGACCCAGAGTGGGATACTGCCATGTTCAATGTCACACAACAGTGCTGGAACCAGTCTCCCAAGTTTCTGGATTCTTAGCCCATCTCTTGCCCTTGTATCCTTTAAACCGGATCACTGGGTTGAGAACCTGTGTTGTTGACAGCATTTTGTGGATTAATTTACGATCTGGCTGTAATATCTCTCGTTTAACTATACACCCCACAATAAAATAAAATAAATGCTAGTCTGGAAGCTTGTGGAGGTCCCCATTAGATTGTGGCTGAGCCACTGAAAGCAATTACTGTGGAGATCAGGTGTGCTAAATGCAGAATCAAATTAACAGTTCCCCAGTGCATTAACATCTGAAAGCGAATCAGAGAGGCAGCTCTGAGGAGGGGCAAGTGAAATCTTGAAAAACTGCACCTGCTTTGGGGGCTGAGGTTGAATGGATTAACCAATTTTCTTTGGGTGGTTTGTGACCTTGTTTCCGTCTAATCCTGGCTCAGGGTGCCATCCAGGGAGCAATGATGTGCAGGAGAACCTCACAGACAGAACTTACCGTCTTCTCTTTCTTAATGCCTCTGAGCATTTCAAGTATCGGGGTGCAGGCATAAACTCTCCCTCCTTTTTCTCCCCATCACCTCGTTCCAGCCTTTTCTTTGCTGACTTTAAGGTTTGGGGCTGGTGCACCCTTGTGAGCAAAGCCACATTTGCTTCCTGCAAACTTCCTGCGGTGAGTTTGGTTTATGCACAAATAATCACACAGGTGTCAAACAGCACCTAACAGTTGCTACTCAGGAAAGGTTCGTGGGGCTGTGACTGTTTGCAGGGTACAAAGTATTCTCAGACTGTGGGGTGAGGCCTGTGGCGAGGCCTGGAAAAAGGGGAGCTGACCCTCTCTCATGCTTCTCTGGGTGGCTGTGACCACAGCACTGGGGCACCAGACACTTAGGGCCCGGGAGTCTCCTGTTGACCTCCCAGACCTGGTCCTGGTAGTGGACGCAGGCATTGGAGAAGTCTTCAGAGGTGGGAGTGGCAAGGGTGTAACTTATGAGTAGGGGAGTGGGGATCCTCCTTCCTACCCTGGGGATTGTGCCATCAGGGTAGGGGAAGGGGAGAGCAGGGAATCTCAGCCCCATGACAGTGTCTCTTCCTTTCTCTTGAGAAGCTCGGGCTGCCTGCCTCCTGCTCCCACCATTCTGCAGCAGGTGTTTTCAGGGCCAGATGATGAATCTCGTGGTGCCTCTTGTTCAGCTCACTGGTACGGGCGTGGTGCAGGGGAGAGGCCTGTGTTGGAGTCAGGGGTGTCTCTTTTCCCCTCACCCTGACTTCTCCCGCCTGGGGCCTGCTGCTCTAAGCTTTCTCTTCTCCCCCTGTGAGAGCTATGGATCAACGGAACAGACCAAGAGCAAGTTGGGGTCTTCACCACTTCTGATAGCGCCACATGCGGAACCACCCGTGGCAGTAACTGGACATCCTGTAATGAGGGAGGTGAGAAGGCAGCAGGGAGGAGCTTGCAGGGTTGGGGGCAGAAAAGAGTGTGAGCACCCAACTGAGTGGGGCCTTGCTTGCTGGGCTCCGGCCACAGGGAGGGTGCACCTGTACTGTGCTGTGTGACCTCACGTGCCCCACCTCTCTGAACCTCAGTGCCCTTCTGTGGGAATCAGAAACAGGATCATACCAGCTTCTGTTGTGGATGGAGTTGCAGGTGTCAGGTGAGGCTGTATTTTGGAAAATGGTGAAGCCTAGCACAGTAATGGTAGGCGCTCCTCCCGGCACTGTTCTGCGTCATGGAGAGCGTCAGCTGATTATGAGAGAGTGTTATTTATTATTTCTGTTTTACAGATGAGGAAACCCAAGGCTAGAGAGGTGGAGTGATTTTCTCAAAGCCCCACAGTTAGTAAGACGCAGAGCCGGGATTCAGCTCCCGGTTCTTGGCCTCTGTCCCTCACCACCAAACTGGGAGGAGGGAATGTGGAACATGAGAGCGAAATCTCTGATGCAGGTAGTGACCGAGAAGCGCTTTCTCAGGCACTTAGGGGAGTAACGTTACCCCTGTCAGGAGCTGAGAAGTGAGGCAGCTGGCGTGAGACTGCACAGACTGCAGCAGCAGAGCTGTGGGTTGAACCCAGGCCATCCTCCCTCAAAGCCTGGGCACATGTAAGGGCAGGAAGGGAAAGGTTGAGAGTCTCCCCAGGCCATGCCATACTGTATCCTGTGGCGAGGACCTACTCTCCTGCTCGCCCTGCTGGGCCTGGGCTATAGGTTTGCCACCTGTGAGCTTCCCAGTAGCCAGTGCAAAAAGAGCAATCAGGAACAGGTACACCATTCATAGTATGGTGAATGGGAAAGAAATAAACCAAGAAATAAACTAGCTGCTGTAGCTGTGCCTGCTGCTTAGGTCAGAGAGAGAGATCTCAGCAGGTGAAAGCAGTTAGTGAGTTGTCCTCAGCAACCTCATTTCCAGCCCATGGTTGTTAAGGAAGAACAAAGGAGCTGCTGCCTGTTTTGCAGAGGGTCTCTCCCACCCTCCCTCATTACAGGATGTCCAGTTATTGTGATGTGTGGAAACAGAAGGCCAGGGTAGGGGCAGCAGATCACTCTCCCTCCTGTGTTCTGGAGGAGGGTCCTGGGGTGAGAGGCTGGCCTGGAAGCGTTCATCTCTGTTGAATGGTGTGTAGAGATAACAGAGTGAGTTCATATGCTCCTGTGGGACAGGATGAGCAGCCTGGGTATTGCACCTGCAAATGGGTCACCAGCAAGCTGTGGTGCAAGCTTGGGGAAGCAGGAGGGAGCTGGTTGGGACCTGGGCTTTGGAGAACTAGCACCAGAGTGGTCAAATGAGGCAGGCCTGGAGGGTTTAAGGCCAGAGGTGGCATGACACCCACTCTAGAACAAGCAGTGTGTCTCAGGTGAGTGACTTAACCCCTCGGAGCTTGTTTCCCCATTGGAAAAATGGAAATAATAACTATAACTCCCTCCAGGATTGTTTTGAGGCTCAAAGGAGTCATGAGATGTAAAACTGCTTTCTATACAATGTAAAATATCCAACATATATTTACTGAGAGCCAACCATGTACCAGGTGGAATTTTAGATGCTTAACATCCATGATGAATCCACAGACAAAATTGTTTCTTTCACCAGACTTACATTCTTACTGGGGGATACCCTAAGTAATAAACACACTATTTAAGTAAAGGATATAGGGTCTTAGAAGGTGATATTTGCCATGGGAAAAATAAATCAGAGAAAGGAGAATTGGGAGGGGTGGGGTAATAGTTGGTAATTAGAGTATGGTCAGGGTGGCCTCACTTCAAAGATGACATTGACACGGAGAGGTGGAGGAGGTGAGGGCATTTGTCATGTCAGTATCTGGGGAAAGAGTGTTCCAGGCAGAGGGAACAGCCAATGCAAAGGTCCGAGGCAGGGATAGCTAAGAAGTCTTTGTGGTGGAGAAGTGTAGGTGAACCAAGATGGTAAGAGATGAATCAGAGTGTCGCAGTGAGCCAGGTCAGGGTAGGTCCTCTTTGGCTGCTATAGACTTTGGCTTTTATTCTTAGTGAACTGGAAAGCCATTGTAGGGTTGTGAGTAAGGGTGGCCAGGTCTGAGTGATGAGTGAAAGGGTTGCTTTGGTTGCTGGTTGAACATGGACCCCAGAGGAGCAAGGGTGAAGGTTGAGAGACCAGGGTGTGGAGGTGCTTATGATAATCAGGCAGCAGTGGTGGTGATGGAGCCGGGCTAGGAACTGCTTGGCTTCTGGCTGTAACTAAAAGGTGGAGATGACAAGATTGTGTTGCTGCACTGGGTGTGGGGTGTGATGGAAAAGAGGCATGGATGACTCTAGAGGTTTGGGTCTGAACAACAGGAAGGAGCGTGCTGCTATGGACTGTAGAAAGAATAAAAGAGGACATGGTGTGAAGAGCAGGAGTCCAGCTTGGGATACGTCAAGGTTGAGGCTCCTTAGCTGGGAAGCTGAGTCTGCTCAGGTTCAGGGGACTGGAGTGGGGCTGGGGAGAGGAGACCAGCATTCTACGCTGCTTAGAATCCTGGCAGAGCTCCAGGGCCTAACATGATAGAGAAGACAGGGAGCGAGAACCGTGATCGGAAAGAAACTCAACTGGTAGAATTCAGGCTCCAACTACTGGATGCTTCTGAGTTAACATCAGGAGAGGTTAACTAGGCAATTGGATAATCATTGGTTCGTGTTCAGGAGACAGCATGGTTTGGAGGTATAAAACTAGGATTCGAGAGCATGTGGATGGCTTCTAAAGCCACGAGACAGGCCAAGGTCACTGGGAGTGTGAGTGCAGAAGAGACAAGAGAATTGAGGACCGAGCCCTTCCTGGAGCCAAAGGGCGAAACCAGCAGAGGAGGATGCGGAGGGGAACCAGGAATGTTGTGAAAGTCAGCGGGTGACAGTGTATCCCAGAGGAGGTGGCCAATTCCGTCAGGTGGCGTTCGAGGTAGCTACACCCCTGGCCTCCTGAAGCCGTGGAGTATGTCTGCCTGCGACCCCTTGGGTACTGTTCCAGGCCCAAAATGAATAGCATCAGTGTTGGGAGCCAGCTAACCACAATGAACCAGAAGGATGTTTGTGATGCTTTCCCGAGGGGATGGGGGGACAATGCCACCCTTAGTATGTGATGTCACTTATAAACTGGGGAGATTGGGCCTAATCAGTGATTTCAATAAGGGTTCCATGAAGCACCTGGGGAGCCCTACGGGGGTGAGCTGGGAGGCTTCCCACACCCACCCCACCCACACGCTGTACCTGAGTTGCCCTCCTTGTATCTGTTGTGCGTCTATCAGGCTTTTGCATAGATGTATAGAGCTGGAGAGGCACTGGGCTGGATGCTGAGCAAGGCCTCACTGCCCCCGCACCCTGGAGCCTCAGGGTACCCCGGGGGCTGGGCCCACAGCAGGTCTGAGCTTTGGCTTCAGCCCATGAGACCAGCTGGGAAGCTGTGTCCTGCTCAGGCTCAGGGTTGTCTCAGAGTGAGGCGGGGCTGGGGAGAGGACAGAAAAGCCACTGCTCTGCTTAGAATCCCAGCAGAGCTCTGGGGCCCAAAGAGAGAAGACAGGGAGTGAGAACCCTGGTTGGATAGAAACTCAACTGGTAGAATTCAGGCTCCAACTGCTGAATGCTTCAGAGTTGAAGACGACTGTCCCCGCCACCTCTTCCCCACGGTAATTTGCAAGCTGCTTTGTTCCTGATGCAAAGCTCTCTTTGTTCCTCCTTCACTGCTGCATCCTCACCTCCCAGGTGGCATTTCTGATTGGAGGGCGCAGAGGTGGAACTCATCAAAGCCATCTCTGCGCCAAAAATAGCCTGTCCAGCTAGACGCTCCCGACCCTCCATGCCCACTCTCATTTGTTAAAGTCAGCACGGCCACCTGTGGCTCTCAAAGGCCTCTGTACCCAAAGAAGGTTTATGGGTTGTTTTTTTCCTAAGAAATTTTGTGGCCTGGCCAAATTTTACATAAACAGAAAGGATCAGTCCTAAATCCTCAAACCCGGAGATAGGCAAATGGTGACTTTGGGATATTGTGACTTGTGCACTGTTAAGTTGTTCATACATTGAAGTATCTAATCTGGTCAGTTTTAAGGGGAGGGATCATCGTGTAGAAGTTAACGATCAAGGGTCTGAGGTCAGACAGCCTGGGTGAACATCCCTTACTAAGTGTGCCCCTTGGGATCATCCCACCCCTCTCATCTACAACCTCTATTGGAGCACTCATCAGGTTAGACTGACTTGTTAATCTTTACGAGTCATCTTTGTGTCACTAGTACAGCGTCTGATGCATAGTAGGCACTTAAAGCTCCATGTGAGCAGGGCTGTTTGTCCATTTTATTCCCTGTATCACCCCGAGACGTAGACCTGTGTGGCACATAGTGTGTCCTGAGCAAGTGTTCCTGGCCTGCAACACGAACTGTGATTAATGGGGCTTCACTAATAGGGAAGCCTAGAGCCCATCGCTAACCATTAGCTAACTGGCTGGGAGTCTTCCTCTCTATTTCTGAATTCTTGGCCCTGAAAAACTCCCCTTTTCAAAGTTTTTTTCTCTTTGAAGAACAGAGAAGAAATGATCACTCATTATTCCTTTGTACCCAGTTTCTGCCCATGAGATGGCACCTCTCCCTAGTTCAAAGTCAAAAGCTGTGTCTACGTAGACTGTTGGATCTTCGAGCTGGAAGAAGCCTTCACAGTTCTCGGGCAGCCCCACCACCTCTGTCTGGCTCTCAGATGGACTTTGGAAATCAGACACGTGAGAACCAGGGGAATTAATAGACTTGTGTGGGGTCGCACAGCTGCTGGCAGGTGAGCAGTTCTGGTGGGTGATAGAAGTCCTGGCTTTTAGTGGTGGGAAGTCCTCACTTTCCAGCTGGACCTGGATCTTACAACCCTCTGAATTCCCAGATTGATGACTCCACGATGCCAAGCTGCCCCAGGAAATAGAAAACAAGGCTTTTGTCTCTTTCCTAAGTTGTGATTAACATGAGTTTCTGTTTTTGGAAGTCAGCCATGTACCGGATGCTGCTGAGCACTTTCCTGATATTACTTAGTCCCCCCAGCACCACCACTGAGGTTGGTGTTACTCATTACACTCAGAGGGGCTGAGGAACTCACTCAGTAGCATTCAGTAGGAGCGCAGGAGCTGGGGTTCCCACCCAGCCAACCAGCTCTTGGTCCCTAGATTCTCCTGTTAACCATGGTGGCTATGTGTGGCAAGGGAGCAGTGTGACACACTGAAAAGTCCTTAAGGGCTCAGGCCAGACACATTGACTTATGGTGCAATTCCAGCATTTTGGGAGGCCGAGGCAGGAGGATTGCTTGAGGTCAAGAGTTTGAGACCAGCCCGGGTCTCATGTCTACAAAAAATATGAAATTTAACCAGGCATGGTGGTGTACGCCTGTAGTCCCAGCTGCCCAGGAGGCTGAGGCAGAAGGATCACTTGAATCTAGGAGTTTGAGGTTGCTATCTGCTGTGATCATGCCACTGCAGTCTAGCCTGGGCAACAAAGCCAAACCCTGTCTCAAAAATATAAATTCCTGTAAGGCTCTGATGATACCAGGGCTGTCTAGACAGTGCTATTACAGCTGGTCAGTTTCATGGGAGGGGTGGAAATCAGCCTATCAATTGATGTGATCAGATTGGTGATGTGGACTTGTGCAAATAAAGTAAACATTTGCCTATCAATCCTCTCCCGTGTGTTTTTTGTGGTCTTGCTGTTCTCTCTGCATCTCTCCTAATCGTTCATCTGGGAAATAGTTCACTGCCTACTGAATGCTAGGCGCTGGTGTAACAGGGAGAACATGCACCACCACCAATCTCTAGTTCAATATTTGGATTGGAAAAATCAGAACCTACTTTTTTTTTTTTCAAAGCAGAGTGACACTTACTTAAATACTTTATCTGAGCTGGTTTAACCTAATGTACCAACCGACTAACTCAGATCTGCCTCTGCCTCTTCTTACCCCTTCCCCAGGGACCAAACTCACCTGCAAGTTGAGTAGAATTAAAATAGGGGGCACTGAAAGATGGGAAGAGATGTCTAATATGTATGTGCTATTCTGACTGTAATTTTGAACCCCAGAACACTTGATTATTACTAATTCTTCAGATGTGGACAGTTTACAAAGGCCTATCAATTACTTGTTGATATTCCCAGTAGCCCTTTGCAGGAGAGTGGGTAGGTATTAGTATCCTAACTCACACAAGAAGCAGCTGAGGGTGGGAGAGGTGAAGTGCCCTGCTCAAGGTTACTGTGTCAGGGGCAGTCTGACTCCCATTTCAGTGCTTGATCTGAGCTACCCAGTAGCACTCTGCGCGCACTGTTTGTGCTCAAATGGTTTGAATATTCCAAGGTTGGGGGAGTACATCGGCAGGCTAAGCAGGATATGGAGGTTACCTCAGTCTCAAAATCCCCCAACCCTTGGACATGTAGAGTCATTCCATCCCTGCCCTATAGCCTGTAAGGCCCTGATGGAACCTTGAGCCTGACCCTGGCCCCACCCTTCCATCAGCAGTTATGAGATGGGAAGGGCTCCTCATGGCCACTCAGAGCACTTAATTAATTAGAGATAGGGTCTCACCATGTTGCCCAGGCTACAGTATAGTGGCTTTCCACAGGCGTGATCAGTCCACAGGCTATAGCCTTGAACTTCTGGGCTCGCTCAGTCTTCTTGTCTCAGCCTCTCAAGTAGCTGGGACTACAGGCAAGGACCATTGCACTTAGCTTTCTAGATGTTTTGATTTGGGCCTCAGATGCTACTTGGAGGTCTGGGAGGTCTCGGAATGTCACTCATAAAGGAGAGGAGGACTGTGGGCAGTATCTTAGGCGTCATCAGCGCTTCAGCTGAGCTCTGCAAAACATAGACAGCTTAGCCAGCTTCCCACCAGCCCAGAAAGAACAGGCTGCCACCCGCATGTCCCCATAGTGGGCCTTTGTGGAGAAGCCTGTGGCCCAGCCTGATCAAGCTCTTTCTGAAGGAGAACACAGGTACAGAGGTTCCCAAAGCTCCGTGTGCCTTGGTTGAGCCATCAACCCATTCTGCTCCCACACAAAAGAGGTTGTCCCGTGTGGGACTGGGTACTTAAACAGATGAGGCCTGCTCTGTGAGACACGGGCCTCTGGACCAGTTTCCTACCTTTTTTGCTGTCACTTTGCCAAGTTTTCCATTGAAAGGACTGTCACAATCAAGGATCCTTACGTGTTCTGTTCACAGGGCCTCTGTTACGGATCTTAATCGCTCACCAAGTTTTTGACAAAAGGAGACGTAGGAGGTTATTGACATTGTATAAGCTTCCATGTGTTTTCATTTGGGTGAAGCGATGAGAAGTATTTGTTCCTGCAGTAGGCAGCCTGTGTGTATGTGCATTTGCATATGTGTGTGCTGCGTGTGTTGTATCAGCTCAGCAGAACTGTCAGAAATTAGACATTTTCCCATAGCTTTTTATGTTTTCTTTTTTCCTTGCAGTTTTTGGCCAGGGTTGGGTTTGAACCCACCACCTCTGGCATATGGGACCGGCACCCTACTCCTTTGAGCCACAGATGCCGCCACCCCCCAGCCCTTTTTTTTTTTTTTTTGGGACAGAGTCTCACTCTGTGTCCCAGGTAGAGTGATGTCTGTCACAGCGCACAGCAACCTCAACCTCTTGAGCTCAAATGATTCTCTTGCCTCAGCCTCCCATGTAGCTGGAACTACAGGCGCTGCCACAAGGTCCGTCTGTTTTATTTGTTTATTTCAGAGACAGGGTCTCGCTCTTGCTCAGGCTGGCCTTGAACTCCTGAGCTCAGGCAATCCAGCCACCTCGGCCTCCCAGAATGCGAGGATTACAACTGTGAGCCACTGTGCCCGGCCCCTTTCCATAGCTTTTGGATTGAGGTTGAGATTGATAGCTAGTATTTGCAGAAAACTAGCTGTTATGTAGCCCATTCTAAATAGCTTCACAGACTGTGCCATCTTAGCCTTCTTTTCTGTAGAGGCTCTGTCCCATGTCACACTCAAACCATTAAATTTATGACTGGAAAGAATGTAATGATTTTGCTGTATGTATATTATATTTCTTTTATGGGGGCCTCTGATTTCTCTGCCATTATCATGAGAGAAAATTTTCCCCCAAATGTAATGAAATTGTTGTGACTATTGAAGTCTACAATTCATGATATTGACTTTACATTAAGAATGTCACATAGTTACATGGTAGTTAATTAAAGAAAACTTTAACTGGGAGCTGATCACTTATTTTTAAGGTGTCACATATTTTCTTGGGTGCAAGAAGACCCAGGAACTGAATTGCCTGATGGAAAAAAAGTGTTCCTGTGCGTGGCGCTTGTGGCTCAAAGGAGGAGGGTGCCGGCCCCATAGGCCGGAGGTGGTGGGTTCAAACCCAGCCCCGGCCAAAAACTGCAAAAACAAAAAAAAAAGTTCCTATGCTTGTGATAAAAGGAAAGTCAGATAAGATTGGCCTCAGAAAGGTCCCCCTGAGAGTTCCATGCCCTGACCAAGGCTTTTGTCCCACACTTACACGTACACTCACGCCTCTGCTGTGCAGCTATCAGTGATAAACAGAAGCTAGTGTATTATTGCCACAAAACCAAAGAGCTGGTCCTCTCCTTCCTCTTCTCCCTTCCCCGTGGGTGGTGCTGGGTGTCATTTCTGACTCTGGATTGGCGAGTGTTTGGATTCCGATGTCTGGAGATGGGAAGGGCAAAGCAATTGGTGCCCGCAGTGTGATTTCTCGTTTTTATAGTTCATGGCTCCTTTTTCCTACAGCTATGCGAGGCGTTGATGCAACCCTTGGGAATCCATAAAGTGATCAACTTCCCATTTTAGAGAGAAGAAAAAAATGAGCAGCAGGCAAGAAAAAAAAAAAAAATCCACTCCTGGGAGCGTCACCAGAAACCTCCCAGGACAGAGCTCTTTTCTATAATAGCTAAATCACTTTACAATCTGCATGCTCCCAAGTGCGTGTTGAGAAATTTGCCAATTGTTGACACCAATGGGTATGTGGAGAAGAGAGACAGAAGGGCAGTGCTGAGTGCCTGTTCTTGGCCACGCTGGGTGCTGGAGAGACAGAGACAAACATGAATGCACTGCAGTTGGTGCCCTTGAGACGCTCACACCATTACTCAAATCCAGGATGATGTGAGCTATAATGGAGGCTGCAGACAGCAGGCCCCGGGAAGGGCTGGGCACAGACTCCGAGCCCTGTCACAAGTTGCTAGGAGCTCTGTGAGCAGAGGAGGCAGGATGCTGTTACCACACACCTGAGCACTGTCACCTGTGTAACTGGACCACACCAAGCTGCAGCATGGAGTGGCACTGGGTGACTATGGCTCTGCCCCCGATGTGCTGGCTCCCTCCATCTCCTTTCGTCCATGGTGCTGGGCAGGTGCTTGTGAGATATCTACTTCTTATCAGGTTTTGTTCCCAGCTGGAGGTCCTCAGTGAAGGAGACTATCACTGCTCACCCCTTGGGAAGCCACCCTTGAGGTATAAACATTGACCAAGTCGTTGTGCGCCTGATGGGGGTAGGGTAGTAAGGAAGGGCATACTGGACTCTGTGGGTCTCAGGGTCTTCATCTGTTAAATGGGGAAGGGAACTGAGTTTCAGTGGTTTTCAGATTTAGTAGTAGCCCTTTTGTAGCCATGCAGTTTTCTAGGGAACGTACATGAAAAAGCCGAGTTATTTGTGTGCAGAGGACCCTACTGCCCAGTGGAACTCAATTTGAAACCCTGTAGGTGAGATTGTCCAGGAGAAGCCTTCCAAGAGCCCAAGTGATCCTAGAACTTTGTGGCTTCCCTGATGAGAGGGAAATTCCCTTTCTTTCTACATCACCATGATCCTGTGTCTGGAATCCCAAGCTCCATGCTGGCCTGGGGCTAGCCTCCTTTGGAGATGGATGCCAGATTCACACTCTCCAGTTTGCTCTGGGGGAACGGGAGGAGTGTGAGAGATGAAGCGTCCATCCAAGGAGTAGAGGAGAGCCGTGGTGTCCTTGGCTTGCTCTGTCCCTCTGGCTGTCCAGAGTGGCTCTCAGCTAGGAGGGACTGTGGTGGTGCTGTTGTCACTGTTTTCCCACCTGCCACGCTAGCCGGAGCCACTGAATCTGCTTCTTCCCACTGAGAACACCCCAGCACCTGAGAGCCAGAGCCAGTCTTCTCCTGGAGCCTCACCTTCCTCTCCCTCTCTGCCTTCTCCTCACTAATTTCTTCCCTCCGGACACCCCAGGTTAGCCCCACTCTGATACTATTTCCCTGTTGACTGCCGGGTCAAGTCCAAACTCTTTCTCCTGGTACCCCCTAATCCTGCCTCAATGGAGCCTCTGTTCCTCCCAGACAGAATTCCCCCGGGCACACACTCATTCCTAAGTCTAAGCTTCCGCTCAAGCGACCTGCCCACCTGGAATGGCTCATTTCCTCTCTTCCTCTGAGCCTCACTGCTCTAAATCAAGCCCTGCATCTCTCTTGGCTACCCACAACCAATCACATTTTCCCTGCTTTGAACTCTCACAGCCTTTGCTT
This sequence comes from Nycticebus coucang, assembly GCF_027406575.1. Classification (NCBI taxonomy): domain Eukaryota; kingdom Metazoa; phylum Chordata; class Mammalia; order Primates; family Lorisidae; genus Nycticebus; species Nycticebus coucang. The sequence goes on along the minus strand of NC_069782.1, from coordinate 15,627,925 downwards.
GCTGTCTGTCGTGCAGCCCGGATAGTGGATTGCGTGTGTGTCTTTATGCTGTTAGAAACCTTTTGCTGTGGCTGGGACCTGCCTCTTCATTGGACTGTGAGCTCTTAGACAGCAGGGTTTGTATCTTCCAGTTCTTTTATATCTCTTTCCAGCTCTCTATTTAATGCAGGTGCCCCTTGGTCAGTACTCCCTCCATTAGGGCACCCATGCATTCAGTTAGCATATTCTAATTGCTGAAGGTAGCTGGCGGTGAATGTGCCATACATGACCAATAAAAACACTTGGTTGTAATGTATTGGCCAATCTGATGCCAGAATGTGTTTGGCTGCTGGAGTCAGAGAGCTAGAGCAGACTAACAGTGGCTTAAACAAGGAGTCAGTTTTCTGTCTTTAACAGTCCAAGGAAGATAGGCAGTCCTAGGCCAGGATGGTGGTTCTACAACAACTCAGATTCTTCCTTTCTTTCTGTCCTGCCTGCCTTAGCTCAATGTTTCCATCTCAAGGTAGTTGCATGGTCCCAATATGGCTGCTACAGCTCCAGCCATCACTTGTGCACTTTAAGCAGGATGAATAATGAGGAAGGGTGGGAAAAAGGGTACCTACTGGTAGAGCCAGCCTTTCTTTTAAGGAGCTTCCTAGGATGGTCACCCAGAAAACTTTCTTCTCTCTCTTTGGTCAACACTTAATCCCCCAGTCACCATATCTCCAAGGGAGGATGAAAATGTTAGATCTTTAGCTGAACACATTGCACATTATTCCCACCACTACCACCCAATCAGGGTTCTGTCAGTGAAGAAACGGGCAAGAAGAAATACTGTTGGCAGCCAACAGTGCCTGTTGTAGCTGGTTAATGAACCTATCGTGTTTCAGGCAGAATGGATATTTCTAGCCCCTGATTTGCAGGTTGTTTTTTTTTTAATTCTGTATTTTGACTCTTTTTTTCTTTTCACTCTGTTGCCCCAGGCTAGAGTGCCATTGCATCATAGCTCACAGCAACCTTAAACTCCTGGGCCAAAGTGATCCTCTTGCCTTTGCCTCCCGGGTAGCTGGGACTACAGGTGTCCACCACTACCCCTGGTTAATTTTTCTATTTTTAATAGAGATGTGGTCTCGTTCCTGCTTAGGCTTGTTTCTGACAAGTTTCCTGAGTGATTCACCTTGAGCCCCCCAAATCACTGAACTGTGATTGGCCTCATGGAGGGTGATGGCTGGCACCCTAGCCATGGCCAGATCATTTTTTATCTTTGAGGAATGGTCCTGGCACTCTGGATCACTTTCAAGATTTGTTAAAAGACATATGGAGCCTGGCTGCAGCCTCTGTATTAAATTCATTGCCCTTTGTCTGGGTCACAAGCATAATCTTAATTCCATCCTACTTTGAGCTTTAATACAGATTTACTATTTCTGAGGTTTTAATATAACAATCTGATTAATAAGAGTGAATTCTGATTTTTAAAAAGGACTGATTCACTTTTGAAGTCATTCTGGTAGATAAAAGAGCTCTAAAAGAAATTATTCTTGGACCAGAAAGCCTTTAGCCTCATAATCTTAGGACCAGATCTTGTTTATTGCCAATGGAAGGCAACCGTGGTTCAGCCCAGTCCTTCATCCTGCCTCACCAGATCAGCATTTGGCACCGCTCTTGCTTCCAGTGTTGCTCACGAGATTCTCTCTGCTGGAAAGGAGAGCCCCATGTCACCCACCTGAAATTTTCTCTTCTCAAGGTATTTAGGTGTCGAGATGAGTGTGAAGTGTTTCATTTGTGAATGATCATGGACTATCTCAGGGTTGAAAAAATGGGCAAAGTCAAGTGTGATAGAGGCAGGAGGCCCTTTACTGATAAGTAGACACTTTGGCGGTTCTGAAAAACGTATCTCCAAGGCCCCTTGTAAAGCAAGTAGATGTTCCTTTCTTTGGCTTCAGTGCTCTCCATGAAGGAAGAGTTTTGGAGGATTTGTCTAGCATCAAGAATTAGAAGTAGATTTGATTTTGCCCTTGGATAAAAAGGGCATGGTATCTTTGGATTCTTTTATTTGTGAGTGATAAAGAATCCAACCCAGATTCACTTAAACAGAAGTAGGGTTCATGGGCATGAGAAGCCCAAGGAGAGGGCTTGGCCAAGGATGCAGTGATGTCCTCAGGCCTCAGTGGCACCTTCCTCCATTGTGGGTTTATCTTTAACTTGGTTTCTCAGGTAGTGGCCAGGTGTCTGTAGCTACCCCATACCTGACTTCCTCAATTATATCAGGAAGAGAGAGAGAGGGAGAGATTTTATTTCCCAGACGTATCCCTGTAAATGTGTCCTGATGCTCATTGTTCTGACTGAATGGTGGGGACTATTGCCGGCCCACTCACTGTGGTGAGGGCCGTGCCCAGGCTGACTGGCTTAGCTGGGTCAGCTGCTCCCAGACCACACCAAGAAGTGGAGGAAGAGCAAAATGAGAGAATCTAGGGAGACAAAAACCAATTGCCCATTGTAATTGCATCTTTCCCCCAAATTCAAACTGACTTTGGGCAGGTGTTGGGAGTAGGCCTTAGGGGATGGTGTGGATATAGAGGGAACTAAGAGGGAACAGTGAGTAGAAGAAAATGAACAGTGAGCAGAGAGGCTACCCCTGAGCGAGGAGGTGGCTGTCCACCCCTGCTTTCTGTCATCTGTTCAACCATAGCAGCTCTTTTCTTTTTTTTTTTTTTTTTTTTTTGTAGAGACAGAGTCTCACCTTATCGCCCTCGGTAGAGTGCCATGGCGTCACACAGCTCACAGCAACCTCCAACTCCTGGGCTTACGCGATTCTCTTGCCTCAGCCTCCCGAGCAGCTGGGACTACAGGCGCCCGCCACAACGCCCGGCTATTTTTTTGTTGCAGTTTGGCCGGGGCTGGGTTTGAACCCGCCACCCTCGGCATATGGGGCCGGCGCCCTACTCACTGAGCCACAGGCACCGCCCCCATAGCAGCTCTTTTCATTTAATAGTTACTATGTTCTGAATGTTTTATAAGATAGTATCTCAGTTAATCCCCGTGGTGATCCCATGAGGTATGGACTGGTATTGGCCTTGTTGCACTGATCCTCATCCCAACAAGAGGTTAACTGATTTGTTTAAGGTCCCATCCTCAGTAAGCAGCAGAGCCCACACCTGGGGCTGGGGAAGTGGAGCTTGTGCTCACTCCCAAAGGTAGGCAAATAGATGGCCCTGAAATCGGTGGCCTTTGGGTTCTGAGTTTATGATTTTGGGGAAGATAGAAGGTCTAGATGAGGGTGGGGGCTAAACTGAGAGGGCTTTGTGGAAGCACCCTCACTGTAGGAAATTAGGGGGTATCCATGTGGAGAGGCACTCCAGGCCAGAAATGACCATTTGTGATGGTCCAAAAATGGTGTCCTATAGCTAGATCTCTTAGTTATAAGAGATACACAAAGAAGTCCTTCAAATTGAGGCCTCTCTTAATTTTTAGCTAATAAAAAGCACAATTTTAACTGTAGACAGAAACCTTGGCTTGTCAGACTCTGTCTCCAAATGCTTGGGAGTAACTAGCTGAGGCCATAGGATCACACCTCCATTTTGGTCCTCCATGGCATGAGGGGACGTGCCAGGGCTTCCTGGTCCCAGGCACAAAAATGGGGTATTTATTAAAAAGTGATGTTTTTACAGTGACTATCACAACTGGCAATATTTTAAAAACTTACTTGGGGTAATCGTAGTTTTATTTCATCCCTATAAAAGTCTTTCATTGGGAGCAGCATATAATAGTCTGTAAATCTCCAGATAAACGCTACCCATGCATTTTTTCACATGGGCTGGGAAGTAACTTCAGATGATCACTGAGGACATTTTGGCTGTATTTACTGAAGCAGTCCTACTAACCTGGGGAATATTTAATTCAGTACAAACCAGGTCAATTCAGCCACATTTTATTGAGCCAGCTATGGCACTGTTTTAGGATGGAAGATGCAAAGTTAAATAAGATAGACTTTCTGGTTTAGAGAATGTTTCAATTATTTGTTGCTTATATAACAGCTGCCTCAAAACTTTAGTGGCTTAAAGCCACCTTTCAATTTTGCTCTGTGTTGTGCATCAGGAACCTGGGAAGGGCTCAGCTGGGCAGTTCATCTGTGACACTTGTGATGTCAGCTGGGGTAGCTGGGGCTGGAGGACCTGCTCCCAAGAAAGCGTCTTTGCTTCCACACCTGATGCCTCGATGCCTTTCAACCTCTTTCTCTGTACATTGCCTTGTGTCTGCCAGGACCCCTCCACTGGGTTTGGGCTTCTCACATGTAAGTCTCAGGGTAATGGCCCTTCTCACATTGTGGCTGGCTTCTAAGAGTCAAGAATTGGAAGCTTCCAGGTCCCTTAAGGGCCACATCCAAAACTGGCACAGTGTCACTTCCAACATTGGCCACAGCGGTCACAAGGCCTGCCCAATTTCAAGTGAGTAGGAAGAATTCCATCTGCTGATGGAGCGAGTGGCAAGATCACCCTGCACAATGGGAGAAGTTGTTTGCCTCTTTGGAAGATGCAGTTGGCCACAAAGGACATCCAGATGTACAATTTAGTAAATTATAATGTAGGGTGATAACCACAACAATGAAGCCCCAGCAAGTTGAAAGAAGAGCCCAGAAATGGAGTAACAGGCTCCCTAATGGAACCGGGGTGTGGAGAGGGTCACAGAGGCTGCTGGAGGAAGAGATGGTACATTCCAGGGACAGGGAATAGCACGTAGGGGGCATGGCATCATGATTGGGGTTTACCCAGAATGTCTCCCATATTTCGTCACTTATATTTCATTTTAATTGGGTTCATGTTCATATATATATATATATATATATATATATTTTTTTTTTTTACTACAGTTTCATTCCGCAAATATGTCCTGAGCATCTAAATTATGCCAGACAGTATTCTCAGCCTCAGAATGTGGTGGTTGAAGTAAACAAAAGCAGTGAGGAGAGACCTGTTCACGCCCCTTATGTTCTGTGATAGAGACCAGCAATAAACAAATGAACATTTAAATATGGGCTATGATCTCAGGTAATGCTAAGCGATTAGATGGGGCTTAGCCAGGGGTGCTATCTGAGACCGGACATCTGAGAAGGCCTCCCATGGGAGGTGTCACTTAGATAGCAGGGAAAGGGATCTTGAGTAGAGTTCCAGGCAGAGGAACAGCTTGGGAAAAGACCTTGGAGTGAGCATGTTTAACTGCCTCGGCACCTACCTTCTGCCTTGCACTGTGGTTTTCTCTGTGCCTGTGAACCTGCCCGGTCACCCTGCAGGTCCTCTGAGTTCACATGGTTGGAGCCCAGTGCCCTCTACCTGCTCTTAGCCAAAGAAGAGGCCATCTGCAGATGGTGCCCTGAGCTCCAGGCCGGAGGCTTCCTAGGGTGCACAGCCTGTTCTTTCCAGACACCTCACCTCCTTGCTGTTCTTGGCACTAGGAGATTTGTTTTCACTTAGAACCTGGGCTCATCCACAACATCATTGTTGTTCTTGGGAAGCTGGCCCTTTCCCAAGGGGAGGAATGTGGGGCAGTGTCACCACAGTGAGCAATTTCACTAATAAGGAAGTGTGCTGGGATTCCAAAGGAGCAATGACTCAGAGGAAGATGCATAACAGGTTCCCTGGCTACTCATCTGCATTCCGTCATCCATTCATTCCCAGGCAGTATTGAGCTGGTGGAAAGGCAGAGGCACAAATTCAGCTCTGCCATCTACTAGCTGTGTAAGCTCAGCAGGTGACTTTAACCTCTCTGTGTCTTTGTTTCTTCAAATGTAAAATGGGCATGATGCCTGTTTTTCAGAGTTGTGAGGATTAGATGAAAAGACTCCCTGGAGATAGGATTTTGCCAGATTTAGAAAATATAGACCAGGATGTCAGATAAATTCAAATGTCAGATAAATGAGGAATGATTTTCTTTGTAGTATAAAAATGTCTCAAATTATGTGTTTTTATCTGACATTTAATTTTAACTGGGCACCCTGTATTTTAACTGGCAACCCTACTAGAGAGAAAGAGGAATTAACCTTACCCAAGGATAAAGAGGAATTAAAGAAAAATGCCCGACTTCAAGGAGCTCATGCTGGAACAAACATGAAGAACAGGTGCAATTTTGTCAAAGAGCAGTTTGACTTGAGGTGGAGGTGTAGACAGAGCGTTGTTGAAACAGTGGAGATGTTTAAGAAAAAATCCAGACTTACTTTTGCTGATGGCCTGCAGGCTTATCAAATGCCCCTGGTGACTGTGGGATTGGGTGACTGTGGGACTGATGTTGGGAGAGCAAAAAATGCTAGCGCATTCAGTGAGAGGGACCGTTCACGTTTACTTTTTTGTTGAGTAATCCCGGAAGATGAGCTGTTTTTTTCCCTCTCAAGGCAAAGAGTGACCTTTGTTGAATAGGAAGCAGACAATTCATTACTTCTACTCATTTTCCATAGGCCATTTAAAAAATAAAATGAAACTAAGGGAAAAAAATATCACATTGTTCCCTGACTTTGGCAACATGCATTTCTCAGATAAAATGGTAAGAACCCATCATTCTGCTTCCCTGGAGGTCCTGGAGTAACTTTGCCACTCGCCACCCAGGGATCTTATAGGAGACATAGAATTGGAGTTTCTGGCTCCAAACTAAAATTTCCTCCAAAGCCTCTCTTTGGGTAAAGCTCCAAGCATCAACATGCTGGGAGAATAGGTTAGGAACATTTTTTAAAAGATGACATCTGCCAGACACATTCTTATCTTCTCTTGCTGATAAATGGCCTCGTATTGACTGTGGTTTAATCAGCATTACCGAAGGGTCCCTTGTCTTTCCCAGATGTAGAAAAGGAATATTTTAGATCAAGAGGGTTGTTTTAAAACTCCTGAATGCTTAAAGACTGTTCTCGAGTCCTCTCAGTCGCTTTCAGCCACCTCTGAAACAAAATCCCAGCGAGGTTTGAGTTTTCCATTGCGCCACAGTGATGGATGGGTAGGAGTCAGCAGCCGGGCTTGTGCCAATAGGATTGGCAAGGGAGACAGAATGGGGGTGGGGACTGTGGGGGAGGCGGGTAGGGGCTTCACAAGGTTATTTAGAGGCATTTGTTCAATTACAGGATTTGCAGCAAATTCTAATTGTTAGTAAGTGCTGGGCACTGTGCCAAAGTGCTTTTCCTACAGTGTCCCTCTGATCCTCAACCCTGCCTCGTGCTGTAAGTGGAGACCCAGGGTGTTAGAGTTACTTGCTGGGGCCATGTAGCTAATGAGTAGCCCCAGGCCTTTTGATTGCACAGCCTTGAACTTGCCACCGTGTTCTACGGCACTTGGCTATCACATGTTCTCCCGAAGTCGTGTCCCCGTTTGCTGCAGGTATTTCTGCTCTTTCTGCTTCCCATGGTGGGTAGAGGATTGGCCTGGACCCTAATAACCTACTGAGATTTGAATGTGTCTCCCACAGTTCATGTGTCGGAAATGTAATCCACAATGCAACGGTATTGAGAGGTGGGACCTTTAATGGGTGACAAGGTCACAGGAGCTGTGCTGTCCTGAATGAATTAATTCCTGATAAAAAGGTTGAGTTCAGGCCCCTTCCCTTACTCAAGCGTTCTCTGTCTCTCAGCATGTTATGGCACACCAAGAAAGCCCTCGACAGATGCAGCCCTGAGATCTTGGACTTCCCAGTCTCTCAAATCGTGAGCTAAATAAATTTCTATTCCTGATAAATTACCCAATCTCAAATATTCTGTTACAGCAACACAAAATAGACTACGGCAGGTACTCTCCCCATCCATGTCCATTTGCGTTTGACCTGAGAAAAGTCTTGGGACCCTCTCTAAGGCATCAATCTCCGCAGCAAAATGATGGGCCAGGCTGAGTTAGCAGAAGTCCCTTTCTGATCTGAAATCTTGTGGCAAGCCGTTTTGTTTCATTCACTCACTTCTTTATTAATGGATTGATTAATTAATCCATTCAATAAATATTAATATCTACCTCATGCCAAGGATGTGCCCCAGATACAGTGGTGACTAAGCAGAAACTGCCTGCCCTTACAGAGCTTGGAGTCCAGGGGGTGAGACAGCTGTGGACACAGGCTCTTACGACTGTGGACAGAGGCTATTTGGTGGCAGATGCAGGGTGCTGTGGGGTCTCGGTGGGGTCAAGCAAGGCTCTGGTCAACGGAGGGACATCCAGGTAAGAGTCAATGATGTTTAGTTTTCCAGGCTCAGAGAGACAGTTTGTGCAAAGGGAGGGCACACACGAAACACCTGGGGAATTCAGACTGTCCAGACAGAGCATAGAGCAGGGTGGGAGGGGAATAGTCTGGAGGAAGCAGAGGATGCTGGAGAAGACAGGGCCACATGGTCAGGACCTCAGAGGCCCCTGGAGGTGATTGGTATTGGTTCTCAGGGAGGTGGGCATACGTCGAAGGGCTGCCCTGGGTAGCCATCTAGGCTGTGTTCTGCACCAGAGGGCCCAGCTAAGGGCGGCCCATCTACACACTGAACCATGGTCCCAGTGCCGGGCATGGGTCTACCTGGAGAACCTAGCACCTACTTCTGAGTCTTAACAAGGAGCCTGAAGGGCTAGTGCTACCCTTGATATAGGAGAGTGATGCAATCAGATTGTGTTTTTGAGCCTTTTCCCTGGCTGCAGGGAGGATCTGTTGGAGAATGGGGGCTACAGAGAAGGTATAGTGGGGGCCTGGCGAGGCGGTGGGAATGGAGACAGGGAATAAATTTGAGGACAGAGATTGTCCCGTGGCTTGGAAGAACGGTGAGTTAGTGAGGTGGGAAAATTCTTTCAGAAGCAGAAATATCAGGAGGGAAGAACAGACCTGAGAGGATAAGTGTTTTGCCCCCAGGGAGGGAGCCAGCATTAGGTCCGGTCACCAGCTCTTCAGCTCTGGCTCAGACATTGGAGCCAACTATGGGAGGTGCTGGCCATGTGAGCCAATGGCCACAGTCAAGGCCAAGAGTCAGGAGACCCAAGCATTCAGCTGGTGGCAGCCTGCTCTTCTGAGGTTCTGAACAGCATTCTCCCCATCTTTCTTTCATGACATTCAATCCAGGCATTGAGGGAGTGCCAGCTAAGTGCGTCTGGCTCTGTGCCAGTGTGGTTGGGGGAATACAGAACCATATAACACAGTCTGCGCCCACGCCATATAACACAGTCTGCGCCCACGAGGAACTCACCAGTGGGGCAGCAATGAGGGGACTACCTGAGAGGTGCTGAAGGAATGTTCCAGGGTGTCCGCTGTGGAGGGAGACCATGGACAGTGACATGGGATCTGGAATCAGACAGAACTGGGCTCAAATTCTGGCTTCGAAAAACATTTCCTGGGCAGATATCTCTGATCCTGGGCAAATCACGTAACCTCTCTGAGCCTCAGTCTGCGCTTTTGTAAGATGGGATGGTAATACTTCAATGGTTTACTGCAAAGATTGTGAACTCAAGGCACATAAAGTGCTTAGTGTGGTTTACACTGCAGTAAACCAGTAGAGGGTAACCATTTTTAATAGTGTTTAGGATGGGCCAGTTTTTTGGCTTATTTGTTGTACACTTCTAAGAATTTTGACAAATAATACAGCCTTTTAATCACCACCACAAACAAGATACAGCACAGTTCCACCACCTTCCCCCCAATTCCCTTGTCCTGTCCCTTTGAGGGTTAAACTCTCTCATACGCTTTTTTGCCTTGTGATAATTTATTATCTGTCAGTTTTTGCAGTAGCTTTCTTAAGGTGTAATTCAGATTCTGTACAATTTACCTATTGAAGGTGTGCGAGTCAATAGTTTTTGATCTATTTGACCATCACCACAGCCAATCTTAGGACACCTTGATCACCCCACAAGGACACCCCTGTCCCCTTCAGCAGTTAACTCTTCCCTTATCTGCCTCTCCTGCCCGCCCCAGCCCTGGCAACCACTGATCTCCTTTTAGCCTCTGTGCATCGTGCTGATCCTAGACCAGTGATTTTCAACCCGTGTGCCACGGAAATTTTTAAAGATCATAAATTATTTTGGAAGAAGTTCAAAGCACAGTAAGTATATATATATATATATATATATATATATATATATTTTTTTTTTAAATCAACATTATTTAAGTGTGCCTCCAAAGTCTGAGTATAGGTTCCAGTGTGCCATGAGATAAAAAGGTTGAAAAACACTGTTCTAGACATTCATATAAACGAGCTCATACACTCTGTGACCTTTTGTGTCTTTCACAGAGCATAATGTTTTCAAGGTTCATCCATTGGTAGCCTGTATCAGTATTTCGTTCCTTTTTATTGCTAAATAATATTCCATGACAATGATATGCCAAATTTTATTTATCCATTTGTCAGTTGGTGGACAGTTGGGTTGTTTCTGTTTTATGGCTATTATGAACAACACTGTTGTGAGGATTCATGTACAAGTTTTGTGTGGACATATGTTCTCATATGGAATTGCTGGATCATACGGTAACTCTATGTGCAATCTTTCGAGGAACTGCCAAACTGTTTTCCAAAGTGGTTGCACGTCTTACAGTCTCCTGTGTGGTGTGCAAGAGTTTCAGTGTCTCCACATGCTTGTCAAACACTTGCTATTATCTGCATCTTTGATGATAGCCATGCCATGGGTGTGAAGTAGTGTCTCAGTTGCAGTATCTCTGTGTAAGCTTTTCTCCCCCAGCCGTTCACTGACATAGTCCCTGGCCCTGTAGTTTTGCCTTTTCTAGAATGTGATCACTATAATCATACATTATGTCGCTTTTTGACTCTACCATCTTGCACCTAGCATTATGAACTTGAGATTCATCTATGGCTTGGCATTCCTTTTTGTTGCTAAGGGGTAGCATTTCATTGCATGGACGTACCACCTATGTGTACCTGCTCTTACACCCAGTTAACTTGGAGGGGTCTTTTGCTCAAATGAATCAGGCAGGCACCAAATCCCCTCCCTTGCCAGGGGCTTTTGTAGTTGAGAGATCTTCATCAGGCTGCCAGCACTGCAGGACACCCTGCCTATTTCTCTTGTAGGTCTTTGAGCTGCAGAGCTGGGTCCACCATCTGTGATTTGGAACCCCTCTGGAACTGAGTGGGGTTAGAATTTCTCTGTGGCATGGCTCTGACATACCCTTCATGGGAAGTGGGGTGTGTGGGCTGCAGCCCAGTGAGGCAGGTGGGACCTGGAGGGCCTGGAACAGCTGGTGCTTGGGAGCCATGAGCCTCCACTGTCCAGCTGTCTCCTTTCTCATCAGGGAGCCCCCGAAGCTCCTTGGGCTGATAAACAAAGCCATTTTCTTGTTCCCTTATCTGTTTCCATCTTTTCACAGCAGATCTGCAGCTTGGGGCTTTGAGCGCTGCCAGCCCCCACCCCACCCCCCAGTGCTGCAGTTTTCCAACTTTCTATATAGGGCCAGGGAGGATATAATGCAATGACATAAACCCTACCAGGTTCACTACATACATCAAAAGCCGTGAAATAGACACAATAACTTTATGCAAGATGAGGTCAAGTTCCCAGGTGATTAAGTAATTCAAAGTTACCTTCCTGGTAAGCAGCAGGGCCAGGGTTTGAACCCACCATCTGTGCCTTCATCCACCACCGGTGTGTCCTAAGCCTCAGTTATTTATGTAGCACTTTTATGAATTTTCTCCTACCACTTGCACTATTATTTGTTTTATTTTTATTTTTATTTTTTGAGACAAAGTCTCAGTCTTTTGCCCTGAGTAGAATGTGGTGGCATCCTCATAGCTCACAGCATCCTCAAACTCTTGGACTTAAGAGATCCTCTTGCCTCAGTTAATTTTTCCTACTTTTTTTTTTTCTTTTTAGTAGAGATGGGGGTCTTGCTCTTTCTCAGGCTGGTCTTGAAACTCCTGAGCTCAAGCAATCCACCTGCCTCGGCCTCCCAGAGTCCTAGGATTACAGGCGCAAGCCAGAGTGCCCGGCCTTGTCTAACTTTTAAATTAAAATTGACTTCAAATTCACATTTTTCTTTTGCCAAGCCATGTTCTGTACCAAAGAAACATAGAGGGTTTGATGTGCTCGTTTTATTTTATGTTTTTGTAATTCACATTAAGGTAAACAAACATGTGACTGTTCATCCATATGTCACCTAAAACCAACTTGTGGCTGCCAGTGGTGGGTGGACCACACTTGAGGGTAGGCAACGGTATGGTATTTGTGGATTTGTTTATGGGTTGGTCTTTCTTTCTCCCTCAGTGGAGAATTCCAAGGGTGTCCGGGTTTCATTCATCTTGGTATCCTTAGCACCATGAGCCATGTAGACCTGTTACAGGCACTTGGTAAATGATGAATGAAGAGGTGCCCAAATGCATGCCCCTCAGGGGACCAGAGTGCTAAGGAGCTATGATGGCTGGGCCACTGCAGCAGCAGGAGGCCACCATTCCCTGTGGGAAATGCTCCCAGCTGTCTGGAGCTCTGGGTTTGTGGGACTGTGGATGCCCTGGTGATTAGTCCTTCCCACCACTTTGATCTTTGATGTGAGGAAATCAGCTTGCATCTGGTTGTTTCTTTAGCCAAAAGGTTCACTACCTGGTGTGCCACTCACTGCCTTCCTGCTTCCTTTAGCTTTCAAATAAGTCCCAGTAGTGCCTTAGACAAATTCTGCACCATCTTCTCCAGAAGCAAACACAGCCATAGAGTCCCAGCAGCAGTCAAGGCCGCAGAGCTGTGCTTAGTACTTGGACAAGTCCCAAGACCCATCAGTGATCCTGCTACATGCAAGCACTGGGCTGATGCCATTGGATTCTTACATGCTTCAAATTGGGACCCTCTGAGCGTGGGCACTGGAGCTAGCACCTGACTTCTGAGTTAAAAAGGAAAAAATATCAGTCAGCAAATACTGAGGGCCAGCTGTCTGCAGGGCTCTGAACTCAGTCTTACTATGAAAATAAGGAACTCAGAGAGGACTTGAGTTACACCTAGGGAAGCTGCATGTACATTGGGTAGCATCCTGAAATGTCACTACTTAGACAGCCAAGCTATTATGGGTGCATTCAGCAGGCAAATGACACTTATGAATTTAGTCTGCATTTCTGGGGTATCTTTTGAAAGTATGGCAAACACAGGGCATTGGGTGTGTGCTCCCATTTCTACCAGCTGCTCCGTAGAGATGGCCCCAGCATCCTTCTCGACCCAGTGCCCTGGACAGTTAGAGCGGGTATATAAAGTGACATCTATTTAGTGCCCCTGCTCTGTTCCTTGAAATGTACTAGTACCAAAGTGTCTTTTCTTTCATGAAATGATGGTGCTCAGAGCATACTGGCACCACGGTTGGTGCAGGGCACATGCTCTCTCAGGCTGCTCTGTTCTGTGCAGTCTCTGATTCCCCTGGGAGGCCCTGACGCAATAGGAGGTGGTAGCTGATGTCTCCAAGCTTTTAAAATTCTTACTTGGCAGAATACCATGGTTGGCACCTACAATGTTGATCTCATACAGCTATCAAAAAAAGTGGTATGTGCATGAAGTTCTTTCCTTTCTTTTTTTTTTTTTTTTTTTTGGTAGAGACAGAGTCTCACTGTACCGCCCTCGGGTAGAGCGCCGTGGCGTCACACGGCTCACAGCAACCTCTAACTCTTGGGCTTACGCGATTCTCTTGCCTCGGCCTCCCGAGCAGCTGGGACTACAGGCGCCCGCCACAGCACCCGGCTATTTTTTTTTGTTGCAGTTTGGCCAGGGCTGGGTTTGAACCCACCACCCTCGGCATATGGGGCCGGCGCCCTACTCACTGAGCCACAGGCGCCGCCCGAAGTTCTTTCCTTTCTTCCTTCTTCTTTCCCCCTCCTTCTCTCCTTTTCTCCCCTCCCTTCCTCCCTTGCCTCTCTCCTCCTGCCCTTGTTTCTTTCACTTCCTCTTGAAAATATCAAATTGCCTGCAATGGACCAGATACTCTTCTGTGATATAGCAGCTAACAGCACAGAAAAAATCTTCTGCCCTCAGTAGAGCTCACATTCTAGTGGAGGAGGGGGAGACAGAAATAAACGAAATCCATAATATAACATATATAATATGTTAGGTGGGGATAACATATTATAGGTGCTACAGAGAAAAATACAGCAGGGAATAAGGATATGCATGTTGGGAGATGGTGATTGCAGTTGGAATGGCAAGAAACAGCGTAGTTGAGGGAGCGACATTGTCGTAGACCTTCAAAGAGGTTAGGGAATGAGCTGTACAGACAATTGGAGAAGGGCTCTCTAGGCAGCAGGGACAGTAGGTGCAAAGACCCTGGGGCAGGAATGTGCCTGGCATGTTTGGAGAATAGTGGGAAGGCTGGCTGGAATGGGTTGAGAAGGGAAAGCGTAGGAGATGGATTCAACCAGGTAATGGGGAGAGGAGGCCAGATCTTGGAAGAGTTTTGGATTCCTGTCCCAAATCATGATTCTTAAAGTATGGTCCCTGAGCCACCCTAGACTCAGTGAATCAGAAACTTTGGGGGTGGGGTCCACAGTCTGTTTTAGTGAGACCTCCCTGAGGATTCTGATACCTGCTAAGATGTGGGAGCCATTGCTCTGCAACATCCAGGCCACCCCTGGCACTCTCTGCAGAGTCTGCTGTCCCCTCTGTGTCCCTGGCAGGCTGTGTGCAGCAGCAGGTGTGACATAGGACAGAAGCGACATCATTATTGACCTGACCACTTGATCACAAGAAATGCCATCAACTCAGCATCTGAAAGTGACATTTAGACAAAAAAAGCAGATGCCATGCCTATGCTCCAGCTGAGGCTGGGTGACTGCAAGGGTAAAAGGTAGGAGGCAGGAAGACAGGGCTGACTGTCATTGACTGTCAGGGTGGAGAGACCCTTAGGACATCTGGTCCAGGCCTGTCATTTGACAGATGAGAAGACGGAGGTCTCAAAAAGGGAAGTAACTGCCCATTAGATCCATACGCAATTGCTGTAAGTCCTCTGGGCCTTCAGGCACCTATTTCCTTTTAAATTTTGCCTCCAGACTCTGGTCTCAGGGCAGCTAGACAGCTCTGCTGCTCAGTAGATGTCTGGAATGTGTCTGTGTGCTGGCTCCACGTGGAGCACAGCCCTGACGGCAGGGACTTGAGCTCCCTCCTGCATGATGTCACATGTAAATGAAAAGTTTCTGGAGATAAGTATAGCAACCTGTCACCAGGCAGACTTGAGTCACCAAATGACACCTCTCAGGTGTTGATCCCTTCCTGTGTGTGGGCACCATAGACTTTACAGGCAGCCCCCAAGTTACAAACAGAAAACTGATGCGGCTGGCACTTAAGAATGGAGACTCTTACAGGTAACAGGTCAACGTACCTATTCCAACTTACATACAAATTCAACGTAAGAGCAAACCTTTGTAGCCCGGTGACTGCCTCTATTTCTAACCTTGTCAGGTAGGGTTATGTCATTCCCGTTTTACAGACAAGAAAGCCAAGGCTCAAAAATTTTAAGTACTTGCCCTGAACAGGGACTCGATCTCACCTTGGTTTGAACCAGCAGGGATCGTTCCACTTCTCTCTGCCACTTTCTTAGTCCTCTGCCAGCCTGTGGTTTGGGCACCAGTGTGGCAAAGGGGTTCTTGCCAATCTTCTCTCTTCCCTCCCTTCCTCACTCTCTTCCTGCCATCATTCCTTTTTTCTTTTCTTCCTACCTCAAAATTTTATCAGGTGCTCACCATGTGCCAGACTTACTCTGTTATTTGGGTCCACTGATAGATGGTCCCTGCTCTCAAAGAGTCCCAAGGCTGATAGGACACAAATCAGAGCTAGGTAGTTATCACACTGTACAGTTACTACTATAGTCAGGATCTGAACAAACTGCAATGGGAATGAACATGATGAACGTCTTCCTAGAGGTGGCGATAGCCAAGTTGGGATTTGCAGGATGAATAGGAGTCTGTCAGAAAGAGATGGGAGGTGATTAGAGAAAGGTGAGGAAAGGAAACAGCTCTTCAGGGTCCTTAAGGGATTAGGGTATGGACTATTTGAAGAACAGAAAGCATTTTATTAGTCTGGAACCTAGCCAGCGGGGTAGGATGTAAGATTGCGAAGACAGGGCTGGGGCCAGATCACAAGGGCTTCAAATGCCATGCTGAGATGTTGGGATTTTAACGTGTGGGCAGTGTAGGCCCCAAAGTCTTAGGCTCCCATTCCCTAAATGTTGTTTCTAGGCAGTTCTAGCTTCCTCGCTTTGGTCACCACCTCCCTACTCCAGCCAGCACTGATTGTCTGAGAGGGTCCCAGTCTCCAACACATCCCTGCCCTGGCTTCTTTCAGAACAGTCAGAACTCCAGTCCCTTACCTGGTAAAGTCAGGGAAGAGGCTTGACTACCTGAGCATAGTCCTAGTTTCCTAATGGATCTGAATCCAAAGAGCAGCCAGGCCCATCTGAAGGCAGGGAGCACAGGTTGAGCTGTCCAAAGGAGTTCTCTCCATGTCACTGGGCACCTGTCTTTTTAAAAAATGAAAAATACCCTCTTTTCATGTTTCTGGATACATGTATATCAGAGAAAAATTAGAGCATTTATATAAGCAATAAAAGGAAAAATTATAAATGACCCAGCATCTCCCCCTTTAGAGATAAACAGTGTCAACAACTTGGTGTATATATTTTTCCCAGTATGTTTATGCATTTATATTTTTTCCTTACAAACTAGAACTATAGCGTACATACTGTTCTGTACTTGCTCTTTTCACTTACCAGATAATGAACATCTTTATACACGTATGTCATGACATATTCTTTGACAACATCATTTAAAATGGTTGCATAATGTTCTCTTTTAGGGTTAGTCCTGTGATACTGGACATTTAGGTTGTTTCTCATTTCTCAATTCTATAAGCAGTTCTGGATTAGATTACTCTGCAGTGTAGCTTTTCATCTATGATTAATTATATCCTGAGGATACAGTCCTAAATGTGGAATTGCTGGATTTGACCAGCCAGTTCATAAAAGACCTGAATACCCTCCAGAAAGACTGTAGTGACAACTATTAAGGTTTGAGAGAATTCGATAAATAGCACCTCCTCTCCCTACACTAGTGCTGATATAGCTCAAGTAGACAGGGAGATGGCTATCAACATGTCATTTTTATTGCTAATAAAGACTGTGTTGGAGAATGTGGCTGGTAGAGATCGAATGTTTGTGTCCTTCCCAATACTCATAGGTTGAATTTTCC
Organism: Nycticebus coucang; assembly: GCF_027406575.1. Classification (NCBI taxonomy): domain Eukaryota; kingdom Metazoa; phylum Chordata; class Mammalia; order Primates; family Lorisidae; genus Nycticebus; species Nycticebus coucang. The sequence goes on along the minus strand of NC_069782.1, from coordinate 15,610,809 downwards.
CTAAGGTGAGGATATTAGGAGATGGGGTCTTTGGGAGATGATTAAGTCATGACGGTGGTGCCCCCATGATTGGGATTAGTGCCCCACCGTGTGAGGACACAGTGAGAAGTTTATGAACCAGGAAATGGGCCCATGTCAGATATTGAATTTCCCGACACCTTGATCTTGGACTTTATAGCCTCTAGAACTGTGAGAAAGAAGTGTTCGTTGTTTGAGCTATTCAAAATGATATTTTTCTTTTTACAGCAGCTCAGACAGACTAAGACAGTGGCTTAGTTGTGCTACAGCGATTGGTTGGCTTCTTAATACTGAACCCTGCAACTGATTAGGTGTAAACACCTGCTCCTGGGCTATGCTGGAAAACCGCGGCCATCACCCTAGAAACTGGCAATACATTAGTCTGCCAGAATTTTCACTTCCCTTAGGCAGCTGGATCCTGAGGAGGGTAAGCTGAATATGACTGCCCCTCTTCCCAAACTCACTGAGTCAGATGAGTCATTCCACCTTCTCAGGGAAGGAATATGGGAGTACAGAAATGCCAGGGATCTTATACAAATGGATGTCCCATTTGGCAGGGAATCAGGAAAGGGGAATAAGGGTTCTCCAATAATCACTGTAAAAATGGTGGCTAATTTGTATTAAGCATTGTACTTTTGCATACATCTCTTGATTTTCTGAACAATAAGATATTTTGTCCATTTTTATCTTGTAAGTGGGGAACCTGAGAGCTACAGAATTAAGTACTATCCCACATCTCTTAACCTAGTACCAGAAGAGCTGGGACTTGAACCTAGGCAGCTGGACACCAGAGACCACTCTCTCTCTTAGCCATAATAGCCCCCCTGCCAGTCAGTATCACTTGCCTTGGAAAGGTCAATTCTTCGAGGAAGAGTCAGCTAAGAGCCATACCTGTCAGCATGTCATTGTCCTCAGGTTGCAATGGCATGCTCCTAATAGCACTGGGGTGAACCTTCTGACCAGCCCTGTTCCCATGAAATTCATTAATTGCTTTTGAAAGAACCACTTCACCAAGTGTCCTAAATTACCATGAGCAGCAATTATGATGGACCACACACAACAGAGGGGACTTTGACAAGTGTCCTTATTTCAAAGAGGACTAGGAGAGACACACTTGAGTTCACGAAGGGAAGTTTCTGATGATTCCTCTTTGACTTAAGGATTGCAGTGACTCATTAAGGGTCTGCTTTGATTTGGGGAGAAAACAATGAATCTGTTAAAGAAATAATTTTCTGATTAGAAGGAAAACATAATTTGAGAAGGGGGATGAGAACACTAATTAGACTTTTAATTGTGTCTGTTGCCTGTTAGGGTAGACTCTAAGGAATTGAGTAAAGGATGAGAAACTGAGTTTTTCTTTATGTGGCTTTCTTCTGTTCCAGGCAATTCTCCAAAGAACAGTCACCTCTGTTGTAACCCATTTTCAGTTTTAATTTGCTTACAAGATGAAACCAGGCTGTTTTTCTTCTTTTTTTGTAAAGCAAGCAATTCTGGTATTTCTTTGATTATATGTTGTTATGGCTCTCTTATACTTTAAACATTAGCTAAGCTATACTAAGAAATTTATAGACCTAGGTGTTTATGCAGTAGTATTTATGACTGGTAAAAATGTTGGTGAGGAAATATGTAGGATACTGATTAAGATCCTATGTACTCAATTTTGATATGAGGACAATTAATGACAATTAAGGTTATGGGGGGGGAAGCAGAAAGAGGGACGGAGGGAGGGGGGTGGGGCCTTGGTGTGTGTCACACTTTATGGGGGCAAGACATGATTGCAAAAAGGACTTTACCTAACAATTGCAATCAGTGTAACCTGGCTTATTGTACCCTCAATGAATCCCCAACAGTAAAAAAAAAAAAAAAAAAAAAGAAAAGAAAAAAAAAATAAAAAGACTAAAGAAGGAAAAAATAAAAAAAAGAAAAGAGTTTGGATTTTGCAATCTTAGTCTTGGGGTTCCCAATTAGCTCTATCCTTTACTAACTCTGTGATCTCTGGCAAATTACCTAACCCTTTGCTTTAGTTTTGTTTGCATAGAACATGGGGATAATGACAACACCCCCATCATAGAGTCATTATGTGGAGCTGATGATTAGTAGTTAGGATAAGCTAGGTTATGCTGCAATAACAGACAAATCCCAAATCTCACAGGTTTCATGCAACCAATGTGTATTTCTCACTCACATGAATTTCTGTGAAGGTCTGGAAGGACTCCAGAGCAGTTGCCCTCCATGTGTTGCCTCAACATATTCCATGCTTCTGAACTTTACAGCCCATTCATATCAATGTGTTTCCATTCTTGCTGCAACAGGGAAGACAGATTATGGAGAATTATGTACTGATTCTCAAAACACTTCCAAAGATAGTGACACAAATCGCAAACCACAAATCACTGTTCACACTTCATTGGCCAAAGCAAATTGCAATGCATGAATTTAAGGTGAAGAAAAGGGAAACAGAGAATATTGATGAGCAGCAGTGTGTCTACCACTGTATGTACTGTGCTTATGAGAAAGGGTGCCTGTCACATACTAAGCATGAAGTAAGCATGAGCTGTATGGAAGGCCAGCACTGTCAAAATATTATTTTAATTTTTGTTGGAGCTGGTTTTTCTTTCTTTTTAAGATTGGACCTAAGGAATAACTCCCACATACTCAAAGAGGCCTAAGTGGACTCCCCTGGGAGGTAGTGTGTGTTGCTCACTGTCACAGTGGTTGCTCTGGCACACAGTAGGTGGCACACATTTGGGAGGTTGGCATTAGCAGTGTTTGGGAACATGGTCTTAGAGTCATGCAGACTTGAATTTGAGTCCTAGAGCCAACACCTATTGAGTGCATGACTTTGAATAGGTTATCTAACCTTTCTTAGACAAAACCCAGTGACTTCACAGTTAAAGTGGTCATAGTAGTGCCCACCTCACAGGGTTGCTGTGATAACTAAATAAGATAATAGATATAAAATGTTTGCAGAGCCTGATACAAAGTTAAGGGCCCATGGATAGTAGCTGTTATTTGTGTTGTGATGGTGATGGTGATGATGATGATGATGATGATGATGATGAAGAACACATTTTCTGAACCCTCAGCTTCCTCATCTGTAAAATAGAAATAATAATACTTACCTTTCAGATTTTTTTGGAGTCCGAGGGAGATCACATACTTGGATACTTAACACACAGAGTAGACACCAAAAGATAGAGCTTTTTCTCTTCTCTCCACCTGTTTCATCATGACATCACATTTTGATTGGATCCAGCTATAGGATACCATTTGGGATATCTTCAACTCCTCCCTGCCTCCCGGAGTTTTTGAGGGTTGAACGAGGTGATGTAAATACCTACCAATGTGGGCATGTCGTACCTGCTCAGTAAATGTTGGCTTCTGTGACCCTCACCCTGTCCCACCGTGTCCTCCACTCCCTTAAGTGGCATTCCCACGATGGGGTGGAATTCTAGGCACCGGAGAGTGAGAGGTTTTCCAATGTTGGGCAGGTCCATTGTGGCACCATACAGATCGTAGCAGACAGCTGTGCCACAGTCAGTGACCCCGCCTGTTGCAGGGGATAAGCACCTGAGCAACTGTGACACCCCCCCCCAAATGAAAGATTAGACTCCATTCACAACTGGGGGGCATTCATGGAATTTGATGGCCTCCAAAGGATGTTGGCAGCCAACACTGGGATCCACCAACTATTGGCTGAGGCACCCAAAGGTACCCTGGGAGATAATAAAGCCAGAATTGGGATAAGACATCAGGAGAACACACCACACCTCCCACAGTAATATTGCTTCCATGAGCACCTTCCCTGTGGGAGTTAGACAGGCTGATTTCTCTGTGGCCCCCAGACTTTATGCATTAAGTTGGTGTAAAGTCTCTTTCTTTCTTCAGCATTGTCTCCCTTGTCATCCCCCAGCCTAGGTTGGGGTTCCCCTGGAACCCTGACACTTCCCGGCCACCCTCACTGTTCTAGAAGACTTCTGAGAACATGCCACCTCCTCTTTGAAGACTTTCTTTCTCCTTCCCAGCTGGTTGGTCACTCCTGCTTGAACCCCTTGTCAAGATCTCTCAGTGCCCAGCGCCCAGGCACCAGCACACAGAATGCGGTTTGCTGACAACTATTGAATTAATTATTAAGGGAGGAAATCAGGGACTTTGAAAACAACTATTTTCTAGAGAAAGCATTTTATGTAAGGTCTTTGGGTGTAATAAGACTTGTAGGAATAGAAGAGTGAATATTTTCCTCCTCTTCTACTGTCTTTAAAGAAAAAAAAAAAAGGAAAAAGAGTGAAAAAGGGAAAAAAATCTAACACCAGGAAACAACTCCACAGGATGTCACTTGAGGCTACAAAAAAGATGCAGACTTGGGAGAAAAGTGCACGGAGATTGATTAGTCACGCCTGCTGGGCAGCGGGCTAGGAGGAGGGCAGCACTTAGGCCTGAGAGCTGCCATCTCTCCTCAACCCTTAAAGAGAGGCCAAATTAGTGAAAATGCAGCTTTAAGAGTGAAGCATAGCCTCTTCTTCAGACTCTAATTGGGATATTAGCAAATGTGTTTTACTATTAAAATGAAACTGGGGTGGAAAACATAATTCGCATTGAGTATATATTGGTACCCAATTAACAGAAAATGTGTATTTTTTAATGTATGAGAAGGAAAATAATGCCTTTTGTCTGAATCACTGATGATTCTTTCTGGCTAAGAAGGGAGCTGACAGCATCTTGGGGGCAGAGAAGAGAGGCTTTGCAAACTCAGGCTGTGAGGAGCACTTGACTGAGAGCCTTGCCTCACTCCTGCAGGTGTGGGCCTGAGCAGGACTTGTGTGCTTGCTCACTGGGCCATTGCAGCTGGACATTTGCCCTCAGCTGAGATCCTGGCATGCAGCTAGAGGACATTTGCAACTACTCCCCAAATAGTGGGGGCACAGGTGATCAAAGCCATCTGTTCAGAGTTTGTCACTCTTGGTGCAGCCCAGTTTTTGTCTTTCCAGCCAGGCCACCTGCTTTGTTAAAGTTTCATCACCAGTGCAAGGTTTTCTCCACTCCCCTAGAGGTACCCATCTAAGGTGTTTAATATATACTCTTGAATAAGATACAAGAAGCTCCTGAGTTACAAACATTCCACTTATGTACGACTTGCACTTACGAACAGAGGCTATTACAGGTAATAGATAAATGTACCTGTCTCATTTCACATACAAATTCAACTGAAGAATAAGCCTACAGAGGTTTGTACCCTGGGGACTCCCTGAATATATTTTTGTAAAACATGTAGTGTTGCTCTGTGTGTGTGTAATTGATTTATAGAAATGATCTTGTGTGAAGGAGTTCATTCTGATTTTATCATTTTCACCCATGTTCTCATTGTGTTGTTGGCTGTATGTCTAGTTCATTGCTTTTGATGGCTGTACAGCTGAATCAGCCAAAGTAGGCTAAATTGTGGTGCAGTCACAACACCACAATCTTTGGCCACCCTGCTCGTCCTTCAGGCCAATGGGAGCTTTGCTTTGGGGACTCAGGCTGTTGGAGCCTCCACTACTCACCACAGCAGGAAGAAGAGAAAGCAGCAAATCACTCACTGGCTGTTAAAACCTCTGTCGGAGCAGCAGCAAATAGAATACTGATTTTTAAAGTCTCTGTCCAGAAGTGGCCAGAACAAGTCATGTGGTCATCCCCAACTTCATAAGGTTGGGAAATGCAATCCTACCATGATTCTGAGTGGAGGAAAACCCTGGAAATATTTTGGTAAACAGTGTAATGACTATCATATAGTAAGCAAGCTCTCAATGATGGGCAGCTAGTTGTTTCCAATTCCCCATTACCACAAACAATAATGCTGGCATGAACGGGCTTTTTATTTGTCCCCTTATGGACAGGTGCAAGAACCTCTTTGGGCTTTGTAACCAGGAGTGAGGTTTTTGGGGTCATAAAGTTTATATGTACTTGGTTTTAGTAATCAGTACCAGATGAACATGTGAGGGTTCCCATTTACCCATATCTTCTCCAACACTTGGTATTACTCAGCATTCTACTTTTCCCCCTAGTCTGTTGAGTATAATGTAGAATCTCATTGTTGCTTTCGTTTTTCATTTCTCTTGTTAATAATGAATTTGAGCTCTTTTCATCTTTTCATTGCTCACCACTCTGCTTTCCTCTGGGAACTACCCATTCTAATTCACAGACTATTTTTCTATTGTGTTTTCTATCTTTTCCTGTTGATTTGTTGCAGTTACTTATGTAGCTAGATGTTAATCCTTTGTTGGGTTTAGACATGGAAAATCTTATTTTCCGCTTTGTCACCTCTCTGTTGACTTAGCCCATAGTGTCTTTTGTTGAACAGAATCCTGTAATTTTGATATAATAAAATCTATGAACTTTTCTCTTTTTGCTATTTGATTTGTGCTTTGGGGATTTTATTTAAGAGGCTTTCTATACCTTAAGTTCACAAATGTGTCTCTCTTTCTTCTGTTAGCTTTACAGTTCTTTTCACATTTAGTTTTTTCACCTACTTAGAGGCTACTTTTCTATATGGTGTGTGGGAGGGATGCAGATTTATTTAATGAATCCGATTTCTTGACATGATTATAGAAACATTCCTGTCCCCATTGTGATGAGATGTGGCCTTTGTCATAAATCAAGTTCTTCTGAACATAGGTTTGTTTCTCAGCTTTCTCTTTTGTTATGAGATCTTTGGACCTTACTGTCCAAAAATTAAAACAGAGTGCGTTTCTGTGTTTGGTAGAATTTGTCTGCTGTACTCTGAGTAGTAGAACCATTTCTTGTAAAGTCAGGAGGTGGTAAAGCATGGTGAAACAAACTCGAAGGTTGGGGTCCAATGAACCTGGGCTCAGTCTTGGCCCCTGCAATTTACCAGCCATGTGAACTTGTCTATCTTCTTCAACCTCTCTGAGCCTCCAGTTTTCCATCTGCAAAACAGGCATGATAATATGTACTTCCTAAGATTTTTGCAAAATTAAATGCTAGAATATAAGCAAAAGCATGGCTTTCAGCAAATGTTATTTTACTTTGGTCGCCATCACCAGACAGTGATTTTGAATCCTGCTGTAAGGAGTTTTCTTCAGGTCTTACTACCGTAGATGTAAATGAGGGACATGTTACCCCTGACCCCCCAAATGTCATTGCCTCTTGTCCCTACCTACTCATCCATTGTTTCTACTCAGTTATTGCTGTAGGTCCCCATGGTGCCACTGGGGACTCATGGAAGCTTCCTGTTGACTTTCCTGCTGCTGGGCACACTTCCATCGACACTGCTGAGGCCTCTGTGGAATACATCCTTGAGTTACCCAGTCAGCTTGGTGACAGAGGTCTGTAGCACGGTAGGTGCTTATCCAGGAGTGCTGGGTGAGTCTGTCACCAGCGTACTCCTCCTGCCTGGCCAATTCTGCACGTGGGCTTTAGGGAGACGTAGCATTCCTGCCTGGCTGTCCTAACCCCTCTTGGCCCTCTCCTCTGAAAAAAGTAAAAATGAAATCAAAATAAAGCAAGGGCTCTGGGCTCAGGGCTTGAGGGAAGCACCGAAGGCTTTGCAGCCAGGCTCTGGGCTGGCTGGCCTGTGCTGCTGGAAATAGTTCGGTTTAAAGGCAGCACAAAGCTGGCCCTGTGAAGGTGCTGCTTTGGCTGCCTTTCAAAAAAGGAATTTTTTTTTTTTTTTAAACTTTTGTGATTTGGGCTTTTGATCCTTTGGTTGTGGCTCTGTTCTCTCACCTTCTTTCCCAGGCCTTGGGGGCTGGCGGTCTAGGCGGGAGGACCCAGCAGTTATCCTCAGCATGCTGAAGAAGGGCTGTCACCTGCCAAGATGGGCAACTACCTTCTCCCCATTTGCCGGCCCTCAGAGGGTGCTTTTGGGGGGGGGTGTTGACCCTTCTCCCCCGTCTCCTCTTCCCTGCTTAAGTTTTGGGTTACTGCCAGCACAGCCAATCCAGAACACTCTTTCCCCCTTCCACTTTGTGATATTAATAAAGCAGTTTCTTCTCTCTCTGGATCCTGGCTCCTAGGCACTACCTTTGGCTCACTCCCAGCTTGATTAGCAAGTAGGGAGATCATTCTGGAACCTTGCCATGTCAGAATGAGACTAAATCCCATCTCTAGGTTGTGTCTACCATGCTGACAGGATTCTTCAAACAGCTGAAAGATGAGCTGTGGGCAGGATCCCAGGGAAAGGAGATTTGGGAAATCAGCCCTAAATCTGTTGCTGAATAGTCTCTTGAAGGAGGTGGTAGTGGAAGGACATGTCGCGTTAATCTGTCTAGTCCCTGGGAAGGAAGGGTCTGACTGGCAAATCTCGTTTTAGGATGAGATGTTACTGTTCTCCTGCTGGGTTCCTGTGACACTCTGGGGGAGGGGAGGAGTGGGGATGGGTTGAGGAGGTGCCTTCAGCCCAGAGGCCCAGAACAAATAAGAAGTCCAGTCCCTGGGAAGGAAGAGACAGACTGGCAGATCTTATTCTAGGATGAGCTCTCCCTGCACATCCTAGATGTTACCACTGTCCAGAGGTCCCTGTGTGCCCTGTGTCAGGGCCAGTTGTCTCCTGGTTTTATGCAGTAATGCCTGGATGAGTCTGTTGTAGTTACTCATTTAATAGCAGAGAATTCCCTGCTTTTTTCTCTTGTTTTTTAAATACTCCTAGAGTTGAGGGCATAATCACTAGATTATGAAATTGGGTTTTTTATTCCTCCTCCATTTCCCCGTTAACAGGGCCATATACTTGCTACATTTCTGTGTTAAACATTAAGAGGAAGGACTTAATTCACTCTTACAGCTACATTTCTATTTCTTTGGTCTCCACATCAGCTCAGATGGCAAAGATACTTAGCACTTCTGCCACGTGGCTTCTTTGTTCACAGCAGACACAGGTTATTGAGCACCCAGCACTTCACAGAGTCAGATGGGACTTCAGAATCCTTCTCAACACTGTTCTAGGCAAACACTGCTGACCAGAATTAGTATGTGAGGCGTAAGCTGTTTGTTCTCCTGCCTTATAAATAGTCACTTACTCGTCTTTATAGCTCTTTGTCAATTCTCTCCAACTGGTACTTTGTACCTTAATATTGCAAAGTACCCTCACTTCATAAAAATGTGAAGATGTGTTTTTACTACTCTGTAAGTTGCTTGAGAGAAGAATCTGTGTTTCCTTCATCTTTGCATCATGCCAACTCTGCACTACCAACTTCAGTACCTCTTTGTTGGATCAATGAATGACTATGAGGTTGGACAATAAGTTCGCGAACTCATCCTAGAAAAAGTGTTACATACCTCATTGCTGAAAATTACTATAGCACCTTTGAAGTACTCCCCTTAGCCATCTGGTGACTGTAGTGATATTCAGCAATGTATGTAGCACTTTTCTAGGATGAGTTTGCTAACTTAATTGTCCAACCTCATATTATCTTCTCCTTAAGACTAAGATGACAGTGTTGAAATGGTACTCAGGATCAGCTTCTGGCCTTGCAGCTCCCTCCCCAGTAATAAGTGTCATTATATATTCTCTCTACTGAAATGAATGAAAGCCAACCAACAATTACCAAATAAAAGCTGACAGCACATTTAAGCCCATTTCCTGCCCCAAACCAGAACAAAGTGGGGACAATTTGTCTCATGTAAATGTCATAATACAGGAAACCGCCTCCCCTGAGCCAAAATGCAATTCAATGTGCCATCTTTCTCAGCTTCATTGCTGCAAGTGTGGGGATAGCAAGTGCGTACTCAAGAAGTATACTACCATGGGGGCCATACAATGTCACACGACTGAATTGTCACAGGAACCCTGACCTCACCTATGACCATTCACCTCGTGTTCCCTGGGCTTGGCCACCTGGATCTCCTGCTACCCCTGAAGGTACCACGTGCATCCTGTCCAGGGCCTGTCCCTCGCATTGGGCAGCCACAGGTCCACCCCCTCACCTCCCTCCAGTCTCTTGCCAGTGTCTCCTTATGTCCTGTTAGCCCTGTCACTCTCTTTCCTCATTTTCTTTGCACTTGGAACCACTGGACCTCTGGACAGTGGTAACATCTAGGATGTGCAGGGAGAGCTCATCCTAGAATAAGATCTGCCAGTCTGTCCCTTCCTTCCCAGGGACTGGACTTCTTATTTGTTTGTTATCTGCCTCTTGCCCTGGGACGTGTGCACCGGGGGCACCGCAGTTGCTGTTTCCCCAGTGCTCAGAGCAGGGTTCCCAGGCTCAGCACGACAGGCAATTCTTCATTTTTGAAGGCCTGTCCCATGCGCTGTTGCCAAGGAGCACCCCTGACCTCTGCCCATTAGATGCTTACAGCTCCCCTGCCCCCAAATCTTGGCAATCCCTGACAATCAAGAATGTCTCCAGACACTGCTAAATGTCCGCTGGGGAGGCCCACAGTCACCTCTGGTTGAGAACCACTGGCCTAGACCAACACTTAGCACATAAAAAATGACTTGACTCTGCGCTGGTCGCGCTCCTACTGTGCACTAAGCCCTGGCGGGTTCTCTCCTATTCACTGCTGCATCTGGCCTCTGATACAGCAATTCCCACTTGTGGGTTGATTGCAAGGTTTAGAGATAATACCCACAAAGCATCGGAGACGGTTCCAGATCCATAGCAGGAGATGCTTAATAACTGGCAGCCATGACCTTATGCAGAGGCCTCAACCAGCCTCTGCACCCTGCTCCCCTGTCTCTAAGCACCTCATTTTATAGATAAAGGGACTGAATTGGAGGAATCTACCCAAGGTCCAACAGCCAGGAAGTGATGAAGTCAGTCTTTGGATCCCAGTTGTCTGGGCTGTAGGACTCTCTCTCCTGAGAGAGAGAGATGGCTGGGTGAGTCGGCATCCTTCCGAGCCCTGAGCCCCGTGCCTCACATCCCTGCTCACTAGATGTTCATAGAAGAACCAAATGCACAGCGCAGCATACCACGTCAGGTGGGGTCAGTTGTGCAGTGGAGCTTGCAGAGCGTGCAGAACGATGGGCAATGGGGAGACTTTTCTTTCTTTCTTTCTTTTTCGGGGGGAAAATTTTTCAGTAGCATTATTAGCGTGTCTCCTGAGCCGAGCCTGGGTGAGCCCAAGGGTCCGAGGTCCCCACGGGGGGTGGGCTCTGGATTCTGTGGCCCTGTCCTCCCTTCAGGAGTGGCCACCGCGGCCTCTGTCCTCAGCCTGCCTCCCGGAAGGCCTCCTCCTGCTTCATCAGACCTCTTCTTTTTTCTCCTCTCTGCTCCTTTTCCAAATTGGAGGCTTTGAGGCCCGCTTAGTCCTTTCTCTTTTCTGCTTCCTACATCTTACAGCCCCTGCCTGACTTCGCAGCAGACACAGTTCCGGCTTCAGAACTGCCCTAGTTGTCTAACCTACATTTCCCGCTTCCTGCTGGGAAGAAGGGTTTCTCCCCTGCCCTGTAAGGTGGGTTTGAGGCCTGGCTCACGCCTCTCTCCCTTTCTCTCCTCCCAGTTTGGGACCCTCCCACACCAAGCCCAGGGGTGGCCTGTCAAATCTTTGCCCTTTGGGGCCTTCATCCTTCTTGGCCTTTTCAAAAGGAGCTGTGTCCCCCCGCCAGCTGCAGCTCCACCCAGCCCGCTGGGACAGGGATTTTTGTCTGCCCAGCCCTAGAGGGATGCTTTATGTATAGGAAGTGAACCCCGAGAGAGCTTTGCTTTCTGGCCCTGGCAGAGGAGGATGGGCTCAAGCTAGTGGCTTCTTTGCTTATGGGCCCTGAGTCCTCCCATGTTTTACCCCCCTGGCACCACCCTGCTGCCACACGCAGGAACAGTCTTTGAGAAAGCCTGTGTTGGAAGGGACATCTGAGTGTACTGACAAATGCCAATGTCTCTGACGGAGGAAAAAAAACAAAAATAAGACCAGCTTCTCCTTGCAGTGAGTTATTTGATTATTCCTCGTGCTCTGGTATCCAAACCCACCTGAGATTCTGACTGTGTTCTCCCTCCAGCCCTGAGTGACTGCTTTGGCACGGAGGATGGAGCTGGCTTTGGGAAAAGGTTAAGTCATTTAGTTTGATTGACATTGGGGGTACAGAAGCCCAGCCTCCACAGCACCAACTCAGGCCACTGTGAACAGTCACTCCTGACACAGGGCTTGAACCCAAGAGCACTTCTGTGAGAGAGAAAGAGTGTGTGTGTGTATCCCATAGATGTGGGTCACTATGAAAGTTTTGAGATATACTGTGTTATGATCCACTATTTCACTTCCAAGAAACAGTTGACAGCATTCTTTTTTTGTCAATTTTATTTTATTTTATTTTTATTATTAAATCATAGCTGTGTACATTAATGCAATCATGGGCACCATGCACTGGTTTTATAAACAGTTCAACACATTTTCATCACACTGGTTAACATAGCCTTCCTGACATTTTCTTAGTTATTGTGTTAAGACAATCATATACTGCATTCACTAAGTTTCACATGTACCCTTATAAATTGTACCGCAGGTGTAATCCCACCAATCACCCTCCCTCTGCCCATCCTCCCCCCTCCCTCCCCTCCCTCTCCCCCTTCCCCATATTCTTAGGTTATAACTGGGTTATAGCTTTCCTATGAAAGCCATAAATTAATTTCATAGTAGGGCTGAGTACATTGGATACTTTTTCTTCCATTCTTGAGATACTTTGCTAAGAAGAATATGTTCCAGCTCCATCCATGTAAACGTGAAAGAGGTAAAGTCTCCATCTTTCTTTCAGGCTGCGTAATATTCCATGGTGTACATATACCACAATTTATTGATCCATTCATGGATTGATGGGCACCTGGGCTTTTTCCATTATTTAGCAATTGTGAATTGGGCTGCAATAAACATTATGGTACAAATATCTTTGTTACAGTGTGATTTTTGGTCTTCTGGGTATATACCTAGTAGAGGAATTATAGGATTGAATGGCAGATCTATTTTTAAATCTCTAAGTGTTCTCCAAACATCTTTCCAAAAGGAATGTATTATTTGCATTCCCACCAGCAGTGTAGAAGTATTCCCTTTTCTCCACATCCACACCAACATCTCTGGTCTTGGGATTTTGTGATATGGGCTAATCTTACTGGAATTAGATGATATCTCAAAGTAGTTCTGATTTGTATTTCTCTGATGATTAAAGATGATGAGCATTTTTTCATATGTCTATGGGCCGTGCGCCTGTCTTTTTCAGAGAAGTTTCTCTTCAAGTTCCTTGCCCACTCTGCGATGGGATCACGTGTTCTTTTTTTGCTTATATGTTTGAGTTCTCTGTGGATTTTGGTTATTAAACCTTTGTCGGAGACATAACCTGCAGATATTTTCTCCCATTCTGAGGGCTGTTTGCTTGCTTTACTTACTGTGTTCTTGGCTGTGCAGAAGCTTTTTAGTTTGATCGGGTCCCAGTAGTATATTTTTGAAGCTGCTTCAATTGCCGGGGGAGTCCTTCTCATAAAATACTCGCCCAGACCGATTTCTTCAAGGGTTTTCCCTGCACTCTCTTCTAGTATTTTTATAGTTTCATGTCTTAAGTTTAAATCTTTAATCCAGTGAGAGTCTATCTTAGTTAATGGTGAAAGGTGTGGGTCCAGTTTCAGTCTTTTACAGATCGCCAGCCAGTTCACCCAGCACCATTTGTTAAATAGGGAATCTTTTCTCCACTGAATGTTTTTAATTGGCTTGTCAAAGATCAAATAACGGTAAGTAGCTGGATTCATCTCTTGGTTCTTTATTCTGTTCCAGACATCTACTTCTCTGTTTTTGTGCCAGTACCATGCTGTTTTGATCACAATCGATTTATAGTATAGTCTGAAGTCCGGTAGCGTGATTCCTCCTGCTTTGTTTTTATTTCTGAGTAATATCTTGGCTATTCGAGGTTTTTTTCTGATTTCATATAAAACGAAGTATTATTTTTTTCAAGATCTTTAAAGTATGACAGTGGAGCTTTAATAGAGATTACATTAAAATTGTATATTGCTTTGGGTAGTAGGGACATTTTAACAATGTTGATTCTTCCCAGCCATGAGCATGGTATGTTTTTCCATTTGTTAACATTATCAGCTATTTTTTTTCTTAGAGTTTCATAGTTCTCTTTATAGAGATCTTTCACTTCCTTTGTTAGATAAACTCCCAAATATTTCATCTTCTTTGGCACTACTGTGAATGGAATAGAGTCCTTAACTGTTTTTTCAGCTTGACTATTGTTGGTATATATAAAGGCTACCGATTTATGAATGTTGATTTTGTAACCTGAGATGCTGCTGTATTGATCACTTCTAAGAGTTTTGTAGTAGAATCCCTAGTGTTTTCCAGGTACACAATCATATCATCTCAGAAGAGCGAAAGTTTGATCTCTTCTGACCCTATATGGATACCCTTGATCGACTTTTCTTCCCTAATTACGATGGCTAAAACTTCCATTACAATGTTAAAGAGCAGTGGAGACAATGGGCAGCCTTGTCCGGTTCCTGATCTAAGTGGAAATGATTTCAATTTAACTCCATTCAATATGATATTGGCTGTGGGTTTGCTGTAGATGGCCTCTATCAGTTTAAGAAATGTCCCTTCTATACCAATTTTCTAAAGTGTTCTGATCATGAAGGGATGCTGGATATTATCAAAAGCTTTTTCTGCATCAATTGAGAGCATCATATGGTCTTTGTTTTTAATTTGTTTATGTGCTGAATTATACTTACAGAATTACGTATATTGAACCAGCCTTGAGACCCTGGGATAAAACCGACTTGGTCATGATGTATAATTTGTTTGATGTGTTGCTGGATTCTGTTTGTTAGGCTCTTGTTGAAAATTTTGGCATCTATATTCATTAGTGATATTGATCTATAATTTTCTTTTCTTGTTGGGTCTTTTCCTGGTTTGGGGATCAGGGTGATGTTTGCTTCAAAGAATGTGTTGAGTAGTCTTCCTTCTTTTTCTACATTTTGGAACAGGTTGAGTAATATAGGTTCTGACAGCATTCTTTCTGATTTCACCTGTGTACGTTTCAACTTGGTTGGCTTTTGTTGCTGGGAGGGCTTCATTTGTTTCTATCCAGGCAGATTTTACATTTCTTGATTTTTGTGTATCTCAAAACTTTCGTAATAACCCACGTATACACCCCTCCTACCAGTCTCTATCTCCTCACTTACTTCTCAGGAATCCCAGCCTGCCTCATTGCCATCCCCCATTTCCAGATCTCTGTGGAAGTGTCTTGTGTCTTGGGAGGCCCCCATGTACTGGAGGTGACCGTGAGGTTCAGACCCAGTGCCGTTCCTCTTTGTGGCTCTGAGTCTTGGTGGTCCTGGGTAGATGATGAACTCTTTGCTGAGCTAGTGTAAACCCACATCATGGTCTTCTTCTGGATGGTTTGGGACTGAAAAAAGCAGAAACAGGACTATTACCTCTTTGCACGGCCCACACAGGCCAGGGAAAGGCATTGTTTGGGGGATGGCGGTGGGACGTGGCCAAGCGTATGTGCCCACATTTTGGTCATTCAACATTTAAGTCCAGTTCCTTCAGTGACGGCCCCATCCTGGACTTCGTTCAAGTACCCTCCTAGTTTCTAGAAAGATCACCACACACACTTGATGTTCAAAAAATGTGAGAAGAAGATAAATGAATAAGCAGGATGGGAAGTAAAAATGAATCAAATAAAGGGGGAAAGTAGGGCTGCCATCTCCTTACGGAAGTGGTTCTCAGCATTCCTAATGCCGCAGTGTATTTTCATTGTTACCAAGGGGTCGCGACCCACCGGTTGAGAACCGCTGCCTTACAGACTTCAGGGGACCCAGTCACTTGTAAATTTCTGAAATATTAGTGGAGCACTTCCTGTGCAAAGCCTGTTCCAGGGCCTGGAATATGAGGTAATTGAGCCATGGTCTGTGTCCAGAAAATGCCTATGACTCAGCTGTGGGCATGTCCCTTAACCACTTTCTTTGGCTTGGCTGTATTCAGATATGGTCTGTTAAACTTGTGTCGCTTAAAGATCCGGAGGTGATGTGATCGCTCCATCTGTAGATCTTAACCTACTCATCTCTTTGGCTTCCTTTCCTTTATGCATCACTTAGTGTGATGGCACCACTGCCACCACCAATTGCCATTACTTATTGAGCACTTACCATATGCCAGGCCCTGTGTGTAAAGCAATGTACATACCTGCTTTAAGGATTATAATTAATCTTTATCACAGCTCTGTAAGGTAGGTGCTGTGACTGTCCTATTTTATAGATGGGGCTCTGGGAGGATACATAACTTGTCTAAGGTCTCAACAAGGGGATCCCCTCGGTGGCCTCCACCTGGAGAAGCCCACAGGCCCATCCTTTTGGCTCCCACCTTGACACTTCAGCATGTCCCCTAACAGGCCCTGTCACCCTTGAGCTTCTCTGTCTTCCTGGTGTCTTGTTTTCACATCCCTGTCCTGAGCCTTCATGCCCAAACCTACGACTAACTGTTCTGATTCCATCTGCCTTTGCAGGTGAGAATGGATCTTCTGTCACATGTGAAAATGTCCCCTGATGGGTCTTTGGCTGCATGCCCTGCCCTGTGGACAGACATAGAGGTTCCTCAGGAGGTGGAAAATGGGAGTCACTGGGATATGAGAGTTGTTCCCATCCTTTGAGCACAGAGCAGCAGACGGCGTCAGAAGGATGTAGGAAGTGTGACGGCTGGTCCCAGGGGCAGGTGATGTGGGGTGGGAGCTGAGCACTGAAGCCACCAAAGCTGATGTCCTGGACTTACCCTCTACCTGCTGAGTGACCTGGGCAAGTTACTGGACCTCTCTGTGCTTCTATTCTCCCTTCTGTACAATCGGGATACTAACAGCCCCCACCCGTCACACAGATCCTGCCAGTGGGACTGCTGGAGGAGTAGGTGAGATGTTGCACTTAAAGAACTGGTTGCTCTGTAACCACAAACGCTGGTTGTCAGCACTGTTCTCAGTGTTAGCATAAATTGAATTTCCCCCACCCTCCCTTCCTCTCTCACGCCCTTTTTCCCTTCCTCAGAATTAGTCATCACCCACTCCCAGCAAAGCCTGGTGCTGAGGTGGTTGGTGACAGAGAGATGACAGGGACCGACTCAGCCTTCTAGAAGAACAAGGGTCTGTGGAACAGGCTGAGGGGAAGCCTTGCCCCTGAGTCTCACTCCCTCCCTGCTCCATAGCTCTGGAGCAGTTGAGTTCTCTGAGCGTGGGAACCCTGAGCTTACCCACATTCACTTTTGTACCTTGTGTCTGGCTGCGATCCAGAAGGGAAGCAGACCTACAGCCTTCATCTACCTTACAGCGGGAACAGAATTCTCAGGACCCTTGAAGCCCTGGCATTTCGCAACGCTGCGATTCATCTGTGACCCTTAAAGGACCTGGCCTTCACTCCCGGGGTGCAGCACAACAGAACAGGTTCTCAGCGCTTGGCAGATGTGTTCTGAACTGAGCACTAGTAAACAGACTTGGTGTTTATGAATGGGTGTCACCGGCTTGCTGTTTTGTATTTTATCACCAAAGATTATGGAAGATTGGGAGCTCTTATTTCAGAGTATGCTTTATGGTTTTCATTACTCTCCTGAATCTCTGCATAATTTGCTGGGATTAGGGATGGAGTGCCTTTGTTTCTTTGTGTGCATTCTTTTCCTTCTGGGTAAACTCGTAAAAATCTATAAAAGGCTGGCACATGAAAGCCCTGCTCACACCAGAACTTGGCTGCACGTCCTAACATGACTGAGTTGTCCTCTTCTTGGTCAGGGAACAGTGGTGGGGTTCAGGATGATCTAACTTGAACCTAGGTTTTCATGCCTGTGTAGACTCAGAGAGGCCCTGGGGGCTTAGACCAGACCCTGTGTTTACAGATGGGGAAACTGAGGCCCAGAACGAGGAAATGACCTGTCTGAACCTGGCTTACCTAGCATCTACTGAACCCCATGCTGAGTCATCAGATAAATTATTTTTAGGTGTCTGCTGTGTGTAATTAGGTAGAATCAGGGAGCGGCCTTGTTTCTTTGTTTGAGTTTTCCTTTTTAACACTGAGCCGAGCTGATATTCTGGCATAATGGTCTCTAGAACAGGGTGCATGCACAGGTGTGCAGGATAGCACAGAACATCTCTTCCTATTAATTATTTTCTCATCCTTTCAGTATTTATATGTTTTGTGTATATTTCATGATAAACTATGTAACATGGTCATACAGAAGTATACTGTGTGCGCAGATATATACTGTATACATTACATTATATTTGGTATGTATATATGTACATAATAGGACACTATGTATTTAATTATAGATTAGATATAATTTATACTGGGGATCTATGCATGAGAATTATAGGGGTGTATGAGCAAAGAAGTCTGGGGACCGCTGGTCAGTGAATGCACAGCCTTTCCTGGCCATTCTGCCATAGCCCCATCCCATTACTCTGTTTTCTTCTACTCTGCCTTTGTCATCTTCATCTTCCTGACGTTGGGTTGCGTTTTTGTTTGTTGTATGTCTCCCTCGCTATAAGGGCAGCTCTGCATGGGTAGAGTCCTTGGTTTGTCCCCAGGACTTAGTTAGAAGTGCAGGCTGGCTCCCAGCAGGTGTGCCACAGAGTTTGCTGAAACAAATGAATGGGTGTGGAGCCTCTGCAGAGAGGTAAAGGCACGTGCCACCAGAGTGGGCCCCAGACAGGGATAGGGCAGTGCAGGATGATCTGGGGATGCTGATCGGGATCGGACCAAGGCCTGAAGAGTCTGCAGAGGCTGCCTAACGAGGCGCCACCTGAGCTGGCCCCTGGCCCCAGATGCCAGCACAGGGTGAGAGAGGAGTTGGCCGAGGAGGAGGAGTGCTCCAAGTGGGAGCAGCAGGGGCAAATGGCAGGGATGAAAGAGGGCAGAAGGCAGGGTCTCCCATAGGGCTGGGACATCGTTGTGCACATCGTTGGGGAACGGCAACAGATGAGGTTGGAAAGAAGATTAGATGTGCTAATGAAAGCCTTGTGCAGAGTTTCAGGGAGCTGGGGCCGTGTCCTACAGGCAGGGAGAACCACTCTGACTGCAGCGTGCTATGTGGAGCGTGGACCAAGAGGCCAGACCGATCTGCTTCCTGGTCTGTCATTTGCTGCGGTGTGTGACTCTTTTAAGTTATTTAACCTTTCCTGCCTCAGCTTCCTCATCTGTGGGGATGATAATAGGACCACAGCAGGACACAGGGAGGATTTAACAAACAATTCAGGGGTGGTTCCTGGCGTGTAATAACTGCTCTGGGAGTGGTATTTATTGTAATTCATTCAAAATACTTATTGAGGCCCCTACTATTCTCCAGGCTGGAGATGGAGTCATGACCAAATCCTACATAAACCAGCCTGGCATGGAGCCCACGTTCTAATTAGAAGAGAAAAAAAAGTGAATAAATTTATTAACAAGAACAAATCAGCCAGTGATGAGACCAAGAAGAGAATTATAGCAGGGATGTACAGAGGTGACTTGGGCTTCCTGAGGTTGGACATTCTGGAAAGGCCCCCCGGAGCAGGTGACTTAACTTGGAATGGGATTGGGGATGTTCAAGGGCCCAGAAGAATCACCGTGATTGGTACATGGTCGGGGAGAGGAAAAGAGGCCAGGACCCAGTCACATGGGGCTTGTCTGTCGAGTGAAGGGGTCAGGTGGAAAGCCACCGGAGGGTTTTATGCTAGCATGTGGTGGGATTTGAGTCCTTTTTAACAGATCCTCATAGCTGCTGCATGGACTCATTGTAGGGTGAGAAGGTCCTTGAAATAGAGGGATTCCTAGTTCCCTGCTAAGCCTGGTCCTATTATTGCCCCCATTTTACAGATGTGGGAGCTGAGGCATGAAAGGTGTCCCTGTACTGTGTCCCTTCACCTTCTTGGTGGCACCCTCCATTGCTTCCAGTGCCCTGTGTTGTCCCCAACCCCATGTCAAGGCTTGCTCTGATGATCAAGTTCCAAAGGATTGCAATAGCTTGCTGTGGTTCTTGGTTTTGGGGCAAGGTCAGCCAGCAAGCAAGAGCCACATTGGGGAACAGATGTGCCCCCAAAGTCGTGGGGTGTAGGTCTTTCCCAGAACATGTGGCTGGCCTGAGACTACCATGTTAGTGTCATCCGTCCACAGCTGTGACTTCAGAGACTCACTCCCTGCTGTAGAGTCCCGCTTCCACTCCTTGCTGGCCACGTGAACTTGGGCAACTTCTTTAACTTTTTTAGATTCTGGTTTTCTCCTCTGTGAAATGAGGATAATGATAGCAACTGCCTCCCCGAGTTCTACATGAGTTAACATTTATGCAACCCTTGACATAGGGCCCAGCACATGGTGGGTGGTCAGTAAGCGTCTGCTGTGATTAGCCCTGTTGTCTTTCTGCCAGTTCAAGGGGAGAGGCGCCTGTTCTCTGCCTACCTTTCAGAGAAGGCCCAGGATTAATGAGATAATGATTGTCAACTGTTTGCAGCTTTGCAGAACAAAGGCGCTGCATAAACACACACGATTATTATTGTCATCTTTATACTCTGCCTGGGTAGGCCTATTGTGGTTGGCTGATTTATGGAAATGGCATGTCTCTAGGTGATCTGAATTAGTGAGAAGCAAATTTCAGACAGTTCAGATAATAACCGTGTCTTCCACCCACTCAGGGTCTTTCATTCTGAAAGCTTCCAGAGATGGTGGAAGGTGAACAGCAAGAGTGCACCTGACCATGCAGGGCTCCAAGCACCCAGATGCGTGTGCCTCCATCTGTCCATCCACCAGTCATTAGCACCAGGCCCAGGTGTGCTGGGCATCCTGTGGTCCCCATGGGGTGAGAAGACAAATGTATGCCTTTCAAAAATGGCAGTGGCTGGGAACTAACATATCTAAAGAGTTTGCCGAGCGCCTAGTCATGTTTTGAAGACCTTCCTTATATCTATGTGTGTGATTCTCAATGGCCAGGGAGGCAGGAACTCATTTTACACATGAGGAAACAAGCTGGGTGCACCTGTTAGTCCTAGCTACTCAGGAGGCTGAGTGTAGGTATCCTTTGAGCCCAGGAGTTGGAGTCCAACCTGGGTGACACAGTGAGATCCTGTCTCAAAACAAAACAAATGAGGAAACAGGAGATTTGTGCAGGGTCATGTAGCTAGGAGGAGTGAAGCCGGATTGCAACTCGGGCAGCCTGGAAGAGCTAGCAGCATCCTTCATCAGCAGGGGAGCATTTCTGATGAGCAACAAGAAGCCTCCTCAAGTCTCAGTGGTGTAAAAACCAGTTGACTCAGACCGGCCCAGGGTGGAGCTCCTGCTTGTGTTTCCTTGGTTTCCAAAGTGCAGCTTGGGGGGTGTCTCAGGTTGGGTTTCCTGGAAGAAGGACCCTAAGAGATGCCTGCAGGAGGTTATCAGGGTCAGCTCAGGGATGCCTTACTTGCCAGAGAAGTTAAACCCTGGTGTACTCACAACTTAGGCCTCAGCCAACCCCACAGGGAGCTGGGAATTGGGAAGAGCCTTTCAGGGTTGTCCTCAGTTCAGACAAGGGGGCCAAGCCTTTGTCTAACCATTGGATACAGCTGCCCTGGGAGGGAGTGTCACTTTGGCGAGTCCTCCCTCAGGCTGAGCAGTTCCTGGGAAGAGACTCCTTGAACCTGCAGGTGGGGCTCAGAGAGGCAGTGCTGACTCTGACATTTTTTTTTTTTAATCACGGTGGAGTCACTGTGGGAATCAGAAGTCATAACCAGAAACAAGGGCAAAGCCTGGACTTTCTTTCTCAGCTCCATACACCGTGTCATGTCGTTTTTCTTCTGCATACTGCTGGTGGGCTTCACTTCTCCCCCGTTCCCGTGGTGGGACTTCCCCTCAGACTGGATGGAGGCTCTGCTGTCCACTCACGGGTGAGGGGAATAAGCCTGGCCTATCTTCTTCCTTTCCTGGAGGCAGCCCTTCATTCTTCCTCTTCCTGTTCACTCCTTCCACGATCATATGTCAAAGTACTGGGAGCTGGGGAGACAGCGGGAGAAGGCAGACAAGGTCAGCTCTGTGCTTGTGGACTCTGCCTTCTGTGGGCTAGACAGACAGTAGGCAGGTCACCACGTGGAGTCATCGCAGGAAGCAATGAGTACGGTGTGGAAATAAAGCAAAGTGCCGGGGTGGGATTGAGAGCCTCCTGGTGACAAGCAGGAGCCCGTGACTTACACATCTTCTCATCTCCTGCTCTGAGCAGTGTCTAGAGCAGTCTCCTGGCATATGACAAATGTTAATTATTTGAACATAACTGAATGACAGGCTGGCTTCATTGTCATTGTCAGGGTTGGGCAGCCTCCTTTCTTCCTGCCAGCTGGGGCAGGGTTCTGAGAAGCCTCTGCGAGGTGTGGTGCCTGCTGACTCAGCTGTGCCCTGCTAGCTGGGCTGGGATGTTCCTTGGACAGCTCCTGCCTAATTCTTGGCCCAAGCTCCCCTGAGGTGCCAATTGGAGCAGCTCTGCCAGCATGACAGCTAATGGGGCCCCGATGGCTACGTGCAAGCTGTGGCTCAGGTTGGGCAATCCTGTGAGAATGGGCGTTCTCCAGCATTAGCTGCTCTGTGCTGGCCTGGAGGAGCCCCCCTGCCCTGCTGGCCTCACTGACATCCCAGCCTGGCCTGGGAAGGGACACCCTGGGGCTGTGAGGGCTCTGTGCGGAGTTTGAATGAGAAGGCTGAGTTCTGGTCCTGGTCCTGTTGTGTGACTTTGATCTATAGTTTTAGCTCCTCATCTGTAAAAAACAAGGTTTTGCTGCACTTACCTCCTCCCCAGTTCACAGTATTTTTCTCTCCTGCCTCAGGGCCTTTGCACATGCTCTTCCTGCTGTGGGAATGCTCTTCCTCAGCCCTTTCCCTTTCACCAGCCCTTTCCATTCGTCCTGCAGGTCTCAGCCAATCATGCCTAACTAGGTTAGTTCCCCATTATCCACACTGATAGGACTATACTGGGCTCTATTCTGTCCCTTTTCCGGTCACTGGTCAGGTGTCAGTGATGTTGTCTGTGGGATTCTTAACCAGTCACCATCCTTAGGTGCCCCAGTCAGGGAAGACACCCTGCTGTCCTGTCTGTACCTGTAATCCCTGCATATAGTAGATGCTCAGTAAAATTCTACTGCCGAGTGGTTATTCAATGACATTACCACCTTTATGAAAGTAAAGCAGGGAACAGAAGGGAGGTGTATTATTACCAATGGGATAATAGCATGGGCCTGGGGGAAGCATCTCAGAATCAGTCATCTTTGGGTGACTCTTTTAGGGCCTAAAAGAGCACCAGCACCTGGGTAGGCGTTCCTGAGCCCCTGGCAGATGGGTCTCACTCAGCTTTTCCCTGCTACATCATTTTACTGCAGCTGCCACACGCAGCTTTCTAATTGTGTCATGTCATGGCGATATCCTTGGTATGTCACAGAGGCCTGGGCTTCCTGCTGGAGGCTGAGAAATCGAAGGAAATGGAGTGTGTGTGTGTGTCTATCTGTCTCATCCATATCACAAGCGCGTGGTAGGGATGAGACAGGCAGCTGCATTCTAAACCCACTTTAACACTCACACTCCCTGGGCCTGCTCCTGCTGGTGGGACGCTCCTGCCCTTCTGGCAATGCAGTCTCTGTCCTTAATCAGTCTGTCCCTAAGTCAATGAGTATTTATTTGTGGAGGAACTGCTCTGTGTCAGGTGCTGGGCTCGGTGCTGAGGACTCATTGCTAATAATCCAGGCACTGTCCTTGTCGGTGTAGGTGACTCGGCAGTGGGGAAGACAGATGTTAGGCAGATCATCAGATGCCAGGATGATATGGTGACAGGTGCTGCCAAGAAGGGGGCCAGGACAGGTGTCGCATGTTTTGGCACCTTCATTCATTTGTTCAAAACGTCTCGAAGCACACCCCCACCCCTAATGCAAGAAGGTTAAGTGCATTTCCTTTGCAGCCTCCCTGGACTACCAGGCCACAGTAGTGACTCTTTCCTCCAAACAGCCCACAACACCCCCCCTCCCATCTGGGACTTGGAAGCTTTTGACTTGTATAATTAATTTAAATTTAGCACTGATAGAAATATATATCTCGTATGGGAGTTTTGTTGCCTTTTTTCAAGGATTTGGTCCTTATTCCACCAAACAGTTGGAGGATCCCCCTTCCTCCTCGCTCTTCTTCCTCCTCCTCCCTTTTCCTCCCCATTTCTGCCTCCCTCACTTCTTGTTCCTCCTCATCACCTTCCTTTTCCTTCTCTTTCCCCTTCTTTCCTACCCATCTCTCTCCCTCCTCCCTTCTTCTCCTCCTCTCCTGCTGGAGGCACGGCTCAGCTGTCCCTGATCCCTTGAAGGCCCATGCAGGGGGCTGGTGAGTGGCATCTGTGTAGCACCAGCGAGTCTCCCCTTTTGGGGGTTCCTTATCTCACGGACCTTCATATTCTGAGTTGCCCCAGGGCTCTGCTAATAGAGGTCAAGTGTTTACGTGGTGTCCAGCACACAGTAGGTGCTCATAAACAAATGATGAACATGCTTGTGTTGGTGATAATGGTGATGGTTATTAGGGACCAAGCTTTCCTCTTTAATTCTTCTGTGGATACGTTCATTTAACAAAGATCAAATGCATTTGCTCAGATTTTGTCTTCTATATTCCGTGGAGGAAAAGCATTGGGTCTTTATTTTTCCATTTTGGAGTAAATCAACATTAAAAATCTGAGTTCAACTTTATAAATTTCCTTTTTCAAAGAAATGTATATGAGCTGTAGGTGGGTGTTAACCTGCGGTCCTTGGGACTGCACCTCTGTACTTTAAAGGCCTCAAGCTTATTTTCAATAGTTGGGGTTAGAAAATGAAGCCAGACATTATGGGAATCACCTCAACAAATTTGCAGCCATATTTGATAACTTAAAAAAAAATTAAAAGCTCTTTGAAGAAGCTGCATTAGTCAGGGTGTAAGTAATCACTTGCTTCCTCTAATCTCTCTCCCATAATAGCTAAAAAGTTTTAGTGGTTATTACTAGGCATTTTGCATCCTTTATCTCATTTAAGCTCAGGATAACCTTATCATTCCATTTTACAGATAAGGAAACTGAGGTATTAGCAGGAATACACCCCAAGGATCATACAGCTTATAAATGACAGCTCCAGGCAATCTAATCTACTTCTCCATTGTGGTATTCTGCCCCCTAACAAGAAGCTGTTTAGATTGCAGATCCTGACACTGGCATGGCAACTCAAACTCCTGGGTTAGGTCTGCTCTAACACTCCTAACCAGAGTGACTCTTTGGTTACCAATTGCTGCAGAACAAACCACCCAAACATCATGATTTAAAACAACACCCATCTTATCGCTCAGAATTCTGGTGTAGGCAGAGCTCTGCTGGGTGGTTCTTCTGCTCAGTAAAGTGAACTGAGGCTACAGTTGGCTGAGTGCTGTGTTGGACATGCTGGGACATCTAGGACAGCTCGCTGATATGTCTGATGCCTTGGTGGAAGATAGTTGCAAGTCTGAGGTTCAGGTGGGATGCTGGGACACCTCGGGGGGGAGTTGTTCATCTGTCCTCCTTCTCTGGTAGAGGGTTATTTCCTCTTCCCAAAGCCTTTCCATTGTGTCTCTCCATGTGTTTTCTCTGCATAGTCTTTCCAGCATGATAATTGGTAGATATTATTATCTTCCTTTTATGGATGAGAGAACTACTTCAGAGGCTAAATACCTTGTCTAAGGCCACCCAGGGTAAGTAAGGGAGCCTGGGTTCTGACTGAGAACTGCAAAGTCTATGCTCTCCCCTCCACAGCCCCACCAAACCTTATTAGACAAGTCAGCAAACACTCACAGAATTATTAGAATGTACCACGTCCTAGGAGTGAGGTAAGGGCAGTATCAGTTCTGCTTTCTACCCTCAGAGAGCTTAGTAGCAGGCATAAGACAGGTAAACAGGGAAAAAAAGGTAAAAGCAGCAATATTGGTTGTACTGACATGAGCCTTCTGAGGATGGAGGGAGAAGCCACAGACTGACCACCTCGGAGGATGCTTTGCAGAGGAAGTGGAACCATAAAGGAAATTTGGAGTTGGGGAAAGGTCTAAGGGTCCTGGGATGGTAATAATTGAAGTTAACATAAAACATACCATGTGTTTCACAGGGGTATAAGCACTTTACACGAATGAATGAATTAATTTAACTCTCAAGCAATTCAATGATCTGGGTGCCACAATTATTGCCACTTTATGGATGAGGTCTGGGGCACAGACAGGGTAGGCAACTTACCTAACTTCACACAGCTTGTAAAGTCTGGGGATCAGGTTCAGATTCCAGTTTATGTGCATTGTGGCATCATAGTCAGGGTCCTTGTAAGGGAGGCTGATTGGGTGGGAGAGGCTTTCTGGGGGAGAGACTGGGTAAGCCAGTTTGGCCAAAACACAAGAGTGTTTGTAGAGGGAACAGGCATAGCAGTAACTAGCATGTAAATAGTGCCACCGCGGCAGTTTATCCCTCCAGGTCCTCTCCACCCTCTGTCCCAATTCTACACGTGGAAACTGTAAGACTTAGGCCACATGACTTTCCCAGGTTACACATGTAGACCCTAAACCCTAACATAGGCCTTCTCTGTCCAAGCCCTATGTCTTCGTTTCATATAAAGAGAAATAACCTAATTTGAGGGTTCAAACTACACAAGGTCTTGACTTTGAACCTCATGAACCTCAAAGTCCGTGTTGATGGGGGCTCTTGTCCAGGGATTCTTAGCCTAGGGTGCAAGGACCTGCTTCATGGAGGCCTCCTGTGACTCTGTGTGATGGGCGGGGACGTGTCTGTGTGTGCCCACATGTGCATTTTCTAGGGAGAGGGTTCATAGCATTCAACAGTTTCTCAGAAACACCTGTGACCAACAAAGGTTACTCAGCTTCTGGAACTGGATTTTCTCACTTCAGATCTGGGTTCTGCCACTTGTTAGCTATGTGATTATAGGCAAGTTACTTAGCCTCTCTGAGCTCTGGTTTTGTCACCTGCAAATGGGGCTGGTAGTACCCACCCCATGGGCTGGTCGTGAGGGAATGGATGCTGTCCAGCCCTACACATAGCACACAGTAAGTGCTTAATAAATGCCTGCCATGACATTGTGCATCTATGCCTTCCTGGGCTTCATAGTAGGCATGGGTTCCCACGTGGGTTGGCTTCTTTGGCCTTTCCTGCTCTCTGAGCCTGGGAGAGCTCCTTTCCTGGAAGTAGAGCCCAGTGTTTTGCCATTTTCTCTCCTTCCTTCTCCTAACGGTTCCTGAGGATCTGACCAGGGCTCCTTTGAGGGAGGTGTGGAAACTCAGACCCCTTACTGAGGCCCAGAAGATGCTGTGTGATCTGGCCCCTGCCTCCCCTCTCGTGGCTCTGACCCTCATTTTCTCCACTGGCCACATGGGCCATTCTGTTCTGTGAATAGGCCAACCTCTTTCTCATCACTGAGGCTTTGTTTATTCTTATCTTTCTGAGTGGGACCCTCTTTTTCACCATCTCTTTGCCAGCCTGGCTCTTACTCATCTCTTAGCATCAACCTCACTCTCTCAGAGAGGCCATTCTTGACCAGAGTCCGTCTGTTCTTCTCTTCCTTATGACCCTGGGTTTCCATAGCAACCACCTAAATTTGTGATTCGTGCCTGTCTCAGCTACGAGACTGTATGCTCAATGAGGGCAGGAATCACATCTATTGCTGAACCAAGCCTAGTGTTGGGCACAGAGTTGGCACTTAATACATGCTTACTGAAGTGAAGTGAAAAGGGTGGGTTATATTGACAGGGAAAGGGTAAACCCTTCTTGAAGGTATTAGGGTTTCTCTGACTTGGGGAAGTTCTCCCACCCTGTGGAAGTCCCCCTTACAGACTCCTGGTGGACACATGCTAGAGGCTGAGGGAGACCATGCCCGGGAAGTCATGAGGTGGGCTGGCTCCTGCAGGAGGTGGTCTCAGAGCAGGAACCACCATTGGCAAGGTGTGGGAGGGGGCAGTGTACAGGCAGTGCCCAGCTTCTATGGGGGCTTTTGTAGCCACCATTGAAGGAGCCGGTGATTTGTATGTAAGTGACTCAGGATATGCTTCCTTTAGGAGCCCTGGGTGATGGGACAGGGATGGGAGCTCTGCTTTGCAAACTGCAGTCATTACCTCTCCTCTTAAAAATAAATCTTTTGGTTTCTAATGAGGTCACAGGAAGAATTGCTCCGTGCTTTCTAGTAGGAAGGCTGAGCTGGGCAGGGGAGGTAATCTCTGGGTCTCATTTCATGTTTCAGGCAGAGGCTCTTTGGGGTGGGGTGGGGCGTGGCAGGGACAGCTGGGTCTGCAAATCCATGGCACCCAGAGCCCTTCAACTCCCTGCACTGTGCAGCAGGCACGAGCCTGAGAGAGACCAGAGCTCAGCCTGGTGACGGACAGCAGCCACGCGACAGCACCAACCACAGCCAGGCACCATGTGATGCCCCCCATGGAGATGATATCATTTAAGCTCCACCACAGCTGCCCTCCTCCACTTTACAGAAACATCTGTATGGTGCCTGGGTCATAGTAGGCTCTCAGTAAATTATCAAATGAATGATAAAACCAAGGCACAGAGAGGTAAATTAACTTCCTTAAGATTGCACTGCCAGCAGGGCCTGGCTTCCCACCCATGCCCACCTGACTCCAAAGCCGGAGTCCTTACCTGTCACTCCATCAAGCAAAGAGCATCCACACTGATGCTTCCTAAAACCTCAACAGTCATCCCCAAACTGAGTTTTCTCCAGGCTGTGTGTACACATCATCTCACAAAATCCTTCCGGTGGTTCTTGGAGGTTGTGTTTATTGGCCCATTTCTCAGAGAGAGAAACTGAGGCTTAGGGGAATCAACTTACCCAAGGGCGCAGAATTATGGGCAAAAGAGTTCCAGAGTCAAAGTAAGAATTATAAAGACATAGCGTTTTTGTTAGGAAGGTTTGCATCCTTTAGCTTAGTACTGCCTCCTGGCACCCAGATCTCTGTCTTTTCTGATCTGAGCCACCCTGGTAGTGTTGGGGACAGCATCACTGCATTAAGACCACTTAAAGCTTAAATGAGGAAATGAATGCAGACAGGCTTTTGTAAAACTATAACACTGTTGATGTGAACTGTTTTTTTTAGTAGCCTGACTGTTAGAAATATGGATGTTTAAGCCAAACTATAGGGGTTCATATCCCAGCTCTAACTGTTAGAGCTGTGTTCCTTAACCTCTTGGTGCCTCAGTTTCTTCCCCTGTAAGATAATAATACTTCCCTCCTCGAGTGGTTGTGCTGTGTAAGTTACTGCCTGTAAAGCACTTGAACAGTGGTCCAGAGAAAGTTCTCAGTAAGTGGTAGCTGTTGTCATTGTCATCATTATGATCATCACTACGGAGAGGAGTAATGTTATTATTCCCCCAAATTGAGGTCGAAGCAGGCCGGAGGCTTCCCTTGGGGTGGCCTGGGGACTCCCAGCAGAGCCAGCGGCAGCCCTGCAGTCAGCCCTGGAGGGCCACGCTGTGCAGAAGTCCTGGGTTTTCCCAAGATCCTTCTTACTGTTGTGTTTTACTCCCTGCTCTCCCTGGAGCTCTGAGTGTGCCCCACTTGCATTCCTGGACCTGAAGTCTGTAGGTCCAGTGTGGGGCCCATGGGAAATTATACGTGTGCCTCTCCCTGAGTTTGTTATCTCAGGCCCTTTACAGCACAACCTCCCCATGTCTCTCTCCATTGTCCTCCCCAAGTTAATAATAACACTTTGTGCTGTTTAAATAAGTTAATGCATATAAAGCATTTAGAACAATACCTACCACTCCCACACTCTGCCCCCATCTTTTTCCCTGTCTGCCCTGAACTTCCCCTAGCCTGGTCTGTAGAGTTAGGTCCATGTTCAAACTCTGCCAGCCTTGTGAGCTTTGGCAAGTGGTTTAACCTGGCCAAACTGCAGTTTTCCCATCTATGATGGGGACACTCCTTGGAACTGTGAAAACTGAATGAGGCAGGGCATTGAAAAGGTCTATTCATCCAGCAGCCTTTGCTGGGCCTTGGATTGGTAGCAAAAGTCAAGGTGAACCCAAGCCCCACCCTGGGTTGGGGGAGGAGGACCTGAAAGAAATAGTGACAAAGATGATTTTTTCACATGGTAAATTTGATTTTATTTGCTTTGGGACTAGGCTCTTTTCTATAATTAAAGATGCGGGGAATATAAAATCACTCACCAGAATGAACAGAGGTTGATAATTTCTGCATGATAAAACATTTTAACTAGAGCCGAAATCCCACTTGTTAGCCACCCACCGGGTCCTTTCACCCTCCCTGGAGGCAGCTTTGATCTTAAATTTGGGACGTTAGTCTTCCGATTCATCTTTATATTTTGCCCTCCCTGTGTGTTCATAAATCCTAGATGATCTTTTTGTGTGTTTCATTTATGTATATAACATCAAACTGTGGGTGATACTCTGCAACTCAATTTTTTTCACCCAGTATCATTTTTCAGATATTATCTGTGTTAAAAATATAGAGTTGGCTCATTCGCTTTGTTGGCTACATGCTCTTTCTCAACCCCCAACCTTTGCTCTCACAGGTAATCACCTGTGCCCTGTCCTACGCCTTACGGGCTCCAGTGGGAGGTATTCCTAGAAGGAGAATTGCTGAATCACAGGGTGTGCACCTTTGCAGCCTGACTGGTCAGCCCCAGTCTGTTCTGCAAAGTGCTTGTACCGATTTATACTAGCAGCATCTGAGAGTTCTTCTTCCTCCACATTCTCATCACTGTATGGTATTA
The DNA here is from genome assembly GCF_027406575.1 of Nycticebus coucang. Classification (NCBI taxonomy): domain Eukaryota; kingdom Metazoa; phylum Chordata; class Mammalia; order Primates; family Lorisidae; genus Nycticebus; species Nycticebus coucang. Next base: position 15,580,153 of record NC_069782.1, on the reverse strand, counting down.
TTAGACATTTAAATTTTGCTGGGCAGATTGGGTGTGGAATGGTAGCTCAAGCTTGTCATTTACATATCTCTGATCATGAGCAAGTTAAATGTAACTCTGTGTTTTCTGAATATGTAGGTCTCCTATTCAGTAAAATCCCTGTTCAGATTCTTTACCCATTATTGGATTGGTTTTATTTTATTTTATTTGGTGAGAGTTCTTGATGATATTTTAGAGACTGATTCTTTATCCATTATTAATTATGTTGCAAATGCTTTTTCCTGGCATATTACTTTTCACTGAGGTTTTGTTCTTTAGGCTTTTTGTCCTCCAGAAGTTTTAAATTTTGGTGTGGTTAAATTGATTGATCTTTTCTGTTATGACTTGGCCTTGAGAAAGGCCTAAGAGCCTGAAGATAGTCTCCTGTGTTTTCTTCTCATAACGTTGACGTTTGTGTTTCAAGTTCATGTTTGGATCGTTCATCCATTTGGAACTTCTTTCTGTGCATAGTGTGAGATAGGGATCTGATCTACTTTTCTTTTTTTTTTGTTTGGTTCTTCAAAGGAAAGTCATTTGTCCCAACACCTTGGTTTGGATAGCACATTGTTTCCACACTGTTTTGTGACACCATCTCTGTTCTCTACTAGATTGACATAAATATAAATTACTGCATATCTGCGGGTCTTTTTCTAGCCTCCCTGTTCACTGCTCTTTGTCTAGGATAGAAATAATAACTTAATTATAATCATGGGAAATGCTGCAAAGGAAAAAGCCCAGGATGCCCATGGGTCCTTAGCAGGCCCTTTATTCCTTTGCTCTATTTTGTTGCTTTCTTAGGTTCTGTGTGAATTACAGACCTTTTCACTATGCAGCCTGCACGGACTGTCTGCTGTGGTGTTGGATTGGGGATGGGGTGGGAGCCCACCGGGAGAAGAACGCCCGATCCAGCGAGCAGTGACAGATGCTACACCAGTCTGGGAAGCGAGTGTGCGCACAGGGCCCAGGTTTCTTTCCTGGAGCCTGGTGTTTATGCATGCCTGTCCCCACTGCGATAGAGTCATTTTTCAGAGCAATTTAACCATGGCCGTGGGCCTGTCCCCACAGAGATTAGATAACAGACACGCACCAGCACGGTTGGTTCCCAGAGAACAATTTAAAGTCTCAGAGCTCATTGGTAGGCCAGGAGGGTATCTTCCAACTCCAAGGGGAGGCTAGTGGAGCAAGTGTACAGGTTCCTAGGACCACTTTGAGAAGCAGCATTTCAGATAGCGATATCCTTTGTGTATGCTCTGTGCATTCAGAAACGTCTCTCTGCGCCCTCCTCATGGTTCCTGAGTTGAGGGCATTGAATCGGCACACGGTTCTCAGTGCAATTCAACCTCACTTTAAAATCCAATGCATGAAACTGCCGTTTAGGAGACCGCTAAGTTGGGGCTGGAGGCTGGGGGTTAGCTGATTGTTTCCATCTTCCACAAGGGGCCTACACTCATGCCACTCAGGTCTTACGGAACAGGGAGTTCGTGGGGTAAATTGCTGTGTGCAGTTTACAAAGCGCAGCTTGGAATTCCCTTCTGGGAATCAGAACAATCAATGAAACATTGGGTGTGCCGGAGTCTGGAGGCCGCATACCTGGGGTTGAGTCCTGCCCGATCCTAGACAAGGACAAGCCAAACTGGTATCCTGTCTTACGTAAGTGGGGGATAGGAGGATTGGGCCCAGCACTGCTGCGTCAAGTGAAAGTCAAACTTACCCGCGAAACATCCCTCATGTCGCCTTTAAAGTGTAGTGTGCAGACATCCTATCTCAAAGCAGGTCCCCCATAGCTACTCTTCCTCCATCACTGGGGCTGATGGCTGTTTCTTCTGGCACCTGATGAAGTAGGTGGCTCGTGTGTTGAGGGGCTGGAGTGGAAAACTAGTTATCTCCAAACAGAACGCAGCTGGCTGGAAAAGAAGAAAGCAGCAGGGCCCACTGAGCAGGCTTCAGGCATGGCGCCTTTCTGAAGATATTTAACCAACACAGTAGCGTGATGGTTGCTATGGCCATGAACAAATGATGTCATGGAAACAGTGTGGAAATAGGACCCCATGGATCCCCCTTAGCAGGGGCACAGCACCCCCCAACATTCCCTCTGTTGCTGGAACTTGGCTCTGCTTCTCTGTTGGAACATTGGGCTCACACTGAGGGATGGGAGAGGAACACACTCAGGGGACAGGGGCACCCAGCAAAGCAGAAGACCCCAAGGCTCTCGTCTCCCCCACACTGTGAGCATGATAAAAAAAATTATAACTATTATTGCTAGTATTGCAGCAGCTACCCCTCTGCATCCTGCCCTGTTCCAATGCTTTATAACATGATATAAATGGACCCGTGATTAGAGAACCGAGGACACTCATTAACCATCCAGGTTGCCGGGCCTCTCCCCTGGAATTTCTGATTGAGTAGGGCTGGAGTGGGTCCCAGGAATCTGTGTTTTTAACAAGTATTCCAGGAACCCTCATGTCCAGGTGAGCTTGGGAAATGCTGAGTCATTAATCTCACTGTTCCGATGTCTGCTGAGCTGGTCTGTGCCCGTTTGCACGCATGTGGCCGTTCCCCAAACTTCACCTTTCCAGCCTGGAGTCTCCTTGTTTGTTAAAATGGGAATTGTAATGGGATCTACTTCCTGCCGTGTGTGAGCATTCAGTGATATGACGTGTTCAAAGCTTCATGTCTGGGATGTGGTACGTGGTCAGTGTTACCATTGTTATGGGGTAATACCATTATTTAGGGATGCCCAGAGCACACACAGAGAGGGAGTGACCTTTATTCCGTTTCCTGCTGAGATCTGCTCAAGCTAATCTCCTCTTGCTGGTTCCTATATGTAGATCTGGTGCCCAGAGGAAAATGGATTGGCAGAGGATTGATTACTTCCTGGCTCCCTAAGCAGCCTGGTTTCCAAAGGCCCTGGTCAAATTAAAATGCATTAACTGAGTTTGTCGAGGAGCAACCAGCCATCTGGGAAGGGCTGTCCCCCGCCTCCTGCCCAGTATGCCAGGCTGACCGCCATGCCCACCTTCACATGCAGGGGACCACGAGGTTCCAAGACTTCTCTGGTGGCTGCATCCTGGCTCCCATGGAAACCTGGGGTTTGGTTCTGAGCCTGGAGACAAATGAGGTGGCTGTGCCATGTTCCCAAATGGGTTCCTTTTCATGTCCAACGTTTTCTCAGCCTCAGAAAGCAAACGCACAAAAAAAGGCCAAACCAAGAAATAGACCAACCGAAAGGGAGCCAAGGGGAGGTGATTACGTAACCCAGGCAGCCGGGCTGTCTGCGAGCGGTTTGACTTACTTAGCTGTCTATTTTTTGGGGATGTTGGACTTCATGCTTTCCAGCTGGCTCTCCACTTCAATGATTACATTAACACTCAGCCATCAGCATTCCCAAGTGGTGGGACAAGGGATATTCAATACCAGGAACACCCCGTCACGGGGGGCCGTTCTCTGCCCAAGTGCTCAACTGTCTGTGGCAAAAAAACGAGACAAAAGTAACGGAGCAGTAGTGAGTTCTCCCAGGATGCAAAGTGTATTAAGTTTCAAGGCTGTTGCTTGATCTTGAGCCGATGCGCTGGTGTTAAAATGTCCTTTAAAAAACTCCAAAATAGTGGTTGGTGATGATTAGCAATGGTCACCTCTGTCATAACACTAATATGGCCCCTGGAGTCAGACATTCATTTCCGAGTGGGGGAAAACCTCCTGAACCTGGAGTCCGAGAATCCCTGCTTTACAGGTAAAGGAATAACAATGAGCAAATAAAATCATAAGGAGTAAAAGGCACCTCTTTCATTTTGAAATTCCATGTGTATAGCATCCTTGCCCTCCACCTCTTCTCTTTATTCAGTGGGTAACAATGGCTTAGGGCTTCCTGCTGACTTCTGCCTTCCTGCCCCATCTTCTCCCCTCAACCCCCATCTGCTCCTTAGAAGCCTCCTTGCCCGCTGGCCTGGTCCTATCTTAACTCCTGAGCTAGTCTTGATGGAGATAGCTGTAAAAGGCTAATTATAATAACAGCCACCATTTGCTCATCACCTGACATGCTTTATTCAACCTCTACAGCACAACACTGGGAAGTAGTACTATTTATTAGTAGTAGTAGCATCCCTATTTTACAGATGGGAAAACTGAGGCTAGTGAAGGCCGTGGGTATTTGGTACCATCTCCTTCCTCACACGATGGGAATCAGTGGTGCAGCCACACCTGCTGGCCTGTGCTGGCTTCCTGAGGCTTTTGGCTGCCATGCCGTCCTGCAACCTAATCTCCCCAGCGCCCGGACCAAACTGCAGCTCCCCTTCCTCCCCTCACATTGCCTTATTACCTCACCCAAGCCACTGTCCCCCAGGAGTCTGCCTGCTGGGAGGTGGTGGGGCTGCCAGCTCTTCTCACCCTCACCTTAGCCCACACCTGCCTCCCGAATGACATCCTCGCCCCTTCTGCTGACTTCTGACTTCCATGTCCTCCTGCATTTGTGTCTCTGTGGCTGGCCCTGTCAATGAAATACTGTGTGGCCAACCATTTCCAGGATGGTGGCTGTGGCCCTCAGGTCTCTCATACCCCATGCTCGTCCCCCACTATGTTGTTGGGAGGTGGGAGAGGCAGCCCCAGCTACAACCTGCCCTAGATGTGGGTCCTGCTTCTTTGTCTCCCCAGTCTGCAGTGAGGGCTCCCGCGGGCCTTGGAGCCAGGTCATGTGTTATTATTAGTAGTAGCATCCCTATTTTACAGATGGGAAAACTGAGGCTTAGAGAGACTAACTCACTCACTGGAAGCCACACAGCTTTGTACAAATACCCTTTTACGTGGGACCTGTAACGCCCCCAGCATGGAAGTTGTGGAATCTTCCCAACTTCCTATTAGATGGGTCCTATAACTTCTGTTTGACAGATGCCAAACCAAGGCCTGCTGAGAATAGAGATGTGCACAAAGCCCGTGGCCCTTGGGCTTGGACCTCCACAAGGTCTTCCTTGTTCTAAAGCCCTGTGCCTGGCATGCTGCAGGCTGAAATGCAGGGGGTTGTTTCCCCAGGCTCTATTTCCAGAAACTGGGGGGAGGGGTGGCACGACCTCCCCACCAACTACCTGCCCAGGGGGTATCTTCACCACTCCCGTGAGCCTCAATGTGCTCTTCCCCCAAGTGGGTCTGCAAATACCCAGTAACACCTCCCAGGGCTGGAGGGAGGATAAAATGAGATCATGTCTGCAAAATGTTCACCCACAGTACACTTAATAAATGTTATTCACCTTATCCTTGACAAAACCTTTCACCAATACGACATTCTTGTTTAAAATAAAAATACAGCTCTCTGGGGATGCAGATAGATGGTCAGGGAGCATTGTGTGGTCAGGCCAGGCTGGAAGCCGCAGATCCCAGAGGGCAGAGGAAACTTTAGAGGGCAGTGAACACACCTCTCCGAAGGGCCACATATCACTAGGAATTCTGAGAGTGCCGTGCAGGGCCCTCCTTTCCTGCCTTCCTGCCCCAATTCTAAGTAAATGGCATAAACAAAAGGAGACCCATTGGAAGGCCTGGAAGTCTTTGGAGTTTATGCAGAATACAGAGTCAATGGCAACCAGATTTTATCCTAATGATCCATGTCTCATCTGCTGGAAAGAACTTGTTTCCACAGCAAAATCTTTCCATATTGTCTTGTGTAAGGGGAGAGGGGCCATTAAAATTTGTAGTTTGGGGAAGGAACTGCCCCCACCAAGATATGGTCTCTGTTCAAGACAGACAGTGTGGTGGCTGGGCCAACTCCACGCCACCTCCCTGTTGCCAAGTCCCGTCTCTTTAAAATGCATGATGGAGATAGAAGGCAGCCCCAGCCTCTCACGTAGCACCCTGCAAGATGGAGTATTTTGTGAACAACTCGCTGGGCTTGGCTCTCCGGGGACTTCCCCTGACTTCCAGGAGTGATGCATACCCGTTTTCCTGTCAGTTTGGGGAGCACTGATAAATGGGGCCCTGATGCTGGTTCGAGGCAGGTACTTTTTCACTGCCGTGGCCTGCTCTGATGGATGGCACAGCCTCTTCCCAAGGCTGGGGCGGCCCTGATCAGAGCTCCCTCTCTCCACTCTGGGCCTTACTCATCACAGTAGCTATTGTGTCCCAAATGCCAGCTGTGCCAGGGACTGTTTCTGTGTCTCAGCACATGGAAACCTCCCAGCCCACCCCTGGGAAGGTACTATTGGTATCATCAATTTTGCAGATGAGGAGAAGGCGGCATGGTGCAGATCAGGCACTCTCCCCAGGTCTCACATCAGTACGAAGTGGCACATCCCAGAGGCAAACCCAGGGCCCCGTTGTTTTTTTGCAGCACTCCGATCTGGTGAGCAGATCTCGGAGTGATGAAACAAGGTGCTGATTGGCGTTGCCTGCCTCGGGCATCACCTCTGTCTGGACATGGCCTGCAGTTGACCAGGTTGTACAATGCTCAACTTCAGAGTGGACTGGTCACAGTTGAGTTTGTGTGCATGGCGCCCCCTAGAAGTAGGCAGTGCACAAACTGCACAGCCCAAATGGCTGGTGCGTGTCAAGTGCTGTCAATGGTTGTGACTGTTAAGCAGTGTTACCTTGGCTCTGTACTTCACTTGGCACATCATTACATAGGAATAATGGTAACAGTGACCTATCAAGGTCATGGTATAGATCAAACAGTAAGGAGTCATTAAATGGTCCAATGGTCTCTGAATTTACTGGGATTGTTTTTTTGAGACAGAGTCTCACTCTGTCACCCTGGGTACAGTGCCGTGGCATCACAGCTCACAGCAACGTCAAACTGTTGAGCTCAGGTGATCTTATTGCCTCAGCCTCCTGAGTAGTTGGGATTATAAGTACCTGCCACAACACCTGGCTATTTTTTCTATTTTTAGTAGAGATGGGGTCTCGCTGTTGCTCAGGTTGGTCTCTTAACTCCTAAATTTAAGCAGTCCACCCACCCTGGCCTCCCAGAGTGCTAGGACTGCAGGTGTGAGCCTCCACACCCCCTTCTTTAGGTCGATACACATTTTCCCCTTTATTTAGCCTCACTCTTTCTTTAAGGCACCACCATACGAGTGGTGGGCTCCAGCAAGGGATCAGCACTGGCACAGCTGTCCAGCGTTGTCCTGCCTGCAGAGCAACTTCAGGAGAGCTGCCATCAGCAGACACTTGGAAATCCTCGAGTCTGGGCTGGAGCCATGGTGGCAGGTGACTGATGTGCCAGCTCATGCTGGGAAGGGAAGCCAGTCCCTGGGGGGGCTGTGCTGAGAACACACACATAGCCTGGCATGGCCGCCAGCCAAGAAAGCCCGCCCCGCCTGCGTGGAGTTGGTGGAGTTGGCTTCCTTTCTTTCCTTGTCCTCCGAGGGCCCGTTGTCTTCATGGAAGAGGGATCTAGCCAGGCGACTAGAGACCCAGGCGCAGCCCCCACTGTATTCCTGGGCAGCTCCCTCACTTGGGCAAGGTGCATCCACTCTGGGTCCTCAGTTTCCCCATCTGTATATGAAAGCACTGGACCAGATGACCTTGAAAGGTTTGCCCCTCTAGGTTGTTTGAGGGGTGGCAGAGGGTAGCGGTTGTAGTTCAGGCTCTGCTACTTCTCTTAGCTGGGGAACAAGTCACTTTCCCTCTCTGGGTATCAGTTTCCTCATCTATAAAACAGGTGGGGCACAAGGTTGTGATAGTACCTGACCCTTGGGGTTGTCATCATGATTATGAGGTCATGTGTAGACTGCTCAGAACAGTGCCTGTTGGCAGAAGTGCTCCATAAATTGAGCCGGTAACCTACCGGGCTGCTCCTTAAAGAGGCCCTGGCTTTCCTGCTTAAAGGGTTAGTCCCACTGTCCCAGGAGTCAAAGTTGCTGTTGAGGCCAGGAGAATGTTCCATAAGTGAGCATGAGATGGTCTCAGCCAATTTCTAGCCAATCTTCACTATCCTTCATTCACTCAGTAAGTGTTGCTTAATGAGCACCCACTATGTGCCAGGCCCTTTCCTGGGCTCTGGGGATGGGTTGGTGACCCAAACAGGCAGAAATCCCTGTCCTCTAGGAGCTTACAGTCTAGTAGGTAGAAGTCAAGCATTAAACAAACAAGTGAAATGTAAGCATGTATTTCCAGGTGTTGCTTTGAGAAAACTAAAGGTGATTTCTGATTCCCACTGCCCCTCCCTTGGTGGAGACTGGTGTGTAAAGTCTAAACTCTCCAGCCTGAGCTCCTACTGTCTCCCTCTGAGTGTTCTGTATCACCCTCCTCCTAGGCAGGCCTTTGTGATCCCCGCTGAGCTTGGGCTCTGGAGTCAGATGGGCCTTGCCTTTGAGTCCTGACTATCCCACCAGCCTGGCTGCTTTGACCTTGGACAAGTCATTCAACCTTTTCATTACCATTTCCCTATCTTTAAAATAACACCCTAGGATTGTTGTGAGGATTCAATGAGGTAATACATGGAAAACATTGAGAACCGTGCTCTCCCCTGTATGAACTTGGGCAGGTCCCCCTTTGAGCCTCATTGTGGTTATCTGTAAAAGGGGCATAACTAGTACCTAACTTGCAGGCACCTGGCGGGCTTAAATGTGATCATGAGTGCAAAACGCTTAGCACCGTTCTTAGCTACTACTAATAGTTTCCCTTTAGTGGAAGGAATTGCAAAGTCACATGCCAAGGAGTGTGAGTGAGGGCAGGGGTGAAGGGTCATTAATGGGGTCTACTGGGACTCCCAGGAACATCCCTGAAGACCAGAATGAGCTGCTGGTGACGGGCAGTGATTCTGGGAAGTCCTGTGTGTTCTAGGTTGTACCATGCGGGCGGGAGCCCAGAGTCACTCCCTAGATGGCTGCTCCAGATTCCTTTCTGCACCCTGCGATGTAAGATGGGATTTTGCTCTTGGGAATGTTGCACAACCAAAGCAGACAGTGCAGGAAGGCTGGACTGCAAAGCCCTGGGATGCCTCCCCTACCCTCCCACCCTCCATGTCAAACCTGTCCTGGCAAAGAAATAAATAGAACTGGCAGCTGGAAAAACGAGGGGCAAGCCTACCAAATGTGATAAACTGTCTTGCCTCGTATTGTACTCTCTACAATAAAACCCCAAGTGGATGCTAAAAAAAGTGTGCAGCTTTGCGTGGAGACAAGCATGCTCTGTGTGGCCGAGATTTTTCCAAGAAAGGTAATTTCACTGCAATCTACATAAAGGAAGGAAAGGCGAAGAGCAGTAATTTGGAAAGTGTACATCAGGTGCTGTTTTTTTAAAAAAATTGATATTGTGGGTTATTTTTCTGTGATTAAAATCTAGAGCACTGTGGACTGCCATCCCATCCTTATCCAGCTCATTCAAGGTGAGCGCTGACATTTTTAATTTGCAAATTGAAAGATTGTCAGGAAACGGTTTGAACACTGAGTACAATTCGGAGCCTTTTGACTGTTGGTGACAATGGCTGGCTTATGTCTGGGAAGACATTAGGGGCAGAGGAAAGCTGGGCTGTGTTTAGGGAAACTTGGGAGTAGCTCACATTTACTGAGCGCTGAGTATCAGAGACTCTGCTAAGTAATTTATACATGTACTTTATTTTATCTTCCATAAGCCTATAATTTCTGTTTTATAGATGAGGACATGAGGGTCTGGAAAGTTAAATAGTTGCCCAAGGTCACAAAGCTCCTAAGTGGCAAAGTTAGTGTTGGAAACCAGCACTTGACTTTGATGCCTTGAGGCCACCCATTGCTTCCCTGCCTCAGGGAAAAAGCATGAGCCTCAGAGTCAGACAGTTTGGGGTTCAAATCCAAGCTCTGTCAGCTCCTCCGGACTCTGTGACTTTTCATTAATCCATCTACTCAGCAGGTGTTCATTGAGATTGTACCTCGTGCCAGGTGTGCTGCTGGGCGCCAGGGCACAGTGGTGAGCAAAACCCAGCTTCCGGCCCTCGCGGGCTTTGTAGCCCCCGCAAAAGTACAGGGCTGCTAGGAAGAAACATAATCCTCTAGAGATTGTCAGAGAAACTGGGGAAAGGGGAGAGCTGGGAAGGCTTCTCCCCGCAAGGGACTTTGAGTGAATCACTAAAGGAGAAAAGTCAGAAGGGCGTGTTCCTCTCTCTCTTCCTGTATTTGGAACCCAGCTGCCAGGCTGCCAGAAAGCCCAGGCCGCATGGAAGGGCTGGTAGCCCTAGTAAGGATTGCCTTCATGATGTGTGGGCTCCAGTGCACAATGAAAATATGGTCCCTCTTGTTCAAAAGTGTTAAGAATCTCAAAATGGTGACAACAGAGCCTTAAACCAAGCCTAGGGCCCTCAAAGCGTGGTGCCTTGAGCCCCTGTGCGAGGTCCCTACCTGTCAAGCCCTGGCCGCAGCTGAGGTCTGAGCAGCATCTATGGGCACTGAGTGAGGACCAGTGGCTTTTGAGGGCACCCCAGGGTGTGGGCAGAGTTGGGAGAGGAAGATCAGAGGACTTGGGGTCTGATCCTGAGAGCAGAGGCCGCTAGGGTGGGTGGGTACAGGAAGGAAAGAAGTCACCTAGATTTGCATTTGTAAAGAATCCCTCCCGCTGCCAGGTGGAGGAGGGAAGGGAGTTCCTGGAATGAAAGGCTGGGGGCCCAGTGAGGAGGCCACAAAGGCAAGGGGACGGCAATGGACTGAGCCAGCGATTAGGGGGCATTCGGGCAGATTTTGAAGATGGAATTTGAGGAAGAATGTGGTTGGTTTCATTCTACACTAGCTGGATTTTAGGTGCTTTTGCTAAGAGACGCCTGTCCAACAGGTGGGTTGGTCAACTGGAGCTGGGATTTGGGGAGAGCTCAGGGTATGCATAGAGGATAAAGCCCCGAGTGTGGATAAAATGACCTTCAAGCAGTGTCTAGAGCTGTGCTATTGGACACAGTGGCCACTGGCCACACGTGGTTACTAATATTGGAGTTAATTGAAATGAAATGCAATTGAAAACTCACTTCCTCGGCTGCCTGCCCCGGCTTTGACTGTCTCCTCCTGGGGGGTGTCATGTGGATGAGATGCAAAAATCTACATAGGACACCTGGTGCAGTGTCTGGCAGGCTTAGACATCACCAGAATGGCTGTGGGGCCTTTAGAAGGTGCTGAGTAAATGTTAGTGTCCCTGCCCTCTTCCTTCACAGCCTCCAACTGGCAAGTTCTGGCACCCCAGTGAGGCTCTTTCTCTCTCCGTTCACGCATGGTGGGAGGACTGTGAGCCTTGTGAACTGCTGTCCCCGATTCTGTGGCCCTCAGCCCACAGGCCCGACAGAGCAGCATACATTTATGCCGAGGGGCTCCCCCTGCTGACTTCCTTCACCTCGCAGGACCGACCAGTTTTGTCCGGTGGGTTAAGTTTAACCGTGCTGATCTGTTAAATGGTACTGTTTAAGATCTTCTGGGCTCCATCTAGCCACACACACTGGTGGTTCTGAGGACTGAGACTGAGTCCGCTTGTGGCCTGCAGCCCTGGAGCCACCGAACACTGACTCACTTTGAGCTGGGAGTGTTTCTTCCTGCATCAAGGATGTCAGGGCCCCTGGCAAAACTCATCGTGAGGGATGAGTTACTGCAGTGCCGTTCAGGGGTTGTGGATCTTACTACAACAAACAACAATGCTTATAGGGTGGTCCTCTCTTACTCTGTGTGAATGCTACCACCACCACCAGACATTTATTGAGCTCTTAATGGGCACCAGGTGCGTGTGCCAACACTCTGTATCCAACCTCCTATTTTATTCCTGCAGCAGCCCGTGTGGTGTGCATAACACAATTCTTTCCATTTTGCAGAAGGGGAAGCTGAGGTTTGGCAAGTTCAAGTAACTTGCCCAAGGCCACACTGCTCATGGTCTGAGCCAGGCTCAGATGCCAGAGCCTTCATGCTTACTTCTGGATATTTTTCATCCTGCAGGGTTGAAATGAGGCAGTGAAGGAGAGCCATTTGTGTTTAATCTCCACCAGCTGGCAATGCCGTTCATGAAACTGCACTAGCAGAGGCACACAGAGATATGGGCGGTTTGAGTAGGGGCCTTAGAGATCACTTTATTATTTCACAGATCAGAAAACTGGGGCCCAGAGTGAAAAGGACCAGGTAATGCACAGATTAGTGATGACACACCCTTCCCTCACCACCCAGCCAAACCCACAGCCTGCCTCATGTCTCTGGCCTAATTAGGCTGCTCTCTCTGGGGGCAGCAGACTGGGGGTGGAGGTGGTAGAAAGGTCAGAAACCCCCTAATCAAAGAAACTTGAGGAAGCTCACCTTCCACCCTGCTCAGCCGGTGCCTGAATTACCATGATTGATGCCCCAAACTCAGAAGATCATCGGAACAATGTGGGGGACCTGTTGAAACTTCAGATTGCCCAGCCACAGCCCTAGAGCTTCAGGATTGTTAACTGGACAGTAAGAGTTGTCAGAGCTTCCCAGGTGACTCTAATGTGTGGCCAACAGTGTCCCAACTTGTTGAGGTTCCTGTGGACCCCAGCCTGGGATGGTGGTCAGCAAGGGAGATGAGGCTGGAAAAGTCAACAGACTTCACACCAAACTTACAGCATAAAGCCTGGCAACCTGAAAGGGCATACACTGTTTCATGTGCCAGGTGGCAGCCTGAAAAAGCACAGCAGCCTGTCCTGCTCTTCTGGGGTCTTTTACTGGGTACAGCCACAGAGTAAACGTGCAAGAATGCTCAGCAGTCAAGGTTAAAAAACAAGAGAGGGGAGATTATGGCTGTTAGGAAGGTGGGTAAAGGGTAATGGGAGGATAAACAGGGATATGGGACATCTGAAGTGGGGATAATGTATACAGCAGGCATCCTCAAACTTTTTAAACAGGGGGCCAATTCACTGTCCCTCAGACTGTTGGAGGGTCAGACTATAGTTAAAAAAAAAAAAAAAAAACAACTATGAACAAATTCCCATGCACACTGCACATATCTTATTTCGAAGTAAAAAACAAAATGGGAACAAATACAATTCACACCACCTCATGTGGCCCGCAGGCCGCAGTTTGAGGACACCTAGTATACAGGGAGAAAAGAAGGGGAAAAACAAGTTTCGTCCCTTTGAGTTATTTCAACTTCTCTAATTTAAACTACTGCTCAAGACTCTAAATGTCTTAGCCCACCTGCACTGCTGAATCCCCGCTCAGGGATGGTCACGTAGACATTCCCCTGACTGGGCACTTTACCCTGAGTTGGGAGATCTATGAGGAATTCAGCCCGCCTGCTTCCCATGCCAACTTACTTGCCTGGAAGAGTTTCTTTTCTTCCTTACAGTCCCTTCTGATTCTTCTGTATAGTCAAATTTGGGAACCCCTGCCTTAGTCCAGCCTTCCCCAAAGTGTGTTCTGCAGAATACCAACTCAGTTCCATGGGGCTGTAATAGATGTTACATTAAAAAAAAAAATCTAGACCCCTTCTCTACTAAAAAATAGAAAAACTAGCCAGGTGTTATGCTGGGCATCTGTAGGCCCAGCTACTCAGGAGGCTGATGCAGGAGGATTGATTGCTCAAGCCCAAGAATTTGAGGTTGCTGTGAACTATGACCCCAAGGCACTCTACTAACGTGGACAAAGTGAGACTGTCTCAAGAAAAAAAAAAAAAAGTAAGTTGGGACACTTTTGGCCACACATTAGACTCATCTGGGAAGCTTTGACAACTCCTGCTGCCCAGGTAATAATACTAAGTCCCTCTTAAGGACAAGACCCAGGTATAAGTGGTTTGAAAGGTCCCCCGGTGATTCTAATGTGTGGCCAGGTTGACAGCCACTGGGTTAGATAAAGTTAAACTGGCTTTTTATTTACTTTTACTTTTTTTTATTATTATTTGGGATTCATTGAGGGTACAAAGAATTAGGTTGCACTGATTGCATTTGTTAGATAAAGTCCCTCTTATAATTGTGTCCCACCCCCAAGAGGTGTACTAGATACCATGACCCCTCCCCATAAACTGGCTTTTTAAATCACAGAACTTCTCAGGTCTTTCCACACACAGGGAACATTATGAATCTCTCAAAGGAGAAATAAACAGATTATTTTCTCAGCCTAGGTGTTAGGTACATAGAAAAATAAGCCTTGTAGGAAAGGAGAGGTATGCTGAATACAGAGAAAGAGGAGGTGAGGACAGGCAATGTGAAATTAGAGGCCAGGCAAAATTTTTAACCCAACTGAGCAGGAATATTTTTTGTTAGATTGATTAGAGCAATTGATCAATTGATCAGAACAGTGTTTTTCAATATTTTTTTCATCTCACAGTGCACTTGAACCTATAGTTAAACTTCCACAGCACACTTATGTTGATCAAAGAAAAAAGAATTAAAAAAAAGAATATACTTACTGTGCTGCTTTCAAAAATAATTTAATTAATGGTGTTTAAAGATTTTCACGGCACACCTGAGATCTTCTCATGGCATACTGGTTGACGATCACTGGATTAGACATTCACTGGATTATCGGGGATAATTTGGTAGTTAGTAATAGCTCTGACACTTTCTAGGCTTCACGGTGTTTCTGTATGCAGTGTTAATAGGGGCAAATGTATTGTCTTAGTGGGGGTCCAGACGGATTCTGTGGGTCCTGTGGACTGGGATGTTGGCTCCCTTCTATGGAGAGCGAGATTTTATTTTTTATTTATTTATTTATTTAATTAAATCATAGCTGTGTACATTAATGCAATCATAGGGTACAATGTGCTGGTTTTATATGCAATTTGAAATATTTTCATCAAACTACTTAACATAGCCTTCATGGCATTTTCTTAGTTATTATGTTAAGACATTTATATTCTAAATTTAGTAAATTTCACATGTAGCCTTGTAAAATGCACCATAGGTGTGGTCCCACCAATTACTCTCCCTCCACTCATTCTTCTTACCCTCCCTCTCCCCTTTCCCCATATTCTTGGGCTATAATTGGGTTATAGCTTTCATGTGAAAGCTATAAATTGGTTTCATAGTAGGTCTGAGTACATTGGATACTTTTTCTTCCATTCTTGAAATACTTTGCTAAGAAGAATGTGTTCCAGCTCCATCCATGTAAACATGAAAAAGGTAAAGTCTCCATCTTTTTTAAGGCTGCATAATATTCCATGGTGTCTATCAGCCAGCTCCAGCCATTCCCCTACTTAAAACTCTTTGAAGCTTCCACATCCCATTCCTCACTTTCTTTCATTTTTTATAAATTTCAGATTAATGTGGGGTACAAACAGATTCCACAGTTTGCATTTGTAAGGTTAAAGCCTGATTTGTAGGCGTGTCCACAGGTAATGTGCCAGATACCCATACCCCACCTGTTCCCCCTGCTTAAATTTCATTGAGTTTTTCTCTCATGTGAGCGTGGAGAAGTTAATCTACTTTCTTTCATGTTCTTTCTTTCTTTTTTTGGAAACCAGGTCTTGCTTTGTCTCCCTTGCCAGAGTGCATGGCTTCATCATAGCTCACTGCAATCTTGAACTTCTGGGATCAAGAGATCCTCCTGCCTCAGCCTCTTGAGTAGTTGGGACTACAGGCACAATTCACCATGCCCAGATAATCTATTTTTTGTAGAGATGGGTGTGTGCATGGGGTGGGGTGGGGTTTTCCCTCCTGCCCAGGCTGGTCTCGAACTCCTGGCCTCAAGTGATCCTTTCTCCACAACTCCCAAAGTGCTAGGATTACAGAGTGAGCCAGTGCCCCAGGCCCATTCCTTACTTTCTTACAAAACCCTCCATCTGTGATGTCTAAACTTTTATTGTGTGTTCCCCACCCAAAAAGTTTGAGTATGCAACCTTGTTATAGGCATATTTGTTTAGAAATTAAAGATACATTGCTAGCAATGATATAGTAAAATAGATTGAGTTTACTTCTTATATTCTGGGGTTCAAAGGTAAAGGTACCTACAAGTTTGAATATTTTTTCCTGCCCCTGGCTGGTCATCATGAGCACCCAGTTTGGAGCCGCCTCGTGATCTGGTTCCCGCCTATCTCCAACACCACCTTTCTCCATCTTATCCCCTGCACATCACACTCAGCCCCATGGCTTCTTTCTGAACTTCAAGTGCAGCTCAGCCTTCAGGTCACGTACTAGCTGTTCCCTCTGCTCCAAATGCTCCCCCTGCTCCTTTCTGGCTGGTATCTCTGACTCGGGTCTTATTTTCATTGTCACCTTTTTGGAAAGGCCTTTCACGGCCACTCCCATCAGAAGCTGCAGTCACCCACGCCCTCTGACATCGCCCATTTTAAATCCCTGAACAGGACTTATCACTATCTGGTATTTTTCTCGTTGGTTTGTTTATGGCTTCCCTCCTCCAGCAGAGAAGAAGGGGGTCTGCCACAGCGGAAGAGCATTGGGTAAACACCGGAACCGAGACTTGGAGAGGTTAGGACACCCCTCTAGGCCCTGCTGTCAGTAAATGGTAGAGCTAAAATTTGAACCCCCAACCTATACCAACCCCAAGTTCAAGGTTCTTTGCATTATGCCAAGCTGCCTCTTGCCCTTCAGAGGCTGGCAAGAGCTGTTTGAGTCCAGAGTCTGACAGTTTGAGTCTGAAATCTGTTATGATGTCAGATGACTATGGAATCTGAAAGGAAACAAAATGACTGGCATTTTACGCTCTGTTTCACAGCCAGCCAGTAATGGGAGGTTGGAAAAATTCCGGAGTCTGAAATAATTCAGGCAGGCCCAGCTGCAAATGAGAAAGTCTGTGGCCAAGGAGCTGCAATGGGTGAACGCAGCCTGGAGACAGGCTAGCCCCCGGGTCGTAGTGAAGCCCAGACTCCAAGGTTCTTGCATCTGCCCTTCCGTTTCTAGTGCAGTTTGAAGAGAGAGAGAGAGTGTTGAACATCTGTGTTCTTCCTTCCATCAATTGAGCACCGGCCAGGAGGCAAACTCGGATTATCTCTGTGAGCAGGTCTTGGAAACCCAACTAGCTGGCCTTACCCTGCCCAGAAGCTGCCTGCACCCCACGCATTGCCTTAGGTTGAGGGGGGGGGAGGAGGAAGGAGAGAGCAGAGACTGGATGAAGGCCTGAGGCCTGTGGCCTTCCCCAGAACAAATGGTGCAAGTGCTTGAGTGCTTAGTTAGGGGTTCTGTGAAGAACCCCATCACCTGCCTGCCTTACTTCCTCTCTTTCCAGGAGTTACCCACTTGAGGTTGCTCAGCAAAGCAGATGGTTTCCCGGACTGGGCGTTTCATGTCCTCCTATGCAGGACCACTGCTCCCTTCTTCCCTTCCTGTTGAGCATGGGCTCCCTAAATTTGTGTCAGTTTACTGATGAATAGACAGAACCGAGAGTATCACATTTGACACCTGAAGGCAAAGAAGTCAGCAATTGATTTTTCCCTCTCTGGATCTCCCTCTTCCACATCCTGTCACCAGAATAATATTGATGATATTCTGCTATAATGGGGTTTCCTCATTCATTCATTCAAGCATGAATTCTCCTCCTGGCCCCCCTCCCCCCCCAATTCATGGTTAAAAGCACAGCCTTAGGAGTAGGACAGAGCTGCCTCTGCCTCCAGCTGGCCTTGAGACCTGTCTTGAGTGTCTGTCCTAGGGCTGCTGTGACAAAATGCAACAAACTGGGTGGCTTAACACAGCAAAAGTGTGTTCTCTTCTGGTCCTGGAGGCCAGATGTACAAAATGAAGATGTTGGCCTCCCACAGAAGGGGGGCTTCAAGGGGCCGCGCTCCCTCCAAAGGCTCTGGGAGATCCCTTACTCACCTCTGCCAGCTCCTAGGGGCTTCAAGGTGTTGCTGGACTTGTGTCCACATGGCCCCAATCTTTGCCTCTGTCCTCACATGACCTCCCCCTCCCGTCTTCTCCTGTCTCTTATGAGGACACTTGTCATTGGTTTTAGTGCCCCCTGGATAATCCAGGATGATCTCATCTCATAAACCTTGATTACTTTCCCAAAGTCCTTTTTTGTCAAAGAAAGTTGAATTTACAGGTTCAGGGACACAGACCTTTCTCCTGGGGGAGCCACTGTTCAACCCACTAAGCAATCTCAGGCAAGGTTTCAACCTCTCTGCGCTCAGGTTTCTGCTGGAACATTGCGGTGCCTCTACCTTACCCCTCAGAGGGGCAGTCTGCAGAAGGCCTCCTTGATGCCCGTGAATAGCAGATGCACCACGCAGTGGCTACACTTGCTTACCGAGCGCCCGTCTCATGCTAAGACCTGTGCCAGGCTTACACAGCATCCCAGGGCTGTCTGTCCCATGCTCTTCTGATCTGCTCTGCGGACCTGTGTTTCATTCCAGAGTGCACCTGAGGTCTCTCCAAAGGTGCGAGTGCCCAGCAACTCTGCAAAGCCCCATTTTCCTACAGATGTGTGGGGAGACACACAGCCCCACCAGTAGGGAAGAGTTGTGGAGACAGTTCTAGAACATTTCTCAGCTCACTCAAAGACACATTTCTGGCTATCTGGGGGACATGAGGAGCTAGCATGTGACTATTAGAAGTCACACTAGACCTGCACCCTGTCCCTAATCCCCGCCTGCCCAGCCTAGCCACCATAGCTGTCATTCTCGGTGCTAAGAATGACAAGGACATTGACAAGGACCCTACTCACGTGGCAGCTGTTCCACAGAGGACAGGGCTGTGGACGTTCTGAGAGCAGTGGCTTGTTGTAGCCTAGAAACTGGGCAGCCCAGAAGAGAGTTGGCCTGATCAAGAGCTGGCAGCAGTGTCCGTCCCTACGCTGTGCTTCCCTCCTATGACCTTGGACAAGGCTGTCCACTTCTCTAAGGCTTAGATACACAGCTAGAGATTGATGGGGTTGATTTAGAGCAGTTTCCAACTTAAAAAACAAAACAAAGCAGTAGACCTTTCAAATCTGTCCTGGAATCCCATTTTGCGTGACTCAGATGTCTGCTGAGGGCTCCCTGTCCTTAGTCCTCCTCCCACAGAGCTCAGTGGCTTTCCCAGGACTTTTGTCACATGTCCCTGCTTGACCAGGTAGCAGACGGCCTGATAATTTCATGCAGTTCAGAGGAGCAGGTCAGTGGAATTTAATTAACAAACAGACACGGAGAATAATTGCTCTCAAAGACAGCTTTGAGGACCAGGTGAGCAAGGTTTCAAGGTTGCACAGCCCGAGGGGACCCCATTCACAGCAGGGTCCTAATGGGGGGGGGCCACTGAGTGGAGTGAGGCCTGCATGGCCATGTGCACTGGCCTATAAGGGAGGGGGAGATATTAGTTCCATGACCTTCCCCTCTATTCTCCCTCCCACCCCTACAGACACTGACCTAGTTGGTCCAGGCCAGTGGGGCACTTAGAATAAATCCAGACTCTTTCATGGCCTAAGGGGCCCTCCGTGAGCCCTGCCTGCCCCTCCAGGCCCTCCTAGCAGCAGTCTCCATCTGCTCACTATGCTTCTGTTTCTCCAGTAGGAGAACTTGATTCCTTCTCTGGACATTTGCATCTGCCTAGGTTTCTCGCGGTCATTCCCATGACCACACCACTCTCCTCTTTTCGGTCTGAAATTCCACCTCCTCCGAGACACCTGCCTGGAGCTCTGTGTCTAAGGCTGTTCCCATCCTGCTCCCCCAGCTCCTCACCCCTTGTGCTGTGGCTTCTCACCCATGAAGTAATGATGCCTTACCACATGGGATGGCCATTAGGATTGAACCAGTTAATACAGAAAGAATACTGAGAGTAGGGACTAGCCCATAGGGGGTGCTCAATAAATGACAGCTACTTTCATTATCATCCTCATTGTTAACACAGCGGTGTTAATAAAGTGTTGGAGGAGTGAGGAGGGAGCTCAATGTGGAGTGGTCACAGCTCTTGTGGGCCAAGTTGAAAGGTTTGGCAGTGGGAACCAGTGAAGGGTTTCCAGCAGATCTGCATGTTGGAAAGATGGCCCTACATTTTGCTCAAGGTGAAGGTCCTCATTCCTCCACTGAAATGGCTCCCTTGGGGAACCTAGTTTGCCAGTCCAATGGGGGTGGGGTGGGGATATCCTTTTCGATCTTCTCAATGCACTTGAGAGATGACTATGCCATTCCTTCTAAACCCTTCTGCATTTTGCCTTCCTTGACATGTCACCAGGTCTCTGGGGGCAGGGAAGGAGGGACAATGCGCTGTGCTGGAGGGAACCCTGACTCCATCCTGGGTTGGAACCACAGATCCATCACTGCCATCATTGTGGGCTTCAGGCAAATTACCCGACTTCTGACCTTCAGAAGCTTCTCTGTGCCCTGAGGATTAAAAGACCTGCCTAAGCATTGACTTTAAGTATGTAGCTGTTACTCCCCACCCCAGCCTCCTACCTTCTGCCCTCCATTTCTCCTCCTGCCCCTAAATGTAGGTATTTTCCAACGGAGCTGCCTGAATCAGTACTGTTCAGATTATATAAGCCTTGGTTCCAAATTCTTATCTGTTCTACCAACTTTCTAAACTGTTGTAAAAGAGAAGAAAAGTTTCAGAGCCCCTTTCCTAGGAGAAGTCTAGAAAGATTATTGTCTGTCTAAGGCTTACTGTGAGCTTTCTTTTCTTTCTTTCTTTTTTTTTTTTTTTGTTCCATGTACATCTCTAAATATGCTAATTTGATGGAGAAAAATTTTGTCTCCAAGAGAAGACAAATCAAGAAGCATAGTCCCAGGGAGAGGCATTTTAATTAGCCCCTTATGCAGGTTGATTGTTTTCTTCCTGGTTAAACTTAACATCTCTGTAGTTTTAGAGAAAGTTTCCACTTTGTCTAAATTGTGTGGAATAAAGGAAAAGGAGAGAGACATTGTCATGTGAGGAGGAGTGGGTACCTACCTGGTCAGGACTGGCCCAGGGGGACGTGAGGAGGAGGGGGTACCTGGTCAGGACTGGCCCAGGGGGATGGCGAGCACCAACCAGGTAATATAACACATTGATGGTGGAAGGGAGTAACCCCTCTGTGCCTCGTTAATGAAGAAAAGACAATCTGCCTAGACTTCCTTAGAATTTAAAGCAAAGAGAAAAGCCTGCAAAGCTCTTCTGCTTAGAGGAAATGTAAAAAGTGCTGAAATGCCTCAGAGGAAAGGAAACAGGATTTGTAGGCCTCGGGCTGAGTCGCTCAGAAGACTATATAAGCCACCTTTGACAGAAGTGTGCTTTTGTTTCTTCTTTGGGGCCCCAATATAGAGAAATAAAAGTTGAACTGCTCAGTTGAAGCAGGAAAGTAGCCTCAGACCCCTGCACCCCAGCAGCCTGAGTTATACTTTGAAGACCCTGGATCGCATCCAGTCTCTTCATTGTGCAGAAGGAAAAACTGGTGGACTAATTGCCCAAGGCCATTCATTACACATCCAGCTGTTAGCCTTTGACAGATATTTATTGAGCACCTGTGGTGTGCCAGGTGCTGTTCAGGGCACTAGGCTACAACAGCAGACAAGAGAGACAAAGTCCCCGTCCTTTTGGGACTTACACTCTAGGCAGTTTACAAAGAAAAAAAATATGATGTAACGTCAGGTAGTAAAGTGCTACAGAGAAATGTAAGGCCAGGAGGAACATGGTCTGGGAGGCTATTTCCTTTTTTTTATTTTTACTTTTTTATTTTTATTAAATCATAGCTGTGTACATTAATGCAATCATGGGGCACCATGCACTGGTTTTATATACAATTTGAAATATTTTCATCACACTGGTTAACATAGCCTTCCTGGCATTTTCTTAGTTATTGTGTTAAGACATTTATATTCTACATTTAGTAAGTTTCACATGTACCCTTGTAACATGCACCGTAGGTGTGATCCCACCAATTACCCTCCCTCCACCTTGGGAGGCTGTTTTCAATGGCGTGGTCAAGAAAGGACCTTCAGGAGGTGAAATTTGAGCAAAGACAGGGATCCAGGAAAATATTGGGGGAAGATTTGAGCTCTAGACAAGGAAGGAGCAGGTGCAAAGATTCTACCATGAGAATGTGTGAAGTGTAAGCGAAGCCAGAGGTCAGCATGGCCAGGGCTGAGTGAGCGAGGATGAGAGTGATGGGAGATGGGTCAGAGAAGGAATCAGGCTAGATCTGTAAGGCCTACAGGCCATGATAAGGTCCTGCAGGGTGTGGAAGGCCTTTGGATTTTATCTAAAGTGGCATGGGAGCCATTGAATGGTTCTGAGCCAAAGAGTGACAGTGGTCTGAATTAGGTGATGATCTTGAAAGGATCATCCTGCCTGCCTGCTAAGTAGAGAGTGGGCTCTAGAGAGATAAAAAGGAAACAGGGAGACCAAGTGGAAGAATTCCAAGGTGAGATATACTGGGCCTTGGACTTGGATGATAGTGGAGGTGATGAGATGTTGGTAAGATCTGGGATCTCTTGTAGCTTTTCACATTTTGTGCAGGGGACGTGTACTAGGTTGTGTGAAATAGAATTCTTTTGCTTGTAGGAGCAGAAACTCAATTCATACTGGCTCCTGTAACTGAGTAGTCCAGCCAAACATGGGTTCTAGGCATAGCTGGTTCCAGGAGTGCAAATGATACCTTCAGGATTAAAGGACTCTCTCTTTTGATATCTTAGCTTGGCTTTCCTTTTCATATGTAGCTCCCAGCAGCTCCAGGCTTACATGAACGTTCTAGATAGCAATGGCCATGGGAAAAGAATATCTGTGGAAAAATAGTTTCCACAAAATTTATGATTCTCCTGCATCTAGTCACCTGTCCATTCTTGACCCAATCACTCTATCCAAGGATACACAGATTGGCCAAGCCTTGTCATGTGCCCAATATGGAATCAGAGGGATAACAGGGAAGAAATGTCTACCTATCCCCGGGGGTGGGGTGGGGGGGGGATTGTGCATTGCTAGGAGTGAGGAAAATGGATGCTATGTAGGCAAAAATAACTGATATATACTACTTGGGCGTAATAAGAATTTTTTTTAATAAGTGAGAATTCTGCCTTCTCTTTTTTCCTTGCGTTGCAAAGCACGCTCTCCCGGAGACATAAAATGTAATTGTAGTAAAGAGAAGCACATTGTGCTTGATAACAGTTTGCGAAGTGCTTCCCCACACATTATTCAGCTGCAGAACACGATATCTCCATGCCAAGAAAAAGAACTTGAACCTGAAAAGCTGATAGTCACATGCTCTGTAGCCACCTGATGAGCCTAGAGAGAGCAGAAAAAAGTACAATAGTCCCTCCATTCAGACAGGAGAGCACTATTGTGTGGGGGAGAGTGGAGACTCATAATAGAGATGGCGCAGGGAGCTGTGGTGTGGGGGGCCGGGGGGAGCACTGCACAGAGGTCCAGATTTGGAGCCAGCGGTGCCTAATGAGCCTGGACGTCAGATTTTCTGTTGAAGAGGATAGCTGAGTCACATTGAATTATTTAGACAAGACTTCAGCGACAGCGTGATCCCACTCTAAGCCTGTCCCCTGGCAGTTTGGCCTTAAGGAGGCAAGCTGGACCCGTTTAAAAAAACATTCCGAGAAGATACCGGTTTTGCTTCATTAAAGTAACAGCTCCTCCACTGCCTTTTTTTTGCTTTCAGTGGCATCTGATCCCACCTCCGAGTTGTTGTTTTTTTTATTTTTTTTAGCTACTTTCGTTCTTGCCTGGGTTTTGTTGGCCTCTGGGGCTGATTTATTCTTGCCAGTTAAGAAGATCCCGAAAGCCCCGAATATGCCCATGAAATTGTTACACTTGCATCTTCCTACCCACTGTGGCACCGTAAGCTGGGCCACGTGATGTGGGAAGAAGCAGTTAATGCCATTACCTTGAGATGCCAGAGCAGGCACTTAAGTAGTGTGAAAACAGCGTTCAGACTCGCCACCCCAGGGACGTCTCCCTGGTTACCTTTATCTGTGGCTGCTTGGTCCTCCAGACCCTGAGGTTTAATTCAAGTTCAGCCACATGTCCAGTGCATCCTTGGGAATTTTAAATGTTTACTTGGGAAACAATGTCCTCCTGCCTTACTCTCCTTTGTCCACCCCCGCCCACCGCAGCTGAACATGGAAATGGCTACGTTACAGCTCTGAGGTGTGTCCCGCCCATATCCCTTCTCCTGTGGACGTACTGAGCAGATTTAGACTGCGGAGTGGAACCGGAGAGGCAGTGAGAGAATTTATTTAAAAGGCTGCTGGGCTTAATGGAAAGCCCTGAGGCTTAGGAATCAACCCAGGACCGGTTCGAGCCCCAGATGTGCCACTTATCAGCTATGCAGCTTGGGACTTGTCGCCTAATCCCCTCTGAGGCTCCATTTTCCTGGCTGTAGAGTGGAACTCACAGGCGCTCCATGGGCACCTGTAAGGAGTAAATGAAGCCAGATTCATAAATGCCATCTTCAGCCCAGATGCCTCTCCTGAGTAGACAGATGTGCCACCCAGTGGGGTGACCTCAGCATCCTAAAACCTAACTCCTCCACAGCAGAAAACCCCATCTCCCCTGGTAGCCACCTGCCATGCAGCTCCTCCCAGGTCATCTGAGACACCTGCAGACCTGTCACTGTCACACGCAAGGTGGGCAGGCCAGGCCTGCCAGGTTTGCCTGCTTTACACATCTGCAGTCCCCCGCCTGTCCCGCCTCAGTCCTGGCCGGTCAGCTCTCAGCAGCTGCCTAACATCCTCTGTGCTCCAGTGATTCACGCTGCAGCTGGAACATCTTTTCTAGAATCCAGATCTGGTCATCCCCGCCCTTGATTGCCTATCTTAGTTCTCGCTTCCTAAGCGTCATGCCCCAGACCCTTTAGCTGGCTTGGTCCCATCTCCTTTTCAGGCTTATCTCTTACACTCCATGTCCCAACCACCCGCGCTGCTCTCCCTCCCCACCACGGTGACCTCAGGGTTCGGGCAGCCACACTTCTGCCAATCCCGTCTCCTCCACCGGAATGTCATTCCCTCGTCTCCTGGCTTCCACACATCTCTCGCTCTTAAGATCAGCTCAAGAATCACCTCCTGTATTATCAATCCATTAAAAGGAATAAAGTACTGATACCGGCTGTGATGTGGCTGAACCTCCGAAACTGTACGCTTGTGCGAGAAGCCTTTTGTAGGTCACATTTTGTATGAGCCCATTTATGTGAAATATCCAGAATAGGGTAATCCATGGAGACAGAAGCAGATTGGCCGTTGTCAAAGGCTGGGGAAGGCAGGAACAGAGGCTTCTACCTAACAGGTGCATGCTGCCTTTTGGGGTGATGAAAATGTTTTGGAACTAGATAGAGGTGACAGTTGTGCAAAATCACAAATGTACCAAATGCCAGTGGATTATTCACTTTAAGAAGGTTAATTTATCAGGCATGGTGGCTCACACCTGTAGTTCAGAGCATAGCTGGAGGCCAGGAGTTCGAGATCAGCCTGGGTAACATAGCAAGACCCCCATCTCTACAAAAAGTGGAAAAATTAGCCATGCATGCAACACAAGCATACAGTCCCAGGTACTCGGGAAGCTGAGGCAGGAGGATCACTTGAACCTGGGAGTTTGAGGTCGTAGTGAGCTGTGATCGCACCATTGCACACCAGCCAGGGCAACAGACAGAAAACCTATCTCTTAAAAACAAAAGTTTCTTTTCTGTTAGGTGAATTTCACCTCAATTGAACAATTAAACCCAATCACTCTTCTGGAAAGACTTTCCTGAACTGCCAGGTGGAACAGATCCCAGTTTTCCTGGTGGCCCCTCACCCACCATATGCCGTGTGGATTTTTTTCAAACCACTCCCAGAACTTGACTACACTCATTTACTCCCGTGTTTCTGTCCCCAGGGGCCTGTGGGCTCCTTGAGCTTGATCCTCTGAACCAGCACAGGGCCAGGCACGTGGGATGCCCAGCTGGTGTTAACCTTCCCCTGCCCTGGCCTTCCTGAGAGGGCGCAACCTTCTAAGTCAGCAGTTCTCAACCTGTGGGTTGCGACCCGCAGGAACTGTATTAAAGGGCCGCGGCATCAGGAAGGTTGAGAACCAGTGCTCTACGTCTTCATGTTCTAGAGAAGGGAGAAGCCCTCTGCCTAGGTGGGCTTGTCCATCCATCACAGCCTCGTGAGGCTGTTCCATCTTCTGCAGATCTGTTCTGCGGCTGCATTTGCAGTTCTAGCATGGGCTTCCCAGCACCCCACCTCCGGGCGAGGGGGATTCGCAGAGCTCTGCCCTAGTTGCATAAATGCTGGCGTCTCTTTTTCCACTCCTCTCCTGGGTGTTTCCTTTTTATTTACTATTCTCTCCAATTTCGGGCCATCAGCACTTCACAGCAGCACCACGTCCTCTTCTGGCAGCAGTTTAGAATGATTAAGAACAAGTAGTGGCCTGCTGGCCTCATTGTGTCCAGGCAGACAGAAGTGGGTGGATGAGGGCAAGGGAGGGGAGGGGTGGACCCCAAGCCTGCAGCAGTGGTGGCGAGCCTGCTGTGAGTCCGCGTGCAGCTAGACAGGCTATCTTCCACATCCCTGGTGGACACAGCCCAGGGTTCTGGGCTGGCCCCAGCCTCCACCTGCTGTGGTGGGGTCAACTCCAAAGCAGGGATCCAGGGGTGCTGCTGGCCTCTCTTTCTGCCCACCTGGCCCAGCTCTTTCCCACCTCCTTCCTAGAGACACCCAGGCAACATCCAGATGTTGTCACCCTTCCTGGGTCTCCTTACACATCTTGATGAAGCTGGATTTCCTGATGAGCTCGTTGGCATACACAGGCCTTGCTGAGAGTCAGGCTGTGAGGGGGGGCGGCCATCATGGAGAGGGAGAGTCAGCACTGCCTGGATGCCTGCCAACAAGGGGACCTGCAGCTCAGCCTTGCTGTCCTCCCCTCCTGCCATCTGCTCAGTCACTCAAACCAGAACGACCCCTCTCTCCACCTCTCCTCAGTGCTCTGCTCCCACTCTGCCAAGTCCAAGGGTTTCTGTCCTCTTCCTTCCTCTCCAAGAGGACAGAACCCACTCCCTCTGTGCCTGCCGCTCCTGCTTCACCCTCAGGTCACCATCACCTGTGACCTGGCAGTACAGCCGTCACATTCTCCCGCTTCCCCCCCAGTTTTATCCATTCCATCCATTTCCCCCACTTCCCTCAGAGCCATTGTATTAGTTGCCTTGTTGCTACCGTAACAAATTACCACAAATTTTGTGGCTTCAAGCAACACAAAAGCTCAAGATGCCAACAATGCTGTTTCCTTTTGGAGGCTCCTGGGGAGAACCAGTTCCTTGCCTCTTCTGGCTAGTAGAGGCTGCCGGCATTCCTTGGCCTGTGGCTGCATCGCCCATTCTCTGCTTCCATCATCACATTGGCCTTTCCTCTCTCACTCTGACTCTCCTCTTTGGTAATGACTCTTGTGATTACACTGGGCTCACCCAGACAATCCAGGATAATCTCCCCATTTCAAGAGAATTCATCTTGCAAAGTCTCTTTTGCCAATTAAGGTGACATAAGTTCTGGAGATTAGTATGTGGACATCCTCGGGGGGGCCATTAGTCAGCCTATCACAGTTGTCTTCCTGAAATAATCACCGCTTCTCTTTTTAGAAATCTATGGTAGCTCTCAATGGCTTATAGATCAGAGTCTGATTCTGACAGTCAAAATGGATTGAGTGTTCACCACGTGCATCTATGACGGAGGGAGAGGTGGTGTTGGACAGTGTGCAAAACCGGGGGTCCTTTCAGGGATTTGCCTGGTATGTTCCCAGCATGATAGTTCCTTTGCACACAAGTTGGATTCCTCCAGAACAATCTTAACCCTCTTGTCCTCCTTGTTTCCTCCTCATCTCCTTGTGTGTCCCAGTTCTGGGCATGCCAAACCCACTTGCCACCTTCTAGAACTCAACTGCTGCCTCTTAGACTCCTGCAGCATCTCACACAGTGTCTGGCACACAGCAGCCGGTGGGTTCTCAGCAGTTGTTTAATGGCAATATGAAGGGTGGAAGAAATGGGGAAATGAATGAATGGAAGGACCAAGCTTACCTGGCTTTGTCTTCCCTGGCTAAGCCCTGAAACGGCTCCCACATTTTGACAAAGGCCAGCATCCAGGGCTCACACTGTCCAGCACCACCTCTTGCCCTGTCCCAGATGCTGTCAGCTCCCCATCCACGTCCCTGGCCATCTCTGAGCACTACTACAGACCTCCTGTGTCTGTCTGCCCTGGGTGTCCTCTGGATGCAGGACCATGTGCAGTCTGCACCCTGGAGCTTCCTCCACCAGTGAGGAATGGGGATTAGTGGGTAAACACCTGGCACCATCACTGCGTTGGTGGGATGTCCTGAAGTGTGTTCTACAGCCAGACTGAGTCCCAGTGCAAGTAGCAGTGACCTCACGAAGACACCCTCGGTCGGCGGTCTTCCTTTCTCAGTCTCCATTGCTTTGTTCTGCTTCCCGGGTTTGCCTCCCCAGTCAATGATTTAAACCCAAACCTCTGCCTCGGGGTCTACTTTTGGGGGGAATCCAAGCTAAAATGCCACACACTGTAAAGAGGCAAAATCCAATTAAAATGAAGCCTAACATGTATTGAGCATTTGCTTAATGCCAGGCGCTGTGATGGGCCAAAGCCACTTTGAGAACACTTAATCCTCACAGGATCCTAGTGAGGGGACAGTGTTACCATAGTGTGAAGCTGAGAGAGGCGATGAGATTTGGTCAAAGTCAGGTAGCTGCCATATTGTTTCTGGAAGTGGCCAGTTTAGGTATCTAGGCAGGAGGGAGAGGGAGGTCCAGGGGAAAGAGAGGGAAGGAAGGAGCCATTCTTAAATTAGGACTTATATTAGGTAAGAGTGGAGGTGGGGCTGGGGTTGTTTCTCTGGCTTAAAGCACAGAAAGTTCTGGGCTTCTGTTAGTAGCACCTGGCAGGCGTCCACTCTCTCCTTGTCTGCATTGCTTCTGAGTTGAGTCAGTTCTGCTCCAGCCTGGGCAGAGCCTGTGCGTAGCTGACCCATGGCTATATTTTTTCCAGGGCTTGCATATTAACAGCCCACTACTTCTTTCTCTGGGGCTTCAGATTGAAACCTCACTGCCATCAACCTGGACAACTTGTTGACCACATTTCTTCACTAATGCCAATTTTCAATTTTTCATTTGCTTTCCTGGTCTGCCCTCCTCACTGGGTTGTAGGGAAGTAGAGTGTGCTGTGAATCACAGCTGTCTCATCTGCTCACCTGAGCCAAATGGTCCTCCCCCTGTGGGCTGGGCTCTTAGGCATTTGTCCTGACCTGCCAAGTTTGAAGTGTAAGGTCAGCTCCACAGAAGCTGCTGATTTCTTGAAACTCCACTAGCTGCCACTGGGTGAAAGTGGGTTTCTGAGAAGTTTGACCCAGTGGATTAGGTTTTCTCCAGGGCTCAGCACACAAGACACTCTGTCTTATAAATGCATAGCTCTGGTTTTAATTCACAGATAGACATGGTCCAAGTCAGCCATAATGCAGGCAAAACACTGTTAGCCTGTCAATGCCTTGGATAGGGTTTGCTATGTCCAGCATTGGTATCCACTGCAGGTATGCTCTTTAGAAATGCGGGCACGGCTTTACCAAGTACAGCAAATAGTCCTGGAGATAGGTCCTGCACCCTTACCTGTTGTCAATGTTCCATCGAGTTATTTTTTAAATAGCACATTTGCTTTTCTAATTATTTACTAATAAGCGTGAAGAAAATGTAAGATAATCACTTTTCACCTTTGTGTGGGAGTCTTCCTGGTCTGTATACACTTAAAACTGTCATTTACAGGGTCACTTTATACTAGGCACGCAGTTTGTATTGTCCCTTTTTGTTAGTGGTATATCATGACCTCTCTCTTGCAGTAAATATTCTCACCTAAGATATGATTTTAAAGTACTATTTTATATGTCATCCATCTCCTAGAGAAATCATAATTTATGTACTTAATCCCCATGTGTTGTCGATTTACATTGTTTCTGCTTTTGTACTTTTATAGATAGCATAATGTTGAATATCCTTGAACATGACATTTGCCCATGCATTTCAGATTGTTTTCTGAGGAGAGATGTGCAATTACCAGATTAAAAGGAGTGAATATAGCTTTTACTTTTCATGTTTGTTGTTTCTTTATTACACTTGAAAATTCCAAATAATTTATGCTCTAATAATCAGTGTTTCAGAGTACCCATCTCCCACACTCTCGGCATTCTAGGTTGACTATCACCACATCTGCATAAAATTATGACTTGGGCTCCTTCTCACTAATATGTGTCTTCCATCCATCTATCCATCCATCCACCCAACCTCTCCTAAATGTGTTGGCTATTACATCCAGAATAATGTTAAAACGTAATGGTCATGGGTCACCTTTTTTTTGTCCTTGATTTTAGTGGGAATATCTCTTATGCTTTACCACTAAGTATGATGTTGATTATTTGTTACAGAAATGATCCCCCAACATCAAGAATGTCCTTTACTCTTCATTATTCAGATTTTAAAGCAGATTATTAAATAGCCCTGTCATCTACAGAGATCAATCTCCTTTGATCAATCAGTATGATTGATTGAACTGTATTATTAATTTCCTAATATTGAACCACATTTTATGATTAGAATAAACTCTTTTTAGTCGAGACTTATCATTATAATTTTTTAAATATACCATAGCATATGGTTTATGTTATACAATAAAAGGAAAAGCTCCCTATCTCTCCATTCTGAGAAACACTTGCCATAACACCTGAACAGGCCCATGTTCATGCTCTTCCCAGGTATTTTTGGTAAATGCATCAGTCGGTGTGACCTGGTTAGGGGAAAGCAAAGCCTGTTAGACCCAGGTGGGGACTGTGATTCTGTGTTTAAAAAATGTCTCATTCAATTTGATTTCTTTTCTTGTTTAATGCTGACTAGTGGGTAATAAGTCAAGAAGGAAAGCAAAGTGTTCATTCCATTCCATAAGCAGACAGGGCTCAGTCACCTCTGCACTCACAGGAGGCCTGGCACATAGTAGGTACTTTAAGGAGTCAACCCAAGGACATTGGCTTTTCTGTGGCCAATGAATATATAAGTCAGATGCACGTGGCTCAAGTTACCTCCTCCATCTGCATCTTCCCCCCTGGTGGAGCCAGGGGATACTGAGGCTGGAAGACACAGAGGTCAGATGTCACACTGAGGCATGGGGAGACTGATGGAATCGGGAGAGAAGGAAGTGGGTTAGGAGCTGATTTTTTGTAAAGACTCCCTGGTATGTTTTACTTCACCATCTTTTTAAATTGACCTCATTTTCATAGACCAGACATGAAACACATGTATTCAATGGAAGTTCCTTAGGTTGACCTATGATGACCAGTTTCTTACAGTCCCTTGGGTGGTCAATGTACAGAGAGGTTCTGCCATATCTATGGTAGCGCCAGTGCCTCGCTTCATGGCTGGGACAGAGGAAGTGTCTAATAAGAGATGTCAGATGGATGGGAGTTGACCTTCCTTAGGCAATGGGCCAGCAAACAACAGAGCAAATCAAAAAGAACAAAAAGATTGTTTCTCAAAGTGTGTACTGGGTCCCTGCATAGAATCCCTCAAGGAAGTTGCTAAGATGCAAAGTCCTGGGCTCCATCCAGATTTTCTATACCTGAATCTCTACAGGAAAGGGCCGGTTTATGTGCATTTGTAATAAGCTCCCCCCAGGGTTCTGATACTCGCTTTCCTTTGAGACCTGTGCTCTGCGTGATCATTCCTAATGAGATTACGTTGTGACAAGCTTCCCTTTCCACAGCCCACTCATTAAGGAGCACACCTATTTCCCTGGCTCTTCTTCAAGGCCGAGCAGGGTAGCAGGCAAGGGGAGCAGGGGAGCAGGCAAGGGGATTTGTCCGGGGTGGTTCGAATTTATCCAAATCATAAAAATAAGTTATAATTAGAAATTGTAATTACGCAGACAGCTGTTGGGGAAATAGCAAAGCATGACATGGGCATTCTGATAAGGCTTTGCAGAGCTTGACAGGGAAGATGGCCCTGGGAACAGGCAGAACAGCTCAGGAGCGAGCAGCCCCTGTGGGAAGGGAGGTGGATGTGCCGAGTGCCTGCTGTGTGCTGCTCTGAGGGGTCACATTTGTGGTCTTCTCTGAATTCCCAGAACAGTCCTCAGCAGAGTAGACCCTTGTCTTAGGTTGGGTTTCCCCCAGAAGCAGACTGTAAGCAATGATGTAAGCATGCGAAATGTATATGGGAGGTGATAGTGGGGGTGCCAGGAAAGAGAAGACAGCCCACAAAGGGGGTGTAGCAAGCCAGCTTTCCCATCCCCTGGGGCTGCTGTAACAAAGTGTCCTAGACGGGAGGACTGGTCAGCAACAGAAATGTCTGTCTCAGCTCTGGAGGCTGGAAATCTGCAATCAGGGTCCCAGTATGGTCAGGTTCCGGTGAGGACCCTTTTTTAGGTTGTAGACCATCAACTGTCTTCATTTACATGGCAGAAAGAGGCAAAGAGATGGCAGGGGTCCTTTTGATTGAGACACTAATACCATTCATGAGGGCTCCACCTTCATGACTCATCACATCTTAAAGGTACCATCTCCTAATACCATCACATTGGGGCTTAGGATTTCAACATGTAGATTTGGGAGAACACATGCATTCAGTCCATACCACCCGTGGGTGACTGGAAACTTACTCCTACTGGGGAAACTAGTGGCCATTGTAAAACACACACCTCAGAGTTATCCCTTCCGTGGGGTAAGCTGGGGTATTTATACACCGGCTTCCATCAGTCTTTGGTAGAGGGCGCCAACTAGCAGACACTTCCATCCTGCCACACAAAGTGGCCTCCGGTCGTACAAGAAGGCTTACATGCAAAGAGAGGCCAGTGTCAGCAGTTGGAAGTCAGCTGGCCTGCAGTGAACTGCAAGTCAAGGGCACATGGCAAAGATATCCACCATGTTGCTACAGCCTCTCCCTGGGAACCTTTGCAGGATGACTTGTCTTGTTCATCTTTGCATTCATAGCACTCACAATTCTCAGATGCTCCATCTAAATAGTTAACACAAACCCAGGAGACAGATGTTAACTATAATTCAATGTCCAAGAACTATATCTACATTAAGAATAAAGGCTGATTGATGGGAACATGGAGGAGGAAATAATTAATTCTTCCCTGGGGCAGGGGGTAGACCAGGCCAATTGTCTTGTGTGTGGCCAGCACCATCCCTAGGCAGTCACCTGGTCCCTTATGTAGTCATTGGCCTGACCCTAATTTGGGAACACTTTATGCTTAGCTGAAGTTTCTTCTTTGAAACTGCAGCCCTGTTTCCAAAACAAACAAACAAACAAAAAACCCAGCTTTGCAAACTATGTGCCTCTGAATTCTTTTCCAGTTGTTGATACTCCACGGGCATGTGTTTGTACGGAAATAGAGTCAGCACGCCAGCCATTTCTCTTGGTGCTTGCACTTGACATTAAGCACACGTAGTCCCAGGCTCTGACTTTAACCCTCCTCCCCTGAGAGGAGCCCACAGCACCTTCACAGGATTAGGGAAACAGTACCCACGAGAGCACTTTGTACATAGCTCTGTTATTTCTATGACATACTTACTACATTTTGATACAATCTTTGTTCACTCTCCTACTTGTTTATAATTTGGCTCTCTTACTCCAGAATGAAAATACCATAAGGTCAGAGGCTTCTCTGCCTTGTTTGGCATCCATCTCTTGCGCTCTCTCCAGGGTCGGGAACACAGTAAGAGTTCAATAAATATCTGTTGAGTGAATGAATACAAATGTAAGGGGGGCATTATATTTCCCTTCTTGCTGTTGTTGACCACTTGGCCAGTCTCCTCTGCAGAAACATTTAGGATGTTTCCCACTTTGCCTCGTTTTAAATGGTGCCCTCTGCACGGGATACTTTGTGCTTCCTTTATTATTTCCTCGGGATGTAATTCTGGAAGTGGAATTAATGGAGCTGGGGGCCCAGTCGGCTCTGTTCAGTAGAACATTTTGCACTGATGGAAATGTTCTCTGTCTGTTCTGTCTAATACAGCATCTATTAGCCACAGGTGGCCATTAAGGACTTGAAATAGGGTAAGTGTGACTGAGAAATTGAATTCTTAATTTTTTTTTTAATTTTAATTTAAACGTAAGTGCCCACATGTGACTAGTGGGTGCCCTATAGGACAGTACAGATGTAGGCAGGGTCAAACTCTCTGTATTTCCAGGGCTTCCTCCTTAAAAATGAAATCCACTTGCTGTGCACCACCACTCAGTGCAGGTACCCCCATCCCTACTCCTGTCATTGCAGAGATTTGGGGATTCTTCCTGAGCTTCAGTGGAAGGAATGGACACAGGGGCAGGTTCACTGGCACGTTTCTTCATTCGGGGAACACCTCCTGAATACTCTCCAAGGTGTCATGTGTGGGGCTAGGAGGGAGAATCTAGAAATGGCACTCGACCTGTGGCTTTAAGCAGTTTTTGGAGCAACCAGTCACTGTGTTCCCTCTGGGAATAATGTGACAGATGCTAAAAGAAGCCTCATCAACGGGATACTGAGAGATCTGAGTGTGAGTGGCAGTCAGCTTTGGGCTTGTTCCTATACCATGAATGTGATCACAAGGTCAAACAAGGATTTGGAGCCACTTCCAGGGGACAGGCAGTCAGGAGTGTGGTTCTCTTATTGGAATTTCTGAAACATTCTAGAGATGTGAAGATTTCACGTGGCAGCAGATGAGTGGCTCAGAGCGTCCAGGGTGCTCATCCTGCTGCCAGGTGAGTCTGACAGTGGGCCAGGTGTAACCACAGTCAAGGCCTAAAGGAATTCGGTCCTGGTGGCCACTGTCTCCAGATGTTGGGCTTATAGTGCTTTATACATCTTTGTGGAATACGTACCCCCACCCAATAGGTGCAACTATTACATATCAAGAAAAACTTGTGGAAAATAAATAAATAGAAACCAATGCTAGAGTGTAAGATATAAGAAAAAGAAGTTTGGAATTTTAGAAATAAGTTAATGTTATGTCATATTCAACTTAATATCTTGGAATCTGGAATGATAATTTGATAATCATTCCACAGAGTTGTCAGGGGGGTTTACTGATAACCCTCTCCCCGCCACCACTCCCCAAAAAATCCTTGTGGAGTCATTGCCAGAATAAGGAGTGAATTAATGATGAGATACCTGACCCTAGACAGTTCTGGGCCTTCAGGGAGAGTGTCAGTGGTGTTGGACACACTTGGAGTCCTGGTCCCAAGTGAGAGTCTTGGACACATGAAAGCTATGGACACTTTCTTCCCCTAAAACTCCTGACTGCTTAGTCACACAGAATTTGGCATATGACTTCAGGGATACAAAAGTCAATTTTGAACTCTTCGGGGTGCCTAGAGCCTTGCTGAGAAAGCTTGGGCTGTAGGTGGTATATGCTCCTTTGGTTAACATCCACACTCCTTCAGGTAACGTCCTCTGATGATGTGGTGTTAGTTTCCTGTGGCTGCTATAACAACACTACCATCAGGAGTGGCTTAAAGCAATACAAATTTATTCTCTGACAGTTCTGGAGGCTAGAAGTTCAAGGTCAAGGTGTCAGCCAGGTAGCAGTCATTCTGGAGGTTCTAGAGGAGAATTAGTTCTTTGCCTCTTCTGATTTTTGGAGCTGTTAGCATTTCTCTAATTTCAGCCTCCATGGTCACATCGTTGCCTCCTCTCTTTCTGTTTCAATATCCCTCTGCTTTGCTCTTACAAAGACACTTGTCATTGGATTTAGGGCCCACTTAGATAATTCTAGATGATTCGTCACCTCAAGGGCCTTGAATTAATCAATTACATCAGCAGAGATCCTTTTCCCAGAATAAGGTAACGCATTGGTTCTGGGGATCAGGAGCTGGACGTATTTTGATGGAGGGCCACTGTTTAACCTGTTGGCAGTGGGATTGGGGGTTGGTTGTTTGCCCTTTCTTGACCTTGATCAGAACTGCTAAGTCCAAACAGTAGGAACTGAATTGCACTTTTCCTGTTTCTCCTGGCCCCCCAAGGGTGTCTCCTGAGGGTATTCTGTCATGGGGATAACACTTGAATTTGACCTAGAGACCCTAAGGTGGACCTGGATCAGCTCTGAGATAAAACTGCCAGGCCCAAGTCACTGAGTCACTCCTGTGTCCCTGATCTGCCCCTAACTACAGTCACTGTAAAGACTCTGCAGTGAGATTCTGTTCTTGGAAAAGAGAGAAGAGGGTTGAGTGGAGAGAGGGGTCTCACACAGCACTCTCCTTCCATGCATTGGCAGGGAGTGGAGGAGACCACCTATGAGCCTTCTACTGAGGATGAGTGGTGACCAAGTCATACCTTTTCAGGCCACAGGTTGGCTGTTCAAAGATTATCTTCTGTGAACTACGTGGAAACTTGCGGGCTGGATTCTTTTAGGTGAGGTGTGGACATTAACTTTACTGGAGCTGCATGTGGCCAGCAGGGCCTGGCCCTGTCCTTTCTCTGATGCCCTAAGCCTATCAGAAACCTGTATGCTGCAGCCTCAGAAGTATTAGAATATTCTTTATGTGCTCAATACCTTGTCCTCAGGAAATGCAAATATCTGTACTTTCTGGAAACACCTCTTCTGACGGATAAAAAGCATCAGCCAACTGAAAACTTTTTTTTTTTTATATATATATTTTTTTTATTTTATTGTTGGGGATTCATTGAGGGTACAATAAGCCAGGTTACACTGATTGCAATTGTTAGGTAAAGTCCCTCTTGCAATCATGTCTTGCCCCCATAAAGTGTGACACACACCAAGGCCCCACCCACCTCCCTCCTTCCCTCTTTCTGTTTCCCCCCCATAACCATAATTGTCATTGATTGTCCTCATATCAAAATTGAGTACATAGGATTCATGCTTCTCCATTCTTGTGATGCTTTACTAAGAATAATGTCTTCCACGTCCATCCAGGTTAATACGAAGGGTGTAAAGTCTCCATTTTTTTTAATGGCTGAATAGTATTCCATGGTATACATATACCACAGCTTGTTAATCCATTCCTGGGTTGGTGGGCATTTAGGCTGTTTCCACATTTTGGCGATTGTAAATTGAACTGCAATAAACAGTCTAGTACAAGTGTCCTTATGATAAAAGGATTTCTTTCCTTCTGGGTAGATGCCCAGTAATGGGATTGCAGGATCAAATGGGAGGTCTAGCTTGAGTGCTTTGAGGTTTCTCCATACTTCCTTCCAGAAAGGTTGTACTAGTTTGCAGTCCCACCAGCAGTGTAAAAGTGTTCCCTTCTCTCCACATCCACGCCAGCATCTGCAGTTTTGAGATTTTGTGATGTGGGCCATTCTCACCGGGGTTAGATGATATCTCAGGGTTGTTTTGATTTGCACTTCTCTAATATATAGAGATGATGAACATTTTATCATGTGTTTGTTAGCCATTCGTCTGTTGTCTTTAGAGAAAGTTCTATTCATGTCTCTTGCCCATTGATATAAGGGATTGTTGGCTTTTTTCATGTAGATTAATTTGAGTTCTCTATAGATCCTAGTTATCAAGCTTTTGTCTGATTGAAAATATGCAAATATCCTTTCCCATTGTGTAGGTTGTCTCTTTGCTTTGGTTATTGTCTCCTTAGCTGTATAGAAGCTTTTCAGTTTAATGAAGTCCCATTTGTTTATTTTTGTTGTTGTTGCAATTGCCATGGCAGACTTCTTCATGAAGTCTTTCCCCAGGCCAATATCTTCCAGTGTTTTGCCTATGCTTTCTTGGAGGATTTTTATTGTTTTATGCCGTAAGTTTAATTCCTTTATCCATCTTGAATCAATTTTTGTGAGTGGCGAAAGGTGTGGGTCCAGTTTCAGTCTTTTACATGTAGACATCCAGTTCTCCCAACACCATTTATTGAATAGGGCGTCTTTCCCCCAAGGTATGTTCTTGTTTGGTTTATCAAAGATTAGGTGGTTGTAAGATGTTAGATTCATTTCTTGGTTTTCAATTCGATTCCAAGTGTCTATGTCTCTGTTTTTGTGCCAGTACCATGCTGTCTTGAGCACTATGGCTTCGTAGTACAGACTAAAATCTGGTATGCTGATGCCCCCAGCTTTATTTTTGTTACAGAGAACTGTCTTAGCTATACGGGGTTTTTTCCGGTTCCATACAAAACGCAGAATCATTTTTTCCAAATCTTGAAAGTATGATGTTGGTATTTTGATAGGAATGGCATTGAATAGGTAGATTGCTTTGGGAAGTATAGAGATTTTAACAATGTTGATTCTTCCCATCCATGAGCATGGTATGTTCTTCCATTTGTTAATATCCTCTGCTATTTCCTTTCTGAGGATTTCATAGTTTTCTTTATAGAAGTCCTTCACCTCCTTCGTTAGGTATATTCCTAGGTATTTCATTTTCTTTGAGACTATGGTGAAGGGAGTTGTGTCCTTAATTAGCTTCTCATCTTGACTGTTACTGGTGTACACAAAGGCTACTGACTTGTGGACATTGATTTTATATCCTGAAACATTACTGTATTTTTTGATGACTTCTAGGAGTCTTGTGGTTGAGTCTTTGGGGTTCTCTAAGTATAAGATCATGTCGTCAGCAAAGAGGGAGAGTTTGACCTCCTCTGCTCCCATTTGGATTCCCTTTATTTCCTTGTCTTGCCTAATTGTATTGGCTAGAACTTCCAGCACTACGTTGAATAGTAAAGGTGACAGAGGACAACCTTTTCTGGTTCCAGTTCTAAGAGGAAAAGCTTTCAGTTTTACTCCATTCAGTAAAATATTGGCTGTGGGTTTGTCATAGATAGCTTCAATCAGTTTTAGAAATGTGCCACCTATGCCTATACTCTTCAGTGTTCTAATTAGAAAAGGATGCTGGATTTTATCAAATGCTTTTTCTGCATCTATTGAGAGGATCATGTGATCTTTATTTTTGCCTCTGTTAATATGGTGGATAACGTTTATAGACTTGCGTATGTTAAACCAGCCTTGCATCCCTGGGATGAAGCCTACTTGATCATGATGAATGACTTTTTTGATGATAAGCTGTAATCTATTGGCTAGGATTTTGTTGAGAATTTTTGCGTCTATGTTCATGAGTGAGATTGGTCTGAAATTCTCCTTTTTGTTTGGGTCTTTTCCTGGTTGTGGTATCAGGGTGATGTTTGCTTCATAGAATGTGTTGGGGAAGATTCCTTCTTCCTCAATTTTTTGGAATAATTTCTGCAGTACAGGAATAAGCTCTTCCTTGAAGGTTTGATAGAATTCTGGAGTGAAGCCATCTGGACCAGGGCATTTTTTGGTTGGAAGCTTTTTTCTTGTTTCTTTGATCTCAGTGCTTGAAATTGGTCTGTTCAGGAGCTCTATTTCTTCCTGGCTGAGTCTAGGGAGAGGGTGTGATTCCAAATATTGATCCATTTCTTTCACATTGTCAAATTTCTGGGCATAGAGTTTCTGGTAGTATTCAGAGATGATCTCTTGTATCTCTGTGGGATCAGTTGTTATTTCCCCTTTATCATTTCTGATTGAGGTTACTAGAGATTTTACTTTTCTATTCCTCGTTACTCTGGCCAATGGTTTATCTATTTTATTTATTTTTTCAAAAAATCAACTCCTTGTTTCATTAATTTTCTGAATGATTCTTTTGTTTTCAATTTCACTGATCTCTGATTTGATTTTGGATATTTCTTTTCTTCTACTGAGTTTAGGCTTAGATTGTTCTTCTTTTTCCAATTCCATAAGATCTCTTGTGAGATTGTTGATGTGCTCTCTTTCTGTTTTTGGAATGTAGGCATCTAAAGCGATGAATTTTCCTCTCAAAACTGCTTTTGCAGTATCCCACAGGTTTTGGTAGCTTGTGTCTTCATTGTTGTTATGCTCAAGGAAGTTAATGATTTCCTGTTTTATTTCTTCCTTCACCCATCTGTTATTCAACAGAAGATTGTTAAGTTTCCATGCCTTTGGGTGGGGTCGAGCATTTTTGTTAGAATTGAGTTCCACCTTTAGTGCCTTATGGTCTGAGAAGATACAAGGTAAAATTTCAATGCTTTTGATTCTGTTGATATTTGTTTTGTGTCCCAGGATATGATCAATTTTGGAGAATGTTCCATGGGGTGATGAGAAGAATGTATATTCTTTATCTTTGGGATGGAGTGTTCTATATGCGTCTATCAAGCACAGTTGTTCTAGGGTCTCATTTAAGTCTCTTATATCCTTGTTTAATTTCTGTTTAGAGGATCTGTCCAGCTCTGTAAGAGGAGTGTTAAGGTCCCCTGTTATTATGGTGTTATCAGATATCATATTGCTCAGACTGAGTAAGGTCTGTTTCAAGAATCTGGGAGCATTTAAATTGGGTGCATAGATACTTAGAATTGAAATGTCTTCTTGTTGTATTTTTCCCTTGACCAATATAAAGTGACCATCTTTGTCTTTTTTGACTTTAGTTGCTTTAAATCCACATGTATCTGAAAATAAGATTGTAACTCCTCTTTTCTTCTGAATTCCATTTGCCTGAAAAATTGTCTTCCAACCCTTGACTCGGAGCTTTAATTTGTCTTTTGAAGCCAGGTGTGTTTCTTGCAGACAGCAAATGGATGGCTTGTGTTTTTTAATCCAGTCAACCAATCTATGTCTCTTCAGTGGGGAATTCAAGCCATTAACATTTATTGAGATAATTGATAAGTGTGGTAGTATTCTATTCATCTTATTTTGTGAGAGTCCATTGCTTAGTTTTATCTTTTGCATCAGTGTGGAGGTTTGGTTCTATCCTTTAATGTCTGAGTTCTTACTTTGCTGCTGATCCATTGTGGTGGTCAGTGTGCAGAACAGGTTGAAGTATTTCCTGTAGAGCTGGTCTTGTTGTGGCGAATTTCCTCAATGTTTGTATATCCGTAAATGATTTGATTTCTCCGTCAATTTTTAAGCTTAGCTTAGCAGGGTACAGAATTCTGGGCTGGAAATTGTTCTGTTTAAGTAGATTAAAGGTAGATGACCATTGTCTTCTTGCTTGGAAAGTTTCATTAGAGAAGTCTGCGGTCAATCTGATGGATTTGCCCCTGTAGGTCAACTGGCGCTTACTCTTGGCAGCTTGCAGAATCTTTTTTTTGTCTTGACTTTGGACAGGTTCATCACAATGTGTCTTGGAGAAGCTCGGTTAGAGTTGAGGCGACCTGGGGTCCGATAGCCCTCTGAAAGCAGTGTGTCAGAATCTTTGGTGATATTTGGGAAATTTTCTTTTATAATATTCTCTAGTATGGCTTCCATTCCTCTGGGGCATTCTTCTTCCCCTTCTGGAATTCCTATAACTCGTATGTTGGAACGCTTCATAAAGTCCCATAATTCTGACAGTGAACGTTCTGCTTTCTCTCTCTTCTTTTCTGCCTCTTTTACTATCTGAGTTATCTCAAAAACTTTGTCTTCTACCTCTGAAATTCTTTCTTCTGCATGGTCTAACCTGTTGCTGATACTTTCCAGTGCATCTTTAAGTTCCCTGATTGACTGTTTCATTTTCTTCAGCTCTGCTATATCCTTTTTATATTCTTCATATCGTTCATCTCTTATTTGATTCTGTTTTTGGATTTCCTTTTGGTTATTTTCCACTTTATTAGCAGTTTCCTTCATTGTTTCCATCATTTCTTTCATTGTTTTCAACATGTGTATTCTAAATTCCCTTTCTGTCATTCCTAACATTTCTTTATAGGTGGAATCCTCTGCAGTAGCTACCTCATGGTCCCTTGGCGGGGTTGTTCTGGACTGGTTCTTCATGTTGCCTGGAGTTTTCTGCTGATTCTTCCTCATGGGTGATTTCTTTTATCTGTTTCCTTGCCCTAATTTTCCTTTCACTTCCTCTTGCTCTTTAAGTTCTCGTGCCTGTGGACTAACGGTTACAGGACCAGAAGGGTGAGAAGGTTTAAGAGCAAAAAAGGGATGAAAGAAAGGAGGACCGAGTGATAAGAAAAAAAAAAGAAAAATAGAGAAAGGAGAGGGGGTGGGTAAAAGGAATATTGACAAAAAGAAGAGAGGCACTGAAAGAGGGAGACAGAGCAATATAGGTGTACAGTAGGGTACTTTGATACAACCTTAAAAAAAAAACCACCTTCTGGGGGTGCCCAGTTGGGTGGTTCCCTTGAGGTCAGCAGCTCTTTGCTAACCTGATCAGACACAGTACCCCACCTCCACCAAGTATAGAGGAAAGACAAAAATGCTATAAATCAAACCAAAACAAGCAAACAGAAAACTTTACGGGATAAAATTGGCTGGAAAAACCAAATAATAGCGGTAGAAACACTAACAAAAAATGAAGTTCTAATTATTGAAATAGGCAGCAATGGGAAATTATAATTAAACTAGAAAAATTGAGAAAGAAAAAGGATCTGTATGGAAAAGGTTGAACTTAAAAAACAAAACAACAATCAACAACATCAAAATAAACAAAAAAACCAACCAAACCAAAAAAAAAAAAACAAAAAACACAGCCCAAAACAAAGCAGTATGTATATGTTATTGAATATTGTCTGGGAACACGTGGTCTTCTGGGGTATGAGATGTTAATCACAGTTCTGATACGACTGGAGGCTGCTAGTTTCTTAAACCCCAGCAGGTAGACACCCTAAATCTCTCTTCAGCCCACTTAAAAGGCACTTTGAACTTGTTCACTTGCTGAGCAGAAGCTTTCTCAGGGAAGTGCTTGTCGCTGGAATCACTGCTGAAGTGGCTATCCACTTACCCTGTGTGCCAAAACTGGTCTCCCTCTGCCCCCGAGGGTTAGGGCTGCAAGGCGGCTCAGACCCCGTCCTTAGGCTACTTGGTCGCTGGGTTAGCAGCTCCAACCCAATTCCAGCTCTGCGTCCCTGAGGGCAGAGCTTGCCAGGGCAGATTGCTCACAATGGCTGCCTGTGACCCAGAGCCAAACACTATTAGCTCCGTCTGGCTCAGCGGCTCAGACTGGGGCCCTAGACAAAGGCCAAAGTTCTCTGCACTCCCGCTCAGGCTCTCCCCAAGGCAGTTCAGCTGAGTGCCAAGTCCAAAGACACCAAAACAGTTCACAGGTAAGGCCTTTCTGGTTTGCAGTCTCGCTGCTACTGAACTTACAGTTGCGGGCGGGTTTAGACGGATTGAACA
Organism: Nycticebus coucang; assembly: GCF_027406575.1. Classification (NCBI taxonomy): domain Eukaryota; kingdom Metazoa; phylum Chordata; class Mammalia; order Primates; family Lorisidae; genus Nycticebus; species Nycticebus coucang. The sequence continues at coordinate 15,537,340 of NC_069782.1, read as the reverse complement.
CACGCGACCACTTGCTGGTTTTCCACTGTTTTAGTCCTCCTCTTGGGGTCCAGAAGTCTCTTGTTGACTCCCTATATCCTCTCAGGGGTGATGATAGGCAGATCCCACCAGCCAGAGATGCCTGGAGTCCTATATCCCCAGACTCACGGTGCCCAGATGGAAGGAAGCTGTTACTCGGCTGCCATCTTGCTCTGCCTCCTCCTGAAAACTTTTTTTTTTTAACCAATAAGTTGCTACTGTGGCCCTCACTACCCCCTTCAGTCCTTACAGCTGTTCAATTTAGTGTCTCCGAAGATGAGACGCATTAGCACCAGATCCTTTTAGTGATGACCCTGATGGAAAAATATATCTTAGCACCAGAAGCTGCTTGCCTGTTAGAGGACAGTTGCTCCAAGTAAAATAACTTTGAATGCCAAGCAAGTGCATGGCCATTCAAAAAATTCTTATTTACTATCTGTTTAGCTGAAAAAAACACTTCTGCTTGTGCTGATATTAGGCAATTGGTCCACAGTAATGTGTTTTGCAAATGGGAAGCATCACCCGTTTTATTTTATTATTGCGTTTGTTGACAATCATGGAAGTGCGGCTAACATTTGTCTCTTGAACAACAAACAAGTTTGTTTGTTGCTTGAACATAAAGACAGTCACCCACACGCGTGAAGTGCTGATAATTGCAGGTCTTTAATGCTGCTGTAATTTGCAGATAACGGCACTTTAGTTGTCTGGGTTTTTTTTCTGCTTCTAGAATTTAACCTTAGCTAGACATGCCTGGCTTAATGATAAGGTTGGCTGGCTCAGTTTGACGTGAGCGGGGACTGCACTTTAGCTCTGGGAATGTTCAGAAGGTGTAGGGAAGCAGTCAGACCAATTAGTCCCTTATTTCTTCACTCAGGCCTCTTATTCCTGGGGGGCTTGTGGGGCGAGCATCTGCAAGTTAGGAATCTCATCTCTGTCTGGCTGTCCGGTTGCTGTCCGCAAAGCTTATGCTACACCTTACAGTCTGGTGAGCCCTGTGGATGCCCAGCAGTGGGGCAGGGCCCAGTGCACCATAGGTACCACCCAGCTGGGGCTGAGGCTCTGCCCACTGGTCCTACCTCTGCCTTCTCCCCATGTCTCTTCCCCTTCTGACCTCTGTGGGTCATTTGCCCACTGTAACCAGAATGAGCTTTTTATTTTATTTTATTAACCGCTTCGTTGGGATATGACTGATATATAAAAAGCTGCACATATGATGTATTAGCCATCTCAGTGAGTTTGGGGGTAATCATCACCACCACCAAGGCCATAAACACATCCATCATCTTTCAAAGTTTCCTCCTGCCCCTCCTTTATTAATATTGTTTTGTTTTGCTTTTTGTATACTTAAAATCTGCTAATAGAGTGAGCTTTTTAAATGTCAACCCACTGGTGTTAATCCCCTGCTGTTACTCATCAGTGGCTTCCCATTGAGACTAGAATGAAATATAAACGCCTTCATATGACTTATTTGATGGCCTGATATTTAGCTGATATTCATTGGTGAGGCTCCACTGGTTTTTAGAAGTCTAGTCTGGTTCATTGCCTGGGAATCTCCTCTCACTGCAGCCGGGCAGGGCTGGGACCTGGCACTCCCGAGGCCAAGGCCCCTCAGAGGGCAGTCAGCATCCATTCTGTTGCTGCACAGGCCATTACCAGAGTCGGCCCACCTGTAAGAATTTACGTGGCGTGATGGCTGCTGCCCCATCCAGGTTCCCACCTTGGTACTCTCCCCCTGGCCACACTGGCCTTCTGTCCATTCTCCAAACACCCCACGTTCACGCTCACTTTCTGGAGCAGTTGCTCATGTTGTTGCTTCTTTCTGGAAGGTTTAAATCTCCAAGTTCTTCTCGGGAGTGGCCCTTCCCATCCTTCCTGCCTCCGTTTGGCTGTTGCCGCCTCAGAGAAAGAGGCCTCCCTTCCCTGGCCTCTCAGCTAGGGCCTCTCCTTTATTCTCTACCTCTGCTCCTCCTTCCTTTTTTTTTTTTGCAGTTTTTGGCTGGGGCTGGGTTTGAACCTGCCAACTCTGGCATATGGGGCTGGCACCCTACTCCTTTGAGCCACAGGCGCCGCCTCTTCTGCTCCTTCTTTATTTCATCTGTAGAAGTCAGCCCAGCCCTGGCCGTTTTGTTTGTTTGATCATGCACTTTAAAAATGCTTCCCCCAAAAATATCCAATGTACTCACCCCTACTATGAAACTAATTTAGGACCTTCACATGAAAGCTATAACCCAGTTACAATCTAAGAATAGGGGGAAGGGGGAAAGGGAGGGGAGGGAGGGAGGAGGGGGGTAGAGGGAGGGGGATTGAAAGGATCACACCTGTGGTGCATCTTACAAGGGTATATGTGAAGCTTAGTAAATGTGGAATGTAAATGTCTTAGCAAAGTAAGTAAGAAAATGCCAGGAGGGCTATGTCAACTAATGTGATGAAAATGTGTCAAACGGTCTATGAACCAAGTGTATGGTGCCCCATGATCATATTAATGTACACAGCTATGATTTAATAAAATAAATAAATAACTAAATAAATAAATAAAAATGCTTCTCCATGAGAACACTCTCTCCATCAGATCTGGAGTATCTGTGATGGTCTCATTTCCACCCCTCAGCTGCCTAACACAGCACCAGGAACCTACGTGACATGTGATAACTGTTCTAGAATAGAAGGAGGAAAGGAAGAAGAAAAAAGAGATTGAAAGTGAGGGGCAGGGGTGAGGCTAGCCCCAAGCAACGATAAAGGTACCAGCTGCATTGGTGAGTGAGTGCCTGAGCCTGTAAATTCTCACAATAATCTTAGCAAGTTTGTACCATTTCTCCCATTTTACAGATGAGGAAAATAAGCCCCAGTTGGAAATGACTTATTTAGATCACATAGGCCGTGTTGAGGTTAGCATTCAATCGAAAGTCAACTGACTCGTTGAAATGCCTGAGTTCAAGATGTTAGAGACAGTCCAGCCTCAGCTCGGGTGACCATGTGAGGCCAATAATTCTCAAAACTTTAAAGTGTTTAAGAATCATCTGAGATGTTTGCTTAACACACAGAACTCTCATTTCCCCACTCCACCCCCTAGAGTTCTGGTTTTAGTTAAGTTTGGGATAGAGCCCTAGAATCAAGGTTTTTTGGTTTTTTTTTTTAAATGTCCTTAGTCTACACTCTGAGAAACCCTTTTCTTATTCTTGAGGTCAGTGAGGAATCATCCCCATCTTTGCATTTTCAGGGCCTAGCACAGGGTACACGGCAAGTCTCAGTAAACATGAGCTAAATGGATAGATGAGTAAGTGAATGGATGTTATTTTGGATTTTTTTTTTCCAATTAAGCAAGAAATTGTCAAAGTAATTCGGGCCCTGTTAGAATTTAATAGAGTGTTAGCTCTAATCACTTTCCTCCTTTCTGTGCTGTAACCTAATTTGTGTCTAGAAAATAGAGAAGACTGTAGATTTCATTTCCCTTTTTTGCCTGTTGGAAGCCAAATGCTGTTTGTTTGTTTAATCATGTTTTGCAAAATGTGGAGGATTGATGTTTTTTGGATAATATTTATTTGGCAGCATATCTTAACATCTGATGTTTTTTTTTTCTCACCACCCTCTAAAATTTTAGGGTATAGAGTAGTAAATAAAGAGTTTGGGGTGGGATGCGTTTCTTTTGTCTATTTATCCTTTCTTTTCTTCCCAACTAGTAATGGTTTCTGGATAGGTAATGAGGAGCTCTTGAAGAGCTTGAAGCATGTAAATCCCGTTAAATAACTGTACTTCCCGGAGACCCAGGAGGACTCTTAAGTAAAGAGCACTGAGTTGGGGGTGATGCACGTGGCCTGCTTGCTGTGCTGGAACCTTCTCTCTTAGACTTGGTGTGCTCCATTCCCAGGGCAGTTCTCTTAGCCTGTCCAGGCTGCTTTAATAAAATACCTTAACAACATTTGTTTCTCACAGTTCTGGGGGCCAGGAAGTCCAAGGCAAAGGCACCAGCAGAGATGGTGTCCAGAGAGGGTCCACTTCCTAATGCCATCTCTGCTGTGTCCTCTCCAGGTGGAGGGAGGGACACTCACATTCATGAGGGCTCTGGCCTCACGACCTAATCACTTCCCAAAGGCCCCACCTCCTGATATCATCACCTGGGGGTCAGGATTTCAACATATGAATTTAGGGGGAGACATGACATTTATACCACAGAAGCAGCCATATTCTATTAAAAATCTCTACAGAGAGTAGATGCATCAGGTCAAGGAGTTGCAGAAAATGAAAAGGCACAGCTTGTTTTCTTAGGTTCTTCAAAAGCAAAGGGTAAACTTGGGCAGACAACTGATCACAGGAAATGGAGGGGGAGCAGGCAGGGCCAAGGGACAGGGAGGGGTGGGCAGCTAGGAAGCCCAAAACTGGAGGCGTCAACTAGGAAAGCGTGTGGCTGGGAGGATGAGCCCCTCATCATTCCTCCATCCATCAATTGTTTGATTTCACAATTGTTCATATTCTGTTTATGGCTGTGGCCTCAGCACCTGGAAGGGGTATAGGCATAGACAAAACAAACTCCCTGCCCTCATGGAGTTCGTATCTAGTCAGGGAGGCAGAAAATAAACATGTAGGTTCTGCACCCATAACTCAGTGTTTAGGGCGCTGGCCATATATACCGGGCTGGCAGGCTCGAACCCAGCCCAGGCCTGCTAAGAAACAACAATGACAACTACGACAAAAAAATAGCCAGGTGTTGTGGCAGGTGCCTGTAGTCCCAGCTACTTGGGAGTCTAAGGCAAGAGAATCGCTTAAGGGTGGCGCCTGTGGCTCAAAGGAGTAGGGCGCTGGCCCCATATGTGGAGGTGGTGGGTTCAAACCTGGCCCTGGCCAAAAACTGCAAAAAAAATAAAAATAAAAATAAGAGAATCACTTAAGCCCAAGAGTTTGAGGTTGCCGTGAGCTGTGACACTACAGCACTCTCCCAAGGGTGACATAGTGAGACTTTGTCTCAAAAAAAAAAGAAAAGAAACGAAACATGTAAATTACAGCATATGTTATATCCTTTGTTTCGAAAGCAGATCTTCATGGGGCATGATTGTGTCTGCCACAGGCCTGAAAGAGGGGAGAGAGCAAGCCAGGTGGATTTCTGCAAAAAAGAACATTTTAGGGAGAACAGGGAGTGCAAAGGCCCTGGGGTAGGCACAGGCAAGTATGTTTAAAGGATAGCAAGGAAGTCAGCATGGTGAAGCAGGCAAGTGAGTGGGGGAAGGAGAGTGGGACAAGAGGTCAAAGGGGTTTTGAGGGCTGACTTCAAAGAGCCTGTAGACTCTTGGAAGGATGTTGGTTTTTCTCTGAGTATTGTGTTGGGAACAGATCGCAGGCTCTCAATATTTAACACTCACAAGGCCAATCTTCATAATCTAAGCTACAGTCTGTGGTGGTAGGTCCAAGATGAGGTGATAGAGACTCCAGCAGTGCAAGGGGCATGGAACAGAGAGCCCGTGGGGACCTAGACAGCTGAATCCAGCCTCTCACCCTTAGAAAGGACTCATCCTCCCTCATGGTGAAGTTTGGGTGCTCTCCCAGGTGCTGAGATAGATTCAAGAACAAAGGCCAGACCCTGAACCCTTGTGTCACGGGCAGGGTCACCCAGATGGGGAGGGGGACAGGTGGGTACCCAGAGGTGAACACAGAGCCTCAGCCCGGATGGCGGCTTGATCCCCATGCTCTGTTGTCCCAGCCACAGGGGAGTGCGTGATGTGGTGGGGCTGCCACTCCACTCCTGTGGCGTCTCTGTTCACTTTCTGCAGCGTGCCTGGGATTCTTAGCTGTCCACACTCTACCTGGGATGTTAAGTCAGAATTCAGCTTACACAGAGAAGGGGCATGAAAGAAAGCCAGGACCTGCTGACCACCTCCTGTGTGTCAGATGGTCGGTCAAGCACCCTGACCTGTTTTAACCCTATAACCAGCACCCAAATGGTCTCAACAGCCAGTCCCATGACCAGTACACACCAACTAGTACACACTTGTTGCAGCCATGAATGAATGAATAAACACATGAGCAAAATGCCTCCCAAGGTGGGCACTATGGTTCCTGTTTTGTGTGCGAGAAAAATTGAAATCAAGAGAAACCGGTGACTTACCATAGAAATCACACACGTCATCAGGAGTGAGGTGGAGTCCAAACCCCCTGTAGGTCTGTTTGAGGTAAAAATAACACTGTCTGTAAAACCCGAGCTCTGTGTGGAGCTGTCTGAGGGAGGTCTGCAGTCCTAGAAATGGGCATCACTGACCCTTTGCCTCTGGCCATGGCTTTCTCCCCAGCCTGAAACCTCATCTTCCTTAAATTAGCTCCCTCACCATCACTGATAGTTACCCTGATGCTCAGGTCTCCATTCATTTTGTTCAGACCTTAGCTGCAGGGCACTGATCGCTGTGGGTTATGTCTAACCCACTAGCTCTGGCTGTCTGTCCACAAGCATTTACTCCACAAAACCTTCATCTCAAGGCACTCAGGCCCTGAGAGTTAAGAATGTAAAGGACAGTTTCTTGGCCTCAAGAAACTTAGAATCTATAGATTATTCATTCATTTTGTAATTCATTCGGTAAACATGTACTATACCGCTCCCATGTGCCAGGCACACAGCATTAGGCATGGAGGGTGTGGAGATGAATTATGCAGAGATGCTGCCCTCAAGAAACTCATAAATTAGCATGCATTAACTCCCTACCTCATTCATTCATTTTAACAGCTGTTCATGGGTGCCCAGAAACCCCTGTACTGCATAAACAACATTTACAGGAGAAGAAAGCCCAAGTCATCTCAGAGAAGGGGACATGTTCACCAGGGAGAGATACGTGGTTTATTGGCTTTCTGGGGTTGCTGTAACAAATTACTGTGAGTTTTTAATTTTATGGTTCTGAAAGTCAGGAGCCCTAAAATCAAGGTGTCAGTGGGGCTGGCTTTCTTCTGAAGGCTTAGGAGAGAATCCATTTCCACTTCCGTGCTTTTTTCAGTTTCTAGAGGCCACCTGCATGCCTTGGCTTGTGGCCCCTTCCTCCATCATTAACACCAATAGCACTCTGCCCGTCATTCCCTCTTCTGTCTCTGACCCCCTTTTCTCCCTCGTAAACAACTCTTGGGATTATGTTGGCCCAAGTGGATAATCCAGGGTAATGTCCCCCATCTCCAGATCTTCAGCTTAATTCTGTCTGCAACCCCCTTTGCCTTGTAAGGTCACATACTCACAGATTTTGGGGATTAGGGTGTAGCATCTTGGGGAGCCATTAGTCTGTCTAGCATGGCAGGAAGGGACTCAGGCAGGAGAAACTGCTTCAGCAAAGGCACAGTAAACATGGTCCCAAATGCACAAGAATGAAAACCAGAGGCTTCCAGACGTCCTCCTACATGAAAAGTGATTTGGGCTCCTAGTGCAGAGTGGCTGAGAGTTAGTCGATAGAAGGAGGCCGGGGACTCTCTGTCAGGTGACAGGCACGCTGTCTCTACTTGAACGGCATGTTTACTTGTAGTGGCTTGTTGGGGGAGGGACGGGTTAGAGACTGGCAAGGAACCAGGCAGATCTTTGGTCGGGTTTTGTGAATTATGGAAACCCCATGGGCCCTAGGGCATGGACCCAGTGAGCATCTGTTGGGAAGTCAATGTCCTAAAGCACAGGATCATTTCTTTCCTCTGTCCCCTACGTGGACGGGGACCCTAGGTAACCAAAGGAGGTAAGAGCATCTCCCAGGTCCATCCTGGGGCTTGCAGAGCTCCAACCATTCTGTGTCCATCCCCAGAGTGATTGAGGCCAACAAGGTCCTTAATCCCAGAGAAAAGTATCACCAAAAGGAAGTTTCCAGTGGACACAAGGTGGCAAGAAGAGGCCAGGGTCACATTCCATAGATGGTGCCCAGGTCTCAGCTGTTTTTCTGGTACACTGTGTGGCACAAGGCAGGTTACTTAACCTCTCTGAGCTTAATTTCCTTGTCTGGAAAGAGTGGATAATAACCTCTACTCCAGGGGGCTAGTGGAAAGATTTGATGGTGCGATAATGCATTGGAAAGTGCCTTGCAAAAAGAGCTTTATAATTTTCAAAAGGATAGGATTTTAAAAAAGATATTCTAATTCTTGGGAAGATGGTTATCCACTCAGGATTTCATAGCCCCCTCTCCATTAGCCAGAACCCTCTTTTCTAGAGCAGGCTGTTCCAGAACATTGTGCGGAAACAGAGTATGAGGTTCTAGGCTTCTGTCCCCTGGTGAGAAGAGGAGGCAGACAACTTTAGATCGACTTACTAAACCTTCTCTCCCCTTCCCTGAGCCCTACCTGGTTTTTCACGCTGGTGGTTACCTGAAAATCCAGGTCTGCCAAATTTCCACCCCAAGCAGGTGGTTGGTGGGTGGGGGTGGTCAGAGTGGAACATATCCTCATCTGCAGCTGGGGTTTCCAGCAGCATTGCCGCATTTGAAATTCAAATAGCTGCAGCACTTCCCAGCTCTGTATTAGTTTTTGCAATTACCAGGTAGAAAGGCCTACAACAGAACTCACAGGTCAACCCGTGTAATGGTTTTCTCCACATGAAATATGGAGCCCGCCCCCCTCGGGAGAGAGATCAGAGGAGCCAGGAACAGCCTCTTCATTAAGACCTCCTGCAAGCGGAAAACACGATTCCAGAATTGCTTAGCGGGGCCAAGAGAACTGGAGCTTCAACTTCTGACTCAGCGCCAGGTGGGCCCCGCAGAGTTGGTCCGGGGCAGGTCCCAGGAGCCTGGGGTGTTTCACTCTCTTTTCAAATATTTACAAAAGAATTGCCAGGTGGGGATTGTAAACTGGAGTAAACGTGAATTAAAGGCGATCCCATAGTTGTCTTAAGTGAACTTCAGAGCAACCTTGTGAAAGTAAATTCTGTTAACTATTTTAGGGAGGAGAAGAGTGAGGCCCAGGGGGAAGCAGGAATTATACTGGTCTGAGTTGGAAATCCATCTCCCCAATCAGGCTCCATCACTTAAGAATATACAAAATATTAATCCTCTCGTTTTGGTTTGCTCACCTGCAAAAATAAGAATCTTTTACTGACTTTAAGGGGTGAGGTGAGGAGTAAATGATTTAAAGTGTGTAATTACAGTGTAAATGATTTCCCCCCAGTCCCACACCCAGGGTTTGGAGAAGCTGCATCTTTGACCACCAATTCCCCACTCTGCCCCCAGGGGGCACTGTTCAGCACTTGACCTCTAACCCTGATTCCTGCCTCTGTAAATGGCACCCAGAAAGAAAGGAGGGCAGCTCCCAAGTATAGTAGGACTGCCCAAGGGACTGTAACCAACTGGTCAACATACGGAGGTGGTCCACATAAGGAACGAGGCCCACTGTACTGATACATACATGGGGTGCATGTCCAGTCCATGACAATTAGGTCAACATAGGGAGGTGGTCAATGTAGGGAGGTGGTCGACTATGGAGGTTCTACTGTAAAGGAGAAGAGACAAGAACAAAAATAATTTAAACTTAAAGCAAAACTCTAAACCAAGCCAAGGCATGGCATGCTAAGTGCCTGCCATCAGCGATACCCAAGAGGGACATCTAAGCTTGGCCGGAGCCCACATTTTTTTCACTGTGGGACTCAGGACTGCGCAGAGTAAGTGCCCAGTGATGAGTTCTTGAATGAATGAAGGAATGAATGAATGCAAGCAGTGTCTGGAAAAGCTTGAGGAAGGCTGTCATGAAATGCCAGCCAGCACTGAGAAGTAAAGGAGAACATGTAAGAGGAAGCCCTGGCACAGCCAGGGCACCTAGGGCCACTCTTGTCATTTATGTGACCGTGGGTGCAGCAGCCATGTGTCTGGGGCAGACTAGAGTCTAAGCTTTAGACCCAGTGTTCTGGGCTTCAGGAAACCCAGGCAACCCAGAGGGTGCAGTTGGGACGTCTCTCCCCTGCAGGTGGGATTTCTCCTCCTCATGTGGCATGCCTGTTGCATGAGTGTGCTCTGATGAAGCAGAACTCCCCTAATCCAAACTGGTCACACCAGCATCGTGTCCCCAGATGGCACATGGGACAAGTAACAAACAGACATCCATTTGTAGAGCTGTAGGGTTGCAGGGACCCCTCCTCTGCTTCCTGTTTCACTGCCTAAATCTTCTTTCCCAGCCCAGGAGGATCTGAGCTTCTTTGCAGCTCCTCTGAGCACCAGGCTTCCTTAGCCATGGAGCATAATAGCATTACCATCACTACAGTCCGTGCCCTTAGCGGCATCACTTAATTTTTCAGACCTCCGAAATGAGCTTCCCACTCATTATTAACCGAGATAATGAGTGTAGCACAGTGCCTGGCATGCAGTGGTGCTCAATAAGTGCCAATACTATTCTTCTCTTATTAATAAATCTTGCTATCCAAATGGTTGGTATGTGGTTGCTGGAGTTCTGAGTACTAGACAGTCCACACAGGCTGATAGGGTGTGATTTGAGACATTTTTTAGTAGTGACTTATCTCTGATCTTATTCCTATTTCTTTTTCCTTTTTTTTAACCACTTTCTTCTGTTCCCATAACAGATGGAAGGAAATTCTAATTCTGCCTCTGGTTAAGATATTGCAGGAAAAGCAACTCACAAAAGGCAGATTAATTGGAGAAAAGGCACACAAATGTATTTGATCACAGTTTTATATGGCACAGTCACCTTCCGAATAAGACCCAGGCCCTCAGCAGGGTGCAGGAACTTATGTACCATCTTGAGGTTACAGAAAGGAGTGGGGCTGGGTCCTGGCAAAACAGGTTTTGGGAGGGAGAAGAAGAAGAATTCCGCGGAAGGACAGTAAATGATCTTAAGGAGAATTCAGTGGGCTTGAAGAACTTCACAGTGGTTTGAGGTAGAGTCTGTTGGGCCTGCAAAGCAGACAGTGGTTTGTGACAGAAGTCCAGGCACTTTGACAGACCTTTGTCTTCCTTCTGTGTTATGGGTTCATAATGAAAACCCAGGAAAGGGACTAGAGCTCATTATTTTTTTCTCTGGTAGGTCTGGACCTCAGGCAGACAAGGGAACTTCAGCCTGTGTTTTGGAAAAGGCAGAGGATTCAGAGACAGGGGAACAGGGAGGAAAAACAGTTGTTCTCCGTAGTGGGTCTTTCTGGCCTTTCCGTAGATAGGGGACATATCTCTTCTAACCTCTGCTGATTTCTCTCTAAAGGTCTTTTATGCCAAACTCTCATTATACCAGACAGCCATATTTTGGAGTGACGTTCCCTGTGTTCCTTTAATAAATATTTGTATTTTATTGAAAAAGCTGTGAAGTATTTCTAAAGAATCTCAAGTCAAGTGATTCAGCAGTAGAAATGGTGCCCTTTTGAGGGGCGGGTGGATTCTGTACAGCCGTCCCTGTGATATTCCGCAACCACCATGAACAGCATGTTTTGCTTTGATGGGTTTGAAAAAAGTGACATTAAAGAGAGAAGAATATGGCCCCGTGGAGGATGGATTTTCTTACTTTCTCTCACTCCTGACTTAATCTGAGATGAGATTGGTTTGCTTTGATAGCTCTTTCACCTGCTTCCTTACGGAAACACAAGATGGAAACCTCATTTTTTTTTTCATCTGAATGTTGAGATTTCAAAGTGAGTCTGTTTAGAGAATGTTGAAGACAGGGCTGTCTGAGACGCCCTGCCACCCTGTGAAGTGCGGAACCCTCCAGAAGGCTGCGTGTAACAGATGGATATGCTCCCTGCGGTTAGTAAATAACTACCTTCACCTAGTCCCTTCTAATTCCTCCTGCGCACAGCCGCCAGAACACACTATCAAAAGCGGATCGTATCGCAGTTACAATCCTCCAGAGGCTCCCCACTGCCCTTGCGGTGAGGTCTGGGCTCCTAAGCGTGGCAGACAAGGCCTTTGGGACCTGACCCCTGCCTGTTTCCCACCTGTGTCCCTCACTGCTCTCCCCACCCACCCAGCTCTATTCCTGGAGAACTAAGCACAGGTCCTCTTCCCTTTCTCCCTGGAATGCATGGCCCCTCTGCTGGGATGCCTCTCTCCTTTCTGTTTAATTCCCATCTGCTCTTCAAGACTCTGCTCAACTATCAATACCTTGGAGAATAATAATAACGTACTGTAACAGTAGCTAGCCGATGTTGGGCATTTACTGCCTGGCAGCCACTGAGCTGAGCATGTTATACACACTCACCCCTGTGTACTATTCACAAACTGGATATTCTCCATCCCCATTCAACAGAGGAGGAAACCGAGGCTTAGCAAGGTTGAGTCACTTGTCCAGAGACGATTGGTGGTGATTGTAAATGCCAATACCTAGGGCCATATACGTGGTAGAATAAGAAGAAAAGACATGGCTGTTATTCCTCCTACACATTATTTCAAGTTCTAGGTTGTACTTTCAGGGTAGAGGATTGGGATCAGAGAGCTCAAGCATGTGGTCTAAGGTCACACAGCTAGTGAGCGGCAAAGCTAGTGATAGAACCCCTATGTCTCTGATTCTAAAATTGGGGCACAATGCCACATTGGTGGGGATGAATCTGTACTACTTAGTTGTATGATCTTAGGCAAGTTTCCTGAAGAAATACTCTAACATTTGTATTTGTCTCCAAAGCCAAGGAGGGGTCAGATTCATGGTCCTTTCGTGACTCTGTGCTTTTGCCTGCAGTGGTCTTTCTCCCTGAGTGCCCCTGCTGCCTACAGGTGGGGGATCCTACAAGGCCCGGTGGTGGTGGGATATCTTTTTAGTTTTGTCTTCTATAGGTAAGTGAACCTCTAAGGGTTGAGCAACATCTCATGCTCCACCATTTCCCCCATGCCTGCTCCAGTGCTCAGTATGCAATCAGTCCTGTGACATTTAGGGATAACTGGGGAACGAACTGTTTCAAGCCCCCAAATGATTTAAACAGTAAGCATTTATTAATACAAGTCTGGCGGACAGCTGGGTAGTTCTTCTGGTCTCAGCTGGGCTTTCACGTGCATCTTCTAGGTCAACTGTAGGTCAGGGGGAGTCAGTTCTGCTTTCTGGACTAGGCCGTCTCACAGGTTTGGGGGTCAGCTGGCTGCCGGCTGATCTGGGATGGCCAAAGAGAGGACAGCTGGGCTTTCCTTCACTGTCTCTGGTTCTGGAGCAGGCTAGCCCAGGCCTATTCACATGGCCATACTAGGGCACTCAGAGAGTAAGTGGAATAGAATACGGTTTCTTTAGGTCTACATAACCATGTCTACTTCATTCCCTTGGCCAAATGAAGATACGGGGCCAGCTCAGAATCAGCATGAAAGGGCACTGCTGAAGAGTCCAAATCAGAGAGGCATGAGAAATTGAAGGTAAATGCATCATAAACATTTATAGCTAAATGAATATGCGTTTAACATGTGCCAGCAGCCACTCTAAGCTTTATCCATGTTAACTCATTTTATTCTGACAACCAGCCCCTAAAGTTGTTACTACGTTTTATCTCCATTTTATAGATGAAGAAATGGAAGCACAGAAAGGTTATGACACTTTCTCAAGGTCACACAGCTAGGAGGTGGTAGAACCTGGATTTGAACTTGGACATTTTGGCTCTAGTGACCAGTGACCATGCACGTGGCCACCACAGTAGTCTTTCCGCCTCTCGATAATCCTGGACAAATCTTAACATTGTTCACAGCTGCCTGTGTTAGCCTGAATAATGGTTTGACAAGCTCATCTTTGGTGATAGTGGTTGTTTTTAATCCGAGGGTGTGGAACTTTGAGATATGGTACTCACGGCTTATTTAAATACAAACTGCTTCAAAGGCTATCCCAAATTTTATAGCCTGCAGCAGAGCTGGCTTGCCGAAAGATAGACTCTGAAGTTTTATTAACTGTCACCATGGCAATTTCGAAGACATTGGTTATGTCGAAAGATTTCCTGACACTTCTTATTCATAATGGTACTGGCGGGTCCCAGGCAGGCTGATCTATGGCTTTTAATCAACTAATGGATGGGGTCTCTGGGTACAAATTCACAGCATTCAATCTTGTTAGAACGGAAAGGATTCTGCGTGCTCAGAGCTGTCCCAATTCTCAACCCAGGGACAGAGTCCTTCTGGGCAGACAGTAATAACGTGGCCCTCTTTAGCTCGATAAACAGCAGGACTGTCACCCACGGGGCCTTGGAGGCATGACCTCAGCTGCCTTTTGCTGGCTAAGCCTCATGCCCTAATCTTCCATCTGTACCTTCCTGCTTGGCAACGGGGCAGAGAGACTCAGCAGCCCAAATCTTCACTCTGCAGGAGGCAACCAGTGCATTACAGTAAGAAAGAAATGGATTCAAGTCCTTGCTCTGTCCCTTAGTACCTGTGTGACCTTGGGCAACTTGCGTAGCCTTGCTGAGCCTCAGTTTCTTCCTCTGTAGAATGGAAATAATGTGAAGATTCAAGTGGGTGATGGTTTGCACAGTGCAGTGGGTGATAACTGTTCGTACTTCTGCCTTCATGCTCTCTCTCCTCATCCTGATCATCATTGCTGAGGCTTTACCACACCCTAACATTCCACTCATGCCCAACCTGGAAGAAAGCGAAGTAGGATGTCTGATCACCTACTGCGTGCCAGGCACTGTTTTATGTATTAATGTAGGCTGTGTTGCTTCATTGTCACAACTCCCTGTGGCATAAAGAAGTTTTGTTATGATTCGACAGGTGAAGAGAATGGGGTCAGAGAAGTTAAATGACTTGCGTAAGGTCACCCAGCAAGCCAGGGCAGAGCTGGAACTGGACCACTTAGGTCTAGTGCTGAGGTCAGTGCTTTTGGGGGGTTGGCTGCAGGACTGGACCCAGAACAGTAGCCCCATGGACAGGACAGAGCCTGGGGGGCAGAGCTCCTTCTGAAAGTTTTCGAGGTGGAAATTAGCATGGCGGGGCCCATGAGAACCACCAAAGACCCTAGGGTGCCTCACCCATTAGGGTCACTCCCTCATGTTTCTGATGGGAAAGTGAGATCCAGAATGGCCAAGTGGCTTATTCAGAGCCACGTAGCCAGATGGGAGCAGAGCCAGGCCTTGAACTCTAGAAGTATCCCTGGGCAGGAGGGCCCTGTAGGGTGGGCAGGGGAAAGCCACCTGATGACCCTCCTCTGGACACCCTCTCCCCAGCTCCCCCGCCACCAGGTTACTTGCTGCCTCCCATTCTGTGTTGGGGACTCTGGACAGTGAGGCACATTCCCTTATTCAGCTCCCACTCCCTGCAGCCCCCTCTTTACCAGGCACTGGAATAGGTGCTGGTAGCTTAGTGGATGCCTTGAAACAGAGGCTATTCCTTCATCTCCTTCTTCCCTGTACAACTTTGCAGTGTTCTGCCCCAAATAATAAAATAGTCCAATAATAATAATAGCTGATACAGACACATAGGGTTGGTGGCATACTGAACACTTCAGGCTCTTCTCAGTGGACCTTCCCCACAGTCCCATGGAGGAGGCACTGGTATTATTCCCATTTTACAGATGAGAAAATGAGTCCTGGACACATTAAGTAACTTGCCCAAGATCACATGCTAGGCAGTGGGGGTTAGGTTGAAATTCAGAAAATCTGAATCCAGAGTTTCCTCATATTGCTGCTCTGAACCCCTTTAGTAAATTCATTCATTCATGATTGATTCAGCAAATATTTACGAGTACCAGCTACTATGGTGGGCACTAGGGATCCCACAGTGAGCAAAACAGACAAAGGTCCCTGCTCTTGTGGACCTTACCGTCTACAGGGATTGACCATGAGTGAAATTAATAATTAAAATACAGCCGGGCATGGTGGCTCACGCCTGTAATCCTAGTACTCTGGGAGGCCGAGGCGGGTGGATTGCCTGAGCTCACAGGTTCCAGACAAGCCTGAGCAAGAGCAAGCCCTTATCTCTTAAAAATAGCTGAGTGTTGTGGCAGGCACCTATAGTCCCAGCTACTTGGGAGGCTGAGGCAAGAGAATCACTTGAGCCCAAGAGTTTGAGGTGGCTGTGACATCATGGCATTCTACTGAGGGCAACAAAGTGAAACACTGTCTCAAAAAAATAAAAATTAGGGGCAGTGCCTGTGGCTCAAAGGAGTAGGGCGCTGGCCCCATATACTGGAGGTGGTGGGTTCAAACCCGGCCCCGGCCAAAAATTGCAAAAAAAAAAATTAAAATACATGGGAGGTTAGATAGTAAACAATGAAGCGGTGAGGGACTGAGGGAGTTCTGAGGGTGAAGTTGTAGGAAGGCTGATCAGAGATGGCCTCAGACATGAGGTGAGTTTGAGCAGAGCCCAGAAACAAGTGAGAAAGTGCCCATGTGCCCCTGGGGGGGAAGAATATTCCAGGCAGAAGGGGCAGCAGGCGCAAAGACTCCAGAGTGGGTACAGGGAGAGAGGCGACATTGAACTCCAGCTCCTCTGCCATCATTAAGAAGCAACCTGGAGCATCCCTGTGCTTACTGAGCAGGCAGCTGGGCTTGCTGGGTGGCATGCGTGGGCCCCATATGGGGCAGCACCCTGTGCTCTGGCCCAGCCTCATCTATCTCTCAGAGACTCTCAGCTGCACTGGGGTAAGGACAGGAATTAGAACAGGAGCCTGCAGCAGGGTTCCCGGGAGTGTGTCTGAGGAAAGGGGGCCCAACCTCTGGCTCCTCCTGACTTTTTCTTTTTGAGGGGAAATAGGTGGCTCCCTATTCCCCACCTGTGGTCCGTGACTCAGTGTTCTAGTGAGTGACTGTTTTCTCAAGGAGCAGTTTCTCCCCAGACCCCGCCAGGTTTCTGAGCTACCCATTTTCTTTCTTTCTTTCTTTCTTTCTCTCTCTCTCTCTCTTCCTTCCTTCCTTCCTTCCTTCCTTCCTTCCTTCCTTCCTTCCTTCCTTCCTTCCTTCCTTCCTTCCTTCCTTCCTTCCTTCCTTCCTTCCTTCCCTCCCTCCCTCCCTTCCTTCCTTCCTTTCCTTCTTCCCCTTTCCCTCCCTCCCTCCCTCCCTTCCTCCCTTCCTCCCTTCCTTCCTTCCTTCCTTCCTTCCTTCCTTCCTTTCCTTCTTCCCCTTTCCCTCCCTCCCTCCCTCCCTCCCTCCCTCCCTTCCTCCCTTCCTTCCTTCCTTCCTTCCTTCCTTCCTTCCTTCCTTCCTTTTTCTGTTGCAAACTCACCAATGTTCTTTACCTGGAAAGAAAATGTTGCACCATAAAGAGCCTTGGACTTGGGAAGAAGGCCTGGGTTTTAGGACCAGTTCTCCATTGAGCAGCTTTGTGACCTTAGGCCAGGGGTTTAACCTCTCTGAGCTGCTTCCTCCCTGGAAGATGAGAAAGGCCTCTATGTGGCCATTGTGAGATTACACTGAAATCTGATCAGGAAAATGCTTTGAAAACTCCAGGCCCCCCTCTGAGGGGCTGTGCTGTGGCTTCCATTGCTGACTCAACATCTCCCATTTCCATCTATATCGGGGGCCTAAGAGCTGAGTGAGACACTCAGAGAGGGTCCCCATGGGGGAAAATATTTTCAATAATTTCTTTAAATCCTTGTGCCTATACTGATAGAATAGTGTGCCTCCCCCCCAAATCATGTCCTCCCCTGGAACTTCAGAATATGATCTTATTTGGAAATAGAGGCTTTGCAGATATAACTAGTTAAAGTGAGGTCATACTGGGAAAGTAAGGGCCTTAAATCCCGTGGCTGGCATCCTTGTGAGAAGAAGAGGGCACACGGAGACACGGGCACAGGTGGAGGAACGCCATGTGATGACAGAGACTGGAGTGATGTGATACAAGCCAAGGCTGCTAGGAGCGAGGCAAGGGACAGATTCTCCCTCAGAGCTTCCAGTCCTGCTGACACCTTGATTTTGAACGTATGGCCTCCATACTCCAAGAGAATAAATTTCTGTATTAAGCCACCCCATTCATGGGAATTTATTATGGCAGTGCTAAGAAACTAATGCATCCCCACCCCTTGTTTCATAAATCCTTGATTCTTGTGGCTTCTGAATAATCCACTTCCTTCTTGAGACTTCTGTTGCAGATTTGTCCTGAAAAAAAAAAAAAAAAAACCCAGACAGTTTTGAGTGTTTGGATATTGGGGAGGTGGAGGAGAAGGATAAGCCTAAAGTTAGAAACCCAAACCTCAGAGATTCGGGTTCACCCGGAAACCTCTGGAGAAAGAAAGCAAGCTGGGCCTGGAGCTGGCAATCTTGAGTGTGGCACTCCTGGCATAATCAAAGTCCTCTCCCGGCATGATTCCCCAGACAGCCAGCATTTAAATGTGCTAATGAATAAATAACAAGGGAGCCAGGGTTTTTCTGGATTTTCTGATTTTGCATCAGGGGTTGGGGTGAAGAAGAAGGCGGTCTGGAGGAGGAGAAGAGTCCAACCCCTTCCCGATGTGTTGCCTCCGTGTGGACCCCTGGGGAGGATTCTGAGACTTAAATGAGCCCTAGTTTAGAAATTTCTTTAGCGGAGAAGAAAGCAGGGATTTGCAGATCCTGGAAATCTTCCTCATTTTTGTACCTTTTTATTTGCAGAACGTTTAAGGTCTTATTTTCATTTATGCCTTACAGAGGGGATCAGATTTTAATATTAGTTTAATATTCAATGAATAAAACTATCTTAAGTGTATTTTTTGGTCCTCCTGGAATTTTTTTTTGTATTCAGAAGTGTTGAGAGAGCCTCTACATAGGTGTTTGGGGGAAAAGCTTCCCTGGAAACCAAGGGGTAGGGATTTGGAAGTTTGTCAGCAAGCAGTCTTGTGGAATGCTTCAGTGAGCCACACTGTGCTGGAGTTCATGGGAAGTTTGGAATGGTGAGGATAGGGATGACCATGGTAGGGGTGTGATGACAATGACGGCAGTGGTGATGGTGGTGGTGGCAGTGGTGATGGTGGTGCTCGTGATGATGAAGATGGTGGTGATAAGGTGATGATGGTGGTAATTGTGACGATTGCGGAGATTGTTAGGGTGGTGGTGGTCATAGTGATAGTGGTGGGGATAATAACAGGTGATGATGATGGTGAAAATAGTGATGTTGATGATGTGGTGATGATGCCAATGATGGTGGAGATGGTGATGGTGATGAGAACAGTAACCCAATGAACATTGACAATGCATATGGCTGCCCTGCTCAGCAGTTATACACATTATCTCATTTTATTCTTATAAACTCCCTATGAGATATGTCCTGTGATTATTCCCATTTTACATGAGATAACTAAAGCACAGAGGAGTTAAGTAATTTGATCAGAGTCACACAGCCAAAAAAACAACAGAGCTGGGATTTGAACTAAGATAGTCAGACTTCCAAGCTTATACCTAAGCCACATAAACTCAGCGTGAGACAAGTATTGCCAATACTGATAGTGCTTCCAGACAGCGAACACTATCTGCTGATCTCCTTTGTACAATGTGCTGGATGGTTCATAAACCTTCGCATTTAATCCCCTGGCAACCTCACATGGGCTTCTACCGTCACTCTGCAGATGAAGGACTTTCCCCTAATGAGGCTTCCGCTGGCCTCTCAGGTTTCTGGAGAACACCATTCCTGCCTGGGTAAAGGAAGGATGGAGAGTCTATGCTGCCACCAACTCTGAGGGACTGTGGGCAGGGCAGACATGTCTCTGAACTCTGCCATTTCATCCAAAAATAAGAGGGAGATACAGATGCTCTCCAAGGCCCATCGTGGTCAGCCCAGGGAGCAGGGCAAGTGTGGTCTGGAGGGGCTGACCAAGCAGGTCCCAAGGCAGATGCAGCCTGGCATCTGTCTCAGCTTGACTGGGCCCATAAGCTTCCAAATCAGGCCAACTCTAACTCTGCTCAAATGCAGATTAGCTACATGGTGGAGGGGTAAACGGGAGTCTGTGAGCATGACTCTCACTGAGTTCTGTGGGTTAGGTAGGGGCTTTGGCGTGTGTGTGTGCAGTGTGCACAGTGGTCAGAGACACCTCTGTGAGAAAGTAGTGACATTTGAGCAGAGACCTCCACTGGACAGAGCCACCTGGTGATGGGTGGGGGGAGAGCATTCTAGCTGGAGGAAACAACAGGTGCTAAGACCAAGTTGAGTAGGCTTATTTATTTGCGGAACAGCAGGAAAATGGGAGTGTATGGGGCAGTGCTTTCTATCGGGGGCATTTCACTCCCCCTGCCCTGCAGCCAGGGGTTGCTGGTCAATGTCTGGGAACATTTCTGGATGACATAGCTGGGCTGGGGGGGATGATGCCACTGGCATCTAGTGAGTAGAGGGTGAGGGTGCTGCTAAACCTCCTTGTATGCACAGGACAAGCTGCCTGGTCCAAACACATGTACAACAGAGAATTTTCTTGGATCTCAAATCCCAACCATACTAGAGTGAACGGGTGGGGAATGTGTTAAGAATTGTGCTAAGAATGCTGTGTGCCTATAGCTCTCTAAGGACTTGGTGCATTAACTGGTTTGCCGTTCATAGCAGCCCAGTGAGGAAGGTGCAGGGGTTAAATGACTGTCCCAAGGTCATCCCAAAGTGCTGTGGTGGTGTTGCCCAGTACCTAACTAAGGAGCCCGGCTCCAAAGTGTAAGCTCATGGACTCTAGGCTCTGCTTTCTGTGTAAGTGTAAGTGTTCCTCCCCTAAACTGTGGGCCCCTTAAGCCTTTATATCCTCAGCACCCAACATAGGGCTTGGCACACAGCAGGGACCCAATAATGGTCTATCGGATGCAGGTGGCTCCTCAAATTTAAAAATTCAATTTAAAAGTCAAAGCAGTCTCATCATTTTGAACCGAGCAGGACTTCTGCTCAGGGGGCAGAGTGTGAGGGATGTTCTTCCCTGTGATACTCAGTCCTCATTTACATACCCGGGAGGAAAAAGCCACAGCCTGGGGTCAAGCTTACGGTTGCTGTCTCTGGATCACTCGGCTGCTCTGTTGTCTCAAGCCTTAGGCCTCTGAGTTCACACACCTGACCTCAGGCATCTGGTCCCTTCTTTCCTTCCCACATTCCCAGGCCTAACATCCATGACTTCCCCTCCCAGAAAACACACACGCTCATCACTCTCTCTGTCTCTGTTTCTCTGTCTCTCTTTCATTCTCTCTGTCTCTGTTTCTCTCTTTCTCCTTCCTTCCCTCCCTCCCCTGTTCATATTCTCCATGCTCCAGTTGAAAGAAATCCACTCTGCGCTTGGTACCGCCTCTCCGGCATTCCTCATTTTTCTCCCACATGTTCACTTTGCAATCACTTACCAAGCCCCACTATGCGCCTGGCACTGTGCCTCAGCACTGCTCTTCAACCTTTTTTATCCCATGGCACACCTGAACCTCTAGTTAAACTTCCACAACACACTTAAATTGTGTTGGTCCAAAAATAGAGTGAAAAAAGTTCAAAAAAATTGAACTTCTTTCAACAATAATTTAATTAATGATCTTTAAAATTTTTCGAGGCACACCTAAGGTCCTCTAACAGCACACAGGTAGAAAATCCCTGTTAGAGACTGAGGACCACTGAGCGCAGCAAAGCAGACCAGCGCCAGGAAGACAGGCAACAACTAATAAACTGAACTGTTTTTATTTTTTGAGTTGCTGCCTGCCCTGGTGAAAAGTCATGATGAGCTGCTTGTGAGCCCAGAGGATGGCCCAGGGGATGGGTGGGAGGAGCTGGCCAGTGCCCCCTGCAAGGAGGAACCAGGAGCTGGTTTGCCTGTGGAAAGGAGCAGAGGGTGAAAGGACAGGGCCAGAGAGAAGGTGGGCTGCTTGGGACCCTGGGCAGGGGAGGACCAGGTTGTCACACAGAGGCTATTTAAGAATAAGACCCACCTTCAGTCTGAGCTGGGTTGTGTTCCTATAGCCCCTGTGTCCCCTCCATCCTCCTCCCCAGCCACAGATGACCAGCAGGGCAGCATTTCCCACACATGCTCTATGGAGTGAATTTTCAGTGAGCATCAGAGAAAAGGCTGCTTGTTGTATAGAAAAACCCAGCTCCGAGGGAGAGAAAGCTGGAGGCTACAGTGACCACAGATGAGACCTGCCCTGGGTGTCTGCAGGCTCCTCCAGGGGCTTGACGCCAGGTGGGTTCAGATCCCAAAGTGCAGGCAGAGAGAGCCCCTGGCATCCGGGTAAAGCTTCATGGAGAGTTTAGCAAGGTGCTGTGTGGCTCTGGACAGGCTCAAGGAGGACGTGACAGCTCGCTCTGAGCTGACCAGGCTCAGCCTATGCCTCACTGAGGAAGGGGCATTTGAATGGCCTCTGAAGGATGAAGTGAGAGATGCTGGAGGCATTCGAGCCAGTAGCAACCGAATTTGCAAAAAGCCAAGAAAAGCAAAAGACTTTAACATTTCCAGACTGTGTGGCTGGCTCCTAGAAAGGAGGCCGTGCAGCACCCAGGGCTGAGTGTGTGAAGCCGGGTTCTCCCGCTAACCAGCTTCACATCCCCGTGTTTCACTCTCTGCTCTGCAAAACAGGGCCTCATGCTCCTTTATCTGCAATTCCAGAACTCCCAATGCTCTGGAAACCGCCAGTTGCTTTCTTTGTAAGTGTTAGAGATGAGAGTTCACCTCTGAGCTGTTTTGTGGACCCGGTTCGGTTCGCTCTGCAGAACTCTAGCAAGTTCAGCTGAGTCAAAGGGAGAACAAGAAACTGAGGGTAATGGACAATGAGGCAGCTGGGACTCCACTATGGCAGGAAGAAAGTAGTTTTCTTTAAAGTAAAGCATAGGCTTTTTTAGGAGCGTGGAAAGGGACCTCTAGACGCCACCCAAAGGCAGTGCACAAAGATAAGTGCTTTCACCCTGGTTCCTCCCACGTTTATCTGTAAGAATTCCCCGACACTCCCCTTAGGCCTTCCTGCTGGCTGTCCTGGTTTCCTCAGTTGTGAATTGCCTTAGTTGTCACATAAATCTAATTTTCTTCACTCTGGATCAATATGTATGAACCGTTATTTTACCAGTGATGGTATGGTGGCATCTGTAAGTCTTGTGATATTTGTAGCATCTGTGGTCTACGTGATTCTGTGATGGGATCCTTATCTTTGTTTTATGGGTGGAGGGGCTCATCCACAGACCAGAGGTCAGGTGTCACAGGCTAGAAGTCATATTTTGCAGGTCACACCCACCCAAAATTCCTCATTTTGCTTCAGGCCCTTTCCAACTCCCCTGTCCAGCCGGCAGTACTTCTCTCCTACCTCCCGTTCCCTCCCTAATCAGTGAGCTTGGTACCAATCATTAGGCAGCTAAACCTGGCCCATGCAAGGCTCTCTGGAGTCTCAAAATTGCAGTCCCTCCCCGCAGCGGCAGAAGTGTTCGGGTGCCTTATTATAGGTGTTACCCAGGGTCTTCCACAAGGGTTGTGTAATGTACAGTGCTTACCCTGTGTCGTCTTTCTGAAAGTCAAAGATTTCCTAACTCGGCATTGGAAAGGGATTGTGTATCTGCAGTGTCTAACTCCTAGGGTCAGTCAGGGGGATCAAAACCAGTGTATTCTAGTAAAGCACAGTCCAGACGGCACGTGCTAAATATTCAATCCATGGGAGGTGTCCATGTTGTTGGTTTAATGAGCTCTAAAACTCTGAAATCTTTTTTTTTTTTTTTTTTTTTTTTGTAGAGACAGAGTCTCACTTTATGGCCCTCTGTAGAGTGCCATGGCCTCACACAGCTCACAGCAACCTCCAACTCCTGGGCTTAAGCGATTCTCTTGCCTCAGCCTCCCGAGTAGCTGGGACTACAGGCGCCCGCCACAACGCTTGGCTATTTTTGGTTGCAGTTTGGCCGGGGCCGGGTTTGAACCCGCCACCGTCCATATATGGGGCCGGCACCTTACCGACTGAGCCACAGGTGCCGCCCTAAAACTCTGACATCTTTTGGAGCCAAGGTCTGGCTACAGCTTGCTGTCTGCAGAGTTGGGGTGCACTGACCAGCCAGGGGGCCGGGGGAGCCATCTGCACAGCTGGTCCTGTTGGCTTAGGTGGGGCCATGTGAAAGCAGGCCCTCGTGTGCTTTGTTACTGCCATCAATGCTGTTCCAAAGAACAGTCACGCTTACCTCTGGCCTGTGCTCACGGCAAGCCTGGCCTGGCATGTGACTGACAGCCCGCAAGCTCCCAGCAGCCTAGGCCGATCTTGTCACCCTCTTGTCCTCAGCAGCAGCCAGAGTGCGCGATAATTGTTCACTGAATTGAATCTCACCTATTGACTCTCAGCAGACGCTACCTCGAGCCCTGTTTAGGAAATACCCGGAGCTGCTTTGTAGCCCAGCCCCATCACACACATATACACATGTGCCCACATACTCCTGTATGCAAACACACATCAAGATCCAATTGTACCTTGACCCACAAAATGTTCCCAAGCAACCAGTTTCTTGGAGTGATGCTTATTTTCCTCCTGCTTTTCTCTGTCAGAGAAAGAGACTTTCAGGAAAGGACCAGGAGAAAATGCTTCATTTTTGCATCAAAGATGCCCCTTCTTTTGTTTATGAAGAATTGTTTCCCAGCGTGTTTTCCTTTCTGGAGCCTTTTATCTGCCTGCTGCCCACTAGAACAAAGACAGAGGCTTGGCTGGCTTCAGAGGGCTCCAGATGTGGCCACCAACCAACCCCCTCCAGATGTGATCCCTTTAAAGAGGCCAGAAAAGGCTCCTTCCCCTCATGCACAGAAAGAAGCCAACGGAGGTGTCTGCAGAGACCCCTCATCATTGCCTTGATGCAAAAGGCTCTACACAAACGCACCCATGGCTTTCCGGGAGACATCAAATCTACCCTTAACTCCCTGATTTTAGCTTACGGGCCCTTCCTGAGCTGAGGTCAGCAGAATTAAGAGTGAAACAGGCCTCTCAGAAAGCCAGGCAGCCGGGAACTGGTGTTGTATTAATCAAGCAAAAAAAGAGGAAAATCCAAAAACCAAGAGCTCCCAGTCTGGGTACAGGCTGGAGCTGGAGCCAGCCAGCATGGGGTATTTATTTTTCACTTCTGAGGGCCCACCAGGGAAAAGGAAGGTGCTCCTCTCTGACTTAGGCTGGGAGAGAGGGAAGCTGGCCAGCTAGTGGCCTCATGAGTATGTGGAGTTTGGATAGGGCTCGGCTTCTGGCGGGAGACCATAAGGGCCATGGAAGTCGCAGAGAGCTGGGGACCTGAGTGTGAGCAGTGTGCTGCTGGGAACCGCAGGCTGGGCACGAGAGCCTTTGAAGGTGACCTTGGAAACAAACAGTGCCGCTTCCAAGATCCACTGTGGACGAGGCAGGGTGGGAGACAACAGTCTATAAAGATGAGCTGCTTTTGGGCCGCGTTTCATACTCAGGAGAGGGGAAGAGAGCTCGCATTTCCTGACACGAGATCATTTAGCCAGTGTTTCAACCAGAGTTTAACACTGTGTGTTGAGGCAAGGGGGGGTATAAAGATGAATAAGTAAGTAAATAAAAAACAAATACTATAACTTCTGATGATGTTAAGTGCTGTGAAAAGAACAGAGAAGGAATTACGTGGAGTAGAAGACAGGAGCGTTCTTCTTGCTCTCTCTAATACTTAACATTAATGGAGGGTTTACTCTGCACCAGACTGTTTTCTCGGAGTCCGAAACCCGTGACACAGCTACTCTGTGATATAAATGATGTTGCTCCTGTGTCCCCCTCCAGGCAGCGGAGGTTTTGATGTACCCAGTTCCACACGGCACAGCTCAAGTGTGCCATGGACATAAATAGGGCTGTCTTGAAAGTTTACGTCCAGGCTACATAATCATCTGTGCCTCAGCTTTCTCATCTGTGCAATGGGGATGGTTAGTGTAGAGATTTCAAGGGTTAGATAAATAACAGCTCTCATCCCACATGTCAAAAAGCTGGCAGGCAGACAAGGATGGCAGCGTCTCCTTGCTAATGGGTGGAGGGTGGGTTAAGGGTATGGGGCATTAAGCGCTTCCTAACACCAGACCCAGGCAGGAGATGTCATGACTCACCCCATCCAGGCCCAGGCAGTTCTGGACAACCATAGTCCTCCCCTGTGGGCACAGGGTCTAAGGACATCCTGGAAGCAGGATGTGTGTTTCCTGTAGGCAGCTGGCCCCCAAAAACACAAAAGAAAAGAGGGAAGAAGGGGCTGCTCTGGACATGCCCCTATTCTTCCCATCCTCAGCTCCGCCGGCTCACCAACCAAAGCATGAATGCAATGCTAGGTAGCCCAGGGTCAAATCCTGGCTCTGCCCTTTGCAGGGTGTGACCTTGAACAAGCTGTCCAACCTTTCTAGACTTACTTTTCTCATCCTTAAAAAGGGAACGGCGCTGGCAGCCAGCAGTGGGGTTCCTATGAGGAGTGAGGGAAGTGTTGCTCATTGGTCACTTAGGGCAGCGTCTGATGGGTGCCGAGGTGGAGGGGGTGAGGCATCAGGTGACCCTTGGGGAAGCCTCCACTCTGGAACTCAGAGCCACAGAGCAGAGGTGCCCCAGCAGCACATGGTGCCCATGCCACAGGGCAGTTGTAAAGATTCAGCTGGTTAGTGTAAAACAGCATCCAGCACTTCTGAGCACTTAGGAGGTATTAGTAGGTAGAATCATACAAAGAAGTTGTCGCTATTTATTACTCTGTTAGACCTACAGAAATGCCAACTTCACGAGGTAGTTATTATCCTTGTTATTTCTTACCAAGGTACTTACGGGAGGGACTCAGAAAATGTTTGGTTCCTTCCTCTCAAAGAATCTGGCTGGGACAAGCCAGGGAAAGCTGACAGCCCCACTTTGCTCAGGCCCAGAGTCCTTTGTCCTGAGCGAGGCCTGGGCTGACCCCCAACCCCCACCCCCAGTGCTGTGATGCAGGAAGGGCAGTCATAGCCACCAGGGTGTGAATTGTTGAATGCCCTTTGCAGACCGGATGCTCCCAATTTGTTACTCGGAGCAGAGCAGGCTGCCATCTGTGGGGTCACCCCTGGGCCCCATCACGTATTATGACTGCTAATTAAAGACATGATTAAGTGACTCTGGCCTGGTGGCACCTCTCCCAGCACCTGGCTGTGGCTGGCTGGGCCCCAGCTGGGAAGGGCCGCCCCTGGTACTCGGGATAGCGGCCAGAGGGGAAAATGCACCAGAATGGAGGAAGTGCCAAGCCATCTGGAAAGCTGGGCCCAGCCTGACACCTCACTGGCCAGCTGGGTAAAATGAGATCTTGGTCTAACTGGGGAGTGACAGGAGTGGGAGGGTGAGATGTGGGCATCTTGTTCCCAGCTGGATCCCAGCACCTTAGAACAGTTGGCACTGTCAGAGAGGACAGATGTGAAGTGCTGCACATGCTGGGCACGGAGGGGGCTTTTAATAAATAATAAATTGTTGAATAGCTTGATGGATAGGGCTGTGAGTGCTTAGTGCTTAAGTGTTTTCAGTATAAATTATAATAATAGCAAACCTCTAGCTTGGGGGTCGGGTGTTACTGTATGCATTTCTAAATACTCACTTAATACATATTCTTGTGGATTTCACAAGAACTCTGTGAAAAATGTTATTGCCCCATTTTACAGATGGAAAAACTGAGGCACAGAGGAGTTAAGTAATCATCACAATGTCACATAACCGGGAAGCATTAGGGGTAAGAGAAGGATCACAAGATTTGGGTGCTTTTAAGAGATTATCTACAGGATGAACCTAGTCTTTCCAAAAAGAAGTTGGTTTCTAATTTCCCTGGGATCTTGGGCTTGGGGACAGAAGTAGGGGCTCCGGCCAGAGTTCAAGGGGAGAAAAACAGAAAGACAAAGTTGTTGCAGTAAAAATACTGGCTAACAGGTGGTGAGTCCTTACTGTGTGCCGAGTTCTGTACCTAGGCCTCTCTGTTTCATTGTATTTAATCCCTAGAGTAGCAATGCTTTGAGGTTGGTGTGGGTTTTGTCCCCAGTGTGTACTTTTACAAATGAGACACGTTGCAGTATGACCCTCGCAGCAGCAGCTTCCCTGTCCATGATCCCCCTGGTAGGCTTTGGGATGAAATACTGGGGTTCCCGAGGCCCACCGTCCTGATGCCCACCCATGGCAGGGGACCTCCGTATCCTCCTCTGTGAAGTGGGAGCAAGACTGTGTCACTTCCCAGAGCTGTTGAGAGGCTCAGTGGCATAGTAGAGCTTTCTACATGACTCCACACAGACCTGGGTAGTGAGGCCCCCCCACTTCCTCTCAAGACCTGGTTAGAACCCCCAGACCTTGGTTGGATAGAGCAGGCATAATCTCCCCACTTTTCAGCTGCAGAAACTGAGACTCAGGAGGCAACTAGAACCCAGAGCTCCCAGCCCAGTGTAGTTTTTGGAGCTCCTTGGTACTTCTTGACCCTGACAAAAAAAAAAGCTGGCTATTACTAGGAAAGATTTTGGGGGAAACCAAAGAAGAAAGTGCTGAGGGGCTACTGAGCATGGCTGGTGTGATGGATCCTGGAACGCAGCTCCATTCTGTCTCCACTGTTTCTATGGATTCAGACTGGAGAAGTTACAGAGCAATGTGGCAGTGACAAAAAGCTTCAAGTTGCAGGCATGTATTTTGTGTGAGTGTGTGTGTGTGTGCGCGCGCGCACGCATGTGAAGATGCCCCTTACAGGCCTCCAGTCTAGGAGGGTAAGGACCAAAAGGGGCTATGATGGAAGCTATAAAATGGAGAAGGGGAAGGGGGCAGCACCAGGGACCCCCTGGCCATGCCAGAAGCTGGGACGAGCCAAACCCAGCCAGCTGCGGAGAGAGGCTCCCAAACCGGACCCTGCAGCCAGACTCCTTGGCTTGAAACCCTGCTGTGCCATTTACTCCTTGGCCTCCCTGTTCTGCAGTTTATATCTATAAAATGGAGCTAGAAAATATTGCCTGCCCACTCCTCACCCAGGGTGCTGTGATAAGGGAGCCCTGAGGATGCCTGGCAGGTGGTGGTGGTGCACGAGCATTGGCTGTTACTGGGGTCATTGCTGCATCAGCTGGGGCATCAGCCATGCCATCCTACTGATGCTTATGTGATCCTGTACTCAGGCCAGATGCACTGCTGGGTCCTCGTGGTGCACAGAGGAATGGTCCCAGAGGAGCTCATAGGCTGGTGGGGACAAGATACAATGACAGACTGCAGCATCGAGGGCCCCATAGGTTTAGTTGGCTCTAGGGATGTTCAGAGAGATCTAGGGTTTGACCTTGGACTTTGATCTTCTGTCATAGGTTTAGCTGGCTCTAGGGATGTTCAGAGCTGTCTAGCGTGTGACCTTGGCCTTTGATCTTCTTAGCAGCAGCATCAGAGAGAGACCCCCAGATGACAGAGGCCATACACCCCACATCCCAGGATGACACTGAGGCCCCGGAAGGCCCACTGCCCAGGGGAGGCTGCAGTCAGCTGAGTAGCCGAGATAGGACAGAGGTGCCACACACAGCAGTTTTTGGGGTCTGTACATTTTTTCTCCTTCCTTTCATAACCTAACTGGGGAGAGATTTTTTTTAAAAACTTAAAGTGTGCTGCACCCTCAGAAAGTGCACACACACATCAAATGTGTACAGCCCAGTGCCTTTGACCACCTGAACACACACCAGCCCCCAGATCAGGAATCTGAGCACGGCCTCCCCCATCCTTCCTGCAGTCGCTGCCCGTCCCAGGAGTAAGGCTGTCCTGAACACCTACAGCGTAGATTAGTTTCACCTGCTTTTGAACTTCCCATAAATGGACTCATAAAATATGTACTCTTTAGGGTCTGGCTGCTTTGCTCAGTATTATCTGCATTTGATTCACCCACATCTTCGTGCATGGCTGTATTTTACAGCACTGGATGGAGAAACCACACTTTGATTTATCATTCTACCAGTGCAGGGCATTAGACTGTTTCTAGTCTGCAGCTGCCGTGACACCCCAGAACATGTTCCTGGTGGCTGCATGCAGTCCTGGGAGCTAGGTGGTCAAGCCCTCTGTACCTGACATCCAACGCCAGGCTTGAGAGGAGCCACTCAGCCCATGTTTACCGAGCTCAGATTCCGAGCCAGACCCCGTGCAAGGCTCCCTGACATCTGCTGCCACTGATGGCCACCTCAGCTCACTGTTTCTCTAATGAGGGTGTCACCCCGAGTCAGGCCCCTGGGATGGAGCAGCCAGAAGATTTATAACAAGATATCGACACATTTAAGGGAGGACTACTCGGAATAGCAGGCTCTTTGGAAAGCCGTGGGAAGCAGGGATGCTTGAGCAAAGATTAAGAAATTGGAACCTGTGCTCTTCCAAAAGGGCTCAGGCCTGGGGAGAGTGGGCCAGGCCGGGGGGAGAGCAGGCTGGGCCTGGGGCTAGGAAGGGGACTGGGCAGCCCCAGAAGGGAGGCCTTGGAGGGAAGTCCAGGAAGGTGGGAGATTAGGATACCCTTGATCCTGGAAGGACAGATGAGAGGGGATGGCCAAACATGCATTGAATTAAATATAGGGAACCTTCGCGTGTTACACATTTATCAGCTTTTAGCACTTGGTTTCCAGCTAGGAGTCGGGGGTGATGTCCCACAGGGGTGAGTTTGACCAAGACATCACTCCCTCAACCGTATTTTCTCAGGCTGGGCCTTGAGCTGTGGTATGGTGCAGATTCCAGCAGTGATGCTGATGCCCAGCAGGTCTGAAAACTCCTGTTGTAGGGGCTCCGTCCCTTCACCCACCCTAGGAGCCACCAGAGACGGGCCGGGCTCTCCTGATGTTCCCCGCCTTTCCTCCCACATCCTCAGCTCTCAGTGCAGAGTGTGCCCTGCTCTCCAGGGTGATACTTTACCGCGTGTTATCTGCTACAGTGCAAGCTCCACTCAGCAGTGAACCTCCATCCTGGCCAGCTGCCTCGAGTGTCTTTAAGTGAGGACGCTTCACTGCAGCCCCCTTGGTGTACCTTTCAAGTGAGAGACTATCCCGGGCTGAGGTGAGGAAGCAGCCACTATGTGCTGCTGGGTCAGGATGAAGGTCTGACTTGCCCTTGACCTTTCCTAGCCTGCACTTCCTCACCTGTAGAGTGAGAGGAAGTGATCTGAGATCCAGATCATTGTGTTGTCAGATGACCAGAGGACACGGTGGGCAGAAGGTGTGGAACACGGCTCACCTCACCAGTTAGGCGCTCAGAGCAGTCAGAAACAGAATCCAGGGGGTGTCACTGGGGCCTATTACACCAGCCTCCGGCCTGGTGGCCCTGTCTTCAGTCTCGTCCCTTCCACACAGCTCACAGAGGGATCCTCCAGGATACACGTCTGACCCAGACCCTTTGTGCACTGCAACCCCCCAGGAGCAAGGGAAGCAGCATTGAATCCATAGCCTCTCTGGACCTAACCCCTTGGGCAGGACTTTACATGGTTATTTCATTTCTTCTTAACTGCAAACCTACACAGATGGTGGTGTTATGTTCATGGGGTCCTTCCCTTCCCCTCCTCTGCCCTCCCCTCCCATCCCCTTCTCTTCCCCTCCCCTTCCCTCTTTCTTGCCCTGGCTGAGTATAGCAGCTTCACCACAGTTCACTGCAACCTCACACTTCTGGGCTCAAGCAATCCTCCTGCCTCAGCCTCCTGAATGCCGGGACTACAGGTACCCACCACCACGACCAGCTACATTTTTCTCTTTTTTAGTAGAGATGGAATCTTGCTCTTGCTTAGGCTGGTCTCTAACTCCTGGCCTCAAGCAATCCTCCCAAAGTGCTGGGATCATAGGCATGAGCCACTATACCCGCCCTATATTTGTTTTTTAAAATGAAGACACTGAGGCACTAAGAGGTAAGGGATGAGGCTGGGCCTTCCCCCAGGGCCCCTGACGCCAAACCGAAGCCCACATGCTTTCCTTTGTGCCAGTTTGTTCTCTGCCCCTCCCCCGGCTGTCCTCGGACACTGGGGTGAATTTTTGACCTCAGAGTATGTCCCTGCAGCTGAAGATTGCAAAATGCCTCAGGAAAGGCCTGTCTGGCCTGGCTGGATAACATGTCCACATCTCCCCAGGCCCTGGAGCCCACTATGTGTGTCTGAGACGCTGGTTCTTGGTGATTGGAATTAAAGCCGTGGGTTGCATTTCTGCAGAATGGAGCATGATGCCAACGTCCCCCAGCAGCTGGGGCCCTGATTTGTTCATTATGCAGCGTCAGAGCACCACTTCCCTAAGCAGGCTGGGGACAGGTTTGAGGCAGGGCAGAGGGGGCTGGCTGGTGGGGCCCCCAGGCTATGCTGGTCGTCTCAGGCCACTCAGCTCAGTGTCTGCCACTGCTGGTGAGGCTTGCTGAGGTGCAGTGAGACGTCAGCTGTGAACTGGGATACCCAAGCTGGGTCTCTGCCACCCCAGCCCCTCCTCCTTAATTGTAACCTGGAGATTTTGGTTTCCTGAAAAATCACAAAACCTAAAGTTGCCAAAGCCCAACATGAGCACATCGGAGGCATTTAATCATCTGATCCCTCATCCATCTTCACCTTTGGAATGTTAGGAGACCTGGATTTAGTCCTGGCTCCTCCTTCACCCAGAGGTGAAACCTGGGCATATCAGACAGTCTTCAGGGGTCTCAGTTTTGCCATCTGCAAAATGGAGATAATAAGGCAGAAACTTACTAAGCACGACTTGAGTGTCAGCATAACTCCAGACCTGTGAGCCCCCTGACCCTGCTGGGAAGGGGAGGTGGGGAGGCAGAGGTGATTGAGGCAGGCTTCCCAGGGGAGGTGATGCCTGTGCTAGTCTCCATAGAGGTTACGAAACTATAGGGAGCCAGGATGGCAGGCAAGAATCTGCCCCCACCACAGCCCCGCTGGCCCATGAGCTTCTTGAAAGCAGACAGTGTATGTGATGAGTGAACACATGACGTCTGGGTACCTGGGTTTACTCATGTGCCGACTTGTTATTTGTATGTGGAATACACATGCCTGCTCCTTAGTTATTTCACCTTCATATTCACGTGCCTCATTTGACATTCATACAGTAGGTGCTCTGTAAGCTTTTGTTGAATTAGACTAAAGAAAAGCAGCTCTGCTGGCAGTCTGGAGGGTCCAGCTTTGGGGAGGAGTCTACTCCAGCTGCATCCCCAGGACTGCTGATGCTCTCTGCCAGCTTCTCAGGGACATTTAAATAAGTCTGTGCTGGTGTCTGAAAACGCCACACCTTTGTGGTTTAAAATCAAAGTGCTGGAGCTCATGCCTTAAAGATTGCAAAAGACCACTTTAATCTCTTACCTCTGACCCACTGACAAGTCAGGTCAAGAACGTCTGTGGCCTCTGTCCTGCTGTTGCCTTTAGCACGAGTCCACAATGCAGAGTTCACTGGGTAGGTCAAGAGACATCACTGTGAAAACAAGCAAACAAGGAGATAGATGGAGCGGGGCTGGGAGGGCATCAGACTAGGCCTTGTTAGTGTGGAAATGTTGAAGAAAGCTATTTTTCATGAGGAGAGAAGGCCCTGTGGGTTGGTAGGCACACCAGCCCTGAGACTTGCCCCTGCCAGATGCGTCATTTGAGATGGGGGTGTTCTTCTGCCAACATTGAGGAGCCTTTGGAAGGAAGATGCTAGAATGTTGTCGTAAAGCTGACCTTTGTGTGTGCTTTAGCATCAGGGCTGTAGGTATGCTATTGTGGCATATGGATGGACATAGAAGTTTTCAAAAATTCAAGCTCAAAGCTGTTACTGGTTTTATTCTAGCAGCTTATTCTATTTGATTCAGTTCCATTCTATTTTATGCACCGATGTGTTCAAAAAAGGTTTAAAGGTTGTTTATATACATACCTACACATCCCTGCACACACATACACATATACAGGGTGGCTGTACTGTTTGTGTGCAATTTAAAAGAGTGGTAAACTTGTATTACTAGGAATAAACGTATGTTAACGTATGACATATGGTGAGATAAATAAATGTGAACTCAGTAGCAAAGATGAAAGAAAAACAAGAATGAGGATGCAAAAAGAAACCAGACAGGAGGAGGATTTTAAAGTCAATGATATATTATTCTATGCATATGCTTGCTCTGGAGAGCTTTTAAATAGGGCTCTGAGCTTCCAGGGAGGCATTAGGAAAAGGGAAACCGGGTCAGTTACACTGTCCCAGCGGTCATCAAACAAACCTATTGATCGGAAAAGGCAATCTATGGCTGGCACCGAGACCCAAGAGGATTTCCTCTGATCCTTTTGTAGAGAAGACACAGTGTGGTAAATAACAGCCTCCTTAGGAAAGTCCTTACAGAAGTCCAATGCTATGTTAAGTGTCTCTGGCCACCGAGGTGACGCTCAGCACAATGCTTCCTCAAAGCACAATTCAGAGTAACAGTGTATGACTCAGATGCCCAACTCTGCCACTCCCACAACTGTGTCGGTCAGGTTAGTACATGGATTCTTGTGCTGGGCTGAAACTACATGCAGTTATTTTAATACTTATGTTTAATTAGACATCATATATATATATTTGTTTTAAGGAGACGTGATCTGTTGGGTGGAGTGGGGCTGGAAGGGCATCAGACTAGGCCATTTGGTCAAGCCCTTGGGTCCAGTGCCTTGCTGTGCCTCCCAGGCCTGGTCTTGCATCGGGCATGCAGTAGGTACTCACAAGAGGTGCTTGAATGAACGGGTTTAGATGTGGTTTCAATAGAAGCTTGATAAGCAAGTGAACAACTGATTAAAGAAAAGAATGAATTAAGCCAGGTGCACAAGACACTCCCAGTGGACAACTGCTGAACCGTTTTGCCCTTTTCATCATTTGAAGAGTTTGAATGATGAAGCTGTGTCTTAAATTCAGGGAGGAGTTGACGTCAGATAACAGTCCAGTCTTGTCCTCCCCACCCTCTTTTTAATATATTGTGTAACAACCACAGTTGGGGTGCCAGGAGCTGGGAACGCCTCTCAGCTCACCTCTAAGAGAGCAGAACTCTCCTGTCATCATCTAGAACCTGAGAGTTGTTTCCTTGCCCTGACCAAGAAGGATTCCCACCATCTAAGCAACTGGCCCCCCAGCATGGCCCTCATGCCCATCCGGCTTCCAGGTTTGTCTCAATACACACTGACCCAGGAGCTGCCTTCGAACCACCCAAACCTCTAGGACTTTGGAACTAACGGAAGCACAGGATTTGTTGGAGATTCCTCCCCGGGATGCTCTTCTAACTCTGCCCTCCACCTCCTTTTCCCTCCTTCCCATAAAGTATTTTACGGTGCTTTGAGAGCCAACAGGTTTTGAAATCTGTGCATATGTTTACTTTGCCCAGGGAATGGTGAACACATCTGGGCTGCAGATGTTTTTCAGCCCTGCAGAGCAGTAGCCAATTTCAGGTGGTTGTAGACAGAGTTCAGACTAAACACATGAGGGTGCAGACAGCGCACATAAAGGCACCTTTCAGACTCCTCTGTGCCCTTTGCCACCATCATCTCCCGACCCAGGACACTCCTTGGTGGTGTCTCTGTCCCTGAGGCCATCACGGACCCTCTCTGTTAGAGTGCAGACATCGTTAGGACAGTGATCAGGGGCTCAGGGACTGAATCCCGGCTCAGCTGTGTGATCTCAGGCAAATTATCTGTACTGTCTGTGTACTGTCTGTGTCATCTGTAAAAGAGAGCTAATCGTCTCCAGTGTACAGTAGGTTGTGAGAATTACAGAGTTAATGTGTATAAATCAAATGCTTCCACGGTGCCAGGCACATACTAAGCACTTTCTACTATTCCTAATTTCCTCCTTCTCTGGAGGTCACTATGGAATTAGAAGTTGGCCCCTGTCCTTTAATTGGTTGTTGTCATTTCACCTTAGCCCTGTGGAAACTTTACCTAATCTCTCCCCAGGGCCACATAACGATGGTGATGGTCGTATTAGAATTTATTGAGTGTCCTCTGTGCCAGGTGCTGTGATAAGCACTAGACCATACAGTTATGTGAGATCCTACGGCTTGGCTCAATTCCTGATGCAGAGTCAATATATAATATCATTTTTTGAAGTAGCTCCATTTTCAGGTAAGGCAAAGAAAGTTCAGAGAGGAACTGAGAAAGCAAATGAGAGCCAGGACTCAATCCAAGACAGTCAAGTTCAGACCCCATGTTCTCGGCCACTACATAGATGGAGATCCCCAAATAAAAACTCCTGGTGAGATACAGACGGAGCCTATGATGCCGTGTGCTGTAGGGACCACTGAGGGGGTGGACTTTGAGCCAGGCCTTACAAAGGAATCGAAGTGAGGACGGGGGAAGACATGAACAAAGATACAAAGGTAAAAACCCTACAGAATGTTGAAGCACAGAGCTTTAGCTGGAGTGTGGGCAGGTGGGAGCAGCAGCACCTGACTTTTGGAGGTATTGGGTAGCAAAAATGAGTACACGTTATGCTGTAGGAAATAGGGAGCCATGGAATGCTTTTGAGCAGAGGTGTGCTCTCAGGAGATTAGCCTAGCGGACAAATGTCAGGTGAAAAATTGGGGCATCGAATTTGATGACACCTAATTTTCTTTGCAGTGCTAAGCCAATTCCAGTTTTACATAACTACGACTCAATGAAGTAAGATGACTTGTCCAAAGTCACACAGCTAGTAAGTAGCAAACTCTAGCTGGATCTTCTGACTCTAAATTCCATATTCACACTGCTGTCTCAGGCAAAGATAGAGCTGCGTCTGTTGGAAGGCCTGGAAGGGTTAAGCCCCATGAACTCTGCAGGGGCGTGGCTCTAGTTACGAGGGTCTGCGGGCTCCTTGACAATGCGGGAAGAGCTGTGTGTGTGCACGTGTACGCACGTGCAAGAGGCTCTGAGTCCTGAGGTTGTTATTAGCTATAACACAGTGGCTCTCTACACGGGGTGACACTGTGAGACTCTGTCTCAAAAAGTGGGGCGGGAGGAACCATCCCAAAGCCTCTGGGATGGTAGCATTTGCACACACCCAAGGAGGTGGGAGGCAGGAGGCGGGGCTGTGGGAACCTGTGGTGTCTGAGGAAATGGCTTCAGGCTGAGGGATGAGTTGGTGTAATAATCTGTGGGCAAGTTGAGGTAAGAGTTTAAAGAACATGTTCAAAGAATAGCACAGAAGCCAAGGTGCATGCGGCTGAATGAGGCGGGGGAAGAGAGAAGGTGAGTCCAGGAGCGAATGGGCCCCTGCAGGCATAGGAAGGACTTTGGCCTTCACCCCAAGTGGGATGGAGCCTGGGGAAGGTTTCGAGCAGATGACAGACCTGATCTGACTTAGTTTATTTGGCAGAATCACTCTGGCTGCTGTCTTGAGAACAGAACCTGTTTGGGGTAGGGCAGGGATGGGGGACAGGGGAGGAAGACCACTCACACAGCTGTCAGTAATGCCAGGCAGAGAGGAGGTGGTATGTGAAGGGGGTGGGACCAGCTGGTGGCCCTCGGGGTACTGAGAAACTGGGCTTATTCTGAGGAAAGAGGCAACAGCATTTGCTGCTGAGTTAGAGGTGGATGTAAGAGAACTGAGGATTCAGGGCTGACTGCAGGGTTTCTGCCTGAGCCCTAGAAGGATGAAACTGTCCATTGAGATGGGGGAGATCGGGGGGAACAGGTGTGGGGGCAGGACAGAGATCAGCGGGTCAGTGCAGGACACGTGGGAGACTGAATAACAGTGTCCAGTAGATATCCACCCAAACAGAGAAGGCCAAGGAGGAAAAAGACCCTTGCCGACAGGTTATATCATACCCATTTCACAGGTGAGAAAACTGAGGATCACCAGGGTCCATACTGGGCCGAAGCTGTACACGTGTGGCA
Source organism: Nycticebus coucang (assembly GCF_027406575.1). Taxonomy (NCBI): domain Eukaryota; kingdom Metazoa; phylum Chordata; class Mammalia; order Primates; family Lorisidae; genus Nycticebus; species Nycticebus coucang. The sequence continues at coordinate 15,499,859 of NC_069782.1, read as the reverse complement.
AAGCAGAGCTCAAAGCCCCTCTTATTCCAGATCCATTGCGGCTTTTTCTCTCCATCAGGCTGCTTCCTCAGTTTTTCAAGAGATTAAAAAACTAGAGAGAAAAAGGTTAACCAGTGAATGGTGTCATTGTCCCTACCTAAGGGAGGAGAACTCTCCCCTGCACCTCAGAATCGCAGGTCCTTCCCCACGTCTGCTTCTGTCCTGGGTGGTCCGGGTGACAGCTGCACATGAACCACCTGTACACGTGTCCTCCTCCTCCTGTCTCTTGGTCCTTTGCTTCTTGAGAAGGAAGCTTTTTTTGGACTCTGGGTCTGTGTGTGTCCCTGTGTATGTTTTTACATGTTGAAGGCCTGAGCAATGGAAATAGCAGAATTCTTGACCTTCTAAAACAAATAATCTAACCTTGCAAATAAATCAACCACTCCACCAGCCCGAGAAAGATAATACCTGTAGGGTAATGCACGAGATCATTGCTTTTTTTATTTCTTTTTTTTAATGTATATAGTCTCTTGACACACAATAGAACTTTCTCTTTTGAAAGCGATGTTCCACAGACTGCACAAAACTATAGTTGAAATTATTTGAGTGAAAGAAAATAATATCTGTATGGTAATCTGAAGAAATGACCTCATATATCTATTTTACTCTCTTAAATGTTCCTCTAAGGGATGCTGAGGGTAGCAGGGATTTTTCTGATTCCAGGTCCCTGCTGACAAAATACGTGAAATGCAGAGCCAGAGGTATGTGAATCCAGAGCAAGAAAAACGGGTTGGGGGCCGGGGGGTCATACAGATAACATGAAGATAAAACAGGATTCTTGGATTCTGGGTAATGTGCTTAACAGTGTTACTGGTGCTGTGATTTGGATATGGTTTTTCCTGCCGAAACTCAGGATCCTCAATGCGGCAGTGTTGGAGATGAGGCCTAGTGGGAAGTATTTGGGGGCAGATCCCTCATAAAAGCATTAATGCCTTCTCTTTCGGACAAATGAGTTCTCGGTTCTTGGGGGTGGATTAGTTTCTGAGAAAGAGGGGTGTTAAAGAGCCTGGCTTGCCTGTGTCTCTCTTGCTTCTCATTGCACATACCTGCTCCCTTTCCATTTTCCACCATAAGTTGAAGCAGCCCGAGGTCCTCACCAGATGCAGCTACCCAACCTTGAACTTCCCAGCCACCAGAATCATGAGCCAAAGAAACCTTTTTCTTTCTTTTATAAATTACCTGGCCTCAGATATTCTATCATAACAATGCAAACTGGACAATCCATTACTTCATTAAAGTCTTATAACAATCCCTTTTGTGGGTAAGAAACTACAGCTCACAGAGGACCCCCAGATCACTAGATAGGAGGGGCTGGAATTTGAACCTGGCCTCTCTAGCTCCAAAGCCCGTGTTTTCTCTACTACACCACACTTGCAGATCCTATCCAGGCTTCACGGATGACATTTGGAAGTTCTACCAAGTTGTGGGGACAGCAGAGAGGGAGGGGGCTCTGATGCCGTCAGATATGTGCATTAACACACAGGGCCCAGCCTTTCCACATGGAAACCTGTGTGAGGTCCCTCAGTAGTCTGGGGCATGACGGGTGAGTCTCAGCAGATGCTATAAAGAGCCAGCGTCCTGCCCTCCTCCTCAAGGGGGAGTGTGTGGAAGACTCTCAGCAAGAAGCCATCAAAAGCCAGCTCTTTGGTGAAACTTCACCGTTCCCAGGAATCAGTGAATGAGTGTCAGGAAGGAGAGGAGGACATTGGGATGTTTTGTTCTCTCTCTCTCTCTCAAAGAAAGAGAAAGAGTGCAAATGGGTAATTACCTGGGCATTAATTTCCTTTCTAGTTCATTTTAAGGATTTGGATAGAAATGTTTACAACTCTGCAGGGGAAAAGAGCGATGACCAACAAAAGGTTCTGTAGGAAGAACCATTAATCAGAGGGAAATGGCCAGACCTGGCATTGTGATGAATCCATTATTTGTGTTTTCTTAACCCTCTGTCAGGTTGGTAAACTGCAGCCTGAGGGCCTACTTTTATAAATAAAGTTTTATTGGACCACAACCACACTCATTGAACAGCAGAACTAGGTAGTTGCCACAAGACTATATGACCCATAAGCTGAAAATATTTAGTGTGAACGGTTATAGAAAAAATTGGTTAACCCTTGTGCATGTGTGCACGTGTGCGTTCTCCCTCACACTTTCTCCACCACATACACATTTATATCTAACAAATTCCTATGCATCTACAAGGCCTAACTATTCTCTCCCAAGCCCAAAGCAAAGCTAACCGCATCCTCCTTAGATGCCCCAAGGGACTTTGGATAGCAAATAAACACTGATGTACTGATGTTCGTAGAAGACCTGTGCCTGACGCTTGTGCTAGGAATGTTATACAGGTTAACTAATTTAACCTTCATAATAACCTTAAGTGGTAGGTCCTTTTATTATCATTGTTTTATAGAAGAGGAGATCAAGGCACAGAGAAGTCATATAACTTGTTTACAGTCACACAGCAGGTACATAGCAGAACTAGGTTTTGAACCCAGAGAGTCTAGCTCTGGAGGCCAGTCCATTTGCCACTTTGCCATAGGTGATGTCATTGTCCCCATTGTACAAATGGGAAACAACAGCATATAGTCCATTGTGTTATGAGAATCCACGTCTGTCTCTCCCCAGTTTTTCCTCGAGGGCAGGAGTGCTCTCCCTCCCTGCATACCCTGGTGCCTGACACCCAGAGATGCCAGGGGCTGATGGCTGAGGTGGGGTCACCTTGTTGATGGTGAGCTCCCAGAGACCAGGGAGGTCACCCATTCATCACTGGATCGCCATTGCCCAGTGCTGTGCTCGCCTCAAAGAATTTGGGCTTAGCAAAATGGGTGAGGAAGGAAGGAAATTTTATGGAACTAGGAAACCTCTCCCTTTGCAGCCCACCTGTGCCCCTCCTTCTTGCTAAGCTTACAGGGTCAGGGCTCTGGTTCCTTTCTCCACTCCATTGGCTGCTGAGACACAGCCTCCACCTGCTGGGCTTTCATTAGGAAAAGAGCAGCCAGACCTTTATGCCAGGGTCTGTTTGCCTTGGCGGGGAGGTAGTCCTTGGGGGAAGAAAAGGACATTATCCTGGTGTTTAATGTGACCTGGCTGCCTTTCCAAAGGCCTCCCTGCATGCACTTAAGGGGCAAGTCACTACAAACTCTGGTAGCACCAGGAAATATTTCAGCAAATGTAATCTTACCACTTCCCTTCCAGTAGGGTTGGCCTTTGAGGAAACCCTTTGACAAAGGCCTCGAGTGCATTTTTGCAGTCACAGAGAACACACACAGTCATCACCAGAAAGACCCTCACGGGGTCATCTGGTCCATTAGTGAAAAAAAAAAAATCATCAAAACACAAGTGAGATTTGCTCACCATCAGTTGAATACTTGAGCTATGTCCAAAGAAGCAAGACCAACAAGGATGATGGTGTTGAGAGGAAAGCAGGCCCACTTTGGGGTTGGCTGGGTCAGGGCAGAAAGAGTTCTGGAGGAGATGAGATGAAAGCTCTTGGTGGGTGAGAGTCTCGGTGTGACAACAGTGTTCACAGAGGGGCCCTGTGGAAGGTTTTGCTCAGGTACTAAGGCTTGGCTTTTAGGGGAGAGACAGTTGAGGAGAGACGACCAGAAAGTGGTGGGAGATCCAGGGGAATGGAGACTTTGGGAGTTTGGGTTTCAGAATCAGACCTAGGCTCAGTTTTCAACTGTCCCCTTTGCCAGCTGAGTGTCCTACATGTCTTTATACTCAGGGGATAATGGAAACGTTCTGTGACTTAACTGGGCTCTTAGTCACGCAGGTTGCCCATCTGTCAAAACACATCAAGCTGCGTGCATAAAGATGTTTTATTGTAAGTAAATTATACCTCAATAAAGTCAATTTTAAAAGAAAAAATGTGGGTTGGGCATGGCGGGTCACTTCTATAATGGATTCTAGCACTTTTGGAGGCCAAGGCAAGAGGATCACTTGAGCCCTGGAGTTTGAAACCAGCCTGGACAACACAACAAGATCCCATCTCTGCAATAAAGAAAAAATTAGCCCGGCACGGTGGTACATACCTGTAGTCCTAGCTACTTAGAAGGCTGAGGCAGGAGGATTGCTTAAGCCCAGGAGTTCAAGGCTTCAGTGACCTGTGATAAAGCCACTGCACTCCAGACGGGGCAGCAAAATAAGACACTGTCTCCAACAAAAAATAAAATCAACCAAGCAAAAAAATCCCAAAACCCTTTGTGCCTTGATTTCTTTATCTGAACATGGAACTAATAATGATAATATCTACTGTTCATTGGAATGGGTATGAGGCAAACCAAGAAAAGCCCATAAATTGCTTACCCCAGTATTGGGCTTGGTATAAATTATGATTACTGTTGGTGTGCTATGATTATAAACCATGGCCAAAACCTTTAAACTTTTGTCTGACAGACACAGGGAGCTATTAAAGATTTCTGAGCATGGAAGCAATCAAAGCTTTTTTAAAGTTGTGATTTCATATGTGTGTGTGTGTGTGTGTGTGTGTGTGTGTGTGTGTGTGATATAGAATGTACTGTTGTAACCATTTTTAAGTGTACAGTTTAGGGCATTGGATACATTCATATTGTTGTGCAGCCATCAACACCAGCTCAAACTTTGTTTTTAAGAGAGGAATTGGGATAACCCAGAAGAAAGAGAAACTCGAGGCAGATTATTGGAGACCTGTTTAGAATCATGTGTGGGAGATCTTAAAGCCCTGAATAGGGATGAACTTACAGGAATGGAAAAAAATATCAGAGAACTTAGGAAAGAAGCAACCAGCAGATTTGAGAAACATTTGAAATTTGAGTATGAGAAACAAAGAAGAGTCAAAAATGACTGTGATTCCCCAAAAGAAGTAAAAACACATTCTCAACATAGCACTTGGCCTATGGTTTTGGCATTCCTATAAAAAAAAAGAAAAGAAAACAAAAACACTTGGATGGCAAAGACTCAGTGTTGATGAAGGTGTGGTGAAATTGGCACTTACTTATGTTACTTGGCATACCTTTAGAAAACTAAAAAGGCAATACATGTCAAAAGCTATTTAAGAAGCGATTCTTACTCTGATCCAGCTCTTCAAATTCCAGGGATCTAGCTTCAGAATAACACAGAATTGGCCGGGTGTAGTGGCTCACACCTGTAATCCTAGCACTCTGGGAGGGCGAGGCAGGTGGATTGCTTGAGCTCAGGATTTCAAGACCAGCCTAAGCAAGATGAGACACCCCCCCCAAAAAAGAAAAATAGCTGGGCATTGTGACTGGAGCCCATAGTGCCAGCTACTTGAGAGGCTGAAGCAAGAGGATCGCTTGAGCCCAAAACTTTGAAGTTGCTGTGAGGTACGATGACATCACGGCACTCAACCCAGGGCAACAGTGAGACTGTCAGAATTCACAGAAGCTGTATGTTGATATCCATGAACATCAGGTGTTTTATATAGTAGTCCTCAAATAGAAGCAGCCTGAATATCTCTAATTAATGGGATGGTTCAGTAAACCATGACATTTCTACTAAATGAATTTAAAATAAATTCTTTTAAATATGCATCTCAGCACTCTTTTTTACATTGGGAGGTACCCTGAGGCATTTAAAATATAGCTAGATAAAAATTACATTTTTCTGCAACAATTAGGGGAAAATAGGCCCATTCCAAAAGTGAGACTCACTCATAGGTGGATCTGTGTCCTTCGATTCTGCACTTACACTCTTGCAGGAACCCTGCCGTGACTGAGAGTAGCCCCTGGTCAGGTGAGAGTGCGGGCAACAGGTCTTCAGTTCCCTGCACCGTCCCAGGTTCAGTTCCTGAAGGCAGAGCTACTTAAGGAGACCACAGGTTTCCACTTGTCCATATTCCTCCACCTTGAGTGCATGTGTCAGGATGAGGAGACAACCCCACCCTGATTAACAGTTCCACTGTCATCACTGAGGCTGGATATAGCCCCTGCCATGGGCTAGACAGGGAATCTTTTTTTTTTTTTTTTGCAGTTTTTGGTCAGGGCTGGGTTTGAACCCACCACCTCTGGTATATGGGGCTGGCGCCCTACTCCTTTGAGGCACAGGCGCCGCCCGACAGGGAACCAACCTACCTTCCTTCCTTCCTTTTCCTTTTCTTTCATCTTTCTCTTTCTTTCTTTTCTTTTTTTTTTTTTATTTTTTATTTTTTTGGCCGGGGCTGGGCTTGAACCCGCCACTTCCGGCATATGGGACCGGCGCCCTACCCGTTGAGCCACAGGCGCCGCCCCTCTTTCTTTCCTTCCTTCCTTCCTTCCTTCCTTCCTTCCTTCCTTCCTTCCTTCCTTCCTTCCTTCCTTCCTTCCTTCCTTCCTTCCTTCCTTCCTTCCTTCCTTCCTTCCTTCCTTCCTTCCTTCCTTCCTTCCTTCCTTCCTTCCTTCCTTCCTTCCTTCCTTCCTTCCTTCCTTCCTTCCTTCCTTCCTTCCTTCCTTCCTTCCTTCCTTCCTTCCTTCCTTCCTTCCTTCCTTCCTTCCTTCCTTCCTTCCTTCCTTCCTTCCTTCCTTCCTTCCTTCCTTCCTTCCTTCCTTCCTTCCTTCCTTCCTTCCTTCCTTCCTTCCTTCCTTCCTTCCTTCCTTCCTTCCTTCCTTCCTTCCTTCCTTCCTTCCTTCCTTCCTTCCTTCCTTCCTTCCTTCCTTCCTTCCTTCCTTCCTTCCTTCCTTCCTTCCTTCCTTCCTTCCTTCCTTCCTTCCTTCCTTCCTTCCTTCCTTCCTTCCTTCCTTCCTTCCTTCCTTCCTTCCTTCCTTCCTTCCTTCCTTCCTTCCTTCCTTCCCTCCCTCCCTCCCTCCCTCCCTTCCTTCCTTCCTTCCTTCCTTCCCTTCCTTCCTTCCTTCCCTTCCTTCCTTCCTTCCTTTTCCTTTTCTTTCTTTCATCTTTCTCTTTCTTTCTTTTCTCTCTCTCTCTTTCTTTCTTTCCTTCCTTCCTTTTCCTTTTCTTTCTTTTATCTTTCTCTTTCTTTCTTTTCTTTTCCTTCCTTCCTTCCTTCCTTTCTTTTCTTTTCTATTTTTTTTTTGAGACAGTCTCACTATGATGTTGCCCTCAGTAGAGTGCTGTGGCATCACAGCTCACAGCAACCTCTAACTCTCAGCCTCAAGTGATCCTCTTGCCTCAGCCTCCCTAGTAGCTGGGACTACAGGCTCCCGCCACAATGCCCAGCGGAAGACAAGGTCTCACTCTGGCTGATCTTGAACTCTTGAGCTCAGGCAATCCACCGACCATCCTTGGCCTCCCAGCTTCTATCCACTTTCATAAGAGTATTATTCCATCTGGACCGGGGGCTTTGGCACAGATGGTGGCACAGCACTGCCTCTAGACTTCTTGGGCTATGGGATTAGAAATGATAGTGGCCGGGACAGAGGGCTGTGGATATTTCAGGAGGAATCCAACCCAGGAGGTCTCATAAATGCCCATAGAATTCAACTTAGAACAAATGCCCATGGGAGTTAACTACAAAATATTAATGAAAACAACCCTATTTCCCTTGGTGCATTTAAATTTCTAAAGCATTTTAATTTTCTTCATCTCTTTGCAATAATCCTGTGAGGGAGGCTGGGCAGGTACTATTGACCTTGCTTCACAGAAGGAGAAACTGAGGCATACTGGGAGAGGGTCAGGGGAGAAAGGGTGCTGGCATGTGTTAGCCAGGTGCGATGTTTCCTGGCCTGGGCTCAGAGTTTGAAATGATTGCCTCACTTAATTCATTCTTTGTAACCATCTGAGCTCTTGATAGCCCTTTTTGTAGATGAGAAAAGAGGCTCAAAGAGGTTAAATCACTGGCCAGGACCACACAGCTCGTGAGAGGCAGAACTGGGATTAGAACTCAGATCTGCCTGACTCCAAAGCTGTGCTGGGGCCACCTTCCAGGAGTCATCACGCACGTAATGATGACCTAACACCTGAGGAGGGGGGCCTCTGTGGCTGAGCAGTCAGTCCAACTCCAAGACCAAAAACAAGGAGACCAGCTCTCCAAGATCCATTCATTCTTCCATTAGCCAAGTGAACAGCCCTTAGCCACATGCCTCAGCACCTTGGTTGTGCTGTTGACGTGATTGCAGCCCCCTTACTCCCAGCCTTTATGCTCTGTTCTTCCGACCTGCTCTCACCATTAACGTGGAACCAGAGTGTGTGATTTCCTCTATTCATGTGTTCTTGCATTCATACCCATTCACTTATTCATTCAGCAAACATAGCCAGGCCTTCCCTTTATACCAGGCCTTGTGCTAAGAACTGAGGCTGTAAGGCTGAATGGAACACAGTCCCCACAGGACGTAGTCCAGTGCAAGGGATGAGCATGGGGGATTACCAGCAATGAACCGTTTTTATCTAAGAACTGGGTTGAGCCCAGTGCTGGCCTGTTGGGGTCTAGGGACTTTGGGAGAGGGTTATAAAATGAGTGATTCTCTAAAGAGACTATAAAATGATGTTTCTCAAGCCTCAAGAACTTAGATTTTTTTTTTTTTTTTTGTAGAGACAGAGTCTCACTGTACCACCCTCGGGTAGAGTGCCGTGGCGTCACACGGCTCACAGCAACCTCTAACTCTTGGGCTTACGTGATTCTCTTGCCTCAGCCTCCCGAGCAGCTGGGACTACAGGCGCCCGCCACAACGCCCGGCTATTATTTTTTGTTGTTGCAGTTTGGCCGGGGCTGGGCTTGAACCCGCCACCCTCGGCATATGGGGCCGGCGCCCTACTCAACTGAGCCACAATTTTTGAGCCTGGAAAGACCCCATCCACCTCGTCCATTCCTGTTATGCTCTGTGTTTGCCTCTGACTGCAACCTCCTAATAATGACAATCTATTGACCATGCTCCATTTTCTCTTTTGAAAAATGGGGGTGATGCTCCCCACTGGGGGGTTGCTGCACTCTTCTGCACTTACCTCTCTCCATCTCACGGATGAGAAGTGAAGGACCAGAGGAACCTAAGCTCCTACCCAGGGTCCCTCAGGAAGCAAGGAAAATGCAGGATGTACATCTGGCCCTTCTGGACCCCGAAACCCTTATAGCCCCTTCCCTATGGTATTCAGGGGCTTCTGGTAACCCCCAAGGCTGGGGTACCTTATTCCTCAATCCTAGAGTACCTTTGGCCAAGTCCCCAGCCTCCCACTTCTGCTTAGTGTCCCTGCCTCACTGTCTTGCTCTCTAGGGCTCCCCCTCCATCCCCTCTCCTGGGCAGCATGAGTTAGGGCCCTTCAAGAAGGGCCTGCCCAGCCCTTCCAGGGAGGCCAAACTAACCACACTTAACCCAGCCAAGGAAAAGTGTTGCAGTTACAGCCAGCACGTTCTGAGGACAGTCACAGGGAAAAGCCTAGAGCTGACTTCTCTGCCTACCTATTAGCTTTGTGCCCTTGGGCAGCACTCACCTTCCCAGAGATAAACCAGCTCGCCCTGCGGCTGCTGGTGTAACATGAACTGGATGTTAACAGAGCCTGTGTGTTAGTGGGTACTGTTTACATGGTGCTGCTGTTATGATCAGAATGACATTAGATAACCAGAAAGTGCGTTAACCCCCAGGGCTGGAGAACTGAGCTGAGCTTCCCCAGGGCCATGTCATAGAGAAAGAAACCTCTTCTGTGATAGAAAACAGAGGGGGAAGGGACAGACAGCAACAACTCAGAGGAGTTACCTGGGGACAGAGGGCCCCAGGGTCCTTGCAGGGACCCATGGGTAAGAAGATCAAGGGTGGGTAGGATCCTCCCTGCTGAGCTGAGCCCAGGTTCACTGTCATGGGCAGGGGGAGCAGCAGGGACAGTCTCCATGTGCAATATGGAGGTGTTCTCTGAGGCAGGGCATTATCCCCTTTGGGCAAGCCACACCCAAGCATGAAGGCAGACCCTCTGACAGCACTTACAGGCAGCATTGTCCCAGCCCACAGGGCTTGTGTCCATCAACAAAGCAACACCAGATGCTAGAATCTTCTCAGCCTCTAAGGAGAGCTTCTCTTCCGTGAGAAGGAAAAGAGCCTAGATTTCTTGAGAGCCCACTTTACGCTCAGTACCTTTATGTAGGTGTTGTGGCTTGAATTGCACATCTGCCAAAATTTACATGTTGGACTCTTAACCTCCTGTACCTCAGAATGGGACCTTATTTGGAAATAGATTTATTGCAGATGTAACTGGTTGAGATGAGGTGATGCTGGAGGAGGGTGGAGGAGGTGAGCCCCTGATCCAAACGGACTGATGTCCTTCTGACAAAGGGGAGTTTGGGACTTAGATATGCATACAGGAAGCAAGCCATGTGCAGATGCAGGTAAGATGGGGTGTGGAGGATCGCCTGCGAACCACCAGGAGCCCGGGAGAGGCATGCACGGATTCTCACAGCTCTTGGAAGGAACCAACTCTGCCAACACCTTGATCTTGGATTTCTAGGGAACTAGGAGCTAATTAATGTGTGTTGTTTGACACACTAAGCTTGGGGTGCTTTGTTGACAGCCCTAACCTAACGTGATGTATTACCTTCTTAGGCCTGACAACAGCACTGTAAAGGGAGGTATTAAGATCCCCATTTGATAAACATAGGAACTAATCTCAGAGGGGTCAAGTGACTTGCCCAAAGCCACACACTAAATAAGAAAAGAACTCATGTAAAGAGCTCAGTTTTGTTCAGCTATAAGCACATTGCGTAAGATTTACTTGGTGTTGAATCCTGGGCGACTAGAAGCAAGTTTGATCTGAGAAGCACTGTGGGATTCCCAGGTGATCAGTAGGCAGGCTGAGATCTGCCTGCAGAATGAGTCCCTCCAAGTCCCTCCACCCTCCCATGCTGAGAGGTGCTGGGACAGACAAAGCAGGACTGTCCCAAAGTGTGCTGCACTCAGTCTGCTGATGAGGGGGCTGGGAAAGCAGGAAAAAGGAGGTAGGTCAATTATTAAAAGTTGTCAAGGCCCATCAAAAGACCTAGGACAAGTCATTTGAGAAGGAAGGAGAAGTTTATTAATTTGTCAGCAAATGAGAAGGCTGGCAGACTCCCATCTTAATGTACCAAGGTCCTAACTATAAGCAAAAATACAGAGCTTTGGTGGGGAGGGGGTTAGCTTCAGGCTGTTGCTGTTGAACTACAATTGACAGTCTTGATGGGATCCCATCTTCAGCAAAGACAATGTCTCAACTTCTCCCTGGACAATTCCCTCCAGCCATCTCCTGTGGTGCAAAGAACAAAGAATACTCCCCTGCCCCTCTGATTGCATCACCACCACTGGCCTCAGGCTAGGATACAGGTTTTAGTTCCCAAAAAGGGGAGAGGATTTTAAAGAAACCACTCATAAAAATATTTTTACTCTTTGCTTCTGTTATAGGAGCTGGTCAGAAACCAGAGGAACCACTAGCCAGCTGACCAAAGGCCAAGGGTGTTTTGCACATAGGCCAAAGAGGAAGGCTTCTGCTAGCGTAGGCTGCTGTGGCCAGGGAGCCAAATGGCTCCAATTATAAGACTCAGCCTGGCAGGTGTCAGGAGCCAAAGGTTGCTGGAATGTCCAGAAGAGGCCTGAGCACCATCACCCCTTTTTCCCCCACACTGGTTCCCTTTCATGTTCTTTTCCTAGGGAACTTTCAGAGCCTGGGCCTCTTCCCCATGTCTCTGGAAAACCAGATTATTCCCAACAGGCCTTTCCTTGCCCTCCCCACCTCCCTTGAGCTTGAGAGCTGTCCCCAGGGTATGCCTCCCCTTCCTGCTGAGGCCTCCCTGCTGCAGCCAGGGCCGTTCCTTCCTTGTATCTGTTGGAGTTAGGGGAGCTCATTGTCTTACAGCAGGGCCCCGAGGAGCATTCTTAATCAAAGCACGGAAACACGGCATCTCACTCCCCCTGGAGCCTGCAAAATAGGCCTTTTAAGTTCTGTCTCCTACCAGGGGACTGCAGGGATGCAGAGGAACTGTCACTGACAGAGCCAGGAAATGCAGAAATGGGGACCAGGCCAGCTGTCACTTCTCAGGAACCATGGGAAGGTGGGGGTGGCCAGGATCCCAGTGCCACGGGGTCCTCTCCCCGTGGGGCTTACAGACTGAGGCTTGTCCACACCACCAGCTGTCTTCAGGAAGGCCACCCATACCCCTTGGTACCTAGGAAAGAAGAGCGGAAGGAAGATGTGACATGTTTTTCGGTCAGCAGGACCAAATTGCTTCTGGGGTGATTCCATCTTGCCTTAGCCATTGTCTCCTGCCAGACCACCTGGCCAGCGTCCAGCCTATGGGAGGGAGCCAGGCCCACCTACACCGGTTTAGCCTCGTGGTGGTGCTCCTGTGTTCATGTGCACTGCAGGTAGACCAGACTTAAGGCTAGCAGCAGTGGGGCTCGAGAGCCAGTGTGCCCCCCGTGCCCTGCAGCAGTGGCCAGGCAGGCCGTCCCAGCTGGTAGGAGGCCTGCATAGGGCTCCAGGTTGCCCCTGCATGCTGTCCATGGGTCTGGTGTGGTTGCTACTAGAGCAGCAGCCAGAAGAGTATTAGAAAGGCTGGGACTGCTGTCCCCTCCATGCCCACCTCCAAGTCACACCTGGACCCGCAACCATCTCTCAGGAGCTCCCTCTTTGAATACTCCCTGAACTCTGGGAGGCCTTTCCTATCTCCAGCTGGTGCTGCCTCTTGAGGAAGCAGTTCCTAGCATCTGTTTCTGACTAGGCAAGTCGAGGCAGCTCCTCACTGTGTCTGACATGCTCTCTCATAGGCACCCAGGCCCTGGGTTTCCACATTCCAGTGCAGCTTTGCTGGGACCACATAACTCTTCCCTGCCTCTGTTTTCTCATCTGTAAAATGGGGATAGTAATGGTAACTACCTCTTAGAGTTATTATGAGGATGAAGTAAGATTAAATCACGTCAAATGGCACATAGAAAGTGTTAAATAAAAGTTAACTCTAGTGGCAGGGCACGGTGGCTCATACCTGTAATCCTAGCACCCTGAGAGGCTGAGGCGGGTGGATTGCTTGAGCTCAGGAATGTGACACCAGCCTGAGTGAGAGTGAGATCCCGTCTCTACTAAAAATAGAAAAATTAGGCAGACATGGTGGGTGCCTGTAGTCTCAGCTGCTTGGGAGGCTGAGGCAGAAGGATCACTTGAACCCAGGAGTTTGAGGTTGCTGTGAGGTAGGCTGACACCACTGCATTCTGGCCCAGGTGATAGAGTGAGACTCTATCTCAAAAAAAAAAAGTTAACTGGGTGGTGCCTGTGACTCAAGGAGTAGGGCGTCGGCCCCATATACCAGAGGTTGCGGGTTCAAACTCAGCCCCGGCCAAAAAACTGCAAAAAAAGTTAACTGATGATATGATGATGATAAGGATGATGATGACAACGTCGTCTCAGCCCCTCAACCTGCTACTGTTGCTATTACTACTATCATCATCTCTGTGACTATTAATGCGATTATTATTGTCACTGCCATTTGTGCCAGTACTAACACCATTACTAGGATGAACACCACCCTCCAGAATGTGCTTGGCAGTCTGGCTTATAACGCTTTGGAGCCTTTCACAGCTCCCCATTAAACTTCCACACCATTAATGGGTGGTCAAGGTTTTTGATATTCTAGTTCTGTCCTCTGTCTCTAGCTCTTGTCTTATCCCCAGGCACAGCCTGTCCCCAGCACCTCCGACAGCTGTGCACCCCTCTGCCCCACTTTTTTCCTTCAATCAGACCAGCCCCTTATTCATTTGTTATTAATCTCTTTGGTATTAATTAAAATTACAGATTCCTAAAGAGTCAGCTCACATGTCAGCTGTTTGAGTAAGTCTTCCCTAGAATTCTCTCCATGAGAGAGGGCTGGAAGGAGATTGGGACCTGAAACAGAAAATCAAGTTTAATTAGAAGTGGGGACTTAGGCGTCCAGGATGGCATCAAAAATGCAGGCAGCAAAGACAACCACTAAGATGTTGAGAGCTGATCTGGGGGAGAAGCCAAGTCAGGAATCTGAAGTGACAAAGTCTACCTGTAAGTGGCTTAGATAAATTCTGTGAAGTATCTTGTAATAACCAGGAATATGGGTCAGGGTCAGCGGGCATCTCCCAGGTGCCATGCCCTGTTTCAGTATAGATACCTGCCAAATAATCCCCTCCTCACACCAGCCCATAAGGTAGATGCTAGTGTTATCCTCTGTACTTTACAGATGAAGAAACTGAGGCACAGAGAGGTTAATTAATTTGGCCAAAGAGTTAATGAGTAACAGAGCCTGGATTTACACCAGGGAAGCCTGGTTCTTGAGCCTGAGCACATAACCACGCCTCTATCTTACTGTGCCATAACTGTTGCTTGCATTTCAGTTTCCCTTTCCTATCTTCCCTTCATTCACCTGCCTCCTACCAATAGTTGTGAGCATAGAGTAGTAGAAACCAAGTCATCTCTATTCATTAATTCAGCAATTTTTTGTGCCCACTACCTGGAGATATAAAACATGTGAGTAGAACAGTGCCTGCCACATAATGGGTATGAGCTGACCCTATCATCGTCACCACCATCATCATTACACTTTCATCACCATCATTATCACCGTTACCATCATTATCCCCACCACCATCATCACCATCATCATAGTCACCACCAACACAGTCACCGCCACCATCATCACCACCACCATCATCACCACCATCATCACCACCATCATCACCACCACCATCACAGTCACCACCACCATCATCACCACCACCATCACAGTCACCACCAACACAGTCATCACCACCATCATAGTCACCACCACCATCACAGTCACCACCACCATCATCACCACCACCATCACAGTCACCACCAACACAGTCATCACCACCATCATAGTCACCACCACCATCACAGCCACTACCACCATCACAGTCACTACCACCATCACAGTCACTACCACCATCGTCACCACCATCATTATCTATATCTCATACCAAGAACCTGATGCTAAGAAGGTTCTCAGTGAATATTTTATTGGATGATGAATGATGAGGCATTTGTCACTATCACTTACATTCCCAGGAGGGACAGCTTTTCAGTGTCAGAAAATTGATGGTCTGATTAGCTGAATCCCCAGAGAAGCCATTTCCTGCCATCTCTGTCCCATGAGACAGTGGCACATCCTTCCTTCTCCTGGAAGGGGCTCATTCCCCGGGAAGGAAGGCTGTAGGGGAGTGATATTCCCTCCCCCACATGTCAGGACATGGCGCCTGTCCCCCATAAGCCCCTCTACTTCTTGTCCATGTCAGCGGGGCCTTGAGCTGCAGCACATTCCAGGAGCAGAAGACAGGCTCAGAACAGAGACAGAGACGTGGAGGAGGACCGAGGCTGTGGGGGACAGCCCTGGCCCACAAAGTCACTTCTTCAGGGGGCTGGGATGGGGGGACACCAAGAGCATTTCTGAAAATAAAAAGCCAGAGATGATGATCCACAGGCAGAGAGAGTTATGAGGAAGAAAGTTATGAAAAATGGCATTCTTTGGTTTTCTCTTTATTTCTGCATTAAATTCTGGAATTTACCCAGAGGGGGAAAAAAGCAAAGGCTGAGATAGGTGTCTTGACTGAAAACAGGTCCTAAATTTTAAAGTGAAATTAGGTGGCTGGACTTCTAGAAAGATGAGTGGTGTTCATTTCAGAATGGCGCTGTCAGGCTCCCGGCTGACAGGAAGCCACGTGAGGCTCAGTCTAGTCTCAGGGTGTCTCAGTATCTGCTGCTGTAACAGGCTGCCACAAACACAGTGTCGAAAGCAACATAAATTTATTCTCTTAACAATTCTGGAGGTCAGAGATCCAAAATGGGTCCCACTGAGCTAAAATTAAGATGTTCAGGCACCTGTGGCTCAAAGGACTAGGGCACTGGCCCCATATGCCAGAGGTGGTGGGTTCAAACCCAGCCCCGGCCAAAAAACTGCAGGGGAAAAAAAAAAAAAAAGATGTTCACAGGCCTGTGTGCCTTTTTGGAGGCTCCAAGGGAGAATCCATGTCCTCGCCTTTTCCTGCTTCTAGAATCTGCCACATTATTTGGCTCCTGCCGTCTGCCTTCCCTCCCTAACACTGAACTTTTTGCTTCCCTCTCCATTGAGGACCCACCTGGATAATCTTACCTTAAGATAATCGAGAACCTTGATTCCCTTGTCATGGAACATAACATATTCCAGGTTCCAGGGACTGGGACATGGGCATCTTTGGGGACCACTATTCTGCTGGCCACAGTGTTAGGAACATAATACCATATTCTGATTTTTTCAAAATTGGTAAATCAGGCCTGGACTGGAAGTGACTTTCCATTATCCAGACATTTATCCACACTGGGTTGAACCAACTCAGTGTGACCTCAGGAGAGTCACTTACCCTTTCTGGGCCTTTGTTTTCTGATCTCTCTGATAAAGAATTTCAACCCTCAGGGACTCATTAGTTCTCCATCTGGTTCCCAGAGTCCTGCACTTAGGTGTTCAAGACATGTTTGGAACAGACTGGGAGGTCAGCATTTAGTGGTGTCTGAGGTTTTTCAGCTTTCGCGTCTTGTGATTTTGTAACTTAACTGGTTCTAAATAAGAGCACACACTTTCAAAATGGTATTCACATTTGTTGAGAAGCTTCTCTGGACCAAAATATGTCATTTTTCTCTGTAACAAAATGCTTTGAACAAGAATACACTCGATAACACACACATACACACACACACACATATCAGCAAATGGATGGATGGGCAACTGTGAATGTGTACGTGTGTGTACATGTGCGTATATATATACAAATACACACAGAGGGAGCCTCTGGGTACATGTGGGTGTGTGCCTGTGTATAAACTTTGGATAGTCAAAAATACCCAAGCAGCAACTGGGGCTCCCTGAACAAAGTATCTCTAATAGATCAGCTTAGGAATTTGCCCTGGTAGGACAAGGACCATTTATTTGTAGCAGAGCCTGTGGCTATGAGGTGTGGCTCTTCTGTTAGGAGTGGCCATGGGTGAGCCACTCCAACCATCTGGACGGCCCCCTGGGATTTGGGTGGTGGGAACCCCTGCTTCACCCTCCCCTGCTCCCCATTACCTCCCTCGCCTGGATGGCACTTCCCACGCCCCCACAAGGTTGCCTTCATCAACTTTTACATATGGTCCCCGGGCTGCTTCCAGGCAAGGAAGACAACATTCTTCCCAACAGGCCACTGTCCTGCAGTTCTCTCCAGAGCTTTCTCATGAGCTGTGACTTCCGGAGAAGTCATTATTTGTGCAGGGCTTAGCATGAGTTACAAAGTCAGTTCCAACCCCAGCTCCCACAATTATCAGCTTTAGTCACCTTTGGCAAGTCACGAAAGGCTCTGAGCTGGTTGCCTGCTCCCCTAACCCCTTCCCTGCACAGACCACAGGGCCTGTATAAACCCGGGGTCCCCTGTGCCACCTGCACACAAGAGTCTGCTTTCCTTTTTTGCAAACATCCAGGAATGGTTCTGCTGTAGGCACTGGGCCGACTCCCCTCTGAGAAGCTTTGCTCCCGCTTTCCCCTGCTGTCCCCTGGCCCAGCGACCACATTCTCTCGTCCAGATGACGGGATCTCAGCCTTGTCCACGCCATGCCCAGACCATTTCTATGCCTCAGGTAGAGCCTTTAAATGGCTCTTCATTCATCTTGGAATAAAGCCTAGACTTTTTAACATGCTGTATGGGCCCTTTCCTGACTTGGCTCCTGCCTTTCTTTCTCTCCAAACAGCACAAACTCTAAAGCCAAACAGGCTAAATTCCAGGCCCAGCTCTGTCTATTACCAGCTGTGTGACCTTGGGAAAGTAACCTAACCTCTCTATGCTGCCATTTTATCAACTGTAAAATGACAACAATGAAAACACCAATTGCAGAGGGGCATTGCAAAAATTAGAATAGTGAATACACATAAAGCACTTTAATAGTGCCTGGCTCCCAGTAAGTGCCATATGGAGTCTTGGCTGTGGTTTTGCATCATCAGTAGTATCATCTTAACATAGCACTAGATGGATGTAGGACCCCCTGCTCTGGAGAGGGGGGAGTGGATCCCAGCCATTTGGGGCAGCTCGCTGAAGGACGTGGCACCCAAGGTGTATCTTGGAGAATAAGCAGAATCACTCCTTATAAGAAGCCAACCAATGGGCATTCTTAGGGGAGAATCATGTGGCCAGAGGAGTGGCAGTGGGAAGTCACAGGAAAGAGTGAGCAGCTTGGGCGGTTTGGGAATGGCTTGAAGTTCAGTTGGGTGGCTAGGTTACATAAAGCCCCCAGGGCCCTTAAACCCTGCCTAAGAAGCTTCAATCTCATCCTCTAGGCAATGGGGAGCCATTGAAGGTTGTTGTGGGAGAAGGGGGCTTATGGATTCAAGGCTTTGCTCTAGGCAGTAAGAGATTTAAAATTGCAAAGAAATCAGTTAGGCTTAGAGCTACCATGACAAATTACCACGAACCACCTGGCTTAGAACAACAGCAAGATGTTCTCTTCCAGTTCTAGAGGACAGAAATCTGAAATCCAAGGGTGGGCAGGGTCCGTTCACACCAGAGGCTCTGAGGGAAAATCTGCCCTGTGCTTCTCTCCTGGGTTTTGGTGAGTTCCTTTGCCTGTAGGCTCATCGCCATCTTCACACCGCTGTCCCCTTTGTGCGTCTGTGTGTCTCCTCTCGCTCTGCCTTTCAAGGACAGACGTGTCATTCAATTTAGGGCCCCTCCTAAATCCAGGATGAGCTCATCCTGAGATCTTTAACGCAAATTATATTGGCAAAGACCCTTTTCCCACATAAGGAAACACCTATAAGTTCTGGGGGTTAGGACAAAGATATAATTTTGGGGGGTCACCATTCAGTGCATTACAGGCAGTGGTAACAGGTGTCCAGGTGTCTGTACTTCAATGTCAGATGGGACAGAGCTTCTAGCAGTGTGGATGTGCAGGGAGCCCTGAATCCCTTGTTTTTTCCCCCTACACTTTTTTCTGTCTGTAAATATGAATGTACTGTCCCAGGGCTGGGCTTGGGGAGTGGGTTTGGGGACAACTAATGTGAGTTAATTCAGAGGCTCTCATCCTGAATGCACGTTAAAATTATCATGAAGAATGTTTAAAATATATATATATATATACACACACACTAGTGTCTGGCGAGGGCCCACTGAGACTCTGGTTTAATTAGTCTAGAGTGGGGACTGAGTGTTGATACTTTCTAAAACTCCCTGTGCTATTCTCTCTGTTCTCACCATGGGGGAGGAAAGTGGCAATGTAGCAACACAGGAGTGAAAATTTGTTCATAGGTCTCTGAAAAAGCATAGGTTTTACAATGGTTCGTGACCTTCGAAAGGGCTACATACAGAAACATGCATAATACAAGTCTAGGGCAGTCATTTTTAACTGGTGTGCGGTGAGAGCCTCTTAGGTGTGCTGTGAAAATGTTTAAAGATCATTAATTTATTTTCGAAAGAAGTTCAAAGCACAGTAAATATATTCTTTTTTTCGCTCTTTGTTTTGATCAACATAATTTAAGTGTGCTGTGGGAGTTTTAACTATAGGTTCAATTGTACCGTGAGATAAAAAATGTTAAAAAAAAAAAAAAACACCCATCTAGGGTATTAAATTTTCCTGAAGTGAAATGTTTTAAAATATTATGTATTAGTAGAGAATTCTATGGAGGTGCCAAAAAGCCAACAGATAAGGAAATGATGGTCGTGGAAGAGAGAGTTTGTTACTCATAGTTCCCAGGAGGGGCTGCCACACCCATGGGGGGCCACACAGGAAGCAGCAGGGCTGTCTTTCAGGACTTAGGAAGGGACCTGTGGGCAGGAGCCCTTAGTGTTGGAAGGAACAGGGGAGGCAGGATGTGCAGGCTGAGGATTGGCTGATTTGAATAACCCCAGCCGACTGAGGCAGAGGCTGTCCCTAGATGCCTGGTGCCTGGCCCTGGAGAGATTATAGCAGGTGGCCCAGAGGTGTTAGCCCTACAGGGAGGTGGCTGGAGCGTGGGCTCTGGTTGCTTTGCATTTGAAAAGCGAGCTTGCCCGGGGCTTGTTTCCTGTCTCTAGGAAGTGGGTAGCCCAGGGAGGGACAGCTCCTCCAGGGTCAGCAAGGCCTCAAATGTCAAAGCATCAGACACAGATAATTTATGACATGGATAATGCAGTGGGGGTGGGGTGCGGTATGTCCAAAAAGGCTTCTTATGGGGGAGGGGTCAATAATAATAAAATAGTGAGAAACATGGAGTTATCTGGGCTCCTTCATATATTCCCGGATATAACTCCCAGAACAGGTATGAGAAGGAAGCATCACCCCAGGAGCATCCTTACCCAGATGGATGGCCGAATAGGGGCCTCTTCCCCAGCGAGGACCAGGGCTCACTTCCCCAGGGTCCACGGCCATGTCCAAAGTGCAGTACCTTTTAATAGCAACAACCAATATGAATTGAGAGTCCTCTTGTGGTTTATTTTACTCTGTAATCAGCTCCTGAATTTGGTCTAATGGGATTCTAATGTTTTTAAAAGCCAATTTAGTAATCTTTGTATTTTCGATGGATTGTGAAAGGCCTATTAGTTCTTCATATCAGCGTACACAAGCATGGCTGGAAATGGCAGATTTATGCTTTTATTTGCTATTAACATCTATTCTACGTTAACAGCAGCATTTAGGCAGCTCTCAAAATCCTGGCCTCATCTGCCCTGTGTGTGTGCGCGCGCACACACACACAGACAGCCCTTTCTCTTTTCATGTGGTCAGCCACAGGGTATTTCAACTTATTAAACATTCTAGTGACTAGTTCCCCACTATATCATATCAAGTAAGTAATACATCTATAGTTATCAGGCTATTTAATTAAAGATAATCAGTCTTTGAAGATTTAGAATACAATTAAATGTACTTAACTCTAAGGCTTGGTTGAATGCGATTTAATCTTTCCTTTCTTGGGTGACTCAGGATCATACAGGCCTTGGGAGCTTTTGTTATGAATATAAATGATCCTTATGTTCTTACTCTGCGGAAGTTCCACTGGAAAGAGATTTCTAATTGGAAGCCAGCCAAGTCTACCAGCTTCTACTTTGGAGAGTATCCTTGTTATTGCCTGGATATGGTTTCTACACATCCCCGGCACGAGACAAATCTGTGAATATTTGTCCTTGGCATAAAATGCTTCTGACAGCTGGTGTGAAATCATGAAATCTCTCCATCTTTCGGTTGCCTTTAATTTCTGTAACAGGGAGGAATCCTCAGTAGGGTGCTAATATGGCATTAACGCCTTTCTTTAATACTTAGTAATCTTTATTTTTCACACTAAGAATTCTACCCAGCACTCATTCATTAGCTCAACTTGTGTTTATTAAACAAGTCTCAGTGAGACACAGTAGAATTAGAGAGTTAGTAGCAGGAAGAGATAAAGGGAAATTCATTTCAGGGAACATGATATATGCTCCAATAATGAAACCCAGAATGTTTCTCAAGTGGGTATGTACCTCATAACCGCACCCATTGCCCATAATCTCCTTCTTCCCTTTCATTCCAGGGTGACTGCCTTCACCATTGAACCATATTCAGATATTTAGAGAATCAGAATTAGAATTAATTTGGAGAAGAAACAGCCAAAAGTTGCCTCAAAATATCTTTCAAAACAAGAAATAATGAGGCAGGACCAGCCTTGACTAATTTTAAAAGCTTTATGAAGCTATAATAATTAAACATTTTGGTTCTGACACAAAAAGTACATCAGTGGTATACAATAATTCCAGAAGGACTGATGTAGACTGAACTGTATCTGGGGCTAAAACACAAGAAAAAGGGTAATTATTTTAAACCAGTGAATAAAAGATGGATTAGTCGGCAAAAATTGCTTCATTGGTTAATCACTCCGGAAAAAAAAACTGGATCCCTACCTCACACCAGACAGATCAAACTTTTAATATTAAAAATGAAACAGAAATTACTAGAAGAAAACATGCCTAATTTTTAATAGCCTTGAATAGGAGAAGAGCTTTTTGTAAATGTAACCCCAAACCCAGAACTCATAGAGAGAAAGATGGACACATTTGCCTGCTTTGAATGAAAACATCTCTACTTGGAAGAATACTGTAAACACACTCATAAGGCAGATGACAATCTGGAAAAACACCTGTCAGGCAACAGGCTCATTTCTTTAAAATGGAGAGAACTTTTACATATCAGTAAGAATTTGATAATTTGATATTTCTACAGAACACTAGGCAAATGATACATAAAAGCAGTTCACAAAAATAGGAAATTGATGCTAATAAATAAAAAAATTGTCTTTCTTGTAATTACATGAAATCAAATAAATTAGATACCATTTTCTAGCTACGACATTGGTTAGGGTATGGTATACACACATGTACTTTTTCTTTATGACACTTCACAGGGTTGTGCTTGTACATTTATTTATGTTATTATTGGATGGATTTTTGTCTTCTCTCTGCCCCTAGGTAGAATTTGGCTCTGTTTTGGTACTTTTGTTATAAAGGAATACCTGAGGCTGGGTAATTTATAAAGAAAAGAGGTTTATTTGGTTCACGGTGCTGTAGGCTCTACAAGAAGCGTGGCACCGGCATTTGCATCTGGCCAGGGCTTCAGGGAGCTCATGGTGGAAAGTAAATGAAAGCAGGTGTGTGCAAAGAAATCCTGTGGCAAGAAAGAGAGGTGGGGAGGGGTGCCAGGTTCTTTTATAACAACCAGCTCTCTCTAACAGAACAAGAACTTACTACCTTGAAGATGCACCAAGTCATTCATGAGAAATCTACCCCTGTGATCCAGACACCTCCCATTACTCCCCCAATTCCAACACTGAGGATCAAACTTCCACATGAGGTTCAGGGGACAAATACCCAAAACCCGTAGCAAGCTACATAATGATAAGACTTCTGTGTTGATTTGCTCACACCTCTGTCTTCTGTAGAACCTCTACATTGTTTGGACTTAGTAATTGTTGAGTGAATGAATGAATAGATGCATGAGAATGGATAGAATGTTCTGGAATCTTACACAAGAAACTTAGATTACTTCTGGAGAGGAGGACTAGGTGCAGAGAGATGAAAGGAGGTTGCTTTTAGTTGACCATTTTTATCCCCTTATTACTATTGAAGTTTCTGGAATAGGCTATACTATAACTTTGTCATTAGTGTTGTAAAAGTAGCTTATGTTTTCTAAATGAATGCCCCCAAATGGGAGTGGGGTGGTAAAGAGGAGATCTAAGGCCTAAGGAGGCCAACTTAGAATGCACCACTTTACCTCAACACATTGATAGGGAGGCAGAGGATCAGTCTGAGACGGACAGTTGGGGGACAGTGCTCAGCAGTACAGAGGCTCCAGCCAGATGTCCAGCTTAGCCACACCGGGGAGGCTGGTGGAGCTCTCGAGGCACAGGCAGAGAGAGAAAGATCAAGTGCAGCAGATGTCTGCATGTTCCACAAGGCCCCAGGAGCAGCTTGCTGCAGAAGTGAGGAAACTGGGAGAAGGAGTCTCTCTTTCCTCTTAAGCCCCTGTGAGATGGATGCCTCTCAGGACTCAGTGGGGAAGTTGCCAGGATAAGGCAAGAAAGGCAGGAGCTGGGAGAGAAGGAGGGAGGGGAGGGAGATCAGCAGCAGTCTTGTTTCCCAGAATGAATCACATTCAAAGGGAAAGCTCTTAGGACATCTGTAGCCAAACTACCAAAAGAAATAGGATAGAGAGGGCGGCGCCTGTGGCTCAACGTGTAGGGCGCCGGTCCCATATGCCGGAGGTGGCGGGTTCAAGCCCAGCCCCGGCCAAAAAAAAAAAAAAAAAAAGAAATAGGATAGAGAAAATACAAAAAATGGATCTTCAGAAATGGGTTGGAGAATACGCCTAGACATCAAACCTCAAGTACATGTGAGGAATAAGATGCTGACCTTCCAGGGTGGTGGTGGGGGACCATGAAGATACTCGTGAATTGTTCATTAATTTAGCCATGAACATTGGCTACTGAGCCACAGGCTCCTGGTCTGTCTTCCAACCACCCACTTTCGGGAGAAGCAGCAGCTCAGAAGTGCATGGCGTCCCACTGTGTGGCACAGTGGACAACCTCAAGTCAGCCTGGGAGCCTCAGGGAAACTTCCCAGAGAGCTCAACACGGGGCCCGGGACTTGTGGAAGCAGTTCCGTGTCCTAATTGGAGTTGGGCTTCCTCTCCCAGATGAATGGGTTTGACAAGCCAGCCCTAAGTCTCTTAAAATAAAAAGGGGCTTCCCAGCCGGTGTGTATACATGTTTTTTTAATCTGATAACTTCCTATCTTGTTTCTTAATAAATTTAACAGTTAAAGAAAGCCTTCTGGTACTGTGTTATTGAATTCCTAAATCTTTAGCTTCAGAGAATTTCACTTAGGTTATTAACAAACATTTATTGACCTCCTTCTCTGTGTCAGCTTGTCTATAAATATTATTCCATTAAGGCCTCACAGCCACACTAGGAGGTAAATAGTATTAAACCCTTTACAGAGCGGGAAATAGGGCTCGGAGAGGCCAAGTCAAGAAGCCAGGCCACACAACTGGAAGCTGCAAGGTGGGAGTCTGAACGCAGCCAGGTCTATCTGATGCCAGTTCCAGGGCTGGTCTGCTATACCCTCCTGCTTCCTTTGACTTTGTTAAAGCTGAGATGTGTGCCAGGATCTTCCCTTTTACATTCTGGGGGTAACTCAACAGAAGACTAAGTCTAACTGGCAGGTAGGACTTAGTGGAGTCTGTTTTTCTCTTATAGTCAGAGACAGACCAGGCAAAGCCCAACCTATGTCCAGGGCACCAAGGCTCACGTAGCCAGCCCCTCTGCTGCACAGCCTTACACGGTCCCCTCCTGAGGCTAGCTCCTTCTCACTGCTGCATTGCAACCCCTACTCCCACAGGTAGAGTAAGCCCTTTGTTGCTTACCTTCTAGTGCTGGAGACAGACAGTACAACACATAAACAAATAATATACAATGCAGTAGTGGGCAGTGGTGAATGTTAAAAGGAAGAAATGGAAGTTAGGGAACAGGAGAGTGAGGCAGGGTGCTATTTTTAGTAGAAAGGTCTCTGAAGAGGTGACATTTGAGCAGAGAGAGCCCTCACTGACTGAGGGAGTAAGCTATGCATGTACCCAGGGGAAGAGAGTTCAAGAAGACAGAAGAGCAAGCACAAAGGCCTTGAGATGGAAATGTGCTTGGTGTGTCCAAGAAACTGCCCGGAGAGCCATCTTATCTGCTTTACCATCTCTGCCAGGACGCTGGATGGGTTATTCCTAGGCCAGACGGCATACAAATTAGACATCGATCAGCAGGGAATTCCCCAGAACTACTGGATTCTATAAAGCAACAGTGAAAAGTGAAGGCACTGTATAACATTAAGTTAACCAAGTGTTGGTTTCAGAGACTTACTAGGTAGCTATAGTCAATGTGCTGTGTAACAAACTGCCTTCAAATTCAGTGGCTTCAAACCTCAACCACCTTCTATGTGTGGCCACATGTATGGTGCATCTTAGAATGGGTACAGGCGATTGCACTAATGTACACAGCTATGATTTAACAATAAAAAAAAAAGAAGCTTTAGTGAGACCCCTGGATTCTGGTTATTAGACCTTTATCGGAGGTATAACTTGCAAATATTTTCTCCCATTCTGAGGGCTGTCTGCTTGCTTTACTCACTATGTTCTGTGCAGAAGCTTTTTAGTTTGATCAGGTCCCAGTAGTGTATTTTTGATACTGCTTCAATTGCCTGGGGAGTCCTCCTCATAAAATATTCACCCAGGCCGATTCCTTCAAGAGTTTTCCCTGCACTTTCTTCAAGTATTTTTATAGTTTCCTGTCTTAAGTTTAAATCTTTTATCCAGTGAGAGTCTGTCTTAATTAATGGTGAAAGGTGTGGGTCCAGTTTCAATCTTCTACAGGTTGCCAGCCAGTTCACCCAGCACCATTTGTTAAATAGGGAATCTTTTCCCCACTGAATGTTTTTAATTGGCTTGTCAAAGATCAAATAACGGTAAGTAGCTGGATCCATCTCTTGGTTCTCTATTCTGTTCCAGACATCTACTTCTCTGCTTTTGTGCCAGTACCATGCTGTTTTGATCACTATGGATTTATAGTACAGTCTCAGGTCTGGTAGCGTGATTCCTCCTGCTTTGCTTTTATTGCTCAGTAATGTTTTGGCTATTCGAGGTTTTTTCTGATTCCATATAAAACGAAGTATTATTTTTTCAAGATCTTTAAAGTAGGACAATAGAGCTTTAATAGGAATTGCATTAAAATTATATATTGCTTTGGGCAGTATGGACATTTTAACAATGTTGATTCTTCCCAGCCATGAGCATGGTATGTTTTTCCATCTGTTAACATCTTTGGCTATTTCTTTTCTTAGAGTTTCATAGTTCTCTTTGTAGAGATCTTTCACGTCCTTTGTTAGGTATACTCCCAAATATTTCATCTTCTTTGGCACTACTGTGAAAGGAATAGAGTCCTTGACTGTTTGTTCGGCTTGATTATTGTTGGTATATACAAAGGCTACAGATTTATGGGTGTTGATTTTGGAGCCTGAGACATTGCTATATTCCTTGATCACTTCTAAAAGTTTTGTAGTAGAATCCCTAGTGTTTTCCAGATATATGATCATATCATCTGCAAAGAATGAAAGTTTGATCTCTTCTGACCCTATGTGGATACCCTTGATCGCCTTTTCTTCCCTAACTGCAATGGCTAAAACTTCCATTACAATGTTAAAGAGCAATGGAGACAATGGGCAACCTTGCCTGGTTCCTGATCTAAGTGGAAATGATTTCAATTTAACTCCATTCAATACGATATTGGCTGTGGGTTTGCTGTAGATGGCCTCTATTAGTTTAAGAAATGTCCCTTCTATACCAATTTTCTTAAGTGCTCTGATCATGAAGGGATGCTGGATATTATCAAAAGCTTTTTCTGCATCAATTGAAAGAATCATATGGTCTTTATTTTTAAGTTTGTTTATGTGTTGAATTACATTTATAGATTTACGTATATTGAACCAGCCTTGAGACCCTGGGATAAATCCGACTTGGTCATGGTTCATAATTTTTTTGATGTGTTGTTGGATTCTGTTTGTTAGGATCTTATTGAGTATTTTAGCATCTATTTTCATTAGTGATATTGGCCTATAATTTTCTTTTCTTGTTGGGTCTTTCCCTGGTTTGGGGATCAAGGCGATGTTTGCTTCGTAGAATGTGCTGGGTAATATTCCTTCTTTTTCTATATTTTGGAAGAGGTTTAGTAGTATAGGTACTAGTTCTTCTTAAAATGTTTGGTAGAATTCTGACGTAAAGCCATCAGGTCCTGTGCTTTTCTTTTTAGGGAGATTTTGTATAGTTGATGCTATTTCAGAACTTGATATAGGCCTGTTCAACATTTCCACTTCGTTCTGGCTAAGTCTTGGTAGGTGGCGTGCTTCCAGGTATTAGTCGATTTCTTTCAGATTTTCATATTTGTGAGATTAGAGTTTCTTGTAGTATTCATTAAGGATTTTTTGAATTTCTGAGGGGTCTGTTGTTATTTCATCATTACCATTTCTGATTAATGAAATTAGAGATTTTACTCTTTTTTTTTTCCTGGTTAGGTTGGCCAAAGGTTTATCTATTTTATTGATCTTTTCAAAAAACCAGCTTTTGGATTTATTGATCTGTTGTATAATTCTTTGTTTTTGATTTCATTTAATTCTGCTCTGATTTTGGTTATTTCTTTTCTTCTGCTGCGTTTGGGGTTGAAGTATTCTTCTTTGTCCAGTTGCTTGAGATGTTCCATTAAGTTATTGACTTCCTCTGTTTCCGTTTTCTTGAGGAAGGCTTGCAGTGCTATAAATTTCCCTCTTAGGACTGCCTTTGCAGTATCCCAGAGGTTCTGGGAATTTGTGTCTTGATTGTTGTTTTGTTCCAAAAATATGGTGATTTCCTTCCTAATCTCGTCTATAACCCATGTACCCTTCAGCATAAGGTTGTTTAGCTTCCATGTTTTTTTTTTTTTTTTTTTGTAGAGACAGAGTCTCACCTTACCGCCTTCAGTAGAGTACCATGATGTACACAGGACTCACAGCAACCTCTAGCTCTTGGGCTTCCGCGATTCTCCTGCCTCAGCCTCCCAAGCAGCTGGGATTACAGGCGCCCGCCACAACGCCCGGCTATTTTTTGGTTGCAGTTCAGCCGGGGCTGGGTTTGAACCCGCCACCTTCGGTATATGGGGCTGATGCCTTACTCACTGAGCCACAGGCATATGGGTATGCAGGTTCCTGTTGTTATTTAGTTCAACTTTTATTCCATTATGGTCTGAGAAGATGCAAGGAATAATTTCTATTTTTTTAAATTTGCTGAGGTTAGATTTGTGACCTAGAATGTGGTCGATTTTAGAGTATGTTCCGTGGGCTGATGAGAAGAATGTGTATTCAGTGTTTTTGGGATGAAATGTTCTGTGGATGTCTGTTAAGTCCAGATGTTGAATGGTTGAGTTTAAATCTAAAATTTCTTTGGTTACCTTCTTTTTGGAGGATCTATCCAGGACTGCTAAAGGGGTGTTAAAATCTCCAACTACTATGGAAGAAGAGGAAATCGAGTTGCTCATGTCTGTTAGAGTTTCTCTTTTAAATTGAAGTGCATTGTGGTTGGGTGCATAAATATTAATAATTGAGATCTCATCATATTGAGTATTACCTTTAACAAATATGAAGTGTCCATCCTTATCCTTAATTATTTTGGTTGGTTTAAAGCCTATTGCATCTGTGAACAGGATTGCAATGCCTGCTTTTTTCTGCTTTCCATTTGCCTGGAATATAGATGACCATCCCTTCACCTTGAGTCTATATCTGTCTTTTAATGTAAGATGCGATTCTTGGATGCAGCAGATATCTGGCTTGAGTTTTTGTATCCAGTCCGCCAACCTATGCCTCTTTAGAGGACAATTTAAACCATTCACATTAATTGAGAGTATTGATAAGTCTTTCGAGATACTGGTGGACATTTTTAATCCTTTTCCAACTGTGGAAGTTGGAATTTGATCAAAAATTTTTTGGGTGGGTTTACTTTCGTGGTGGAGAATTCTGCTGGTCTTTATGGAGGATAGGTCTAAGAATGTCCTGGAATGCTGGTTTAGTTGTGGCAAATTTCTTCAACATATGAATGTCGTTGAAGTATTTAATTTCTCCATCATAAATGAAGCTCAGTTTAGCTGGGTACAGGATCCTGAGTTGAAAGTTATTTTGTTTTAGGAGATTAAAAGTCGATGACCATCCTCTTCTAGCTTGAAAGGTTTCAGCAGAGAGATCTGCAGTTATTCTGATATTCTTCCCCTTGTAGGTAATGGTTTTCTTTTGTCTGGCAGCTTTCAGAATTTTCTCCTTCATTTTAACTTTAGTGAAGTTGATTATGATGTGTCCGGGGGATGTCTTATTTGGGTTGAGTCGTGCTGGAGTTCTGAAACTGTCTGCTATCTGAATTTCAGAATCTCTTGGCATGTCTGGAAAGTTCTCCTTCATAATCTCATGGACAAGAGACTCTGTGCCTTGTGAAGCCACTTCGTCACTTTCCGGGGATCCCTATAAGACGAATATTGGTTTCCTTCAAATTATCCGAGAGCTCTCTGAGAGAATGGTCTGTTTTTGCTCTCCATTTCTCTTCTTCTTTGAGGGTTTGGGAGCGTTCGAAAGCTTTGTCTTCAATGTCAGAAATCCTTTCTTCTGCTTGCTCCATTCTGTTACTGAGGGAGTCTACTGTGTTTCTCAGATCTTTGAGGGATGCAACTTCTTGTCTCAATGTGTCGAAATCTTTAGTCATTTGGTCTTTGAATCCGTTGAATTCTTGAGATAACTTTTGGAATTCTAATTTGATCTTATTTGCTATCCAGATCCTGAATTCAATTTCTGACATCTCAGCTATTTGTTTGTGCATGGGGTCTTCTGCTGTTTCTGCCCCATTGATCCTTGGGGGAGTTGATCTACTCTGATTATTCATATTGCCAGAGTTTTTCTGTTGATTTTGCCTCATGATTGTTTTTCACCATTGCCTCTGGCTGTCCTCAGAGTTGGGGAGGTGTCTCTCCAAGATTAGACCCCATTGTTGTTGCTGGATCTTTGTAGGGAGTGACCCTGTGTAGTTCCTCTGGGGCTGCTCTAGCTAGGGAGTTCTGGTTGTGGAAGCAGCTCCAGTTTGTGACACACCCGGATCCAGCAACAGGGCTGGGGGTGGTGCGCACGGTTCTGGGAGTGCCAGGCGCCCAGTGACTTTGGCACAGAGAGCCCAAGGCTCCAGCAGTCTCTGGCCAGGAGAAGAGCTCTGCACAGAGGCAGAGAGGGCTCCAAAGGGCACACAGCTACCAGAGTCCCTGTCCAGATGAACAGGCTAGTGTGGAAGCTGGGAGGACATAGGAGGGAGGATGCAGGGTTGCGTGGCTCCCGCAGTTCCTGGTCAGGGAATGCGGAGTCCCGGTGGGTGCGAGTCACCAGTCAGGGGTCGCTGCACAGCTCTTATGGAGGTCTGGGCAGCGCCAAGCCCAGGAGTTTGAGGTTGCTATGAGCTGTGATGTCACGGCACTCTACCCAGGGCAACAGTTCAAGGCTCCAGTGTGCCAAAACCGTATCACTCTGCCCCTAAGGATTAAGGCTGTAAGGTAGCTCAGTCCCCGCCTTTAGGCTGCTCAGTCAGTAGGTTACTTTGACCTGCCCAATCCTTGCTCTGAGACCCTGAGTGCAGAGCTTGCCAGGGCAATTCTTTCACAATGGCTTCCTGCGCCCTGCTCAGTGGCTCAGTCTGGACCCCAGACAATGCCCAAAGTTCTCCACACTCCTGCTCAAGCTCTCCCCAAGGCAGTTCAACTGAGTGCCAAGTCCAAGAACACCGAAACAGTTCACAGGTAAGGCCTTTCCAGTTTGCAGTCTCACTGCTGCTTGTACTTACGGTTGCCGGCGTGATTAGGTCGATCGAACACACGCAACCACTTGCCAGTTTTCCACTGTTTTTGTCCTCCTCTTGGGGTCCAGAAGTCCCTTGCTGGCTCCCTGTATCCTCAAAGGGATGATTATAGGCAGATCCCACCGGCCAGAAATGCCTGGAGTCTTGTCTCCCCATACTCACTGTTCCCAGTTGCAGGGAAGCTGTTACTCGGCCGCCATCTTTAATCTCCAGTCCCAAAGCTTCTTTTATATCCTGGTCAGACTAAGAGTTTTAAGAATGTCAATTAAGTTCAAGAGGACTTGGAAGGCTCTGAATCCTGGTAATTGCTCTGGGTGAAGCACAGAGATTTGCACTCAGTAATCACGGGTAAAGAAAATTAACTGCCTACTTGATAAATCTACATGGTTCTGTTCACCTATCTAAATCTTCCAGGAAGCAGAAGAATCCAGAGCTAATGAGTCATTTCACTATTTATGCTTAATTTGTTCATTTCCAAGTAATTTTAAGGCTGCTTATAAAAGTTCATGCAACAGTATAACATAGACAACAAAGGCAAAATATAAAAAATGCATCTTATTACTTACATGTAGGCTGCAAATTTGGCTTTGAGCTTCCTAGTAGCAAATGCAAAACAGGAAATACATCTAGAATAGGTAGCTGTAGACTTTGTCTCTTAACCTATGGGAGCAAATTGTGAATGTTTTCTCATTTGAAGTTTGAAGAGTGTTTCAACATCCAGCAGGGTGTTGATGCCAGGGAAAACTTGTCACCTGTAGTGCCATCCTCCTGAGAAAACTTGTCACATGTGGTGCCATCCTCCTGGGTGATGGTGCCAGGGAAAACTTGTCACATATGGTTACCCTGTGAACACCATGACAGCAGGGATCCAGCTATCTCTGAACAACCACATTCCTCCCTAGTAGTTTCTGGTGGAGAGTAGGGGTCGAGTGACCGGGAAGCAATAGGCTGAGCAGATAAGAGATGGTACTCTGAAATTAGAAGGCTAGGCATTCACTTCCCAGCTCCATTTGTAGGATCTGTGTGACTTTAGACAAGTTATTGAACATCTCCAAGTTTCTATTGCTTTCCCTATAACCTGGAGACAATAACTAAAGCTATTTTATAGCACTTCCTTCATCTCAGGGACTTTTTCAACCGTTTTACCCATATTAACTCATTAATTCCTAATACAACTCTGTGAGGCAGATACCATTAATATTATTATTTTACAGTTGGGGAAACCCAGGCATGGTTAAGGCGACACAAGCAGAAAGCAAGGCCTTCAAGGTTCAACCCCAGACAGTTTGAACCCCAGGCCTTTACTCTTAGCTGTTCCCTTATGTTGTCTCCCAATAACTGTTGGATTCCCTACTCTGTGGTGTGACTGTGAGTATTAAAATAAAGCTGAATTTAAATATGTAAAGTGCTTGGTGCTGTGGCCCATATTTGGTATTCAGTAAAAGTTGGCTGGTCTACTGTTTCTCATCCCCCTTCATCAGCATCATCACCATCATCCTTAAGGGTTAAATGGATGAATGCTGATGGCTCCTCTTTGTGAATAAATAGCATCCCTGTCTCCCAGGTCCAATAATGGAACGTAGACACAGAGGAAAGCCAAGGGGAGAATGAAAGGACATTGGGGCATTTTATTTGCTAAGGGCGTGTCCTGTGCAGATAGCAATATGGGCATATAGTGGGCAGAAATGTACCCCATCAGCCCTCATTAGAGACAGAAGGCCAGATGTGGTAGGCCCAGGGTTCCTGCTAGTGCAGTGGCTCTCACATCTTATGTTCAGAATGACCTCCTAACTGAAAGGTGGCCTTCTCCAGTCACACATGATTTGGAGAGATGATCCTCTAGGCTGTCTGAATATAGACATTAAATAAACAAAACTGCACACTTGTGGAAACAGGGTGTTTATCAGACTCTTACTACAGGCCAGAGGCTCTAAGTATATTATCTTATTTAATCACCACAAAAAAAACACCTGAGAAGTAGATAGTTTAACAGCTCCATGCAGACAAAGGGGCTGACCAGAGAGTGGGCAGCTCTCTGTTCAGTTTGCACAGAGGGCAGTGGCAGGATGGGACCTCGGCTCTGGTGGGTCCCCTCTCGCTCAGTCCTACCTCACAGTCCCAGAGCAGAGTCACCTCGTCAGGTGGAAAGGTGGGCATTCAAAGACATTGATTTGTCATTTTTCAAGACTCATAAGCCATTTTGAGAATGCGAATGAGTTCCCCGTTAGAAAAATGCACAACATGTGATGAGTAACACAATTTTAGGGAGACCACGCCCCTTCAGGCCCACCATGGATGCTGCCTTACGATCACCTGCTCTCCTGGGCAATTATTTCCTTTAGGTCTAGTCAAAGTCACATTCGAACTTCAATTCTTTCTGCCTTTAAACTTGGGTCTTAAGGACCAGATGGTGGCTGTCCTTGGCTCCAATAATGGGAATGGATGAGTTGTCCAAAATTCAGGCCTGCACCTGACACAGAAATATTATGCAGGGCTTTCTTCTTGACCAAGTTGGTTTTCATGCAAAAAATAAATAAATAACTCCAGTTTATGTGTATACCCCATATAAAGTCCTTAGAAAAAGAAAAGAAAACAAAACAAAACCATGGTATGTAATCTTTGCCTAATCAATTGATTATAGGTTTTCCAAATCTCTGTCCTCTGGTTCTTGAAGCCTCTTTGAATCATTAAATGGCCACGTTTAAGTTTTAAACCCTAAAAGAAGGAGAAATAATTCCAAGGGAAATTGTTGATTCTTGTGATAAAGTATAAAGTAGTCTGAAGTTGGGTTAATACACATTAACTGATTCTTAACTTGGTTAACATGCTAAGACCCTACTGTTTCCTTAGCACATACAAAATACTTTGACAGGTATTATCGCATTAACTCCCCATTCCTAGCACCAGAAGCCCCTTGAGTAAAACAAGGCTCTTACTATTAACCCCATTTCGTTGAAGAGGAAACTGAAGTCCAGAGAGGTTCTATGACCTGCCCAAGAGATTCAATGCTATCCCTATTAAAATACCAGCATCATACTTTCAAGACATGGAAAAAATAATTCTTCATTTTGTGTGGAAGCAGAAAAAAATCCGTATAGCCAAGGCAATTTTTAGTAATAAAAACAAAGCCGCGGGCATCAGCCTACCAGACTTTAGGCTGTAGTACAAGTCCGTAGTGATCAAAACAGCATGGTATTGGCACAAAAATAGAGATATAGATATTTGGAACTTAATAGAAAACCAGGAGATGAAACAAACATCTTACAGCCACCTAATCTTTGATAACCCAAACAAAACATACACTGGGGGAAAGAATCCCTATTCAGTAAATGGTGCTGGAAGAACTGGATTTCCACATGTAAAAGACTGAAACTGGACCCGCAACTGTCTCCACTCACAAAAATTGATTCAAGATGGATAAAAGACCTTAATCTAAGACAAGAAACAATTAAAATCCTCAAAGAGAGTGTGGGGAAAACACTGAAAACTATCAACCTGGGGAAGGACTTTATGAGGAAGACTTCTGTGGCAATCACAACAACAACAACAACAACAACAAAAATAAACAAATGGGAATTAATGGAACTGAAGAGCTTCTGTACAGCTAAGGTGACAACCAAAGCAAATAGACAGCCTACACATTGGGAAAGGATATTTGCATATTTTGAATCAGACAAAAGCTTGATAACTAGGATCTACAGAGAACTCAAATTAATCAACGTAAAAAAGAGCCAACAATCCCTTATATCACTGGGCAAGAGAGACGAATGGAACCTTCTCTAAACAAGACAGACAAATGGCTAACAAACATATGAAAAAATGCTCATCATCCCTAATTATTAGAGAAAGGCAAATCAAAACCATCCTGAGATATCACCCAACTCCAGTGAGAATGGTCCACATCACAAAGTCTCAAAACTGCAGATGCTGGCATGGATATGGAGAGAAGGGAACACTTTTACACTGCTGGTGGGACTGCAAACTAGTACAACCTTTTTTGGAAGGCAGTATGGAGAACCCTTAAAGAACTCAAGCTAGACCTCCCATTTGATCCTGCAATCCCATTGCTGGGCATCTACCCAGAAGAAAAAAAATCCTTTTACCACAGGGACACTTGTATTAGACTGTTTATTGCAGCTCAATTTACAATCGTCAAAATGTGGAACCAGCCTAAATGCCCACCAACCCAGGAATGGATTAACAAGCTGTGGTATATGTACACCATGGAATACTCCTCAGCCACTAAAAAAGATGGAGCTTTTACATCTTTCGTATTAACCTGCATGGATGTGGAACATATTATTCTTAGTAAAGCATCACAATAATGGAGAAACAAGAATCCTATGTACTCAGTTCTGATATGAGGACAATTAATGTCCTAGTACAAGGTGGAGGGTGGGGTATGGGGAGAGCGGAGAAGGGGAAGGAGGGGGGACAAGGGGAGTGGTATAACTTTGGGGAGCAGGACACAATTATAAGAGGGTTCTTATCTAACAAAAGCAATCAAGGTAACCTGGTTCTATGTACCCTCAATAAATCGATAATAATAATAATAATACACCCTCAAAGACTTGGAGTTAAGATTATATGTGTTAAATCCACATAAATTACTAGCACATAGTACCTGGCATATAAATAAATACTTAATAACTATACAAGTTGTCCCTGCAAAAAAACAAAACAAAACAAAAAAAACACACAGTGGGAAGTGGCAGAGCTG
The DNA here is from genome assembly GCF_027406575.1 of Nycticebus coucang. Classification (NCBI taxonomy): domain Eukaryota; kingdom Metazoa; phylum Chordata; class Mammalia; order Primates; family Lorisidae; genus Nycticebus; species Nycticebus coucang. The sequence goes on along the minus strand of NC_069782.1, from coordinate 15,464,296 downwards.
GGACTGGAGCTCTGGGTTCCAGACTTCAAGTCCTGTTTGCTTGTTCCTCAACCAATGTGTGAAGCAACATTTTAAAAATGCAGACTGGGCAGGTGGCTCACACCTATAATTCCAGCACTCTGGGAAGCCGAAGTGGGAGAATTGCTTGAGCTCAGGAGTTGGAGATCAGCCTGAGCAAGAGTAAAAACTAAAAACTCTCTCTAAAACTGTCTCTAAAAACCAGCCAGGCATTGTGGTGGACACCTATAGTGTCTCTTGGGAGGCTGAGGCAAGAGGATCTCTTGAGCCCAAAAGTTTGAGGTTGCTGTGAGCTATGATGACATCATGGCACTCTACCCAGGGCAACAGAGTGAGACTCTGTCTCAAAAAAAAACCCAAAAACACAAATCTGGGTTAACTTGCTGCAATCCCACGAGAACACATGAATCATTTGTGCTATTAATTAAACAACCTTCTTCCCAACATTCAGGGCCCACCTCTTAAGTCTCCTTTGCTGTGAAGCCACTCAACCGCCATCCCCTCCCCTAAGCAGAGGGCTTTATTACCCTGAAACTTGTGTCTCTTGTCATAGGGGCCTCGATTATCTAGTTCTTTTTGCAGTGAGCGCTCCAAAGGGTAGTGTCAGAGACCTCAAGGGCAAAAGATAAGGAACTGGCCCAAGATTCATTGCCATGGCAACAGCTACTTGACTTAGCCTCTGACTTAATGTCTCTGCAGGTGAGCGGCCAGGAGGAAGCAAGGATGACTCAGTGTCTCCCTGCCTGGGCTGAGCGGGAGAGTGACCTGGCAGGTAAGGTAGAGGCAGGAGGCTGGCCTGGGACAGTGGACATTTCTGGGAAGGTCTTGTCTTCCCAGAAAGCTGAGAGTTCCTCAAGGGCAGCACTAGTTAGCACCCAGTAAATGGTGGATCCATAATGTCCAGTCAGTGTGGATTATACCAGCCCAGGCCATCATGTTTTCAAACTACCCATCTCCACCCAGGAGTGAGTCATGAAATAACTTTTGGGGCTACAGCCAGCATTTTTTAAATTAATAAGACAGAAGAGAAGAGAAGTGAAAAGAAAAAAGAGAATAGTGCATCACACCTAGGAAGGCTCAGCATTATTTTCCATGAACTATTTCTTTATGGAAACTATGAAGTGAGAGAGAGAAAGAGTACTGGGCTATGACGTAAATATCCTTATTCTGACGATCACACATGTTTGGCAAAAAAAAAAAAAATCATTGGAGAACAATTTTAGAAAACATTTTCTTTACCAATTTTCTGAAGATGGGAACATTAAAATCTAATGGCCATTGGTGTCATTCATCCATTATTTATTATTCACACAAAAAATAGAAAACATCTTCTAGAGTTGCTTTCGCTATCATCTCAGTGGACGTTAGGCGCGAAGGAGAAACATTTAGGGGCCAGTGAGTGGCTCTGTGTGGCGGGAGCTGCTAATCAGGCAGCAGGAGCCAGAAGAGGAGTGTGACAGGCCCACCTCACAGAGATGTCCCTCTTCAGGGGAGGGCCCGTTGAATGCTGAGATTGTGTGGTTCAGACAGGAGAGGGCTGGAACTACTGGACTTGGCATTCTGGCTCCCCTCACCTTACCTGTCAGTTTAAAGAGCAGTCCCCAACCTTTTTGGCACCAGGGACTGGTTTCATGGAAGAAGATTTTTCCACGGACTGGAGGCCTGGGGGTATGGTTGCGATATGAGTCTGTAAGCAATTCATGTATTATGGCCGTCATACAGTCAAACCTCTGCTAAGGATGACCTGTGTTTACAGCGGCTCCCCAGTGCCAGCATCACCGCCTTGCTCCACCTCAGATCATCCGGCATTAGACTCTCATAAGGAGGATGCAACCTAGATCCCTTGAATGCACAGTTTACAGTAGGGTTCATGCCCCTGTGAGAATCTAATGCCACTGATGATGCGACAGGAGGCTGGGCTAGGCGGTGATGCTAGCAATGAGGAGTGGCTGTAAACACAGATAAAGCTCCTCTCATACTGCTCCCCTCCTGCTGTGTGACCCAGTTCCTAACAGGCCACATGCTCAATCCATGGACCTGGGGTGAAGAATTGCAGGTTTAAGTCATTCAGCACCTGTATATTGACACTGTTTTATTGTTCCCACATTATTTTCTCGGTGCCAGTCTGATCTTGTCCACGAACTTATAAATGACTGTAATATGTTTTCTGCTTCTTTTGTATATCAAAAATGTGTGGCAGGGTTGGAATGTAGGCGCTCCATAAGTGCTTCCTAGTTATGGACATCTCCTCATTTTTCAGGCCCCGAAACATCCCTTCATTCTTAATCTTTTCCTATCACAGAGCGTTTATTAAATGGCTTTGTGGCTGTGTAACAGTCTGTCATCTTCACTTAGACTGGGAGCTCTCTGAGCACAGGGACTATGTGTATTCCATCGCTGTATCCTTACCCCTTGTTCATCGTATCCTCAGTGATTGGCGGTTGGCAGGTGTATCTGTTAGCTTTGGCCACAATAGTGGTGAGTAACAAACACCTCCACTATATCAGTGATATATTGAACTGGCTTTTGTTTTTATGATTCATCCAGGGCAGCTCTAAGCCGTGGGTCAGTTCTGGATCTTCTCTTTGTGTCTCTCGGCCTCCTTTGTGTTTTTCTCATGAAAAAGGCAGAGGCACAATAAATCACGTTCAGTTTTATAAGCGCTTTTCAAGCCATGTATTCCAATGCGTCTGTTAATATACTTTTTTTTTTTTAGAGACAGAGTCTCACTTTGTCGCCCTTGGTAGAGTGCCCTGGTGTTACAGCTCACAGCAACCTCCAGCTCTTGGGGGTAGGCGATTCTCTTGCCTCAGCCTCCCAAGTAGCTAGGACCACAGGTGCCCGCCACAACACCCGGCTTTTTTGTTGTTGTTGTACTTTGGCCGGGGCTGGGTTCGAACCTGCCACCCTCAGTATATGGGGCCAGCGCCCTACTCGCTGAGCCTTACGCGCCACCCTGTTAATGTACTTTCGACCAAAGTAAGTCAGAAAGCCAAGCCTAAAGTCAAGCAGGTCTGTCTCAGTGGGCTGGGGTGGTGAGGGGAAGAGTGACTGTTTCTGCATAAGCTAAGTAAGTGCAGGTTCTTGCTGAATGTTCATGGAAGGGAAAGGAAGGGAAGAAGATAATTGGGTTCCAGGGATTTCCCGGGGGTATTCACCATACAAGTTACACCGTATAAGAAGTCCATGGGGACGCTTCTGCCACCTGACATACAGCTCTACAGAGAAAGTCGGAGCTTGTCTAACAGATAACAGCCCAGCCACCCAGAGATAAGTCTGTCGTGCAAATAAAGCAAATCCTCAGAAGCAACCACCAGCAAAGACTGTTCCTCTAGGGACTTAGGGACCGCAGCAACCTCTGGGAGGGAGAACAAGGTCAGGGACTGCAGGTCCACAAGAAGCATCTCTGAGTGTATAGAAACCCAGCCTGAGCAGAGGATTATTCTGTGTCCTCTAGAAATGTGCGCCTGCAGACAAATGCCCGCATGCTTGTTGAAATTGAAAGTCAGGACTTTGAAGGGACCTTTTCAGATTGCTAGACACCTGTTTCTAACAGGAGCCCAGAGTGTTGGTCCCTGTATGGCTTTGCAGCGCCAACTCTGGGACATTGTGAGGTTGTGGAAGGTTTTGCGCCCCTCCCTTGCTTGACTGAAAAATAATAATCTGTTTTCCTTTCCTTCTTTCTCTCCCTTCTGACTGCAGGGGTGCTGTGCCTGCCAGACAGCCTGAACCTCCACAGAGACCCGCAGCGGTCAAACAAGCCGGGAGAACTGCCCATGTTCAGCCAGTCGGAGTTGAGGACCATCGAGCAGTCCTTGCTGGCCACCCACGTGGGCAGCATCGCCGAACTGAGTAAGTGGACATTGGTTCATCAGCCCTCGTGCCTCAAGTGACAGGCCATCCATCATGCCGCAAGGCTCCAAATGACCCCAGTACTTGGTAACCAGCCAGGTGACACCTTTTATTGAGCACCTGCTGTGTACAACCAGACAGTGCTGATAGCTGTGGGGAAGGTGGGAGCTGTGGAGCCAGGCTGACCTGGTAAATTTCCTGGCTCTGCCACTAACGTAGGTCAAGTTCCTAATCTTTTCTGACCCTCAGTTTCCTTTTCCATAAAATAGAGAAAACAACAGTACCTAGGAGAGGAACTGTGGTGATTCAATAGGGAACCGGCTGCTGATTGCCATGGTGAGCCCCATGGTCACTAGAGAGAGCTACTTTGGTGGCACCTGAATATGGAAATTGCCCTTCATTTCCTTTAAACCCTGGAGGTCACAAGATGCCTTTAGTCACAGGGTCTTCCAGCTACCAGTTTGTCATCTAATTGTTCTTAAACTTTTGGGTTCTGTGACTCCTTTGGCATCCCGATGAAGGCAATGGTCCCTGTCTCAGGGTAATTTTTTTTTTTGAGACAGAGTCTCTGTCACCTAGTCATCATAACTAGCTACAACCTCAAACTCTTTTTTTTGTTTGTTTTTTTTTGAGACAGAGCCTCAAGCTGTTGCCCTGGCATCACAGCTCACAGCAACCTCCAATTCCTGGGCTCAAGCGATTCTCGTGCCTCCGCCTCCCAAGTAGCTGGGACTACAGGCACCCACCACAATGCCTGGCTATTTTTTGGTTGTAGCCATCATTGTTTGACGAGCCCAGGTTGGATTCGAACCCGCCAGCTCAGGTGTATGTGGCTGGTGCCTTAGCCGCTTGAGCCACAGGCACCGAGCCTACAACCTCAAATTCTTGATTGAACTCAAGGCATCCTCCTCCCTCAGCCTCCTGAGTAGCTGGGGACTACAAGCACAATACTGCGCCTGGCTAATTTTTCTAATTTTCATAGAGATGGGGTCTTGCTGTTGCTCAAGCTGGTCTCAAACTTCTGGCCTCAAGTGATCCTTCCACCCCAGCCTCCCAGAGTGCTGGGATTACAGGCTTCTGGCCTAGAATAGCATTTTTAAATGCATAACATGCAAAAGATTACAAAGGAAACCAATTATATTAAAAGGCAGTTATCAAAACATTTTTAATCTGGATCATGCTATATAATTAATCCTATGCTTTTTTATTAGTGCATGATTTTGAGGTAGTGATGTGTGTGAATATTTTGAGATATCTCAACAAATGGAATGTGATAAGGAAATAACTGCATTTTAATACGCTTCCAAGGCACTCAGATGCAGAGTGTCCAAGCAGCAGCCCTGGGAGATGCTGCTCTAAGTTGAAATGCCATGATATGGTATATTCCAGGATATGCTCTTGACCCTGGAAATGTAGAATCTAGCTACAGAGTTGGGACACAGCTTCATGGGCATAATCTAGGAAGAGGCCCCACACAAGATGACCTCTCAAAGTTTTGTCCTGGGATATCCCAGAGGACCCTGCTGGCTCCTACCTCCTGGACTAAGGCCCCACATCCTTCTCTCAGTCTCTTTCATCAGAGGATTTGGTCCACAGATCTGCACTTCACCTAAGCAGGCGGCCTGCAGGAGCGGCTTGCCGCTTAGATTGTTTTTTAAGGACAATTTGCTCTGTAAATTAAGAGCTGTCCTCTTTGAATGTTGACTTTTGCATATGAATTATTGGCTCACGAATGGGTGTTGCTAATTGCAGATGGGTTTTGTACGTTTATTAAGTCAGACCCTAGAATGTGTGCTCAGAGAAGCACTTTGATAAGTCATGTCAACCACTGAAGGTAATAAAATTGCTTCTTTTCTAATCGGACTGTAATTTAAACTGGCTTGCTCTGTGCTAAATCAATACTCTTATGCTGTGTACACAGAGAGCTGTTCTTCATATTCAAAGGTTGCTCTGCCAATGTGGATGGTGGGAACCACTTCTTTCAGCAAAGGTGTAAAGTTTTTCTCAGCCATCCATGGTCTTTTTGAATCAGGGACGGCTGGCCAGGGCCAAGAGCAGAACCCTTCTTATTAGCTGATAATGCTAAGAGAAGCAGCAGATGGGTAATGAACTAAAAAACTATGGCAAATCCTTACACGAATAACTTGTAATGTGGTATAATTATCCCTATTTTATGATGAGGGACTGGAAGAGGAATTCAGCTTGTCCCAGATCGGCCACACCTGTGAGTGGAACAGCTCAAGATTGAATCGAGGCTTCTCCATGCAAAACTTTCACATCTCACCTCTAAACTACACTCCCTCTTTGGAAGCCCAATAGATGTTTCCTGAGAAACATCTATTCAGACCTGAGAGCCCCCTTCTGTAAGATCAGGGTCTGGGGAGGAGGTGTGAGCACTCACAAAGGTGACCAAGTCCCTCCACAAGTCCAGCCATGCACCCCATGACGTGATTAATGATGATGGTGGTCCCCTGAGATTATAATACTGTGCTTTTACTGTGCCATCTGTTAACCAAGATAATAATAATAATAATGAGGCTTATACTTTGGAAAAAGGAGAGCTTTATTTTCTCACAAAAGGGTCTTTTTACAGCTCTCAGGGGCCATTCTGGCAAGCTGGGAAACACGGCTCTCCGCCACAGGCCAGGAAACCCCCCTGCTTTAAGGGAGAGACACAAGAAACAGGATCTCAACAAGCTTTACAAATATTTACACATAGTCTGTAAAGGGGCCAGGCACAGTGGCTCACACCCATAATCCTAGCACTCTGACAGGCTGAGGCTGGTGGATTGCCTGAGCTCAGGAGTTCAAGACCAGCCTGAGCAAAAGTGAAACCCGTCTAAAAAAACAGTGGGGCATTGTAGGAGGTGTCTCTAGTCCCAGCTGCTCGGGAGGCTGAGGCAAGAGCCCAAGAGTTTGAGGTTGCTGTGAGCTATGACGCCAAGGATGATGAAGTGAGCCTCTGTCTCAAAAAAAAAAACAAAAAACAGAAGAAGAAAAGAAAACAAATATTATGCAAAGAGAAATCACACGCATGTGTAGTTGTGTTTTTGTATCTCCCATCCTGTCACAGCTGGGAATAGAGTTTTAAGGTATTTCTGGGGTCCCCTTGGCTGAGAGGGGTCAGTTCAGTTAGCAGAGGGCTTGGCATTTTATTTTTAGAAATAAAAATACCTGTGTATTTCTAAGCTATCTAAACACTTAAACACAGGTAAAGTGTTTAGAGAGCTTAGAAAAGCAGGTACTTCCTGTTGTGTTTTGATTGCCTGCAGTATACAATACAGTAACCTGCTGTAAGGTTCATAGCCTGGGGGCAATGGACCGTACCATATAGCCTAGGTGTGCAGTAGGCTAGAATATCTAGGTTTGTGTATAATTATATTCTGTGATATTCACAACGCCAGGATCACCTAAGGACACATTTTCAGAACGTGTCTGTTTTGTTAAGCGACCACACTTGCACACAGGGACTCCTCCTAGTAACCCTTGTCTGTTTTCTCAGGGTATCATATTAAAATCCCAGACTACCCTGATCAGCTGGAAGGCCCAGAGCACTTATCTTTGTCCAGTAAAAATACATCCATTATTTCTGGATGTATTGAATAACTTCACGGTATTATTGTTCCCATTTCACAGGTGAGAAAACTGAGGCTTAGGGAGGATAAATGTCTTGCGCAAGGCCAGACAACTTGTAAATGACAGAGTTGTAATTCAAACCTTTTTGTTTGTCTCTTTCCCCTCTGCTACTTTGTGTCTAAATCCACTTTGTATTCCAAACATCTGGCACATCACCCACAGCTCAGATGAATAAATGAATCACCTGAAGTGAATTACTCAGTGAAACAAAACCTGAAGAAAATGTTGCAGGTGTCTGGAACTCTTGACGAAACCCCATTTAGATATGAGATGTCGGTTGCTTAACAACAAGGACATTCAGTTCTATTGAACTGAATTTCAAACTTGGGAACCTAGAGCTGAACCCGTGCAGTGTCTGAAATATTTGACTAGGAAGTTAAATCAGGCCACAGTGACCTCACAGCACAAAGGTCTCCAAACTGACCCAGGCTGATCATTCTTTGGCTCTGAGCCCTAGGAAATGTACAAGGTGCTGAACTTCACAGTTGGCTTAAGAGTGTAGTGAGCAGAAGAGGTCTCCTTTCCTGAACCCGTGAGTCAGGGCATCGGGGGAGAGGCAGGCTCACCCATTTTCCCACAGGACCATGGGGAAGCAGAAGCCCTTGGCTCCTCTCCCTTTGATCTGTCCAATCCATGTTGATGTCCTTTGAGACCTTGTCGTGGCTTTTCTGCCTGTCACCCCAGCCTTGCCCCCCAAGCTCCCAGTTAACCCCAGGCTGACAGTCATTAATTACAGAGTTTGCTTTCTGTAGTTCAAAGGGGAAAAAATGAGGGCTTTATTGTTATCTTTTCATTCTAGACTGTGAACTTGTCAACAGGGCCTTAAATTTACAACTGTGCACAATAAAGGTTTTCTGGGCTGTATCTCTTTGGTGTGGCCAGAAAAAAAAAATACACAAAAACAGCCCTTCTAGCTTGGGGATCATGACATTGACAGGGGAAGTAGCCATTAGCATATGGAGAGAGCAGGGTTTGAAATGGAGCTAGTGATTGCAGGGATTCTTGTGCCAGGTTTATCTCTCAAGGCCATCTATCCTCAGGGACATCTTTGGGACCTCTGATCCTAGGGTTAGGCTACAGCTGCTGCTACCTCTGCTGATGGGAGTGGTGGTGGTGATGATGGTGATCCTGGTGATGGTGGTGATCATGGTGATGGCAACTGAGATGATGATGGTAATGATGGTGACGGTGATGAGATGATGATGATGGTGGTGATGAAATAATGGTGATAGTGATGAGATGATGATGATAATGGTGGTGACGAAATGATAATGGTGGGGTGATGAGATGATGGTGATAGTGATGAGTTAATGATGATAATGGTGGTGATGGTGATGAGATGATAATGGTGGGGTGATGAGATGATGGTGATAGTGATGAGATGATGATGATAATGATGGTGATGGTGATGAAATGATAATGGTGGAGTGATGAGATGATGGTGATAGTGATGAGATGATGATGATAATGGTGGTGATAGTGATGAGATGATGATGATAATGGTGGTGATGGTGATGAAATGATAATGGTGGGGTGATGAGATGATGGTGATAGTGATGAGATGATGATGATGGTGGTGATGAGATGATGGTGATAGTGATGAGATGATGATGATAATGATGGTGATGATGATGAAATGATAATGGTGGGGTGATGAGATGATGGTGATAGTGATGAGATGATGATGATAATGGTGGTGATGGTGATGAGATGATAATGGTGGGGTGATGAGATGATGGTGATAGTGATGAGATGATGATGATAATGGTGGTGATGGTGATGAAATGATAATGGTGGGGTGATGAGATGATGGTGATAGTGATGAGATGATGATAATGATGGTGATGGTGATGAAATGATAATGGTGGGTGATGAGATGATGGTGATAGTGATGAGATGATGATGATAATGGTGGTGATGGTGATGAGATGATGATGGTGGTGATGAGATGATAGTGGTGATTGATGGTGATGAGACTGATGATGATGATGAAATGATGGTGATGATGGTGATAGTGATGATGGTGATAATGTTGGTGATGAGATGATGGTGATGAAGTGATGATGATGGTGATAATGATGGTTATGGTGATGAGATGATATGGTGATAATGTTGGTGATGAGATGATGATGGTGATGAAATAACGGTGATGAGATGATGGTAGTGATGACAATGATTGGCATGATGATAAAGATGGTGATGGTAGTGCTATAGAGAAGAATACTGATGAATACTTATTAAATACTTATAGTGTACCAGATTCTGTTCCAAGGGCTTTAAATACTTTATATGGATTTCTTCATTTAATGCTATGAGGTAGGTGCTATTATTATCCCCATTTTCCACATGAAGAAACCAAGATTAGATATAGAGATGTTAAATAACCCACTCAAGATCGCATGGCTGGTTAGTGGCATTGAGCTGCCTTTGAAGAGGTTGGAGGCTCACAAGCAGTCTGAGTCCAAAGAATATGTTCCTAATCACATGTTACCCTGCTACTTGTCCTCCCTGGAACTAGGAATGGTGTCTGCTTTTGAGGCTGATGTGTAGAAGAACAGATGTGTAGACAGTTAAATGTGAAATTTTAGAATCACAATTAAACAAGTAATATGTTAGATTTTATTAGTAGGTGTTGCAGGTACACAGGGAAAAGAGGGACTTGATTCTGACTGGGGACATCCTGGAGGACTTCATGGAGGAAGTGGCATTTAGTTACAGCCTTGAAGGTCTTCAGTAGCTGGGGAAATGGCTGAAAGGCAAAACAACAAGAAGAACACAAGTGAGGAACCTGGAAGTGCAGGACAAAACTGAATGGTGCTTTGAGGAGATGGTGAGATGTTTGTCTCAATCAAGGCCAGAGGTGCCCACCCACCATGCTTCCCAGTACCCAGGGGAATGGAGGGATGGTTTAGGTCCTAAAATATGGACTGTCTTCTCCATTTCCTTTTGATCTTTCTGGATTTTAGCTTTTTAATGGGTGCTTTTGAAGGAGACAGATAGAAAGATAAGTATATTCTACCCTTACCCAAGATGAAAGGGCAAGAAAGCAAATACAACCTCAGTAAGCTTATTATTCAAATGTTCACAATTCAAAGTTCAAAAACTACAAGAAAGTAGGATGGGAGTGTCATCCACAATCTCGGTAGGCAGAGAAGTCCTTGGTCAGTACTTTTGGGTGTTTTTCCTGGTGTTAATATTTACTTAGTGCTTAGGCTTTAACAACGAAATCCTGGTTATAATGTATGTAATTTTGAATTTTGCTTTCTTTCTACTTAACATTTTAAGTGGAGGATGCTTTTTATGATATTACAGTTCTATGTAAACATTTTTAATGACTGCAGAAGATTATTATTTTATCAGGTGGCAGTACTAGAGTTTATTTAATAATGCTCTTTATGAATATTTGTTTGTTTGTCAAATTTTGGATCCTGGAAGTCAGGTTTGGATGCAAATTTTTGTGCATGAAGATTTTGCTGCATTTTGAATTCAAACACTGGGACAGAGTCCCGGAAATGGAATTACTGAATAAAAGGAGTTAAGAGTGTTTGTTAATACCTTTGCTGCATAATGCTAAATTGCTTCAAGATGGACTAAGAGCTGGCCAACGCTGCATTGGGCTGCCTTTGAACGAGGGGCTGAGGTCACTATGAAAAACACAAGGTGTTAGAAGCAGACAGACCTGGTTTCACCCTGGGTAGAGTGCTGTGGCATCACAGCTCACAGCAACCTCAAACTCTTGGGCTTAAGTGATTCTCTTGCCTCAGCCTCCCAAGTAGCTGGGACTACAAGCACCCACCACAACGCCCGGCTATTTTTTTGGTTGTTGCAATTGTCGTTATTGTTTTAGCTGGCCCAGTCTGGGTTCGAACCCAGAAGCTTCGGTGTATGTAGCTGGCGCCCTAACCACTGAGCTATGTGTGCCGCCCTGCAGACTTGGGTTTGAATCCTGTCTGCTTCTTACTAACCTATAAACTTCCACCTAGTTTTCTTACCTATTAAAAACACCATTTCTCAGCTTCGGCATGGTTGACATTTTGGGCTGAATTCTATGTAGTGAGGACTGTTCTGTGCCTTGTAGGGTGTAGCAGCATCTCCAAACTCTGCTCGCCAGGTGCCAGTGCCAGCCCCCAGATGTGACAATCAGAAATGTCTCCGGGCATTGCTAAATGTCCCCTGGGAGTCGAAATCAGCCCAGATGAGGACCACTACTATAAAACTGAAATAATTTTTCAATACAAATGTTATAGAGCACTGTGAGGATTAAAAACAACGTATATTGGGTGCTTTTCACAATGCCTGTGAAGCTGTTCCTGTGATGGTAGAACCTCTGTAACTGACCACTGAAGAAACTAACAAACTGGTCGACGTCCAGGGGTGGTCAACCTGAGGAACTTGGGCAACTGGACTGACATGTACATGTGGCACATGTCCACTTTATGAAAATTAGGTCAACTCGAGGAGGTAGCTAACTGGGGGAGGTGGCCAACTATGGATGTTCTGCTGTATTTACAGGAGTTCTACATGAACAGAGACCCCATCTGTCTGGCTCTGTGTTCTTCCACTGTGTTAATAATAGCTTCCCACTGCTGGATGCTACAGAGAGGACTCTGGAAAGAACAGACTGGGTCAGCTCAAGACCACTCCTAGCTAGGAGTCTCTGGTTCTTTGATTCTTGCCCAAGCATCCCTCAGTTTCCCTGTCCTCAGTCCAGTGCTTATAGTGTGACTTGCTAGGTTAGAAATGGAATTGCAAGAGACTCCTGGAATCCTAGGTACAGGAAAGCCCCTTGCCCCTCATAGGCCCTGAGTCGAGTATAGGGAGCAGCCAAGAGTGCAGGGAAGTACATTAAGCCACAGAGGGAATTCATTCTAATGACCTTATCCTCTCCAGCAGCCCTGCACACAATACCCACAGATTCAAGGACCAAGACCCATGGGCCTTAGTAAGGAAAGTGCATTGTGATAGCCAAGTCAGAATCTGGCAGTTCCAGGATGGTTTCCTGGAGAAATTAATTTATAAGCAGATACCTGGATGATTAGTGGGAGTCAGCCTGGAGAAGAGGGAGGAGAGTGTTCTGGACAGAGGGAATAGCATATGCACAGGCTCAGAGGTGAGAGAGGACAGCCTGCTCTGTGACTGCATGTCTGGTCACAATACAGGATGTGACAGAAGATGTGTCACAAGGCGAGGGAGCCGGCAAACAGGATCCGGGCACAATGGCTTCCAGCGTGTTGTCAGTTGCACTCAGTGACTGGCATACGGTGATCCAAGAGCAGAATTACAATGGTCTGAGCAGCCCCTGCTTGAAACAACACTCCAGCTCCCATCAGCCCTCGTGTAGTAAATGAAGAGATGTGTGTCAGAGGTCCCCTGGGACCACTTCATTGATTGAGGGACTCCACGGATCAGAATCTCTTCAGAGATTGGGTACAGCTTCTCTGCCACTGATGACCTCCTGGAGGGTCTGAAATCTCCCTTCTGTCCACAGGTGACCTGGTGTCCCGTGCAATGCATCACCTGCAGCCCCTCCATGCCAAGCACCATGGCAACGGCACCCCCCTGCACCACAAGCAGGGGGCACTGTACTGGGAGCCGGAGGCCTTGTACACCCTTTGCTATTTCATGCACTGCCCGCAAATGGAATGGGAAAACCCCAATGTGGAGCCTTCCAAGGTCAATCTACAGGTGGAAAGGTAAGAACTGCCCGGTGTTGGACTAACCCTAACCCTCTGGCCAGCACAGCCTTGTGGTGGGTGGGTCCTGCCTCCAGGATGTGGCAGGCACTGGGGGAGAAGAAGGATGCTGGAGGGGTCTGGATGGGAACTTTGTGCATGAGGGGTATCGCAGACCACTGTGGGTCTTTGAAATGGGATTATATGAGGCTGATTCAATTCAGGATCACAATGGCCTGGGTCAGGTGAGTGAGTCTGCAAATTCCAGAGGGTAAGACCCTGTACAGGACAGGATGTCTTCCCTGTGAAGGCGGTCTTCGGGAGTGCCACTTCTTGGATGGAAGTTGTCTTCATCTTCTAACTAAAAGCCTTGAGAAAATGCTTTGATCTGTCTGTGCCTCAGTTTCCTCATCTCCAAAATAGGGATGCAATGAGTAAATCCTTTATAGGGCTGTTTGGAAAATAAATGAATTGAACAGTGCCCCACACATAGTAAATACTTAATAAATATTAGCTTTGATTATTACTATCACAGATGTTTTTTGTACATAGCAGAACCACTCCCAACTGGGGCTCAATAGTTTTCCTTTTTGTTACTTGGTGCCAACTGGTTTTGAAAATCTCATTGGGTGCTTGGCTTCTGCCAGGGTGGATTGGGGCTTAATTAGAATATGGACTAGACAGAGATGGGTTTGGGTTTAAAAAAGAAAAAAGAATCCCAAGTTAATATCAATATTTTTTTTTAGCATCAATATTTCAATCCAATCTGGGACTAACTTAATCACCATCCACACCAAATCATAGGTCCCTTGCGCTAATGTCATGTGTAACATGCCCCAAATGGAGAGGTGGCAAAATGCCCAAAGGCAAATAATCATCTGTCAGACACAGCAGAACTTTGCGTTCTGTGAGCGTGAATGCCTCAGGCTGAGAGGATGGGGGCTGCTGGCCTCAGCCTGCAGGGTGGCCAGCTTTGTGTCCTCTGCCCTGGAAGCTGATACTGGACTGCAGTTTCCCTGACTCAGCCCCAGTGTCATCTTCAGCTCCTGCCTCTGTGCAGGTGGGCCCCTCTGCTTCTCCGGTCAGACACTGCCTCCTCTGAGCTCCAGAACCTTCTCACCCCCTGCAGCCACCTTGTTTCCACTGCTCAGTCTCGGGCGGTTCTTCTCCTGGCGCCCTATTCCCTTCCTCCTCCTGCTTACTGGAATTTGTAATTCCGTGTGAATTTCATGATTGTTTATTGCCTATAAGGTTCATGAAGACAGACAACATATCTGTTTGGGCCATTACTCCACAGCTGATGCCAGCTCACCAGCTCGTACGTGAAAGAATGAACAAATCCATTGATCCCCTTGCCTGTGGAACTTTTCCATCTGGGGCACTCACAGCCACCTCAAAACTAAAACCATCATCTTTCCCCCACCATACCTCCTTTCTTCCTAGACTCTAAAAATGGCACTACCCATCAGCCTAGTCACCCCAGTTAGAAAACTGGGATTCGACCCACACTCCTTCCTTTCCCTAACCACTTCTAGCTGGCCAGCAGGTGTCATGGAGGGCTACATCTGCAGCGTTTCTCTATTCCTTACCCCCCGGACCACTGGACCACTGACAGAGGACCCCATCCCTTCTACTTCAATTTCATGTCTCAGTGGTCTCCCTGCGTGGAGTCTTAATAACCGTCTGACTGCCTCCATCCCCCTTGAAGGAGCTAAGGAAATTTTACACCCAAATACGACTACTTAACATAAAGAATATTTTGAATTAATGGCCATTCACGATCCGAAAGCATTGCAAGGGGCTTTCCTTCTATCTGCATAAAACCAAACTGACCAGAACAGGGGATCAAAGGGGGCAACTGACTTCCTTTCCTCGCCCTGAATTTTGCAGACCTGGCCCCAAATCATTTAAAACACAATACCTGTCTCCGGGTTAATTTATAAGACAATCTGTTTCCTCATCTATTCATCCTCCCTAACACCCACATTCTCCCCCTTCCCTTCAAAAAGGCATCTATAAGGGTATCTGACCATCGCTGAGACATTGGGTCATCATTCTTTTGGTTCCCCACATGCCCATGGAGGTTGAGAGGCTCACTAAGGTGTCAGAACTTTTTCCATAAGCAGCACGGAACTCAGAAGAGCTCAGAAGGGGGCACTGAGCCGGGAGGTGAAGAGACCAGAACTGCGCTTGACACCTCAATAGAGACATAGGGTGGTAATAAAAGGTAGCAAACATTTGATGAGTGTCTGCTGTGTCCCATGGAGGATGCATGGCACTTGACATACAGACTTTAATTTAATCCTCGCATGAACTTGTGAGGTAAGAATATCCCCATCTACTGATGAGAACATAAAGTCTTTGACCCTAAATTGCTACTTAGTAGGAAAATGCTATCTGTAAGCTAAGGATCTTCATAGCACATTAATTGTATCTCTGGATTTGTTTTTTTGTTTGTTTGTTTTTTTACTTTGACGAACTGGGTGTAGTGGCTGACACTTGTAATCTTAGCACTTTGGGAGGCTGACATGGGAAGATTATTTAAGGCCAGGAGTTCCAGACCAGCCTGGGTAACATAATAAGACCTCATCTTTACAGAAAGTAAAAAAATAATACAAAGTATGGGTGTGGTGGCACATACTATAGTTCCAACTACTCAGGAGCCTAAGGCAGGAGGATTGTTGAGTCCAGGAGTTCAAGACTGCGATGAGCTATGATGGTGCCACTGCACTCCAGCCTGGCCAACAGAGACAGGCTCTGTCTTTCAAAAAAAAAAAAAAATTGTATTTATGGAGTTCAGTGTGATATTTTGATACATGTATCCATCAGTTAGACAGGAGGAATAAATTCCAGAAATTTTTTATTCTGGAGTCAGAATGCCTGGGTTGATGTCCTGGCTCTAACCCTCTAGCTATGCCACCTTGAACAAGTTACTTAATCACTCTGAACCTCTGTTTCTTTATCTGTAAAATGGGAGATAACCATAGAATCTCCTTCAGAGAGATTCTTATAAATGACGGCCTTTTAAGTGACAGCCATTATTGTTCTTACTGTCATGGTGTTTATAGCCTGATGTATATTATAGTAGGGCCTCTCAAACTTTAATGATCCAAATCACCTGGGATCTTGTTAACATGCAGATCCCATTCATTAGGCCTGGAGAGGGGCCTGAGAGTCTCCAGTCCTAACAAGACCCCAGGTGGGACTGCTGCTTCACGGACAACACTGTAAATAACAACAATCTGTCTTATCTTTGTTCCCCAACCTACACCAACCTCCATTGTAAAGTTAAATAAAGGCAGTAAATAAGTTTTTATAGTGACTTGTGTCTCCTGGGCAGAGCTTCGCCTGTAATAGATGCCTCATAAATGTTCTCAGACTTCGGAAGCTGGATTGAGCCTTGCAGGGTCTCGACTCCCCTTATGTCATGAGATGCTGGGGCCCTCTGCAATTTGCTGAGATGAATGCATTCCAAAGGTCAGTCTGAGATCTCTTAGGCTTCGGCGCAGCAGCCACCAAGGACCGTTTTGAAGGACCAGATTTAATGATCATCCTCAGCCTAACCAGGTAGCCAGTTCCTCTAAGGTGGCCCGGGAACGGCAAATTACTGACAAGCTGTCCAAGGGAAAAGTGAGGCAGGATTTGACAGGTATTCTCCCTGGGGAGGGCATCAGGGCATATCCTCAACTGACCTGGCTTCAGGGCTGTTTAACCCCTTTCAGCCTCCGGGAGTTGTCAAACAGCTTCCACTCCAGTGCTCAGCAGTTTGTTCCCAGCAAAGGGGGAGAGGTGGTTCCTGACCACCTGGATGAGCTACAAGGTCCAAGTGTAAGGACAGCTATCCTTCCCAACAAGCAGGCTTAGTCTCATCAGATGCATAGGCTGCACTTGTTCATTTCAATAGCCAGATCTTTTCTGAATCCCACAGCAATCAGGTCTGGTCTAACACCAGTTTCTCCTTATTTCATGGGAAAAGGACAAAAGGCCTTCCTTTTATGACAAAAGAAAACAGACTAAGGAACCAGAGCTGCACTTTCTAGTACAGTAACCACTAGCCATGTGTGCTATATAAATTTAAATGAATTAAAATTAAATACAACTAAAGCTTCAGTACCATGAGCCTCATTCCAAATGTTCAGTAGCTACATATGGCTCATGGCTCCTGTATCGGCATACAGAATAGGACATTCCATTAGCACAGAAACTTCTAGGGAGATGCTTTGAGAATCAAAGGCAGGTAGTGTTCCCCTTTAGAAAAACAGACTATGAAAATCCATACTCCCAAGGAAACATAGAAGGATTCATTGTCATGAACGGGAACCAGCTCACCTACCAAAGCATATGCCACATTCCCATGTTTTGGTCATCTTAGTGCTGAGTTTCTTAAGGCTCTAGCATCACCATCCAGTTTCACCAGGTAGGTATTTGCGATGTGTCAATCTCTCTTCTAAATACATTAGCTCATTGAATTCACACAAGAATCCTGGAGGCTGAAGTGCGAGGATGGCTCGAGGCCAGAAATTCAAGGCCAGCCTGAGGAAGAGCGAGATCCCGTCTCTGCAAGAAATAGAAAAGTTAGCTGGGCATTGAGTTGTGCACCTGTAGTCCCAGCTACTCAGGAGGCTGAGGCAGGAGGATTGCTTGAGCCCAGAAGTTTGAGGTTGCTGTGAGCTTCAGTGACACCGCTGCACTCTAGCTGGGGGTACAGCGTGAAATTCTTGTTTCAAAAGAAAAAAAAAAAGAATCTTGTGAATCTGTTAGCACCACCCCATGGTATTCCTGTGTCTGCCTGACTGATCAGGAACTTCAAGCTCAGAGAGGTTATGCAGCTTCCCCAGGATACACAGCTAGTCAGGGGCAGAGCTGGGAAGGCGGGAATCTTGAGAGCAGAGCTGACTCTCTCAGCCATGTGCCATGCACACCATGAGGATGACAGGGACACAGGACACCAGGGAGAGAGCACAGGATGCCCAGCTAAGGCTAAAAGCCTGAAATCTGTGACCAGGGTTCTTGCTTTAATGCCCCCTCCCTCTTCTTTCTCCTTGTAGTTTTTCCCCAGGCTTAAGCTTGAGCAAAATATTGCAAATATTACTAATGCCAGTGGAATAACGATAATCAAAGTGCTTCCTCAGATTGGACAGCAGAGGTGAGCAACTGCGAAGTTTGAAAACCTTTGAGAAACGCGTTAACCTCCTGGCACAAATCGCTGTGCGCAGCCATGCTTTACTTAACGACAGGGATACGTTCTGAGAAAGGTGCCGTTGGGCAATCTCATCACCGTGCAAACATCACGGAGTGTGCTTACACAAACCCAGATGGCACGGCCCGCTGTACACCCAGCTTCGGTGACACAGCCTATTGCTGCGAGATGACAGACCCAGACAGCGCGCGGCTGTACTGAATTCTGTAGGCAGCTGTAACACGGCGGGGTTTGTGTTTCTAAACACGTCTAGACATAGAAAAAGTACAGTAAAAATACAATATCATTGTCTGAAGGGATCACCAGAGCGTGAGGGCTCCGTCGTTGACCAGATGTCCACAGTGGGCTGCATGTATGCCTGTAATTATGTGTCACGTGACTCTGTGTAAACATAGAACCTGCCTCTGGAATCTTTACCTCACTGTTACTTTTTGGGGTTTTATTTATTTAATTTCATTATGCATTGTTAAATATTTGATCATCCATTAGTAAACATGCCTTGCATGGCTACTGTAAGGGCAGTACTGGTAGGAGCTCATGTTCACAGAGTTAGTATGTGCCAGGCCCCGCACTAAGTACTTTACATGAATTAGTTCACTTATCCCTCATGCACAGTCCCTCAAGAAGGTATTGTCATTGTCATCCCCATCTTATCAACAAGGAAAGTGAGGCAAAGAGGATAGGTAATTTGCCCAAGGTCACAGGCTCAGAAGGGGTGATACAGGGCTTCACACCCAGCAGCCGGGCTCCAGAACGCTCTCCCTTCACGGCTGCACTTTGCTGCCGCATGTCGGGCCCTTTGCTAGATTGGGAGGATTCGATGGGTCCTCACGTGGCCCCTGCTTAGCACAGCCAGAATGAAAAAGTACGAAGTGTCAGAAAGGAGGCCCAGGTAAACTGCAGGGAAGCGGGCAGGGGGGATCAGGGAAGGAGGCGTTTGAAAGATGGAGAGGGCCAGGCATTTGAGTGTTGGAGGGGGACGGCAGTGTAGGCGGGAGGAGCTGTTAGAGAAGGCTCTGAGTAGGAAGCCTGGGGATGGGTGGGGAAACAGACCGACTGAGTGGGACTAGCCTAGGAGCTGGACAGTCCTTCTGCTGATTTGCAGAAGTGCAGCTGTTTAGCCGGTTGTTAAAA
The DNA here is from genome assembly GCF_027406575.1 of Nycticebus coucang. Taxonomy (NCBI): domain Eukaryota; kingdom Metazoa; phylum Chordata; class Mammalia; order Primates; family Lorisidae; genus Nycticebus; species Nycticebus coucang. The sequence goes on along the minus strand of NC_069782.1, from coordinate 15,444,784 downwards.
TGCTGAAATACTTCTCTCTGAGGGTTGGTAAAGAGCCACTTCCTCCAAGTGTCCCCACCTGCACAATGTGTCTGCCATCCAGTGACAACATCTGGCCCTGCCAGGGACCCTAGCGTGCCCTGCCGCAGTGAGGTCATAAGAGCTGGGTGATGCCCGGCCTTACCAGTGGTTAAATAATTTAGAGCATCATCCCCGAGTTGAAAGTGAGTGGGAGAAAATTATATCTCGCAGGTGTCTTTGGGGCTTTTGTTCCTTCAACAACAGGGTAAGGGCTAAAGGCTTGGACCCAGGGGTTAGCAGAAGCAAAATGCAAACTCCTGCATCTCATTCAAGTTCCAAGACTCAGCAATGTCCACACTTTTCTTGTAAAAGTTTTGCTGACTTGCTCCCTGCCCCACCTACCACCGGAGAGGCCCCCTCTGCTCCCCACAACGCCATTGTAATTGAGTAATTGTAATGGCTCTTGAGGGCTGGCAGGTACCAGGCCCTGCAGTGAGAACTTTCCAGAGCGCCCCACTCCCACTTTACCATTGCTCTCGGCTACTGCTACTCTGCCTGTTTTACAGATGAGGAGAGTCAGGAGAAGTTCAAGGATTTGCCCAAGGTCACACAGCTGAGTTAGGTCGTGGCTGGGTTGGGAGCTAAGCCCCAGCACTGTGGCTCCAGAGCCTGTGTCCTCTTGCCCAGCCCGCGCGGCCCCGTCGCTGTTCTGGCACCCCTTGCTTCTCTCAGTCTCTGCAGCCAGACTCTGAGCTCGGCAGGGCGGGACTGGGCTTTGATCATCTCTCCTGCTCTTTGGCAACCAGCCGGGGCCTGGCACAGAGCAGGTGGGGAGAAGAAAATCAGCTGGGACACAGCCCCGCAGGAATGGAGCAGGGAGGGAGGTAGGAACCAGCTCCAGCTGCAGGACTCCAAAACAAAGAAGGCAAGCCTGTGGCCAACCTGGTGCCCTCTGCTGGGTCTCCCAGGGAGGGATCACCAGTTAGCATCCTCCCTTCTCCTGAATGGCCCTAAGGGAAGCCTCACTGGCCTCCCTGAATTGTTGACTCTTTCTTATACACCTGGAATTGGCAGCTCCTTGCATGTCCCGTGCTGTCCAAGGCAAACGAAGGCTGGCCCAGCAGGGGAGGGGCTGGTGGGAGCCTCAGTGCCAGGGGCCTGCAGGAAGAGTGCATTCTCTGAGCTCAGCCCGCTTTTGAACCACCCACCCCTGAGCCAAGTTTCCACTATTTTTTTACCCTTTCAGAAATAGCCAGATTGACAACTGCCAGCACCTCGCTGGGTTTCACATGTTATGGGAAATAACCCAGGCAGTAATTTGGGTTATTTGCCCAGTAGCCTTGGCATCTGAGTTGATTTTGCATTCTGCAAAGTCTAAGTTCACAAACAAATCCTCCACAAGTCTGCAGTTTTCCTGGAATCTTTACTGACTTAATTATATCCTCCCCCACCTTCCATTCTGCTCTCCTCATGGACTGCACCTTTTTACAACTACAATCAAAGGTGCTATAAAGTCAAATTTTTATATTGTTTTTTACTGAAAAGGTATATATGGTTATTTTTTAATTTTGGAAAATATGAAAAAATATAAGAAGTAAAATTAAAGTTATCTACAATTCTGCTACCCAGAGGTAGCCAAAATTGGTTTGTGGTATGTTTTCTTGGGTTTTGTTTAACACAGATAGGGAGAGATTTTAAAATAGTTAGTTACTTTATATCTTATTTTTATTTCACTTAATAGTATGCTATAAACATTTTCCTGGTGCTACTACAGAACATTCATAAACATCATTTTTAATGACTGCAGAATATTCCATCTTGTGAATGCACCATCATTTGCCTAATGGTTCTCAGGTTACTGGTCATTTGGGTTGTTTCCAATTTGTGAATTGCTTTTCTTTAAAAACCACCCACAGTAGCATTACTAAAACATCAGTGGAAAGAGAACAGATAATTAAAAAGAGTAGTCTGTTTGGAGTAGAGCAACAGAGGGGTTAATTCCTGGGGCCTCTGGTGGCCTGTATGAGCAAGAAATGGAAAAAGAAACAGAGTTGGGGAGATGGGGAGGCTGGTTACCCAGCTCTTGTGTTAAGGCCCTTGGGAAGCCATGGTCTCCACTGGCCTGGAAGGGTCCTAGTGACAGTCATGATCAGAATCTCTTGGAGGGAGCACTTCCTGGTTCCAGGAATCTTCCACACTTATGCTCTCCCTTTATTCTCACAGCAAAGCTGGTGTATTTTCCATCTCCAGAGACTGACTCTAGAAAAGTCATACTATTTACCCAAAGTCATGCACTGAGTGGCCAAATTGAAACCAGAGGGCTGCTCTAGGGAGCCCTGGGAATCTCCATCCATCTCCCTGGATTGCTTCTAGAATGAAAAGGAGCAGGACCAGAAAGCAAGTTCTGAGCTTCTTCCATCTACAAAGTTCATTGCATATGCACTTGGCCAACTCCATAGGTGAAGAAAATGCCCCAATTCCAGGAGGTTTCTGTTTGTTTGGTGGTTGGGTTTGCTTGTTTATAATCCTGGATTTAAACTTTCTGCTCTATATTATGTTTTTCCAGTATATAAGAAACATCACCTGTGAAGCCTCTCTCAGTTTTTTCAAACTGGTGTGAGGAATTCGGTCAAGAGTCAACCAGTCAGGTTCAGGCCCGCTCAGGAATTCAGGCTGAGCTTGCTGGCAAAGGAGGGCAGCTGTGTTCCCAGGTGTTGGTTCCCTGCTTGATATGTCAACTCCAGGAGGGAGCAAGACCTTTTTGCAGTCTTTTGTCACTGTGCTCCGTATTAGTCCCTGCACGGAATCCCAGAATCCTTCCTCGCATGCCCACCCGCCGACCCTGGGGCAGCAGAGTGTGTAAAGGACCTTTTTTTGTGAATAAAAAGGAAACCAGTAAATGGGCAAAACCAAGGACCAACCTGTTGAGAACACACAATGACCACAGCTTTGACACAATGACCTAAAATGCTTCCCTGAAGGTCCCATCCCTCCTCAAAGCCCAGAGCACTTTACAGCAACACGCCACGGGGCACTTTTCATGGTCTGCCCGGCATGAGAGTTACCTGTCTTTCTTTCCGTGATGGCCCAGTCCCTCAGTCAAAAGTCCTGATCTAACGAGTCTGCAAGTCTAGCTAAGGAGAGTCAAACAGCCTTTCTGCTGCCCTGGAAAATCGGGCATGTGTGTCCACACTAAACCCTCCTGCTAGATTGAACACCAGGGACCAGGTTTTAAATCCTCATGTCCTCCATAAAACTCAACACAGACCCTTGATCCAAGGAGAGAGTCAATAAATCAGGAGCCAGTTAAGTGCTCAACCCGCTCCTGAGTGGCTCTCCCTGTTCATACATTTGTTACTCATCAGGTTCATCTGCCCCAATGTCTCCCATCCTCTTACTCCGTCGCTACTCCTGTTCAAACAGAATCACCTGAAATTGCCCTGTATTTCCTGATGTGATTCCCCCTGCCTGGGTTTTGTTTTGTTTCTGAATCTTTCTCCTTGCCCCTGAGGCCTGGGGCAGCATCTCCCAGCACACTCCCCTCAGCCGTGGCTGATTTGGGCATTCCTACTTTGCCCTCTCCTAAGACTGGGCATTCCTTTATCACAAAGCCTTTTCAGAGGGTGGCATAGTAGTTTCTGTTCTCATACCTTTCAGATTAGACTGAGTTCATTGAGGACTAGGACCTCTGCAGTATCACCAAATGTAGCAGCTGATCCATAAAAGCTACTTATTTATTCATTCATCCATTCAACAAATATTTTTAGGGCATCTACCATCTGCCAAAGTACCTGCCTTCCTGGAGCTTACATTCTATTAAAGGAGACAGAAAAGAAACAAATACATAAACAAGAAAATATCAGGCACAGATAAGTGGCATAAAGAGAAATAAACACTGGGTCCTTGAACCAGGTATGAGTGATAACAGGTGCTATTTTAGGTAGGGTGGTCAGGGAAGATTTCTCCAAGGAGATAGCATTTGAGCAGAGACCTAAAGAAAGTGAGGCAAGAAGACACATGGATATCTGAGGAAAGATCTTGGCAGGCAGTGAGAATGGTAAGTGCAAAGGCCCTGGGGCAGAAGCATTCTTGGCATGTTCAAGGACCAGCAAGGGGGTAAGGAGGTGGCAGCAGAGTAAGTCGGGAGTATGATAGGAGATGAAGTCCAAGGTGGGCAGAGTCAGACCCTGAAGGGCTTTTTAAGTATGCCAAGGCATTTGATTTCTAGTCCATGTGGGATGAGAAGCTCAGTAATTATTTATTAGACTGAATTGTTTAAATTGAGTTGAATTGAACTAAAATAAATTGGGATTGGGTTTCACTTTAATATAGACTGTAAACATGAGCCACGTGATATCCTGTCTGCCCTAATCACCTACAAGCACCAGGGCACAATGACCAGCCCCATTTAGCTGTCTTTAAGCCTATGTGCGAGTCTGCCTGTTCTGGAACTAGCCCAGCCTGGTAGATTGTTCCAAAAGCCTTTTGGCTGCTGACACTTTTGCTGGCCGTTCCTGTGATGGCAGATCTAGTACCGGGAACATCTGAACGCAAGAAGGGACCTAAGGCCAGCCTGACATTTCCATTTTGTTTGTTTTTCTGAGACTCTAAAATCTTGGAGGGTCACTGAGATTTATTCTGGGCCCTTGGCAGGATCCTCAACCTGACCCTTAACATAGTTTTTACTCGAGCCTGGTTCTCATTAAATCTAAATTATGTGAAATTCCTTAATGCAGCTGAAAATAAGGCTCATTTTGCTATTTTTATCATTTTGCTTGGTCTTTCTGAACCATTTCAGGGTTCACATAACCTTTCATTCCCCAGTGTAAAGTGGGAAACCCACCAAAATTTAAGCTAAGCAAGTTCACAGAATTCAACTAAACTGTACATTTGTCAATTCACTTAACAAACATTCATTCATTCACTCAAAGAAAGTTGACTGAGGTTCCACCAAGTACCAGCACTATTTCTAATTCTGGGGATATAGCAGAATGCAGGATGAGTCCCTGCCCTCATGAAGCCGACAGTCTAGCAGAGGAGACAGAACAAACCAGGAAATAAATATAAAATGTCAGCTGAGTAGTGACCAGGGCTACCAGGCACAAGTCTGGAGGACAGAAAGATAATTTGCACCCTCTACAGTGTGGTTGGGGTGGTGGGAGACGTAAGTGATAACAGCGCCAGGATAGAAACGGTATTGGGAACTGTACACAGAAGGCTTTGAAGGTGGAGGGGATCAATTGACTAAGTAGGGTGGGTGTGGGGGACTCTCGGAGGGCACTGCCCAGAGGAGGAGACCTTTGGTCAGTATCTGGACAGATACGTAGGATTTTCCTGGGTGGAGGAGATGGAAAGAGCAAGGAAACCACAGAAGGAGCAGAGATGAACAAACATAACGTGTTCTAGAAATGGCTGGTCACTTGGTGTGACAAAGCACACTTGTGCTAGACAGGCGTGGGAATATGAGAGAAAGAAGCAGAGGCCAAGGCCAGTTAATAAATGGCCAGGCTGAGAAAGGCGTGCTTGGATCAGAGGACCAGGTTTACACAGTAGTGCTTCCATCCCGGCAGCAGTGTGAAAGATGGCAAGGGAGAGACTAGAATCAGGAAGTTATTATGAAGATAATGCAATAATCTGATCTTAAAATGAGTCTATATATTGTGTATATATATTTAAGTATGTCCGATAAGTTAACTGTATGTCTTTGGGACTGACTCGGGGTCTTACTCTGTTAGCAGGCTACAGCAGTGTTGTCATCGGAGCTCGCTATGGCCTTTAACTTCTGGGCTCAAGTGATCCTCCTGCCTCAGCCTTGCAGGAGCTGGAACTATAGGCATGCGCCCACACACCTGGCTAATTTTTCCGGTTTTTTTTTTAGAGGCGGGGGGATCTGTTGCCTAGGCTAGTTTCAAACTCCTGGGCTCAAGTGATCCTGCCTCAGCTTCTCAGAGCGCTAGGATTACAGGGGTGAGCCACCATGCCCGGCCACCAATCAAATTTAGAGTGTTAGAGGGTTGGGCTTGGGACGGACTCTAAATATCGTCTAGTTCCACCACTCATTGTGTGTTTGAATCTCCTTTCCAACATCCTGCCCCAGGGCTTGCCCAGCCAAGACGCCAGCCCTAAGTCATCCGTCCTGGCTTCCCAGAGCAGAGACTCCCTGGAGCTACCACCACGGCTACTTTTGCTCTCTGGGGCTTCCAGAACCAGTTCAGTTCCCAAATGGGATACAAATTGTCACTGTTTAAAAAGCTAAATTTACTGAGCACCTTCTGGGCACCAGGCATGTCTGTAGGGCAAGTCTTACCCCATTTCCAGATTAGGACTGGGGCTCACTGGCCATGTGGCTCACTGCAATTTGGCCATTGACCCAATTATTTGGCAGCACCAGGATTAAAACCCAAAGCCATCTGGCTCCAGAGCCTCCATTCTTGGTAGTGGCTATCGATTTAACGTGATGAACATTTACTCAGCACCTACTCCTACGAAGTAACCCGTCCTGGGTATTAAAGCAGCGGGTGGAGGCCACAGTGAGTAGCATGGTAACTGCTTTCTAGGGACCCTCGGTCGGTAGAGTCAACACTCCAGCATTCTCATGATGTACGTTTGGCTTTGGCTGGCTTCCTGGGCTGCTCCAGAAGAGGAAAGTGAGGTCTGTTTAGCCCATTGCACAGGCCTGGCTCCAGCTACTAACACTGGGGCAAGCTGAATGCAGAAGCTGCCCCACGGAGTCCATGCCTGGGAAAAAAGATATGTGTGCCAGAAGGATACTGGAGGTGGGTGTGCCTAGGAAGGGAGAGGAATGTGATGGGTGCATACAATCAAATTTGAGCAAAGCAGAGCTTCAACTTGGACCTGACACATGGATGTGAGATATATAGCAAGACTGGACAGCTGGAAGCAGGCTGGGAAGAGCAGTCAGAGCCAAGCCTGGGCGCTGAGCACGTGTGCAGGCGCCCCCCCTTTAGGCAGCTCGTGGTATTGCACAGTCGTGCCTGGAAGTTCAAGGCAGCGTCTTTGCTAACTAATTATTTTTTCAGAATCTCATGTTTGAATGCATAACAATGCTGACTATATGTATTGAGTCACGCCAGCTATGCATGATGCCTGAATGTTTGCATTTCCACCCCTGTTACTTCATTTCTCCTCAACCACCCTCACCCTTTATCAGGGGTCCTCAAATTATGGCCCGCAGGCCACATGAGGCGGTATGATTGTATTTGTTCCCGTTTTGTTTTTTTACTTCAAAATAAGATATGTGCAGTATGCATAGGAATTTGTTCATAGTTTTTTTTTAACTATAGTCTGGCCCTCCAACAGTCTGAGGGACAGTGAACTGGCCCCCTGTTTAAAAAGTTTGAGGACCCCGGCACGAAAGAGGTGTCCAAAGATTAGGTGACATCTGTGTCTTACCCACTCACCTGTACCCAGACCCCAAGGCCTGCACACCAGCCACATCCAGACACTCCCACCTGCTGTCGACTCCATCCCTTAATGAGATCGTCTTTGCTCTCTTCTGGTCATAGACTTTCCACTCACCCCTGGGTTGGAAGTTCCTCCCCCTCCCTTGGGGAGAGGGGCTGCAGGATTCTCCGTAGAGGAATTAGACAGGTCGTGGTAGGTGGGTGGGGCACACCAAGTCCCCTTTGCACCTGACCAGATACTTACACCTGAATGTTTTGTTTGTGTCAATGGAGTGAGCTATCCGGGAGTACTGACCTGTTCAGAGTCCTTCCCTAGATACACAAAGCCCAGTTTAATAAGTAGCCCTTTTGATTTTTATTAAAATCACAAGCTTCCCCCCTGGTTTCTATCATCCCTCACCTCCAGGGTCAGCAAAATCTAAAATGGGTAACATTGAGTCTGAGAAGTAAATTGCACATATGTTTTCTTTTCATGCACGTAGAGATCTCATAAATCTGCTCAATGGCTAAAGGGCTGTTTTGTGCCGGCAGCTGAAAGGCCGCCTCTTTCGCTTCCCTCATCTCTTCCTTGGTTTTTAAGTCTCCTGGAAATTTTTCTCTTTCCTTTCTTTCTCTGTGTTCCTTTTTCATTTTCCCTTTTACTGGGAAATTCTATCCTTTTTCCATCCCTTACCTTTTCAACAGAGCCCTCTCATTCTTTCTAGTAACATTCTATTTTTGTATTATCTCAGTTTTCTTGGGCCTTTGGTGCAAGCTGGAACTGGCATTTGTTTATTCAGCATCTATCACCCATCTAACCCTTAAAGGGACTTGAGCTAGACTCAAAGCGGTAGTCATAACAGAACAAAGATCACAATACAAAACGTGACATTAAGAAGAAGGAAGACCACTATGCCAGAAAATCTCTCCTAAAGTTTGTTACTGCACCAGAGCACAAAATTTCACTTTGAGTTCCCTGGCTGCCAAGACAAAAAGGGAAGCAAGCATTATATATTAATAGATCTGATTATCTAATTTAAACACAGACACATACCCATAATCTTTAACAAAAACCTATTCACAGAAGATTTTTTTTGGACTTTAGTTCAGCCCAGGGTGAATACTCTTAGGCCTTTCTGGAGAGCTGGATCATCTGGGAAACTTTTAAATAATCTATTACCACGCCAAGGGATAGAGAAATCATTTGAACTGTGCTCAGTGCGGTCAAGGTCTTCCCATGTCATGTGGCAACAGCATGAATTATATAAAAACACCCTCCTTGGAGATACAGAAACCATGACTTTCTCTACTCAAGTGAACTTGGAGTTTACATGGCCCAAACTCCTCACTGCATAGTTGAGAAACCAAAGTATAATCATCTGCTGAACATACTATGGTGGTCCCGTAAGATTCTAATACTGTCTTTTTACTGTGGCCTTTCCATGTTTAGATATACAAATATTTACCATTATGTTTCAGTTGCCCACAGTATCCAGCAGAGTCACACACTGTCGAGACATGTGGTCCGGGAGCTATAGGCTATACCTTGTAGCCTAGTTAGGTAACACACACCTACCCCATCCATCTGAGTTTGTGTAACTACCCTCCGTGGTGTTCACACAATGATGAAATCGTCCACTGATGCCTTTCTCAAAACATATCCCTGTCATTGGGTGGTGTGTGACTTTATCTCAATGCTCAGCGACTTGGTCAAGTGTCTTGCCGGGCTTTGGAGACTCAATCAACTAATGAATCAGTACATGGGCTTTGGATTCTGGAAGACTTGGGATCAAACCCCATCTCTGCCCCAATAGCAGTGATATCCTGTGCAAGCTACTGAATCTTGCTATTTTACTCATCTGTAAAATGGGGATGTAACATTATATATATTGAAACATTCTGCACCAAGCCCAGAATACTGTAAGCACTCAGGAAGTGGTGAGAGCTATAAAAAAACCACGATGATGATGATGATGTAGGTCGTAGCAGTGGAAAAACGAAGTCTAAAATTCAAGCGGCCTGATACCCACTGTAGCCCTCTTTCTACTACTCCACTCTGCTAGGATTCTTGTCTGAAATTGTATTCACCCAGAAGACACCCTTTAGAGCTGCACAGAGCCGTACTACCCACTAACCACAAGGCTATTTAAAGTTAAATTAATTAAAATGTTTTTTCCTTAGTCACCACACTCATATTTCAAATGCTCAGGAGCCACACGAGGTGAGTGGCTATCATAATGGACAGCACAGATCACTTCCATCACAGCAGAACGTTTTACTGGACAGTAAGTTCTATTAGAAACTACCCTCCTGGGTTTTTTCCCTCTAACTTACTTTTATCAATATTTTTGTCATTTCTTTTTTTTTTAGTTCATACTATTATTTTAAGTTAGAAAAGAAGGTTCTGTGGGTCTCCTAATGTCAACTTTGAAGACAGAGGTTCAGAGGGGTGGGACAGATGCCAAGTCACACAGCTGGCTAATAGCAGAACCTGGTTCGACACAGGCTTCTCACTCAGCACATGAATCCTTCTGTGGTGTGCAGGAGGCTCTGGGAATCAGCTTTTTAAGTCTGTGTTTTGATAAGTTGAATAGTTCTGATTGATCAAGGATAGGGTATAGGTTTAACCCATCCTATCCTATCACCAAATGCAGGGTAATGTTAGTTCAAGGGGGTTATTACAAGGGAACTAGATTATCATTTTCTCAAAGCCATAATTCAGTGTCAAGGACGCCAAAGACAGCCTGGGGGAAGCTCTAGACCATACTCAGCCTTTCCTTCCGAATCCCTTCTGGTGTGGGTTATGGAGGAAAGAGATGCTGCCTGTGTTTTAGAATTGATCTGTTCATTTTTAATTTAAAATATGTACTTGCAAGTGAACTTTTGCAAGGACAAATACTAGATATGTTTGACTTTTGCTGCAGGGGTCAGGAGACCCTGGGGCAGGGATGTGGTTAAGCAAAGACCTGATTCATCAGATCCTACTCAGGGAGACGGATTTCTGAGCTTGGTATTTTGTGTATTTCATCTTCCTGCTCACAGGAGGCATCTGAATTATTATTTTTATTCATTGTGTTAATTATGACGATTTCAAAGGCATTGTCGGTAAATTTTTACAAGGTTAATGAACAAATTCAACTCTCTGTGACACAGGTGACACGTTTAGATGAACAAACACAATTTACTGTAACAAATATTTTCACAAATGTACTTTCCTAAACAAATATAGAATCTTAAGGTTACAAGTTTATAGTACTTAGAAGATAACTTCTAAAAGAAAAGACTTTTGGCAGTGCCTGTAGCTCAGTGAGTAAGGTCGTATTTTAAGGACCTTAAAATAATACACTGAGGCTGGCAGGTTCGAACCCAGCCCAGGTCTGCTAAACAACAATGAAAACTGCAACCAAAAAAAAAGCCGGGCATTGGGGCAGGCACCTGTAGTCCCAGCTAACTGGGAGGCTGAGACAACAGAATTGCTTCAGCCCAAGAGTTTGAGGTTGCTGTGAGCTGTGATGCCATGGCATTCTACTGAGGGAGGGAGGGAGGGAGAGAGAGAGAGAGCGAGAGAGAGAGAAAAGGAAGAAAGAAAGAAAGAAAAGACTTTTATCCTTTTTTGGCAAATGGAATGAAACTCAAATCCATGGTGACATAGTAAAAGATAAATAGAGATTTAACTTACCTGTTATGGGAAACGATATAAGTGTCACTCAGAATTAGATTGAGCTATATGTGATTTTTAAAAAAGCCCAAATAGCAGGTGTTTAAATACAATAAAAATTCATTTCTCACATAAACAAAGCCTGGAAATAAAAATCTGGGGCAGGTATGGCCACTTAAAGAATTGTCAAAAATCCAAGTCCTTCTATCTTTTTGTTCTGCCTTCTTCAACACGTCATTTCCACCTCTTGGCCCAGCATGGCTGCTGTGTGCCAGCCATCATATTCACATTCTTGCTGCAGAATAAAGGAAGACCAGAGAAGGTTGAGCCTCTTCCCTTTAGGGCTGTTTCTGGAAGTATCACAAGAGATGTCTGCTTATACCTCATCCTAAGAACCAGTCTCCCAGGTGCAAGAGAAGCTTAAAAAAAAAACCACTCTGTATGCTACACAATCATGAGCCCAACTGTAGATTTGGGATTTTATTCCTAAGGAAGAAGAGAAGAACATATACAGGGGGATACACAGCAGTCTCTGAAACAGTATAAAAATAATCTTTGTTAGCTTTCTAAACAAAAGATTACAGCTGATTTACTATTTTACATTCTCAGAGGTATTTTTGTCAACCATTCTTGATGTTTCTTTTCAAATATTTTTCTGATTTTGTGTTATTCAACTACAGTTCTAACTGAGGAAGATTCAAGTATTGGGAACTTAAAGTTTTATTCTCGAAGACCACCTCCTTCCATCGTTCCTTCCTCTGTTTCAGCTCCAGTCACACCAATCTTAGTGCTTCCAGAGCAACAGCCCCAACCTGCCTCTGGACCTTTGCACATGCTGTAGGCTCTGCCCAGAGATGATATAATACATGGCTAATAGCTCCGTCCCCGAGCCCAGCTGCCTGTGTGTGTGTCACAGCGCTGCTGCTTATAACTGTGTGCCCTTAGGTAAGTTAGATAACCTCTCTGTGCCTCAGTTTCATCAACTGTACAATGAAGACAATAATATCACTCAATTTAGGGTCCTTGTTGAAAGAAGAACGCTTAGAGCCATGCCCTGCATATAATGAGCCCTCAGTGGTAGCTAACTTGATTGAGCATTTACTATATGCTAAGCACCCTACAGAAATTCTCTCACTCTGCACTACAGTCCTGCAGGGTGGATTCCTCTCTTTTACTTACGTGGAAGCTAAGGCACAGAGAGGTTAAGTCACTTGCCCAAGGTCCCACAGCTAGCAAGTGATGGAGCCTGGACTCAAATGTCTTCTGGGAACATTCCCTCTCTACCACACCAGCACCAGAATTGAAGACATGGTGAGTCTCCTCTGCAAGGCCATGTGCTGCATTTTGCAGACTTCTAATGATAATCTTTTTGGAGACAGAGACAGGCCCATGTGACCCCTCGGGTCCCCTTGCAGCCTTTGCCTCTTAGACTTGACCAGGGTAGGCCCTACCTTTCTAGGCTTTTGGAACCACTTCTCCCAGGATAGGAAGCCGTGTAGACTCTGCTGTCTTCCAGATGTTTATTTTTGTGTATTGCAGCTTTGCACAGAAGCTACAGCTTTCCCACTTCTGAAGCTGCATTTTTCCTCCCTGGGCCGTTTGTATCTTGGGCCCCATCATTATCCCAGCCCATTTGAGATCAGGTTCCCACCAAAAAGGCTTCTGTATCCCTAAGTCAAGTGGGGCACAACCAACAGCCTAGAGAGGATAGGCACAGGCTGGCCTGCTGGTCCCCACCTGGCATGTGACAAAGGACATTGGCAGAGCACCCTGCAGCTCAGAGCCAGCACTCCCAAGGGCCTCAGCCTCTGTGAGCGTCAGAAAATGTTTTCAGAGAGTACGTAACAAGCAGACACCAAGTGCAGTCGGCTGAAGGACACATAGCCCCAAAGATACCAGGTCCCAATCCCCAGAACCTATAACTGTTACTTTATAGAGAAACAGGGTCTTTACAGATGGGTTCAGTTAAGGATCTTGACATGAGGAGATTTGCTAAGTGGTCCCTAAATCCAGTCACAAGTGTCCTTACAAGAGAGATGTGAGGAAAGAGAAGGTGATGTGAAGACAGATGCAGAATTAGAGTGATGTAGCCACAAGCCAAGGGATGCTAGCAACCTCCCAAAGCTGGGAGAGGCAAGAAATGGACTCTCCCCTAGGTCCTCAGGGCGAAGAGGAGAGAGGTCCTGACAACACCTGGATTTTGGACTTCTAGGCCTCCAGAACTGAGAAAGAATACGTTCTTGCTGTTTTAAGCCTCCAAGTTTGAGGCCATAGGAAACAAATATACCTAGGAAATGGGCACAGACCCAGAAATGTGAAAAGTCACTAGCTCCTTGGGTAATTTGGAGGCCCCCTGAAGATGGAGAACTAGCTGGAATATGTAGAATGGTGCTCCAGGAGGACTGTGAATTCTCATAGTGCTGCTCCCATCCTATTGAAATCGTGAAAGATGGGAGCATGTTCATTGCTGATAAGAAAGATCCAGAGAGGAGACAGAGGTTGAAGTTATGGGACTGCAGGGAACTAAGTGATGGAGCCACAGCCCCAGGGAGGGGATGGGAGGGATCTTCTTCTCAGGGATGGGGAGGGAGGATGAAGGCTGGGGCACGTGCTGTCCTTTGCAGGCAAGTGGAACTTGTTATTGGTATATCACTTTTGCTCACTCTGCCTTACCTGCTTGTACCTTAGCTCTTTGTTTAGGCCCTTCAGGCCTCTAAGTCACCTTCCTTGGAATGTGTGACAGGAGAGCCACAGAAGGTTCCAAAGTCAGTCACATGCACCATCATAGTCAGGCCGTATCACCAGCAGACATCACCTCCTCATCCAGTGCCCTCTGCCACCTGCTCAGTGTCAGGCAATTTATATAATCGCCCATAAATAGGGCTGACTGTTATATTGGACTTGTCCTTTTGCTACAAAATGGCTTACTTTTCCCTAAAAGCATTGACCTTACCCATGATACCCTTGTGTCGTGGCTCCCAAGCCATGGTTCTGCACATAACAGGATGTTGGGAAGTTGTCCCCAAGTAATCCCGCACCTGGAGCTTCCTCCCTGCCTTGGCCACTTGTCTAGGATTGTGAAGGGGGTGGAATCAACGGTAGAAAGGGGAGGCTGTATCTCTACAGGCAAATTAAATCCCACTGTACACGGATATCAGTCCAGGATCTGAGTCAGAGCCAATGGGATATGTCTGTGTGTTGGAAGATAAAAAGGTAGATTGGATGGACAGACGGACTGACACACATATGTGCTGTTGGCTTTGTTTCTTGGGGGAGAACCCTGACTAATATCTTTTTTATATACACACACAGAGATTTAATTCAAGGAATTGGCTTATGTGATTTCGGATGCAGGCAAGTTCACAATCAGCAGAGTAGGCCAGCAGACTGGAGACCCAGGGAATTGCCCAGAGGTATTTGGCTGGCAGAATTCCCTTTTCTTTCGGTCCTTATTTTCTCTTAATTCTTCCAACTTATTGGACAAGGCCCACCCACATTATGGAGGGCAACCAACCCACTTTACTCAAAGTCTACTGATTTAAATATCAATGTTATCTAAAAATATACCCTCTTAGCAACATCCAGACGAGCATTTGCCAAATATCCGGGTTCTGTGACCTAGCCAAGTAGACCTCTAAAATTACCATCACAAGGTGTGTTTTTTAAATGTTTACACTCCCAGGATGATTCAAACACTGTCATGAATTTAAAGTACTCTTCAGACAATGCTTGGTTCAGAACAAGCTTCCCACGACAGAAGGATTTCATAAGATTGTTGGAAGACTAAAGGAGAATCCTGGAGGACACTGAGCCTACCTCTGTAATAAAAGATGAAACCACCAGACACCAGCTTCCCCAGCCTCGCCTGCAGCTTGCTCATGAACTAGGCTCTGCCAATCTGATGTACCAGCCCAATTCCTTTCAGTGTCTCCGGGCCCTCACCCCTCTTAAAGCTCTTCCATGTTTGGCCTCTCTTTCTCCCCCTTAAACACAATAATAGAATTCACCTTGACTGGTTCCTGGTTTGGGTCATGATGCTCCCCAGGGGCCCTGGCTGCTTAGCACCCAGCAATGACATCGTACCCTGGTAGCGCATTAGATATGCAGAACCTCAGGGCCGGCCCCCAGACCCTCTGAATCAGAATCTGCATATTAACAAGATCCCAGGCAATTCCAATGCACGTTAATATTTAAGAAGCACTCACCTTGAGCACTTCCTTTGGCCCCTCCCACTCCGGGCAGACCCCTCACCAGGAGGCAATCTGACCACACCCTGCAGACTAGGGCTGTCGCTATAGTAACCAGAGTGGCCACTTCGTCCCTTTGCCATCTTCCTGGCCTTGGTGCCCACAGATAAAGTGAAATTACGATGATATTGCTATAGAAACCAGAACTGGAGATTGTCTACTATCAATTTAGCTGCTTTTCTTGCATCTCTGGAATTATGAGCTTCCTAAACCATAGTCAGACATCTAAATTTCTCTCTGTCCTGAGAAACACTCTACAAACAGCAAAGATGAAAAGTCAGGGCCACACAGTGTTTACAGGAGTCTAAGCAACTGCAGAGGTTGGCATCTATTAGAAAAGGCAGGAACATCCCTCCGTGTCACCCTGGGTAGCAAGGCCTTTTCCTCCATCTGGCAGAGAAACAGTTGAGTGATGCTAAAAAGAGTCTTGGTGATAATGATCGTGACAGCTGCCATTTATTGAGCACTTTCTTGATACCAAGCACCAGGCTGCAGACATCAGCCTGTTCAGTTCTTATAATAACCCTCTAGTATTTGTTCCCTGTGGCTGCTGAAAAATAGGACCACAAACATGGAAGCTTAAAGCAACACAGAAGTATTTTCTTACAGTTTTGGAGGCCAGAAGTCCAAAATCAGTCTCACTGGGCTAACGGCAAGGTGAAGGCAGGGCTGGCTCCTTCCTGAGGCTCTGGGGAGAAGAATCCCTCTCCTCTCCTTTCCCAGCTCCTGGAGGTCGCCTGCATGCCCTGGCTCATGGCCTCTTCCCCTCATTCCTCCAGCTTTTTCTTCTGTACATAATCTACTTCCTCCTTTGGCCACTACACCTCCCTTTTATAAGGACCCTTGTCATTGCATTTAGGGCCCACGTGGATGATTTGGGGTAATCTTCTCAAGATTGTTAACCACATGTGCAAAGTCCATCTTGCCAGATAAGGCAACATTCATCTGCAGGTTTCAGGGATTAGGATGTGGACATCTTTCGGGTGGGGGCATTATTCAGCCAACCACACCCTCTGAAGTAAGTACTGGTATTATCCCTGTTTTCCTAATGAAAGAACTGACACATGACCTTGTTCAAGGTCACACAGCTAGAAGGTGGAGCTGGAATCCGGTTCCTGGTTAGCCGCTCTCCAAAGCCGGTGCTCATAACCACTGAGCTGTACGGCCTCCAAATGGCTTCCATCTCATCCTCCATTGTCACTAGTTTGAAGGAAATGAACCCAAACCCACCAGCTCTCTTAAGAGTCTGAGCTTCCATTTGAAGTCCCTCTCCTGAAGACTGAAACCTCAAGTCAGGATTTCTTGGTGCAAGGACCCTTTGCTCAAGTGTCCTGTAGAAAGTCAAAGCACAGGTGTGTTGGGTTCCTGGGGCTGCCTCAGACTAGGTGGCTCAAACCACAGAAATTTATTTTCTCACTGTTTGTTCTGGACGCTGGAAGTCCCGGATCAAGCTGTGGGCAGGGTTGGTGTCCTCTGGCCTCACCCTCTTGCTGCCTCTTCACGTGACGGTCTTTTTGTGCACACACGACCTCTGTGTGTCCTCAACTTCCCTTCTTATGAGGCCCCATTAGGTTGGGGCCAACCCTAAAGGCCTCCTCTGGACTTAATTACCTCTTCAAAGGCTCTCTGCAATTGCAAGCACAGTCTGAGAACTGGGGGTTAGGCCTTCAGCTTATGAAGTAGGGGGGACAAAATTAAAGCCACAATGACAGGCACTATCTCTGGCCCCAGGAACAAGGCAGCATCGCGTCTGAGATGAAGTCTAGAACCATGGCTGCCCTTGCTCCTGGCTTTAACTCACACTCCACATTCTTTACCACGTCTCCAACTCACCCTCAGGGCCCTGCTTCAGGACTGGATTTGTTTCCTGATGATGCCGTGGCAAATTACCATAAACAAGGTGGGTTAAAACAACACACAGTTATTCTCTTACAGTTCTGGAGGTCAGAAGTCCAGTTTCATTGGGCAGAAATCAAGGTGAGAGCAGGGCTTCACTCTCCTGGAGGCTCTGAATGGGTTTTCTGTCCTTTTCCAGCTTCTGGAGCTGGACTTCTCAGCTGGTGGCCCTTCTCCCATCTCTGAAGCCAGAAGCGGCACATCTTGCTTTAGGGGGACATCTTGCTTTGGTGTCACATTTTTCTGTGTCAAATCTCCCTCTATGTCCCTCTTACAAGAACCCATTAAGGGCCCACTGGGATAATCTGCCCTTGGTTGCAGAGTTTTTTTGGCCATCAACATTCATAGGCTCCAGGGAAAACACCCTGTCATCTCTGGGAGCTATTACTCAGCTAACAACAGGGGTCCTGTCTCCACTCCAGCTCTGGAGAGCTAAATAGAAGTTGATGCAGGTGAAAGCCCTTGGTGAGTTGTCAAGGTCTTCTCTACCTCGGGGCCTTTGCACAGTCTATTCCTGCTGCCTGGAATGTCCTTCCCTCTACACAGACATTTACAAATGGCCCAGTCCTTCACACAGTTGAGGTTTTATCACATCCTCACAGAGCTGTTTACTCTCGGTCCCAGCACCCTGGCACTGATCACCATTTGTCATTGCTTTATTACTTGTTGATTTGTGTCTTTCTTAGCTGTCTCCCTCTTGACTGTGAGCTCTGTGAGAATGGGCCCTGGTAAGTATTGTTCTCTACCTTGTCCCCAGCCCCTGGAATCTGGGTGCTCTCTAAATGATCATTAGAGGAGTAAGTGACATTAATAGGTGATGTTTCATCAGTTATGATGACCATGGCCAGGTCTTAGGTTTTATGTCTTAAGACGCATGTACTTCTGGATACGCCTATGGCTCAGTATGCCCCAAATCCAACCATGACCTCTTTGTGCGAGGGTCTTATCTTCTAATCTCCCCACTGTTTTGCGTCCTCATCTCTAGGACCTTAAAAATCTTCTCCTCATGTTCCCGGGGCTATAGCTGGACCCTTCCTAAGCCCCTAGGCAGCTGGATTTTCCAGTAAAATCAGGCCAGGTATGGTGGTTCACGCCTATCATCTTAACATTCTGAGAGGCAGAGGCAGGTGGATTGCTTGCGCCCAGGAGTTCAAGACCAGCCTGAACGAAAGTGAGACCTTATCTCTACTGGAAATCAAAAACTGAGGCAAAATGACCACTTGAGCCCAAGAGTTTGAGGTTGCTGTGAGTGATGATGCCACGGGACTCTACTAATGGTGATAAAGTAAGACTCTGTCTCAAGAAAATAAAAACAAACTAACAAAAGAATTAGAAAACCAATTCTGTCATTGAACTCTTTTCTACCATTTGATTTTGCAAATAAAGTTTTATTGGAACAGACAGCCAGGTTCATACACTGCATATCATCTCTGGCTGCTTTGTCACGACAACAGTAGAGTTAAGTAGTAGAACACATGGCCCACGAAGCCTACCACACTTACTAGCTGGCCCTTTACAAAAAGGTTTGCTGACCATCTGATCCAAACCCACCCTGCTTTACAGATGAAGACTTTAATGGCCAAAACATTTATAGACCAGAATCCCACACCTACTTAACTGTCACATCCAGAACTGGAATTCAGTTCAGCAGAATCCCAAAGCAGGCTTTTCCTCATACCCTAAATCCCCTTTAGTACCCAAACTCCCAACCAGATGCTTTTTTTAGAGAGAGACAGGGTCTCATTCTTTCACCCAGGCTGACATGCAGCCTCAAACTTCTCGATCCTCCTGCCTCAGCCTCCTGCTTAGCTGTGACTATAGGTGTGAGCTATCACATGTGCCAAAACTTTTAATCCTGGATGGTCACCCTCATCATCAGCTCTCTTGTCACCATTTAGGAGAAAGGCCACTCCTGTTAATGTGCTCCGTCTTCTACCTCAATCAGGCCTCAGCTGCCTTGCTGAGCTGACTTGCTGGCTCGACCCTGCAAGAAGCCCATCCAGGCTTTCTCTTGCCTTCATTGCCTTTGGTCTCACCCCACATATCTCTCCTCACGCCGGTGATGAGTCCCAGGGCCACTGTCCTGCTTGCACTGACATCTCCCTCTTCGGTTCTTCTCAGGACACCCAGTCAGGGGTTAACCTGGCTTGCTCCAGAATTCCCAGGGGGGATTATTTAGAATCCAGATGTCCATGCCCTGCCCCAAGACCTGTGAACCAAAATCACGGCCTTTGACATTTTAACTCTTACCTGATTCTGGTGTTCAACAAAGCCTAAGAACCATTTCAGTAAACCATGAGCTTCTCAAGCTTCTTCTAGCCTTTCATCACCATAAACAACTTCAGCATAAAATAGGCAGCCAGGGGAACACTGTTCTCTCAAAAAATATAGGAGGAGGATGCAATATTTTTCTCCTCAGCACCTTCTACCTTCTCCTTGGCACAAGGTCCTAGAATCCTTTCCCAGCTCAAATCATGCTATTTTTCCCCCCTCTGAGTAGACAAGATAAGAAGATTTTTAAATGAGTTGCTGGCAAAGAATTCATGAGCTTATAAACTATTAAGGTCAGAGTGATGAAAAGAAGGCAATGTTGAAAAGAGAGAATAGGTACTTAGAAAATTCCAGAAGAGGCTGGAATCCTGGGGTTCAAGGTTTCTCATTCTGGGGCTTGCCAGCTGCCTTGGTAAAGGCATTGTTTAGAAGGCAGCAGAGTCCCTTTTTGCTCCTCTTCAGTATTCACCAGGCGCTGGCTGTATGCCCTGGGCCTTGCTTGGCATCTAACATTAAAGGCAGCAGCCGAAGGGCAGTTCTGTGTTGGAGACATGGCCCCCTGGTGACTAGGGTTGTGGGCTGTGTTTTGGGGCTGCTGAGAAAAGAAATGACATAGTGGGGGGAGCAGGGGGAGCTCTGAAAACCAACCCAGAGGAGAGTTCTCCAAGCCTTTGGTCCTGGTTTCCAATGGTGATGGAGACACAGTGACAAAAATAAGTCCTGCTCACCTGAGTCAGTAGAATCCAATTCAATTTCAAGCCAGGGTGTGTTTATTGAGTGCCTGATTCAGTTTAGGTGATGGAGGGAATGAGAGAATGAGGGAGACAAGCTAAGCAGCAGGTGGATTCAGGCAGAAATTCCCTAGGAGTCTGCCTCCCCCCGGGAAGTCCACAGGTCCAGAAATTCAATTTTATCTGTTTCACCCAGTAAGAAATTGGTAAATCTTAGTCCGTGCCATGTACAAATATTTATTAAGTGCGCTGAGTCTGCCAGGCACTGTCCTGGGGCTATGGCCAGAGCCATAAATAAAGCATTCTGAGTTCTGTACCCTTGTGGACCTTACATTCTAACAGGGCACCTGCAGGGCTGGCAGATGGGGTCCACAGTGGAAGGGGTCCAGGTGGCTTGGTCTTCAACTGTGGCTTGAAGATTAAGTGGGGTGTGGCGGTCTCAGAGATGGGAGGCTGAACTGCATGAGCAGCAGCGAATGAGGTGTGCCACCCAGGATCGCTGACCACATCAGCTCCTCTGGCTCAACAGGTGCTTGGCTCAGTAATAAGCTGCATGCTGGGAAGCTGGACCAGAGCGTGTCAGTGTCTCCTGGGGTCCCAGCACATAGGCTTTGCAGTCAGATAACTTGGATCTGACTGTCAGTTTTCATGCTTGCTAACCTTGTGATCCAGGGCATGAGAGTTAAGCTGAGTAAACCTCATTCTCTGTTCTATAAAATGGGTATCATCCTGACTAGCTTGAAGGTTGGGCTGAAGCCTTCAGATGAGATCATGAATGAAAGTAACAAAAACGAATGTCAAAGGCTGAACTGTTGAATATTATTAACATCAGATAAATAGGTCTGACTCTAAGAGAACTGGCCTCTGCCACTGAAAACTTTGTGGGAAGCTCATGACATCTGCATTCCCCAGGGGGGCAGCCAGCTTGTAACCTCACCTACTTGTACCCCTCTTTTCCATACCATAGCAATTGTGCTGGACTGAACGGCAGCTGCAGGGCTGGGGTGGGCAAGAGAGGTGCCTGGCACACATTAGTGCAACGTGGCCTCCTTCAGTTTTGTGCCCAGGGAACCCTACTTCCTTCGTTCAC
Organism: Nycticebus coucang; assembly: GCF_027406575.1. Lineage (NCBI taxonomy): Eukaryota > Metazoa > Chordata > Mammalia > Primates > Lorisidae > Nycticebus > Nycticebus coucang. The sequence goes on along the minus strand of NC_069782.1, from coordinate 15,423,488 downwards.
ACCTGCTGAATGGTAGGAAACCTTTTAGAGCTACACAGTGCATTTCTCAAAGTGTGGTCTTTGGTCCGCCTAACGCATAATAATAGGGGCTGCTTATTAAAATTATACTCTTGGACTCGACGCAGTCAGCATGTTTGGAGATAAGGCCAGGGAATCTGCATTCAACCTCTTCACACCCTCTGTCAGATAAGTCCCGGCCCTCTCCTGATTACTTTAGAGTAGCAGATCTCTTGAGTGTGGTCCCCAGACCAGCTACATCGGTATCAGTAACTGGTCAGAAATACAGTACCTCCCTGCTCTGCGGAATCAGAAACTCTGGGGGTGGGGCCTAGTAATCTGTACTTTAAGCCTTCCGGATAATTCATTAAACTCAAGTGAGGAGGGTGGAAAAACTACTAATGTCCAGTCCTCCCTATGCCAATTAAATCAGAATTTTTCAAAAACTCTCCCAGCAATCCTAATGTAAGGAGAGTTTATAATCACGGGAATAGCCAGATGGCAGAATGTATTACACTTAGAATACTTTCAGTTGTGGGCATCCTCTTGGTTAATGCTTGTAATAACCTAGGGGGATTTCATTAGCAGGTGAGGAACCTGAGCTGCTGGAGTTTCAGGGGTGTGACCCAGGTCCCCAGAGCACGACATTGCTGACTGCCACTGCTGGGCCACTGCCCAGCCTGGCTCTCTGGGAAAGCTGTCAACTTGGCTGTCTTTAGCTTTTTCCAGGCTGGGACAGAGCTTAGGCCAGGAGAGCTCCAGGAGGATGGCAGGGACCAGGCTGGGTGTGGGAAGGGGGAGTTAAAGGACACCTAGGTTTGAGCCCCAAACCAAGGAGCCCCAGAAAATAAAAACACCAGAGTTTAATGGTTTTCCACCGCTCCAGCCCCTGTGCTTGGCGCTTTAAGTGAGTCATCTCCGTGTGTTCACATGATCGCTGTGAGGAATATTCACAGGATATTTACCAAAAATCTTTTCATAGTCACATTATCATGGTGTTACAGATGAGGAAACTGAGGCCCAAAGATTCAAGAGAGCCTGTCCCGGGGTCACCAGTGAGGTCGGGATGTCTCCAGAGGCTCTCCCACGACTCCTGCGGGATTCCGAGGCACGGTCTCAAGGGAAAGTGAGGTGGGCGGCTGGGTGGGGGTGGGGGTCCACCAGCCGAGGACGGGGCGGGCCGGAAGCCCGGGGCGCCACCCTCACAGCACGATTGCATCCCCCGCCCGCCCGCTGCAGGCCCTTCCTCGAGCTGCCGCCGCTGATGGAGTGGATCCGGGTGGCCGTGGCGCACGCTGGCCACCGCCGCAGCTTCTCCATGGACAGCGACGACGTCCGCCAGGCGGCCCGGCTGCTGCTGCCCGGCGTGGACTGCGAGCCGCGCCAGCTCAGGTAGGGGCCGGGGACGCGCCGGGGCGGGTGGGGCGCGCTCGGGCTGCAGTGTCCACCGCTCGGATCAGAGCCCTGCGGGCGGGCGGCGCCCAGCACTCCACGGTGGCGGCCCCTCGGTTTAAACGGCAGACGTGGGCTTAACCACGAGCAGGTCCCAGGAGTGCCAGGGGCGAGAGAAGACGGCAGCCAGGCGCGCGGAGAAGGGTCAGATGCTTAGATCACAGGATGTGGGTGTGTCTTCGCCCGAGCTGTTCTCTGTTCATTTCCTTCCTTTTCTCATTCACATTCTCTCCCCTCTTCCCATCCCTCCCCGCATCCCCGTAAAATACGATTGTAGTTTTCTAACACAGTAAGATCTCCAGCTGGGTAAGAGCGCGCCTCTGCTCCATCGCATGCGTGAGGATGGAGGGGCCCTCCCCGCATCTCTGAACGCCTGTGTCCAGGGCTCCCCTCCATCAAGGTGGGAAGTACTCACGGGGCGTTTAGAAATGAAACAGCCCATTCACTCAAATGAATCATAACCTGCCTCTGCTTGCAGAAGGCATGGAAACCAGCAGGGTGTGTGTATATGAGAAAATGCCCTTTCCTGAAACCAACCCCAACCCAGCTGTTCTCCAGGTGTCACTGTCATCCTTTTCAAATCCCCTCCCTTCCTCCATGGTTCATCTAACCTAGTCACAGCCAGGCTGCGGAGATTGCTGTCTTTCCAGGGTCTGATTGGGGTTCTGCCAGGAAATAGAGGGCTTGCAGTGTAAAACAGCCCACTGCAGGCCCAGAGCTGCCCTTTAGCCCAAGAACACACAGGGGGCTGGTCAGAGTCATGACTGCTGGCATCTGTTGAATGTTTACCGTACGCTGGGCACCATTCTAAGTGATGTACATGGATTAATATCTTATATTCCCCAACCCTACAAAGTGGGTACTGTTAGAATGTTTGCTTCAAATATGAGGAAGCTGGGGCACAGATAGGTTAAGTAAGACACCCAAGGTCCTGGGGCTAGTAAATGGTAGAGTCTGGGTATGAATTCAGGCAAACTAGAGCCCTGGGCCCAGTTCTAATCACTGAACTTTGCTGCCTTCAGATTTCTGATTAGGCAGTTTCTGGCTGTGCCACCAGGCCTTACATCTTGTCACCTGGAATAACAGTAGATCTCAGGGAAAGACTAGGAAGTGGCCATTTACTGAGCACTCACCATGTGCCAGTTATCAGTTGCAACAAGAGATTTGCACTCATCGCTTGTCTCCTTGAATCTCTGCAGCAGCCTGGTGAGGTGAGCATCATCTTCCCATTTTACAGATTAGGAAGCCATTGGTGGGACTGCTTGTAGGTGGAGATGCAGGGAAGAGATCCTTGTGGCTCCTACTCCATAGCCCAGCCTCTGCCCACTGGACTCTCCTGCCTCCTGTTTCCTAGGGGGGACTCCCTACCCGCAGGCTCACTAGCACCACTCCTGCTCACTGTCCCCAGCTCCAACCCGGGATGCCTTGGCAGCTCCTGCGCTCCTTGTTGCAGTAGGCCTGGGACTGCTGGGTGGTGGAGAAGGTAAGCTGTTTTCTTCATGCTGACTGACAAAGTGTTCCTTGTTTGCCAGACCCTCGGGAAACCCCACAGCTTCACAGTTCAGAGCCTGGGCTCCAGGGTCCCATCACCGGGGTTCCGAATCCCACCATGGTTAGTTAACTGGCTGGGCAACCTTGGGCAAACTAGTTAACCTCCCTGGCCCTTGGTTTTCCCAGGAATAATACGAAACTACGAATAGCAGCCCCCCTCAGAGACTGGTGTGAGCACACAGTGGGGTTGTGAACATGAAGCATCTATACAAACAATGCCTGGAAGGAAATAAATGCCCACAAAGTGGTTATTTTTAGCTAGAATCCCCAAGTCTCTACCACCCTTGAAATAATAATGGAGCCTCCTACTTAGGTATTGCTTTATAGCAATATGAATATTGTTATCCAGAAAGTAGCACTGCCCCATTTTACAGAGGAGGAAATCAAGGTCCACCAAGATCAGGCAACTCTCCCAATATCACATAGACCAGTGGTTCTCAACCTGTGGGTCACCACCCACAGGAACTGTGTTAAAGGCCTGCGGCATTAGAAAGATTTAGAACCACTGACATAGACAATGACAGAGTTGTAAGCCCGATCTCAAACCCAGATGCGCACAGTTACAAGCATGTATCATTTTTCTGGTCCCTGTTCCTGGACGAGCCCTCCCAGAGGATGCTGATAACCATCATTTTCAGAAGCCCATAGCCTGAAGGTGAGCCTTGGGGGCCACCGTCTAGCTCTGTGCCCCTCCTCTAGCACAGAGATTTTCCTGCATGGTCTGGTGACCACATGCGTGTCATTCTGACCGTCACACCAAGGATTTCAATTTCAGCATCTGTCCAGTTTGAAGCCTCTGCCATGGCATTCAGGATGTGAATGTGACTTGTCCATAGGCCAGACACACAGGGGAACAAAGTGAGTCAGATGCACTTGAGTCTCTGGGCTCTTTTTAGTCACTTACCTCTTTATTCTCAATTCATTTGTCTCCTGAATGATGATTTGGGTAGAGAAAATATAGTAATTGATTGTTCCAGCTAAATGTTCATCAAATTTGGAAATCATCTTCAAAGAGAAACCTAGAGAATTCAGTTAGCTTTCCTAAATGATAAGTGTAAAACTTACAAGTTCCATTAACTAGGAAAAACTCAGTAAATGAAAGGATAAACGAGTTCTTTTTAAAACAAGTACTTCTTTCCAGTCTAATCAACATATAGACACATCTGTACATACATTTCCGAATCTCATTTAATGTGATGTGGAGCAGAAATTACTGCATCCGTTTTGTAGGTAACGGGATCAAAGAAGTTTGGTTCATTCAGACATCCAACAAATAGGCAACAGGGACCTTACACCAACAGTTACGTAGCTGTCCCTGAAATGTGCAAGGCAAGCTTTATCATCCCATTTTACAGATGAGAAGGCTGAGGCTCATTGAGGTTGTGGAACATGTCCAAGGTCACATAGTTGCTGTGAGGCAGAATGGCTCTAGAACTTGGCAAATGAAGTGCAAATATGGTCTCCTTATCTCTCTTCTGTCCCAGATTTCATCTTAGAAGTTTCCATGTGGGCACCTAGGTCCAAATCAATCAGAGCAGAGCTTCCCTCTCAAAATAAACAGCCCTAGAAAGGTGAGGGCAGTCTGGCATTCTAACAAATGCAGGAGCCTGGAACATGGTGTCAGGGCTGGAGTGTCAGGGACTATTAGCACATATAATTACCTGCCAGCTGGCCGAGGTTTCCTGGTGGGAGGCAGCCTGGATACCAGCTGGGACAGAATTACCAGAGTCAAGGATTCCCAGGTCTGATGCTAGTACTGTCATCGATTTTCAGAGTGACCTTGATCCAGAGCTGCCAGAGATTTCGCTTTTGTCATTATGCAGCTCCAGGAGAGCCTCACCATGGTGCTCAGGTTTATTGAAAAAAGGGATACCAATTCCATGAAGCTGTATTTCTAAGCTGACAATGGTGACCCATTTATTCTTCCTTAATTAAAGTATCAGATAATTTAAACCTGGTGAATTCTGCCTTTTTTTCTTTTTCTAGTCCTTTGGAAAGCGGGCCGGGGCAATGGAAGGAAAGGAAAGAGAAGTTAAATACATCTTGGCAGGGTTCGCATGGTTTCCAAATTTTTGAAACACTTCAAAAATGCAAAGAGTAAATATTGTTGTTTCTTTGCATTTGTAAGAGATAGTTTTTCTGCTCTGGAGTGAAGGCTGCATTAAAATAAGGGTCATCCAAGGTGTTCTCAAGACCTCCTGTAGCTGATAAATGGCACCTGTCAACAGGATTTGGGGACTGATGGAACCTTGAGCACTTCCCAGACAATGGTTAATCTTTTGCAAGTGTTTCTTAAATGCAAACCAGATTTTGAGCCATCCCAGGATGGAAAATTTCAGGGGTGATAAGATGCAAAGAGTATTAGAATGGGATGGGGGGGGGACCTGGGTCACTATGTTTTTGCCTTCGTTCTTTTGTTACATTTATAGGGCACCTACTGGATGCCATCTCCAGACAGAGGCTCTCATTTGGGTCTGCTGCTCTCCAGTAGGTCACCTTGGGCAAGTCCCTTCTGCCATCTTGCAGGGCTCGGTTTATGTCTATAGAGATGGAAGCAACAGCTGCCTCATGGACTTGGAACCACAGTGGGGTCAGGGATGACTTTAACAAATTACACCACTCTTTGACCGGCTAACTTTCAATTCTTCTCATGTCCCCTGGGCACCTTTTGAGGCCAAAAGGTTTTGTTATTTATCCTCTGTGGGGCAACCTGGATTCTAAGGTGAAGGTCAAGGTACAGCAGCACTTTTCTTGAAATGCAGCCCTATAACAAGAGCTGGAAGTTCAGGTTCACTTACTAAACATGTACAGGGTGCTGATGGCCTGCTGGGCCCACACAGGACAACATCTATGGCCCTTTGGAAAGAGGACATCCAGATAAGGGAAATTTCAGCCCTTGGTGTCAGAAGGTACTACCTTTTCCTTCCACGACCTACATGGTACAGATCTTGCTCTGGACTCAGGAGTCCCCGGGACTTAGAGGCCACTGTGGAAACGCAGACCGTAAACAGTAGTGAACATACCAGCAAGGGAATTTCAGAGATGATTAGTGTCACAAAGGAAGTGAAACCGGGGGAGGGGATAGAGAGGCATTGAGGAGGGAGCGACATCTGGATCAGGTGTTCAGAGAGCACCTCAGGACCTCACACGGAAAGGGACAGTGTTCTGCTCCAACTTTAAAGGAAAGCCTGGCATCTTACAGGGGAAGGGGCTTCTGGAGAAAACTGGCTGGGTAGATGGGAGAGCAGATCCAGAGCCGTGTGGATCCACCACCATTTCCCTCGGTCATGTCTGACCAACCCCAGAATTCAGACCCTGGGCCTCCCTGTTCTCTCCCTCACAAGGTCACCTACAGAGGCTGAGCACCTGGGCCCCACATGGGGCTCTATGGGGCCCTGGAAAGCGCCCCAGCCTCTCACAGTCGGGAGTTGCTCTCTCCTCTCTCTTCTCCCCTTGAGGTGTCCTTGTCCTTCTCCAACCCTGGACAAATCCTGCAGCTCCCCATGGACTCTCCAGCTGGGCTGCCTGCCCCTTCTTCACCCCCAGCAGACGTTAAACTCCATGCTGCACCCCAGTGATGACCCACCTGGAGCTGTTGACTCCCCCACACTGATGTCAATGCATTAGTGCCTCCTGGAAAACAAGGAAACTGTGCTCTCCTGATCCCTGGGGAGTCTCTCTGGGGCTCCACCGTCCTCACCTAACAGAGTCAGGGGACAAGTCACAGGCCTGCATACAGGGCCTGGCTGGCAGGAGCCAGTCTCGCACTCAGCTGACACATATGGAGCCCCTACCCAGGGAGCCAGCCTGCTCTGTGCTTGGCTGGCTGGGAGGTGGAAGGAATCACAGAACATAGCAACTGCTTTCATAGAGGTCAGCAGAGACCTAGGTCTGAGGGAGCTAGAAATGACCTCCCTGCAGAGGCTCCATTTGATCTGAATCCTGAAGAATAAACTGATCTGGTGGAGAAGGAGAAGACAGGGAAGAGGGGGAAAGGTATTAGAGAAATACGTCTACACGGAGGGAGCCACATATACCAAGGCTTCAAGGTGGGAAGGTGTATAGGAGAAAACATAAGGAATTCAGAGAGAGAGAGTAAAGGGCCAACAGGCATGGAGCACCTGCTGTGGGCCAGGCCCCCACCAGGCACAGGAGGTAGGAGCCATCACAGATTTTAAGGCAGAGAAATGATGTCAGATCTATATTTCAAAAAGGGGGGCTGTTTGGTGTGGACAAGGGTTGAGATGGGCTCAGGCAGGGGAGCCTGAAATCAAGTGATCCAGATGACAGCAGAGGGGAAGGCAGCAGCAGCAGTGAGGATGAGGACAGGGAGACAGGGAAGGATGCGAGAGAGAGAGAGAGGGTAGAAGCAGCGGGACTTAGTGATGAATGTCAAGGTGAAGAGCGTGAAGTGTTCAGAATGGCCCTGGTGGGCCAGGATGTGGGGATGTTGACTGGGTGCCGAGTTTCCAGTGGAGATGAATGCTGGGATGTTTTCACAACAGTGTGAATATACTTAAACCATAGAGCTGTACACTAAAAGATAGTTACAATGATAAATTTGATATTATATATCTTATAATAAAAAAAATGGCCCTGGGATGTTCTTGAGTGCACAGAATGTATACAGACAAGTGCATAAGGTGTCAGTGTTGGCCTTGTATGAAACACCTGTGTTCACCACACATGCTTAGGCTGTCTCTGGAAGGACAAATAAGTAATCCATAACCAGAGTTGTCTCCAACAAGGGGAATTAGAAACCAGGCAAATCAGTTTCCTTGGGCTGCGGGAACCAAGTATCACAGACTGGGTAGCTCAAAACAATAGACATTGTCTTATAGTTCTGGAGGCTGAAAGTTCCAAATCAAGAGGTCCCCAGGGCCAGGCACTCTCTGAAGCCTTCAGCTGAGGATCCTTCCTTGTCTTTTCCAGTTTCTGCTTGCCCCCGGCATTCCTTGGCTTGTGGCAGCATCACTCCAGTCTCTGCTCCATCTTCACATAGCTGTGTCCCTCTGTGTCTGCATCCAGATTTCCATGTCCTTATAAGGACAGCAGTCAGGGTAGGGCCCACCTTAACGACCCCATCTTAACTTGATTGCCTCTGCAAGATCTTATTTCCCTAACGTGGAAGGACAGAGGTGGGAAGGAAACAATCAATCAGCTGTTGGGTTTTGTAGCATGCACGTACGTTGTCCAGTCCTCTCACCAAATTATTATGGTAAAAGTTGGTTTTGAAGTTTCGAGCTTGGCAGAGTGTGTAGCTAGGGATGCTTTTAACAAATACAGCACAAGGACAATGCAGGAGACGTAATAATGGGTTTGGTTTTGAAAATGTTGGTTGTCTAGCCAAATGAGAGTCCTTAGCAGGCTTCTCCACTACAGCATGGCTCCCATCGAGGAATTAAGTCCCTGCACTCACTTCTACTTAGAGAGAAAGCAGGAAGAACATGGTGGCTAGGAACACAGGACTTGCGGCTTGCCTGCCTGGCTAGACCACTTACTCTCCATGAGACCTTAGGCCAGTTACTTACCTCTCTGGGCTTCAGTTTCTTATCTGTAAAATGGGAACAATCATATACCCACCTCATAAGGTTGTGGGGAAGATTAAATGAAATAATATATTTAGCACAATACATGTGTTATAGTAAATACATATTAAATGTTAGGTGTTATCCTTATTTTGTCCCCTCTGGACCATGAAGGAGAGCTGTTCCTGGCTGCCAAAAACAACCAGGAGAGAGGGGAAATAAGTACTTTGATGAGATTTGATGGTGTACCATTGGGATATAAGTGGTAGCTTGGCTGAGATCCAGCGTGTCTCAGACCTTCTAACCCTACTAGAAGAAAATCAGCTGGAGCCGGGCGTTGTGGCGGGCGCCTGTAGTCCCAGCTACTCGGGAGGCTGAGGCAAGTGAATCGCTTAAGCCCAGGAGTTCGAGGTTGCTGTGAGCTGTGTGAGGCCACGGCACTCTACCGAGGGCCATAAAGTAAGACTCTGTCTCTACAAAAAAAAAAAAAAAGAAAATCAGCTGGGCCAAGTGGCTTAGGAGCCACTGTCCCCACCCACCCCAATGACTCCATACTTCCTCTGGGCAACTTGAGTTTAATACTTTAATCTGACATCTGAGGTTTGGGGGGGCCATCCTTTGCTAGAGCTCCAAACCACAAGCAAAGTAGCTGAACATCTATCATGGCTGCGTTTGAACCACAGATGAGGTCACTAGTAGGAAGAGAGAGCAAAGGGGAGGACATGTGTAGACAGCAAGTGTGGCCCCCATGGGCCTTGTCCAAGTGAGCAGAGGCTAGGGGAGATGCTAGGGAGCATGGACCCTTCCAGAGGAAAGGTCACAGAATGGACTTGTATCTCAGACTGTTGGCTTTTCTCTCTACGGTTGGGGCAGAGATCAGTTGCCTTGACCGTGGGCCTTGACAACATAGTTGCGGCCCGATAAATATTTGTTGAATGAATAAATGAATGGTGTGAAGGACAGTTACAAACTGTGTTGGTGGTACTATCAGTGGACAGACCAAGACTTTTCCTGGACTAAGATGCAAAAAAACTTCAACGTAAACACATTGGTAGGCAGGTGAGAATTCAGGTGTGGAACTCAGAGGCGAGGTCTTAACTAGAGAAGCCTTGGGGTGGACTCCTGAAGACAGGTGCTGTTGAAGTCGTGAGTGTAGATTGTGTTGGAAAGTGACTGATAGACACAAGAGAGAGTGGTCCACGGTCAGAGAAAGGCAGGTAGCAGGCACGAAGGGAACTGGGCTGGAGAGAGGTCACCGCAATGCAAGGTGGCAGTGCCGGCAGAGACAGGCGGCCACCGGGGCCCGGCAGTGGGGAGTCATTAGTGCTCTTTGCAGCAGCAGTCTCAACAGCCTGGCGTGGGTGGAAACCAGACTGCAGGCGGCAGACAGTTTGCCAACACTTGGAATTTGTTCTGCACTTCCAAAGTGTTAAAAGCAAAACAGAAACACATTTGGTACTTAACAGCAAAACAGAGAGCTACATCTTCAATGGCACTGAGGGCTCGCTTCCAAATTAGGGCTTCAAATCCAGGCTGGCAGCTCGAGGGTGTGGAGTTCACCGTATGGGATTTGGCTTCCTGGGAAACTGGGATTTATTGATTATTTATTGATCTGTTTTTGGCCTGCTCTTGAGTCTGTTCAGTTGTTGCTCAACCTACGTATTTACTCATTCCAGGAAACCTTCCAAACTCTAGTTTAACATATACTTTACATGGGAACCTTATCTTTCCTTAGCAATTAGTCAGGACACCAGTATGTACTACAAAGCCATGTACTTGGTTAAAAACTGCTTAGGATAATATAAAGCCAGGACAAAAGTGTTTTTTGGTAACTGTGAGGGAACCAGTCCCATCGTTCAGGAAGCTCACAGTCATCACTGTGTTTGGTGCATATGTGGCATCTGTCCATACACACTGTCCTTTCATCAGTTCATTAACCCTATGGAAGGTTAGGAAGGGCTGGGCACCATATCTCAGGGGTTAGGGCACCAGCCCTGCACACCAGGGGCTGTGGATTCCAATCTCGCTGGGGCCTGCTTAACAAAAAAAGAAAAGGTTAGGAACCACCAGAATGAATGTTCTCCAGAGTCCTTTCCAGCTCTGCGAGTTATTCAGTTTTGTGATCAGATGTTAGATGTGCAAAACAGCAGTGACATGTTGACCTGTGGGGGAAACTGAGGCACACAGCAGGTGAAGGCAGTAAGAAGAGCTTCAGCCCCCCTCTTTACGTCTCAGCAAGATGATAGTAGGACAGTGGAGGGCCAGCGTGGACCAGACCTCGTGCTGGCTGCTTCTCACACTACTCCCTTCAGTTCTACCCACACTGCTCCAGGGGCTTCCTTTTCCTCTTCATGCCTGAGGAGACCCGAGCTCTGGGAGGTTAGGAAACCTGCCCACGTTTATATGAAGAAGGCCACCCGTCTGGGATTTGAACCAGGTCTGTTTGACTCCAAAGCCCCAAGCAAAGGCAGGATTTGGAAGTAACTTTTGCACCAGGCCCTTGGGTCCATCTTGAAAGGCTCAGCCTCCAACCTCAGTCCCTCTGAGGAAGTCAGATGTGCTGCAGCCTCTGGCACTCAGCCCCCGCCTGGCCTGGTCAGCATTGCCCAGTGTCACGACTCCCTGGGAGACATAACACAGCAGGATTCTACCGAGTGGCCAAGAAATGTGTGAAAAGGGCTCACCCTTACCAGTAATCCTGCAGATGCACTCAAAACCACACCCACTTAGATGCATTTCGTACTGGTCAGATTGGGGGGAAACAGTAAAGTCTGACAATCCCAGATGTAAGCGAAGATGTTAGAATAGGGAGAACTCATAAACAGCGCTGGAGGCAGACCCTGAGTCTACTTCAAAGTCAACTTGAGAAAACAGAATGCGACTCTAGGTCTATACGCCAGGGCAAGACTCCCATATGGAACTAAGGAGACATGGTCATAGATTCATAGATCAATAGCAATAGCAAAAGGAAGAAAAAAACAAGCTTGCCTATAAAAGAATGGATAAGTAAATTATGGTATGTTCAGTCAATGGAAAACCAAGCAGTGATGCAAATAAGGGAGCTACGCTGACCTGTTATTACATGGCTAACTCCCAAATATTGTTCAAAAAAAAAGCAAGTTGAAAAAGGACTTATATCGTTTGCTCACACTGAGGTAAAAGCAAAACAGCTAGATAGTGTAAAGAATTTATATATGTAGTAAAAAGCACAAAGCGTGCATCAGGATGGTAAATGTCCCAAATTCGGGAGAGACTGGGCTCAGGAAGGTAGAAGAGATAATGAGATCAGGACAGGGTTGCAGGAGCCTTTGCACCTTTAAGACTTTATTTTTTTTCTTCAGCTGTGTTGGTCGGTCAGCATGTAGGGGGCCAGTATATTACTCGGTATTTTATGTGTGCTGAAAGTAATTTATTAACAATGAAAGTTATCTATTTAGCCAGTATTTGCCATAGTACACACGGAAGACCAGTTCTGGGATATTAATAAGCATCATAAAAAGAGTGTTAAATGGTTCAATAACTTTAGGAAACACTAGCCTAAATAAAATTAAATAGGCTTTAAAAAAATTTTCTCCATGTTTTTAACATCCTATGTGGCTTGTAAATCTCAAAGAGGTTTTCCTGTTTAAATATTTTACCCCAGAGCCAGGGTCAGCAAACTTCAGCTGTTTGCTGCCTATTTTTGTAAATAAAGTTGTACAGGAAAACAGCCATTCCCACGTGTTCTGATTCTACAGCTGCTTTGCCACTGCGGTTACAGCAGAGATCAGGTGGCCATGAAGCCTAAGATATTTACTATCTGCCTTTTACAGAAAGAAGTTGTGGACGCATCATAGATCATCCTAAGGGACTGGTGTTCCTGGGAGTACATTTGGAGATTGAAACACTAGAACTTTGCCCTCACACCTCAGGAATTGGTCTATTTATTGGTGAAAAGTGTTAGAAAGAAAACCATCCGTTCTTTCTACAATTCCTTAGAGGATGGTGTGTGTGTGTGTTCATCTTGAATCTCTAGCATCAAGCTTAATAGGTAGCATATTCTTAGCAATTGCCATGTGCTTCATTGAATTGATTTAAACTTAAAAACCATTTGTGAAATGGTTTAATTAGGATATAGATTCATTAGCTGTAATGGACATGTGAAATACCTGTGGCTTGGATAGGATAGCCATTGAAAATTCTCTCTCACGTAATAATCCAGGTATAAGCAGTCCTGGGCTGTTGTGGCAACTCCTATTCCTTGGGTGATGTTTTCCTCTGCAAGTCCCCACCCAACAGGACTACATCTCTCTAGTCAGAAGAGGGAAAGTAAAAGGTCAAGGCATGCCCCAGAAATACATACAACTTCCCTTCGCATCCTATTGGCCAGTATGTGGTCATAGGACCTACATAGCTGCAAGAGACTCTGGGAAATATAGTCTTTACCAGAGCAGCCATGTGTTCACCTAAAACTTCAAGTCCTGCAACAATACCAAAAGAAGACAAGGGACTCTAAGGGACAATAACCAATCTGTGCCAAAAGGGATCCAGTCAGTTCTGGCATCCTTTATCAGAAGTGACTCTGTTCTCTAGAGGGTGACGTTATTTTGGACTGTGTAACATAAGCCATGATGCTAAAGCAAGAAATCTATAATGCTGCTTCATCGTTTTCTTCTCGAAAGAACATGACAACACATTCCAATATGAGCACGCTGGTTTCATTCTCTTGGGTATTTGCAGCCCTTGCTCTTGAGATAAATCTTTTTAAACATATTCCAACCGACCCAGGATTTCTATCTTTTGGAGGGGAGGTAATGGCACTGGGTCTTGCCACTAACTAGGCATCTACTTCTCAGGAGGAGAGGAGTTCTAGCCCCCTTGGTATCTCCCCTAAGGCAGAGAGAACTGGGGAGGAGGAAGACATGAATCACACCTTACCTTACCCACAGCAGTCTTACTAAGCTGGTTCTTTTCTGTACTTTAGTAGCAACATTAAACAGCAAGTGAGCACAATTTTCGGACAAAGATTTCTTCCAGGAACTTTTGCAAACATGTACATGTTCCATTTGCTGAGATAATATAATTTTTTTCTTTCTTAGAAAAGTGCACAGAGATATTGGGGTGACTTACCTCAGCACAAAACACTCTCTGTTAATCTTTTTGCTGTCCAAAAGAAAAGTAAAAAATCATCAGCTGGGAGACTGGAGGCCTGTGGAAGGGAACGTGACTGAGGCTTTCTTGGGAAAGTGAGCCGAGGAGGGATACAGGGCTGGTATCCACATCAGGCCTGTAGCCCTGTGATTTGCCATTTCACGAGTCATTTCTGAAAGTGTCATTTTATTGTCACGCTTTCAAAATCCTGTAATGGGAACTACTTGATATATAAGAGATGATGCAAAAAAAACCAAAACAATTTTTTTATTGCTGTGCGCCAGAGTTTCTAAGTCTCAGCACTATGACTTTTGGGGCTGAAAGATGCTTTGTCTCTGGGGGTGGAGGTTGGGGGACTGTCCTGTGTGTTGTGGGGTTTTTGGTAGCACCCTTGCCTCTACCTACTAGATGCTGGTAGCACCTCCCTAGTGTGACAGCCAAAAATCTCTCCAGAGATTGCCAAATGTCCCCTGGGGGACAGAATCATCCCCGGTTGAGAATCACTGATCTACACAAATGCTACGTTTTTTTCATAGAGAGACTTGCAGAAGGACTTTAGAAAAAAGACCTGGATTCTATCCCTAAACGTGACTCTGACTCACACAGATTAGTCAACCCTTGTCAGGCTTCCGGTTTCCTGATCTTAAGAAGGTGAGGAGTTAAGCTGAGTGACCTCTTTCCGCACTGACATTCCAAATCCTGCCAGTCAGAAGCTGTTATGTGGAACCTCTTTCTAGAATATGAAATCAAGGAAAGCAAAACGTGGCAGCAGTGGGGCAGATTTAAAGTGAGGGGCACACCAGGCAGGCAGGCAATAAAATAGTAGGGGAATGTGGGGGGGGGGGGTGGGAAACAGGCCTTGTTGGCTGGAATAGAGGGAGGAAGAAACACAATAGAGGGCGGCGCCTGTGGCTCAGTCGGTAGGGCGCCGGCCCCATATACCGAGGGTGGTGGGTTCGAACCCGGCCCTGGCCAAACTGCAACCAAAAAAAAAAAATAGCCGGGCGTTGTGGCGGGTGCCTGTAGTCCCAGCTGCTCGGGAGGCTGAGGCAAGAGAATCGCTTAAGCCCAGGAGTTGGAGGTTGCTGTGAGCTGTGTGAGGCCACGGCACTCTACCGAGGGCCATAAAGTGAGACTCTGTCTCTACAAAACAAAAAAAAAGAAACACAATAGAACCTCTGTAAGTTGACCACCTAAGGGACTATAACAAACTGGTCAACTCACAAAGGTGATCAATATAAGGAATTAGGCTTGCTATATTGACACGTACATGTGGTGCATGTCCAGCCTGTGAAAAGTAGGTCAACTTCAGGAGGTGGTCAATATAGGGAGGTGGTCAGCTATGGAGGTTCTACTATAGTTGAGAGGTAGGCAGCTCTCTGGAGGAGCCAATTGCAAGAGAACCTTAACCTTGAAGCTTGTGGTTGGGAATTGATATCACTTGGCATCTCGTAGTTATCCATAGTCACCCAGACAGCAGCATTTGAAGAGAATCTAAGAGAATGTGGAAGGCCTTTGACAACACAAAGGGGCAGCAGAGTGGGGTGGGAAGGAGGGCTCCCCCAAGCCTGCCTGGTTTCACATCCCAGTTCTCCCACTGACTGGCTGTGTGATCTTGGGCGAGTTTCTTAGCCAATCCAAACTATAGCGTCCTCTTCTAAAAATGAATATACATTTTCTAGGGTAAAGAAAGTAGTGGATAAGATCATATATGCCAATAAGTATGTATGTATGTGTATTTATATGTTGACACACGTAGTATGTACATGTCTGTACTCATTCACATATGGGCATAGGGAATATCGATATACACATGTAAGTATATATTGTATACCTGTGTATATACACATAGATAATTAGAATAACTGCTGACACATAATAAATGCTCTATGTGTTTGCAAAAATTTTTATTATGAAAACCAATAAAATATTTTGAGTATGGAAGCACTCCAGAATGCCTAGCACACCATTTTACTTACAATAAGTGACCAGAAAGAATTCATAGAGATTTCTTAAAATATTATCTCCTTTAAAAAAAATTATCTCCTTAATATTCATCTCTAATACTAGAACATATCACATTTGCCTTTCCTTAGCCCAGGGTCCAAGACACACAAACAAATAGACCCAGCTGGATATAAGACAGCAGGGAGAATGGGGCGAGCCTGTGCTCCACATAAAAGCTTTCTAATCAAACTGTTGTGACCCATGGTGTTGGCACACAGCAAGGGTCCTAGGACTAGAGCCCTAGAGTTTTCCCTCTGCACTCAGGCTAAGCATCCCCTTCTTCCCTCCCCTCCTCACCCTTCAACCTTCTTTCTTCCCTAAGTTCTCTTCTGCCACAATAGCAATTAAATCTCAACATGAGTTTTGGCAGGAATATTCAAACCATAGCAGACAATTATCTTCTTAGTTCATGTATTAAATAGATGACAAACTGCTATAACAGAGTGACTGCAGAAGATGATGGCTTCACCAAGATAGATGTCATTTCTCTCTCATGTAGCAGATCAGCCATTGCTGGCTATGGGGTAACTCTGCCCCATAAGATCTTTTGAAAACCCAAGTTCCTTTTATCTTGTTAATCTGTGACTTTTTTAGAGCAGGGGGTCAGCAAACTATGGACCCTGAATCACCTCCTGTTCTTTTAAATAAAGTTTTATTAGAACAAAGCTACACCTATTTGTTTGCTTATCATCGATGGCTGTTTTCAAGCTTCAACAGCGGAGTTGAATAGTCACAACAGAGGCCATATGGCCAACAGCCTAAAATATAAACTGTCTTGCCTTTTAGGAAAATCTCTGCCCTAGAGAATTAGGCTCACCTGCATGGTCAGAGCGGGGACATTGACAAATATCCTTGTCAGCTGGGGAAGGGGACAAAGGGAAAGCCAGGATCAGTAGCTTCCTTTTAAGTAAATGGCATAGACAGTGGTGTCCTAGTAAATGTTTAACAGTCAGCTATCCCAGGAGGGCAGCCGAAGCTGTGGTTTGCAGTGTCTACCAGTGACCGTGGTGTAAACGTTCCCACTATGGCTGATTTCAAGTTAGCAATAAGGTGTCACTGAACACGGAGTAGACATGACGCTCACAGTTGGGTTTTGAGAGCCCATAAGTTCCAAGCTCCAGCATCCAACACAACACTGGACGCAGAAGTCACATTTACCTGTGTTTTGTTGGTGAAAACTTAATCCCGTGGCTGTAACTAGGAATCTGGGGTCTGGGAAATGTAGCCCCTGGGTAGATCACATGGAATCTGGGAAATGTAGCCCCTGGATAGCCATGTGGCCAGCCAAAACTCAGTGAGGCCATTCTATATTACCGTAAGGAAGAAGTAGAAAATGGGTGCTGGCGACAGTTAGCAATCATGGCCACACATTTCTGCTGCCTCACAAGGGCGCAGGCTTGGGGGCACACCCGAGCCTCAGTTTCCTTGCCAGTAGAATGGAAATCATCATGCTGGTCTCCTTCCTGGAGGAAAGTGAGTGCTTAGCCCGGTACCTGGCACCTAACAAGCATACAATGAAGGGTGGCTTTTGTATTGCTGATCATGGTTATGAGGCTGTTGAGGCGTTTTGGGGTATAGATTCTGGAGTCACAGAATCCCTTTGGAAAGCTATGCAGAAGTCCAGCGTTTGACACGTTACTAAGACCTGGGCTGTACAGAGTGACTAGTGAGACAGACTATAGCCAGACTCCCGGGTTCAAACCCTGACTCCTACTTAGCTGTGTGACATGGGCAAGTTAATTAACCTCACTGTGCCCCATTTTGCCTATCTGTAAATTAGATTAAAAATATTAATGCCTCTTACAGGGTTATCATGGGAATTAAACAAGTTAATGTCTGTTTAAAGCTTATATCTGGTACATAGGCAGTGCTATGTAGATGTATTTGTTAAATACAAGAAAGCACATCTTAAAAAGCACATAAAATTTTATGTATTAGGAAACAAAATGAAATAAAGTAACCTGTGCGGGGTTACCCAGTTAAGTGAGGGCACGGCCGAGAGATAAACCAGGAGCAGTCTGGCCTCCAAGCTCACACTGTCCTCTAGGACGGGCTTCCCAGGGTTAGTTACACTTAGAGTCATACCTTCAGGGAACCTGGGAGCTACAAGTTGCCTTCTGGCACCAGTGGACCAGGATTGGTCCTGGGAGCAAGGGAAGAGCAGGAGGCTGGTTGGGCAGACTCACAGCACCCTAAGGGGCTCTGGACTGTTCCAGAAATTGTGCTTTTCCCCAGCACTGACTCCCTCCCCAACTTCTGCCAACATGTACAGTTTGCTTGCAAAACTATGCCTGACAGGGATGGCAGCCTTTGTGGGGGCCAGGGTTTCCCCACTGGGGAAAGGATTGTCTCAATTCTCATGGTATTTGTTAGGTAACGATGTCTAATTTGAAAGCTTAAGAATCACTTGGACCATAATGTTCTTTAGAGTCTGCGTCTCTGTATTTGCCTCTTCCAAATACAGTATATTCTTTCCAGAGTCTGCACTTGGCTTTGCAATTTATAATAGTGATTATGATAGATTTCCAACATTTAACAAGAGCTAGGTACTCTTCTAGGCACTGTACATGAATTGTCTCATTTAATCCACACCCAAAACCCTGTGAGGAAGGTATCACTAAGCTCATTTTACAGAGAAGAAAACCAAACAACGACATGGTTAAGTAACTAGCCCCAAGAACACAGAAGAGCTGAGCAGCAGAGCTGGGATTGAATGCAGGAAGTGAGAGGCCAGAGGTCATGCTCATAACGTCTATGCTAGCTTTAAAAAATAATGAGCACAGCTGGGAGCAGTGGCTCACATCTGTAATCCTAGCACTTTGGCAGGCTGGGGGTGGGTGGATTTCCTGAGCTCACAGGTTCAAGACCAGCCTGAGCAAGAGTGACCCTGTCTCTAAAAACAGCTGGGTGTTGTGGCAGGCACCTGTAATCCCAGCTATTTGGGAGGCTGAAGCAAGAGAATCACTTGAGCCCAAGAGTTTGAGGTTGCTGTGAGCTATGATGCCATGGCACTCTACCAAGCGCAACAAAATAAGACTCTGTCTCAAAATAATAATAATAATAACAATAATAATAAGCACATAAAGGGATCTGAGGCCTCACTACCTTGCATCTGGCACTAGGAATGCATCCAGGGGTCTGCAGAATGCATTAACCCCTGCTTCAGCGCCACCTCCCTCACAGGGGAGAAAAGGCAACGCCATCCTCAGGCCTGCAGGTGTCCTGGAAGACATGTTTCTGAAGTCACAGCCTTGAAGTGGTGGAAGTAATCAAGCCAGTCTTTGGGGCTGGGGCACTTGAGAAATCAGAGAAACTGATGACCTTGGCAGCAGACCTCATCCTTAAATTGATCAGGTTTTTTTTTTTTACTGCATCGTTGAAAGCCATTCGAAGGGAAAACCACAAAGTTGGTTGCCTTCTAGTGAAGCCCCAGGCAACTGTTTCAATAGATCTCTGCGTAAATAGATCAGGCACTTAGGAGGGTATACTGATTTGTCCAGGCCACAGGAGGACCCGTTGGTTTATAGCAGTAGAGATCCTTCAGGCACTTTCTAGGAAGAGTAGATGGAGCTCTGAACAATGCTTACAGTAATGCTTTTATGCAGAGTTGAAATCATCCAACTAAGTTGAACAGAGAGCCATGTCTTCACAGTCTTATTATGGAAAATGTTTTCTTAACTGCTTTAGTTTACTTGCTTGACTTAGCTGGTAAAATTCAGTAACTCTGGATGACCAAGGGATTCTTGATAACCATATACTTTCTGGGGCCTGCTTTCAAGAATGAATGGTGCCAAGAGCACACCATAGGGAAAAGACAGTCTCTCCAGAGAAGGATATTGGGAAAGCTGGATATCCACATGCAGAAGAATCCTTATCTCACCCATATTCACAAATCAACTCAAAATGGCTTGAAGGCTTACATGTAAGAAACTGTAAAATGACTAGAAGAAAACTTAGGGGGAAATTTCCACAACATTGCTCCTGCTGTTTCCTCCCCCTGGAATGTCCTTCCCCAAAAGTATACTCAACAAAAGCAAAAATAGACAAGTGGGATTGCATCAAACTAGAAAAGCTTCTGCACAGCAGAGGAAATAATAGAGGGAAGGGACAACCTACAGAATGAAAGAAAATATTCATAAACTATATATCTGGTAAGGGGGTTAATGTCCAAAATATACAAGGAACTCAAACAACTCAATAGCAAGAAAACAAATAACCAAATAACAATGAGCAATGGACCTAAGTAGATACTTCTCCAGAGATGACATACAAATGGCTGAGAGGTATGTGGGAAAATGTTCAATGTCACTAATCATTGGGGATTGCAAATGAAAACCACCGTGAGATCTCACCTTACACCTACTGCTGTCATCAAAAAGCCAGAAGAAGTGTTGGCAAGGAAGAAAAGGGAACCTTTGTACACACTGCTGATGGGAATGTAAATTAGTGCAGTTATAAGAGAATCAAGTATGTAACTTCCTCAAAAAATTAAAAATAGAACCAATAAATGTCCCAGTGATCTGACTACTGGGTATATATCCAAAGGAAATGAGAACAGTCTGTCCATGAGTTCACTGCGTTCCGATGTTTATTGCAGCACTATTCACAATAGCCAAGATAAGGAAACAGCCTGTCTATCAACTGATGAATGGATAAAGAAAATGTGGTGTATTGTTGTACACATAGTGGAATACTCTTCAGCCTTAAAAAAGAAGGAAATTTGTGACAAAGTGGATGAACCCAGAGGACGTTATGTTAGGTGAAATAAGCCAGGCATAAGAAGAAAGATATCCCATGTTCAGAAGCAGAGAGTAGAATGATGCTTACCAGGGGTGGGGAGGTGAGGGGGGATTGGAGAGACGTTGATCAAGTGTTGCAAATTTTCTTTTTTTTTTTTTGCAAAAATATGGAACGCTTCACGAATTTGCGTGTCATCCTTGCGCAGGGGCCATGCTAATCTTCTCTGTATCGTTCCAATTTTAGTATATGTGCTGCCGAAGCGAGCACAAGTGTTGCCCATTTTCAATTAAAGAGGAATACGTTTGGGGGCCTAGTGCACACTATCTGGGTGAAAGAAACACTTACGTGTATAACTTTGACTCAACCTGTACAAAAACAAAGTATGTCAACAAAATGTGTACTCCCTAATATTCCAAAATAAAAAAATAAATTAAACGTAGAGATTTCATTGGGAAAAAAGGAGGAATAAATTTAAGAGATCTATTGTACAACAAGGTAACTATAATCAACAACAATATATCATATACTTGAAAATCACTAGGAGCGTAGATTTTGTGTCCTCCCTGCAAATAAACAGATGAGGTAATGCATATGTTAATTAGGAGATAATGTATATGTTAATTAGCTTGATTTATTAGCCATACCGCGTTGTGTATATATTTCAAAACATCGTGTTGTACACCGTGAGTATGTATAATGTTTCATGGTTAATTAAAATTAAATTAGTTTTTTAAAGAATGAATGGTAGATTATGTATGTCTCCCCACAACGCACCAGGCACCACTGGAGATGGAACAGAGAACAAGATAGATGTGATCTGTCCCAGGAGGGTGACATGCTAGTGGGAGAAAAAAAAAACTTTTAAAATAAATACACAAACAAAGTGGCCACAAACTGCAAAAGGAGCTAATAAGGTGACTTTGGCCTGGGAGGGGATATGTCAAGGCAAGAGGGGGGCAGGCTCTGGTTCAGATGGACTGTTTAGAGACATCCTCCTTTGGACATGACATTCAAACTTACCCTTGAAGGATGAGAAAGAGCCAGGCCTGCAGAGCCAGGGGGAGGGAACAGCAGGAGCCGAGTCCTGGAGGAAGGAAAGATCTTGCCTGGAGAAGGGACAGAAGAGGAGAGCTGCTCGTGCCGAGGGAAGGGGGCAGGGAGCTTGGTAGCGGTGTGTGGCCCAGAACCTGCACAGCCCAGTAGGCCACATGTTGAGAGCTGGATTTTATCCTCAATAACACTGGAAAGCACTGAACGGTTGTAAGGAGAAGTGTACCAAGGTCCCATTTATGGTCTAAGCTCACTCTGACCTTGTATAAGAGACTGGTTTGGATGGGAGGAGAAGGGAAGCAGGAAAACCAGTTAGGAGGCTACTTCACTGATCTCGCTATCCAAGAGATAGATGTTGGTGTTGGGTCCAAGTAGGGGCAGTAGAGATGGGGAAACGTGGATGGGTTTGGGAATGGGCGAAATCAACAGCTGATGGAATGGACATGGGTGTGGCGGAAGGTTCTGGCCTTAGCACCTGGGTAGCCAGTGGTGCCATTTACTGAGATGGGATGGGTAAAGGACAGGTTCCATTTTGGAGTCTGTCATTCGAGAGATGAGCTCAAGCAGGCAGGTGTATGTGTGGACACATCAGCATGTGGAAGAGCCCGGCCCCACTGCAGGGGGCAGCTTGGGAGGGTGTCGGGTCACCCCTGGTCAGACCCTGGCTCACCAATTCGGAGCTCTGTGACTCGGGCAGTCTCGTACCTGTGGAGTGGTGCTCCAAACACCTCTGCCTCAGGACCTGTGATGACTGTCTCAGTTGATACATGGGAAGAGCTTAGATTTCAATAGTAAGTATTCAGTAAATGTCAGCTTCCTATAATAACAATTATCATCATCAGCATCTTAGCTACAGTAATTTTCTTGCCATTTGTCTCTTTCTAATTAAAATCAAGGACCTAGGTTGCTGGTAAACACTTTTGATGTTCTTGGAATTATCTATTTACAAGTCTATGAGCTCCATGTACCACAGGGTCTGGGTCTCACTTCTCAACAGCCCCCCAGCATGGGCCCTGCACACAGTAGGTGCTCGATGATATTTATCCAGTCTCTTGGAGTTTAGCTTGACTATAGAGAAAAATGCTTCTTTGAATGAGTCTACTAAGCACAGAGATTTTTAGAAGGGACTTAAACACAGACAAAAAGGAGAAAGCTACGGTTGAGTGTTTTTCTTTCTTTATTTTTTATTAAGTAAATTTATTTAAGGTTAATGTGAGGGCACAAACAACCAGATCAAAATATTTGTGGTTATGTCCCACACAACGAGTGTTTTTCTGTGACAGTGATAATTTACATCATCTTTGCCCCAAGAAGGGAGCCCTTGATTTCACATAGCAGCCCCTTCAGAATTGGATGGTGGTCTCATAGAAGAAATGTTGTTCCTGCAACAAGTCAAATCTGATACCGCCTCAGGATTTGCACACATGCCCAAACAAGGCCCAAACACTCATTACAACACACAGACCCCGCCCTTACCTCCGGGAAGCCTCCATGAGGCCTACCCTGGGACCTTGCCCTGTGACTCTGGCCCACTTCCCTGTGTCCGGTTTGTTTGGCCTGAAGCTTCTTCCTTCCCCACTTTTTAGGGATCATTTGTCCCTTGGATAAAGGCTTCAGCCACACCAGGAGTCTCCCGGGTGACAGATGCTATTTATATTTAAATTCTGCACACTTGACCCCTCAGATGCTATTTATATTTGGGAGGGACCCATGGTTTTTCCTCATGTTCTTTTTCATCCCATGGCAGGTAGTTCTACCCTTTCCCAGATAAAAGAGAAGATGCCCAGTTAAATCTCAATTTCAGATAGACAATGAATAATGTTTTAGTGTAAGTATCCCATGCAACATTTCTAAAGTACTGTTATTTGCTACATCGGGCAACCCCAGGTACAGGAGAGTCAAGTTCAAAGCTCCCACGAGTTGGGCCAAGAAGCCCTATGGCACAGCCAAATTCCGTGTCATAGAAGTGCACGTCTGGGATGCTGATACTGTGTCTGAAGCCAGGCCCCAAGTCCCCCCATCCCCTCCCACCAGGACAGCCGTCGGTCTTCCCTAAGAGTCTTCCAACAATGTTGAAAAGGTCCACCTGCCATGAAAGGGTCTTAATGCTGGAGTCCAGGTCCCGGTCAGCTATGGACCCCTACACAGCTTTCATCTCCCTCCCAGGCTCTCATCTAAATAGGGCTCTGGAGGTCTGGCCTGACACTTAGTGTGCAAACCGGACCCCAGCTCAGCACTCAGGCCTCTGTTCCCCTGGTGTCTGTCTACGCCGCATCAGCTCCCCCTGCTGGCAGATGCAAAATCTTCTAGTATCAAGTGCAGGGGTATCTCCTACCCCTGAGTTCCTGCTCCGGGATGGTCTTCAGGCCAAGGCAAAGCGAGACAACAGGAACCCAACCACAAGACAAGGGCACACACTGCCCGAGGCGCTCTCTGTGGCTCACCCTTCAGGGGCTCCCCCCACATCCTAGCCTTACTGGTGCTTTCAGCATTCTAGAGCAATAGCCCCTTCCGTTTCCTCCAGGGGCCTTCTTTCTGCCAGCGTGTGTTAGAGGCAAGAGCAAAACCAGGAATTCTGCACACCTGGCCCCTCTCCTCAGGGCCCAACCCCCTGAGTCGGCAAGCAGAGGGGTTCTGAAGGGTCAGAACTGATGCCAGCTAAAACTCAAGTGGTTCGCCAGCCCCTGGGCAGGGCCCCTACTCACGGAGAAGGCAGAGCCCACAACCTCGGCTCCATCCTAGCATCCACCATCTTGACTCAGCCCCTTGTCACTTCACGCTCTGGTGGAGGCTACTTCTGTCTGCTCGGCTGGTTCATAGCACTAACTCATCTCCCCACCACTAAAGTTGGCTCCCCTCAAACCACCCTCCACCCTCTCCTGGGGTTGGCCACCCAACCATATCATTCCCCTGCTGGCTTTTAAGGATAAAGTCTTAAGTGAAAGGCCCTCTGTGATCCAGCCCCAGAAACACAAAACCTCCGGAGTTCCCCTCACACAGGCTGCCGTGACCCACCTCCATACTTTCGTTCGTATGGGCCCTGCTCAGAGTTCTTCTGCCTTCTCTACTCCTGTTTCCTGATTTCAGACAGCTGAGCAGAGCAGTCACCTTGCCCAGGAGGCCTGGGTGCCCGGGGCTCTGTTTGGCGCAGCTTTCTTGTACTGCCACGCGTGTGTTCTGTAATAGTGCTGCGTCTCTGATGCCTCGATCCTTGTGTTTGCCACGTTGAATTAATATACTAACCCGTGCCTGCACCCGCTTCCCTTCCAAGCAGGGGCCCCCAGGGCAAGGGCGGACATGTTTACCTCTGTGTTTTCAGCACCTACAGCAGAGCTCGGTGCAAACAAGTGCTCAAAAAATGCTTAGTGATATCATTTAATAATTAACTAATCATGAGAAGAAAGGAACGTCCTTTGCAGGCAGTTCGTATCAGCGTCAGATTCTGCTGCTTGTCCTCCTCGCCCCTTCCCTAACCTCTTTCTCCATGCACCTGCTGGCTGCATGCGGCTCCAGGGCGCCTTGCCATTCAGACTCCCATTGTATCTCACCAGCCCTCTGTCTTGCTTCTGTTTTGAATGTAGGGAATCCACCCATTCTGTCTTCATTCAGCTCACACTTGCCACCTCCGTGTACTGTGTGCTGTCTGGCCTTGGGAGGGAGAGACCCACTAGACATGGGCGTTGCTCTTAGAAGTCCCTGGCCTCGAGTGGGCAGTCACACAAACAAACAGGCAAATAGTGGGTGCCGTGGTTGGGGGACCGGGTGATCCAGTAGATAAGCAGGCCGGCTCTCCACACAGACTACGTTGGTTCACATCCCAGCTCCGCTGCTTGCAGACGGTGTGGCCCTGGGCCCTTATCTGTGTCTGTTTCCCCGTGGTTTGGGGTTGTGTGGAGATTCACATAAGGAGTTTAGCAGAGTGCCTAGCCCATAGTAAGCATTCAGAAAATATGAGCCATTATGATCCCCAGCTCAGTATGCTCTGCCAGCACAGAGGAGACAATCCGAGCTGCAGCAGTTATAAAGGACAGAGGATCAAGGGACATGAGAGGCAATTATTTTAATTGCAGCCTAGAAACAAGTCATTTACAGGGACAGCAAATGCCGAGCTCTGTGATGCTTCCACAGGAGTTTGCTCCTGTGGCCCTCAGGGGCCGGTCTCTGGGGAAACTGCTGCACCCATGTGACGGTCCCTCCCTTCCTTAGGGCCGACGACTGCTTTTGCGCTTCTCGGAAGCTGGACGCAGTGGCCATCGAAGCCAAGTTTAAGCAGGACCTGGGCTTCAGGATGTTGAACTGCGGGCGGACGGACCTGGTGAAGCAGGCGGTGTCTCTGCTGGGGCCCGAGGGAATCAACACCATGAGCGAACAGGTACAGGATTCGGGGGTGCGGGGGTCTGGACAGGCACCCGCCTCTGCCGCGGGCACCGCCCCGGGCAGGACCCAGACGGTGGGCGAATCCCCAGTAGGCGCTGGACAGACGCGCCCCCTGCTGGTCCCTCGGGTCGCTCGCTTTTTAGAAAAAAAAATGTTAAATATAAAAATACTCTCGTTCATCTTTATAGAAGTAGCACATGATCATTGCAGCTGAAATAAAAAAGAGAGAAAAATAGGCCTATTCCAGAAAGGAAATAATGCCATCACCCATGTAACCATCATTTATATTTAGTATGTGTCCCTACGTCCTTTTTCTAGTGTGGTTAAAATTAGTTCCCTGCCTGTGCACGGGACAAGTTCAGACAAATTCCACCAAATGTTGGGGTATAGTTAAGATGCGCTGAAGTCACTCGGGGGATCTTAGGAGGGACCTCAGAGGTAGGCAGCCAGCCGCCCCAAACTCCTGAAGCGGAGGTACAGTGAGAGATGCTGGGGTCCAGCAGTCAGGGACAGGTCTTCCGGGGGTGACCCGTCATGGACTCACAGAACAAGCAGCTTTAAATGTGAGTCCCCGGTGGGACATCACAAGGGACAGACCTGGCTGCTCACCACATGGGCAGCTCTTGCGCAAGTTCCAGAGAGGGGATAGCAGGGACCATTTATTTAATTACAGCTGATAATTTTCCTGAACACCAAGGAGCCCTAATACATACATACATGCATGCACGCACACACACACACATACACACTTACACTGTTTTTAAAAATTCAGGGATTTATTATATCATATCTTGCTTTTTTCAATATTTTATATTAAAGGTACTTTACAATATTGTTGCATGTTCTTTTTTTTTTTTTTTTAAGAAACAGGACTCCTGGACGAGTCTTGAACTCCTGGACTCGACCATTCCTTCTCCCTTGTCCTCCCAAGTAGCTGGGATGAATAGCCACACATCTCTGTACCCTGCCTTATTTTTTTAATCACTTTTAATGGCTACGTAAAATGGTCATGTTGTTTAGTCATTGACCGTAACTTTTATTGTTACCTATATAGGTTGTTTCTAATTGCTTGTATTAATAATGCTGAACTAAACAAACGAGTCCTTGTTCATATCTCTGATTATTTCATTAGGGAAATTTTTAAAAATGGAAATGATAGCTCAGATGCATCAGCCTTTCTTCAGGTTCTCAATCTCAAGTTACCTTCCCACAACTTTTGTGTCCTTTTACATCCCCTCCAGCTATGTCTGTGTTCCCTATTAATCTCCTGTGTGTATCTTTTGCCTGTTTTTCACTGAAACCTTACTGTTTTTCTTCTTTATTTAGAAAAACTCTTTACATATTAGGTACATAATCCTTTGTTACAACATGACAAATTGTAACATTGTCAGTTTACTGTTTATCTTTTAACTTTGTTTATAATGTTTTCAATTAAGTATTCTTAATACCTTTGGAATTTTGTACGTTACGTGTATGCCTAGAAGCTAGGTATCTTTTATGGTTTTAATTTTTCCAATATGTCGCTAATCAAACTAGATACGATTTTGGTCTATGGTATAAGATAAGACTCTAGATTGGATGTTTTCCCAAATAACCACCTTCACAACACTATTTGCTGAAAATCCATCCCTTCCTTCTGTTGGTTGTGGTGATTTGTTTGTGATCATGGGCAGATATGGTTATTTCTAAAAGCCATTTCTCATTTGCTTGCCTTTTCCTTGTAAATGATAATGTCAAACCAGATGTCAGTGATGGGTAATGCCACACGCTCAGAGTCATCCAATTTCCCTTGATGCTGACCAGCAGCTCATATAGAGCAAAGATGACACTTGTTATATTGGGAAAGAGAAAATGTCAAGGAAACAGTGTTTACCAGTGAGACAGCTTAGGGCCGATACTGCAGAATCAATCTAGAACGTTCCTAAGGGCCATAAGTTGAAATCAATCATTTGTTTTAGCAAACACTCGTAGGTCCGTTGCACCCTAAGACAGACAGACAGATGAAAATTCTCCAATTTAAGCAAAGATAAATACTGGAAAGGCAATGGAAGCTCCTTTCTCACCACCATCTTGGTTTCCAAAACTTGGAGGGTTTTGACTTTCCGAGTTTTATTTTTGGCATGCTGGATTTTGAGCACAAGCATAGCCTCCTAAACACAAGTAAGATTTTCCTTTTGTTATCATTGTAAACGTTCTCCATTCTCTGGTTTCTTAACTCACCGCAGGGCATGACCCCCCTGATGTACGCCTGCGTCCGTGGGGACGAGGCGATGGTTCAGATGCTGCTGGATGCCGGAGCTGACCTGAATGTGGAGGTGAGGGTGCACAGGCCTGCAGGGCCCCCTGGCGGGGCAGTCCCCAGGGGAAGGCGAGCAACAGAGGGGGGCTTTTACTCCCGAGAGCCACCTTGGGGAACTCAGTTCAATACATAGATCACTCCTGTGCCCCTTGAGTTACTTGTGGCCCTTTTGAAACCACCCATCGGATCTTGTCCACCCTGAGTTCCCAGCCCAACTGGAGCCACCTGCATGCATATTTTGATTAGAAACAATCAACGTAACTGCGAGGAACACCAGCTTTTCCTTGTCTGGGTCCTGAACCTCTGATTCCTGCTGCTGAGCCATTCCTTCTGGGATGGAGCCAGAAAGAGCTCTCCTGAGCCATCAGCCCTTTCCCTCTGCCTGTCACAAAGCAGAGGAAACACTGGCCAGTCCCCTGAGCTAAAGTTTCCCTCCTCTGATCCTTGTTGGCTGAGTTTACAGATCTTAAAGCTAATCTCGAAGCTTCCTCGGGACGGTGTGGCATAGTGGAAAGCACATGTCCCCACAGACCTCTCCTCTCTCCCTCCCTTGCCCTGCTGCTGGCTTTAGAATTGGACAGACTTGGGTTCAAGTTCTGAACCCACTGCTATTGTAGTGACTGGCTTTTGTACTTGGGCAAGTAGTTGAACATTTCTGTCCCCATCTACAAGACAGGAGAATAATCACTCCCACCTCAGACAGTTGTTGGAAGGAATATGCACAGAAACCAGCACAGGTGTGGGCCTCAGTTACTATTAGCATCCCCACTCATAACCCAGGTCTCATAATATGTAAAATCCCCCATATCCCTCTTGCCGTGTTCTATACTGTTTGAAGACCGGCTCTTCCTGGCAGCCAGACAGATATTGGCAGTCTCAGCAGAAAGGTTGACATGCAGCAGCCGTAGGAAATGTTTTCCATTCAAAATTAGATGCCCATCCAGTCTTTGGACTGTGTGCATGCTTTTTTTTTATTATTATTAATGAGTTTTTATAGTCATCTGAGGAAATCAAACAATAGACATAGTTTTAGATCCAAAACCATTTTGGATCTTATAACTTTCAAATATATAGGGATCTTTCCCCTTTCTGTGAATTTCTAAGTACCACAAGACCCCTGGAAGGGCTTCTTGGTGCAGGTTCCTGGAGGGTTTGGTCCTTCTCTCTAGCCCATCCCTGAATCTCAGCTCAGGGCCTTCTCCGGGGAGTGCTTAGTGAGCTGAACTGCTCTGAGTGAAGCAGGCATGGAGGTGATGTGGCCCCAGGAATGTTTGGGGGGGGAATGACAGGTGGGTTCTCACCTTGCAAAACCCCAGCTTGCAGCTGCCCTGCCTCCTCTCTCTTGGCCTGAGTGTTTTGAGGGCCCCCTCTAGAAAGATGGTCTCTGATCATTCCCTTGTGACATGTCTAGGGAAAGCTTCACACCCATATTTCCCCCAGAAAACAGCAGGAGAGCAAAGTGAGAGCAGCAGAGAAGCTCTGAGCAGACGGCAAAGTTCCTTCATCATACTAGCGATGGGCTCCCCTGGCTTGAAAGCTCTAAGCAGATAACTCTTTGCCTGGGGTTTGCCACCACTGAGGATCTCTCTTAAAAAGTGGGTGGTGTGGTAGTGGCATCTCACCCTCTCTGACGTCCTGTACCTCTCAGAACCACCACCTTCCCTCAAGCAGAAAGAGAAAAGAGACGGGTAGGAGAGCTGGCTCCTTGTAACCATTATAGCTTCTCCAAAGCACCTTAGAGACAGTGACAAGTCATCCATGAATTCCTGTCCCAAGACAAGCAAAGGAGTCCTTATTTGCACAGAGGACTAAGAGTCTCTAAGATACTCACTGCCCCAGTGGGTAAAATCTCCAAATCATAATGTCATCTTCCCATGGCTTTTGTAGGATTGCTTTAGTCTCTGTCGTTACGAACACAAGCAGAACCTAGTTCTGGTGAGAGGTGTTTGGGGCATCTAACAAGGGAAAATCCCTACCTTGTACCACCCAAGGCATCGTCCAGGATGTCTTTGCGCATCTAGCGTCCTTGTGCCCAGCCACGGATAGGTCAGACTTGTTAGCCTGAGAATTGTGAAGGTCACATTTTGAAAATAACCTCAATTTGTTTATAGGTTGTCAGTACTCCTCATAAATATCCATCCGTCCACCCTGAGACCCGCCATTGGACGGCTCTGACTTTTGCTGTGTTGCATGGACATATTCCTGTAGTTCAGGTATTAACGTATTTCCCTGTCCACACCTGACCTTTAATTTTACCTCTTCCATAACAAAAATCTGTACCTCTCCC
This sequence comes from Nycticebus coucang, assembly GCF_027406575.1. Lineage (NCBI taxonomy): Eukaryota > Metazoa > Chordata > Mammalia > Primates > Lorisidae > Nycticebus > Nycticebus coucang. The sequence goes on along the minus strand of NC_069782.1, from coordinate 15,393,070 downwards.
AGCATGCATATTCCCTAAGAGATTCATATTGGTTAATTGCGATTAAATATAGCACATTCATATCCCATGAATAATGATTATAATTACTATATGTAATAATCTACAAGGCCCAGCTTTAACCAATATGAAACTACCATGTACCCACATTCAGCCTTATACACACAGTGGCAAACCTACAAAGTTCTTCCTACTTGCTCTGGGGTGGGGCTGCAGCTGTTGTGTGGATTTGTTCATTTTGCTTGTCATGACATAAACGTAAGACTTGGCTGGTGTTGAGACCTTGGAACCTCCACTAAGGTATAACCCCAGTATTTGCATAGAGTCTCGTGGTTTCCAGCCAGCAGGAGGAAGCATCCAAGTCACCAAGGGAGTGTTGCCAAAAAATGCTTGCCTGAGTCCCACTTCTTGAGAATTGGATCCAGGAGGTCCAGAGTCGGGCCATAGCTACATGCCTTCTGAAACAGTTCCAAGTACAGTGACACGTCCTCATTAGAGGTCCTCCGGTTGTATGAAATGTGCATCACTTGCACTTTTTCTAACTGTTATAGAGTTGCTGTTCAATGAACAGCCATCCAGTATGTTCTCGATCTTGATCTTGATCTTGACCTCATCAGCATCCAGGCCCATGAGCACGTGGGCCTCTGTGGCCAGGGCTGAGCTTTGGGCATGTCAGGAACTGCCCTTCTTCTGTGTGGTCCACGATTCCTGACTCCCTGCAGAATGGGGAACAGTGTTGCAGGGACAGCTCGGTAATGCTGGAATTACACGGGAATCCTTTGTTGTTTTCTGGATCATAAATTTTTTTAAGACAAGATCCTGAGTCATGTTTCAGGAGGCTGAGAATGTGACAAGTCACACTGAGAACTGGCTTCTGTGTGTAGAGCAGCATGCCCAGTCCACCAGAGGAATCTAAGAAAGAAGGGATCTCCTAGCGATCTGGTGGCCACAGATGTCATCCCTCAACATGCAAGGGCATCTCTGGTCTTTAATTTGAAACTGGGAATGGTGGGCAGCCAGGCAAAGCCACACAGAAGCCAGAATGCCATGTAGACAGCCCCTGCCTGGCTGTGCCCACAGGTAGCCTTCGGTAGGTAATAAAGATGGGAGGTTTTTCTTCCTATTTTATGTCAACAGTGCTGATAGCACATTCAGTGTGAGTAAGATTCAGCAGAGACAGAATCTCTGCCTCTTTAAAAAGCCCAGATAGCTTAGGGAATGCACAGAATGAAGTCATGTAAAGCAAACTTCCGGAAGCTCACTCTGCCATTCTACCAACTGATGATGCTAGCCAGAAAACTCAGCATTTACTCAACTGTCCTCAGAGCCATCCAGGATGTTCTAGAAGGAATTCTTATCCTGATTGGCCCAGGAGGTCCTTCAGATCTCTTCAGAGTCTGTAGTTCTAAGAGACAACACCAATGCCCTCTAAAGTTTGGGGCAGTCAGCCCTCGAAGGGCGTCTTCCAGCATTCTGGTGCCAAGGGATTTGTAACACGTTAAAGTACACATAAATGTCCCCTGGAGACTTTGTTACGGTGCAGACCCACACTCAGTAGGTCTGGGCTGGGACCTGGGAGTCAGCATTTCCAACAAACTCCCAGGCGATGCTGTTGTGTGTGGACCACACCCTGAGTAGTCTGGGAGTCTAGAAAACATGAGAAGCCCCCAGTGCATCTTCTGACGGGGCAGTTGCCCTCCAGCCCTGTGCACACTGACCTGGAGGGAGGGGAGCAGCGCTTGGCCTCTCACTGTCCCACCAGCCTTCGCTGACACCTGTATACGGTGCGTGTCCTCTGAGCGTCTCAATGGCCACTCTTCCTCCGCAGCTCCTCCTGGATGCTGGGGCCAAAGTGGAAGGCTCCGTGGAGCACGGCGAGGAGAACTACTCAGAAACACCCCTCCAGCTCGCAGCTGCTGTAGGTAAGAGCCGTCGGTTCTCAGCCTGGCTAAGGATCTCCACCAGCCTGGCCCTTGCAGTGCCTATGATTTTATTTTTGCTTTATTCTCTTATAAAACCCCCTTCTCTGGGCTTGCAGGAAATTTTGAGCTGGTTAGTTTGCTGTTGGAGCGTGGTGCGGATCCCCTGATAGGAACCATGTACAGGAATGGAATTTCTACAACCCCCCAGGGGGATATGAACTCTTTCAGCCAGGCCGCAGCCCACGGACACAGGTAGGCTAGGATGGGCCAGAGCCACAGGTCCCAAGTGGTGCTTGTTAAAAATGCAGATTCCCAGGCCTACCCCAGACCCATCGTATCTCTGGATGTGGGGCCCAGAGGCAGTGTGAGGTGGGCCAGGCCTGGCCAGAGCAACCTTCACTACCACCCAAGAGCCAATCCCCTGTAGCGCACCTCCGCTGGGACCAGTTTGGCCTGCTCCCAGCCAGCTTGACCTCACAGGAAGGTGTCACTGTTTGCCAGTTTGGTCAGAATACATCACATCAGCTGTCATGAAGTTGGAAGAATCCATTTTAAAAATAATAAAACCTCCTATGTTTGGTTACTTCCCTTCTAAGTTCAGGATTTAGCAACATCAGATTTTATCACCTATAACCTTGAATAAAGCAAATTCACCATGGAAGGAGTGCAGGCTAACAGTTCTAGAACCTTCTATATATTTGAGGAAATCCCTTAGCCCCAAGTTGCCTCAAGGAAATGAGGCCCCACCACCTCCTCCATCCCCAAAACGCAGCCCCCCTGCAGGCCCCTGCAGCCTTCACCTTGTTGGTCCCTATCCTTCCCTGGTCCTAAGTGAGTGGCCACCCCACTTCCCCAACCCACCCTGTCCCAGCAAAGCCACTGCCATCTCTGAGTGTCTTCCTCTCTGGGTTTATGATTGACAGGAATGTGTTCCGCAAACTGCTCGCCCAGCCAGAGAAGGAGAAGAGTGATATCCTGTCCCTGGAGGAGATTCTGGCTGAGGGGACTGACCTGGCAGAGACAGCCCCGCCCCCCCTGTGCGCCAGCCGCAACAGCAAGGCCAAACTGAGGGCCCTGAGGGAGGCCATGTATCACAGTGCCGAGCACGGCTACGTGGATGTCACAATTGATATCAGGAGCATAGGTCAGTGTGGGCGCCCTCCACGTGGGGCACGGCGCTGCCGCCAGCTGTAGGTCTACACACCTGCACACGTACACACACACACGTGCACACACACATACACACCAAGGGGCCCAAGGAGCTTCTGCACTGCTTGAAACAGGCCAATATGCCCACACTGTCCCCCGAGATAGCAGCATCCCACCTGCCCCAAAGATGTGCACTCACGTCATCTTCCCGTGACCCCCAAACTCTCGACCCTCGAGCAGGAATTCCTTTCACTTGCAGAGCTTGTCTTAATACAGATTGCCAGGCCCTACACCCAGAGGCTCTGCAGTCGAGGGTCTGGATGAATAAAGGCTGGGAATCTTTATATTTAACAATCATCCCAGGTGGTTCCCAGTGGTCGAGGAATCGCTGCCTTAGAGCGCCGGGCTCCAGGAAGCAGCAGTGGGCAGCCATCAGGACCCTTATGAGGGTCCCTCCCATTGAGTTTTGGGAAGTAAAGCCACTCTCAGCAAAGTGAGGCCAGCTCTTCTCTGAGTGAGCTAGCCTGGGCCACCTCCCCTGTGCCTCTGGGGAACGAGGCTAGCCTTGGCCTTCACCAGGCTGGTGGCTTCAGGCCAGGAGCAGTGGGACATTAACCCAGGGTGTGATGGATTGAAGCTGGCTGAGAGCCACAGAGAGGCGCCTCAGACCCCATTTTAGAAACAAGCCTCCCAGATGGGTGGCTGGTTAGCATGTGGGACGTTATGCCATTGCCATGACAGCCTATTTTGCATGATTACAGAGTTCAAGACTCCGCAGGGCCTACTTATTAGAAACAGCATTGAGGCGCACCCCCTTTGTCTGTGTCTCTTCACGAGGAAGGAGCAAATGACAGCAATCAGCACTGGAGAGGCTTCTGTTAGAGCAGGGAGCCCTGATGAGGCACCTGTGGGGGGGGACAGGGGAGCAGCGGGAAAAGCCTCCCAGGCCTTCTTATTCGGATAAAAACATTCATCTCAGCCAGAGCCATAGATGGCCAAGTCCACCCTGGGTGTCACCAGCTCTCAGCTCTCCTGTGGGCACGGATATGTCGCAGATCCTGGGGCACGTTCATTCTTTAATCCTGGGCAAGGCTCTTCCCCTCCCTTAGCTTCTGTCCCCACTAAGTAGAACAAGGAAGGTGGAGGCTGTGAGCTCAGGACCCAGACGTGTGCAGTAGGCATAATAATTCCTGTGTGCTGCACAGAGATTATACGTTGTAAAATGCAGTCCCTAAGAATATGAGTAGCAGGTGGAGATGGACGCCCATAGTTAAGGGAATGGAATTATGACCTTGAATTCCAACTTCTGCGAGTCTTTGGGAAAAAACCAACACCAGCTCTGTTCATGGAAAGTCGGTCCCTTGGTCTCATCACTGGGTAATGCCCTAGGGAAAGGCCAACTTCCAGATAAAAACATGCCTCCTCCTGTGGTCTTCCTTCCCTTCCCTCTCCCTCCCATCCCCTGCCCCTTCCCTGTTCCTCGCCCCTCCAGGTGTCCCGTGGACCCTGCACACGTGGCTGGAGTCCTTGCGGATCGCCTTCCAGCAGCACCGCAGACCTCTCATCCAGTGCCTGCTGAAGGAGTTTAAGACCATTCAGGAGGAGGAGTACACGGAGGAGCTCGTTACCCAGGGCCTGCCCCTGATGTTCGAGATCCTGAAGGCGAGCAAGGTACGAGGGCTTTGAAGCTGGTTGTGGGCAGGGGGAGGCCGGAGGTTCACAGGGACTGACACTGCCCATCGGGTAGGATTGAGCAGTCGTGGCCCCAGGTGGTGAGTGTACCCCAGCTGGCTGACACGGCCTGGGCAGTCACACGTGGGGCAGCTGTTTTGCTGAGCATCCGTATGTCCCAAGGCACTTGCGCATGAGGGCAAATTAGATATCTTCTAACTCAATGAACTTGCACCATAGCTGGGGAGAGGACACCAGCACGTGTACAAGGCAGTTTATACAACGGCATTAAATTGGGTGGTGCAAGCTAGGACAGGTGTGAGAGTTCAGAAGGGAGGAAGGGGTGGGTGGGCTAGACCTGGCCTGGATGGATGACAGAAATCAGGAAGAAAAGGGAAGAGGGTAAAGCTTTCTAGATAAACAGAATGCAAACCCTACCACAGTGGCTGGGAAGCTAGGCCCTGGGAGAAGGTCTTACAGGTAGGGAGGGGCGGACAAGCCCAGCTCTGACTCCTTAGGATTCACCCCTGCTGACAGCTACATTCGCAGCCCTGGAGAAATGACACAAGCCCTTCAAAACATCAGCCCAGCGCTGGAACTATTGATTAACTCCAAAAATCTCTTTGAGGTGACTTTCTTGGCAGGTGATACCATAGTGACACTCCCTGTCAATGGGCCACACGCCCTCGTTGTGTGTGTTGGTAGAGAACAGAGAGGACAGACAGCCTTGGTGCTCCCCTGGTGCCCAGCCAGCCGTCAGGCTTGGTAGCCAAAAGCCAGGGGAGTCTGTGGCAAATGCCCCAGCATTGTGACCAGGAGAAACCCTAGGGAGAACCAGTCTGCCTGAGAGGCTCTAAGGAGTTTCTGCCATCAACCGTCACATACCCCAGTGGCTTCTCCGGGACCCAGGGCCACTAGTGCACAGTGGTTGAGAACATGGACTCAAGCCAGGCTGCAGGGGTTCAAATCCTGGTTCGGCCACTTAGTAGCCTTTTGGTCTTAGCCAAGCTTCTTAACTTCCCTCTGCCTCAACTGCCCCATCTGAAAATGAGGATGATAATTGTACTAACCTTGTAGGGTGGTTGTGAGCAAAAAATGAGTCAACACCCTAGTGCCCTTTGCGTCATCCCTGACACATATAGTAAATGCTTTCTGTACATGTCTATATCATGAAGATAGGCTTACCTCCAGGATTTCCCAAAGATGCCCTGCCCCCTACAGCAGGGATGACATGAAAGCATTTAACACTGCAGCGCACCAGGCACCAGCCAGCTGTGAACAGGCCAGATGTCAACTCTCCTTGGAATAACATCGAATTATGCCAATTTCACTACTGCAGAGCCTCCAGCACTCTAATTCACAAGGGGAATGGCGTGTTTCCCAAACTTATTTGACCTTAGAACCCTTTCATAATGAACTGTCTCAAGACACAAATGAGGATTTTTTTAAGCTAATATATATATATTCTATTTCACTACATGCCAGGCACTAATCCAAGCATGTTATAAGGATTTGTTCATTTATCTCTCTGAAGCAATCGTTGAAGGAGGTACTAATCTTATCCCTGTTTAACAGATGAGGAAACTGAGGCACAGGGTGGGTGATCAATAATGCCCAAGGTCACACAGCTGGTAAATGGCAGGGCTGGAACAGAAGCTGGGCAGTCGGGTTCTAGTACCAGCCCAAAATAGTCTTTGTGGAACTCTGCGGAAATTGGCCTCAGACAAAAGAGATGTGTTCGTTCACCTCCCAGGCTGGGCTACTGGGAGATCCCCGAGTGCAAAGAAGGGACATGGAGCCGCGTCCTCCAGACAGCAGGGACAGCCCTTCAGTAAGGAAGCAGCAAGGCAGCCCACCTGTTTTCAGAGCACCTGGCCTCAGGTTCAAAGCAAGTCCCACTAGGTGTTCTCATTAGTGCCCATGCTTAGCCTGAGGTCTCTGGGCCCCTGCAGGGTGCTTAAGATCAAACCCCACTGAGGGCCCAAATGGGAGCAGGTGTACCAGGCCTAAGGTAAGGAGCCTCACCAAGTCCACAAATAGTGAAACCTGCTGAAAGCATTTCAAAACCAAACTCCCCCTCAATACGCACACGTCAACTGAAACATAAATGAATGAATAAAAAGGCTTTCACCTGAAATGACCTAAGAAACATTTTAGTGAAAAACATCGCTAGGTCTGTTCCCGGGGCTTGGCATTCTGTCATCTGGGGGATCTGTTTTTCTTGTTTGTTTTTTGTTTTTAACTTTTCTTCAGGCCATAGTGGGGCATTTACTGAGGTGTCCTCTATATTAAGTAAACCAGATCTGTGGCTTCTTAAAGTAAATCTGACTTTGAGTTATGATTCACAGCAAAGTACACAGATCCACAGATCATCACTATAGAGCCTGATGGATTTTCACAAGTAAACGTACTGTGTACTCGGCACCTAGATCAAGAAACCAGTGTGCCCCTTTTGCCCCCTCAGCCACTGTCCCCCAAAGGGCCACCATGTACAGACTTCTAACGCTGTACTTCATTTTGCCTGGAGCTGCAGCTTGTTTGACTGGGACAGCTCATTAGATAGGAAATACGTCTCAGAACCTGACCCCATGATTAAGAACCTACAGGCTGATAATAGTTCATACAAACCACCCTCGACTCATGAGTGGGTGATGGCCCCGTCATTTATAGTCAGTCATTTGAAAATCAGACTGAATTTTTTTTCTGCAGAGGTAATTCTAGAACAACGTTCAGGTGCCCGGGTCAGCACCTGAGTACCTGCTTCACTCACAGTGTGATGGAGATTGTCCTAACAGAGCCCAAAGCTACCTGACCCTCTCCAGAGCCCCAGAGCCTCGCAGGCCCAAGGGGACAGGTATATGGTGGGCTGGAGGATCTGGGGAGACCCCTGAGTGGTACTCCAGAGGGTCTGAGAGGGCGAGTAGGGCAAGTTCAGTGTACTGGTGTTAGCAACAACACAGCTGGGGATGGGAAGGAGGAAGGGGCCTTTGCCAAGACATGTGGCCTAGAGTCAGCTCCCTGGGAGCTGTACTGATCATCAAAGGTGGGAGGAGCCAGAGGTGGGGCAGGGCAGTCTGGAAGAGTCAGTCAGGAAGAAGGGTATGTTCAGAAGTAGGAATGAGGGAGTGGGCGGTTTGCTTTTACAGGGTGAGGGGCCGGGAGTGTTCGATGGCATCCCCTACTGGTGAAATGTGGCATTACACATCACATACACTGGCCACCGCGCTTGGAGGGGTCTGTTTCCCGAGACAGTCATGTGAAGTCAGGCATTCCCCCAAGCATGGGTGATATTCCTGTGGTCAGAAAAACTGGAGCTAGACGATGGCAGAGAAACTCAGCGCTGAGAGGACAGTGTTCTCCTGGAGGACAGTAGTGGCCTAGCCCTAGATCACACCAATAGCCGGAGTTGTTGTTCTCCTTTGCTCAGGCCTCCTGTTCAGATTGCACCTGCAGTTCCATCTGAACAAATACCTGGCTTTACCAGAGCACTGAGAAAGACTCCCGTAAATAAATTCCGCTCATGGTGAAGCCACAGAGATGCAGCAGACCTGTAAAGCGAGGCATACCCGTCTTCCCGTCCTGACCCGTGCTTGTTCATACAGGGCTTGAGATCTGGCTGCCGATCCACTTTCTTCCTCCCTTTTCTAAATTTTAACTTCAAATGAATTTATTTTATCCAGACTTCCCCAGGAGTAGAATAGTCATTTTTTAAAAATGTGTCTGTTTCAAGAGAGCTCCAGGCCCATTTTTCTAACAGTAATTCCTCTGGGCATTTAGTCACTGATGACAAGCAGGCAGTGCCATGATGCCCCAGGTGGTAAGGGGACAGACACCCTCTTTATCCTCATGGAGCTTCCTGATGGTAAGGAAATAAATCAACAAAGCAGTGCATGAGAAATGCTGTTTAAAAAACTGAAACTGGACAGTGATACAGACTCTGGGGGTGGGTCAGGTGAGGTCTCATTTAGACAAGTTGGTCAGGAAGGTCTTCTCGAGAAGGTGACATTTGAGTGACCACCTAAGTATGGAAAAGCTTCCAACCAAGGGGACTGCAGGTGCCAAGGCTCTTAGGAGGAATGCGCTTCAGGAGTCAAGACAAAGGAAAAAGTGTAGGATATAAAATCAGACTGTATATGGGCGGCACCTGTGGCTCAAGGAGTAGGGTGCCAGCCCCATATACTGGAGGTGGTGGGTTCAGACCCGGCCCTGGCCAAAAACTGCAAAAGAAATTTAATAAATAAATCAGACTGCATGAGGCCAAGGAAAGTCTGGATTTTCCTCCTTGTACAATGCATGGGACACCATGGATTTTAGACAAGGGCAACGTATGGGATATGTTCTTTTCTTATGGTTTGTACATTTGGGGGAGTTTTAAAACTTTTTATTTTGAGATAGTTGTAGATTCATGCAGTCATAAGAAATAATATGGAGAGACCCTCTGGACCCTTTCCACGGGGGTCTCAGTTTCCCCCAATGGCTGTATCTTGCACGACTGCAGTCAAATGTCACAACCCACATATGGATGTCACAGTCAGCATGCAGAAAATTCCCACCACCCCAGTGATCCCTCCTGCCTCCAGTCTCCTCTAACCCCTCGCTAGTTCCCATCTAATTTTGCCAAGAATGCAATTGAAATGTCATTCTTACATCACATGGTAGGTAATTTTGGGAACTGGAGGTTTTTGCAAGCACCCCAGCTGTTCCTTTGCACTGCTGAATCATATTCCATGGGGTGGATGTACCCCTGTTTGTTCACACGCTCAGCTGTTGAAGGCTGTTATTTCCAGTTCCGGGCTATTTGGAATAAAATTGCACAAACATTCATGCACAGTTTTTGGTATGAACATGTCTTCCCTTCTCTGGAATAATTGCTAGGTTTTCAGGTACACATAGCTGCAGATTTAGGTTTTAAAGAAACTGCCAAACTGTTTCCGCAGTGGTCTTGACCTTTTACATGCCCACCGGCAAGGTGCAAGGAATCCAGTGTCTCTGAATCCTTGCTGTTCAGTGCTGTCACTGTTTTGTGGTTTAGCCAGTCTGACAAGTTGTGATATCTCGTTGTAGTTTGAACTTGCACTTCTCTAAACAGCTAATGATGTGAACACATCCTCCTCTGTGAAATGTCTCCTGGTGTTCTACCTTGTTTGTTTTTTTTACTGTTCAAGTTTGAGGGTTCTTTATATTTTCTAAATGCTAGCCCTTTGTCAGCTGTGCAGTCTGCAAACGTTTTCTCCCGCTCTGTACCCTGCTTTTTATCTTCTGTCGTCTTGGCGCTGGTGTTTGCTCTCTGTCTTTATTCATTCACGTTGAGATCTTCCTGGTCTTATGATGGGTGGTGTGTCTTGAAATATGGGCATTTTCTGAGACGCTGGGTCTTATGTAGACCTTCTGCTCTTTAGCTGACTTTGACACTGCTCTGATAGGGGAAAGGTGGCTGCCACTTCTTTACCGCCAGGTGCAGGTGCCCACTTGGCATCAACCTGAGGCTGGGCTCTTCAATGGGGGCAGGTGGGGGAGGCTATTCTGGCTCCCCCGTGGTCTCCTCTCTGACATTGTGCTGGGGGGGGGCAGTGGTGAGAGTGTGACTCTCCAGTGGTCCCCTCTGATGCCACTCCCTGGTGAGGAGTAGGAAGGATGCCCATCACTGCTGAGGGTGGGTGGAGGCCCAGGCTCCCACACGGTCTCCCTCAAGCAGGTCTTTGGGGGGGGGGGTTGTCATAGGCTGGCAAGGGTAGAAGTCTTGATGTTTTCTGGCAAGTGAGGGTGGGGGGACCCACAGGTTTTCGGTAGTGTTTGGCTGGAGCAGAGCACTGTCATCTGAAATCCTTCTGCCCGCGAGGCTGCTCCTTTTCCGGTCCTTGGTGAGAAGGGGCAGACTTTGCTGAGACTTCATTTTCTTTTTATCTGTGCCTGTTGGCCTCCCCGTGTCATGCTTCTCCAGCATCGGGCCAGAGATGTTTGAGGCAGAAGGAAGCCCAGTGAACTCACCACTGCACTGCTCCTCCAGGCCCCAGGTCCCTGGCCAGGCTGCCTTCTTCTCTCTGCCTTCCAGAGTCTTCTTATGTTCTTTTATGTGTAATGTCAGGGGGGTTAGTCACACTTTTCATGAGGAATAGGGAAAAATATGTCAACTCCGTCTTCTCAAAAGCAGAAGTAATAACATGTTTTGAAAAGATCGATTTGGCTGCTGTCATCCTCCTAAATCTATCTGGAATCTCAGACACACTCAGAGAAGTGAGTGTGTTTTCATACCCCTCTGTAGACAACAGCTGTTTTACCAAAAACAAAAATATCCATTTAAGCATGAGAAAAATAATAAATGGGACCCATAACGGCTCTAAGGAATGGTCCAATCTCTTTACACCCCCACCTCTCTGATAATTAATTAACCATAACCAAAATGACGACCACTAAATAAATGCTGGAGAAAATCCCAGCAATGTCAGACTTTTGTCCAGAAGTGTGACAGACTTTTGTCCAGAAGTCATCTGAAGCATTCCCAGTCTAGTCCAGGATTGCCCTCAAACCATCTGAGAGAGGAGAGGCATGCTGAGTATTCAGACCCTTTGAAAACCTGTTTCTGTAAAAGCACAGTTTGCTAACATTTCTTAATATGTTGATCTTGGGGGCAATACCAAAGCAGACCTACTCTGGGCACTTCAGCCTGGTGACAATGGTCGTCTGGTGACAATAATCAGTAAATGGGTCACGGTCTGGGCCCACACTACTCACCAGCTCCTCACAAGGACATTTTGAGAGAGATAGTTTACTTTTATTCCCATTTTAGAGATGATGAAATGGAGACATGGTGGGGGGCCCAAAGCCCATGTTCTTGACTGTGAGGTCACCCCGACCCCCTGCCCTGGCTTGGAGTTTGGCCTGCAGCGCACATCTCACTGCTGAATGGCAGCTTCATCCCCTGTAATGCCAAAAGCAGACACTGGTGTGAGGCCATAGAGCCTTCTTTTGGGAAGGTCATCCCAAGTCTGGGGCAGTCGTGGGCAGGCCCGTGGAGTCTGCTCTGGCAGGAACCTTGGAAAGCATCTGGCCCGATGATTTCCCCAACCCAGTCATCTGTATCCCACTGTCAGAATCTTTCCCAGATCCAGAAAAAGTACTGTTAAAAAAAATATCAATTAGATAAAATACCATCTATGGAATTTATTCTTGATCTTAAATCAACTTACCTTTTCTTAAATGTATTTAGAAAGGAAACATTGTGGCCAGCCATGGTGGCTGACACCTGTAATCCTTGCACTCTGGGAGGCCGAGGTGGGTGGATTGCCTGAGCTCAGGCGTTCCAGACCAGCCTGAGCAAGAGTGAGACCCCCGTCTCTACTAAAAATAGAAAAACTAGGCCAGGTGTGGTGGCTCACACCTGTAGTCCCAGCACTGTGGGAGGCCAAGGGGGGTGGATTCCCTGAGCTCAGGAAGTCCAGACCACCCTGAGCAAGAGTGAGACCCCCATCTCTACTAAAAATAGAAAAACTAGCTGGGCGTTGTGGTAGACACCTATAATCCCAGCTATTATGGAGACTGAGGCAAGAGAATCGCTTAAGCCCAAGAGTCTGAGGGTGCCATGAACTATGATGACACCACAGCACTCTACCCTCGGTGACAGAGTAAGACTCTGTCTAAAAAAAGAAGAAAGAAAGAAAAGAAAGAGAGAGAGGAAGGAAGGAAGGAAGGAGGGAGGGAGGGAAAGAGAAGAGAAGGGAAGGGAGGGAAACATTCTATTACCACAAAAATAGAAAGCCCACATCCCTTGCTGTGAACAGAAGGTAAACGTGTGACCACAGTACTGCAGTGGGACGCGGGCCCCGCTGAGCTCCCTGGAGTCCCTCTGGGGTGGGGACCTCTATACTCCCTGCCTCCCCCTTTTCCAGGGTGCTGCCAGGGTGACTCTCCTTGACAGAGAGCCTCCCGTCTGCATCCCCAGAGAGCAGCAGCAACTCCACTTTCTCTTGATTCTGAGACACGGCCTTTTTCACATTTTAGTGTTTGTCAATCTAGAATGAGTCTTAAGATGGACGTGTACTTTTAATGAGGTGAGGAGTTTTTTTTCTCTTCCTAAAAATCTGCCACTAAGTTTTTAAAGATGCCATCATCTTTAAAAATAGGGCTTAGGTTCAACTGTGGGAAATTGCTGTTTTAAGGATTAAAAAAATGTTCACCTATCAGCACTTTCCTTTGGTTCCTCCTAACAAGATATGGTGATGCATTATCTTTTTCTTAGCCCTAAAGGAACCTCGTCAGGCAGGTATTTTTAATCCTCAGAACGCTGAGGCCCAGAGAAGCTGAGTAACTTTTCCAAGGTCATCCAGCTCATGAGTGAGGGGCCAGAACTGGGACCTGGCTCCAACTGACCCCTTCATCCGTGTTTTACCACCACATCGAACCCCAGCAGAGCCACCTAGAAAGGACCTTTGGGATAAATCCTCCTGTCCTTTTCAGTAGAAAAAAAAGTGTTTCTGCATCTTTTTAGGAGAAGAGTGAAGAGTGAAGGAAGAGAGGAGAGATGTCAGCCCCAATCCTCTGGTGACTGTGCTGTTAAGGATTTTGCCTCATTCCCTTTTAGTTCTTCTGTGTGGCCACATAGTTCCAGGTCCAGAGGCCTCAAGTTCTCTCCAGGTGCACACCCAGCATTTCCTGAGAGAGGCCTGAGTGGCAGGTGCCCAGGGGCATGCCAGTAACAATCACCAGCCAGGTGCTGTGTCCTCGGGTCTGACAGAGCTCACACACACACACACACACACACACACACACCTCCCTCCCAGGGCTTGCCCCAGCCTCCCCGGTCAGACCCCAAGTGCAAAGACTGGCCTGCTGCCCTCAAGGTTTGAGCCTTGTGGCACCTAAAGCCACTGCGCTAAACACGCCACCCAGAGAAGAATCTAGTATCTGTCCCAGCACAGCCCCCACCCCATTCCCACCTCCAGAATAGAGTTTTTGCAATTTGCAAATTGCAAATATGCAATGGCTGCAATTTACAGCCCTTCCATTCTGCTTCTTGAGGTTTTGGTCCAGACCAGCGGTTCTCAACCTATGGGTCATGACCTCTTTGGGGGTCGAACGACCCTTTCACAGGGGTCGCCTAAGACTATCCTGCATATCAGATTTTTACATTACAATTCATAACAGTAGCAAAATTACAGTTTTGAAGTAGCAATGAAAATGATTTTATGGTTGGGGGTCACCACAACATGAGGAACTGCATTAAAGGGTCGCGGCATTAGGAAGATTGAGAACCACTGGTCTGGACCTAACCAAGCCCATAGGATGACCCATTACATGGCCCCCATTTCACCTACCACAGTGGCATTAGTGACACCGTCCTGGTGCTCAGAGGAGCCCTAGAGTCCCAGCTCCTTTGGAGTCCCAAGTAACCAGAGTGACTTCCACGGATGTCCCCAGAAATGGGGCAGGGCAGACACCTCAATAAACAAGAACAGACTCAAGGATACGGTCAGGAGTTTTCTCTTAAAGTTCCAGTCCCTGAAAAAGATGCAACCAGAAAGCCTTGGAGAAGGCAGCGTCTTTGGTGCTGACACTGAGCATGGCACTGTGCCCTTCGCGCAGTGTCCGGCTCTCAGGGCCTGGCATTTAGTAGATGCTCAATAAATATTTGAAGACAGAATTAATGGCTATTTCACAGCATGGGAATCACCTGCAGAGAATGTTAAAACACAGATTCTGGTTCAGGGGGCTCGGAGGGGACAGTATGCATTGCTCCCAGGCTCCCAGGCTCCCAGGCGAGGCTGCTGCTGCTGGTCTGTAGCCTTCATTCTGGGTGGAAAGTCTTTAGACCAGGGGAAATCAGTTTACATCTCAGAGCCCAGCTCAAACCCAAGAAAGAATTTTTGGTGTTTCTTTTTATTTATACTTTTTTGTTATAAAAACAAAACCTGTGTTTCTCAAACTTAAGCAACAGCATCACCAGAAAATGTATTAATATACAGAATCCTGGGCCCCATCACCAGAGCTTCTGATCAGAAGGTGTGGGGCGAGACCCAAGAATTTGCATTTCTCACAAACTCCCAAGTGATGTTGATGTGACTGGTCCAGGGGCCACACTTTGAGAACTGCTACCATAAGTCGTGAGGCAGGTAGTCAAGAGCCCTTATCCTTTCAATGTGATTGTGCGTATGTGAATCCCATCTGAGGTGACACTGTGCCTCCTGTGATCTATCCAATATAATCAAAGGGTTTTCCTCAAAGGAGGATGCCTGGCTGTATCCTCCAGCCTTGGGAGCACACTCAAGTAGGTGGATTTAAGAATAGCCTGAATTGGACGGCACCCATAGCTCAGTGGATAGGGCGCCAACCACATACACTGAGGCTCTTGGGTTCAAACCCAGCCCAGGCCAGCTAAAACAACAATGACAACTGTAACAAAAAATATAGCCGGGCATTGTGGTGGGCGCCTGTAGTCCCAGCTACTTGGGAGGCTGAGGCAAGAGAATCACTTGAGCCCAAGAATTTCAGGTTGGTGAAATTCTTCACCACAGCACCTGAATTGAGACCAGTGGTTCTCAATCTTCACCACAGCACTCTACCAAGGGCGACAGCTTGAGACTCTGTCTCAAAAAAAAAAAAAAAAGAATAGCCTGAATCACTGACATCACGAGTGGTCCCAAACCCATCATTTAAATTCCCAAATAGTACTTACTATTTGTATTTAAAAAGCAATATTTGTTTGTTATAGAAAGTATAAATAAAAAGAAAACAATCTCAGCCAAAGGTAACCATTCTTCTAGACATACCTGTCACTCCAAATATACTTGTAGGGTTTTATTTCCAAAAGACATGGTACCAACTGTGTTGTGACCTACTCTTATTATATTGTAAATATTTTTCTATCGCCCCATTTTAAGTCCCCGTTTCCAAACAACAAAATGTTGTGGGTTGTGTCTTCCGTGCCGCAGCCCTGCAGTGGGAGGGAGATTAACGCCCAGAATGTGGGAAGAGGCAAAACGGGAAGGAGGGTTCAGCAGAGACTGGCTCCTTCGTCCCTGAGCGGGCAAGGGTGGCTGTATTTTGGGTCACAGAACATATCTCAGTGAGCACTTCTGAGCACAGAATGCCTCAGCACCAGAATCACCTTCATAAGAAAGCTGAATCAGGAGCTTTTGTCTCCTTAACGGAGAGCACAGGGCCAGGATCCAAAGGGCTTCCTGCTGTTCCCTTCGGGACAGCTGGCTGCTTCCACCATTTTAGAGTATTGATAAAGGTGTGGGGGGGGTAAAAACTCGTTGTTTCATTCTGTGAGCTACAAAAACCCTGTTTTCCAGTGGGTAGTGAGTGATTAAGGAAAGACAGAAAAATTTCATTATAAATTTCTTAAGCTTCACCCGGGAAGCCACTAGAAATAGACAGTGGGCATAAGAGCCTGTGAATCCTGGTTCTGCTGGGATTCCATTCCTCCCGGAACCTGCAGTGAATGTGTGCAGTCATCTCCCCCGGGAGTCACATTCCTGGGGTGACAGCCCGGCTGCGGCCGTCCACAGTCCCAGGTCACGCGAGCTACTCTTTCTTTTCTGCAGAACGAGGTGATCAGCCAGCAGCTGTGCGTCATCTTCACACACTGCTATGGGCCCTACCCCATCCCCAAGCTCACGGAAATCAAACGGAAACAAACCTCGCGCTTGGGTGAGTGGTCCCCATGGGCCCGCGTGGGCTGTCGCTTTGTGATTTAAGGATGGGAGCAAGCAGACATCATCAAATAGGGGTGGGGGGCTTAAAGACAAACAACAAACAGTCAGGAGTCAGGCTGATAGAGATCAGACTGTCTCCTTTATGATGTGATAAAACTGGAGAATGGGGTGGAGCCTGTGGTTCAGTGGGTAGGGCGCCAGCCCCATATTTCAAGGGTGGCGGGGTCAAACCCGGCCCCAGCCAAAACTGCAAAAAAAAAAAAAAAAATCTAGAGAATGTACCTTGAAATGTGAACAGGGAAACTTGCCAATTAAGCACTTTCTCCCATAGCCACAGACAGCAGGGATTGCCTAAGGCCTCCTCATCCTGTCCACACACATGCCACACGCAGTCCTGAAGGAAGGCCACACTGCCCACAGCTGCTCTCTTCCCTAAACTCTTTTCTAAGAAGTCCTTCCTCCTTTCTGAGGAGGCATGAGCAGGGGACAGTGACAGGACCGTGGCGTTCTTCTAACGGAAGTCCTTCTACAGAGAGCTAGGGGGACAGAGCACAGAGCCACCCACCCACACAGCCCTGTCAAGACACAGCAGGGACAAACCGGAGACATACCTGGGCCAAGGAGGCTGGCTGCTCTGAAATCCCAGGGGAACAACAGTGATAATCATTTCTTACTCTTCTCGGAGGCCTGCACGGAGCCGGCTCAGCTGCACACTGCCCATCTCAAGTGATCTTCTGGCCACCCCAGGTGGCAGGCACCGTGACTCATCCCAGGTTGTGGCTGTGTGATCAGTGTGAGGTGGAGCTGGAACCTGAGCCCAGGTCTGCTCGAAGCTATAATTCCGTCATTCTACAGCCCCAGCTTCCGAGATTTTCCAGAAGAAAGCTTTTGCAGCAGGCTCTGAGTTCCTTCAGAGAATCCCAGGACTGCAGCAACCTGGGTGATCAGCCTAGAAGAAAGACAAAGCAATTCCAGGCTGCTCTGAGGCCTGAAACGTGAGCCTTCTGTTGCCAGGGCCTATCTCCTGCTGCCCGGGGAGTTATAAAATATTAAAGATAAAGGATTCCTTCTCCAATATAGCTTGGGGAACTTTCCTACTTCCTATCTCCTTTTCCTAAGAAGATCAGGGACATTGGAGAGACGGAAGCATCTGGCAATGTTACTCTTTAGCAAAATTGGAAAGGGGTGAGCCAGTTTAAGTTCACTAAAAGGCCGAATTCATGGACCTGTTTTAAAGTATTTCTCTTCTTGTCATGAATAACTTGTTACTTTATATAAAACACAACTTTTTTGCTAAAATGGACCCAGTATGTCCCAGCTGAATCAAAAGCTGCTTATCTGTATGTTCATGCATGGGGGAAAATGGACACGCCAAAGTCACAAGTACTTCTACCTGGTGGAAAACAGATGTTCATTAAAATATTTACCAGGGCAACAAATTATAAAGACTGATCAAATTTACAGATGATAGATAGCAAGGGTTCTATTCCCAGGACATAGCAGCAATCTCTGAACCGAGGTGCCTCAAAGACACCCTCCGCAGAGCCAACGTGTGCACAGCCTGAAATCTGCTTTCCGAGGGAACATTTTCTCCTTCTGAATTTGCTGAGATTTCTCTCACCAGCAGTTAGAAGCGCCTGGTTTTCAGGCCAAGCATTAGAATTTCGAGAGTTAGCACCAAGAGAGAAAAAAGAAAGGCTCAAAGCTCATGATAGAAAAGGAAGAGGGTACCGTGGATTATTAACAAGTGAGCAGGTATATTTGCATCTCCAGGACAGCATTTCAAGCTGGGATATGTTTCAGGTGTTTGTTAATTAAAAGTTTTAAAGAGAGTGGGATCTCAGATTTTGACTTTTTTATGTGTTTTTTTTTTTTATATTTTAAAAATAAAAGCCTTTTTTTTTTGAGACAGGGTCTTGCTCTGTCACTCAGGCTTGATGCAGTGGCTTGATCATTGCCCACTGCAGCTTTGAACTCCTGGGGTCAAGGGATCCTCCTGCCTCAGCCTTCTGAGGAGCTGATACTACAGGTATCTGCCACTGTGGCCAGCCAATTATTTTTTAAGAGCGTTCTTGCTGTGTTGCCCAGATGGGTCTAAACTCCTGGCCTCAAACAATCCTCCCACCTCAGCCTCCCAAAGTTCTGGGATTATAGTCATGGGGCATCAAAGCCAAAACCTTTTTTTTTTTTTTTTAATGGGAAGAGGTGAGCTATGTATTGGCAGAGGAAGATGATTGGATGACAATCCCAGCCACCAGTCTGGGGCAGCCACCAGTCTGGGTCAGGGCTCGAGGAGGCCATCTCACCGTCAAGGGCCGAGTAAAGAGAATCAGCCAGGAAGCCAAATTCGGGTCCAAGTTATAGCAGTCTGGGAAAAATGGGGCCAGGCCAGAGGCCTAAGGTATAGTCAGCCAGCATGGGCCCCACAGTTGAGGGGCCACAGGAATACAAGGGGTTCCCACCCTCAACAGCATAGGCCTCCTAAAGCCAGCCACAGGAAGCAGCTGGGTTTCATTTCAAGGCCCTCGACCTTCTCGGGAAGGGCCCATCAACAACAAACAGGCCTCTAGGCTAAGAAGGGGCCCGATGTCCTCAGCAGGCTGCTAGAACAAGATTCTGAACCAAGACTCAGTGCATTCTCTCATTCATTCAAAAATGTTATATACAACTTTCATGTACCCATAATAACTTATTGTAGGAGATGAGGGCAGGGGGCTGGCTCATTTGCCCCTGACTCTAGGAGAGAAGGGCTTAGATTCAAATCACCTAGAGCACAGAGAGGGGAAGCTCTTCTAAACCCCTTCCATCAGGCAGGGAGGGCCCTGGGGGTTAAGAGAGAAGAGCAGAGGTGGGGGTGACCATTGTTCTTCCAGACAAGGTGGCAGGTATTCTCTCTTCACACTTGAAAGTCATCTGAACTCTGGCTCTGGGTGAATCTTAATGTGCTACTTTTAACCACAAACAGGCTATAAAGATTTCCTATGAAAAACTGGATTTTAGAGATGTGAGGGTTCGTCTGGTAGATCCTGCCTCCTGTCCGGTTGCTGTCTCTCTCTTCCACTAAAGCTACCCTTTTCCCCTCCTATTCTAGATCCTCATTTTCTTAATAACAAAGAAATGTCTGATGTTACCTTTCTGGTAGAAGGAAGACCATTTTATGCTCACAAAGTGCTGTTATTTACAGCCTCTCCAAGGTATGTATCATCCGTTTTGAAAGCAGCTGAATTATCACTGTGGCTGTTGCTGTTACTATTTTTCAAAGTTTAATTTTGGTGGTATCTTCACTGCACTGGCAGATTATCTTCATAAAATCAAGGACCCAAGAACATTGGGCAACCACTGGTGTAAACAACCTAGAACAAAGCACCGCTTCCTCTGGGCAAAATCCTGCACTAAGGCCGAAGCTTTGGGAGCAAGGCGAGAATTGGATTTTGGCTTCCTCAGCCAGGTGCCCTTGTGCAGTGCGCAACCTGAGACCCCATACACAGGTGCCCTGAGAGGCCCGCTCTGCAAATGTCAGAGATGAGACTTTGGCATAAGCCACCCAAGTACACAGGTTCTGACCTTACTTTTTCCTAACTATGGAGTTCACAGATTTGTAGTAATAGGAATGAGAAATTGCTTACCCTTCCTGCTAGCTCTGTGACTACCATTTCTCTTCTTTTTAACTGGAGCTGAGATTGGGTTGACAATTTAGAACCACATTATCCGAGGACCTGAACAGGGAGCAGTGAGGCTGGGTGTGGGAGAGGATGGTGCTGAAATGAGGAAGAGGCAGTATTCTGTGCAGAGAGCAGGAGGTGCCTGAGTTGGAATCTCTTGTAAGGACACGGGAACCCAGAAATGGAAAATTCTTTAAGGGAATGTCTGTGACCAGAACTCCTGGGGTTCCTAAAAGCATTGTGGCATCTTCAAAGCCCACTTCTCAGATGTCTTCTGAGCACCCCAGATGTCTACTTTGCCACCACAAGAAAAACATGCTCTCTCCTGGATAGTTCTTGCCTGTGACAACATAGATAAACCAGATAGATACTGTACCAATGTTAATTTCTTAGTTTTGACTAAGATTCCAAGGCTGTGTTAAGATGTTAACATTAGGGGGAGCTGGGTGAAGGGTAAATAGGAACTCTCTGTACTATCTTTGGAACTCTTCTGTAAATCTATAATTGCAAAACTGATTTAGCTTATTCCAACATGTATTGACTATCAGTGTGTTCCACTGATAGGATCTCTACCCACAAGGAGCTTTCAGTTTAGTTGATGGGCAGGAAAGAACATCTAAAACCCAAGACAGGAGGTCATCCCTGAGGGAGATCCTTACGTGGTCATTAAACATTGATTAAATACTGGGCGGTGCCTGTGGCTCAAAGGAGTAGGGCGCTGGCCCCATATGCCAGAGGTGGTAGGTTCAAACCCAGCCCTGGCCAAAAACTGAAAAAAAAAGAATTGATTAAATACCTATCATGTATCAGGTCCATACAGGCTCTGGGTTACAGCAGAGACAGAAACCACTGAAGTCTCTGTCCTCATGGAGCAAGGCTTGGGTAGGAGGAGGGAGAGGGGAGTTGGAAGCTTCCTGGGCACCAGAGAGCAGTGAAGCCATCCCCCAAGGTCAGGGAGGATGCCCTGAAGGGGGCACCATGTGCCAGGCCCCAAGAGACATACGTTATCCTACAAGGCATCCATTCTTTTCCAATCACAGTTTAAGAAATAGTGTGATGACAGAGAAGTACTAAATTTATTTTGGAAGAGAGGGAGGGAAGGAGACATTGAGGAAGGGAGGGGAAGAGGGAAAGGAAGGGAGGGGAGGAGGGCTCAAAATTCTGTGTTTAACCTTAGAATTTTAATTTCAAATTGTATTATGGCATAATAGGAGGGGTCTGAATTAAGAAACGTATGGATACACATATAGCACTGCTGTATTTCAGAGTTGTGGGGGATTTCCATTATCAGGAGAACTGAATTTTTTTTGCAAGCCACAGACATGTGTGTGAGTCCTTTTATCTCCCTGTCTGTGTCATCATTCAGGTTCAAAGCGCTCCTTTCCAGCAAGCCGCCAAACGACAGCACCTGCATAGAAATTGGCTACGTGAAGTACCCCATCTTTCAGGTGAGCCCTGGGCTGGCCTGGACTCTGGGCCTGTGGGCGCAGGGCACCAGGGTTGGTTGCCTCTGGCCCTCAGCCTGTGGTTTGTCCCTTGGAGAAGTCCCTGTAACACACTGTCAGCCTCCTGAACCCGAGGCCCCTGCTCACACTCGCCTTCATTTCCTTCCATTCATCCCGCAGCATTAACAGAGCACCTGTTGAACCTGACACTGCGCTGGGAGCTGGGGGCAGAGGGTAAAGGACATCCTATCCCAGGGACTCAGAGTCTAGAGGAGGTGAATCTCAATAATCTTCCACTTACACTACAGTGATTCCCTCTTATCCACACAGCATATGTTCAAGACGCCCAGGGGATGCCTGAAACTGCAGATAGCACAGAACCCGATAGATACTGTGATTTTCCTAAAACTACATACTTATGATAATGTTCAACTTGTAAATTGGCACAGTAAGAGATTAACAACAGTAAATGATTGGCTTAGTGCCTGTAGCTCAAGCGGCTAAGGCGCCAGCCACATACCCCAAAGCTGGTGGGTTCGAATCCAGCCTGGGCCTGCCAAACAATGACAACTGCAACCAAAAAATAGCTGGGCATTGTGGCAGGCACCTGTAGTCCCAGCTACTTGGGAGGCTGAGGCAAGAGAATCGCTTAAGCCCAAGAGTTGGGGTTGCTGTGAGCTGTGATGCCACGGCACTCTACCCAGGGCGACAGTTTGAGGCTCTGTCTCAAAAAAAAATAAAAAATAATAAATAAAGGAAAAAAAACAGTAAATGATAATAAAATAAAACAAGTATAACTATATGTTAACACCACTACTCTTGTGCTTCGGGGCCATTGTGAAGTAAAGTAAGGGTGACTTGAACACAAGCGGTACAATGGCGCCATCATGGCTGTGATAACCCAGATGACCACTAGATGATTCACAGGCTGGTGGGAGGAGTCCGGAGACACTGGGCAAAGGGACACTTCACCTCCCGGGTGCAAGGGAGCACGATTCATTACGCTTCTCAGAACGGCATGAAATTTAAAATGTGAACTGTTTATTCCTGGAATTTTCCATTTAGTATTTTCAGACCTTGGTTGACTGCAGGTGTAACGGAAACCATGGAAAGTGAACAGCAGATGAGGATGGGCTACTGTATACCATGGAGTTCATGAGAGGAGGGGTGAGCCAGGTGCTTTGGCAGGTCAGGCCAGGGAAATGGAGAGGGCCTCCCAGACAAGGTGACAGGAGCCGAAACATCCCAGGCCAAGGGGAAGTTGTCAAGCCAAAGTAAAGTTAGGGCTCAAGAAAGCAGGTTAGAGCATTGCAGATAGAACAGCACTTGTGAAGTCTTAAAACTCTGCTTGAGTACAATCAGCACAAAGTCAGGAGAAAGCATAAAGTCATAGCAAATGTCTGAGGAAGGGTGACTGTTTTTGTACACTGGAGATTAAAAGGCATATTGGGACCTTGAACATCACAGCGCCAGGAAGGAGACTCCCCCCACCATTGACCCTGGGCCCCCATCCTGCTGTTCAGAGAGCTGCCAGAAGGCCCCATGACCTCAGACTAGCCCCTAAAGCCTGAGAAGTGCCTGAATTTCCACCATTAGAGGTACATTCCTTTGGTTACAATTGAAACTTCAAAATAAAGTATCTCAACCATGGACAAGAAACTGAGCCTCAGTTTTCCCATTTTTAACATGCTAATCATTATCACCTCTGTGTCTTGTGTTCTTGTAGAGATTGGAATCTCTACAAAGATAAATAGGACAACACGAGAAAGGATTAAACTTGACGTCTGCTGCATCATGGCGATTTTTAAGTGGGTGGTGGTTTTTCTAAGCCATAACTGGTAAACCACCTCCCTGCTAAGCACAACACTCTGTACACTACTTTGGACTAAGGGATAGAGAAACGGTGAAGAGGTTTCCAAAAACAGAGCTAGCCTGGGTGAGCTCCCAGTGGGGCGGGGGAGGTGTGGGGAGCAGCAAGGAGGCTGGACCTCCAAGGTGGGCCCGGGCAGCGGGCACACCCCAGACATCCAAGTGTCTTTCTCCCCTTTTCCCATTGCCTCACCACCATTTTCCACTGAAAGCAAAGTGGCCATAGCCCTTCCCTTCACCATCACCGTACTTCACAATGGCCCCAAAACACAAGAGTAGTGACACTGACATATAGTTACAGTTGTTCTATTTTATCGTCGTTTACTGTTGTTAATCTCTTACTGTGCCTAATTTACAATTTGAACATTATCATAGGTATGTATTTTTAGGAAAATCACAGTATCTATGGGGTTCTGTGCTATCTGCAGTTTCAGGCATCCCTGGGGGTCTTGAACATATACTATGTGGATAAGGGGAAATCAATCACTGTATCATAAGTGGGTCTGAAAATTTCCATGAAACTGTTGCTTTGCTTTATGGCCAGGGTGGGAAAGAAGGAAGAAGAAACGTTCATGGAGCTGCGACTGAGGCACAGGGCTGTGCTCCCAGTGCTTATCTGGGTTATTATTCCCATGTTTATAGATGAAGAAACTGAGGCCCAGAAGAATGACGTGCCTGAAGCCTTAGTCCTAGGTAGTGACAGAGCCAGGATTTGAACCCAGTCTGCCTGCTAGTGAAACCTGGTGGCTTTGTTCTAGAATGTCCTAAGTGGGAATGATGATACCAAGGGCCGTTTCTTGGGTATTAACACTCAAAGCCAGTGGTTCTTATCTCATCTACATGTTACACTCTCCTGGGGAGCTTTGAAAGGTACTAACACCCAGGCCATAAATCAGACCAATGAGGTTAGAATCTAGGGGTCTAACCATTTTGAGGTCTTCCCCAGCTCCCATTTTCCAGATGTGCAGCTGAGGTGGAGAGCCTGGACCCTAAGTTACAGCAGGTCTTGTGCGTTAATAACTCTCAGAATCACCTGGGAAGGGGTGAGATGGTTGTTAAAACACAGAGAACTTGTTGAAATGCAGATTCCTGGAGCCCGCCCCCAGCGTTACTGATTCTGTAGGTATGAAAAGTCACATTTCCAGTAAAAACCCAGGTCCTGCTGCTGTTCCTGGGAACCCCAGCCTGAGAATCACTGCTGCCCAACTCCCCAACTGCTCTTTCCAGCCACCCTGCAAGTAGCCATCACCCCCTACCTTACAGACCAGGGCACACAGTCAGAGAGGGGATTAGGTGGCCTAAATTCCCCCAGCTGCCCCCACAGAGCTGAGGTTCAGACTTAGGCCTGGTGACTCCCAGACCTGTTCTGGTAACTTCTCCGCTGCTTTGGGCACTTGGGCCCTCCCTAAACTCACCCAGCCCTAAAGAGAGAATCTTCCAGCCCATTAGAGTTTGGAGCATGAGCTGGATGCTGGAAATCGCTGCCCCAGCTCCGAGTACTCGTAAAGGGGACTGATGGGGGAGGGTCCTGGAATAGGAACTCGGCTCATAGTAGGCACAATAAATGTTTGCCAGGTGACTTCATTGAACGAGAGACCTACGTGGGAAAGGGCAGCCTAGGAGAGAATCTGAAGCCTGTAATTGCTTTTGACTGGGGAATGTTTCCTAGCCACACCAGCCTCAAGTAACTGTAATGAGAAGGGAAGATTTAACAGGCCCTGGGGACTTTTCTTGTGCCTGCGCCTTCCCCATAAAAGAAGAAAAGCCTCATTTGTAGCTTGAAATAGACCAACGAGAGCTGAGTACGGCCCAGAAGGAGGCTCCCAGGGGCCTGCTGTCTTCGAGTCCATGCTGATGGAGGAATTTTCGTAAATGAGCCTGCTTTGGGTTTCCTCACCCAAGTCTGTTTAGCGTCATAGACAGGCAAGAGCCAGACGCAGCTGAGGCTGCACCTGGAAGCAGGGGGCCTCCAGGAGGCTGGGGGTGCCATTTGAGTCTGTGCTCCACGCATATTGGCAGCTGCCAAGAAAGGCAGCTTTGTGAACAGGCCTAATAAGGGTTTGCTTCACTCCCCTGCAGAAGGGCTTGTGCTGGCAGAGTCTGAGGGTGGCATTGGACAGCCCAATTTAAATTCCCTTAGCCCCGGGATCTCCCTCTGCTGAGGAGCAGAATTTCGTGTCAATAGCTCAACCTGGAATAAATGAGATAGCGTGATAAGAAGTGCTTCGAGAATGGAGAGGCCCAGTGTTCAGGGCGGTCGTCCTAATGGTTCTTGTTGTTATTATCATTGGTTTGGCCTTTATAAAGGAGAGGTGCTAAGGGAATAAATTGATTTTTACAAGGACAGTATCCCAACATTCGCTGACTTGGTATTTCAAATGCTTATGAACCATCAGGGTGAGATAGGGCAGAGTAACCCATGCTGTGCTATTTCACAAAGCCGGGCTCTATGTAACTCATCTCCTCTTCATAACTCCATGGGTGTTACTCCCACTTTACACGTGATGAGACGGAGATGCCCAGAGCCTGATGTAATCCAGGTCACCCAGCTTTTAAGTGGCAGAGATCAGGAAGTGAGAAAGCCCCATGCCAGGGTCACTGCCGTCCTATTTTGGTCATAGACTATCAGAGCCTGAAGGAGCCGTAGAGAGCAGCCCAATCCAAGCTCGTCATTTTACAAGTACCTAAAAAAAGGGTCCCTGGATTTTGCCAACACAGCTGCCTTAAAGCCAGGAAGGTGACATCGGTTGTGGCCAGGGTAGCTGACAACAGGGACTGGGGGAGGCTAGGACAAGCTGGAGAGTGCACCCACCATCTAAAACATTAACACTCAGTTGTTGTGGGAGGGGGCGACAGCAAATTCAGACATGGCCGTGGGCCTCATAGCATTCAAGGGACACCACTTGGTAAAGCTCTGGAACTTAGCACCGTTCAGATGTCATGAGTCACATGGACACAGAACAGACTGGCTTAGACCATTCCCAAGACGAGGGAAGCACAGAGACCCTGGGGCCCTGGTGGCTTCATCAGATATTGTCAAGTTGTAGAAGGGATCTCATGAGATCTCATGGGATCCCAGAGTCACTCTCTGAGACGTCAGCAAGAGCTTTTGGGTGAAATAAGGCCGTGTTTCCAGGACCTGCTGGTGTAGGCTCTTTAGGCCACACCACATGTGCAGCTGTTCTGGACAGCATGCCCAGGCTGGAAGAGGGAAAGCAGTCTGTAATTATCATCCATAGATGGGAAAACCATCAGGAGAGCAAAGGTTAGGATTGTTTAATTTGGCCTTGGGGATGGGCCATGGAACCTGAATCTGGAAACCCACAGGACACACTACCTGACCAATAAAACTGTTCAAAATGGACCTTCTCCCCTTAAGGTTGAGCCCTGGGTCCCAGGATATGGTCAGATGAACACCAGCAATCACTCATAATGGATGTTCTGGAGGTCTCAAGAACTAACCTGATAGCTGGGCATGGTGGTGGGCACCTATAGTCCCGGCTACTCAGGAGGCTGAAGCAGGAGGATTGCCTGAGCCCAAGAATTGGAGGCTGTACTGACCTATGATGGTGCCACTGCACTCTAGCCTGGGCAACAGAATGAAAAACAGAGACTTAAAAAAAAAAAAAAAAAACAGGGCGGCTCCTGTGACTCAAAGGAGTAGGGTTCCGGGCCCCATATGCCAGAGGTTGCAGGTTCAAACCCAGCCCCGGCCAAAACTGCAAAAAAAAAAAAAAAAAAAAACCAACTAGCTTGAATCAAGATGTTACCAATGGCTTTAAGATGACTGTGTTTGTGCCATTGACACTCTTTACCGTGTCCTTTCTTCCAGCTGGTCATGCAGTATCTCTACTACGGTGGCCCAGAGTCACTTCTCATTAAAAACAATGAGATAATGGAGGTAAGGAATTTGTCGCGCCACGGGCCTGTCCCTGCTCTCCTGGGGTGACGGCAGTCCTGCAAACAGGTCACCAAGCATGCATCGGTGTCATCTAGAGGGACTGGGGCTGGTTGTCATCTGGCTAAGGCTTAGTCCTCCCTCAGAGGAAGGGCCTGCCATCCTCAAAGCCCCTCCCTGGAAGAATGGGGGTGTGTGTGCCTCAATCCCCTCAGTCGTTCCTGGGTGAAACCCAGTTGTAACTGACATGGAGGGGGGAAGCTGGGAAGAAAATTTACTGAAAAGCCTGGGGCACTAACTTGGGCAAAGCTGGGGCTCTGATAGTGTCATCGGGAAATATCCCAAATGATTTCTTCTGTCATTTATAAAAGAATTAGAATCCCTAAAAACATCTGTCAAATCACAGTGCTGTCCCTTCTTCCAAGACTCAGAAGCCAAGGACAGATTCACCAGGCTTTCAGCAGGATGACCGTCCCTTGGCCACACAGCACACTCCTGCCCACACCTGGCCTCTCCTCTTCCCCAGGTTCTTCCTGTCCACCTCCTGTAATTCAGCCAGTTCCAGCCTCCCTTGCCCAAGACACTAGTTTCTGCTCCCTTCTGTCCAAGGCCAAGATTTCACCTGCTTCCTTCCAGAAGTTGAACTCTCTTCAGTTTTCCTAATCAAAGCTGGGAGCCTTGAACCAGAAGCCAAAAAATCACCCCAGTAATCCTCAGCAAAAGAACTTTGAAATGCCTGAAGTTCAAAAGGCCTGACTGACTAGAGATGTTAAGATGTGATCAGTTGTCCATCCCTGACAGTGGTGACAGCCTGGACTCTGGGCCAGAGTGGGTTGAAACCCAGGCTCTGTCATGTCTGAGATATGTGACCTTGGACACGTTAACTTCTCTGAGCCTTGGTTTCCTCGTCTATTTGAAATGGAGATAATAGTTACCTTATGGGGTTTTTGAGAGGACTTTCAAAGTTCCTATGCCTGGAACAGTGCCTGGCACATAGTAGGTGTTATTAGAGCTGTGTATCCATTGCATGGGCCACTTGTCCTTTATTTCTTACTCTGAGAAACCTCTGCGGTCACTCCCCCTGCCCCCATACACACACACACACACAGTTACTGACTTTTAAAAATTATTTTAAGCATGTCCAAGTGCAGGAGGCTTTACAACTAATTGACACAACCAGTTACAGATTCTTTGTTCCTTCTCCACTCCCACTGCTTCTGTTGCCTAGCCTTGACAAAAATAAAATTTAAAATTTAATTATTTTAAAATCAAAATAATTTCTATTTAAACCACATAATCACACAGAAGGGCTTGGCCTACAGAGCAGCCACCCCAGCCCCAGTCCGTCCCCCAAGGCAGAACTTGGCTTTCTCTCGGCTCCTTCTTCCCTTGCCAAAGCCTGTCACTCCCTCAACACACCTCTGTTGAGCCTCTGCCACGGTGGCACAGGGATATGGCAGTGCTGGAAAAGGACAAAGATCCCTGTCCTCCTGGACTCCGGCGGGAGACAGACATGACGTCACGTCTGGTGTGAGGAGCGAGACGGTGGAGGGAGGCCAAGGGCGGGGTGGTCCCGGAGGCCCCTCTGAGATGATGTCTGAGCAGAGACCTGGACAGCAGAGGAAGTGAGCTGGGTCGATATCCCTCTTGCTAATAACACCCTCATACTCACTCTTATTCCTGGTCATAACAATTTTGGGCATTTTGGAGCTGCCCTTCTGCCGTGCGACATGTGACTCTGGTTTACTTCGACCCCTTCCCTCCATCTCCCCCACAGTGGAGCCCCATCGTTGTTACCCTTGCACTTTATTTCTAGTGCCCTCACCTGTGACCCTGCTGTGGTAGAGGCGGATTTGGTCTCCAGGGTATTTCCCTGCTGTTACCCTTTCCTTCCACCCCTCAGCCCCTCACGGACTCTTTTTATGATTTCCAGCTTCTGTCCGCCGCTAAGTTCTTCCAGCTGGAAGCTCTGCAGCGACACTGTGAGATCATCTGTGCAAAAAGCATCAATACCGACAACTGCGTGGATATTTACAACCACGCCAAGGTAAGCGGGCCCAGTCTCCCGGCGAGGTGCTCACACCAGGGTGCAAAGGCGGCATCAGGGGTGGGAGGCTTGGCAGACCCAAGGCCGGGACAGCCGAGGCTGGGCCTGTTCACTCAGGGCTAAGCACTGGCCTCCTCCAGGGACTGCTTTCTGCTCTAGAAAAGATGCCTTCCCTGGGCGGCGCCTGTGGCTCAAAAGAGTAGGGTGCCGGCCCCATATGCTGGAGGTGGCGGATTCAAACCCAGCCCCAGCCACAAACTGCAAAAAAAAAAAAAAAAAAAAAAAAAGTCTTCCCTTTCTTTCCTCCCCTCCAGA
Source organism: Nycticebus coucang (assembly GCF_027406575.1). Taxonomy (NCBI): domain Eukaryota; kingdom Metazoa; phylum Chordata; class Mammalia; order Primates; family Lorisidae; genus Nycticebus; species Nycticebus coucang. Next base: position 15,363,441 of record NC_069782.1, on the reverse strand, counting down.
AAACGAGGAAGTTCCATAAAGCAGAGTTGTTTCTCAACCATTGCTTACCAAACTCTGATCCTGAAGGCCTGGGTTGGCCTTAGGTGTTACTTTACAAGCTCCTTGGTGAAGTCTCTGCTGCTGTTCTAAGCGACACCTTCTAAGGCCCTAAAACACTGTTCTCCCATCCAGCAACATCAGCATCATTGGAGAACTTGTTAGAAATAGAAATTTTCTGGCCCTACCCAACACCTGCTGAATCAGAACCTCTGGGGGCCCAACCCTCTGGGGCTTCCCAGGCCTCCAGCTTGATTCCAGCGCTGCTCAACGGGGAGAACCATAATTCTAGAATTGTTCTCCATGCCAGCTGCACATTAGAATCACCTAGGGCCCTCGCTCAATCTTCACGCCTGAGACCGATCATAGAACAAGTAAATCAGCCTCTGGGAATGGAGACTGGGAAAGGTAATTTTTAAAGCTTCCCAGGTGATGCTGAGCTGTAGCCAAGGCTGAGAACAGGCTGTCAGTGCTGGAGGCCTTGGCATCCACTCAGGTGCACCTAAAACACTATCTGCTAATCACAGTCACTCAGGGAGTTTCCTAAATGCCCATGCAGTCCCCGCAGCCACGACAACCACAGCAGTACCCAGCGGGGAACCCCAAGTTCTGTATTTATAACAAGCTCCAGAGAGACATCAGCCTCAAGGCCAAACTGTAGGAACCACTGATTTCATCCATTTCATTCTATAAGTGGGAGACTGGGCCCAAGAGAAGGAAAATAATGGGTCCACTTTCCACTAAATTTTGTTTCACGTGCAAGCACAGGGGGATTGGCAATTCAAACAAAAACAGTTGAGATGGGGAGTTATTTCTGAACAAAATTTCCTTCCTTTGTATAACTAGCACTTGGTACACATGCGCCATGTCCAAGCTCTATCCAGTGACAACTGATGCTTTCACTGCTCTTCGTAAGAAGTCGAACAGCATGTGAGCCTCACTTGCTTGTCTCACACTAGCATTCAGCGAGCCCTTTTAATGTGCAGGCACCTGTGCTGTGTCCTTTTAATCCTCACCCCAACTCTTTCAGGGAAATGCCATCATTAGTCCTGCATCATAATAGGGAAACTGAGGTACAGAGAAATGAAGTAAACTGCTTAAGGTGACACAGCTAGTAAAGAAATTTTGTTCTGGGCGGCGCCTGTGGCTCAGCGAGTAGGGCACCCAGTTCGAACTCAGCCCCGGCCAAACTGCAAAAAGAAAGAAAAGAAAAGAAATTTTGTTCTATCATGGTAAAGTATAAATAACCGAATTTACCACCTTAGGCCGGGCACAGTGGCTCATGCCTGTAATCCTAGCACTCTAGGAGACTGAAGCAGGCAGATTACTTGAGCTCAGGAGTTTAAGACGGCCTGAGCAAGAAGGAGACCCCATCTCTACTAAAAATAGAAAAACTATTGGAGACTTGGGGTGAGCGCCTAGAGTCCTAGCTACTTAGGAGGCTGAGGCAAGAGGATCACTTGAGCCCAGGAGTCTGAGGTTGCTGTGAGCTATGAGGCCACTGCACTCTACGCAGGGTGACATAGTGAGACTCTGGCTCAAAAAAAAAAAAAAAAGAGAATTTACCTCTTGGGTGGCGCCTGCGCCTGAGTAGGGCGCAGGCCCCATATGCCAGACGTGGCAGGTTCAAACCCAGCCCCAGCTAAAAACTGCAAAAAAAATAAAGAATTTACCTCTTTAACCATTTCTAAGTAGACAATTTAGTGGCATTAAATAACGCTCAATTATTGTGCAACCATTACATCCCTCTAGCTCCCCAAATTTTTCATCTTCCTGAACTGAAACTCTGCACCCTTTAAACACTTTCTCCCCATCTCCCTCCTCAGACCCTGGTAACCACCATTCTTCTTCCTGTCTCTGTGAATTTGAGGACCCAGGGACCTGATAGGAGTGGACTCATATGACACCTGTCCTGTTGTGACTGGCTTATTTCTCGGCATAGTGTCTTTAAGATTCATCCACTTTGTAACATGTGCCAGAATTTCCTTCCTCACAAAACTGAATCACACTCCAGGCTGTATATCTGCCATACTTTGTGCATCCAAAATAGATGTGTGATTTTGTACCACCATCTATCAGTGGTACAAATCTCTCTTCAAGTTCCAGCTTCAAATCTTTGGGGGTTATTCCCAACTGTGTAGTGCTGAGATTTGAACCCAAATTTGCCTCACTCCAAAACACAGGTTCTTAACCCTGTGCTTACTGTCTTACCTGATAAGTGTTTAAATGTTTGGAATATTTTCAATAATCCCCATACTCAAAAAAGATTTTCTGATTAGGTATCAGTGAACCAGAAAGGACAGTCTACTTCACACACACACACACACACACACACACACACACACGGTGTTGTGGTTAAGTATGGATTATGCCAAAATCTGTTTTTCTAGGATGCAAGCAACTTTTTTTTATCTTAAACTGATTACTTTGCAGAAGAGCATCTGGAGAAACTCTCTCTGTACCAGGAAGAGAGCCCATTTAGCCTCAAGGGCCCCAGCCCTCCTTCCTGGCCATGGTCACTCAAATTTCTGTGACCTGCCACCTTGACTGCAAGGCTTGTGTTCCACAGTCCCATTCTGACCTCTTCAAGCTCCTTGGTACACAGCTTTTGTGGCACATCTCATTATTTAATATTGCATCCAGATGCAATGTGAGCCCCAGCTGGGGATGCGTCTTGGAATGTTCTGTGGCAGAGAAACTGTCTCATTCACGGACTGCTACAGTCAGGGCTTTGGCTTTGACAGACACCAGCCTCTGCCTTGGTCCTCTAGGCCACATCCTGGAGTGTTTCTAATGGAAATATCTGCCCTTCCTGATATCTACATGAAGGGCAGGGCACTGTGTCCCCCGTGCCATGGTTGCCACAGCTCTGTCTGTGACCACATGCCATGTGGAGCCTATTACTGACAGATTGTGCTGCAAATGGAGGCTAGTTTAGTAAAAGAGTGGAAAATAAAGAAACCAACACTTGGTTTGGAACCCCAGAAAATACAGGCATTTAGATGCTAACAGCCACGTTCCAGATGTCAGCAAGGACCTCGGCAACATTGCCTCTGTACATCTAACTCCTTGAGACAGTTGTGGAATTTTACACAAATGACAAATCCAGCTCCTACAGCACAACTTAGACATCTCTTTTTCCTAGTGAAGCTCTTCCAAACTAGTCAGTCATGAAAAGAGGCCCTAGAGCAGCAGTTCTCAACCTGTGGGTCGCGACCCACAGGAACCATATTAAAGGGCCACAGCATTAGGAAGGTTGAGAACCACTGGTCTAGGGCAAGGGTCAGCAGACATGTTCTGTGAAGGGCCAGATAAACGTTTTCAACTTTGCAGACCATATGGTCACTTTCATACCTACTCAACTTTGCAAAGAAGCAGCCATAGGTGATAGGTAAATGAATGATATGGCTGTGTTCCAATAAAACTTTATTTACAAAAACAGGTGGTGGGCCAATTTGGCCCACAGATCCAACAGCAGTTTACCAACTTCTTGTCTAGGAGCTGGGAGCTCCAGTCCTAGGTCTGTCAGTAATTAATTGTGGTGTGATATCTAAGTGGCTTGTATAGTCAATAAATATTACCAAATATTATAAATGTAAGTATTTATTATGTTTATTATTCTCCACTCACACTAACTTGTACTGAGTGACACTCATCTACCAAAAAAGTGCCAGGCGTGTGGGGGTGTGGGGGGAGGGCTGCTCACTGTGGCCGCAGAATCAAAGACAGGCAACTCTGAATCTCAGTTTCCCCATCTGCCAAGGAAGCCTTGTGCTCTGTGATTCTAAGAGCTGAGTTCATATCAAATGAAAGCATTCCTAAGAGCTCTCCCAGAGCCAGGATTCTGGGCATCCCTGTGAACACTTGTGGGATAACAGGTGTTCTCACTGATAAACCTCATCAAGCTTCTTCATAAGCCTCCTGGAGACACAGAATCACCTCGTGTACACCTGTCCTAAATGGCACAGATGCCCCTCTAGTCCACCCTTTTCATTTTGTAACTTGGGAAACTGAGGCACAGAGAACTGTGACTTAACACGAGGTCACAGAGTAGAGGAAGGGACTCTAGTCCTTTGATGGGATGAACTGCAAAGTCACACCCCGAGGGTGTTTTACAGTGAAGGGTACAGAGTCAGGACCTTTTCTGTAGTCAGTCTGCCTTTGCTGGTGTCCACCATTGTTATATCTGAAGTCACTGGGAGAACATTCCAGAATTTAACCATCTCCTGCTTCCTCTCCACTCTGCACAGTTTCTTGGGGTCACAGAGCTCTCAGCATACTGTGAAGGCTACTTTCTCAAAAACATGATGGTCCTCATCGAAAACGAAGCATTCAAGCAGCTCCTATATGACAAAAATGGTGAAGGGACGGGCCAGGATGTGCTCCAGGACTTACAGAGGACGTTGGCCATCAGGATTCAGTCCATCCACTTGTCGTCTTCTAAAGGTTCTGTTGTATGAAACGTCCAAGAGCAGCAAGTGCTTCCCAAGGACCTTCCAGATTTCCTGCCGAACTGGCTTTACACAAACACGTACAAATCCTACCTGGCGTCTGTTTTCGCTGGGCCAAGGAGCTGTCTCTACTGCCTCAGCTTCTCTTGAATAAGCAACAGCTCCCACGTGTTCTTGCTGAGAAGCAAAGGACGTTCCACTGATCTGAAGATCAGATCAGCTGGGTCCAGAGCTTGAAGGGCAACCTGGGGCGATCAAGCTGACCCCTGCTGACAGCCCCCCTGGGACTGCTGAACACCCACCGCCAGGGACCACTCGCAAGCGGATGAACTGAGGCCTACACGGTTGCTCTGATCCCAGGTTGACAGTCGGAGAACTTAACCGTCCCAACCCAGAAGAGCATTGTGTTACGCACTAAGGACCTTGGTAGCTGTCATTCAGCAAGCATCGACCATGGTAGTAAATTGGTGAGGCTGTTACCCATAACGAGGAAATAATTTGGCAAATTTTTAGGGGTGGGAACTTTTTAAAATGTTCATAAAAAATTAAAAACAGGGCAGTCTTGTAGTTTAAAATATATTTCTAAAAGCGTAACAGTTCATTTCCAACTAAATGGTCTTTAGGGCTCTGTGTTTTGAGGTTTCTTTCTCTCTTCCTTTTTAAACAGTTAGGCGTAGGTCCACACTGTGTAAACACACATCTTATAAGATACTGCTGATATTCTACACAAGGGGAAATAATCTTGCCTTAGCGATCATGGTTACACAAAAAGAGGTGCACTGCCAATTAGTATCTCTAATTCAATAGTTGAAAACAACCTGCATGCCAATCGTGGTTTGGGGGTGAAATAACACGCCCCCCACATAACAAAACATGCATTTGCATGGGCCTGAACCTGTGAAATGTTACGTTTGTGCTTCATTTTTGCCAAGGTAAAAATGTCTTATCACTTCTTGCTAAAAGTCTATTTGGTGAAACCAACATACCCATTTCTTCTCCTGATGATGGATGATGCTGGGATGCTTTTACAGAAATTCATTCATAGATGATGCTGAAGGGGTGGGGGTGGGGGAGCACGTCCGAGAATTGACTATTAATCCCAGAGTTTTCTCTGTATTCTCAGAAGATGTTGATAGTTTGTTACTAGCCAGAGAGTATGACTATGTTAGATTATTTTTAAAGACAAAAACATGTATGATAAGATGGATTCTTTCTGTATCCCAAGAGTGTACAGTATAGGGTAATTATAATGAAAGATTAGATCAACAGGGTTCTGTCAGCTCTGCCATATATTACTAGCAAAAAACATCGGTGAAGTGCCACAATATTCCAAATAATTTATCAGTTGCAGCCTTTTATCTCGTCCTTTAATTTAAAACGTAGGTACATGGAGTAAAAACCAGAAGAATGACTTTTACCCTTGGGAATGGCAAAGTTTTGTTTATAGACTGATTTCCTACCATGGCTTCAGGAAGCTGTGCCTGACCCTGGGTTCTAAAGGAGCTGCTGTACTTGTGTCATACTTTCTCCCTGAGCTGTTGATCAGAGGACTGATGTCAGGGGTTTCATGGGTGTGGCCCGTGGAGCACCTGGGCCCTGTCTGTCTACAGTATTGGCTCTTCTGCAGTGCTCATACCCGAGGCCTCTCTTCCACGTGGTCATTTGCAAACCTCCCACAGCCGCTACCATCAAGTGAGGAAGGAAGGAAAAAAACTGCCTGCGGAGGTGTCCAGCGTGTGCGCTGTGGCTGTTGTCTGCCTCCCTCCCTGCTCCGGATCCTCAGAGATGCTGCGTGGATGTTTCCTTAACCTCAGCTGAATCCCTGTGAATGTCCGATGCTAGTTCGGGACTTCCAGGCATTGATTTGTACATGGCAACTCCCAGCAGGGCTTCTGTTATAGTTTGGTGTGCTTTCTCTGTCATTAAAAGAAATCATTTTCCCAAACCGAGCATCGTTTGTATGGTAGGAGTGAATTCTTTCCCTAACAGGTCAAACCTCAGAACTTCACTCATTTAAAGAGTTTGGAAAATGTGGCCCTGCAGAAAAAGTCGAGGGAAATAAAGACACTAGATTAAAAAAAAAAAATAGGTGTTCCTGGTGTTGTCTGGGTGGCAGGGGACTGACCAAGGTCTGGTCCCCAGGACTGCACACACTTCTGGGCAGTGCCCTTGGATTTGCTGCCGGTCAGGCGCAGGAACTACAGGGGCTGCCGCCCGGCCTCGCCTTAGTGCCTCTGCCTGCTGCAGCCTCCTCTCCTGCAGGGGTGGGGTTCTGGCTGTCACTCGTGTGCCTTGATGAGGCTTTCTGATGGGGTGGGGGGTGTGATGAGAAAGACAAGCCATCTTCATATGCTACACCCCCACCAAGGGCCAGCACGAGCTGATGTGAGTGGAGGGTGTCAGCATTCAGGGACAGGGTCTGGGGTCCCGGACCATCAAGCAGCTCTCTTCCCAGTGTCATCATCACTGAGCTCACACCAAGTCCCCAGCTGGTTTGCTCTGACCCAGCCTGTGCCCAGTGAGGCCTGTGTGGAGATGAGTGCCTGGGCTAGTCCACAAAGGCCTCCAAGAATCTGGGGGGAGAGGCTCACACACACCCCCACCTCCCGAGAAGGACTGCTCACCCCTGCTTAGCAGTCTGGGTCTGTTTCTTCTTTAAGGAACAACCAAGTGCCACGGGCCAGAACTCTGAGTCAGGCCAGGAGAACAGAAGGTCAATTTATTTTTCACTGTACATCACCCTCTGTGTAGCCTCGGGACGAGTAGCCGTTTGATTTATTCCTTTTAGGAAGATAAAGTATATGCTGCTGAATTTGCCTTCGACTTGTCTGGCAGGCCGCTTTGTCATTCAGGACTCAGCAAAGCCTGTACCAGGGGCCCTTAGCATCTGGGGAGGAGAGGGCCCGGTCTGCCTGCCACACAGTCGCTCCACCCCTTCCATTTGCCAAGGACGCTGAAAAGTGTACACGCAGCTGCCCCAGCAAAGTGAGGGCTCCTACTTAACTCCCTTGGCCACCCCCACATCTTGGTCTCACATGTACCGTCTCTGAGCATCACTCGTGCTCCTCAAAAAAAGAATCCTCTACCCACAATGGAGATCAGGGGTAAGTCCCAGCCAGAGGAGCCCAAGTGGAAACTCAAAGACCGTGCAGTCCGACAGCAGCCGGGGGCTGGATGAGGACCGCGGGGATCATTCCTCCCCCAGTTTCTGCAGTTTCCTTTTTCTTCTGTGTTCCCTGTTCTGTGATTCTGCTTTTGGATCTCATTGTTTCTTCCAGTAAAGCCCCAGGCAGAAAGTGCTACCCTAACTGGGTGTTGTCACATCAGGCCCTTTCATCACACGTGGTTTTGCTAACAACACCAGGCTGGTAGATAAAGCATTCTTTGAGAAAATCCTGTTTCACCAGCCCTGGGTTCTCTGACTTCCAATTCAGTGCTCACCTCCCTCCACCCCCACCTTGCACTTGCCCTTGTGGGTCACGGATGAATGATCACAGAAGTATTCACATCCTTCCACTTCTAACTCCCATTCCAACTGGCCCTGCACAGCAGCCTCCAAGCGGTCACTTCCTGGTTTCTCCACCTGGCAGCTTCTATTCAGGGAGATTTCCTGAGGTCGTTCTGTGTAGCACAGAGCTTCGGACTCTAACGCAGACCCGAAAACCCTGTTCCAGCCAGAATCAGCCCCTGAGCAGCGCCAAGGCACTGGGCAAGTTACCCTATCTAGTTTTTATTATCTTTTGAAAATTTGAGGTTGTTAGGAGGATTAAAGGAGATGTTTTGTATGCGTCCCACGGTGTTAGTAGCAGAGATAATGCATTTCTAAACTTTTAGGACTGAACGAAGGGAAGGAGAAATTGACAATTCATACGAGGAAAGGAAGGGTAATGATTTTGTATTTCACTTTTAAAACGTTCTACTACAGCAATTCCCATGGTGATTTGTGATTCTGCAGGGGTCCTCAAACTGCGGCCCGTGGCATGAGGCGGTGTAATTGTATTTGTTCCTGTTTTGTTTTTTTACTTAAGATATGTGCAGTGTGCATAGGAATTTGTTTATAGTTTTTTTTTTAAACTCTAGTTCAACTCTCCAACCGTCCGAGGGACAGTGAACTGGCCCCCTGTTTAAAAAGTTTGAGAACACCTGCAAGTTTTGCTACTTATTCCAAGGGATATGGGGAAATGCACCCATACTGAGTTCTTTTGTGATTCTAATTCCTAGTACAGTATCTCACACAAACTCAACAGTCAAGAAATGTTCAGCTGGGCACCGTAGCTCATGCCTATAATCCTAGCACTTTAGGAGTCTGAGGTGGGAGAATTGCTTGAGCACAGGAGTTCAAGACCAGCCTAAGCAACATGAGGGGACCCCCCCCCCACCTCACAACTGGTCTCTATGAAAAATACAAAAAATTAGGCAGGGGTGCTGGCGTGCACCTGTAGTCCCAGCTACTCAGGAGGCTGAGTTGGGAGGCCCACTTGAGCCCAGGAGTTTGAGATTAACAGTAGGCTTTGATGACACCATTGCATTCCAGCCCGGTGACAGAGGAAGACCCTGTACCAAAAAAAGAAAAGAAAAACCCCTGGCATTGGGCAAAGAAGCACCTCATTGGTGGTGTTACTCTTACATCAGTCAGGGGCAGAGTAGACTGACAGCCCTTTGTTCATCCTAGCTTGATGCCTGGGTTGGTGGCCAGAGCTGTTTCATGCCTAGGGCACAGGAAAAAAAAAAAAAAAGAAAAGAAAGAAAGAAAGAAAAATGTTTAAGTCAGTGGAAGCCAATTTCACCTGGATTTCCTTTCACATCATGTGATATTTCCTAAAAGAGTAGCAGGTATTAGTTCTTCCAAATTCCTTGTCCACTCAGGGATGTTGGAGTCACATTTGTGACTTGTATGACGTGAGACTCATATGGTGTGTATCTAAGATCCAAGGCCCCAGAGATGGCCATGCAGGGTCCAGACCCCCGAGAACCAACAGTCAGGCCCGGGCTTCAGGACCGTGGCTCTGTGGTTTGTAGTCACAAACCCACACATGAAGCAAACTGCTGGATGTCAACTCCAGAAATAGCTGGGGTCACTGTCCTCCTCAAGTCAGCACTGAAGCCCATATGTCCTTTGCTGCCACTTGAGTGTGTGAACCCTCATACTCCGCCTCGACAGAGAAACCTCCTGTTGGAACTTCACGTCACCTCCGTTCCTCACAGCCTGGCCAATGCCTTGAATAAAGCAGCACGTGCCTTTGGACAGGGCCACTGCAGAAGCTGATGAGATGCCTATTTTTTCACCCTCTTTAAAAATAACTTGGCAGATTTTGAACTTCCTGCTTGGTAGAAAAAAAAAAATAGAACTGATGCTCAGCAATCACATTGCACTTACTTCCTGTTACTGATGAGGCAGTCAGATAATGCGCGCCCTGGGAAAGGACGTGGCTCTGAGTTTAGCCCTGGATATGAACAGACAATCTGGCTGCATGAATAGGCAATTAAAAGAGATGCCCTGATGTCATTGATTCGTTCTTGGGAGGTGCTTTTCAGAGTTCTCCCTCAACTGTCTCAAACTCTTAAGATGAAAAGCCCCAAAGAGAGGAGAGGCTGGTGGGTAGAACAGAGGGGCTCTGTGCTGGGCACCACTCGTCACCTCAGTTCTACATCTGCCCTCTGCTCCCTGGGTGACCTTGGCCAGGCCTTGTTTCCATAGGGGCCTGTTTCTTCAACTCTAAAGTAAGGGTCCTCCCCAGCTGATGTTCTATGGGCCTAGAATGGGACACATCACACTCTCCTTACAACATTCAAATATTAGAAGCTTGCTGGAACACCAGTTAGTGTGATAGGACATTCTGGATTGCATCCAGGAGGACTTGGAAAAAGGGGCCTCCATGTATAAAGAGGCCTTTAGTAACAAAGGCTCCCAGCAGGAAACCACATAGGAGCCTTAGAACGAGTCTCCAAGGCTGTTTTTTTGTGTAGGTTGCCTCTCTCTAGATCATGGCCATACTCGTTTTGTTTTTTTGCTTTTTTCACTTTTTTAATGTTGAAACAATTATGGATTTGCAGGAAGCTGCAAAGATAGTACAGAAAGGTCTTGTGTCCCCCCACCCAGTTTCCCCCTGAGTGTGTGAGGCACCGTGCGAGGAAGTAGAATTTGGAAAGAGCTCAGTTTTGAGGGAAATTCTATAACTATAGCACAATATGAAGCCAGGAAAGTGACAAAGGCATGGGGTGAGTGTCTAATTCTACATCTTATCACTTGTAGACCCACTCAGCCACCACCATAATCACTTAAAATTGCCATGGTAGGGGTGGCGCCTGTGGCTCAAAGGACTAGAAGCCCGGCCCCATATGCCCGAGGTGGCGGGTTTGAACCCAGCCCTGGCCAAAAAAAAAATTGCCATGGTGACTTGTGATTCTCCAGGGTTTTCTACTTATTCTTGGGGTTATAGGGAAATTCCCTCAAAATCGAGCTCTTTCCAAGTTCTAATTCCTAGCACGGGGCCTGGCACACTCAGTGATCACAGCACAGATTCCGCACACACTGTCCCTTCTGCTCACCCGTGCCCTTTCCTCCACACCCGCCATCCCTGACCCCTGGCAACCACTCATCTGTGTTCCATCTCTAAAGTTTTGTCATTTCTAGGATGTTTTATAAATGGAATCACACAGTAAGTGGCCTTGGTAAATTAGCTATTTTTCACTCAGCATCATGGCTTTGAGACCCATCCAGGGATGTTGCATGTATCAAATGTTTGTCCCCTTTTATTGCTGTATAGTATTCCCTCCACCCCTTCTCCTTCTGACCACAGACGCCAGCATGTCCGAAGTACGGCAGTAAGACAGGTTGGCAGTGGGTGTCCAGTGATCGCTGGTAGAAAACATTTAGGTCTCCTGAGAGCTGGACATGAGTTCCTCATCTGCAGCACATGACCAAAGGGACCTCCTGCAGCATTGGGGTGAGACTTCCATGATGCTAGTCCAACAATTGTGTGTTGACAAGGGACCCTGAGGTCCACGCTCCCACCTGGGCTAAATGGCCTTTCAGCTCTGCACGGGTCCCTCTATAGCTGGCTGACTTCCGTGCATCCCATCCAGGGCGCAGGGCAGGACTTCACTACACACTTCCCCTGTACACCAATCACAGAAGATCGTGTTAAAATGATTCAGCATGATTAGGGGTTGAGATTCAGCATTTCTGACAAGCACCCAGGTGATCCTGATCTGGGGACTGTACTCTGAGTAGTGAAGGTAGAGTCTGGAGGTATCAAAACAAACATGTGATACATGCAACATCCCTGGATGGGTCTCAAAGCCATGATGCTGAGTGAAAAAAAGCTAATTTCCCAGCTCAGACCCTTGTTGCTGCCAGACCCACTAGGGCTTCTGTCCTGTCACCTGGCCTTTCTGGAATCTCAACCTTGAGGGTCATTATAAACCTCTCTTTCTGATTCAGATAGTGAAGACATTTTAGCAATACATCTAAGAAAATTGTTTGTAATTATATCTTCTTTTTTTGCTTTTTTTTTTTTATTTTGCCGTTTTGGGCCGGGGCTGGGTTTGAACCCACCACCTCCGGCATCTGGGGCCGGCACCCTACTCCTTTGAGACACAGGCACCACCCTGCTTTTTTTTTTTTTTTTAAAACAGAGTCCACTCTGTTGCCCTGGGTAGAGTACCATGGCATCATCATGGCTCACAGCCACCTCAAACTCTTGGGCTCCAGTGATTCTTAAGCCTCCCCAAGTAGCTGGGACTACAGGCGCCCACCATGACACATGTTCTACTTTTTAGTAGAGACCAGGTTTCGATCTTGCTTAGGCTGGTCTTGAACTCCTGAGCTCAAGCAATCTACCTGCCTTGTCCTTCCAGAAAGTGCTAGGATTACAGGCGTGAGCCACCACACCTGTCCTATAATTATACTTTCTAATTAGCCAGGCCTGGTGTCACACGCCTGTAGTTCCATTCATTGGGGCGGCTGAGGCAGGAGGCTGGCTTGAGCCCAGTAGTTTGAGGTTACAGTTCGCTCTGATGACACTACCACACTCTACCTGGGCAGCAGAGTGAGACTCAGTCTCAAAAAAAGAAAAAAATTACATTTTCCTAGGTGGAGGTTTCAAACAGTCTGATTTAAGCCTAAGGAACTACACAGTCTCCTTCAACCTTCACTCCCCCAGGTCTGTTGTTGACTAAATTGAATTTATTTATTTCACAGATACTTCCTGATGCTGTAATAAATACACATGAGGGACCCACCTTCCTGCTGTGGCATTAAGCACCCAACCTCTCTCCTTTTTGTTTGTCCTTCTTCCTTCAGGGCTGGCAGTAAAAGGAAAGGAGATTTCTTGCTCATTTTCAGACTGTTATGAGATTTCTTCCTGCACTCACTGGGGCCTCCTGGGGGTGGTAGAGATACCCAGGAGGATCAACAAGGGAAGAATCAAAGACAGCTGCCCCTTCCATGCTCACTTTAAAATACTTTGATAGTGGAGAGGGATGAGTGAAGGATTTGATTCAAAACTGCTGCTGGGTGACCTTGCGACTTCTCAGTTGTATGCAGTGAGGAGTGAGTGGGTGAAGAAGAAAAAGGAGCAGGATTTTATCCATAATTACTCATTATTTGCTTTCATTGTCAAGGAAATGACTGCATTTTCAGCACTTCAAAGGACTCCTTCTCATACATTAAATATTTTTCTGTTGAATAAGTCATTTTAAAAGTACATAAGGTCTAATTTTCTAAAAATTGCTTTGGCCAGGGAGTGCCACCCTGGCCCTAAAATGTGAGGATTTTAGTTGACCCGTGCATTTAATGTAAGTCAGCTGTGTGATGTGATTGCTGTGGGCTATATTAATAGGAGCATGACAGCTAGAATGTGGGAGGTGATGGTTCTCCTAAGTGCGCTTGTGTGATTTGTGCTGGCATTCTGCATTCAGTTCAAGGCCTATATGAGTCAAGGCTTCTAGCAGCAAGCAACCCTGGCTAATTTAGTGAGAAAGGGGATTAATTCAAAGATATTAGAGGATTCAGACAATTGTCGAAAGGACTGAAGAAAGCATTAAGGGCAGAGCTTTTAGGAACAGCACACAAACCATGACACAGAACTGGCCTCATGAGGTCACTGCTGCTCCCACCAGACACCACACAGGCAGAAATTAGTAATGGCACTTCTGCAATTCCCAGCAACTTGACCCTGGTGACTACCCCTTCCTCAAACACCCAGGCCCTTTCTGCATCAGAGACTCTACCTCCCCCAAAGCTCCATGCTTCTGCCCCCCTCTCACTCCATAACAGAGGCTCCTGATTTCACATGTTCCCTCCAGTATCAGAGTTTGATTTGGGGCCAGGCATGGTGGTTCATACCCGTAATCACAGAACTCTGGGAGGCTGAGGTGGGAAGGTCCCTTGAGCTCAGGAGTTCAAGACCAGCCCAAGCAAGAGTGAGACTCCATTTCTACTAAAAATAGAAAAATTAGCTGGTTATGATAGTGCCCACCCATAGTCCCAGCTACTCTGGAGGCTGAGGCAGAAGAATTGCCTGAGCCCAGGAGTTCAAGGTTACTGTGAACTATGACACCACAGCATTCTAGCCTGGGCAATAGCGTGAGACTCTCACGCTCCAAAAAAAAAGAAAAAAAAAAAAAAGTTTCATTTGGGTGCATCCGACAGGCAGGACATAGGTCACATGACTTCAGCTTAACCACAGGGCAGGCTGGCAGTTTCAGTTCTCACCGCTAGATTGGGGAGACAGGAAGTGTACTGTGTGATTTCTACCAATATAGAAAGATGATGGGTAGCCATGAACATGATGAATGTTCCCCATGCTTGATGAAGGTCAAAGAGAAACTGCAGCCTCATCAGAAGAAAGTAATTAGAAGGTGAAGCAGAGCTGGAGAACCAGAGACGTTAGGCCCATAGAAGATAAGGCCGAGGTGGCCACCAAAGCTGTCTTTATAGCAGCAGTGGAGTCACAGATAAGAAGAATTCAGTGTGGCCATGGGGATGGGAGCCGTTCCAGTGACGGACCCTTCAAGGATTCAGATTTCACTGAACTAGAAATAAGAACTCTGAACAGTCAAAGAAAAGCCTTCCGAAGAGGGCCATCAGTCCACCTTTTTTTTGAAGATGAAAAAAACAAAAAGAAAGATGGCAAAAGGGATAGTGAGTTCCCCATGACAAGAGGGATTCAAGAAAATGCCAGCCAACCCTTTGATGGAGATTCAAGCAATAAATGGGGTAAAATGTAAAGGCCCCTTAACTCAGGGATGTTATCACTATTAGTTCTTTCCTTCTAATACGAATCATCTATTTGGCCTCAGAAAACGGATATTAATCTTGATATATCTTATGTAGAATATATAATGACCTCCCAGCCTTCATTTTTTTTTTTTTTTGCCACTGCCGCATTTTATTAAAGCCTGCCACCCTATTTATCCTCATCAAGTTAGTGAGGCAGGAGATCAATTCATTATCTTTATCGAATACAGAAGGAAGAGAGATGGTCCACAGAATCTCACCAGCTAGAAAGAGAAGAAGAAGCTAGAAGCAATTCAGTCACTGAAAGATTAGACTTCTTTTTGTAAAGGAAAAAAATAGATTTTAGTTAAGTGATCGAGTCAGGGAAGGGCCATTTTTTGAGAGGCTAATGAAATCCAGGTGTGTGGATTTACCGACGTCGACCATATCTGATAGATATTTTTTAAACTAGACTCAGCAGAGAAAAACCAGGAGTCACGTATCAGCCTGGCATGAGTGGCTAGTGAGTGAGTTCCCCAGTCAGCCTCAGTCTTCCCTCCTGAAGAATGGAAATGTTACCGTCTTGACACACAGGTGACAGAGAGGCACTCTTACAACAATGGGGGAAGGGAGAGCTCTGTCCAAACGCAGCGTGCTGTGTTCACTGAGGGCCACACGAGCAGGGAGAAGCCAGAGGGGAGTGAGGGATTGCTCAGGCCTCAGAGCTGGCTGCCTCCAGTCTGGACTGGTGAAATCCACCTCCATGGCATCTCAGGTCCCCAAAGGCCAGCAGTGGCTCTGTAAGCTGTCCAGCCCAGGGCTGCCTAACGGCTCCACTCTGACTACACTGTGGAGTGTGAGGAGTCATCCACCAGCTGGAGCTGTGACACTCCTGACAGCCTCATTCCCTGGACTCCCCGGAGACCCCAGCATTTTGTTCCTCTCCTGCTCTGGGCTGTCAGGGAACTTGACTATGTACCTGTCAGCTGGTTGTTGCGTTTCATCCTAAAGGCAACGGAAACGACATCTGAGTACTGTGCTAGGTCACTGATGGGACTGAATACCACGGGCTATTTTTGGTGCACAGAAGGCTGTATGTTTCCCCTTCATAAGTTGCTTTCTTCTCCGTGTGCGTTTATCTCAGTCCTGGTAAGACTTTTCATTCCCACTTTACAGATAGGGAAGTTGAGGTGCAGACAGCAAGACTAAGAGTAGCAGAGCTGGAACGTGGACCTACGTTGATCCGACCTCTCAGCCTTGCTCTTTATGTGACCCTTCCATAGAACGCCTCCTCTCAGGGGAGCAGGGAGGTAATGTGATGCTTGTCTCCTCTCCAACGCTTTAAAAAATATGAGCATTCAGAGAACTATTTGGAAGAGAAAGAAAAAGCCTTATGAGCTAAGACAAATGTTTGCCATGAGTACGAGCTGTGGGACAAGGTCCACTTCCTCCTTTGTGGTGCTGGTGGTGTCTTGGGTAAGAAAGCTATTGAAGGCATATGGATTCAGTTCAGAGGGATCAGTATTTAAAGAGTGTTCCTAGGACGGTGCCTGTGGCTCAGTGGATAGGGCGCCAGCCCCATATACCGAGGGTGGTGGGTTCAAACTCGGCCCCAGCCAAACTGCAACAAGAAAATAGCCAGGCGTTGTGGCAGGCGCCTGTAGTCCCAGCTACTCGGGAGGCTGAGGCAAGAGAATCGCCTAAGCCCAGGAGCTAGAGGTTGCTGTGAACTGTGATGCCACAGCACTCTACCGAGGGCAGCAAAGTGAAAAAAATAAAAAATAAGGGGTGTTCCTTATCACTGGAGACTAAGATGCAGAAGATGGGGTTCCCTGAAGAAATTCCTGGCACTCAGACACAGGATAGTGGATTGAGCTGCTACAAGCCAACACTCAGGGTAAAGCCAGATAGCAGGGGGACACGGATTGGCACTGAGGACCCCTACCTAGGCCCACTGGTGCCCAGTGAGCCCAAGGTTTCTAATTGTTACAGTCCTGCTCTGTGGGAGACTGGGCCAAACAGGAATGTGGTTTTTCCTGAGGTGAGTCCCCCTTTCCCAACTCAGGTTTGTGGTTTTTATTAGGCCAAAGGTCCCAATGGCCGGAGTGCTCAGCTTCATGGATAAAGGAATGTGTCTGGGAAAATTCCTAAAGACTGGTTTCAAAATGGCCCTGATGGTGCACATATGTAATGCCAGGACTTTGGGAGACCAAGGCAGGAGGATTGCTGGAGGCCAGAAGTTCAGGACCAGCTTGAGCAATACAGTGAGACCCCCATCTCTACAAAAGGTTGCGGAAAATTAGCTGGGCCTGGTGGTATATGCCTGTAGTCCTGACTACTCAGGAAGCTGTGGAGGGAGGATCACTTAGCACAGGAGTCTGAGGCTATAATGAACTGTGATCAGGCCACTGAGCAAGACCTCATCTCTACAAAAATAAGCGAATAAATAAAGTCTGATTTCATCCCACACGGTGGCCACTTACCAGGGACACACACCCAAGTCTCACTCTGCCACCGCAGGGTGTGGTGGGACAGGTTGTGGTGCGTGAACACAAGGCTGGATTTGATGCCTCTTTCCAGACCCAGGCAACAATCTGAATTTGAGAAATTTGTTTGGCTTTAGTCTCTTGTTAGAGATGAAAAAGACTTCAAAGACTCAATGGCTTCGAAAGCTTTTCAAATCAGAAAAGTCCCGCATAGCCGGCTAATGAAGGCTGCCTCTCCGCTCTCCTAAGGACGAAGAAGCCCTCGGAGACCAGGGCCTGCAGAGCAGCAACTGAGCTTCATATTTTTATTTCCATGGGGAAGGACAAGAGATGAATTTGCTTTCTGTTGCTGAGAATGCTATAAAAACAAAATGTGCTCTTAGCTGCAACCTTTCAAATGCATTTATTCAAAAGAATAAACTACAAAAAAAACTTTCAAGCTTAAGTAGGCATTCTACTTTTTCCAGAGTTTTGAGATTTTTAAAAATGGGACAGTTTAACTGAAACACCGTTCAATTTGCTACTGTACATACAGTTTCTTCAAGACACATATGTTCTTGGGGAGCAAGACCACAAGGGCAGATTGAGAAACCCCAGTACAGGAGGGGTTTTTTCTTTTTTTTTTTTTTTTTCTTTTAGCAAAACTGGTAAATAGGGAACTAGGCATGGTGGCCAATCCCTCTAGTCCCTGCTACTTGGGAGGCTTAGGTGGATGGATCACTTGAGTTCAGGAGTTGAGGCTGCAGTGAGCTCTGATTGTACCACTGCGCTCCAGCCTCGGCAACAAAGGAAGACCCCGTCTCTTAAAAAAATAAATGAGGGAATAGGTGGGCAGCAGGAGCTCAGAACCCTGAACAACTTACAGTAGGGTGATGGGCTCAGGGTTTAGCTGCCTGGAAACATCCTCAAAGTACAAGCCTCGGCAATGCCAGCCTTGACCTGTGTCCGGCGTGCTGTGTCAAGGTCGTCTCACTCCTCAGGGGTCACACAGGAGGATAATGGCTTGTTGGGGAGATTTAGGTAGGATGTTTTAGGTAGGCTTTGTATCATCCAATGGGCACGTCACAGCCCAGCTGCCGCCCCTTCTACTTGGAACGAGGGAAACAGCATAATCTAGACCAGGGGTCCTCAAACTATGGCTTACAGGCCACATGAGGCAGTGTGAATTGTATTTGTTCTCGTTTTGTTTTTTTACTTCAAAATAAGATATGTGCAGTGTGCATAAGAATTTGTTCATAGTTTTTTTTTTTAAACTATAGTCCGGCCCTCCAACCATATGAGGGACAGTGAATTGGCCCTCTGTTTAAAAAGTTTGAGGACGCCTGATCTAGACTTTAACACTGGTCAGGAACCAGGAGTGCCGCCTGAGAGCCTCTCTCACCCTCACTATTGTTTGCAACTTCAGGAAAGTCAGGCAACCGCTTTGCTTCACCACTGTTTCTTTATCTGTGGAAGTGCCGTGGCTTTAATGGGGTCCACAGACAGTTGTAGGGCATCCTTGGGAGTCTGTTGGGAGTGCAGAGTCTCGGCCCTGACCCCAGACCAGCTAATGTGGAATCTGCATTTTAACCAGAGCCCCAGGTGGCTGCAGGGCCTGAGAAGGAGTGTGCAGTTCTCCCAAGTCGCCGACACTGCGCCAGGCTCTTCTGCTCCCCTCCCTCAGAGGGTTCTTCAAACTGTGCCTGAAAAGACAGATTGTATAGATCGTCAGGACTTCGGGAAGAAATGGGAGTGGGGTATGGAAGAAGATCCTTAAGATGGTTTATTTATTCATCTATAAGTCATTTTAAGAACGCCGTGTTCCCTGAGACGTTTTCTGGTAGTCATCTGTGCATGCTTCTATTTCCAATGATTTCCCCCTGACTAAAGGCATGAGATATATTTCAAGCCCGCTATGAATGTCTGTTAAATTACCTTACCCATTAGATGTTTTTTTTCCCTGCTGTTTCTCACCAGGGGAACACTGAAAAAGCTTTATTACACTGTACTGCAATCACCCTTCCAGCCACCTGTTTCTGCTGACAACATTATGAATAGCTTCTTTACCAATCAGTAGATAAAAACCATTGCATTCTGTGGAAAGATGACACAGAAGTTCAAGGCTTTTTATAAAACCAAATACACATGTGTGACGTATGCCAAAACCAGCTTGTGTCCAAAGTAGTACAGTCGGGCCACTAAACAGGAAACAGAGAAGGAAGTTTTTGTAAGGCTTGTGCTATAGACTAAATGTCTGTGTTCCCACTAAATTCACAGTTGGAAACTAATCAACCATATGATGATATTAGAAGGTGGGGCCTCTAAGAGGTGATTAGGGCATGAGGGCAGAGCTCACAGGAATGGGCTTAGTACTCCCATAAGAGAGAAGACAGCATTTGTGAAGCAGGAAACAGGTCCTCACCAGACACTGCACATGCTGGTGCCTTGATCTTGAACTTCTAGCCTTCAGAACTGTGAGAAATAAGTATCTGTTGTTTAAGCCACCCAGTCCATGGTGGTTTTATTATAGTATCCTGAACAGACTAAGACAGCTTAAAAGAGGACCTCTGGGTAGTATGTCTTAGGGAAAAAATTGCAATCTGAAATGTCTTCCTTATAAACGTCCTTTGAGAATATAAGAATAAGAAGAAATTGATTTGGGGGAGGCATGGCCTGTAATCCTAGCACTTTGGGAGGATGGGGTGGAAAGATCACTTGAGGCCAGCAGTTCAAGACTAGCTTGAGCAACATAGTGAGACTTCATCTCTACAAAAGGACAGAAAAATCAGCCAGGCTTTTTGGCATGTACCTGTAGTCTCTTTTACCTCCCATGTACTGAGGTAGGAGAATCACTTGAGCTCAGGAGTTTGATGCTACAATGAGCTAGGACAACACTACTGCACTCAGCCTGGATAACAGAGTGAGACCCCATCTCAAAAAAAAAAAAAAAGAAGGAAGTGAAAGAGAAGAAACTGATTATTACCAAACACCCAAACTCCTAAGATTTCAACCTTTAGATTATGTCCCTACATCTCTACTAATGAATCATGACTTTTTCAGTAGTACTCATACAAAAAGGCAATTCTTTTCATCCAAAGGAGACCATGGTCTTGTCTACAATACAGAATGAAGAACTGATCGATTATCCAGGTAATTCAAAGCCAACCGCCCACCCCACCTACTACTACATACAAACTATTGTCACAGCCTTTTCTAGACCAGGAGAGACTAGCAAACCACATGCCTGTGACTCCCTGTGTTCATTCTATGGCAGTGTTTCTCTACCAGGGAAGACTTGGCAACATCCAGTGACAGTTTGGGGTTGTCGAACTGTCAACTGGCAGGGGGTGCTCTAGTGGACAGTGGGCAGAGAGGCCACTAAACGCCCTACACTGCACAGGACAGTCCCCACGGCAGAGAACCGTCTGGCTCCACACGTAATAGAGCCGAGGTTAGGGCCGCGCCTGTGGCTCAGTGAGTAGGGCGCTGGCCCCATACACCGAGGGTGGCGGGTTCAAACCCAGCCCCGGCCGAACTGCAACAAAAAAAATAGCCAGGCGTTGTGGCGGGCGCCTGTAGTCCCAGCTGCTCAGGAGGCTGAGGCAGGAGAATCGCGGAAGCCCAAGAGCTGGAGGTTGCTGTGAGTCCTGTGACGTCATGGCACTCTACTGAGGGCGGTAAAGTGAGACTCTGTCTCTACAAAAAAATAAATAATAATAATAGAGCCGAGGTTAGAGCACGGACAGCCTGTAGGACTCCAGGATGAGCTAGACCGCGCCGCGCTCCAGAGCACAGTCAGATCACACCCACTTGTGTCATCACGGGGCATCCTGAAGCACAGAGCCCACTTACTGATATTATAATTCTCCAGGGGGATCTCTGGGATTAAATTCTTCCAATCCTGTTACCTTGGGTTCCACAGGAACCCAAGTCATATACATTTTGGAGGCTCCAGGTATAAAAATAAAGAAAGCCAAAATGAGATTATAAAAATTTCAATTTACTTCAAATATTTGCATATAAGAAATTAATACTGGCTGGGTACCGTGGCTCATGCCTGTAATCCCAGCTGTGATTATATCACTGCATTCCAGCCTGGACAACAAAGTGAGACCCTGCCCTGAAAAATAAAAAAATAAATTAATACTTCTACCCCTCAAATAATGGAAAGCAATATACTTGTACTATTCACAATATAATTGCAATATTTATCAAAATTCATATATTAATTTACAATGCCTTACAGATAGCGTTGCCCCGGAATGGGTAGCAACCTTAAAGATACAGAGAAAAAGGTTTCTTTTCGTCTCTACAACTAGAAATATAACCTTAATTGGAATAATATTAAAGCTCTAAATCAATAGCTCACTGAGGCCATATCATAAGGAGCAGCTAATGTATAGAGGCCGAAAATAATAGTTTAAACACATCAGTACTTACATATTTTGTATATATATATAAAACTATGTATTTATACGTAAAGACTGCATATGCTGGGTGGCATTCTAAGTGATGTGTGTGGGTGCATAAAATTGTATAGCAACCCTTTCTTGTTACTGTCCCATTTTACAGATGGACAAACCATCTCTTAAGTGACTTGCTCAAACTCACACATCCCACAAGTAAGGGGTACAAGTAGCATTGGGGTTTGAATTGAGGGAGTCTGGGTCCAGAGACCACCACCCTTAACCACCATTTTGATATGCAGCCTCTCCTAAGGAGAGACACAGGCTCCAGGTGGTGTGAAGAATCACAAGAAGGTATTAGAAAGCATCTTGAGAGCAGTGCAGAGCAATGCCGACAATATAGGCATCAAAGTCAAACAGGAATTCAAAGCCTGATTTTGATCCTTAGTACCTGTGAGGCCTTGGTCATCTTATGTAATCTAATGCCAATTTCCTTGGTTGTAACGTGAGCATGGTGTCCCCAAGGGTCAAATGAGGCTCTGCTGGGACCCGAAAAGTAGTACAGGAGGGCTTTGATCTCTGCCTCTGTCTCTCAAGGGCTTGATCTCTGCCTCTGTCTCTCCATAAAACTGAGGCTCAGAGACAGCAAGTGGGCTGCCCAAGCCACACAGCAAACTAGTGAGAGGCCTCAAGGCACCTGGCCCAGTGTCCTTTGCATAGCGCCAGCAGCTCTGAGTCAATTCATCTTGTCTAGTCCACTCTGCCGCCTAACAACACCTTGCCCATCTAAGAACTCCACCTAGGCTTCTGCTCACCTGCAAGGCCATGCTGCCATACTCGGAGGTCCATGCCTAAGAGGGTAAAATAGGAAGAAGCTGCTCCAGGAGCCACAGAACAAAGAGAGCAGAGTAAAAAACGTTCGAAGTCCAGGCCAAATCCTGAAATGTCCACTAGGTGGAGCCACACATCAGCATTTGGGTATTCCCACTCCCTCGTCGCCCCTGGAAAGGCACAAATCTGACTCCTTTTTTTTTTTTTGTAGAGACAGGGTCTCACTTTATGGCCCTTAGTAGAGTGCTGTGGCATCACACAGCTCACAGCAACCTCCAACTCCTGGGCTTAAGAGATTCTCTTGCCTCAGCCTCCCTAGTAGCTGGGACTACAGGCGCCCGCAAATCTGACTCCTAAGTGAGGAATTGAGAAGTTTCACTCGTTGGCTCATCCATTCATTCAGTTGTAAATCTGTACTGAGCACCTGCCCTGTGCCAGACGAGGGGCTGCAACACTGGACAATATACTCAGGAGCACTGTCATAATTGGACAACAGCTGGTCTGCTTCTGGAAGGAATCTCATACAGAACTCACACAGGCAACAACTACGTCCTTCCACTCACTCCATCCTCAATAAGCATCCAGAGAAGACTTTCTCCCATTACTTCTCAATCTCCCTGGACTCTCTGCCAGCCCTCAGGTATGCTAAGATGGATAAGATAGTGGAGTCTTCTCTGGACTGTTCCCCAGTCTAGGGAGAAGACAAGCATGTGACCAGAGTCCATTCAGCCTGACCTGGGCAGTGACTGGAGTTTCCCAAAGCCTGGCCGGAGAGGCCAAGAAACCACGCTCAGAATCCTCTGAAATAAAGCCAAGGCCTTTCCCTTTTGGCCTCATGGGGGAAGAGATGAAAGCTTTTGTTCAACCTGTCTTTCCTCTGCTTCTTACAATTTCATCCATTTCCCTGTCCCCTCAGAAATTTCTGTTAGTGCCACGGAGGTAGGTAGAGACGGCAAGGTTGTGACCGATTTCTTTATATCTAGGGCTTTGGTGAAAGCCTCCACTTCTCACCTGGGTACATATTTCTGTCTTCTCTTCTAAGAAGAGGCTGTGGGGGCTTGGGAGGAACCACACAGGGCTTCGGTTGGAAAACCCAGGCTCTGTCCCCCATTTTGTTTATTTATTTATTTTTTGCAGTTTTTGGCTGGGGCTGGGTTTGAACCAGCCACCTCCGGCATATGGGGCTGGCGCCCTACCCGATTGAGCCACAGGCACCGCCCTCATTTTGACTCGTCTATGACCTTTGTCTTTTTATTCCCCAGTCTTCTCAGCAGTGGTAGATTACATATGGACACACATTCTTTACAGACCCTTCCATCAGGAGATGGCATCTTTCCTACCTCCCTAGATCCGCAGCCAGCCAGCACTCTCATCCAAGTCACCATCATCTTCCCGACTGCTGCAAAATCTTCCTCAAATTCACAAGCTTTCCCCACTTCCCCTGGCAAACAACACACAGGAGGTCTGATGACCTGAAACGTGGGTTGGATTGTCATTCATCACTCTACGTCCCTGCTCACAGTCCCGGGCCTGCCTGACCACCAACAGCAAGATGGCACCATCCGGCTCCCTGTCACCTCCCTGCCCTCTCTGCTCCTTGTTTACACTGCTCCAGCCTCACATCTTAGATTGTGACCCTGGTCCCACACAGCTGGTCAGCTGGAAAAGACTGAAGCAGAAGACCAAAGTAGAACTTGAGTTAGAAAGCTTAAGAGTTGAGGCGACCTGGGGTCCGATATCCCTCTGAAAGCAGTGTGTCAGAATCTTTGGTGATATTTGGGAAATTTTCTTTTATAATATTCTCTAGTATGGCTTCCATTCCTGTGGGGCATTCTTCTTCCCCTTCTGGGATTCCTATAACTCGTATGTTGGAGCATGAATCCTATGTACTCAATTTTGATATGAGGACAATTAATGACAATTAAGGTTATGGGGGGGAGGCAGAAAGAGGGACGGAGGGAGGGGGGTGGGGCCTTGGTGTGTGTCACACTTTATGGGGGCAAGACATGATTGCAAGAGGGACTTTACCTAACAATTGCAATCAGTGTAACCTGGCTTATTGTACCCTCAATGAATCCCCAACAATAAAAAAAAAAAAAAGAAAGCTTAAGAGATTGAAGTTTCACTTTAAGACAGATGCTGAAGCGTTTTGCAGAAGCTAGGTGAGACAGCAAGCTAAAACCTAGGGAAAGGAGTTTTTCCAAGAAGTGGTGATGGTAATGGTGTCAAGGAGAAGAGTTTCTGCAGGAGGGTTAATGGTCAGAAACCTCAGCTGTCATCCAGCAACTGGAAAGTGAATTGAGCAAGACAGCCACCCCTCAGGCCACTGCACTGACAACATTTGCTTGCATACTTTAATTTTCCCTTGACTGTAGCCCTCTGATCCTTCATTATGTGGCAGTTCCTCAGGAGGGAAGGACCATGCCACATTCGTCTTTGTAGCTCCTTGTCTCCCAAACTGTGCTCTGCATAAAGATGGCAGAGACAATGTTTGGTGAATGTCACGAGCAACAGTCCTTCCAGCCAGTCAACCCCTGGTAGTAGCATCCCACGTTTCCTCGAGAGAATCTTCCTTCCCCACTCTCAACTCATGTGTTCCCTGGCTCCAGGGCTGGATACGTGCCTCAGGCCTAGCCAAGCCAAACATTACCTTCCTGGTCACAGTGGCTGATGGCCATTTCAAAACCAAAGAGACAAATGAGACCGAGAGAAGTAGAGAGAAAGGCAAATGCTTTTTCTGCTCAGGCTGCAAATAGTAAGGATGCTGCAAGCCTGATGCTGCTGAAGGCTTAAAATCAAGCCAACATAATGGAAGATGGAGACAAAATATGGGACAGGGGTCAAATGACAATGACAATGGTTTAAGCCCCTGGATCCAGCTGTGTCTGAAGCTATGGCATCGGACTCTTGAGTCATCTGAGCATATAAGTTCTTTTTTTTGCCTGAGACAATTATGGTAGGGTTATCCGTCACTTGAGTTTTAAAAAAGTCCTGACAGACCAAGGAACGGATGACTGAAATAGCAAGCAAGTCTGCCAGGTAACTTTGTAGCAGAAAGGTAAGAATTCTGCACTAGGAATCAGGATAACATCCTGCCAGTACCATGCGGCATTGGGCAGGTTCCCTAATGTCTTTGAACTTCAGTTTAGAACTCGAATTCATCCACTTATTCAACAAATAACTTACTGCCTTTGTGCTAGGAACTCTGCTAGGTGTTGGCAGATCTGTGGTTAACAAGACCCTCAGGACTCTTATCCTCATGACATTGAAAATTAAGTTTCGTTCTAGAAAAATAAAGTTTCTTTTTTGTACACCTGATTTTGTCACTGTAAAATTTGTTCGTGGTATAAGTCTCTAGCACTGATAACTGGTAGCTGTTATTATTCCTCCACTGCCTTTTCAGCTAATATTGTAAGGTTATCTAGAGGAGGGGCAAGAAACGGAGCCTCATATAATAGAGGAGGCCTTCACTGCCTTCCCAGCAACCATGGCCAATTAGAAATAATGTTTACGAGCTTAATTACATAGGACACTGAGCTAGAGGGTGTAACAACAGCCCAATGTGGGCCTGGGTTCAATCCCCTGGGACCTTTAACTCTAAGAATAGCCAACATGCCACCAAGTACTTTTTTTTTTTTCTGGCCTCTGGCAAAGAGGCTTTTCCGAGCTAAATGTGTTCATCAGCTCCCAAGAATCGGGCTTAGAAATAGAGCTACTTAAACTTGGATCTCTTTCAATTCTCATTATAAGGAGCTAATAATGCCTGCTACATTGGATTTTCATTTTTAAAGGGCATAGTTTGGGCTAAAGTGGCAGTATGTCAAAAATAAGTCCTACAAAAGAGGGTGAGTTTAGCAGGCCCAAGATAGGCGGAGTCCTAGCGTACCTCCTAGTCTTTGATTTATTCACTCATTTGACAAATATTTATCAAGCACCCACTGTGAACCAGGCACCATACTGGGTGCAGCAGCAAACCAGACCGGGACTGGGCCATCATGGAGCAGTAGCCAGCTCATAGGGGGGCAACCCCCAGAAAGAAAAGGCCCAGGGTCAAATACTCAAACACAAATACACTCCCATGTAGCAGGTGAGGCCACCTAAGCCCAGGAAGGTGTGACTAAGTCAACCTCTACTAATACATCAGTTCACATGCTCCGCTCTAAACATAGCACAGATTCTCACCTGTTCATTATTATTGCTGTAGTCAATAATGACCTCAAAACTTAGAGATTTGTTACTTAACTCCACTAAACCGTACTGTTAAATTCTATGTTACAGATATTTTACCATACCAAAAAAAAATGGAGGGATAAAAAAAATAAAACAGTGGTTTGGGGCGGTGCCTGCAGCTCAAAGGAATAGGGCGCCAGTCCCATATGACAGAGGTGGCAGGTTCAAACCCAGCCCTGGCCAAAAACTGCAAACAACAACAACAACGAAAAAAAACAGTGGTCTGAAGCAACCATGTTACTGTAAAGCGCACAGATTCTACAGGTCAGAACACTGGGCAGGGCACAGTGAGAATGGCTTGTCTCTGCTCTGCCAAGGGCTGAACTGCAGCTGAGAAAACTGGAAGGCTGGGGGTGAGGAACGTCTGGGAGCTGGTTGGCTCTTTTATTTACATGCCTGGGTCAACTCAAAAACTAGGAGTGTCTACTTGAGCACCCACATGTGGCCTCTCCATGTGGTCTGCCTTCCACACAGCTTTGTGGCCTTAGGTTTCAGAACAGTGTTCCAGCAGCAGAAAAGAAAAAAAAACAAAAAAACGGCAAAACCTGCATCACATTTAAGACCAAATCTTGGAGGTGTCATTTCTGTCATATTCTATTAGTCAAAGCAGTCAGAAGCCTACCCGGATTCAAGGCTAACAGGTTCAGACTTTGAAGGAGGAGTATTAAATCCCATTGTAGAAAAACAAGTTAAGGATGATATTGTTGTGTCCATCTTTGAGAAACACAATCTGCCCTACCATTTTTCTAAATGGGCCAAAAGTTTGGAGAAACAAAGCACTGGAAGAGACCTTCATGAACACACAGACTAAGCAATGGTGAGCAATTTACTCGGGAGGATCCGTCCCTCAGGCTGGTGAGGGCCAAGGGTATCAGGCTTGGCATAGAGTTGGTGATAGAATAGTTCTATCACCTCTTAACCATGTGTGTGAACTCAGGGTAGTAAGGTATTGAAGCCCTGGAATCTCTCCATCTTTAAAACGAAAATAATTCTTTATCATATTTCATCAGTGTTATGAGAACCAAGTAAAATATTGTATGTAAAAATTAATTTGTTGCAAAAATGTCCAAAAATGGACAGCACAGAAGGACACCCCCTTTTTGACAAAGCAACTGAAGGAGGCTTATCTTTCTCATGACTTTTTCTCTATGGCATTCTCCTGTTCTTTTTGTTTGCCATTTTGAAGGTGGAACTTTGGCTCTGACTAAAGCCTACGGTCCCTCCACGAAGTCCGCAGACACTGCTACAAGCACTTTTGAAAAGCCTGGTCACCCTACTCAGTTCACATAGTCCCCCCCAGGGGCCACCTTGCCCTGCGGCTTCCGCTTCAATCCTGTCTCCGCCCCTTTCCCATTCGTCGCCCCGAGTGACGTCAGAAGCGGGCGCCGGCGCTACCGCAGCAAGTGCGCGCGCCTGCGCTCTGTTCTGGCGGTGGCCGAGTGGGGAATCGGGATCGTGCTGGTCTCCCTGCCGCTGCGGCCGGGTCTATACCCGGACCCGTCTGTAAGCTGGGGACCATGAACCGCAGCCGCCAGGTGACGTGCGTGGCGTGGGTCCACTGCGGCGTGGCCAAGGAGACGCCAGATAAGGTAAGGCCTGGTCTATGGGATTTAGAGGGAGCGGCTTCACGGCATGCAGGCTTAGCCCCGCCTGGGGAACGAACCCCGGAACGAGGGGACTTGGCCAGGCCAGTGTGACTGGCTCCGGGAGGCCGACTTTGGCCCGATTGTCGTGATCAGAGCTTGGTTCCTAGGGTCTGGAGGTCCTGGGCCTGAGCAGTCAGGGGCTGCGCCTCCTCCCTCGCCCAATCTCTTAGCCCAGCCTTGTGCCATATTCGCACGCACGTGGACTTCAAGAACTGGAAAGGGATTGGGTTACTGCTGTTTTGGATACGAAATACCCCCAGAGGCTTGACAACACCGTACCTTCACTCGCACCCCAGTGCATTTGCAGACATAACTGGGAAGACACACAAAGGGGAAAATTCTGCCTTCCACGCCTGTGCTCCAAGTTCGACACTGGTGTGGAGGTTAAGATGTCATTGAGGCTGGAAGTAGAGTTAGGAGTTTCTTGAAGTAATTCACATGAGATGATGATGGCAGTGGGGATGAGAGGTAAATGTGACACATTATGAAAAACCTACAGGAGTTGGAGACTATCAGAGGTGAAGGTTACTTAAGTAATTTATTCGTCAAATGCCAAGTGCTTTCTGCATGCCAGATATTGTTCAGGGTCCTAGGATAAGCATGAACAGAACAGAAAAGTCCCCCAACTCCCTTTGTGGAGTTGGCATATAAATATGGTATGTCAGCAGAAGTACTGTGAAAGAAGTAAAAGGGTTGATTTGAATGTAATTGAGTGGGACAATGATGACAGAGGTAGGGAAAGTGACAAGAGTGTGAGTAGCTTGAACATGGAGTTAACAGGAAGGAAGGGTTGGCATAGTCCCAGTAGTTTTAAATTCCACAGAGCACAGACCGTTTTATTCACCACTGTTTCTCTGGTGTTTGGCTGACAGTAGGCACTCAATGCATATTTACAGAATAGGAACAAAAAATTATTTCATATTAAAAATTGTTAAATGAGGAAACAGTTGTTAAAAAGAAGCATGTATCCTTTCAAATACTTAAAGACAGTGATTGTCAAATGAGGCTACACATTGAAAACACTTTGGAACCTTCAAAAATACTGATGCTTATTTGCCACTTCTGAGTATCATGATTGAATCAGTCTGGAGTGTAGTCTAATATTTTTAAAAGATCACCTTTCCTAGAGGATCTTTTAGAAATGAATGTGCTGACAGGTTTGGAAACCACTGTTTGAAGAGTTTATAGGAAGAAGAGATTGAATTTATTTTATGAAATCCCAGAAAGGAAAACTTGGACCAACAAGAGAAATTGGACAAATAAGTATGCCTGAGCCGTAAGGTAGAAGGATGACTTGAGGTCAGAAGTTTTAGACCAGCCCCATCTCTTTAAATTTTTTTTAATTAAATTAAAAAATTTTTTAATTCTTTAATTGCTGGAGCTATTCCACAGAGAAAAGTCATTCTCAAGAGAATTTCCATATTACTAGAGGCATGTTAGTAAAAGCTGGGTGATTGATTGATTGATCATCGATTATTTAGCATTGCCACTATGGGCCAAGCACTGAACTATGTGCTTAGGTCTGTTTCTGTCTTCAAAGAGCTCACTGTTTAGTAATGATGGGGTGTTCTAAAGGTACTAAAGCATTGAATAAGTAAGGGAATGTTGGTTTTCAAGTAGAAAGAGTGACTTCAGTTTGAACTTGTTAATGTAAAAGATGTCCAAGTGAGAAGTCTTATAGACAGTTGGGGAAGAACTGAAGTATAAGATGAGAAAGTAAAGGGTGGCGCCTGTGGCTCAACGGAGTAGGGCGCCAGCTCCATATGCCGGAGGTGGCGGGTTCAAACCCAGCCCTGGCCAAAAACTGCAAAAAAAAAAAAAAAAAAATAGATGAGAAAGTAAAGTTTGGAGTTATCAGTTCAGAGGTGGTAATTTTAGTGTTTGAATGAACGAGTTTTGCAAGGACTTGAGCCTGGCATGTGGCTATTTAGCAGTGATAATAGGGAAAAGAACAGAGGACCAATGCAAGGATGGTTTATTAAGGGATGCTCACAGGAAAGGAGAGAGGGGTGCTCTAGAAGGAGCCAGAGACAGTTAAAATAAAACCAGGTGGGCTGCCACAGAGACACTTTATAAAAATCATTCTTTCTTTCTTTCTTTTTTTTTTTTTTTTTAAAACAGAGAGAAGTATAGTAGATTGAGCCTAATTTTTGAACAGTTTCAAGGTGGGAAGGGATCTTAGTTGTAAGCATCCTATAAAAACTCCATTTCTGTTAAATATAGAGTCTGGATTGAGTTTGATTATTGATGACATCACTTGAAGTTTTATTACTTTTGTTTGCAGACTTCTTTTTAATTCAAAAACTTTCTTTCTTAAATCTATTGTAATGAATTACTTGCCTCTCTTCTAGGTAGAGCTAAGTAAAGAAGAAGTAAAGCGACTCATTGCTGATGCCAAGGAAAAACTGCAGTAAGTTTAGGAATGTTGAAGGCTATAGTAAAGCACAGATGACACATATATCTTAAATAACGATGTTATTGGAAAGTGCCATTTGAATGGTTTTTTTTTTTTCTTTTTGTCTTCATTCTCATAGAGGAGAAGGTGGCAGTGATGAAGAGGAGGCAGGCCATCCTTCAGAAGATGGCATGCAGAGTGCACGCACCCAGGCTCGGCCAAGAGAGCCCCTGGAGGATGGTGACCCGGAGGATGACAGGACGCTAGATGACGATGAGCTGGCCGAGTATGACTTAGATAAATATGATGAAGAGGATGATCCAGGTTAGAATTCATTTACTTTTATTTGTTTATGATTGCAAACTCAAAGCATTAGATGATGCTGTGCGTTCCAAAAGTTTACTCTGAGATTTTACTGTCCTTGACATCAACTATGTAATCTACTTCAAGATTTATACAGAGATCATGTTTCCTAAGCTAGTTTAAAAAGTAAGCTCTAACCCACTAATCTAAGCTGTAAATTTAAGATCTAGAAAAAATTAGTTGCATGTATCAGGTATAGTAATCTGGAACCCGCTTGTGAGTTTTTGTGTGCAATTTTACTATAGTTGAACTTTATTCTATATACCTTTTTTCTCAACTGCAATCAGTTTTTTCAGAGTACAGTAGTCCCCCATGTTGAGGAAAATAATATGCTTTTTATGATTTGCTTTGAGCAGTTCCAGAGAGGGAAAAGAGGAAGGGTAAAAAAAAAAGAAAGAAAGAAATTGAGAAAATATTGTTAATTGTCAAAGCTAGGTGGTACAAGGTTCATTATGTCCTCTCTACTTTTGTTTGAGCTTGACAATTTCCATAATAAAAAGTTTTAAAAATCACTAATATGTGGCTAGATGGTGAGCTCAGTGAGAAGAGCCGTGTGCTGGCGTGTTTGAAGCATTTCTGTGTTCTCTGGTCTTTGTTGGGTATAGGAAGACCGGTAAATAATGGACAGGGAAAGAGAGATTGAGGAAGACCAAAGTAGTCAGGGTGAAAGTTAGCAGACTTGGCCTGGATGCCTCAAATGGGGCATGTTTAAGCCTTGCAGATAACATCATGGAGGTAGAACTGGGCTAGACAAGAGGAATGTTTAATGCAATGTAGCGATCTATAAGAAGTATTTCATGTCAAAGCAATGTTGAGCTTGACCTAATGTGTATTATGGGGAGAGGAAACAGCTTGGATAAAGACCAGAAGTGGGAGAAATGCTTGGCAAATTGATATGTGTGAGTGAAGCACTGAGAGGATGGATGGGGAGTTGGGGAAAAAGTCTAGAAAGACTTGTTGGGTCCCAGTGAGCTTAGAATACCAGGCTGAGGAATCTCTGTGTTCTCTGCAGAGGAAAATCATTGAAGGTTTCTGTGCATGGGACATGTGATGATTAGATATAAATTTTAACTCTGGGCAGTAGTGAAGAGTGGATTGGGAGATGCGGTTAACCTCTCTCTCCCTGGAGGAGCAGAAGACTTAAGATGAATTAGGCCAGAGGCAGTAAGGACCTGGCTTGGGGCACTAGGGATGAGGAGAAGGGCATGAAAGAAAGAGATCGCAGAGGTAGCTGGGAGTTTTGCATCATACTCACAGATGGCTTTCTTCCGGAATTGTACCCCTACTTTTCATTGTATTTTCACTGGTATGTCTCTTTTCCTCCAGACAAGAAGTAACCTTGGCTTTTTTGCTCCATTTATATCAAATTTTACTGTTGTTTATATATTTTTTCATCTAGATATTCACTCCTCATTCCTCATTCGCCTGGCCATCTGTCTGGTACACTACTGCAAACCTCATTTTTCTTTTTGCAGTACTGAGAACGTATTACCTCCATTACCAGTGGCACACAGCTGGTGGAAAAGTGATGCTGCGGTTTGAACAGGCTTTCGCTCTAAAGCCTCTGTTATTTTCAGTGTACTGCACCAGATGCAGTCCAGCAAATAGTGGTTTCCACTGGATTCTGGGTTGTGGGCCCCAACCTTATTAGAGACACAGATCCTGGGAATACAGAGCAGGGAAGAGCCTAGAGAGGTGGCACTCAGAATCCGCTCTTTCTCAGGTGGTAGAAATTCCCTTCTCTGTCATATATGTGGTATCAGATGTTCAGGACCCTTCAGTCCTGCCTTAAAGTAGCTTCCTCTAACAATTCCTTTTCCCAAGTTACATTACTCTGGGTCTACTCTGTGCCATGCCATGAAAGAATAATTGCATTTTCAAGTAAATTTAGTGGAAAAGGTCTACAGTATTTTTTTTTCATATTTATAAGGCATCGTATCTATAGTTCTGAGAGTGCATGCAGTAAGCAGGCTTGCTGAAGTTCGTGAAGTCTGTCATTTCTCTGTCTTATTTATCTGCGTTGGATTCAGGGTTATTTTATTTCCAGGTTCTCAAGGCTTTTTCTCTGTAGCACCTTCAATCATGATTGAAGGAGCAAGCTAGAAAATATGAAGAGAGCTCTGTGTTCTCCCAGATTTAATTTCTTCATTGGAAGACTGTAAATTCTAAGACTATCAGAAATGCCTTTCAAAGGTCAATTATAAATGGCTTTTAAATTCCTGCTTGTAACTATGCAGTTTCCTTTCCCAAGAATGGATGATTCAGCGTTAGTTATATGATAGATGGTTGGCTCTAAGTCCAAAGATAGGTGTTTAAAAAAAAAAATGTTTTTGTCCAAGTGACTGTTTTATTCATTTCAATTTGTGAACAATTCTTACAGATGCTGAGACTCTTGGCGAATCTCTCTTGGGTCTTACGGTCTACGGGAGTAATGATCAAGATCCTTACGTTACTCTGAAAGACACAGTAAATATTTACATCACTTTTCTAATTATGCTTATTTTTAATTTTTAAAATTGTATTTTTAGAGACAGGGTCTTTGTTTCCCAGGCTGAAGTGTAAGGGGGCAGTCATAGCTCATTGTAACTTTAAACTCTTAGACTCAAGCGGTCCTCCCACCTCAGCCTCTAAGAAGCTGGGCTTATAGGAGCACACTACCATGCCCAGCTAATTTTTTGTTTTTTTTGTAGAGACAAGAGATCTCACTGTGTTGCCCAGGCTGGTCTCAAATTCCTAGTCTCAAGCTGTCCTCTCACCTGAGTTTCCCAAAGCACAGGGATTACAGGCATAACACTGAGTCTTCATGTGGGACTAGCTAATTATGCTCTTAAGTGTTTAAGAAATCTTACTGAATATCTACTTCCAGCCAACGACTTATTTTCTCTCTACTTAGGAACAATATGAACGTGAAGATTTCTTGATTAAACCCAGCGACAATCTTATAGTTTGTGGCCGAGCTGAACAGGACCAGTGCAATTTAGAGGTGCATGGTAAGTGAAGCAAATCCCTTACTAAAAGGTTGTCTAAGTGATATTAAAATAATAACTGTAATACTTACTATTATGAGATTTCAGGTGCCAGATCCTGTTGTACTTCATTTAAATTAGTTACATAGTTAAATTCTGTACAGCCTACCGATTTCCTCTCTGTGATACCAATAGGAGCGATAATGCTTAAAGTGAGACACACTTAATGACATTGGAAGGAAATTCAGAAGCCATTAGTCCTAGGTAAAAATTCTGCCTATCCAATTTATTCCCAGGATGTAGCCTGCCCCAAAGGGGAGCATGGACCTTGACAGATATGCCGCCTGCATGCTTGCCAGATAAGTGGCCCTGTCTTCTAGTTCACTCATTATAGCAAACAAACACTCATAAGGTCTCTACCAGGAACACTTATTTTATCTTCTAAAGAGAGAAAAGAGAAAGTCTGTTCTTTTCAGTGGGTAGTCATTTTTGATGACTATTACTCTGATGTAATGACATATCTTTTTCCAATCTTTTCAGTTTATAATCAAGAAGAAGACTCTTTTTATGTACACCACGATATACTCTTGTCTGCGTATCCTCTGAGTGTGGAATGGCTGAATTTTGATCCTAGCCCAGATGATTCTACTGGTAATTAGAAAATTTGAGATTGCTCAATGCTTCTTAGTCCCATGTGCTTTTTCCTACCTACATAAATTATGTGTTCTCTTTAATGTTTTCAGAATTATTGCTGATAGTGTTACTATATGAAGTTTTTAGCACACCATCACTTAGTTGCTTGGGGTCTGTATATCTCCGGGCTTCAGATATAAGCTGAGGAAGTTGCTACTCCAATGTTGGCTGAGGGACAGGACCTGAAAGCCTTTTGGGCTGTGCACTGTTAACGTCCCGTGAAGACTCAGTGTAAAGTGGCATGCTGAGTCTGATGTTACCAGCTTTAGTTAAGCGGCATAATCTGTTTCAGAAAACATCAGATAAAACTAAAGTGAAGAGGCTTCACAAATAATTAGATTCTTACGTTAGTCTTTTTTTCTTTTTCTCTGAAGACAGAATCTTACTTTGTCGCCTTCGGTAGAGTGCCATGGTGTCATAACTCAAAGCAACTTCAAACTCTTGGGCTCAAGTGATTCTCTTGCCTCAGCCTCCCAAATAGCTGGGACTACAGGTGCCCACCACAATGCCTGGCTATTTTTTAGAGATGAGGTCTTGCTCTTGCTCAGGCTGGTCTTGAACCTATGAGCTCAGGCAATCTGCTAGCCTTGACCTCCCAGAAAGCTGGGATTACAGGCGTGAGCCACCATGCCTGGTTCACATTAGTTTTTTTAACCACGTCTGCACACTATTAGTTGCCCCTGTCTATACTTGTTAATAAAACCTTGGAATACTGATAATACTGATGTCTTACATCTTATTTGCAAGGTTTGTTCACATTCTCATCTGATCTTTATCCCCATAAGACCCCATAAAGGAGTAAAGGAGGGATCGTTCTCATTGTATAAGTAAGGATACTGGGGCCAAGAGATCGAATCTTTTTTACTCAAATTGTGGTTCATGGACTAACAATAGTGCAGCACTTGGCATCGCCTGGAAGCTGGCTCAGGCCTACTCAAGAACAGCTGAAGTGGAATCTGCATCTTAACAATATTCACCCGATGCCTGTGCATGTTTACATGTGAGAAGCGCCGCTCTAGCCCATTACTCAGTCTGCAGTGTAACGTATTTGATTAGAAGTTATGTGTGCCTTTCTTTTTATTTTGTAATCCTAAGTGCATTGTCTCTTCGTATAGGAAATTACATTGCTGTAGGAAGCATGACACCTGTTATTGAAGTGTGGGACCTCGATATAGTGGACTCTCTAGAACCCGTCTTCACACTTGGAAGTAAACTTTCAAAAAAGAAGAAAAAGAAAGGGAAGAAGGTAAAGGACTTAACAGATGTTTGATGACAAGTGGAGATAAGTTTTCTGGGGAGTAGGCAGTGGGGGATGTGAGGAACATACAGAGGGTGCCGATGTCTAGATAACCATGTATTCATTTCTTTAGCTTTTTAAACTGTTGAGTTTTCAGGGGATGGGGAGCGATATTAATGTTTTCAGAATTATAGTACCTAGATTAAGAACTACTATAGCTGGGCCTAGTAGCACACACCTTATTTCCAGCAGTTTAGGCAGCTGAGGGAGGAGGATTGCTTGAGTCGAGGGGTTTGAGATTAGCCTGGGCAATGTAGCAAGACCCTGTTTCAAAAAAATAAACAAACAAAAATAAAAGAACTACTTTAGTTTTTTCCCTGTAAAGAATATTTATCATGGGTACCTAACAGGGAGACAAGGTATTTACTTCTCAGTTCTTCAAGCAAGTTAAATAATATTAAGATTTAAAAACCTTGCAAATTAACATATCGATTTTATAATGGGGGACTTTAAAACAAAAAGTAATTAAAACAATTATTACAGAGTTCCTCAGCAGAAGGGCATACTGATGCTGTCCTTGACCTTTCATGGAATAAGCTAATCAGGTAAAAAGAAATGCCATTTGAACGATTGTGAAAGACTGTCACCACGTGGTCGTAGTCTGCTACGCCTGCCCCTGTATCCTGTGTCGTGGGCTCTTGGGTCTGTCCTGTCTTCCTTTCCTATGGTGGTGTTCTGGGCAGGAGCTCTGCTGTCTGTATCTTTGTGTCCCCCACATCAGCCACCAGCTCTTCGTTTAGGTGCTCATGACATGTTGGTGACTGAGTGTGGTCCTCCCCACCACTACTAGAAAAACAGCAGCGTGTGTTGCAGTGCCGTGGGGGTGAGCGGGTAGGGACAGGATTGTATTTCTTCCCAGAACACATTTTTCTAACCTCATTTAGTTTTCTTTCACATGTCTACATTCTCTTTTATTCGTTCTTTTTTAAGTTATGGCAAAATATGTAAAACACAGAATTTACCCCTTTAATTCATCTTAAGTCTACAGTTCAGTGGCTTTCAGTACAATCAGGTTGTTAGACGGCCATCACCACCATCCAGCTCCAGAATTGCTCCATCTTCCCAGACTGAAACTTCATACCCTTTAAACACTAACTCCCCATTGCCCCCTACCCACTGACAGCCACCTTTCTATTTTCTGTCTCTGAATTTGACTGCTCTGAGTACTTCGTGTGAGTGAAATCATACAGTATTTACTTCTTTGTGACTGGTTTGTTTCACTTAGTCTTCAACTTCATCCATTCGTAGTATGTGTCAGAGTTTCCTTCCTTTTTAGAGCTGCGTAATGCTTCCTTGTGAGTGTATCCGACATTGTGTTATCCATCCATCCATCAGCAGACACTGCGTTGCTTCTACCTTTTGACTGCTGCAGATAATGCTGCTATGAACATGGGTGTGCACTTACCTGCTCAAGTCTCAGCTTTTGGTTCTTTCAGGTTATGTACTCAGAAGTGTTACTGTTGGATTTCATAGTAATTCTGTTTTTAATTTTTTGAGGAGCCGCCATACTGTTTTCCAGAGTGGCTGCATCATTTTACGTTCCACCAGTAGTTCACACAAGAGTTCCAATTTCTCCATATTCTCCCGACATTTGTTATTTTCTATTTATTTATTTTATAATAGCTGTTCTAATGGCTGTGAAGTGGTATCTCATGGTGGCTTTCATTTGCATTTCTGCATAACTAGCGATGGTGGCGTCTTTGGGTATGTCTTCTTTGCAGGAAGTGTTTATTCAAGCCCTTTGCCCATTTTTTAATTGTGGTGGTTTTGGAGTTGGAGCGGTCGGAGTTCTCATAACTTCTGCATACTAACCTCTTATGAAATGCATGATTTGCACATATTTTCTCCCATTCTGTGGGTTGTCTTTTCACTTTCTTGATGGTATCATTTGCAGTACAAGTTTTTCATGTCAATGAAGTCTGCTTTTATCTGTTTATGTCTTTTGTTGCCTAACTCAAGGTCATGAAGATTTACATCTTTGTTCTCTTCTGATAGTTTTATAGTACTGGCTCTTATATTTACGTCTGTGATCCATTTTGAGGTTTTTTTGTGTGTATGTAGTATGATGTAGGGTCCATCTTCATTCTTTCAAATGATACTCAATTGGTCCCTCAGCCATTTGTTGAAAAGACAGTTCTTTCCACCATAGAACATTTAATTGTCTTGGCGCCCTTCTCAAAAATCAGTGACCGAAATTTAAGGACTTATTTCTGGACTCTTAACACTATTCCATTAATCCTGATGTCTGTCCTTATGCCAGTACCACATTTTGTGATTATTGTAGCTTTTCAGTACGTCTTAAAATCAGGACATGTGAGCTTTCCAATTTGCTCTTCTTTTTTTAGTATACTTTGGCTATTTTGAGTCCCTTGCATTTCCACATCAATTTTAGAATCAGCTTATCACTTAATGCAAAAAAATAGCCAGGATTTTGAAAGGAATTGGTTGAATCTGTAGCTCAGTCTGTAGATGTAGTGTTTCTACATTATTAACAAAATTGTCTTCCAGAACATGAACGTGGGTGCCTTTCTGTTTATTTACTTTTTGTTTTAGCAATCATTGGTAGCTTTCATTATGTAAGTCTTATGCGTCTGTTGTTAAATGTATTCCTAAGTATTTTATTCTTTTTGATGCTATTGTAAATGCAGTCCTTCTCTTATATGCTCTTGATTTTTAAAAGATTACCTCATTTTATTGTTCCCTTTCTCAGAAATGTGTTGGCAAGTGCATCAGCTGATAATACTGTAATTCTGTGGGATATGTCCCTGGGGAAACCAGCAGCTAGCCTTGCTGTACACACTGATAAGGTATGGTGATTTAGTGAATCAGAGGGAATCTCAAAAATATGGGACAAGGCTCGGTGCCTGTAGCTCAGCAGCTAGGGCACTGGCCACATACACTGGGGCTGGCGGGTTCAAACCTACCCTGGGCCTGCTCAATAACAATGACAACTCCAAGAAAAACATAACCAGGCATTGTGGTGGGCACTTGTAGTCCCAGCTACTTAGGAGGCTGAGGCAAGAGAATCGAATTGCTTAAGCCCAAGAGTTTGAGGTTGCTGTGAGCTGTGACACCATGGCACTCTACCCAGGGCAACATAGTGAGACTCTGTCTCAAAAAAAAGAAAAGAAAAAACTGGGACAAATATTGGCTAAAAATAATTCCAACCTTTATATATGGCTTTTAATATAATTTTGTATGGCTTACAAAACACTTTACATATTCTATCATTGGATTTAAAAAAAACCGTGTGGTAGGTTTTAGAGGTGCAAAATGGGAGCAGGAACATTAGTGCCCTGAAACACATTTATAGAGGTTCCTTAAAGAGGGGCAGAGAGTGGGGTGTCGGTCACAGTGATTTTATAGAATCTAACAAATCCGTTCTTGTAGCAGGCCTGGGGGATCTAATTTACTAATGCACATTTTGGGACTTCTGGAGCCTGTGGAGTTGGCCCAGTGTATTCGACACTTCCCCTTTTTTCTTCCAAATGTCCTTTAACATTTGAGGGACATAGTATTCCACCAAAACCAGTTTGGGGAATGCTGCAGTGTGTCTTTTAAGTGCCATCTTTTACTTGGGAATATAGTTTGCCTTTTTGATTATGAAATTCATACATGTTTCTTTAAGTAGTACTGAATTTCAAAAGGAAAAAATGATAGAATCACTGCCAAATTGCTTCTTGCCAAAGATAACTTTACCAAGAGCAAACACAGATCTCTTCATTTGTTTCCTCCCTTTAGGTCCAGACTTTGCAGTTTCATCCATTTGAAGCACAAACTCTGATTTCTGGATCTTATGATAAGTAAGAAAGCACATCAGGCATTACTGCCACTCTGTTTTTATCCTCCGGAACTAATTCAGGAAGTGCCCCTTAGTGTGCAGACAAGGCCAGGCACAGTGGCTCATCCTTGTAATCCCTGCACTTTGGGGAGGCTAAGGCAGGAGGAGCAATTGAGGCCAGCCTTGGCAACATAGCAAGACTTCATCTCTCAAAAAAATAGAAAAATTAGCCAGATGTTGTGGGCACACTCCTCTGGACCTAGGGAGGATCACTTGGGCCCAGGAGTTTAAGAAATCAAAGTAAAGACTGACTACAAGTTGGTCTTAGCTTCTGCTTACCACCTTCAGACCCAATGTGTAAAAAAGGAGCACAGATCTGAAGGGAAACCCCCTGTGGTGAACTGCAGTGGCCCCAGCTCTTCACTTCTTCTTAAATCTGTGCCCTCTGTCATGCAGCATGGGAGTTCTTCCCACACATGTTCTCAGGTCACGGTCAGAAGCCCAGCAAGGATACCAAAGCCTCCTGATACCTAGTCTTACGACTAGTACTTTACTGTCTTGTTCTCTGGGCTAACTGGTCACATGGAGCAAGGAGATGGTCTCTGTCTTTACGGGAAAAACTCCCGTGTCATATGACAGAGGGCACAGACCCAGGAAGAAGTGAAGGCAAAAGAGATAGCAAAAGCTAAAACCAACTTGTAGTCAGTCTTTATTTTGATTTCTTATCCTTCTGAGAAGTGATATGTTTACATTTTTTAGTTGTGACTCATGCACAATTACAATAGTGTTGTTTCCCCCCAATATAATAACCTGGTTCAGAGAGTAAGTGTGGCTAAGGTGTGAGCTACATGGTTCAGAACTTGACCAGGGAAGGGGACATTAGAAATTGCCCTAGACTTTGGGAAATAGAGAGGATTCATCTTGTAAGTCATGACCTTACAGTTTGACCTATAGGCATTCAAGGCCACTGTGCCTTCACAGCCACCAGTGCCATCAAGAGTTAGGGCCAGAATCTACCAAATAGTGAAACTCAATTCATTTTTTTCTGCTTTATTTTAGAACCTTAAAACAGCCTTTAAATAACGGAATCTTGACTTTACGGTGCTGTTTTGTTACCATTTCATTATACATAAACGTAAAACACAGAGGAGAATTGAACTGTTCAAACTCTAATTTTGTCTGAATGTGTCCAGATCTGTTGCTTTGTATGACTGCCGAAGTCCAGAGGAAAGTCGTCGGGTGTGGCGGTTCAGTGGGCAGATCGAGAGGGTGACTTGGAATCACTTTTCACCTTGTCATTTTTTGGTAAGAATATACATGTTACTGTTTTGCTTGTCTAGGTACTAACAAGTTAAAAAAATCAGATATTTTTAAACAAGGGAATGGCTCAGCCAGAAAAAAATGCTGAGCATGTAAATGATTTTATGCTGGTTACAGTGGTTAACAATGCTGGCTAATTGTTAATCACTGTAAAGTATGTCACTTTTTTTTTTTTTTTTTTACTTATTGAGTTTGACCATTTTTTTCAGGGTACATTCCTTTGAAATATTAAGCATAAAATTATTTTTTAATGGTTAAATCAGTGAAAGAACATATTCTTTTAATTAAATCCTCATATTTAAATGGAGCTCCAGTGAATGAGAACACTAGCCTATTTAATTAATAACACTGGCTCCCAAATAGGAGGGAAAAAAAGGTAAAGCCTTTCTGTAAATGCCCTTAATTGTCTGTGGGATGACAGTTTTCCATGTAGCGTCAGTGAGATTCCACTGATATTTCAGTACATGGAGAAATAAAATCCAAGCTTTTATCCAGACAGGAAGACATAAACCCAGTACTTCCCAGTTTTCCTAAAGTAAATATGGAGTCCTTTGTAAAGGATGTAGAGTTTCTACAGATAGCTTTCATAAAAGCTATGGACAGTTTTAGTTAGCTTCCTGCAGTAATGGTTCTGAGACAGTCTCAGCTTTGTGCCCTTACTAGAGGAAATGCTGTTTCCAGCCAAGCTGCCTGAAGCCAGATTCCATTTTACAGTCAGGAATGAAGTTCAGTTATGGCTCAATGTTATACTTTGGCTCTCAGCAGTCAGGTTTACAAATTTCCTGAGGTTATCTGCTAACAAATGTCACAGATAGTAAAATCACAAATATTTAGGAAAGTAGGAGGTAAAATGGTTCACCTTCTCCCTCAATTGTCCTCTCTTGATCCTTTTTTCTTATACTAGCTATTGCTGTTAGCCCTTGTACAGGCTCGGGTCTCTGTCTCCCATCCTTGACTCTGTCTGTCATTTCCTTCTTGATTGTGTGACCACCCACTCTGATCTGCCTTTCAGTCCTCTTCTGATTGAATTTCTCTGTGGCCAAATTGAGTTTCGGCAGTGTTGATCTGTCCTGACATTCTTGCTTCTTCCCTCCTCCCTCTCTGACCCACTTCTGTGGGCTCCTCCTCAGCCTGCACCTGGAGTAGCCACGCTCACCAGGCTCCTGCTCTTTGACCTTTACACTCCCAGTGTCCCCTGTGCCCTCATGGATGTAACTCTCACCTCTGTGCCTCCACATCTCTAACCCCAGTCCCTACCTGCTTGCCACAGCACCATGCTCGTGTCCAGCAGCCACGTAGATACCTCAGCTGGATTAGTCCATATGATTATAAACTCAGCTCCAAAAGTAAATTCTTTATGGCTACATTAATTTCCGACAACAGCAATAAGAATTAGCTCCACCAGTTATGTTGGATATGTAGCTGATTTTTACGGTGGCTTATACTTTTTACCCATTGCTAAAGTTGGCTGTCCTGCAGCATGACCTGACCCGTCTTTTACTCTTTCCAGGCCAGTACAGATGATGGCTTTGTGTATAATTTGGATGCACGTTCAGATAAGCCAATTTTTACTCTTAATGCCCACAATGATGAAATCTCTGGTGAGCAAGAATACGTTTCTTTTATTAACTTAGGATTTAGTAAATATATTTTATATAGCAAACCTATATTTTAAAGTGAGATTCTCTGAACTTATCTTCCTATAGGTCTTGATCTAAGCAGTCAAATCAAGGGTTGTCTTGTGACTGCTTCAGCTGACAAATATGTGAAGATCTGGGATATCTTAGGTGATCGGCCAAGTCTAGTTCATTCTAGGGACATGAAAATGGTAAGAATTTCCCTGGGCATCTTTGTTCTCTGTTTATTTTGTTTCTGGCCTTGTCTTCCTTTGGGACTTGTATTGCTTGCCTTTTCTCTCTTAATCACTGCATTAAAGAATACGGATATGTTGGTCGGGCACAGTGGCTCACTCCTGTAATCCTAGCTCTCTGGGAGACTGAGGCAGGTGGATTGCTTGAGCTCAGGAGTTTGAGACCAGCGTGAGCAAGAGCAAGACCAAGACTCTGTCTACTCAGGAGGCTGGGGCAGGAGGGTCACTTGAAGCTAGAAGTTTGAGGTTGTTCTGACCTAGGCTGATGCCATGGCACTCTAGCCTGGGCAACAGAGCAAGATTGTCCCAAAAAAATTTTAAAAAGTAAAACCCAGGGCGGCACCTGTGGCTCAGTCGGTAAGGTGCCGGCCCCATATACCGAGGGTGGCGGGTTCAAACCCGGCCCTGGCCTAACTGCAACCAAAAAATAGCCGGGCATTGTGGCGGGTGCCTGTAGTCCCAGCTACTCGGGAGGCTGAGGCAAGAGAATCACTTAAGCCCAGGAGTTGGAGGTTGCTGTGAGCTGTGTGAGGCCACGGCACTCTACTGAGGGCCATAAAATGAGACCCTGTCTCTACCAAAAAAAAAAAAAGTAAAACCCAAAGCATTAAAAATTTTAAAAAGACTCAATAGTGACCTCTGGTGTCACCGTCAGTCATTTAAAAGGAGAGCTAATGTTTCTGGGAATACATAGCCAATATAGGTTTATTAAGAAATGTCTAATAGGGTCGGCGCCTGTGGCTCAGTCGGTAAGGCGCCGGCCCCATATACCGAGGGTGGCAGGTTCAAACCCGGCCCCGGCCAAACTGCAAAAAAACCAAAAAAATAGCCGGGCGTTGTGGCGGGTGCCTATAGTCCCAGCTTCTTGGGAGGCTGAGGCAAGAGAATCGCTTAAGCCCATGAGTTGGAGGTTGCTGTGAGCTGTGTGATGCCACGGCACTCTACCGAGGGCCATAAAGTGAGA
Source organism: Nycticebus coucang (assembly GCF_027406575.1). Lineage (NCBI taxonomy): Eukaryota > Metazoa > Chordata > Mammalia > Primates > Lorisidae > Nycticebus > Nycticebus coucang. The sequence goes on along the minus strand of NC_069782.1, from coordinate 15,319,505 downwards.
CTCTGTCTCTACAAAAAAAAAAAAAGAAATGTCTAATAGACTGATAACGAAGATGAGAGACCTGAGTGGTCAGAGCACACGCACGTCCCCATGGAATGGCCATCATGCTGAATATGTCTGGCTCTTTAGAACAGTAGTATACCTTTCATCTTGACTGCAAGCTGCATTTGCAGTGGGCTTGAAAGAGATACTGGTGAGTTGATTTTGAGTAAACATGTTAAGTCATAGATTCTTGGAGACAAGGGTAGGAATCTAGACATCATGGCTGTCTGGAAAGATAGGACCCCCTGACTTGCTATTCTTTGCTTTCCAGGGAGTTCTCTTCTGTTCTTCGTGTTGCCCTGATTTGCCATTTATTTATGCCTTCGGAGGTCAGAAAGAAGGGCTTCGGGTCTGGGATATAAGCACAGTCTCTTCAGGTAAGAATCCTTAGTATCACTTCTTTCTGAATGAGTTCTCAAGGACTAACACAGAACGTGTGACTTGAATACATTAGGTAGAGAGCGAAGGCAGTGTGGTCCACAGAGGAAATAGACAAGATCAAATGTAATTTGGAAGTGTTCATGTTCACAAATAAGCTTGTCTTCACACTTTAAGAGTAGATCATTTTAAATATCTATTACCATATTCAGGGAGTTGTGTGATTTAAAAAAAAGAAAAAGAAAAAAAATATGTACCTTAAAATTGAAAGATCTTCTGAGAAAGCTGGAAGGAAGTGGTATCAAAGAATGGCCCTTTCCTTCCCAGTTACCAAAATGTAAATAAATCTGCCCTTGTCTCAACTGCTTACTACTTTCAGGTAGTCTGCTGTGCTCTATTACCACAGCGATAATATATCCCCACCATATGATTCCTGAATCTTCCCTCCCATGCGGAAGGTTCCTTAGATTTTTCTGTGGTCATTCTGGAGTCATAGGGGGTGTGAGTGTGCACATACACACACTCTAAATCCAAGAGTGTCCGTGCTAGTCACATTAAAGAGGGAAATAATCAGAAATAAAATAAGGTAAGGAGGGACTCACTGTTATAAAGGATAGGACATCCGTTATCAAGCCAGATTAGATAAATCTTAGAGCAAATTAGACCATTTTTAGAAATGATTCATTTCATTCAGAACACTGACTTCTCAGTTTCTGGGTTGTTTACTTACTTTCCCATTTGTAAAGTGCTACTTAATATTTTCATAAACAATATTTCTGCCCCAGAGAACCTCATTGCTCAACATTTTAGTCTTTTTTTACACTGTACTCTTAACAGCTGATCTTATAGTTTCTCAACTGTTTGTGTTTTAGTAAATGAAGCATTTGGAAGACGAGAGAGGCTTGTTCTCAGCAACACAAGAAGTTCCTCTATTAATGGCCCTTTTGGGAGCAGGAGCTCAGACACACCAATGGAGTCTTAAGGAAGATCAGATAATTTCCAGTTTGGTTAAGCCTCATTGAGAGTTTTAAAAACCTGGCCTAAGAATGTTCCACGTGTAGCAGCAGCCATGCGGAGTGACTGAAAACTTGTCTTCAGCTGCCTGACATTGTGTTTGGCAGCTGCAGTGACAGACAAAGCTGGTCTTTGCCATTGTATTTCAGACAAGTGGTGTATAAGGCTCTTGTTGCATTTCTTAAAAAGAATAATAAAAAAGATTTTTTTTAAGTAATTCCTTAAACATACCATCTGTCACAGGTAAGCTAGGTTTGTTTAAAAAAAAAAAAAAGGGTGGTAATTTATAGTTTTAAAAGAGGAAAATCCTGTGATCTTACAAGGAGGATACACCTGGACCTGGAAAAGCTGTGATGTGGCGCCGGAATCCACAAACAGGCAGGTGCCGACAGACTCCACCTTCCTGACTGTTCTCAAGCTAATGCTTATGAGTTAGAAGTGCTCCCAGTGCTACTCTTAGAATTTGGTAAGTAAAAGTGACATGCAGTGTCTTGTCATGACCATTCATTCATTCATGCTCAAAAATAACAAATGTTCTGTGCTAGTGGTATTAAGGGTAAGGGGATGGGTGAGGATTCACTAAAATAAGGAAAATCTTCGCTCTCCGCCTAACAAGGGATCATTCTAATTATAGATTGTCTTTTTATTAAGTAGGAATTTTTAGCAGGTAGTAAAAGTTTGACTTACGAGGACCAACCCTCATTAGCCATTAATGTTTCCTGTGTGATTCATGAATGTGACTTCAGTGATTTTAGTGTTAATACTGCAGAATGTCATTGGTGTAGCATCTTGAACTCACTAAAACCTCTCTCTCTACAAGGGACAGATGTATGAATTAAAAAGGTTAAAGAATGGAGTGACTGCTTTGTTTTGATTTGGCTTTTAGATATCAAAACAAGACCCAGATCTCTAAAAATAACAGCTGTAGGGAAACCTCTCTCAGGTTTAAACTCAATAGTTAATTTTCTCTCAAATTTGATGTTTTTCCTATAAAGAATAGTTCTAAAAAATATATCTTTCCAGGACTTATTTCTCAGAAAAAAGTCTGAGCTATGGGCGGCGCCTGTGGCTCAGTCGGTAAGGCGCCGGCCCCATATACCGAGGGTGGCGGGTTCAAACCCAGCCCCGGCCAAACTGCAACCAAAAAATAGCCGGGCGTTGTGGCGGGCGCCTGTAGTCCCAGCTACTCGGGAGGCTGAGGCAAGAGAATCGCTTAAGCCCAGGAGTTGGAGGTTGCTGTGAGCTGTGTGAGGGCACAGCACTCTACCGAGGGCCGGAAAGTGAGACTCTGTCTCTACAAAAAAAAAAAAAGTCTGAGCTATGCCTGTTTTATGTAGCCATACATATCTGACTAAAATAAACAGTAAGAATTCATAGTTAATACGTAACGAAAGTTTTAAATGGTAAATGGGGTTGACACTTCTATTTCCAATTTGGAAGTACTAGTCTGATGAATGCTAAGCAGATGATGCTATCAGAGCCAAAACAGTGTGCCTCTGAAGCTGTTGGTCAGTGTATAAATGAACGTCTGGGACTGGAAGAATGCTGGCCCAGCCTTGCAGTTGCTGCTGAAAGCCAGCGGAGACAGGTCTCTCTTTCAGTGAGACCTCTGAGGAGGCAGGCAGCAGGAGTGGTCAGGCTCAAGGCATTGAGTAACATGGGGATCAAAATCCAAGCCAGGATTATAGACTTTAGAGCCCCAGTTGTCATATAGACTGAGGAAGGAGTCCCCATCGCTTCCTACCATGGGGATGTGTTACACCTAAGTGTGGACAGACCTGAGCCCAGAGATTTGTGGCCTAAGAGAGAATGCCTGTCTGGTGTGGAAGTGGAGGAACAAGCTGTCTCTGTCCTCACTGATAGTTTGTTGGTGATTGGTGTTTCGTTAGTAGCACATGGAGACGCTGTGGAACCAGTCCTGTCTGTCCAAGCAAGAAACCGTGTTACTAATTTTTTTAAAATTCTAACCAAACGTAGGTAGACTCTAGCTAATTATATCCTGAATTCAAATTCACTAAGACCAGTTGGCTCATAAAGTAGAAATACCAACTTATTTGGGTATGTAGAACATTATACAGGTGTAACAATAAGGCCTTGATTTTTAAGAATAACCCCAACTATATATTACAAAGCTGTTTTTAATAAAGGTGATGTACTAAATATATACTCTTCGGGTGGGTGGGTCTTTTCAAAACAAACTAATAAAACAAAAAAATATACACTGTCAGAACAAATAATCAGAATTCAGGTTCAAAAGTACTTGTTATATACTTTCCATTTCTAGCTGTGACAGGATAGCTTATGCTGCTCTGCTACTGAAAACAAGAACAGATGGGCAGCCCCTGTGGCTCAAGGAGTAGGGCGCCGGTCCCATATGCCGGAGGTGGTGGGTTCAAACCCAGCCCCGGCCAAAAAACAACAACAAAAAAAAAAAGAAAACAAGAACAGCTGAACAGAATGCATGCAACCTCTACTCTAAGTCACCGGAGTATTTCCAAGGCAGCCAGGACTTGAAGGACAAAGATGCTGGAAGAAGGGGCATGCAGAGAAATGACCCCTCACACTATGCTGCTTTTCTTCTCAGGCATTTACCAATTTTTATGTCGTACAATTTAGGAAACGTAGAAAAAAAAAGTTGAAAGGTGTAGCAGAGCATTCAGCTGTCATGTAACACTGGAAAAACCAAAACTGAGCTTCAGAACTTAAGAGGAAAGTCTCTAAAAACTTAACCCCAGGCTCTCACTGTGATCTCTCAAAGAGATTAACCAGGGGTAGAGCCAACTTTATAAAATCTGAAGCTCTGCCTTGAATAAGCTCAGTTTTTCCCTGCTCTAGTTTGCCAGAGGATAGGGTGAATCTTTCTGGAAGAGGATAATTTTATCTGCAGTTGCTATAGTTTTTCATACACAATCTGGCATTCCAGTAAAAATTATTAAGCATACTGGCTCGGCGCCAGTATGCTAAGGGCTAAGGTGCTAAGGTGCTAGCCACATACATCTGAGCTGGCGGGTTCAAATCCAGCCCAGGCCCGCCAACAATAATGACGGCTGCAACCAAAAAACAGCCAGACATTGTGGCGAGCGCCTGTAGTCCCAGCTACTTGGGAACCGGAGGCAGGAGAATTGCTTGAGCCCTGGAGTTGGAGGTTGCTGTGAGCTGTGATGCCATGGCACTCTACCAGGGTGACAGCTTGAGGCTCTCTCTCAAAAAAAAAATTTTTTTTTAAGCATACTAAGAAATAATGATCAAAAGAGAAATAGACCTGCAACAAATACACCATTGGACATGAAATTTGAAATAGCCACAATTGAGAAATCCAAGAAAAAAGTTTGAATATTTCATCACAGAACTGGAATCTATAATGAATCAAGTGAGAATTCTAGAATTTATGGAGAAATTTATACATGGGATTCATGACAAATTTGACACATTTAAGGATTCATGAGTTTGAGAATAGGCCAATGGAAAATATCCACACTAAACTACAAAGAGGAAAAAGTATATTAAAAAAGTCTAGGATGCGTGACAGGCATGGTACAAAAGTCTAATATACATGTAATTGGAATCAGAATGGGATAAGAGGCTCGGCGCCTGTAGTACAGTGGTTATGGTGCCAGAGACTGGCAGGTTAAAGCCTGGCCTGGGACAGCAAAACAACAATAACAACTGCAACAAGAAAATAGCCAGGCATTGTGGCAGGCCCCTGTAGTCCCAGCTACTTGGGAGGCTGAGGCAAGAGAATCACTTAAGCCCAAGAGTTCAAGGTTGCTGTGAGCTGTGATGCCACAGCACTCACTGAGGGTGACTAGTGAGACTGTCTCAAAAAACATAAAAATAAAAGAATGGGATAAGGGAGAGCAATATCCAAAAAGAATTTTTCCAAATGTCTCGATGTCTGATGAAAGACATCAAGCCAATAAGCACTAGAAAGATGTTAAACGGTTATCAGGGGAGATGCAAGTCAAAGCCAAGTCAAAGCGACCACAGTGAGATACTTCACACCCACTAAAAAGGCAGTAATCAAAAAGGTAACCATGTTATGTGGGCTTAAGGTGTCTGTAAAGTTAAATTGACAGTAACATAAAAGGGTAGAAGGCAACAAATACAGAATTAAGGTATTCTAAGATCCCAACATTCTTTCTTATTTTTTTTTTTTTTGTAGAGACAGAGTCTCACTGTACCGCCCTCCGGTAGAGTGCCGTGGTGTCACATGGCTCACAGCAACCTCTAACTCTTGGGCTTCCGCGATTCTCTTGCCTCAGCCTCCCGAGCAGCTGGGACTACAGGCACCCGCCACAGCGCCCGGCTATTTTTTTGTTGCAGTTTGGCTGGGGCTGTGCTTGAACCCACCACCCTCGGCATATGGGGCCGGCGCCCTACTCACTGAGCCACAGGCGCCACCCTATCTCAACATTCTTTTCAAAGAGATGAAAAGATCACTACTGGCAATAGTGATCATTAAAACAGATATTGTCAACATCAAAAATGGAAAGCAAGGCCAGGCGCGGTGCCTCAGCCTGTAATCCTAGCACTGTGGGAGGCGAAGGCAGGTGGATCTCTTGAGCACAGGAATTTGAGGGTGCTGTGAGCTATGATAATGCCAGGGCACTCTACCCAACATGACAGTGAGACTCACACACACAAAAAATGTCTCTAATAGAATGTCATCTCACGTAGTTTTGAATAATTCATTTTTCATAGCCAAGTGCCATTGGCTCTAGCCAATTAAGAGCAATGGCCTATAAATGTGTCCTTTGCTTATGAAAAATACACTTCACAACCCCGGTGCAAATATGTAAATAGTATAGGTAGCAGAGTGATGCAGCCTGAAATGAATGGTCAAAACAACAGCAGAGTCAAAATAGTTTTCTTAATAACATGAAAGAGGCCCCTGGAGGAGAAATATATGCATTTATAAAAGTGCTCCCAGGCAGCAAACCAATGATCATGAAATGCAGAAAATGAATTTTTCTGAACTTGATTTTCAACATCCAGAAAATCAGGCTAAAATTTTTATAGTGCTCTAGGAGAATTAACATGATAAACTGGGCCAGGTGCAGTAGCTCACGCCTGTAATTCTAGCACTCTGGGAGGCCGAGGCATGTGGATTCCCTGAGCTGAAGAGTTCCAGACCAGCCTGAGTCAGAGTGAGTCTTCATCTAAAGACAGCTGCGCATTGTGGTGAGCACCTGTAGTCCCAGCTACTTGGGAGGTTGAGACAAGAGAATTGCTTAAGCCTAAGAGTTTGAGGTTGCTGTGACCTGTGATGCCATAGCACTCTACTGCGGGCAACAGAGTGAGAGACTCTGTCTCAAAAAAAAAGACCCTATTTCCATGTCTCCACTGAAAATAGAAAAATTAGCCAGGTGTGGCGGGCCACTATAGTGCCAGCTACTTAGAAGGCTGAGGCAAGAGGATCTCTTTTTTTTTTAACTTCATAGTATATTTATTAGAATAAGCGATTAGATTTGTTAAACATCTGGATTAAAATGTTTTAAAGGATTTTCATACAATTTTTAGGCACTACACATGTTTACAATAGCATTGGCATTTGGAAATAGGGCAAGATAAATCTGACACATTTTAATGCCTTGATCGATTTGTGACATTCAAAACAACTCCACCATTTTTGAAACACTGACCAAAATGTACCATTAATATCCCACAAAGTGTATTTAAAAATAAATTTAGAAATACAACCAGAAGTCTACAAATCATCACAGCAGACTGGTAAGTCCCAGCTATCATGGCAGGGAAGGGCTCTGGCTAGATTTTGATGGAAACTGCTGAATTCTATATCAAAAGCAAAAATAGTAAAATAACATGATGTACACTTCCTGATGCTCATTTTCACAGCAGCATAGCATGCTTCACATGCACTGCCTGCGAAGGACCTCACAAGGCTCCCTCCTACTCACACAGAGAGAAAGTACCCTGCCAAGAGTGAAGTGCCACCAAGTGTCCAAGAATCCCAAAAATACAGGTGGCCAGCCAGTCACAGAATGGGAACAGCAGTGCAATTGTAAGAATGACTACCCACAGTCACCAAAATTCCACTGTAATTCAGCCTGGCACATGTTTTGATCATCATCATACACATAATGTTTTCGTCCTTTGATACAGGCGAAACGCGCGTCTGAAAGAGGCCTGAGAGCAGCGTAGCCCAGTGCTGGGCAGGGGCTCCCTCTCTGCTGCTTCCCAGTCGCTTGGACGCCTGCTGCAGGGGTTGGCGTGCTGGGCTGGTTAAGGCTGATGGTGGAGCAGAGCCAACCTGCAAAATCTACTTCCTCAGCATCAGGTCTCTTGATAAAAGCATGAACCATGAGTTGCTTCAGATCTGCTCTTTCTGCCAGGTTTTTTATTAAGTATTTATTCACAGAATCATGAAATTTCAGACTGAACACTCCACTGGGCAGTTTTGGAGGAAGCTCATTGACTATGTAATCCAACAATTCAAAAATTGCCATGGGAGGCTTGGTGCCTGTAGCTCAGTGGTTAGGGCACTGGCCACATACACTGGGGCTGGTGGGTTCGAACTCAGCCCAGGCCCACTAAACAACAATGACTACAATCAAAAAATAGCCAGGCGTTGTGGTGGGCGCTTGTAGTCCCAGCTACTTGGGAAGCTGAGGCAAGAGAATCGCTTAAGCCCAAGAGTTTGAGGAACATAATGAGACTCTGTCTCAAAAATAAATAAATAAATAAATTTGCCATGGGAGGTCAGCTGTCCATTCCATATGAGCTGAGGGCCCTCCCCAGGGTTCTTCACCTGGGTGGGGTCTCAGCCACATCTCTCTCCACTTGACACCCAAACATCAGCTCCAGCTCCTTGGCATCTGGAGGATGGATGGGAGAACCCCGTGCTCCAGGTGGACTGCACAGAGTCCCCAGGACTCTTTCTGGCAACATGTAGGACCTTGGCCAAGGAGTCCATGAACTGCGCGCTGACCCCAATGTCACAGAGCTTAATCTCCCCAGGGAGCTGACGAGGAAATTGGAGAGCTTGATATCTCTGTGCATAATCTTGTTTCCCCCTCAAATATGTTAGAACTTTCATTACAGCAATGCTAACTTTTCCTAAAATTTGTTCAGGAATTCTTACAGCTTTCTTCAGGTCTTGGTCCCAAGACCCCCCAACCCTACGCTCGGTGCAGACTCTGATCCCGCGATCCCCCATCCCTACGCTCCAGAGCAGACGCTGATCGCGCCATCATTGTAGCTTGCACCGCAGAAGCCCACAGCGTATGGAGAGTTGGGCTCCTGCACCACCTGCAGCTCCCTGATGATCTGCGTCCGGTGCGCGTTTGCTCTCCAAGTGAAGCGCGTTTGCTCTCCAGGTGAAGCGCTGTGCTCTCCAGGTGAATTAGCATTCTGGCCGTGAGCAGACGGGAAGGCTGTGGAAAGCCTTGAACACCACGCGCCCCTGCCGGCCCCCAGCTCGCTGATCTCCACGTCTTCATCCTTCTGTTCTCCCACCTTCTGCTTCTGGGTAAGAAAGGCCTCAAGGCCCTTCCGCCGCTGCTCCTGCAGCTCCAGCTCCTCCAGCTTCTGCAAGGCCTCAGGTCAGTCTCGCAGAGATAACCAGTCAACCGCGGAGCCGTCGGGGCGGGTTCAGGTGTATGGGCGTCGGCTGCTCCTCGGGCAATTTGGACCGGGAAAAGCGCTTCCAAGGCTGGGGGAGGGCGTAGCGGGCGCGGGGCCAGGGGCCCGGGGCTGGCTGCCTCGGGGGAGCGTCCCCGCGGTCGGTCAGCGCCCGCCGGCCGGGGTGGACTCCCCTCCCCGCCCGCCCGGGGCTCGGCGCCGGCTGCACATGCGGCTTAGCAGCCAGGGATTCAGCCTCCCTCGCTCAACCAGTCCCTGGGTGCAGCTAGAGGCTCTCTTGACCTTAAGAGTTTTTTGAGGTTGCTGTGAGCTGTGACACCACAGCAACTCTGCCCAGGGCGACAGTGAGACTGTGTCTCAAAAAAAAAAAGATAAAGAAGTACTAATGCCCACTAGAGTCTGTGTGGCAAACGCTCCTGTCACAAGTGCTGGACCCTGCTAGCTAAGAAGGGTCAGAAGTTCTATGTATTAGCCAATGACAGCCATTGGAAAGGTAAATTCCCCCAAGTACCTGTCACCATCAGTGGTTTACTCTCCCTATTTTGGCCATAACCTGATCCTGATGTTTGCCCTACCCCAAAGCCCACGACCAGTCTCGGCCCCACCAAGTTTGCAGCCGCATAGAAAGGTGTCTGTGGGGGTGATGGAAGGCTCTGCAGGGGGCAGAGAACGCAGCAGCTCCCTAACACAGACAGAACACGCTTTGTCTAAGTGGCGTAGTTTCAGTTTGTCTGTGGTATCATGTAAAGATCTGTAGCCTGGATGAGATCCCAGTTTTAACCAGGCCACTGTTGAAGAACTGATTAAAATCAGGGTTGAGCTGCCGAATGCCGTTTACTGTGTAACTACATGCCTCTTAGGGGAATCGCAGGTCTGTGCAGGTTGTATGTGTTACATGTAAAGCAACAGAACAATGCCTGCCACAAATAAACACCGTCGTTGCAATTAAAAATGAAATCATCAAAACACTGTTCCTACTTTGGTAAGTGAGGCATTCTAAAACGTTCAGCCCTCTATCCAGACGTCCGATCCAGTTTTCCAGACACCAGTTCTTCACTGTCTTCTCAAAGCCCAGCCACCTTTCACTACACCATTGATCCAGGTTTGTCCTGCCTGCTTTTCTCTACCAGTCTTCTTTTTAGACTTCTCTCCTTAGAAGTTAACTTTTCATTCCTGCTCCCAGATTTTAAGAATATTCTGTACCTATATTGTAATGCTGGCTACACTCTGACCTGCATCAGAGACAAGTCTGTACGTGTATCTTGCATGGTTCCCAGCCTAAGACTCCTGTGGGCGGCTTCAGAGTCACCCTGGGAGCCCGGCAGGCTCTTCAGCAGGGCTGTGGTCAGTTCTTTCACTTCGGGACATAATCTAGATATGAAGCCAGGTCTTGGAACTACTGCAGGATTTTGAGTTATCTACGAGTGAAATCTGAGTCCTTGTCATTTTTGTTTCCCCCTACAGCACCTTAAACTGTGTTGGCACTTATATAACAGTTTCAGAAAAGAGACTGAGGACTCCACAGGCCTGAGTGCTTGGAAATCCTCAAGTGTGTATATGCAGGGAAACTAAGGAGCAAACAAACAGTTGAGTGATTCCATCCCATTCAGAGAAATCTGCTGCTGGCAGTATGTACCCCTGCGAGTTGTAACTGTGTTTTATATTGCTCCTGATGCTCTGCAAAACTGAAATCATGCCGTCACCACTACTCTGGACGCTGTTCCTCTCTTGGCAATCTTTACAAAGAGGGTATATTTGGTCAGGAAGTGTTTAATTTGCCAGTTGGCCCTAAAGAATGGAAATTCATTGCATGGCGCAGGTCTGGAGGTTAGAAGCGTGAGATCAAGACATCAGCTAGGTCACACTGAGGGCAGCGAGGGGAGGGTCTGTGATAAGCCTCCTTCCTTGGCCTTGCAGATGGCCATCTTCTCCCTGTGTCTTTGTCTCTTCTCTCCATTAAGAGGCCTGTCCAAATTTTCTCTATTTTTTTTTTTTTTGGCCGGGGCTGGGTTTGAACCCGCCACCTCCGGCATATGGGACCGGCGCCCTACTCCTCAAGCCACAGGCACCACCCAAAATTTTCTCTGTTTTTAAAGACACCAGTTATACTGAATTAGGGCCCAACTTAAGGACACTTAAAACTTAATTACTTCTTTAAAGACCCTATCTCCAAACTTAGTCACATTCTGAGATACCAGTGATTAGGACTTCAGCATATGAATTCCATGGAGGTGGGAGTGGAGGATACGGTTCAGCCCGTGACACTGTCATCACTTATGTTCACGGAGATACACTATCTTTCAGTGTTTGCCTCCAAGACGCAATGTGATCAGGTAACTTACATTTATATGCTTGATGAGAGGATGACAGCTTCTAGCATGTTCATGCTCCTCAGGACACAGGCAGAAGACTGTTACTAGAAAGTGTGTGTATTGGTCAACAGTCTGAAAAAGCTGAACTCACCTCTCTGCCCTCTGATGCGGCTGAGAAGCCCATCACAACACAAATGCAAGGATCACAAGCAGCTCACCTCTGAGGAAGGGAACATGAAGTACACACTGTCTACATGGATACTATGAATTAGTTTCTAGCCTTTCGCATTCAAATCTCAAATTATTTTAGTATCTGTATTACTAAAATCTATAGCCCAATTTTTTTCAACTTATTATGAAAAACATGGACTAGTAAGAGACTGAAGAACATGAGCTACTGTTGTTTACTGTATGCTGAGCACTGTAGTAGCCACTGACATGTATTAACATCCAAATAGCACCACGAACCGGGAACTCATTATTCCCCATTTACAGCTAAGTAAAGTGGTACAGAGATCACATTATTTGGCCGAGGTTACAAAACCATCATCACAAAGCCCAGATTATAGATCGCTCAGCATAGCTCTAGAGCCCAAGGTCATCATAGGCTGCTCCTCAATGTGACTCAGTAAAGGGTGAGGCCACCTGTGGTGGGGCTGAGAAGGCTGAGCACAGTCTTGTCAAAAGGACAGTTACTTATCTGTGAAATTAACTTACAATGTGCCATTTAAAATGAAGAAGTAAAAAAAAAACGACAGATACTCTCACTCAGTTTCTTAGGCTTCCTCCGTTTTTATGTTAAGCTTAACTTTGGGCACCACTTCAGTGTTGGGATATGGGATTTTTTTTCCTTTTTGCCATTGATAAGTATTTATTCCCTTAAATAAGACTATAGTGCTGTGAATTGTCTGTTTATAGTTAAATTCAAAGATTTATGCTAAGAATTTTTTTCCATCAAGAATAAGACTCTTGTTTAAAAGGCCAAGGGAAAAGATTCAAAGCTATCCAAAATAGAATGGTTCAGTAGCAACAACTGATGTTACCCTTTACAAACAGAATGTACTAATCTACAGTCTCGTCCTTATACAACATCCGCTGCATTTAGAGATTTGACACATGAAGCTTTCTCCTGAGGGTACAGACAGACACATTTACTTTGTCAAATAGGCTCACGGTTTTAGTCTGGAGGACCATTTGTTAACGACAGGTGCACTTAGTAGCTATCACGTCTTCATATTCTTTATAAGCATCTAAACCATCGGGCTCAATGGTCAAAACACTCAACAGGCTGTATTTGGCAGGTACACATGATGGTCTCGGCACTGAGTATCTCATAGATGATGTTCTGGACCATGGTGTGATCCAGTGGTTTCCTGAGCAGAAACAGCCTGTCACCAGCCTGCCTTTGGCAAATTGCTGAGCTTGAAGCTGCTCTAGGCATTGGGTCTGCCCTGACAGAGGCTTCATGACCTGGTGTCAGCAGTCACCCCACCTCCAACACCGGCCCGTTTTCCAAGGTGAAAACAGAGCCAAGGCACTACCTTAGAAGGGAAGAAGGCAGGGGGCTGGAAACACAGGAAACGAAGTTTGTCTGAGCCTTATAACACGGAGACAATCAGAAAATGATCTCAAAGCTATAATACTTCAGAAATGCTTTCTCCCTTCTAACCTCAGAAAATCTCAAATTGGACTTTTCTCCAGAAAATTCATCTTCTTTCTCCACCAAACCAGATTATAAGAGGAATCCTGTATTTTTAAAAAAGTGTTTATTTTAATCCTTCCTAGAGGAATACAGACTTGAATGAAATACATTCATTCCATAAATACATTAGCAGCAAAACCTTCCCACCAGAGTCCTCTACTCCAGCCCAGAGGTTGTGCCTTTGAGCAGGAGAGCATGTTCCATCAACCCTGACGACGGAAGGACAGGTCTGCCTCTTGCTCAAAGCTGGATGTGCATGAGCAACACAAAAACCATGTGGGGGGGCGGATCAACTAAGCTGGGAGCTGAAAGCAGACCCATGTGGTGAACTGAGCCTTCTTTATCTTCCAAATCCTCTGGCATCTTCCATTCTTGTCTGGTGAGGTTATTCAGCAGAGACAACTGGGAGGGCCTAACTTTGCAAACACACCAATGCATTTGGAGTCATTTGTTGTTCTGAACTGGCAATACTCTGATGATGTCCTGATACTTGTCAAAGGATACACCCTTCTTTCCCTTCCATGGGTTGAGATACCACTTTGCCACATCTACTTGCTGTCAGGAGGCAATCCAGCAGGCATTATTTGGGCTCTTCCAGGTCCCCTTTGTCTGAGTGGCTAGAGGATTTCCTGAAGTCAGAGAGACATAATTCTCTGACTTTTTAACAATATGTGACTGTAACCAAGTGATAAGTTATGCTCTGGCTTCCATCAAAACTTAACTTCTTGGACAGTGGCCAGGCATCCCACTTCTTCTCTCCATCACTGCCTATTAACTGCTCCCTTTTTATTTGCCCTCTAAAAAACTGGCTGAAAATTTAGGAAGCAAGATCTACCCTAAACTCTCAGGTAGCCAAGACAGGTTAAGCAGGTGCTGCTTTAAATGTGTCACCTGCAAAGTAACTCGTGCTGCTATGTTCCAACCCATTCCAGAGTAAGCACAAGTCACAAGAGTCTTCATAAAATACAATCAGCAACCAGGATGGTTCTGTGGTGCCAGAACCAAGTTTAGAGGATTACCAAGCTGTAGGGCAAGGAGGAAAATGGAATAATGGAAGAATCAGAAATAAATTTGGGCAGAAGGCAGTTCTGACTCCCAGATTATCATGTAAATAAAGAACAGACCTCAAAGTTGACACTTTCCCCATCCATCACTTAAAAATAGGACACGTGCTCTCTTTTCCCAGTCTGTCTTAAAGTGTTTTCATCAGGATATTCTTCTGTAAGTGCTTTCTCATTCCCATTCACTCTGTTTTGACTACTGGAACCACTTTATATAAAAAACCACTGTGGTGGATAAGTGGTTACACGTTTTTCTCTTTGCAGTATATCCATCCAAAATAGCTTGCTTCTTTTATTTATGTGCAGAGAGAGACTCATCTGTTGAATATACAGCACTATTAATCCTACAGTCTTCTGCCCCCACAGAGTCTGTCAGATCTTCCTCATCTGAGTCATCCTCTTCCTCCTCCTCTTGTGCTGATGAATTGGAGGTGGGCCCTTTGCAGGTTTTCAGGTGGCGGGTGAGATGGTATTTGGTTAGATAAGCCTTTGTACATTTTTCACAGACATAATCCCGTTTTCCTTCATGAGAATTGAGATGCTTCTTTAAGTGATTTGTTCTTAAGAACAACTTATCACACTTGGGACATTTGATCTGGCGTTCTCTAAAAGGGATACAAGAAAAAACATTTGATTTGGGGTTACAAAAGACAAGTGAGGCACATACTTATTCTTCACAACCTCAGGGTATTATCAGAGAAGCTGTACCCTTCTAAGAATCAGGTTTTTATAGGAGATATATAGAAGTCATAAAACATTTGTATAGTTTAAGCAGCAGAGGCTGATTCTGCCTGTTGTAGAATTCTATATACATAGGACTATACTGCATATATTTCTTTTGCATCTTGTTTCCTTCACTGGATAAGGTATTTATGAAGTTCAGTCAAGTTGCTGCCAGTGTAAGTAATTTGTTCTCTTCCACTGCTGTATACTATTTACAAACATACACGAACCACACTTTATCTATGGTAATGGATTTGTCTATTGCTAATGGATGTTTTTATGGTTTACAGTTTTTTATTATTATCAGCAAGACTCGTATGAACATTTCTATGCTTGTAAGGTGATCTGTGTTATGTATAAATTTCTCTGTGGTATACATCTAAGAGCCACATAGTTGAGCCAAAGGATTTGCACATCTTCCACTTTACTAGAGTGTGCAACTGTTTCCATTGCAGTTCTATCAATATACATGTGTACGTGTCGCTCACTTAAGTATGTTCAAATGGACTGCTCTGGCACTACGGTGAGAACCCCGTGTGTGTACACAGCTGTCCTGGGGAACAGATGAGGCAGCAGCCGTAGCAGGGAGGTCAACTGGGAGCCTCCTGAGGCCTGGTGGTCTGGACAGGGTGACAGGAAGGAAGGGATGAAGGGAAGGACGGAGGGGAGGACGACTCCAACAAGCCAACAGCCGAGTCGGCTGGAGCCCCTAGGGTGAATGGTGGCACCACACGGAGGGAAATCAAGTTTGTGGGGTAAGATTAAGAGTTTTCACCAGGTGCAGTGGCACACGCCTATAGTCCCAGCTACTCAGGAGGCTTTAAGTGGGGAGATCCTTTAAGCCCAAGAGTTTGAGGCTATAGTGAGTTATGATCCTACCACTGCACTCCAGTTTAGGAGTGAGGAGCCCCCATCTCTTCAGGGGAAAAAAAAAAGGTCACATTCTGACATGTTAGCTCGAATCACCCAGTGGACACCCAAATCATCGGTGCCGATAAGCGATGGTGACACGTACGAGACTGAAGACAAAAATCACACAGATGGCACTAAGGCCAGGAGACTAAGGCAGTGACCCAGGAAGCCAACCTCACCAGTCTTCTCCTCAAAAATTCTTCTTTCTTAGGGGAAAGGCAAAGCCAGTGTCCCCCACAATCCTTCCACTCTCAGGGGAGAGGAGCTCTCCCTGCATTTTCCTTTTAAGCAGATAAATAAGGAGAATGCCAATACTATAATATCTACCTTTTTTTTTTTGAGACAGGGTTTTACTTTGTTGGCCTTGGTAGTCTCAAAAATATCTTGAATAATGTTTTTATGTGACTGACTTACACCAGCTTTAAGTTTTGAGAGTCCAAAAACTTTTTTTGAGACTGTCTCACTTTGTCGCTCTCGGTAGAGTGCTGTGCCGTCATAGCTCACAGCAATCTCAAACGCTTGGGCTTAACCAATTCTCTAGCCTCAGCCTCCCAAGTAGCTGAGACTACAGGCTCCCACCACAACAATACCCAGCTATTTTTTTGTTGTAGTTGTCATTGTTGTTTAGCAGGCCTGGGCCGGGTTCAAACCTGCCAGCCCCAGTATACGTGGCTGGTGCCCCACCCACTGAGCTATGGGCACTGAGCCCAAGAGAGTCCAAAAAACTTTTCCTAGGAGTTTGGCAAAGAGGCTTATCATATTTCCTCATCTTAACAGAGCCTAGATCCACAGTTGTTATGAAAAATGTTTTCACTGGCCAATACTTAATAGTTTTCCACCCAAATGGAAAGAGTTATACAGCTAAGCTCAAAATGATTTATATTGCATTATGTTGTGAAGTGGATAGAAAACAAGTGCATAAAAATAAATAAATTAAAAAAAAAAAAACAAGTGCATATTAGGCATCACTTGAAGGAATAAAGTCAAGATCAAGAAAGGCAATAGCACTTTGGGAGGCTCAGACAGGAGGATCACTTGAGGCCAAGAGTTTTGAGACCAGCCTGTGTGACATAATGAGAATCCATCTATATAAAAACAGTAAGTAAAACAGCTGGGCGTGGCTGCACACATGGACTCCTCCCTACATGGGAGGGTGAGGCAGGAGGATTACCTGAGCCCAGGGATTCACGGCTGCAGTGAGCTGTGATGACACCACTGCACTCTAGCCTGGGCAACAGGGCAAGACCTCATCTCTTTAAAAAAAAAAGGCAGAGACAGTAGTAGTAGTACTAAAATGAAAGTAGAAACTACTTTACTATATACTGAACAGGACACATCCAGGATACGGTGTTGACTTTTGGATACCAAATTTGAAACTAGGTATAATGAAGAAAAGGTAAGAGAAATTAAGGACATCTGGCCCGAGGAGAAAAGGGTTTGATGAGAACATGATGGTGACCATAAATTTTATGAAAGGCTGTCAATTTAAAGGAATATTAAACTTACATGTATCATTCAAAAGGGCAGATGTAGAATGAAAAAATAGAGGCTGATATCAGTTTGGTTCAAGCAAAACTGCCTCAAACTACATTTGTGAGATATTTAAGAAGTAATATATGTCCACTTGCTAGAAATATATCATGGAAATTAGTCTTTCACTTGGACAAACTCAGCAGTACTTCTTTACCCAAGGTGGACATATGAATCACTTGGAGAGCTTCCCAAAATCCCCAGGGCAGGGCTCTACTCCTGATTACATTAGAATTCCCAGGGGCGGGATCCTGGCATCAATTTTTGTTTTTCCCATTCCCTAGGCACACGGGCAGAGTCATGGACTGAGTGTTGGTCCCCTCAGCCCCAAATTCTTATGTTGAAGCCCTAACACTGTGATCATAGCCCCAGGAAGTCGGGCCTTTGGAAGGTAATTAGTGTTGGAGGAGGTCACGAGAGAGGGCCCTCCATAATGGGATCAGTGCCCTTCTGCAAAGAGACCAGAGCTCCCATTCTCTCTCAACAGAAGGTTGCCTCCTCACATGTCTGGAGGCTGGAAGCTTGAGCTCAGGGCTCCAGCAGGGGTAGGTTCTGGGGAGGGCCCTTTTCTGGCTGGCTCCTGGCTGCCTTCTCTTACTGTCTCTGTCCTATTGTTAGAGCCACCCAATCTGTGGTATTTTGTTACAGCAATAGAAGCTGATTAGACGGGCACTTAGAATAGACAATCCCAGAGATCTTTCAGCTCTAACACTGTACAATTCTATATAATATTTGATGATTCCTCATTTTCTAAAATTTCACACTAATGAGACCAACGAAGACTATTTTAAAAGGTCCTTTTGAGAGTCAGGAATGCAGATCCAGACTCCTTGGATATTTAGTGTTTCAGGTAGCACTGTGACAAAGCAGCAGAGACAAGAGCTGATATCCATACAAAATGCTTATCCAAATTGCCCAGTAACGTAGAAAGTTTCTGGTGAACATGGACTTCTAAAGAGTGCCTACATGACACAACCTCATCATGTCTTCTCCCTTCTCTAACACTTGCTAAAAGCTGAGGTCCACAAACATTTCTTCTCTCTGCCACCACTGTGACTTACGCAGGATAGACAGTTAATTGGATTCAAGTGCTGAATTCCTAATTGGTCTCCTGGTATTTGGTCTTTCCTTCCTTCACCGGAGTAACCTTTATAGAATGGGCATCTCTCCAGGACGCTCCTTTCCTTAAAATCCTTCAGGGCTTGCACAACAATGTGAATACTGAACTGGACACTTAAAAATGGTTAAGATGGCAAAACTTTTACTGCAATTCTCTCTCTCTCTCACACACACACAGTGCAACAGAACAATTCCAGGTATGCAGGGGGTAGGAGGAGAATGGTGGATCCTTCAGTGGCTCCCGTTATTTCTAGCATGAAATTTAATTTTCTTCACTAGGATAAAAGGCTCTTCTATTCTACAGCCTCTCACTCTGTCAAGTCTCTCACAGGCACACTATGTTCTAACTATGAAGAAATCACTTGTATCCAATAGTCTTTTCCTCGTCTCTGTTTTGGCCTATGCCATTCCCTCGATCTAGAATACCACTCTTATTCCTTACTCTTCCTTGCTTTCCTCTATAATTCTGATTTGTTGTCTTTAAAACTTAGGTCAAATTACCAGGAAGCTTTCCCAGGTCACCGCGGGCTGGCTCAGAGGTCGCTCTTGTGCAGGTTTTCAGCGCCCACCGCTTAGTTTAATAGCTGCAGGGCAGTGTGATAAATGTTTACCTGTCTGTTTCTTCTACAAGACTCTGAGCTCTTTAAAGACAGGGACAGTGTCTCTCTCTCTCTATTCTGCTACCACCTAGAACAACGCTGGGCATCAAGGACATATTTTAAAAAATTGTTCAATTAAGAAACAAATGAGGTTCGGTGCCTGTAGCACAGTGGTTGTGGCACTGGCCACATACGCCAAGGGTGGCAGGTTTGAACCTGGCCTGGGCCTGCTAAATAACAGTGACAACTGCAACAAAAAATAGCCTGGTGTTGTGGCGGATGTCTGTAGTCCAGCTACTTGGGAGGCTGAGGCAAGAGAATCGCTTGAGCCCAAGAGTTTGAGGTTGCTGTGAGCTGTGACACCATGACACTCTACCAAGGGTGACATAGTGAGACTCTGTCTCAAAAAAGGAAACAAATGAGATTATGTTTTGAAACATGAGTAAAAAACACAGAGTAGATATGAACAATTAAAAAACAAACAGAAAAAAACAGAAAAAGCAAACAAGTGAAGCCTTCCAGGATACAACCAAAACCTTAGTGTTCTCAACTTGGTCTGGCTACATGCACCAAGGCAGGGGACAGACGATGGGCTGAGTCAGCACTTCCAAGCCCTCGAGCTGGCAGGCTTGGCCACACAACAGCTCACTGCCTGAGGGACACGTCTGGGCCACAGGGTAACTTACTGTGTGTGGATGAGCACGTGCTGCTTGAGGTCCTGCCTCCGCATAAACAACTTGTCACAATAATCACACTTCAGATTCTTCTCACCCGTGTGGATGACCATGTGGGACTCCAAGTGAGCCTTCTGGGTGAAAGACTTGTCACACAAAGTACACCTGTAGTTCTTCTGACCTGCAAAGTGACTCAAATTATCACGCTGTGAATAAAACAACTGCTGGCATTCTCAAGACAGACAGACACATGTACAGTGCACAGCAGAGGCAGGAATAACGCAGAGATGAACGGAAGTGAAACATGACTTTCTTTCTAGGGCTGTCTACCCAGAACCACTCAGAGCCACTGAACTTGCTTTCTGCAACCAAAGCCAGTAAAGCTAAGAAATAAGACTCCTTTAGGATCTCTGACATAAATACATATTATTTTTTAATGTTCATAGCTGAGCTGATACATTATATAAAATTTGAAAAAAATCACTTACAATCCTAGTGCCCTGCCTGACACAATTATTAAACCAAAAACATCTCATGAACTCTAGAACTTGTCTAAAGGCAAATACATTTTTATAAGCTAAATTTTATAGTTTTCTCCCTATTTTTTCTAAACATATAGTATGATGTCATAAACCAAGAATGAAATAAAATCCTTCCAAAAATGAGAAATAGGCTTGGCACCTGTAGCTCAGTGGTTACAGTGCCAGCCACATACGCCAGGGCTGGTGGGTTCAAGCCTGGCCCGGGTCTACTAAACAACAATGACAACTGTAACAACAACAACAAAAAATAGCCAGGCAGGGTGGTGCCTGTAATGTAGCTCAAAGGAGTAGGGCGCTGGCCCCATGTACTAGAGGTGATGGGTTCAAACCCGGCTCAGGCCAAAAATCGCAAGAAAAAAAAAAAAAATTAGCCGGGCGTTGTGGCGGACACCTGTAGTCTCAGCTACTTGGAAGGCTGAGGCAAGAAAATCGCTTAAGCCCAAGAGTTTGAGGTTGCCATGAGCTGTGATGCCACAGCACTCTTCTGAGGGTGACATAGTGAAACTCTGTCTCAAAAGAAAAAAAAAATAGAAGAAAAGAAAAAAAATGAAGGGCGGTGCCTGTGGCTCAAAGGAATAGGGCACCGGCCCCATATACTGGAGGTGGTGGGTTCAAACCCAGCCCTGGCCAAAAACTGCAAAAAAGAAGAATGAAAAATAAGACCCTGTTAAGCTAGGGGTTAGCAACCCTTTTCTTATAGGACTAGGTAGTATTTTAGGCTTTGTGAGCCATATGATCTCTGTTGCAACTATTCAGTCTTAATACAAAAAGATGAGGAAGAAACCTCCTTTTTTTTTTTTTTTTTTTTTTATTGTTGGGGATTCATTGAGGGTACAATAAGCCAGGTTACACTGATTGCAATTGTTAGGTAAAGTCCCTCTTGCAATCATGTCTTGCCCCCCAAAAAGTGTGACACACACCTAGGCCCCACCCCCCTCCCTCCTTCCCTCTTTCTGCTTCTCCCCCATAACCATAATTAACATTAATTGTCCTCATATCAAAATTGAGTACATAGGATTCATGCTTCTCCATGAAGAAACCTCCTTTTAAAGATCTGAACAACCCAACCAAGAAAACTAAAACTTTTATCAGTTATTTTGTAGCATGTATGAAAAACATAAGTACTACCAGAGATGTTGGCGTGGATGTGGAGAAAAGGGAACACTTCTACACTGCTGGTGGGAATGCAAACTAATACGTTCCTTTTGGAAAGATGTTTGGAGAACACTCAGATCTAAAAATAGACCTGCCATTCCATCCTACAATTCCTTTACTAGGTACATATCCAGAAAACCAAAAATCACATTATAACAAAGATATTTGTACCAGAATGTTTAATGCAGCCCAATTCATAATTGGTAAGTCATGGAAAAAGCCCAAGTGCCCATCGATCCACGAATGGATTAATAAATTGTGGCATATGTACACCATGGAATATTATGCAACCTTAAATAAAGATGGAGACTTTACCTCTTTCATGTTTACATGGATGGAGCTGGAACATATTCTTCTTAGCAAAGTATCTCAAGAATGGAAGAAAAAGTATCCAATGTACTCAGCCCTACTATGAAACTAATTTATAGCTTTCATATGAAAGCTATAACCCAATTATAGCCCAAGAAAAAGGGAAAAGGGAGGGGGAGGGGAGGGAGGAGGATGGGTGGAGGGAGGGAAATTGGTGGGACCACACCTACGGTGCATCTTACAAGGACATGTGAAACTTACTAAATGTGGAATATAAATGTCTTAACACAATAACTAAGAAAATGCCATGAAGATTATGTTAACCAGTATGATGAAAATATTTCAAATTGTATATAAAACCAGCACATTGTACCCCATGACTGCATTAATGTGCACAGCTATGATTTAATAATAAAAAATAATAATAAAAAGAGAAGGAGGTAGATTTGCATGGAGTTTAGTAAATGGAAGCTCATAAAACAAAGCTTGGCAGTGTCTACTGAGTTATACTCAAAGGGGAGACGGGCTCTGGCTGGGGAGCACAGTTAGCATGCATGGGAAGCTCAGGCCGCTCCTACAGAATTCCCTTTGATTCATGTCTTAACACATCGATCAACTTCCTGATTAAGTACATTTTTTCAGCATCTTCAAACTATGGTGGGGACACCTGGAAAGTAGCGCACTTAAAAAACTAGAAGCTATACCCTCAGAGGAACCTTAATCATCTGACCAAGGTTCACCACCCAGTGAGGTCCCGCCAGTAGCAATCTGCATGCTTGCTCTGAAAATCCTGACTCCACCTGCAATACTACCCCTCTACAAGGCCTTTACTACCTCATTTTCAAACTGCCAGGAAGAGCTTCCAGTACACTTACCTGTGTGTATCTTGAGGTGGGTCCGCAGGTTGCTGGGATCACTGAACGCCTTGCTACAGAAATCACACTTGTGGGGCTTCATGCCCATGTGACCCATGAAGTGGACATGAAGTTTGGAAGGAGAGATGAAAGCCTGGGGGCACATTGAGCACTTCCACTTTCTTTCTTTGTTGTGGCTTGGCCCATGGCTGCTGCTGTGGCCCTGGCTGGGAATATGGTTATGGATGTGGCTGGTCAGATGGGCTTTGAACTCTGTGTAAGAACTGCACTCCTTGCCACAGTTACAGAGGTGCACATCTGGGTGTTCAGGAACACCTATTAAGGAAAAAAAAATGACTCAATGTCTCCTGATACATAAATCTTGAAACTTGTTCTTGATATTAACAATTGTTGCCTACGCTTCTCCCTACCAAAATTTCCAATTTGCCCCCTCCCTATAAAACTATAATGTTTTAGTCAATGCTCTATCCCTTGCATCTGAAACAATATACCAGTCACATAGAGAGCACTTGGTCAATACTGGATTACAAAACCTTCCTAGGCAAAATATTTAGATTTTACAGCACACACAAACTCTTGCATCACTGATCATCATAAAACAGTGCAAAGAGCCTATATAGGTTAAATCAAATCAATCACTTCATGATCTTAAATCTCAATGGTACTGGCTCAAAAAGTAGCCTTAGGGGAACCGGAGACCATTCTCCTAAATGAAGTATTGCAAGAATGGAAACCAAACACCAATGTACTCACTATTAAACTGGAACCAATCAATCAATACTCATATGCACATATAGAAGTAACGCTCAACAGAAATCAAGTGGGTGGAAGGTGAGAGGAGGGGATGGGTAAAATCCTACCTAACGGGTATAACACACACTACTTGAGTGAGGGGCACACTGATAACTGTATAAAACTGTACAAGAGCAATTCATGTAGCTAAAATACTTGTACCCTCGTAATATTCTGAAATTAAAAACAAATAAAATATGTAGCCTTATGAACTTCAAAACTCCAAACCAAAGTCCTACCATAAAAGATCATTTTCTATGAATGCTGCTTGTGAAGAACCTCAGAGATTTTAAACACTTCTAATACAGGAGTAATAGCTTGCTTTTATATTTACAAAGGTATGAGATTTGCTTCAGCTAACATGTAAATCATTACCGAAACTTTATTCCTGGTCTTGGTGCTTTTACTATGCTAGATTTATGACAAACAAGTCTTACACTAACTTACCAATCTGCTGAGCATAATCCCGGCTATAATAAAAAAGCAGTTCATTTTCAGGAGGGATATCTTGAGAGGTGCAGAAAAAGATTTTTCCATCGTGAGGATAAGCCACCAAGTTCTGTTCTTCCCGATTCCTAAGTTACCACATTTAATAGATCAAGCACATTAATTTCAAAATGTGTACTGAACACACTGGTCCCCCCAAGGTGAAATCCTGTACAAAAGCTTAGGTAGAAATCTTTTCTCTGGAACAATTTCATAATCCCCTATACTACCTAAAAAGAGAGGTTCATAGAGAAACAGAATTTTTCTTCAATACATCAATTGAATTGATTACCCTTTATAGTCAGAAACACTAGTCTATTATAGGAAGCAAAAAAATATATAAAATGGGGTTTTACACAGTGCGACAAAGGCACAGAGATAATAGCTAGATGTTTAAGAATTAGCTCTAGTAACAGTCTGACAGGATGACTACAGCCAAAATAATGAAAAGGCACACACTTGCACATTTAATGATGAATACATCATTCCTCACTGCACTGGTAAGCTGAATAAACTGCTCATTAAAAGAACAGTTTCATGTGTTTCAATTTATAATCACTATTATACCACTACTGGACCACTACTGGAGAGAAGAAGTTGAAAAGCCTTTAAGTACACCCAGGTACTGGTATATTTGAATCCTTTGATTCTTTACTATTTCATAGGCCAAGAGCAGTGGCTCATGCCTGTAATCCCAGCACTTGGGAGGTTGAGGTGGGTGGCTTGCCTGAGCTCACAGATTTGGGACCAGCCTGAGCCAGAGTTGTTTGTTTCTAAAAAAAAATAGCCAGGTGTTGTGGCAGACGCCTGCAGTCCCAGCTACTTGGGAGGCTGAGGCAAGAGAATTTCTTGAGCCCGAGAGTTTGAGATTGCTGTGAGCTGTGTACTCTACCAAGGGCAACAGAGTAAGACTGTCTCCAAAAAAAGAAACTTCCTATTTAAAATCATCTGAACAGCAGCCATGTCTCTCATCCAAGACTACTCTTACCTGGCTTTGCGCACAAACATCATCCAATTACATTCGTTTTCATCAGTCGTAATGATGCAGAATTCTAGGACACCGTTGTGGTATATCTGCCAAGAGAAAGGAAACACGTGTCAAATGAACTGACAAGCAATAAAGGACTACGCTAACTTCAGTCCAACAATCGCCTCTTTGCTCCTTTGCAGTAGGTCCCAGCTTCCCAAGTCAGTGTGAAAATACAGGATTGCCTTCTACTCCCTGGTCACGTCACTAATCCCTCTCCCCAGCAATACAGTGAAGATCGTCAAAGACCTACAGTTAATGCTCGGTGAAGAGAATCACTTTGTTCTTGATTATTCACCTTTTCCCTAGAAAGACACAAAACCTGTCTACTTGTCTGCTGCCTTAATCGCCTATCACAGAGCAGGCAGTGAATGAATGAACGTCTGAGGGCAGAGGACCAATCCCTCTCACCTTTCCAACTGGACCTAGAATTCTTACATTATATTTTGGACACCAAAATTAAAGCCTCTGATGACAGGGGTACCTTACCTTTCCAATTATCGCAAGAGTCATTTTCCCCTCGCTTCAATTTTGCAAGCATCATTTCCAACACATTAACTAAGATTTTATATAAACAAATTATAGGAATAGCTGTTTATGTCAAAAACCTTGCATTTCTAGCTCTTCCCATTAGAAAACTAGAGAAATAATCTTAGCTTCTAAGTTTAGAATTATTTCCCAAGGTAAATATTTGAGGAATGTTTTAGTTGATTACAAAATAAAACTTTTATTATGTAAACAAAGTCCATGGCCTCAGCTGCCACTAGTAATTAAAATGAATAAAATGACTAAAATCATTGAATTATCTCACAAAATGAAAAGTGAAATAGTTTGTCCCATATTTCCAGTAGCTGATATTTTGTTGTATAACTTGGCTACTAAGAATGATAGAGAAGATGTCATATTAAATAAATGACTGATAAGTAAACAGCACTGTATCTGTCCTGGGTGATTCTGACTTTATATCACTTTTTAACTACCTCCTCATAATAAAAACCACCAAAAGTCACAGCAAAGTTCTATCAACACTTACCTTCCAGATATGGTTAACTGCCTTGTCTGTCCATTCTGCTACTTCCATGGAGTGACTCTGCTGGCCAATGAGAGGCCCAAAGCAAGTCCGCACAGGAATGGTTTCTCCTGTCCAGACACCTATCAGTGGAATCATAATCAATTATTTAAACAACTAATAGGAGACAGAAGAGAGAGGTGCTTAACCTAAGCAAAGAATATAATTTTCAGTGACCCTAAGAACTGACATGCTAACACCCCTGAGAGGTAGCTAAGCCTGTGTGTCCTAGCTTGGAGATATATAAATGTAATAAACAGATTATACGGGACTCAAAGAAATGCTGAGTAAGAAGCAGTATCATACGTTCTTGGCCAGGCACAGTGGCTCATGCCTGTAATCCCAGCACTTTGGGAGGCTGAGGTATAATGACTGCTTGAAGCTAGAAGTTCCAGACCAGGCTGGCCTGGACAACATAGTAAGACCCTGTCTCTACAAAGATTTTTTAGAAATTAGTTGGTTGTAGTGCTAGGTACCTGTAGTCCTGGCTACTTGAGAGGCTGAGGCAGGAGGATTGCTTGAGTCCAGGAATTAGAGGCTGCAGTGAACTTATGATCTCACCACTGTGCTTCAGCCTGGGTGCCAGAGTGAGACCCTCTTGACCCTGGTAACTCAGTTTTGTATAAAAGGAACTAACCAACTCAGTTTTGTATAAAAGGAACTAACCATGTCTTTCCAAATATATAATTTTATTCATTTATTTAATTTCAGATTACTGTGAGGGCACATACTATTAGGTCACATTGTTCGCATTTATAAGGTAAAAGTCCAAGTTGTAATTGTATCCTTCACCCAGGAAGTGTGCACATACCCGTGTATTGTACCTACTTGGGTAGGAACTTACTGAACCCCCCCATATATATAATTTCAGAGTTAATACATTTTAAAAATCCAGAAAACACTATTCTAAATATAAAGCAATTACTATAAAATAAATCATATTTCTAAAATCTTGTGTGCTTAAAGCTCTACTCTGTATTATCTGAGCTGTTCACTACTTTCATGCTCAAGGTTTAGCTGAAAAATAACCTAATGTTGTATTTTCAAAGAAACTGCATGGTAACTCAGAAGCCATGCTAAATTCAAATATGAGTTAGTAAACTCTGGAGTCTACATTCCTCATTCTTAAGGCGTTATTAGACAATTTATAAACACTTGATCTAAATACCTTTTGTACCATAAAATTATCACTGGTAAATTCTCCATGGTTCTAGAACAGAAACTAAATTTCAAGGAGCACATTGTTAGGATAATTGTTAGTGAATGAGACAGCTAAGAAAATAAGTCAAGGCTTCACAGGCCCAGGCCAGAATTCCTTCCTCTATTCAATTCTGATTCTAAGGAGAGGCTTCCTAATAAAGTATTCAACTTGACATATTGCTACAGCCAGTGGACAAAACAAATATTCCTTAAAAGCATACATCTTACACCATAAATTGTTTTGGATCAAATAATAAATTATACACATCCACTTTTACAACTCTAACCTACAAAGGAAGGAGAGATTTGATGGGGTTTTATGGTTCCAACGTTCTTACCAACTTCTGCTCCCACAATTGACTGGCGGAGAACAAGCTGCTTTGGGAGAGAAAGCCTCGCTCGGCTCTCTATTGGAGTGTCAGGAACAAAAGTCACCGGTCCATGATCAGGGCAGTCTGAGGGATAGGCTCGGTCACAAAGAGTGCACCCTGCGGAGGAAACGTGAACAACACAGGCGGGTTTGGTTCAAGCAGGCTACGTTACCACATGGGTTTTTATTTAAATGCCAATTACTAACATGTAACCAGTAAGAAGCAAGGTTCTGGGAGAAATATTCTGATCAAAGAACAATACTTTCTTACATTAATATGTATGAATGTATGTGTACTACCACTTTTATATCATCCTTCAGACTTCACTAAGACCTATCACCAAGTACACTGTCTCTTCCACTAAGTTGATAGTAACAGGTGGAACTATGATGAACTAAGATCTACAAGATCCCAATGCTATACTGTGAGAGGAAACTAAGCTGAAATGCTAGTCACACAGAGCCAACACGCAGATGACATCATAGGACCATGGACCCAGAGCCAGCGGGACCACTGAACTCTTCCACTTCACCACAACATGGCCAACCAAGTTTTGGTGACACGCTCTAAGACCATAAAATGTGCAACCTGCTTTTTTAAAGGGAAAGTACAATCATATTCTTGCAGACATATCTGCTTAAAACTCTTAACTTCTCATTATTCACGTGGTCTTTTTTGCGTTGTCAGATGAGTGCTGCCTTCGTATATTACATTCTATTCTCACTGCAAGTTCCCTTCTCCCAGCCTATGAATGTCTTCCACACAGCTTCTTTTCATCATCTTTACACTTTCCTTTCCCTCTGTTAAGGAACAGTATTTATGAGACTAGTAAATGACTGAGTTCAAACCTTCCAAATGCATTCACAAAATAGTAGAATATATAAATCCTAGATCCATGGCTATCTGAGGGTCTATCTGAGGGTCTGATTTTCTTTTTTTTTTTTGGGCCGGGGCTGGGTTTGAACCCACCACCTCCGGCATATGGGACCGGCGCCCTACTCCTTGAGCCACAGGCGCCGCCAGGGTCTGATTTTCTTAAGCAATACACTAGAAATTTCTACCTGTGCCATGAAACATTGGTAAGTTTTCAAATTTAGGCAAAACAGAAATAACACATTTCTTGGGCGGCGCCTGTGGCTTAAGGAGTAGGGTGCCGGTCCCATATGCCAGAGGTGGCGGGTTCAAACCCAGCCCCGGCCAAGAACCAAAAAAAAACAAACAAAAAAAAGAAATAACACATTTCTTAACTACTAACTTGATTAAAAATTCTTTGAATTATCAGATTCAAGATCCTCTACACACAAGAGAAGTGATTCTCTAATGCTCTTAAGGGGAATGACCTCCAAAGGAGATTCAGATTTCATACTTCAAAAAATGCTTAGCAGTTTCTCCATAGAAGATACACAAATGGCCAATAAGAATATAAAAGATGTTTAACATTATTCATTAGAAAAATACAAATCACGACCACAATGTACCCACGCGTGTGTCCCATGTCTACAGTCCCTGATGCTTGGGAGGCTGAGGTGAAGGATTATTTGAGCCCAGAAGTTCAAGTCCAGCCTTGGCAACATAGCAAGACCCCGACTCTAAAAACACACCCACAATACTCTACGATGACATGCCACTTCACACTCACTAGGATGGTTGTAATACAAAAAAGAAAATGAAACTAAGTGCTGGCAAAAATGTGGAGCAACTGAACTGTCATACGTTGCTGCCAGAATTATAAAATGACAGTCACTTTGGAAACAGTCTGCCACTCCCTCACAAAGTTAAATACAGAGCAATTCTACTCCTAGGTATATATCTATGAACGTCTGTTCGTATAAAAACTTGTACTTGGGAGTAGTAGTTCACAGTAGCATTACTTGTAATGACCAAAGAAGCAGAAACAATAACCCAAATGTCCATCCACTGGTAAACGGATAAACAAAACCTGGTACATTCATATTACAGAATATTACTCAGCCATAAAAAAGTGACGTGTTATACGAGCCATACCATGGATGAGCTATTATGTTAAGAGAAAGAAGCTAGATGCAGAAGGCGATGTATCGTTATTACTCCATTTACACAACACGTCCACAACAGGCAAATCCATAAATAGAAAGAAAATGAGTGGTTGCCTGAGAACAGGGAGGAAGAAGAGAATGCGGAGTGACTATCAATGGGCATGAGGTTTCTTCAGGGGGGGTGATTAATTTTAAAAACTTTTTAAATTAATAAAAGATAGATAGTGCTGATGCTTGCACAATTTTGTGAATAAACTAAAAACCACGGAATTGTATACTTTAGAATGTACATGTAAATCATATTTCATGAAAAGACACGTTTAGAAGTAGTTCTGCTTACCCACTTAGAAAAGAATCAATAAGCTTACTTAGACCACCTCTTATAGTTTGCTAAATTCATGAGTCTTATGTTAATTACATTCTTGGATTAAAATATTTTAAATCCTAAGCTGGAGACTTTATAAGAGGTTAGTACAGGTCCCCTACTGCCTGGCTTCTGTGGCACCACACTTGGGCTTCCTCCTGCTTTTCTGACCCCCGTTCAGTCTTCTCTGGCTGGTCTTCCTGCACTGCTGGGCTTGCTGTTCCACACTTACTGGGCTCACTGGACGACTTCGTCCCACTTCTCTGGCCCCAATTAACATCTTAATGTTCACAGCCCCTAAATATTTCCAGACGGATCTCTGAGCTCCACCGTCAACTTTTCAGTAACATGGCTCATGGGTATCTATAGATGTGGAAATCGACATGCACAGAGCTGGACTCGCTTCTGTATATGACAACAAAAGCTGATATAAATGAAAACAAAAAAAACTGGACCCACCATCACTCTTCCAGACCAAAAAAAAAAAAAAAAAACAAACCAATCCTCCCCTGCCTTTCATTATCCTACCTAGTTTCCTAAGTCAGAAACCAGTTTTCTCCTTACTCCTTCCCTTCCTCGGACTTCGTCCTATCAACAAGCTTAGCTGAGTTTTCTGTAAATGTCTTCCACTTTTCCTCATCTGAATTGCCTCTACTCTATGGTGGAAAATCATAATCTTTTCATTTAAGTTATGAGACCATGTTCCAGGCCAGACCCTTCTTGCTTTTAAATCTATCCTCACATTACAACAGAACCCCACTCCAACCCTCACTCCCTAAAACCCTTGACTGGTCTGGAGCCTTTGCATTCTGGCTCCTAGTTCTCTCACCACGTGACCCCTCTCTTCACCCCATTTTATGCTTCCACAATTGTGACCTACTCATGACTCTACGCATTTATAGGAGCTAACTGTATTCCTGACTCTCTCTTGTCCTTAAGGTCTATGCTAAGGAATTCTTCCCTGACCTTTCCATGGCCTGGTTAGTCGCTGTCCTTCAGGTTACTTTAGTCCCAGGCACTCAACCCCATCTTCACACTTACCATACTGTTTTGCAAGACTGTTGACTTGCCTGTGCTTCACTTGGCCTCACTTATTTATAAAATACAGGAATGACTACTTTATGTTGCATTTCTTCAGGAGGATGTTGAAAGAACCAACTACATGTTTATGTATCATTTGACTTACTTGAGGAAAAGGACAATCCAAAGGCAAAGAAAAATTCCAAACTCTAGTTACTTTCTATACTCTCTCAATTGATGCCAGACTTTGAGACTAAACTTGTGAGGGATGATGGCCCTTTTAATCAATATTTGCAAAAAAAGAGAGGCTAAACAAACTCACAAATTGAAAACAAGGTTGCCATGTTTTCCTTGTTTGAATTGGAGTCTTCCATTTGCAGTGAAGGTGGTACAAAAGAAAGACTGTCTGAAGATACATCTACATGACCTGTCCCCATAGCAACCTCCTGGGTGATGGAGGACACAGCCACAGGTTCTAGGCTGAGGCCAACTTCATGGAGGGAAACAGATTCTAAGGAGGCGAGGTTGTGTGAGGTAGAGAGTGCCACGCTTACAGAGTTGGTGCTCATGGCCACAGTGTGGATGGAGTCACTGAGGGCACTGTCAGACATCCCGTTGACCCGACTTGCAATATGGTCTGTCTCCATGACCACGGGGAGCTCCAGGCCGTTTCCATGAATGGGTATCACACCACCGTGTCCTACAGTGTCTGCTGCAAGATTGTTGCTCACGGAATCCACAGAGAGAGGTTCATGACTCCTGGAACCATTTGGGATTTGGGAATGCTCGCCTGCAACACCATCCATTGTAAGCTCCTCTGCCATTCCATCTGTAGAGATCGGGCTGGTAACCCGAGAGACATTCTCCATAGTGATCGTTGTGTCCAAGGCTACCTCATGGCCATCACTGGGATGAAGACTTTGGGCACCGTGTGTGTTCACAGAGCGAGAGTCTATTGAAATGATGCCGGGTTCTAATCCAACACTTCCATTGGACTGATAGGGATCTAGCGCTGAAGGGTTATTGGCAATTGATAATGATGTATTACCATCAACATTTATAGAGTTGGGGTGGATATACTGAGGAGGGGGTCTGTCAGCTAAGTAAGACAGAATGCCTAGGAAAAGATGAGATATCAGAGATTTCTTAGTACATTGTTAAATATAAGGAATTCCAAGTACTAGTTATATTCCTTACAAATATAACTAAGTTAAAATAACTTCATACTTCTTTAATTAATCAATATACTTTATAAATAGCAACATATATATACCACAATTATTTCCCATAAAACTCAGAAATCCTAAAAAATTAATATATTCCCTTAATGATGACTGGAAATTAACCATTTAAATGTTATATACATGATTGCAATTCCTGTATCATAGATGCTAAAATTTGTTCCACTAATTATTATTAAAAAGTAAAATGATTTAAAAGATCTTCTATGTGAAAAACAAAAATTAGATATATTTAAGTTTTACTTTATTAAACTATTATCAATATATTCAAAACAAGTTGCAATTATACCTCTTTATTAAAATAAAACATCAACACTCATGCTTGTAAGGATGTGGTGAAAAGGTACTTGCTTCCCCGCCAGTGGGAGCGTAAATTACTAAAACCTCTTTGTAAAGTAGGAACATATATGCATGTGTCTTTGTGTGTGTATACACACATATATATGTATTTTTTAAGAAATAAGTTTTTATTCTTTTGGCCATGGTAGAGTACACTGGCATGATCATAGCTCACTGCAGCCTTAAATTCCTGGGCTCAAGGGATAGTCCTGCCTCAGCTCATAAGGAGCTGGGGCTACAAGCATACACCCAGCATACCTGACTTGTAAAACACATCTATTAAGAACCTCAAAAATGGGTGATGCCTGTGGCTCAGTGAGCAGGGCGCCGGCCCCATATACCGAGGGTGGCGGGTTCAAACCCAGCCCCGGCCAAACTGCAACAAAAAAATAGCCGGGCGTTGTGGCGGGCGCCTGTAGTCCCAGCTACTCGGGAGGCTGAGGCAGGAGAATCGCCTAAGCCCAGGAGTTGGAGGTTGCTGTGAGCTGTGTGACGCCACGGCACTCTACCGAGGGCAATAAAGTGAAACTCTGTCTCTACAAAAAAAAAAAAAAAAAAGAAAGAACCTCACAAATGTTCATACCCTCTTGCCCAAAAAATTACACTTGGTGTAATCTTCTCTATATGTTTTTTAAATATTATATACAAAGACATTATTTTTTTTTTTTCCCCAGTGGTAAGATAGGATTTTATTAGACAGAAAGGAATACAGAAGGAGTAAAAAGCACTAGAGCTTCTGGCAAAGGGAAAGACCCAATCAGAAGTTTCCCACGTGGTTCCTTTGTCCAGGGGTATATATTACATTTTGGCCAGGACTTTTCAAAGTTAATGAGTATATTAACAAATGAATGAGGGCGGAGCCTGTGGCTCAAAGGAGTAGGGCACCAGCCCTGTATGCTGGAGGTGGCGGGTTCAAACCCAGCCCCGGCGAAAACTGCAAAAAAAAAAGAAAAAGAAATGAATGAATGGGCTTAGCGTCTGTGGCTCGAGCCACATACACCTGAGCTGGTGGGTTCAAATCCAGCCTGGGCCCGCCAAACAAAAATGAGGCTGCAACCACAAAACAGCTGGGCATTGTGGTGAGTGCCTGTAGTCCCAGCTACTTGGGAGGCTGAGGGAGGAGACTCACTTGAGCCCAGGA
The DNA here is from genome assembly GCF_027406575.1 of Nycticebus coucang. Classification (NCBI taxonomy): domain Eukaryota; kingdom Metazoa; phylum Chordata; class Mammalia; order Primates; family Lorisidae; genus Nycticebus; species Nycticebus coucang. Next base: position 15,285,891 of record NC_069782.1, on the reverse strand, counting down.
GTTGGAGGTTGCTGTGAGCTCTTGATGCCACAGCACTCCTATACAAAGACATTATTAAGAGCATTTAGTCACAAAGGTAATAAAAAATTGGAAAAATCAAAGAGTCAAAAAAACTGGAAAAAACACAAACTATCCAATAATAAAGATTAATAATTAACCATCAAATATCCATTTAGGAGAATGCAATGCATCATTAAAAAAGAATAAATATAAAAACCATATAGCAGCAAAGGAAAATAACTACATAAAAGCAGAGAAAAATGTTAAGTGAAGAAATAAACAATTGTTTAGAAAGTATGATCTTAAGCTAGGCACAGTGGTGAGTCTATGGTCCCAGCTATTGTAAAGCTGAGGCAAGAAGATCACTTGACCCCAGGAGTTCAAGTGCAGCATGGACAACATATCAAGATCTTATCTCTCTTAAAAACAAAACAAAACAAAACCAAAAAAGGATGGTACTAAACTATGAAAAACAGGCCAGGCCTATAATCCCAGCACTTTGGGAGACAGAGATGAGGGAATCACTTGAGCCCAGGAGTTCAAGGCTGCAGCAAGCTATGATTGTACCATTGCACTATACCCTGGGCATTAAAAAATAATAAAAAAAAAAAAAAGAAAAATGGTCAAAATGTATAGTATACACTAATATAAAAGATAAGAAGAAAGTACATCAAGAAGATGATGCAACTGAATGGTCTTTCTATTTGCCTTATTTTCTCAAATGAATATATGATACTTTTATAACAGAATAAAAATCAATCAACTTTGAAAAACAACACTGCAGCAGGGTGCCATAGTGGTTGATAAGAATTAGAACTACAGAATTATGAACACTGAAGGAAGGAGATGCTGAAGGAGAAGAAACAAAAACCATTTGTGTGCAATTAAGAAGTGTAGCTCAGTGGAACTGCTGTATTAATGTGTTACATGTATATTTTAAGAGGAAGAGTAAATACAAAGATATTTTTCCCCACCTAGAGATCAGTATCTAATAGTGACAAACAGAAAAAAAGTGTTTTTCAAATCTTTAGAACTGAGGTGAAAAACTAGCTCTATTCTTTTTTTGTAACATCCCAAATAACTATAACTTACCAGGTAGAATGGTTCTGAAGTAACTGCTCTCCAGGTGAGGGTAAGGTGGTGGAGGTAGGGTATAGTTTCTTTCAGGTAACCCACACATCACCCCTCGATCCCCAATACCCATTGGGAGCATCAGAGACAAGGCAGAAGGCAGAGAGCTAAGGGAGGGCCCCAGGTTTGGAATTGCCACTGGAAGACCTACAAAAAAATGGTATTTTTTCAATTAAAAGAAAGTAATTACTTTAAAATTCTCTCTATAACCACTGACCTAAGAAACTCTTAGGTTTCTGCATATAGGCAAAAATCTCACCTAGTAACTCTTTTTATCCCTAGATAGGTATTATGAGAACATTGACAAACGGGACTAACCAAAGTAGTCCTAGTTAGTTCTCTAGTTATTTTTTTTTGGGGGGGGGGGAGGACAGAGGCTCACTTTGTCACCCTGAGTAGAGTCCTATGGCGTCATAGCTCACAACAACCTCAAACTCTTGGGTTCAAGTGATCCTCTTGCTTCAGTCTCCCAAGTAGCTGGGACTACAGGCGCCCACCACAATACCTGGCTATTTTTAGAGATAGGGTCTTGCTCTTGCTCACCCTGGTCTCGAACTCCTAAGCTCAAGTGATCTACCAGCCTTGGCCTCAGCCTCCCAGAGTGCTAGGATTACAGGCATGAGCCACTGCATCCTGCCCAAGTTAGTTTTAAACTGCCAAGTTGATCCTCCAGTGGCATGTATTGCTCTTAAATACCAAAACATTAATTTACAATTAAAAACCTAGTTTAAATGTGAGGCCTGACAATTAAGTTCACAAACTCACCCTAGAAAAAGGGCCACATGCCTCATTGCTGAATATCAGAACACTCATCTTTGAAGTCCTCCCCTTAGGAAACTGTGCACTGATGCCAGGACCTAGTCCATCCTGGTCATTCCAGCAATTTTGGAACTCTTCTGGAATGACCATCAGAGCTGTCATCACATGAGGCCTGACAATTAACTTCACAAACGTGCCATCCTGTGCTTAGGCTGGAAGCACTGTACACACAACTCCATAAGGTTTCATACCTCGGTGTACCAGAGTCCCACAGCTGTGTTTGTGTCAGCATGTGGCAGTGTCTTGCTGAGTGGCCCTCATTATCATCTTTGCTTGTTTTTGTGTGTTGTATAATAACAACTCTGACAGTCACTCCGACAAAAGAGTTCCAAAATTGCTCTGAAGGGTGGACTACGCACTGGCCTCAGTGCATACCGTCTGAAGGGGTGGACTTCAAGGTGACTACAGTGACAGTCACCAGTGAGCTATGTGGTACTTTTTCTAGAACAAGTTTGTGAATGTAATCATCAGACTTCACACAACTTAAGAAAGCAAATTATATAAAAAAAAAAAAAAAAAAAAATGGAAAAAAACAAAATGTTAACAGAAGTGGGTCCTGATTATGATTTTTTTTTTTATATTTCAAAATGTTATTATCTTCCATTTTATATGCAGAGACTTCTACTCGGAAAATAATCTAATATAAATTAAATGTTGGGTGGCACCTGTGGCTTAAAGGAGTAGGGCGCCGGCCCCATATACCGGAGATGGTGGTTTCAAACCCAGCCCAGCCAAAAACAAAACAAACAAACAAAAAATTAAATGTAAAACTGCACATATATACTTTCATACACTCTTTTGTATATATGCTATACTTTATGATTGGTAAAAAATTTAGCCCTTGGATTCTATCTACCTTGGGTTGTATCCCTTTGCAAAGTGCTGAAGGGACTCTGGCTGTGCCTAAGTATCATAATGAATACTCCCCAACTCGGGTAGTACTGATTTGCATATTTTGGCCAGAGGCAATATTTTTTTATAGGCTCTTCTTCCTTAACAAGAGTATCCACTAAAGAAACACCTAAGAGACAATCAAATGAATTAACAGAGAATAAAATGTTTTAAAAATTTCTTTCCTGGACACTTAAAGGAAAGTGAAGAGACCAGTTTGGGACTTACTTAACTGGTACATTTTACTAATTAAGCAGATAATTCTCTATAGAAAATTATTTAAACAACTTAACAGAATTATTTAAAATACTCCTAAACATTAACTCCTACTTTGATAAAATCTATTACAATATCACAGATCCTTAATAATTTATTCTTAAACTAGAAAAAGAAAAAAGCTTGAAAAGCACAGTGATGGGGAAGCATGAGTTTTTCCCACACTATGCTCCTGAGCACGGAAGCTCACAGGGACGTCCCTGCAGGTGCCGCATTTCTGGTACCACACTCTTTCCTCATATTACGAGGCCTGATGCATTCGTAGTTGTTGCCATTCAGTTTCAAACCCGGCAGAAAATAAAGCTCAATTCCCCATGTTTTCTGAGAATAGCTATTAGAGTAACTTTAACTCTTCTATTAACCCAGGGACAGGGTGCCAAGGTATGAACCAGATGAATGGAAAGCCCTAGATAAAACACCAAGTTCACAGCTCTAGACAAAAGGCTACCAAACCAAAAGAGAGCATCAGAAAAAACTGCTCCTTGGCTGGGTGTGGTGGCTCATGCTTATAATCCCAGCACTTTGGGAGGCCGAGGTGGGTGGACTGCCTGAGCTCACAGGTTCGAGACCAGCCTGAACCAGAGCAAGACCCCACCTCTAAAAATAGAAGGGCTTTGTGACTGGCACCTGTAGTCCCAGCTACTCCGGAGGCTGAGGCAAGAGAATCACTTGAGCCCAAGAGTTAGAGGCAGCTCTGTCTCAATAAATAAATAAAAGAAAAAATTGCTCCTTCCGTGCACCAGAACGCCAATACTCTACAAAAATGTTTTCTCCCATTATCTACCACGTGTGGAGCCACCGTTCAGGCCTGCTTGGCTTTTCTCCTCCACCACCAAGGGGCTCTCATCTCCTCTAGGGTCCACTGGTAACATGTAGAGGTAACTGTTTAAATGTAGAGGCTCTCCCTTACCACTCACCTGGGGCAGGGATGGCACTGTGAGTGGGTGAGGCAGCCAACCCCAGGTGACTTCCTGAGACTGGCAAGGCATTGCTCACAGAGGATGAAGTCAGCTGCTCCATCCCCACTGGGCTCAAGTTCATTTCATTCATCCTAGGAAAAGAGCATGTACAATTATTATTATTATTTTTTTATTGTTGGGGATTCATTGAGCATGTACAATTATTAACAGTTATGAAAGAAACTGCCTCAATGACTCGAAAACCTGAAATACTACGGATAGGGAAATGGGACTTGCCAACAAATGCTTCATTTTTAAGTTCCCAATCCTCTTAGACAGCTAATGCCATATTCTTTCTATTGATAAGAAAACTGGGATTCAGAGACATACACTAATTTCAGTATCACATATCAATGTCAATATCTGATAGCAGAAACAGGATTTGAACTCAGGCCTATCCTGATCCAAACCCTATGCACAGCACCTAAAGTGAAGTTTGCGATGGCAATGACTATTTTTTTAAATCATCCAACCTTTTCTTTTTTTTTTTGAGACAGAGCCTCAAGCTGTTACCCTGGGTAGAGTGCTATGGCATCACAGCTCACAGCAACCTCCAACTCCTGGGCTCAAGCGAGTCTCCTGCCTCCACCTCCCAAGTAGCTGGGAATACAGGCACCCGCCACAATGCCCGGCTATTTTTTGGTTGCAGCCATCATTGTTGTTGGCAGCCCGGGCTGGATACGAACCCGCCAGCTCAGGTGTATGTGGCTGGCACCTTAGCCACTTGAGCCACAGGCGCCAAGCCCCAACCTTTTCTTTTTGCAGTATTTATTTTCTCCAATTGGCTTATACTTCAACCCAGTGGTTTTACAGGCAGTTTGTGTTAACCTACACACATAATTTTTACTAATCATTTACTAGGAGTTAAAATGATGATGGGTCTAACTCAGATTATCAGTGAAAAGAAGCAGCACTGTTATCTTCCCCATGGGTCAACATTTTAAGATTCTATACCAATATCTTAGTAATTAATCACTTAATACCCTCCACCCATGAAAGTTCATCATGTAAGCTTTAATAAAACTTTATTAAAAATTACTTCCAAGCGGGCGGCGCCTGTGGCTCAGTGAGTAGGGCGCCAGCCCCATATGCCGAGGGTGGTGGGTTCAAACCCAGCCCCGGCCAAACTGCAACCAAAAAATAGCCGGGCGTTGTGGCGGGCGCCTGTAGTCCCAGCTGCTCGGGAGGCTGAGGCAAGAGAATCGCGTAAGCCCAAGAGTTAAGAGGTTGCTGTGAGCCGTGTGACGCCACGGCACTCTACCCGAGGGCGGTACAGTGAGACTCTGTCTCTACAAAAAAAAAAAAAAAAATTACTTCCAAGCTCAGTGGAATCCCACTGAGCTCAGGAGTTCCAGACCAGCCTGAACAGAAGTGAGACCCCGTCTCTATTAAAAATGGAAAAACTAGCCGGGCACGGTAGGACACACCTGTAGTCCCAGCTACCTGGAAACCTGATGCAGGGGGATCACTTGAATCCAGGAATTTGAGGTTGCCGTGAGTTTTATCAATCTTGAAAATAATAATAGCTAACATCTGTCATTCTCTCAACATGTGCTTAGCCACTGTGCTAAGTGATTTCCCATTATCTCTCTCTCCTAACCATCCTAATTCCTGTGAGGAAGGTTATCATCCCATTTTAAAAAATCAGGAAACTGGCTCAGTGCCTGTGGCTCAAGCGGCTAAGGCACCAGGCACATACACCTGAGCTGGCAGGTTCGAATCCAGCCTTGGCCCGCCAAACTACAATGACGGCTGCAACCAAAAAAAAAAAAAAAAATAGCCGGACGTTGTGGCAGGTGCCTGTAGTCCCAGCTACTTGGGAGGCGGAGGCAGGAGAATCGCTTGAGCCCAGGAGTTAGAGGTTGCTGTGAGCTGTGATGCTATAGCACTCTACCCAGGGCAACTGCTTGAGGCTCTGTCTCAAAAAAAAAAAAAAAAAGAAAAAGAAAAATCAGGAAACTGGCTCAGTGCCCGTAGCACAGTGGTTACGGTGCCAACCACAAACACGGAGGCTGGCAGGTTCAAACCCAGCCTGGGCCAGCTATACAACAATAACTGCAACAAAAAATAGCTGGGTGTTGTGGCTGGTGCCTGTAGTCCCAGCTACTTGGGAGGCTGAGGCAAGAGAATCACTTAGGCCCAAGAGTTTGAGGTTGCTGTGAGCTGTGACGTAATGAGTTTGAGGTTGCTGTGAGCCATGGCAATCTACCAAGGGTGACATAGTGAGACTCTGCCTCAAAATAAATAAATAAATAAATATGAGGAAACTAAGATTCATAGTGGCTAAAAAACTTAACCCAGAATCACATCACTAGGAAGAAGCAGAGGGGATTTAAATGCAGGTATGTCTAAATTAAGAAACCCAAGTTCTTAACTACAATAAGAAAAATATGATTACCATAAAAGAAATATATTACCTTTTATACAGTGCCAATACATTATATTGTGGAGCATAATTAATGTTCCGCAGAGACCTGCTTCCTGCACTATTGTACATCCACAGGCTTCACTCTTAAGCATGGCCAGGCATTCCATAAAACTAAATTCTCAAAACATCAATAAAATGCACAAGGTCAACCAAGAACAGTACCTTGTACAGAACAGGCCCTCTGAAATGTTTTTTTGATTGGGTAGAGCAAAACAAATTCATCATCCTTACCAGAAAGACAGCTAGAAACACACAGAAAATAAGATATACCTTATGAAACACAGCACATTAGTGAAAATATTATGCTATAAAAAAATTTTTAAAATCCTTGTAGCCTAAAGAAGACACAGCTACATTAATTTTGAAAGTTTCTGAGCTCAAGTTGGTTAAAAACAGACTTTTTCTATAACTCTTTATAGCTTCAACCCTAACTAAAACACTGTAATAATCACTGGAGCCTAGCAACGGTCTACAACAAAGTGTATACAGTGATTTTTAAAAGTACAACTAAAAATCAGTAGCTTCAACTCTCATTCTGAAAATTCCCAAATATTAATCTATGTATTTAACCTCGAGATAAATTGGTGCTTCTAGGTTGAGTCCTAGGCTTTCTCAAACCAGTTCAAACCAGAGTTTAATGCCAGAAGCTCAGCAGATTTCTGCTTTGTTGTGAGTCACTAAAATGTGATGATCTCAGCAGCCATAAAGCAAAGGTAACTAGTATCCCACAGAGAGAAAGCAGATGAAGGGAATGTTACAGTATGATCTTCATAAGACCTTCTCATTCTATAGTGCAATTCTATTCTAACTACCTTGCAGATGGGATGCTAAAAAGCAATCTTGAAAAAAGGGCTAGAATCAAGATACTAAGCTCTCTCTTCTTTTCATTTGTGGTAAAATCATTTCCTACATGCTTCTGCAGATTACATGTGTTTCTAATTAAACTATGTTATCATCTACCGTTTCTGACTTCACATCTTTTTCTTACAAGGACACATAAGAAGCCAACTAAAATGTAGCCACTTTTCAAAATGCAATGGACAATTTCAATGAATTTGCGTCTTCCTCATTCTAAACTTACAGCCTTTCAATGGGCCCTAAAAAAACAGGTCAATTCCAACGATTTATTTTGCCTGTTTCTGTAACTGTACTGGCATGATACCTTAAAGTACTTTAAATATCAGCATGAAGCTTGCAGAATTAAGAACATAGTTTCCCCACTCTTATCAGCCCTGCCAGACAGTAACCAGCAGAACTCAAGATAAAGCATGATGATGAGATAAAAATATATGTTGTAATCCAGATATAGATATTACCAACACTCAAGTAACTGAAAGACATAGGGAAACTGGTGTCAACCGGCCAACAACAAATGTGTGGCTGTCTGGAACAACTTTTCACAATAAATCAGGATAAATGAGAGTACATTCAACCCAACACTTGTTTCTGGACTTCTTGTCCCCTTTGGGACAGAAACTCATGTGCAAATCACACCTGTAACCTCCCCAATGGCGGGCACGCACACACACAAAAGGCATCAACTCTGGACATTCCCTTGCCAAAGGTTTCCAAAGATGTCACCAGAGGTTAAGTCCGCCTCCCCACTCACCTGTGATGCATCTACTAGGGGCCAAGAGTCAGAGAAAAGAGTGCTGGGGTGGCGGGGAACCGGCATCAGGGTTTGCTTTCCAGGGTCACGTGCTACCGCATCTTGCCTACAACCGCTGCACCAACGCGGCCACTCGTCCCCGGGGCCGCCCGGGGCCGCCCAACTTCTCCCGGGGGCTGGTGGCCGCACACGCCGCCCCGGGATGGGGCATGCCGAGGGACACCCGGGGCCTTTCCTCCAAAAGCTTCGGAAGGGGAGGCTGCCCAATCTGGCGGAAGGGAGGAACATGAGCCGTCACCAAAAACCCTAGGAGAATGCAGCCCCCGTCCTCTCGCGACCGGAGAGCCCCAAGAGCTGCGGACACCGCCACCCAAGGGCAGCCCACTCTCCCGCCCGCACGGGGCCCGCAGGCCGGGCAGCGCTGCCTCGCCGCGCCCCGGCCAGGCCCGCGAGCAGCCCACCTGCTGGCTGCGCAGGGGGCGCGCGCGCCTGCCCCACCGCTTTGTTCCTCATGCGGGCAGAGCTCGCCTCGAGTCCTCCCTGCCCGCCGGGCCCCCCCGGCCCAGGGGCCGCTCGACTAACGTTTCCCGCCGGACCCGACCCCTCCTCTGGGCCGCACCCTCGGCGGCGCGTTTCCGGCTCCTCAGCCACTCTGGGCGGCCGCCGCTCCGCCCCCAGTGCGTGCGCCCCCCTGGTCCCGCCCACTCCCCCTCCACGCGTGCGCAGCGCAGGACACCGGGCCGGAGCGGACAGGCAGCGAGAGGCTTGGACTGGAGCTCCGCCCCTGGAGGCGGCCTGATCGAATCGAGTGTCGAGCGATCGACCCACAGTTGCTAGGCAACCAGGCCTGCTGGTGCGCGCCAGCGGTGCGTTCAGAGTCCCCTAAATCCAACAGACTCAGGGTTTCAGTCTTCGTGACATTCTCTCAAGTTTTCTCTATAACAATAAATTTTCTCTTGACAACCCAGAGTTTGGGGAAGAAAAAAAATGATTTTTAAGCAGTAGCTTTGCTGCTCCTGTTAACGCACACCGTCATCACTAGCTTAGCACTGTTTTGTTTGGACACTGAAATAAGTTGGAAAATTTATCCTTGGTACTTGAGGAGGAAAAAAAGTGGTTTTTCCTTTTTTTTTTTGTGAAACCATGGCGATTTTTTGTGAAACCATGTCTGGAAATCTAGTTTACATTAAAAACATGCAAAATAAAGATTTTCTTTTCTTTTTCTTTCTTTCTTTCTTTCCTTTTCTTTTTTTCTTTCTTTTTTTTTTTTTTTGGATACCTGTATGCGGAAAACTACACAACTTCTTTACATTTTGGCAGATTCCTGCATATAAAACAGGATACTTGGATTACAGTTTTTCTCTCGGCTGGTACTGTGGCTCTGTAGCAATGAGGTAGCTTTACAAGAAGGACTGAATGTATTCAAACGTCAATCTTTCTTTAGGGTTCTTCCTCCAACACAGATTCATCAGTTCATGCAGGGATTTTAGACAGCCCTAAGGACAGGGCATCCTGTATCCTCATTCCACCTGCTCCAGCACTTTGCAGTTTACCATACCTGGATATGGCACTCTGTCTTTTGTTACCAGTTCTGTTTGTGGAATTCCAAATGAACCATACATCAGACTTTATTGTAAATCGACCATCCAGTGCAGCCTCAAGAACTGTCCATTTTATTGGAAATTTTGCACCTTGTCTTGTATATACTGTCTTCAATTAATCTTGCTAAAGCAAAATCTGCCATTTTGCACACAAGATTCTCTCATACAAAGATATCAATGAGAATAGTTCATTCATTCTTTCTTTTTTTATTGTTGGAGATTCATTGAGGGTACACAGAACCAGGTTATATTAATTGCTTTTGTTAGATACGGACTCTCTTATAATTGTGTCCCACCCCCAAAAGGTGTACCACACCCCTTGTTCGTCCACCCCCTCCCTCCTTCCCTTTCCCAGCTCTCCCCACCCCCCATCCCCCACCCCCCACCATGTACTAGGATCTTAATTGTCCTCATATCAGAATTGAGTATGTAGGATTCTTTTTTCTCCATTCTTGTGATACTTTACTAAGAATAATGTGTTCCACATCCATCCAGGTTAATACAAAAGATGTAAAGTCTCCATCTTTTTAGTGGCTGAGTAGTATTCCATGGTATACATATACCACAGCTTGTTAATCCACTCCTGGGATGGTGGGCATTTAGGCTGGTTCCACATTTTGGCGATTTAAATTGAGCTGCAATAAACAGTCTAGTGTAAACGTCCCTGTGGTAAAAGGATTTTTTTTTTCTTCTGGGTAGATGCCCAGCAATGGGATTGCAGGATCAAATAGGAGGTCTAGCTTGAGTTCTTTGAGGGTTCTCCATACCGCCTTCCAAACAGGTTGTTTTAGTTCGCAGTCCCACCAGCAGTGTAAAGTGTTCCCTTCTCTCATATGCCATACCATCAGCAATATGAGCAGCCGTATCAACTAGATGTGGAAGTTTCAAATACTTTCCATCTCCTTCCTTAAGGAAATCTAATAAGCACCCTTTTGACATAAATTCAATGACGATGCAAACTGGCTCTTCAGAAACAACAGCATTTGGTGGAACAACTTTATCATGTCTTAATTTTTTCATTATCTGACTTTCTTAAAGAAAAATTTCTGGCATCATTGTACCTGCTTTTAGCATTCTGATTGCTACTTTTGTGGTTCCACTCCATGTTCCCATCCACACTTCACCAAAACATTCTCGTCCTAGTTTAAACTCTGGTTATAAAGATTCTCGAGAAATTTCCCCAGCATCCTTTGCTAGTCTGAGGTTTCATAGTTGGACACACAGTCAGTAACTTGTGACATAATCCATTAGCACGTTCTGTGTAGGGTTTCACTGATTTCTGCAGAGTATCCCATGGCCACCCAAGGGCAGCCAACCCTCCCGCCTGCCTGTAGTGTTTCACATTGTTGCCTCTTACCTCATCCCAATCATGAATGGAAAGGGAAGAAGCACCGTTAGACGCTTCACTCTCTCTTACTAAGAAAATACCTCATTGATTCCAAGGATTCAGAAGTAATCTTTCAGCATCTTTTCTTCCCATTTGCTTGAATGGGGATGGAATCTGCAGACACTACAAAATTGCTAGGGACACACCCATTCTTTCCCGTAGCAGTTGATCTTGCTTGGAAGTGTTTTCAGTTCTATATTGAATGGCTGGACTTTTCTTTTCTTTACTTTTCGTGCACCTCATTACTATGTCTGCTCTCCGGCCACACTCTCATCTGTACACAGTATCTATATAGTGGAATTCCGCTCTGAAATAAAAAGAAGCTATTGCTATATGGATGGATATTTTTGTTTGTTTTGAGACAGCCTCACTCTGTCACCCTACGTAGAGTGCCATGGTGTCAAGGCTCAAAGCAACTTCAAACTCTTGGGCTTAAGTGATCTTCCTGCCTCTGCCTCCCAAGTAGCTGGGACTACAGGCACCTGCCACCACACCTAGCTGGCATGGATGGATCTTAAAAGCCTTATGCTAAGTAAAAGAAACCAGACAAAATAGACGACATATTTTACATACATATGAATCCATTTATAAGAAATTCTTTAAAAATCAAAACTATAGTAATAGAAAGCAGATAAATTCTTGTCAGAAGCTGAGGATAGTTGGGAGGATGAGGTTACCTACAAAGGATCATAAGGGAACTGTTAGGGGTAATGGACATAATCTTAACTGCAGAGGTGACTATATGTCAAAATTAATCAAATAGTAAACATCGATGAATCTTATTGTATGTGAAAACACCTCAAAAGGTAGATTTTTTTTTTTTTAAGCTCATGTCGGGATTACCAAAAAAAATGGAAGAATTCTGGGCGGCACTTGTGGCTCAGTGAGTAGGGCATCAGCCCCATATACCAAGGGTGGTGGGTTCAAATCTGGCCCCTGTCAAACTGCAACAAAAAATAGCCAGGCATAGTGGTGGGCGCCTGTAGTCCCAGCTACATGGGAGGCTGAGGCAAGAGAATCGCCTAAACCCAAGAGCTGGAGGTTGCTATGAGCTGTGATGCCACAGCACTCTACCAAGGGTGACAAAGTGAGACTGTCTCTAAAAAAAAAAAAAAAAAGAAAGAAAAGAAAACTTTAAGCATTCTGACCCCACTCCCCAGACTAGGTCCACTGAATGCTCTCTCATTGTACCTGCCTTTATTGTAATTAATTATTTAATCTTCTATCGTGTCAAATAGATTTTAAATTTGAGGGACAGGACCCATGCCTATCTTCTTTAATGCTACACACCAAAGCACAAAGCCTGGCAATACAAGGTGCTCAATAAACATGGGACCAGGGAAGAGTCAAACTGGCTTAATTTGAAGCCACACATATTGATTCACGTGTCTCTTTGCTGGGAGACACACGTAAATGGGTGCCCAAAGACTGCCCGAGCTGCTGCGTTAGGGTAACCTACTGCTTTAAGGAAACTCCACAGTCCTATTAAGACAATGAAAACAATGAGAGAATTACTAACCAATTGGACCAGTAGAAACTCTTCTCTGGAGGCCAAGTCTAGTCATGTATCAAGGATGCATTCTGAGAAATGCAGCCTTAGGAGATTTTGTCACTGTACACAAATCACAGGGTGTACTTACACGAACTTGGCTGGCTTAGCCTACTACACACCTAGGCTATATCACATGGCCTATTACCTCTAGGATACAAACCTGTACAGCATGCTTCTGTACTGAATATGATAGGCGATTATAACACAATGTTAGCATTGTATCTCTAAACAAATCTATTCGCCAGGCCTGTTGGCTGGAACCTGTAGTCCTGCCTACTTAGAGGCTGAGGCAGGAGGAGCACTTGAGTCCAGAAGTTTGAGGTTGCACCACTGCCCTCATGCCTAGGCAACAAAATGAGAGACCTTGTCTCAAAAAAACCCCACCAACCAACAAACAAACAAATCTAAACATAGAAACACCTATACAGAGCAGCTCCATTATAATCTTATGGGACCACCATTGTAGATGCAGTTTGCCATTGACCAAAACAGCATTTTGTGGCACATGACTGTATTGGAAAGGCAGTATAATAAAGGTGTAAAGTACAATCAAGAGTAGACCTTAGGCCGGGTGTGGTGGCTCATGCTGGTAATCCTAGCACCCTGGAAGGCTGAGGCAGGTGGAATATTTGAACTCAGGAGTTTGAGGCCAGCCTGAGCAAGAGCAAGACTCCATCTATCTTTCTCTCTCTTTTTTTCTTTTTCTTTTTTTTTTTTTAGACAGAGTTTCATTATGTTGCCCTCAGTAGAGTGCTATGGCATCACAGCTCACAGCAACTTCCAACTCTTGGGCTTACGTGATTCTCTTGCCTTTGCCTCCCAAGTAGCTGGGACTACAGACATTCACCACAATGTCCAGTTATTTTTTGGTCGTAGTTGTCATTGTTGTTTGGCAGGCCCGGGCTGGATTCAAATCCGCCAGCTCCGGTGTATGTGCCTGGTGCCTTAGCTGCTGAGCTACAAGTACCAACCCAAGACCCCATCTCTATTGAAAATAGAAAAACTAAGCAGGCATTGTGGTGGAAGCCTGTAGCCCCAGCTACTTGGAAGGCTGAGGCAAGAGAATTGCTTGAGCCCAGGAGTTTGAGGTTGCTGCAGCTAATAGATCTTTTTAGATATATAATATTACCATTGTGCTATAATTGCCTATCATTTTCAGTACAGAAACACGCTGTACAGGTCTGTATCCTGGAGGCAATAGGCCATACCATACAGCTTAGTTGTGCAGTAGGTGAGATCATCCAAGTCTGTGTAAGTACGCCCTATGATTTTTGTACAGTGGCACTCTACCTAGGGTGACAGAGTGAGACTCCAGCTCAAAAAAAGAAAAATGTAGACCTTTGAGATAATCAAAACTAAGACCAGATCACAACCACTAACATTTTTCCTGGATGGCAAAGACAGATGCAGAGGGCAACTGACCTTTAAACATCATCTCCTAGCACTAAAAACACGGAAATTAATAGAGAAATTGAGGCTTAGATCAAGGGGCTCAAGATCTTTCTTTCAATTGACCCTAATGAAGATTTCCAATCCTCCTTCTGATCTCTTTCAGTAAGGAGGGTCTGAAGTTACCACTTTTCATGTGGGTAAACCTGTTCTTTGGCATTCATGGGGTTCTTCCCCAGAAGCCTGATACAATTGTAATGTATTGTATCAGATTCTAACCGACCCATTTCTTTATTTAATGTTTGCTGAAAGGTATGGGAAAGCTACAATTAATTCAACAAGTATTTGTTGAGTGTCTGCCATGTGCCAGTCATTGCTCTAAGAACTAGGGATATAACAGTGAATATAAGAGGCAAAAAAAGTACCAGTTCTGAGTCAGAAATGGTGGCATATGCTTGTAGTTCAGCAATTTAGGGGGCAGATAGATCACTTGAGGCCAGGAATTGGAGACCAGTCTGGGCACCATAGCAAGATCCAGTTTCTAAAAAACAAAGAAGATGACTAAAGAACAAAAATGCTTTGGGATGGAGGCTGCAATTTTATTTTATTTATTTATTTATTTTTTTTTTTTTTGAGACAGAGTCTCACTACATCACCCTGGGTACAGTGCTGTGGGATCACAGCTCACGGCAACCTCAAACTCTTCAGCTTAAGCGATTCTCTTGCCTCAGCCTCCCAGTAGCTGGGACTACAGGTGCCTGCCACAGCGCCTGGCTATTCTTTTGTTGCAGTTGTCATTGTTGTTTAGCAGTCTGGGGGCAGGTTGGAATCCGCCAGCCTTGGTGTATGTGGTCGGCGCCCTAACCACTGAGCTACGGGCGGTGAGCCGAAGCTGCAATTTTAGATAGGGTAGACAGAGAAGTCATCCCTGAAATAGAGACATTTGAACTAAAGGAAGGGAGAGAGCAATCCATATAGACATCTAAAAGAAGAAATCGGAAATAAGGGCAAGTGTGGCAAGAATGCCTGGAGGTTTGAAGAATTTCAAGGAGACCAGAGACGCCAGAACTCTGCTGTCTAGTGTGGTGGTCACTGGCCACCGCAGCTACTGAGCACTTGAAATGAGCCTAATTTAAATTGTAAAGTTATTTTAGAGTGGGGTAGTAAACAGAGTGATTGTGCTAATGACCCAATTCTTGAGTCCTTTTCCTCTTGGAAAAAGACGGAGCCTATTTTTCTGCCCCCGAATCTGAGTTTGCCAGGCCAGACATGGGTTGCAACTGAGCTGAGCTCAGCTTGTGTCATTGACCCTCAGGCTCAAGAACCAAACAGATGTGTGTTGTTTTGTCAATGGCCATTCTGAGAAGGCCGCACTCCTTTACTCCACTCTGAGTCTCTGCTTCTAATCTTTGAAAACTAATTCACGGGTTTAGAAGATCAAGCACCAGCACTGGGAACATTATTTCTCCTGGATCTACATTCTAGGCACTTTGTGACTCCTCTAAGGGCTGCACAATGGCTTGTATTCTAAACGCAGTGGATCTTGTGTGTTCTTTTAACGCTTAGGACTTTACAAGCAGAACACATATGCTGTCAAACTAATTTGTTTGCTCGGATCTGAAGAAATTACACTAATTTCACCCAGGGTCACCCAGGCTGAGTGAATCCTGACTCTTCAAAGAGTAATAGTCCACCAGACTGAGCAGAATAAGAAATTGAGGAGTGGGGAAAAAACACACTCAAATGTATTTTTTCTACTCTCTCAACATAATCAACACAATAACACAGAAGAATTTTGTAACCAAATATGTGGGGGGTGGGTCCCCACACACCAAACAAGCAAGCAATTCTGCAACAGATCCTCAGGCCAAGGGCTCAGCTCCTCAATACTCCCTCGTCCCTCCCATCAGACACCAGTTGCAAGTCCAGGCCTCTGGAAGTTCTGACCACCTGGCTTCCACTTGGGGTTCTCATGATCCCCTCTTTGGCTTTGATTAATTTGCCAGAGCAGCTCACAGAACTTAGGGAAACACAAACATTTTTTCGTTACGTAAAAACCAGGATGAAGAGGTGCACAGGGTGAGGTGTGGGGAAGGGGCGGAGTTTTCATGCCCTCTCTGAATGTGCTGCCCTCTAGGAACTTCCCAGTGCTTAGCTATCTGGCAGGTCTCCAAACCCTGACCTCTCTGGCCTTTTATGGAGACTTTACTGGATAGGCCTGATTGACTATCATAGAGAAATGTAATTAGACAGAAGAATGTGATCTAATGCCAATAGACCGAGTGGGGAAGCCCAGCAAGTCCTGTCCGTTCAGATTCTTTTTGGCTTCTCTGTGCAGCATTCCTTCCATCAGGGTATGGGGTGGGACCCCATCTGAATTGAGGGTCCTATGCCCACAATCAGAAGGCCAGGGGAAAATTAGAGTCCTGCCTTGGGCTGGTGAAAGGAGGGCAGGAGAAGGTCAGAGAGAGAGACATTCTATTTTCTGAGCCCTACTTCTGAGGCCTAACGGATATCCCAAAATTATAGCAAAGGACTGTAACAAGGAATATGGGAGTTATGAGCCACAGACTATGGATGAAAACCTAGCTATACACATCTGTGAGGTCTGGCAATTAAGTTTGCAAACTCATCCTAGAAAAAGTACTACATACTTCATTACTGAATATCACTATGGTCACCTTCCAAGTACTCCCCTTGGGAAGCTCTACCCCGATGACAACACAGAGTCCACCCTTCGAAGCGATTTTGGAACTCTTTTTCTGAACAGGCCATCAGAGCTATTGTTGTACGTGATATTACCTTTGATGTCCTGAATGTCATCAAAATGTCTTCCTTTCAATGTTTCCTTTATCTTCAGGTAAAAAAAAAAGTCACTGGGGGCCAGATCAGGTGAGTGGGGAGGTGTCACAACACAGTTCTTTTAGAACTGTTTCTGTACGATGTTTGCTTGGTCCACTGCCCTTCTCACCATGGGAGTTCCATAGTACACATATATTACTTGTATACTGGCTAAAAACTCCCTCACACACAGTACCTGTGAGCTCTTTGCTTTTGTTCATCAGAGAGCTCTTTTTATTATTATTATTATTAATTGTTTGGGAATCATTGAGGGTACAATGAGCCAGATTATACTGCTTGCGTTTTCGGGGTGAAGTCCCTCTATTAATAGTGTCCTGCCCCCAAGTGTCACACATCGGGGACCCACATCCCCTCCCTCCTTCCCTCTCTCCCCTCCCCCACGCCCCCTTCCCCCACAATGTACCAGCATCAATTGTCCTCATATCAGAATTGAGTACATTGGATTCTTGCCTCTCCATTCTTGTGGTGCTTTACTAAGAAAAATGTATTTGAACTCTATCCAAATTAATACAAAAGATGTAAGTTCACCATCTTTTTGGTGGCCATATAGTGTTCCATGGTACACATACATCACAGCTTGTTAATCCATTCCTGGATTGGTGGGCATTGGGGCTGTTTCCACGATTTGGCAACTGTAAATTGAACGGCCATAAACAGTCTAGTGCAAATGTCCTTATGGTAAAAGGATTTTTTCTTTCTGGGTAGATGCCCAGTAATGGGATTGCAGGATCAAATGGGAGGTCTAGTTTGAGTTCTTTGCGGGTTCTCCCTACTTCCTTCCAAAAGGGTTGCATTCATTTGTGGTCCCAAGAGAGTTCTTTTAGAACCATTTTGTGCACACCTTTTTCATGCCAAGATTTTCCTAACTGTTTCTGTACGATATTTGCTTGGTCCACTACCCTTCTCACCATCAGCCAGCAATGTTGATGCACAATGCAATGAATTTTTGCAATGTTTTTGTTAGTTCTGCTCATTATTGTCCACCCTGACCTCTCTTCATCGGTGACCCTTTCCCTCCCCTCAGAAAAACATTTAATACATTTGTGCACTGCCATTTTTTCATTACATTATTCCCATAACCTTGGACTAACTGTCCTTGATTTCACTTCCACTTTTACCAAGTTGAACAAGAAATTTAATGTTTGTTCATTGCTCTAATCCAAGCTCCGACATTTCTCGCAACGGCACACAAAACCCCACAACAATAAGGAACACCACTCAACAAGATACCACCCACATCAACACAAACGCAGCTGTGAGACACTCATGTACCAAGGTTAGGAAAACGTACCAAGCTGTTTGTACAGTGCTGCCAACATAAGGTGGCAAGTTCGACAACTTAATGGTTGGAACTCGTGTATATAGACATATATATTAAATATAATATCACAGGAGAGAGTGATTGAGGAGTTTAACCAAAGAAAATGTAATGTTAATATCTTTGAATTTCAACCTGTCAGTACAGGATCAGTTTAGTTAAGCTATAGGGTTAATTTATGCCTCGCATACATTTGATCATGGGGGTATCAAAAATTTGGAGAATTATTATCCATAACTTATTTGACTGCATAGCCCCTGGCCAGCTATATTGGAATGGTCATTACTAGAAATAGGAAGTAGAGACAAAAATAGATTTGTGGCCTAGGGTTCACCACACTTTGGGGCTAATTGAACAAATGTGCTCTTCTGATCCATGTTAGCAGTTTTATCAGCCAAACATTAAACTAACTGCCCATCTGTGATTCTACGATGATACACAAAAGAGCAGTGGTTGCCATGGAAGGAAGGTGGGAACTTGAGAAAGACAAGAGTGTTATTGATGTTGGGAGGCTGAGGGGAGGGAATCACTTGAGCCTCAGACTTGGAGGTCGCAGTGAGTTATGATAATGCCGCTGCACTCTTACCCAGGCAACAAAGCAAGAGACATTGTCTTTCAAAAAAAAAAAAAAATAGCCAAGAATGTTATTAATGGCCTCCTAAAATCCAAATATCATGATAAAAAAGAACCTGAAAAAGTAATTACAAATTTACCTCTAGAGAAAGTCCATAATTTTTTAGCACTTTTTAAAACCAATCCATTAAGGAATAGATCATTTCCATCTTTTACAAGTGGTTGCATGGCCTAGAAAGAGATGGAAATCTGCTCAAGTTATTTTTTCTAGTTTGAAATAATGCTGGTACCAAAAAAGGGGAGCACAAGAAAAGAAAACTATAGTCATGATGACTGGGGACTGTCGGAACAAATTTTCTAAATAAAATATTGACAGATTGAATCCAGCAGTATATGAAGGAATTATGATGTCATGGGATTTAATCCCAGGAATGCAAGATGGTTCAACATTAGAGAATCTACTGAAGTATTTCACTACAATAACAAATAAAGCAAGAAAATAACCATGATTATTTCCATAGATGCTACAAAACATTTGATAAAATTTAGTAGCCCTTCCTGATAATACTCATGGCAAACTGAGAGTAGGAGAAAATTTCCTTAACTTGGTAAAGAATATCTACTAGTGAAATATTAGAAAATGGCCTGTTGGGCAGCGCCTGTGGCTTAGTCGGTAAGGTGCCGGCCCCATATACCGAGGGTGGTGGGTTCAAGCCCGGCCCCGGCCGAACAGCAAAAACAAAAAACAAAAACAACAACAACAAAAAAAAAGAAAATGGCCTGTTGAAATTTAGGGATACTAACTATTACTTCCGGTACATATTGGACTGGAGATCTCAGGCAGTTAAACTCCATAGAAAAAGAAAAGAGTTAGACACATGTATGGAAAGGGGGAAACAACACTAACACTGTTAGTAGACAATGTGATTATAGTTCAAGAAATCCTAGAAAAATCATCTTTTAAAAAAACTATTAGAGGGATGGGCATGGTGGCTCACACTGTAATCCTAGCACTCTGGGAGGCCAAGGCCGGTGAATTGCCTGAGCTCAGGAGTTCAAGACCAGCCTGAGCAAGAGCAAGATCCCATCTCTTGTAAAAACAGAAAAATTAGCTGGGCATAATGGCAGGCACCTGTAGTCCCAGCTACTCAGGAGGCTGAGACAAGAGGATCGCTTGAGCCCAAGAGTTTGAGGTTGCTGTGAGCTGTGATGCCACAGCACTCTACCCAGGGTGACACAGAGAAACTCTGTCTCAAAAAAATAAATAGGGCGGCACCTATGGCTCAGTGGGTAAGGCGGCCCCATATACTGAGGGTGGTGGGTTCAAACCCAGCCCCGGCCAAATTGCAGCAAAAACATAGTCGGGTGTTGTGGCGGGCACCTGTAGTCCCAGCTACTCGGGAGGCTGAGGCAAGAGAATGGCCTAAGCCCAAGGATTTGGAGGTTGCTGTGAGCTGTGACACCACAGCACTCTACTGAGGGAACTCTACTAATAAGTGAGACTCTGTCTCCAAAATAATAATAATAATAATAATAAATAAAACACGCTATTAGAACTATCTTGGGTGTTGTTTCATAAGTGTATACATTTATTTAAAATTCATTGAACTGTATATTTAACATCTGTGCATTTAACTGTCTGTAGATTTTAACTCCATCCTGGCAATCTGAGAAGCTGAAGCAAGAGGATCCCTTGAACTCAGGAGTTCAATACCAGCCTGAGCAAGATAATGCAAGGATTATCTGGGTGTGGTGGTCCCAGCCTGTGGTCCCAGTTGCTTGGGGAGCTGGGGCAGGAGAATTACTTTAGCCCAGGAGTTTGAGGTTGCAGTGAGCTATAGTGACCCCATAGCACACTAGCCAAAGTGCCAGAGCGAGATGCTATATCCCTCCCCCTCAAAAAGCTTTAGAACGGGGCAGTGCCTGTGGCTCAAAGGAGTAGGGCGCCAGCCCCATATGACGGAGGTGGCAGGTTCAAACCCAACCCCGGCCAAAAACTGCAAAAAAAAAAGCTTTAGAACTAATTAGAGAGTAATTAGAGAGTCCAGTGAAATGACTAAAAGAGTAGCATGAAATGAAACAGTAGCTTTGAATAATAGAAAAATAACCTATTCACAATAGCCCCCAAACTTAGGAAATATCTTAAACTAAACATAATAAGTAAGACTCATGAAAGATCTACATGGAAAAACCTGTGAATTTTATTACAGAGCAAAAAACAAGGCCTGAAGAAATGAGTTCTGCTATGTTCATATATGGAGAGAGACAATATTTCCTTTACAATAAATTATCTCCAAATTAATGTTTACATTGAACACAATCCCAATTAGTGTGGTGGTTTTTCCTCATGGATATTAGAAGCACACATTATCTTCTTTGTTTTTCTTTTCTGAATTTGAGCATCCTTGCCCAGTAGGCCCTCCAGATGAATTTTAGAGTCAGCCATTCATTCTGCAAGCCTTCAGTTGGGTGCCCAATTCACACCACAGCTACATCTAGATAAGGAGAGGCCTGTAAAACTTGTGATAGGGGAAGGTATGGCTTAAACACTAGAGAAAAGATAAAACTATAATGAAAGGACCAATACATTTGAGTACATCAAAATTTTACATTTTTATATAACAAAACACTGCATAGACAAGGTTAAAATGCAAATGTTTGAGAAGGACAGAACCTTCCTCCCCCCCCAATGTCAATACCATCCTTTTAAGGCATCTAAATATTTATGGTTCTTTAATCTTGCTGTGAATTTATACAGATATTATCTTTAAGACTGAATGTAATGATATAGGCAAAGGATAAATAAAGCTCTTCTTCTGCATGACAATTTGACCTTCAGTCAACTTTTTGTTCTCTGCTCCATGGGGAAACCTCATAAAGGTAAAATGTCAACTATGTCATTAGGCCATCACACTTCTATTAAAGCAGTTACCTGATTGGTAAATTGCATTTGGACTGGAGTGACCATAAATACCATGTGATGGGGGTGCATAGATTTGGGTTTCCCTGAATATGGTGGCTCTTTATTTGAAACCCCTGGGTTCCTTGGAAGTTATGCCCATGGAGTCATTATAAGAAATATTGGCTCCTGAAGGGTAGGAGGGTTCTACGGTAGGGCACCTGCCATACCAAGCTGATGTGAGTCTTGTTTCCTTGCACCTGAGCTATTACTTGGCTGTAGGGGAGCTGGAGGAAGCAGCTAGGTGTATTGCTGTACAGATTTCCACAAAGATTTCCAAGGGAGGTAGAATGCTAACTGTGCCCTGCTCTAAGCTGTTATCCCTGACCCATACCCTCCTAAATGAATCTGACGCCATATGTGGCCCATGGTAGTCTTTTTTTTTAATTTCAGATTATTATCATTATTATTTTGAGACAGATTCTCACTCTGTGACCCTGGGTAGAGTGATATGGCATCATAGCTCACAGCAACCTTAGACTTTTGGGGTTGAGCAATCCTCTGGCCTCAGCTTCCTGTGTAGCTAGGACTACAGGTGCCGGCTACCATGCCCAGCTAATTTTTCATTTTTAGTAGAAATGGGGTCTTCCTCTTGCTCAAACTCCTGGGCTGGTCTCAAACTCCTGGGCTCAAGTAATCCACATGCCTCAGCCTCCCAGAGTGCTAGGATTAGAGGCGTGCCACCGTGCCTGGCCTTTTTTTCAAATTATTATAAGGGTACCAAAAATTAGGTTACAATGTTTTCGTTTGTTAGGTAAGGTCCCTGTTGTAGTTGTGCCCCTCACCCAGGAGGTGTGCCATGTACCCTTACATTGTCCCCATTAGGTGGGAGTGCCATGGTAGTCTTCCTTGAGACCCAGGTGGGTGGGTGTTGCACATGGTAATACAGATAGTTTATACTCGAGCTACCTAGAAAAGGACAAATTGAATAGAATCGTGTTAGATAATCAATTAGAGATTTAGCTAACTCTATGAAAAGTCTCACGGTGAGCATGAGGTCAGAAGATAGTATCCCTGTGCCCCTTGTGGCAGCTGACACAAATTGCAGGTATGGGGCCAGAAGGGTACGTAGGCCTCCGAGTCCTGAGCGTAGGAAACCCACATCTGTAACACGATATCAAAAATTTCATCAGAAGAGACAATCTAAGTTGCTTCACCTCTCACGTTTCAGGCAGGTGTTGAGGGATGTGAATTTGGGGGATGGACAATTTTTTCATCCATAGAGATACCTTAAAATCGACTGAACCTGACCTTCAGTGAATTCCCATTCCCTTTTTTATGAGCAGATCCAGAAAGGACTACAGAAACTCAGTCCCAAGGGTTCTTGGCAGGTTATTCTCACTGGAAAAGCCACTGATGCTCAACGCTTTTGTGCTTTAGGAAAGACTCTTAGTTCTTTGTGAATGTACGATTACATCAGTACATTACTTGGACCCTATGAAAACACTGCTTATACAGGATCGGATCATTTTGGATTATGATATTTGGGGGGAGAGACAGACAAACAGACAGACAAAGACCTGTAAATATTTATTCCTCAGAGGAAGCATTTTTAAGGAGCCAGAAAACCTGGTCCAAGAGCTTTAATTTAAAATGATCTAATTGCTCTGAGTCACATCAAAGTATCATTCGAGTTTTCTATATACTTTTTCTTATAATTTCATTAAATTACAAAAATACAAAAGTAATATGTACTATTTGTAATAAATTAAGCCATAAAGAGATCTATAAAGAAAAAATAAACACCCTCCCAATGTCAAGACCATCCTTTTAAGACAGCCAACGACTAAAAAAAAACCCAAAACTTTGGTGTGTGTCTCTGTCTCTGTGCTCACACAAACACATATAAAGAAGACACACCAAGTGGAATTGTTTGTTTCACGTTCATGCAATTTGTTTTTTCACTTACCGCACTCTAGATAACTGCAGATTCCTACATATACAGCTTACTTGTCATTTTTAATAATAGTGTAATATTCTAAAGCATCAACCTTTTCCCTATTGATGAACAGTGAGACTGTTCCCTTATGTTCTTTTTTAAATTATTCTAAATGCTGCAATAAATATTATTATAGGTATATAAACCTGTGCTGGCACATGGATTCTTGTAGGAAAAAAATTGTAGGGCTAAAGGGTCTGTTAGGAGTGCTTTATTATTTTAGTAGTTTCTTGCCCAGAAGCCTGCAGTACCTTCTGTTTCTACTCCTTCCTTCCCCGGATGTTAGCAATCTTTTCTAATTTTTGCCCATCTGAGAATGAAAAATGCTATTTCAAGCGTTCCCCATTTTGCTGCTAATACATTCTCCCTCTGCAGATAGAGTGATCTTTTTTGAAACACAGATCTTATTCTCTCACTTCCCTGCTCAGAATATCTCATTACCTTCCTGTCACTCTAAGAATAAAGATCGAAGTCTTTGACATGGCCAAAAAAGCACCTTGAGGTCTACCAGCCTCCCAGCCTCCCAGCCTCCCAGTGGGCTTCCCTCCTAACAGAAGGGGCTTCCTCAAGTATGCTGACAAATCACCATGGTATATTAGGTTGTTAGCCAGTGCAAGCCTCATAGGGAGCTGCACCTTTTAAAATATGACTAACTTATGCCTGAAAGGAATAATTATTTTTGTTTTATTTGCCTTGTTTTCTCAGTTCCTTCAGGCAGATCCTTTAGAGTAAACAGGAGGAAAAAAAAACATGTTGGGGCGACACCTCGACTCCTGAGGAATAGGCAGGTCTGATCATAAATGCAGGGGGGTTTGCTTCTCTTGTTTTTAAGTTGGACTTTTAAAGTAGAAGATGCCTTTAATGTACTGGTTTGCAGAAGAGGAAATCTGATTTTCAGTGTGATAACACATTCCTTGACTTTAACCGGTACAGTGGGCTTTTTAATGACACTTTCATCTTCAAAGCCCTTTACTAACACGGATGGATTTAATTATTCTTTTTTTTTGCTTGTGTGTTAAAAAGACAAGTCTTCAAAGCCATCATCCTTTCTCCTGGGAATTGGGGCTCTACCCCTTTCAAATGTTGCTTTCTTGCCCTCAAGGGAGAAAGTAAATTGCATTAAAAAAAAAGAAGAAGAAGAATCTAATGGAAAAATACTCTTTGCACTATGGAGAGATGATGTCCTTATATCCTGGGTGGGATTAAAAGAGGTCAGGAAGCAGTATTTAAGCTGTGTTTACAGTAAGCACTGCGAGGAGTAACGGGCTAAAAATGTTTGTTATTGCTCTGTCTTTTGAAGTGCTCTTTAAAAGGAGCATATGTACATAAAACGTCCCCGCGCTAAACAGCAAGTTGGAAAATAATATGCGGGTCTTTGTATTCGTTGCTAAAGTATTTGTCTTGTTCCCTTAAAATATCGTCTAATTACGTTTTTGAACGATTTGGTTTTAGAGAAGAAAACCTCACGCCCCTCACCCCCAGGGTCCTGGACACATCTTACAACCGCAAGAGAGCAATCTTTCCTTTGATGAGGGCTTCCCTCCACCTCCCCAGAAATGAAAGAGCAAGTGTTAAGTTTGCAAACATTCTAAAAGCTCCTTCCATTAGACCTGGACGCCGGAAACCACAAAGGGCAGCCAAGTTTTGATTTTCAAGGAGAAAGCCTCTGGTAAACTTTCGCTCCGCCGCCAGAAGACCTGCGGGTTCCTGGGAGGAGCCCTTAGCAAATCTCCGAGATTCCTGGGCTCTCTGCGAACGACTCATCTCTTGAAGACCCCGAGCGGTGGATTACAGGAACCGAAAAGCTTTGGTGGCTTTGGGAGATTACGCCGTGTCTGGCGTGTGCTCACGTTTCCGGGCTAGGGGACCCAGCGGAGGAACTCCTTTTGTTACCTATTGAAGTAAGAAGATCAGAGGGGAGACCGGGCTTGAAGCGTGGATTAATGAATTTGGGAGTGGAGTGTAATGAACTTGGGAGTCATGTAGAGCTTCCTTGACGCCTGTCCTGGAACCTGGTTTCTGGGCCCACACACTTCTCTAAAGACAGACCCGCTGTGCCAGTCTGGATGGACCAGCATCTCCATTTCGAAGATTTTTACGTCTTTTGTCTTCTTCTGCTAAGAGAGCAATCTCTTGGGTGATTTGTTTGCTTTTTGGCGAATGATGGAGAAACGTAAACCGGCGGGATTGCTGGCCTTGCCGTACCCGCTGCGCACCGCGCCCCTGGGCATAGCGGGGACGCTGTCCCGACTCCCCGCGAGGGACCCCTTCAAGGTCTCCTTGCGACTGGGTGCCACTTGCTGGGAGCCGGAGCACGGGGGCTGCTCACGGAGACGGCAGTACTTGCCCCTACCGCGGGACGGCGCCTTCGAGCCCGCCTTCCTCCGCAAGCGCAACGAGCGCGAGCGGCAGCGGGTGCGCTGCGTGAACGAGGGGTACGCGCGCCTCCGCGACCACCTGCCCCGGGAGCTGGCCGACAGGCGCCTCAGCAAAGTGGAGACGCTCCGCGCTGCCATCGGCTACATCAAGCACCTCCAGGAGCTGCTGGAGCGCCACGCCCGGTGCCCCGAGCGCCTGCCCGGCGCGGTCCTCCAGCGCAGGGCGGATTGCAGCAGCGACGGCGAGTCCAAGGCCTCCTCGGAGCCTTCTCCCGGCAGCGAGCCCGAGGAGCAGGGCAGCTAGCGGGCCCCCAGCCCCCTGCACAGCGCTCTCCCAAGGTGGTCTGGTTTGCATTTTTAATGGGATTTCTTCTCCAGAGCTAAGTCTTAGGAAAAAGAAATGAGGAGAGTTTGACATTTAGGGGTTCCCTTCTCCCCTTATTGATTTATGTGTCTGCAACTTGAAGGTGCTTATTATGGAGACTTTTTGCCCACACTTCTAAAATGCAAACTGTTCCAGATTCTGAGCACCTCGTTCTAAATGCAATTATTCTAAAAACTCACAGAGTGGTAAACTATTGGAACTGCCCACAGTCAGTTGTAAATGTGAGTGAAGTATAGACATAAATATTAAACCTTAACCAAAGAAGAACTTTACCATTCCCCCCAAAACAAAATCAGAAACCAAAACGAAACCCAAAGAAAACCACTACAGTCCTTGAGAGAAGTATCTCCTTGCATTCCATCCTTGGGGCATTGTATTATCTATTTAATTAAAAATAAGAAAAATTAAAAAAATTTAATTGACACCGTATTTTGGGTGAAGGTGACTCTGAGCTGACATTTGAAAATGCATTTCCCAGCAGGTACTGTTGACTGAGCACTAGATGGTTCTAGAAAAGTCATTCTGTGTGATATGTACTGTGTTGTCAACAAGGGGCCCTTGGAAACTTTATAGGATTTAGCAGATGATCAGATATCTTAGAGTTAATGATCTCTTTGGAAGAGAGCCCAGATTTGTATGAAAACTTACTTTCCTTCTCAGCTGTTTCTTCCTTTTCCTTTTCTTTGCATTCCCTTTTGTAGTTCTCACGCCATCTAACCTTTGGTTAAAGTGACACTGTGACTTTAAAAATAAAAAGGAAATATATTTGAAAGTGCCTTTTGAAGGTTGAACTGGATGGGACAAGGGATGTGGAACAAGGGGATTGGATGATGGATGACAACTGGTATATTCTCAAACCTTATCACTCTGAGGGCTTCCAAGTACAGTAAACTGAAATTATGTAGTAGCCTTACCTGTGTTAAAAATCTTTTTAAAATATTTAATTTTGGTCATTTTTTTCCCCTCAGAAACAGCTTTGAATTCAGTAGAAAGTGAAATGTTGTTGATATATGGAGACAAACTTCCTCTCTCTAAAGTGATTTTTTTTTTTGTTGTTGCAGTTTTTGGCCGGGGCTGGGTTTGAACCCGCCGCCTCCTGCATATGGGGCCGGCGCCCTACTCCTTTGAGCCACAGGCACCACCCTCTAAAGTTATCTTCTAATATGCAGCTTTGGTTCAGGGGCATTAGAGGAAGGAGAAGTGGAACAGACAAAGAGAATTAACACTGGAGAGAACTTTCTGGGTATTATTTAACTTAATCCTCACCGTGGCCTCATGAAGTGTGTTTTATTACACCCTCACAGATGCTCCACTGAGGTAGGCTGCCATTCAGTGGGCGTCTTTTACATGCTAGGAATTTTGTTGTGCGCTCTTTGCATTTTGTCCTAATTGTCACAAATTTATGGGGTGGGTAGTCCATTTATTTTGTAGTTTTTTTTTTTTTTAAATGAGGCTTAAAGAGGTTACATACCTTGTCTAGTGTTGCAAGGATTAGCTGAGCTGCGGTCCAGTCCTGAGTCTGTCTGACCCCAAGTCCAGGCTTTCCGTCTCCCTTAGCACACTCTCTCTTGCTGTCATTTGCTGGCTGGGTGACCAGAGCAAATGGTACTTCTCTGCAACTGTTTTCTTGCTAGTACTGTTTCATGAAACTGCAAGTGGAAGACCTTGGTAATGTGGATGGTGCAAACCAATGATAAGTTAGTAATATTATCATTAATTGGGGAAAATACTCGCAGAGGTCCTCAAACTTTTTAAACAGAGGGCCAGTTCACTGTCCCTCAGACCGTTGGAGGGCCGGACTATAGTTTGGAAAAAAAACTATGAACAAATTCCTATGCACACTGCACATATCTTATTTTGAAGTAAAAAAACAAAATGGGAACAAATACAATCACACTGCCTCAAGTGGCCCGCAGGCTGTAGTTTGAGGACCCCTGGAAGAATAATCTCTAGGTGGACTTGGTGTGATTTCGTCAGCGTTTCAGAAGAGGGACAGAATAACTCACACTTTTACCTTCTATGGTAAAGTTCTAAGGGTCATACCTTGAATGCTGAAGCCAGTTTAAAATAGATAATTACTAACATCTGCTATGATGACTGATAATGAAATTCTATTGTTCGGGGCTGCACAGATAAATTTTGTGCAATGATTCACGACCAAACTTCCCCTTTTCTTAAAAGCTGGTGCCTTTTGGCTGTAATTAGAAGATGTACCAGCTCTTTTGTCCTACCCATTACTCAGTTAAATCCTCACAAAGGATTTAAAACTCTTACAAAGCATCGGTGTTTGTCTCTAGACAGGTTGTTATTCCAGATGTGAGTTTCAATGTGGGTTTCAGTGAAGCAGGCCTAAGTAAGGTTTATTTATTAATTAGGGGGAAAAGATGAGGCAACACCCATGTTACCTTCCTGGCTGAGTTGGAGGAGAAGCTAATGAACCAAGAGGCTGGAAACCTTAATATAGTTTGGTTCAAAGCCCTACTAAGGCCATGATTTTGAAAAACCTTTTAGGAAAACAAAAACCTATGTCAATCTTATAACTTTTTTAGAAAAAAGAAATAAATCAGGCAGTTCTTCTGGAACCTTCCTGATGGCTTACAGGAGGAGCACCATGCCAGGAGTGGGCCTTTTTAAAATGTCCTTTTTCCTGTGAATGATCATTTCATTAACCATAGGACAATCTGGCTTTCCAAAATAACAAAATGTATTCCCATGAGTTTTGTGGCGTGCAGGGGAGTTTTGTGGAAATGAAGCATTCAAGAAAGAAGAAACATTTATAGGTTCTTCAACATATGCCCTGTTTTTCTGGTCACTCAGCCCAGATATATCCCTTGATTATGCTTTTTTGCCTTTAGAATACTCACTGAGGCCCCTGATCCCGAGTGATTGCTGTGTGACCGGCCCCCACCCCAAGTGTGCAGAGGTGAGGGGATTGTGTTGGGGTGTGGCAGAGCAGGCCCTGGCCCCCGGCTTGGTCCACCTTTGCCACCCACTGACTTGGTGACTTGGGGCAAGTCCCCAGCTTCTGTGGTCCCAGCTCCTTATGCTAGGACATGTGGAGATTGGATTACATTATCTTTTTAGACTCTTCCGGCTCTAAAGTGCCATTCATCCAACGTGTGCAAAGTCCTCGGCTGGGGAAAACAAATGGAAGGAGGGAGCCCCCTTTCTGCCCCCAGGACAGTGGCTTTCCGCTCCCCTATTTCTCTTCTCCCACTAGAATGATCCAGCCCTGGGGCTGCAGCCTACTCTGCATTTTGAGTCCTCATGTCTGTTACCATGTCTAACTAAAAAAAAAAAAAAAAAAAAAAAGCAAGTTTTATCATTTTTTGTTGAATAGAATTTGAAGCATCTTACAAAGTGGTGGGAAAATAGACCCGTTTTACCTCAATAAACGGTATATGTATACCTGAGTCCAAAATGAAAACTGCTATGAGGATCTGGAGGAAGGAGGGGTTTGGTTCAGCTTCCAGTGAGCAGAGGCTGCTGGAGATACAGCAATGGGCAGGTGAAAATGGAATGAAAATTATAGGCAGAGGTTACAAGAGCAAAGTTGCTAAGAAGTCCGTTGTTTGGAGGGTACAGAGGGACTGGGTGATAGGACATGAGATGTGAGGCTGAGACAGGGCTCTGGGGGTGCTGAACGGCCCAGCTCACCCCAACCTCAAACTTCTTTTTTTTTTTTGTAGAGACAGAGTCTCACTGTACCGCCCTCGGTAGAGTGCCATGGCTTCACACAGCTCACAGCAACCTCTAACTCTCGGGCTTACGCGATTCTCCTGCCTCAGCCTCCCAGGCAGCTGGGACTACAGGCACCCGCCACAATGCCCGGCTATTTTTTTGTTGCAGTTTGGCCGGGGCTGGGTTTGAACCCACCACCCTCGGTATATGGGGCCGGCGCCCTACTCACTGAGCCACAGGCGCCGCCAACCCAACCTCAAACTTCTAGGCTCAAGCAGTCCTGCTGCCGCAGCCTCCCAAGTAGCTGGGACTACAGGAACCTGCCACCACACTCGCCTAATTTTTCTATTTCTTAGAGAGATGGGATCTTGCTCTTGCTCAGGCTGGTCTCAAACTCCTGAGACGGGGAGGGCAGAGGCTGGAAGGTCTGCCCTGGTCTCCCAGAGTGCTAGGGTGACAGGTGTGAGCCACCATGCCCGGCCTCCTTTTTGGTTTGGAGAGAAGGCATGGATGATGAAGCAGCAGACTAACAGGGGATTCCAATAATTAAGGAGGAAGAAGTGAAGTGAGGGCCTAAACTGAGGCAGAGGCAGGGGAATGGAAAGGAATGGACGGACGGGTTGACGGGCAATGTCGGAGTGGAACTGATCTTGGCAACTTGGAAGAAGAGAGGGTGAGGAAGGGGGAGAAGCTAAAGATAACTTTAATTCCCATCGACTGAATTTGGGAACACACAGATAAGCAGATTTAAAGGGTGAAAGTCTTGGTTTGGAAATGCTGACTGTAAAATACTGTGAGGCTACTTCCCTCCCCAAGCAACTGGAAATGCTGATGTCAAGGTCAGGAGAGAAGTGAAGGACAGCGGTGGATTTGAGAATCATACACGTGTCGGTGAGGTGTTGGCAATAATAGGAGTTGTTGCAGTCTCCATGGGACAACGTCAATGAGAAAGGGAGAAGAAAGCTGGGACTTTCTGCACTGAAGGTGTGGCAGAAGAAACGTCTTTGAAGAGAACTAGAAGCCAGAGGAGCTGAAAGGAGAGCCAATCTAGTAGGAGATCAAGGCAATTATATGAGGATGTACTTTTCTCAGGAGGGAGTGGTTGAGAGCCTCCCATGAATCATATCAAGTGTCAGATTTAAGGATAAGGGGCACCCATTGTGTGGCGGCATGGAAAGATCACTAGAGACCTTTGTAAAAGCTTAAAAGAAGAATAAATGGGAGATGAGAAATAGAGGTAAACTTGAAGACGGCCCTTTCAACATGCTTCACAGGGAACAGGGGAAGCAAGCGGGAATGACACTTTCTGCTTCCCGATGGAGGAAAAGATGGTGTATCAAATCCCAAAGGTATTTCTGAGCTGGAGGTCTTACAGGTGAAACAGTTCTAGTTGGCTCAAAGGCCACATAGGTGATAAGGGGACTGATGTCTTAAGTGGAGGTGGAGGTCCTAGGAATTGGAAAGATTAAAAGACTGGGAAGGCAGAGAGCTGGAAGGTCTGAGACTAAGGTAGGTGCTTAAATCATTGTAGACAATGGAGCCAGGTCTGCCATTTGTGAACAATGGAGATGAAAACGAGCTGAGGGTTGTATGAAAAGTAAGATTGCAGGGGGCGGCGCCTGTGGCTCAGTGAATAGGGCCCGGCCCCATATACACTGGGTGGTGGGTTCAAACCTGGCCCAGCCAAACTGCAACAAAAAAATAGCTGGGCGTTGTGGCAGGTGCCTGTAGTCTCAGCTACTTGGGAGGCTGAGGCAAGAGAATCGCCTAAGCCCGGGAGTTGGAGGTTGCTGTGAGCTGTGATGCCATGGCATTCTACCGAGGGTGATAAAGTGAGCCTCTGTCTCTAAAAATAAAAAAGAAAGGAAAAGAAAAGAAAAGTAAGATTGCATTGTTTGTTTCATAGGTGCTGGCTAGTTTCAAAAGCATTGAGTTAACAATTTTTAATAACTTGGTTAAAAAAAGTACAAATCTCTGATGACACACACAATTTTTTTTTTTTTGAGACAGAGCCTCAAGCTGTTGCCCTGGGTAGAGTGCTGTGGCATCACAGCTCACAGCAACCTCCAACTCCTGGCTCAAGCCATTCTCTTGCCTCCGCCTCCCAAGTAGCTGGGACTACAGGTGCCCACCACAACGCCCAGCTATTTTTTGTTCGGTTGCAGCCATCATTGTTGTTTGGTGGGCCCAGGCTGGATTCGAACTGGCCAACTCAGGTGTATGTGGCTGGCACCTTAGCCGCTTGAGCCACAGGCACCGAGCCGATGACACATAATTTTAAATGATATTTGCATTTATTTTATAGTTTAAAGTTTTATGGTTCTAAGTAACTCCAGAAAGTTCTGTGGTGCTTATTATGTGAAATAATGATAATAGATGCAACATACTTTCCCAAGGGTCTGGCAGCAAATAATAAGTGCTCAAAAATTTATTAAGTTCCTTTGTTTGTGGCTTCTAGAGTAAAAGAAATATACATCTCATGTAGAAAAGCATCAACAAAGTAGAGAGTAATTGTAATAGATTTAGGAAGAGTGAGAAAGAAAACATAAATAAGTAGTTTATATTCTTCCCTTTATGGAACTTTTTGGGGACAAGGGGAGAAGAAAAAAAATCTAGCAAAAAGGAAAAGATTTCATAGGAGAGTAGAATGGAGCTGCCCTTCCGTCATCTAGATCTTGAACAGATGGAGTCTCCGCCTTTCATGAGCAGCTTTTGGTCTGTGGACAACACCCCTTCAGTCCTGGACCTTTGAAGCTAATTCCTGTCCTCCTGACTCCAGGTGCTCTTAGTCCGTAATGGATTGAATGTTTGTTCCCCTCTCCCTCAGTTCATACATTGAGATTCTAACCCCCAATGTGATGGGGCTTCTGAGAAGTGATTAGGTCAAGAGGGTAGCCCTTATGAATAAGATTAATGCCCTTATTAAAGGACTCCAGAGAGAGTTTGTTCACCCTCTTTCTCCCATGTGAGGATACAATGGGAAGATGGTAGCCTGCAACCCAGAAGAGGGCCCTTACCAGAACCTGACCTCGCAGGCACCCTGATCTTGGATTGTGAGCAATAAATTGTTGTTTAAGCTATCCAGTCTACAATGCTTTGTTATAGCAGCCCAAACTTTTTTGTAACAAAGTCTTAAATTGCATTTGAAAGCCAAGTCACGCCAGGCTGGAGAAAGCATTTATAGGATGTGTCAGCATCACTGGGCTGGAGCTGAGTCAACAAAGGTTTCCAGAGGGCTGGTGTGTGCCAAAGGCTTTCTGCACTGTTTCTGTTCAGACAAAGGTTTTCTTCGAAGCTTTCAAAGTTATCATTGTCATCTCCAAAAATGGATAACCATCCCGTTTGTCACCCTAAGAATGAAACTTTTGATAGCAATGTTGACCTGCAATTTCCTCTGCAGAGGGATGGCTCTACAGGCAGACTCTACCCCTAGGCAAGCTCTTTCGACTCGTCTCTGTCAGCCATCACCAACCCTTTCACCTCCATGTCAGGGAGACAGGCTGCTGGGAGAGAGCAGAGGACCTGAAGTTGCTTTATATTTTCTTTATTGGACCATGAAACCATAGAGCTGTTTCCAGCTCTTTTGATTATTATCACTGAGTTGTGTGTGTTTTACTCGTAAGCTCTCTGGGTGGTGAGATTGGTTTTTAATCCTTTCATGGCTATTAATTGTGTCCTTTGGTGAAGACCTGTCAGCAGTCCTTTTATGTTGGGTTACTCACTGTCATTAACCATGGCCAGAATGAAACCACGGATGCTGCAGAAGGAAGTGTGTTCAGATGATAAAACTCTCCAAACTGGTTTTTGCCTATGGAGCAGGCCTTGAGGGGGCCCCTCCTAAAGATATTTCTCATTTCTCTGACAGTGAAAAAAGTCTCTGAAGAAGGAATCCTATCTCAGAGTCACAGGACTAGAAAGGGCCTTGGGAAATGACCTGACCCACCCCAAAGGAGTTTTAGAGAAATAAGGATTAAATCTTGCAGGACAGAAGCCTAGATGTTCTCTCTTATTAAAAGACCTCTAAAGACAGAGTTTCCTGCACCAGCTAACATTCCCTGAGGCCTATTGTAAGGCAGGCTAGTATTTCTATTTGCTTTTCTCATCTGATCTTCATGAGCCATACTACAAGTTATCAATTGTATATCACTTTCATTTTAAAGATGAGGAAACCGAGGCTTAGGAAGATTAAGTGACTTATTGCATAGGTTAAGTGGCAGAAAACCAAGAGTGGTGGCAAAACCTGTGCTCTCAGGCTCTACTATGGGATTCATTTGGTCTTCATCCATCCATCTGTCCCTCTGTCCATCCATTCATCAAGCAAATATTTCTTGATTGCCTACATAAAGCTTAGTTCCAGAAGGAGGAATTGTGTCAATAAACATGTCATGTTTCAGGTGGTAATAATCGCTAAGAAGAAAAACAAGGGAAGAATTTTGTAGTTCAATTCCTTTTCACTCCTATTTCCTTTTTTTCTCCTCCTCATCCTCCTCTTCCTTCTTCTTCTTCTTTTCTTTTTCTTTTTCTCTGTAAAGACACCATCTTGCTTGTTGCCCAGGCTGGAATACAGTGGTATAATCATAGCTCACAGAAATCTCAAACTCCTGGGCTCAAGTGATAAGTGATCCTCCTTCCTCAGCCTCCTGAGTAGCTGGGACTATAGACACATGCCACTACAACTGGTGAAAAAAAAATTATTTTTTGAGTCAGAGTCTCACTCTGTCACCCTCAGGAGAGTGCCGTGGTGTCCTATCTCACAGCGCCCTCATAGCTCAGAAATTGGCAAGGTATGGCTCATGGGCCAGATTTGACCCACTGCCTGTTTCTGTAAATAAAATTTCACTGGAGCACAGACATGCCAATTCCTTTGTGACTTTTCTATGGCTATGTTTGCACTATCATGGCTTTTCATTATCAAGAGCAAGTCTGGAAGACTAGAACCTTTCCAAATAAAATCAAAGTCCTGTAAGTTTTTTTTTTTTTTTTTTTTTGTAGAGACAGAGTCTCACTTCATGGCCCTCGGTAGAGTGCCGTGGCATCACACAGCTCACAGCAACCTCCAACTCCTGGGCTGAAGTGATTCTCCTGCCTCAGCCTCCCGAGTAGCTGGGACTACAGGCGCCCGTCACAACGCCCAGCTATTTTTTGGTTTGTAGTTCAGCTGGGGCCGGGTTTGAACCCACCACCCTCCGTATATGGGGCCAGCGCCTTACCAACTGAGTCACAGGCGCCGCCCAGTCCTGTAAGTTTTAAAAAGAGAAAAGATGTTGAAAAGACAAAGTAGCTATGGCACCTTGTTCTTAGTCTTTTCTGGCTGGAGTGAGGTTCAAAATTTTTAGTTTTACAAGTTCCCTGGGTGATGTTGATGACTAGCCAGGTTTGAGAACTACGGGCCTGGCGGTGGATGAGTGATGGGTTATGGAGGGCAGAAGAGGAGACAAGAGGAGTAAAATGGGGCAGGAAGACGACCAGGGCCCATCCATCTAAACCTTCTCCGCCATAGTGTGGAACACATACAGCCTCTTTGGTTCTGGAATGCCCCCATGTATGCAGGAGAGGAAGGAAGAGAGAGGGGAGCAGGCGATAGCAGGCAATATACTAAGATTCAAGTAGGAAAAGCAGTAATCCTGGGGCCCTGGGGATTTAGGTGGCATAAACTGTATTTAGCAAAGATGAGTTGTTAAAAGTGAGACAGCAGCCCTAGGGCACAGTGCATAAGGGAAGTGGGCCTGACGAATTCTCCAGGAGGAAGCTAAGCCAGGAACCTTTCCACGAGCATCTTCATCTCCCATCTGTTCCATTCTTCTCCCATTCATTCAGCATGTTCTTGTCGGGTGCCTACCATATACCCAATTCTCAAACTCACTAAAGAGACTTGCACCTGCACTTTGAAAATAAACTTGTGTCTCTCTCTAGCTTAAGCTCTCTCAATGGCTCTGCTCTAGGGTAGAAGCAAAGGTCTCAACCTGGCCTACAGGCCCTATACCTCTGTGGTTGTGCCTCACTATCCCGCCCTGAGCTCTGGCTCCACTGGCCACCTGTCGGTTTCCCCAGTGCTCTGTGCTCTTCCTGTCTCATGGCCTTTGCACATATGCTTCTCCGCCATAGTGTGGAACACATACAGCCATTTGTGTGGTTATTTGCTTGATCTGTGCCTCTTGCAGCGGACTAAAAGCACCATATGAGCAAAGACTCTCATTCTCACCACGGTAACCTTGAGGCCTAGAATGAATGAATACCCTTGGTAACTTAATCTCATTTTACTTACACAAAGATCTATGAGTTTGGTGAAGTAGGATACAGGTCAAGGATTGTTTTCTTTTCTTTCTTTTTTGTGGTTTTTGGCCAGGGTTAGGTTTTAACCTGTCATCTCCGGCATATGGGACCGGCGCCCTACTCCTTGAGCCACAGGCACTGCCCAAGGATTGTTTTCTTTATTGCCCAAAAAAGAAACACAGGCACAGAGGAGGGAATGAACTATGGTACTAACAGTGATCACTGCAACCCAAACGCAAGCGTCACAGTCTACTTTGTCTCTCCTGTGGAGGACTCCAGTCTCAAAAGAAAATAGAGCCCTTGAACCCTATCCTCTAACCCCTCTGCTGATGCCTGCTCTCAGCACACACCACCTAGTGACAAGTTTCATAAACATATAATTTAATGATATGCCCCTCATGACTATGTCTCCTCAGGGCAGCTATTTTGGAGGCAAATCCTTGTAAGAGGCAGACTCTGTCAGAATAGGCTAAGTCATGCTGCAGTAACAAGCAGCCCCAAATCTCAATGACCCAAAGCATTTTCCTTCTCATTTAAGATACATGTTCATTACCAGGGTATGGTGCCCCATGATCACATTAATGTACACAGCTATGATTTAATAAAAAAAAAAAAAAAAGGATACATGTTCATTGACAACTGTCCAGTGGTGGGAGACTTTGCTCATTGTGGTCACTCAGGGACGCTGATGGCTTGAGGTTCTACCTCTTTCTGGGCTTCTGTGGCTCTGGAGACAGAGGAACAGGACATATGTTGGCTGTTAAAGCTTCTACTTGTGACACATGTCACTGTCACTCACATGTCATTGGCCAAGGCCAATCTTATGGCCATGCTAGAGGTGGGGATAGAGTCTCATGCAGGGGGAGAGACTGAATTATGTGTGAATGATAATAGAGTCTACTACTTTGGTAGTTGGAGCTATGATCAGTCTGAGAGATGTTTTAGAGATCAGACTAAGTTATCCAGACTGTTCTTTCACTCTGCCTTCATGTTCTGGATAAGGAAGGGCTTAGCTCTTTCCTTCTCATAGTGCAGAGCTAATCTGAGTGTGACTTTGAGATGCTCCCAAGAGAAAATATTATTCCTTCAAGGGAGACCTCAAAAGGAGTACCATCTTTGGCTGTGTCCTCAAAACATTTGATAACAGATGTTATAAAGATCCAATTTTATTTACTTCTCAAAAACTTTATGGCTAGATCCAGAACACTTTGGAAAAATGACTTAATTTTCCTATTTCCTTGTATGCTTTTTTTTTTTAGAGACAGGGTCTCACCCTGTCACCCAGGTTGGAGTACAGTGGTACAATCATAGCTCATGCAACCTCCAGCTCTTGGGCTCAAGCATCCTCTTGCCTCAGGCTCCCAAGTGCCAGGCTTACAGGCATGAGCACTATGCCCAGCCTCCTCTCTCCACCAAGGTGGACTGTGCTATTGGTTTAGTAAATGGGATCAGGTTGAAAGGGGAGAAACATGATGAAGGATGTTGAGTGTAGGCATGTTGAGGAAGTAGAATAGTGTACAGAGCAAATTATGAATGTCTGAACAATCTTGAGCTCAAATCCTGACTCAGGAACTTATTTGTGTGACCTGGAGTAGTTACTTCACCTCTCTGAGCCAGCTTTCTCATCTATGAACTAGGAATACTGTCTTACCTTAAACAGTGGCTGTTATGGGTTTATGAGAATGTTTATAAAGTGTCTACCACATAATATGTGCTCAAGAAATGTTATGTGTAGGGTGAGCTCCTGTGGCTCAAAGGGGTAGGGCGCCGGCCCCATATGCTGGAGGTGGTGGGTTCAAACCCAGCCCTGACCCTCCCCCCAAAAAGAGATGTTATGTGTTGTTACTATTATTTTAAAGTAATGGAAATGGTGGATCCAAGAATGATAGCATGATGGGTGGCATCAGATGTTCTAAATCTAGTGGTTTCTCTGATGGTCACATTTTGCCTATTTGCACACCTATGAAATAGGGAACTGTCACATGGGTCACTGCCACCATTGCATAAAGCCTCTTTGTGATCCAGGTCCTGGAAGGCTGGGTTCAATCCAAAAGCAAAGTACAAGGCCTGCTCGAGGTGTATGTACCTAATAAACAGAAGGTTGCACAGTGATACTTCGGTTTTGTGTGGGCCAGGGGTGCTGAGAGGCCAGGTGATGGGTTTGGGTATAGGAGTGGTTTGTCTTACTCAGACTGGTCAAATTGGGCTCCCAAGAGCTACAGGTACATAGAGCTAAGGGACATTCTCTCAGAATGAATAGACTCCTGAGAACACTGCACACTCTTTGGGCGATTTCCCTTTCCAATGCTGAGGGTACTACTGGCAATACTGGCAAACCCAAGGCAAGTTCAGTCACCAAGTTTAGTTGCTAAATCTTTTCATTTAGGGATTTAATAAAGAAATACAAATATCTCAAAGAACATTTTTTAGTTGAACCTGCACTCAGCAACTTGAGCTTTCTGGGGATTTTTCACTGAGCTTGTACTGAGATGAAATTTTTGTTTAGAGCATGAATCATTTGAAAATTATACGAACCTTACTTTGAGGGTCTTTTCAATTCATGTTCTCCCAGAAATGTGGCCGGAAACATTTAGTCTTTCAGGGCAAGCACGTGTAAAATGAAGATAGTAGTATGCAAGGTGGGAATTGCATCTCCTTCCTAGGATAGTTGAGGATGAAGTGAGTCACTATGTGCCTGGTACACAGAAAGACAAGCCTCAGGGAGGACACAATAGTCCTGCTTGTTATTGTGTCATTATTTTGGCATCGTTCTCCCCCACTCTGTAAGGAGAGCTCTATCCTATGCTGCATTTGTAGCCTCTGCTCTTCTTTCTCTATATTGTTCTCCTGGGAATTTCACTGGCTTTGACACCTCATGCTCCATTTAGAACCTCCCTTCACAGTGCCTGTAATGCAGTTTCATTGCAGCCCAAACGTCTTGTAGCACCTAGAATTTAATGTCTAACTACAAACTCATGACCTTTTGAAATCAATATTCCTCAGTACATCCTTGTTTTTGAGGAAGGAACTATCCTTTCAGTAACTCTGGTGCAAAAACCATAGATTCTCCATCAATTCCTTTCTCTCATTACTTTTAGCATCTTCCCCCTACTCACGTCATTGGCAAGTTCAAAGATATCCTGGTTTCGGGCACAGACCAGTCTGGAATCCAAATCTCCTGCCTTTTCTACCCCTCAGCTCTACCTCCGCTTTCCTTTATGTGGGCTCTGTTCTCAGGCAAGTTTGCTTGTGAGGCCAGATGGCTGTCAGCAGGTTCAGGCCTCTGTCCTATCCTCTTAGCAACACCATGCTCTTGGGTAACATGGAATGACTAGAATTAGCTTTTATTCTAACAGGATCGTGTGCCAACTCCTCAACCAGGAACTGGAGGAAGTGATGCTCTGAGTATCCAGGTCTGAGTCTATAGGTGAAGTCAGCCCTCCCAAACCACAAGAACTAAAAATAAAGGTGGATGGTTCTCTGAGACACATTGGTTCAGTTACCGTGAGAAAAAAAAGGTTTCTGTGGGTCAGGCTACCAGCTCAGAAGACACCAGCCCCAGCCTGACAGATGGCAGGTAAGGGCACTGAGAATGCAGAGGGAAAGGATTTAGAGATGCCTAGGAGTTAGAATTGACTAGGCTTAGAGGGTAGGGATGAGGCAGGACTCACAAGATGACACTAATTTATGAATTTCTGGTTCAGGGGATGGGTGGCTGGTCTATTACCTTCCCCAAGATTGGGAACACATTTTTTTCTTTATTCTGGATTAATAAAAGGGTCCATAAGATTATGTTGTGTTTTGTTAGGTAACAAATGAGGTGAGTCCTTCACCTAGGAGGGGTGCCATATGCCCCTACAGGCACCTGTTAGGTGGGAGCTTACTGAGATCTTAAAGGAGGAAGAATGGAGAGTTAACATGTTACTTTTGAGGTACTTATGCAATTTCTAGTTGGGGATGTATAAATGTGGGCTAGGTAGATGTGAGTGGGGTCATTGGTGCTCTTGGGCAAGTTGCTGGATCTTTTCTAGGCTGTGTTTTAAACTGTAAGGAGGGGATAGTACCTACCTTTCCAGTTTCTTTAAACTCCAGTGAACGGCTTATATAACCTTCTCTCCCTCCCTCATTCATTAAGAACCTAAAGCATTTGTAAAAACAGCTGATAAACTGAAAAGCACAAATAGTGGTTTTTAACGTGTTAAGCACTTGCAATATGCCTGGCATTGTTAGTTCATTTACTGTGTCTAAACTTGAATCACTGCTCACTTCCCTGTGACATGTTCCCTTATCACATTATCTTCTTGGATTGCTGATCCTTTAGAGCAAAAACTTATTTTTATTTATTTATTTTTGAGATTTTTTTTTTTCTTTTGAGACAGTCTCAAGCTGTTGCCCTGGGTAGAGTGCCATGGCGTCATCATAGCTCACAGCAACCTCCAACTCTTGGGCTCAAGCAATCCTCTTGCCTCAGTTTTTTGTATTTTTAGTAGAGAAAGGGTTTTGTTTTTGCTCAGGCTGGTCTTGAACCCGTGAGCTCAAGCAATCCATCCGCTTCAGCCTCCCAGAGTGCTAGGATTACAGGTGTGAGCCCGAGTCCACTTAGGGCAGAAACTTCTAAAGATTGGAATTTATGAAAGAGACTTGGCATATTCTGAGGAGGCTGACTGGTAACACCATTTCCACACGTTACCAATCCCAGTGGACAAAATCTTTCACGTTCTTGGGACATGAAAATCCCATGTAGTGAGGCCCTAGAGTGGATACACAAAGAGTAAGATTTATGAAAGAAGGACAGAATG
The DNA here is from genome assembly GCF_027406575.1 of Nycticebus coucang. Lineage (NCBI taxonomy): Eukaryota > Metazoa > Chordata > Mammalia > Primates > Lorisidae > Nycticebus > Nycticebus coucang. The sequence continues at coordinate 15,244,682 of NC_069782.1, read as the reverse complement.
AGCTGTGTGAGTTGTGAGTTGGAATCACAGAGTCTTTTGCTTCAGCAACAGAGTGATGCTTGCCAGGAATTTTCACAAATAGGAAAAAAACGTTACAATGAACATGAGGATAAAATGCAGTTGCACACACAGAAGATAAAAGGAAACCTCCATCGCTGGTTTACCTTCTGCTTAGTTTTCAAAGCTTATATGAAGAATAATCTGAAGACCAAAATGGGACCATCTTAAAATCTGCTAGATTTTATTCGGTGTTTAAATAGTCGTATCTTGGGCGACGCCTGTAGCTCAAGGAGTAGGGCGCCGGTCCCATATGCCGGAGGTGGCGGGTTCAAACCCAGCCCCGGCCAAAAAAAACAAACAAACAAAAAAAAAAGTCATATCTTTGTTGCTCCAGAATAGTCACAAAATTAGAAAATTACCAAGTGTCCATATTTTGTTTACAGTTATGAGCTGGTTTTCCCAGCCATATGGTGGCTACAGGAATGACACGACACATCATCAGTAGGCCTTTAAAAAGGGACCAAGACTTGCCCAGCAATCAGGCTCATCCTTCAGTTTATAATAAAATAAATGTGCTCCCTCGAAGGGTGTCGTTGGCTGCTCACATGTGTGCAGGTATGGGTTTTGTTCTACTCCGGACCTCACAAAAATAGCTGGTTACTTCAGCTTCATTTGAAGATTTATTTTAAGTGGCTTTTCTCTCAAACAGGGAAATAACATCTTTAGAGAAAGGAAAACCATGTATCCTTTTTGAACTTGTTATATGCATATTTACCATTACTTTCTTTTTTTTTTTCTTATGGATTCTACTGTGGTTGGAAGGCTTACATTCTATGGTTATGGTTAGGGCCAAGTTTGCTAGAGAATGCTAAATATAAGAAAAGTTATTAAAGCACAAAACTTCGTCACATAAACCATTATTCTCTTTTCTTCCCTCTTCACCTGCTCCCCTCTCCCTTTGGAAGTTACTCATGTGATAAAACTCAATTTAGTATATAGATGTCATTTCCTGACATCGGTTCGTTTTAGGATGAGACCTTGCTCTGAATTTGTCTGAAATGACATGTCGCCAGGCAAGCCCAGTCACAGTGAGTCTACACAGGCACTGAATGCTGTCGCACCTCTACAGAACCCAGTGTCCTGTCATGAGCCCGTTCTCATATTTATGCGCTCACTGGGAGATGTACATGTTTAATCATCTGTGTGTGACAATGGCTAGGCCAGTCTGAGGCATGTGCAATCCACAATTATCACATTAAGATTACTAACTTATTACTTGCAAACTGCCATCAAAAAAATTAAAGTCACTGAGTATTCAGAGTAAAGAAATGTTACCCCTATTTCATGTCTTACACATTTTTCAGAGAAAGTCGACTTTTCTCCACCCTTCCAAACAACAGGATCTAGACCAGTGGTTCTAAACCTTTCTTTTTTTTTTTTTTGTAGAGACAGAGTCTCACTGTACCGCCCTTGGTAGAGTGCCATGGCGTCACACAGCTCACAGCAACCTCTAACTCTTGGGCTTACGCGATTCTCTTGCCTCAGCCTCCCGAGCAGCTGGGACTACAGGCGCCCGCCACAACGCCCGGCTGGGTTTGAACCCGCCACCCTCGGCATATGGGGCCGGCGCCCTACTCACTGAGCCACAGGCACCGCCCGGTTCTAAACCTTTCTAATGCCGTGGCCCTTTAATACAGTTCCTGTGGGTCATAACCCACAGGTTGAGAACTGCTGATCTAGATGCTACTCCAATTGGGTTTTATTATAAACTGAGGGATACATTTAGGAAGGAATATTTCTTTGGGTGAGTCTCTAAAAGGAACCTGGACCAAAGCAACATGGTCCAAAGTAAATTAAATACAAGTACTAAATTTTCCTAAGCTATAAAACATTAAGCACAAAATGTAAGCAACATATTACAACTTTATTAAATTCTCTAGATTACTGGCTGTTGAGATTCACCAGAGGCCTTAATAATCTTCAACTACAGTCCTTTAACATCTTTGTGGTGTCACTGTATATACCATAACATCTGATTAAGTGGCACAAAACTAGTCAAATCTATCAAGACAGAGCAATTGTTAACTGTCAGTTTTGGTTTTATAATAATTCAACCATAAATATGAAGATATTCAGTCTACTGTGAGGGTTCTTTGCTGTTGCTGTGCAAGGCATTACTCAAAAATACTTTGTCAGGATAGTCCTGAATAATGACTCATACTAGTAATGTTGAGTCAGTAATGTTGCAGGTCAGTTAAAACTCTGCCTTCTATTTAACATGAGAAAAGTAGCAAGGGCATAAAAATTTTTCTCTTTTGGGCCCCCCTTTCCTTACACCTGCACATGCACTCCTTCCTCAACACATTTCACCATCCATTCACCTAGTATTTTGATCACAATCCCTGGAGTGTGCTGCAAGGAAGAAGGGTATTTAGGGTTCTGCTCAGTATAGGGGTGGTGCCTAGATGGGTGACTGGACAAACTGACAAATCGAGGGAAGAAGGGAAACATCCCCCCAAATTATTTAATAGAATTATTCTTCAAGACACCTCTCAGGATGTAAACAGAGCTTGGTGTAAAGAAGATTATTTTGATGGCTAAACATTTGTATGACGGAGTAAGGCAGTTTCTTGACCCCTACCCACCTCCTAATAGATTTTCCCCCAAATCTGGGGACAATGGAGGAGGCATATTTCTCCCTTTCCAAATGGGGACAACGTGCCTCCTCCTAAAAGTGATTTTAAAATGCTGGCTCCCAAAAGCAGCAGCCTCCCTGTCGGTCATCTTGGCACAAGCAGTTTCAGCTGCACACTTTGGAACCTGTCAGTTCTTGAGTCTGATGTCTGAAGAGCATTTCCATTCACTTTCATTTCGGAGTGTTAGTGGTGTCCGGCAGCCCTGTGGTTCCAAGTCCTACCCTTTGATAACCGCGACTGGTCTCAGTTTAATGGCTTTCTTGCTGATCCCAGCATCATGGCAGGTGTTCACCACATCTGTCACGTTCTTATAGGACTCAGGAGCCTGCAGGAGAGAAATTAAACAACATAAAATAAAAAGTCTACTGCAAATGCAATTTTTAAAAGCACTGAAGTTCACCTGTAATTGAAGAAATGTGCACTAAAATAATACGGAGGGATTTTTTTGGTCTATTGAATTAGTAAAAGTTTAAAAAAACGTGTAAACTCAATATTGGTAAGGGCTAGTGAGATAAACACTTGCATCTTGTTTTATACTTTCTGTATTTCTCAAAATTTCTCCAAAGAATCATTACTTGCATAATTAAGAAAAGTGTTAAATGTAATGAAATAAAACAAACAGCAATGCCCGATTGGAAGGAAATGCGCCAAACCATTACGCTAGTGGTAATTATCTCTGGATGGGAGTTCTTGGCAGTTTTAACTTTCTTTATATATTTCTATGGCTATCAGAATTTCTGGAATGAACATGTATTATTGTCATAATAAGGGAAAGTTATTACATCCCTATATATGTGTACGTGTAATAAGGGGGCATGTATGTGTACCTAGGCTCAATTTATTTCTGTGAGTTGCTAGAAAGACCCTCACCCTTCCCTCCCACCCCTACTCACTGTCTTGCCACCATTAGAACCAATCTCATCATACACCCACTTTACCCCTACACATGTTGACACAAGAAGGCTGCCCCGGCTGGCTCCCACAGGGCTCTGTACATACCCTGTTCTCCCCCATCTCCCATAGCCTCAGTTTCTGAAACTTTCCCACTGTGGCCTTTGGAACTCCTTCCAGAGGAAGGGACAAAATCTCCTCTTCCTTTCCTTCTGTGAACATTCTCTTCACTTTCTTGTTCTCACCAAATCATGGATCTCCCCTGAGGATATTATCTTTGCCTCCAACTTTTGGACGTGATAGTTGTCTTCCTTCCTAAACCAGGTCGTGCCACTGGCCCCAGAGCTGGGACAGGCGTTGTCCTGGCTGTGATGGTTGTTTCTCTTTTCCTTCCTTTCTCCCTGGGTATCCCAGTTGTGAATCTTGCAGTTATATTATACCCTCTACTACCTCCTATTGTGCTCATCTGATAGAGTCTAAATTATTGCCCAATATAATTTGAAGAATTTTAGCTCCTGGCTCAGTCTCATTCTCCCTTACTGTGTAATTTAAACTGAATGACTTCACTATCCAGGGAGAGGATCCTTTCAGTACTACGGCTTCTTAGTTCTCTGATTTCTGCTCTGCCCTAAGTATGGCTCTGTGTATGCCGATCCTTCACTCCCAGCGTCATACTCCAGAGCTTATCACTACCAAGATCACTACCCCTCCATAACTTCACTTCCAAGCATTCCATACTGGTGATCACGGCCCAGGTTACCTGCTCAATCCCCCTTGTCTCCTATCTCCAACAATCCCACCCCATCCAGGACCTGTGATCCCTCTGCACCATGTCAATAACCTTGCTTCTCTTTTACTGTGCTGTACTTGTGACCCTGGACAAAGGTAACTCGGCACCTATCTTATGCCTGCACCTATACAGCTGGACATGGTTTAAGAAACACCCAACCACTGGATTTAGCCTAAGCAGGTCCTTCAGGGCTGCCTGGCAATCATCCACAATTGCACTGGGCCAATTACTCTCCCTCCTAAAGGACTATTTCATGCCTTCTCCTGTGTCCACATTTGCAGTTGCTGCCCTATTTCCTAATACACTTAGAACAATAAAAGCAGCCAGGACGGCAATTTCATAAACTCCTACCTTATCCTGCACCTACCTGCATCCACGCCCTCTGTCTTATTAAGGATGAATTATCTGCGTTCTTAGTAATGACCAACCCCATCTACTTGTACGCCAGATCCCCTCCTCTCCTCTACTCAAAGACACTTCTGCAATAATCCACCCCACTTCCTGCATCATGAGTTCCTGTTTTAGATGCTTCTCATTAGCAGGCAAACACACCAGTCAGATCGTGTCATTTATCTGCTCAAAATCCTCCAATGTCTTTCCATGTTAAAGTAAAAGCGAAAGTCCCACACACTCTGGCTGCCTGCCCCCCTCCACTGTCCCTCGTTTGCCCCTGTCGCTCCCAGACTCCTTATTGTTTCTCTAATGCTCCTGCACACCTGGTTCAGGGGGCCTGAACTGCTGTTCTCCCTGCCTGGAAAGCACACTTCCAGATACCCACATGGCCTGTTCCCTCTGATCTTTCAGGTTTTTATGCTAATCACCTTGCTGAAGTCTTCCCTGACCACTCTATTTAAAACTGACACCTCCCTACTTTTCCTTAGCCCCTTTCCCTACTTGGTGTTTACTCGATAGCACTTACCTGGTCATTAACTCGTTGATCCATTTTACTATTTGGTAAGTGCCACAAGGAAGGGATTTATGTTAGTTTTGTTCACTATAGTATCTCTGCCATGTAGAAAAGGAGCTAGCTATAGTAGAAGTTTAAATGAGTGAATGAAAAAGTCACGTGTTACAAGGTGAGGGGAAAAACAAACAAAAAAAAAATCCCAGACAGAAAAACCAAATGTTAACAGTTGTTATCCCTGGTTGGTTGAATTCTGGATGTTTTGTTTTCTTTTTTGTATTTCCCAAATCTTTTAAATTAAACTTGTGTTATTCTTAAAATAAGGGGAACATTTAATACTTATTAAAAAAATAACATTTTCATCCTCTGACTCAGTAAATGTACTTTGAGACTTACTTCTAGTTATTAAAACATCTGAAGAAAAGCTTCCTGAAGGGCGGCACCTGTGGCTCAGTGGGTAAGGCGCCAGCCCCATATACCAAGGGTGGCGGGTTCAAACCCGGCCCCGGCCAAACTGCAACCAAAAAATAGCCGGGCGTTGTGGCAGGCGCCTGTAGTCCCAGCTACTCGGGAGGCTGAGGCAAGAGAATCGCTTAAGCCCAAGAGTTGGAGGTTGCTGTGAGCTGTGTGATGCCACGGCCCTCTACCGAGGGCCACAAAGTGAGACTCTGTCTCTACAAAAAAAAAAATAATAAAAAAAAAAAAAGAAAAGCTTCCTGAAAATACTCACTCAACTTACTTTATAGTAGCAAAAATTGGGAAGCTACTTAAATGTCCACTGTAGGCAGAAACTAAGCACTCAGCTGATAGAATATACAGTAATGATTTAAAAAGGTCCCACGAACAACTGTATAATAATGTGCTAAATTCCCGTGCTCCATCCACCTCCCATCCCCTCACCTCCCCCCCCATCCTTACTGCCCATCGTGCTGCACTCTGCTTTCATGTCTATATATTATTTAGTTCCCACTGGTAACCACGCAGTGTTTGTTCCTGTGTCTGATTTGTTTCCCTGAAGACAGTAACTTCCAGTCTTTTCTCTTAAATTTTTAAGAAAGAACTTATGCTACTTCTAACTTAAATATGTTCATATGTATACATGTATCCAGGTAATTTGATAATTTAAACAAACCTTTGCTCTCCTATGAATCAAATAAAAGTGTTTCTTTAAAACATTTCCTCCTGGGCGGCGCCTGTGGCTCAGTCGGTAAGGCGCCGGCCCCATATACCAAGGGTGGCGGGTTCAAACCGGCCCTGGCCAAAATGCAAAACAACCAGAAAATAGCCAGGCGTTGTGGTGGGCGCCTGTAGTCCCAGCTACTTGGGAGGCTGAGGCAAGAGAATCGCTTAAGCCCAGGAGTTGGAGGTTACTGTGAGCTGTGTGAGGCCACGGCACTCTACCGAGGGCCATAAAGTGAAACTCTGTCTCTACAAAAAAAAAAAAAAACAAAAAACCAAAAACATTTCCTCCTTCCTTTTTCAAACTTGCTTTCATGCTGAAATATAAATGTACAACTGTGCAAAAGGTTGAGTCAGCTCAATTATTTTTAAAGCTTACTCTGTAGAAATAACAATAACATAAAAATCATTTTTTTGTTTCCTTAAGCCTAGTCAAGCTTAAGTGAGCAAGGGGAAAAGATTGTGACATGAACGTCACTCTGTGACTAACTGAACCCTCAACTGAGATGCTCACTGCCTTCAGACCAGCCTAAAAAGAACTTAGACAGAGTCTCACTCAGTTGTTCTGGGGTTGAGTGCTGTGCCGTCATAGCTCACAGCAACCTCAAACTCTTGGGCTCAGGCAATCCTCTTGCCTCAGCCTTCCCAGTAGCTGGGACCACAGGCGCCTGCCTCAAGGCGTAGCTACTGGGTGATAGCCAATAGCTAAAGGACCAGGTCTCACCCTTGCTCAGGATAGTCTCTAACTCCTGAGCTCAGGCAATCCACCCACCTTGGCCTCCCAGAGTGCTAGGACCACAGGCATGAGCCACTGCGCCTGGCCTCTAAAAATAACTTTTATGAACTCCATACAAAAGAGAAGACAATTAAAACCCAATTAAGACAAACCAAGGAAGATAAACAGAAACTGAAGTCATAAAAGAAAGAAACCAAACAATTTCGGTTAGTAATAAAAAATTTGCTGTCTCTGCACTGGCACAAATCATAAATGGTGAACATGCTGAATATTTATTTCACTTACTTCTTCCATAACCAGTTTGGGTGAGGCAACACGGATTGAGATCCCCATATCTGCCAATTTGTCTAAGACATCCTGGAAATCTAAATTACGTCGAGATTTTGCTCGGGACAATGCACGGCCCTAGAACGGGAAGGAACAAAGAAAGCACTTTATAAATTCTGAGTAAATTTTATGTTTGATTATGGTAATTATTTAAACCCTCAGGATTAGATGTTCTTTCCTTAATAATTTTTTAAGGACTAAAGGAAGTTTATAAAATCATCTTTTCTTACTTTATCAAACTTATTATATGCCTTTTGTCATAAGCTTCATCATATCCTTTTGGAAAATAAATTTCTATCTACATAAGTCATTTTGTATTTAAAGATTTGGTTTTGTGTATTTCTAATCACACAATACAAATACATGAGTTTTGTATGTCACCACAAACACTCTGCACTCTCTGTGATTTAAGATGGCATCTTAACCTCAGAACTACTGACACTTTAGACCAGACAATTCTTTGTGGTGGGGACTGTGCACTGTAGGATGTTTAGCGGTAGCCCTGGCTGCTACCCATGAAATGCCAACAGCAACTCCCTGTGACAATCACAATGCTTCAAGTCACTGCCAATGTCCGTGTGGGAATAGGGAGTTCACCTTGGTTGAGAATCACTAGGTTAAAATTAGGAGCTGGGAGGCAGCTGGAAATGAGAAACAGTCAAAGAAAAAAGTAGGATTAAAGTATATTGTGAGTGTCTGTCCTATAAGAAGGTATTGTAGATAGTTGCTATTTCCTATTCCAACACTGGTCCAGCACTCTGATGGTTTAGAATAAGGGCTAGCAAGCTACAGGTTGTGGGCCACATCTAGCTCATCAACTGCTTGTTAAAATAAAGTTTTATTAGAACACAAATAATGTAATACTTAAGGTTGCTTTTGCACCAAAAGGGGAACAGCTGAATAGGTGGTGCGAATACCACATTGCCCCCAAAGCCTACAATATTTACTGTCTGTTTACAGAAAAACTTCTCCTGGCTTAGAAGATTAGAAGTCATGTGCTGAAATGGGTCTGCAGACTACACAGGGGCTCTGATTTCCAACGGGCATGTCCCCCAAATATTAAGTGGACAATTACACAACAGGAAGGAGCATTTTGTGCAAATGAGCAGGTCCAGTGATTTGCTGAGATAAGCTGTGGTGTAGATTTGCACAAGTTGTTGCATCATTTATAAACCAGTGACAGTAGGCTCAGCCAGTGTGACAATTTTCCAGTCTGGATTTTCTAAACTTGCAGAGATCAGAAACAGTTCCTGACCCTACCATGACCTCACTAAGGTGGAGACACCAGACACCTTAGCTAGTCCACCGAACAGCATAAATTACAGAGAATAATTTCAAGTAGAAGGCACAACAGACCCAAACCACAACTCTGGTAATGCTCAGTCAGCTGCATTTATCAGTCAAAAAACAAAACAACAGCTAAAGCGAAGAAAGTGTTTCTAACCAAGTTTCTGTTTTCCTTACCGCTCCGTGACAGGTTGTTCCAAAGGTCTCAGTCATGCCCTGCTCAGTGCCTGTAAGAACGTAACTACAGGTCCCCATGGTGCCACCAATGAGTACTGGTTGTCCAGTGAGCTGAGGATGTACAAAAGTCAGTTAAAATTTAGCTAAGTGTAAACTTTGTCTGAAATTTAAATTTCTTCTTGCATTGTAGGATAAACCTAGACCTCTAAACACACTGCTCTAAACAACTATATTAAGATGTTAGTTTGATTCTTTGGGAATTCAGATGGAAGGGAAGAGAAAGGAGTGAAAAATCTGAGTACCAGGGAATACACAGAAGACAGACTGAATTTAAGAGCAAAGCAAAACCTGAAAGTGTAGGGAAGTGTTCCAAGAACTATCCTGAACAAGGCATCTGTCCTCTGTTGGCTTCGGTTTTCTAATCTATAAAAGGAAATCAGCAGGCTCTGGGTTTTTCTAACTCTACTACAGCCAGACCCACAGGATAGGAGGAATAAAACAGACAGTTTATCCTATTTTCCAATAGTTCAAAGACCTGAATTCATCTTAACCAAGTAAAATGTACGTAATGCAGCGCTACTCAGGTAGCACACAGCAACACTGCAAGCACAAGAGATGGGGAGGGGCTGCTGCTTTAGAGAAGATCAGGAATCACTGATATCATGGGTGCCAGAATATTTTCACAATTGCTGCTTTCCTGTTTAAATGCAACCCACATTTAGAACCATCTAGATCACGCCTGTACTACTTAAAACCACAAATGCAGAGCTCCGTACTTGGTAATCTACAGCAATGAGGGGATGGTGAGGAGGGAAGGCGCGGGTGGACCCCTTCCGGTGCACTAACAGCGTCCGCTCCTTCCCGTCCACCACATGCTGCTCCACTTTGGCAATGTTGTGAGAAACATCGTAGATCACGTGCAGGTCCAAGTCATCAGGGGTTGTATTGAAGACCTTGGCAAAAGCCTAAGAGAAAAAGCTTACATTACCAGCGGCCAGAATTAACTCTTCAGATTAGTTTAGCTCTTCAGCTAGTCTATGCCTGAAGGCAGTGAAGGATTTAAGGGTTCAAAAACAACAGGATGATTAATCTTCACATAAAGGACAAAAAGTGCTTTTAGACCATATAGCAAATTCTACTCCCTAATTTTTTTGTTGAGACAGGGTCTCTGTCATCCCAGCTGGAGTGCGTGGTGTGATCAGAGCTCAATGCAGCCTCGAACTCCTGGGCTCAAGTGATCCTCCTGGCCCAGCCTCCCACAGTGCTAGGATGATAGGTGTGTATCACCTCACCTGGCACTTCTATTTTCTGTATTGGTCAAGACGAATTCTAGAAATAATTTTGATTTCTCTCATTCCCAACAGCTAATACGCTGCCTGTTTAGTTTAAGACATCTGCCTATTTAGTTTAAAACCGTGGATGCTTCTTTAATGTTTTGAGTATTTATTATGTAAAATTTTTTTTTTTTTATTGAGACAGAGTCTCACTTTATGGCCCTCAGTAGAGTGCCATGGCATCACACAGCTCACAGCAACCTCCAACCCCTGGGCTCAAGCGATTCTCCTGCCTCAGCCTCCTGAGCAGCTGGGACTACAGGTGCCCGCCACAACACCCAGCCATTTTTTGGTTGCAGTTCAGCCGGGGCCGGGTTTGAACCCGCCACCCTTGGTTTATGGGGCCGGCACCCTACCGACTGAGCCACAGGCGCTGCCCTATTATGTAAATTTCTAAAAACACTACACACTTTGATTGAACTATACCATGTTTCAAAGCACTTAACTTCATCATGAGTAACTTGGAACAAAAGAGCAACTTCGACTGTACCTGACGGGTTAAGAAGGTCATGGAAGAGCGGTTGACCCATGCATAGTTCCCAGCCGCTGCCATTCCCTTCAGGTAGTCCTGACCCTCTGGGGAAGCGATTCGCGCACAAGCCAACTGCCGGTCGTTGACTATAATCTTGTCTCTCTTCATGGCCTTTTCCATAGCTACCAGCGCATCTGAAACAAAGGAGCAGTAAGTCCAAACCAGTTAGACTGCACTTAAATAATTCAGATTTACTGCAGAAAGGCACACTACTTTTTAGAGATTCCACAAAAAATCACGTAAAATACAACTTTCTAATGTGTTTCTGAGTTTATCTATTTGTTTAGTTAAGATACATTTATTAAGAATCTTCTCTGTCAGAGGGCGGTGACATTTTGAGGGACACAAAGTCAACATTTGCCCTCTAGGAACCTGTAAGGAGGATGACATATGTATACAAATAGCAACAACATGGTCTTAGTTACTTGGTTCTCAACATGTGAATGAATGAGAAGTAGTAAAACACATTTTATTACTATTATGGTTTTTAAAAGTAATTGTTAATGCCTTAATATATAAAAGAGCTGGAGACAAGCTGTTATATATTCTGCAGGAAAATAAAATCCATGACAAAGTACAGAGAACTACTCAGCAGAATGTTCTGAAACACTAGCCAATGCTTTATATATCTGATAGATTCAACATTTTCTCTATTTTATTTTATTTTTGAGACAGTCTCACTCTGTCATCCTGGGTAGAGTGCTGTGGTGTCACAGATCATAGCAACCTCAAAGTCCTGGGCTCAAGAGATCCTCCTGCCTCAGCTTCCCAAGTAGCTGGGGGCCCTCCACAGTGCCCGGCTGTTTTTAGAGATGGGGTCTCGCTTTGCTCAGGCTGGGATTAAACACTTTAAAGGGGTCAGGTTAGCACAAATCATTACATTCTCATAGAATGAAATGTATAGACAAGGCTGACCTGTAACATGAAATTTAAAGTTTGCAGTAATTGCCAGCTATATATGTACGTCTTCATATTCATAAATCTTTTCACATGCCCCATCAGTTGTCTAAAATGACCTATTATTTCCTGCCTCCTGCTTTAGTTCATGCTTTTTGTTGTGAATGTCCTGTGTGTGACTGTCCAAACTTCAAGGCCCAGCTCAAACATTATGTAACCCACAGAGTAAGTAAACAGATAGCTGGAGCTAACATTTACTGAGTGCTTACTGATGTGAAGCATTGATTTAGATGTTTTGCATCTTTTATTTCATTAACTTTCCATGACAATATATATGAAATAATTACTATACCCTTTTTTTTCCAGACAAGAAAGTTAAAGAGCCCAGCAAAGTTATTTAATTAGTTGAAGGTCACAAATTAGAAGACCCAGGATAAAATGCATGCAGTAAAAAGCTCTAATTCTAGAGCTTTCTTAAATTTTCATTTGGTTCTCATAAAAAGTACATTTTAACACCCAGTCCAGAAAATACCTGTGGCTACTTGGTGGCCCAAGCCTCTGCTTCCACTGTGGATCATCACACACACCTGTCCCTTATGATCGATGCCCATTTTCTTAGCCGCATACTCATTGAAAATCTCATCCACAACCTGGATTTCTGCATAGTGATTGCCTGCTCCCAGAGTCCCCAACTACAAATGTAAGAATGTCAGATAAAATAGCTTCTAGTCTGTTTTTTTTTTTAATTATTTAAAAAGCAAACAGGTAAAAACAAATAACAAAATAACCATACAAATGGTGTTTTGTGCAAAAAAAAATCCTAAGCCTTAGAAATGCTTCATTTAAAATGATATTCTACACAACAAAAACAATAAAACTTATTATATCATTATATGCTCAAGATACACCAATATAAAGAGATTCATAATTACTTCTCCCCTTGTAAAAACTAGGCCATTATATGGCTCCTGGGACATTTTTAAACATCATGAAGGAAGGGTCAATTTTTGGGATGAATGCTGGTGAATGCTGACTAATAGAGAAGGTCCAAGTTCAAATGATTTTTGAAACATATGAGTTCATGGACACTGACCATTATCTCTAATTGAAAAAATATATTCCACAACTGGAGCGAATACATGATTTAGAGAATCAGAGAATGGCAGTGTTGAAATAGTCTTTAGAGGCTGCCTAATTTTAACTATACCAATTTTCAATGAGGAAATGAGGCTCAGAGAGGCCAAAGAGTCTTGCCCAAGGTCACAATGAATTAGCGGCAAAGTCTTCATAATTAGTTGTAAATTCCAAATACTTATTATATTCTTGTCTCATGGACACCACAAATTGACAAGGTATCTCTTTCCGTCTGAGATGCCAGAAAACTTCTGGTCAAATCCACAGATTATGAAAGCATGTGAATATGTAATCTACATGTATGTTATAAGCCTTACAATCCTATCTTATTTTTCTTCCATCTTCTTCTCATTCATATCTTGTTTTATTTTATGAACAATTTGCAAGTTCCCAATAGAATAAGAATGAAGCATAAATACATCTGCATTTTTTGATATTCTGTCAAAACACCTGAAAATACGTATGCTCAGCAGAAGACACAGATCTTTTCCCCTCAACAACAAAAAAGTATGGAAAAAATTTAACATGCTGCCCCTCCAGAGTGAAAGTTACCTGAGGAAGGCCTCTTTTTTTAGCCCTTGCAGAGACCTTGGTGGGGTCAGCTTGCAGCATCCTCCCGTACTCCTCACAGTGCTCCTTGTCTTCAGCCCAGGCATAGCCTTCTCTCAGGGACCAGTCCACACCCATCTCCAAGGCCTCCTCCAAGTCTCTGGTGAGCAGGAAAAGGTGGCAGTCATTTCACAGCAAAGGCAGATCAAAACCTAAGGACAACCACATTTCCCAAGGGTAGAGGAAAACTCCGCATTTATTCTCTCCTGTGTACCAGGCCTTCTGCTAGACACAAGGGTTAAGCTTAAGCTCTCAGCAGCTCTAGTTCTTTGAGTAAAGTGGCCACATATATAATATAAAATGGTCAATGCCTTATTAGACATAATTATAGTCCCATTTGACCTTTATATGGCCCCTCATAATTTTCAAATCTTTTTTTTTTTTTTGAGACAGAGCCTCAAGCTGTCACCTTAGGTAGAGTGCCATGGCATCACAGCTCACAGCAACCTCCAACTCCTGGGTTTAAGCGATTCTCCTGCCTCAGCCTCCCAAGTAGCTGGGACTACAGGCACCCGCCATAATGCCCAGCTATTTTTTGGTTGCAGCTGTTGTTGTTTGGCGGGCCCAGGCTGGATTCGAACCCGCCAGCTCAGGTGTATGTGGCTGGTGCCTTAGCTGCTTCAGCCACAGGCGCAGAGCCTCAAATCTTTTTTTTTCATTACATTTGCCTCTCCTGAATTCTACAAAGTGGTGACTAAACAGCTGAAGAAAACTTACCACTTTAATCAGATATCACTATGACTAGTCTGACCACCTACACACCTACATTAGTAATTTACAAAAACCTATGGTCAAATAATAAATGAAGGTATCTAGGTATCCCCAGGAGACATAGTTTAAATTTTAAGGTCTATTCCCACCTTTAATAACAGTATTTTATGGTTTATTACACTTGCACTTGGAAGCTGTGGTGCATTTACATTAAATCTTCGGAGGGAAAAAGCTTTCATCTTTATCTAAGGTTCAGCTCTCTTCCAAAACACAATCAGGAAAGACTACATTTTTCAATGTTTCCTTCCCACTATGCCAAGATGCCAGCCCATTTCCACATTATTTATTAGGACAAAATTCCTATCTAAAATGTTTGTAAGGATGATTGGAATTTACTTATAGGTTCCATGTACGCTTTTCAAATTGGGGCTCCACCTTAGGGAATCACGTGAAATCGCGGACCAAGTATCTTTAAAATGTGTTAATTTTACTTCAGGTTTTTTTTTGGGGGGGGGTAGGGTGGGAGGAAGGAGAGCTATATAACAGGTAATAGCTAAAAACCCACTGCACTGGGCAACAGGGGGAGACTGAATCTCAAAAAAGAAAGAACAGATAAAGCAGATGCCAAAGAAACACACACCATACAAACTTAGCACACTAATCTGCCACTGAAGCCCTCTCATAAGCTGTGATACAGTATAGTCAGTGTCCATCCGGGAGGTAAGTACACTGCAGCGTTATATTTAATTCTCTGCCTAGGTGAGGAATACATTCAGTGCTATCATTTAAAACGTAGATTATGGATGAATAGATTCACTGACAAAAGGCAGTGAGAATCAGAATACAGCCTCTGAGGGGAAAGGACATTTGGGTTGAATCCTGACATCACTAAGATTATCTCTCTAAACCTCAGTCTTCTTTTTTATAAATTAGGATTAGTGTCTAGATGAAATAACATGACACATAGTGCCTTGCATATAGAGAGTGCTCAATTAATGCCAGTGGATATTACTGTATTATACATATTACCGTATATAAAAGGCTGTTATAATAAACATAGATTACAGACTCTAGTAAATAGGCTGGACTTCATGCTTAAACAAACAATTCTCACTACTTCCTGTGAGTGAGTGACCAATCCTCAACTCTCAAGAGTCCTATATAGCAACTAAAGCTGAGGACCACTTGGTTGTTATTCTCTCTCCCACTCGGTTTAATGGGAACTTGTGCTCTTACTTGGCATTCATTGGGATGACGCCTTTCGATCCCACCCCAACAGGAATGTGGTCAAACATAGCTTGGGCAAGTTGCTCCTTCACAGGCTGGACATCACTTTCATCTAAATTGGTTCTCAGCAAGCGGACACCACAGTTGATATCAAATCCGACACCACCTACAAAATAGAGAACCTTAGTCAAATACTGGCATGTGCCTAACTACATGGTCAGGCATTTCTTCCCACAGCTTCTCACCATTAATACTTGGCTAAAAAGATAACCATTCTTTTAAACATAACTATGTTTTAAAGTAGCAAAAAAAAAAGGTTCTGGGCTAGGTCAAGTCTGTGACACCAAAATAACCTGAAGTAACTTATGTGTACATGCTAGGGGTACTTTATGGGCTAGGGAGGCAGGAATGAATGCCAGTAACATCTGACAGAGATGAACGTGTGAATAACGTGCCACTCTTTTTGCTTGCCCACTGTTCTCAGGGAATGATGATTTCTACTAACCAATCTTTGGTTTATTCATTCTTTCTATTGTGCCTTTTTACATTTCATAAATTTTAGTCTTAATTATTAACACATCTTTTGGGGGTCTACTCTGTTGTTCTTTTTTGTTTGTTTTGAGACAAAGTCTTGCTCTGTTACCCTGAGTACAGTGCAGTGGCATCATCACAGCTCACTGTAACCTCAAAATCCTGGCCTCTCGGAATCCCGTCTCTGCCTCCAGAGTGTTAGGGTTACAGGCATGAGCCACTAAGCCCAGCCTACTTTGTTGTTCTTTCTCAAATTTTTTGAGATGGATACTTAGATCATTGGTATTTCAGCCTTTCTTCTTTCTTAAGTTGTGTATTTAATGCTATGTTTCCATCCAAGGATGGCATTAACAGTAACTCCAAGTTTTTAGACACAGGTATTTTAAAAATGATTTTTTTGTTGCTTTGAGATAATTGTTTATATTTAGATATATACAATGTACATATACACTGTGAAAGCACTGCCAAAATCAAGCAATTAATTTACAGTTACCCCTTTTTAGTGAGAACATTTAAGATCTACTGTCTCAGCAAATTTCAAATACACACTATTAACTATAGTCAGAACTTACTCATCTTACAACCAAAATTTGTTTCTTTTGCTAGAATGTCCCTGATCTCCATCCACTGTTCCCTCTGAACACCACTCTGCTCTGTCTCTATGCATTCAACTTTTTTTTTTCTTCTTTACATTGCTTTATTTATTTATTTTTATTTTTTTGTAGAGACAGAGTCTCACTTTATGGCCCTCAGTAGAGTGTCATGGCCTCACTTAGCTCACAGCAACCTCCAGCTCTTGGGCTTAAGCGATTCTCTTGCCTCAGCCTCCCAAGCAGCTGGGACTACAGGCGCCCGCCACAACGCCCGGCTATATGCATTCAACTTTTTAAGACGCTACATGTTATTTCTTAGCAAAGCATCCTCTAGCTTTATTCATATTTTGCTCTTTGATTTTTAAACCTGATTTCCTTCTTTTAGAGGCTGAAGAACATTCCATTTTACATGTTATACGGGGTGGCCATAAAGTTCATGTGCAATTTAAAATTTTATGGCCACCCTGTATATGTATTTTCTTTATCCATTCACCTATCAACAAGCACTTATGTTGTTCCCACATCTTGGCTACTGTGAATGCTGCTGTAGTGAACATGGGGGATGCAGCCATCTCTTCAAGGCAGTGATTTCCGTTCCTAGGGTTATACACCCAGAAGTGGGAATGCTGGGCCATATGGTAGTTCTTTGTAATTTTCTGAGGAAATGCCATACTGTTTGCCATAATGGCTGCACCAATTTATATTCTCCACATTCTCAATATCCAGACTTAAGTATTTTTTATTAATATTAAAATTATTTTCCAATTTCCATTATGATATAATGCTTAATTCCCAAAGATAGTTTGTTTCTACTTTTTAAAAAGATAATTTCTAACTCAATTCCACTGTAGTCAGGTATCATCCTTTCTATCAGTGGGTCTCCAGTGTGGTCCACACACCCCAGAGTAGATGGTGGGGAAGCAAGACTCTTTCAGGTGTGTAAGATTTGTCTTTTTAATCATATTCTTTCATAAGTGTATAGTGAGATTTTCCACAAGGTACATGTGATAGTTTTTGTTCTGATAGAAAATGAAACATATACTTGTATATTCTTGTCTTTTAAAACTGTTTTAACTTCTAATAAGGTGAACATTGATAAAGCCTTTGAGATCAGTCCTCAATAATTCTTTTTTCTTTGAGACAGAGTCTCACTTTATTGCCCTCAGTAGAGTGCCATGGCGTCACAGCTCACAGCAACCTCCAACTCCTGGGCTCAGGTGATTCTTTTGCCTTAGCCTTCCAAGTAGTTGGGACTACAGGCGCCCGCCACAATGCTCGGCCATTCCTTGTTGCAGTTTGGCCAGGGCCAGGTTTGAACCCGCCACGCCCGGAACATAGAGCCGGTGCCCTACCCACTGAGCCACACGCACTGCCCCAGTCCTCGATAATTTTTATGAGAGAAAAGTGGGTCCTGAGCACAAAAAGTCTGAGAATTGCTGTCTACTTGAATATGAGTTCAACACTTTGAAATCTGAGATCTGCTTTATGGCTCAGCATATAGTTAATTTCAGCAAAAACTCTGTGTACACTTGAAAAAGACATGTATTTTGAACTTCTTGGGTGCACTCCATGTGCACACCCAACCACACATGTATATTCCAGGTCAAGGTTATAAAGTTTGTTACCTAGATGACTTAAATCATCTATACTGTTAACTGAAATTTGCCATTACCTCAAGAGAAAAACACAATTAAATGTTCGGCTCACCTATCCTGATCTTTTTCTCTCTTCTTCTGCATGTTGACCTCACAAATTCTTATTCTTAGCAGCTTTCCTATGCCTTCAAACAGATTTTTTTTGTTGTTGTTTAAATATCAAATAGGCTCTCTCATTTTCAGCAGGGGACTGGTGTCAAACAACCTAGTCCACCATTACCAGAAGCAGAACTCTCAAGACGTTATTTAAACTTTCATTTTTTACTCAGACTCTTTAAAAGCAAAGATTTTACTTCTGGTATGGAAGGTTTTCACTGAAATCATCCTATACCACAGCACAAGAGGTATAGAGAATGAACGACAATGATAAGAGTAAACACTTACTGAATATGGCCAATGTGCTTAGCAGTATTCTCAGTATTTGACACAGCTGAACTGATTCAATGATCATAATAACGCTGTATGCTAAGGAACATTAGCAGACCCGGCTGGCCCATGAGGTAGATCAGTCACAAAGATGTAAATTTACTAATTTGTTTTGTAGCCGATGTCTGAGTAGCGTGTGGTAGTTTTAATTTTTAATAAATATGTATACACTTTGGTATTTTAATAGTCTTTCAGTATCTACAATCAATTCTCATTAAACATGAGGAAAAAATGATAGAGTATGATCAGACTGAGCTATGCACACAAAAGAGAAGCAGTGCTCTGTTTCAGAAAGGCTAAGGTCCAGAGAAAAGTCACGCACCTCACAGCAGACACGCAGTGACCTTACCTGGGGATACCACCGCTTCAGGGTCATTCATATCAAAGGCTGCCATATTCCCAATGGCAAACCCATAGCCTGAATGGACATCAGGAAGCCCAATTGATCGCTGTAAGAGAATTGGAAAGTAAATACAGATGTTTCCACCTGAGACTCTGGTTGCCTGATAGATCTGACACTGATTCCTAAATCTAACCTACACCAAGATTCTGTTTTCACAAAATCTTCTCTATCGGTAGAAATACATGAGAAAAAAACCTTTTTATAAAGCCTGACTGCTAATTAAGGGAATTCAAAACAGAAAAGCCTCAGAACATGGTATAGGAAGACCACAAACCAACTTAATGTTCTATAATATTTTAAAGATGATCTTAAAACACAGTTGTGCCAGGTCTTAAGAGGAGGGAAATATACAATTTATCTAGACCATTACTTTTAAGTGACCAGACTAATGAAATCCACTTGATGGTACAAATACTGTACCAGGGGTCCTCAAACTGCGGCCCACGGGCCACATGAGGCGGTGTGATTTATTTATTCCCGTTTTGTTTTTTTTTTACTTCAAAATAAGATATGTGCAGTGTGCATAGGAATGTGTTCATAGTTTTTTTTTTTAAACTATAGTCCGGCCCTCCAACGGTCTGAGGGACAGTGAACTGGCCCCATGTCTAAAAAGTTTGAGGATCCCTGCGACTTTCTACATCTGGGGCTTAGAAAAGGTCACTAACCCAGGAAGAATGCAGGCCCAACGTGGTGGAGATATATGAAGATGCCTAGACACAAATGAGTTCCTTAAACGCAAAAGCCATGTCATCTCACACCTGCCCTCCGGCACAGTAACTGGCATAAAGACCTCAGAAAACAGCTGTTGAATGGATCCATTTTCAACCTCTAATGGTGGCATATGAATGTTATACTGGGGTGGGAGTCCACATGTACCATCCAGTTCTCTCACTGTTCCTTTCACCATCCGTTTTTTTCAGTCCTCTCCTCTCCCTCCCTCAGTCCTAACCCTTAAACTTTTTTCCATTCCTTCTCTACCATCCTCTTGACAGGGCCACAGTGAAACCTACAAGGGTAGTACAACTGATCAAGGAATAATGTTACTATGACAAAGAAGAAAACATAAAAACTACCTCAAAGGTTCTTGAATAGTTATAGATTCTAGCCAAAGGCATTTAGAAACTGAGATGCTATACAGACTCAATTATTTCCTTAGGCTATTTCTAGATATTCAAAGGTCACTGTCTGACTGATTAGTTAGGTACACCCATGCATCCGTTCAATAAACTTTAGACTAAGAAATATAGCTCTGAACTCTGACTCACATGAACAATCCCAGGCAGGGCTGCCACATTGCCAATCTGTTTCATGGCTGGCAAGAAGCCACCAACACCTGAAAACAAAAATTGAATATTAGAAAAGAAGACATGCCTGATTTTTAGCATTACTTGGATTCATGTCACCAGACTGCATTAATGAGCCGGTAGTGGTCAGGGCTGCTAAAATGACAAAGAATAGGGCGGCACCTGTGGCTCAAAGGGGTAGGGCGCTGGTCCCATATGCCAGAGGTGGCAGGTTCCAACCCAGCCCTGGCCAAAAACTGTAAAATGACAAACAGTAGAAGGAGATGCAAATGGAAAAGGAGCTTCTTTTTTTGAGACAGAGCCTCAGCTGTCACCCTGGGTAAAGTGCCATGGCATCACAGCTCACAGCAACCTCCGACTCCTGGGCTCAAGTGAGTCTCCTGCCTCCTCCTCCCAAGTAGCTGGGACTACAGGCACCTGCCACAACGCCCAGCTATTTTTTGGTTGTAGCCATCATTGTTTGGTGGGCCCGGGTTGGATTCGAACCTGCCAGTTCAGGTGTATGTGGCTGGCACCTTAGCCACTTGAGCCACAGGCGCTGAGCTGAAAAGGAGCTTCTTTAAAAAGGAAGAAAACTCATAGGGAAGAGTCACAAATGTGCTGTCAGAGTTCTATGTATACTACAGGAAGGCTGTCTGCAAATTCTGTACTGGGAGATGTGAAACGTAACTATCAAATTTTATGTTTTCAATATGAAACATGTATTCTTTCAATAGTCCGCATTATCTATCACAAAAATCAACACAGGTTTTATTCTAAGTGACAAAGAAAGGCAAAATGGAAGAGATGGGAAACAATGAATTTAAAGTTGGGGGGTGTGGGGCTCCAGCCCCAGCTCTGTTATTTGTGTGACATTTCTGACAGGTGAGCATACCCTGGTCGGGGAGGGATAGTTAGCTGATCTAAAAAACAGAACGGTTAAAACTAGATGATTTCTTTTTTTTTTTTTTTGAGACAGCGTCTTAAACTGTCACCCTGGGTGGAGTGCTGTGGCGTCATAGCTCATAGCAATGTCCAACTCTTGGGCTCAAGTGATCCTCTTGCCTCAGTTTTTCTATTTTTAGTAGAGACGGGGTCTCGATTTTGCTCAGGCTGGTCTCAAACCCGTGAGCTCAAGCAATACACCCACCTCAGCCTCCCAGAGTGCTAGGATTACAGGGCTGAGCCACTGCACCCAGCCAAAACTAGATCATTTCTATACCATCACCATTAAAGTATTATCTTAAAGCTTTATACATTTTATCTAAACCTTGCTATAGCCCTGCAATATAGGTATTATAATGAGTCCTCTTTTATAGATAAATGAAATTCAGTAAACCAACTAATTAGTGTACTGGTTAAGAATGCTGGCTTTGAAAGCAGATACTCTTGAATCTCAGTTAGGGCTCTGCCACCAAAAAGCTGTAACCTTTAACAAATTAAAATTATTTAATTTCACTGAGCTTTGACTTACACATCTTCCTTTTAAAGTTATTTTAAGTATTACATGAGGTAAGCTACGTAAACACTGAGTGAAATTGCCTGGCACATACTAAGTGCAAAATAAATGGTCAGTCTTGCTATTATTGTTAACCTGGTCTACCCAACTCCAAACCTTTCTTACAGACCAAGTGACTTAACAAGGTGGTCACAAGTAAGTTTTTTGGTCTCTTTTCAAGTAGTTTTTGTTCCTTGACAATATTTTAAATTACAATTGTTTGATGTACCACTATACTACCACAAATGAAACTTCAACGTACTTACCACCACCGCGACAGGCATTCCTTAATTCCTCAAACATTAATTTCTCCAGAGCATCATTCACATAGAAAACTCCTTCAACCTGGTATGAACAAAAAGGAAGAACGACATCTGGGTACAGGTATAGGAAATAGAGGCACCGGAACACACTGTGCGCAGTATTTATTTTGCTTTACTCCTTTATCATACACTTCCACATTAGTTCAACCATCGTATATCTGAGAGGGGCAGTGATGGACACGGACCCCGCTAATGTCTTGTTTTTGTTCTGTTTGTGTCCCATATAAACAAATACACAGTGTGGTGCCTGTGGCTCAAAGGAGTAGGGCACCGGCCCCATATGCCAGAGGTGGTAGGTTCAAACCCAGCCCCGGCCAAAAACTGCAAAAAAAAAAACAAAAACAAAAACAAATACACCAAAACAATACAACAGACCCTACCCCTCTGGTATGTGACAGCTAAGCAAGCAGAAAACTTCCTATCAAAGACTATGAGCTGCTCCCAACTTTAAATATACCTTAAAAATATATTTTGTAATGGTGAAAGAAAAATTGTTTCATTCTCTTCATCTCAAAGCCACATTTAAGCTCCAAACAGATACATTTTCTTGCATGTGATAAACTCTTCCAGCTATGCTCTCAAAGGCCAAAGGCCGCACTACTCTCAAGTTTCTAAAATATCAATGGAATTTGAAAAACCAGATATATCAGAAACTCGAATTCTGTACATAAAATGAGGTTATTTGACCCTAGTAACTTTTTCCATTTTTAAGACAATAGCAAATTACACTTTTTTGTGGTCTATGTTGATTTGTAAGTCTATACTCAGGTAAATAGTAACTAAAACCCCCCAAATTAGCATGTAGCTACTTGGCTGTGTGCTGAGTTCTAGAACCTATAAAGTTTTAAAGAAGCTTGACAATACAGGAGGCACACAAAGGGCAACAGAAAATATAATTATGTAACACCAAAGGGCAGAATATTTTTTATCAGAGATCAAATATGATGTCCAGTCATGGAGAACCAAAATTTACTTGGTCAATCATCTGAACAATTGAATTTCTTTTATCATAAAAGATGACTTTATTACCACTGTATGAATGACAATTAATACTGGTTGAGAGAGAATGTTTCCAGTGGGTCATACTTACTAATTCATTAAACATTAACTGAAAACTTACTAAGCTCGAGGCACTGTCCTGGACACAAGGGGAGATAAACGATATGACAAGATCTTGCTTTTGAGGAGCTTCTAGTGCAGGATAAGCCCAGACAAGAAAATTAGAGTGCAGTGAGGAAAGTGCTATAAAAGAAGTACACAGTGCTATGAAGAATCTAATGAGGAAGTGGCTCAACAATCCAGTGAGCTGGGAGAGGCTTCACAGAGGTCCTGATGAGCTAGCTCTTTAAAGACAAGAGACATCGCTAGAGCAGCAAAACATTTAGGAACTGAAGACAAAGGCATAAGGATGGGAGGGAAGTGTTTTAAGGGAATGAAGCAAAAGTTTTAGTGTAAAGATGTGAGGGGTGAAATGGAGATTAAGGAAAAGAGATAATTGTTAGTGTGAAATTCACGCTTTCACAAGGATGGAAACACACTTTTACTTTAGCATAGAGGTGAGAAGATTTCAAGTCTCCATTCCCAAAGAAGAGGTGGGGGTAAAGAATCAGACTTGCTCCTCCATAGAACTAGTAGCAGTTTTTGTAAAAAAAAATGTTGAGCTAGAATAGCTGCCAATGATAGTCTGTTACTATATCCTAAAGTAATCACATCACGGTGTTTTTAAATTTTCTACTACTTCCTTCAGGGTACCAGATTCCATACAAAGAAACTGGCCAAATTGGAAACAGAGCACTGTTTTACCTCTATGGACTTTTTCTCCCCTGTCTGGCTAAGTGATTTGCAGTTCAACAAACTCTGATACTGAATGAAAGAGTGGAACTGCTACCAGGAACGTTTTACTGAGACAAAGGATTACAACCCTTGGTGCACTTAAGAGTCTTTAGGGATTTCAAAAACTATTTTCATAACTATTTTAACGTGCACGCAAACCTCACAAATACTATTCTTTACATAAACGAAAGATATGAGCACAAATGGTGATAAGCCTTGAGAAACACAGTGAGCCCAGGCTTTCAAATTATCTGTTCGTGGGCTTCCAAGTCTCCATCTGGGTTATATCCTTTCGTCAGAGAAAGAAGAAGTAAAGTGGCTGAGATTCTTCCTGAGGAGGTAAAGGAAGCTGTGTCATGTACCGATCCTCAAAGTCCTGGAAAGAATATTAAAACACAACCCCTGCTGTTAATCTTCTAGGCTGCTGCAAGGAATATAATTGTTTTATTAAAAACCAACATGAAGTAATAAATACTGAAACTTGGTTTGGAGAACACAGGTCAGTAAATACCATTAAAAAAAAAAAAAAACCCAACAGATAACTACCACTCAGCATGACTCAGAATCTGAGTTCTAGTACCAGCAATTCCCCGCCAGGATGGCAGTGCCATCTTGGAAAAAGACCACCGAAGTCTCTTGAGGATCAGGGACATAATACATCTTACAGTGCGTTTACATGAGACGTAAGTGTGAGAATGCTTTGTAAGCGCTAACTGCACATTTACTAGATACACCCGACCCGGCTGGTCCTCAGGGTTCGAGGACCTCTGAGGAAGGGACGTGGAGCCGGCACAGGTTGGGCGATCTCAGAAACTTGGGGAGTGGAGGAGGGAAATCCCGCTGGGGGCGGGCCCAGAGCTCCGGTGCCGAGGACGCCCGCCAGGCCCGGAGGGAGACTTCGCGGGCCCCCAGCAGGGAAGGCCCAGCCACCGGGTCCTGCTCCGCCGGCTCACCTGCATGTTGGGCACGAAGCCTTTCTTGATCCTCCAGCAATTTTTATTGATCTTTTCCAAGAACTGCAGCTCATCATTATAGTTGCGACTCATGGCGGCGACAACCACGGCGAAAACTTCGAAAAGCAACTGCCGGGCCGTCCGGCTTCCCAGAGCACCGCCCCCTCTAATGACTAGGGCGCAGGCGCAGACAGCTCTGGGCAGGATGGGCGACGGCGAGCGCCGAGGCTCGAAAGGCTTCGCACCCATCGCTGGGCTGCCCCCTAGTGGGTGAGTGTTTCTTTTATCTCCATTAGTCGATTTCCTTTACGTTACCGCTAAGCCGAATCCGGTGGTTTTTAGTTTGATCTTGGTTACACTTCGTTTTGGAAGTGGTTTTCAGCAGGTTATGAAAACACCTTGGTCAAGTTCACCTGCTCTAGTGAAGGCATTGGCTTGGAGTTTACATCCCTAGCAGTGAGGGGAAAAAAATACGCCGGCCGCTGAGAAAGATAAACATGTTAACACCACATCTGAAAATTTGTGCTGTTTCAGAAGGAATTGTGGATATTCACCAAATAACTTCTCTGTCAGAAAAGAGCGTCCCAAACCCTGAAACATGACAGTTTATCGTTTATTGCAATAAACACTTGTGGGGGGCATTTGTTATAGCCAGACCCGTGCTGCGAGGGTAAGGCTTCCCAGGGCAGCCTTCCTTGCGGATTAAGACCTCCACGACCTGCTTCTGCAAACAATGTCTCTGGTTCTTACTGATAAGTGATTTCGGTTTCCAGTCCTGCCTCATGTAGGGAACAGCAACTTTGGAATCTGAAAGACTTCAGATTCAATTTCTGTATGTGCCGTATACTGGCTTTGAGTGATCAATCCGTCATAAAATGGGACTAAATGAAATGGAGTGACCAGCATGGGGTTGGGCACACAGCAAGCACTCTGTGAGCGGCTCTCTTCTGCTTTCCTACAACTATAAGCCCTGCAAGGCAGTTTGTTGTAACTGTTCCTTTTTTACATTATCGACATGGGTTCTTCCTTCTTCCTCCTCCTCTGCCCCAATTTCACCCCTTTGACTAGGTGCTCTGGTGAAATTAATATTATCAACTATGAATTGTCTAGGTTTGGTACTCTGCACTGCCTTTTCATTGAATTTGTTGTGGGGAGGGAACATCCTAAAGCATAAAGAAATGATACAAATTCCAGAGTTTCCTGGGGTCGCCCTATTTCTTACTGGAAAAATCTCAGAGGCAAAAAATTTCTTTTCTAAAATCAAGCTTCCGCAGGGTGCGGCGGCTCACGCCTGTGATCCCAGCACTCTGGGAGGCCAAGCCGCAAGGATCGCCTGACCTCAGGATGTTGAGACCAGCCTGAGCTACAACGGGACCCTGTCTCACAAAAAAAATAGTCAGGCATTGTGGCAGGCGCCTGTACTTCCAGCTACTCGGGAAGCCAGGTGAGAGGATGGCTTGAGCCCAAGAGTTTGAGGTTGCTGTGAGCTATGATGCCACAGCGCTCTACTGCAGGTGACACACTGTCTCAAAATAAATAAATAAATAAATAAATAAATAAATAAATAAAATCAAGCCTTGACATTTGCACACTATTCAGTTTTGTGAATATTGAAAAATCTAAATTATCATCCATTTTCTATGCCTTATTAAAAACAATTCAGAACAGGAAATTCCTCCATTAAGAAAAAACAAGACTGACATTGATAGAACACAATTTTAATCAAACACAGGGGACACTAACAGCGAATATAAAACAACATCCATCTCATCTGAAGGCTCTGGGGGAGGAGGACAGTAAACAACATCAAAAAAAGTAACATCCAATATGCTGGTAGTGGAAAAGCCCTAGAGAGCAGAAGGGATCTCCACCCAAACAAACACAAATACAGTCAATATAAATATGGACTTAAGAGTTTCTCACCCACCCGTTCAAAATACATGCTTAGCTCTTGTCTCAGAATCTTTTTTGTCCCGAACAAACACAAACACAGGCACACGCAGCTTGCATACACTCACATTCAAACACCTCTAGTCAGCCCTTTAACACAGCTTGCCATGTTCTAGGTCCCTGAAGGCTTGAGAAGAGAAACTTTCTGCCTAGGCAATTCACACAGAGCCTTAAAATTCCAGCATGCACTGCCTCCCCCTCTGGGTTTACAGTAGCTATGGTACTAAGATTGTTTATCCTTGGGATGGAGTGCAAATGACAATCAAGGGGCTGACTTCTTCCTCCACTGTCGGCTTATCCGGTTCAGACCTTCCCAACCATGGAAGCTTGGCTGCTGCTTTGAGGATGTTTCATACTTCAGGTCGGTGGAAATCAAAAGGAAACCCTGAAAAGGATGCAACCATGAAGATATGGTCAAACCTTGGACACATCTGGGTTTGCCTGAAGGGCGATGAGGAGATGGTTTCTTTACCAGCTTCTGCTGCATTTGTAGCCTTTGTGAGTACCCAGGGGCCCTGCCCCTGCCCTTGCCCCTTTGTGAGTGCTTCAGACAAAGGAAAGGGCCATTTTGGAGTCATCTGATACGACTTATGTAGGTGTAGAAGGGGCCGGGGAAAGGCAGGGAAGTAAGAGGGAGGGCAGTGTACAGGATTGGAGAGTTCCTTCAGAAACTTATTTCTACCTCTTCGATTAAAAGATATGCCAAAAAGAAAGGAAAAAAGATGTTCTGAAGTTAGGTTTATAATGCTTTATCAGGAAAGAGATCTCAACAGATCTCTGGACCCAGAGGAAGGTCTTTGGTTTCTGGTCCTAGCCACACCCTTTTCTAACCACCTGAGCCATTTCTCCTCTCTAAATTCTACTTTCTTCGCCTATAAAGTGGGAAGAAGAAGAATCCCAGCCTTACAGATTGTCTTGTGGAGTAAGTAAAATCAAGCATGCTAAAGAGCATCTTCTTGTACTGTGGAGTGAATAAATTTGGCTGCTAAGTGAAATTGGTCTTGGTCTGGTTTTTAAATCAATTTTGTAATGGTTATTTGTGGTTTAAGAGAGAAACATTTTGTTCATAAAATTCCTTAATCTGGGAAAAAGAGAAGCAGGCAAAATAAAATATAAAGCAAGGGGAGGCTTATTCCACTAAAAAAAAAAAAAAAAAGGTCAGTGAAGAGATTTGCATTCTTACCTCAAGAACCTCAATATCTGAATTGACAAATGAGATTTTGTGTGGGTTGGGCAGAGGAAATCCTTGCTGCAATTTTGCTGAAATATAGAACAAGGTGTAATGTATTTAGTTACAAGAAGCATAGAGGTTTCAGCAAACTTTTTAGTAAGAGACTGACAAGCCACATTAAAAATAATTTATCTTTTCCTTCTTCCTGGTTCCATGGTTCCATTCTTTCTAATATATCTCTAGCATTTTCTTGAAAGAACTGTTTATATTTAATAAAAATGCACCTGTTGGTGTGGTGTGTCTCATGCCTATAATTCTAGCCCTCTGGGAGGGTGAGGTGGGTGGATTGCTTGAGGTCAAGACCAGCCTGAGCAAGAGAAAGACCCCATCTCTGCTAAAAATAGAAACACTAGCTGGGCGTTGGGCAGGTGCCTGTAGTCCCAGCTGCTCTGGAGGCTGAGACAAGAGGATCACTTGAGCCCAGGAGTTTGCTGTGAGCTGTGACTCCACAGCACTATAGCCTGGGACAGCAGAGTGAGACTCTGTCTCAAAAATAAATAAATAAATAAACAAAATGCACCAGTTATTATGTGCATCTGGACAGCGGAAAAATACTATTTTCAACTTGCTCAGTTTATTTGATTACTGGTTCCTAAGAAACTGATTACTGGGTCCTAAGAAAATTTCTGCATGTAATATTAAAAATATTTTAACTGAGCCAAGCTCCAGACCTGCAGTTTGCTAACAACTACGGTGCAAGGAGAAGGTCCGGGACTGCCATTCATTAAAACTGTGTCCATCTTGTTAATGGTCCTTGCATAGGAATCACAAAGATACTCCACAGGGAAAATCATCTCATTTCCGGTTGACTTGAAGGAGACTCGTCATTGCCTAAAAGGAGTGTTTTCCATCTTCTTAACTCAACCAAAGTTAGCCATTCTTGCTGAGTTTGCAAAGAGAGTTGCTAACAAGAGTTGGGCCTTCAATACCTAAATTAGTTAATTTTGCAACCCTATCATCAATGGCACAAAGTTTGTAAATTCTGGCTCTGGTCTGGAATCTTCATAACACTCTAGAAGTATAGGCTTCTGGATAGAAAGACCCAGACAATCTTCCACATTCAGCCGAATCAGAGTCACACTGTTTTCTGAGACTCCCTTACCGTTGGCCAGTGGGAGGACTCCGAAGTGAAGAATGGAGGATAAGATATTTTCAAACCTCAAGACCTAAAATAAAAGAGGAGATGGAATCAGTTGCCAAATCAGGGCACTTTGAAAGTACCGCGTTTGGTTTGGAAGTGTACTTTCCCAGAACTTACAGGATAGAAAGCAGTACCTAGATTCTCCCACAAGGACATGCTAAGCCGTGTAGGAAAACACATCCCAAGGTTTTCTAATCCCCACCCTCACCCTCACACCCTCCTACCCTTCCACACCCCAGATGGTTGTCTGCTTCCCTTTGCATTGGCTCTTGGTGATGGCAAAGGCAAGGGGACCACGTGGGGGCAGCAAATGTGGCAATTCAGATACCTATCAGAACAATCAAGAACAACCGATACAATTCCCAATTGGCAGTCTGCGGAGTTTCTGTGTATCACATTATACTCGGACACCAAGGGCATCACCAGAATACTCAATTTATTTTTAGTAAACTATGATAGTTGTGTAACCTAAACAAAGTATTGGTGCCTGGGAAGATTCAGATATTAGAAACAAATGAACCACCATGAACATCCATTCATTCAGTGAATACTTGTTGAGACTATTATATGCTTAACGGTAATAAGAGGCCTCTTGCAGCTTAGCAAGGGTGGCCCTGGAGTCAGACTTATTGGATTTCCCTCTTGTTTTACCATTTTTTAATAGTAACTGTGATGTTAGGGGAGTTACTGAACCGCTCTGTGCCTCAATTTCCTCAACCATAAAATGAAGATGGTACTATACTTGTCTCATGGTTGTTGTCGGGATTAACAAGTTCTTATACATGAAATGTCTGGTTTTTATCATTGCCATTTTTTCAGAAATGCCCTGTTTAGCACATTCTGCTGTTGATACTAAGCAGTTTACCTGAGTCTTCCTGAAAGACTTGCACTCTTTTTTTTTTGAGACAGAGCCTCACTCTGTTACTCAGCCTAGAGTGCCATGGTGTTGGTCGGGCTCACAGCAACCTCAAACTCCTGGGTTCATGCGATCCTCCTGCTTTAGCCTCCTGAGCAGCTGGGACTACAGGTGCCTGCCACCACGCCCAGCTACTTTTTCTATTTTTAGTAGAGACAGGGTCCCACTCTTGCTCAGGCTGGTCTCGAACTCCTGAGCTCAAGCGATCCTCCCACCTTGGCCTCCCAGAGTGTGAGGATTACAGGCCAGACTTGGACTCATTTTTCCTTTTCTTTGGACTCAATAAATACTATTTATGAGGAGGTCAGCTATGGATTCTTATTGATGATAGTCTGTCATCTACCAAATGGCCATGTCGTGGGGTTGCTAACCAATGGTGAATGGGGTAATAGTGATATTTTAGACCTCAGTGTCTGGATTAACAGGCATGGCTCATTTTCCAGAGTATTAGCACTACTGCTTCTGGCTTCTAATTTTCCCAACCTGAAAATCAGGATGCTCCTTTAAAATTAAACAAACAACCATCCATGCCTCTTACTTGGCTTCCTGGCTAAATTCTTTGACTTTGTGGCTCCAGACCTATTTATATATTATAGCTGTTTCTGTTGACCATGGTAATAATTTCAGTATTTACCATGTCCCAAGCATTTTCCTTGTGAGAGATTAAGTGACCTGTCCCAGGCCACATAGCCCTAAAGTAGGAGTTCATTCTTGCAGTTTGGCCTCAGAGTTTATGTCTAAAACTATTATGCAATACTGGTCCTTGACATAGACATCACAATGCTGGAAATAATTATTATAAAGGTAAATACAATGGCCATAATTTATTTAATATCTACCATGTAGTCAATGTGCAGGTGCATCTCATGTATAATGTCAGCTGATCCTTTCAACAAGTCCAAGGTTGTAATCCCCAGCTCCATACCAACTCACACTGCCTATTCTTACTTACTTTTCTCTGTAGTATTTTTCAGTACATACAATATATATTTGTTTGCTGTGTGTTACCCTCAGCCTGTCACACACACTTCTACCTGTTAAGTGACTATAGCATCCCTCCTCCCACGCCACATCATGACAATCAAAAATGTCTGCAGACATTGCCAAATGTCCTTGGGTGGCAAAATTGACTCTAGTTCAGAGCCACTGCTCTAGGATGTAAGTGCCTTGAGGATAGAAACTTTATGTTTTGTCTAGAATGGTCCAGGCTTAATAAGTATTTGTAAACAAACAAATACTATTAATGCTAATAATGATTTATATAGGGCTGCCAGTGAACTAGGCAGCCTTCTACTCAGGCATTCCGACACCACTACCCATGCTCTTTACTTCACCGTGATAGTGACACCAATACCCATGCTCTTTACTTCGCCATGGTAGTGACATCAATACCTATGCTCTTTACTTCACTGTGGTAGTGACACCAATACCTATGCTCTTTACTTCACTGTGGTAGGGTTATTCATGAAAGAATGAAGTAGTGATTTGGCAGAACTTCCTGAAGCCAACAAGGGGAAAGGGGGATTTCCAAGACGCATGTTGGGGTATTTTCTTCCAGTAAGGAATTCACCAGGCTAGACCTCCACCCCTCAACAAAGGGATCTAGACAGCCAGCCTTGACCTAATTTTAGGAGATGAATAGAACAAACTTAATCATTGATTTATAATTTACATATGGACTCTTCCTTTGGTTCTGGGCTTTAGATTGAGCTCTGGAGGAGATTTTATTAAGAAAATGAAATATGAGAATGCCTATTTTTCCAGCATGATGGAAATGCCTATTTTTCCAGCATGATGGAATGCCTATTTTTCCAGCATGATTTCTTCTTACCAGTCTTTTGAGCATTTTTTAAAAAATTCTTTCTACATAAATAAAAGTAAATTGAAGAGTTTCTCTCTTGTTTAATAGTTAATGGGTTCAATAAGTGAGTAATAAAGAAATTCAATGTTCAAACCTACAGTCACGGAGAAATCAAGAACTCAAGCCCGGCTCAGTGGCTCATGCCTATAGTTCTAGCACTCTGGGAGGTCAAAGAGGGTAGATCGCCTGAGCTCAAGAGTTCAAGAACAGCCTGAACAAGAGTGAGACCCTTGGCTCAGTGCCCATAGTACAGTGATTACAGCGCCAGCCACATACACTGAGGGTGGCATGTTCGAGCCCAGCCTGGGTCTGCTAAACAACAATGACAACTACAACAAAAAATAGCCAGGTGTTGTGGTGGGCGCCTATAGTCCCAGCTACTTGGAAGGCTGAGGCAAGAGAATCGCTTAAGCCCAACAGTTTGAGGTTGCTGTGAGCTGTGACGCCACAGTGCTCTATTGAGGGTGACATAGTGAGACTCTATTTCAAAAAAAAAAAAAAAAGAGCGAGACCCTGTCTCTAAAAATAGCTAGGAATTGTGCAAGGTGCCTGTAGTTCCAGCTACTTGGGAGGCTGAGGCAAGAGGATCACTTGAGCCCAAGAGTTGGAGGATGTTGTGTGCTATGATGCCACAGCATTCTACTGAGGGTGGCAAATAAAACTGTCTCAACCGCCCCCCCACCAACCCAAGAGGCATAAAAACAAACAACCTGCTATTTACTACAGAAAGAGAATTCTCATTTTTCCACTGCCAGGGAACCGCCTCCCCACCCCGCGTGTTCTGATTCCTACCTCAATATTGCTGCGATTGGATTCTGGCAAAGAGAGGCGGAATCTGAAAGAAAACATGAAAAGGTTAGAGGAGGGTAGATTTATAAACAGCTTTAGTAAAAAAAAAAAAAAAAAAAAAAGAAGGAGATGTTGTTGTTCAAAAAGTCACTATTTAAAAAAAAATACAAATGAACTTGGGAGGCCGTAGAGTTCCATGACATCTTCTACGCCTATATATTGTGCTTAAGAAACAGAAAGGCAATTTGTGACCAAGGTGTGTTCCCCAAGTGCATTTGCTTTACGGAACTTAATGTTGGCAACTTGGAATGCAGAACACTCATAAGAAACTTTTCAGGTCATCTGGTTCTGGATTCAACCCTATAACTTCCTGATCCATTACAACACTATCTACCTGATTCTAACTCCTGTGCTCAGTCGAGGTTATAGTCTGTGGAAGGCCATATTTGTCATACCAGTTTTTTAGTTCTTCTACCATAGCAGATAAGGGAAGCATTATCTAAGAGGCCTATCTGATGTAAAAGGAGATACTGTGTAGTTAGCAGAATGCCTGAGTTTTAACCCCATTTCTGCCTCTTACTCTGTAGATTTACCTCATTTCTCTAGATCTGAATTTTCTCAACTACAAAAAGTGAGTAAGAATATGTGGGCTAACTATAGTTAACAATAATGTATTGTGTAGTTTCAAATAGCTCGAAAGCGAATACTGAGTGTTCCCAACACAAAGAAATGAAAAATTTTTGAGATAATGGATATGCTAACCACTCTGATCTGATCACTCTATATTATATTCAACAGCACATCACTATGTACCCCGTGAATATGTACAATTATCACATGTAATTAAAAAATAAAATTAAAAAGAACAATACCTGCCTTATTGGGCTGTAGTAAAAATTGAATGAGATCGTATACATAAAATGCTTACAGGCCAAGCGTAGCCCATTGGTCTACAAATGAGAGCCATTTTTATTATGAGAAATGCTCACAGGTAGGCAAGCACATAATGTTTTTGATATTCTTTGTCACATACCAACAGGGCACGTGCTGCAGATCCAAACTGAGGTCCAAGAAGGGAAAATATTGGTGGCAGATTAGTGGACTCAGATCTCTTGATGGCCATCCTAGAGCTCCCATCCATTAAAGGATGCCTCACTTCTGCACCAGCCTTCTAATGACTCTCCCTGTCTCCGGCCTTGATCTTCTCTGACCCACCTTCCACACCACCCCTAGAGCTATATTTTAGGCATGTCTGATAAGGGCACTCTTCTGGTTAAAATTCTTCAGTGGCTTGTGATAAAGTCCAAGTCACTGAAATGGCACATGAGATTTCCCATATCCCTGCCCTCCCCTCTTTGTTCTCCAATTTGAATATTATCCTAAGTAATTCTGAACTTCCTGGCGCTCTGCTGTTTTATTCATCAGGTGCTAAAGACCTAAGGTTAAAAAATGCGCTGGCTTGAACACACCTGCCAAAACAATCTTGAAAAATTAAAATTTATAAATGTCTACAGAGAGTGACCTCATGGCCACAAGTCCCTACAAGTCAACCCCATTCTCAGTTAGAAATAAGTTATATTTAATGTGGACCGCATTTGACTTTGGGGAATATACTTTGGGCTAGAGTCTCCAAACTTTGGAGTGGCAAGGCCAAAGGACATCTTAAAACAAGTGTGAGGCATTTCCTTGCACATTATGTGATAATTTTGGCCTCGATGCCTTTGCTCAAGCTGTCCTCTTTATGGACTTATCCTTTTCCTTTATCTTTGACAGGTTAACGCCCTTCAGTCAGTTAAGATTTAACTCAGGTGTTACCATTCTGAGACTCTCTCACCACCACGTGTAAAGAGCAGATATTCACAGAATGTTATTAGCTGAATTAGGTTTTGAGATCGCTTCCAAGTGACAGCAAAGAACCAAAACCAGAAGGAAATTTATATTTGGCAAGGATCAGAGAGAACATCAGTGGCACTAAGGCTCAAACAGATTGCCATAAAAAGCGAGGACCAGATCCACAGGGTATTACTGAAGGCAGTGCAGAAAAAACGTGAGGGGAAGCCCCCAGGTCACACCATCTTTTAGGATGGGCACAGCTATTCCAGTTTAGAAATTCAGCCTACATGATGGTGGAACACACCTGTGAGTTTCATTTCTTTACTTTCATTACAAGCCCAAGCCATGTCTGGCCTCCTCAAGACTGCCTGTTAGGATTAAGCATATTTGGGGTTTCCCATCAATCAGACTGTCCTTTCTGCCTAGGGACATCTTAGTTATGCCTCTTCCTTAGTTTTCTAGGCACACTGCTCGGGTTAGTTGTACTTACGGACACTTTTCACTAACTGCAGAGAAACAGGTGGGGCAAAGAGCAAACTCCCAGTCCCTGGTTCTGACAAACAGATAAGCCCAACTCAGGCCACTAGGTGGCATCAGACTTCAGTCTTTTCCCTTTCATCCTCCTAACCTGTTATTTAAAGCCCGGCCCCTGGGCAGAACTGTGGAGTTTAGGGAGCAAGAGAGAGCAAACAGCCCTACCTAGCAGACATATAAAAACATAGCCTATTTTATACCATAGCCCACAAATATGTACAATTATTATGTGTCAGTTAAAAACAAAATAAAACTTCAAAAAAGGTTTCAAAATTTTACTGCCTTGATTGAAAACCAGAGCTAAAGTGCAAAGACCCTCTATAATATAGCAAGTATGACATAATGAAGGTCAAATGTCAAAGTTGTGTCAAGATCTCTTGTCTTTTCCCTTTGACTCTGAACTCCTGGAGGTTAGAGATCCAGTCTTAACTACCTATGGATTTCCAGGATTGAGTACAGAGCTTGGCACATTTAGGCACTTAAGTTTACTTTTATTTATTCATTGGTTGATTCAGCCAGCAGATATTTATTGAACGCTTAATATGTATCAATACTGGGGCAGGTGCTGGAGATCTATTGTGAGCAAAACCACACACAGCCACTGTTTCCATGTAGCTTATAGCCTCTTGGGGGAGGCAGCCCTTAATCAAATAACTCCACTAATTAAGGCTTCAGTTCAAATAGAGATAAGGAAAGAAAGGAGTTTGTTCACTGAGTCAAGTGACAGAGGAACTTGAGTTTGTTTGGTAGATGTGGGAAAGTTTCCAAGGAAGGGATCTTTGAGCTAAAATAGGAAGGATGAGTAGGATTCAAAAGGCAAAATGGTTTCCTTCTCGTTTGTGTAACAGGGGAAAAAACATGCAAAATGGGCAAGGAAGAGGTCCAGGCAGGGGTTGCCCCTGGGAGGGCAGACAGAGCTGGGTAGAGTGTAGCAAGGTGATATTGGAGAGGCAGACGGGTTGACCAGGTCGGGTGTTTCCAGTCTTGTTAGGATTTTGATCTTTATCCTCAAAGCAAGGAATCTACTGAAGATTTAAGGGAGGTAATGCCTGTGTTTTGTGAAGATCGCTCTGGATGCAATTTGGAGAAAAGATTGGCAGGCTAAGAGATTTCCCAGGTGCTCATTCTATGCTCAGTAATGTGAAGACTTTAATTTATAATCTGTAGCTATGAGGGATGGAGAGAAGCAGTTTGTTGGAAACAGAACAATGCGAAGTGATGTGTAGTCAGGTGCTGCTTTGTGGGTTTCTGTGCCACACACACACTTGCTGCTGAAATTCTGAAAATGTGTGAAAAGATAAAGAAACCAGTGTGGGGGGAATAAAAGCCAGTGTGGGCTAAAATGTGTGTGTGTGTGTGTGGTATGTGCGTGTGTGTGTATGATAAGGGCAATGTCAGGGGAAAATAAATTGTCCTTATGCAGAATCAGTCTGTACATCTCTAGCACCCTGTATTGTGATTGGCTGGTAATGGCGTG
Organism: Nycticebus coucang; assembly: GCF_027406575.1. Classification (NCBI taxonomy): domain Eukaryota; kingdom Metazoa; phylum Chordata; class Mammalia; order Primates; family Lorisidae; genus Nycticebus; species Nycticebus coucang. The sequence continues at coordinate 15,208,021 of NC_069782.1, read as the reverse complement.
TTTCTCTCACCAGTCTGAGGACTAGAGGGTATTATCCTTCTCTGCCATTACCCATCTCTCTTCTGTTTGTGTTAAGAACAGTGAACAGCTTATAATAGGCGTTCAACAAATTCTAATTGAACGGATTCATGAATAGATGAGCAGGTAAAGAATGTGGCTTAGGGTGGGAGTATTTGTTGGGACTGAGGTCACCAAGGGTGAGAATGACCATTTTAAAGAGCTGAGGGAGATGAAGTTGGCTGGCTTGAGAGGTAGGGGCAGTACAGGGAGAGTTTGACAATCTCAGGCTGTGGATTTAATCCAACCATGAGGAGTTTTGAGTGAAGGAATGTGTCAAATCCACCCTTAAAGGACCCTCTTGTTGAATAAGAGTTTCCTAAAGTTTTTCTTTCTAAGACAGAGTCTCACTTTGTCACCCTCGGTACAGTGCAGTGCACTTTGTCACCCTCGGTACGGAGCTGTAGCGTCACAGCTCACAGCAGCCTTCAAACTCTTGAGCTTAAGTGATTCTCTTGTCTCAGCCTCCCAAATAGCTGGGACTACAGGCGCCTGCCAGAACACCTGGCTATTTTTTGGTTGCAGTTGTCATTGCTGCTTGGCAGGCCCGGGCCGGGCTCAAACCTGCCAGTTTCGGTATATGTGGCCAGTGCCCTGCTCACTGAGCTATGGGTGCCAAGTCAAGAGTTTCCTGATGTCTCCTGAAGGAGGAGGAGTTTCCTCATTGTCTCCTGAAGCCTGGAAATTCTGGGACAAGGTTCCATTTGTGATTTCCTCCTCCCACAGTGGCTACCCCACTGTGACATTCCTCCCTGCTTCAACAGGAGCCTGGAGGGAGGGTGTTGTTCTGGGTCAGCTCAGGTGCCAAGGTGAGCTCCAAGGAACTCTCCAAAGCACCATTCCAATAGAAACTGTAAATCCATTCTGGCTGGACCTGTTTTCTTTTTTGGGTTTCTTTCCAGATGGCTCATGCTGGGAAATATTTATCTTCCCAAGCTGTGAGGAGTGGAGTTAGGTAGTCATTCCATCTGCTTGTAGTCAGCTGTATTTGCATTGTCTGACTATGTTGCTTGGGAGGGCTTGTAGGGTGGGTGTGTGTGTGTGTGTGTGTGTGTGTGTGTGTTTTGATGATAGTGGGGTGAGGTGCAATTTGGGAGCATACAAACCCTCAATCAATGCAATGCCAAAAAACGTTCTATTTAACTAAATAGGTTAAGTAACTTGTTCAAGGTGACACAGCTAGCAAGTGACTAAAGTAGAATCCAAATCTAGATATGCCTGACTCCAGAGATTGTGCTTTTAACTAAACATACCCAAAGAGGTCAAGGTTATTATTAATATTTATAGCTTTGGCTTTCTTTGTCCTTTCTTTCATTCAATTCCTTGATTAAATGAAAAAAGAGTTGATGTACTTTTTCCATTTTAGGACACCCAGTTCCAGTCTTTCTTTTTCTTCTATCAATACTTAACATTGAAAAAGGACATGCTGGCTGTTTCAATCTAGTGTGACTCCCTGATCATGGCTGTCTTCTTCTGAGGAAGAGTATTTATTCCCTAAGTCTTAAGTCTAAGTCTTATTTTCCAAGTCTTAACTCTTATCCCTCCTTGGCCTTTACCACATTAGAGGCAATTTAATGTAGTAAGACCTATGGCTTTGCAAAGAGACCAACCCAGGTTCAGGTTCTGGCTTAGCCATTCAATAGCTCTGTAACCTTGCATAAGTTATTTAAACCCTCTAAACTGTAAAATGGAGATAATAATATCTACCCAACTGTTCATTTAAGATATTGACATTTTTTGGACAACGTGCCAGACCTTGGGGATAGAGTTGCAGGGTTTAAGTGAAATTATATAGGTACTGTGCTTGGCTCAGGTTACCCATCACAATCAGCATTTCATCAGCCTGATCTCCTAGAGATAGAGCCATCTACAACTCTGCAGGCCTGAGGCACTTTTGCCTTATAGCGGGTGGGAACCCTCTGCCGGAAAAAAAAAAAATTAAAAAATTATAATTTAAAACTGTATAGCTATAATGATAAGTCTGGATTGTGTTTATTTTTTAAATTCTTATTTTAAAATATATTAAAACATTTTCACGGGTTCCTATAGCATCCATGGAGCCTCAAAGAGAAGTCAGCTCTGCTTTGAAGGACTTGGTCAATCTTGAAACTACCTTCTCAGGGAAACCACACTACGTTTGAAGAATAATTTTATTCTTTTTGTTGGAAAAACAGTAGAGTTACAAAGAAAATTTTAATGAAAGAAAAAAAACACTCATAATCCCATATCCTAGCACAAGTCTTTTCATTTGTGTGATTCATTTCCTTCTCCAAATGCAAAGCTGTTTTCCTCTGCTAAATGGGAAGCTGGTTTTATACAGCTGACGGCTCCTGTGTTTATGCAGTTTTTATATTCTGCCTTTTTCCATTGAACATGACTTTATACAAAATGTTTTCCATGTTTATATAATAGTCTTTGTAACCATCATGTTGAGTTATGGTAACTGACTTACTTTCCTACCTCCCCCTACGCCCCACACCGGTATTTCGATTCTTTTCTGACTCCGCTTTAAATATGTTTTATTGCTTCCTTTTCTTCCTTCTGAGAATTTGGTCTGGGCCACCTGCTCCTTCTGTGAGTCTTCCCCACAGGTAGTCTGACTTCAGCTACCAGCTTTATAGGGGTGGGAAATGGTCTTTGAAGATGGTTTTTCCTAATGGCACTTGGTGTTCAGTGGTCTGTGCCTCGTACCCTCTCACTTGCATTTGAGAGCTAGGCCAAGGGGCACGATCTTGTTAAATTCTATGTTCTGGCAATGGGATCAGAACATCAGACTCTGAAGGTACCTGTAACATGATCCAGTCCAACTTCACTATTTTACAGATAAGGAAACTGAGGTTTAAAGAGGTTAACAGACTTGATCATAGTTATTCAGACAGTGTGCGGGGACTTGGCACTTGGTTCCCTGACCCCTCAAGTTTAACGCTCTAACAGACTTGATCATGGTTATTCAGACAGTATGCGGGGACTTGGCACTTGGTTCCCTGACCCCTCAAGTTTAACGCTCTAACAGACTTGATCATGGTTATTCAGACAGTATGCGGGGACTTGGCACTTGGTTCCCTGACCCCTCAAGTCTAATGCTCTTTCCTCCACATCATGCTCTATGAATCTGATGTAGAGATCATTTAGTTTATATTGCTGCACCATTAGAATGAGCACTTACATTACAGAATTATATGTATAATTATTTTTTTCCCTTTTTATTTTAATATGACTATAATTGGAAGAAGAAAGAAAAACTTTACAATGCAATTTTGGGTTAAGTCCATCCTTTAAAATGCTCTGGCCTGTTATAGGAGAAGTGCTTAACTAACTCGTGCTCATCCAGTGGTTAAATTCACTTGTTCACTCAATGGACACGATGTCTCTGTGGTCTGTTGACTCACTTATTACTAAGGTTTCAAATCAATTGGAGTTACCTGTTCAGAGACAAGGAGCAGATCAGTCTTTGTCCCAAAATAGCCAGGGCAACACTGGTACTAGCAACCTACAGACAACAAAAGTATTCATTATTGAGGTGAGTGAACCTGTCCGTTTTGACTGCCCATAATTTCCTACAGTGGGAACATCATAAAACCAATTTCATGTCTTATTCTAAAAAATATTGGAAGGATATATTTTGAATTCTATTCTCAGATATATTCTGAGACTTCTACCTTGGCGGCAGGGAAACTAAGTAGGAATACTCTTTTGTTTGGATAACTTTGAATTATTTTTCTTTTTTCTCCTCATCTCTCTTTGGCATGTGTGTGTCTCATATTGATTAGGTTCATTGTATTAGTTTTCTTGTATCAGATTACACTTGGCCTTCACCTGCTCAAATAAACTGGAATTCCATACTGCTTGACTGATTGCAAGGAAAAAAGACATTTAGCTATCCATGTAACTGAGGTGGTGGAAGAGCAGACAGGAAGTAGAGGGAGGAAAGGGATGTTACAGTGGATGGGAGTGTGCTCATGGCTCCCATCCCAGCAGATGCCCCTCTTCCAGCCTCAGCTTTGTTCTCACTCCCAAGTGATGTACCACCTCCCCATGTGCCAGCATTTAGGGACTGCTGATCAGCGGTCCATAGCAGAAATAAGATTGGCATCCACACACTGCCCTGCTGTCTCCCCAGACTTACAAAGTCCATGGAAACGATGGTTTCCACCGTGGAGTTCTTGGGTTGAGTAAGCATGATGATGGAGGCAGGGATGTCCAGGGTGAAGTTACCTGGTCGTAAACTGACCACAGGAGGCTTTGTGGCCATGACCCGCACCATGAAGGGCTGGGACAAGATGTATATCTCAGCAATCTGCCCGCATTCAGGAAAAGAAATGGAGATTGAGAGTCGTGAGTTGATGAGGGGAGATCACAAATTAGGGTGGTCTGTGGTGATGAAATCTTACCATATGCAGTTAGAATAGAAAAAAGCTCTTTAATAAAGACCATTTCACATTTAGGTTAGATCTTTGCTCTAAAACCAAGATGTCACACTAACATCTCTTTGTACTCAAGGGCAAAACTGAGCCCATACGCACAGTATGTTCAATGCTTTGTTTGCTATGAAGGCATTTTATTAATAGTTGCTTTACTGAATTCACAGGTTGGGCACTAATCACTCATTTAAGGATTAAATACATCATTTAAGGGAAAAATGTTTTATTTAAGCTAAGTAATTCAAGTGTGGTGGAGCTTTGCAGAAGGAAGAGGTGATTTAGTTTGTCAACTTAACCATGTCTTTAATTTTACTGTAACTTTACATTAATTGTATTTTAACTGGTACTGTTCAGTAAATACTTATGGATATTTGATTAAGCGAAAAAAATTCTTAAGAGTAGAAATATAGGTTCATAATTGCACCAGATAGGAACATAAAAGCCCACAAGTCTTCCAGAAGTAACTGCAATGAAAGTCAAAGAGATCACCAAGGAATTGAACCTTGAGCACTCACCCGGGAGAGCACGTTGCCAAGGCCTTGAGAGTTTTGAACAAAGTGGTTGGAAATCTGGAAAATAAAGTCCATCATGTCATTGTCTTTCAACCCCTTACCTGGGTTGTCTTTTCAGGAAAAATGTAGCATTTCCTATAGTTTTATGAATTGTGAAGCTATTGTATCATAAAATGTTTAGTGTTTGAAGGTGACTTACCATTTTATAGCTCAATCATAGGGAATCTGAGGCCCAGTGTAGTAAAGTGACTTGCTCAAGGTCTCACAGAAAGTTATATTCCTTTTGACCTTGGGAACACTGTATATACTACCCTGTTTCCCCGAAAATAAGACAGTGTCTTATTTTAAGGTGTGCTCCCAAAGATGCGCTAGGTCTTATTTTCAGGGGACGTCTTATCTCTCCTGTAAGTAGGTCTTATTTTCAGAGTATGTCTTGTTTTCAGGGAAACAGGGTATACAAGGGATGTCCAGAAAGTATCCAGACATTATTAATACCATTTTTCATATTACATGGCTAGATACTCTTCCAGACAGCCGTTGCATATGTACAATCCATGTGTAAACATTCTACAGTCATTAATAGTAAGTCTTGTGTTATTGTCCTTTTTTTCAGAGATTAATGAGATATAAGACTCTTACATGTAAGTGATTTGCCTTTACAGATGAATGGATTTCAAACCTGAAGCCAGAAATGTCTAACTCTCAGGATTGTAAAGTAGCTGGTGCTGCCACACTCGACATTTTGAGCATAAGATATATAATGACTTATATAATTAGGATATATAGAATGAGAAGATTCAAAGAGATGCTCAATAAAAGTTTTGGGCTGGCTGGCTGGAGACAGTGCTCCCAATCATACCAGGGAGGTAGGTGACAGAAAGCATAAGGGTATCTGTACTATGCCTGGTCATTGTAGGTGAGTCAGTTGTGATTACAGTCAGAACTCTTTATGCTGGCATAAAACCAAGAATAATAATAAGGGTGATGATAAGTAACAGCTATAACACTTATTCTGTGCTGGGCATTGGTCTGAATACTTTGTGTATATGTAATCTTTTAAATGCCCATATCAACCCTTTGAGTAGGGAACTATTATTATCACCCTTTTCCAAATGAGAAAACTCTGGAACGTAGAAGTTAAATAAATTAAAATTACCTAACGTCATAGGCAATGAACGGTAAAAGGGGGTCTTGGCAATATTTAACAGTAATCTGGAATGGTGGAAAGCTATCATGAAAGAAACCTAAATTTTGCAGAACTGGAAGCCCAACACTCCCTAGGGAATATAGGTTGAGTAGCCTTAATCTGAAAATCTGAAATCTGAAATGCTCCAAAATCCAAAAATTTTTGAGTGCCCCACAGGGAGCTGAAAGGAAATGCTCATTGGAGCATTTTGGAGTTTCAGACTAGGGATGCTCAACTAGTATAGTAAGTATATATAATTCAAATGTTCTAAAATATGAAAAAATCCAAATTCCAAAACACTTCTGGTCCCAAGCATTTCAGATAGGGGATATTGAATCTGGTAACAACATTCACCCCATAATCCCTTCCTTTATTCATTTTCTAGCTAGGAGTGAAAGCCTAAAATGGCCCCCAGGAATCAAAACCATGAAATAAAAATCTCACAATGGGATATTTATAAAAAGGTTTAACAATGGTACCACTTGTCTTTATCAGTTTACTCTCCTCACCTCTCTGGTTGAGAGTGTGACATCAAAAGCCCCAGCAGTGAAATAAGCAAAGGAAGCAGACTTCAAGAAATACTCGGAGATTCCAATGTAGAGCATGGAGTCACTACGTTCCGGGAGCACAAAAGGAACTGGTGAGAATGGGGGGTCGGTGAGGTTTTCCAGTGGGTAGAACACGCCCTGTGGGAAAACAGAACGATCAGCACGTTGGGTGAGAACTCAAATGTGCAGAAGGTGGCCCCTCTCAGAGCAGGAAACAAAACTTTCAGAAACTGTGGAGGGATGAAAAAAACTGAGAAGGCCTCTGACTCCTGGACCAGTGACTGTGTTTCAAAGCTCTGATGATTCTTGAGCATATTTGGGCATGTTTCTGCTCACGCTGGGGTGTGACCCAGTGAGAAGGCCCTTGGTGCCACTTTCTCAGACACAGGGAAAGGTAGATGCATTTCACAGGAGAAGGCCCTTCTGGGTACTTCCCGAGGTGCCGTGTAGAAGTGTCAAACCCTTCAAAAGCTGTTTTAACTGAGTACCTGGGGAGTCATAGAAAGAAGGCTAGAAGGACCAAGACTCCAAGTGGTTTAAGGCATTTTCGTGGCCTTTCTAATGCTTTTCTCATTAGCTATACGGCATTATTACAAAAATGTCTTATACAACAATGAACTGATTTGAAAGATTCTGGCAAGTGAAATATAAGCTAATATGCATTTTAAAAGATAATGATATTAACTTTGGGGCAAAACTAAATGTAAGCATAACAAATGTTTTTCTAAGATCCATGAATACCATTTCCATGTGCTTAAGGCCCTGACAGTAGCTCTCGGTTAAATCCAGTAACCTGAAGGTTAGGTATGGAAGTACCAGCATACACTACCTACTGATGTGGAAAGTTCTAGTAAATGCAGACCGGTCTACTTGCCACCTCCTAACATCAAACCTTCTAGAGTCAAAGACATCCTGATACTTCTCTTGAAGAAGGAAGACATATGTTGTACAATTCTAGTGAACAATTTGCCCCTTAGGAAAATGTTCAAGAGTCTTCTGAAAACATAGGGAATTGCTTGAAAGAAAATGTAATTATTCAAAGAGCATGCATATATAATTCCTTTGCACATAATCTCTGTTCTCTAAATATTGGCTATTGACAGCCAGGATGGGGATTTTTTTTTTTTTGTGGTTTTTGGCCAGGGTTGGGTTTGAACCTGCCACCTCTAGCATATGGGACCGGTGCTCTACCCCTTTGAGCCACAGGTGCCACCCGATTTTGTTAAAAGTTACCTTCAAGTTCAGGTCAAGGTAGTTTTCAGTAATTTCTGGAGAACTGATTAGGGAATAATCCAGCACAGTATAGTTGTCGATCTTGGTTAAAACTAAATAGCCAACAAAGGAAAACGAAAATCTACATTCATTAAAAGCATAGTACATGTATAAAGTCTATCTAGAACAAAATAATTTTTAATCGTCTGTTTAAAATATAAATTTTCCCTTTTTATAAGTGATATATATTCACTTTTCAATCATATGACTCTGAGAGAAATATCAGTAAAATGTTGGTATACAGTAGTCCCCCCTTATCCTTGGGGGATATATTCCAAGACCCCAAGTGGATGTCTGACACGCAACTGTGGACAGTACTAAACTCTATTATACTGTAATAAAAATAACGTGAAGGTGGTCTCTTGCTCTATTTCTTTAAGAGACATATCGAGATATTTTAAGTTTTGGGGACCACCGTTGACTGCAGGTAACTAAAATTATGCAAAGCAAAACCACAGATAAGGGCAGGCTACTGTCTACCTTTCTAAATGCACATACAAATAAACACTCAAAATGCATAGATAGTCCTTTTTAAAAAAAGATCACTAATGAAAGTCCTTTATCCAAATTAAGCTATATATATTGGGCTGGGATCATGAGAGACTTTCCAGTTTGACATTATGAATTTCTGTACAGTTATTACTTCCTATCTTCATATTTTTACAATGGATATGCATTTTACTTTATATAGAGTAATTAGAAGTATTTTTTAAAAAAGATATTATGAGAGAGAAAATAAAATCCAGGAAATCGAAGAGGCCAAAGGAATTCTGGTGCACAGAGCTCTTAATTCAAGGAATGTTTTGTATCGTCATTTTCAGGATTAGGTAGCAGATAGGAAGACCTGGGACAGGGTCTGAAACAGGCTGAATGTGCTGGGATGCAGTGCTCGGGTTTCCCTCTCGGCTGGGGGACACCTGCTTTCCTGAACATCACGTGCTCTAGAGGGCGGTACCCAAGCACCGCGTCTTCTCTTCTTGGTTGTCCTGTTCAATTTATTCCATGGAGATGAGAAGCAAGAAGAGCAGAGGTGGCTTGCTAAGGGAAGGGAAGCCACTCTGTGGCTGTAGTTTTAAAATGATTTCAAGCCCTTACTCTGTGAGGGAAGCAGGACAGTAGTCGTTTTACAGGTGAGACCAGTGAGGCTCAGAGGTCAGGAGACTCACACAAGACAACATAGGCTGTGGGAATCCTTGACCGGTTCTTTCTCTGCTACATCATCTCTCTCTCCCTGCCTCTCTGACCCAGTCATTTTCTTTCATGCATCTGCATCCATTTGTCAATCATGGGTGTTAACCGAGTAGGGGCTAGGGTGGGCATGCAGAAAGAATCCATGTTCCTGTCCACGAGGAACTCACAGTCTGGGAGAGGAGATAGACCTATTGGTCAGAAGTTCTAACACAGGACAGTGAGTGCAGACCTACACTGAGCCCCTGATGGGCCTATTAAAAACTTGTTCTTTTCCAACTCAGTAAATGCTAATTCTATTCTTCCAATCTTCCAGTTGCTCAGAATAAAACCCCAGTCACCCTTCACTTTTCTTATTTATTTAGTTAGAGACAGGGTCTCATTCTGTTGCCTGGGCTAGAGGGCAGTGGCATCACCATAGCTCACTGCAACCTCAAACTCCAGGGCTCCAGTGATCCTTTTGCCTCAACCTCCTAAGCAGCTGGGACTATAGCTGTGCAACATCATGCCTAGTTAACTTTCCTATTTTTAGTAGAGACAGGGTTTTGCTCTTGCTCAGGTTGGCCTTCACTCCTCTTGTGACCCACATTTGATCTGTTGGCAACTACTGTTATCTCAACTTTCAATGCATGTCGAGAATCCACACAGGTCTTGCCATCTCCCCGACCAGCTACCCTCATGGCTCCTGTGGGTCACTACACTCATATGTTTTATGTGCCCTTTATGCTCCATCTGTAGCTCTTCTTTCCTGTCCACTATTAGCATAGAAGCAGAATGATGTCTTTAAACTGTAAGTCACATCATCACGGCTTTGCTCAGAACTCTCCAAACTCTCTCAGAACTCTCTAGGGCTTTGCCGTGCCCTAGAGAGCCCTGAAGATCTAACCAGCCCCTTTGCACATCTTTGGTCTCATGTCCCTGCCCCACCTCCCTCTGCTCTTAGCATAGGCTCCTCACAGCTTCCCGGGCACACTTGGCGTGCTGCCACTTTGGGGCCTTTGGGCTTGTAGTTTCCTCTCTCTGGAATGTTCTTCATCCAGATCCAGCAGTGACTCACTCCCTGCTCCCTTCAGGTTCTTCCAGTAATGTCACCTGCTCACTGGTGCATTCCCCGGCTGTGCTATCTAACATGGAGACGCCTCCCCAGCTCCTGCTCTGCCTCAGTTTTCTTCTTATCACCTATCACTGGTGTAATATAGATTGTACTTGCTACTTTGCTCCTATCTGTCTCTGTTCACTAGTCTCATGATGGCAGGGATGTCTGTATCCTAGGCATCTGCACCCCCAGCACTAAGAACAATGCTCAGCCTATCTCAGATGCTCAGCAAACCACTGGTGAATGAATGGAGTGCAGAGAGAGAGAGATACTCCCAAATCATCATGTGAGCAGAGAGGAGGCATAACTTTGTGGGTGTGGGGGCTGTCACGTAAGAGTTCTTGGAAGGGACCATACCTTAGCTGAGTCTGAAAGATAAAGAAGCGTGGACCCACTCTTCCTTAGAGGGGTAGAGATTAGAAGGGGTTTAACCCTCACAGGCTTAGCACAATGCTGGCACAGAATGGGGCACTCAATGCGTATATGTTGAAGGAATGAAAAAAATGGAGGGAAAGGATGCTCTTCCAAGTAGAAAGGACAGCAAGAGCCAGGGCAAGAGGTTGGGGGGCCGTAGATTGCTGGGGCAAGGAAGGTGCAAGAGGAAACAGAGGGAGGGAAGCAGGAAGCGGGGTGTGGTGAGTCCTATAGTCCATGCTAAGGTCTTTGGACTTGATGCTGAAGGCAGCCACTTCAGGGGTTAGAAGTTGCCTGGTCAAGATTAGTGTTAATCCTCTTGAAGAGAGCAGGTTTAGTGCTATAGCTGGGATTAAAGTTCCTGAGGGTTTAGTTCCTGGACCTGTATCTTGTCCCCAAGAGCCACCCCCTCTTTTCAGTGGTGAAGTTTATTAGCTCAAGAGTGCATGCTCTATGCACAAGGTGTGTCCTCCCACCCACCTTCCAGCGACTCTGGTGTCCAGAGCATCAAAGCTAGACTGCTTTGAAAAGCAAACTCAGAGAGCACCATGTTTGAAGATGGGAAGAAAGACAGTTCTAGGACTCACCTTCCAGTGTACTGAGATTGGCATTTAGCGCTTCAACCTCACTTGTGATAATGGGACACAGCTGGCCACAAAAGAAATAAAAAATAAAATGCAGATTACCATATTATACTGGAAACCCTGTTGATGGGCCTAGACTTTACAAATAAAGGCCTTGTGGCTGGAGACATTGTCCCTTTGGTTATCAAAACTTTCCCTTAAATTATTTGACACTTACGGGTCTCAAGTTTTGTATCTATGGGCAGCACGTTACTGAATGCTCGCTAAACTTCATAGCAACCGAGACTACACCTAGTCAGCCCCGTAAAAAAGCGAAGCCTTGGCTTTTCTTGCTGTGACATGACAGGGCATGTGCCCAGTCCATGACGTTGCTGTCACACCTGAGTAACCTGTTGCTGGAGCCACTGTGTCTTTCCTGACTGCTGGGGCTGCTGCCCACCTCCCATATCCTCTAGCAGCAGCTCCATGTCCTGCCTGGAGTGGTGGGAGCTGCAGCCTCTACCACCTACCCCTGGGCTAGTTTGAGAGCCCATTAGACCAGAGATCCATGTAGAAATCTGTTTTGTTTCTCCCTTTCTGGAATTAGAAAATTAATCTAGAATCAGGCTAATATCTTTAGGAAGGGGCACAGGTGCCAACAATGTGCCTGTTATGTGCTCAATGATGTACTTAGGAGAGGTGGTTACAGCAGGGGCTGGAAGCCTTGCTCTCTCTGGCCTCGGTTTCCTCCTCTGCAACATAAGGATGACAATTATCTGCCTCTTGAAGTTGTAGTGAGTAGAAGTTGTAGTCCATGTAAAATTTCCCAGCTAATTGTAAGCATCCAGTAAATGTTAGCCATGGCTATATTAACCCCATCTCATCTTCACTACAGCCTTGAAAAGTAGACACTATTGTCCCCTATTTATAGACAGGAAAAGCAAAGCTTACAGAGGTTAAGTGAGTTGCCAGGATTTGAGATCTGGTCTCACATAGCTGGACAGCTGTGGTCTGAGCATTCTTTTCTATCTTCCAGAGGCATAGAAAAAACCATGGAAGCAAAGCATCTGTGATCTCTAGCCATCTATCAACTCCATGCAAACTTGACTATTAGCTTTTGTGACATAATTTATTCTTCACTGGCCTCTTGACAGAAGCCAAAGGACCACACCTTGTTTCCAACAAAGGAATGATCAAGATAGGGTCCCATAGGTGACAGGGCACTTTCCCAATCACTCCTTAATGTGTGTATTCACCAGCGCTCAGGATCTGTCGGGTAAGGAGGGAGGAAGGCTGTGAGGCTTCTGAGTCCTCTGACCAGCAGTGTGACTTTCTTAGACAAGGCTGCTGGATGCTTTTGAGTGTTGATTTCCTCCCTCACTAACTTTCTTCTTTTTATTTATTTATTTTTTACTGTTAAATCATAGCTATGTACATTAGTGCAATCAAGGGGTACAATGTGCTGGTTTCATATACAATCTGAAATATTCTCATCAAACTGTTCAATGTAGTCTTCATGGCATTTTCTTAGTTATTGTATGTAGACATTTGTATTCTGCATTTAGTAAGTTTCTCCTGTATCCATTCTAAGATGCACCATAGGTGTGGCCTCACCTAATACCTTCCCTCCACCCTAACATCCCCTCTCCCTTCACCTCTGTTGGACCCCTCCCCATATTTTTGTGCTATAGTTGGGTTATAGCCTTCATGTGAAAGCTATAAATTAGCTTCATAGTAGGGCTGAGTACATTGGATACTTTTTCTTCCATTCCTGAGATACTTTGCTAAGAAGAATATGTGCCAGCTCCATCCATGTAAACATGAAAGAGGTAAAGTCTCCATCTTTCTTTAAGGCTGCATAATATTCCATGGTAAACATGTACCACAATTTGCTAGTCCATTCGTGGGTCGATGGGCACTTGGGCTTCTTCCACGACTTAGCAATTATGAATTGGGCTGCAATAAACATTCTGGTACAGATGTCTTTGTTATATTGTGATTTTTGGTCTTCTGGGCATATACCTAGTAGAGGAATTATAGGATCGAATGGCAGGTCTATTTTTAGATCTCTAAGTATTCTCAAACATCCTTCCAAAAGGAACATAATAGTGTACATTCCCACCAGCAGTGTAGAAGTGTGCCCTTTCCTCCACATCCACGCCAACATCTCTGGTTTGGGGGTTTTTGTTATGTGGGCTACTGTTAATGGGGTTAGGTGATATCTCAAAGTAGTTTTGATTTGCATTTCTCTGATGATTAAGGATGATGAGCTTTTTTTCATTTGTTTATAGATCGTGCGTCTGTCTTCTTTAGAGAAGTTTCTCTTCAAATCCTTTGCCCACTCTGAGATGGGATCACGTGCTCTTTTCTTGCTAATACATTTGAGTTCTCTGTGGAGTCTTGTTATTAAACCTTTATCGGAGGTATAACCTGAAAATATTTTCTCCCATTCTGAGGGATGTCTGCTTGCTTTACTTACTATGTTCTTGGTTGTGCAGAAACTTTTTAGTTTGATCAGGTCCCAGTAATGTATTTTTGATACTGTTTCAGTTGCCTGGGGAGTCCTCCTCATAAAGTATTCACCCAGGCCGATTCCTTCAAGAGTTTGCCCTGCACTTTCTTCAAGTATTTTTATAGTTTCATGTCTTAAGTTTAAATCTTTTATCCAGTGAGAGTCTATCTTAGTTAATGGTGAAAGGTGTGGGTCCAGTTTCAGTCTTTTACAGATCGCCAGCCAGTTCACCCAGCACCATTTGTTAAATAGGGAATCTTTTCCTCACTGAATGTTTTTAATTGGCTTGTCAAAGATCAAATAATGGTAAGTGGCTGTATTCATCTCCTGGTTCTCTATTCTGTTCCAGACATCTACTTCTCTGTTTTTGTGCCAGTACCATGCTGTTTTGATCACTATCGTTTTATAGTACAGTCTCAGGTCTGGTAGTGTGATTCCTCCTGCTTTGTTTTTCTTCTCTTTTCTTTTTGTAGAGACAGTGTTTTACTGTACCGCCCTCGGTAGAGTGCAGTGGCATCACATGGCTCACAGCAACCTCTAACTCTTGGGGTTACATGATTCTCTTGGCTCAGCCTCCCGAGCAGCTGGGACTACAGGTGCCCGCCACAATGCCCGGCTATTTTTTTATTGCAGTTTGGCTGGGGCTGGGTTTGAACCCACCACCCTCGGCATATGGGGCCGGTGCCCTACTCACTGAGCCACAGGCAACACCTCCTGCTTTGTTTTTATTGCTGAGTAATGTTTTGGCTATTTGAGTTTTTTTCTGATTCCATATAAAACAAAGTATTATTTTTTCAAGGTCTTTAAAATATGACAATGGAGCTTTAATAGGAATTGCATTAAAATTATATATTGCTTTGGGTAGTATAGACATTTTAACAATGTTGATTCTTCCCAGCCATGAGCATGGTATGTTTTTCCATTTGTTAACATCTTCAGCTATTTCTTTTCTTAAGGTTTCATAGTTCTCTTTATAGAGATCTTTCACATCTTTGTTAGGTATACTCCCAAATATTTCATCTTCTTTGGCACTACTGTGAAAGGAATAGAGTCCTTGACTGTTTTTCGGCTTATTGTTATTGTTGGTATATATAAAGGCTATAGATTTATGGGTGTTGATTTTGTAGCCTGAGACATTGCTTTATTCCTTGATCATTTCTAAAAGTTCTGTAGTAGAATCCCTAGCGTTTTCCAGATATACGATCATATCATCTGCGAAGAGTGAAAGTTTGATCTCTTCTGATCCTATATGGATATCCTCGATCGCCTTTTCTTTCCTAATTGCAATGGCTAAAACTTCCATTACAATGTTAAAGAGCAATGGAGACAATGGGCAACCTTGCCTGGTTCCTGATCTAAGTGGAAATGATTTCAATTTAATTGCATTCAATACGATATTGGCTGTGGGTTTGCTGTAGATGGCCTCTATTAGTTTAAGAAATGTCCCTTCTATACCGATTTTCTTGAGTGTTCTGATCATGAAGGGATGCTGGATATTATCAAAAGCTTTTTCTGCATCAATTGAGAGAATCATATGGTCTTTATTTTTTAGTTTGTTTATGTGCTGAATTATATTTATAGATTTATGTATGTTGAACCAGCCTTGAGACCCTGGGATAAATCCCACTTGGTCATGGTATATAATTTTTTTGATGGGTTGTTGGATTCTGTTTGTTAGGATCTTATTGAATATTTTTGCATCAATATTCATTAGTGATATTGGTCTATAATTTTCTTTTCTTGTTGGGTCTTTCCCTGGTTTAGGGATCAAGGTGATGTTAGCTTTGTAGAATGTGTTGGGTAGTATTCCTTCTTTTTCTATATTTTGGAAGAGGTTTAGTAATATAGGTACTAGTTCTTCTTTAAAGGTTTGGTAGAATTCTGATGTAAAGCCATCTGGTCCTGGGCTTTTCTTTTTAGGGAGATTTTGTATAGTTGATGCTATTTCAGAACTTGATATAGGCCTGTTCAACATTTCCACTTAGTTCTGGCTAAGTCTTGGTAGGTGGCTTACTTCCAAGTATTTCTTGGAAGGTGGCATACTTCCAAGTATTTCTTTCAGATTTTCGTATTTCTGAGAGTAGAGCTTCTTGTAATATTCGTTAAGGATTTTTTGAATTTCTGAGGGGTCTGTTGTTATTTCGTCTTTGTCATTTCTGACTGATGAGATTAGAGATTTTAATCTTTTTTTCCTGGTTAGGTTGGCCAAAGGTTTATCTATTTTATTGATCTTTTCAAAAACCAACTTTTGGATTTATTGATCTGTTGTATAATTCTTTTGTTTTCAATTTCATTTAATTCTGCTCTGATTTTAGTTATTTCTTTTCTTCTGCTGGGTTTGGGGTTGAAATTTTCTTTCTTCTCCAGTTGCTTGATATGTCTTATTAAGTTATTAACTTCCTCTCTTTCCATTTTCTTGAGGAAGGCTTGCAGTGCTATAAATTTCCCTCTTAGGACTGCCTTTGCAGTATCCCAGAGGTTCTGATAATTCATGTTTTCATTGTTGTTTTGTTCCAAAAATTTGGTGATTTCCTTCTTAATCTCATCTATAACCCATCTATCCTTCAGCATAAGGTTATTTAGCTTCCATGTTTTTGTATGGGTATGCAGATTCCTGTTGTTACTGAGTTCAACTTTTATTCCATGATGGTCTGAGAAGATGCAAGGAATAATTTCTACATTTTTAAATTTGCTGAGGTTGGATTTGTGGTCTAGGATGTGGACGATTTTGGAGTATGTTCTGTGGGCTGATGAGAAGAATGTGTATTCAGTTTTGTTGGGATGAAATGTTCTGTAGATGTCTGTTAAGTCCAGATGTTGAATGGTTAAGTTTAAATCTAAAATTTCTTTGCTTAGCTTCTTTTTGGAGGATCTATCCAGCACTGCTAAAGGGGTGTTAAAATCTCCAACTACTATGGAACTGGAGGAAATCAAGTTGCTCGTGTCTGTTAGAGTTTCTCTTATAAATTGAGGTGCGTTCTGGTTGGGTGCATAAATATTAATAATTGAAATCTCATCATATTGAGTATTACCTTTAACAAATATGAAGTGTCCATCCCTATCCTTCCTTATTTTCATTGGTTTAAAGCCTATTGCATCTGTGAGTAGGATTGCAACACCTGCTTTTTTCTGCTTTCCATTTGCCTGGAGTATAGATGACCATCCCTTCACCTTGAGTCTATATTTGTCTTTTAATGTAAGATGAGATTCTTGTATGCAGCAGATATCAGGCTTGAGTTTTTGTATCTGGTCAGCCAACCTGTGCCTCTTTAGAGGACAATTTAAACCATTCACATTAATTGAGAGTATTGATAAGCCTTTTGAGGGTCCGGTGGACATTTTTAATTCTTTTGCAACTGTGGCAGTTGGAATTTGATCAAAATTTTCTGGGTGGATTTATTTTTGTGGTGGAGGATTATGCTGGTCTTTATGGAGGATAGGTCTGAGAATATCCTGGAGAGCTGGTTTAATTATGGCAAATTTCTTCAACATGTGAATGTCATTAAAGTATTTAATTTCGCTGTCATAATGGAACTCAGTTTAGCTGGGTACAGGATCCTGGATTGAAAGTTATTTTGTTTAAGGAGATTAAAAGTTGATGACCATCCTCTTCTAGCTTGAAAGATTTCAGCAGAGAGATCTGCAGTTATTCTAATATTCTTCCCCTTGTAGGTGATGGTTTTCTTTCGTCTGGCTGCTTTCAGAATTTTTCTCCTTCATATTAACTTTAGTGAAATTGATTATGATGTGTCTGGGGGATGTCTTATTCGGGTTGAGTCATGCTGGAGTTCTGAAACTGTCTGCTATCTGAATTTCAGAATCTCATGGCATGTCTGGAAAGTTCTCCTTCTTAATCTCATGGAGAAGAGACTCTGTGCCTTGTGAAGCCACTTTGTCATTTTCGGGGATCCCTATAAGACGAATATTGGTTTTCTTCAACTTATCCCAGAGCTCTCCGAGAGAGTGATCTGTTTTGCCCTCCATTTCTCTTCCTCTTTGAGAGTTTGGGAGCGTTTGAAAGCTTTGTCTTCAATGTCAGAAATCCTTTCTTCTGCTTGCTCCATTCTGTTATTGAGGGATTCTGCTGTGTTTCTCAGATCTTTGAGGGCTCCAACTTATTGTCTCAATGTGTCAAAATCTTTGGTCATTTGGTCTTTGAATTCGTTGAATTCTTGAGATATCTTTTGGGTTACTGCTTGGAATTCTAGTTTGATCCTATTTGTTATCCAGATTCTGAATTCAATTTCTGACATCTCAGCTATTCGTTTGTGCACAGGATCTTGTTCTGTGTCTGCCCCATTGATCCTTGGGGGAGTTGATCTACTCTAATTATTCATATTGCCAGAGTTTATCCATTGATTTTATCTCATGATTGTTTTTTCACCATTGCCTCTAGCTGTCCTCAGAGTTGGGTAGGTGCCTCTCCAAGATTAGACTCTAGCAGGATCACTCTATTGTTGCTGGATCTTTGTAGGGAGTGATCCTGTGTAGTTCCTCTGGGGCTGCCCCAGCCAGGGAGTTCTGGTTGTGGGAGCAGCTCCGGAGTGTGACACACCCGGATTCAGCAACAGGGCATGCACATGGTTCTGGAAGTGCCTGGTGCCCAGTGGCTTTGGTTCAGAGAGCCCAAGGCTCCAGCCATCTCTGGCCAGGAGAAGGGCTCTGCAGAGAGTCATGAGGGCTCCCGAGGGCACACGGCTACCAGAGTCCCTGGCCAGATGAGCAGGCCAGTATGGAGGCAGGGATGGTACAGGAGGGAGGATGCAGGGTTGCGCGGCTCCTGGAGTTCCTGGTCAAGATGTGTGGAGGCCCAGCGGGTGCAGTTCTTATGGTCTTAGGGTCTGGGCAGGGGCAGATCGCTGATTGCTGGGCAGCTGTTATGGAGGTCCAGGCACTGATAGCTGATTGTGCGCAGCTCTTACAGAGGTCCGGGCGCCAATCCCTCACTAACTTTCATTAAGCACCTACTATCTGCCAAGCATGGAGCTGAGTACCAGAGACATGGTGATAGTCAGATACTTTTCTGGCCTTTTTGAGAAGAATTTCTCTTCTTTTCTAGTCCTTCTCATCCCTGTCTGTCTACCCCAAAATACAGGTGAAGTGTTCCAGGAAGATGTGGTTGGGATCAGCCAATTCCACTGTTCCCTTCCTCAAACACTGACTTCTGGAATCAGGATACTTATAGCTTTGGAAGGAAATTCTATTTTCTTAACTTATTCTAATTTTTGGAAATATTTGTCTTTCTCCCTCATTCCTGACCTATATAAATCCTGCCTATACTTTAAGGCCTAGATCAAGTGATGCATCCTCTTAAAAAAAAAAAAATATATATATATATATATACACACATATATAAATTCACTACTCATTCAATTATTGTTTCATAAGCCTAAATTTGTTTTTTCTAAAAATACAACTTTATTCCTCTTTCATATCCCCAACAGAGCCTATACAAGTGCTGGGCATGCAATAGATGCATAATAAAGAAATTGGTGCAGATTGTTAGCCCACACTATGGTGAGAAACTTTAAGGAAGGGCTGTTGTTTGATTCATCTCTCCATTCCCAGCACCTACACAGAGTTTGGCACATAAAAGGGACTTAAGAAACTGATGAAGTTGCTAAGGACACTTAATGTGTGTGAACATGCCCTGGATCATGCCTATCACACAGTCAGTGCTCAGTACAAGTTCATTAACAATAAATTAAAGGATAGTAGAACTGCTGCTGAGGGCACTTTCCTGTGTTGTCCAATCTCTAAAGGCTTACCATTTCATTTAAGTTCTTCAAAATGGGTTTTTCCATGGGGTCAGCAAAGGAGTTATATAGGACACTAGAGAAAAAAATAAAGAAAAAAAGGACTTACTCAGGGATCAAAATCTGTCAGTTAGAGACCTCCCCTGGGCTTCCTGTGAGTATTCAGCCCAGGCTTGTCACTGCCCGGCATAGTGCTCCCACTCACCTGAGCTCTCCAGAAAATGAGACGTGGGCGTGGCTCACTTGGGCATAGCAGTCCTGGAGCTTCAGGATTGGATGCCCAGAGTCATTTCGCGTCAGGATAACAATACCGATAAAGTAGACCCCGGAAAGAAAGAGATCAGCTCCTCCTGCATCTCGGCTGTGTAGAGAAAAAGTGCAAGGTTACCCAGGACTGGGTCAGGCATGGAGAGAGATCTTGTTTTTCTACTAAGCCAGAGACTCTCTAAGCTCCCGGAGGGCAGGGACTTTGTCACTTTCCCCTCTGGATTCCTGGCACCTATAGCAAATAGGAGCAGAGTAGGTGCTGAATGAATATTTACTGAACACATGATGTAATGAACACAGAATGATAACAGCTTTGGGGATACTGTGCCATAGTTATTTCATCCTGAGTGCTCTGGCACTGGTAGTGGTTGAGCACATGTTGAGCACCATTCATATACAATGTTTGCTTGGAGAAGGGTAAAGTTGGCAACACTGTATTCAGGAGGGGGATAGGCGAGGAAGTGACAGATGTAGTCTGTGAACTCCTAGAGGGAGTGGACTCTGTTTATTCATCTCTGCTTCCCCAGGACTTAGAACATGGCCCGACACAGCATGCAGCATATGGTTGATGAGTCATCAAATAAATGGATCAATACATAAATCTATGTTGTTTATGAGGAAACACCCCATCTTCATCTACAGTACTGAAGTTCTTAAGATGGGGATACATGGTAGACACTCAAAAATTGATCATTGACTGACTTACTGGATAAATGAATGTGTTATGTGTTATTCTGGGGCTTCAACCAAGTTAGAAATAAGCATTACACCCAGGACAGTAACTTGTAAGGGTGCTGGTCTGTAGATGTACCTTAAATTTGACTTCTCCCTTCTATATGAGGTGCAAAGGCCTTTTGGTTGGGGGAGAATTGGACTCGAGCTGACTACCATCCTCTACCCTCCGTGTGAGGTAGGAAGGCTCCATCTCCCATCCGTCAGCTGCCACTGTGCATGGAGTACTGTGTTGTATGGCTCAAGATTATGCCATGATTTGTTGGTGGATCTAAAATGCTGGGCACAGGTCTGTTCCTCCTGTGATCTGGGACTTCTCTAGTTCTTAGAGAATCTTAAATGACATGTGGTCATTTGCTCTGCCTTTAAGGCAAGGATGCTTTTCGCACCTCCTCCCCACACCTAGCAGGGATTTCCTGATTTAAATATCACCTGGAAAAAAATGCTCTTGAGAAAGAAGCCTAACATTGAAAACATCAGCAAATGTATACGTTTTCCATTTTTTTGCTCCACTTGCCCCCAGAACGGCAGCAGACATTTCAGTGGAATACTCACAAAAGTGGGGACTTGATTTCCCAGTCTGTGCTGATGTTGGCAGTGCCATGGTTGGTCAGGACTTTGATTCCCACTCCAGGCACAAAGGCTAATGAAGTATTTGGAAATGAAAAGGCATTGATTTTGATGCTGTGAAACAAGAAACAGGAGTTAGGGTAACTCTGGGGGCACATCATTTAAGTCAAGCAGAATTGGAAATGTAGTTGTCCAAGTCCCATGCTGAGGCAATTGTGAATTTCTGCAGACAAAGGAACCTCTCACATGCGGTGGGTCTCTGGGCACTGCCTACCCACTTCCCTCAAAGTATTAGTGGAAAGTCTCTTGTATCTACTTGAGGGGGGAAATGGCAGACTTAGAAATCACCCTGTCCGTTCAGCGCCCGTAGCTCAGTGGTTAGGGTGGCAGCCACATACATCAAGTCAGGTGGGTCGAGCCTGGCTGGGCCTGCTAAACAACAATGACAACTGCAACAAAAAAATAGTGGGGCATTATGGTGGGTGCCTGTAGTCCCAGCTACTGAGAGGCTGAGGTAAGAGAATTGCTTAAGGCCAAGAGCTTGAGGTTGCTGTGAGCTGCGATGGCATGGTACTCTACTGAGGGCAACATAGTGAGACTCTGTCTCAAGAAAAAGAAATCAACCTGTAAATAATCAAGCAATCTACTTCTTTAGTTTCTTTAGAGGTAAAAACAGGTACAACATCGTCATCATTATTTTTCCTTCAGCAGTTTCGGTGTTTCCCAAAGGGAGTGATGTTAGAGTTTTGGAATGAACAGCTATTTTTGCAGAGGAATGTTATATGCATCACAAGAAATTTTGACACATATGCCAGAAGTGTCTCTCCCCACCTGTCATTGGGACAATCAGAAACGTGCCTTCCCCCTGCAAATGCCTACTATGTGGACAATATCTTCCCTAGTTCAGAAACTTATTTTAAAGAGTTGACTTCCCCCAGCCCCAGCCAAACTGCAACAAAAAAATAGCTGGGCGTTGTGGCGGGCGCCTGTAGTTCCAGTTGCTCGGGAGGCTGAGGCAAGAGAATCGCGTAAGCCTAAGAGTTAGAGGTTGCTGTGAGCCGTGTGACGCCACGGCACTCTACCAGAGGGCGGTACAGTGAGACTCTGTCTCTACAAAAAAAAAAAAAAAAAAAAAAAAGAGAGTTGACTTCCCCTAGGACTCTCTGGGCTGTCAAACAGGAAACTAGAAGGCAGTGGGTTGCATGTTATCTAATGGGTAGGTGGCTGTGGCATTGTGATACATTATCATGAACATCTATTGAGCAATTACTACCTGCCAGGCACTTTACATGCATTAGCTCATCTTGACTCTCAACAATCCTATGGGGCAGTTGCTGTTTTTGCAATTTCTCTTTCAGAGATGAGAAGATAAGAAAAGTGGTTGAAGTCACATGTAAGCGGTAGAACCAGACCTGGAACCCTCCACAATCTGACTTCAGTCTCTGTTTTAACCAGGAGGCTGTGCTATTTCACATATTGTGTGCAGAGAGCATTCGACTTGGAGCCAACGGGTATCTGGGTTGAACAACCTGTGGCCAGGCACATCTTCCAGACAATCACTCAAAGGGGTGTTCCTCACAGGTAGATTGGGGAGACAAAGTGAGTTCATGAGCGTATAACTGCTGCACAGGCAAAGGCATTGTTCTGAACTAAAATTGGGAAAATATTAAAACACAAATGTGATAGCTCATAAGAAGGGTTATCAGCTGTTTCCTCTCCTATTTCTCCTTAACTACTTTCTGTCACACATCACAAGTCAGTCCTACTGTGGGAGGAGGATGGCTGAGATGCATTCAATATAGCTTGGAAATATTTTCATTTTGATACATATATGTAGATCTAACCAATTCTTTATAACTGCTACAGAGTATTTCAAGCTGTAGATGTACCATTAAAAAACATCACTTGTTTGTTGGTAGAAATCTGGGTTGTTTCTAGTGCTTCTGCATTATAAACCATAAGCCAGGGAACATCCTCACCCCTCCTAGTTTTGTATAATACATGCGCTTCTGCAGGGAGGATGCTGAGGAGTGGAATTGCTGGGTCAAAGGGCATGTATGTGTATGTCTGTATCTCTATAGACATGAATGATGTTTATAAATCACCTTCTAAAATAGCACCTTCCAACAGGACCGTGAGCCACATACACACACATATGCACTGCACGTTAGCATGCCGCCAATGAGGAGCTGCATATATGACATTGGGCCCATAAAATTACAATATTGTATTTTTGCTGTACTTTTCTATGTTAAGATATGCTTAGATACACAAATACCGTGTGTTATAATATTCAGTACAGTAACATGCTGTACAGGTTTACAGCCTAGGAGCAACAGGCTATATACCATGAAGTCTGTGTAGTGGGCAAACGCTGTGATGTTTGCATAATAACAAAAATTGCCTCACAATGCATTTCTCAGAATGTTAAACATTGCATGACTTAAACAGTTCTAATAATCAAATTAAAATAGAGAAAAAATAGGTGAAATTAATTTTCTTTATATTTTTACTTAACCCAATAGATCCAAAAATGGTATCTTAATCAACATGTAATTGATATAAAAATCGTGAATGAGATATTTTCTTTTCTTTTTTTCTAAGGTCAGTCTTCAAAATCTGGTGTGTATTTGACACGCACAATATACCTCAATGTTGATACTGGATTTCATCAGAAATACCTGACACGTGCAGGTTGAGCATCCCTAATGCAGAACTTTTTTATTTTATTTTATTTTATTTTATTTTTATTTTAATGCAGAACTTTTTAAGTACTGACAGGACACTCAAAGGAATTGCTCCTTGGAACATTTCAAGTTTCGGATCTTGGTATTTAGAGAGGCTGAGCCAGCACCTAAGTGTAATGCAAATATTCAGTAAACCCCCAAATCTGAAATCTGAAGCTCTTTTGGTCCCAAGGACCTATATTTAGATTGATAAAATTATTTTTTATATTTGATAAAATTATTTTTTCAATAACCAAACTGTCAGTTTTTAAAATTAAAATTAATTGAACTTAAAGAAATAAAAAATACAGTTCCTCTGTTGCACTAGTCACCTTTCAAGCACTCAATAGCCAGGTAGCTAGAGGTACTCTTTGAACAGCACAAACCTACAATGATTGCACTGGTTTGTCTGCTCCCACCCACAATGCACAAGGATATCTGTTTCTCCTCATTTTTACTTGCACTTGATATTATACAATTCTCTCTGTAATTTTCTGCTGTGGTATTATGGTAATTTTTAATATTATTTATATTAAACGATATTTAATATATAAATTACATTAATATTAAATAATATTTAATAAAGAATATTTAATATTTCATAGTATTTATACTATATTACAATTATAATAATCTAGTATTATTGTATTTAATTATAATAACTTAATTAATTTGTTTTTAAAATATATAGTTAATGTCCATCTCTCCCACTGGAAATTATAGGCAGGTATGTTGTTCCTTTCCTTATCCCCTATGTCTAGAACAAAGCCTAGTATGGAGTAGGTGCTCAATAAATACTTGTTGAATGGCTAACCTTATACAGATGAGGGCATTAGCCAGGAACTTTCCCTGTATCGCCATCTCTCTTCCACCATAAAATGACCCCCTTGGTTTTATAGAATGTTATCATTGACAGCAGGGCAATTGTTATACCAAAGGGTTGGAGTAGCAGGGAATTATCACTGGATTATTAAAACATGGAGACAAATTATGAATTAGTCACAGAGAACTCCTTAGAAAAGTTAGGCTGTCCCCTAACCCTGAAGATTGAGCTCAAGTTAGACAAGGACATCTTCTCTCTATAGTGCTCTGACTGTGCAGTGCTCTCTCAAGGGGCTCTTGTTGGTGACTATGGCAGAGATGGTCAGTTGCTGAACACCCACTTCCCCATCTTTCGTAAATATTCCTGAATTTGTTGGGGATGACAAAGTTGTCTGGTTGGAAAACTGATTTCCCGATCTTTCTTGCTAGTAAGTGTCTATGTGACTAAGATCTGATATTGTTGTCTAGGTAGGATTTTATTAGGGTAGAGCCTCAGGAAAAAACTCATTAAAAGAGGAGAGCTTCTGAGATCCCTTTTACCCTTGCCTTTGGCTCCTTCCAGCTGCCTGAAACACAGATTCGATGGCTGGAACTGGACTGGCCATATTGAGCCACGAGGCAAACTGGGGACTAGAAGTCAGAGCTGAGGCTGCCAAAGTAGAAAAATGAGAAGGAGGCAGGATTCTGATGAAATTCTAGGACCAGACGCTCCATGCTCCTTTCCTGTTTCTTTTGAGCTTCTCAAATGTGAGACAAAATGGTCTTTACTTACTTTGAAAAGTTGTAGTTCACATAATCCACCTTCAGAAATTCAAGAGACTCGGAACCATTTATATCTGGGATGTTCTTCTCCTTTACCATTTGTTCAATCATCTCCATGCCAGCCTGAACACCTGTGAAGGAAATGAGAAAGTATCTGTTGATAATAACAAGAGGATCATACATAATATCATTCACCACGCGACTGCAATTTATTTTATTTATTTTTTTTTTGTAGAGACAGAGTCTCACTTTATGGCCCTCGGTAGAGTGCTGTGGCCTCACACAGCTCACAGCAACCTCCAACTCCTGGGCTTAAGTGATTCTCTTGCCTCAGCCTCCTGAGCAGCTGGGACTACAGGTGCCCGCCACAACGCCTGGCTATTTTTTTGCTGCAGTTTGACTGGGGCCGGGTTTGAACCCACCACCCTCAGTACATGGGGCCGGGGCCCTACCGACTGAGCCACAGGCACCGCCCACGACTGCAATTTATTAAGACAAGCTTTAGATACTTAGAAAATAGCAACACTGCAAAATGAGTATTCCAGCCCCCACTTTAAAGATGAAAACACTCGTCCTCAGAGAAACTAAGTATCTTGCCCAAGACCACAGAGCCAATAACATCATGAGAACTTTTCATTATGTGGCCAGGGTGTTATATGAGGATGCGCTAGGAAGAGGGTAAAATACCCTTCGAAGTACATAGTATATTACTATTATCTTCCTGCACACTTTACAGGTGAGGAAACAGAGAGGTTAATTCTTGCCCAAATCATATAGCTAAGGCTGATGGCAGCCAGTAGTCAAAGCCAGGCACTTTGGCTCCAGAATCTGTGTGCTATGGCCAGTTCTAGAAAATTCCACTTTCTTCATTCCTTCCAGCTCCTTTAAGCTGAGAAGTTTTGTCCTGAGGTCCATGGGCTGTAGGGAACTCTTGAACTACCTAAAATTCTAATAAATGGCCGTGAGTAAGTTGTGTGTGCGTATGCGTCTTATTTTTCGGGGGAGAGAATCCGCATTTTCACCGATTGTCAAAAGATCCCGTGACTTAAAAAAGGCTGCACCACTACTTCTATTTCCTCCTGAAATAATTCACCAGCTTCTTTATTTAGAAGCGCCGAAGAATACATTTCTTTCAGCTCGTGGGGGGAAGAGCCCTTGTCCATATTAAAGAGCTGGAAAAACATAACTTCCGCAGTTAACAGAGAATAATCTTTTGATTAAAAAAATTTTTTTTAATTATTTTTAAAAGATGGGGTCTTGCTATGCTGTCCAAGCTTGTCTCAAACTTCTGGGCTCAAGCCATCCTCCTGCCTCAGCCTCTTTGAGTATAATCTTTCAATTTTAACCTTCTCAAGGAGAAAATTTTGCCTTTCTCCCTTATTCTGCAATTTAAGTTTATTTCTGGCTACTCTATCTTTGTTGGAGGTGAAGAAGAACAGATTTTATCCTCTGAAAGGCCATGAATGTTATTGTACATAGTAATATGGAGCAATTATGTAAAGATAGACTAGAAAGGATGTAAAGATAGAACCAAAGGCACTATCAGGAGCTTAGGTGTGAATTCCAACTTCGCCACTTACTACCCTGTGTGACTCTTCCAGTTACATAAACTCTCTGTCCCTCACTCTCCTCATCTGTGACATGAGGACAATAGTAACTCTGCAGGGATCTGTTCACACATGTGAGAATAACAGTAGCTAATATTTGTTAGACATTTGCTATTGCCAGACCCTATTCTAAGTGCTTTCTACAACGTTAATTCATTTGTTTTCCATAGAAACCCCATAGATGGTGCTATTATTATCATCTCCATTTTACTAAACAGTTTTTAGGTACTGCTAATAATAGACACATCAGATTTCTTTTTGGAAAATGTGGGGGCATAACTAATCGAGGAGATACAAATAATAACAGGTAAGTTGTACTGAGTGTCCCTATGGGCCAGGGCGGTGCACGCTCCACACACATCTTTTCTTGGATCCTCACAGCAGCCCAGTGACATAGGTATTATCATTCCTGTTTCACAGAGGAGGCGGCTCAGGCTCAGAGAGGGTTATTAACTTGCCCAAGAGCCCACAGCTGGTGAGCGTGGAGGAACAGGAGCAGAGGAGAGACAAGATCAGGCGGAACCAACTCGAGTTCCTATCATGTCTCAGCCCCTTACTGGTGTGCGCCTTGGGAAATTTCAGTGTCCTCTGTAAAATGACAACAATTTCTTCATAGGGTTCTTGTTTCTTCAAGAACCCTATGAAGAAATTCACCTTATGATGACTTAAGGCCCAGAAAGCACATTCAAAGAGCCTCGCCTTGGTAAATACTCAATAAAGGATTCTGATTCTAAAGAATCTCCACGACTCTGTGCTGTATTTCCATGGAGATTGTGGACACTATCCAGGTAGATGAGCACTATTTCCGTCACCCCATTTTCCATGTGAGAAAACCTCCTTGCCCAAGGCCATGTATTGAGGAAAGGGACAGCAGTGACCTTCACACCCAGGTGTATGGGTTTCAGATCTGATCTTCTAATGACTCTGCTGTATGGGTGAAAAGAAGGTTTGCGCTACTGTAATACTGTTACAAGGCATCTATTTCCGATACGCACTTCTAGCGTATGCACACCAGCACATCCATACAGAAACAGGATACACACACTATATACCCACCTAATCCTTGTGTGTGTTTTAAAACACATCAGAGTTCACAAACAATTGTTCAAGATTGATCCATTTCAGATCCCCTGTGCCAGAGGAGGTTCTAGGGGAGAACAAAGAGTCTCCCCCAAATCAATCCTCCCTTCCTCCCTTCCTTGTCTGCTTTTTTCCTTCCTTCATTTCTTTTCTGGTCTAGCAGGAGAGGCATTTCTTGATTAGACCAGTGGTGCTTCGGTTGACTGCTTTAGGTAAAGAGGACTGGGAAATATTTGTCCATCTACATTCAGCTACTCGTAGGCAAAATTTTATAGGAGAAAAACGGGCCCCTATATGAATACTTTGATGTTGGAGTCCCTTTCCTCTCCACAATTTCCCCCACCTGAGCCCAAGTAAAATCACATGCCAACATTTTTCTCTCCCTGGTGTTTACGCGCAAACACCCTCTAGGCTTGGAAAGGAGTAGTTCTTAACCTTTCAGTGTGTCCGACTCCTCAGCACTGTACTGAACACTGTGGAGCCTCTGTCAAGAAAAATGCACTAATCATCATCCACGTTACCTTTGGCACACAATTTTAGAGAATTGTAAGTTCCTTTTGAAAATCAAGTCCTTTCTCAAGCTCTAAGGCGTCAGTCACTTTTACTCTCAGCCTCCTTTCTTCTATCCTCTAATGCAGTCTTATTTATTTATTTATTTATTGCAGTTTTTGGCCGGGGCTGGGTTTGAACCTGCCACCTCCGGCATATGGGGCCGGCGCCCTACTCCTTTGAGCCCCAGGCACCGCCCTCTGCAGTCTTATTTAAAGCTCTGAGATGTTCCTGCTGTGTGTGTCAGGGAAGGGGAGGGAGAGAGACTCTGGCTGTGTCTGGATACACTGCCGGCTTCCGTGTGACCATTTTTCCGACAATACTTTCTTCCCAGCCATCTCAGCAGCTTCTGCATAAGGGGCTAGATCGCCCCACAGTAGCGCTCATCTGGGTCATGAGACCGCCCTTGTTTGAGCTGTGGATTTGGATCCTAGACCCCACCCCTGGGGGAGAATCTGCAGCCTGGCTTCTGAAAGCATTCAACTCACCGTAGTCCAGTGCCCGCTGAGTAGCTCTGGCCTTGATTCCTGGGTAAATGGTCTGAGAGGATGAGGTGCAGAGATTCCAGAGGAGGAGGAAGCATCCCCAGAGGACTGTTGTCTTTGTATGCATCTGCAATTAACCAATGTTTATGGTTCCTTTATTATCTTTGACTTTCTTACTGATCAATTCCATCCAACATTTCCAGGATTTCTCATTTGCATTGCTCGCTTCCAGAACTCTCTCCATCCATCCATCCATCCATCCACTCACCCACACATCTATTCCTCCATCCCGTCATCATTTAGTGAACACAGCAGGTGTGATGTGTTATAGGTGCCGAGGAAGGAGAGGTGACCTACACCTGGCCCCGGTGACCTCTGCTTCTCACAGACTAGTGTGTGAGTCTTTCTCTCTCTCTCATACACATACAATTATAACACAATATAAAATAATGCCATAGGCTTGCAGTAACTTCTATGAGACATGCTCTGAGAAGGATGCTGGGGGATTGAGGATTCTTGACATTTTTAGAACAAATAAGTCAATAATTTGCAAAGATGGCTTTCATGGCTGTGAGGCAATTAGTCATCTGCTTAAAGACCCTTGGTGACCCTTTTCTCACAGGAAATCTTAGCCTGGCAATCAAGATCTTTCACAACTGGCTCCAAACGCCTGCTTAGCTCCTGTCCCTTTTCTCCTGTCCAGCTGGTGGTGTTCTGAGCTGGCCACATGGAGCTATTTACTACTCTTCAATTTGCCAGTTCTTTCCCGCTTGGGGGCTCTCCTGGTGTAAACACACAGGCATATACACACGCTGTCCCTCTGTCTCTGTCACACATCACCCACATTCTGTTGCATCCTCCAGGGCCAGCTCCAACGTCCCCTACTGTGAATATCTCCCTCACCATGTCCTTTCACACTGGGCTCATCACATGCTCCCCTGTACCGGCCCCCTCTTCGCACAGTGCAGGCTTCCATTCAAACATCTGAGCATGTTGCTGCCTGGGGAAGGCAGGTCTCTCCTCCCCCCGCTGCTACACCCTGGTCTGAGCTAGAACCATTTCACTCGGCTGTTTGTGATGATTTCACACTGGCCTCCCAGCTTCGTCCTTTGCCCCTTTCTGGATGTTCTCCACTCCACAGCCAGGGTGGGGCTCTTAAAATGAAAGTCAGAGCATATCACTCCCACCCTGTTAAAGCCTTATGACTTTATTGCTCAGTGTAAAAGCCAAAGCCCTTCCACCAGCTTCAAGGCCCTCCCCACTTAGTGCCTCCACTTCCTCATCCACCTCGCCCTTAACCACATGCCTGGCTCATGTGGCCCCCGTGTCACTGGCTGACGTGATCTTTCTAGAATACTGTAAGCAGCTGTGCCCCAGGGTTTTTGCATGTGCTGTTTCCTCTGCCTGGTACAGTTTTCCCCAGATAACCACAGGTCTTTCACTTCTTCAGATGTCTCAAATGTCACTTCCATGAAGCATTTCCTTACTGCCCCCTGCAGAACAAGGACATCCTCCCTGAGACCCTGATATCACCTATGCCTCCCCGCTCACTTAATTTTTCTCTGAAGCATTTATCATCATCTAGCATAGTATAGAGTTACTAATGTGTTTTTATTTTTAAAGACAGGGCCTTGCTCTGTCACCCAGCTGGAGTGCAGTAGTATGCTCATAGCTCACTGCAACCTCAGATTCCTGAGCTCCAGCGATTTTCCTGTTTCAGCCTCTTGAGTAGCTGGGACTAGAAGTGTGCATGCCTGTACCCAGATAATTAAAATGTCTTTTTCTAGAGATGAGGTCTCCTAGGTTTGTTTACTATGTGTCTCCTCTACTGGATTTTTCAGACTTCATGAGGAAGAATTTCAAGGTTTGGCAGAGGGCTTTTGGCCCTGAACAGTGACTGGCACACAGCAGACAACGGATCAACCTTGAACGATGGGGTGAATGAATGAATTACTGTATCTTCCATGAGACCGTGACCTGGGTTATGTGAGTTTTATGGGTTCCTGTAGCACTTGGGGAAGGCCTTGGTCTCAGTATGTACTACTCTGTATTGTAACTGTCTATTTACTTCTCTGGCTTTTTGTCGCAGGAATGGTGTCTCATTTCTATAACTCCAGAGTCTCATATAATGCCTGTCACATAGCAGACATATAAAAGTCTACTATTAAGAGTGGTGCCTGTGGCTCGAAGGAGTAGGATGCTGGCCCCATGTACGGGAAGTGGTGGGTTCAGACCAGGCACCGGCCAAAAAAAAACAAAAAACAAAACAAAAATGGCAAAAACAAAAAAAAAGTCTGCTATTAAATAAATTAAGTCCTCTCCAAGGAGAGGGACGCATCATATCCACTGTTATATCACACAGTGATATTCGCACAGTGCAGGCTTGGCATGCTCACTGATTAGTGGACCCAGTGAATGAATGCCATTCCATTTTCTTGGTGGATAAAGCGTAAGAACCAACGGCAATAGTGATGTGGGTTTCTCTCAGTGAAGGCCAGGTGAAGAACATATTCACTGGCCTTTCTTCTAGTTTTGGGAGTTTACAATCTGGGTGAGCTCTTACTGCCGCATCCACGCAGGCTGAAGACCGGCGGGTGAGCAGTACTACCGAGTTAACATGCAAACGTGAAACAAATCAAGGAAGACCAAGGAAGGGGACCTTGTGGAGCGGTCAAGGGAGGGGAGGTTGTGAGACTCACAGGGAGGGGTCAGGCCAGCTGGGCAGGGAAGGCTTCAAAGAGGACTAGGGTTCAGGAGCAGCCCGGCTGAAGGGAAAGAGGTCACTGTAAGAGGTAGGGGGTGCTCGGCCAGAGTAGGTGAGAGGTTTAAGGGGGTTGTGTAGGCTTAAAGGTGAGGCCATGGAGGTGGGCATGGGATGATGTAGAGTTTTCTAGAGAATTTGCTTGGAAAGAACAGAGCAGACTTATTAGGGACCGAGGTATCCAGGCAAGGCTATTGCTAGAATACCTTGGTCTTTTTTTTTTTTTTTTTGTAGAGACAGAGTCTCACTTTATGGCCCTCAGTAGAGTGCTGTGGCCTCACACAGCTCACAGCAACCTCCAACTCCTGGGCTTAAGCGATTCTCTTGCCTCAGCCTCCCGAGTAGCTGGGACTACA
Source organism: Nycticebus coucang (assembly GCF_027406575.1). Taxonomy (NCBI): domain Eukaryota; kingdom Metazoa; phylum Chordata; class Mammalia; order Primates; family Lorisidae; genus Nycticebus; species Nycticebus coucang. The sequence goes on along the minus strand of NC_069782.1, from coordinate 15,175,779 downwards.
GGTGCCCACCACAACGCCCGGCTATTTTTTGGTTGCAGTTTGGCCGGGGCCCGGTTTGAACCCGTCACCCTCGGCATATGGGGCCGGCGCCCTACGGACTAAGCCACAGGCGCCGCCCAATACCTTGGTCTTTTGTACCCCTTAGGAGAAATGCCAGGCTGTTGGCAAAAAGGGAGACCAGTGGGAAGTATTTTATGAACTCCCCCACCCCAGTGTATACAGCTGGGTGGGGAGAACATGGGTTCCCCCACTTCCCCCTTGGCTGGCATTCTGCCTAGCACACAAGCTGCCTGACTTTTACAGTGGATCTATGCTCAGATTAGTGCATGTTTATGTGGGTATTTTGATGAAGGGCCATGAGGTGCAGAATTAGGGTCTTGACCTGTCTTTGCATAAGTCCAACTTCAGGACTGAGAAGGCTAGCTTGGTCAACCTGAACATCTCTCACGTAATCTCGCAGGAGCTTCCTCTGTGTACCCTGCTGTCCAGCCCAGCTGAACTCCTGGTCCCTGAACACATGCCATGTGTTCTGCTGAATGCAGGTGACTGTGCTGTCCCCCTCCAGCTAGGCCTGCAGATACCTTATGCATCCTTAGAGTGCACTTTAAACGCAGTCTATTTTCCTGAAGCCATTTCTGACTCCTCTGAGCAAATCTTATTTTTCTCCTGAACCCTTGATCAAAAGATACATTTGTTCATGTGTGTGTATTTTTTTTTCTTGCTTATTGTCTGCCTCCTTTGCCAGAACATAAGTGCATGAAGGCAGAAAGTACATTTGGTTCGGAGGTCCCAGATCTGGCTCAGATCTGCAATACCCTGGGTGATTGGTAAGTGCTGGTGGCATGAATCAATGAATTAACCAATGAAGGAATAGCCTTTACAGTACTCTACACTGTATACAGTCCCCTGCTTTCCAGAGGTGACTAAGAAAGCATTTGCACATTAGTAGAGTGCAGGCACCCAGTGAAATTCATGTTAAGCACAGTGTTGGAACCGGGTCTAGGAGGCTGGCTGTTGGATCAGGAGAGGACAGAGGATGTTTTGGAAGAGTGGCCAGGGTAGCTGGGACACTAGGGATTGGAGGGAGGCACTCAGAACGGTGGCTGTTTACCATGAGATACTGAAGCATTTCAATATTTTAACACTGATATGGCCGGACGCATCCAGGGTGATGTTCAGCTCTGTGGATTGGTTGGGGTTCCAAACACAAGCTACACCTGGGTATCAGGCTGGGGGGCAGGGCTAAGGAGGGGTGGCTGAGGACAGTCAGGGTGCAGACAATACTAAAGGGAGCACAGAAGAATGGGAGTAAGAGCTGAGGGGACGGGACTTGAGTAGGAGAGGAGGGTCTCCAGCCAAGCAATGAATGACCTGAGGGTTGGAGGGAATGTAAGGAGTGAGAGAAGGCAGCGTGAAGCCCTCTGCAGCCTGCAGGCAGGGTGATACCCACATACGAACAGCATCTTACATCAGAATGGATGCAGGCCCCTGTGCAGGAGCAGGGTCCAGTGGGCCTCCTGCTGTGCTAGGTTGTCCTTGATCCTTTAGCTAGCTGTCCTGGAGAGGGGAACGGCCAAGATGGGTGGGACTTCAGGAGTGATAGGAACACTCCTGGGGCGTAGGTTAGTTTTTACCAACCAACATAGAACCATTTCTACATTTTAATCAATGATAAGGCCATACTGATATACAGCCATGCTAGTATCACTGTAGGCAAAGACTTATAAATGGATGCATCATGCCAGAGCACGCATCACAGGGATGTTTTAGATAAAAGAAAAAATATTTTCATAGCAGTGGAAAGCATGGGAGTGTTAGACCAAAATATCTGAGCCTATTAGACTGAATGCGAAGTAAGGCAGAAATAATATCTCTGCCCGGCACATAGTAGGACCTCAATGAAGATTTGCTAACTGAGCAGCTGAGTGGCTTACAAGATTCTGGTTAACTAGGAAAGGTTGGGGAAAAATGCAAGCTAACCCATCATATAGATAGCTCTCTGTTTCCACAGTGATAAACCAAAGCTGAAATATTAGTCACTAAGGGGATAACAACTGAAATAATAAATTTGCACTTTTTTTTTTACCATTTACAAAACTCATAATTCTTTAAGGTAGATATTATTATTGTGTTACCCCCACTTTAGACACGTGGACATGGGCTGGAGAATCAGGATGACCTGTCCAAGATCCCACAGGAAGTCAGGCACCTTTGAATCAAATCTTAGTCTTTTGGCTCCTAATTCTAGTGTTTATGAATTTCTTTTCATTGAATGACTCAATAAATGCTAGGATTATCATTTTCACCTGGGAATTTTAAATGGGATTTGCGCAATGCCATCTTCAATGGGGAAAAATCTAGTAAGCATCTGGAAATTTTTAAGCATCAAAGTGCAAATCCTTTTGCCTTTTTCTTGGGCACAACTGGAGTTTTAAATTCCTTTCCAGAAGTAAAAACTTGTTTTCCCTGCTTGGGTAAAGGACATTTCTGAAGTGGTATACTTGGATGGTGACCCAGCAACCTGAATTGCAGATAGAAAAACATATTTTTCCACCAGAAATTTTATGAGTGAAGGAAATGACTGGGGTATAAAGGGATGAAGTGTGTATAAACTTTCAGTTGAACTGTTTGGTTGGGATGATAATTTATCGTAGGCAGAGGAGGAAAGGAACCTTGTCAGGCAAGGTGATGAATCCTAAAAGGTTAAGTAATTTGGCTGACAAGTGAGGGCAGGGCTAGTTGCCTGTTAAAAGAAAGGATCCAAAATGATTTGAAAACCTGGCCAGCAAGTTACCTGCTCTGCTCAGTACTGGAGTCTGAAGAGTTGCTTGTTTTCAAGATTCAGAACCTCAGGAATCATTGTGTCTCCCTCCCAAAATACAGACAGAATAACACTCCTATATTAAATGGTCCTCGCCTGAGCCATCCTGATGACTAGGAATAAGAACATGCCAGTCCAATTTGGAACGATTCCTGAAACTCACTGATTGGCTTATCACAACTGATATTGGCAAGAGTTTTGACACACTCTGGAAAAACCGCTTAGGGTAGTGATGAGTGAGTGAGACGCAGCCTTCAAAACAGAGGTGCAGGTTGTAAAATTAAGTTCAACAAGTTAAAAAAAAGTCTAGAATATAAGGTTTTTTCACACACTGGTTAAGATAAAATGTACATAAGAAGTTTAAATCAGTAAGTATGGAGTACAGGCAGAATTGGGGACTATTTCAAGAGATTCAGCCCATATATCTGATTTTATGGCAAGATATTCAATGACAAAGGACCTTGGAAATTCCCGCCGTGTCTTTCCTCCCCAGACTCCATGCTTACCACCACCAAGTTCAACAATTCCGGCAAGTGGGAGGGTAGTTTTGCTCTGGCAGGATCTAGGTCACTGATGAGGTTTAAGACCTGCCTCCAAAACCTCCGGATCATGACAGCTTTTTAGTGCTAATGATGCTGACCCTGAAACAAGGCAGAATTTTCTGCCATTGTCCTGGGTTCTCCTCTGAAATGGAGGCAAAAATAAGTTCAGATCACTGAGCAATCCCCTTTGCTCCATGATGCAAAAGTCAGTATGTGGTTCAAACCAACTCTTTTCTCTTTCTTAGAGTGGTTCAGTCTTCACTAACCTCTTGCCTAAGAAGCATCCAGGTAGGCATGGGTGACATCCAACGAACAAATAAACAAGACACAGAACCCCCTAAGCAGACCCTAACAGCCACTCAGGACATGTGACAGCTGATTGTTCGGTGTCCTACGGGATCTGGGACATCACCCATGGGGATCGTACGCTGGCAGAGCTCTGAAGTTTGTTCATGAGACTTACCTCAAGAGGAGGACGTATCCAAATCTCAGGAACACCTGCAATTCCTTCTGCCTTTGAAGCTAATGTGTTCTCCACCCTCCAGTTCAACTCAGCTGCCGAAAAGCCAAGATAATTAAGTCTGAATCATCTCAGCAGTGGATTTTTTTAATGCCTCTTTCAAAAGGTGATACGCAATTGCTTCACTTCAATTACCCAATGGCTTGAATGAACTTACAGTCTCTGCCTAGATGAACAGACAATGCTGCCTATGCAATAATTACCTCCCCACAACACACACACACACACACACACACACACACACACACATCACATCTGGGAAATTGCTATGGCTACATTACCAAAATGATTAGGACTAGAGTCTCGACAAAGACATTGTTAACTTGAATTGGAAGAGAAAGAAATTTTTTACCGGCATAATAAGCTGGTTCTCTCTGGTCAGGGTACCTGCAGCGGATGGCGCCACTACTGCCCAGAACAACTTTGAACTTTTGATGGACCATCAGATTCAGTCTGAAAGCATGAGATTTTATCACCAGGCCGACTGACCTATTTACCGACTTTATCATTCAGGCATCTGTGAATGTTCGCTCCTTTTCAGAATGGTATTGATGACTTCCTGTTCCAGCATTCCTTTGAAGCAAGTTGGGTGGATGTGTCAACTACTATGTAACTTGATACCTTTAGATTCTGAACCCTGTTTCTATTCCCATCTCCTATAAATGCATTTTAGTCTGTGCGGTTTAGACGGCCGGGGATCTGATTGTATGAGGTGTCTTATGTCTTAGCTACAATGCTCTGGGGAAGACAGGGTGACCAACTGTCCTGGTTTTCCCAGAATTCAGGATTTTCAGGACTAAAACCAGAACAGTCCTAGGCGAATAAAGAGGATTAGTCACTCTAAAAGCAACAACAGGAGCATTCACTTGGCATCGTCCAAACTTCTGATAGCATTTCAGGTGAGTTACACCTGTAGTTATATTTGCCTATTTGAACTGAGTTTCCTTAGGGGTAAAAGGGAGATAAAAAACAGGATGGAGTTGAATTGAAACACATTCTTCTTAGTAAAGTATCACAAAAATGAATAAACAAGTATCCAGTGTACTCAATTCTAATATGAAACCAATAAATAAACAACTACACACCTACAGGAAAGAAAAACACAAGTAGAGTCGAGCAAGGGGGAGGGGAGAAGAGGGAGGGTGATAAGAGGGATCTCACCTAATACGCACAATGAGAGGGTGTTCAGCACTCCCCCTGGGTGAAGGGCTCAATTACAACTTGAACTTAGAACTTAAGACCTGCTCTATCCATTCAAACTCCGAGACTCTGGGCAATTTGCTTCACCCCCTGTCAGTCTCAGAGCCATCATCTCTAAAAATGGAGCTCACATTCATTTTGAAAAGTCGGTGTGAGGCCAGGTGCTGTGGCTAGCACTTTGGGAGGCTCAGAAGGGAGGATTGCTGGAGCCCAGGGATTAAAGAGAAGCCTGGGCAAGATAGTGAGATTCCATCTCTACGAACATTTAAAAAATTCAGCCAGTCATAGTGGTACACACCTATAGTCCCAGCTACTTGGGAGGTCAAGGCAGGAGGATTGCTGAGCCTAGGAGCCTGCAGTTGCTACGAGCTATAATGATGCCTCTGCACTCTAGCCAGGGTGACAGAGTCAGAACCTGTCTTAAAAAAAAAAAAAAAAAATTGGCTTGGCGCTCATAGCTGAGTGAGAAGGGTGCCAGTCACATACACCAAAGCTGGTGGGTTTGAGCCTGGCCCCGGCCTGCTAAACAACGATGACAACTGCAAACAAAAAATAGTCGGCATTTGTGGTGGGTGCCTGTAGTCCCAGCTACTTGGGAGGCTGAGGCAAGAGAATCACTCAAGCCCAAGAGTTTGAGGTTGCTGTGAGCTGTGACGCCACAGCACTCTACTGAGGGCAACATAATGAGACTCTGTCTCAAAAAAAAAAAAATCATTGTTAGAATTACATTAGATGAGGTGGCACCTATTAAATTTTTCATAGAGTGTCAAGAAGTCAGATGCATATTGCTTGCGTTTCATCTATTTTGATTTGAAATTAATAACTGGAAAGGTATTTTGTTTTTTTGTGTGTGTGTTTTATTTTTTTATTGGAAAGGTATTTTGAAACAACTTTTATTTTTAAAAAGTACATGGCATTTAGTTTTCACTGTATTTAGTTTTTACACTTACCCTCTATTTGGAAATTAATGGAATTTCCCCCTTTATATAACTTCTTTCTTTTAAACAAATGTATAAGGTGCAGTCCGGAAAGTACCCAGCCACAAATAGCTCAATTTTTCATAGTGCATGGCTGGATACTTTCTGGACAGTCCACGCATATACATTTTAAGAAGTGGGTTGGTTTCTGGGGAATAAAGTAAACAACAGTGCAGCACACATGGAACACAGGGCTGAAGAGGGGGCTACAATAATCAAGTTAGGAAATAAAGATCTAAGATGCATCCCTGGTCTGTTTTCTTTCCATGGAAGGGGCTTTTGAATTCAGCTCATTAGCCTTCCTTACGGTTCAAGAATCATTTTAGGGCAAATTCTCCACATTAATTATTAAAAAAACAACCACCATCACAACAGGCAGCAGTACTCTATCCAATTCCATTGTTTATTTTCGATTTCTATGTTTAACTGAAGATTTGCTGGGAACTCCTTCCTACTCAGCCCACTCACGATGGCAATCTGGAACGCGGTGTAATTAGTACACTGCAGAATGGCTGATGGTGTATTCATCTTTGTAGATCAAGGGACATTCTTAATTAACACTCCAAAAGAAAAATCATAATTAACTGGGTAGAAATAATCATTCATTAAAGAAAGATGTTTTAAGAGACAGGTGTTAGGGACATGGATATCTCTGTTCTTGGTTTCTAGAATGTCTGGGCTATTCCCATACAGAAAGAAGCTATCTGAAGATCAAACTCGTTTTGAAGTTGGAAGATAAATTATGTTATCCTTTGTAGGAGGCAAAAGTGTATGTGGAGGGAGGGATGAACTAGATAAGGCAGTTGTGGGGCAAAAGACATTGCCTCATTGCCCATCACCATTTGTGTTGTTGAAATCTGGTTAAACAGACACCATAGAAAAGGATATAAGAGGTAGAGAAAAATAAGAGCTAATGTTTATTGACCCTTTGTTATGTTCTGGGCATCGCCCACATATTAACTCACTGAATTCCCACTGAGATTGTATTATATAAGGAACTAATATTATCTCCATTTGATAAGTGGGGTCATTTGCATAAGTTTAGGTAAGTCATGGAACAAAGAATTCAGGACCCACATGTTCTGCTTCCAGGAGTCCACCCTCGTAACCACTATCCTGTGCTGCCCTTTTAGGAAGGTGACTAAGGGCCACCCCACACTCCAGGGTATGTGGAATGTGGGAAGGGAGAAGGAGGCTGTGGCTAGGCAACCCATGTGGTTTTCCAAGCTGCTAATTGGATCTGTGTGACAGAGATATATGGGTTAGTTTGAAATTACTCGTTTGTTCCTAAGCAGAGGAAGCCTGGTATTCCTGTGGCCCAGGGGAGAGATGGCTTTGTGGCCTGACAGTTCCCTCTGGGAGGGCCGAGAAGTCTGGCAGAATCATCCTATCATCCGCTAGTAGCTCCCCTTCTCCTTCCTGCTGTGTCCCAGGCCACACTTCCTTCATGTCTGTGTGATGACATTTCTGGGTGGACACCAATGACTGACTCAGACCATGGCCTCTCCTATTGGTCACACTCTGGAACAGTTTACAGCAGTGACTCCCTCTTGGTTTAACAACAACCAAACCCACTCACTCTAGTCTCTTCCGTTATTACTAGTTACCTAAAAGGGAGGTACATTTTATTCTTGCAGTTCAAAATGAGCTTAAATTCTTAGAGTAAACCTTAAGAATTTAGGTTACTTAACTGTGTGTACAGTTAAAAAAAATCTAAGAGATTGGGGTATTCAGGATGGAATGCAGAACATGACCAAAAAAAATCTAAATCTATTACAGATATTGGAAACAACCTAATTGAAGGGGATCGGGAATAAGGTGCTGACTTAAGTAACTTTAGAAATGAATGGAGTCTGTGAGACTAATGGTGACAGGAACTAGACACTAGCCCCGTACTCTAATTGATAATGTTATTTCCCATAGGGATATTGGTTAACCATTCTGAAAACACTGTACATGTATACTGAAACTAAATAACGAAGTAAATGGATAGCAGATGGTTGAAGCTAGGTTTCTCACAGTTGGCCTGGGAAGTTACAGATAAGCAAAGGAAAAGGCTAATATCACTCATGTAGTTATACAGTTGGAGACATCAGAATCAACTCATGCTTAACTTTATATAGATATATGTGGTTACATTTAGAAATAGTACATACATGTACACACGTACGTGTATGTGTTTGTGTGTGTGTGTATATATACATATATCCTTGCTTTGTCAGTTGAGAGAGCCTAGAAACAATGACACCCCAATAGCAGTGACCTCACCTGTCACCTAAGTCTTGGTTTCTAGTATCATTCTCCAATAAAAGGTACAAGGTAGGGCTCATGGAAAAATGACTGATTTTAGGACTGGGGCAGAAAATACACAAAGTGATCTTGCAGCACCTTGTGGTGACAGAAGCAAGTACTCAAAAATAGAACAGAACAAAATAAATACATAAACCCAAATTCACATGGATGCCAATTGAATGTCGTGGCCAATGGAAAGATCTCCCAATGGGTAAAGCTGAGCAACAAAAAATAAAGTAGTATTGTATTGTAAGGCACAGTATACAAAAATCCTGAAGTCCATACTGTTATAAATGATCAAATAAATAAAGAATAAACAAATCTGTGCAGAAGAGATCTAAGTAATTTATATAGATACTTCATCCTTGAGAAGGTGAAGTATAACTACCACTCTATGTGTGGGCTGCACATAGTGATATTCTTCTAAAGGTCAATATAAGAAGGAGAAAAAAAGTAGCACTACAGTGGAGAAGCCAATTGGTCAGGGTTAATACTAAGTGCTATGTCCTATTGATAGCATGGACCATTGACAAGATGTGATGAGAATGGCACTTTACCTCTGTGGCCTTCCTTGCAAGAACACATTACCTCAGTCTAATCATGAAAAAAACATCAGAAGAACTCCAGTTGAGAGATAGTCTACAAAATACCTGACCATTACTCCTCAAAAGAGTCAAAACATCATTTAAAAAATTTCTAGGCCAGGCCTGGTGGCTTTTGCCTATAATCCAAGCACTTTGGGAGGCTGAGACAAGAGGATTTCTTGAGATCAAGAGTTTGAGACCAGGCTGGGCAAGATAGCAAGATCCTATCACTACAAAAAATTTTAAAAAGTTAGCCAGGTGTGTTATTGCTGAGACATAGTTCCAGCTACTTGGGAGGTTGAAATGGGAGAATCGCTCGAACCTAGGAGCTTGAGTTTTCAGCAAACTGTGATTGCACCACTGCACTCTAGTCTGGGCAAGAGAGCAAGACCCTAGCTCATTAACAACAAACAAATAAATGAACTCCTCACCACCAAGAGGAGCCTCAGGAGAAATGGTGACTAAAGGCAATGTGATTTCTTACATGGGACCCTGAAACAGAAAAAGAACATTAGGGAAAAAAAACCCTTAAGAAATCTCAATGAAGTATGGACTCTAGTTAACAAAAATATATCAATATCAATTTATTAACTGCAACAAATATACCATAATAATCTAGGATGTTAATAGGGACCATTGAGTCCCTGGGTATGTGGAATATGAGAACTCTCTGAAATAATTCTATAAATCTAAAATTGGTCTAAAACTTTTTACTAAAAATACAAACACCTAAAGGGAGCCAATGAATGGATTCCCACAAGAAAGTGGGATCATCTCTTTGTAGGATTCTACAAAATGCTCCATTTCTTTTTTTTTTTACAAAAAGAAATTTAAATTTCTTAACTCTGTGAAAATTGTAGTGCCCATGGCTTGCAGCCACATCAAGGTGGCATGCTGCTAAAAGAAAAAAAAAAATTCTTGGGGAGGGAGATAGCTAAGAGAAGGGGTGTGGAATATTCTCATAGACCTCTGAGGTTTTCGAGGGACCATCCCCCAGACTACCTTGAATCTTGGCAGTGCCCCAGGGATGCTCTGGTTCTCTTCCAGGATCCTCTCTCCTCCCACACTCCTGTGGTTAGCTACTTCCTCCATCTCCACAGTTATGCACTGTTGGACAAAAAATTGCAACAAGGATCCCAGATGTGTTAGTTTTCTGTTGTTGTAACAAATTATTATAAACTTAGTGTCTTAAACAAAACAAAAAGACAGGTGTGCATCTTTAGGACACACCTGTCTGACATCTTCTTCTTCTTATCATTTTTGTAGATGGTGACCTATACAGGTTTACAGAGTTCTCAGGGGCAGATGGCTTCCAAAGATGGTCACCACCTTAGCCTTGCACTGCTTTGTCCAAGAGGGCTATTTCGGAGAGAAATAAACTTTTGTTTGGTTTAGACCTCTGTGATATGTGATTTCTGTTGGAGCAACTGAAGCTAATACGGCTTTCAAATACTGTATGGTCATTTCCCAAGTTCTGGAACGTCTTTCCTGCCCACCCACTGTCTCCATCCCCATTGTCATTCCACTAACTCCTTTCTTCTCTAATTACCAAAAAGCCTCCTAACTGAGATGGTCTCCAATCTCGTGGTTCTCAAGGTGATTCTTCTTCCCAGGGGATATTCAGCTGTCTTATGACACATCGTTAGCTCTTAAAACTGGGAGTGAAAGGGTTCTACTGGCACAGTTTATAATAATTATGGATGGAGACTGGGGAGTGCTAAACAGCATACAATGTACTGAATAGTCCCCCACAACAAAGACTTACGTGGCCTAAAATGTCCACAGCGCTGAGGTTGAGAAACCCTGATCTAATCTATCGCCCACATTATATCACAATCTCCAGTGCGAGATTCACATTACAGACCTGAGCGTGCCCCTGGTGGTCTACACCTGTCTGATTCATGCTTCCTTTCAGGTATGGCCACCACCTTAGCCCTGCACTGCTTTGTCCAAGAGTGAGCAAGGCGGACAGGTTCTTATGGAAGCTTGCTATTTTGCAGGAGATTTGTGGTAGCATTTGATGGTAGCAGTGGCAATGGTGACAGCAGTTTCCTCTAGTGTAGGGTGGGGAGGTAGCAGCAGTTCCAGTCATGATAGCTCCTTATCAGGTCAGTTCTTCAGCTTCGTTTTGAAGTTCATTCTCAGAAGCTTAGTGGGGGCGGGGGGGGGACTTCTCTAGTCCTCTCTGGAATTCCCTGAGCTATACAGTATCCTCTCCATACACACGTTTTCTGGTTAGTTGGCCAAACATAGCTTCTATTGCAGAACTAAGAAGCCTGTTAGCCAAGACTCCCCTGCTTAAAACTCTCCAGAGGCTTCCCATACATTCCAAAATATGTCCCAGACCTTTTTCTTGGCCCAAGACTCTTATTTATCTGGGCTGTATCCATTCAGTCTTTCACTCTGGTCATACAAAGTCGTTCTGGTCCCGGCACCCTTCCTCCATCCCAAATTGCTTACTGCTAAGGAATCCTACTGGCACAGCAACCCTCCTCTTTGTACCCCAATCTGAGACGCTTTTTACACTCTACTGCAAGGGTTGATGCACTTGGTTGTAAACTCTGCAGGGGCAGGAACATGTCTTTTTGGTCTTCCGAGTATCCAGCCAGTAGAGTATGTCTCAAAGAAGGCACCATACGTGATTAAGGAATAAAGGATAGGGTGTGGACAAGTGCTGCCACCTATCGGGAGAAACTTTATTCAACTCTTCTACAATGACTTGGACAATACCATACTAGGATACTCTTTCCATCATCTAAGTTTTTTTTTTTTTTTTTGTAGAGACAGAGTCTCACTTTACTGCCTTCGGTAGAGTGCCATGATGTCACAGGACTCATAGCAACCTCTAGCTCTTGGGCTTCAGCGATTCTCCTGCCTCAGCCTCCCGAGCAGCTGGGACTACAGGCGCCCGCCACAACGTCTGGCTATTTTTTGGTTGCAGTTCAGCCGGGGCTGGGTTTGAACCCGCCACCCTCGGTATATGGGGTCGGCATCCTGCTCACTGAGCCACAGGCGCCACCCCATCATCTAAGTTTTTATGGTCAGAGCCAACCTTCAGAACGGCTCCAGTGACCCTCATCTTTCGGTGTCCATGCCTTTAGGTTGATCTTCCCACATGGAAGGGTTGGTTTGTAACCAAACCAATATGACTGAAGTAGTGGTTTGTGATTTCGGAGGCTAGATGGTAGAATACACTGAGACTTTTGGTTTCTCGCCACTAGGGAAGACAGCTGCCATGCGACGGCAGGGGAGACTCTCAAGCAGCCTTGTGGGGGAGGTTCATGAGGTCCAAACCTGAGGCCTCTTGTCAACAGTCCTGTTGTTGTAGGACTGGAGAATTGAAACCAATAGACTCTCACCAAAGATTATAGGGGAAGGAATTTTATTTGCTGGTAGGGAAACTCAGTAGGCCATCAGCCTTAAAGTAATACCCCCCGCCATGTCCCTGTCCTTTTATTGGACTCACAAGTAGACAAAGGAATTACCATACTATTTCTCACTGGAGGTGTCAAATCATATGCAGGATTTACGGAAGTGGAAGCAAGCAGCAAGCGTTAGTTTCAAGGACTCAGGAAGCTAAGTTTTACAAATTCTTAGGGGCTGGGTTGCCATGGGGAGGACTTTGTAGGAGTGTCCTTGGGCTTCTCTGGGAGGCCTTTGTTTTTTTAGACTTTACTTTTTCCGGGTATCCTCCCTCACTGTGCTTGAGCCAACTCGGAAGCAGATCTTCCAGCCGAGCCAAGACTTGAGATGACCACAGCCCTGGCCTTGGTTGTACTTTCACGAGACGCCCCGAGACACAAGAGCCCAGCTGCGCGACCCCCAAATGCCTGACCTATAGAACACCTATGGGTTCTGAAATAATAACCATAGTAGTAATAATAATAAGGGTTTAGGGATGACTGTAATGCAGGAACAGATTTCTAATACACGGTTTGACGAGATCACTGAGTACAGGTGTCTCGCATTTTGCTGTAATCGCTGTTAACTACCTACAGGAACCTGGGCTCAACCTCAGGCCTCTCAGAGCAGATGGCACCGGAGCCGGGCGCCACGAAAGAAATGGGGTAACTCGTGGTCTTCGGGGCGTGGCAGTTGTACTGGAGGTCTGCAGTACCCCTTTCAGTGATACGGTTCTTCCAGGAACACTGGAAGCAGGGGCCACGACCCCCGCAGCGGACCAGCAGGAACTCGGGAGGCCGGCGTCAGGTTCCGCGCCTGCGCAGTGCCCTGCTAGCGTTTCAGGCAGCGCTGTTGCGCGCCGAGTAGTTGAACAGAGGCCCCCAGCTCCCCGCGGGCCGGCTCTAGGGGGCGCCCTCACGAGAGGGGCGGAGCGCTTCCATTCCAGAGACTAGCCGGCAGGGCGGCCGCCGGGCCTTTCCCGGGTACACGTCAGCACCCCCTCAGCTCAGGTGGTCGCCGCTGCGGGCCCAAGCCCCTCGGCCCTCCCGCCGCCGCCGCCGCCATGAGGCTGCGCGTACGGCTCCAGAAGCAGACCCGGCCGCTGGAGATGCACGAAGCGGAGCCGACCCTAGGGCAGCTGCGTGCGCACCTGAGCCAGGCCCTGCTGCCCACCTGGGGGTACAGGTACGCGGGGGCCGCGCCGGGGCGTGGGGCCGTCTGCGCGGCTGCGGGCGCGGCGCGGGCGTGGCCGGGGTGCGGGGACGCTGGGGCTGTCACATGAGGCTGGGCTCTCCCGGGCGTCGCCGGCCCTGGGGTACCGGTGACTGCGACGCGCGCGGGGGTCGCTGGTCCCGCGCCAGGAGGACATGGCCCAACCTCCCAGGGGCTCCGGTCCGGTCCTGGGTGAGTGGTCGCTTCTGGTTTTGCAGCAAACGGAACGGGGGGTGAGAAGGGAACGCAAACTAAACACAGCTGGCTTAACTTTCGAGTTGGAAAATTGTGAACTTGGCTTGGGTCAGACCTTTCCGAACTGTCAGGTGTTTAATTTCAACTTCTTTCAGGGAAAAAGTTTGGGAAGTCCTAGAAGTTAAAAAAATCTGCCCTCCATCCGAGACCACTAATAATTTGTTCTGCTGCTTTAAGGCGGCGATACTTCTAACACCCCACTGAGTGTCCGGGTGTCGGGCACCGCGGTCACCGCTCAGGGTTACCCACTGCAGAGTTTTAGAAAGTAAGGCGTGTAGACGTGTTTAGGATTCTTTGATTTTTCCTGGGCGAAACGTTGCCTTTTTTTTCTTTTTTGCTATAACTGAGGTCAATGGCCTCTGATAACCCCGGAGAACTTGCCATTTGGGTTGGTGAAGTTGAGAAAGAATTCAAATTCGGAAGCTGCTTTGTTTACCCAGAAGATATTTTCTGAGGACAGTAATTTGGGAGTAGAGGGGCATTGTAAGAGTGCGCTCTCCAAATAGCGAGCTTCAAATAGTGAATCTGAAATTTACGAGTGTGCTAAGGCAAAATACAAAAAATGTTCCCTAGGGCTTTTTAGGTGACTTCTTCAAAACCAAAGAAAAACCTTTCTGCTAATTGGGGACGCTGGGGCTTTTTAATAATTACACTATTTCACTTTATTTTTAGGGAATTTAGTAAAATGAGGCCACATTCTGAATTTCTCACCCTTCATTTTCTGGGTTAAGATATTATTAGATTGAGAGTAAATCCATTTTCTTCTGAATTAAAACAAAAACAAGATATTGACATAATTCCTTTTAAACATTATAGTAAGTGACATGCCTTGGCATTAAACGTGAGTGCTTAATATGCTGGCATTATTACCCTGCCATAAATTTTCAAAATTAACTTACGTTTTTAAGGTGTTTGCTTGTGTGTGTGTGTGTTATTTTTTAATTAGGCAGTGCTGTCTTGAAAGAATGTATGAAAGCAACTAAGTATAACTGTTTGCCCAAGAGCCCAAGTTAGTTTCTCTTTCTGGTTTGTTTTTACAGTTGAGTCTGGTTAATTAGAAGGAATTTAAGCTTTAGAATGTGAAAGTAAATTCATTTTTCTGAAAGTATGTTCATTTTCTAATAAATGGAGAGTTTTGAAATGTGTCTATATGTTGTTATTTTAAAAATGTCTTTAACTGAGCATCTGGATCTAGGATTGCCATAAGATATTTTTTAAAAGCCTAGGGTTTCTAGAATTTCATTTCTAGAAAGTTAAATACTACTTTTCTAAAGTTAAATACTACTCCCTACCGCCCCCAACCCCAATTTCAGAAAATAGAACCTTGGAAAACTATTGTAGAAATAGCTCTCCCATTTTCTAAAGTGTGTGTGTGGAGGGAAGCTGCCTCTCCCCACCCCCACTTCACAGCTTCTCAGCTGTGACATTTTTACCAAGCAAACTGTTCTTTACCATTTCTAATAGATATTTGGACATTGTACATTTACAAAAACAGCCTTTTGCTGTGACAAAATGATCTGTAAATACATAGTTCATTTGAGGTGTTTTTCCTTTTTCTGCCAAAGTTAGGATGGTGTTTTTGTGGGCAGCTGGCAGATTTTTGATAAACATTTCGTTAATCAAAGAATTTGGAGAACAAAAGTAGGGCTACTTATTTTCTGATGGACAAGAATAATTTCTATTTCACTAACTTCCCTATCAAAGACACTTTAATTGGTAAGAAATATATTTATGAGTGAAATAAAAACAGTTGGATAGTTAGAGCTCTTTTCAAAATGCAGCATTGTGAGGAAAAGTAAATAGAACATGATTTTCAAAGGATTTCATCTTGTGTTAACTTCTCAAAAATAATGAAATTAGCATTGCTGAGTATAAATATCTTAAAGAATATTTTACGATGTTTTGTTAATTATTCCTCATATGTGATGAATAACGGATGATATTCTTCCAAGTCAAATAATCTGTGATGCAGAAAGGATGAGAGTTGATTGCCGCAGGCTAATTTGAACTCAGAGCTTGTTAAGCAGTGGGTTTTTGGGTTTGAGCTGTGTTCCATATAAAAAAATATCATAATTGATCATTAATGGGAAGGGTGAACTTGTACTTGTCATCATCAGTAGGAGGGATAAATTTGTACTCAGCCACGTACATATACTCACCTAACGGTGTGTTTATGCATATTCATTTAGGACATGGATCTGTTATTTTGGAACCAATGTAAACTGTCCTGTAAGGACATTGAACAGGCAGCCCTGACCTGATTACTCTCTCCTCTTGATTGTCCCAGCTAAAGTTTGGTGGTTGCATTTATTTCTCAAATACTGTATTTGCCAAGTTCTGGGGATATAGTTTTGAACTGGACAGAGGGGATCCTTGGTCTTAAGAGAATTAAGTTCTAGAATTGGGCTGGAGTAGACAGATAACAGAAAAATAAATATGTTTTCAAATGGTGGTATTAGAATAAAAATAAAACATGAGAGTGGAATACAGAGTGCTAGAGACTGAATGGAAGGCAACCCCGAAGAGGTACCATCTGAACCGAGACCTGAATGGTGATGAGGAGTCAGTCATTTGAAAATCTGAAAGAGCAAATGCAGAGCCCAAAGGCTGCAATGAGTGATCTACTTTTTGGAACAGATGGAAAGCTCATGTGAATAAAGAGGATGGGTGTCACAAGGTGCAAGAGAAGTGGGAAGGGGTCAAATGTTGCGCTTTGGAGGCTGTATGTTAATGATAATATTTCAAGTTAAAATAGAAGCCATTGGAGGCTTTTAAAGAGAACACTTTTTAAAATTTATATTTTTGAAAGGGTATTTCACTGAATCTTAGTTACTATTAAATGTAAGACACACATTGTTTTATATAACACTGAGGGGAAAATGTTATCAGTTAAACTGATAACAGTCCTTGATTTTAAGAAGTATCCGAATTTCAAAGCTGTCAAAAAAAGTGTATATTTTAGAAATGATGGAAACATGGGTTAGTAATAGTGAATTAACTGTATCCTGTCCTCCAGGCTATACTTTTAACCATTAGAAATCTATAAAGTAGGCATTGGTGATAAATAATTTTGATAATCTCAAAACTTCGGCCTTCTGATTTTCATTACTTAGTTGACCTAGGGTCACACCATGTATCTTATATATGTTCCAAAAATGTATTATTGAGGGTAATGGTAATAGGTAGCTCTTACTATCCTTATCCATCTTTCTTGGCAGTTCTGATACCCGATTTGCAATTACATTGAACAACAAGGATGCCCTTACTGGAGATGAAGAGACCTTGGCTTCATATGGGATTGTTTCTGGGGACTTGATATGTTTGATTCTTGAAGATGCCATTCCAGCACCTAATTTACCTTCATCCACAGATTCAGAACATTCCTCACTCCAGAATAATGACCAACCCTCTTTGGCCGCCAGCTCCAATCAGGCCTGCATACAGGATGAACAACTGAGTGATTCATTTCAAGGACAGGCAGCCCAATCTGATGTCTGGAATGATGATAGTATGGTGGGTATTAAAGACCAAGATGTGAAATAGAGCAAAACAAATATGCACTCGCCTGATGATTTTATTGTATATTTTAGGTTACATAAAATAATTAAAGTGTTTTTGTTTATTTTTGTTCATAATTTTTTTGAGTGTGACACTTCTTGAAGCAATCTCCAGGATGAAGTCCAGGCTTCCTCTTACACGTCTCACAGCAGAAAACGGTCTTTCTCCTCCCATCTTTCCCATTTCTTCTGCTGCAAACTATACAATCCTTTGTTGTTGTTTTTGTTTTGTTTTTTTCATTTTGCAATATAAAATGCATCTTCCCATTTACTCTTTCCTCAATGTCAGAAGATGATGGTCTTCCCCTCTTTCTTGAATTTCTGTTCCTCATATTGTTCACAGGCTAAGTGATGAGATTTCTCCTGTAAGATAGGTCTTACAGATGTCTGCACTTTTTCTCCACTCTCTTTATCTAATAGGTAAAGGATCTAGCTGTTCACAATTGCAACTTCCATCCACAGTACTGATCAGCTCTTCCCATAAACTTTGTGTATTCTAAAATAACTGTTGGTTTTTCGAATTGAACAGGCTGTTTCTTCCTGTAACTAGTAATCAGCTGTGTTTGCTATGTACTCAGTGTTGTCACGAACCTCATGTCATGGAAGGAATGAGAAACACACACACACACAAAAGTGTCTTCCAAAATCAGAGCAGAACAGGAAAATCACTATGTTGGACGAGGTCCAACGTAGGATCAGAAAGGGTTTTAAGGCGATATGTAGTCCAAGTGATTTGCAGGGTGTCTATACCTGTTTTTTTAAGTTGTCATTACAAACTTTTTGTGTTCAGAAGTCTGTATACTGATGTTCTGTTCTTCCCAAACCAGCTCCATGTCTCTGTCCGTCAGTGGAGCTACCGTTTTCCTGTCTTTTGATGCCTGATAGTTTCCTGTCATTTCTTTGAATTGATCATCTTTATTGCCTTGTACATGCCTCATTGTTAATCCCACATTTTAATTTCTTGAATGGCATAAATGATCACTTTTATTAATTATTGAATGCAAATACACATGCCATCTTGTTAATTGTTTTGCGTGTATACTTATCACCTCAACTTAAACTTTTTTGCTAGCCTTAAACATTTATAAGTATTCATAGTGCCATCATGGCATTAAGTATAGACATATTTAAAAATAGCTTTTAATAGGTAAATAAATTGTGAAAGTCATCTACACCCAAATGCATGGATTTTAATTTATTTTAGAAATTATTATTATATCTGTGTGTATCTGCCTTATAGAAGTGTTCTACGGAGTAAGAATATATAATTAAAAAATGTTTTTATTTAAAAATATTAAGGAGGTACAAGTATTTTGTTACATGGATGATTTGTATAATGCTGAAATCAGGGCTGCTCGCTTGCCTGTCTCCAGAGTAAGGTACATTGTGCCCACTGGTACGTTTCTGTCCCTTACCTCCTCCCCGCCATCCCCGCCTCTTAGTTCCCAGTGTCCTTTGTGAACATGGAAACGTCGTTCAGCTCCAGCTTCCTAGTGAGAACTTATGGTGTTTGTTTTTTCATTCCTGAGGTACTTCACGTAGGATAACATTCTCTGGTTCCATCCAAGTTGCCAAAAATGACATTATTCCATTCCTTTTTATGGCTGAGTAGTTTTTCACTACATCTGCACCAACATCTATTGTTTTTTTAGTAATGGCCATTCTGATAGTGGTAAAGTGGTATCTCATTATGGTTTTAATTTGCATTGCTCTGAGCATTTTTTTGTGTATTTGTCAACCATTTGGCTTCTTTTGAAAAATCTCTGTTCATGTCTTTTGCCCCCTTTTTGTTTTTTTTTTTTTTTTTTTTACTGTAAAATAAGTTTATTGGTAGTAACGTATCACTTATTCCCGATACTTGATGTTGCAAACTTTAGGGTCTTTGAGATATGCAGGATCCTTATATGTAACTGGCATAAACCCCATTATTTGAGCTCTTTTAATCGCTTTTGTGATTTCTTTCTGTTTCTTCCCACAAAGACCTGTTATGTGCCTTCCATAAATGCATCCAGTAAATGGAGAAATAAACTGGGACAAAAGCTGTACATTCTTATAATCTACACGTTTTCCACACAAGATACATTTCTTAAGAGGCTCCTTATAAGGATTTTCCATCGCAACAGGCATGTCCTCATTGCTGGTTACCTGTTTATACTGTGAACAACCTCTGCTCCACGGCACTGAGTGAGTGCCAGGATGCGTGAAACAGACAGAAGCCGCTACCAAGCTTGTCAACTTTTTCCTCCCTAGAACACTGCAAACCATAGCTGCCATGAGTCCCCTTTCCTCCTCTTCCGTTCGTTCCCTTTTGCCCCCTTTTTGATGGGGCTGTTTGAGTTCTTTGTAGATTCTGGATATTAATCCTTCGTTGGATGTATAGTCATGAATATTTTCTCCCATTCCGTGGTTTGCCTGTTTACTCTGTTGGTTATGCTCCTTGCTGTGCAGAAACTTTTAAACTGAGTTCCATTTATTTATTTTTGTTGTTGTTGTTGCTGTTTGCCTTTAGAGTCTTAACCATAATTCTTTGCCTAGGCTGTTGCTAGGATAGTTTTTCCTATGTTTTCTTCTAGAATTTTTATGGATCCAGGCCTTACATGTAAGTCTTTAATCCATCTTGAGTTAATTTTTGTTTATGGCAAGAGATAGGATCCTGTTTCATTTTCCTGCATGTAGCTAGACAGTTTCCCAGCGCCGTTTATTGAATACTGTGTCCTTTCCCCAGTGTGCTCAGTTGAAAATCAGTTGGTTGTAGCTATATGGTTTTATTTAGCTACTTATTTAAATTACATTTTGGAGTTTTTTTGCTGATAGATTTGTTCAGAGATAACTTTGGTAGAAGGCCCCTTCTCTTTATTTCTATGCACTATTAAAATTATACAGTAAGATGAAGCCTGTCATAGTTACTAGTTTTCTTTTGGAAAACTTTGAGAAATTAGGTTGCCTCAAGTTAGTAATTGCAGTTCTAAAAGCATATTGTTTTGTATTTTAAGAATTGTATAGGATGATTTTAAAACTTGGTATGGAAACCAAGCTTGAAATCTCATAAATAATGCTTTAAGTACTTGAAACAGTATGGTCTGCTAATTAAATGTAGACCGGAGCATTAGAAAAGGAAAATAGGTAAAAATATTTTAGAAACCATGGGAGGTAAATTTTATACTCTTGTCTTATAATTAAATATAAATTAGTTTCCTTATTTCACTGTATTTGGGAATTCATCCAGTTCCTGTCGCGTCTAACGAGAAACAGGGAGACCCTAATAATTGCTCTGCTGCCTCTTAGTGACTTGCTTTAGTCTTTTGTAACATATGGCAGAGCGATCTGCTTAGAGGAGGGTGGTTCTCATGTCCACACATGTGAAGCCTGTGATAAATATTCATATCAGAAGGGCTCCCAGAATGTCAGTGATTCCCATGGAGGAGGAGTAAGGTTTGATAAGCTCACCAGGGGACTCTGAGATCTCCCTCTCATGTACTTACCAGCTTAGGGTAACTTTCCATAAGTATTCTGTCCTACACGATTGTCAGTTAGTAGTAAACAGCCAGAATTAAGCATAGTGGTAAAGAACTGTAGAGCCTATATTTCATAATTTAGCTTGGTGGTAAGTAATAGTTTCTGTTGCTCAAAAAATATGGAAATGGTTTTATGCCAGTCTTTTTTTAGGTAGTGTGGATTGTCACTGGCCTCTAGGTTTTAACAAGTGAATTTGGATCTTTTCCATAAGCCATCAGGGCTCAGGTCCTCAGAGTTTGGGCTAACACCTATCACCTCTGGCTTCCTTATATTCCTCCAACCTTTTATAAGTATGTTTTGCTCCTTCTTTAATGGAAATACAGATACAAAGAAGAAATGTGCTTTGCATTAAGACTTGAGCACATGCCTAGGAAACAAGCTTTTTGAGCAAATTTAATGCAGATTAGTCTTACTGAAGCCGTGGATTATGCTGAAAAACCTTGAACTGCGAGTTTGGAGGTCTGGGTTCATTTCCAATTTTTATTAGCTAGTAATCTTGATTATGTTTTAATCTGAGTTATAGTTATATCATCTATAAAAAGGCATTATTATCTTTCTCACCTGTTCTATAGGATTGTTGGAGGGTGCAAATAAGTTAATACTTTGAAAACAAAATACTATGAAATTTTAAGATCTAATCCTTCAGGGTTTGCTCAACAAGCACCTGCTACGTGCCGGGTACTGTACTGGCGTTAAAAAAGGGTGACATGTAGTCTTGGTTCTTTGTAAACTTGCAGTCATGGAAGTATACAGGTACATAATCAGAAAGTTGCAATACAGTATGATAAAGTGTGGTTATCCAGGGCTTTGTGAGCAGGGTGGGGTGGTGACCTATGTTAGTTACCTCGGTTGCAGGAACACTGCAGCGAGTATGAAGGGACTGCAGAAAATGAACTCAGTAACAAGCTAGGGATCAGGGTGCCAAGGGCCTTGTAGGCTGAGGAGTTTAGGAGTTTAGACTTAATTTTGTAGGCCTACATTTTTCAGAGTATCTTCTATGAAAAACTTATTTCATGAGATTGTAAATAAATGTTATAGGAATGAGAGTGTTGAGGAAGGAAGATGGTGTTTCCTGTTAAATGTTATGCATACATTACTGTTAGACTTTTGTGATGCTGTTAATGTTTCTTGTGAATTTGGAGGGTGAAGTTAGGTGGCTGTGGCATGCGGCATTCTCAGTATTTACTCAGTGTGTACCAGCATTTTCCCCAAGAACATCCAGGGCCACATTCTAAGGCACAATTGAGGGAAACACTGGTGAATGTTAAGCTCAAATATATAGAACATGATTGAGTTTTAATTGGTGGAAACTCTGGCAGCAGTGGTTGGAATGTATTGGACGACAAGAAAGTGGAGGCAGGGATAGGAATACCCGAAAAGCAGCTATTGCTGGAGGTCAGGGCTGCATGGTGAGAGGCTGAAGCACCACTGAAGCAGAAGGGACAAAGGGTAGCGGTACTTAGGAGTCTGTTTCAGTGAACTTTGAACACTGACCAGATTTGGGGTGGGGTGAGGGAGGAGTCTAGGATGATTTCTGTGTTTTCGGCATGGAGATAGGGGATTGAGGAAGGAGGACTAGGTTGCAGGCTCGTTTATTGGTGAGGCTCGCTTAAAACATCTCCCTCTCTCAAGCCAGTGTTGTGCTTTGGCTCTGAGCACTGATCTCAGTTTACTTTAGGATACAAAATGTACTGTGTACAGATACGTCTTTTTAATGAATCATTGTTTTTGTTATCCTTTTCAGTCAGGGACTAGTCAAAATTTTGGAGCTGAGTCCATTTTGGAGCAAGATGTGGATGTGGAAGAGGGCACAGGTTTCTCTCCCTCAGAACCCATGCTCTGCAGTGAATCCGAGGAAGGGCAAGTGCCACATTCCTTGGAGACCTTGTATCAATCAGCTGACTGTTCTGACGCCAGTGATGCCTTGATAGTGTTGATACATCTTCTCATGTTGGAGTCAGGTTACATACCTCAGGTAAGCCGTGCGTGAAGAAACCCAGCCTCTCCTTAGCGTGTTTTCCCGTGGGAAGGGAGGCGTGTCGGTATCAGTGAACACCACGAGGCTGCCGTGGTGTTCTGGTTTCTTTATTAATGGGCTGGGTATCGGACATACAGCGCTAAACACAGTGCTGGGCTGCAGCAGGCGCTCCGGAAACGTCCCCTTACCTTGCTCTCTCTCTTTTTTCCTCCATCTCCCTTGGCAGATTTTAGTTAGTATTACAGAGGAAATGGTAACTATGGTTTAAAAAAAGGGAAAGATTATATATGAGAATATGTAGATAAAGGGTGGTTAGTGAGCGTGGATTAAGCATGACTAGCTAGCTCACTGTGTTATGTTAATGGCGCTGTGAAAAATAACTGAGTAAGGTTCAGTTAGGAAGAGGGACCTTGCTGTTGTGCTGCAGGTACTTTCATCCTTTCTGCCTTCGCTCATTCAGCATTTGTTTCCTAAGCACTCACTGGTGTCAGGTCAGCACTTTGTCCTTGTCCTCGGGTTGCTCATACCTATGGACCATTCCTGCTCTCAGCTGGCCCACAGTCCAGAAGTGGCAGAGATAGATGGGCATATAAACCATTATACTATGTTGCTTAAGTTCCAAGAGAGACACACACGTCCCACACACGCATGTATGATGGCCGGGATTCACAGGGGAGAACCTTTAGAGGGAGCTTCTCAAACGTTAATGTGCGTAGGAGGACCTGGGGATCTAATGCAGATGCAGATTATGATTTCCTAAACCTGTAATGGAGCCTGAACTTCTGCAAAATGCTGCTAGTCTATAGATCTTGTTATATATTACAGTGATGTAGGGTAATTCAGCGATGATCACACACTGGGCCAGGAATTAAGATATAAAATATTGTGATACTCCTTATCCACAAGGAGTCCAAAGTAGGGGAGAGAGACAAAAGATAATGTCTAGATAACATAAATAAACGTAAATAGATACGTAACAGGGTAGAAATATGTAACAGTAGAAACATAGACAGAATGAGAGAGGATGAGAGAGGGAATGACCAACAGGATTTTTTTTAAGGCTTTACAAAGGTAGTAATATTTGAGTTGGGGTCTTAAATAATCATATGGCTTTGCCAGGTGAAGTAAGTCTTTGAAGAGACAAATCGGTTCCCATTTCCATGGTGTAATTTTACCTATTTGAACAAAAATTTTCATAGAAAAATGTTGCAATATGTTGTTCCCCATTAATAGCAAGCTTAATGATTTGATGCATTTTACTAAGGGGACTGTATAGGGAATGCTTATTTCTAAACAAGTTAGGGGTCTTTTGACTTTTAGTCTTTTTGGGAGTAACATCTTCATTATTTGTTTCCATTTCATTCTTCAGGGGACCGAAGCCAAAGCTGTGTCCATGCCGGAGAAGTGGAAGTTAAGTGGGGTCTATAAGCTGCAGTACCTGCATCCTCTCTGTGAGGGTGGCTCTGCCGCTCTCACCTGTGTGCCTTTGGGCAACCTGATTGTTGTGAACGGTAATTGGATAGCACAGTCATGGTGGCTGGTTTGTGAATATGTACATGTTTCTTTCCAGATGTGATTGGTTATCACGATATAGTTGTGGGTCTTTCTTAACTGTATTTAATTCCTAGACCACTGGTAACATGTTCCTGATAGACTGTAGAATATGAGTTTGGTGTTTAGGCCAGTCTGTGGGCAGCCATTCTCTTTTGACGTCTTAACCCTTGTAACATACTGTTCCAGGGGGAGTTGTGATAATAGGAGTGAAATGAGTTGGGGAAGAATACTTTTTTCCTTTTATGTCTGCAAATGGCTTTATTTTTAATTTTTAAATGAAGATCTTGAACTGAGAGATGGGGGAATGAGCTTAGGTCTCAATTTATCCAGTTTGGCATCTCTGGGAGCAGCAATGTGCAGAAACACTGCTAAGGTTTCTGAGGCCTTCGTAAGTGTGTGTTTGATTTGTCCCCCTCTTGCACAAAAGTCACTCTGAATAAAGACTTTGTGTTTTCTGTTTCTCCTTTTTCATATTAAGAAATTTCACTGGGCTAGCAATACATTCCATCTTTGTATTTTATTTTAAGCCCAATTCTCTGAGGCCACTTTGGTCCATATCAGCTCCTGCTGGTCTGTGGAGTAGTCTCATAATAACACATGTTGGAGATCCACTCGGAGCTTTCATTTTTATTCTGTTTTGTTTGTTTTTTGAGGCTTATCGTTTTTTAGCTTGGAATGACTACCATGTTTTGTTTGTTTAAGAGACAGGGTCTCACTCCATTGCTCAGGCATTTAGTGCAGTGGTGTGATCATACTGGAACTTCTAGGCTTAAGCTATTCTCCCGCTCAGCCCCCAAGTAGCTGGAACTACAGGAGTGTGTGCCACTATGCACAGCTAATTAAAAAAAATTTTTAGAAATAGGATCTCACTATGTTCTTCAGGCTAGTCTTGAATTTTTGGCTCCCATTTTGGCTCCCCAAATGCTGGGATTATGGATGTGAACCACCATACCAGGTCTGCATTTTTCTTTTGTTTATTCAGTGGAGCTCATCTCTTGTTTAGCAAAGGCCATCATTTTGATATGCTTTCTATTTTTTAAATTTTTTTGAGGTGTAGTCTCACTCTGTCGCCCTAGGTAAAGCCATGGCATCCTAGCTCACGGCAAGCTCAAACTCCTTGCCTCAGCCTCCAGAGTAGCCTGGGAGTACACCACTACACTAGTTTTTCTATTTTTAGTAGAGACAGGTTCTTGCTCTTGCTCAGGCTGGTCTTGAACTTCTGAGCTCCAAGCAGTCCACCCGCCTGGGCCTTCCAGAGGGCTAGGATTACAGGCGTGAGCAGCCGTGTCTGGCCTGGATGAGCTTTCAGTCGGAGGTTTTCTTTTTTTTTTTGTAGAGACAGAGTCTCACTTTATGGCCCTTGGTAGAGTGCCGTGGCCTCACACAGCTCACAGCAACCTCCAACTCCTGGGCTTAAGCGATTCTCTTGCCTCAGCCTCCCGAGTAGCTGGGACTACAGGCGTCCGCCACGATACCCAGCTATTTTTTTGGTTGCAGTTCAGCCGGGGCTGGGTTTGAACCCACCGCCCTCGGTATATGGGGCCGGCGCCTTACCGACTGAGCCACAGGCACTGCCCCAGTCAGAGGTTTTCAATGTGTCCGTGGCTGCTTGTTTCTGCTGAGATGCAAATAAGGTAGAACTCTATCACCACTGAAACCTCCAGCAACACTGCGTGTATCCATCTTATTTATTGAGGTCTTATGTAAGATTTTGTTTGAAAAGTACTTTTGCTGCTAAAATTTATTTTGAAAGTTACTGACATAAGCTATCTTGATCTTTGAAATGGAAAGTGGTTAAAAGTCACTTCTTAGAAAATTTCTGCTGTTTCTTTTTAATCACCATATTCTTTGAAATGTTATTTAAAAGTCTCAAAATTTCAGCTTTCACAGCTTTGATGGTATTCCACATTTGTCAGAATTTGACTGTTTGATGGCTCTAGGACCTAGCAATATCTTGTCAGCAATTCCTCACAATTAGCAAATGTAGCTTTTAGTTCGGCAGTTGTTAACACACAGAGTGTCCACAGTGCTGCCTTCTTCTAGGCACTCCACTGCATCACACTGTAACTTACAAGGTTGAAGTTATAAATAGTAAATGTGAGTTGTAGTTTTAACCTTAATTTCTTATAAAAGCACTTAATAGAAAGTATATAATAACCTCTATTAACTAGTTTTAAGATACTTAACATAAAAAGAATAACTGCTAAATGTTTTGATGATTTCTTGGTTTCTGATGTTTTGTCCCTTTACTGTTCTTGGCAGATCAGCTACTTGCAGACTTGCTGGCAGCCAGCCATCCAGCCTTGATTCTTTGAAAGGGAGCAGTGTGTCTTTCAATCTGTCCCTCACCCACGGCACGCTGCTCGGTGCACATGTGCATAAGCACGTCACTGGCTCTTTCATGGCATGAGATGAAGTGTGCCATTGTATACACGATTAAAATTGAACCCTCTGGTGATGTCAACAATGTTTGTCCTTTGGGTCTAGAGAGAGATGTTGCCGTGAAAACTAGCAGGATTCTTTTAATGAACAAGGGAAGACTCATTGCCAAGGGTTAAATATAAAATAAATGGAGTCTTTAGTGACTTTATTAGAAATAATGATTGTATTGTTTCTTGCCTCCTATTAACCTTGTTGCATATCTTTCAATTACCAATAAGCTGTTGGTAATACTTAATGGATTCTACATAAAGATGCTAACTGTAGTTTTCACAGGTGGTGGTGTACAGTGATTTTCCCTGATGTGATGGCAGGTTGACACTTTTGACCTTGCTGTGAGGGGAAGAAATAGGCACAGAGCACTTTGTTTTATTTGACGGGTCCTTAGTGTACTAGGGGAAAGGAAATGCAAGTTCATACTTTTAATAAAAGAAGGAAGGCAATTGATGAAGTGACAATTTTTTATCATCTTTGTTTTATTCATAGCTACACTAAAAATAAACAATGATATTAGAAGTGTGAAAAGATTGCAGCTGCTGCCAGAATCTTTTATTTGCCAAGAGGAACCAGGTAATGTAACCATGATTTAACTTTTGGTATGAAGCTTTGAGAGAGATCCAAAGTTTTTATATTTTTTTAAAACTGAAAGATAACATTCAAAAGATTCCAAATTTCTAAATGAGATTAAAGCAACATTCAAGAAAATCTTGTCTCTTTATAATTTGAGTTTATTTCTTGTTTTTCTTAGGATCTTAGAGTGCTCCTTATATGTATAGTGCTATCATGAAATAACACTTTTGTTAGTAATTTATCACATTGCGATGCTTTGTAGTTTCTGTATTAATTTTTGGAGATCTCTCTGGCATTCTATTTAGTCATCATAGAGGGGATATGTGTTTTGAGGAAGTAATTCAGTGCAACCTCATATTTGAAGGTTATTGGAGGAAAAATTGTACTCAAAATGTTTGTTAAAACCCATATGAATTTGATTGCTATTTGGTGCAGATTGGAACTTTACGAGAAGTTTTCATTATGGGCATGGCTTTGCTTAAATTCTATAAAATGATTAGTAGTTGCAAAGAAGGCATTTTTCCTTTTTATTGTTTTTCAGTTAAATCCAAATTGTGATAGAGTTAGGTGGTGGAAGGAGAAGAGATGAGGTGGAGAGGGGAACTCAGATCTTTTAAGTGCTTGTTTTGTGCTGGACTTGTGCTTTCACATATGTTATCCCATTTAATCCTCATAGTAAACTTAGGACGGTTTTAGGAGCCAGGGTAAAGTGTTATGGTGCAGTGGGAGACTGCATTAATAGCAATGTCTTTTAGGGACAGCTCACTAGATCTAGATTATTGCTTTGAAGACCTAGAGACTTGTTCTTGTTATCAGGTGAGATCGGTCTTGGAAGTTGACTTATGCTAACTAAAACTGGTAGGAAAAGGAGATGGCAGAATACATATTTTAAATGGTCTCTGTTTGGACGTAGAATCAGAATTTGGGCATTAGCTCAATTGAACATTTGATGTCAGACTAGACGAGTATTTCTTTCTTTTTTTTTTTCTTTTTTATTGTTGGGGATTCATTGAGGGTACAATAAGCCAGGTTACACTGATTGCAATTGTTAGGTAAAGTCCCTCTTGCTAGATGAGTATTTCTTAATCTTTTTTTGTTAGCATTCCTTTAAAGAGTCTTTGAAGATTTTTTTTTCCCCTAGTTATTTTCCCTCTTGAAATTTTATTTTTTATTTTTTTTTATTGTAGAGACAGAGTCTCCCTATATCACCTTCGGTAGAGTGCCATGGCGTCTCAGCTCACAGCAACCTCTAACTCTTGGGCTTTAATGATTCTCTTGCTTCAGCCTCCCAAGTAGCTGGGACTACTGGTGCCCACCACAACACCTGGCTATGTTTTTGTTGCAGTTTGGCCGGGGCCGGGTTTGAACCCACCACCCTTGGTATATGGGGCCGGTGCCCTACCTACCGAACCACAGGTGCCGCCCCCTCTTGAAATTTTGATACCACAAATTTACTGTGTATTTATATACTGTGACCATTTGTGGGGGGGTCACAAACCAGTGTAATAGCTAGGAAGTTTGTTTTTTTTTTTTTTTGCCTTGCAAGAACCAGCTTTTGCCCCCTTGTGGGAGATCTTGCCCCTATCGAGAATGCATGAACTAGACTGATGAATCTGTAAACATGGTCTCTTACCATTAGGATCAGAAAAACTTGAGATTCCCTGGCTACAACACTATATTCATCACCATAGCAGGAGGACTTCGCTATGGGGAGTAGAAATACTCTACACTCTACAGCAATAGTGGTTTTTAGTGCTCATTTTATAGACCTGGAAATGGATCTAGAGGAAGGCACATTACTTCAGGATCTCAGAGCTAATAAGGGTGGAATTTAGGATTGGAATAGATTTAGCTGTGACTCCCAGCCTTTTGAAAATGACTTATATAGGAATGTAGCTCAGATTCCTATTCTTTATCTGGTTTCTCTTAAATAAGGAAAAAGTAAATGAAAGGGAGGAAGAAAGTTAAATACTGCTGTATTACAATTTTTGACTATTATGTTTTTTTTAATAAAGTATTCTGTGTTGGGTAGGAATATGCTGCTCATTTGGCAAGTCATTTTAATGAATTTCTACTGTGGCTTGTAGTGTACTATCTAGTAACTGTTACTAGGCACTGTTATTTATTCTTTTATTCACAGATTCCTAATTACTTATACTGGATGTCCATAAAGTCTGTATGCAGTTTCAAACTGTATGCACACTATTTTAAATTGCACACGAACTTTATGGCCACCCTATATTACAGCTTGCTGAAGGAAAAAATTATTTAAAGAAAATCAATGTTTGCACTTGAAAAAAGCCCTTGAGCCAAACTGATTTTTATTTGTTTTTATTTTTTTTTGGTCACAAAATATGAGTATTTCATTCCAGCTCTATCAAATGAACAAAAAGTGGGGAACACATACTTCCCCACACCATTCTGATTTACATGACATTGATTCAGAAAAGCTATAGCAGATACCTATGTGTATACATACAAGCATGTATATATGTGTATTCACACACGTGTATTTCAGATTTTAGTCTCACGTTATTTATCTTCGTGTTTTTTTTTTTAATAAACTCCCTTAAAAGTCATCACACACAACCTAATACTTTTACCTGTGTCTCCTCATTAATCATTTCATATTATTTTGATTTCATTCAGTGTATTTTAATCATGTATGTGTTGGTCAAATAGCACATCTGAAGATGTAAGGGAAAAGCTTGATTTACGTTATACTTTACGTGTTGGTTACCCAGTACATGAATTGTTTTATCATTCTTGGCAACTTCACACCTCGGTGGTTTCCATGCAGTCTGTGCAGCCTACCTCAACTTCCAGTGCTGCACGTATCTGTCTTCCGGGTGGGACTGCCCAGGATCCATGAGCTTGGGGTCAGGCATAAACTGCGTGGTACCTGAGGTGGATTCTGATTTGATCTTTGTTTCGGAGCTGAGTTCTGATGGCAAAGTTACTGAGTGTTTCAGGATGTGAGTTGTTTTTGCAGGTATTTCTATTGCAGCAGAGCTTCCCATCTTAGTTTTTTCTTTATGTTCAGGAAGTAACTCTTTTTTGTTGCTTTCTGTCCACAGTGATTTAACTGCTTTATAAATGTGATGGCTTGTAGCATATGCCCTCATCCCAGTTACCTTAGCAATTATTATTGACTGAACTGGGTAGCGAACAGTTGCTCCTAAAGCAGTCAGTCCCAGAGGATAAGTAATTTTCTTATACTTAGAACCTTTTCTTGATGAAAGCAAGCCCACCAATCCGAACACTGTAATCACTCCCATTTTTGGAAGAAAATCTTGAGGAGGATTCTTCAGATAGACATATGTGTCTCTTCCCAATTGCATTGTAGCCATTATCCCCTTTTTCACAAAAACATAAACACCCTTGCACCAGCCAACATAATGACCATTGTAGTGCGGATGGAGGCAAAGCCCATTTGTAAACGACCAGGCTGCTCTTCAACATATTTACACAGGAGAGGTGGTGCAGTATATGTAGGGAGCTGCTCCAGTTTCAATAGCTGCTTTTTGGATTCCTCTTCTCTGGCCATATATATCCTTATAGATGCATAGATCAGACCTGTAGGCATGGCTGTCAGCTTTCCCATCCGGACGGCCGCCATATCTATGACCCTCTCAGCCGAAGTTCCAAACTGATTTTTAGAAATGAAATCTTGACATCAGTTGTCAACTCAGCATTGCAAGTCACACAACACAGATTTAAGAGTTCATCTGTATATTTCTTTCCCTGTTCTTAAGTCATAATCAGTATTTAGTTGTAGATAGTGAAATGAATAAATACAGAATGGGGAGGGAGCAAACAAACGATCTACTGATACAATGGGCACTGTGCATGGAGCTTTAAATTTTAACGGCTCTTCTCTGGTGTAGTGGTGTGTCCTCTTTAAACAGTTTGGCAAACAGGTGAGGATCAGAGAATGATTTGTCCAAGGTTATACGCATGATAAATAGCAAAACGGAAATGGGAACCGCAGGTGCAATTTGGCAATGTTTTCATATTTTAAAGTGTATGTGAATCACCTGGGGATCTCATTAAAATGCAGGTTCTGATTCCAGAGGTGTAGTGGGGCCTGCGATTTGGTAGTTCTAAATAGTTCCTTGGTGATGTCAGTTCTGGTGACGTGTGGATCACACTTTGAGTAGCAGTGTAGTGGCTAAAAATGAGTGCTTTGGGCCCAAACTTAGGTTTGTACTTTGCTCTGCCACTGACTATGCCTTGGACGGCTCTCTATACCTTGTCTTCTTAAAGTGGAGATAACAGTACTAGTCTCTTACTTGGAGGGGGAAGAGCTGATGTAAAAGCTTGAAAAGTGTTTGCACAGTTACTTATACATAATCGTCATGTAATAAATGCTGTTATTTTACTAGAATCTCAGCTCCACAAGAGCCGTTCCCCACTAATTGGTAAATGCTTAGCGAATCTTTGTTGTATGTACAAATTTCACACAATTTTTTCTACCTTTGTGAACTGTGAGCTATATAGGTTAAGCATAGCTCTACTAATTTGATA
This sequence comes from Nycticebus coucang, assembly GCF_027406575.1. Lineage (NCBI taxonomy): Eukaryota > Metazoa > Chordata > Mammalia > Primates > Lorisidae > Nycticebus > Nycticebus coucang. Next base: position 15,143,833 of record NC_069782.1, on the reverse strand, counting down.
TCTTGGAATTTTAAGTTTCAGATCTAAGATTTAGTTTTTTAAGAAGCATGCACTGTGTACCTCCCCTTCTACTAGGGTCTTTGGTTCATGCTTACCTTTGTGAATTATTTGTGAATATGTCTTTACTACCTTGATTTGTTTAGGCAGAAGTAGAAGACGGTTTTTCCACTTGATTTTGTGTTTTGATTTTTCACTTTTGAAAAATATCCTAGGGGAAAATGTAGCCAAGATTTACAAAGATCTTCCGAAGCTCTCCCGCCTCTTTAAAGACCAGCTGGTGTATCCTCTCCTGGCATTTACCCGACAAGGTGAGAGATGATAAATTGTCACCATCTGAGTGGCTCTAAGGAATAGCAAGCACACTTAATATCCTGAGTGACTCTATGACGTCTGACAGCCCTCTTTTCTCCTCCTAGTGAAATTCTGCTCTTTTAAGCAGAATGTTAACATTTAAGCATAATGAGTTTCTTTGTATTTCCATACAATTTTGTGTTTTATTATAGTCCTTTTTTCGGTGTGCCATAATGATATGATTTCTTTCCACATAAGGTTGTGAATACCTTGAAAGTAGGGAAAATGTCTTACTCATTTTGTGCTCTCACAGTCTACCACAGGGTATGGTCCATAGTAGATATTCAATAACTATATAAATTAATAAATCAGATGTAAGTTTTTTCTTAAACCAACATTTATTGGATGTTTCACATGCATTCTTATTTAATGCTAATAACTTTGAAATAAATTTTGTTATACTCATTTTATACATGATGACATTGTAATTCAGTGAGATTTATAATTTGCTCAAGATCCTTATTAGCCAGCTTTCTCTTCCATGTGTTACAGTAAAAAATTTTTTTTTAAATTTCGTGGCCTAACCATGAGTCGGTTCTTTTTTTTTTTTTTGGTTGTAGTTTTTGGCCAGGGCCGGGTTTGAACCCGCCACCTCCGGTACACGGGACCACCGCCCTACTCCTTGAACCACAGGCGCTGCCCCATGAGTTGGTTCTTAAAGCTTTTGCTCAGAAATGATATACTGTATTTCACTTCCACTCACATTTTACTGGACAGAAGAAGCAAAATATGGCCAAGTGTGATACTAGGGAGTCAGGGAAGTATATATAGCATAGGAAGTGATTGAGAACCAGGATGATGCCACGGTCTTTTAGCTGGTGAGTAGTTTCACCCTTATACAAATAGATATGTGGCCTTTATTGCCCTCTGTATGTAGAGAAATAAATAATGGTTTTGGTTTCAAGTTATATGGTGGCACAACTATTATTAGTTGGTGGCAAGAGAGTTTTTGTCAGTTCTGCTCGCTGCTGGCTGCCCTGACCTCTCTTCATCTGTGACGCTTTCTCTCCCCTCAGAAAAACGTTCAGTCCCTTTGTACACTGTGGTTTCCTTCATGGCATTGTATCTGTAAACTTGGACTAACATGTCCCTGATTTCACTTCTACTTTTGCCAAGTTTAACAAGAAATTTATGAATATTTGTTCATTGCTCTAATTCAAGCTCTGATGTTCTTGCAAGGGCACACAGAAACACACAGCAGCAACAATGAATGCCACCACACGTCAACACAGATACAGCTGTGAGACACTGGTATACCAAGGTTATAAACCCTACCAAGTTGTTTGTACAGTGCTGATGGCATAAGCACAGGGTGGCAAGTTGGCAAACTTAATTGTCAGACCTTGATACTTAGATAATTTAGACTACCGTCTAAGTTGTCACCTCTTTAGAGAGAAACAAGTGGTAGTTTTGTTGACTGTGTGGGGAAAAGTTGGATGCTTCTTACTCCATAATACCTGTTAATTTCTCTTTTTTCCTTTTAGCACTGAACTTGCCAGATGCATTTGGGTTGGTTGTCCTCCCACTGGAGTTAAAACTACGGATCTTCCGACTTCTGGATGTCCGTTCTGTCCTGTCTTTGTCTGCAGTTTGTCGTGACTTGTTCATTGCTTCAAATGACCCACTCCTGTGGAGGTGTTTATATCTGCGGGATTTTCGAGGTGATTTCCATAATGACGTGGTAATGTGTTTGTTGCCATGGTCGTAATTACTCAGCTTATCAAAAGAGTTTAGTTGTGGGCTGGTTTCTGTAAGAGTTGCAAATGATCATAATCTGTGGTATCCTGAAAGGGATTCTAAGTGTTATATACCTTTGCCTGTGTCTTGAGAACTCTTCCCCATTCGTTTCTGTGTTCTCTGCAACACAAATCACTCATTAAGCTAAGAAGATTATTTTAGGAAAGAAAAATGGAAATAAGACAGGCTTATTCTCTCTCTAAAGACCAGCCTCAGGGTCTGACTTAGAAATGAGCTGCGTTTCTAAACTGCTTCTGTGATTAAGACAGTGTGTGAGTTCAGAGAGTCTTGCTCATTTGTGCCATGCTGCTAGGGCGGCTTTATTTCTTTGTGGTTCCATTTTGGTGACACTGTGGCAGTAATGACAGTAGAACGGTGCGTCAGGATGTCCTGCTGCAGTGCCAGAAGCCAGTTGTGGAACTTCTTTCCTGACACCACTCTTTTACTACATGTCAGTGTTTTCAAGTTGTTGTTTGATTCTGGGATGGGTCATGAAATCAATTTCATGGGTCACTTTACAAAAAAACCCAAAACTAACAAAAAAGAGACCACAATAGAAAAATCAGTATTTATTTTATAAATAGTACTCCCAGTTATAAAATAGGAGGAGACTTCTATTTCAATTATATATAGATAGGCACATACCTATGCAATGTAGAATTTTTATGTGGTTCACATTAAAAATACTTGCACGATAATGCTACATACAATGTTAACATACCACCTTAGCAACTTAGTAACTAAAAATATGGTGGGTAGGTCCCTCCCATTTTTGTTTTTTTAACACAGGGTCTGGACTGCAGTGGCACAGTTATAGCTCACTGGAGTCTCAAACTCCTGGCCTCAATTGATCCTCCTGCCTCAGCATCCCAAAGTGCTGGGATTACAGGTGTGCGCTACCTTGCCTCCCCAGCTCCCTCTTTCTCCTTTTTAGAAATAGAATATCATTTAGAATCATTTCGATAGTTAAATTTGTTTTATTTTAAAACTTCAAAATAAAAGAGGTGCAAAAATGACCTGGTTTGTTCCTTTTTCTCCTCTTTGAGTCCTAAGGTCCTCTTCCTACTTTATTTATGTTCCTGAATCCAAAGTTTAAAATGTTATTTTGCCACAATCATCAGCAAGTAATTGTCATCTCAAAAAACTGTTCATTTTTTTGTTTGTTTGTTTTGAAACAGAGTCTCACTCTGTTGTTCAGGCTAGGGGGCTGTGGCTTCTGCCTAGCCCATAGCAACCTCAAGCTCCTGGGTTCAAGTGATCTTCCTACCTCAGCTTCCCAAGTAGCTAGGACTGTAGGTACCTCCTATGATGGCACCCACCAATGTACCTAGATAATTGTCAAAAAACATTAAAAAAAGCGTAGTCATAGCTGGGTGTTGTGGCGGGTGCCTGTAGCCCTAGCTACTAGGGAGGCTGAGGCAAGAGAATTGCTTAAGCCCAAGAGTTTGAGGTTGCTGTGAGCTGTGATGCAACAGCACTCTACCAAGGGCAACACAGTGAGGCTCTTTTTCAAAAAAAAAAAAAAAAAAAAAAAAAGTCAAAAAGAAAATACAGGGTGACTAACGTATACAGGGTGGCATAAAGTTTGTGGCATTTAAAATTGCACACAAACTTCATGGCCACCCTGTATAGAAGAACGGACAAATTAAAAACAGGCTAAGATATAAATACTCATAAAAGGAACAGATACTCTTTCATTTATGTGTTTAAGTTTATAAGATAGTTGGTCTCTAATTTCCAGATTGTGGCCCACAAGGTCATTTCTAAGCTGTTCTGATTTTATCATGTATTTTTCTATAGATGTAATGTTATGGGGCTAGAGCTTTTATAAATCTTACTTCCATGCTAACCTGATAACTTACAGAGAAGACATTACTGTTTTTATTCAAAGTCTTCCTTAGATGTAAAGTTGAATGGGTTCCTTTTTCCACATTTCACAAATTCAAATAAATAAACACATTAAAAAATACTTAGTCATGGTAATACTTTTGATAGTTGAATCATTCAGAGTATGGTTGTGAGAAAATAATCTACCTCCAATATGAAAGAAAGCCTGAGTCAGCCTGACCTCCAGTAATGAACGTGGGCTGTAAAATAGGAACTCAGAGGTGGTTCCCCCATTTGGGGGAACAGGAGACATGGAGTTAGTTTAGCATCAGCTGACACAGCAGAGGAGGTGTGGGGGGATGTAGTGGGATCAGTCAGTGCAGGAGAGCAGCCACGGACCCCTCAGGGGTCCCTGAGGAATCCCAGTGTTGAATTACCACACAGTGTTGACAGTGGTGGTTTTGCTTCACCATCAAGAAAGGATCTGAATCAGGCTGAAGAAAGTACAAGTGATTGATGGGGGAGTAAGTTTCAACTTCCTCAGGAGAAAAACATAACCCTCTGTTTAATGGCTGATGAGTGAAGTGTTTTTAAATCCTTATTTTTTGTTTTTCCTTTGTAGATAACACTGTCAGAGTTCGAGACACAGATTGGAAAGAAGTAGGTATTATTAAGGATAATCTTCATAACAGAGAAAAAACCAATGATTTAATATAGTAGGAATTTTTTCATTTTCATGATGTAATGAAATCTATTTTCATTTAATTCATTAATTAATTTCAGTAAATGAAATTGTTTACATCTTTTACTTTAGACTGATTTTCTTATAATTGGAGAAAAAATAACGTAATGACTTTTTGTATCTTAATATAAAAAATTTTTATTCTTTTGGTTGCAAAAAAATTTTAAATGCATTGACTTTGTGCTGTAGTAGTTTTCAGCTGTTCATCCAGTTAGAATAGTGTATTATGAAAAGAGTAGATTATGTTGTTTTTATTTGCAGATGACTAACATAAAAGATATTGATAGAAATTAGGAAAACTGCTTGGAGTGAAGGACTAGAGAAGAATAAAATTCAATGAAAAGTCCTTAAATATATAAAAAATAGTAATCGTAGGAGAATATCCTGTCTTCTAAAATGGCATCTATTTTTTGTTTTAAATTGAGATCCATTACATTCATAATTTGGGTGAAAAAAATGAATTTAAGTGCTGTGCCCCCATCAGTACCTTAATTTGATATTTTGTGGCATGACATTTTGATCAAACATTTAAAATTTCAACTTTCAAAACAGGCTGAATATCAGCTTGGGAGCTCTAGATGACAGTTTTGGGAGTCCACGTCACTCAGCTGTGTCTCCTCTGGAGTTGTGGTTACCTAGTTCAGCAGGTTGCTTAGCTGAGGGTGGTTAAGGAGGAGAGTCCTGCGCTCAGAGCTGCTGTCTGTCCGTGCAGACAGAAACCGGCAGAGTCCTCTTCGGTGCCTGCTTTCTTTGCCTAGTGTGAGAAGGGAATAAATGTAGGCATATCTTGTTTAATTGCACTTTACATTATTGTGTTTCATGCCTATTTTTCTTTTTAATTGAAGGTTTGTGGCAAGCCTGCATTGCACAAGTCTGTTGGTGCCATTTTTCCAATAGCGTGTGCTCAGTCTCTGTTACATCTCAAGTCTTATTGTATTCTGTACTCCGCCATTATTATTATTATTTTTTATTTTTTTTTTGTAGAGACAGAGTCTCACTGTACCGCCCTCGGGTAGAGTGCCGTGGCGTCACACGGCTCACAGCAACCTCTAACTCTTGGGCTTACGCGATTCTCTTGCCTCAGCCTCCCAAGCAGCTGGGACTACAGGCGCCCGCCACAACGCCCGGCTATTTTTTTTTTGTTGCAGTTTGGCCGGGGCTGGGCCTGAACCCGCTACCCTCAGCATATGGGGCCGGCGCCCTACTCACTGAGCCACAGGCGCCGCCCACCGCCATTATTATTATATCTGTCATGGTGTTTGGTGATGAGTGATTTATTTTTTCTTTTCTTTTCTTTTTTTTTTTTGAGACAGAGTCTCAAGCTGTCACCCTGGGTAGAGTGCTGTGGCATCACAGCTCACAGCAACCTCAAACTCTTGGGTTTAAGTGGTTCTCTTGCCTCAGCCTCCCAAGTAGCTGGGACTACAGGTGCCTGCCACAACGCCCGGCTATTTTTTGGTTGTAGTTGTCATTGTTGTTTGGCGGGTCCAGGCCAGATTCGAACCCACCAGCTCCGTGTATGTGACTGGCGCTCTAGCCACTTGAGCTACAGGCGCCAAGCCGTGATGAGTGAGCTTTGATGTTACTATTGTAATTGCTTTGCGGCATAAAGAACTGTGGCCTTATAAGTTGGCAAACTTAGTTAAATGTGTGTGTGATCTGAGTGCTCCACCGACTGGCCTTTCCCCCATCTTTTCCCTTCTTATTAGGCCTCTGTGTTTACTGAGACACAACAATATTGAAAATAAGCCAGTTAATTGGCCCTGCAGTGGTCTCTAAGTGTTCAAGTGAAAGAGTGGTTCATCTCTCACTTTAAAACAAAAGCTAGAAATGGTTAAGCTTAGTGAGGAGGCATTTCAAAAGCCAAAATAGGCTGAAAGTTAGTCCTGTTGTGCCAAAATGTTAGCCAAGTTGTGAAAACAAAGGAAAGTTCTTGAAGGGAATTGAAAGTGCTACTGCAGTGAGCACATAAATGATAAGAAAGCAAAACTGCCTTATGGCTGATATGGAGAAAGTTAAGTAGTTCAGACAGCAGATCAATCCAGCCACAATGTTCTCTTAATACAAATCCTATTCTAGAGCAATATGAAAGAAAGCCTGAGTCAGCCTGACCTCCAGTAATGAATGTGGGCTCTAATATAGGCTGTAATATCTTCAGTTCTGTGAAGGTTGAGAGAGGTGAGGAGGCTGCGAAAGAAAGTTTGAAGCTAGTTGGTTCATAATGTTTAAGGAAAAAAACTGTCTCCGTAACAAAGTGTGAGGTGAAGCAGCAGGTGCTTATGGCAAAGCTGTAGCAAGTTATTAAAGTAAAAGACCGAGTTAAGGTAATTGATGAAGGTGGCTCTAAACAACAGATTTTCACTGCAGATGAGAACAGTCTATTATTGGAAGAGAAGGTCATAGTTAGGAGAAGACCATGCCTGGCTCCAGAGGACAGGCTGACTCTGTTAGAGGGGCAAATGCAGCTGATGACTTTAAATTGAAGCCAGTGCTCCTTTCCATTCAAAAATCCTAGGGTCCTTAAGAATTATGCTAAATCTACATTGCCTGTGCTCTGTAAATGGACCAGCAAAGCCTGGATGACAGCACATTGGCAGGGGTCCTCAAACTGAAATCTACTTGATGGTACAAATACTTTACCAGGGGTCCTCAAACTGCGGCCCGCGGGCCACATGAAGCGGTGTGATTGTATTTGTTCCCGTTTTGTTTTTTTTTTTACTTCAAAATAAGATATGTGCAGTGTGCATAGCAATTTGTTCATAGTTTTTTTTTTTAAACTATAGTCCGGCCCTCCAACGGTCTGAGGGACAGTGAATTGGCCCTCTGTTTAAAAAGTTTGAGGGCGCCTGGTTTATAGCATGGTTTACTGAATATTTTAAGCTCACTATTGAGACCTACTGCTCAGAAAATGAGATTTCTTTCAAAATATTACTGCTCATTGACAATGCACCTGGTCACCCAGGAGCTCTGATGGAGATGTACAAGAAGATTAATGTTGTTTTCATGCTGCTAACACAACATCCATTCTGCAGGTCATGCATCAAGGAGTAATTTTGACTTTTCAAGGCTTATTATTTTAGGAATACATTTTGTAAGAAAATAGCTGTCACTGACAGCTCTGATAGATCCAGACAAACTAAATTGAAAATCTTCTGAAAAGAATTCACCCTTCTAGATGCTGTTAAGAATTGTTGATATTGAGGGACTTTACCTAACAATTGCAATCAGTGTAACCTGGCTTATTGTACCCTCAATGAATCCCCAACAATAAAAAAAAAAAAAGAAAAAAAGAATTGTTGCTATTTGGGAGGAGGTAAAAATGCCAACATTAACAGGAGTTTGGAGGAGTGATTCCAGACCTCAAGGGTGACCATGAGAGGTTTAAGATTTCAGTGGAAGAAGTCACTGCAGAAGGGGTAGAAATAGCAAGAGAGTTAGAATTAGAAGTAGAGCCTGACGATGTGGCTGAATGGCTGCAGTCTCATGATAAAACTTGAATGGATGAGAAATGGCTTCTTATAGATGAGCAAAGAAAGTGTTTTTTTTTTTTTTTTTTTTTTTTAGTGGAGACAGAGTCTCACTGTACCGCCCTCGGGTAGAGTGCCGTGGCGTCACATGGCTCACAGCAACCTCTAACTCTTGGGCTTACGCGATCAGAGCAGCTGGGACTACAGGCGCCCGCCACAACGCCCGGCTATTTTTTTTTTGTTGCAGTTTGGCCGTGGCTGGGTTTGAACCCGCCACCCTCGGCATATGGGGCCGGCGCCCTACTCACTGAGCCACAGGCGCCGCCCCAAGAAAGTGGTTTTTTGGTATGGAATCTGTTCCTGGTGAAGATGTTTGAACATTGTTGAATTAACAACAAAGGATTTAGGACATTACATGAATTTAGTTGATAAAGCATTGGCAGAGTTACAGAGAATTGACTCCAATTTTGAAAGAAGTTCTACTGTGAGTAAAATGCTATCAAGCAGCGTCACATGGTCATGGAAGGATGAGTCAGTTGATTCACCAGACTTCATTGTCTTTAAGAGATGGCTCCAGTCACGCTGGCCTTCATCAGCTACCACCCAGATTAGTCAGCAGCCATCAGCATTGAGAGAAGACCCTCCACTAGCTAAAAGAGTACAACTTGCTGACGGGTCAGATGATTGTTAGCATTTTTTAACGGAAAAGCATTTCATAAGTAAGGTGTGTACATTGTTTTTTGGACATAATGCCATTAATAGACTCCAGCATAGTATAAACATAGCTTTTATATGCACTGGGACACCAAGTGACTGGTGTGACTCACTTTATTGGGGTGGTCTGGGACCAGACCTGCACTATCTCTGAGGTATGTCTATAGGTCTGTACAGGGAAGGCAAGTTAGAGCTGCAGGGAAACATCCACTTACCGTATCTTGTTCTTTTTGTTTTCTATAGCTCTACAGGAAGAGACACAAACAAAGAAAAGAAGTCCAGAGGCGACAAGCGATGTTCCTGCCCCACCCTGTTCCATTCTATCCCAACCCCTGGTACCCCAGGCCCTTTCCTCCCAGTTCCCTCCTTCCTCCAGGAATTATCGGGGGTGAATATGATGAAAGGCCAACTCTTCCCTATGTTGGGGACCCAATCAATTCACTCATCCCAGGGCCTGGTGAGACCCCCAGCCGATTCCCACCACTCAGACCACGCTTCGATCCAATCGGTCCCCTTCCAGGACCCAATCCCATCTTGCCAGGGCGAGGTGGCCCCAATGACAGATTTCCCTTGAGACCCAGTAGGGGTCGGCCCACTGACAGCCGTCTGTCATTTATGTGACTGTAATCTCCTTTCTGGAGCTCCATTTCTTATTTTTGTTTTTTAGAACTACAAATGTCATCTCCTTGGGGTGCTGATCTCTAGTGTTATTTTCTGATTGTAGTGGTGAGATGTGCACTTCCAGAAGCCTTTCAGTAGATACATTTACATCACTAGGGGTGGTGTGGCCCAAACTTTACTCTGTGACAGGTTGGCCTTAGGCATAGTTGGCTACTGATTTCTGTACTTTGGATTCCCCTCTAGAATGAAGGCTGTTTCCTGATAATGTTCTGCATCGGATTAAAAAAAAAGTGTAAATTACATGACAGTCTTGACTTTTATTACAGAAAGTTATGTATTCAGAACAGATTCACTATGTTACTTGGACATTGCAAAATTACCAGAGAACCTGTTGAGCTTAGGCAGATGATTAATTATTGCAGGGGATTCTGGTTTTCTTCTTTTTTTTTTTTTTTTTGTGGTTTTTGGCCGGGGATAGGTTTGAACCCGCCACCTCCGGCATATGGGACCGGCGCCCTACTCCTTGAGCCACAGGTGTCGCTGGTTCTGGTTTTCTTTAATGGCATTCTTTCTTCAGATGAAAGCCCACGGAAGTGAATGAAAGCCCAGCTGGTTTGGATGAACTGGACTTGGGGCAGTGTTTTCCATACCCCCCGGCTCGGTTCACCTCCCCTCTTACTTTCTTGGGTTCTGTGATGGAACTTCCTGGGCTGTGAAGCAACCCTGTTCAAAGGTCCTTTAGTTACAGGGACTGTCATTACACACTTTTTCTGGAGTGAGGTTGTTATGGTTTATTTTCCTTGTGTTTTGAATGCTTAGTACCTAATTCGTAATCTAAGGAGACAACATCTTTTAACCATAAAATTTTACTGCTGGTTAGGTACTTGTTCTTCAAAAATAGTCTCCTCTAATTTGAAGAACATTTTGCTTTTAAGACTTCGAATACACAAAATTCAGATTTATTTCTCCTACAACAAGAAAAAGGCTGAACACAAATGACTTACCATACAAACAACTATCGAAAACATGCTATAGTGATAAAAATTAAAATCTGAATCACAACACAGGAGTAAAACACAATTAGCATCTGCAGAAAAAATTTAGGAGTATTGCCAATGTCTTTTTGCTTTTCTAAAAAAATCTCCTTTGCATATAAGGAAATGGCTTGGAATGTTATACAAGCTGCAAGAATATTTTGAGTTCTACAAACAAGTGAATTTGTTTTTGCTACACGTGTATTGAGTCTTTTTTTTTTCATCACAGTGAAGACAATCCAGTCAAGAATATGATTTCCTAAAGCCGTATCATCTTAGGTAAAGGATTGGGGTTGTTGGCATTTCCTTTTGGGGTATTTTGTAACATCTGAGCTACAAGACAGCTTTTTTAAAAACAAGTGTCCACTAGATGCCATATGGCTTTAATTGGGTCTGGCTGAAAGGGCCTCCTGAAGCTCTGATGGGCCCACATACATTCTAGTTCTCTGATATATTTCTTTGTGACTTTGTGATGTTAGGTTGTACCATGTGTTTTGGGGGGGAGGGTGTATGACAACCAGAAGCACCAGATACTATAAAACCGTAAGTTTTTAGAATGCAGTCATTTTTTAATGGTCCTTGAGAGGTGTCCTGTGGATACAGGTGCTACTTTCCAACCTCACCTGTGTACATTGCAAATATTAGTTTAGGATATTGACGATGTGCCCTAAACCTAAGTGTGCAGACTGTCACAATAGTTTATTATAAATTCTTAAAGCAGTCCTCAAAGCTTTTCCTCTTGAATAGCTGTACTGACAGAATCTTGTAAAATTCTTACCTTCTTGTCATTAGAATGAGACTATTGAGCTTTATGTATTGCTGATGTATGATGAGAGCGACGTCATGGTATCTAGTCACTGCATGTTTTTCTGACATCACCTGGGTGATGGTGACGGCAGCAAGACAGTTTAGAGGGCTGCAGCAAGCATTGTAGGAAGACGGGGTTCTACGTCACTGGCTTGTAGCCTTCTGACTTTCTGTGGCCCCTATTTTCCCCTTTGGTTATTTTTATTGACAGGTATTTCTTCCTCCTACCCACCCCTGTTCATAAGTGAAAGATAAAGGTTTGGCATGGCTGGGAATCCAATCATGGGAGGTAGCCTTCCTTTCCAACTTCAGATTTTGTGATACCCCGTGTGAAAACAGTATTGGATTCTGACCTCTCTGACTCCTGCTCGGTTCTTTCCAATTTCTGAGACCACTGCTTAGCTTAACATCTGTAATTCTTTCTTACTCTGATAGAGCCCGACATTTCTTTCTTCGCTGCCTATACACAGGGCCTAGTGCCAAGGCTTGCCTTTCTCCTTCCCTGGCAGTAGCTGCCTAATGACAGAGCCCCCAAAGTGGGGCAGGTCCCAGGGCTCCGTTGTGTCATGGCAGGGGCTGGGCTCCTAGGCATGGTCTCCACTGACAGTGGAAGTTGTGGCATAGATAAGAGTATTGGGAAGGACTGAGTGAGCCACATAAAGATTTAATTTGAACTGACTGGAATGTCTCTCCTGGGATTCCCAGTGGGTTACAGCACTTAATGTTTCTGTTACTTCACAGTAGAACAGGCGACATGTTAACTGAATGCCGAGGAGATGTTCCCTTGCTTCTGCTCTATTCTCAGAGATAGACCAGGGAGAACAGACACTTAGAAGGTGAGTTTGGAAACTAAAGTTAAAATGACAACTAATCTGCATAAAAGTAGCAAAGGTACATAGGATTCTGAAGGATTAAAGCATACACACGTACACACGTTGCATGTTAATTTTAGATTGGTTTCTGTTAAAGTAACGTCTCACTAATTCCAGAAGATACTACCGGCTATTTTCAACTTGTCCTCTTGGCCTGTAGGTTGAGATATGAACAGAAGGTCTAAGCGTCCACATCTTCTCTCCTTGGGAACAACAGGGAGCCCCTGTGTCCTTTGTGCCTTGTGTTTGATAATGGACTGATTAGATTTGCTTGCTGCACAACTTCCCAATTTGTCTCCAACCAAAGCAAATGTGCCACTTTCTATTAGAGTCCAAATACTGGACTAAAAGCCTTAATCTAATCGCTGGTCACTTGGGCATCTGGGACAGCTTTTGACACTTGTCAGTATTGTCAGTAACCAGCCCTCTTGGCTAAAGAGGAACATGCGATAACATGTCAAAGTGTTCTTAGGCAGGGGGCTATTCCTCCAGGATAATTCAGTTACCACCCATATCTGCAAGGTTGACTTAACTAGCTCAACCCATGACTCCAACCTGCATCCTCTCACCAATTCTAAACACCTAAAACAAAATGATCCACCAAGCTATTTTAGGAAGTTGAATAAAGCACAAGAGATTCGTCCTCCCTTGGGTACTGGAAGGGACAGGCCTTGAAGAGACACTATGGATGCCGCTGAGGTGGTTTGAGCCGGGTTGTCTGGAAACTGTCATGTTGTATGGTGTACAGCAGGTGTGTATGTCCTTTCCCTGGTCCAGGGTCTTCACCACGCTGGCTTTGGTATGGACCTGGTCTGCTCACTACAGCCTCCTGAGGACTGGTGCTAGCAGTGGCAACTCCCCCCTGCAACTCCCCTGCGGCCCCCAGCCTGACAGCCCTGCAGTCACCTCCCCTCCCTCGTGTTCTCATTCTGCTTGCCCCATTCCTCTTCAGACTCAGTTTACAAGAGGCCTTTTTGAGGTGAAAAACCTTGTCAACTTTTCTCAATTATTTTATTAATCTCTGTTGCTTTGGTTCTGATCCCGAGCAAGTGACTTCCTTAACATCAATGCTCCTACTTTAGTACTTTGTTTACATTTTATTAATCTCATAGTTTTTAGGGGGGCAAGGGGAGCTGCCTAAAGCATGTCCCGAACCCCTGCTGTGTGCTGAGCCCTGTGTCTGTGTTTGGCTCACTGGCTCATGCACCAGACACCTGCACCAGCTTGCTCCCCCCGGCTCCTGTCACTGGAAATTCAGATGAGAAAATCTAGAAGACAGTCAGTTGATGGTCAGTTTCATGGGGTTGCTGCTATATATTTGTTACCGTGTGAATGAAGACCCATCACCCCTGAGATTTAGGAAATGCAGGAGACTGGTTGGCCATCAGCAGGGCCTGGATGTTGCGGCAGAGGCTGGGGGTTGGGGGGGGATGTAGTAACGAAACAGTGGTTCTCAACCTTCCTAATGCTGCGGCCCTTTAATACAGTTCCTATGGGTCGTGACCCACAGGTTGAGAATTGCTGGAATAGAACATAGGGAGCTGATGGAAGAGAAAGGACATGTACACTCCAGTGTCCCTGGGAATATGACTTTACACGTCACCAGAGTATGGTACCCTTTTATCCTGCTGAAAGAAGGAGGCTCTATAAGAAATTTCCTCTGGCTGGTAGAGGCATCTACTGAGGCTGTGTTTTTAAGTCCCTGTTCCTTGTGCACAAATCAAATGGGTCTTTGTTGTGTTTTAGCTTCACCGAGTCAGCTTGGAAGGAAAATTCTAGCCTTTCTTTGGGTCAAAGTGTGAAATAAAGCAAAAACCAACAAACATAACCTTTCAGAATCTATACAGAGTGACTCTCCTCTCCCCTTCTTTTTGCCCTTTCCCATTTCAAAAATGTCACAATTATTAAAGGTCACGTTTTTGGAAGGAATACATACCAGCCTGTATAAAAAGCAGTCCACTTTGGGGCTGTGTGTTCTCCATGAAACCTATACATTCTTGGTGTCTATATTCACACATAGGCCAGTGGGAAAACCATTTAAATGTGTTGCTTATAAACAAGGGTTTAGATTTACCTGTGCATGTTTATGACAATCACGCCTGGTGTGGAGTTTGAAAACAGTTTGTGCTACTGTATTTGGCGTATCTGGGAGATATCATTTGAGTGCTGTTTCTAGGGCCAAGGGACAGACTATAGGAAAGTGGGGAAATTTAGGCCATATGGTGGTTTCTGGAGCTGCTAGTTTTGCTCAGTTGGGAGTGGGTTCCTAGCTGCCCTGGTAACTAACACCAATACCCGTCTTGTGTAGTGAGTCGTTTTCTCACACAGCTCAGCTCAGCTCAGGGCTGCTGGTCCAACTGCAGTGCATTCAAAACACTTGGCACGGCTAACAAAGATGCAGCTTCCAGTTCAGGCCCTATGTCTAGAAATTCTGACTCCTAGGATCTGAAATCAAGCTTCATCTGCTTCTGTGATGAGCTCTGAACACCATGATGGCCCACACTTTGAGAAACGTTGTCCAGCCTGTTACCACTCAGTTGTGTTTCTGAGCTGACCTTTATTACCAATCGAGAACTGAGTGACATTGCTGAAGAATGACGACTGCCACAGATGTTTCCTGTGTTCTTAATCTCCCGAAACCGTGGCAATACACCCTGCCCTACAAATTTTCTCCCACCCTTTTATTCAGAGTGTAGCGCAGCATTATTTGAGAGATTGAGAGATCTCCTGAGTAATGGGGTGTGGGGGGGGAGGGAATAGTTGTTTTTTTTAAAGCGGAAGAAACCGAATTTCAAAAGCTGTAACTCTCTGTGCTTGAATCTTAGACTCCTAGGGGCAGAGTCCCCAGGTCCTTCTTCGGGGGCAGCCTTAACTGCTATTGTCAGGAGAGAAGGGAGGGACCCAGGAACCTTCAAGCTGAGAGGATGGCTCTTTGGTTCCCTCAACACGTGGCTTATGTCAGCGAGCCCTAACTTCTCAGAGGGCTGGCCTGCTTCAGGTCTTCAGAGACCTCCTAAAAAGAGGACTGATAATTAAGCGATGGGACTTTGGGATGTACATATGTTAATTCCCGGTGCTTATCCAGGCATATTGTGGTGCGTGTGGGTTTGAGTAATAGACCTTAGGCTCCTTATGGGGGCCGGTCTTTCCAGTCTCTTCTGTGAAATAAGTTTAAGAGGGCGCCTGCATTTGCGTTCTGCATTTCCCCTCCTGCTTCTTTCCTCTGCCCCGCCTGGCTTTCTTCTGAAGCTGCTAAGCAGTGGTGAAAGAATTCAGTCAGTAGCAGGAGGAGGAGGAGGAGGGAGAAGCAACGTTCCATGAAATTATCAACTGGGATTTACTTTCTGTCCTCATCTGACCACCCATAGCATGGTGGTGAGGGTGCTGGGCATGGAGAAGGATGTGGTGAGAGTGGCGCCTGTAAAGAAGTGGCTCCTGTGTCTGACTGCCCACAGGGAAGGGCTCTGGTAGCTCCAGGCCAGGCTTGTTCTGTTGTGTTGCATGGGGTGAGCAGAAAGGAGGGAGGTGCGTTCCTGGTAGAGTGAGCTCCAGACGTTCTGGTAGCGACTGTCCCACAGACATAGAACTCAACAGAAGACAGAACGGGGGTGGCGGGATTTGGGGGTACTGGAAAGAGTTACCAGGCCCTCACCTGTTCACCTCTCACCTCACCTGATGGCCATTTTATTTGCTGCTGATGCTAGCCACGGCTAAGCAAGCTTCAGGCCACCCATCTCCAGCCAACCAAATTATGGCTTCTGGTGGTCACTGGCAGTTGGCTCTATCTGACCTGTTATGCTACTTGTTACTGAATCCACTACCAGGGCTCCTGAACATGAGGAGAGAGAGGACTCCTGCGTTAGCTGGGGCTCTTGCTCTTAGTTACAGGCCTGAACACGAGGGAGGAAGAGGGCAACGTAGAAAAGGGTGACATTGAAGGCCAAGTGGGTCTCTGACAGCCAGATGCAAAGCCAGTCCTTTTGACACTTGAGTCAGCCTCCATCCAAAGGATAGCCTGAAGGTGAGTTCTTCTGAGCTCAAGGGTTCTAGGTGACCCAGCACACACAGAAAGAGCAGGTCACAGGCCTTATTCTCACCACTCCAGTTTGGTTTGGGAGGCCCCAAAAGGTGATTGCTTTTATGCTCCCGGGAACCTGGACAGGCCTCAGCTGATTGCCAAGCAATCTACATCACTCGAGTACAAGTAGAAACTGCTCCAGGCCAAAGCCATTTCAGCTGTTATCCCCCTCTCTGCCTTCCCTGTGAACAGTGAGAGGAAGACACGTCTCAGGTTGCAAAGAGCAGTAGGGCAGAACATGGCTATGGTCGAGTATCCTGGGCTCCCTTTGGGGCCAGGAGGCTGCTTCTGGCACCTATGATGTTTCTAGCACCAGGCGCTTGGTGACTTGGGACACCCCTGAACCCCATCTGAGCACGAGAGTCAGTCTGCTGTAGGGGAAAGGGCCCTGGGAAGGGAGTCCAGACTAGATTTTCCAGCTCACTTGTGGAGTCAAATCAGTTTAGGTTGTGCTAAGTGAAAGTGATTTCTTTTCCTGCAGGAATTCCAAAAGCCTCTTACTTACATCATGTACTATGCATCACTGAAAAGAAACATAAATAGCATTTCCTAAATATATTTGGCCATGGGACCCTTTTGAAACTGAGCAACCTAAAAACACCTTGCTGTACAGAGTTCGTGAAATGCCAAGCTGGGAGTTACCATCGCTGCACTTTCTGATCCCGTTTCCTTCATCTGTGGATTCTCTCTGGTTCCTGAAACATCCTTGAGGAGACCTAATAGTGGCCTAACACAGAGCAGGTACAGGAACCTGTCCTCAGTCTTTCCTGGGGAAGTTCAGGGCCTCTTTCTCTGCTGGGACCCAGAGACTATTCCTGTAAGAACCTGTGTGTGATCTGCTCCCAGCTGTCCAGTTACGGGCAGCGCCCTGGGCGTGAGAGGCATGACAAGGGTTTCCTCACTGCTTCTGTTGTGTTCTGCAAGGCCCCACTTGTCACACAGGGTCTGTTTTTGTTGTTGTCCTCAGGACCAGCCCCTGATGGCCAGGTGTGACCAGCCTTCTTTGCCTGCCTGGTCCGAGCTGAGGACAGGTCTCCAGTGTGGATGGGACAAGCTTGAGCAGGGGGTGGGTTTCCTAGGCTGGGATTTTCTTTTTGTTTACAAAACAGTAAATAGATTATCGCCGCCTCTCCTGCTGAGGTCCGATGCGTGTCTGCATTTGATACGGGGCGTTTTGCCCAGAGGTGAGCAAAACACCCACGACAGACATGGAAACTAGCCACACACAGACGTTGCACGTGGTGGTCTGGCTGGGAAGCAAGATGTGGGCGGGCAGAGGGACGTGATGCCCCAAGGCCCAGCGCTCAGTCAGGCCATGCTGGAAGGCCATTGCTCAGACAGGCCCTGTTGGAAGGTCGCAGTAAAGGTAGATGGGGGCGCAGACGATCAGTTCCTGTGTCGAAGGCATTTAGACAGTCTGTTCTCAGGCCCTCCATTCCGTTCTCATCAGGAACCAAGGCTGAGAAGGACAGTGGGGTGGGTGGCGTTAGTCAGAGAACAGGCTGGCGAAGGACTTCCTCAGGTTGCGGATGGTCTCGGCCTTGGCCTCGTCCTCACTCGGGGTCCCACGCTGAGTGGAGTCGGACGTGCTGAGGCTGTTAGTCAGGGACTGAGATTTGCTGAAACAGAAAGGCAAGGGGGTTGGGGAAGACAAGGCCAAGACTCTAGAGGAAATGAGTCTTGGTGGCTTGTGTGGAAGCCAGAGGGGCCACCCCCATCATCATGAAGCTATTCAGACCAGAAACCGGGCATTCAACGCTTACACGGTGTCTGGTGCGCACCATGGGACCCTCAGGTGGTTATTACCAGCCTTGACTTTTAGAGTTAGAAACTGGGGCTCTCAGAGGCAGCTCACTTGCTCTGATCTTCACAGCGGGGCCCCAGAAGCCCAGGAAGCTCACCTTCCTCCCGTGACCCCAGGTGGTGCAGGCGACTCTAGGGAGGGACTTGAGCTCCCGCCCGCCCACAGGTGCAAACCCACTCTGCAAAGTGGACAGTGTGGCGTCAGCATCGGGTCAGAGTCACTCACTGCTCTTCCAGCACCAGCTTGGGAATCAGGAGGCCTGCCTTCTAGACCAGTGTTTTTCAACCTTTTTTAGCTCATGGCAGACTTGAACCTATAGTTAAACTTTTGCAACACACTTAAATTATGTTGATTGGTGAAAAGAGTTTAAAAAAATATATACTTACTGTACTTCAAATTTCTTTCGATAATTGTTTAATAAATATCTTTTAAAATGTTCGCGGCCCATCTAAGATCCTCTCGCGGTGTGCCGGATGAAAATCACGGTTGTAGACCCTGCTCTGCCATTGGCTATGGCCCTGGACAAGAAGCTTACTTTCCAACTCCGCAGACTGACCCTCAGGCCCTTCTCGCTCTGACACTCTGGGCTTCATTTTCCACCTCTGCTCTGAAGCCTTTATTGGCAGCACCCCTCTGCGCGCCCCTTGCCCCCAGTTTGGAATTCTCACAGTGCTGGCGCTTTGAGCCACCATGTGCCACCTGTGTGTGTGTCACCAGTGCCAGCTGTCTGCAACTGCTCACTGAGCCCCTCCTTCGTGCCAGGCCTAGTGCAGAGTGACAGGGGTGTAGGGGTGCCTGGCCTGCGTCAGGCCCTGCCCTGCAGAGGCTCACAGTCTAGTGAGGGCGACAGACATAGGAAGAGATTGCATAAATACGTCTGGAGCTGAAGAGGTCTGCACACAATCTTGTCATCACATTACAAACCGAAATCCTCTTTGAGGCAGGGTATCTTTTCACCCCTTGCTCACTCACTGTTCACAGAGCCTTACCCAGGACCAGGCACAGAGTAGGCATCTGATAAATACCTGCTGACGTGAGTGGAACTAAATGCTTTGAAGCAGTAAGTCCAGAGACTTAAATGTTTCTAGCAGATAACTGTCAGTGACCAGACCTAGCTTAAGTCCCAAAGCCTGGTCTGTGCTGTGATTAGCTGAGCTGACCCTGTTATATGGTGACAGGCTGTACACACATGTGCTTCTACAGTGCCAGCACCACCCTGAGCACTGAGGGTGAACTCACTTTAATCCTTGTAATACCCCGTGCAGTTACTGTTCCCACTGGCATGTGAGGAAATCCAAAGTGCAGAGAGCTTAAGCAACTTATCTGAGGTTCTATTATTTTTATGTGGGAGTTCTGAGATTTGAACCCAGGCCATCTGACCAGAGTCTGTGTGGTCAGCTGCTATGCCATGTTGCCTGGAGGCCCCCTGATAGTATCTATCAAACTGAAACTACATTTATCCTTTGAACGATAACATTTGAAGAATTTACTTAATAGTGTTTTCTGCAAATATGAAAGTAGATGGCCAAGGTTATTTCTTGCAGCATGATTTGTAAGATCAAATCAGTTTTTCTATTTATGGTGGATTAGTTAGATAAATTATAGTATAACTTACAGTGGACTATTATACAGCTGTGAAAAAGGAGACAATTTCAATGAACTGGGAGGAAGAGCTCCAGGATTTATTGTTAAACGTGAAAAGCAAGGAGCATAATGGTGTGTAAATGGTTGAGAGGATCAGAACCTCTATTTTTGTATTTTCATAAGGAAACACTGAAAGGGCACAAAAGGAACTAACAAAAGTGGTCATTTCTGGGCCCAGGGGCAGGGGAGGGGCAAAGTATTAAGAATGTAGTGTGAGTGAGGCTTTTCAATGTGTATCTTTGATAGTGTTTATATCTTTTAGATCTTTGAACCAAGTGAATGTACTACCTATTCAAAAAAATTGTTGTTAGCATGATCCCTGACTGGATGTCCTGGATTCAATCCCAACCTCTTCTACTTATTAATAGTGGAAACTTTCCCAAGTTATTTAATCTTTCTCTGCCACCTCATCTGTAGAATGGGGATAATAATAGTCATTAACTCCCAAGCTTCAGAGAACTTAAAAAAAACCCACCTTGGCACATAGGAAGTGGACAATAGCAGCTAGCTGTTAAACTGTGATGATCAATGAGTGTCTGGAGGTGAAGGAAGGCAGAGTGTTCCAAAAATCTAATTTGAGACCTCTCTTTTGGACCTCAAATCAAGAGATGGGCCTAAGAGGAAACAGGAGGTGTATATGTGTAGTGATGGATGATTTGTAAAAATGGCCACATCATTTCCTTTCATCATCCCTATCATGCGCCCATGGTAGGCGCTCCTCCCTCAGGAGACTATGTGGCTCCTCCCTCAAGAGACTATGTGGCTCCTCCCTCAGGAGACTATGTGGCTCCTCCCTCAAGAGACTATGTGGCTCCTCCCTCAAGAGACTATGTGGCTCCTCCCTCAAGTGACTATGTGGCTCCTCCCTCAAGAGACTATGTGGCTCCTCCCTCAAGAGACTATTTCCCACCTCTTGAATCAGTGGCCTTGGCCCTGTGACTTGCTTTGTCCAAAAGCATGTGATGGAGTAACACTGTGTAACTTCCAAGGCTGGGTCCCCAGAGTCCTTAAAACATCTACTTTTTTCTTTTTAGAGAGCAGCTCTACCATGTGAGAAAGCCTGCAGTGCTGTGGGAGGATGAGGCCCCATGGAGAGAGGGAGGCCCCAGGCTGAGGACAGCGTGAGGTCCTCTTGGACTGTCCAGCTCCACTAACGCTGCCAGATGACTGCAGCTGTGTGAGTGATCCCACAGCAGTAAGGTTGCCAGATTTAGCAGATGAAAATATAGGTCACTCCGTTAAATTTGAATTTTGGATGAAACACAAAGACTTTTTAAAGTATAAGTACATTCCACTCCGTATTTGGGACATCCTTATATTCAAAATTATCTGAAATTTAAACCTAACTGGGCATCTTATATTTTATCAGGACATTCTATAGGCAACACCAGCAGAAGAACCTTCCAGCTGAGCTAAACTCAGAACAAACTGGTGAACCAAAAAATTGTGAACAAAGAAAATAGTTATTTTCTTAAGCCACTAAGTTTAGGGTTGGTTTGTTATGTGACAAGAGATAACCAAGGCATGTATATATGGAGGGTGACCATGGGGCCTCCCCACAAATTCCATCCTCTAGACCTATTGTTTACCTATTTAAAGTCTAGGGAAGGCCCCATGAAGCCTTCCTTTGTCTTTGAGCTCCCGAGTCTGAATCAGCTCAGTTCTGCTATACCCTAACTCCACCTTATCCCCTTTGTAATTCTCAAAGCACTTACTTGAGATGGGGGTGGGACGGTACAGGCTTCTTGGACTCTTCACCCTGCTGAGAGGTGCTTCGGCCCTGCACTGGGGGCCGGGGCTGTGCCGTGAGGATGGTGCCTGGCTTGGAGGCCTGGTTTGGGGAGCTGCCACTGGACGCCCGGGATAGCTGTGGAGAGCCTGGTGACCTTTGCTGCTGTGGAGATCCCGACTGGGGGCTCAGGGGCTGCTGGCCTTGTGGGGACAGTCTCTGTTGGGAGGGGCTTCCAGACCTTGGGGTCTGAGGAGACTGAGCTTGACGAGGGCCCCCTTTGGAGATGGGAAAAAAAAAAGGTTAAGTTCAAAATTTTTCTTGGGAGAAATACAGCTATACATAAATAATGTTGCTTCAAGGATGTTTATTACAGTGTTTTTAAAAATGGTGAAAAACTGAAAACGGTATAAATATCTAACTATAGGAAAGTAATTAGGAGCATTAAGATAGAGCCATGTAATCCATGTATTACTCATGTGGCTGAGTAATATTAAATGATATAGGACACTGTTGAGAATATTAACATGCGCTAAATATATACTGCTTAACAACAAAAAAAGCAGCTTGCTAACAGTATATGCAGTTTTATTCCATTTTGGTGCATATGTATGAGAGCTGTGTGTAAAAGGAAGACTGGAGGTTGAAGTCTAACTCAGACTAGTGTGTCTCAAAAGTAAATGTGCATATGAATCACTGTGGAATCTTGTCAAAATAAAGATTCTGATTCAGCAGGTCTGCCACGGGGTTATGGACTGAATTGTGTCTCTCCCTCTTCCACCACCATTATGTTGAAGTCCTAACACTAAATGCAACTATATTTGGAGATAGGTCTTTAAGGAGGTAATAAGATTAAATGAGGTTATATGGGTGGGGCCCTAATCTCATAGGAGTGGTGTCCTTATAAGAAGGGGCAGAACATCAGGAGTGTGCAGTGCGGGCACAGAGGAAAGGGCATGTGAGGACACAGCAAGAAGGTTGTTATCTGCAAGCCAAACAGAACCCAACCCTGCCAGCGCTTTGACCTTGTACTTCCAGCCTCTAGAACTTCAAGAAAGTACATTTGTGTTGTTTAAGCCCCTCTAGCCTATGGAATTTTGTTATTAAGGCAGATTTAGCAGAGTAATATAAGGATTTTGTTTGTTTCTTATTTATTTATTTTTTTGAGACAGAGTCTCACTTTTTGCCCCTGGTAGAGTGCTGTGGTGTCACAGCAACCTCAAACTCTTGGGCTCAAGTCAGTCTCTTGCCTCAGCCTCCCAAGTAGCTGGGACTACAGGCACTTGCCACAACTCCCAGCTATTTTTAGAGACAAGGTCTCACTCTGGCCCAGGCTGGTCTTGAACTTTGAGCTCAGGCAATCTACCCACCTTGGCCTCCCAGAGTGCTATACAGGCATGAGCCACTGCACCCAGCTGATTTTGTTTGTTTGTTTCTTTTTTTTTATTGTTGGGGATTTATTGAGGGTACAATAAGCCAGGTTACACTGATTTGTTTGTTTCTTAAAACAAACAAAAACCTGTACTAGCCAAGGCTGCTGAGTCCTTGTAATATGCATATCTTTGTGTGAATTAAGATAAGGTGGCTTCCTCTAGTAGATTTAGCTCTAAGGCAGGTGCCAGGGGGACAAGGACTGGATTTTAGCCAGCCTCCCATTCAGACATCGAGTTGGCTGGGCACCTTCCCAGAGGACACAACCTGTGTGTCTGGTGGCTCTGAATCCACACTGGCACCGGGAGCCCCAGGCTCTGACACAAGCCTTGCTATGTGACTGTGGCCAAGTCACTCCTCCTCTCTCGGGTTTCTGGGCCCTCCTCTGTAAAACAAGGTTGTTGGACTATTCAGCAGACATCACTCCCGCTTGTGAGCCTGCAGAGCACTTTCTCAGTGGGGTCGCCTGGCAGTGCCCGTTTAGGAGCTGACTGGACACGGCTTCCATTCATGCCCTCTTTCGTGACTGTATGTCCCAGTCAATTGGAGGGTGTGCTGGTCTCAAACTCAAACACCAACGGGGCCAGGCAGGGGTGAGTAAATGAAGCAGGCGCGTGAAAGAAAAATAATGTGGATTTAAGACATTTTCCCGCTTGAGATAAAAATATAATCCTGAGAACTATTTCTCTAAAAAGGTGCAAAATAAAAGAAAATAGCAACGGATGCCTCCTGTCACTGAAAGTGACAACAGGGAGGTGTTGGGCCTGAGGTAAACGGAGTAGGCCTGGGTCTGTCCAAGGGAGCAGCTGTCACTAACGCCAATGGACAGTTGTGATGTAGGAAGCCTATTCGAGAGCTTCTCTCCTATCAGGAGAAGCTAGAAATCTAGATGTTAAAGGAAAACCTCCTGATTTTAAAAGGTTGGTTAGATTGGAGTGCTTACGTCCTACTAATTAACATAGCTTTCACCTCATTTACTTAATCACAGGGTTAAGACATTTGTGTTCAGTACTTGATAGATTTGACTTGGACCCTTGCAATATGCTCAAACACATTGAATCCCACAAAGGCATACATGTATTCATTATCTATGTATATATGACTTAATTAAAAAAAAGAGAAAAAAATAGGTGTAATGCTAAGCTATGTATGGTGAATTCCTGTTGTAATGTATAAAACTCTTAGAATAATGCCTAGCAAATAACTAAATAAATAATGAATAAAAGGTTGGTTACTTTTGTTTTTTTAAACCCACAAAACAGCTGTTTTCTACTTTTACTCACATTCCCACCATACCCCTTTCTAGGTTCGTATCTTGGAAAACCTGGACGCTCATTCATTGATTCATTAATTATTTGTTCACCCTAGTTATTTCCCTCAGCTTCTGGGCAAAGCAAACTATTTAGTGTTTTTTATTTTAGCTCATACAAAAACTCTCTCTATATAGTTTTATATATACTTTTTATGCATATAAAGTATTTGCCTAAGCATGGCATTTGTGCCTAAAAAATGACATTTATTCAAAGAAGATTTCATTTTTACTGAGTTGAGATGAGCAGTGAGCTCACAATAAGTGAATCATGTTGATCTAGTTATTTGGGGAAGTCATTGGAAGTGTTTGTTTTAAATTACCCTTGTTATTTTTATTCTGAATGTAAATGCACCAGCCATTTTCTTTAATTACCTTCATTGGTTTTAAACTGATTGTTTTTCACCTCACTAAAAGTATGTTTAGCCTCACGTCCCTTAAAATAATATCTCTTTATCAAGCATGTTTCTACTCTGGGCCAGAGAGGAAATGGGAATACAGTAGTTCTCTGTTTCAAAAGGGTTCTATTCAGATGTGTTTTTAAAAAGTCAGTCCTGGGGCAGAGTGGGAAAGTGGGGGCAGGATAGAGGCCCCACCAGGAGCCTGCTGGGGGTGAGGAAGAAGTAGTTTTTGAACATTTACAAAGTGGTTTTTGAACATTTACAACTGCAGAATTATTGTCAGGCAGGAGGGCCGTGGGGCTGCGTTAGTTATAAGGATTGTTAATGATAATGATATTGGTTATAAAGATTGTTAACGGTCATCACTAAGAGAAACATAAGACATAAGTCATTAATAGTCTGAGTTGCATGGTAGTAATAGCAAATTATTAGCAGTAAGAAGAACTAGCACCTCTTAAGCTCTGTGTCAAATACCTTGCTAACCGCGTCACCAGCATTATCTCATGGACAACTCCTATCATTAGGGTTGGCAGCTTTATGTCCTCCTTTACCTTGGGGAAACTGAGGCTTGGAGAGGTACTGTGACTTACCTAAAACTGCGAAGGTGGTTAAGGCATGGAACTGGTTGAAAAAACACATGTACCTGCTTGAAGAACAGTAATGTTCATGGGGCTAAAGTAGTTAGCAACTTTAAGTTGAAGCCAATCCTCATTCGCCATTCTAAAAATCCTCGGGCCCCTAAGAATTATGCTCAATCCACTCTGCCTGTGCCCTATAAAAAGAGCAACTAAGCCCGAATGATAGCACATATGTTTATAGCATGGTTTATTCAATATTTTAAGCCCATTGTTGAGAACTTCTGCTCAGAAAAAACCATTTCTTTCCAAATATTACTGCTCCTTGACAAGGCATCCAGTCACCCAAGAGCTCACTGGAGATGTACAAGGAGATTAATGGTGTTTTCATGTCTGCTAACACAGCGTTCACTCTGCAGCTCTTGGATCAAAGAATAATTTTGACTTTCAAGTCTTATCATTTAGGAAATGTATCTCACAAGGCTATAGCTGCCATAGATGGTGATTCTGCTGATGGATCTGTGCAAAGTAAACTGAATAGATTCCAAAAATTATTCACCCTTCTGGATGTCATTATGAACAGTTGTGGTCCATGGGAGGAAGTCAAAATATCAACATTAACAAGAGTCTGAAAGATGTTGATTCCAAGCCATGTGGATGACTTTGAGGGGTTCAAGACTTCACTAGAGGAAGTAAAGTAAGTCATTGCGGATAAGGGGAAAGAGCAAG
The DNA here is from genome assembly GCF_027406575.1 of Nycticebus coucang. Lineage (NCBI taxonomy): Eukaryota > Metazoa > Chordata > Mammalia > Primates > Lorisidae > Nycticebus > Nycticebus coucang. Next base: position 15,117,961 of record NC_069782.1, on the reverse strand, counting down.
AGAACTAGAATTAGAAGGGGAGCCTGAAGATGTCACTGAATCCCTGAAAGCTCATGATAAAACTTGAATGATGAGAAATGGCTTCTTACGTAGAAATCAAGAAAGTGGTTTCTTGAGATAAAATTTATTCCTGGTGAAGATGCTATCAGCATTGTTGAAATGACAATGAAGGGTTTAGAATATTGCACTTAGTTGATAAAACAATGGTGGGGTTTGAGAGGATTGACTCCTCTTTCGAAAGAAGTTCTACTATGAATAAAATTCTATCAAACGGCATCACAGGCTACAGAAAAATCATGTATGAAAGGAGAAGGCAGTCGCCACGGCAAACTTCATTGTTGTCTTATTTTAAGAAATTGTCACAGCCACCCCTGCCTTTAACAACTGCCACCCTGATCACCAGCAGTCATCAATGTGGAAGCAAGACCCTCCACCAGCAAAAAGTTTATTTATTTATCTTTAATTTTTTTTTTTTTTTTGCAGTTTTTGGCTAGGGCCAGGTTTGAACCTGCCACCTCTGGTATATGGGGCTGGCACCCTACTCCTTGAGCCACAGGTGCCACCCCCTCCACCAGCAAAAAGATGACTCACTGAAGGCTGAGATGATTGTTAGAATTATTTTTTTAGCAATAAATTACTTTATAATTAAGGTAGGTACATAGTTTTCTTAGACATCATGCTACTGTATGTTAAGGAACTATAGTATAATGTAAACATGACTGTTATAGGCACCAGGAAATAATAAAAATTGTGTGATTCTCTTTCATTGTGATATTTGCTTTATTGTGATGGTCTGGAATAGAACCCGCAATATGTCCAACGGATGTCTGTATGCAGTTGTAAACAATTAAACAATCTGCCTTTTCTTGAATACTTTCTACTTTTCTAGGAAGAGAAGAACACACGAGAAAGATGGCTGGTGCATTTTACCTAAGACCTATAAAAGAGGAAGCCAATTGGTGCCCAACGCTGATTTTTCTCAAGAAGCCATGGATCTGTTGCTTTAAGAATTGTTTCTGGGAAGGCCACGATAGGATGGTACCATTTTCTTACTGATGGGCTTTTAAGTAGATCCTTCCACGATTACAGTGAAAGTGCTCACCCTGCTTTCCTGATGCACAGCTGTTCTAAAGTTCTACCCTGGCAGCAAATGTGCCCGGAAAGTTGGGATCTCTAGAGAAAATGCAGGGTGGACTTCTGCTAGACCTGCCCGGGAGAACCCCGAACAGCAGAGTCACTTTGCTATTGTCACCATTTTCCTTCATCTTGTTATCAATAGTTGATCCATTCTCTATTAAAGGGTGACATTCACATAGTCATGCTGGAATATTTTTGAGATTTACATACAATGTTCCATTTTCCATTCTTTCTTACTCCAGCTGGTTAACTCACAAGTCTAATCAGGCACCACTCATTGCTATGAATAAACACTTTCTAGAAGGTCTGTAAGGCCAGACTTAGGAATCTGCCATTTGCTTGTTGTTCCTCCTTGGGCAAAGCCTCAACTTTCACCTCTGTAAAAAGGAAGTACTGTTTTCACTGAAGAGAGGTTGGGAGGATAAAAGTGAGAAAATGAGACGATCTCACAGCAATTGGTACACACATGTACTCTTGTGCGTGCACACACACACACATCTTGCTCAGGCCCAGGATGGAGGGCATGGAAGGGACGGTTGTCACTTCTGTGTACCAACATAGTTTACTTTCTATGTCCCATCTTCCTTTCCCGACTTGAAGGGGTGACACACCTCACAGTCTTGTGAAGTGAACAAGCGTACTCTGTGGCTAAGGCATTAAGATGGATTTTCCCAGAGTGCCTTCTGGAAATCCCACATGGGTCCCTCACTGCATTTCAAGATCCTCACTGAGACCGTTTCTCTGGGTGGTGTGTCCTGGATCATACCTTGTGGAGGTGGGCGTGGCTGGGGTTGTCCTAGCTGAGGTCCCCGCTGGGCTTGGCCTGGGGATTTTGCTGATTTAGTCTGAGGAGCCTAGAGTGGGAGAAGAGAAAAGAAGCCTGCTGATGTCACCACAGCCATGTACTCCCTGGGTGGGAGAGTTTTATTTATAAAGATCTTTTCATTACTGAGATAAGACTTAGATTAAGTGCAGAGTTCTGTGGAGTACAGTGTAATGAAGCCCTACCCATGTCTACAGGGGTGTAACCACTGCCTGGATCAAGACATACCACATTCCCAGGGGAGAAGGCTGCCCCCTAACCCCTCCCAGGTGGCAAATCCCTCATGACCCCATCGGACCATTATTCAGATGTCTGTTGTCATAGATTAGTGTTTGTGGGGAAAGTGAGGGTGGGGGGGAGAGGTTTTGAGACTTGCTTTTCTAGGAAGATAGGGAGCTGGCAGATTGTTTGGAGAATAATCTGCTGGTCTATGGTGGGGACAGTTGGGGGAGGAGCTATATGAGGGCTTGTCGAGGTTGGGGATGGGGATGTGGAAGACACAATGGTCTCCATTGACTGGTGCTGGAGCAGCGCACTGAGGGCATGTGTGTACATGTACTCCTGGGCGTGCACGTGCACACATACACACACACACATATATGTCTTGCTCAGGCCCAGGATGGAGGGCATGGAAGGGACTGTTGTCACTAATCTCTGCCCAAAGTTGGGACAAGATGGTTCTCCCCGGAGTGGTGGGGGGAGGAGGGTCCCCTGGGAAGCTGCCTACATGCACACACCTGTCAGGTGTGAGCCTGGCCTCTGTCCGCACCCCATTGCTTTCTCCCTGTGGTGGTTCCTTTGGTCCCAAGGGCTCCCCATCCCCCAACATCCAGCATTTCTCATTGCTACGAAGTCTCCTTCGTCCCTCAGGATCTTACCCAAGGTCTCAGGGGTGAGGGTACTGTGCCTCCTGGCATCAGGAGTTGGCCCATCTTGGAGACAACGAGGTCGGCTATCAGCTGTTTGTCCTCTTCCACGTGCTCCCCAATCAGGGGCATTGAGCTGTCCATTACCTGAGGGGGAGAGAGGAGGCTGAGGGACCCCCAGGCCGGGAGAGCCCGGTGCTTGTGCAGCACATCTCAGGAGCGTCAGCCCAGGACTCAGGACAGAGGTGACCACCAGATGGCGATGTCCACCACACAAACCACCGGCTGGCTCCTCCCGCTGGGACTTCCCCATGGAGCCCCCTGGGTGCCATTGTATTCCGCTAGCATTTGCCCGGCTGCAGCCCTGCGATCTGCTCTCCGCCCCCTCCTTTCCCACTCAGGCCCCCTCCCAGGCTGGGGGCTGGCCTCCTTTGCCTCTGTTGAGGTCAAGGCTTTTCACAAAGCCGGAAACAGCGAAGGTGGGGGCTCAATCGGGACAAAACAAATGACACAAGCTGGAGCTGACCTAGGGTTCAGAGGGAAGAGGGAAGGCCTGTTCTCTGGGGCCCTGGCTGAACATAGCTGGGAGCAAAACTCATTCCCCAGGGAGCGGGGCTGTTGGGGAAGAAAAGTGCTTGTGTGGGGAGGTGGCCTGAGGCATCACAGCTGCCCCTTCTGCTCTTCCTATGGATGGAGCAACTGAGGCCCAGAGATGGAAAGGGACTTGCCCAAGGTCACACAGGCCAAAGATCCACGTGATCGCTCAGGCCCTGACGGCTGTAGGAGGTCTCACACCGGTGTCTGTCAGGCTTTAGCAGATCTGCGAAATGCCTGGGCTTGTCATCTCTGTCCTCCTCCCCTGTAGGAATCCAGCCGCCTGTGCTCACCTGCCCCACCCCCATCACTCCCTGTCTGGTCTCCCATTCCCCTGAGCTCTGAACTCATCAGGTTCTCGCTCCCCTGCAGGTCCTTCTGGTGTCATTCCCTCTGCCCACTCTTTACCTGGCTAACCCCTCGTCCTGCAAGGCACCTTCCTCCAGGAGGCCTCCTCTGATTGCATGAGCTCTGCTGAGCCACCTTGCACTTGCACTCCGCTGTCTTCCCTCTGCTTGTCCCACTGGACAGCTTATCCCACAGCACTGTCGTCTCCTGTTTACTGGGTCTTTACAACTGGACTGTGAGCCCCCAAGGTCAGGGAGGGGCCCTGTGTCCTGTTAGACAGGTATGCCCTCAATAAATACCTGCTAAGTGGAGGCCTGAGGGGTCCTTGCAATAAGCCCTGCTTGTAATGATAAGGATACTAACAAGTGCTATATTTTACTGAATACTTACTATGTGCTAAGCACTGTTCTAAGCATGGGTGTGGATGAGCTCACACAAATCTTGCAATAGCTCTTTCAAGTAGGTACTATTATTATCCTGACTTGAAGGTCAAAGAAGTGGTAAGTTCAAGAACACATTGCTAGCAATCCATGATCCTTGCATTTCATTGGACAAATTCTCATCAATCCCTGTACCAGGTCTCCATGGTAAGAACTGGGCAAAGGAAATCTGGGTTCCAGGTCTGAGTTCTGGTATGGACTTGCTGTGTGATCTTGGGCGCGTCTCTTGTCTTCTACAGGTCTATATTTTTCTCAACTGTGAACTGAGGGGTTTGGGCAGCTGCTAAGACCCTGCTGGCTGGAACTTTCAGGGGTCTATGATCTAAAGCACCCATTGTGGTTGGGAATGAAAAGCAAGCTCAAGGATATGAGTACAGATTCTAGCAGGGTCCTGACGACTCTGGGAATTGAGCTCCTTGTGGGCTGCACGTGGGCCTGGGACATCCCAGGATCCCCACGCGCAGCACCCGGGCATCTTGGTGGGCACTGCTGAGCTGCTATGACTGTGGGCTGTCTCGAATGTATGTGGGCTTCTGCACCCTGTTTGCCCTTTGTCCCCTGCCCCTGGCCACCCCCTTCTTTTCTGGTTTCTATTTCCTGCACTCCCTGCAGTGGAAAATGGCCCCCACAAGGAACCTGAGGTCAGGGCATTTAGAATCCCCATGGTAGATGTGGCCAAAGGAAGTGGACACTCTAGTCACCCCAGGGAAACATTTTTCCAGTGAGCAATGTCATTCTTCGCACAGGTTAGAGAGGGCAAGTTCAAGGGTCTTTCCCCTGAGTATTTCATTGTAAAGATCTTCACAAAACATTTCACACAAATTTTCTGTTCTCACCACAGAGGTGGCTGAAGAAGCCAGTATTTTTAGATCTCTTCTCCCTTTTTCCTCCCTCCCTGGGGGAAAATACCTTTTATATTCCTGGTAACAAGTTCACCATCTTCCCTGACTCCACCCCAAACCCCAAAGCAAGGGAAATAAACTCTGCAATGTTTTTGTGAGGAAAAACAAATCTGAAAAGCCATCTTTCTTTCTCTCTTTTTCTCTCTCTCTCTCGGAACATTTTTGAGATGTTGTTTTCTTGTTTTTTGAAGTTCAAGCCCACAACTTTTACTTTTTTTTTCTTTTTTTATGTGAAAGGTCTTTCATTCCTGACCCTCTAGAGGTCTGGAGCCAGGAAGCCTGGGCCCACGGACACAGATTTTTGTTCTTCCTACGAGTGAAAGTTGAATTCAGAGAGGCAGAAGCACACAGGGGCAGAGGTAACACTAACTCCAGGGAGAAGGAGAGACCCTAGCTGGGATGGGCTGGGGGAGCCAGGAGTCCTTCATCGGTTGACCACCTTTTCTGGAGTGGCAGCTTTAGGAGGCAGGGTCCCTGCTATGGTGTTTGCTGCTGTGCTGTGTTCACCTGGCTTGGGGGCTGGCACCCCCAGGGGAATGGCTCAGTGAATAAAGGACTGAGGGCTCATGTGCCAGAGCTGGTGCATGTCTGGGGGTCCTGGAAGGAGACGCAGAGGCAGGAGGACCACGTGGGGTCTCGGGACCTGCAGTGCCCAGCTGGAGAGTCCCTGCCCCACCTCTGGACTGAAGCTCCCAGGATATTCCCGGGAAGGTGAGAACTGGCTCCCCCAGGCAGCAGCTGTTTCTGGCTCCTTCCATGGTTCCTCCGGGAAAGGGCTACTTGGGGAATCTCAGGAATGATAGTGGCCAGAGGGAAATGGCTCCTGGACTAAAGAGGTGTTCTCCAGAGTAGGACTGGATCTGCTGATACAGACGCAACTCATCCTGTGGAGCGCCAGCTTTTCTGGGGGACCATCGTCCTGAGCTGCCTCCCCTGGTCTCCAGGGAGCCACCCTGGGTACGGGTGTGAATGCTCTTCTGGCACAGCCGGCTCCCACTCATTGAGTCAACTGGTCCTGCTCGGCAATGGTTCCCCAGGGAGTGGGGCAGACACGAGGGCCTGGAGGACAGGCTGGCTCCTGTGGTCACCCTGGCCATGTGCTTCCCATTAGCCGCCCACACCCAGGGAGGGGACAGCCGCAGGGCTCTCCCTCACGTGTCTTGGCCTTGTGTCAGTGCCATCCTGCACTGTGGGCTGAGGAGAAGGCCACGGAGGGAGACAGCTGAGTGGGGCCAAGGTGTGTGGTGTGTGGAGAGCATGGGGGAGTCTAAGGCCAGGGGGATGTTTTCAGGGAAAGCAGTGAGGACCACGGGATGTAGGGGAGGGGAGGGGAGGTGAGGAGGGGAGAGGAGCATCTAGGGACCATGAGGAACATGGGGAAGCTACGGAGGAGTGAGGGGCTTGTGGGCCTGGGAGAGGCACGGGCTGCGGGAGGCTCTTGAGAGAGATTCTGACCCACAGCCCCTCTGCCAGCCTCTCTCTTGTAGTTATAGCTCCCTCCGTTCACACCCTGCACACGTGTGCCCTCTTCTGAGCCCTCAGCACACGTCTTTGCTTATCACCCTTTCCCTGCAGCCTGCAAACCCCATGTCTGTTGTGTCCAGCTGCGCCCCCAGAGCCACATCCATGCTTGCCCACAGAGCCCCTAAGTTCATATTTGTTGTGTGAACAAGTGATGGAGTTTCTGCACGGTGACAGTGAGGAAACAGAAGGGGCCCAGCTGGACAGAATCCTGCCAAATACTCTTCCCCCTACCTTTAAGCCTGCAGGTTAGGGAAAGTTGTTAAACCCCATGCCCTGAGCTTTTGCCCCAGGGCAGGAAGCCTTTTGTGGCAGCCTGGGGTGGGGATGAGGAGGGGCATGAGGGCTGTGGGACAGGAGCCTCCTGAGCCGCCCAATGAGACCGGGGCTGCATGAGCGTGTGCCCAGGACAGGAGCCAGGACCCAGGACCCAGCTGCTGGCCCACCCCTCACCTCAATGATGTAATCTCTGCCATCCTTGCTGTGGACGGCCTTGACCGCACAGATGTCCAGGCCGCCGAACATTTCCGAGCAGCTGTCCACCCATAGTCTGTACCTGCAGGAATGGACAGATGGACAGTAAGGAAGCCAGGAAGAGGACACAGAAGGAGAGAGGGGGAGACACAGGCAGGGAGGGATAGCGACACACAAGCGCCCAGACAGAGATGGAGAGAGAGGGGGGCAGGGAGAAGACACAGAGGGATTCACAGAGGCAGTGGGAGAGAGGGAGGCAGGCATGGAGGTGGGCAGTGGGAGAGAGGCCGGCAGGCATAGAGGTGGGCAGTGGGAGAGAGGCCCAAAGAACATGAAAGAGGGGGCAGAGAGGAGAGGAAGGAGGAGGGAGAGAGAGAATGGGATCCCCACCTGCAGGACCTTGTGGGCTCAACCATGGTAGGGGGCTTATCCTGCCCACTGGAGCCATCCTGGACACCCAGATGTCCTGAAGCCCTTTCCCTTGGGAAAGCTGCTCGAATGGGCTCCAGAAAGCCCTCCCAGGATGCCCCCAAGTCCCAGAGCCCTGGCCAGACCAGAGCTGGTGGGGGACAAAGGGCACATTCTCCCCAAGCCTGGGGCCAGTGGGCAGGGGAGCCTGGCAGGCTGCTCCTGCCTGGTCCCGGGGCCTGGCCTTCTGGACCTGTGGCTTTTGTTCCCTTTCCAGCTACTTGATGGCTGCAAGGCCAGTTTGCTTTGCTGGGGACAGATCTCGAGGCTGGATTTTGACCCTGCAACAAGGGGATGGTTGTATCCAGAGACATCTTCCCAGCTTGGACTTGGCTCCCCTTGTGGGCTGGGTTTGGGAATCACAGGGGACTTTGTGTCAACGTTCTTGCTTCTTCCCCCACTCTCCAGGGTCACACGGGGCAGGCCTGCTCTCAGATCTCTGAGCCCTGAGGGCTGGGATAAGGAGGCATCCTGGTTGCAGAGCTCTTAGAACTCGCTCTCTCATCTTACTCATAAACACTCACTGCAGCCTAGAGAGGGAGAGGGGCTTCCCCACGTCACATGGCAGGGCAGTCAGAGCCAGGATTCCTTAGATCTCTCGGGGCTCCTAGTTCAGCTGCAGTGAGGCCCATGTGAGATCAGAGACGTAAAAGGAAGGACGGAAACTCACACCCACTGAGCCCTCTCTGCGTGCCTGGAGAATTGACTCTTCATTCTTTCTAATCCCATCACAACTTTATCAGAAAAGTTTCAACCCATTTTACTGATGAAGAAATGGAGGTTCATTGTGATTAATAAATCATTGTGCAGCTTCTAACCTCAGATCCTATTTGATTCAAGAGTCTAAGAGTCCCAACTCCAGATTCCAGGCCACCCCATTCTGAATGCATCCTGGCCTGTCTGTTCTCACTCAGCATGGGAGACCAGGGACCAAAATTCTTGCTATTAATTTCTTGATAATTCTAGGGGCCTCTCCTTGTTGCAGCCTCTGTTTCCTAATCTGTCAAATGGAAAGGTCTAGGTATGATTTCGGTTTGGACATGAGAATCACCAGGAGGGTTAAACAAACACACAATAAATCGCCAGATTTGGGGGACTCCACCCTATGTTAGAATAATTTCTGTAATTTTTAAAAGCATCCCATGTGATTCTGATGTGTCACCACATTTGGGAACCTCCTTGGTCCTTGAGCTCTCAGAATCCCCTGGACTTCCTGATTGATCGGTGTCCTTGTATTCAGCACCAAGGGCTGATTTGTGGGCACCACATCCTTAGGGAGAGTTGTGCCCTGAGATGCATCACAAATCTGGTTTCTTCTCAATGGAAGTTGGAAGTCTGGGACTAGGACTGGAAGCAATTGGTTTCCAGAGGCTGTTTTCAAATGATGAACTTCTAGGTCACCTGCTGGTGGTACCCTGCAAGGCACAGGCACCCCAGGGTCCAGGTATGGGCTGCAAGGGTGGAGCAGTGTGGGAGAGGCTGGAAGCTGGAGTCCTGCTCCCCTGTAGCCAGGTGGGACTAGCACTGGCTCTGCCTGCCAGTCAGGCTATCTGGCAGGCAGGTGAGCCAGGTAGATGGAGGGGTCTGTTTATGGGTCCCCATATGGACTTTGCCCCTGTGGGGATGAGACTGAGGAGCTCTGTTCAGGCCCCGAAGTTCTGGCCATGACTGCAAAAATGGCTACTCAGCTTCTAAACCTGGACCCTATCCGACTCTAGATTCCAGCGAACAGACTCAGTCCTTGGTAGATTCCTGGGGGAATGGCCCACGTGGCCTGGGACTAGGCAAAGCCGGGGAGATGGTGGGCTGCTGGCGACATCGTGAGCAGCTCACGCGGGGAAGAGGGCCATGACTGTCTCATGCCAGGTCGTGAGCACCATCTCTGTGAGACTGGCGCCCTCGGTGTGAGCGCGTAGGGTGTTCTCAGGTTAATGCGAGCAGCTGCTCCGGAGGTCGATGGGCAGGGGAAGTGTCCTCCCTGCCTTGGGCTGCCGCTGGCTTAGGTTTTGCGCATCCCTCACTCATTCAGTCCTCACAGCTGCACCCTGACCTGGGTAATATTGCCTTTGTTAAGCATGAAGAAGTTCAGGACTGTTAATTAATGTACTCAAGGTCAGGCTGTGTTTTACTGCAGGGGGTGGAGACCTGGCACAGGCAGGCCTGTCCCGGGCCATAGTGATTGGTTCAGGGATGGTCATGTGACCTAAGCTAGGCCAATCAGCAAATACGGCTCAATTCCGGGCTTTGGTTGAAATGGTTGGGAAAAAGGAATTTTCTTTGTGCTGGCATGGTGAGGCTAGAAGCCCAGAGACACCATGGGCCGCCATTTGAGAGAGGCTTTTCGAATAATGGCCACAGAGAAGTGGAACCAATGTGGGTAGAGGAGTCCTAAAACCTCACCTGCCACCGTACCCTTTTCAGTGACATGAGCCAGGGAATCTTTCTTTTTGTACAGATCAGTCTGATTTGTAATGTGACACTTGCAACTGATATATAATTCTTAGAGGAAACGATGGAATCTTTTCATCCTTTGGTGCTCAGTACAACATGGCATGCAGTAGGTACTCAATAAATGTGCACCGAATGGAGCTTTCTGGCCGTGCAGCCCGTGCTGTGTCGGCCTGTGTCCACTATTATTGCTGGCGTGCAGGTAGAAGTCACTAGCAGGCAGGCAAGAAGGTGTGTGTGTGGCTGGCCCGAGACCAAGGGACTTAGTGCTTTTTCATGGAGGCTAGAACACAGCAGCGTCTCAAGGGAGTTAGACCTGAGTGCACCCCTGAAACACGCATGCTCTGTGGGAAGTCAGCCTCTCCCCATTCTTACAGGGATGGAAGTAAGTCTGAGAGGGGAAGTGGACCCTCCGACACCCCTGCTTCCTCAATAAGGATGCTTCCTTGCAGCTGCTAGGGCTCAGGAGAGACTGGTGAGTGCTGTTATTTTCTTAAAGCAGCTGGGCCGGAAAGATGGCTAGACTTAGAGTCAAGACATCAGGGTCATACTCTCAGCTCTGTCATTAATCAGCTTTGTGACCCTAGGCAAATCACTTCCCCTCTTGAGCTTTCTTCTCTCATCTGTAAATGGGATTATTGTAATACCTACCCCGTAGATTGTGGTAGGCAGTAAGGTAATCATGCCTAGGAAAGTGCTCTCTAGGGGTGGGGAGGCACTGGGTACAGCGTGAGCTGGCCGCCTTTACTGGGCTCCTTGTTGCATTTCTCCCTCAGCATCCCCCCATGGCCAGGGCCTCTCCCTAGAATATCTCCTTTGCCTCTTACCTCTCGGTCATGGCCACCTGCTCCAGCATGGCAGATCCTGTGTTGGCCTTCCAGTTGCCAGATATAGAGGTTCTCCTGTATCAGAACAAATAATGCACTGAGGGTATGAGAGGATTCTGTCACTGATCTGCTTTCTTTTTTTGCTTTGGCTGTGAGGAAGCTCTGAGTAAAACATCTGGCTCAATTATGGCATGTGTGCTTAGTTACACACATTGACCTCAGCTATATTTTCTTATTTATTTCCCTTCATGTGATTGCCCTATTTATTTGTTGGATCTTGTGTATTATTTTCTAAGCCATCTTTGAAATTTAAAGATTAAACTTTAAGAATGCCTATATTATAAGATGAAATCCCCACACCTTGGTTGGACTCCTATTTTTGAAGAGAACTAGGGCAGTGTAGCCCCTGGTGGTTCGGAATTTTTCAGACCCCCAAATATAGGAAAAATGATCCTTAGCGAGAAATGATTACTTTTCTATTGTGATGAGGAGGAAGGTCTCCTGGCCCCTTCCTGCCCCACCACTTTCCTTTGTTCCCTTCGCCTTTGCTGCTCCAGGAACAACTGACCTCCCTGCTAGTGCTCCGCTGCCCATGGCTCTTCCCTGCGGCTCTTTCCCTGTGTTGTGGCCTCCGCGTGCCTTCTTCCCTTTGCCGCAGACAGTCTTTGTTTCCGTATTTACCTCCCCAAGTCCTCCTCATCCTTTCAGTTGCATCTGAAGTATGACCTTCTGAGAGGGCACCTTCCCAGCTAGAGTAGACCCCCTGCACTACACCTGACAATGAAGTTCAGTAGTGTAAAGCTCGTCTCACTTATGACTGCTTTAGGGTCCTCTCTTCCCTGATGGAGGGGAAAGCTGAGGGGAGGAGCCAGGTTGGACTTCACACCCTATCCACGCAGTGTGCAGGGACATCTGGCATGTAATAGGTTCCCAGAATCCAGTGGGGCCTGGTATGTAATGGGTGCCCGACATCTACCTACTGGCGAGGGGGACGATGTATGTTGGGGTTAAAATCCAGACAAACTATCCCCCATGGGACATCTGCACTCAGAATGAGTTTAAGCAAAGACAAAACTATTTGTTTTAAGGTCAAGGGAAGGCATGTGGTTGAGGTCAAAGGGTGAACTGGGAAGAGAAATTGATACAAAAATATGTCCTTATAAAGAGATAAACAAGCATTTAAATCCTGAGAACAGATAGGGGCCATTCAGAGATGTAATTCTTAAGGTGCACAGCACCACTGCTCAGCTCTCTGGCAGTTCAGTTTAGCTTGGTTTAGTTATATTTGGAGAATTCTCACAGGTCCACCCTAGATCTGGGGTATTGGCTTAGTCAGAGCATGCAGAGATGACCCCCTGCTCAGGCTGCTCCCCACCTAGAACGGTGGAGCAGCCTAAAAGCAGACTACAGGCAAGGTAGGTTAGTAGTGGATGTGAGGAGTGGAGTGCTCTGGGGTGGGGATGAGAAACCCGAGTCACACAATGTGACCCTCGAAGGCAGCCACTGTGATGAACCTCAGAGGACAAGTAGGATTTGGTATAGCGGGTTCTGTATTACAGTAAGAGAAGCTAAGAACTGACTAAAATCAGACAGATGTGAGTTTAAATCTTGGTTCTAGCATTTTCTAGCATTTTCACATGGGCAGCATCTCTGAGTCTTTATTTTCTCAATGGTAAATGGGAATAATTCTAGTATCATGCTTGTCAGGTATTGTGTGGACTAAAGGAAATATTCCCGTGAATCTTATAGCACAATGGGTGCTACTATTATTACTGGTAAAGTGCAGAGAGGGAAAGAAAGTATTCCAAGGGCAGAAGCAGCAGGAACACAGACCAGCTTGCCTTCCTTTCCAGAGAAGGAGGGCAGTGACAGCTGATGGTTAACGAGCGCTCTCCATGGCTGGGACCTGGGTCTAAGGGATTTACAGGTGTTAGCTGATTTAGCCTCACAAAACCTAATGAGACAGGCATTATTGTTATTATTATCATTCCCATTTAGTGGCAGAAGCCACCAAACCATATCTTACAAAACTCCCTTCACTTGAACATGACTCTCCATGGTAGAGCCCAGCCCATGGGCTGTTTTGAGTGTAATGGAGCCTCAACACTGTAGGATGCAACATAGACTAGGACGAAAGTACCCACCATGTTACAAGTTATCTCAGTCTGTTTGGACAGCTCTAACAAAATACCACAGGCCAGGTCACTATCAACAACAGAAACTTATTTCTCACAGTTTTGGAGGCTGGGAAGTCCAAGATCAAGTGTGTGGCAGATTTAGTGTCTGGCGAGGGCTTATGTCCAGGTCATAGATGGTGCCTTCTTGCTGGCTCCTCAAGGATCCCCAGGGAGCTCTCTGGGGCCTCTTTTGTAAGGGCACTAGCCCCATTCCCGAGGACTCTGCCCTCACCATCCAATCCCCTCCCAAAGGCCCCACCTCCTAATGCCATCATGTTAAGGCCTAGGATTTCGATATATGAGTTTCTGGGGGACACAGACATTCAGACTATAGGACACAATCTCACAGAAGGGGTTGGGGAAAGGGGTGCTGACCTACCTAAGTATAGACAGGAATGGAGACTATCTGACTAAAGGCAAAGGAACCACACAGAAGCACTGTGCCGCTGGTTAACAGTTCTGAGACTGCACATATCCTGGGATGGAACAGTGGGTAAATGGATGGCAGATGGGGGCGTGGGGGGTTGGAGATTAGCCATCAGGGAAGGCCGGAATGAACTGTGTGCTACTGCATGAAGGTTAGAGGCATTAATATGACTCTGTTTAGCTTCATATAGGAATAGATGGAGATATATATGTATATATATAAATAATTATGGATATACGTGTACACACAGGTAAGGCTATACATATGTATTTCCTTGACGTATCTGTAAGAACGACATTCCAGTAGCAGCAAGCACAAAGGCTCGAGTGCAGGGCCAGGCATAGGCCAAAGAGAAGGTTCAATGGTCGGGGACATTCTACAGTGAGGTCAGACACGAAACCCCTCCCTTGGCTGTGGGCCAACTCAGAGTCCAGGAAATGCCACAACTAATGACAAATTGGAAGCTGTCAGGCCAGAGAAGCTTAGCATAAAGAATGCAGCAGTGAGGTAATCCTCGAGAAAAGAAACTGGGACAAGGTGTTGTCAATGTCAAGTGGAACTATAACAATGAAGGGAGGAGGGAAATGATATCATGATGGTCGGTGGGGGCCTCAGGAATGCCCTGGAATGGGCCACGGCTCAGAGGGACAAGGGGGAGGCAATCTTATCACCACCAGCACATCTGAGAGTAGGGACAGGTCTGGCCGGCTCATGGGAGGAAGAGGGTGATTGATAAGAAGGGGCAGAGTCGTCCCTTGAGAACTGGCTCCATCCCTTTCCTGGGAATATTTTCTTCTAGGTCAACTTGCCTGCCTCTTCCCCAGTTTCTCAGGCTGTGGCAGAGTACAGTCGTTGTGGCAGAGACTGGAGAGCCCGTCAAGCTTAAAATTACCATCTGGCTCTTTACAGAAAGAGTTTCCTGACCCTTGGCTGAGGCAGGCTGGGTAGTGCAGAAGCCACCCCAGGAAGACACAAACAGATGCGCATGGCTGTGCTCAACACAACTTTATTTTACAGAAATAGGTGGCAGCTAGATTTGGCCTGTGGCTGTGGTTTGCCAATCCTGTCCTAGAGCACCAGTCGCCTCCCAGAGACACCTTCCAACCTTCCAGGGATGGTGATCCTCCCACAGGCAGCCAGGCACACGATCAGTGCTCCATGAAGTCCTTGCAGCGACACAAAGGTCGGTCCTCTGCGACCTCATCGTTTCAAGTGGAACTAACACCCACATTGCACAGGGAGTGACAGAGAGGGAAGAGAAATCCCCTCCGAGGAGCAAGACAGTCTCCCTCTTCCAGAACGCCCACTCATCCTTGTAACCCTGCCCGTGTCGGACTCATCCTTGGCTGAACCACCTCCAGGGCTTCCTGCCTTGCTTTCGTTCCTTTTCTCTCAGAAGCAACACCTGCCTCAATGTCCACTGAGGAAGGAGCTGGCCCACACCACATGCCTGTGTAGAGGGACTCTTCATACTGATTTTCTGCCTTTCTCTAATCAATAAGTGTGTAACCAAAGCAGGACTGATGAGCACTGTTCCGTGGAACCACAGTTTTGAGTTACACACTGAAAATGATTAGGCAGATCCATTTACCGGCGAGGGTGCCAGGAAGATCGTTTATGATTATTTTTGGCTACTGAGATTCCTGGGGCTGCCCTGGCTCCTAATATTTTTGAAATTGATAATGTAGTCCAGGGAAGGGGGGTGGTTTGTTATTTTTTGTTTCTTTTTTTTGTCTTAGGTTTGGTATCTTTTAAGTTTCTGATCATTTATGGTTTTCTGATAAATTCACCTAAAAAGTCCCATTAAGTGAATCAGACGTGGGTTTCTGTTGCTTGCAGCCAGAGAGATCTGATGTAGCCTCCTGACTGGTCTCCTTGGCTCCAGAGAAATCCCTTTGTAGCCTACAGCCTCAGAGTCTTTTATAAATAAAGATCAGATCACACCACTTCTCTGCTTAAAAGAGAACGGAAGAAAACCCAAATCCTCTCAGCAAGGTATTCAAAGGACTCCTTGATTTGTCTCCAAATTTATCTTTCAGTCTTGACTCCTAAGACCGATATCCTGTGTATACTTGCAGTTTCCCCAAACATGCCTAGGGGCTTTCTCTCTCTGGGATGCGACCGGGGCGGTCACTGCCCTTGGGGGAGGAGCAGCAGCCAGATGTGCACCTGTAACCTCCATCCCTCCCACACTCTCCTCCCAGCCCCTGCCCCAGGGACTCACATGTAAGCCTTGTAGTTGGATCCGATTTTCTGGATGCGGATGTCGTACTTGGAATTGATGAAGGCCTCAGTGGTGGCGTAGGTTTTGGCCATGGCCACTATGCTGGTGATGTCCTGGTAGTCATGCTGGTTTTCCACTTTGATCTGTGGGGGAGGACGAGAGGGGTGAGTGCCACCCACCCAGCTCTACCCAGCCTACCCCAAGCCAGGACTGCCTGCTCCACATATAGGGAGGGTCACCTGCTGGCTGCAGAGACACACATGGAAACCAATCTTCCCACTGCACGTCCACATGAGGCACGGAAGGGGAAGGGGCAATTCCACTTGCACTGTCAGGAGATGTTTATAGACCAGAGGAGCATTGCACAGGGTTTGGAAGAATGAATGCGGGTTTTAGACGGAGTGAGTGGTAGGGCATGTCTCTCTGGAGGGGAGAGAGGCTGCACAGGCTGGGGCCTGAGGACCCCTGTGGTGGGGGCAGGGTAGGAGGTACAGATGGGCTGAGGGAGGCCACTGGACAGGACGGCAGCAAACAGATCGCAGAAGGCCCTGACCGCTCTGGGAAGGGGCTAGGACAGTGTTTTTCTAGGTTTTTTTTTGTTTGTTTTTTTAATCTCACAGCACACTCGAACCTATAGTTAAACATCCAGGCACACTTAAATTATGTTGATCAAAAAAAAAAAGTAAAAAAAAGAATAGACTTACTGTGCTTTGAACTTCTTTTGAAAATAATTTAATTAATGATCTTTAAAAGTTTTAGCGGCACACCTAAGATCACCTCACAGCTCACTGGATGAAAATCGCCGGGCTAGGATCTTAGCCCGAATGTTTGGGAAAGCCCTTGAAGAGGGAGAGGAGTTTAAATGAAGTGGCTTAATTTGGGTTTTAGGAAAACTGCTCAAGCAGTTGTGCAGAGGCTGAATGGAGGAGTGTGATACGGGATCCAGAGAGATGGCTAGAAGGAAGGGAGTGTGCACCTGTGTGAAGTGTGTGTGTGTCCATGCAGGGGTGTGTGTGGAGTCTGTAGGAGATGTGTGTGTGGTATGCAGCGTGTGGTGCATATGTGTGGTGGGTGTGTGTGGTATGTATGGTGGTTTGTGGTATATGTCTATGGTGTGTTTGCTGTTTAATGTGTGTTGTGTAGATGGTGTGTTTATGTGGTGTGTGGGGGGTATGTTTTTTGTGTATTTGTGGTGTGTGTGCATGTGGTATATTTTTGTGTGTTTATGTGGTATATGTGTGTGTGGTATTCAGTTTGTGGTGTATAATGTATAATGTGCGGTGTGTTTGTTGCATGTGACGTGCCGTGTGAGTTGCACGTGTTGTGTAGCATCTGGCACCGGTGTATGCATGCACTGTGTGTGTGCTTGCAGTGTGTGGGCACGCGCTGTGTGTGTGCTTGCAGTGTGTGGGCACGCACTGTGTGTGTGCTTGCAGTGTGTGGGTATGTACTGTGTGTGTGCTTGCAGTGTGTGGGCACGCACTGTGTGTGTGCTTGCAGTGTGTGGGTACGTACTGTGTGTGCTTGCAGTGTGTGGGCACGCACTGTGTGTGTGCTTGCAGTGTGTGGGTATGTACTGTGTGTGTGCTTGCAGTGTGTACATGCACTGTGTGTGTGCTTGCAGTGTGTACATGTACTGTGTGTGTGCTTGCAGTGTGTGGGCACGCACTGTGTGTGTGCTTGCAGTGTGTGGGTACGTACTGTGTGTGCTTGCAGTGTGTGGGCACGCACTGTGTGTGTGCTTGCAGTGTGTGGGTATGTACTGTGTGTGCTTGCAGTGTGTACATGCACTGTGTGTGTGCTTGCAGTGTGTACATGTACTGTGTGTGTGCTTGCAGTGTGTGGGCACGCACTTTGTGTGTGCTTGCAGTGTGTACATGCACTGTGTGTGTGCTTGCAGTGTGTGGGCACGCACTGTGTGTGTGCTTGCAGTGTGTACATGCACTGTGTGTGTGCTTGCAGTGTGTGGGCACGCATTGTGTGTGTGCTTGCAGTGTGTACATGCACTGTGTGTGTGCTTGTA
This sequence comes from Nycticebus coucang, assembly GCF_027406575.1. Taxonomy (NCBI): domain Eukaryota; kingdom Metazoa; phylum Chordata; class Mammalia; order Primates; family Lorisidae; genus Nycticebus; species Nycticebus coucang. Next base: position 15,100,262 of record NC_069782.1, on the reverse strand, counting down.
GCGTGTACATGCACTGTGTGTGTGCTTGCAGTGTGTACATGCACTGTGTGTGTGCTTGTAGCGTGTACATGCACTGTGTGTGTGCTTGCAGTGTGTGGGCACGCACTGTGTGTGTGCTTGCAGTGTGTGGGTACATACTGTGTGTGCTTGCAGTGTGTGGGTATGTACTGTGTGTGCTTGCAGTGTGTACATGCACTGTGTGTGTGCTTGCAGTGTGTACATGTACTGTGTGTGTGCTTGCAGTGTGTGGGCACGCACTGTGTGTGTGCTTGCAGTGTGTACATGCACTGTGTGTGTGCTTGCAGTGTGTGGGCATGCACTGTGTGTGTGCTTGCAGTGTGTACATGCACTGTGTGTGTGCTTGTAGCGTGTACATGCACTGTGTGTGTGCTTGCAGTGTGTACATGCACTGTGTGTGTGCTTGTAGCGTGTACATGCACTGTGTGTGTGCTTGCAGTGTGTGGGCATGCAGGGTGTATGTGCATGCATGAAGTGTGTGTGTACATCCAAGGTGTGCATGCAGTGTGTGTGTGTGTGAACAAACTGGAGAGGCTAGCTTTGCTGGGCCAAAGGCCTGGGGGAAAAAGTCACACTGTTTACTGAGTTGAGACCAGGAACATGGGGCGGTGTCCTGGGGTTGGGAAGAGGTCACAGGACAGCTTCCAAGGCCAAGGGCAGGGATGAGGCCAAGGCTCTGTGATAGTGATCTCGAGATGAAACGGAGCTAACTCCAGCGGCTGTGGACAGCTGGGCTGGCTGCTCCCTCCTGCTGGCCATGGGGGCCCTGCTTGTTCAGAACTGACTCCCACTCTCCTGTCATACTCACTGGAGGAGTTCTGTGCTGGGCTAGATGCAGGCAGAGCACAGGAGGGGCAGAGTGCTGGGTGGTTTGTTTAGGAGGGTGGGAAGGGTGGTTCACAGGACCGCACCCTCCTGGTTCTCACGTCCTATGACCTCCCTCCCAGTCCTCTTCTGCCTGCCCTTGAAATCTCAGTGCTGCCCTGACAACTCTCTCCTGCCCACCACATTTGTCCCAATTGCACCATTTACAAAGGGTCTTCACTGTCCTCTGTGACACCCAAAACAGGACTGTTGAGCAGGCAGGCTGGGCATTACTGTGGTCACTTAACAGATGTGGAACCTGAGATTTCTTGACTTGTCCAAGGCCTGAAAACAGCTGAGCTCAGAGCTGGGAATGAACCTCTGGAGCCCCAAGGCACAGCTTTTCCCAGACCCCCTCGGAGTATCTGCCCGTTGTTCTTCCTTACTGGATGCAGTGTCAACCCAGACAGGGGCTTGGTGAGGGCCCCAACTTCAGTGAGGACTCTGAGTTCCACTATGTAGAGGAAATAAAGGCGACCCCGTAAGGGTTCCCTGTTTCCCACCCTTCTGTAAACTCTTTAGATTGCCCACTTCTTCCAGCTGCAGTGGCAGCAGTGTGCCTCCTCCCTTTATTCTAGGTCTTGTAATGCTCTGACTGCTGGCTGTCCACACTTCAGCAATGGGGCCTTTAAGTTTTAGGGGCACCTAGTCTCTTCTGCTAGAGATTCCTTTGCTCTGGCCTCCTTTACAGGAAGAGTTGGCCAGGTCTTCACATTCTGGCCAATGAAAACAGAGTAGCCACGATTTCAGCAGCCTCTCGGGGTGCCCTGAAGATGAAGGGACTCGTTCCCCTTTTCCTTCTTCCCTGTGGGTGGAATGTGGACATGGTGGTGTGAGCAGGAGCAGCTGCAGCCATCTTGGGCCTTGAGATAGGAGGTGCATGTTGAAGATGGCTGAGTCTAGAAAGACAGAAAGAACCTGGATCTAACACTGTAGAGCCCCTATCAGCCTCTTACATGAGAGAGAAAGAAACCTTAATTTTGTTTAAGCCACGCCTATCTGGGTTTTGTTAAAGCAGCCAAACTATACTTCTGCTGTATAGTTTTAGTCTCTTGCTTTTCATTGATTCCTTATCCTTTGGATTAATGTGATCAAGGATCCACCATTCTTCTTAAAATGTTCCCACTTTCCAGAAGCTCAGTTACTCGCCACTCCCTGTGTCTACATCCTCATGTCCCACTCAGGCTTCACTCCTCACCATTCCGTGGCAGCTGGTTTGGCACAGGTCCCCCGGGCCTCCTCCCTGGTGAACCTCACAGTTTCCCCAGCCGTCATCCTGCTTGGGCACTTGGCAGAGTCTGAAATTGGGTTTCCAGATCATATTCTGTTTCAGTTCTTTCCCTTCTGGCAACTTCTTCGCACTCTTTATTGCCTCCTCTTTTTCCAATGCCCCTTTGATAGTCCTGGGGTTTCATCCTCAGCCAACATTTGGGGTAAGGTTGAGGGGGTTGGAGTTACCAAAATGAGAGAATGGAGTAAGAGCTCATCGAATTCACAATTCTGTCCCTGGTGGCTTTGGAAAGAACCAGAAGTTCTCTTGCACGTTAGTGTCCCAGACACAGGCCAAAGTGCCATTCTCCTCTTCCACAGTCATGACACACCCTGATGTGGGGGCACATGACCACCCAGAATGAACTTTACAGCTTTTATACCTCCACCTCCCCTGGCATCTCAACAGGGGACTCTTCCCCCTTTTCAACAGGATGAAAGCAGAAGACGGTATGAACTTCCAGGTCACACTGTTAGAGGGACAGAGAGAGCTTCACGTTCGAGGATCCACCACTGGGTCTCGGTGGGCGTGGACTCAGACCCACACTCATCTCCCCCTTTCCTCTTCCCACCGCTGGGACACGGACTATCTTTGATCATGCGGCTGAGCACAGCACACCAGAGTCAGACCATCAACAAGACAGAGGAGCCCAAGTCCTTGACCCTGAGGTGGTTCCACACCTGACCTTGGCTGCTTTTGTCTAGACCATTAAGTGAGAAAGAAAGTTCTGTCTGGCTCAAGCCATTTGAAGTCTTTGTTATGGCAGCTGACCTTTAGGCCAGTGGTTATGTAAGCCTGAACTAAATTTTTCTTGAATGCATCATGGATTCTTTCACAGTTTAGACCAAGGGGAGCAAAGCGAGAAAGTGTAGACCTAGTGGTTTCATGAAGCGGGGTCAGCCCCACCTCCCCCTGGGAATGCTCCTCTCCTATCTTAGTTTGGGTGGTTTGGGATGAAGGGTCCATCCTGCCCTCGCCAAGAGTGAGCACCTGACCCAGGCCTCTCTTACCTGGGCCCTTTCAAACCCTCCTAAAAGGCCCTGGCCAAATGCTCCTAACAACTTTATATTCTATTCCTTACAGAGGGCATCTCAGATACATAACTCCTGGGCTCCATAAAACTCAGCTGCACTCCTGTGTCTGTTAGATTCAAGGACAGGTAGCGAGTTTTGGTCTCAGTTGTGACACTGGTGGTGCCTGGCATGCAGCTGAAGCCCAGCACCTGTTTGCTGGATTGAATTTAAGGAGGCTCCGTGAAGACCTGCTTGAACTTGAGAGGAGAGCAGGAAAATGGAAGAGAATCAAAGACCTCAGAAAAAAGCAAAGAACATGTGTTTCAGGGGAACATCTTTCAGAGGTTGAACTCCGTTAATGCCCAGGCTGGATGCTACATTCTCAGAGAGTTTCAGTTTCCATCGTGATGAGTCCTTGAAAAATGGATGAAGTGTGGGGCCCTGGAGAAACGGGCAGGTGGTCTGGATCCTGGGTGGGTGGGCACTGGAGGGGACTCTGGGGTGGTCCTCAGTGCAGGGAGGGTAGGTGGGGTGAGGAGGCCCGGGGGACGGCTGTGTGAGGATGGGGACACGGCTGCTGGCCTGGGCAGGAAGTCTCGGCAATCTGCTTTATTTACTGGCGGAACCCCCTTTAAGGGTTCACGAAGACAAGCTGAAAACAGGAGATCCTAAATGAGCTGTGATTCAAGATGACCCATGTGTTGCCCTGGGAGCTGCCCTGGGAGCTGCCCTGGGAGCTCAGGCGCACCCCCCCGCCTCCCGCGACCTCTGCCCCCCTCTCTGGCTCCTCCCTCGCCTTTCCCTCCTTTCTCCCTCACCCCTTTGCCTTCTCTCTTACCCTTTTCTTCTTGCTCCGAGCAGTCAGCCTCCCTCTTTTGTCTCTTCCTCCTTCATTTTCCCTGCTTGGTTCTGTCTTGTGGTCCTCTCCTCTCCCTCTCTCCTCCTGCTTCCCTCTCCCTCTGCACTGATCCCTCTCTGCCTCTCCCGGCTTCTCCCCTAGCTTATTCCCACCCAGCTTCTCACACTCTCTCTCTCCTGCGTTCTGAGCTGCTGAGCCTTTCTTACGGCTTGTGGACGCCTGTGCTCTGACCTGAGTGGAAACAAAGGCAGAGAGACCGGAGACGGGGGTTGGGATATAATTCAGAACCTTCCGAAAGGGATGCTGAGAGGTCTCTCCTTTCCCATTCCCACTTGGGATGGGAAAGTCAGCCACGTTCTTGGTAGATCACGCATTATTTGCTTGATTATCTCCAATAACAGGGAGCTCACTACTCTCTCTCGAGTAGTGAGAGAGGCTAGGCAGCTCATTACTCTCTCTCGAGTCTCTAACTTGTTCTACTGTATATCACACCAAGAATGAGTGCGTGGTCCCCATCATCCCCTGGGGTAAGTCTTAGCCCTCTGCCTTGTGTCTGCTCTTCATTCTCTTGAAGGGAGCCACGCAGGTGTGAGTAAGTCACTCTCTCCTTAACCCACTCCTAATATGAGTGGGTTTTAGACCCTTAATTATCTTGACATGCTCTCATTTGACAATCTCTTAAACCAGGGGTCCTCAAACTTTTTAAACAGGGGGCTAGTTCACTGTCCCTCAGACCGTTGGAGGGCCGGACAATAGTTTTTAAAAACACCTATGAACAAATTCCTATGCACACTGCACATATCTTATTTTGAAGTAAAAAAACAAAATGGGAACAAAATACAATCACACCACCTCTTGTGGCCTGCAGGCCATAGTTTGAGAATCCCTGTAAACCAAGTGGCACCCAGAATTCTACAAAGTACTTTGGAAGTGGTTTCACCAGCAGAAGTCAGAAAAGACCATCTCCACCATCTCTCCTGAATGCGCCTGCCTTGTTCCTGCCTCAGGGCCTTTGCACTTGCTGTTCCCCTGCCCACATGGGTCACTTCCTCCCTTCATCAGGCCTCTCCTCCAGCATCCCTGTCTCAGAGCTATCTTCTTGATCACCACAGCTGAGGTCATCCTTCCTACCCAGCCACCCTCACCCACCTCACCCTGATTTATTTTTCCCCTGAGCACCACCACTCACGCCGTCATCTGTTTGCTTACTGTCTCCCCTCCCTGCCATCCCCCGGGAATGTAAGCTCTGCAAGGGTACAGCTGGATTCCCAACACCTGTAACAGTACCCAGGGAAGAACAGGTGCTCAATAAATTCATTTAATGATTGGATAAGTATACCTGTAAGTGTTTACACTTATTATTTGGATATAATGGGCAGTCAATGCATACCTGTTATTATATCCCATTATATCCAAATAATTACCGACTATTTCCTCCAGATGCTGGGCTGGGGATACAACAGGGAACAGAATGTTTATGATTCTTCTCCAAATGGAGTTCTGAGCCTGTTAATTATCTTGCTTTTATGAATTCAGCTTAGTAAAATGTTAGCTTTTCTAAGATCCATTTGGAGCTTGTCCAGGTCATTTTTAAACACAAGTTCCTGATAATCCACAGCTCCCAGAGGAGGACTTCACAGGGTCGGCCCTTCTGCTTGTGTCTGCCTTTCTGCCTTCCAACACTGGCTCTGTCATCTGGCCTGTTAATGACCCCTCTCAGCCCTGTGTCACTCCTGACTTTGAAGGACCCTTCCTACCTCTGGTTCTAGCTAGCTCATCTTAGTTAAGCTACTTCTGGAACGTCAATTTCTTTATCTGTTAAATGGGTAACCGTTACCTTGAAGATGGTTATAATTTTTAGATGAAATGATAATGACTGTCAAAGGACCAGCATAGCACAATGTCCAGCTCTCTCAGGTACTCGGTAAAAGTTGGTTTTCTTTAGTTGGATAATTGTTGAGATTCTTTGCTGACATTGAACCACTAATCAACAACCCTTAAAAACACAATTATTCATCCAGCTACAAGCCTATCTCCTGTATAATCGTCCAACTTCCATCTCTCTTCTATGGTCTATAGAATAGCACAAGGCTTATTCAGCACATTGCAGAGGTTCTGGAGCCTATTAGTCGTTTATAAAACATTTATAGGCTAAACCAGTGACTGGGTCAAATGGCCATTCATCCGAGGATTAGATGATGATTCCATTCCATTCATTCACTTATCCATTCTATAGTTATTGAGCTCTAGCTGGGTGCCAGATATTGGGCCACATGTTAGGGACCAAAAATGAGTATTTAAATTATTGATGTTCTTATGCTGGCCAGGTGTGGTGGCTAATTCTTGTGATCCCAGCATTCTGGGAGGCCGAGGCAGGTGGATTGCTTGAGCTCAAGAGTTGAAGACCAGCATGAACAAGAGTGAGACCCCGGGTGTTGTGATTGGAGCCTGTAGTGCCAGCTACTCGGGAGGCTGAAGCAAGAGGATTGTTTGAGTCCAAAAGTTGAAGTTCCTGTGAGCTATGATGATGCCATGGCACTCAACCCAAGGGCAAATATATATATGTCTCAAATATATATATATATATTTTCCCATCCCTGTGAGTGGGAAACACTCTCAGGTTTACAGCTTCCATCATAAACCCTGGAGGACCAGATGATGTTAGAGACTCTGCAGAAAGGGCCAGTTGGCCTGAAGCTGTGGATGGAGCTAGGAGGGTGTTGGGTTGGTCCTCTGGACAGAAAGAGCATCTGGGATAAGAAGGTATGTAGGGCAGGCTGCCACCAGGGTGATGCATTGCCTAATGGCCTGCATGTCCATCAGCAGGGGACAGGCTGCATAAGTGCATCAGTGGTCTGTGCATATAGGGGATTGCTCTGCCCCCCAGAGAGGAGAACAAGGAGGCTCTCTGTCCACTACCACAGAGCCATCTATACTCTGCAATGGAGCGAGAAAGGCCAGGTGAAGAACAGTGAGAATAACATGTAAGCATTTATCAAGAGTTTTTATGTGGGGAATGTATACATTTGCTTAAAAAATGCAACAAAGGGATAAAACAAACAACAAATGAGAATAGTTACCTACAGCAAGGGGGGGAGAGGGAGATGGACTGGATGGCAGTTAGACCTCTCTGTATGTGACTTGTTTTTATTTTTATTTTTTTTATTAAATCATAACTGTATACATTGATATGATCATGGGGCATCATACACTCACTTCATAGACCATTTGACACATTTTTATCACAGTGGTTAACATAGCCTTTCCGGCGTTATCTCAGTTACTGTGCCAAAACCTTTACATTCTACATCTACCAAGTTTCGCAAATACCCCTGTAAGATGCACCACAGGTGTGATCCCACCAATCCCCCTCCCTCTACCCACCCCCTCCTTCCCACTTCCCCCTATTGTTAAGTTGTAACTGGATTATAGCTTTCATGTGAGAGCCCCAAATTAGTTTCATAGTAGGGCTGAGTACATTGGGTACTTTTTCTTCCATTCCTGAGATACTTTACTAAGAAGAATATGTTCCAGCTCCATCCATGTAAACATGAAAGAGGTAAAGTCTCCATCTTTCTTTAAGGCTGCATAGTATTCCATGGTATACATATACAACAATTTATTAATCCATTCGTGGATCGATGGGCACTTGGGCTTTTTATAATTGTGACTTTGGAGCCATGCAAATGTGGTTACATAACAAAATGGATCATGCTGAGAAAAAAACTTCCCCAAAGTAGAAAACAAGATAGAGTGACTCAGTCTAAGAATCTATCAAAGCTGATGGCTTAAATGTACTGAGAAGTAGGATTTCAAGTGACTTTGCAGCAGGATGCTGAACCTATGAATCTCCGTGCTATTCCACTTTCTTGGATGATTTAATTTTCACTATTGCCTATAACTCACAGGTCATAATATATTAAATACTTACTTGATGTCCTTCCCACTAGAATTTGTGTTCTTAACAGTCTGATCAATAATTGGCAGCTGGTAGTGGTAGATGTTCTATAAATATTTATTTAACTGCATTAAAAACCCTAACATAACAGCAACTATACATCCCTAATGGAAAACAGCCAAATAATTAAAAACAAAACAAAACCCTGCTAGTAAATACAAAATTCTATTCAGTTTGTTAGTAATAATAATGGCATTGCTATTTTAAAACATTATAGTAGTAATAACGTTAAGGTTATTAGGACCCAGGATTTTTACATGTAAAAAAGGCACAATTTTAAATCAAAGAAATTATGTAAAATTTACATTCAAAGTCTCTACAGTTTACATTCGAAATATCAAGATGAATTTATGATATATTTTTCTATTATAAAAACATACACATATTTTTCCCCGTGTCCTTCCAAAATGTTAGAAGGAATGGCTAACAAAATAGCAATGAACATATTTAGCCCTCAGATTGGGGTCTCTAAACACCATTATTTTACTGACAGGCTATCAGGGCTCCTTTGGGGGGAGGACTGGTTCCAGTTTTGAGCCAGAAGATGTGGAAGATGATCTTGGGACATCTTATCATGCTAGATAGAGAAAGCCCTCATGCCAAGAGGACTCATTTGTCAACTTGAGAGGGTCCCATTGGATGGCATAATTTGAGTATCAGAAGGAATAATGACTTCAATGAATTGAGATACAGTATATCAAATTGTTAATAATCAGTGACAAAATGTCATTGGACATCTTTGGAGGATGCTAAGACACCATCTCCTTACTCTGAAATATGAGCAAATAGAGAGAGCAATATTCTTTTTTGATGAATTCCAGCTAATAAATGGCGGAGTAACAGAACTAGAACCTTACCCTTCTGCAACCTCAAATGCAGTAACGGACCGAGGCAATGGTGAGCAATGTCAACCCCCTGGGAAAAGGCTGATGGGGAAGTCCATGGATATGTGGATCAGGCAGACTACACTTGAACTCACAGATCAGTCTTACCACCTCGAAAGAGAGACCATCAAATATGCTCGTGGCTTCAGACACCAAGTAAGAGAAACACACACCGGCACCTAAGGGAAGTATTCTTGCCCAAATCCAGAATCTGAATCAAATCGAATCTCTGCATCTAACTACCAGTTTGTAGGAAATGCAGGTGATAGAGGTTCAACTTAGAATGCAGGAAATTACAGGAGAAATGACCTCCCCCTGGATAAATAAATGACAAGGAAAAAAAAAAGCAGAGGCAAGGGAACTGTTATAGATCAAAAGAGACTTTTGCCATATGAACCACGTGAATAGGAAGGCCTTGTTTGCCAACAACGAGAATGAATCAATGAACAGAGGGTTATTGAACGGGGAGTGTATTTTAGATGATATTGGAGAATTATTATTAAGTTTTTGGGTATAATAATGATATTTAACTATGTTAAAGAAAAAAAGAGGCTTTGTGTGTTAGAAACACAGGCTGAAATATTGATGGGGTGAAATGATGTGATATTCAGGATTTGCTTTAAACTATTCCAGGGATCCACAGCCACAGCAAGTAGAGGGGCAGCTGCCAAGACTCAGGGGAAGGGGGCTGGGTGCCGACTGCTAATGGGTGTGGGCCTAGAAATGTCTCGGAATTAAGGAGGGATGATGGTTTCACCTTGTAAATATACTAAAAAAAATCCACTGAATTACACACTTTAGGAGGGTGAATTTTATTGATCTAATTTATGAGAATTAGAGCTCACATTAAAAAAATACGATAGAAGCATCCAGTGGTGCTCAGAGGAAGTGTGGAGATGTATGTCAAACAAACTTGACCATCACTTGGTAATGGGTGAAGGTTGAGTGATGGGTACGCGGGATTCCAGTTTGCCATTTGCTCTTCTGTTGTATATATTTGAAAATTTCAATAACGAAAGGTTGAAAACAAGCAATACTAAAGGAGAAAGACGAATGAGGGTGAGGAAATAAATAAAATAGTACTTAGAATGAGGGTGAAAGCGCATATGGTAATGTCTGGCTAGGGGTGTGACGCCTTTTTTTGTGTGACCCTGAGGGAAAGGAAATTTTGTCAGTAACAGGATTCGGTCTCCCTAAGAGGAAAAGGAACTTGGTGCCTCAGAGAATTACAATTGTAATAAAATTGTATGACCCTCTCCTGACACTGCAACATGTAACGAATGTCAACCTCAACAATGCTCTCTGATAGTTAAATATCATTATTATCTGATGTCTGGATATTTGTTAAAATATCCCTTAGTGTAGGCTCATGTCCTTGTCTGCTTGGGCTGCCATATCAAAATACCGCAGACTGGGGGGCTTAAGCAACAGACATTCACTTTTCCCGGTTCTGAGGCTGGGAAGTCAGGGCACTGTCATGGTTGCACCCTGGTGAGGGCTCTCTGCCTGGCTTACAGACAGCATCCTTCTTGCTGTGTACTTACGTGGCAAAGACAGAATGTGAGCAAGCTCTCTGCTGTCTCTTCTTATAAGGACACTCATCCCATCATGAAGACCCCACCATAGGGACCTTGTCTAACCCTAATTACCTCCCAGAGACCCCATCTCCAAATACCATCACACTGGGCTTTAATATACAAATTTTGAGGGGACGCAATTCAGTCCATAGCATCTCATGCCCTCATACCCTCTCCTTAGAGCATGATTCGAAGAAAACAGTTTGCAAATGGCCACTAAAACACAGTCCAATGATCACTTTCATCCATTTTTTACAAAGTTTTTTTTTTTTATTTGAAAAACTAATATACATACATGGCAAAAAAGATCAAAGATATAAAAAGGACATCTAGGAAAAAATAAATCTCTGTCTTATTCTATACCCCACGCCTCCTGGAGTTAAATTTCTTTGTTCTTTTTTTGAAATAGTCTATGAACACAATAATGTAAAGGGAGTGTGCTTTGACTGTTATGGCCAAGACCTGGTAGGCTCACCCATGTTGAGATAAGGTCAGGATGCTGGAGATTAGAGGAGATTTTGGAAATGACAGTTTCTTTGGAAAATGTTGTGCCAGCTTAATCCACACTCCTGGTGTGTCTGGAACGAGATTCTGTGGGACAGCTAGTGAGGTTGTGATGCCTCCCATGGCATTGGCAGGTATGTGTAAGCCTTGGGGTTGGTCTGCCACCCAGAGTTTATCCAGGCTCAGAAAGCAAGTACTTTCCACAGATTACATGTGGGCTGTGTGGGAAAAAGGCCAGCTTGGAGCCACTTACACTGGGTAGCAGCAGCTGAAAGAGAGACTTTGCCACCTCCATCGCCACAACCGTGGCCCACACCAGCACCATCCCTCCCCGGACCACTGTAATCATCTCCTTTTAAAACACCTCTTGCCCAGGCTAAGTGTCATATTGATTTCCTCAGCATCTCTGGAGGAGGGCCACAGCATCTGTATTTGTTGAAGCTCCACAGGCCACTTCCCTTGTGTGCAGGCAGGTTGAAAACAGGATCCTTCACAACCTGGATTCTGGCCATCTCTCTTTTGCACTCAGCCAAAAATGTCCCTGCCTCAGTGCCTTTGCACTTGCCATTCCCTCTGCTTGGAGCAATTGTCCTGATACTCTCCTATCGCTGGTTTCTTCAGATTTCAGCCCAGATGATCCCTTAGCAGAGCCTTTTCCAATAGCCTCATGTACTGGAGTGACTCCTCCCTATTGGCTCTGGGGAGACTTTACTGAATTACCCTTGTTTATTATTATTGTTGTTGTTGTTATTTTTCTTCCCACCTTTGACTACCTGGGACTACTTGTCTGTTAACATATTTATCGTCATCGCTCTCCACTACCATGTAAGCTGTAGGAACAGGGAGCCCCTCTGCCTTGCTAAGGAGGCAATATAACAAGAGTGCTGAAGAATGAAAGTTTAAACGCCAGCTCCATCACTTATTCACTGCATGGTCTTGGGGAAGTTACTTAATCCTTCTGTGTCTCATTTCCTTATCAGCATAATGTGAATAACGTAAACATTGGATTGTTGTTGAGTTTTCAATGAGGTACTACATGGAAATGGTCTGAAAGAGTGCTTGGCTCATCACAAGCATTTAATAAATGTTAAAACTAGCATTATGATTCCTCCTTATGTCCCTGACACCCAGCATAGGACTTGGCACAGGGTAGGTCTTCCATAAATATTTGCTGAAGAAATGAATGAAGGGGCCATTCCTGGGGAATTGCTGGGGGAAGAGAGGAGGGGCGGTACAATAGCCCTGAGGCTGATGCTGAAAGAGACTCACAAGTTTTAACAGAAAACTGAGCCTTAACATCTTCTTAAGGCAACTGAGGGCCAACAGGGCCGCTCATGCTTGAAGAGGAGGCCATCCCATCTCCCTTAGAGGCGAATACAGGGAAAGGGGCCAAGATCCCTCCCAGGAAATGGTATGAACTCAACCCTGGTGCAGAGATAGGTGAGCAGTTGAAGTTCACTGCCCCATTTCAATCACCTAGAAAACATTCAAGGCAAGTGTGGCCAGTGGCTCACCCCAGCGAACCCCTCCCTGCGAGTCTCCATTGAAGGCCCAGCTTGGACGTTCTCCTTCCTGGTGTGATGGCCAAGATACACTTTTTTTTTTTTTTAAATAAAGATAAACACATGAGGTAATTTATTGAACCAGGTTATTTACAAATCAGCTAAAAGTTGGGAGGACGTCTACCAAAAATAATAACCGTAGGTTCAGAGCAGTTGCTCCGTGGCCTTTCTTTCTGGCAATAATCAGCTGGCAGGGCCAGATGGACATTCAGGACACTCCTAGTTTGCGATAATAAAACCATAACCCTGGCACACAAGTGGAGGCTTGTTTTTCTGTTTTTATGACAGGAAGGCACGCATCCAGCTCCTTCCAAAGTGGTATCAACTCATTAAGAAACTAGTTAGATGGAGTGAAGAGGGACAGGCTAAATCTCTGTTTTATCCCCCAGGAAATTCTTAACCAGTCTTGTATTTCCTAGGCTCTCAAGGCCAGAGGAAGTGTAAGTTCTGGGTGAACAACATTTGCGTCAGGCCATGCTCATGGAGTTTAGCTCAGAATCACTTTCTGAGCTCACCATCAAAGGCTCAGAAGTAAAAGGGAGTTGTGAAAACCCTGATGCAAAGGTTCTGCAGCTTTCTTGGTTCCTGATACCCATCTCACGAATTATTTTCTACTTTCTTAGGCCAAAACAAGTACTAAAATAGTTTCATGTATTAAGTGTTTAAAGCTAAAGAGCTTAATAAGTACCTATGTCCTAACAATTTAGTAACTGTTTGAAAAAAAAAAAAAACCCAAAACAATGTACCTAATATTTTGACTTCATTCCTAAGTAACTATGATTACTTATTAATGGGGGGTATGGGCTTGTTGGGCACTGCACAAATTCCCAAACCATAGAATCAGATGGGTCACCGTCCGTCCTCTTTTCTTTCTTTCTTCTTTTTTTTTTTTTTTTAGAGACAGAGTCTCACTTTATGGCCCTTGGTAGAGTGCCGTGGCATCACATAGCTCACAGCAACCTCCAATTCCTGGGCTTAGGTGATTCTCTTGCCTCAGCCTCCCTAGTAGCTAGGACTACAGGCGCCACAACGTCTGACTATTTTTTGTTGCAGTTTGGCCGGGGCCGGGTTTGAACCTGCCACCCTTGGTGTATGGGGCGGGCGCCCTACTCACTGAGCCACAGGCGCTGCCCCCACCCTCTTTTCTTATTCCACAATGATTTTTACCTGGTATTTACTTTTTTAGCACAACTACCAGGACAAAGGTGCTTTAGCCAAGATAGGATATTGAAAGGAACATGCTTTAAGCTAGAAAACTGTGAAATTACTTCCTAGTAGTTTGCAGATGTTGAGAATTGCCATGTTTCCTTTGAAAACTTAAAATATACTGTGCTTCCCTCAAGAGCCTGTGTTGCTCCAGGCGATTCAGTGCAGGCTGGGGAGCTGAGGGCCTAAGGTTATTACTTTTGGAGTTCCCCCCCAGAAGTAAATAAGAAGGAGTAGGGGTGGTGGTGGGGGAAGCCTGCCTGTTCTTCCTGTACAAAGCAGATCTGACACATTCCTGAGAGGTTGGGGGGTGGGGTACCCCACTTGGCAATCTCTCCTTTAAACTATGCATTTGGAACATTGAAAGGATATTACCCTTTTTCAGATGGCATAAAGTCTACTCAAGATGAGTGCATCAGGAACACATTCTTAGAGCAAAAAAAGGTGGGTTAGGTAGGGAAGGGGAGATTACTCCTTAGAATAGTCCTTAAACGTATCTAAAAAGAAAAATGTCACCCGAATGCTGTATTATTGTAAAAAGCTTATCAAGGCACTATTTCTATCACTGAGGAGTTCATAGCCTATGGAACAGACAGCGATATGAACAGATAGCTTAATAGCAGGTGACCAACATTACACTAAAGGCTTGCATGGGACGCTGTAGGTGTGTGGCAGAGGGACCTGGATCCACCCTGGGGAGCAGGAGGGGTGGGGAGGGCTGCCCAGGTGACATGATGGGCTCCACCCCAATTTTCTTTGTCATGATCATAGAGATTAAATTGCAAAATTCACAGTGGGTGCTGGCGTTGGGGCTTTATAGATATTCTCACACGGGTGCTTTCAAGGTATCATACCTATTCTTTAATCAGACATTAATGATGCGCCAGGAACTGTAACACACAGCTTACATGTATTATCTCATTTAATCTTTAAAAACAACCGGATGGGTTTCTGGCCATGATGTACCCAGACAAATCCTGTTTCTGTAAACAACTATAAAACTGGAACAAAATTTATGAGGCAACTGTTTTTAGGCAGCGGAAATAGGCAATGCAAGGCTGTGATCTCTGTGAGAAGGGAAATTCGGAAGGTGAACTTCACGTTGGCCTGGTTCCTTTCCCAGCCCTGTTGCACGTCACTCTGACCCTCCGATGTACTGGTCCTGGCACTTCCTAAACAATCCGAGCTCTTTCCTGCCTCTGCGCTTTGCGTATGCTCCCCTCTCTCTGTCTGGAAGGTTTTCCCCTCTTGTTCTGTGCATGGTGGGCTCACTGTTAACTCGGCCGAAGTTTTCTCTGATCGCTCCACCGTGATAAGCAGGATTAGATCGGTCTCTCTCCTTCCTGGAGGATGTGGAAGAATGGGGAGTTAGGAAGAAAATTGAAAGGGGGAATTCCTCTTTCCCCTTTCCACATGTCACTGAAGCCCAGAGGTCTTGCAGGCTAGATCTGAGAAGGCTCTGTGAAGCGTTTGGGATGTGGAGACAGTATATATCCACGCAATAGGTCTTCCCAGGAACCTTGAGAGAGAGGGACGCATTGTTCTGCCCTGGTTTGAATGCAGAAGACAGAGGCAACTTTTCTCTTTTTCTGTCTTTTTCTTTCCTAAATCTTCTTCCTTTCCTGGCTCTTTTGCAAATTCTACTGACAGATGAACTTGAACTGGCAAAATACGGATCTGGGAGTGTCCTGGGGCAGGTGCCCAGTCTCTTCCTGGAAGGACCCAGGAGGGCAAACTCTCCTGGCCAAACTCTGTGACCAAGGAGTCCCCGCCTGCAATCGTGGACCTGATGATTCAACCCACGGGCCCCCTTGGCCAAGGCAGCCTGTATAAGGAGACCCTGGCGTGGCTGGGGCTCAGGGCTGACTCACGGGGCAGCTGCCACCTCCTGAGTCACCCGCTCCACCTCTGGCTGGAGAAAGGAGGCTGGGGTGGGACTCTGGGCTGGGACCATGTGACTCAGCCTGTGAATAAATAATGGTGATAATGACCATAATAATGAAGATGGATGATGACAGCTACTCCAAAGAGTGCTTTGTATGTACCAGGGGCCATTTTAGGAAGTTTATACTGTCTTAATTCCTTTTGTCTCCCTAATAGCCCTGTAAGTACTATTATTCCCATTACATGCACGAAAAAACCATAGCCCAGCAAAGTTATACAGGTTGGCTGCAGGACTCACAGTTGGTACAGAGCAGTTGAATGGAGGCCCATCTGACTCTGAACCCCAGTCATTCATTAGACAAATATTTATCCTGCTTCTACTACAAGCCAAGTACGTCTGTAGGCGCTGAGGATACAATGGTGGGGTAGG
The DNA here is from genome assembly GCF_027406575.1 of Nycticebus coucang. NCBI lineage: Eukaryota > Metazoa > Chordata > Mammalia > Primates > Lorisidae > Nycticebus > Nycticebus coucang. Next base: position 15,084,233 of record NC_069782.1, on the reverse strand, counting down.
GCAGGGAAATAATAGACAAATAAATACATGACATATAAGGGAAGATGAGTGCAATCCAGCCCAGGGAGTAGGGATCACTGGGGGCAGTCATTTCATCCTGTTGGCATCCTAAGAAGGTGGCTTTGAGCAGACACTTGAAGGAAGTGAAGAGAGAGTCTCTGGGGCTGGATGCTGGAAGAGCGAGCACAAGCCCTTCTCTCCTCCTGTAAGAGGAGAAACAGCCTCAGTCCCCCACTCCCACCTCCTTAGCTGTAAAAGGTACTCATTGATATAACGGGGTATCAGACCATCAAGTTGGGCAAGGAATTTGACCTTCAGGAACTTGACTTTCGGCAAGGAACCATCTGGATTGGCCCGGAGGGGCGTTACTCACCCATGAAGTAATGACCCCCAGTGACCATCTCCACCTGGCCTCTGCCCAGCACTCCCCCTGTCTGGTCTTCCTGGGGAGTGCCCAGGAGTGCCTGACAGTGGACTTGACCAGCTCTGCACCCTGTCAGCCCTCCTTCCACGAGCTGCTCCACCTGCTCCAGTTGCTGCCCAACAAACGCAGTTGAGGGCCTCCCTGAGTGCTTGCCTACTCAGGCAGGGTTCCAGATTGTCAGTGATGAAGACAGACAGACAGATGGAACCAACCAAACAAGGCCTGAGCCTGCTTCTGATATCAGTCCCATGTGGACATGTCATTACTTTGGGCCATGTCTGCGGGTGAGCTGCTCAGGGTCCCTCCTTCCCACAGGGTCCCTCCATTCTCTTGTCAAGAGCATCAGCCTGTGCTTTCGGGCAGGACCCAAGACCACCTGCAGGAGGTGGTAGAGCCAGGAGGAGGCCCAGACCCCCCTTCTGTCTGGGAAGGGATCTCACTGGGTGACTGTAGACAAGTAACTTTCCCTCTCTGAACTCTCAGATTCAAAAATCAACCATGCAGGGCAGCACCTGTGGCTCAAAGGAGTAGGGCGCCGGCCCCATATGCTGGAGGAGGCGGGTTCAAACCCAGCCCCGGCCAAAAACTGCAAAAAAAAAAAATAAATAAATAAAATAAATCAACCATGTAATCTCAAGTTATAAAAGTAAACCAAGGTTAAGAGTGTGGTCCTTGAAGCCAGACCACCTCACTTTGAGTTCTGACTAACTGAATGCCACAGCAGGCTACTCCACCTCCTTTGGTTCCAGCTCCCTCAACTAGAGAGTGGGATTTAGTACCAATGAGGAGGCGCTAAGGGGAGGAGGATTATTACGTGAGGGACCCCAGGCAAAGTTCCCAGGGCAGGGCTTGGCATGCAGCAGGTGCTCAGAAGACTCATCATGGCTATTACTCCTCAGAGGCTTACATCTGTGTGGGGTGGGAGGTACACCAAAGTTTAAGTGCACTAGCATAGGCACAGTGTGGGCACAAGAGGGGGTCATGTCAATTGAAGGAGTTGAGGGGAAGTTCAGGAAACTCTTGAACTTGAGTCAAATCTGGTATTGACTAACATGGGGGTAGGGTACTTGTGGAAGATGTAACAGAGGGTGGGGATGGGCCAGCCAGGAGGCAGTGACAGCTGCAGTTTAGACAGAAAGTGACACCACGTTAAGCTGGGGCATCGAGAGGGGGAAAATGCAGGGAAGGCTCCAGGTGGAGGCAGAGGACTCAGGCAGAAGTGGAGGTGAGGGCCCCCTAGGGAAGCAGACAGGAGAACCCTTTGCTAGGTGCTCATCCTATCCTGCCATGACACCCAGACTCCCTTTCCACTGGGAGTCCTGCCCTGTCACAGACGAGGAAACTGAGGCTCAGGGAGGGTTGAGTCACTTTCTCAAGGCCATTATAGCTGGTGAGCAGAGGAGAAGGCTGCCTACCAGGTGATCTGGCTTCAGATCTCCTGACCATAACTCAAGGCTGCTTCTTGGTTACAATGGCCAACCTTTACTGAGCGGTTTCAACACACCGGGCATTGTTCTAAGCAACTTTCCCAAGGTCACTCAGCTCGTAAAGGGCAGAGCTATGATTCAAACCCAAACAGCACTTCTGGACAGTACTCTTTCTCACGACGCTGAATTGCTCTGGGTGTTTTGGTGACACAGTGAAACCTGCGTGGTGACAGGGCGTGGATGGGGTTCGCTAAAGCATTGCTACCTTCACAACGACAGTGAGAGCCACGTGCACAACCAAAATTGTTCCAGCAGCCACAGTAAACAAGTTAAAAAGAAACAGGTGAAAATTATTTTAATAGTATATTTTACTTAACTCCAGTAGATCAAAACTGTTATCATTGCAATGTGTAATCTCTATAAAAATTATGATCGAGGTATTGTATGTTCTCTTGTTTGTAGGTCTAGGCTTTGAAATTGAGTGTGTACTTTACACTCTAGGCCACTTCAATGAAGCCGCAGGGCAAGCGCTCAGTAGGCACACGTGGTTCGTGGCCACCAGATTGCACAGTGTGGGTCTCAGGGGTCTTTGAACAGGGACAAGAAGAGAGGGGCAAGGGTGGAACCTCAGGACACACGGACACTGAAGGGATGGTGGAAGAGAAGGCTGCAAAAGACCTGGGAAAATCCTGCTTAGAGTCCTGGGAGGAAACGTGGCTGACGGGGTGTACCACAGGTGAGGGAAAGACTGAGTTTCAAGAGATGGCCTGACAGTGACAGACACCCGGGGACAGTAGGCAAATGAGCGATTGAAGACTTCACTGGGCTTGTCCATTTGGAGGTCAGGGATGGTCTTGGCCGGTTAAAGCTCTGGGGAGAGGGGAGATGATTCAGGGAGCTGGAGTGTGAGCGGAGACAGCAACTGCAGGCCCCTCTTTCAAGAAGCTTGGCTGATGGAGTAGGGTTAGGGTGGGGGGCCCCTGGACTTGGCGAAGCCTTGTTTATTGTTAAAATCTGACTGAGATGTGAACAAGCTTCCCTGCTGAAAATGTGTTCATCAGGGAGCAGCACTGAGGGGTGGGGGAGGAGTGATGGACAGGAGCCAAGTCCGTGCAAGGTGGATTCCGTGTCTGGTGTACTCACAACCTAATCTCAAAGGCCCTCTCCTAATAACCTAATCTCTCCAAGAGCTTATACTTGGCAGTTAGGATTCCACCTGTAAGTCTTGGGGGCACACGAACATTCAGGCCATGGTTGGTAGACAGGTGGTTAGTGAGTTAGCGAGGTGGGTAACATTAAGTAGAAAAGGGCTGTGAAAGACAGAGAGTGTCACAGAGGGTGCATGACTGTCTAATGCTTGAACTTTGGGGGACTTCCTGATGAGTCAGGCCAAGTTTGTAGAGTTCCATTTAATGGGTATGTGGTCTCTGCTATACCACATCTTCTTCCCATACACGCAGAGTTGGTAGAAGTAGAGGATGGGGCCAGGCTGATCCAGGTTCCCACCCTGGCTTGGGCATTTATGAGTGCTACGACCTGGAAAGACCTCTTAAGTCCTGCCGGGGCTCTATTTCCTCCTATGTAAAATGGAGATGGTGAAATTTGTACCCATCCTCACAGCTGGAAGGATTAGAAATTATCTAATTATCTATCTATCTATCATCTATCTAATCTATCATCCATCTATTTATTCTATGTAATGGTGATGATTGCATGTACAAAATTTTACCTTTGAAGTTTTACAAATATAGAATACCCATGAATGGAAGATATTCCTTTGAGAATGGGTTTGGAAGTCAGGCTTGACTACTGACTAGCTGTTTGACCTTGGGATGTTTCTTAACTTCTCTAAATTTTGATTTTTATGTAAAATGGTTTTTCTAATAGTACATGCCTCATGGAGCAAAGATTTAGTGAAATAAATTATGCTAAGTGATTTGAACAGTGCCTGGTGTGAAGCAACGGATGTTGGCTGTTTGTCAATAACTTTAGTCAGAAGGTCTCTAGAGATTTTGTAAAGTGCACTATAGTGTTTGTAAAGCTATTTCCTTTATTTGCCTGGCCCCAGTGGCTTATGTATCTGGACATGGAGGTCTTTCTCTCCCCCAGTCCTCCATGAAGTGCCTTTAATATGGGTGACACTGAGGGTGTGTTAGGCTCAGAGATCATTGGACCTGTCTTGCTCCTGTGCAGCTTCTGAGGTTGATTAAACATGGCACTGGCTCGGTGCCTGTAGCTCAGTGGTTAGGGCGCCGGCCACATGCACCAGGATTGGTAGGTTCGAAACCAACCTGGGCCTGCTAAACAACAATGAAAACAACCACCAAAAAATAGCCGGGCATTGTGGCAGGTGTCTGCAGACCCAGCTACTTGGGAGGCTGAGGCAAGAGAATCACTTAAGCCCAAAAGTTTGAGGTTGCTGTGAGCTGTGATGTCACAGCACTCTTCCAAGGGTGACATAGTGAGATTCTGTCTCAAAAACAAACAAACAACAACAACAAAAGAAGAACCCTGGTATTTAACTACACTCCTTCCACACCCTGCCTTCCAGGGAGGATCTAAAAATGTGCTGACTTTCCTGAAAGACTTGGGAGGTAAATGTCTATGGCCAAAAGACAGATACTGGAGGATGCCGAGCCCAGGGTCCCACCAGGGGAGGGTAAAATTCTTGTCTGCCTGGCTCCCTGGTGAGATATTAGGATATTAAAAGCCATCATAAACATTTTTTGAAAACAATAAAGAGATCTTTCTGTGTGTGTATGAGTTGGGACGTGACTGGCTTTACCAAAATGAAAGAGATGAAAGCGTTGTGCTCAGGTTTTAACTGAAGGCTTTTTCTTTTCCTAATTTCAAGATTTAATTTTAATTTTGGAGTTGAAGTTGTGTAGGTGTTTCTCCTAAGGAGATCTGCCTTGCAGTTGAGAAAGAGAGTGTCATGAGGGTGGAGGGCATGGGGCAGAGAGCACGGTGCTGAGAACTCTGGGTGTGCCACCTTCAGAACCAGCCACTCAGAACCGCAGGGTGAAGGGAGGCGACAGCACATGTGGCCTACCCTCTCATTTTGCAGAGAAGCCACGTAGGCGGGGCAGGTGACTTGTACAGGGTTATATATTCAGGAGCCAAGGACCAAGGCTGGCTTCAAGTCTGTTCAGCACCAGAGTGCCAATGTCTCTCCACCAGTGACCCACAGTACATGACACTGCTGGCTCACACTACAATTTAGAGGCCACACAAATGAACATCTAAAAGTCTCGTAGATATTTCCTTCAATGTGTATTAGGAAAAATGATCTGACCCATAAAACTCATAATCTGTGGTAGTGATAAAAAATGCCATTTAAAAATATATTTATTGAAGAGAAGCAAAGGGAATGTGTGTTTATGTGCGTGTGTTGTTTTAAAACATGGTGGGTAAATAACAGAACAGGTGACCTGTAGGATCATGGCTGTAGGCCTCTCTGTCTTTAGAGCTATGGTGCTGCTGGGGGCAGACTGGGGACGGCCTTTCATGTTCTCCTAGGATTTCAGATCTGAACAGGAGCAAACTTCCCCAGAGCATCTTTTCTCCTTCTCATTCTATTTTCTTCTCTATTTCTCTCCCCTTTCACCTTTGTCTTCTTTCTTTTGACCCCTGATGTCCAGAAGTGGGGAGTGGGACTGCCTGGCCCTAGGATGAGATATGAAGGCAGGATCTGCCCCTGACCCACCTATCTGGGAGCTGGGATTTGTGTGGGGCACTGGATTCGGGCGGTGGGAGGTGGGGTGGTGTGTGGACAGAGACTTGGACCTTTTGCTCATTCTGTCTCGAGGAAATTTCCAGCTCACTCCATCCATTCTTCTTCTCAGAGCCTCCTAACCTGTGAAACACTCTAGCCTAAGATGTTAATGAATTCTAGTGGATAAATGCAGAACCAGGGGCTTCACTCCCCAACACTTAACCAATGGCAATGGCACCTTAACAGGCCTTCAAGTCCTTATCCCTACTAACGTCACAATTAAAAAATAAAACCAAAGGACTGTGAAGTAGTCTTGTTCTTGTTGGGGTTCTAGCTTGGATTAAAAGAAAATGATTGAAAGCCCTCCCCCTCCAGCCTTCTAAGAGCAGTGACTACAGGGAGCTGATGATGATAAGGCCTTACCTATCGAGTGTCTTCTAGAATCCAGCCCTTCACGAAGGCATGGACTTGGTTTTGTTCACCACTGCATGCGCAGTGCCCAGGACATTGCCTGGCAAGGAGTATTGGCTTAATCAGTATTTGTTGAGTAAATTAATGGAAGTATCAGGCTGTGACTGGGCACTGGGGCTCCCACCACGGTTTCTGCTCTTAAGGTTTAGCCCAGGAGAAAAACTGCAGATGGTGAGATGCTGCAATGGGAGAGCCACGCTAGGTCCAGAGCTGGCTCAGAGGAGGGCATGAGTCATCACAGTAAGGTGTGATCGGATGTGGGGTGTGTAAACCCACCCTCTCAGGTGGGTTTGGAAGGACCTGACTTAAGAAAATGTCACCATTTCTGCCCCTGGTGTCACACTCTGGCCATTTCTGACAACAAACCAGCACAGAACTCCAGCACCCCCAGCTCTGTGCTTCACCCTGCTCCCTACCCCACTCTAACTGCCCCTCCTTGGCTCCAGCCAAATGTCTCAGGGCCTTGTGATGCTGCTGCAGGTGCTGTGTTTGGGTGGCAGAGTTCAAGGGGGCTCTACTCAGAAATACCCACTGTGTACCAAGGCTTGAAGCAATGGTGTCCTGGCACTGGCTCACACTTGCTTACGAGAGGTGATTGCTAAATATTTAGAAAGTTTATGAGCCAGTTATTAAATCACTGTTAGCTTGAAATCATCGGTGGCAGAAGCATTTATATCCCAGACATTGGTAAATATTACAAATTAGGTGTTTTTTTCCCTTTTCCCCAAGAGAGCTGGGCTGGAAGACGGTTTATACATAGTGGCTATTTCTCAGTGTACCCTGGAAGGGTTTGATATGTTGCACAAATGTTTGATTACTATTTGTTAAAATAAAATATTCAAAGCCTTGATTTTTAAAGCATCCAGAAAGGGCACTCAAATGTTTGATAAACTGCCTGGGTAACACCTTCTGAGGCAGCCTTCAGAGTAAGCCTTCTCCTTCCCTCTTGGTTTATTTCAAGTTGGAGAAACACTAAAACTCAATACTGTGCTACTGAAGGACATGAAATACAAAGAAAAGTTGGGTGCTGAGGCCATTGATACAAGACTGAGTTCATCAAAAGGGCCTTACTGCTCTCTTGATGTAGGCTATAATAATTACATGTTATAAATGAAAAGTTATTGAATGGAACACCATTTTTGTCTCTAATTTCAAGTTCCACATAGGACGTCACATGCAAGGGCATGGCACAGTCCACTCGTGCTATGGAAGAAGAAGCTGAAGCCCCCCAGAGGGAAGTCATTTTGCTGGGTGGGTGCAACTGTGAAGAAATGGAAAGAAGACGAATCTAGAGCGGAGGGAAGGGACTTTTTTTATGGGTTAGGACTCCTGGCTTTCTATCCAGAGCCCTCCTTTATGAAGGAGGAAATTATCCACATTTCATGATTTCAGCAGGGAACAAAATTGCCATCATGGGGTGTGCCAACAGCAGGTGAATGAAACCCATCCTGCCTCAGTGTCTTACAATGTGCACCGGCAAGGGCTGACATGCCCTGGGCCTGCGGTTTCTCTGGGCTCATCTCCTACCACCTGCCCTTCCCTCCCTCTTCTAGTTCCTAGAACTCCCCAAGCTCAACGTTGCCCCAGAGCCTTTGCCCACGTTATCCCCTCTGCCTGTGCAGCCCTTTCTACAGCTAGGCACATAGCTAGGCGGCTGTCTCTCTACCTCTGTTTCATTATCACCTACTCCTGGGGCCTCTCTAGATCATGCAACCTGAAGCAGCTTCTCCATTCCCCTGTCACATTTTATTACATTCTCACTTGTCACTATCTCAAATTACCTTTTTGTTTTTTATCTCCCCCTCCCTCAGATAATAAATAAATATACAAGCTCCAAGAGAGTAGAGATTTTATATGCTGCATTGACTACTGTATCTCTTGCTCCTTGCTCATTGGTAGGTGTTTGGAACCATTTACTGAATGAATAAATGGATGTTGACCATGGTACCTGGGCATTCTTTGGACCTAAGAGGTTGGTTTTCAAACTGGGCTCCACGGAGGGGATGGAGCCATGCAAGAACAGTTGGGTTGGTCTCTACATCTCCTCTCTTCATCAAGAACAGCCCTAGTAAGGATGTATTTAATACAGAGAATGTTTTCATATTCATTGGACAAAGACCAAAGAGTAAGGCCAGGCCATTGTTGAGGAAACACTGGGTGGAAGGGTAGACTCTATACCTTTGAAATCTTCTCTAACCCCAATATTGAGAGTTTATGAATGGGTCACAGGTAGCATTAGCTCTGATATTGAGGGTGGTAGCAAGAAAAACAGGACCAGAGACACATCCTGTGGGGGGGTGTGTGTGTGGCGGTGTGAGGACAGAGTCTAAAGGAGAGTGTAGGCCCAGTTCTAAGTTCTTCCTGCAGCTACTTGCTCTTGAGTCATCGACTAATGATGTGCCTGCCGGCTGAAGCTTTTAGCTGAGGCCACATTTAAGGATCCAGCATGTTCCGACCACGACTGTAAACACAACGTTTGCTCCTGCAGTCACCAAGAGAACAACAGACTTGCTGTCTATGGTCTTATTAAATGGGATTCTATTTTCACAACACTCACTTTTGGAACACTGGCTGTTCCAGGCTCTTGGAGAGACAGCCCAAGAGGCTCTGCTGCTAAATGACTCTGAGCACAATAGAGATGGGGAGATATTGAAATGAATAGCAGCTTTGTTTATTTGGCATTGGACCAGGCAAGATGAAAAAAAAAAGTTTCCTCTTCTCTCTACAAGGAGAAAAACCTTGTTCTGGCAGCATAGCCAACAAGACAAGTCCCTGCCTAGAACAGAACAAATGTGAGTAGACTGAGATTAATGTTGTAAGAAGAAATTAAGTAAGTCCAGGTGGGTTTGGGAGAGGACTGGTGAAGGGGTAAAATCAGGAGGTATTTGAGGTGCCATATTATAGCCAAAAATAAAATAGCAGCTGCCTGAGTTTGGGTCTATCAATATATGTATACACACACTGAGGCATTCATGTACACATAAGCTCCCAGATGTGACACATAGGTTCCCTTCTCTGCAGACTTCACTTGAGTTCTTCCCACAGTGGGGAGAAGATAGTAATGATTAATGGTACTGCCATTTTTCTTTTTCTTTTTGTAGTTTTTGGCCAGGGCTGGATTTGAACCCGCCACCTCCGGTATAAGGGGCCGGCGCCCTACTCCTTTGAGCCATAGGCGCCGCCTATTGGTACTGCCATTTTCTGAGCATTTGCCATGTGCCTAGCTTTGTGCAAAGTGGATGTGCACACAGTAACAGCTGTCATTCATCATCCTTCCTCTTTACTTAGCTCCCTGATCTTCAGTTTTCCCTTCTGTAGAATGGGGGTAATAAGATTGTCCTCATTATAGAGCTGTTGTGACAATTAAGTAAGACAATGTACATAAAACATGAGGCCTGAGGTGTGACACTAATGAAAGAAATTGTAGGCGACACAAACAAATGGAAACATATTCCATGCTCATGGATAGGAGCAGTTAACATCATTAAAATGGCCATGTTGCCCAAAGCAATCTACCGTTTCAATGCAATCTCTATCAACATAGCAAAGTCATTTTTCACAGAATTAGAAAAAAAAAATCCTAAAATCCACACGGAATCAAAAAAGAGTCAGAATAGACAAAGCAGTCCTAAGCAGAAAGAACAAAGCTGGAGATGTCACATTACCTGACTTCAAATGATACTATAAGGTTACAATAACCAAAACAGCATGGTATTGGCTATAAAGGTGGACCCATAGATCAATAGAACAGAATAGAGAACTGAGAAACAAAGCCACGTATGTACAGTCCACTGATCTTGGGCAAAGTTGATAAAAACATACGCTGGGAAAAAGGTAACCCTTTCAATAAATGTTGCTGGAAAAATTGGACAGCCACATGCGGAAGAACGAAACTGGACTCTTATCTCAGACCGTATTATCTCAAGATGGATCAAAGACTTCTATGTAAGACCTAAAGCTATAAAATACTAGAAGAAAACCGAGGGAAAACTCTTCTGCACATTAGTCTAGGCAAAGAATTCATGACATTCATGACTTTAAAGGCATGAACAAAAAACCCAAAAATAGACAAATGAGATTTAATCAAACTAAAATGCTTTTGCATAGCAAAAGAAATAATCAACAGAATGAACAGACAACCTGCAGAATGGAAGAAAATATTTGCAAACTATTAACATGACGGGGACTGATATCCAGAATTTACAAGGAATTCAAACAACTCAACAACAATAAACAACATACAACTCCACTAAAAAGTGGGCAAAGGACATGAACAGGCATTTTTCAAAAGGAGACATACAAAGGGCCAACACATATTAAAAAATGTTCAAAACACAATCATCAGAGAAATGTAGGTTAAAACCACAAGGAGCTATTATCTTAAACATCAGCCAGAATGGTATTATTAAAAAGCTAAAAAATAATAGATGTTGGTGAGGATGTGGAGAAGAGGGAACTCTTCTACCCGGTTGGGGGAATGTAAGTGAGCATAACCTCTATGGAAAGCAGTATGGAGATTTCTCAAAGAGCTAAAAATAGAACTACCATTCAATCCAACCATTCCACTGCTGGGTGGCTACCCAAAGGAAAAGAGATCATTATATGTAAAAGACACCTGCATTCCACTGAGGTTTATCACAGCATCATTCACAGTAGCAAAGATAAGGAATCAATTAGAGTGTCTACCAATGGATGATTGGATATATTTCAGAAAATGTGGCATATACACAATGGAGTACTATTCAACCATAAAAAAGAATGGAACCCCGTCTTCAGCAGCAACACGGATGGAACCAGAGACCATTACTTTAAATGAAACAACTCAGAGTCAAGTGCATGTCTGCACTTGTAAATGGGAGGTAAGTAATGAATACCCAGGGCAGCAGAGTGTGGAATAGAAGACTCAGGATCCTCAGGTGGGAGAGTGGGAGGGGGTGCCGGATGTGAAATTAAAGGGTCTAGTGTACAACACTATTTGGGGGATGGTTACACTAAACGCCCAGACTTCACCACCACACAATACATTCATGTAATAAAACCACTTGGATCCCTTACATTTATACAAGTAAAACATGATTTATGATGATTATTATTTTCTCCAGGTACCTCAAATTCAAAGTGATAGAACCCAAACCCATTATCTTCCCCTCTCAGGCCTATTCCTCTCGATTTCCTGTTTCAGTAATAGCATCATCATACTCTTGATTTCTTTTCCTCCCTGGCATCCAATCAGTTCCTAAGTTCACTTAATTCTGCCTTTCCCATATCACTCAACTGCACCCTTCTCTCATTCCTCACTGCCTCAGACACTGCCTGGGTTCAAATTCTCTTCTCTGAATTGCCACAGTCTTTTCCTTACAGGTCCTGGCCCAGGCTCTAATCTCCTCGCCCACCTCTGCACCTCTCTGCTGCTCTCAAGGCTGCCAGAATGCTTCTTCTCCCTTATCATTCCGCCCATGTCCATTCTTTGCTTAAAACCCACCAGTGGGTCTCTCTGTTACCTAGCAGGCAAAGGCCACATTTTAGAGTGCAGCATAAATGCATCCTGTGACCTGGCCCTGCCTCATTGTCTCTTCCTGTTGCCCATCTAGCCAGAGCGTGTCATCATTGGCATCACATGGGTGTCACCAGGGAATAAAAAAATGCCAGTGCTTGGACCTTACTCTGGCCAATCACATCAAAGTCCCTGGGACTAGGCCCCATGCAGGGCTAAAATTTTATTTTATTTTTTTTATTATTAAATCATAGCTGTGTACATGAATGTGCAGGGGCTAAAATTTTAATGCTTCCTGGGCACTTTGAATGCACTGCCAGGGTTAAGAATTGCTGTCCCCACCAGGCCAAGCAGCTGGCAATACTCCCTTAGGCCTTCACACTTTTGTGTCCATTTCTGACACCTGGGATGCTTTTCTCTGCTTTCTCCAGCTGCGATATGTTTCCTCATCTTTGGAGACATAGATGAAGTTTCCCTTTTATGGAAGTCTTCCCTGGGGTCCTTGAAGGGGCACGTCCTCTCCCTGACGGTGCTTTCTATGACAGTGGGTCCATTTGCTTACATGGCTGTTATCTCCATTAGAAATTGACCTCCTCCAAGAGGCCCCGTGTTATTCCCTGGGTCAGCACAGTGTTGTTGCCTTAGACAGTGTCTACACACATACAGTACATGCTTTCTGGACAAATGAATGAATCAGTGGAGCGTCTTCCTCCATCGTGGTTCAGCCTTATCTGGGTGCCTTTCTTAGCATGTGGCTTGCACTTTGGCTGTAGGGTTTACTTCATCCTGCTTTGAGCCTAGGACACCGTCTATGTGATCTTCCTCCACCCGTCTCCACTTTCAGAGCTTATGTCCTACAATATGCCCCTCCAGTGCTCACTCCTATCCTGCTGATCTTCTCTCTGTTTTTTAACCACGTGGAGCGGGTTCCTGCCTCAGGGCCATCATCTGTGCTGTTCCCTCTGCTGTCATGCTTTTCCTGTACATGTCCACGTGGTTCACTCTCATCTTCCTTCAGTGGTGCCTTTCCTGACCACCTCCCATCACATTCTGTCTCTTATCCTGTTTTTCCTTCTTCAGAGCCCTTCTCATCACTGGAAACATCATAGATTTATTTGTTTATTCTTTCATCATTTGCTCTCCCTGCTCCAACAGAACATAAGCTCCACGGACACCTAGACTTGGCTGCCTCTGGTACTGCAGTGCCTAGAATAGTGCCTGGCATGTAGAAAGTGCTTGAATGAATGAAGACGATTTGCTCTCCAGGAAGCCAGGATTTTTCAAACTATGGGTTTAAAATGAGTCATCAAATCAATTTAATGGGTCACAACCAACATTTAAAAAAGTGCAGAACATTAGAACAGAATACCTTGTTTGTAGTAAGGGCAAGGATTACTCTGTAAAACTTACCTTGGTAAATGCATAGTATCTGGGAATCAGGTGCAAGGAAAAACAGATTACTTATGGGGGTTTATTGTACACATTTCTGGAAAAGCATTGCATTAGGCCGCGGAACACTGAATTTTTTCTGTAAAGAGTCCAGTGATAATGGCTTGGCACCTGTGGCTCAAGTGGCTAAGGTGCCAGCCACATACACCTGAGCTGGTGGGTTCGAATCCAGCCCAGGCCCACCAAACAACAATGATGGCTGCAACAAAAAATAGCTGGGTGTTGTGGTGGGCGCCTATAGTCCCAGCTACTTGGGAAGCAGAGGCAGGAGAATCACTTGAGCCTAGGAGTTAGAGGTTGCTGTGAGCTGTGATGCCACAGCACACTACCCAGGGCGACAGCTTGAGGCTCTGTCTCAAAAAAAAAAAAAAAAAAAAAAAGAAAGGGTCCGATGATACATACTTTAGATTTAGCAGGTCATAAAAACTATTCCATACGAATGGTGTAGTGTGATAGCAGCCATAGCCAGTATGTATACAAGTAGGCGGGGCCATATTACAATAAAACTTTATTAACAAAGCCAGTGGTGGGGGTTGGGACTAGATTTGATCTGTGGGTGATAAATTTGGTAAGATTGAAGTTTGGTGTGTATCTGTGTCTTGTGTGTGTAAATTCCCTTTTTACAGGAATCAGGTCATTTTCACCTCTGGATCTTAACTAAGAGTCCTCCAACCCAGCATTCAGCTTAAAAACAATAAATGTTCATAAAATGCTTGCCAAGATATTCAATGAACACTTATTGACTCCCTAACCAAAACAGCCAGGCACCAAATCCATCAATATTTGTTGAATGAGTATAAGAGCCATGTCATTCTTAATCTGTCAGGAATGCTGTAACGAAATACCTTAGACTGGATAATTTATAAGCAATAGACATGCATTGCTCACAGCTCTGGAGGTTGGAGTCCAAGGTTAAGGCTTCAGCAGATGCGACATCTGATGAGTTCTTTATAGATGGTACTTTGTTGCTGCATCCTCACACAGCAGAAGGGACAGTGCTCTGTCCCTCTTTTATAAGAGTGCTAATTCCATTCCTGAGGGTGGAGACCTCCTGACTTAATCACTTCCCAAAGGAACTCTCACTTAATACTATCACATCAGACATTAGCGTCTAACTTGAATTTTAGAGCGGTGCCAAAATTCAAACCATCACAAGCCATTAGTCTTAATCTCAAAAAAGCCCTCCTCCAATTCTTCTGAAGAAGCCCAGAGGATGTCCTCTCCCTGGCTGCTTGTGTCACTTGCTGCCCAGGGCCGGAAGGGCTGGTGGGAAGGTGATGGGAACGACAGAGGGTTTGATGGACTGTTTGGAGACCCGTCTAATTATCCTGCTTATCAGTGCTGGTTCCTTTCCTTTGCTCTTCCCTTTCATAAATGAAAACTTCTTCTGTTGTTATTGAGCTCCCGGGTCACTGATTCTTTTGACCACATGTTTATAGAGTTGCAGTATGACTGTGAGATTGAATGGAGGGGAAGGGAGGCACCAGTCAAGTGTCAGCCCTGAAAGGCAACACCTCCCCTTCCCAGGCGCCTGCTCATTGTGTAGGGTGGGCCGAGGATGGGGCTTTCCGCTGACCGGGGCCCTGGCCTGGGTGGAGAGAGGAGCTGAAGTCAGTAGGGACAGCTTGTGCATGCCCCTGAGCTTCAGTCCAGGTTTCGAGTTGAAGGTGACCTAGATCAGGGGTTCTCAAACTACAGCTTCAGGTCAAAGCCAGCCCACTGCCCGTTTTGGTGTAGCCCATGGGTTAAGAATGGTTTTCACATTTCTAAATATGGTAGTCTTCCCTCGCCTGCTTTTGCTTTCCAGTTACCTATAGTCCACTATGGTCCACAAATAGGTGAATACCGTATAATAATATATTTTGAGATGGTCACAGTTGCATGACTTATTATGGTATATTGTTATAATTCGTCAATCGTATGATTATTGTTGTATTCTCTTACTGTGCCTAATTTATAAATTAAACTTCATTGTTGGTATGAATGTGTAGGAGATAGCAGTACGTATATGGTTTGATACTAACTGTCATTTCAGACATCCCCCGGGGGTCTTGGAATGCATTTCCTCAAATAAGAGGGGAGCTACCGTAATTGGAAAAAAAAATCAAAAGAAGAACACTATTCCATGCCATGTGAAAATGATATGAAATTTAAATTTCAGTGTCTACAAATAAAGTTATATGAGAACACAGCCTTGCTCATTCATTTATGCATTCTCTACGGCGGGTTTTGCAACACAAGGGCAGATGGAGTAGCTGCCACATGGATCATCTGACCTGCAAAATCTCAATATGTGCCTTCTGGCTCTGTACAGAAAGAGTCTACTGACCCCTGCCTAGACCTTGGCCCCACAGCACTGATTGCCTGGGAGCTCCTTGAAAACACAGAAGCCCACATGGGCCCTAGTCCAGGCCTCGTGAAGGAGAGGCTGTGGTTAACAAGGTGATCTGTTTGCACAGAAGCACGTGGGTCCTAGGGACGCCAATCAACATCTCTTAAGTAGCACAGAGTTTCAGAAGCGCCTTATTTCAGTATGTCTTCAGCATAACCTCTCACCCACTAGGGGCATTTATTAGGGACATTCTAAAGATGAAAAACTGTATGTCAACTGCTTGCCCCTGGTTATATACATAGGATGTGGTTGAGCTGGGACTTGAACTCTTGGGTCTACCTAATGGGCCTTAACCGTCAGGATCCATGGCCCCTGGAAAGGGAGGGCAAGGCCAAACTTGGTGTCTTTTGTCTGAAGCAGGAGGCACCCCCCAAATTAAATAGGTGGCTATTTTATTTAGTCTATAGAGCATTTCAAAAGAGTTTTAGATTAGTTGCTAATATTTTAAAATCAGGAGGGTTCATGTTGGAGACCTGAGCATTGACTTCTGATCAGAGAATGGGAAGATGAGTCTTGCCTGGGCCGCACAGCCTCTCGGTGCCTTACCTGGATGCATGGAGCTGGGGCTTCTCTTGTAGGTTGGTCATGCCTTTCTGGGTCCTTGAATTCCTCACCTGCCCTCCTGATTCTTGGTAGTTGTCCGGTCCCTTGGGCATCTGAGTTTGCATCTTCTGGTCAAAACCAAGGGTCTGGCAGAGCAGCCAGCTGATCACCAGGGAGTTTTGTGCCAGTGGAGATTCTGATTCTGCAGGTCATAGGGGTGCTGCCAGTCCTTCCGCAGGGCATGATGGGTGCAGGACCATCAAGGAACTCAGGCCTGTCTGGCATCTATGCCACCACTAAGAGCACCCAGTAGGTGCCCCTTGGAGTGACTGGGGGGCCCTAGCCCCTTCTCTTCAGCTGATAGCAGCCTCCTCCATTGATCTCCTGAGTTGTATAAATATTACCATTTTCTACAAGGGTCACAGTGTGAAAAAAGTAGCATCTGCCATGCCACCGGCTGTCCCCACACCTCCCTGCCTCCTCCTGGAGGGTGGGGCTGGTGGCGTGGAGTTTTCTTGGGGCTGAAGGTCAGGAGTCACGGCAAGAGAACAGGGTCTGCTACTAGAACCCCATTTGTCTAGAGCAGCGGTTCTCAACCTGTGGGTCGCAACCCCTTTGGGGGTCTCCTGCATATCAGATATTTACATTATGATTCATAATGTAGAAAAATTACAGTTATGAAGTAGCAATGAAAATAATTTTATGGTTGGAGGTCACCACAACATGAGGAACTGTATTAAAGGGTCACTGCATTAGGAAGGTTGAGAACCACTGGTGGAGGCTTAAAAGAGGCTGATATTGTGCTTAAAGTGGCTGCTTCCCCACCCCTCGACACAGGGACGACAGACATACACACCCTAAAATGTAACGAACCCACTGTTCATACCCTCTTTGGTCTTCCTGGAAAACAAGCCTGCCATGGCAACCTGTCAGCAGCAATGCCAGCTCTCCCCAAGTCCAGCTATTTCCAGGAAGCAAGAATGTGACTGGTCTCACTTCCAGGAAGCTTTTCAGGGAGGCTTCTGTGCACTGGAGGCCTCTGTACAGTAGGCAGCTTTCCCTAGGACCTTGCTTCTCCTGCCTGCTAATTGACGGTAAGAATGGGCTGGGGAAGGCCTCATAGACACAGCCTGTGTCCCATGGGCTGGTGGGACTCTCAGGAGTCTGGCTTCCTCTGGTGTCCAGAACCAGGGGAAAGAAGGCAGGCATGCCATGTGTGGCCTTGCACGAGTCATTTCTCCTTGACCTCTGCCTGTATCCTCTGTAAAAGGCGAATCATGAGACTAACACCCACCTTGAAGGACTCCAAAGGTGCCAATGTGGATATATTTTGTACACTCAAAGTGACTACTGTCTGATTTGGAGAAAGTCGATTGTGGTAAATGATACAGCCTTCCCCACTCCACCAAGCCATGTGCCCCCGCCTCTGTGTGAGGGACTTCCTGGGGAAAGATGTCTCTGATCTTTGCTACATGCAATACCAGATAGGTCAACAGACATTGCCAGGAAAACAAAGAAAAAGAGGGAGGAAATCTTAGTGCTTCTCAAAGTTTTTCAGTAAAAAAAAAAAAAAAAAAAGGTTTTTTCCTATGTTTTTTCACAGATGGGGTGTGTGAGTCAATGCCCATAAAAGCAGGTAATTTGTTCCTTCCCAAGAGGGCCTCTGTCACTCTAGACAAATGGGGCTGGTAGGTGGTGTGCACTGTCTTAAAAACAGTGAAGGGGGTGATAGTCTTCTTTTTCTCATTCCGTTGAGAAAAGTGTTCTTGGACTTGGCCTCAGGCCTGGTGTGAGATCAGTCTACCAGAAATAAGAGCAGTTCATATGCCAAAGGTCAGTGCTTGTCTCAAAGGTACTGACATGTTTCTTGGGTGGGGCCTTGTGAAATTCTTTATAAATCAACTTTCCAATGAATTTGGCTCCTTGCCTTGTAATGGGAAGAGATGATTCTACCAGGGTGTTCCCAAGGGTCCCTGGCAGAAAGAAGAAAAGAACTGCCAACCTCCGTGAAAATCCCACGTCTGCTCCGTACCTGTGACCTTGGGCAGGATGACTCTGGGAACCTTGGAACAGGGATCAAAGAAGCCTTTGGGGGTACCTCTGAGGATTAGAGGAGAAGTTGAAGGCACTCATCCTGGTGCCCAGGTGCTTGGGAATTGTTAAGATCTTCCTTCTCTTCTTTTTTCATCCATTTAATTTGCCTTGAGTTATCCCAGAGAAGTTAAGACATTTGTTCAAGGTCACAGTGCTGACAAGTGGCAGAGCCAGGCTCAGAACCCACAGAGGTCTAAGCCCATATCCTCTCTTTTGCTTAATTCCCCAGCTCACATTTACATGCAACTTCGTGCTTTTTAATGTACTTCCCAGCTGTTCCAAGTGAAGATGAGGTGAAGAAAAATCTCTTACATAGATGAGATGGGGGAAATTGCATTTATGTGTTTAAATGACTGGCCAGGTGGCTACTGCTGGCCCCAGGAATTTAAGTGAGGCTGGCTAGCTGTCTGGCCCAGTCTTCCCAGACCTAGGCTAAGGCTCTTTCCAGGGAAGAAAGGACAGTACGAGGACACACAGGTGGCAGAGGAAATGCCACATGTAGAGAGCTTAGCCTTAATCCTCATACAGAAAATGAGTTCATGAACCAGATGACCCTGCCTGGTCATCAGGAAAGATAGAGCCATAATTGGACTATTTCTGTTTGCCCTGGTTGTGCTTAGAATCATGGCATTTTAGGATTCAAAGACAAAATGAAAACAATAAGGACTTTTTACAGGATATGTGCGTGTGTAGTATATATATACACATACATATGACCACCTTCCTACACTGACCATCTCCTAAGTTGACCTAATTTTCCCTAGAATGGACATGCACCACATGTACTCTAGGGAAGACTGACCTTTGTAAGTTGACCACCTCTATACGTTTTATCTTGACCACTTGGACTATGACACACAATATTAATTTACCCCCTATAATGTGACCAGTTGAGTCTGCTCTATACCAAGGGGTAGAGAGTATGGATTTTGCCCCTTCATTGTATTATTTTTTCTCCAATATAAGTTCTTTTTCCATGTTTTATTGCACGGTGTTTATTACCACATGTTGGATTAGTTCTAATATCTTATTGCTTATCATGTGTTGTGGAAGATTTTTTTCCAATATGAAAGGCTGGTTAGAATTGTAGGTACATCCTGCAATTACTGAAAAGTTTACAATTAATGGAGACACAATGACCCAAAGGAAAGAACTCAAAAAGTTGACATTGAAGGAAAAGGTTGATCTATATTTTCTGGAAGGCTGGAACCAAAGAAAGATAGTAGAACACTTTGGTGTTAGCAAGTGGAGACCTACAGCGGAGGGAGGAGGACTGCCTTTGATGAAATCAATGAAGCCACATTAAGCTGGTTCAAACCAATAAAAGCAATTAATGCTCAAATTTCAGGCCATAATCCAAGAAGTTGCTAAAAAATTTGAATAGAAATTCTGGATGACAGATTTCCCAAGCACCAAGTGGTGGGCTCAAGAAACTTAAACTGTGATATGAACTCTCCCAGAAAGTCTTATGTGGTGAATCCAGTGACGTTCCAGGTTCTGGAACTGGAAAAGTTCCTCAAAAAGTTCCTGGACTTTGCCAGAGGCTTCAAAGATGATGACATCTTTAACACTAGCAAGTGTGGACTCTTTGAAGATGCCTTGTCATGGAGGATGAGAAATGTAAGAGCAGAAAACTTCCAGGTTTCTGCTTTGTGCTCAATCACCCAGAGAGAAGCTAAAGCCCAAGGTGACTAGTAAATCGGGAAAGCCACCTCCGTCACTTGGAGGAATAAGAAGCAAAGAATGACTCTTTTTTTCATAAAGAATGATTAAACCATGAGGCAACAGCAAATGTATTGATTTTGTATGACATTGTATGTATGATTTTATTGTGTTTTAATTCTTATGCATCATATTTTGCATGATATTTTCTAATAAAAGCTATACAAGAAAGTAAAGTACATGTACGTCTCAGTAGGCCCAGTTCCTTGTGCTGATCACTTTGTTACAGTGTCTTGGGCAGTCACTTGTTAAGATGTTCTACTGTATACAAATACATACACAGCTGATTCCCATTACTCATGGCAGGTAGGGTCTATCAAGTTGCAGTGAACACTGAAAAAATGAATACTGAACAATTGATCCTACAGGAAATACAGGGTTAGGTTCTTCTAAGCCTTTGGTCACAACATTTTCATTCACTGATTAATGCAGGGTGGCCTTAAAGTTCATGTGCAATTTGAAAACTATTTAAATTGCACATGAACTTTATGGCTACCCTACATATAACCATCCTGTATTATGTCTATTTCTGTTTAAAGACATCTTATTTAACATATATTGTTGATTCATTAACATTAAACTCAACACCAATAGTAGTACAATTATTCATGAGCGAAACTTCTATATATGTACTTTTGTCTATGAGGAACATCTCTTGGAAAGACCAGACAGCACTTTAGCATTATACTTGGGGGGGGGGGGCATTTTTAATGGTGAAATCACCAATCAAATGCATAAAAATTTGCAAATGTAGTGCGGAACAGAACGTGAGAAGATACTTGTTTACAGCATGGAAGCTGAAACATAAAGGCAGAATCTGCACTAAATGAGTGAAAAAAAAAATACATAAAAGAGCAGACAATTAAGTTTGTGAACTCATTCTAGAACAAGTGCTATACACCTCATTGCTGAATACCCTGTGGTCACCTTCAAAGTTCTCCCCTTGGGAAGCTGTGCGTCAACACCAGCACCTAACCCACCCTTCAAAGTACTTTTTCTAGAATGAGTCTGTGAACTTAATCGTCAGGCCTTGTACAATGACAGCTCTGATGGTCATTCCAGAAAAAGACTTCCTAAGGTGCTTCGAAGGTTGGACAAGGCACTGGCATCCGTGCACAACTTTCTAAGGGGGGTACTTCAAAGGTGACCATAGTGATATTCAGCAATGAGGTATGGTGCACTTTTTCTAGGATGAGTTCTGGGACTTAATTGTCAGTTCTCATTTATATATAGCACTTAGAACAGTGACTTTACAGGGTAAGCTCAATAGAATATTAGCTTTTATTATTATCAGTACTGCTATTATTATTACTATTCTTATCTCTAAAGTATGGAATGGGGCTGAATAATCTCAAAGGTTTTTTTTTTCCTTCCTGTACTGTTCTTGGGATGCTAGCTTGCTGTGTGGCCTTGGACAAGGCCTTTCTTTCTGGACCTTGGGTTCTTATCTTCAGAGTGAGGTGCTGGGAGTCAAGTCCTGACAGTCAGAATCTGTGAAGGTGACTCCTCCGGTGGGTGGGTGGGTGTGTTATCTCAGCTTCTCCTGGGGTGCTGGATTTCTTTATTTGAAGAATTCACCTAGAATTTAATTCAATTCTTCTCCCCTTTTTGTCTATTTTGAGCAAATCTTTTCTTATTTTAGTTAAGCAGTTAAGAAATCAGAATAACAATTTTCATTTGTAGTGGGTTTTTTTAATCTCCTGTTTACTGAACCAGATACTTCCTAAGCCCGGATTGTTTTATTCTATTGATCATTTCAACACCAGGAAGGAGATTATTGTTTCTACATTAGAGATGAGAAAATTGAGGCACAGAGAAATTTAGCAACTTGTTCAAGAACACACAGCGTAATAAATAGTAAATCCAGATTCAAATCACAAACCTTGAGTCCAAATTCTGCAAGCTTTACCCCCACATCATACTAGCAATTTGCCTTGAACTTGACTTCTAATCTTGTGATGGTTTTTGAATTATATACAAATGGAATCATCAAAATAGGCATTCTTTTTAAACTGAGTTATTTCACTAAATGGTGTTTGTGAGATTCATTCATATTGTTACATGTAGTTGTAGTTCATACGTTTTTATTGTTGAAAATATTCCAATTGAATGAATATATTGCAATTTATTTATCTATTGTTAACAGACACATGGGTTTTGGAAATTATGAACAAAGCTACTATAAACCTGCGTTGGTGCACACATGCAGGTCTTTAGGTTAGACCTCAAAGAACACTAGTGTGACTTCAGCTTTGTAGATAATGCCAAACTATATTCCAAAGTGGTCATTCCATTTATGCTCTGACAAAACATTTATGCTTTCTCTGAGTGTGTTCCAGTTGTTCTGTGTTTTCTCCAGGACTTAGCATGATTAATCTTTTTAATTTGAGCTATTCTGGTGATTACATAGTGGCATCTCATCGTGGTTTCAATTTATAGTTCCCTGATGAGTAAGAAAGTTGAGCCCATTTTCATCTATTTGTTTGGCATTTGTTGATTAGACCTTTTGGCAGTTCAATACTCATCTGACTCACACTGAACTTGTGGCCAAATGAAATAAAGCCTCTGACATATGATGCTATTTAGTCACATCTCCCCTATTGACTGCGGTTGGCTTTTGAGTTTCCAGAGCAGGTCTGAACATTCTTAATAACAATGGTAACTATTATTACCAGAGTGCTCACTCGTTCCAGGCACTAGGCTAGGAGCTAGACATGTATAAAAGTCTCTTGATCCTCGCAACCAGCCTATGAGGTTCATACTATTATCTTCTTCATTCTACACAGGAAACTAAGGTGGGGAAGGCTATGTAACTTACCTAAGGCCTCACAAGTAACAAGTAGTGTAACCAAATTCAAATCAACATTTTAGCTGCTGGAACATGATGCTTCCAAATATGGAAACATTTGACTGCTTTTAAACAATCTTTAAAAATTGCTAAAAACTGAACAATAAGATGAATATATAATTCCTAAAAGGAGAAAATAGTGGAAAAAATGACAGAGGATTAATATTCTTTGAAGAGTTTTTACAAATTAATAAAAGAACAACCATTGCTATAAAAAATGGTCAAATACTTCTGGGATCAGATAAATCTGGGAATTTCTGCTTACTTTTCTATGTACTTGTACTCCCATAACATATATGACCAAATTTATGACCCTGAGAAGTTCTGCACTAAAAACTTACTTTAACATAAAAATTTCCAAACCTATGTGACCTAACTAGACTTTAGCATCCTGAATAACGATAACACACTTTGAAACATATTAAGCTGGGATCCCCACTGCTTCTTCTGGTTTCCAGTCTAATAAAACTGTCAACAAAGGAAATGAAGTGAGTTTTGTTCAGGGTTTCTAAACTCCAGTAGCCCTCTCCCCCATCTGTGGTTTCAGTTATCTGAAATCAATCTTAGTTTGAAAATGTTAAGTGGAAAATCCCTGAAATAAACAATTCGAAGTTTTAAATTGTGTACGCTTCCAAGTAGTGTGATGAAATCTTGCACCATCCCTTTCCATCCCACCTAGTACATGAATCAATCACCCCTTTGTCCAGGGTCTCTACACTGTGAAGCCCACCACCTCAGTTACCAGACCGACATTTGAGGTTATCTCATTGCTTGTGTTTGAGTAACCTTTATTTTACTTTGCAATGGCCCCAAAGCACAAGAGTACTGTGCCTGATTTAGAAATTCTACTTTATCACAGGTATGTATGTGCAGGACAAATCATAGTACAAACAGGGTTTGGTACCATTCGAGTTTTTAGGCATCCACTTTTGGTCTTGCAATGCATCCCCCACAGATAAGGGAGGACTATGGTATTGATCCATTGGTGGTATAATTCTTTGTTGTGGGGAGCTGTCTTTTTTTTTTTGTGTGTGTGTGTGTGGTTTTTGGCCGGGGCTGGGTTTGAACCCACCACCTCCGGCATATGGGACCGGGGCCCTACTCCTTGAGCCACAGGCACCACCGGGAGCTGTCTTATGTGTTATGAGATGTTTAGCAGCATCTTGGGCCTTTACCTGGTAGCTGCCAGTAGCACCTGACCCCCCTCCCCTCAAGTTATAACAACTAGAACCTCCCCCTGCCTCACTTGTCTAACCTGACTGCCTTCTAAAGATCTCAGGCTGTTCCCTCACTCCCACAACTGCTGACAGCTTTACTATATTTTGCTGTCTGTGCTTTGGGACATTAACTGTTCTTTGTTTTAATACAAGGGGGTATTTAGTATTGGCCCATCCTTTGTCTTCTGGAACTCTGTGTTTGTAAGGGTTCCTTAAATCTCCAGACACACCAGCCCCAGGTGGGACCCTATACCACGGGTCTCTTCTCACTAGCTGACCTTGCTCCTTGCCCCAACAGCTCTTAATTACCGGAGCTGCAGGCTCCCTGCTCAACTCCCCAAACCAAGCCTTCATCTCTGAGGGTGCTTTCCCGTTTTCTCGACCCTACGTGGAATTAAGTTCTTTCTTCTGAGCCTCACCCTCTCCGCATAGCCTTCTACCAGCCCCCAACAACACACTATCCTTATTTATTTAGGTGACTATCTCCCCACATCCTTGAGGGCAGGGCCTAGGGCCTATTGCTCCTCTGATTTTCAGCTGAGTGTAGGCACCTGCCAACGTGCGGGACAGAGGAGTGAAGTGTAATTCAGGGAGGTCAGTGACTGCCTCCCCAGGCCTCTGGGTGGATTTCACATCCTGCTGGCCTCACTGGAAGCCTCCTTACAAGTTTTCTTCTAGGAATGTTCTCCCTGCTTATGTCCAATCAGACTATACTCCTTCTCGAGAGGAGAAGGATGAACCACGGGAGGTACCAGTTTTCTTTTTCTCCCTCTCAGCCATAAACATGACATCATTTGCTCAGTCAACATGTCCAGACCATTCCTGCCAGTTTTTCTCATCCAGACAGAAGGAGAGAAAAGTCTTTTTCCCTTGATCTCAGCATTTTTGCAAACCTCAGTTTATTCCGCTGGTGTCAGTTTTTATCCTTGGAGATGTGCCTTTTTTTCCGCACTTTGGGAGGCCCTCTTGGGCCTGAGTTTCTTGGAGACACCCCCTCCCCCAAGCCTTGGGTCGATCTCTATAAGTATTGTCTTCATTTTATGTCCTGTTGGGGATTATTTTAAACGTGAGAGGGAGACTTTGATTTTGGGGAACCCTCTGGCTTTACTTGAGCTGCCCAAGAAGGTGGCCATGAGCAGAGAGAGAACGGGACAGGCTAGAGAGACAGTAATAAGGAGCAAGTGACAAGACTTGAGGAACATTTGGAGCGGTTCCTGCTGCAGAGGTGGGAATCCCAGGAAGAAGAGGAGGAGGAAGAGGGTGGGTCAAGTCTGAGCTTTCCATGGGAGACAGGTGGAGGTTCAGAGGACAGAACTGGATATAAAGGCCTGTTGGCTCTAAGAAGAAATGTGACTTGGGCGTTATTGGCCAGTGGATGGTGGCTGCAGCGAGGGAGTCCAGGAGAGCGCCCAGATGGCATGTGCAGATGGGATAGCCATGGACAGGGATGGCACAGGAAGGTAAGTCCTTGAAGGAGACCATGAGGAGTGGCTGGGAGGGGAGAGTTGGGGACAGAAGGGATGGCTTACAGCTGTGAAGGATAGAGATTTGGTAAGGACACAAAAGTGGCTGCTGAATTAGCAACAGAGGATCATTGTGGACAACGGATCTGCTTCAGCAGAGCGGAGGGGGCTGGAGATGTCTGCAGGGTGGAGGGGCAATGGGGACAGACAGACATAGAGTGGGAGCAGAAGGGGGTTTATTGCAGCATCCATGCAGCCAAGAAATGGGGGGCTCCTGTGTTCCAGACAGAGCTCCCTGTCCTCATGATGGATACTTTCTAGGGAGATGGAGTCTGGAGGGAGGATTCATTTTAAAGACAGTTACTAGAATTATTACCATCTGAGGTTAGTTGGTAACTTCACACATGCCAGAGCTCTGGGTCATGCCCTGACCTGCCTGGCCCTTCCCGTTCTCTGCCAACCGAAGTGGGTAGAGCTTAGGTGGCAGGAGATGACACAGATAAGGGAGGGGAAGAATATAGGAGGAGGTGCAAATTTGTCAGGCCTGGGTGGGGCTATTCCCAGCAAGGTTTCTGCTCAGGCCCCACACTGTTCAGCCCCTGTTGAGCTTTACCTGGGACCCACGGTACCAGGTGTTGTGTTGGGCTAAGGTCCCTCCAATGGGGATGGCATGGGGTGGGCTGCGTCAGCCTCTCCCCGGTCCCTCCCAAACTCCCATTGTCCTGCCTTCTTATCTAGGAGTGGAATCTCCCTTTCCTAGGGGCCTTGAGGTATGGTTTGACTGAGGCTGAATCATCTCCCCATTCCTTTGTGGGGGCTGGTTCCATGGGGTTAGATATATAGATGCTAGAAAGAAAGAGGGTCTTTCTAACTCGGGCATGGTAAGCTTGGAACCAGAGTGTGCAGCTTACAGCCATTTCACTCTCTAGAGAAAGTGCCAGGTAGCGATGAACAAAGCCCAGAGACGTGGAGAGACGGAGCTCCACTGATTTCATCTGAGCCCCTGGACCCGGCTCTGCCCAAATCTACCAAGAATTACTTGAGATGTTATGATCTCTTGAACAATGAGTTAACTTTTCCTCTCTAATTTGACTTGGGTGTGGACACTAACAACGGAAAGAGTCTAACCAATAGAGTGGGTCAGGATGTCATTGGTGACTGTGTAAAATACATCATTTACTTTTGCAGGAGCTAACCTACTGCAGAGGCTTCCTTCCATAGAACCACATGTGTGTGCTACTTTCTAGGTGCCAGCTCTGCCAGTGACAAAGAGGTGAGCAGGACATGAGCTTACACCAGGGCTAGGAGATGACGGCAGTGAGGCCTCACCAAAGACCCCAGTCTGCAAAGTGCTTTACCTACATTTCTCTTAAGCCACAATCACAGAGAATGATTAGCAATTCCAGCTAGGGTTTGACAAGCATGCACGGAGCTGGGAGGATGTTCTCCACACCAGGAGCTCTGAGGAAGGTGGCTAGGAAGGGGAGAGCGGCGTATTGTGGGTTCTTTTAAGCACTCTGTTCTAGGTGTGGTGGGGGCAGGTAGCCTGGGAGATCGGTCGGCAGAGCCCCTGTGAGGGGGGCTGTGTCTCATACCTTTCCCATTCCGGCGTGCGCGTGTCCCAGCTTGATCACCACAGGGAAGTGTGGGGCTGTGACCTGAAAGAGACAAGAGAAGTCACTCAGCATCTCGGAGCACTGCCACCTGGGCTCTGGGCCCTGACTGTTCTGTAGAAAGATCCATTCATCTGCTGTTGTCAGGAATACCCCTATCAATGCTTTGGAAGATGCCATGGCTCCAACACCCAAACAGTCAGCGCTTTTGGCTCCCCCCTAGCCCCCCCAAAACAACAAGCTCCGAGCTCTTAAGACCAGCTAGCTCAGCGGCATCCACCAATGTGCAGTGAGATAGTAGAGTGGTGCAAATCAACTGGTTTCAAAATGCTGGCTTTACCTCTGTATAATCAGACAAGTTAGTGCCTTGATCTGTGCCTCAGTTTCTTCATCTTTCAAATGGGGATGACAAGAGTATGCACCCCGTGGGGTTGCTGCAAAGGTTGAGTTATCACATGAGCAGTACTCAGTGGATGGTACCTTTGTTATTTCCCCCAACAACACTTCCAGATCTGGAAACTCTCATTACCTTTGTTAAGCCTCTGTAGGCCACCATATGCAATTTCTTAATAATAGTAGTCATGCCTGCTACCAGCACAAACGTTTACCACTCCAGGCTCCACGCTGAGCGACTGCCCCGGGTTGTCACTCTGTAAAGGAGGGCAGCAGCCTCACTCGCTTGGTTTGCTGTGGCTTCTCCAGCTCCTGGAACACTGCCTGATGCAGGGAGACTGGACCGCATTGGGTCTGTGCTTCTGTCTGTCCTCTTGGCAAGACTCTTGAGGAGTGTACGCTTCTCTTTCCCTGGGACAAGTGGGGACAGCTGGACTGGAAAGATTGTGTGCTTGTCCACATCCACCGTCACCTCCCTGGGTATACCATTTGACATGTACTTGCTTGGTTTCTTCTAGAAATGTATTTTGAGTCCTTCCAATTTAAGTAGCAATAATATCACTAGCTTCCAGGTGGACTGCCCGCAGCCAGGGGTCCCGTGACCCACTGCCCCCTGTAGTATCCTGACAGTGCCCTGTGTTCTTATATACAAAGGGGACCCTGAAGAACCCAGCCCTGTCCTGCTGGTGACTGGAGCTTAGCCTCTTGTGAGGTGGCTGCTGTGCCACTGCAGAAGGGCTGGATGTGGGTTGTAAAGCTATTCTGTGGCCTTTGTCCCTCACCTCCCTCTCAATGGGGCAAATAGGGAAGGTCTTTCTATTACCATTTCACAGATAATAAAATTGATACTCAAGTCAGTTGCTGTTAAAAGGTACAGCTACAGCTGGGACTTGAACTTGAGTCTATCAGACTCCAAGCTTGATGTGAACAACTCCCTTTAAGGCCTAGCATGAGGGTGGCCTGCAGTAGCCTTTGAATGCATCCCCACCTCCCATTTCAGGCTAAAACATATCATACCTTGGTGCTAGGCTGAATAAATACCTATTTAATAAAAGCAATATTTGATTTTCATCCCCAAAGCAGTATGTACTCACTATAAAAAATTGGAAAATATAATAAAGTGTTAAGTATAAAGAAGACAAAATCATCTTCAGACTTCTAACAGTTTTGGTGTATCATCTGCTGGACTTTTAAAAGATCTATATTTGTTTTTCTCTTGGTTTGTTCTGTTTTTACAAACTTGGGAGTATAGTGCTTATTCAATTTTGTTCCCTGCTTTTTCCACTTAAAATTTTGCGATGAGAATGCTTCTGGTGGTTATTATTTGTTACTTTAATAGTTATCATAAAACATGTCACATCCGGAAAAGGCTTTATAAAGCAATTACTGTGAACATCACCTTCCCTAAGGTGAAATAAAACATGCCCTGAACAGCCGAAACCCTCATACACAGAAGGCAAGACTTCTGTGTAAACACGTTTTAAGAAAGGAAAAAATTGTATTGCGTGTGTGATACTCAAGTCACATTTGACTTCTCAGATTAGAAGAGGGGCTCTATGTGACTTGTATTTGTCTTTTGTCATCTTGAATATTACGATTTTAATATACTATTTTCCTTTCTTAAAATGTGTACACATATTTTTGGTACCTTCTGCATTTCTTCCTGATCACCATTCCTTCTCCTCATCTCAGAGGTCGCCGTCATATAAATTTTGCATTTATTATCCTCTAGCACACTTATTCATAAGTTTACTGTTACGTGGATAATGCCCAGGCAATACATATTACACATTTTTAAATTTATGTGAGTAGCATCAAAGAATGTGTTTATGATCTATGTATACAAGACTTAATAAAAAAATAAAAAAAAAAATTATATGAGAAAGGAAAGAATAAAACACATGGGAATAGTCCAGAAAATATAAAGTGACATACTAGATACTTAATAAAAATATCTTGTGAGAAGCCACAGAAATTAGAACATGCAGTGTGCTGAAATCAAAAGCAGGATGCTGCAAATAGATTATAAATTTTATAATTAAGCTAAACCACAATTTGAACAAAGTTGAAATAGTTAAAAAAAACAAAAACAGAATTTTTTTTTTTTTCAGTTTCTGGCCGGGGCTGGGTTTGAACCCACCACCTCTTGTGTATGGGGCCCGGTGCCCTCTTCCTTTGAGCCACAGGTGCTGCCCAGAATCTATTCTTTTTTTGTTTTGTTTTGTTTTGTTTTATTATTTATTTATTTATTTTTGGGGGTTTATTTTATTTAATTTATTTTTATTGTTAAATCACTATTCTTATCCAACCCTTGTTGTGAACTTCCCATGTGTTGACATTTGTAGCTCTGATTCATCTTTACTTCTGCGTAGTATCCCGTTCCACCTACACATCACTATGTATTTATTTCCTGCTGGTGCACATTGAGGTGGTTACTATTTTTCTGCTACAGACATCCTTGGCCATTACTCCTTTTAAAAATGTTGTGGAGTTCTCTAGGGCACCTGCACAGGGGCAGAATTGTCAGGTTTGGGGAATGCTTCACTATCTTGCTAGGTATTTCCAAAGTGCTCTCCAAAGTGATTGTACCCACTTATGCTCTCAGGGGCAGGGAAAGAGCTCTCAATAGTTGGGGGTCAAAAGACTGACAGTTTACCATCTGGCCTGAAGTGGAATCAATGGGTACATTTTTACCACGGGGCTTTCGTTACCTGGCAGAATCATTGCACCCAGCCATCTTTGCAGAAATAGCAGGGCTCGAAGCTGTATCTTGATTTATAGGACACAGAAAGCCAATCTAGAAAAACCTGAGAATTTTTAAAGATATTGCCAAGAAAAGATTCATAAATTCATGGAAAGCAGTGAATTTTCATGATACTAGGGGACAGTTTCCTTTGCCCTTTTTTACTTTGATTTGCTGGAAATGGTATTCTTGGAAGCCGGTATGGGCTCCCAGTACTCTGGGCTGGGGCTGAGGAGAAAGAAGAGCCAATTTGGGGCCGGATTTTTGAGGGAGGGCCTTCAAAGCTAAACAGCGGAGTTTAGGTTGCTGGATGGACTGTGGGGCAGTAGGATGGTTCTGGGGCAAGAGGGTGACCTGGTGGCCAGGGATGAATTTGTACCAGGGGAGCTTGAAGGGCCAGAGGCCAATTTGAAATTGATTATAATAGACACTAAGAGCCCCCAGTTGGTGTTTGACTGAAAAAGGAGAAGTGAGGGAACTTCCAGGAGCTTTTCTTTTTTTTTTAAGTGACACTTTTTATTGAAATAATAGTATTTCATGACCATAGACGTTTGAGATAAGACCTGTCTACAATCTAATTATCTAATGAAATCAGTGTCTGTCTTGGTCCATAATACTGTATAATCTTCATTTTTATGTCCAATAAAACACCCCAGGATATTCTATGATAACTGAGAGATAAAATTTTGTGTCTATCTTGTCACTTACTGTGACAGCAGAAGTGTTTTCCATTATCCCTGCAGGCTTTCCTTTCCTTGTTTACTTCTCCACTCCTCTTCCCAACCCAGGTAACTAACATCGCCTGCCCACTGTCTCTGGCTATGTTTCTTCCAATCCCTGACCTCCCGTAGTCTTTGCAAAAATATTTGCACAGATATGGTTGAAGTTGACGTTTGCTTTTTCCAAAATTGCTCTTATCGTTTCATATCACAACATACACACTCCTTTTCCCATGTCAATAAATATAGTCCTACCCTAGTGGTTTTTTTTTAATTAAATCATAGCTGTGTACATTAATGGAATCATGGGGTACAATGTGCTGCTTTTATATACAATTTGAAATGTTTTCATCAAATTGGCTAACATAGCCTTCACGGCATTTTCTTAGTTATTGTGTTAAGACATTTATACTCTACACCTAGCAAATTTCACCTGTACCCTTGTAAGATGCACCGTAGGTGTGGTCCCACCCATTACTCTCCCTCCACCCATCCTCCCCCCTCCCCTCCCTTCCCTCTCCCCTTTCCCCTTCTTCTTGGGCTATAACTGGGTTATAGCTTTCATAAGAAAATTATAAATTGGTTTCATAGAAGACTGAGTACATTGGATACTTTTTCTTCCATTCTTGAGATACTTTGCTAAGAATATGTTCCAGCTCCATCCATGTAAACATGAAAGAGGTAAAGTCTTCATCTTCTTTTAAGGCTGCATAATATTCCATGGTGTACATATACCACAATTTATTAATCCATTCGTGGGTCGATGGGCACTTGGGCTTCTTCCATGACTTAGCAATTATGAATTGGGTTACAATAAACATGCTGGTACATATGTCTTTGTTGTAATGTGATTTTTGGTCTTCTGGCTATATACCTGGTAGAGGAATTGTAGGATCAAATGGCAGGTCTATTTTTAGATCTCTCCAGTAAGATTAGCCCACATCACGAAACCCCCAAACCAGAGATGTTGGCGTGGATGTGGAGAAAAGGGAACACTTCTACACTGCTGGTGGAAATGCAAACTAATACGTTCCTTTTGGAAAGAGTTTTGGAGAACACTTGGAGACCCTAATGTTTTTTTAATAGCTGCATGATCTATGCATGTCCGTGTGAGCTGCGATTCTTCATGTTTTTTCCTATTCCTGGACACTGTGCAGTGCGCCCTCTTTCTTCTCTATCTCCTCCTCTCCCTCCCCCCCTTCTAAACATCTCTGTACAATGTCCTTAGGGGCTAGCGTTTTCATTCCAAGAGGCCGAGGCTAGAGCTTTTCAAGGGGAGGACCAGCAGAATTTGGAGACATTCTCTAGAGTTCTAAAGTCAGTTTTTAGATCTCGATGCTGGGTGACTCCACCCATCAAGTGACCTCCAGGCCAACAACAAGGCTATTTATTAGCACCAGTCTAGGAATGGGATCGAGCACTTTCTATATGTTAGCACCCTTTCCCTTCCCCACGTTATATGTAAGAAAACGGGGCAAGCTCTCTGCCCACTGTTAGCGAGATCTTCTCCCTGTCACCCTCCCCCCTTCTAAAGCGTTCAAATCCCTTTCAAAGACCATTCCATTTCCACTGCTCTGCAACATGCCAGCCCCTCCCCAAACACAGACAGGTCACAGAGGACAAAAAACATCTTGTGGGGCTATTTTCTCTCTTCCCTTCCCAACAATAGCTTCATTTAGTTCCTGTGGGGAGAGCGAGGTCTGCAGCAGCCTCTCACAGGCTCCTCATCCCCACTCACATGCCCCCGGGCACTCCAGAGTTCAGCATTGCCCAATGGCGCGAGAGGCCTGACATCCTGTTCGAAGGGGCAGATCAATTTTTGAAAACAGAGATCTCCACCCTGATAAGGGCTTTATTCAAAAGTACTCAAAGAAACCAAAATAAGTGGAGGCCAGCCCAGTGCTCCAGCTGGGTTCCCTTGGGAGGGGTAGAGCCTGAACAGTGTAAGCCCAGGTCAGTGTTGCACCGCCCTCATCCTCATGCTGCAGAATTGCAGGGCCAGGACTCGGCGTTAGGGTGGTCTGGAGCAGCTGCTCACCAAAGGCGATGATTCCCCTTACATTTGGATGTTGTTTTTTTCTTTCAGGCAGAGTCTCACTCTGTTGTCCCAGTCTAGAGGGACATGATATCAGCCTAGCTCACAGCAACCTCAAACTCCTGGGCTCAAACCATCCTCCTGCCTCGGCCTCCCAAGTAGCTGGGACAACAGGCACCCACAGTGACTGGCTGATTTTTTTCTATTTTTAGAGATGGGGTCTTGCTCTTGCTCATGCTGGTCTTGAACTCCTGAGTTCTAAGGTTCCTCTGAGTGCTAGGATTACAAGTGGGAGCCACTGCGCCCAGCCTCCTCCGGCATTCTTGACCCGGGAGATTTAAATACATACAGTGTCTGGTTCTGGATAAGTGATGGAAAAAGCAGGATCCAGAGGAACCTGGCAGAGGAAATCAGAGTGAAGAAGTCTAGGGAGCTTTAGGTAGGCACTGGCCTCCACTCCAGGCCACGTCTTCTGTTTTGTTTTGTGTTTCTCCATCCTCCCCATCCTAGCCTCTGCCTTCCAGTTATGTTCTAACTCACTGGCCTTTCAGCCACAGGGCCTTTGCACATGCTGTTCCCTTCTTCTGAAAGGCTTTTCCTCATGTTCTTTTCCTGGCCAGTCCCTTCTTATACTTCATGCCTCAGTTGAAATGCTCTGTCCCCAGAGAGCCCTTCCTGGCTGTTGGGTTAAAGTAGATGCTTCCTGTATCCTCTGTATCTGACCCATCTTCATAGCACCAGCCACCACCGCAATTATATGTTCATTTCTTCAATGTCTGTTTCTCCACTCCCCACCAGTGCTCTGAGAGCAGGAGCCTTTCCTTCTTTTGGGTTCCACATGAGGTCCCATACCTGGCAGACACTCTGTTTGAGACTGATGAAGCTCCATGACTGGTGGAAGATGTTCTGTGCAAATGGGCCGAGTCAGAAAGAATGGGGACAAGGATTTGCCAAGATTCATTCAAAAGGAAGGTTTTTTGGGGAGGCAGTGGAGATTGGGGAGGATGAAAGGGGAGTAACAAACTTGTGGAGACCCCGGCATCAGAGGTAGGAGTTTGGATATAGGGAGCAGAGAGTTTGGATATTGTGATGTGTACAAAGTGGGTGTTAGGAAGATTCCTCTGGAGGCTGTGGTAATCACAGGTCTCATTTTTTAGGGCACACCAGGCCTGGGGTTAAGCACTTTACATATATCACCTTGTTTATGCCTCTTGACACTTCTCTGAAGTAGCTCTGATTTCTATTCTATTTTATATGCAAGGAAATAAAGGCACAGAGAGGTGAAGTTTCTTGCTGAAGTTCACTAAACAAGAAAGCAGAGGAGCTAGGGTTCCGCCACGGCCGCTGCTGCCCTTGCTACTGCGTGTACAGACTCCACATGATCATGCTAACGGCCATCGGGTGCCCAAAACTGTGTTCACTCACTGGATTTGATTAGAGAGAGAGAGTGGAGGCCAGCAGACCTGTTTAGGACAAGACTGGCTGCTGTTGTAACTGAGTAGGGCAGGGCAAGGGGGCATCAGGGTAGACTTCAGCAGCAGAAAGACCCAAGTTCACTTCTGGTACCCACACTTTCAACTGTAAGCTCTTGGACTAGTCACTGGCCACTCTGTGACTCAGTTTCCACATCTCCCACATAGCAAGATGTCTTGAATTCCACAAGATTGATGGGAGAAACCAATGTTATGATAGGTGTGGGTCACAGAGGAGTTGGTCACTATAGGGTCACGTTAGCAAATGCTCAGGGTCGGGCATGGAGTAGGATGGCAATGCACCCTTGCTCACATCCCCTTCACACCTGTGATCTCAGGGGCACGTCACAGACGTATCTGTCACTCTTTGGAAGCAGGAAGGGGAGGGGGCGGGGGGAAGGAAGCCGGAGATCCAGGCTGTGAGCAGAGTGTGCGATGACGTCTTTGACAGAAATGGGGCAGCCCGGAAATGGGGTTTGTTATAGGCATTTTAAAAAGATTCATTCAGCACAGAGAACAGAAACATCCCAACAGTTGCTTAATAAAGCTTAACCTTGCTATGTGGTATCTGACAGGCTCTCCTTGGAATTTTAAGCACTACCCATAAAGATGCTCTTGTCAGGAGGGAGCAGAATAGACAAGCTGACCTTCGACAGTCCTTTCTAGTCCTTTAATGTTGTGACAAATCCACAAAATACCACCTAGAGAAGTAAAGCATAGACAGACAAAATAATGTCAAGACAAACTTCCAATCAAGCTTCCAGGTCTCTGCGTGGTCCGGCCCCAGCCATCTCCACTGGCCCCATCTTCCCCATGCTCTCCTGTCAGCCTCTCTGCTTCTGTCCAACCATGAGAGCAGCTCTACTCTGGCCACAGGGCCTCTGGCCACAGGGCCTTTGCATATGCTGTTCTCATTGCTTCATTCAGTCAGCTCTTATCCATACTCCAGATAGCACCCACTGTCACTTCCCCAAGGGGCTGGCTTTCTCCTCCTTGCCTGGGCCACAGCCTGCTCACCTTTCCCTTCCTTTTAGCTCTTCTGCCACTTTTGAGTCACCCGTGTGATTGCTCAAGAAATATCTGATGCCCTCACTGGACTTTAAGCTCCATGAGGCGCTGTGGGTCTATGTCCCAGGACACTCAGGCCTCTCCCGGACCACAGACCTGCCTCCTGGATCTGGTGCATTTCCAAACACCTGTATAAACTTCCCATCCAAAATGCAATTCCTGTATCCCACCCTTAATCAATGAATGGTCCTACTGCCCACCCAGGTGATCTTGATAGAAGTCTTGTCTGCCTTCTTCCTTCTCGCACCTGCCCCAGAGCCAGGTCAGGCACACAGCAGGGCCCGGGAAGTGTTGGTGAATGAGGTCTGTGGCCTCACTGCCCAGCCTGAGGCCCTCTGCCCTCAAAATCCCATCTCTGAACTCTCAGCATCGCTGCCTCCTACTTTTAGTGTGTCTTGGAAAAATACTGGTAGCATATTTAGAAAAATGGAACTAAACCTGCCCTACCAAAAAACAAACATTCCTTTCTTTTACATTTCCTGTTTCCCTGAGAAACGGAATAGTCAAAAATAAACAAACTGATAGGATGGCAGTATTTGTCTGCAAATACACTTTTCTTGCTCTCGCCCATATGATGTTTATGGTATAAAACAGGCTCAGACTCCCAGGAGAATCCTCCTGGGTGGTGTTCGCAATGCAGATAACCTCCCCAGCCAACTTGTGACTCCAAATGAACCCAAATGACCATCAGGGCCCCAGGGAGGGGCACAGCCACAGGATCTCAAGCCTTCCGGGCTTTTGCCGTCATCACTTTTATCCGCCCTTGACAGTCTTGTTCCAGCCCCAGCTCTAGGTAGTGAATAACCCCATTTCCAAATCAGATGAGCCTAGAGATGGAAGATTACTGTTCCTTTTGTAAGTCATTTCAGAGAACAGCTAAATAACATTAGACTATTAATACATCAGTTTCCACAATTCTTTGCCTCAGTGTATATTCACGTATATGTTTTAAGATTAAAGATAGCCCAGGTATGATGGCTCATGCCTGTAACACCAGCCTTTTGGGAGGCCGAGGAGGGAGGATTGCTTGAGGCCAGGAGTGGGCAATACAGCGACACCCTGTCTCTACAAAAAGTAAGAAAATTTAGCTGGGAGTGGTGGTGCGTGCATGTAGTCCCAGCTGAGGCAGGAGGATTGCTTGAGTCTGGGAGTTCAAATCTACAGTGACCTGTGATCACACCACGGCACTCCAGCAGGGGTGACAGAGTGAGACCTTGTCCCTAACAAAAAAAAAAAGGGTTTTGTTTAAAGGCACTGTTGTTGGTGTTAAATAGGACAAATGCCATTTGCTTGAGCAAAGGGAGATTGATTCCTGGGGTCCAGGGAAACTGTATTCACGTAGTGCCATGGGATGAGAAGGATGGAGGTCTGAAGCCAGATAGACTTGGGGTTAAATATTGTTAGTGTCACTTCCTATAGGAATTAGTTTCTTAGCCTCTGAGTCTTAGTTGTTTTATCTGTATATGGGAAAAAACACACCAGAAAGGAAGGTTATTGTAAATATTTGAGTTTGCACTGTAAAATACATGTTACATGTATCTGGATCTTAGCCAGAAAGTCTTTAGGGGTGACATAAACCAACAATAACTTAAAATCAATACCAAGAAACCTCTCAAATTACCACCAGATATAGCTCTGACCATTTCTTTCTCTAAAAGTTTTCCTTTTTGTACTATTTATTGTAAATACCTGCTTTGTAATTATTTTAAAAGATCATTAAATTGCTATGATAGATTTTTCTGATATTCCCCATAGAGAGAATGATTCTACGTACTTATTTTTCTGTGCAGAAATATACCCAAACTCTGATGATGGCACCCTGTCTGGTTTTTAACCTACACATCTTATATCACCTTCTATTTAACCTAGTGAAATCTGACCCACCA
Organism: Nycticebus coucang; assembly: GCF_027406575.1. NCBI lineage: Eukaryota > Metazoa > Chordata > Mammalia > Primates > Lorisidae > Nycticebus > Nycticebus coucang. The sequence goes on along the minus strand of NC_069782.1, from coordinate 15,047,045 downwards.
TGGCTGCAGAGATGACGCCTGAATTTTTAAGCTGTTTAAAGCTGCTATTTTGTAGCTTTATTGAGATAAAAACCACATGCCATAAAATTCACCCTTCTTAAAGTGTACAATGCAGTGTGTGTGGTATATTCAGGTCATGCAACCATCACTACCATCTAATTCCAGAAATTTCCCATCACTCAAAAAGAAACCTATCACCAATGCTTCCTCCGGAGCACTCTCCAGCCCCTGACAGCCAATGGTCTACTCTCTGTGTCTACAGACTTGCCAGTTCCGGGCATTTCACACATGTGGAATCAGATACAGGGTGGCCATAAAGTTAATGTGCAATTTAAAATCGGACACTATTTAAAAATGCACATGAACTTTATGGCCACCCTGTACAATGTGGCTTCTTTGACTTTGCTGTGTTTTCAAGATTCATCCAAATATTCTTCTTAGTAAAGTATCTCAGGAATGGAAAAAAAAAATCCAATGTACTCAGTACTACTGTGAAACCAATTTAGAATCACTCACACTTGCATATGAAAAATGAAACACAACTATAGCCTAGGATGTAGCAGGGAAGGGGAAAGAGAGGGGAAGGGAGGGGGGTGGGTTGATAGAGGGAGGGTTAGCAGGGGGACCACACCTATGGAGCATGTTGCAAGCACAAGTTGGATCTATCAGGTGTAGAACACAAATGTCTTAACGATGTAATTGGGTAAATGAGTTGAAGACTATGTTGATTAGTAGGATGTAAGCACTACAATTTGTACAAATAATCAACACATTGAATCCCATCATGGCATAAATGTATTCATGATCTATGTAAAAATGACTTAATAAAAACAAAAGATTCATCCATGTTGCAGCATGTATCAGAACGCCATTCCTTTTTTTTTATAGTCTAAAACCAAAGTTTAATTTTTATGATATATTCATATTATTAGTACTTACTAGTGGCTTGAAAAGTTTATTTGCTCTTTTAATTTTCACAGTTGTTAATTGCTCTCCTCCTAAAACTTCCATCTTATCTTGGGCTTATAGTCAAAACTTCACCATATTTGTTCCGATAGTCATGTAACTATCTCTATTCCAAAAACAAAATGCAAATGGAAAATTTTTGATTTAAATACACAAAAAATATATATATATTTTTTCAGCATCCCTGATTGGATAGGGCCTAATACCCCACCTCTCTGACCTTAAGTGACTGGAATGCCACTGGACAAGAGGCTGAAAGAAGCCAAAACCTAACAGTTTCTTCACTACAGCTCCCCCACCCCCTTTTTTAAATTAAGGGCAGGGGCCATGACTTTACTCATTTTGATATTCCAGGGCCACTGAGCTTGCCATACAGTAACTATTTAACCAATTTCAACTAAAGGAATGAAGCTCTATTCGCCATTCCTTTTTATCACCACATAATATTCTATTGTATGGATGGTGTCCGACTTTTAAATATATTTTGGAATGACCTGGATGTGTGTTTGCAGTGCCTGTAAATCATGAAAGCAAACGAATGTCCTGCCAAGTTTTAAGAGCTTGGGTAATGCCTTGGTAAGGCCTTGGGTCAGAAATAATTACAATACCTGGCTGAGCATCTCCTGAGTTTTCCACACTTCGGAGGAAGGAGGGGTTTTCCTAGTGAGCTAATGTTGACTTGCAGATACTGGCAAATCTCGTCCACCTCACTCCCCACTGTGAATTTGGCCCTTTGTGAGAAGATTCTTAGCACTGCTGGGGTGAACAAGATCTCTGCTTCTTGATCTTCTTACTGACTTTGTCATCCCATGAACAAGTTAATAAAGAGAAGGGCTGAGGAGAACGAATGTTTAAGGGCCTGTGGCACAATAGGAAATATGTATTTGATCTCTGCCCCCAGTTCCTGACAGAGTTCCTAAAACCCTTGTAATTTCCTGAATGATACAGATGCTGGGAGCATCTTTTATTCTATGGAGGCAACTCTTGGTGGGCTTGTGGATAGTTTCAAGATGGGGGCTGGTCACCAGATGGACCAAGCCATGATGAGAAGGTGCTCTGGGGAGAAAAGAGGGGCTGGAGATTGAGTTAACACTGGACCATGCATTTGTAACATTTCCTAAACTACAAGGTTGGAGAGCTTCTGGTTTGGTGAACACATCCATTTGCCAGGAGGGCGGCACACCCCAGCTCCTTGGGGACAGAAACTCCTGTGCTTGGGACCCTTCTGGACCTCGTCCTGTGAACCTCTTCATCTGCCTGTTCTTTGTATCCTTTATAATATCGTTTATAATAAACCAATAAATGGAAATAAAAAGTCTCCCTATGTAAGCCATTATAGCAAATTATCAAACACAAAGAGAGGGTTGTGGGAACCCTGGATTTGTAGCCAAGTCAGATAAAACTGTAGGTACCCTGGGTGCCCAATACTTGCAGCTAGCTAAGGCGGAGGCAGTCTTGTGGGACTGAGCCCTTCACGTGTGGGCTCTGTGCTAACTCAGGTAGTTAGTGTCAGAGTTGAAGTGAACTGCAAGACACCCAGTGGGCAGCCACAGAGAACTGGACATGTGCTTGCTAAGGAAAACTCACACATTTAGTGTCAGAAGTGTTGGGAGTAAAGAAAACAACTTAGAAAGTATCAAGAAATATTGGTAGTGGGGAACCCAGGACCAGGATGAAAGAGGGAAAATTATCTCTGGTCCTCCCTCTGCCTTGTAAGGGCCTTGTCCCCTCCCTTCTGAAAATGACCTTAGTTTTCCAAATGCTCTATGCCATGGCTAACTCAGAAGCCACTCTGAGAGGCAGCTTTGAGGCATGGACTCAATCCTACTAACACAGCTGAAATTAGATTTGCCCTTATGGATTTAGCTGCATGTTTATTTCCACGATTGAGTTGGATGAGGACAAGGAGAGCATTCATGTTGTTATTTCTTGCTTAGCATGGGGCAGGTGCTAGTAAGTATTTAGTTGACCCCATTGAGTGAATGTGGAAATGGATAGGGTGCTGGGAGCCATACAAACGTTAGGCGCTATTATTACCACCGTCATCATTATTAGGTATTGACTGAGCTATTTTAGGGGTGTTCTCTCCCCTGCATTGCACCCTCTGCCATTCTACTCTCCTGGTGACTTTGCTATTCAGATCCCCACACTGTCTCTTTTTCTACTATTGTTTCAGGTTAATTTGAGGAAGGAATTAGGTTACAATGTTTGCATTTGTTAGGTAGCGTCCCTCTTATAATTGTGTCCCGGCTCCCAAGAGGTGTGCCATACACCACGACACTGTGCCCATGTAGTGGGAGCACACACCTCCCACCTCCCCTCTCCTTCACCTCCCCAGATTCATTTGAGTTTTTCTCTTATGTGGGCGTGTATTAGATCATCTATTGGCTTCATAGTAGAATGGAGAACATCAGATTCTTGCTTTTCCATTCTTGTGACACTTTATTAAGAAGAATGTGTTTCAACTCCATCCAGGTTAATACAAAAGATGTAAAGTCTCTATCTTTTTTTAATGGCTGAATACAATTCCATGGTGTACGTACACCACAGTTTGTTAATTCACTCCCATACTTTCTTTAGTCTCTCCTTTGCCCTTCTTTCCATCTACGGGAGAGGCCTCAGAGCGTAGCGAGTGCTTAAAAGTACAGGCTTGAATCTCAGCTCTACCCCTGCCGAGCTGTGTGTCCCTGGGCAAGCTGCTTCACTTCTCTGGGCCTCAAGTTCTGCATTTACAAATAGGGCTAAAAGTCGTATGCTCCTGCCAGGTGGTCTCAGGGTTGAATGAGTTAATCTACACAAAGCCCTTCACTGGGCGCACAGGGAACGTGAGGTTCCTGCTGGCTCTTGGCCTCCCCCTTGGTAATTCAACACTATTCCCGTAGCTGCTGCTCTGGCTCACTCCTTCATTGCTCTCAGCTTCCCCAGGTGACACCTGCCAGGGGGACTCTGATGTGAGAGGCTAGTTGGGGGTTGCTGGGTTACCTGTGTGCCAGGTATCCACAGCAGGTGGGTGTGTATTGGCAATAGGGAAAGACATCCTGAGATGTCGATCTGAGCCTGGAGGGAAAGGCAGACAAGGGCCACTCCAGCTCCTTCCTGGCCTGGGGTCAGGCCACTCTGCCTGGACACAGCAGAGGGATTGGATGACCCCTTGAGGATTACTCCAGCTACCAAGTCCTCTGGTTCTTTTCATTACACGGTGCCAGGGCCTCCCCCGCCAGGCAGAGAGATTAGCCCTGTCCTACCTGTAAGTCAAGCAGGGACTTACAGACCAACCCATGCAACAGAGGTCCCTCGTGGTGCAGAGGGGGAAACTGAGGCCCAGGAGGCAGAGACCGTGGGCAGGTACCATTTCCAGTCAATATCCTTCAATCTCCACTTACTTTTCCTTCCTAGATTTTATTAATGAGATGCAGAAGAAGGCAAAGGGCATTGTCTCCACTTGACACATAGGGAAACTGAGGTATAAGGTTATCAAAGGAAGCTGTGAAACCAAGCCTTAAACTCAGGGGCAGGGCTCCCTTCCAAACCCAGAAGCATCTCTGTTCCATACTCTGCATTCTCCGCTTGGAACTCTGTGCTTGCCCCAGAGCACACTCCAAAGGGCTTTTTATTCTGCAAATTCCAGGCAAATGTTGAAAAGAACACTGCCAATGGGGAAGACTGGGCAGACACTTAACAGATGCCACCGCAGTTTACTGGGAGCTGACTGTGAGAGAGGCCCTGCTAAGTATTTATCTCTTTTGATCGTCGAAACCAGCCCTTTGCGAACTATCAGGACGGGGAAGCAGGGGCTGGGGAGGGGCAGCAGAGGCAGTAACAGCAGGGCCTCTACTCCATCCCGGCACTCCTTATCCCGGAGGAGGTGACGACAGTCCCAGGTGGACACCTGCTCTCACTCTGGCGTGTGGACGGGGAGAGGAATGCACACCTTAATAAAGGAATGATAATTGTTCTGAAGGGACGGGCCTGCAGCAGCTTTAAAAACACCCCAGTTTTGAAAACACCACTCCAGTGTTGAGAGATGATAGAAAACAGGCTTCTTCCCCCCCACTTGACTGCAGGGTGTGGAGATCTGGGGAGAGGAGGGCCAGTCTGGGGCTGAATCTGAGGCACTGGGAGGAAGAGAGCCCAGGTAGCACAGGGATGGCATTTTGGTGACAGGGTGTAGGGAGTGCAGGAGGGCTAGAGCTCTATGACTTCTCCAGGTGAAGGTGTAGGAAGGCTGGCCTGGGTCATGTCTGGCCTGGCAGGTGGAACCTTCCTGGGCACCTGAGGTTTCCAGGGAACTCGGGATGACAGGAGTTCAGTGTGAGCTGGAGCTGGCGGGACAGAAGGGCGCTCCCTTGAACACAGCCGGGGGCAGGAGGGGATGAGACAGGACTGAGTTTCTGTGGCGGGGACGCTGAGGGAAGGAAGCGGGGCTCCCAGGCCCTCTCTCCTGTGCAAGGGGCAGGAGATAAGAGGAGCGGGAGGGGACCACAAGCTGACCCAAAGTCCTCCACTGCAGGATGGGCACGGAAACTTCCATCACCTCTCACAGAGGGGCAGCTAGCAAACAAGCCTGTGTGGGGCCTTGTGCCAAAGGGTGAGATGTGTCTTGGGCAGAAGGGCCCTTTTAAGGAAGGAGAGGGGGATAACCCCTGACCTTAGAGGCCTGTGTGGGGCGCTCACAGCACCTGCACAGATGAATCTCATTTACCCCGCATGACAGCCCTGTCCAGAGCTAAGGATTAGCCTAATTCATACACAAGAACTGTAAGACTGAATTAAATAATTGATCCCAGTGAGGCTGAACCCTGAGTCCATGCTTGGAGACCAGCCTGCCTCTAACACTGGCTCCAGGACACACAAAGAGGACCAGACCTTCCCTCAAAGGGCTTAGAGCAGTGGTTCTCAACCTGTGGGTTGCGACCTGCAGGAACTGTATTAAAGGGCCATGGCATTAGGAAGGTTGAGAAACACTGGCTTAGAGGCTGGTGCAGGCTGCAGATCATAAACAAATGATTCTACTCAGAAATGTAAACATGCAAGAGAATGATGAAGAAAATGCTGTCAGAGCAAAGAAGAGTGAGGGGTTACCCGTGGGGTAGAGGAGGTTGTTGGAAAAGGCAGTAGAGAAACTGGACAAGTGACATTTGCTTTGGGCTTTGCTGTTCAAGTAGGAGTTTGCCAAGGAGAGGAAGGGGGATTCCAGTCAGAAGCATCTGCAGGGAAAGAAGGCACAAAGGTTCCTGGAAGATTCAGAAAACTTTAGGGCCAACGGTAAGGATGGGAGGTCAGTGGGGGCTGCCCTGGAAGGGCAGGGCTGGCCAGGCCTTCACATTTTACAAGAATCTCAAATATTGATTCTTGAACGCTCTCACCAAATGAGGGTAGACACACAGTCTTCGTACTGTGTGTGCACGCGCTAAAAACAGTGGTTGGTTAAATGTACACATTCAAACTGCACCACAAATTTGGCTATCCTGTTTTGGTATTTTTTTTTCCTCAACAGATTTGGAGCCTCAAAAAAAAAAAGGACCCTCCTCATGTCCCAGAAATACCTACTGAAGTATTTTCAGATGGAAGGACTTAGTGTCTTGTCTTGGATTTGCTTGAAAATAATCCAGGGTGGGGTGGCAGTGGGGACCAGAGGGGCACGGAGGGCGTGACCTTTAGCCGGATAACCAGTTCGTGGGGGCTCTGTACCACATTCTCTACTATTTGAGTATCTTTGAATGTTTCCAAAATAAAACTTTTTTTATTATTTTATTTTAAGAGATGGATGCCCTTACTCTGACTGTCCCGGGGAGCCCCAGGAAGTTTGCTACGGTGAGAGAGAAGAATGAATGGAGAGGGCCGGGGCGGGACCCGCAGCTAAAAAGTCGATGGAAGCCAAATTGTAAAAAAGCCTTGTAAACTCTTCTGAGTGGTTTGGACTTAATCCTGCAAAAGTGGGAAGCCCAGGAAAGAATTTTTAGTAGGGGAATGACACCGTTAGATTCCCATTTGGGAATGAACCCTCTGCTGGTGCGGGGGAGACGGAAGGTGGGTGGTGCAGGAGGGGTCAGGGAGAGGACGAGGCCTGTGGAGAGCGTGACCGGTCAGTCTGCCTTCTTCTGCACGCTGTCCCCAGGTTGTGCCATGCGGAGAACCCAGGCTAGGGGAGTGGCTGCAGGACGGGAAAGAGGAGAGATGGGTCTAAGCATTGGGTCTGAGAAATGGGTCTTTCTCTGTCTCTCCAGCATCACACTCGACTGGGGCCACTTCTCATTGTAAGCAAACACTTATCGCAATATATCAGTAAGAATCACTTCCTGACCGTCTCCCTAGCTACACAAGGTGTGGCCAGGCCACGCCCATCTCAGCCCTTCCTCATCCCCAGAGCCTGGCATTTGTGTGCCTGGCAATAGCCCCCTGTTGAGTGAGCAGATGAATGTAGCGGGAGGGGCTCTTTCTAATCAGTAAGTCACTAGATCTTTGTTGAATGAATGAATAAGCCCAGCCTAGGGCCTGATGCAGAGTAGTAAAGCAGCCCCCCAATAAATGTCTGGGAGCTGAATTGAGCTTATGTGAAACTGCCCAATACTGGTGCCCAACTGGGGCCAGGAGGCCTCAGGCCTCCCCCTAGGAAAAAGCTATTTCCTCTCAGCACAAGAGCTTCCTAAAAGGCCGCGGTTGCTAAACTGAAAGGGGCTGGAAGCAAACAAATTGGGCGCAGGGTTGGTCCATGAACGCGTGAGCCCTGGAAACCTACGTCCCCGCTTCTTTCGTGGCTCCTTGGTGAGGTGCTTCCTCCATTTCAGATGGATGGTGCTTCCCCCACTTCTAAAAAAAGCTTCTGGATGCTTTTAAATTAGGCAAATGAGTAAGGGCAATGTTCATTTTGAAAATGTGTGGCGTGCCAAAAGGCCTTTTGGACGGAATGTTCAGAGGCTGCATAATAGAACAGAGAGGCTGCCAAGCTCCTAAATCACTTACCAGACCATCTCGGGTCCTGAGACTTAGAGACCCCTGGGCCAACATCATGAACAGAGTCCCCAGCACATGAAAAGATGGCCCACAGCCCGAGGTCTCAGCAGGAAAGGAAGCCCCTGCCTTGAAGAGCTGGAGGTTCAAAGTGGGCCACATCTCCTTGATATCACCTCTGTGAGTGCTGCCTAGTGATGGAGGAAATTGGGTCCACATCTATAAAATACCGGGGAGTAGATCCAACACCAAGACTTCCTTTCTAAACTTCAGTTTACCCACTGGTTCAATGGGTACAAGTGGAAAGACTGCAGAATAGTAGCCAGGATGCCAAAGGCAGATGCTTCTAGCTGTGATTGCCTCGCTGCTGATCTATTCTCTGTAGAACCTGTGAGGTCTACAGCCTTGATATTCAAAGTCTGGCTGTAAGACCACTAGCATCAGCATCACTGGGGCTCTCGTTAGAAGTGCAGAGTCTCAGGCCCGCCCCGGATGTGCTGCTAGGATTCTGCGTGTTAAAGAGATACAAGGAGAGCACTGGTCTATCTGACACATAATCATGGCAAAGCCACCTTACCTGAGGATCTCAATTTATTCATTTGTAAAATGCAAGGGATCAATTTCAATGGCTTTTAGAGCTGAAATCCTACCAAGTCCAAGGCCTGTAATAAATACCAGACTTCGATCCCGAAATATACATAGGATTTCTATCCCTGTTCTGAAATACCAGGTTTTGAATTGGTCATATACTCAACAGACATGTGTTCAGTGGAGGTTGCTGAGCCAGGCCGTGTTGGAGTGATGTGGAGGTACAAGCATGACCCTCATTCTGGAGTTTCCAAGATAGCCCCAGTTGAATATCTTGTGTCATACTATCAGCCCTTAAATCCTAACTTTTGCTTTGGAAAACATAGGCTCTAACAGTGTTAGACACAGTCCCAAATCATGACTGATTCACATTTTATGGTCCCTATTAGTGGCTTCCCTGTGTCCATGACCTTTACAATAAGACTTTGCGATTCCTTCCAACAAGAGATGCCGTCCATCTCTTTCTCCATTCTCTCTGGAATCTGGACTGGCCTTGTGACTGTCTTTGGTTAAGGCAGTGCAGCAGAAGTGATGCTGACCTGGTTCTGAATGTAGGTAGGTCTTGAAAGATGTTGCATGCTTTAGCTCTCTCTCAGACCCCTGTCACCACTATGTGAAGTAACCTGGGCTTGTCTACTGTAGGACAAGAGAACTTATGGAAGAGAGCCTAGTCATCCCAGATGAAGACATCCAGGGGTGGCCCACAGCCTGCCAACTCCTAAACAAGGTTAGAACCCAGCCAAGATCAGCCCAGCTACCTATACAACCATAGCTGATCACTGATGCATAAATCCAGTTGAGATTAGAAGGGCCCCCTCTTTTGGCTGACTCATAGATTTGTAAGCAATAATGAATTCTTATTATTTTAAACTATTGAGTTTTGGGGCAGTTTGTTACACACCAATAGCTAACTGATACACAAATCTTAAAGCTCTCAAATACAACTGGAAAAAATGGCAAACTTCTGAGATTGCCTCTAGCTCTAAAACTGTATATTTCTTTATGAAAAAAAAAAAAAGGATTGTACTACCACATAAAAGAAAGGGTTGGGTTCTGGTGTTGAAAATGAATGCCCGTAAGAGCTTTGGGTGAAGAGAGCCCAGTACACCCTAAAACTTCTTTTTTCATGTAAATCATGAAAGGACTATTTTTCACTTCCACAAAGAAATCCTGCAGCTCCATTTTCATTGACTCCTCTCAGATCACCCTGTGTTCCTCCCCTTTTGGTAGAGGCATGGTAAATAAGACATAATTTCTTTCCTCCCAGTGCTGAAGCCAAGCCACATGCAGCCTCAGTGTGAGGGAACAATAGGGCCTGGTGGGGACTGGGGCAAAATGAGGAGCCTATGACTTATTTCAGTGGGTCAGTTGTGGTCTTAAAAGAGGGAGGGGCCAAAGTTGTCAGATCCTCTCAATTGTCAAGAGAACCTGAAAGTCTGAATTTTGACATGATCTTACGTACTGTTTGAACTTTGGCACAAATTGTTTAAAAAGTTTTCATACCCAAACAAATCACCTTTAATGACTGAAGTTGGTCAGCAGACAGAGACTCCTGGTGTGAACTGCTAATGCAGAGGGACTTTAGAGGAACAGCACATGGCTCAGAAAGATATTTACACCAAATTCATCTATATTCTCTTGGGCACAGCACAGAGAAGCTGGAGTCAGGGAAGCCTCCCTCTTCTGTGCCACCTGTTTCAAACGAGTGCTGCTGCTTCAGGATTCTGAGGGCCAGGTAAGGTGGGGCCCTGGTTTCTTCTGTCTTTTTCTGCTTCTTTCCTAGGGCCTGTCTCACGTGTGACTTCATGATCTCTTCATCCCAGTTAACTTCAAGAATGAAGACAAAACTCATTCATACTAAAGTGAAAATGACTTTCTACAATTTTAACTCTCATTAAGCATTTTAGGGAGATGATGACTTAGCTAAAAGACTAGAGGAGCACAGTAAGGAAAAACATCCCAACCCAAGGCTAGGCAGGATGGCCTGGGTTTTGTGGTTGCTGCTTGCACCTGGCTGGGTGGGGGTAGTCTGCACAAGAGCACATGGCTGTGGGGGTAAGAAGAGGAATCCTGCCATGCCATGCACCCAGCAGGGGCACTGCTTCTCAGCCTGAAGTGAGTGCCGCCTTTTCCAAATTTCCCTTTTGCTTTTTTTTTTTTTTTTTGCAGTTTTTGGCAGGTACTGGGTTTGAACCCACCACCTCCAGCATATGGGGCCAGCGCCCCAAATTTCCCTTTTAGGGGTGCCTTTTCCCTACCTTGTCCAACATCTCCCTATGTGCTAATCTCTACTCCAGAGAGAAGGAGAAAGAGGTCCTGGGGTGGCCAAGAGGATCCCTAGAATTAGGTATTCACTCTGTGTGCACCACTGCCTGCAGTTTTGATTTTGATTTTCTCATTTATTCCACCTGGTAACTCTACAAGTTAGGTAACATTATGGCCATTTTCCAGATAGGAAAACTGAGGCACAGAGCAATTAAGTAACTTAGTCCCACATTTTCCCAGCTAAGAAGTGGCAGGGGAGGCATCCTGACTCAGATCTGTGCACTCTTCCTGATCCCAGGTGAGACTTGCTGGGTTCCCACAGATGGGGCCAAGGGTAGTGACAGACTGGTATCGCCTTTGGACTCAGATTCAGCTTCTCCTGGCTGACCTTGGCACCTCATTTTCTTTGCTATAGAAAGAGTAGAGTGAGCTCTGTAAGGACAGGCTGGGGGTGGGGATCTGAACCCCACAAAAGGCCCTGTTTGCTTACAGTCTGCACAGCTGGGCTGGATTAGTCCAGCTTCATAAATAGCTTTCGAAAACCAGCAGGCTGGAAAAGTCCACTTTGTCCTGGAGAATGCGCAGAGGCCCCACCCACAGTCATCAGTGTCCCCTGGCCTGTTTCCCCATCCCTGACCTTTCTACTTTGTAACCCATCTCCATCTCCTCCTCTGGGCCTCAATAATAATAATAATAAAACAATCTTAGCATTCTTTTTTCCCCCCAATCCCTGTCCCCACACTACCAAACTCTTGAAAGACCAAACCAGAAAGAGAGGCAGAGAAGAGGGGACTCCTTTTAGGCTGAGCCTTCCGGATTTGCTTTTGCTTCCTGCCTTGTTTCCCTGGGGTTTGTCTTTATCCATCTCATGCCTGGGTCTTGGGGGAACCTAGGAGCTGTACTGGGGGCTGTAAGTGAGGCCCAGGGCTGCTTCATTCCTGAGGAGCAGCTAAAAGGGGACCCCAGTGGTGGCCTCAGAGGAGGGCAGCTGGAATGTGTTTTGTCACAGCCACACTTTGGTTAACATTCCAGAAAGTCAGAGCTGGGAGGGCCTGAAAGAGCAGCAAGCCCAAAGGCCCTGACCCTAGGCTTTCCTGCTGGGCTGCAGGGGGGTGTGGCCCTCCAGAAATTCAACGCCAAAATGTTCCTCTGGATGAGGAGTTGCATGTCTGCAGGGGGAGGCTCCCCGGCTTCTTCTTCTTAAAAGGGGATGAAACACTCTTCCTAAAAGTTAAGGACATTGGATATTTCTAGTGTGTCTTATGTTTTATGCAGAAGGGGAAACTGAGGCCCAGGGAGAGGATGTGACATGCTAAGGGTCATAGATGTGACTGAGCTGAGGTTAGAGTACAGCAGAAGTGTAGTTTGGGGGTGGGTGGTGGTGAGCTGACTTGTTTTTCTGAAATTTTCCCAATGTGGAGCCTTTTCAATGGCACTTACCATGACAGGTTGACCAGACAGCTGTGAAGAGTGAGCTTAAAGATTAGCAAAAAAGCAGGAAGGTGGGATTGTAGAGCATGGTGAGAAGGAAGTAAAAGGCTGTCAAAATATAGATTCTTTTAAATACATGGTGTAGCTTGGTGTAGCTCTCCCCCAGTGGCGGCCCTCCCAGAACCCGCATAGGCCTCCAGGTCCCCGGAATCCCACACGTGCCACTTCCTCCTTACCATTCATTCAGCCAATACGTATTGATTTCTCAACTCATTAGACGCCAGGGATACAGAAGTGAGCAGGCCCCTGTTTTCCTCAAATCGAGAAAACTGGTGACATCTTTATAATGATAAGAGGGGAGAAGGGTCCAGGGCGGGGGGCACCATTCTTTCATAAAGGGGCTTCTCCTTGAGTGTTGAGCTGTCCCCTCCCTCCCCAAGAGAGGGTTCTGACGGGAAGAGATGACCTTAATGTTCATTTGTCTCAGTTTTAACACCATCTCTACAGGATCTCCGAGGCTTTCCTGCCTCCAAGGACATTGCTGCCTCCCAGCCCATAACAAATGATGTTCACGACCATGCCAGCCCTTTCCTTCTATGAGGCAATCCTCTGAGGTCCTTGCCAAGATCAACTGTTTGGCCTTCTGCCTTGAAAGCTGATCCTCTTCCGAGTCTGATTATTGCTTTTCTGAAACGTGGGGACAATGACATCATTGCTCCCTCCCTGGCTTGGGGATTTGGTGGTCAGCATGAAGTCAGGGTTTGGAGTACTGCCTGCTCTCTGCTGATGCCCAAGGAGGCCTGGGGTGGGGGCTCTGGAGTGAAGCAGACTTTTGGGGAGGCCCCCAGAGGCTGGGAGGAGGTCCATGTACTAATCTTTTGCCAGCATCTGGGTCTGCCTTGCAGTCCCCGGGAAGGGCAGCATTCTGAGAAGGGGTGAGCTGACAGTCAGTGCGTGCACACCTGTCTGGTTACGCTGCTTGTTGGAATAGTGAAATCTTCCACTCTCATTGGTAATCATTTACCAGGGTGCCTTCCTGCCACTCCAGCTCCCCTGGCCTCTCCTGTGGGCCACTTCTTCACAATTACTACCATCTGGCACCTCTGGGGACCTGTCTGACTATTCCCTAATTGCTGGCATCTGTGTTATAACTATGGATAAAGAGTTTGGCTCTTGCTCCAGGATCAAGATGAAGCTTTAAGGACTTCATCCTTAAAGTCCTGGCCCTTTGGGGGCCCTTAAGCTGGCCCTTTGGTAGCTGGGCACCTGCTGGAAGGAACCACCCTGTGAGATAGGGACAAGGCCCACTTCCCAGGCTTCCAGGTCTGGGCCTTGCAGATAGGAATTCCCTCTTGCCACCGTGGGACCAAGTCCTTGCACAAACAAGGGTTATACCTCCTGTGCCAGTGGCTGGAAGCACCTCCGAGGTTTTCTAGTCCACTTTAGTCATTGTACAAAGGAAACCTTTCTACAGCTCAGAAAGAGGAAACCACTTGTTCAAATCATATAGCAAGTTGGTGACTAATCCGGCCGTCTTCTGAGTCATGATACCCAAGGTTTGCAAAGAACTTGGCTTCAGACCATGGAGACACTCCAAACATTCTCCTATAGAATACCTGATGTTTTTTCAAGTTTGATGAAATTTAGAGTTGGTCTCAGTGGGGGGTCAGTTACAATCACCTCACTCAGTAATCTGTCATGCACCTAGGCAGGGGTCTCACTCTGCAGCCCACAGGCCAAATGTGGCCCGCAGGGCTATTTCATTAAGACCACCCAGTGTTTCTGAGTTTTGTTTTTAGTTGATTAGGTCGCCACCATTTATGAAGTGGAAGATAAAATATAAAAACTTGCCATGGGGTGTCCCTTTAGCAATGGTTAGATGTGGCCACCTGTGTGGCACGTTTCTGCAGGCAGGGCTAGCTCCTTACAGAGGGGACATATGATCCCGTTGGTCACCATTCACTCCTTCTCCCTCCTGGCTTTGGCCATTCCCTGACCCAGAGGCACTCACATCTGCCATCTCTGACCTAGAGATTTCTCAGGACATGGCACGGCCTTGCTTTTTGTTTCTTGGATAAGTTGTGATCTAGGAAAGAAACGCCATTTTAGAATCTTTTTGCTTTCTTCATTTTAGCATCTTTTTGCTTTCTTCACACAAGGATCAGGCCCTCTTGAGTACGGGAGATGTTCTGGACCTCAGGCTTATCAGTCATTAGATGACCATCTGGCTGTGATGTCTGAGGTTCCTCCCTTCCGCTCCTCCCTTCCACCTCCTCCCCCGACAGTGCCACAATCTCTCCAGCCAGGCCACCCAGTCCCTGACCTGCATGGCTGAGTGCTGCTTCCAGACCCTGAACTGTGCAGACGTTTTCCTGGGTGGATACTGCATGGGGATTCAGACTGCACAGGAAAGACACACTTCCCAATGTTGAAGGATCTAAATCTTCTTGTGGAGAATAGATGAAGATGCAGAAAACTGAAAGTCAATGCCAAATATTCTTCATTATATGAGAGGTTTCCAAAAAGACAGAGCCCAGATTGACTGGTGCATGATGGGAACAATCAGGGGAGGCCTGATGAAGGGAGAGGTGCTTGACATGGGCCAGGCAGGATGACCATGAGGTCCAAACATGGAACTGGTTGGGGTAGGGGGAGGAAAGGGTGCTCCAGGCAGGCAGAGGGAAAGGCTTGAGAGCAGGCTGGGGTGGAAGGAGGCTGTGTGCTGAGGGTGCCTCCTGTGGCTGAGCTTGGCCTGCACGTAGATGCAGGTTGGAGTGACGTGGGACCAGCTTGCAAAGATCAGTGGGAGCCATGTCTGAGAGAGCTCTGACTGTCCTGGGAGGAGCTGGGATAAGATGGAGGATGGCAAGTACAGACCAGGGGAGAAGAGTTCGTCAGGAATTTACACCTTTGAGTGGACAAGGACTGAGGGGAAGATTTGCAGAGGGACAGCAGCAGGCAGGGCAGCGGTGAGCTCGGGGGCAGAGGAGGGAGAGGGGGACACTGCTATCGTGCTCCACCACAGTGGTAGAGAAGGGAGCAGCATGGAGTCATGAACTTGCCACATGAGAATCAGAGCCTTTATGATCCAGAAGGGGCTTTGGTGATGTTCACTTTAGTTTCTCACGTGCTAGAGGAGGGCTTGGGGGCGCCCCTGAGTGGGAAGGTGGGATAGCAACCCTGGCGGAGCAGTCGCACCTTCCCCCATGTCTAGTACATGGTACCCCGTCTCCCCGAAAATAAGACAGTGCCTTATTTTCAGGTGTGCTCCCAAAGACGCACTATGTCTTATTTTCAGGGGACGTCTTATCTTTCCTGTGAGTAGGTCTTATTTTCAGGGAAACAGGGTAGATATTTAGTGACTATGTGTTGAAATAATGAAAATGTTGGTGTTTGCCTGGAATTGACCTAGTTAAATGGAAAGTGAGGTCCCTGGACACCCGGTTTGTTGGTAGGAGTTTTCATGTTTGGGGTGTTGTCACCCCCTACCCTTGCCTTTGGAGAAAGACCTGAAAGACATACGGATGCCTTCACTCAGGATCTCAGTTCCCCTGGAGGCCCCCGCTGGCCAGGCTGGGGGAGCAGGGAGCCTGGGAGGGGCTCCTCCTCCCTGCCCACTGGCTGCCCAGGCTCCTTTTTTTTTTATATATATATTTGTAATTTTTTTATTAATATTAAATCATAGCTGTGTACATCAATGCGATCATGGGCCACCATACACTGGTTTTATAAACAATTTCATCACACTGGTTAACATAGCCTTCCTGGCCTTTTCTTAGTTATTGTGTTAAGACAATTACATTCTACATTTACTAAGTTTCACATGTACCCTCTTGTAAGATGCACCACAGTTATTGTGTTAAGACAATTACATTCTACATTTACTAAGTTTCACATGTACCCTCTTGTAAGATGCACCGCAGGTGTAATCCCACCAATCACCCTCCCTCTGCCCAACCTCCTCCCTCCCTCCCCTCCTTCTCCCCCTTCCCCATATTCTTAGGTTATAACTGGGTTATAGCTTTCATGTGAAAGCCATAAATTAGTTTCATAGTAGGGCTGAGGACATTGGATACTTTTTCTTCCATTCTTGATATACTTTACTAAGAAGAGTATGTTCTAGCTCCATCCATGTAAACATGAAAGAGGTAAAGTCTCCTTATGGAAGAGGGAGGGGCGCGGGGCGGGCTGCTGGCTTCCTGCAGCAGCAGCAGGGCTGGGCATCCGAGCTGGCACCATCAAGTGCACCGCAGCATACTGAACATTTGGGAACACAGGAAGGGCTGCATTTTAAGCTCCCTTTGTTTTCAAGGAGGGTCCAGAGCCCAGGGGGAGGAGAAAACAAAACCAGGAAAACAGATGACTTGCTTTACAAAGATAGTGTGTACATTTGCTGCGGCTTCTGTGAGCCCCCATGCACCACTGCCCCTGTGTTCTCTTACACACCCGGACACACACGCGGGACACACTCACACATCTTTATGGGCACCTTCCTCAGGCACCCAGGGATGCAGACATACATATGTCACATCTAGGCGGGGACACACCCAGAAGCTGAGCCTTCTGTCCACAAAGATACCACTCAGACCTAACAAGGGAGGGACGGCAAATGCAAAGACACATACCTCTAGAAACAAGGGCTCCCCAAGAAGAGACAGCCAGACATGCGGATACACAGAGACGTGCCTGGAAACTCCAAGACCATTATTCTCATGAAAAGACTGGCAGAGTGAACCCCCCACCAACACACACCCACCCCTTCCTCTTGAGGAAACTACCTGTGCACACAGAGGGGTATTTGTTCCAAGGGACTGGGGACACTGAGTCTGCTGCCCACAAGGCCTTGGGCCCTTGGTGCTCTGGAGGGAGTGGGCAGGCAAGATGCAAGTTCCCCAAAGACTTTGTAGTAGAGGGAACAAGTCCCCTGGCTTTTCCCCTTCCTCCTGTGCTGTTCTTGTTTCTAGAAGGTTCCACTTAGTTCCTCATGTACAGACAGGTTGAATTCTACTTTCACAAAGTGAATTGATGACCATTAAGGAGAAGGGCGGGGAGACAGAGAGGAAGAAGCCTCAGGAGGAGGCATCTGGGGCTGGTGGGAGCAGCAGGGTTGAGCTGGGGGCCGGGGGTTCACTACATTCCTGAATTGGTGCTGATAATGTGTCCCCCCAAAGGGGCTGGACCAGACAGGTTGGAAGAAAAGATCCTGGGGGATCCCATACTTTCTGTGATAACAAAATGAGAAAAGAAGATTTCATTCAGGCCTTTAGTAACAAGCTGGGGGATGCCTGTTTCTCCCTCCTATAACCAGGCCAGGTTGCGGGGCATGCTTCTTTTAGTTTATTTTCAATTTCCCTAATTGTAATTGAAAAGCAGAGCCCTTTTCTCTGGAGAAAGAGGTTCCTAACTCCCAGACAGCTGCTGGGCTTATTCCAGGGAAGAACTTGGACCCTGCAGGGCTCCAGCACCTGGGCAAGTGGAATTGCTCTGCCTCTTAGAAAGAGAAGCTGGTGCCATCTGGGAGGCTTGAGGAGCGTGGAGTCTGAGAGGACAGTGAATTCCCTACCCCACCTCACCCCACCCCAGCCTCTGCTGTGACCCTGTCTACTGTGCTCCCCAAATCTTTATAACATAAAACAAAAACCTTCATCAGAATGTTTGCACCTGGGAGTTGAACGTGACCATGGCAGAAGCTTACAGGAGTAGGCAGCTGGTCAGCCCGGCACAGCCAGCTCAGGCTTTTTTGGGCAGGTGGCGTGTGAGAGCAAGGTGGGTGGGTGGGAGTGTGCTTCCTGGGCCAAAATACTTCCCCTTTCCCTTTTTCGCCACCTGCAGGTTTATTTAACTACTTGAAAAACACTTTGTTTTTGGCCAGAGTCCTTCCCTAGGGGCCCTCTTTGCAATCTACCTTTTAGTCCTGTTCCCAGTCTAAAGTCTAAAGCATCTTTTTTGCACATTCTCCTTCAAAGCTCCCCGAATCTCAATGGTGACACTGCCCAAGAGCTGTGGGGAGGTCAAGGGGATGCACCCTGGATAGGACCAGACCTGAAGACCCAGGGTCAGGGCTAGGGTAAGGAGGGCAAGACCCCTGCCTGGAAAGTTAAATCAAAATGAAAGGGAAAAGATAAGAAAATTAGATCAAATTTTAAGAAAATGCTGCTGAATTCATGAATTTAGAGGAAGATTGTGATGTGAAATGTAAAGAAATCAGAATCAATGCAAATAAATCCACAATGAACAGAATAACAACATTGTGAATAAAGACAGGTGCAACCTCCCTCATTCGTCTCTCCTAATCCATGAGCTGGGATGTGCTTTTCTTCTTAAAAAACCTGGTGTATAGATTACATATGGTAAAATGAATATTCCTAAAGAATACAGATTGATAAATGTTGACACACACACTCAGTTGTGTGGCCACCACTCGATCAAGAACTCTTAGAACTCCCTTTGCTTAAAACCCTTTAACAGGATTTCAGTGCTGTCAAGATCAAGATCAAACTGCTTTGTCCTGGTACCGTCACACCCTGCAGGTGTGCTCCCTACTCTTCCATGGGGAGCCAAGTACAGATGTGCTTGACTTGAAAACTCTGGTAGGTTGAGCTTGGCCCTGAGTTTAACAGTAACACGGATTCCAACCCTCATGCTAACCCCAGCCAAGGGGCATCTTACAGTGCCTTCAGAGGCCGGATGATGTTCAAGTTGTCATTTTTTGTGCCTATCTTGAAACCCTTGTATCTTCTGCACAGCTGTGTTTATGGGTTAAGTCTGGAGAACCTTTAAGTTCCTTCAAAGGCAAGGAGAAGAGCATCTCACCTGGAGGCCTCTACATCCGCAGGTTCTTAAGGCAGGAAGGACTTTAGGAAACAGCGGGATGCAGCTCTGGACTTCTGAAAAGGGGCAACCTTTGAGGTGCTGCGACTTGCCTAGGCTTGCGGAAGTAACTGTACTTTTTATTGAACAGCTACGATGTGCCAGGCATCAGAGTCCTTTACATGGAGCATCCCATTTAATCCTTGGTGGGTACTTCTTCATATGTCTGTTTTATAGATGAAGATACTGAGGCCCAGAGAGGGGAAGTGACTTGCCCAAAGTCACACAGCAACACGCGGTGATGTGCTATTTCAACCCAGGGTAGTCAGATTCCAAGTACCTCCACTCTAAAGCCTGCTTTGTCCAAGTCAGAGCCCTTTTTAAGTCACCGAAGCCAGGGAATGAATAGTCTATGATGTGATTAATTTGGTTTTGGCTCTTAGATTTACTTCCTACAAAAACAAGTCAGATAGTGAAGGGCCAGGATCCCGTCACCCTTCTATTTACCAGGCGCCAGAGAGACGCTGCAGACTGGCAGATAGGGGCTGCCCTGGACAGATAAAGGGGTGACAGGAATTCTTGGACTGGTGGCCTGGTTGCACAATGCAGGGGTATCAGGGACTGTGTCACCAAGCTGCTTCCATGTCACCAAGCACAGTGTGGAGCCCTGTTCCAGCACTGGCTGCCAGGGACACGGTGGCAGGAGGGGGTGACACATCTCCCAGGGCATTGCAGGTGGCACCTTGGTGTTAGGAAAAGAAACCTGAGTTGGCAGCCTGGACGTGGGGCTCTGCTCCCCAGTGGACAGTGTGCTGTGATGCTTAGAGCTCTTGCCAGGCCATTTGGGATCCCAGCTCTGACGTTTTCTAGTATATGACTTTGGGCAAATTACTTCTTCCAGAGCCTCAGGGTCTCATCCATAAAGGAAACCATGTTTGCTCACGGTGCAGTGTTTGATAAGCCCTAAATTAATGGAAAGTAGCAGCGTGACCTTGGCCAAGACACCTTCCCTTCAGGGCCTTCGGGGCCTTTGCTTTTTCATCTGTGAACTAATGGGAGATGGGCCAGATGATCTCCAAAGTTCCTTCCTGCACCAGGATTTTATGACAGCGAACCCACAGCTCAGCGCTCAAGGGTCTGGGGCAGGAAGCTGGGGCTGGAGCAGAGGCTCCGGAGGCCTTCAACAGCTGTTTGGCAAACACCCTCCTTAACCTTTCCCTTCCTATTTATTTCTCAGCCTGGCTCAAGTGTTGATTATATTACTGGTGGAGAAATAAACCAAAAATCCAGGGAAATTGCTGCTTCCATGCGTGTGTATGTGTTTTTTTTTGAAAACTCTCATTTGCTATTTATGTCATGCACACAGGATTTGCAAGACCTGGGGACTGATACAGATGTCTCCGGCTCCTACTCTCATGAGTTTACTGGGAAGTTATGGGTAATAAAAAAAAAAAAGGCCACCAGTTGACCAGAACTTGACTGTTGATATAGTGGTCAAAGGTGTTTGTTTTGAACCCACAACCCACGGGTCCTAACACAGCCCATCCACACAGAGGTGTATGACTTCAGGCAAATTACTTTTCCACTCTGTATCTCAATTTCTGCATCTATCAAATGGGAGAAGTGAGAGTACTCTGCCCTGGAGGGTGGTTAATTGATTTGACATCATGTAATACACGTAGTGCCCGGTCCGTAGTAATAACTAAAGTATCAGCTGGTGTTTTTATCAAATGCTTTATATACATTTTCTTTTTTGACATGCCCATTAACTCCATGCACTGGTGTGATTTTGTTACCCTAAGTTTTAGCTGAGGCCCTGAGCAGCAGTGGCTTGTTCCAGGTCACACAGTGAGTGGCAGAGTCCCTGGTTTATGAAACCAAGGGTAGGCCCCTTTCTACTTAGCTCCCCCTGCCCAGGGACCCAGCTCACCTGTGCCATAATAAGGCCACACTGGATGAAGTGCCCCAAAGTGATATAAGAAAAGCGGGGGCCTTGGTGGCTGTGGAAGAAGGCCTCTGGGCCTTGGCCGGGTCCCCAAGGATAGTAGATTTTGATCTCTGTGGCCGAGGGAAGGGCGAGGATAGGGCATTTCAGCAGGACCTGCAGAGGTACAGGTGTACAGTATGACAACCATAGTACTAGAAATTACAAAAAAACCAACAGCACAAGGAGTGCTTTCTGAGCACTGTTCTGCTCCACCCAGAGAGTCCCAGCCTGGAGGAGGAGACAGCAGCTCTAAATTTTACCAGAGGCAAAAAGAAACATCAGGGTTACATGACCTCTGGAGCCAGATTGCTTGCTCTGCACCCTGATGCTCCTGCTTGCTGGCTGTGTGACCCTGGGCAAGTTTTCCAACCTCTCTGGGCCTCAGCTTTCTTAGCTCCGAAATGTATGTAATGGGTTTACAGGGTGCCAGGCTCCCCATCTGTGCAGTAGACACGTCACATATTAGCAAACCCCACCTCTTCCTTGGGATTTCTTTTGCTTCTTTAATGGCTGTGGATTAAGTTTTTTTCTTGGATGAGTGCTGTGGTTTACTGCAGGGCTGGAGGATGCCTTGTGTGGCTCTCGGGTGGTATAAAGTCCCCTTCCTCTCTGATCTTGCCTTCAGTCGCAGGTTCCCTCTGTTCCTCCTTTCTGCAATGCGTGTGTTCTAGAACCACAGAGCCCACTTGCTCCCCACAAACATGCAGGCTCCCTCTTGCCAATTTCCCTTTGTCCCTACCACTCGTCACCTGAAATGCTTTCTCCCTCCTCCCTCTGGGATGTGCAGGACCACACTGTCTTCAAGTTTTCATTGAGACCTCGCCTCCTTCAGGAAGCCCTCCGTGGTTGCCCCAGCCCATGCCCACTGCCTCCTCTGCCCAGACTCCCGGGAACGAGCCTCTACTATAGCATTTATCATGAGCCGCCTGCTAGATTCTGAGTTCCTTGGGGGCAGGGACTATGCCTTTTTTTTTGTGCATCCAGAAACCAATGTGCTGGTAGAAGGCAGCTGTCTAGAAATAGTTGGTGAATGAATGAAACAGTGTTAATCTCGTTTAGAATAAAATCTCCTTGTGGGTAGACTTAGAGCTTCTAGGGCAGTGGTTTTTAAACTATGTTCCTCAGAGAACCAGGGGTTCCACTAAGGGCCACAAGGGGCACTCCTCGGGGGAGGGGCTGAGCAGATAGGACTCCAGCCCCTAACACTTCTTCAGTCTTCATAAATATATCCACACTTGTCAGAGCACTGGGATTCATCTTGGATTTAGAAAACAGAGGGGATTATAAGTAAGTGCTGGGCTTCGAGTCAGGGGGCTCTGGGTTGCCCCACAGCTCACGCTGAGTGTGCCTGGGCACTGGCTTGTGGCCCTGTGTCTTTGCAGCCAGGGGTAGAGAATCACCGGCCTCACTCACTGATTATGAGGACTAAATACAGTTCTACAGCATCATCATATAGGGGAAAAACCTAAATAGATTTTGCACCAATGTCAACAGTGGTGACAACATTGCAGGCATCAGGCAGGGCTGGCCTCCTTCTGCCTGGTGATCTGGACCACAGAGCTCATGTGTTTAGAAGTGGCCCTGAAACTCCTGAGCTCTCTGGGGAGCTAATTGTTAGCATGAGAGTTCTGGATCCTTCCTAGAGAGTCTGCAGATTAGGGAATCTATATTTTAAACAAGTGCCCTTTACCCAGAGATTCTACCTCTAGGTATCTGATACCTATGAGAAATGAAAACATAGTGTCCACACAAAAACTTGTACACTCGTGTGTATGCTCACGGCAGTGCTATTCATATTAGCCAAAAGGTAGCAAAACCCAAACATCGGTCAGCTGGTGAATAAACAAAATGTGGTTACAGCCATCCAGGGGATATCATTCAGCCATGAAAAAGAATGACTTTCTGATACATGCTACACCATGGATGAACTTGAAAACATTATGCTAAATGAAAGAAACCCACATATTGTTTGATTCTACTTCCATGAAATGTCTAGAATAGGCAAATCGGTAGACACAGAGCAGGTTAATTATTGCTTAGGACTTTTAGCCAGGAGGAGGAGGGGAGGAGGACATGGGAAGTGACTGCTTAAGGGGTGTGAGGTTTCTTTTGGAGGTGAGAAAAGTGTTCCAAAATTGGAGGTAGTAATGGTTGCGCATACCTGTGAGTCTACTAAAAACCATTGCATTGTGCACTTTCAACGAGTGAATTGTATGGTAGGTGATTTAAGCCTCAGTAAAGCTATTATTTAAAAAATCCTGACAAGCACCCTCTGAGGAAGTGGGAGAAACCATTTCCAGAGCTGCTGGCTGCCCCTCTCCAGTCTCCAAAGATGGGAACCTCCACTTCCAGAGAATTTCCTCTGACATCCTCAGATTTCTGGGCTTCTGGTTAAGGATCCTCTCTCCATTTTCTGGAGGGGGAACCCAAGCCACACTGGACTGTGAAGGGACAAGAACCCAATCGATGTCCTATCCCCAACTGTTTTGATCGTGAGCGCTATCAAAAAGTAAAAATGTGCGGACACATCTCAATACTGGAGTTATTTGTTTTCTTAATCTACCTAAAAGTTATACACTCATGTTAATATGCTGATCTATTGGACATTACAAAATCCACACACAATTTTCACTTAAAAACCTGAGCTTTAAAAAAGAAACAGGGAAACCCTTCTTTGAAGGGGTGAGAGCTGAGCAGGGCTGGGAAGGAGGTTTATTCTTGAACTTTTTTGCCCTGCAGGGATCTACTTATGTCTGCTGCTGAAGACCCAGACAGTCCTTGAATCACTGAGTGGGGAGGTCTCCAGGAGCAATGAGAGGGGAAGTCGGTGTGGGTAGGCAGAGCAGGCCTATGAGGGACAGATAAATGCAGAATAGAGGGGGGATCAAGGAGAGAGAGAGAGGGAGAGAGAAAATAAAAGAGAGGAGAGACAGAGAGAGCACTAAACTGGAAAGACACCAGAAGGACCCAGGCTCGAATCCCAATATGTCACAGCTCCAATATTTTACTATCAATGTGAACTTGACCTTGAGTTTAGCCTTGTCATTTGTAAAATGAAAATAACAGTACTTCCCTTACAGGATTGTTCAGAACATTACCTGAGAGGATGTGCTTAAAGAAAGAGATAAGATAGTTGGTGGTGAGGAAGCATGATTCAAGGAGGGAGAAAGGAGTCAGCGTCCAGTTTCACGAATATATATTGAGTACCTACTGTGTGCCAGAAACTGTGCTAGGTGGGAGACACAAAACGGAATTCGACTGACTCACTACCCTTTAGGGAGCCCACAGTTTACTGGGGAGGGAAGACACATGAATGGGAGTCTCAGGGCAAGGTCAGGTTCAGGGCTGGAGAGGAGGAGGAGGAGGGAGAAGGAGGGAGTGGAGGGAGGTGCCCTCTGCCAGTCCCTGAAACCACACTGAAAATAAAGGTCCTTCTTCCAGGTGTCAGGAGGCAGCTGTCCTGCCAGATGAGTGTCAGGGGTCTTGAGGTTCCTTTTCCGCAGGCCCTGGTTCCAGATAACCCTCGCCGCAAACCCCTTCCAGCCCAAACAAGCAGGGAGCTTGCTGGCCCAGTGGATGGACAGACACTCACGCACACAGACACACGCACAGGAAACGGAGTGAACAGCGGAGCAGATTATTTTTGTTTGCTTTTACCACCACCACCACCCAAGCAATCAGTGGCATTCCTTTCCCTCCTCAACAAACACATTGTGTACTGGAGCCTGCCAGGAAGTGCAGAAATCCCCGCTGGAATAGCAGAGGCGGCCACTTACCTCCTTCCATTCCTGGGGAGGCTGCCTGGGGGCCCCCAGTATCACAGCCTTGAGGACTCTCTCCTTTTTTTGTGGCTGTTCCAGGAAAGGGGAGGGAGTCGGTGAGAGACCTGGTTCTGGCCTCTTTCTGGAATCACTGCACTTCTGACCCCCATCCCCAGCTCAGTCCTGTCTTGGGGAACGATAGTAGGGCGGGGTGGGGGTGGGGGGGGTTAACATAGGGAGAGAGGAGAGGTGCCCAGGCCTGAGAGAGACCCCAGGGGTGGGGGGAGGCAGGAGCCGAAGGCAGAGAGGGCTCAGAAGTAAAGACAGGTCTTTTGGTGGTGACACTCCTTTCTCCAAAACATTTTTCCTAGAAAAATTAAGAAGTGCATATAAGGGTCCCTGTAGCCACCCTGAAGCCAAACAACATTTCTAAGAGAGTTGAGGGCCTAGGAATGGAAGAAAATGCCTCCTTGTATCTTGAACTTGAACAATTTCCTCTCAAAGTGAAATGGGCTTTTGTGTGTGTTTAAATCTTGTGAGGCCAGATGATATTTCTGAAATATTAATTGGTAATTTTTTCCACCCTGGTGTATCCTTTCTCTCTTGAGACCCTTCCCCGTTTAAGCTACTTGACTGTTGTGTGGCCACTGCTTGAGGAAAGGGCTGTAACTATGCTTGGTTTACTGCCTTTTGTTTCCAAAGCCCAAGCCCTTAGGGAAGCCCAGTGACTACTGGATTAGCAGAATGCAGACTTGGAAGAAATGTGGCGAGAGCAAGAACTCTCACCTCTGGGTGAAAAAAGTGTCCTCCCTAACTCATCTGGGGGAAAGGAGGTAAATCCATAAAAGGAGAGATTTGGGGGGGCGGGTAGGGAGCTGCACCTTGCTTCTGGTGCTGAACCCTGGAGTAAGGAGCAAATTCCAAGGGGGTTTGGGGGCATTCAGGTGAGCAGGGAGGGACCTGCCCACTATTCATGGGTAAGAACTCTTTCACTGGAGAGGCAGCAAGACCCTGGAGAGGAAATGGCTCCAGGAAACATCTAAGTACACCAAGATTCTGTTAGAATTTCCAGTGCCTAGTAAGGTTTTAGACTAGAGGCCAATTTCTGTGCATCCAGCAGGGGGGCTTGAAAGGGACCCCAGGGATGGAACCGATCACCGCCTTAACAGCAACCTGTGTGGATCATCAGCTGAGCTCCCAGGGCAATGGACATCTCCACCCTGGCCACTTGGACCAATGGCATTGACTGTTCCCTCCCCACGCCTTTGGACTAACTCAAGCTCCAAAATTTTGGCACAACTCTGAGAGAAGAGCAGGGAACCCCACATCCAGTTTCATGCATGCTGGTGCTTGAAATAGAAAATAAATTGAGCCTTAGATAAATTTATTTGCATTCTTGCATCTGAGTCCTCCTGGGATGGTAGACTGAGGTTCTTACTCGGTGTTGGCAGTTTCAATAAAGATTTATATTTGAGGCTTGGCACCTGTTGCACATTGGTTACGGCGCCAGCCACATACACCCAGGCTGGCGGGTTTGAACCCGGCCTGGGCCAGCTAAACAACAACGACAACTGCAACAAAAAATAGTCAGGCATTGTGGTGGGTGCCTATAGTCCCAGCTACTTGGGAGGTTGAGGCAAGAGAATCACTTAAGCCCAAGAGTTGGGGTTGCTGTGAGCTGTGACGCCACAGCACTCTACCGAGGGTCTCCACCTCTCCCCCCCAAATAAAAAGATTTACATTTGAATTTTCAAGTTTTCGCAAACATTTCTGATTTTGGGGGGCATAATGGAAGAATAAAGATGGAGCAGATGTGTTTCAGTATATGCTTTAAGAAGGTTACAAATACAGGGCGGTGCCTGTGGCTCAAGGAGTAGGGTGCCAGCCCCATATACTGGAGGTGGTGGGTTCAAACCCGGCCCTGGCCAAAAACTGCAAAAAAAAAGAGGTTGCAAATATAGCATCATGGGAGCAGCGAGATGTGGGGAAGGGCTCCCCAGGCCCTGCAAGCTCTGGATAAATGTTTTCTCAGGGTGAAGAATTGAGACATTCTGATCTGGCCTGAGACAGATATTGCGGGGATACAAAAACAGCAGGTCACAATGTTCCTTTCCCCTTTGCAGTTCTATTTTGGAGGAGATATTTCAGGTGGAGTAGCTGGACTGAGTGGAGACCTGCTCTGCTTGTGGGAGAGGTTGTGGGGAGCAGGGCTGCACGGGTGGTAAGGAGTCCTCAGAGAACAAAGGGCTGGCTCCCCTGATGCCCCCTGCCTTAGGTGTTTGCTGGGAACCAAGTAAAACTTTCTTGGACTTGAATTAGCTCAGGTCTGTAAATCCCTTTAACTGCCAAAGCCTTGGGGGATGGTCTGGTCCCCTTTTTGTGTGTCTGGGTTTTATTTCTTCTAATTATTCTGTTTTTCGTAAGAAAACTGCCTTTTGCCCTTGGAAGATGCCATCCAGAAGGCCCCTCCACAGGTCTATGGGGACCAAGTTCAAGGGGGTCAGTTGGAAGGGGATTGAAGGCTCCCCAAAAGGTGGTCTTTTCTCAGAAGCTATGGGGGGCTCTTCCTCCAAGGCTACAGGCATCTGAGGCAGAGCTGAAGCTCCTGGTTCCCCCGGAGATGATTTTTATGATGCTTGGACACACCATCAATAGCCTGAGAAAGTTATTTTCCTTTCAATTAATTCTCTGGCCTTGGGATTCTGTCAGGAGAACACTTGGGTGGTGCTAGTGCACATTTTAACACTTCTCTGATGCTTGCAAACATCTTTCCCTTGGAGTTTGGAGCTTATAGCAGGTGAAAGTGTCCAGCATGAATTATAATAATAAGGCTATGTATTGTTTTGGGTTTTTTTTGCTTCTTAATGATTACTTTCTTTTGTTTACAGCAGGAGATACGGGTTTACCATTTATGGTTATCATCATACAGAGTTTTTTTTTTTTTAAATACACTTATTTAAGTGAAAATGGAGAATATTTAAAGAATAGTCCAAAATCATCTATAGTACAGATGGTACATAAATACAGTAAAAATTGCAAAGGTTGAAGTTTGGGGAACTTGGAATTGAAGTTTTAGTCTTAATGAAAATCTTGCCCTCAGTAGTTTCATGGAAAGAACATAATATTGGCTGCAAAGCGTCTGCATTTGAAACTTGGCTTTGTAAAAGCCCTTTGGGGAACAGATTAGCTATAGGATCTTGGGAAGTTTGGTCAGCCTCTTCAAGCCTCAGTTGCCTTAGTGGTAAAGTGGGCATGTACTTACCTCTTGGTGTTACTGAAAGAACAAAATGACATTGTACATGCAGAGTGTAGGCTGAGCTCAGGGTCCGGTGCACAGTGTATACTAAGGTGGACAATTATGATTTTTGCTGTCAGCAAAGTGCCCTTTAACTTTGAGGAGCTGTACAGCAGTAACTATTATTTAGACTGAAGAGTGTGAGCTTTATTTATAGGCTTCCTTCACAGGGAGTTTGGATGGGCAAAAGGTGGGACCAAGAGGCCCCTGAAAGTGGAGGAGAGTTAGAAATAAGGAAACAAGTATTTCCGGACTATCTATTTTAGCAGACTGCACCCTTGTTCCTAATTTTCCACCCTTCCCGGGGTCAATACCTCTTGGCAGGTTCCTTCCACTAGGTGAGGAATTCCACTTCCCCCATTCTGATTATGGACTTGGCTATGTCACTTGCTTTGGCCAACGGGATACAAGCAGATATAATTCAAACACTGGCATACAATGTGCTCCTGCATTAGGTGTGGCCCTCTTGTTCTTCCTGATGGCCATGCCGAGGGCATGGCCTGCCCAGATTGCCAGTCTGCTCAGACCCAGGCCTCCATCTGCCAATTCCCACCTGACCCGAGACAGCAAGAATGATTATTTTTTAAGCCACTGAGTTTGGGGAAGGTGTGCGTCATATATCTTAATTGTGACAGTAGATAGTAATTATGTGCCAGGCACAGGCATTTTCATATGATCTGTTTAATTTCATCTTCAAACATCTCCACTTATGAATAAGGAAAGTGAGACTTTGAGAAAGCCCTCTTGGTTCACATCACATGGGAGGGAAACAGCTGAACTTGGAAGCAGCCCTGTCCCGCCTGGTTCCCAGAACACACTCTTCTCACCACACCACAGAGGAATAGGGTGGTGGGAGGTGGGACACAATGGAACCAGCTTTGCAGCTGGGCCAGGGCTGAGCCCATTCTACAGTCATCTCTGAGACCACAGCAGCCAACATCATAAATCTAGGGTTGTGACATCACAGGATGACTCAGGCAGGAGGTGGCAAGACAGGGAAGCCCTGGTGAAGGGCTGGTCCATCGTAAAACCTCAGTCTAAGTAGGGACAGGGAGGTAACATTAGCAGACAGGGCTGGGCCACAGCCTTGGGTGGCTTAGGTCAAATAACAGCTTGCAATTTATTTTGGAAAATATTTTCCCAAGAGTCTCACTGAGCCTTGTGGGAATAAGAAACTTGTGAGGGAAAAGCTGAGAGAGGAGGCTGACAAGGTTGAGAAAGTACTGATGACGAGTATTTTATGAATTTTCATAAAATTCAGGGTGTCAGATGTTCCTGAGGGCAAACTCTTATGCTGTAGAACATTTCCCCAGATCCCCTGGTTCTGCACGTTGTCCTGTCTGAAGGCAGACATCATCCCAAATGCCCCCATTCACTCTCCAGTGGTTACTGGACCTCCCATGGCGTCCCCCCGTTCATTCTCCAGTGGTTACTGGATCTCCCATGGCTTCCCCCCCGTTCACTCTCCAGTGGTTACTGGATCTCCCATGGCTTCCCCCCCGTTCACTCTCCAGTGGTTACTGGATCTCTCATGGCTTCCCCCCGTTCACTCTCCAGTGGTTACTGGATCTCCCATGGCTTCCCCCCGTTCACTCTCCAGTGGTTACTGGATCTCCCATGGCTTCCCCCCCGTTCACTCTCCAGTGGTTACTGGATCTCCCATGGCTTCCCCCCCGTTCACTCTCCCGTGGTTACTGGATCTCCCATGGCTTCCCCCCGTTCACTCTCCAGTGGTTACTGGATCTCTCATGGCTTCCCCCCGTTCACTCTCCAGTGGTTACTGGATCTCCCATGGCTTCCCCCCGTTCACTCTCCAGTGGTTACTGGATCTCCCATGGCTTCCCCCCCGTTCACTCTCCAGTGGTTACTGGATCTCCCATGGCTTCCCCCCCGTTCACTCTCCCGTGGTTACTGGATCTCCCATGGCTTCCCCCCCCCGTTCACTCTCCAGTGGTTACTGGATCTCCCATGGCTTCCCCCCGTTCACTCTCCCGTGGTTACTGGATCTCCCATGGCTTCCCCCCGTTCACTCTCCAGTGGTTACTGGATCTCCCATGGCTTCCCCCCCGTTCACTCTCCAGTGGTTACTGGATCTCCCATGGCTTCCCCCCCGTTCACTCTCCCGTGGTTACTGGATCTCCCATGGCATCCCCCCGTTCACTCTCCAGTGGTTACTGGATCTCCCATGGCATCCCCCCGTTCACTCTCCAGTGGTTACTGGATCTCCCATGGCATCCCCCCGTTCACTCTCCAGTGGTTACTGGATCTCCCATGGCTTCCCCCCCGTTCACTCTCCAGTGGTTACTGGATCTCCCATGGCTTCCCCCCCGTTCACTCTCCAGTGGTTACTGGATCTCCCATGGCATCCCCCCGTTCACTCTCCAGTGGTTACTGGATCTCCCATGGCATCCCCCTATTCACTCTCCAGTGGTTACTGGACCTCCCATGGCAATCTCCCCATTCAATCTCCATGATTACCACGAGCATCGGTGTTCTCTGAGCACGTACTAAGTGCAAGGCACTGTTCCGAGCACTTCACAACCTCTGTTAACTCCCAACCCTCACAGCAATCCTAGGTTCTTATTCCTGTTACACCAATGAAGGAGAAAATGGAGGCACAAACGAGCAAAATGAAAACCCCAAATTCACACAGCTGGTGGGAGACAAACCTGCGACTAGGATTCTAGGGAGCCTTCTCTGATGCATGACATTGTGTGTTCATCACTCAGCCCTGCGATGTTCTGGGTGTTCGTTAAATTTGATAATGCCTGTCAAACACTTAGCTCATTGCCTAGCATTCCAGAGAG
This sequence comes from Nycticebus coucang, assembly GCF_027406575.1. Classification (NCBI taxonomy): domain Eukaryota; kingdom Metazoa; phylum Chordata; class Mammalia; order Primates; family Lorisidae; genus Nycticebus; species Nycticebus coucang. The sequence continues at coordinate 15,016,184 of NC_069782.1, read as the reverse complement.
GCTGGACGCATTGTTATTATAACACAATATTATTCTACTGATAGGAATTTTACTCCCTTATAACAGCTGCTTCCATTAGTCCTCCTTAGGGAGGGGCAAATTTTCCCTCTGTGGGGAAAATACCTACTGATTGGAACAGAAGGGGAATCTCCTGAGAGCCTGAAGTTAGCTGCAGCCTAGGTCTCATGTGTGGGGGACAGGTCCACACAGCACAGGGAGGAGAAACTGGAGATCTTGGCCAACTAAGGATGGCCTGAGAGTAGGGACGGAAGAGCAGGGAAGGTCAAGAAGATGGAGGATGATTCTGCATTGTGAGATGAGACCCCTTCCTGGGTCCTCCCTCAGGAGGTCAGTGAGTCTACGTCTCATGTTGCCCTTGGAGGGAGAGATTTTTGCTTATGATGGGAGCAGGAGAAGCAGTTGAACTTGATGCCAGGGTTGATGTCTTGGGAGAGTGGTGATCATGGGAGAGCCAGTGATCCAAAGCCTGTGGGTTCAGGAGAAGATGAGCCCACCAGGGATTAGCAAGAAATATGAGAGAGGCTAAGGAATTTTCCTCAGATGGGGAAGTTTCCAGCTGGCAGCCGGGTGGGGTTCTTATCACCAGTGTCATGATTAACATTCCTGCCTCTCTCTATAGAAGCCACACTCCTGGAAGGCAGGGCATGGGCTGGATTTGTCATCTGGCCTTGCAAGGGCTGGCTCAGTGCTTGGAACTCAGTGAGGCCTCAACACATGCTTCTTGAATGAATAAATGAATGCATGAATGAATGAATGAATAAAAAAAGGCTTCGAACTGAGGCTGGCCACTGCCTGCTCAGATGGATGACAGCTCAGCTGTTCATAATGTTGCATCATGAGAAGGTGCTTTGGACATCACATCGCTAACCTGCTCCAAGCTGCCTATGTTACTGAAGCTGTACCTGACTTCACTCTGAGTTGATTCCTCAGACTTGTATTAGGGGATGGTGACATATGGACATTCTGGCTGCCAATTTCTCTTCCTAACGAGGGCTGACATTACAGCAGTAGTTCTCAGCCTGGGTCACTATCAGCAGACATTCTTGATTATCACAACTAGGGGAATGTCTACTGGTGTCTACTGGCTAGAGGCCAGGGATGCTTCTAAACATCCTGTAATGCACTTACAGTCTCCACTGCAGAATGGTAACAGTGCTGAGGTTGAGAGACCCTGCAGTAATCATTATGGTTCAGAGCATACTCAACTGGAAATTTAAGAGAACTGCTTGGAGTCCAGACTCTGTTACTTCCTTTGAGACAGAGATGATAATTGTATCTATCTGGAGGGGCATCAAGAGGATTAAATTGGGTCAAGCCAACACCTGGCTCAGGCCATCGCTTCCCTCTCATCCTTACAGAAATGCAGAGCGGACAGCAAGAGTTCTCCATGGCCCAGGGACAGAACTTGTAAGGGTGCAGATGCTCCAGGTCCCTGTGCTACCATTTCTGAGGCCAAGCTCATTCTTTGTCCCATGAGCCATGACACGCTTCGGCCCTTCCACGCTAAAAACATCCTTCTCACCCCCAAGTCTGGGATGTGAGCACCTTTGCTGCAAGTGACTAATTGTTTTGCTTTAATTATCATAACTGGGGAGTTAAATTTGGGGCATAATGTAATTGTGAACGCAAATGATTATATGCAACGGGGCAAATGAGATTTACATAAAAACCTAATTTTACTAAAAGAAACACTGTCTGGGTGTGGGGACAACCAGCAGACTAATTCTAGGAAGCAGGAGCTCAGTCCCACGGAATCTGTGCTGCAAAAATTTCTTGCCTAGCCGCAGAATGTCAGAGCAGGAAGTGATGTCAGAGGCCATGTGGTCAAACGCCCTCATTTTACGTTTGAGACATGGAGGCTCAAAAGGGAAGAGAAACTCCCTTAGGGTCACACCCTAGCTGTTGGCAGAAAGGAAATAAGAGCCAAGGGCTCCTGACATTCTATCCAGGCTGGTGGCACCTCACAAAGTTGTGTATCACAAGGGGGAGTCCCTGTTGGCTTTGATGTTGAGTAAAAGTGACTGACGTCTCCCTAACGTTTCAGTTCAAGCTTCAACACTGAACAAGAACTTGATGTTCAGAATTGCCTGTTGCAATGGGGCTTTAATTGCACGTCTTTTTTCTTCTCTTGGCTTGGAGGCAATATTGAAGCAATTCCCTCTGTGGGTGCCTCACTCCATATGTAAACACATGTCTACCATATATACACAGGCACACACATTTGTCATTCCTTCCCAGAATGACTTAATGATTTCCATGTAACCAATATGTTGCAGCTGTTGGCTTTTTTCAGGCCAAAGCACTCAGAAAATCAGCAGTTATCAAATTGCCTTCCTACCACTATTTTTCCCAGCCTGGATACATTTCCTTTTCTCTTTCCTTTAAAAACAAAACAAAACAATCCCCCCCCCCCAACAAAAAACAAATAAAACAAAAATCCAACAAGCAAGGTAACGGAAGCTGCCACTATGCCCTTGTGTTTTAGGATTGTCTGTCTATGGCAAAATGTCAGCTAAAATAACCCTATCAAGTTACTTTCTAAAGTTGATGTCTGCCTTACCTTTAAAAATAAAGGCCTATGCTGCCCATCAAAAATAATCAAACAAATAAAAAAAGGTAAGAGAAATTATGAACAATGGTAAGAAAATAAGGTAAGAAGAAAACATGCTAGGATTATACTTTCAAAAAAACCAACAGTTAGGGTCCCTGGGGGCAGGCTCTGCAGGAACCAAACTGGTGCTGTACTTTTGGGGAGGCTTTCAGTGGAGAGGTTAGTCTAGTTGCTCACACAGGACAGCAGGAGGTGGGAGGGAGGTGGGCTCTGGAGAAGACAATGTGTTGTATTGATGAGATCAGGAAGATGGGTCCAAACTCTAACAGTCATTCAATAGCTTTGTGACCTTGAGAAACAGGATTTCAAACTGTGGAGACAGACAGAGGCCCTTCCAGGGTGACTCAGCTGGGGCAAAGGCTCAGATACCAGTAAGCAAAGAGCAGGTTGTCCTGTTTGGGTAGAGCGCAGGGGACACAATTCTGAACCTCAATTTACAAATTGGCAAATGCAGTTGAACCTCTGTAAGTTGACCACCCAAGGCACTGTAACAAATTGGTCAACCTATGGAGATGGTCGACACAGAGAGGTGGTCGACTATGGAGGTTCTACTGTAGAATCTTTCCTCACTGGGTTACTGAGGATTACAGTGGGTTCTCCATAAAGCTGTCTCTTCTCTTCTGCTCTGCTTCCTCTCTAACTCCTTGAATTCCAAGTGTATTCCGTGAGCATCTGTGTGACATTGCATCATTAGTAGTTGCTTGACCTTGACCTCAGCTTCTTCCAGAGACTGCCTACCTGGACCAGGTGCAGAAAAACTTCCTGCTCTGGCTATAAAGTCAGATAACGGGTCCCACGCTGGGGGCCTGTAGTGTCCAGGGTGTCTCCTGCCTGGCCTGTGCCTGAGAGGTAAGATGGGACATAGCAACCAGGTAAGTCAGTCAGGAGCATCCTGGAGCCACCAGGTTGCCTAAAGCCCCTTTAGTCTGTCTCAGATCCTCCCTCCACTCTCTCTGTTGCTTGGTACTGACTAATTTTGTCCGGGCTGTGCTTCCTCTGCCACAGTCATCTTCTCAAAACCTGGCTTCAGCCATACTTGATTTAAAAAAATAAGTGTCAGTGGTGACCTCCTCAAGTGATCCCTAAATTGGGTTACTTGGCCCCGCATTCACAGCCTCCCGAGATCTGGCTCCGGACTCACTGTGTGCTGATCTTCTTTGGGTTCCCTGCGCTCCACCCAAACAGGACAACTTGCTCCCTGCTTACTGGTATCTGAACCTTTGCCCCAGCTGAGTTGTCCTGGAAGGGCCTCTGTCTCTCTCTACACTTTGAAATGCTATTCGTGGTCCATACCCAGCCCAGAGCATGCTTCCAGGATGCCCGCCCAGCTCTATCCCTCTTGTTCAACAACCATTTACTGCCTCTACTCTGTGGGGCCAGACTCCACCCTGGGAGCTTCCCCGTGTCTATTCCTTACTCTCCCTTGATATCTGCCACATTCTAACTCCTTTTGTGATAACTTGAGTGTGTGTCGCATTTCTTCTGCCATGTTCTTAGCTTCTTCTAAAGCAGGAAAGGAAACTACTCTGAGATATCACCTAACTCCAGTAAGAGTAGCCCACATAACAAAATCCCAAAACCAGAGATGTTGGCGTGGATGTGGAGGAAAGGGCACACTTCTACACTGCTGGTGGGAATGCACACTAATACGTTCCTTCTGGAAGGATGTTTGGAGAATACTTAGAGACCTAAAAATAGACCTGCCATTCGATCCTATCATTCCTTTACTAGGTTTATACCCAGAAGACCAAAAGTCACAATATAACAAAGACATCTGTACGAGAATGTTTATTGCAACCCAATTCATAATTGCTAAGTCATGGAAGAAGCCCAAGTGCCCATCGACCCACGAATGGACTAGCAAATTGTGGTACATGTATAGCATGGAATATAATGCAGCCTTAAAGAAAGATGGAGACTATACCTCTTTCATGTTTACATGCATGGAGCTGGAACATATTCTTCTTAGCAAAGTATCTCAGGAATGGAAGAAAAAGTATCCAATGTACTCAGCCCTACTATGAAGCTAAATTATAGCTTTCACATGAAGGCTATAACCCAACTATAGCACAAGACTATGGGGAAAGGGCCAAGGAAGGGGAAGGGAGTGGGGAGGTTTTGGTGGAGGGAGGGTAATGGGTGGGGCCACATCTATGGTGCATCTTAGAATGGGTACAGGCGATTGCACTGATGTACACAGCTATGATTTAACAATAAAAAAAAAATAAAGCAGGAAAGGAGGCCTCATTCATCTTCCCATAACCCATAGGGCGAGCATAGAATCTTGGAAAAAAAAATTAGGCCTTGACATCACATGGACCTGTGTTCAAACCTCTATGGTATGAATGAACATGTCCTTCCAAAATTTATATGAAACTTTTTTAACTTAAACCTTGAGGGGACAGTATTAAGAGGTGCGGCCTTTGGAAGATGATAAATGTACTTATAAAAGAGGCTTCAGAGAGCTGCCTGGCCCTTCCATCCCTTCTGTCATGTGAAGATACAATGTTTGTCCCATTTAGCACCCCCCACTGTGTGAAGACACAGCAAGAGGTACCATCTTTGGAGCAGACAGTCCTCACCAGACACTGAATCTGCCACTGCCTTGACCTTGTACTTCCCAGCCTCTAGAATCGGGAGAAGTACGTTTCTAATTCTTTATAAATCCCCTAGTCTAATGCAGCAGCTGGACTCAGGCAAAACCACCTTGTGACCATTTGGGTAACTAACCTCCCTAAGTCCAGTTGCCTGCCTCCTTGTGAAACTGGGGTGCAGGGCTGTGTCCTGTCAACATGAGAGCACGTGGCTCCAAGTGGCTTTGGTTTCCCTGCGCTCCACCCAAACAGGACAACTTGCTCCCTGCTTACTGGTATCTGAACCTTTGCCCCAGCTGAGTTGGCCTCATTTATGAAGAAAGGCAAGAAGTCCTGGATGCGAAAGAACAGCAGATTTCCCGCCTTCAGTGAGAGGTGTGAACAGCCCCAGCACTGCTGTGTGCTGTTCACAAGGGTGTCTGTCATCCTGCAAAGTCCTAGAGGACTGCATGGCCCCCGCAGGCCTTCTGCCTCCTTCTGGCATGGTGGTTATGAGTCACACTCACTGTGCTCTGACTCTGGCTCTCACCTTCTTGCTGCTTGACTCTGGGCTAAGGAAGCCTCAGTTTGTTCACCTATAAAATCGGGGGAAATCATAGAGTACTGGAAGGATTACGTGACATGAGGTATCTTAAGCCCTTCACCCATGGTAAGTGCTCCATTAAGGTCAGCTGCTGTCACCAGGGCCATTTTTTGAAACATGATATGGATTGTCTTCTCCTTTGCATCTCCTTGGGTGGAACCTTCTGCTATTCACTTGGCTCCTGCTTGTCTTGGGGAGGATGGTAGGAGATGGATAGTTCACCTTTAACATAGAGAGCAGGAGTTACTGAGTTTGTAAAAGGACCATTATCTTAAGCAAAATCAGAATTTCTGAATTATTTTGCCACTAATGACTTATGGGGAGTAAGACAAAGAGTTTCTTTTTATTGGCTAGAACAGGTATCTCTTCTGCTATTCAGGCCAAAGCAGGAGGCTGACTGCCTTGGGGGAGAAGACCTAATGTGGGGAAGTCCATGGCAGAGAGGATGAAGAAGAAAGTCAGGCTTTTCCACTGCAGGAGAAGAGACAGGGACAGAGGGCCAGTGAGAAGCCAGTGGGTCGTCATGGCCTCTGAGCTGAAGTGTCAGCCAAGGGGAACTTGTTGGGGAGAGGAGAAAGCTGGTGATCTGGGTGGGGACCTTCTAATCGTATTCTGGCTTGGACTTCTGGAGAAGAGAACCCTTCACGTGCCCTCACCCTTCTCTGTATCTGCCTCAGCTGGATAGAGTCTGCATCAGCACTCTTGAGCCACCCTCACATCTCGGGTGACCCAGAGGAGAACCAGAGGCTTCCACCAGCCACTGGGGTAGGGGAAGACAAGGAAATCATCTGTGACTCAGGCTGGGTGCGTGTCCAGGAAGGGTGCCAAATGACCCTTGGGCCGGGGGCCGCTCACATTCAGGCTGCCCAGGCAGACCACAGTGGTGCGGGCAGCACCTACTAGAGAAAGGGGGCCTTGGCCAGGGAGGACGGCAGTCCCTGTTCCTGGGGGCCTTGCCTGTGCTCAGGGGTCAGAGTGCCCAGGAGCTGTGCCCCACTGTCAATCAACTGTCAATGCTCAGGACAAGACCAGGCTGGTCCCTTCTTAATGGGTGCCAGCCAGACACAGCCAACTTTCAGAACTGCAGCTCCTACAGAGACTGGCCATGAAGGAAGCCTCCACTGTCTCTCCTCTGGCAACTTTCCATTCCCTAAAGACACAGTAACCTGTTTTTGCCCCAGATAGCATCTGGGGGAGGAGAAGGAGGAGAAGGGTAGATATTTGAAAGACCAAGCATTTATGTAAAGAGACTAAGTTTTCTCAAAGAGACGACTTCCCCCATCAGTGCTGGGCTGATGGACCTGGAGTGGGCCGAGTCTCTAAGGGAAAGGCAACTATTAAACCAGAAGATGCTGAGATGTCACTTACTGACAGGTCCAGGTTTCTTTACTGTCTGTGCTGCCAAGGACAAACAACATTTCCTTGCACATCTGAGTGAAGGCATAATTCTGGCACCATGATACACAGCTATTACCAGGGATGCATAATAATTCCTTGTGAGTAAGTGGATGCAAGCACGAATCCATGAAAAAATGCAGGATTCGTATGAAGACTTTCTTGGTTCTGGCTGAATACTTGTATTCAGAGCCTCAGGAGCAAACAAATAAAACACACTAACCAGAATACAAATTATTCTTATTAGAGGAAAAATATATTATGGAATTAGCTAATGTATGATGCTAAACAGTAGACTAAAGAATGTTTGATGTGAATTAAGCTACATATAATAGGTAAGTACTACATTTGGGGACAATTTCTGACAGCTTCCTCATATGATGTCTAATTTAATTTCTAAATTTCGGAGTCCACTGACAGTCCTCTGTGATCCTAAGCAACAAAGCTCGATGAGGAAGTAAAAAAATGGGCAAGGTCTTCTTGGAATCTAGACTGAGGTCCGCGCCAGGCCACAGGGGGAGTGTCTGGAAAGGAGGAGTGTGTACAAAGATAAGGGTGTCATTGGCTTCCCCTGCAGGAGCTATAAAAGGCTACAAAGGAGTCACTGAACTGGACCTGGAAGAAGGCGCTGTTGTTAATTCTGAAGGCGAAGACAGGGAAGGGAATTCCAGGAAGAAGGAACAGCATGTGCAAAGGGATGGATGAATGGAGAAATGTATTCAGTGAGAGTAACACTTGGTGGCATCAAGGGGACAAACTCAACTAGTAGTGATGGTCACCATGCAGTGAGTGCTCACATGTGTTAACCCATTCAATTCTGAGGACAACCCTGTGAGTAGAGACCTCATACTATACACTGGGACACTGAGGCACAGACAGATAATCTGCTCAAGGGGATGAGGAAGGGGCGGGATCAGGAGTGAAACCTAAGCAGTCTGTCTCATTGGGTGCTCATCTCTCCCCCCTGCTTTAATTCTATCGATGGTGCCCTGAGACATAGGTACAGAGGCAAAGGGGTTAGGTAATGTTCCCAAGATCACATAGCTAGGTCATGGAGGGCTGGGACTGGACTGTAGGTAAAACCCACATCTCACTCTTGACACTGCCCCCGCAGCCTCCTGGGCACTGCCTGTGTTAGACTGAAATTGCCCGTTAGTATCTGATTCCCTCCTTAGGTTCTGAGCTCCGTAGGGTAGGAACTGTGTATAATCATTTGCCATCTCCAGCATCTAGCAGCAAACAGGGCACAGTGTGTGGCCCCCTCCCAAACACACATAGTCCTTGCATTTAAAACATTAAGAGGCAATACAGTCAAGTCCCCCACAGCCCAGACTCGAGAGCCAGTCTCTCTGGGCTGAAATCCCAGCTTGGCCCTTCCATGTAATCTTGGGCAAATGCCTTCACTTCTGTGTGCCTCTGTTTCTTTGCAAGTAAAATGGTGATATCCATAGTAGCATCTTCATCAGGTTATAGTGAGAGTAGCTGGCATGGTGCTCAGGAAGCATCTAGAAGAGACTCTCACATAGAATGTGTCTCCTGTGAGTAGAACACAGGAGAAATTCAGCAGTCTTGGGTAAGTGTGATAATGGCTGGCTTGAGATTACCTTCAGAATGCTTGTGTGCAGACTGCTAGAACAAAATACCATAAACTGGGAAGCTCACAAACAATAGAAGTTTAATCTCATGGTTCTGGAAACTGGGGTGTTGACGGTCAAAATGCTGGAAGATTCAGTGCCTGGTGAGGGTCTGCTTCCTGGTTGACAGGCACCTGCATACACACCGGACAAAAGTCACAAGCAAACTCTATGGGACCCCTTTTATAAGGGCACTAATTCCATTTCTGGGAGCTCCACCCTTATGCCCTCATCACCTCCCAGAGGCCCCACTTCCTACTACCATCACGTTGGAGGTTAGGTTTCAACATATGAACCTGGGGGCAACAAAAACAGATTGCATCTTATTGCTGGATTCTGGATCACATTTATCTCTGTGTTATATGCATCTCCCCTAAAGTGCTGCAAGAGGGAATGTATGGTTTAGGGAAAAGATGCCATTTTTAAATTTTGTCTCTGCTATTTGGATAGTGGTATGATTCCAGGCAAGTTTCCCATCTCAGCAATGTCCTCAGTGAAGTAAAGATTATATAATGGAACCTACCCTAATGGGGGGCCTCAGGGAATAACCAAAGTCTCTGGCATTGTGCTGGCACAGAGCAAACCTTCTTCCTCAAATGCTTGCCACCTCCCTCCGCCCCTTTCTCTAGGGCAGTGTTTGCATCTTATTCATTCTGAATCTCCTGCTTGCCTTGCAGAGAGTAAGTGCTTCACACAATGCATGATGAGTGGGTGAAGGAAGGGTCCTTAAAGCTTTTGAGATGGATTTGAGGACATTAAGCAAGGGGAGAGAGAGGAAAAAGGGAGGGGACCTTTTCATTTCTACTGTAAACAGTCCAAGTGAGGTATAAGGAGAATAAAGACAGAGCCTGGGGGGAGGACAGGGGACATGGGCAGAGCCTGGGAGAAACCAGAGGAAGATGGTGGGTTGAAAAGCAGTTGGGGACTCCCTGGGAAGTCTGTGCTGGCCCTGTGTTCACAGCCAATGGGTGACTTCCCGGAATCCAGCCAGGTGGGCTGCAGAGTGAACTAGTGTGTGTGAGAGGGAGGGATGCCTTGGGCCTTGGATCAGCAAGAGATCCCGTCTTGGCAGGTCAGAAATTGGGCAGTGACATCCCTTCTATGATTGCAAAACTACACATCTCTCATGCTTGTCAAGGGCTTTGTAATTTACACACCCTGGAGGAGGACTACTGGGTGGGTGAAGGAAGACTCGCGAAGGCCCTTGAGATGGATTTGAGGGCATTAAGCAAGGGGAGAGGAAGGAAAAGGGGAGGGGACCTCCTTATTTTTACTGCAAATAGTCCAAGTGAGGTATAAGGAGAATAAAGACAGAACCTCGGAGAGGACAGAGTCGCTTGTGCAATCCACAGGCATCTTATTAGGCAGGTATCACCAGCAGCAGATCCTTCACCCCCATTCAATGAAGGAGGATGTTCAGGATGGACCTCGGTGGGGGTATGTGCAAAGATGAGGGTTCGTTAATTTCCTTTGCTGCTTTTTGGACCTTGAAGAATGAGCTATTGTCTATCTGAGGGAGAAGGTGGAGAAGGGTATCTCAACCACAGGGAACAGCACGTGCAAAGGGATGGGAGCATGAGGAAGCATAGCTCATGTAGCCATAGCAATAGGAATTATTCCTAACATACATTGTGAGCAGACCATGGGCGAGGCACTGGACAGAGGGCTTCACATGGTGAACTCAAACAATTGTCACATCAACCCACTCTGGTAGAAGCTATCATGAGCTCCATTTTATAGAGGAAGCAACAGGGTCACAGAGAATGAAGTGATTTCCTAAGGTCACAGTGATAACAATGGTGGAGTGGGATTGGAACCCACTGGAAGGACGAGCACAGTGCGATCAAGGTGGTAAGAGTGAGGCAGGAAGGAGCGAAGTGTATTGCTAGAACAGTGGAGTGGGCACTGACGGGAAGGTGTTTGGATTCTTCTCTGGAAGCAATGGGGAGCCACTGATGGCCGAAGTGGGAGAGTGTTGGGAAAGTCAGTGGAAAGAGGATGAATTGAGAGAGGGAATAAAGCTACTTGGAGTGTGCTGGGGAGGTAGCCAGATCCATATTTCTACATGTAGGACATTGCTCTTTCTATCTGGATAACCATCATTCATCCTGAAGCTCAAGTTCACACATCATCAGGATACAGGTTCTACTATTTCATAAACTTTGCCCAGGAGACAAGAGGTCCACCTGGCCCTGTGACATGACTGGTGCCTCCCACATTCCATTAGACAGTGGCTAATCCACTGACCGTCCATACACTGAGCACCTATTACCTATCTGATCTGCCAGAAGCTCTGACAGACATGGAAGAGAGTAAGATATGGTGCCTGCTCTAAATGAGCTTTTCATCCTAACCCACCTCCTTAAGGGGAAACTTCATCCAGCTGAATGTGGACAGAAGGCTTATGGAAAGTCCTCGTCACCTATCACTACAATGAAATAGGTAGCTACTCCAGACCACGTTCCTTTGCACTTTGCTGGTAAGTGCCCTGGAGAGACAGAGCTGTCACAGGGACTTGGCACAGCATGCCCAGCAGGTGGCGGCATTCTAGCACATCCCAGACTCTGTTGGCACGGCGCAGAGAAACCACTTCGCCTCCTACAGGGGGTCTCAGCTCTGTGTCCAATCAAGGTATTGACTTTCTGGAAAGTTCCAAGGCTGGTGCCAGGAAAGGGGAGAGGAATCAGGTGTGGGCAAAGGAAAATGGTGCAAAGTGGCACCTCTTCAATCCAACAAACTTTTCTGGGTGACCCCCCTGAGCCTTCTCATCCCCCGGTCTAAATTTGATGCTCTATTTCTGGCCCTCCCATCAGAACACCTGTCATATTGAATTTGCTTCATTGATTTGCCTTCCATTCTCCTTTGTATAGCTAGGATCAGGCCCCGTTCCTTCTGGAATCCTCAATGTCTACATCAGAATCTGGTCCAGAATAAGGAGTGAAGCTTTTTGTTGAGTGAATACAGCTTATTCCAAGCAAGAATTTAAAAGAGACTCTCATTTCAGTATCGCCACCTGGATGAGGGCATCCTGGGCCATATTAATACCCTTGTCCTTAAGGATGGAAATTTCAATATGGAAAACCAGGAGATACGGTGCAAAGTTCCCTAATGTGAGTCATTGTAGGAATGACCGGGATCAACTTTACATCTATCTCTGCCCCACAGATGTCAACCTTGTTCGCATAGGCTAGAATGTCAAGGTAGAGGGAATGGAAAATCCCTACCTGGATGAGTCTTTTGCCCACTGGAGAAAGCTAAAGCCTTTAATCTGTGTTTTTATGTCATTTCCATGAGTTGAGTTGGGGCAAGCAGGGTCAACCTGCTTCTCTGCTGCCTTCTATGCAGACCCCTCCACACTGACACCTGGCACCTCCAGTCTCCCCCCGAGAGCGCCAGCGAAGTGGGAAGCAGTCAGAGCCCACCCCTTACATTCCAGGCCCGGTCAAGCCAGCCCAGGAATAAGCAGAGAGCCCCTCTTGGAGGAACTGATTCAGAAACCACGATGGCCTGGTGGCGCGCTGTGACTCACAGCACATCAATGGGGGAATTGTCTGTGGAGGCTGAGGATACCAAAGCTCTTTTCTTTCCTTCCTTTCTTTCCTTTTTATTTTCTTTCTTTTTTCCCTCTCTTTGGCAGCATTGTGCAACACCAAGACTGTCCGGGGCATGTGTTTCTCATTATTGCTCCGACAGCCTTGCGGGACTGGAGAACAAACAAGACAGAGAGGGAACGGGACACTTGGGGAACTGCTGCAGTCAAGGTGGGCCCTTCTCTTCCACTGTACCTTTCTTATCAACAAGAGCATCTGGAATGGTAGAGAATAGCATTTTGGATATAAGAGAAAACTTAAGAGGTGTCTTTTCCAATACTTTTGTCTACAGATGAGGAAATTGAGGCCTCAAGAGGGGATGTAAGTGATTTGCCAAATGTCCCACAGCCAAGTTGCATCTTGTATCTCTCTGCAGTAGCTCCATTGTCTTAGCCCCCAAACCCAGAATTATAGTTTGACAAAGGATGCAGTGGCTCCATTGTCTTAGTGCACAAATCACAATTGTAGTTTGAGACAGAGTCTTACTCTGTTGCCCAGGCTAGAGTGCCATGGCCTCAGCCTAGCTCACAGCAACCTCAAACTCCTGGACCCAAGTAATCCTCCTGCCTTAGCCTCTGCATAGCTGGGACTGCAGGTGCCTGCCACAATGCCTGGTTCCTTTTTTTTCTTTTTTCTATTTCTAGTAGAGACGAGGTCTCACTTTTGCTCAGGCTGGTCTTGAACTCCTGAACTCAAGCAATCCTCCCGCTTTGGCCTCCCAGAGTGCTGGGATTACAGGCCTGAGACACAGCACCTAGTCCAAGGATGATTTTTTTTGTTTAATAAAATGTGACAGAGGAAAAGTTACACCAAGTTAGACATCTATTAGTTGTCTCTTTCCCCATCTACCAGTCTAGGGAGGTGGTTCTGTATAAAGTCATCTGGGGGGTCATTTGCAAAATCTAAAGGCCTTTGTGCAGTCCCACATGGTTGGCTATCTCTGTAGCACGTGAAATTGGTGCCCTCAGGCTTCCAGGCATTATCCCTGAGTTTCCCCTCCTGTCTCTATTCTCCTTTTCAGCATCCTTTGCTCCTCTCCTGGCTCTCAAGTGTGCGCGTTCCACAGGGCTCTGTCCTGGGCTATCTTCTCTTCTTACTTACATCCAAGTTCATGGTTTCAATGACCACCAATCAGCTGAGGACCCCCAAATCTTGTGTACGGCCTGTTCATCTCTCCTGAGCTACAGACGTGTACACACAGCTGCCTTCGCCACACCCCCTTTGGATACGCCTAACTGAACTCACCATTTTCCTGCAAAGCTCTTTGACTACTTCAATTTTCTTGCCAAATAACTGCAGGACCAGTATAGTCAGTGTTCCGAAGCACCTGCTTTGGAATGTTACAGATCTGGGCTCCAGTCCCAGATATGCCACTCAACTAGCTATGGGGCCTTGGCCAAGTTACTTAACTTTCCAGCTGCCTCATCTGTTAAATGGGACAATAAAAATACCGACCTTTTAAGGCCGTCATTAAGAGGAAATGAGCTAATACAGTAGCATTAGTATAATGCCCAGCACATAGTAAATGCTCATTACCAAGGAGCTGTTATTTTTAGTATGCATCTCAGCACCCTCCCTACTTGGGCTCTCTGGATTCTCACCATTTCGAATATTCACTGAACACATGTGTGTCCTAGGCACTGTGCTTGGTACTGAACTGCATGAGTAGATGAACGAATTTTCTGTTTCAATGTCTCTTCTCTCTCCAGATTGTGTGCTCCTTGGGAGGACACACTAAAGATGCTGAGTGAATGAATTGCATGAGAAGAGTTAGGGACCGACATGGAAAGGACCCACTCATGGCCATGGGTGAGGTATTGCAGAATGACTTATTCTTATAGTAATATTTATTCCATAACCATTTAATGAGCACACACTCTGTATCATGAGCTGTCCTAGGAAATGGTGCTGTGACTGAGCAAAAGACACTTCATGGTCCAGGGGGAAGAAAGACAAAGGAAATCATATTCATGGGCAGTGTGATATTACCATGATTATGCTTGTAGAGGGAGATTGGCAGCAAGGCCAGCTTCCTGGCAGGGCAACCTGTGCAATTGCCCAGGGCCACCACTCTCCGAAGGCTGTGTGCTGGGTTTAAGGCTCTACCATCTTGAAATTCTTGATATTTTCACCTTTGCGCTTGTGTTTTGTGATAATGACTGATGGGGCGATGGAGCAAAGGGACATGTGCAGTATTCATGTTTGTGGCTGTACTTGCTGCCTCATCTGTGAGCAGTCCCCTTGGTGCTCTGTGAGCACAGTCCCAGTAGACGTGTGGTGAGAAGTGCGTTAACCCCAAATCAAGTACAAGGGTCAGAAAACAGAGAGCGCTGACAGCCTGCGAGGCTGTGCTTCCTGTCTGAATCAGAACTTGCTTCAAAAGCAGAAAGAATGGAAAGGGGTTCTAAGAAAAACAAATAGCCAAGAGACCCTCTCGTATTTCTTCTTACTAGCCAACAGTTTATCCTGAAATGGGTGACACAGAAAGAGAAAGACAAGGCAACCCATGGCTCCTATTTCTTCCAGGTCTTCCTTAGTCAACAGTAAGGCTCAAGGAAAGAAGAAAGCCAAGTGTATCACGAAGCAAAGGAAAGCAGCTGAGTTCGTTTTATGCAGCATCCCCACTCTTCCAGGAAGAAGGAAAGACATACGCGCAGGTGAGCTATGAAATGGGAGTCGTGGAATTTTGTTGATTCTGCTTCTGAGTTTGGTGTTCTCACATTTGCATTTAAAATCTGATATTAAGTTTTATGTTTTATGTTTACCTGGATGGAGCTGGAACATATTCTTCTTATCAAAGTATCTCAAGAACGGAAGAAAAAGTATCCAATGTACTCAGTACTATTATGAAACCAATATATAATCACCCACACTTCCATAGGAAAGATAAAACACAACTACAGCCCAGGATGAAGGAAGAAAGAAGAGGGGGAGGGAGTGGTGAGGTTGGATGGAGGGAGGATAATCAGTGGGACCACACCGATGGTGCATTTTGCAAGGGTACGTGTCAAATCTATTAAGCGTAGAGTATAAATGTCTTAACACAATAATTAAGTAAGTGAGGTGAAGGCTCCAGTTTGATGTAAGCATTCCAAGTTGTATATAAAATCAACACATTGTACCCCATAAATGCGTTAATGCATATAGCTATGATTTAATTAAAAAAAATAAAATTTGGCATTGCCCAATATAAAAGTAAATGGTAAAGTTCCTGCTAATAGTATGAATTTTTGGAATATTTATTTATTTATTTATGTTACTTAGAATGACATTAAATAGCCAATTAAAAAAGTACCTTGACAAGTCGAGAGAGAGAGAGAGAGAGAGAGAGAGAGAGAGAGATGGTGGAAGAAAGGAAGATTTTAGTACCTTTAATAGCATTTTACTTTGCATTTTGAAAGATTATGTAGCCAACCCCGACTGAGAGAGATGGATGTGTCTTTGAGGTTTAGACTGGAGTTGAGAAAGGTATCTCAGGGGTCCCTTGGTTAACGTTCCTCTGTGTGCAACCCGCCACATTGTGGAAGAAGAGGCAAGGACCAGAAGGGCGTCTTAAGGTCACTCAAGGAGCACACAGATAAACAGAGACTGGTGCCCGGGCTACCTCCTCCATTCCTTCCTCATTTGGTACCCTTCAGTTTCTCCTGTCAGGAATCCCATTCATATCCCAAATCATAGCTATATGCATTAACGCATTTATGGGGTACAATGTGTTGATTTTATATACAACTTGGAATGCTTACATCAAACTGGATGTAGAAATTGGAAATGGGAGTCTTCCTTTCCAAGGGAAACCTTGCCATCAGTACTTGGCAGATGACATGCAAAGTGGTATGCCTCCCATCTGTGCCAAGGGAGACTTGACCAGCTCTTGGTTAAAAGTAATAAATTATGTTCAGGGGACAAATTGAATGGTCAGGGCTTTAATCCTCATCCTCCCCAATGCAGCGGTATTTAACCATGTGCTCTTCTTCAAACACTCACTTCCCGTGGCCTCCAGGACCCAAAGTCCTAGCCCGCTGGCTGCTCCTCCTTGGTTTCCATTGTATGTTCCTCCCCACCTGACTTTGTAACGGTGACGTGATGCAGGGGTCAGTTCTTGGACCTTTTTATCTTGTCGTCCATGCTGATTTCTTTAGTGATCTAGCTGAATGACTCTTAAAACTATCTATATGCTGATGATGCACACATTTATATTTCTAGTCCAGACATTTCCCTGAATTTATTCTAACCTATCTGACTGCTTACTCGACCTCTCCACTCTGATGTCCAACAGGAATCACTTGTAATATCTAAAACTGAGTCCTTGAATATCTCTTGCACCTCCAAGCTGCTGCCCAGGTCAGTCAATGGCAGCTCAATCCCTCCAGGCACTCAGGTGAAAACCTTAGTGCTGTCCTGATGTCTCCTTGTCTTTTACACCTCACATCCTGCCCGTGGGCAGATCCTAAAGGCTCTGCCTTCTAAACACACTGAGAACTTGGCCATTTTTCATGCCTGTCCCCCACCCCTGCTCTATCTTGGTCTAAGTCACTGCCATTGTACAGCTGGGTTATCCTAGTAATCTCTGAGCTGGCCCTCATCTCTCTTTCTCTCTTTATTTTTTTTTAGAGACAGAGTCTTACTCTGCCACCCTCGGTAGAGTGCTGTGGCATCATAGCTCACAGCACCCTCCAGCTCTTGGGCTTAGGTGATTCTCTTGCCTCAGCCTCCCAAGTAGCTGGGACTACAGGCACTCGCCCCAACTCCCGGCTATTTTTTGTTGCAGTTTTGCCAGGGCCGGGTTTGAACCCACTACCCTCAGTATATGGGGCTAGCACCCTACTCACTGAGCCACAGGCGCCATCCCCTGGTCTCTTTTTTACCCAGAATTATCTCCTTGGACCATATATCAGACTGGGTCACCCCTTTGTTCAAAACCTCCCAGTGGTTTCCTATCTTCTGGGCATCCTGTGGCCTCAAGACCATGTGTGGCCCTCCAGATCCAAACTGCACAGAATAAATCTCTTTATTGAAAGGATTTGTTTTATAAAATTTGGATTCAGTTGCACTCAAGGATTCAGAAGGTCACTTGGGCCCCAGGTCCCACCCCAGTCTCTGAGCCTTACAGCACCCAGCCTGGGGCCGTAAACTTCAGCTCTCACGTTTCCTTCTTGTCCCCTCGGCCCCTCTGCCTTGGTCCTGTGAATGTCTTCACTGGGGACTCTCCTGATGCAAGCCCTCTGTCTTTGCTATCCCCTCCCTGGAAACTCTTTCCCCAGAAATCTACAGGGCTCCCTTCCTCCCTTATGAACTTGCGACCTCCCACCTTCTGCATGCGTGTCCTCCTGCCCCTGAGTTTTATCCCACAGCTCTTATCATCATCTGTCATGCCGTCTAGTTGATATTCTGTTTATTGCCTATTTCCCTCATTGGAATGCAATCGCTTGTTTGTCTGTGTCTGCGTATTTTGCTCCAGTGTCTAAGCCTGCCATGCTGCCATGCTGGGGCTGAGGTCTAGACCACCTATGGCCAAGGATTTGCCAAGGAATAATGAGCCACCTTCCCACTTGACTGTGACCATGAGTCTCTTTGACTTCAGGTTCCAGCCTTTTCCTGGAACATCCTTTGTCTGTTTACCTGGTTGAAAATCATGCCACTTCAAGATCTGGTTTAAAGATCCGGTTGAGGAAGCCTTCCCCAACCCTCATCTTTCTCTCCCTCCCTCCCTTCTTCCCTCCTTCCTCCTTTTTTATTGTTGTTGTTGTATGCAGGTATTTCAAGAGGGCAGCAAGTTCCTCGCAGAACTGATGTAAAGGGAGAGACCGAATCTGGGATCAGGGCTGCCCACACGTGATGGACTATACACAAACATGCTCAGGTAAGTCTATTTGGGGACCAGGGCGGGGAAAAGGGAAGGAGGGGAATTTGGCTTCTAGAATCACACATCACACTTTCCCCCTGTCTGCTCTCCAGGATCTGCCATCTGCCTGAGGAAAGGGGATAGGTCCAGATGCCACTGTCAACCCCCTGTTGGGTCCAGAGCATGCCCATGCTCATGGTGCCCTGTGATTCTAGGAGCCACATGACTTCAGAAACTTGCCCTTGTATTTGTTACCCTCTTAGCACAGCCCTGGAACATAGTAGATGCTTAATTATAGTAGCTTGCATTTATTAAGCTCTTAATATTGTATGCTGTCCCCATTATCTTTTATAATCTCTCAAAAATCCTATGAGGCAGGTATGAAAATCTGTATTTTGCAGATAAGGCAACCGAATCATCGACAGGTTAAGTAATTTCCCCAGGCTTGTAGATCTGGGATGTGAAACTGGGTTCTTAGACTCTAGGGCTAGTCCTTTGAAACACTACGCTTTACTGCCTTCAAATGCTGTGTTGAATGAATCAATGAATGATGAACGGCTTGGATTTGCCCTTATAAAGGTCCTATCAGGAGATATTTCTCAGCTCAATCCCTCCAGGTGCTCACGTCAAAACCTTAGTGCTGTCCTGATGTCTCCTTGTCTTTTACACCTCATGTCCCGCCCATGGGCAGATCCTAAAAGCTCTGCCTTCTCCAAGACAAGCTGGGAGTAGTGTGTGTATATATGGGGGATGCTTTCTGGTTTGTCATTCCTTATGAATCAGCAGGTTGATGGAAGTTGGGGCTAAAAATCTTTGGGGGGAGAGAAAAACTGAACCACATGCTGTGTTCCAGAATTCTCTAACAGATCCACTTGGCCCCAACCTTCAAGTGAGGTTCATTTTACTCTTCTCAGCTCTACATACCACTTCAATAGTTCAGAGTCACACTAGTTGCGTATGCAAAGAAGGCAGCAGGGAAGAAGGGCTATGAGAGAATCACTCTTCCCACCTGTAACAGGTGAGGTAACTACTAAAAAGATGGCAGACTATTAAAAGTAAAAATAATAACGATAATAGTGGGCACTCCAATTTCCTCTTCTTCCATGGTTAGAGAACCCTAATTTGTGGTTGTATACATGGTTGCCTAGAGTCAAGACTATGTTTTCCAGATTTCTTTCATATTAGATGTAGCCATATGACTATATTCTGGTAAGTGAGATTTAAATAGAAGTCAAGTTCTGGGAAGCTTCCTTAAGGAGGAGCTGACACACATATTTTCCCCTTTCTTTTGTACTTTCTTCCTTTCTGCTGGCTGAAATGCAGATGTGATGGCAGGGACTGGAGCAGCCATATTGGATCATGAGGCAAGTATATCAACATCTGTACTAGCAGACAAGGAAACTGAGAACAGAATGAAAGCAGTAGGCTAGAAGGAACTTGACTTCCTGATGCCTTCAGGGAGAAAAGTCATCATACTAGCTCTGGACTTTACTGTAGACACATACGCACACAAAATATCATATCTTATCATATTTAAGGAATATTATTTTGAGTCTCTGTTGCTCATACCAAATAATATACATCATCATGGTTTCTTGGAAAGATCTTAGAATTGGTAATAAGACATTTAAAATTTCTACCTTTGTCTCTCAGTCCTCTTGTTACCAATAAAGAAATTAGAATTTAACAGATCTCCCTCACATGTGTTGATCTTTATAGTAAAATGCATTTCATAAAATGGAGAATAGAGGTTTGAAAAGCAGATGCCATAAAGTTTGAGGGGATATGGTGACATGTTGTATTTTGGCTTTGGTTATAAGGGGAAGAAATTGTACTTCATGAATTTAAGCACAGAGGAGAGTGTACTGACTCACAGAATCCAAAGAATTAGACGTTGAAGCTACAGCAAGTCCAGAGATGAAGCGGGAAGCAGGGACCTTCTACATCTGTCTACCCTACTTCTCTGTATTTTAGATTCAGTCTTTGTTGCTATAGACTGGCTTCTTCCACCAGGCACATTTCACATCTTAAAGCTCTAGCTATTGGAAAGGCTGACTCTGCTTCTCCATCCTGTGGTCAGTACTCTCAGGGAAGAGCTCTGATTGGCCCCTCTTGGTTCAGGTACTCTCCCTGGAAGCATGCTATGCAATAGAGCTGCTCCAGCAGAATGTGGGTGTGTGGGTTTTATACAGTGAGCACTTGTTTCTATAATGAGTGGTGAGATGAATGTCTGGAGTAATGAGGTAAGTGTGGGGACAAGGAGGGCACTGGGGAGGGACACATGTCCTACAAAGCACACCCTTAGGTGACTACTACAGATGCCAAGGAATGGTGAGAGCAATTCTACTGGCAACAGAGCCAAGTGCAGTGGTCAAGAGCCTGGGTTTCAAGCCTCGACCCCTTAAAGTTCCTTGGCACATTTCTTCCTTCCACGTGTCACAGCTTCCACATCTGTCAAGTGATGAGGTTAAATCAGCTCGATTAGCTCAGTTGTGCTCAAAGCTTTTTAGTTTACAGAGAATCTTGGGGCACTGGTTAGGGTACTGGGACTTTCTCTGATCTCCTTTCTTTTCCCTACAAAAGCACTCCCACTCTCACACTCACGCACTCAAACACACATGCATGTGCACTCCTTCTCGCATCCACAGACACACACACTGTACCTTCACACATGCATCCCCACACACATCTTTTCGCACACACACATCTACACACACACTCGCACACCCACCCATAAACACACATGTATACCCTCACACACTTGCACTCACCCATAAACACACACTCATACCCTCACACACACTTGCACACCCACCCATAGACACACACTCATACCCTCACACACACTTGCACACCCACCCGTAGACACACACTCATACCCTCACACACACTTGCACACCCACCCGTAGACACACATTCATACCCTCACACACACTTGCACACCCACCCGTAGACACACACTCATACCCTCACACACACTTGCACACCCACCCGTAGACACACACACTTGCACACCCGCCCATAAACACACTCATATCCTCACACACTTGCACACACACACACAAACACACACTCAAGCCCTCACATACACTTGCACACCTGCCCATAGA
Organism: Nycticebus coucang; assembly: GCF_027406575.1. Classification (NCBI taxonomy): domain Eukaryota; kingdom Metazoa; phylum Chordata; class Mammalia; order Primates; family Lorisidae; genus Nycticebus; species Nycticebus coucang. The sequence continues at coordinate 14,994,804 of NC_069782.1, read as the reverse complement.
TACACACTCATACCCTCACACACACTTGCACACTCACCCATAAACACACACTCATGCCCTCACACACATTCTCCCACTGAGACACTCAACACACACACGGTTGGTCTTGCACATGTACATACCCACACACACATGCTGTGGACTCTGAGCCACGTTTGCCTTTCTTTTTGTTTTTTCAATTCAGAATATTACAGGGGGACACAAGCTTTGGTTCCATAGTTTGCTTTATACTTTTCAGGTCAAAGTTCTACCTGTGCCCTTCACCCAGAAGATGAGCATTCACGTTTGTCTTCCAGCACTTGCCGGGGTGGACGATCTCAAGTGTCCCTCAAGTTCTAAATGCCCGTGGGTCTGTGCACATGGGGAACTGTCCAGGGCTTTGAGCCCTAAATTCAGGCAAACAGTAGTCAATGCAGAGAAAAGTAATAATGATGAAGGTCCAGACAGATGTCTAAGATTGTTTGCTGTCACTTGCTCCCCTCACCCATCTGCCATGGCCAGCAGCAGGGTGTGACCTTTCTCTAATGGTGGAAGCAAGGCCAACCTGCAGACCCCTGGAGAAAAGGGCACCACAGTCTCTTGCTATCCTGATATCTACAGGATAGATCCACCTGTATCTATCTTTAAATATACGTAGGTCAGAAATAAAATTAAGATGAATAATATCTTTTGATTTGTAGCTATTTTCTCAATTAGCAGTTACCACACTAGAGAAGCTCTGATGAGTGGGGGTGGAGAGAAATTATCTGATTGTCTTGGAGGAGAGTCTGGAACAGCTTTTCCCACAGCTGAGTTCCGGGTCAGGCGTTTTCTCCCCAGGGCAGGTGTGTGCTTCCAGCCTGTCTGCTGCTCAGGGCAGGGATGGTCTGGCCCGGCCACCCTTCGTGGGTCCCTGGGATCCCTCCACAGAGTACTACACCCCTCTGCCCGATGAGAAGACAGATCCTCCCCAGCACAAAGCCGCGCTGTCTGGAGCTGGCACCTTCCCGCATGGGAATGCTGAGCCGCTGTCAACAGCCCTTCTCCCTCCCTGCGGCCTGTGAGCTAGGGAGGCGGCCAGCCGGGTGGTTCCCACATTGGGACACTGGGTGGGGCCCGGGGAGCCCTTTGGCCTTGGTCAAGAAGCCAGACCTCAGCCCCTCCCTAGGGACTCTATATAATGCAGAAGTGGTGAGAGAAAGAGAGCTTTGTGGAGAGTTCCCTCCCATCCAACACGGGCTCGTTGGCCACTGACATTATGTGGGCAGAGAGAAGTGGCTGTTGTCTCACCAGGGCTGGCACCTGGTTAGGATGGGGCGCAGTCCTCTTCCAAAGGCCCCAGACGGTGTGTGAGTGGGGAAAAAAACAATCTCCCTGGTGGGCTCTGACATGGATTCCCTGATGTGAAAAAACCCAAACCAAACCCCCTCCTTCCTCCTCCAAGAATCTAGTTGGCTTAGCCAGACAAGTGCGATTTCTTGGGATTGGAGCAGTGATTATGTTCTTGCCAAAGGAGAGGGTCATGCTTTGAAAAGAGGGGTGCTGGTGAGCGAGAAAGAGGAGGGAGGTCCCCACTCATAGGGTGTGGTGTCAGAAATGAAGAGGGGGCAGCTTCTTCTGCTGAGAAGGGCCCAGCAGCCTGCATCAGATGTCACCCTCCCAGCATGGTGGAGCAAAACCTACCCCACTGGTGGTTTTGATGCAAAGCATGGGCCTTTTTGTCACTGTACATAAATGAAATGACTCAGTCTGTCTTCCATGTTCCAGGCCCAATAAAAAAGAGATTTCCAGAAGCTAGCTGTATAGCAGGGACAGCAGATGAGTGAATACAGCTCAGTGGTGTGATTGAAGAAAGCTGGGAGCCATGGGGACTCGAGGCTCCAGGGGAAGCTCTCTAGAGGAAGCAACATTTAAGCTGAGAGTTCGGGACCAGTTGGGATTAGTGAGGAGAAGATGGGGATGGGGGCAGGTGTTACAGACAGAAGGAAGTGCACGTGCAAAGATGGTGAGTTCCAGTTCGGTATGGCTACAGTTTACCACGGGTAAGTGGAGGAGAAAGTAGACAATGCTACAGACATGAACTTGGGTCTGATGGTGCAGGACTGTGCTGAGGAGTTTGTGCTTTCTCTTGGGGGCAAAAGGGAGCCTCAAGGAATACTGAACACAATCAGGTGTGAGTTTTAGCACACTTACCATAGCAACTCCAGGGGCTAAGACCACCAACAGGCAGGAGATGACAACGGTATGGTGTGGGCAGTGTCAGTGGGTGCTATGCAGGAGCTAGACGTGGGAAGAGAGGCAGGCTGGATGTGGGGAGTGAGGAAGAGAGAGAAGGAGAGGTTCAAAGGTGATGCCAGCTTATGGCTGAGACTGAGATTTTCCAAGCTGTAAATTGTGGCCTTACAACTCTGGGAAAGCCAGCTCTGTAGCCTGTCTGTCCCTGAGAGATGGTTCTGGAGTCAGGCTCGGGGCGAGGGGGAGGTGACAGGGAAAGGGATGTCATGGGTTGCATATTTATCACCTGCCTGCCCGACTAGAATGTTCATGCCACCGAGGGAGGGACTTGGCTTTTGTTGATCTCTATTGTTGCTGGAGATAAAGCCTCTCAGTTCTACCAGGTCCTGGAATAACGCCTGATGCCCAGGAGATGTGCAGTAAATATCTGTTGAATGGAAAAATGACGGTGGCTACAGATACAGGTATGGGGGATTGACCATTCCAATCAGGGAAGTGGGGTCAGTGGATCCCTTGGGTATGTCACAGAAATGTCATAAAATGGCTCTGGCTTCATCCCTGCCTTTGATCAGAGTGACCAGGTAATGCATATGGCTGCGCTGAGAGGTGAGTGAAGTACATGTCCTAGATGGCTAACAAGGACATGCACACACAGCGACGGCTTCGTAACAATTGTTTTTTGTCGTCACCAGCAGCATTATCACCACTAGCTTGGACAGAGACATTATTATGCACCAGGTACCAGACACATCTTCTCCCCTAATGTCACAGAGCCTCCTATGATGATGGTTAGACTTGTGCAGAAACTGAGACTCACAGAGGTAAGGGAGGGGCCCCCGGTCACCCAGCTCACATGTGCTGAGCCTTTCTGACGCTAACGCCATCTTCCCTCTATTCTGATCTCCTGTTTTATGGAAGAAACAAACAAATAGGTGATCAAAACAGAGACTATGGGCAGAGAGATAATCCTGTGATGTTCCAGGAGGCCTCCAGGTGTGTCAGAGTCCAAATGGGCTGGAGAGCTCTGCTCCAGCCCCCAACCCGGATGGACAGTCACCAGGAGGTATTGTCTGGCTGGTTTGTTAATTTCTTTCTCATGCACCACAATCCTCGTCTTATTGTTTCATGACCTGACAAAACACTAAGAGAATCTCACCTAACACACCACTGTCTCCGGCTTAGTCTCTTTCCGAAAGCATCCTGACTGTGAGATGGGAGAGCCAGGAGCAGGTGCCTGCCACACTCCCTCTCGGAATCACAGTGTGGGGACCTCGGGGTGTTGTCCATCTGCCGAGGACAGGGCCCGTGGGAGGAGGGCTGGTGTCTGGTGTGAAGATGTTAGAAGCAGAGTGTTGCATGCACTCCTGTGCCCTGCCTTGGCCTCAGAGTGATACATTCCTTTTCTCGCACCCGAGAGCACCCTCTACAGAGATAAGTCACTGCCTTGGGGAAAGGAGGTTACTGTGGAACCTGAAATCAAAGGTGCCACATTTCTGAGTGTGCAGCCAAAAGCCTGCTAAGCTCAGGGAAGGCTGACAGGCTCCTTGGCCTGCTTATGTTCTTACGTCCTCACTGCAAACTTGATGAAAACATCTCTGAACCAGAGTGGTGAAGGGGGAGGTGGGATCACAGACAGGCACTCAGCGACAGGCACAGAGTGCCACCTTCCCTGGGAGCCCCGTGACTGGCCAGAAACTGAATCAGTGCCCAGGTGTCCTGCTGGCTGCTGCCACATGAGGATCATTAGAAGGAAATATTTATCCTCGAGACATTCACTGTTCAGCTCTAAGCCAAACTGTCATTGGGTGATCAATTTTCTATGCAGTGGTCCGGGGCACTCTTGAGGCCCCAGAATGGACTCAGAGGATGGAGACCAATACCTGACAAGTGCCCCAGATAACACCAGCCCAAGGTCTCCCCTGAGAGCCCCGGTCCTGTGCTTGCTGTGTCTGTATCAGAAGAAATGCTGGTCGCCCTTCATCAAGCTTCCCACCTACACAGCACGGTGTGTGTGTGAGACTTGGAGAGAGGCTCTAGATGTCCACAATGCTTGCCCACTAAGGCGTGTCCCAGGGGCTGGAAGGCAATCATCTATCTCATCACGGAAGGGCTAGGGTGTTTGGACAGAGCTTGGTAGAGGCAAGAGTCCCCAGACAGCTTGGCACCAGCAAGATTTATTTGGGCATTTGTCAGGGAAATGCCAGCAGATCCCAGGGAGTTGCCCTATCTGCAGAAGCCCGGAGGTGCATGGACAGGCCCCGTGCCAACCCAAAGCCTCAATCTAGCCTTCTGCAGACACACAACAATCATAACAGCTTCCATTTTCAAACAACACGCACCTTCCAGGTGCTGTGTTGCTCATCGTACACGATCTCACTGCATCCTTCAACCATACGCAGATCAACCGTACACAACTGGGGATTATTTTTCCCCTTTACAGGTAGAAAACAAAGCCCAGAGGCTGGCGAATAACAGAACCATGATGCTTTGAACTTTGGTTTGGTTTCCAAGCCCAAACTCTTTGCAATTTAATTAAACAAATACGTATTGAATACACATATCCGTGGCGGGCACTGTGCTAGGCTCAGGGGACTCAGAGATGAACAGTCCTCAGGAGCTCACCAGAAATGTTGACACTCCCCTAAAACTGCCATAGCAGAGAAGCAAGAACATGAGTTTGGGGCTCGCAGAGGAGGGAAGGACACAGTCTTCCTGGGTAATCAATGATGACTTTTTTTCTTTCAAAAGCAGTGATCCTTCAACCAAATTTTGAACATTGGAGTGGGAGCATGCCAGGGGAAGAGGAACCTTCCGGATACACTTGTGTGCAATGTATCTGTAGGGGGATGCCGTTCATGGAACATGCAGGGAGGGTGCCCACGTCATACATGCCCATTGGTAGGGGAACGGCAGAACCAGATGTGGCCACATCATATCAAGTGTGATCACACTGATCACACAATGACAGTTTGGCTTATAGCTGAACAGTGAGTGTCTTGAGGACAAATATTTCCTCCTGATGGTCCTCATGCGGCAGCAGCCAGCAGGACACCTGGGCACTGATTCTCTTTCTCGAGAGAGAAAGAGAGAGAGAGAGAGTGTCACTCTGTTGTCCTGGGTACAGTGCTGTGGCATCACAGCTCACAGTGACCTCAAACTCTGGGATCCAAACCATCCTCTTGCCACATCCTCCCGAGTAGCTGGGACTACAGGTGCCCACCACAACACCTGGCTAGTTTTTTTTTTTTTTTCTATTTTTATTAAAGACAGGGGTCTCACTCTTGCTCAGGCTGGTCTTGAACTCCTGAGCTTATGCAATACACTGGCCTCAGGCTCCCAGAATGCTAGGATTACCAGTGTGAGCCACCATACCTGGCTTTAAGGGTTATTATATTTTTTTTTACTATTTGCATATTTTATTTTATTTTTATTAAATCATAGCTGTGTACATTGATATGATCATGGGGCATCATTCACTAGCTTTACAGACCGTTTACCAAGTTCCAAGGGTTATTTTGAAGGCATTGAAAGGAAGGGATCAGAGTCCTACCGAATGACAGCAGCTGCAGGAAGGTACCTTGTGTGTGTGTGTTATGCACACCTAGAGAGCCACAGGTGTTGATAAGAGTTCAGAGCAAAGCATTTCCTGCAGAAGTCAGAGCATGGTCAAAGGAAAGGAGACGTAAATCATGTCCGAGGTACTACAAAGAGCTCAGCTCTGTCACAGTGTCACCAGGAAGCTGAGACTTCTAAGGGAGACAGAGGTTCCAGGAGCTGAAAAGCAGGTGTGGTCGGGAGAGGGTTTGATTTGGCAATTGGATAGGCATCTTGAGGGACTAGCCCGAGCTGGGGAGACTGAGATTTGGTGTTGTAACAGTCACAGTGCCAGAGAGGGGTCAGAATTGAATTTGTGTCTAGAATGGAAATGGAGCCTGTGAAGCTGGAAGAAGGTTGGTTAGGGGACTCCAGGCACCTGTGGCCCAGTCCAGTCTGGCAGCAGCTCCCTGTGGGCTCTCAGAAGTCCCTTTTCTCTGGATCTTTCCCCCCTATTCCCAGTTCTCTCCAAGAGTAGGCCATCGAATCATACAGGACACCCCAACCACATCCAGGCAAAAATCCTTCAACCATCAGCCCAGGTGAGCCAATGCACTATAATCACATCTTTCCCCCGCACACTGCTCCACTAAAACTGTTCTTGCTAAGATCACCCAGGTCACTGAAAGACCCTCTCTTTATTCTTCTTCATTCAGAGGCACCCGACTCTGGAGCTACACCCTCCTTTGCAAAACCTGTTCCCTCTAAACCTGTGCGACTCTTCTGGGTTTTCTTGTGTTCCTTGAACTTTGCTGGCTCCTCTTCCTTTATCTGAAATCTACCAGGTACTCTATTCTTTGACTACTTCAGATGCCTCACCCGAGGGAATGGTACAGTATCTGTCCTTCCATAATTGACTTATTTCACTTAGCATAATGTCTTCCAGATCCATCCATGTTAGAACAAGTGGCTAACACTCCCTTGTATGTATATACCTTATATTCTTTATCCGTCTGTCCATCAGTAGACATCTGGGACATTTCTCTAGCTTGGCTATTATGAATAATGCTGCAATCAAGATGGCCCTTTGAGATCCTGATTTCAATTCATTTGAATATATACCCAGAAGTGGGATTGCTAGGCCAGAATTAAAAACCGCACTTCCACGTGGTTTTCCATAGTGGTTGTACCATTTTACACTCCTACCAATAGTGTATAGAAATTTCAAATTCTTCATAATTTTGCTTGTTATTTTATTTCATTGGTGATATCCATCCTAACAGGTGTAAGGAGACATCTCATTGTGGTTTTAACTTGCATTTCTCTCCTGATGAGCCATGTTGAGCATCTTTTCCTGCACCTGCTGACTAATCATGTGTCTTCTTTGAGCTATGTCTGTACAAAGTTTTTGCCCATTTTAAAATTAGGTTGTTTTCTTGGCCTTTCTTTTTTGCTATTGAGTTTTAGGAATTCCTTATACACTTCGGAAATTTACCCTTACAGAACTCCACAGTCGTTTTCTTGATACTTACTGTGCTCTGAAGTTACCTTGTTTACTTGTCCATGTCTTTCTTTTCTGTCTCTCCTACTGGAATATAAACTCCACGAGGGCAGAGCCTCATCTGTTCTATTTACTGCTATATCCTCAGCATCTCAATGCTGGGCACATAATAGATGTTCAGAAAACATTTTGTAATCAAAAGAATGAATAAATGATTCTTGATTTCTATTTCTAAAGGGTCCTTATTTCCCCCAGGGAGGTTGTTAGGATTATTGACTTCTTAACTGCAGCTCGCCACGGTTCTGGGGATACATCTCTCATCCAACTCCAAATCCGCAGATATTCAGCTTGCTTTTCTGTGGCTCCAGCTAAAACCCACCCTTCTTCTTCATGTGGTTCTTCATGGCAGAATTATTTGCTCCCTTCTCTCTGTTCCCATAACCCTCTGCCTGAATTCTCACAATTGTTTAATTCGACCTGAGAGTACACTTTGTTTCTTCCTTGTCTTTACCACCAGATTGTAGACTCCTTGAGGACAGAGGCCATGCTGTAATTTTGTCTGTGTCCCACATATTCTAGAGCTCCTAGAACAGTGTGTCTTTCAGTTCCGTAGACATTGTCGAATGGGATGAGATCTGATCAGTGGTGCTTTTATTTTTTTCAATTTTTATTTTTAGAGTATTCAGAGTTTTTTGAAAGACACGAAAAAGCTCTACAGAGTTTAGACAAGGCTCAACAGTAGAGGAGTAGCAAAAATGGACCCCAGTGGTGCTTTTGAACCATTGCTTGTTACAGACTGGCCAACTGGTTTACCTGCTTTGCACAACAAAGCCTCCTTAGACGCAGGCTAACTCTTTGCTCCAGAAGGCAATCCTGGCTACTCACCTTCCTAATGAGTTTCATCCTTTGGATTCAACTTTTCCTATTTGCTCAAAGTTTTAAATCTCAGTGCCAAGCTACAAGTTCAGCTCCATTCATTGTCCTCTCTACGTTGGCCTATTTCAAAGTCAACATCTAAAGTCAAGAATCAAAGGATTTCTAAACTCAGTTTTTCCTCTCCCTTGAGGTTCCTTCCATATACCTAGGCTATTGATAACATCAAATATCCAAGTTCCGGAAACATAGGCTGAACAGAATATCTCCTTCTATTCTCTAGAAGAAAGGTGTGGAGCTCAGAAAAATGTGATGCCTCCTCTTCTCCCCAGGTCTTCACTTGTTAAATTCTACTCATCTCATAGGGCTCAGCACAATGTAATCTTTTTTTGTGTTTCACTTATCACTTGTTATAACGATCCCAATAATCGGTAAATGACTGAGTATTGACTAAGTGCTGGGAGCATTTGTTCTACTTTTGCCCACATGACCTTTGACTTTCTCAATCTCCACAACACATATGGATTACACCACTTACCATATGAGAAAAACCAAGATTCTGAGAGATTGGGGTGCCAAGATAGTATGTGACCATGGCAAGCCTGGACCCCAGCATGCCCAACTGGGAAGATCATTCTATCTCTCTCATATTCAGCCGCTGCAGTTGCTGACTTGACTCACCATTCTCAAGGGCACATCACTTAACTCAGAAAATGTCTATCGGGCACCTGTTATGCACCAGGGCATGTTAGCAAACTAAAGGCCCCACCTTCACAGACATTATATTGTAGTAGGGGGAGATATATTAATGATGATAAATAGAATAAACAAGTTTGAAGTACCAGAAAATCATATGAGGTATAGAAAAAATAGCAATGTCAGAGGGATAGAGAGTCCTGAGGGCAAGGGATGGTGGACAAAATTTCAAATGTAGTGGTAAGGAAGTTGTATTGAGATGGCCAGGTTTGAGCAAAAAAGGCCCAGCAAAGGTAAGAAAGTTACATAGAATTAAGGAAAGTATGGGGACCACAGTCTGTGGAAAGAGCATCTCAGGCAGACAGTGGCTCTGGGGTGAGTTATTGCCTGGAAGGTTTAAGGACCAGCAAAAAGGCTGATGCTGCCTGGTGAGGTTGGGGAGGAAAAGATACGGGAGATGAAACCCAGAGGTAACAGGGATGTGTAAGGGGCAGAGAAGTGGTTCTTAGCCAGGGCCCACTTTGACCCCAGGGGCTGTTTGGCTATAACTGGACACAGTTTTGGTTGTCACAACTCGGCGGAGTAGGGTGCTACTGGCATCTTGTGGGCAAAGGCCAGGGATACTGCAAAATGTCTGCAATGCACAGGACACTCCTTGCCCCTAAAAGAATTGTCAGCTCCAAATATTGATTGTGTAGAGATTTTGGCTTTTGCGTAAGATGGGGCACTTTTTGAGCATTTTGAACAGAGGAGTGAAGCGATTGGACTGACATTGTGCAAGGGGCGTCTGGCTGCTGTGTTGAGAATATATAGGGAAGCAGGGAAAAAGGGGGGAGCGCGGTGCCTGCAGGAAGCCAGGCATTAGGTGGGCGGTAACTCAACTTCCAGGTTGGGAGGTCTGGAGAGACAGCTGGGGTGGGGAATGGGAATAACGTTACTGAGCACCTAGAGGGTGTGGGGCTTTCATAAACATTAGCTCTTCAGACTGTAACTGATCTTTATTAGCCCAGCACTGAGACTGCAGTTAAGTCACTTAAGTAGGCTGGCATTGCTAGATGCAAATAAGGCTTGAATTGAAAGGAGAGAGTGTTTCTCTTTCATCCCTTTTGAACATCAGTGTTTATTCTGGATGATGCTATTTCTGCACCAAGAGGGCTGCAGGGAGGGACATGCCCTTTCCAAGGCACGTGAAGAAGCCTCTGAGAGAAGCCCAGGTGGAGGTCTCCTGTGGTTCTTGTGTGTTATCATTTAGCAAATATGCCCTTGGGAGGTGCCTTGGCAAGGCTAGCTGTGACACATTCCATTAAGAATAAACATTTGCACTGGGCACCTGAAGCCAGGCAGTTAGTTGTTGCTATTTCTCCTGGAAGTGCCAAGCCCTTGAAAATATCTATATTAGGGTCTTTCCTCCAAAGGCTGGAAAGTCATCCATGCAAGAGCAGACAAGTAGATAAGGGGGGTTGCAAGGTATGGGAAGGTCAGCCAGTAAAATGCCAGGATGGTGATTCACAGCACCATTGAAGAAGTAAGCTCGTCTCTGTCACGCCCCTGCAGTCATTCCCGGCCACGTGCATCCTGTGGTCCTGCTCTGCCTCTGCTGGAGAGAGGCCTGCTCTGGGCCATTCTCATGAGACTCCTTTTCTCCTTCCTGATTGCCTTCCACATTCCTGGGGAAGGTGATCAGGCTGACCAAGCCCCTTCTTCTTGGCACTCTCTCCCCTCTAGGCTTCCATGGGCAAAACCTTGCGTCCCTTTAGCCTTTCTTTGTGCCATTTCCTCTGCCTTTCGTGCTTGTATTAGTTTCTCAGGGTTGCCGTGGCAATGCCCTGCAGATCAGACAGCTTAAAACAGCAGAAATGTATTGTTTCACAGTTCTGGAGGCTGGAATTCTGAAATCAAGGTGTTGGCAGGGCTACTACACTCTAAAACCTGTAGGGCCACCCTCTTTCTAGCTTTGGAGAGGGTTGCTGGCTATCTGTGGCATTCCTTGGTTTGCAGCTGCGTCACTCCAGTCTCTGCCTCCATCATCAGGTCATGTTCTCTCTGTGTCCCTGTTTTCACATAGTTCTTATAAGAACACCAATCACATCGAATTAGAGGCCTAACCTACTCCAATATGACCTCATCCTAACTAATCGCATTGACCCCATTGATCAGTGACCCTATTTCCAAGGGGTCTGAAGTACTGAGCATTTGGACCTCCACATCTTTTTTGGAGGGAGAAGACACAATTCAACCCCGAGCAATCCCCTTCTCCACTTTCCCCTCACAGTCTGGAAGACCATGAACAAGCAAGATAGAATTGCAGTCTGGGTGATTCTTGGGTTCTTCTGTTATTGGGGACCTCACTGAATAGATGAATGTGGATCACTATAAATGGTTTTTCTGCTTTAGTGATCTTTTGGTCAACTATTGTTCATTTCCAAGGGGCACAACCCCTTCCCCACCCATATGATCCTAACGAAGATAGAATGTGATGCAGCCAGAGGGCTCACGCCCTTGGGCACCATGACTCATCCAGTGGTGGGCACATCACCCAGGAAGGGATAACTAGACTTCTTCTATGAGATATTGAAGTATGCCATCGGGAGGGTGAGTTTCCCTTTCTTTTGAACACCAATGGGCCTAGTAGAAGCCTTATTGTCTGCCACATAAAGTGAGTTAATCTAAAGAATGAAGTGGCTTGGCACCTGTAGCTTAAGCGGCTAGGGCACCAGCCACATACTCCGGAGCTGGCAGGTTCTAATCCAGCCCAGGCTCGCCAAGGGCTTCATTATGACAAGGGGTTCATTATGCAATAATGAGAGCTCTAAAAAAGAAGTTAGCAAATGTGGGTTCAAGTTCCAGCTCTTTCAATTACTAGCTATGTGACAGTGTAAAGTTATTTAGTTTCTCTGAGCCTCAGTTTCTCTGTGTAACAGGCACACTCATTCCTGCCCTGACAACTACAACCAAAAAATAGCCAGGCATTGTGGTGGGTGCCTGTAGTCCAGCCACTTGGGAGGCTGAGACAAGAGAATCGCTTAAGCCCAAGAGTTGTAGGTTGTTGTGAGCTGTGATGCCACGGCACTCTACTCAGGGCAACAGCTTGACACTGTCTCAAAAAAAAAGAAAAAAGAAAAAAAAGAAAGAAAGAAGGAAGGAAGCAAGGACAAGCAGAGCAGAGAGAGGCAAGAATGACAACATCCTGATGGTGTCATTTTAGGCCCTAGATCCAGCTGTGCCTGAAGCCTTTACCCCTGGACCTCTGAGATACAGGAACAAATGTGTTTCCTTCTTCTCTTAAGTATGTGGAGCTGAGTTTTCTGTTACTTTCAATTGAAAGAGTTTATTTAGGAGGCGCCTGTGGCTCAGTGAGTAGGGCGCCGGCCCCATATGCTGAGGGTGGCGGGTTCGGACCCAGCCCCGGCCAAACTGCAACAGAAAAATAGCCGGGCGTTGTGGCGGGCACCTGTAGTCCCAGCTGCTCAGGAGGCTGAGGCAAGAGAATCGTGTAAGCCCAAGAGTTAGAGGTTGCTGTGAGCCGTGTGACCCCACGGCACTCTACCCGAGGGCAGTACAGTGAGACTCTGTCTCTACAAAAAAAAAAAAAAAAAGAAAGAGTTTATTTATTCAGCTGTCTTCCATCACCACCAAGCTCTTGTCTGAAAGAGCAACTGTATCCTTGAACATGGCCCTTAAGGATAACTCTTCACAGCGCAAGGCACTTTACCAAGCACTTTTCTATATTTAAAGGCACTGAATGATGATTCCCCTTGCTGAACTCTGAGCCCTCAAGTAGACTAAGCATTTGGCCAAATGCCTTGGACATTTTTTGCATTCATCGCTACTTAACTGTCATTGCTGCACATTTCACGACAAGGGGTTCATTATGCAATAATGAGAGCTCTAAAATAGAAGTCAGCAAATGTGGGTTCAAGTTCCAGCTCTTTCAATTACTAGCTATGTGACAGTGTAAAAGTTATTTGGTTTCTCTGAGCCTCAGTTTCTCTGAGTAACAGGCACACTTATTCCTGTCCTACCTACTTCTCTAGATTATTAGGAGGAAGGAACGAGATGAAGTAGGATCAGCAAACTATGGCTAATGGGCCAAATAGGACCCACTGATTTTTTTATTTTATAAATAAAGTTTTACTGGAACACAGCCATCCCCTGATGTTTAGATACTGTCTGCTTTTACACTACAACAGAGGAACTGAGTGGTTGTAACAGAGACTTTATGGCCAGCAAGCAGCAAACTATGTCAAGGGCATTTTCTTGTTCTAATTACTATCTGGCCTTTATAGAAAGAACTTTGTCAACCTCTGTTCTCAAGTATTGTACAAACATGAGGCATGATTTCTGCTGACAGCAGGTTTTTTTTTTTTTTTTACGTGATTCCTATGACCCCACCAGAAGCTCCTTGAAGGAGTTCTTCTAAAGTCATAACATCTAGTGTTGGCAAGATGAATGATGAAAACAGAACAAATTTGATACTATTCAAGTGCCTTAAAATTATAGTAATGAACTTTAAAATGATGTTTTAGTCAACAATGAACTGCTTATCTGATGATGGTCCCATATGTGTATGAACGAGCTGCCCCATACAAGTGAACTATTTTTATCTTTTCTACTATATATGTATCTTAGATGTACCCTTTCGATGTTTAGATAAGTTTAGATACACAAATCCTTACCATGGTGTTAGAGTTGCCTGCAGTGTTCGGCACAGCACACACTGTAAAGGTTTATAGCCCAGGACCGATGGGCTACACCATCCAGGTGACCCATAGGCTGTGCCACCTGGGTTTGTATAAGTGTACGCTGCTATGCCAATGAGATCTCCTAACAATGCATTTCTCAGAACATGTCCTTGTGGTTAAGCAACCAGGGTGGCCAAACATTCCCTTGACCTCATCATCCCCCCTCTAAGTTGTCTTAATAAATGGTCACAGTTGGGCGGTACCTGTGGCTCAAAGGAGTAGGGCGCTGGCCCCATATACCAGAAGTGGTGGGTTCAAACCCAGCCCCAGCCAAAAACTGTAAAAAAAAAAAAGAAGAAAGAAAGAAAGAAAGAAGGAATCATAGTTGAGGTGCTTCTTCAGATTAAAGAAATGATAATGGAATAATTACATAAATTATTCAGGAAATGACACAGTCATGTCAAATCATGTTTGCAAAGAATCTTTAGAGGATGGGAAAGTGCCCCTGTTATAATATTAGTGAAAACAGCATCATTAAAAACCACGTTTAGAGGGCGGCGCCTGTGGCTCAGTGAGTAGGGCGCCGGCCCCATATGCTGAGGGTGGCGGGTTCAAACCCAGCCCCGGCCAAACTGCAACAAAAAAAAAAACAAAAAAAAACAAAAAAAACCACGTTTAGTGGAAACAGCCTAAATGCCCACCAACCCAGGAATGGATTAACAAGCTGTGGTATATGTATACCATGGAATACTATTCAGCCATTAAAAAAAATGGAGACTTTACGTCCTTCGTATTAACCTGGATGGATGTGGAAGACATTATTCTTAGTAAAGCATGACAAGAATGGAGAAGCATGAATCCTATGTACTCAATTTTGATATGAGGACAATTAATGACAATTATGGTTATGGGGGGGAAACAGAAAGAGGGAAGGAGGGAGGTGGGTGGGGCCTTGGTGTGTGTCACACTTTATGGGGGCAAGACATGATTGCAAGAGGGACTTTACCTAACAATTGCAATCAGTGTAACCTGGCTTATTGTACCCTCAATGAATCCCCAACAATAAAAAAAAAAACAAAAAACCACGTTTAATATGAACCTCATTTTATCAAGTAAAACTGGCAGAAAGCATACCCCAATTTAATGGTGATTTTTTTTTCCCCTGGGTAATGGAATCACTAATTTTTCTTTTATAATGTTAATTTCGCTTTTTTTCTTTAAGAATTTTTTAATTAGAAAAGGAATAATTTAGTTAGTATTGGTTGGATAAGGTTGAGAGAAAGGCGATGATTTGAGTTACCCTCTTATTACCTAGATAAAGGGTGTGACTCTCAGTGAGCTAGGTAGGGCAGGTGTGTGGGTGGAAGGTGGTGAGGGGCCCTGGGGTGAGAGGGGGAGTCTGTGCTTTGCAGGGTGCAGCTGCTACTCAACTCAAGACGGTTGGCATGTAGGGATCTGATGTAAATCGAGTGTCTTCTAGATCTTCTCCAGAAAAGCCAGAAATTTGGATTGTTATGGTAATTTGCTAATGACTAAACTCTATGTGGGTCAAATAAAACATATGGCCTGAACTGAGCCCCCAGCTCTGTCATTTGAAACACCTCCTCTAGAGAGCCATGAAAGTTAGCGCTAACAGGATAGTGGCACCTTGTCTGGTCCAATTGTTGCATTTGATTTTGATGTTCTGAAATGCCTTATTCAGGGCCACACAACTAAATATCTAGAGTCAGAACTAGAAAGAGGGTTCGTGATGCTCTGACCATGGCCGCCCTTACTGACGGGGCCTTCCTCCCTGTCCTCCCCCAACACTCCCATCCAGCTTTCCCCACCTCCCGGAATCAGCTCCCACACCCACCTCCAAGCGCCCAAGCCAGAAGCCTGGCTGTTATCCTGGGCACCCACCACACATGAAGACCCAAGAAGTCTGCTTTTAAAATATATCTCACCTCTTTCCCGTTTCTCTCTCTTTTCTTTGCTGCTCACTAAATCTAACGAGTCCCTGTTAGCTCCCACCATACCCACTGCAGTAACTTCCTAACTACCCACTGATCCTCCCACTCCTGCTTAAAACCTTTATTGGTTTCCCAAATATAGATCAGACCCTTCCCAGTCTCTGCTTCCCCCTTTGACCTCACCTTGCCCCTCTCTCCTCCTCACTTGCAATTCCTTTAAGCTCCTTTTTCCTCCTCTCTGAAGGACATTGCCTGAGCCTTTCCACCTGTCTGATTTCTCTCTCCACGTTTCTTCCTAGTGTTAATCCCAACGAATCCTTGAGGTCTCGGAACAGTGCCGGCATAAGTGCTACATGAGTGTCAACTCTTGGGATTTTTACTGTTATCGTCGCTGCACAAAAGCCACCTTCTTGAGGAATCATTCCCAGGTCAGGTTGCCCTGTGACTCTTCCTCATAGCAGTCGGCACAGTCATGGGTCAGTAATGAGCTGCTTTTATCTATGTCCTATCCATTGCCTCCCTGAGACTCCAGGGCAGCCCCAGGTCAGAGTCTGAGTTGGTTTCATTCAACTCTTTCCATCCCCATGACCATCCCCAACAAATCCTTGGGGAAGGATGCTGAGCAAATACACTCAGCTGCACAACTGCACACCTGTATCCACTACCTGGTCCAGTGGACAGGGCACTACCATGTCAGCCCTGTCACAGGTGAGAGGGATCAGTAGTGACTCCTGTGGCACAAGAGAATGTACCCCCCAACCCCCAGTCCTTGTGCAGTGCCCCGTTCTGTGCTTCTGGCTCTACTGGCTGGGTGGATATTTACTTCAGCTGCTTCCGGGTTCAAAATGGTAAACACGCTTATTTTTCAGAGGCAGGAAGTCTTGTCCCAGGGGAATGTCACTTGGTTAATATCTGAGGAAAGAGAAATATTTTTCCCTTTGTTGGCTGGCTTTGGGCAGCCTGAAACCTCTTGATCCTCACTGTCTGCTGCTTGGGACATAATGACCTGCTTTCAATCCCTTTCAATTATGAGATTTCTGATAGGAATTTGGAAAACAACTCCTAAATCCCAAGGCTTGGAGGGTAGCCCATGTTTCATTTCCATGTCTCATACCCAGTATTTTTAGAGAGGTTTTTTTCACCTGCCCCTCAGGCAGAGCCCCACTCCCACCCCCCGTTCCTCCTAAATTCCCCACCTGGGGGCTGTCTAGCCAGGCTTCTTTCCTGGTTTCCTTGCTGGACAGGTGCCTTCTCTTGCCTCCCATGCTGGGCTGTGTTTACCAGTCCTCAGTGGGTAAAATCACTGGGCTGGTGTCCAGGGAAAGGCCACCACGGCCAGGGCCAGCGAGTGAACAGAGCCAGGTTCGAGGGCGTGTTCTCGTGTTAGTGCCAGGGCCCTTGGCAACTGACCTAAGCTCCCAAGCCTCAGTTTCCTTACCTGTAAAATGGGAATAAATGATATCTATCTTTTGGGGTTTGTGGTGGACACAAACCAGCACATACTAGGCAACAAAAAAACATCATTTTCTTTCCTCCTCTACATTTTGGTGGGAGTAGGGGTAGCAGTGTGGTGGGTGGGTTGAAGAGCACAGGTGGGTTAGGGAAGGGAGGGTCTCTCCTGAGACGGGGCAGCTGTAAAGTCCAGTCTAGGGTAGTGGCTAAGGTGGTGTGAACCCTTGCTGGGCATCAGTGTGAATGGAAAGTGAGGGGTGAGGAGTGATGGCCTCTAGATATTAGAGACAGATAAACCTGATTCAGAGCCCACCTGCTAGCTGGGTGACTCTGGGTGAGTCAACTGCTCTGAGCCTTAGCTGCTGCATCTGTTAAACAGGAGCAATGACTCCCATCTCACAGGGTATCATGAGGATTGAAATGAATAGATAAGAAGCCATTTACTCTGTCCCTGGCCCTCTGCTCCGGGACCTGCCCCTGCTCTAAAGGAGTGGGGGCTACTCTGGTCCTGTGCTTTCTCCTGGTGTATTTCCTTGGAGGAGGCCCTGGCCTCCTTAGCTGCTTTCTTTGCTTCATAAATAACAAAGATTATAGCAGCCACTTTTTTTTTTTTTAAGACAGATTCTCACTCCATTACCGTGGGTACAGTGCCCTGGCATTATAGCTCACAGCAACCTCAAACCTTGGACTCAAGTGGTCCTCTTGCCTCAGCCTCCCAAGTAGCTGTGACTACAGGTGCCCACCACAGCACCTGAATAGTTTTTCTATTTTTAGTGGAGAGGGGGTCTCACTCTTGCTCTTGCTTAGGCTGGTCTCAAACTACTGAGCTCAGGCAATCCACCTGCCTTGGACTCCCAGAATGCTAGGACTATAGAGCCACCATGCCCAGCCACAGCAGCCACTCTTTATGAAGCACCAAATGTTCTTGGTCTTTTTTTACTGGTGAAGAAACTAAAGCTCAGAGACCGTCACTTGTCCAAGGTCATCAAGTGGGTGAATGAGAGGGCTGGACTGTATGGTCTTCATTGTGGACTGAATGTTTGTAATCATATGTTGACATTCCAAGTCCTAATGTGATGGCACTAGGAGGTGGGGGGGTCTTCAGGGTGTGATTAGATCAGGAGGGTGGGACCCTCAGGAATGGGATTAGTGCCCTTGTAAAAGAGGCCCCAGAGAGTTCTCTTGCCCCTTCCATCATGTGAGGATGCAGCAGGAAGGTGCTGTCTATAAACCAGTCAGGGGGCCTTTACCAGGACTGAGTCTGCTGACACCTTGATCTTGGACTGCCTGGCCTCCAGAGCTGTGAGACATAAATGTCATTCAAGCCTCCAAGCCTAGGATGTTTTTGTTATAGCTGCCCACACACTAAGGCAGTCGCAAAGCCCATGCCCTTTCCCCATGCCAACCTCTTCTTCCCTTCTCCCTTCTCCCTTCTCACTGCTCCAGCTTCCTGAGGCTCAGCTGGACCTTAGCTGCAGTCAGTCATTCACGTGGGAGCTGCAGTTTCACCCCCTTCTCTAGCACTCATGAGCTCCTTCCAGCACCCTATGTCCTCGGTTTGCTGTCTGTACTATATCTGGAGTATCAGACAGCCAATGATGAGAGTACTCATGTATTTGGCCCCTGAAAAAGGAGAGAAAGACCCACAGACAACACCCCAGAGGCGGAAGGCTTGACACGCGAGAGAGACGAGATGGGATTGAATTTGAGCCTCACAGGTAGGGACAGATGTGGGCTTAGGCTACAGGAAGAAGCCAATGTGGCAAAAAAGAGTGAGGTTGGGGTGATGCATTTGAGGAACAGGCCCCTCATTTAAAACTTGGCTTCTCAGCCCAGGGTGGCCTCCTTTCAGCTCCCTCCTATGCAGTATCACCTTGCTTAGGGCTTCAGTCCCTTCACCCACACTCTGACCTCTGTGGCACATCAACACAGCTTGATTTAAAATCTGGAAGAAAGCAATTGGGAGGATAACGCTATGCTTGCCATACTGGCCAGGTAGACACCACTCATGAGGCTGAGCTAGAGACAGCTGGTCACCCTCCTGAGCTACAGGATAGCTGTTAGGACAAACCTCGCTTTGGACAAACCTTGTGAATCTGGGAAGGAGCAGCCAGGGACACTAGCAGTCTTTTCTGAGAGACTTAGAAAAGATTCTTGTGTGTCTGGCAAGGTTTAGGGCAGGTCCTGCTTCACAGAAGAGATACAGAGTTTGGATTCTGGGGAAGCAGGAATCGTCTACCTCCACCCTCGTGTAATCTCAGGGCATCTCAGTGAAACTGGTGAGGGTGGAGCACGTGAGACCAAGGAAAACGAGGGGGGAAAGTAGTTACGGAGGAGCAATGCTTGGCTGGTCTGTTCCTGGAGCCCTGCGGACCAGCCTTAGGTCTGAGAGGAGAAAGGGAGAGCCCGGCACAAGTGGGCAGAGAGAAAGGGGCAAACAGGAAGCAAAGCAGCCACCTGCCAGGATGCCACCACAAGGGCGAGTCTAGAAGACTCCGTTAGCCACGCACCGCGTTCTCTGAAAACTGCCCCTCACCCGCTCCCCAGACTGGGCTCCTGGGGTGCAGGTCCCATCCCCCGGCCTGCAGAGCCCGGGCTATAGCCAATCAGAGAAGACCCTGGACTCGGGCTGGCCAATCAGATCATCTCTCTCGTGAATTTTGGAAGAAAAGCAGGAGAATGGGATATTTGGTAACTCCGCAGCAGGGAAGTAGCGTTACTCTAGAGCTGGTGTGGCCATTTTCTGTCATTGATATAGGAAAGGAAAACAACAACAACAACAAAATGATAAAAAAAAAAACAAAAAAAAAACGATGGTGTGCACCTTGACTAAACACAGGAGTTAGTAGGTCCTTCAGTTCAGAAAGTGCTGCCAACCCCTGTTGCCTGCCCTGACGGCGGAGGTGCTGGCAGCCTGGGGGTGGGGAGACCCGAGATCCCACCTCTGCACCCCCACCAGCCTGCTGCCCAGTCTTTGGTCCTCTCCTCACTAACGTCCTTTCTTCTTTTTATGTCATTTCAGACGGCAGCGCAGCTTGCCAATTAGCGTGAGTTCAGGCCCTGCCACAGGCAGACCCAAGCCTCTGGTGCACCCACCCGGCAGCACACCACGGGCTCCACCCACCCCGAGGAGTCATGGCTTGTGAGAGGTGCGCGTACCTTCCTGCCTCCGCTCGGCCTGCTGGATCTATGCCTCAGAAACTGGCAGGTGTTCTTTAAAGTTCAGCTCACATATCACCCACTTTTCTGAAGGCTTGTCTGACTTCCTCAGGCATAATTAGTTCTCCGTCCTGTCACCTCCCAAAGCCCTTTGTATGTTCTGCCACGGTGGCCTTTTTCATATTGTGTTATATACCCTTGATATTTAAATTGCATTTCAAAATACAGATGTAATGCATGCTTACTGTCTAAACTCCCTCTCGACTTCTGATCTTTCCAGCACCATTCTTCAAAGCTAATCATGGTTAGCAATGTCTTTGGAGGGCTTACAGAAAATTCTACGCATAAATAAGCATATAAAAAGATGTATGTATGTACAATAGTCCCCCCCTTATTTGAGAGGGATATGCTTCAAGACCCCCCATGGGTGACTGACACTGCAGATAGTATTGAACCCGATACCATTTTCTATCCTATCCATACATACCTATGATAATGTTTAATTCATAAATCAGATGCAGCAAGAGATTAATAATAATAGAACTAATAATAACTAATAATAAAATAGAACAATTGCAACACTGTTTGAGCATCACTACTCTTGCACTTTGGTGCCATTCTGTAGTAAAATAAGGGTGTTCTGAATATAAGCATTGTGATTACAGCCACAGTTGATCTGATAACTGAGATAGCCACTAAGTGATTAAGTGCAGGTGGCATATATAGCATGGAAATTCTGGGCGAAGGGATGGTTCATGTCCCCTGTGGGATGGAGCAGAATGGAACGAGATTTCATCATGCTACTCAGAACAGCATGCAATTTAAAACTTATGAACTGTTTATTTCTGGAATTTTCCATGCAATATTCTTTGACCCAACTGGGATAATACATGAAGTTATTTTCCTGCAACGTGTAATTTTCACTTATTGGACATCTTTATTTTTGTAGAAAAGTACATTCTGTTTACATTTATGCTCTGTTGGGTATGTTTGATCTAAATCTCTCATCTTAAATTATTCTCTTTTAAAAAAAATAAATTTCGTTTTCTACTTTTTTTGGCTATATTTTTGCTGTTTTTTTCTTTTCTTTTTTCCCCTTTTGCTTTGTTTGTGAAGCTTCGTTTATCCTTCCTCTCTCCTTCTGATGGTTTAGAAGGTTTATAGTCTGGCTTCCTCTTCACATTGATTATTACCCTTATACTTTAAATAGTATACTCAAACATCTATTTCTTGATTTATCAATTTTACTCTATATCCACGGACTTTCCACTGAGAAAGATGTAGAAATTAGGGCACATGTACCTCTCCCCACATCCCTTTCCCCACCACTGCTGTTGGTTAAGCTATTTCTTTTTCTACTGTTGTGGTTTAGAACATTTACATTCTGTTCCATAACCATAATCCCCACAGCTGTTTAGCCTTAGTTCTGTATTTAAATATAATGTTTACCAGCAACTCTTGCAGTTCTTAACTTTTCCATTTCTAAACTGATGAGTTTGGCATATCTTTTGGGGAGCTAGATTTTATTGTCAAGGCTGCCTGCCTCTCCTCCCTCACCAGGTCTATATGCTAGGCACTATTTTCTATGGCTATGTTGGTGAATGTCTATCTGCTACTTTTTGTTTGTTTGTTTTGCTTTGTTTTAGAGACAGCATCTCACTGTGTCACCTATGCTGTTGTGCAGTGGTGCAATGTAGCTCACTGTAGCCTCAAACTCCTAGGTTCAACAAATTCATCCTTCTTAGCCTTCATAGTAGCTGGGACTACAGGTATATGCCATCATGTCCAGCCAGTTCCCTTCCCTTCCTTTCCCTCCCTTTCCTCTACTTTTATACATGAAAGACAACCTGACTTACAATGAAATTTGAGGGTGTATGTATTATCTTCAGAATTTTGTACCTGTTACTATCATGTCCTTTGGCACTAAAGGATAAAGAGAAGTTGGAGGTCAGCCTGATCTTTCCTTTAGAAAGTTTCCTGATTTTACACTCTGAATATTCTACATCAGGATTCTATGATATATTAAGGCTGTTCAGAAATTAAAAAAAAATAGATTTGGGAGTACAAATGGTTTTTGTTACATGAATAAGTTGCATAGTGAAGAAGTCTAGGCTTTTAATTATACGTGTTGTAGATCTAACGCCTTTTTTTATTCTGTGGATTCAGGTATTTCTTTAGTTCAGAAAAGTTTTCTTCCATTATCTTTGAATATGTTTCTTTCCCAATGTTCTATTCTTTTCTTCAGCATGCATATTCGAATCTCTTTTGAATTTTGTAAGTTTTGCATCTCATTGTTTTATTTCATTGTTATTATTTCACTTTTTCTTTCATTAAAAAAATCTCCATATTACTGACTCTAAAATGAATAAATTCCACATCTTGCTGTTGCTAATTTTTTCCTCTACAATGGCTTTCATTATTGTTTTCAATTTTTTTTCATACCATGTTGGAAACCATAAGCTCATTGATAGTTTTACACACACACTGCATGTTTTACTTTTTTTTTTCAGAGCTATAATGGGGTGGGATGGGAGATTGAGCTGGTTCCCCTTGAATTTTTCCATAAAGTTTTATCAGTTTTTCTTTTCCTTGGAGCACACCTCTCCTGGGTTTTCAAACATTCTCTTGGGTATGAGGTCAGCGTGGGCCACAAGAAAGGCATATAGTTCAAAGGTCCTCTGATGGGTCAGTTAATGTTTATGTGTCTATTTTAATGTAATCTGCAAGCCTTGCTGCTGCTTCCACTTTCTTCCACCTCACTGCTAAGACATTCAAGTAACAAGGAACAAGGCTGGAAATAATAATAGTAACTATTCCTCATAGTGCTTCCTACCCATGGCCCTGTCTCCCTTGCTCTTCTATCTTACAGAGCACAGTCACTCTCTGATGGCCCACTCATATCCCTACTCCTTTTCTCATCAATAAATAATTATTCATTCAGCCTTTAGCAACCCTTTTTCTTACTTTGAAGGAAATCTGGCAGTTTATATGACTTCTCTTTTTATCTTCCTTTGATGAAGTCTGAGCTTCACTAAATGTGGCAGATATGGATTTTAGCCTGTTTTATTCAGAGTAACATTAGCTTCTGTAACAACAAGCCCCAACTCCAGATTTCAATAGTTTAAGATGATATAAATCCATTTCTCACTTGTGTCGGAGTCCAGAGCAGATGCTCTTGGTCATGGGCAGATTGCCATATGGTGAGTCACAGGCCTGGGTGCCTTCTATTTTGTAGGGGGTCTTGGAGTCCCCTCAATCCTACCAGAGGAAAGGGGAAAGAGAGAGAGTAGAGAAGGTGCAACTGCTTCTTAACCACCTTGGCCTAGAAGTGACCCTGATCCTATCTGTTCACACTCCAGCTCTGACAGCTAGTCACACGGCTCAACTACATGCAAAGGAGAGGCTGAGAAACGTGGGTCCTGCCTGCTCTTTTCTCTTATGGAAAGACAGGAATGAACTCTGTTGAGCAGGTAATTATTTGAGCCCACAGCCATTTTCTAGTTTTGTTAAAGATGACATTTTCTTTACTATTTTCATTCTTTTCATTGTTTTCAGTGGGTTTCAGGCAAGGGAATATAGTAAACATCTTTTTAACTTCTCTATAGGTATATCTCTCCTGCTTGTCTGTGATCTTCTCTTAATGAGGATCTGCCTTCATTGTTTTATATTTTCCAGCACCAAGCCTGACATACAGTAGATGTTCAGTTGCTGTTTCTTGGACAAGAGAATGAGTGCATTCCTGCCCTGAGTGGGGGGAAATTGCCCTTTCCACCTTCCTTGGTCTCAACTTATTCTTCCTGCCCCCTTTCTCTTCTCTCTTTAGAAGAAAATTAAGAGGAGGGACTGTGGGGTCTGCTCCATTCCTTTTTCTCAACTTCCCCTTCCCATCAGGGTTTGGCTTCAGGCTATATCTCCTGACTCCCAGCTCTGATTTACCCTCCACCCCATGAATGAAATTTGGTTCCAGCCTGGGCTGTGGCTCAGCAGGCTTCCTGCTGCCAAACCACTTAACAATATGCCTCTTTGCAGCTTGGCTGTCAGATTTGATTCTGGGGAAAGAAAAATCTCTCTCTGTCCGGGGAAACATAACTCATTGGTGAGGATGCCAGGTGCTCTATTGCTTCAGCTGGTGTTAAAAGTCTTGGGCATTGAGTGGAGCTGGGGTGTGGCTCAAACACGTGTGAAGGAGCTTGATCAAAGAGAACCCTTCTCCTACTTTAAATGCCTCTACCTAAGTGGGCCACTGACTGTAGCAAGTTACTTTTCTAAAGTGACAGTCCCCAGGAAGGAGCATTAATAACAAAAGAGTAGAAAGAAGTAACTAAAAGCATGATCACTGCAATCCAACAGACTTGCATTTAAATCCTGCCCTGCCATTTACTAGCTGCATGACTTTGGACATGTTATTTAAGCAATTTGGGGTTCAATTTTGTCATCTATGACATTGAGATAATAATACCTATCCTGTTGGGCCTTCATAAGGATGAAATGAGTTTAATCTAAGGTATGAGAGAGGCATTCAATATTTGCTGAATGAATAAATGATGAATATGCATAAATTTTTTTTTTTTTTTTTTGGTTTTTGGCTGGGGCTGGGTTTGAACCTGCCACCTCCAGCATATGGGACTGGCGCCCTACTCCTTGAGCCACAAATTAGCCATCAATCTAAGACAGATACATCAGTAATGACGGATGAGGTTGGTTAGGTTTAATGAGGTATCAAATTCCCTAAGTCTCACTTTTTAAAACAGAAAAGGTTTATCTCTCCATCATGCTGTGGTTCACTGAGGTTCAGCTGGGGACTCTGCACCACATTATCTTCAGGCTGATAGAACAGCCACCTCCTGGAATGCTGTCCATCACTCACTGCCCACTCATAGGCGGTGCATATTTTTCCACTCTCTGATTCTGAGTCTGGTCATCTGACTTACTCCTGGCCAGTGGGTTGTAAACACAGACTTGAAGGAAGTAGAGGCTTGAACAAGCATTTACATGTTTCTTCTCGAGCTCTTGTAACTCTGCCATCGGCATGAGAGCATGCCTGAGCTAGCCTGCTGGAGGAAAAGAGATGCTTGGAGCACAGCTGAGAAACCTGGTCACCCAGTCAAGGGCATCCTAAATCAGCTGACATCTAGCTGACTCCAACCATGTGAGCAAGACCAGTAAAGACCAAAGGGACCAACTCTAGCTGACCCCAGATTCAAGAGTGATAAACACTTATCGTTTGTTTTATGTAGAGGTCTGGGCTTGTTTGCGATTCCTCATTACTGTGGGAATAGATGACTGATATACCCTGTTTTGGCCTCCAGCTCTCTAGTTCACTGGACCCTGTACTTCTTCATATTCCTCAGGAAAGAAAGCACATGGTAGATTTTACTGAAGACTTAAAGGGGAGGACTTAAAGAATCTCACATCACACAACTTCATGAACCTCTCTATTTATTGTGATCTTTCTTTCCTGTTTCTTTGGCTGAGCAGTTAACCAGGGCTTCTTCACTCTCACCTTGTACAGGACTCACTTCTTATGCATACTCTGTGCCCCACCTGTTCATCCCCTCCCTAAACTCTCTCACCCTTTTTCCAATAGAACAATCCAGTTCCAGTATTTCGAACCAAATACTCAGCAGTCCATTCCTTCCTGGGACTTAATCTCCTTAGAAGACAGTGGTTTATAAATAGTAACAATACTTGTTTGTTTTTCTTCATAATTAGAAAGCCCTTAAGGGCAATGATGGTGCATTGTTAGTTTGGCTTACTCTTAGTATGTAGAAAAACTCCAGATCATTTTAAGCAATTAGTAAATGTGTTTGGAAATATTCCTTGTTATTGAATTTTAGAGTACCCATACCCTTAATATCACTCTCTGGCGTGTAACTGAGAGCTAACTATTGAAAGTAAATATTAATTATTCTCTCTGTCCTTGAGGAATATATGGGACATTAGACTTCTGCAAGTACCCAGTCAAATGAGGTGGGGTTAAGTGGATGTGTTCCAGAATGGCAGGGTGACACATTGACTTCATTTTATCTGTGTGAGGTTGTGAGACACCAACAAATCATCCAGGCCCAAGGTCAGAAAGCCAGTAAGTGGTTGACTGGAGACAAACATCTGGACTTCTTACTCCCCACTGAACCAGACATTTAGCTTTGGCGCTGGACACTCTGAAACTTGGCCTGGCTTCACACACAACTTGGCCCAGGGTCTCCAATGGCTCCATTGAGCTTGGCGGGGTGCATGGACAGAGCTGGCCCAGAGAGGCTGCAGGAAAACACCCGAACTCAGCTATGTCCCACCATGAAGAGCTTGCTTTGGGGGTTTACCTGATGGAGGGTGGGGTGTGGACAGCCCCTGGCATGTGGATTGATGTTGGTTCTGACAACTGAGAGCTCCACATGGGCTGCTAGACAACACTGAGCCAAGGCCTGCTGGGCTCAGCTCAGGAGAATTGCTCTTGCCAATGGGCAGGGAGGGTTAGCATTCCACCCCTGCTCTTTTAATCCCCTCTGTGCAGGAATGTTCCACTGCAGAGACAGCAGAGCTTGCAGAGACAGGAGATGTTGCCAAAAGGGAGAGAGTGGTAGAGAAACAGCTTTGCTGAGGTTTAGGGTGGTGTGTGTGTAGGGGGCTGGGTTAGGCTGTACCATGTGTGACCTTGGGCAAGTCACATCCCTTCTTGGGACCCTATTTGTTGACCTGCAAAAGATAAGGGTAGAATAAAAAGTATATGTATGATTCATTTCAAGTTAAGGTTATAAACTTCTAAAAGCTGTTTTAGTTGTGAAGTATAAGATGATATTTTTGTTTTTAATCTACAAGGCCTCTTGAAAGATTTCTATACAAACACATCTATAGGAAATAGAGTATCTGTCTTAATGGGACAGTCCACCCCTCAATTCAAAAATACTTTTCTTTCTTTCTTTTTTTTTTTCGAGACAGTATCTTGCTCTGTCCCATAGTCAGGAGTGCAGTGACCTCATCATAGCTCACTGCAACTTCAAACTCCAGGGCTCAAGTCATCCTCCTGCCTCAGCCTCACAAGTAGTTGAGACTAGAGGCATGTGCCACTATGCTGGCTAATTCTCTATTTTTTATAGAGATGAGGTCTTACTCTTGCTCAGTGTGGTCTAGAACTCCTGGCCTCAAGCAATCCTCCTGCCTCCCAGAGTGTTAGGATTATAGGCCTGAGCACTCCTGCCTCCCTTCAATTCAATTCTAGCATTTAAAGCACCTTGAGACAAGGCCCATGACTCATACTGCTCAGCATATAGAATTCCTCTGAATGTAATAAATGGAAGAGCACTTTGATTGGTTGGATTGGTTGTCTAATCCAATATTTTCAGTTATGGATGAGATAATGGGACCAGGAAAGGGAAGTTGTTTCCTCAATATTATAGAATGGATCTCAGGCCCAGAAATCAGGTTCTTTGATCTCAGAACAAAGCTCTGCCTGAAAATTGATTTTTTTCTGTCTGTACTTTCATATAAAGTCTCTGAATTCTAAGGCTTTCAGATGCTTCATCTTTTAATACAGGCTTGACTCTTCCCTCCTTTGGGCAACTTTCAGGGTTAACTCAAGGATTGACCATGGAGACTGGGTCAAGTCAGTGAAATTCCACAGAATTAAATATCCTTTGGGAGTCCTGGAGATTTTGCCCAAGTAGCCCAAGCCTTGGATAGCAGCCCCCTGGAAGGGATATGGTGTCCTACATAGCTGGTCCCAACTCCAGCTCCAGAATAGGAATTTCAGAGTTGAAATGACACAGCCCTATTGTCAAAGAGAGAGTCATGGCCTCTACTGATGACTAACATGCTAATTTGAAAATTCTGCCTGAAACCAGAAAAAATAAACAAGAACAATGAAACTTAAGGCAACTTAAGACAACCAGGAGGCCATGGGAAGCTTGGAAACATGAAAGAAGGAGTCTTTAACAGCCATTGTCCCTTTTACAAACACTAAATGCCTATCATGTGCCAGTTATGGTGCCAGGTACTTTGGAAGACACAAAGAAGAAAATCCGTCAAACCTGTCCTCTGAGACCTCACAATTTAAGGGGATTAGACAAACATTCATATGGCTAATGCTCCTAGGCCATAAAAGCAAAGCATCTTATCTATCCCCTGTAGCTATAAACACTGTATAATATTAATCAGCTGCAGCCCAGATCTCTCTATCAGAGCTCCAGACTAGCAGCCTACACAATAACAACTGCTTGGATGTGTCTCAGTCAACGTAACATCTTCAGAACATAACTCATGGTCTTTCACCACAAATTTCCATTGTTCCATTAGAGTGAATGACACCATCATTTACTCAGTTGCTCATTCCAGAAATACAAATCATCCTTTATAACTACCTCTCTCTCATCAACTGCTCATGTTTGATCAATCCCTAAGTTATGTAAATTTCAAACATATTTTAAATATGCCTCAATTTGTTCCATCTTAACTGCTGGTTCCCTAAGTGCAAGTCAACATAATTGCTTGTGTTTACAGTCTCAGGATTGGTCTTCTAGAATTCACTGTTGTTTCCAATATATTTTCCACAGAGTAATAAAACTGATATTTTTTTCAAGAACATATTCAATTCAGCCACACTCTTGCTTAAAAAGTCTCAGTGATGACTTGTGATTCTATACATGAGCGATTAACTGTTACAGAAATTTCCTTCCCTCAGTTAATAAATATAAAACTGAGGAAAACATGAAAGAATGGGTTTTATACACTAGATAATAGGCAGCACAAAACTGTGATCCCTGAGATAAAGGAAATAAACAAAGTGTGCCCTATTATTGCCTTAGCATATTGCTTGGAGCCAATTTCCAGATTGTAACTCAGGGAAGAAGAAGGAAAGAGAAGTTGGAAGTCTCACTGAGTTATGGAGACAGAGATTGAAGTTTGGGGATACTGGGACAGCTAGAATTTGTGGGCAGAATACTGCAGAGGAGGGACCTTCAGAGAAAGGAGAAATAGGGAGAGAGAGAGAACTCCCAAGAACTTCAGAGAGGTCCTCTTGCCCCTCAGGTCTTTGACTGAACACTGATCTGAGCATACATGAAAGGAAAATACATAACTCCATGACTTTTTGGGGAGGCAGAGTATCTTGGAAAGCAATAGGACATACAATTTCCAGGGCTCACACAAGGATGGGAGCTTTGCAGCCAGAGCAGAGAAACCTTGTAATTCAGAGGCATTGAATAAAGTCTTCAGAAGATTAACTCTTAGTAATAATGCTACATTGATCTCCAAATAAAATCTACTTTGGATATGTCATAACAAAGCTTAACAGAAACCCTCTAAAGGATTAAACTGATCCCAAATTACATAACAGCCCACTAAAACAAAATCTAATGTCCTGAAATACATGTAACAAAATCCAGCACTTAATGACATAAAATTCACAGTATGCAGCCTCCAATAAAAAATTACCAGGCATGCAAACAAGAAAAAAAGTATAACTTATAACCAGGAGAAAAATCAATCAATAGAATTTGATTTAGAAATTATACAGATGGTATGATTAGTAGATAAGACCGTTGAAAAGCTATTGTAAGTCTTATAAATATGTCCAGAGATACAAAGGAAAATGAAGAAGGAAGCTGAAGATGTAAAAGGATACACATGGGACTTCTAGAGATGAAAAATATGATATCTGAAGTAAAAATACATTAAATGAGATGAAAAGATTACATTAATATATACATAGAAAGCTTTAAGTTGTAGCAATAGAATGTGTCCAATGTAAAGAAAAAAAGAAAAGAAAAAACAAGGTACCTCAGTGAACTATGGGACAAATATCAAGCAGTCTAACATATGTATAATTGGAGTCCAAGAAGAAAAGAGGGAAGTACAGGAAAATTAACAAGATATTTTCACAAATTTGATGGAAGTTTTAAATCCAAAAAACTCAATGAACCTCAAATTAAAAAAAAAAATCACACTGAGGAATTTATCATTGAATTACAGAAAACCAATGAAAAAGAAAAATGTGAAAGCAGTAGGGTGGTGCAGAGGAACAAAGACAAGAATGACAGCAGAGTTAACATCAGACACTATGCAGGCCAGAAGATAATGGGACAGTATATTTAAAGCGCTGAAGCAGACAATGGTCA
Organism: Nycticebus coucang; assembly: GCF_027406575.1. NCBI lineage: Eukaryota > Metazoa > Chordata > Mammalia > Primates > Lorisidae > Nycticebus > Nycticebus coucang. Next base: position 14,964,632 of record NC_069782.1, on the reverse strand, counting down.
AATTAGAATTCTGTACCCAACAAAAATATCTTTTAAAAAGTTAAGAAAAAATAAAGACTTTCACACATCCACAAAAGCTGAGATAATTTATTGCCAGCAGATCTGCACTAAAAGAAATGTGAATGGAGATCTTTAGGCAAAAGTAGGAGACCCAGAGGTAGAAGATGGGAAACTGGGGAAAGGAGGGGACAACTGGGAAGCAGATTGAGGACTTGAGAAGGGAGACTTAGAAAAAATTAGTTTGCAGCACATCGACTTTCATCAAGTTGATTTAGGGCCCTTTGGTGCTGAGGTTTCCTTTGGTCCCCTATCATTCTTTCTCACAAGCACCCAACTGTTCTCTTTTGCCTCTTTTCCATTTGAGCTAAGCATCTTGTCCAAGTCTTGCTTCTTCTTCACCTCTCTGTTCTCCCATTCTTCTTCTCAATCCTACAGGCCCTTCACCTTTCTCCCTACCCCCTTGCCTTCCCTCCAGGGTTGGGCATTCCTTTCTGCCTCCTTCCACAAGAGACTGTCTTCCTCCTGCTGCCTCCTGTCATCCCCACCCACATTTAACACCCACACCCATTAAAATGATCTCCTTCTGTGACTTTTACTCTTTGCTGCTCTTTCCTTAAATATCTTTTGAAGTTGTCACATGAGCATATATAACTTCAATCTCATTAATGATCATAATAATGGTGATGATGATATTGACAAAAACCCATCATGGGTAATGAATGGAAGAAGGAATGCATACAGGTTCTCAGTTCCAGATTATCTCAAATGGTGCAAGTTTAGAGGATCTGTGAGAGGATGTGGACGTGTTTCTTAGCCACTCCAGGAGCTGTGGGCAAGCAACTGATCAGGGACTCATGACAGGAAAACCCCAGGCCACATAAAGGAAAATTTAGTCATCGCTTTCACCCCTAGACCTCAGCTTGGAACCACTAGTGATTATGAGAAGCATGGGCTTCAGCCATCCTTTTCCCCAACACCCTTTGCTCAAGAATCTCCACCCCCTCCCTGGTCAGCCATGCTATCAAGCTTCCCTTTGCTCAGCACAGCTGTGATAATACGCCAGGGATAACAGGCACACAGGGTCAGGCTCAAATCGGTCCACTGTTCAGCTTTGGTTCTGCTTCTTATTTGTCTTTATCCCTCCAAGTAATTAAACTTTATCTTCCTGAGACTTGGTATCCTTTACTGTTTAACTGGGAATAATAGTATCTGACTCTTGAGGCTTCAGTGAGGCCCAAATGAGATAACAATTAGGAATCCCTGGCATGAAATAGGAACATTTCTCCCTTCTCTCTGTGCCAACTACCTCCAAGTGGCAATGGTTTGGCCATTGTCTCCTGATGTTCATGAAGACAATGACTTCAACCCTGGGTGCCACATCAGGCCATGGGGAAGGCCACCATGTCTCATTTCCATAAACGCTTCTGGGTGGATCACTTCACACAGGCATAACTGTGCCTACCTCATGGAATAGTGTGAGAATCCAGAGAGAATGTTTGCAAAAACACTTTGTAACTTGCCAATGTTTTGCAGCACAGATGAGAAATTAGAATTTAGAGCCATTAGATGATTTGCTCCATGACATCCAGCTTAGTGTTCACATATGAAAACTGGATTATCAGATACAAATCAGAGCCAATTATATATAATTGTTAATACCATCTCATAATAAAGAAGGCCTATCTGTTTTACTAATGGAGTGTGTGATCTGCGGCAGGCAGCAGAGTGGCCAGGTGGGCAGTCGTTGGAGGGGTCCATGTGGATGTCAGAGAGTATTTATTACTGGTGTAGTTTATAAATGGTGCTGTGGGAGGATAACAACAAGCATCTCAGACCTTAGGTAACTTTATATGATTTTTAAATCATCTGCAGACAGTGCAGCCCCATCTTGCCTGCACCTTCACACTGTGCTGTAGTGGGCATTTCAGAAGGGCATTTCCTCTAACGGGGTGGTCTACACATGAGGGAGGATCACTTCTCCAGTGCCCGTTTATAAAAAAGGAAACTGAGGTCCAGTTGAAGACATTTCCCAGGAAAGATGTGGTTCTAATACTATCCTCCTCAGATAGTGTCTAGGAGGGCCTCAAGGAGCTGGGCTCTTTGGGGACCCAGCCTGGTGGCCTGGGGAAGGACAGCTGCCCCAGCCACCCCACAGAAGCAGCTCATCTGAGGCTGGTCTTTATCACACTTGTCTCCCCCACCCCCACCTTCCCCTTCACATCACCTTCCAGGAGAAAGGTGCCAAGGGGCACAAAGGTGCCACACAGCCAGGAGGCATACCTAAATCATTTTTCAAAGGGATTAAGATGACTGTGTTAGTGATGAACTTTGTCACCACCCATATGGCCTTCAAGCCAGACATTTTCTGGACTGGGCAGCTTGGCCATAGGCTGCACAACCCAGATCAGGCTGTGTGAAGGACTGTGCATGGGCCTTTTTGGCATGGAAGAGAAAAAAGCCCAGGCCCTGCTGAGCAATTACAGAAGTAGGGCCAGCTCCTATCTTGTGGCAGCAGCAGAGGTCAAGAGTGCAGAGGGGCCCGAGGTCCCAGGGCAGTGTGGCTCTGGTCACACTGCGGTCAGGGCCAATGAATCTTCTGGAGACCTCCCAGCTGTGTTTTTGTTCTGTGCCCTGGGGAAAGTGACCTCTTGTAGGCCCTTCCAGGCTGAGAGAGATGGAAGTTTTCTGGTTAATTCAGACTCTAAATCTCTCCCTCTGCCTTCATTCCAGTTAGTCAGGATTATTGTGAGAATTCTGAACTTGAACCACAGCAAACCATGAACCAAGAACAGGAACCAGCCTCTCAGCTGGCTGAATCCAGCATCAGATGCCAATATTCATTTGCTATAAATGCAATTCAAATGGAATCAAAGTTGTTTTGTTTTTAAATGCAACCAAACCCAAGTGGATCAGCTGGAACCTGAATCAAGCCTAGAATTAATGAACCAGAGCAAAAATTGGAAAATAAAAATATTTTCTGAGTGAAAACACTATTTCATCAGGTTTGTTGGACCAGGATTTTTTTTTTTAAGATGGAAAAAATACCAAATGTGAAAAGTAATAATCACTCAGTACAAAACATTCAGCAAAACCCAAACAGTTTAAAGATGAATATTCCCTCCAATCTCATCAATGGGATATTTCCATAATTTTCTTCAATGCATCCTTTTTTTTTTTTAGCCTTTTATTTTTTACATGACTGTGGTCATTCTGTACGGGCTATTTTATCACTTGCTTTTTCATTAAGACTATTTCATGGAAAAGTTCCATTAAGACTATTTCATGGAAACATTCCATACCAACATCTAGTAAGCTATATTATTACTACTAATCACTGGAGGGGTATTCCATTGGTTGTATACTGGTTTATTTCACTAATCCTCTACTAGTGGTTATTTACTTTACTTCCATTAGTTTATTTTGACAAATAATACTTCAATGAGTGGCTTTGCATGTGACTCTTTGCACCCTGGTCTGATTATTTTGGATAAATTATCAAAGAGTTTCTAAGTCAAAGAATGTACTTTTTTTTGGTTTTACTTTTCATACATATTTCCAGATATCCCCACCATAAAAGTCATCAATTTTCATTCCCACCATCAGTGGATGAAAACCCTGATTTCTCTATACTCTGGCTAACTGTGACATGCCAAAGATGCCCTTCATGCCGTTTGTCCTTTCAGATCCCTAAAGGGAACAGTCCCACCCACAGCAATAAGGTGACTAACTGTTCCAGGTTGCCCAAGACTAAGGGGGTCCTTGGACGTGAGAGTTTTGGTTTTAAAACAAGGAAACTCCTTGGAAAACTGGGACGAGCTGGTTACCCCACATGGCTGGCAATAGCTAGGTGGACAGGACTTCTATGAGCCCCACATTCTCTAGTGCTGAATTTTGCTGCAGTTGATTGGACCAAGAGAGGACACCTGGCCCAACGATGGCTGATGATTTGGAATAAGGAGATGATGGGAACCAATCAGATTGGAATTTGTTTTGGGAACAAGTAAAGAATTTATGGGTTGGTAGTGGGATGCAGGTCTGAAAGCTCATTCACTAAAGAGTGGCCAAAAAGTTTTAGTTAGTCAAATACTAGTTGACAGGGGAGAAGAGATGAGTGAGTAAGAGGATGTGGTTGTGAGGCAGAGAGAGGAGCAGACACAAGAAGTGCTTGTGTTGTGTTAATGGAGATGCAAGATTTGTCAATGTTCCTGCTTGTCCCAAGGACTTTCTTGTTCTCCTTCTCTGGATTCCTGTGCAACTGTCTTCTAATAACTGCTTATGCCCCTTGCTTCTCCTCGACTTGCTACCCCTTGAAAGAATCTCAGTTCCCTTGCAAGCCAACAGGCCTATTCAAGACACCTGGGCATCACCATCATTCATCCTTGCCAATCAACCTGATTGGCCAAAATGCATTTCTCATCTAATTTTGTTGGAACTTGCATATCTTGAATTATGCCATTTGAAATATCCTTGGAAATGCTTAATTACAGGAGTCAGTTTGTAGGCCAGGGAAAGAACAAGGTATAGGGCAAGACTTGCTGGATGCTTTGATGGGGTATCCGGTACCCTGTTTCCTTGACCTTAGCTTGGCAATCTGCTTCAACTTTCCTGCACCGACTCTGGCTAGTGGCCTGATGGTGGTCACATGGGCTCCAACCCAACTTCTTGGTCCTACTGGCTTTGTAATCCCCAGGCTAACAACTTCCCCAAGATTAAACCTATTAAAGATTAAGCTGCTGTTGATCCCCTCAGTCAAGGCTGCCTTTGCCCTTGGTCTGAAGAGTGCCGGGAACACGCTTTAGTTTACCCTTGGCTGGAGGCATCTTGTCATTCAAGCTTCAGCTCAAATATCAGCTCCTTTGGAAAGCCTACGCCAATGTCTCAATTATTCCTCCTCTTCCTTATCCACCTTTGCTGATAAGTATAAGCCTCTTGGGACTTGTATAGCTAGGATGTCTTACTCACTGTATTTACAGTGTGTTGGACAATGCTTTGCTGGGGAGCAGGTACTGAATGAGAGACTGAGTTAATTAATTAATGCCAGAGAAAGAAAATTCACTGCAGCATACGTGGTTTGGCCCCATTTTATGGTCAGCCTGAGAGAGGATAGCTTATAAGACCATGTGATTTGGAGTCCTGATGTGCTGTGGAGACCCTCCCATGGCTTCTAACCACACACCAGGGTCTGCAGGGCTTGACCTCTGCTGGGCAACCTGGCACCGTCTCCTTCCCTTCGCCCCTTTCTCACTTGGCTTCAGCCCCCCTGGCCATCCTTGAATTCCTCGAGTCAAGAAGCTCTACCCTGTCTCTGGGCCTCTACACACACTGCTCCCACTGACCACTGTGTGCTTCTCATTGTTTTTTCTGTAGCTCAGAGAAACTTCCTGTGACTCTCATGTCAGAGTTTCTTCCCCTGGGCTGGGTCTCCATCACTCCACCTGTTCACTCTCTTCACATCATGTGGTCATTGCTATGGTTCCTTACTGATTTGCTCATTTGCTGTTGTATTATATGACTCTTCCCATTCCCCTCCGCATGCATTTTAAGGTTTGGGAGCACAAACACAACCATCTTGTTTTTTTTTGTTCTTGGACCTATCACTATAACCCCAAACCCCAGGACAGATGCTTGATGATTTATTAAATGAATAAATGAATGAATGGTTAATCTAAAATCAAACACAGCCCCTGCAATAGACCACCCCCAACATCTAACTAATTTATAGTCAATAATCCTGTACATCAAATGAACTCATTCGGTCACCAGATCATTTCTGCATTCAAATCATCTTTAAGGGTACACCACAAAGCTATACGCTCAAGAATAAACACTGAGGGCTTCATAGGTAATATTGTGTGGGTTTTAAGCTTCACCTGCACTTTAAAGTTTCTGCTCCCAGTGCCTCGATTGCACAGAACATGTTCACAGGGCTTTGGGTTGCTTCTCATACAAGCCTTCAGTGGGCCCTGGCTTATCTTTGAAGGTCATGTGGGTCCTATCTTTGGGTTATCTTGACTCTCCTTTCCCAGGTGGGCTAGACCTCCATTTAGACTTGACAACATGTCCCAGCAGAGACATGTTCCAGGAACTACCAAAATCTGCATCAACATCAAAGGAAATCATACTACAGAAAATCAAATGCTGCTGGACAAATCCTTTTAGGGTGACCTTCCTAGCAGCCCAATTATTTGAGATTGGGAAGGAGGATTCTTCCAAGGTGAGCAGAAGGAGCACAGAACTATGTGGTTGATTTCTGTATGCAGCTCAGGACAATGGTATTATTGCAGGGAAGAGCATCTTTTCCTGAATGCCCTTAGCCAATAAGGTTAGTTTTCCGGGGGTGGGAGGGGGAGTAGCTAAGCCTCAGTTACCCAAAACGGGTTTTGATTTCAGCTAAAATTATATCTATTTAGGCAGAGAGGACTGAAGGCCCTTCATGGTACGTGGAAATGTCATTATACAGGAAGCAAGAGACCCAGAAATTAGTCTTGTTTTGCAGCTGATGTTTTGTGACTCTGGCCTGGTCACTTCTCCTCTGTGAACCTCAGTCTCTCCATCTATAAAATGAGAATTTTCGGGCTTGTTTCTAAGGACCCTTCCACAACAAGTTCAATGCTTCTCCATCCTGGCTGTAGGTTAGAATTGCTTTGTAGAGTGGGTAGAGCTCAGCCACTGGCACTTGTAAACATTTCCCAGGAGATTCAAAAGTCTGTCATGTTCTAGAATGTCAGCCCATACCAGATGACAAGTAGGAAGAAGATTGAGGACCGTGGCTCAGCTGAGACTCTTAGTAACTTTTCTGCTGTTTTCTTGAAGTGTATCTGACAACTCCAGATGATTAGATTCTAAGTATAGCTCATGACCTGCCTGTAAGCTGTTTAACAAACTCTTCTAAAACGATTACCTAAATCTTGTTGCAAACATCTCCCCACTAGACATTATAATCTCTGATTAAGATGGGTTTTGTGCTCCTACTTCCTAGCTGTGTGAAGTTGGGAAAATTCTTTGATCTTTGGTTTCATTGCTTATAAAATGTGGGCGTATTTGTGCTTCTTCCAGTGTTTTGTGAGAATTACATGAAGTAATATTAGCACATAGAGCCCTCAACATTATGCCTGGTGCCTGGTAGACACTCAATGACTGTGAGTTCCTCCTACTCATCTCCCACGGCACTTAGTTAAGGTATCTTTGCATGGAAAGTTATATTGTATGGAATGCTACTTCCTCCAAGATGCTTTCCTAGATGATAAAGGAATTTGATGGTCAAATCCATTAGGAAATTCTGCACGCCGTAGACTCTTCTTGAAGTGGTAGTCAGTAATACGCTGGTAAACCAGTTCTCTGAAAAAAAAACCAAAGCCCTAGATTCATAGCATTTGCTGATTTTTGTGGTATAAACATTATTTTCACCATGGCCATGTTCAAGTTACCAAAGTTGCATTACTGAACAGTAAGGGCTGAGTCCAGCCCTCCACTAAAATAATTGTTAGCATTGCACAGTCTCTGATGTGTCCTATAATAAATAAAGGTGTTTAGCTTTGCTGAGTTCAGTATTTCCCAAAAGTATTAGACTATGGACTCCCTTGTCTCCTACTAATCAACCTCTTGAACATCCTCTGGAATTGTTTCCTGGATATGCTTATTCTTTGGGAGTTGATGTTGTGACATATGTACAGGGTGGCCATGAAGTGTGCCGTTTACATGATTGCAAGAGGGACTTTACCTAACAAATGCAATCAGTGTAACCTGGCTTATTGTACCCTCAATGAATCCCCAACAATAAAAAAAAATAGCACACTATTTTAAATTGCACCCCAACTTTATGGCCACCCTGTATATTTGTTTATTTCTAAAAATTCATCAACATGCCATCATTTTAAAAGGTAAAAGCGTGGTCTGCACAATTATGGGCAGTGTGCAAGGAGAGGAGTGCAGAGAAGATGAGCCAGGACCCCCACTTTTAAGAAGGAGACATGATTCACACACACACAAAGTGCTTGGGGAACAATTGCTGAGCTGGGTCTAATGATTGTGCTGAGGCTTTGATTCTTAGTGCAGACAATGGGTCCACCAAGAGCTGGAGAATCCAGGAAAGCTGTTTTCAGGAGGTGGCCGCTAGTCGGGGCTAGGAGCATGGGAGGACTCGGGAGGTTTTGAAGAGGATGAGAGTAGAGAAATGGGTAGAGCCTGGACAAGCCGGACAGTGCATTGAAGCTGTGCTTGGTGACCCTGCCCACATTGCCCAGTTTCCTACAGGGTCTTATCGGAGCAGCTGGAGCATCCATTTCCAAAGACCCCTTCTTGTCTGCCTTCTCAGGCACATGTCCATGAGTGCCCATCTCTCTGAAACTGGGCACTATCTTGTGTAGGTGCCTATACCACTCTGCGACTCAGAGGGCTCCTGGGCAGCCAGGTTCATGGCAGAACCTCCTGGGGACTTTAGAGTTTCATTCTCTTGGGTAGGAGAAGCTGCAGCAGCCCAACATGGAACCAAAATTTCATGTGGGCGGAGAAGGCCACTTTTCCTCTCCCTAGAGTCCCCCAAAGAGCTGAAGGTAGCCCTGTCAGGTAACAGTTGTAGTTACTTTTCTTTTTAATTATGGTAACACATGTATAACTTACAATTTCCCATTTTAACCATTTTTAAGTGTAAGGTTCTGTGGCATCACCTACATTCACATTGTTGTGCAACCATCATCACCATCCTTCTCCCCAAACTGAAACTCTGTGCCCGGGAAGCAGTAACTCCCCATCACCCCCTCCCACTATTACTTTTTGCCCACTCCTTGGGCTTTGTTCTAAAAATTTACATATATAGGGCGGTGCCTGTGGTTCAGTGAGTAGGGTGCCGGCCCCATATACCAAGGGTGGCAGGTTCAAACCCAGTCCCAGCCAAACTGCAACAAAAAAAAGCCGGGTGTTGTGGTGGGCACCTGTAGTCCCAGGTACTTGGGAGGCAGAGGCAGGAGAATTGCCTAAGCCCAAGAGCTGGAGGTTGCTGTGAGCTGTGATGCCATGGCACTCTACCAAGGGCAACAAAATGAGACTCTGTCTCTAAAAAAAAAAAAAATTACATACATACACTCATTTACTAATCCTGATATAGCCCTGCCAGGTAACTATCTCCACTTTATACACAGAGCTACTGAGGCTAAGCAGTTCGCTTGAGGCCACGTATCAGACCACAGTGGGAACCCCTGAGTCCACAAGTCTGTGCTCCTGTTACTTCAGTGCCAAGGCTGAACTCACTCCAGACTCAACAATAAGAACGGTCCCCCATGCAGCCCCTGGCCATTGGGGTCCCAGGATACGATATTCTCACCCATATCAAAAGGACAAGGCCTCAGCAGGGAGACTTGGGCAGTCACACCACCCCAAGCAGTGAGAGCTGGGGGGTCTAGCTGGGCAGGGTGCTGTCTCTCTGGGAGCTGTCCATCAGAGCTACCCAGGAAAAAGAGGGACCGGGCTTACCTCGGCCCCTGAGCTGAGGTGGCTCTTTATTCTGGGGGTGGCAGTGGTGGCTTACAAGTGATGTAAGACTTGGGCAAGCTGAAGGCTGGGGCCAGGAAGTGACTGGCAGGACATAGTCTTGGCAGAGGAGCCCTTGAAAGCAGCCATCTAGGAGCCTCTTCCTGCTCCCAAGAATAGTCATACTGAACAGTGGGGATGGAGGTGAAGGATTCTTGGCTATGGAAACAGACTGTTGGAGTCTGACTGACAATTCCTGTCAAACACTCTCCACTGGGACCAGACTCCAAATGGAGCTTTGGTTTCAGTTTCTGCACGGAGGAGGCCTGTATGGCCTCATCCCTTGGTGGCCTCACCTTAAACCTTCCTGTTGGTACCTGCAGGCTTGCATGCATCCATCTGGGTTCAAAACATCTAATAACAAGGCTCTGTAGCTATTTCAGATCCAATCACGTCAAGCCCAGACAGTGATCTGAGGCGACTAGCTTGTGTTGTTTCCTGTCAAATTCCTTGGCCTTCTTGGAATTAGACTCATAAGGTTCGTTTACACAGCCAGGATGTCTTTCCCAGATGCAGTAGGGTGGGGTGGAGAGTGATTGGTGCTATGCTACTCCCAGTCTGGTGAGTGGGCAGTTACTACGCAGGAGCTCAGGCTGGGGAGCTCATGCCCTGGTCTCCCACATCCTCCTCCCACATTCCCTTCTGGAGCCCTTCTTGCTGTTCTGACCTCCCCATCAGAATCGCTGCAGATTCTGCCTCACCAATAAGTGCATAATGGCCTCTGCTATATCCACTGTGCCCTCCAAAAGAACACTGCTCTGACTTCAATGCTCTACCAAGGAAAAAACTCTGGACTGTTTCTTTGAGCAAGGGGTGGTCACTATTGAAACCTGAGGTGGCATGTAGTCCAAAGGCAGCCAAGCATACTATGAGATAAGACTAAAGGCCTGGAAAAAAAAAAAAAAGAAAAGAAAGGAAAAATGGCCAATATAAACAGATGTCACAGGTGATTCATGTATTGGTATTATCAGCCATTCATGTATTTGTATTATCAGTCCTGGATACATGGCCTGAGTGATACTGATTTATATGTTCAAGAAAATAAAAGAAAAAGATGGAAAATTTATGAAGAAGTGAAACTGAGAAAGAATCAACTGGAAATTTCTAGAACTGAAAGATGAAATAACTCGTTTTAAGTACCCAAGAGATAGGTTTAGCATCAGTTTAGACACAGCCAAAGGCAGGATCTATGAACAGGAAAACAGGTAGGTGAATTACACAGGTGATTGGCCACACCCCTAGAAATCTCTCCTGACTTCACATTACTTCCTCGATGGTGCCCAGGGTTCCTGGTGTACTCTCCTTTCCCGTCTCTGCTACATCTATCTTATCTTTCACCTGGATAGGAATGATACTCTGTACACCCAAACATTTTTGCTTTTATGTCTTATCCCAATTCCAGGAAGTCGTCACTTCCATTTCTTTCTGGTGAAATCTTCTTTATCTTTCAAGGACCAGTTCAGACATTACTTTCTCCGTGAAGCCTTCCTCAGGCTTCTCTTGGTTCTTTGAGATATCAGGCAGAGGGTGAGGGAATTCCTCTAAAACAGTTCTTAGCATTGTGGATTAAAATTACTCAGTGTCTCTATTTCTCCTTCTAGAATGGGACTTCCCTGAAGGTAAAGCAAATATGTTATATATCTTTTTATTCACAGTTCCTGACATAATATCTGGCCATCGTGGGTGTTCATTATAATGAATAATGCAAGAACCAAATTCCTTCAGAGCCCACAGGTAAGAATCTTACTGACCTTTGATAAGCTAATCAAACTCTGACTTGATGTTTAATATTTTATTTATCTATCTGTTCATTTTCTTCCCTACAGCCTCACTAGAATATAATCTCCAGGAAGACAAGGAATTTTTTTTTGGCGGTTCTTTTTACTGTTGTAAACCAAATGCCCTGCATATAGTAAGCATTCAAGAAATTTTTGCTGAATGAAGGAAATACTCTTTCTAATACCCAGGAGGGAAGGGGGCCTGGGAGAAGGTGGCCATCCATCTTGGGCACTTTGAGTCTGCTGAAAATTGGGAGCAGGTAGACACCCAGAGGAAAGGAAAGAAGGCTACCAATGTGCTTTGAAGAACCACTTAGTGTCTTAGCACATTTTCCAGAGTCCAGCCTTCTTGGTCTCAGTCCTGACATTAGCTATTTAAGGGTAACAATAGTACCCGCCCCAGGTACTTGTCATGAGGACAGACTAAGATCACAGCACAGAACATGAACACTGCACTCACTCTGCCCTTGTTTGGCTTTGGGTTTGGTCACAGCCTGTTCCTTTCAAGGCTTTTGAGCAAACCAGCTTCCATTCTTATCCTCAAGCACATACTAAGAGTTAGTAGTTTATGCGCCTTTTCTCACTTGATCCTCACTACATGCCATGAAGTTGCTATTGTTGGTGCTGAGTACAAATAATGAAACAGGTGCCTGGAGATACCAAGTGACTTGCTCAATCATTCCCCATGAAGTGAGAAGAAGAATCAGAGTGTGAACTTAGGTCCTCTTTGGTATCCAAGGCTCATTGCCCCAGCCTGCTATGCCCAAGATCACACACCTGGCTGAACCAAGGCTAGAACCCAGGTCTTTGGAACCTTCATCTAGTGTGCGTTTCACTGTGTCATGGACAGTGATGTTGGGATCATCTGTGATCACCCCTCATGCTCACTGGCCATCTGAGGAAACTCAGAGTCAGAGTCCACAAAACAGGTCTCGTGGCCTCAAACCCAGTGGCCTTCCCACTGTACTACCCCACCACTGGCATTTTGGCAGCCCCCGAGGACAAGGAAGCTGTTGCTCTTATTATTCTGGGTTGCCCGACTTAGCTTCCAGGCCCAAAAGGAATTCAGCATGATTGAAAGACCCACAGCTCAGGGCCCCCTTCTTCAAGGCCTCTCTCAGTCACCTATGGGGCTTTGCGCTTGCCCCATGCGTGACTTTCCCCTGCTACTGAGGGAGCTCTGTGGCCCTGGAGAGTGAAGAGGAAGGGCCCCTCAGTGCAGACGTTCACATCCAGATTCTTGGGGGTTTTCCTTTGCCTCCTGAGCTCTCAGAGCTGTGGCTGGAGCCAGAGAATCTGTTTCTCATTAGCTGTACTTTTGCTGTGAAATGAAGTGCTCTTTGAACCTGTGGGAGCAGGAAAGCCATTTACACCCCTGAGAAGACAGGGACACCAGCCTTGCCAGCACATTCCTTCAGCAACTTTTATCTCCTGGGTGGAGCTCCTGGCCAGTGGGCAGGCTGCTGCTGCCGCCACCTGGGGTGCAGACCTGGGGAAAGTTGGTGTGTGGGGTGGGTGGAGAGGAAGGAGAGGACCGTGCCTCTTACTCACTTGGCGTAGGAGAAGCACAGTCATCAGTAAATGATGATGGTGGCCACCACCCTGTCCCACCTGCCCCTGGATGGTGACAGAGAGGTGGACAGAAGAGGGCAGAGTTGGGAGACACTTTGGAGCTGGAGTCAAATAGTGCACGTAGTTTGCACGTGGCTTGGAAGTGGCCTGTAAAGGGGAAGGGAATGGAAGGTTTTAGCCTGAGCAACCTGAGTAGATGGTCATGTCCCTTACTGAGATGGGGAAGGCTGGGAAAGAGTAGGTTTCAAGAAGGAAACCAACAGTTCTGTTTGGGTGGATTAAATTGGAGATGCCTCTTAGATACTCATGTGGTGCCAAGAAGGAAGATGAATGGAAGTCTGGCTTCCCGCGGGGCTCCACCCATGCACAGATGCCTACACTCAAACTCATGGGGATGGGGGGAAGTGGCGGCTAGCACAGGGCCGCCCACTCTGGGAAGCTGGCTCAGGGCTGATGAGAAGGCATTGCTCCCCACTCCCACTCCACCTCACCTACAGGCTGGGGAGGTGGCTTTGGAACTGTCAGGGCTCCCCTGGACCTTCCTCCTGGAGGAAGGAGCAGTGGAAGCGGACCCAGCTGATGGCTCCATAGTCAGGGGTGGGAGGAATAATAAAAGCCCTGCGTTAGTCCTGAGCTCAAATTCCCCACAAAGTCAAGGAGTACCATGGGCCCAGTTAGCTCCATTTCATTGATGAAGAAGAAACTGAGGTTCCAAGAAATTGAGGGGCTTCTCCAAGGTCACTCAGACCATGAATCCTAGATTCAGAGCTGAGTCCTCTGACACCAAGTCTCTCTGTTGAGAGAGCTGGCAGGGTGGGTTCTGGAGCCAGACTGCCAGGGCTCAGCTCCTGACCGGAGCACTCGCAGGTGATGTGACCATGGGCAAATAGGTCAACCTCCCCTGCTGTGTTTCATATCTGCAAAATGGGGACAGGGACAGTGCCACCTCAGAAGGTTGTTCGGAGTACAAAGCAGATGGACATTTGTAAAGTGCTTAGGATAGCATGGGGAGCACTATGCAGGGCCTGGCCACTGCTATTATTTCACTTTTATATACACGGGATGAACAGAGGCCTGGGAAGTGCCCAGAACCCAGAGGGGAGGATCCAGCCCCCTCATGTGACAGGTGGAGAAACTGAGGCCCAGAAGCACGGCAGCCTCGGAGGCAAGTTGAACTGGTGGAGGAACGCTTCCCACTCTGTGAAAGTCACCCCTAGCTAGACTATTTTTCCTCCAGGAGACGGATATCCAAGCTGTCTATACCCTTAATTCATGTGGAATTTCTGCTCTGGGCTCGGCTCCTGGGAGGAGCCCCTCCACCCCGTTAGGAAAATAGAGTGGATGCACTCGGCAAAACCTCAGGCTAATGCTTTTAAGGAACTGGCAGGTTGAAACAGGAAACTGTTCTAAGTAGAAACCACAGAAACAGCTCATGCTTGTGGCTGCCGGCTGCCGGCTGCTGCCTGGACACTTGCCGGAGGCCCAGGGGATGGGGGAGCCTTAGCTGCGCCACGTGAAGGGGCCTCAGGAACCTGGCCCTAGTGCTGCTGCCCATATGTGGCCATGTGACAGCAAACGCCACGTCTTGTAGGCATATTTGAGGGTCAAAGCAAGGTGGGGTGACAACCAACAGGCTAGCAGCCATACAAACACAGAAGGCGAGGGTCAGAGCAAACCTGCTTCCTTCTGTGCAAGCCCTCACGTTGTATCTGTAGCCCAGAGAGGGGAAGCAACTTGGCCGCATCAACCAGCAAGGACAGGCAAAGTAGGAGAAAACTCCCCTGTATTTATTTTCTAGCTCCTGATCCAAGGCTCTTTGATCGCCCTCCCTGTTTGTCAGCCCATCCAGGCCACCCATCTCTTTCCTCCTTCCAGGGTAGGGAATTGTATAAGGGCATAAACTCCAGGTCAGAAGCCCAGAGTTCAGGGCAGGCTCTGCCTCCCCAGCTGGGGGGTCTCAGGTAAGTCACCCAAACTTTCTCTTTCCCTCCCTTTTTCCTTTTAATAAAATGGGAGTTAGTAATACTACTTACGTAGGAGAACTTCTGGAAGGACTACGTGGTCACCTACATGAACATGTTAGTACAGTGTCTGACAAATAGTAAGTGCTCAATAGAGTTTTTATTTTGTTACTATAGTAAATTTCTAGTAGGTGACAGCCATATTGCTCCTAAGAGATCAGTCAAGTGGGAAAAAAAGAAGTAAATTTTGACGCAGTCAGAAGTCCCCGGATGCTGAGAGGACTGGCAGAGCCAAACAGTTGTCAAACACCTGTATGCGTAGAAACTAGAACCCAGGCCAGGATGTTCTCTCCACCACAGCAGGCTTTTTTGCTACTTTGAGATAATGCCGGTAGCACATGGCTTGGTTTCCTAGGGGTGGGACCACTTTGCCCAGGATCATCTCTACTCGAGAACTAGGGTGTCATCTCAGGCCATCAAACAGAACCTGACTATTTCTTCTGACTCTCAGCACAAAATTTAGCTCCCAATGTTTATATCTAAAAACCTACTTCCTATAATGTGGCAGACAGACCCTCCCCACAATCCTAAGATGTCCACATCCTAATTCCCAGAACCTGTAATACGTAGCCTTACATGCCAAAAGGGACTGTGCTGATGTGATAAAGTTAAAGGTCTTGAGATGGGGAGACGATCTTGCATTGTACTGGTGGAACCAATGCAGACACAAAGAAGGCAGGAGGGGTGTGGTGGCGCTCACATGTAATCCTAACACTTTAGGAAGTTAAGGCAGGAGAATTTCCTGGAGGCCAGGAATTTGAGACCGGCTTGGGCAACATAGCAAGACCCCACCTCAAAAAAATATTATTAAATAATAAAAGACTTTAGCCAGTGTTGTGGTGGTACCCTGTTTCCCCGAAAATAAGACATCCTCTGAAAATAAGACCTACTTACAGGAAAGATAAGACGTCCCCTGAAAATAAGACCTAGCGCACCTTTGGGAGCACACCTTAAAATAAGACACTGTCTTATTTTTTGGGAATCAGGGTATGTACCTGTAGTCCCAATTACTTGGGAGGCTGAGGCAGGAGGATTGCTGGAGTTCAGGAGTTCAAGGTTGCAGTGAGCTGTGATCATCCCAGTGCATTGCAGCCTGGGAAACATAGACACTGTTCTAAAACATAAATAAATAAATCATTTGAAAAGAAAAGGAGGCAGGAGGGACAGAGTCAGAGAAGGGATGTGACAACTGAACAGAGGTCAGAGTGACATGAAGAAAGGGGCCATGAGCTGAGGAATGCAGGTGGCCTCCAGAAGTCAGAACCGATGAGGAAATAGATCCTGCCCTAGGGCCCTGAGAGGGAACCAGCCCTGCTGGCCCATTCTAGACTGCTGACCTCCAAAAAGGGAAAATAAGAACTGTGTATTGTTTGAGCCCCTGAATGTATGGTGGTCTGTTACGGCAGCCTCAGGAGCCAAATGCACTTAGTCAGCATCTAGTCTGACTCTGCGTTAGTCTGGCCTTGGCCACCCTAGTCCTGTCCTTTGCTATGAGTCTTATTTTTAGCAGAATCCCCCAAATATGGAAAAATTGTCCTGAGCATGATTGAAAGGCCCTGCTTGCTCTGGGTCCCTCCTGGAACGTCCCGCTTTCCCCTCCCTCTCCTGGGGCAGGGCTTGGAGGAAACTGGAACAAGTAAGTCGTGCCCTGTGAGCTTCTAAGAAATATCTGAATAAAGTCTAGATAATAACAACTAAGAACTCAGGGTAGATTCTTTTGCAGTACTCAGAGGGAACCTGAATCCTGCGTCCATGCTGATCTTAGAGTGTCATGTCTGAGGGTTTGGTGTTCTGGTCTGGCAGTGGTGGTCCAGCTCTCGCCTCCTTCCCCTGCCCCGTGCACCTATACCAGGCTTCCTTTTCTTGTATAGCCACTTATGTTTTGTGAGAGGAGGGTGCAGGGTAGGGCCTGGGTTGGAGAACAGCAGAGTGGAAGGGACAGAATGGCACATGGACTTGCCTGGTCTCAGTTTGCATTACATCCTCAAAGGGGAGGAGGGCGTTAGAGGAGAGACCTGATGGAGCTATTTAAGGGTGACAGTGAGACTCTTGTTTCAGCTGGCTCCCCAGCTGCCACTCTTACCATCCCACAAGACATTCTCAACAAAGCACCCAGAAGGCCTCCTGAAACTGTGAATCACATGCAGCCCTTCTCCTTAGCTTAAAACCCTCCAATGGTTGCACTGAACTCCGAAGGGAATTGAATTGCCTGTCTCTCCCAAGGCATCTACCACCGTGCTTCTCTGAGCTCCTGTGGTCCAGCTATGCCCCTTCTCTCTCCATCCACGTCCTTCCTGTCTCAGGTGTGGTCTCCTGCCCCTCCCCTCCACTGGGAAGCCCTCCCCTCCAGATCTTTGCATCGTGGTTACTTCATATAATTTGGGTCAAGCATCAGGAACTCAGCGAGGTGCCTTCCACCAAACCTCTCACTTTGGGCTCCCTCCAACTAGGCACCAAAGGAGACCGGGATAGGTGGCTCATGTGTGAGGCCATCCCGGGAAGCACAAGCTCCTGAAGTCATGGAAACGTGACAGAGATGGGCATGTTAACAGAGTGTGTTTCTGAGATGCTTACCACCGAGGGAAACCGAGACTCTGTCATCCTGAGGACCTTCCTTGGAACTGTCCCCCCAGGAATAGAGGGATTAGAGGATTTATCCACTGGCTTTTGCCCTCCTTTGGTTGAAGGCTGCCCTCGGGGATGGTCTTTCCCTGTGTGTGGCTGGAACACATCATGGGGCCCCAGAGAAAGTCATCAGAAGGAGAAGAGGAGAGAAGCAGATGGGACAATGTCTGTCCCTGGAAGGTGCCAGGGAAGTCAAAGGTGGGCCTGAGAGACATGGGGTGGGGCGACTCCATCCTTTCTGGTGCTTTCCACCTGGACAGTCTTCTTTATTCTCTTTAGATTTCTTAACTCTATCTGAAGTTTTCTTCCTCATTTATTCAGCTGCTCAGTTTTTAATTGTCTGTTCCCCACACCCCATCAACTACAACCTCAGCTACACATGAGCAGGGATCCATGTCTTGTTCACCATCCTCTGCCTGGGCCTGGCATGAAGTGGATCCTCAGCAAATATTAGTCAAGTGGATGAATGAATGAGTGGTGAATAAATGTGCTGCTTCATGACCTGGGGGCAAAAGCATGGCCCCAGTCTGGTGCAGAGTTGACTCCAAGCAACCAGGTTGGTGATGGACACAGATAAGGGGAAGGCAGAGCCAGTGGGAGCAGAGGAGGGGCTGACACCCAAATGTAATTACAGCTGACCGCCAGCACTGTGGGAAGATGCAAGGTGCCTGCGGTAGAACCCCCCAAATAATTGGGAACTACACTGTTAGGGACTGAAGTGTAAAGTTTGGGAACTTTCAAGCCAGCAGTCACTGTATTAGTAAGCGTGCTGTTGTTTGTACAAATACTTCTTATCTTAATAAATTAGAGTGGGTTCAAGGTTACCCCCATAATGACATCATCCTCACTGACTCACAATCCAATCTACTTTCTTATGAGAGAGAGAGAGAGGGAGAAGGTTGAAGTTCTAGCATGCACCCGCTGAGCGGTCAGGAGAGGTGTGACCCCTTTAACTGTGCTGCAGAAGGGCAGAGATTGGATGCAGCTGGAATCCCTTCCCTTCTGTTCACTTGCTCGGTGACCTTGGGCAAGGCGTGCTATCTCTTTGAGCCTCAGTTTCTTCTAACTTCATCTACAAAATGAGAGTGATGAGAGTGATCTACAGGATCGTGTAAGGGCTCTACAGGGCGTGTGTCCTAAGCATAGGCAGCTGTTCATGGATGGGACTGCTTCCATAATGCCCCCACCAGTGCTCCTGTTGTGGGTGGCTCAGGCTCCAGACTACACCCCTGGCTAAGTCATAATTGCCCTTGTAATCAAGCACATCAGCACTGTAGAAGTCACTCAGCCTAATGCCCTTAGACAATGGCATGGTCTAAGACAAAGAATAATTGTGGTAGTAATGGTGGCTACCATTTACCCAGTGTATACCTTGAATATTTTCCATCTCATTGGCCCAGTGGAACCTACTGGAAGGTGGCTGCATCAAGCCTTCTGAGTCTGGTAGCATTAAACATTCGCCT
Organism: Nycticebus coucang; assembly: GCF_027406575.1. Lineage (NCBI taxonomy): Eukaryota > Metazoa > Chordata > Mammalia > Primates > Lorisidae > Nycticebus > Nycticebus coucang. The sequence continues at coordinate 14,945,648 of NC_069782.1, read as the reverse complement.
CAACTGATTGCCATCCTTCAACACTTTGCTTGCCAAGTGTATGAGTATGTTGCGGCTTCCGTGTATTTCTGCCTCTAGAGAGAGAATGGGCTGGACTTGGGGATTCCAGGATTTTCCCATCTCAATGGATTTTCTCATCATGAATCTACTGATTGGAGTTCTGATCTCCATCCGATTTGCTGCGTATCTTGATGGGAGAGCATGATCTGGCAACATCTTCAAGAGTAATTTGGCCTAAGTGTTACTTAAGGGCTTCTCACCCCCAACCCCACAGAAATGGTATATTTGCTCAGGGTTTGCTGTTTAATTCAGGTTCTGGAGTGTCCTGACCCACAGCATCCAAGATGTAATGAGTGAGCATTGTCTTAGGATGCTAAATTTGTGGTGATTTGTTAAAAGCATAGAGAGCTCATACAGACCACGAGGCCCCCTCATCTTGCCCTACCTACCCTGCCAAGCACCTCGCTTGCCACTGTTCTCTGTTGCTGCCTTTCAGTTCCCTGAATGCCCTCTCTGGTTACACGTAAGGCACCCCTGCCTGGAGCACACCTGCCCACCTTACCTGGAAAACGCCCTTCACTTCTATGTGTCACTACAAACACCCTTTCCAGGACAACCTCTCTGACCCCCTGGATGTGGTGACACGGTGTTTTCTCTCCATTGCACTCATCCCAGTGGTGATTTCCTTTTACCTGGATGTCCTCCATCCTAGTCTGCAAGCTCTATGATGGCCAGACATGTCCGCCTTGTCCACTGTGGCCTCCCCAGTGCCCAGCACAGTCCTTGGCCCACAGTAAATGATCAAAACAGAATTCTTTCAGGACAGGGATGGCTGCAGTGCTGTGCAGCGGGAAGAGTCTTGGACTAAAAGGAACACAGACTTCCTTCCCGGCCTCTGCTACCCTTCGCTGTGTGACTTCAGTTCTCGAGCCATTAGGCTTTCGATCACCATCTCTGGACTGGAATTCAGAGAATACCATGTGCCAGCAGCCAGGCTGGACACTGGGGATGCCACAGTGAACAAGCAGACATGTCCTGCCAGCTCAGAGCTTGTAGGTTAGGAGGGAGGACATCCAGGTGACAAGAAATTACTGCTGGGATGAGTGCTAGGGGCATCTTTGCACCCAACTTTCCTGGGTGACCTTGAAAAAGTCACTTCTTTGTGGCACATCCAGTCCCACATTCTAAATCTGAGATGAAGCTACTGGCCACCATTTCTGGGGAAGCCGATGGAGGACAAGCTAGGTCATCCCAGGAAGTTCTCAGAAAGATACTGTTTCATAAAAGCCTTTGGGCAGTCTTTTAGATTCAGGACAGAACCTAGACTCTTGGCTTGGCCAGCGGTGATTCAAGGCCAGTGGTGAGGTAACTGCCATGCTGGGGGGTTTGGTCACAGGGGGTGCCATGGGGCTCTGCACCCCAGCCTGCAGCCGGGCATCTGTCTTGAGGTCTAAAGTAGGTGCAGGATCAAGACCAGGGATGGAGAATTGTGGGCTAAATCCTCCACGGTTAACGATGCAGCCCTTTATAAGACTTCCAGATGTTTCTAAATATATATTACTGAAAACATAAACAACCAAAGGCAGGACCCAGATGTGGTGGAGGCCATCTGTAGTGATATTTAGGACTAGAGGCTCTGAAGGCAGACCACCTAGGTTGGAAAACCAGCTTCACTGCTCGACTTGCTGTTAATCAATAACCTCTCTGCTTTCTCATGTTTAAAACAGGGTCAGTTATGATGCCCATGTTTAATGTTTTCAGGGAGTTACAGAGAAAATTCATGCAAATGACACAGTGACAGGCACAGAGAAAACGCTGAATGTATATTCATTATCATTGTGATCATTCTTATGTGGTTTTGTTTTATTAAGTCCCTATAGAGCTGCAAGCATTTTCACTTGCTTAATACTAATGATGAACCTCTGTTGAGGAAGGACTTCTAAGGAGAATTCATTCTGTCCCTAGACAGTAAGGGAGGGACCACTTGAGTCCAGATCATGGGCCTACTCCAGGCTCCAACCCAGCACCTGAGAGAGTGCCAGCTGAACAGTAGATTTAACTGGCTCTGAACAAGAACTGTGGAGGAAGGGGTTATTGTTGGGACCTGACCATAGTCACCATCATTGTGAAGTCAGACTCCAACTTGACTAAATCCAAATCCAACTTTTCCCACTACCTTCCCACTACTCTCCAAGCCCACCCAACTCGGCAAGAGGGTGCAGGCAGCTGAGTGAAGTGGTAAGGTCATGGGCTCTGGAGACAGAAGGACAGTTTCTAATCCCAGCTCCTCTTCTTCCCAGCTCTGTGACCATGGATGAGTCATTTAATCTCTTTATACCTCCTAATCTCATCTGTAAAAAGGGGATTAGCAGTGCTACATATGCCACAGGACAGGGCTTACCGCCCAGTGGACAGGAGAGGTGGTTTCACACCTCCCCTAGGGTATACTCACTACAGGTCACCACATCCCCAGAGGTGGGAACCATCTCGGTTTACTTCGTACCTAGAGATGGGAACTATAATCTATAAATCTAGAATGGCAGGCAGAGTGCTGGGGCATTACATTTGTTTCATTTAATCCTGACATTGACTTTACAACCTAAGTCTCATGCTACACATTGGGGAAAATTAATACAAAACAAAAACCTCAGGTTCAGAGAGGTTAAGGCAATGGTCCAGGTCTTCACAGTGGTAAGTGTTTCAAACTCAGGGCAGTTGAACATTCAAAGGCACATCCTTCTCCCCACAATGCCCTGCCATTGCTCTCCTGACAGCCTACACTCAGGGCACTCAGGGCATTCATTGGCTGATCCTTTTATACAGGGGCTGAGGGTAGGGAGTGAGGGCAATGGGAAGGTCCCTAGATGTCCAGCTCCTGGGAAGTCTCAATTTGAGGCCACTGAAGGAAGCTTGATTGATGGTGGCCATGGCCGCGGCAGCAGCAGCAGCAACAGAACTTTGTCTTCTCTGACCAGGATATGTCCAGGGGTGGGGCGGAAAGAGGGCAGCCATATTACACAATTATGATGACGCACAGACCTTTCTTGGGCCTGAAATGCTTCCCAAGTCCCGAGGGGAATAGCATGAATACCTCATTGTACCCACGGAGGAGTAACTAACAAAGACTTCTTATCTTCCAACTTCCTATGCCAGGGTCAAAATTATCTTTGACATTCTGGGCTGCTGTGAGTTCTCTTTCGGCTGTCTGGGCCCAGGAGAGTGGCTCCTTGTGGCTGGGTCGTGGTTGCTACCCAGTGTCTGTCAGGCCCCCACCCGCTGGGGCTCCACCTTTGCCGTATCTGAGGCCTCCTTAAGGCGAGCAGCTTATGTTGCTCCTGTGTCCCTGCATTTGGCACAGGACTTGGTAAGGAGAGCCCAAACTCACAGAATGCTCAGCCAAAGCTCAAGAGTCTGGCCAAGTACAAATGGTCAAAAACTCATGTGATGATCTTGAAATGCTCAAAGCAGATGTCACAGATGTGATGCTGATCAGGAGGAGCTGGAGGCTGGGTCTTGAGGCCATGGGCAGTGACCTTCCTGAGGAAACTCTGGATGAGGAGGCCATTATAGGATCACAGGGCCATGCTGAATCCAAGTCTGATTGGGGGGACAGAGATTTACGCTGTGGAAACCAAGGACTGACAACTAGCCGAAAGGGCCAGAAGCCAGGATTGAACCAAGCACTGAGCCAAGACTCTAAAGGAAGTGTGAATGTGATCTGAGTGAGGAAAGATCCAGAAATAAATAAAGACTGTCTGGGGCCATTGCTGCTACAGTCTGTGGGTGTTTCTATATAGAGAGGCTGTGCCTGCTGCATTGAAGGCCCTGGGGATGGGTGAGCAGGTTCAATCCCTTATTCAGTGTCTGAGTGTCCACAGCTCAAAAGCATTTTTGCTTGTGGGAATGATCTTCAAACTTCCTGAGCCCTGATTGGGCCAGTTAATGGTATGGGTAGATATACAGGCAGTCCCTGAGTTACAAACATCCAACTGATGTATGACTCACACTGAGAAATAGAGGCCATTATAGGTAAGAGGTAAATGTACCTGTTCCAATTTACATACAATTTCAACTTAAGAACAAACCTGCTGAACCCATCTCATTCGTAAACTGGGGACTGCCCCTATGTATGTAAAATACATCTGGGGAAATATCCCTAGCCTATGGGTCAAGAACCCCCTTCCCGGCATCAGGATAACCTCCTACCTCATTTCCAGGGGCAGGGGAAGGTGAGGAAGAGGATGAGCACATCCTCGGCTGCCCCAGCCTTCCTGGACATGACCAGAGGGATGGGGACTCAAGCTCGGCCCAGTCTCAAGCTCAGCCAAGTCTCTTCCCTGGGAACTTGGAATTGGACGAGAGAAAGAGAAAGAAGTGGGCAGACAGACAGACAGTAACTCCGCGGGGCTGGCCCTGTGATGCTGCCACGCTCCCTGCCGCAGCAGCCCGGGGAGCAGAGGAGCCCCGGTCTGCAGGGAGGGAGAAGGCAAAGCGGATGAACAGAGGAGGCTGGGTCAGTGTGAAGAGAGGTCCTGGCAGTGTTTCCTGATTCTGGGCTATTCCTGGAGTTATTGCTGCCCCTGGATTCCACAAAACAGTCCATTATGTCTGGTGGTAAACCCCCATGAAGCCCGGTGACAGTGGTCTCTGCTGACAGTGGTCTCCGCTGACAGTGGTCTCTGCTACTTGTTATCCAGGGGTCCTTCCTAACGTCCACTCCCCCATGGCCTTTGCTTCTCAGGGTACACAGTCTTCAGCTTCCATCCCACTCTCCTTCCCATGTGCCCATGTGTTCAGGAGGGATCAGGGAAAATCTGGCACCACGTTTCTAAACTACCTTGGAGCTAGGGATCTAGGTATGATTTAGGTTTCTCCAATCAGAGGCAATTATGTGTGAAGGTCACACTGTATCTGCTTCCACTGTGACCGCTGGGTTTTACAAGGTGTCCCCTGTTATTTGCTCTGCGTGTGCCGGGGAATAGGACATGAGGCACCTGTGGTTTGCAGGCTTTGGCATCAGACTGAGTTCAAGTTCCGGCTCTGCCATTTCTAGCTGCGAGACCTTGAGCAAATGACTTAACTTCTTTGTGCCGTAACTTCCTCGTCAGCAAAATGGGGATACTGGTGGCCCCTATGTGACAGGGTTGCTGAGGTAATGAGTGTAAACTGCATCAGGAAGTACCTGGCGCACAGGAAATTCTCGGTGAATGCTGGCTAGTGTTATCACTGTCATTACTATCACCATGCAACCATAATGCTGCAGGGGGATTGAAAGAAGGAGTCATTCCTCTCCCCTTTACAGCTTCCCTCCACGTCCAGCCCTGGAATTTGACAGCTCTAGAAGTTCTGACTTCTTAGAAGGGGTCTGTCTTATTCCTGACATTCTAGGTTATGGTCTCAGAAACAAGGCCAGCATCAGCTGACTGCCTAAGGCCTCCCACACTGACCTGTGAATCATGGCAGTAGCCCAGCAGCCAGAGGGGTCGCCGGTTCCCCCAGCCCAGAGTGGGGCCGGTGACATTTCCACCCTTTTATGAGCTAATATCTGGATCTCCCACTCACGTCTGGGACTTCCTATGGCTCCAACCACACCCTTAAGTTGGTTGACAAAGCAAAGAGCTTGAGCTGGCAGGCCTGAGATCCAGGGGGAGGGATGAGGACCGCGCAGATGAGGCAGAGGATGGGAGAGGCCCCGAGGCAGGGGTGCAAGGCTCCTGGCTAGGAAGCTCTGCTAGTTGGGCAAAGCAGGAACCACACCCGGCAGGGTTTCCTAGAATCGGAGTGGGAACTCATCTAGTCTAACCCACTCGTTCTTTTGTTTTTGCTTTTTGTTTGTTTGTTCATTTTTAAATCTGCTTTACTGAGGTATAATTTACATGCCATAAAAGCATCAATTTTAAGTGTTCAGATTCCATGAGTGTTGACCGACAGAAACGCCCCTGGGACCATTACCATGATCAAGATATCGAACATTTCTATCACCCCCCAGATTTTCCCACACCCCTTTCAGTCACCCCAGGCCCCAGGAAACCACTTATCTGCTTTCTGCCACTGCAGATCAGCTTTGTTTTTTCTAGAGTTTCTCATAAACAGGATTGCATGCATCTGGCTTCTTTTGGGCCACATAAAGTTTTTGAAATTCATCTATAATATTTTGTTGCTTGTATGAATAGCTTGTTCTCTTTTGTTGGTATCCTATAGTGTGAGTACTCACCCCCTCATTCTAATAATATTACCCAACGTTATGGGATTCATGTCAGACAAACGCAGTGTGGATGATTCGTACAAATCTTCTCCCTAAATGCCCACAACAATCTTAGAAGGTAGTATTACTATTCCCTTTTCATGGGTGGGAAAGATGAGGCTCAGGAAAGATAATGTACTTGTCCCAGAACAAGTTTGTCCACTGTGGACAAAAACTGGAACCTCCATTTTTGAACCACAGCAGTCCGACTCCGGAATCTAAACCCTGAAGAATCGGGGTCTACTGTTGCCCATTTTACAGATGGAGAGACACATGCACGGGTGCAATTTGACCAGCATTATACTACATCATAGAAAAATAATTTGAGAACCCAAGGATCCAGAGTCCCAGCATGTCACGTGGCCCCCTTTGAAGAAGGGCTGAAGGACTCACTGGCGCCTTTTTACTTGCAGAAAGCTGTGTATTCCGCAAATGCTCTCTCGTTTCTTCACCAAACATTTGTGGAGTACCAGCTCGACTCTTGGATCCCAGTAAGCAAGCAGATACGGCTCTCTGAAAGTAAAGCAAAGGGTCCAAAACCCCAGCCAGAGAAGAGCAAAGAGGTGAAATTGTGAACAACAGGTCAGGACTTCTGTGTATGCTCAGTGCAAAACGTTCAATGATGATATAGACCCCAAACTCCAGCAGAGCTGAGCTCCAGACCCTGTTTTTATAGAACAGTCCTGATAGGACAGCCTGGTTTAATCTACTGTTGTATTTATCACCCTGACCTCAACACAACACCACGAGGTTAGGCACCCTTATTGTCCCTATTTTACTAAAAAAAGCAAACTGAGGGTTGGCGAAGCTATGTCACGGAGACCATCTTATAAATCCTTTCTATGTACAGCCTTGTTCCCAAATCCTTTTTCAAAAGAGGTGAAGGGGACAATCTATGCCTGTCCAAATCTCCAAGCTACTAAATCTCTCAGAGCTCTTCTCTCCTCCCGTCCTCCCTAGAGGTCAGGCTCGGCCCTGTGCCTGTGACGAGGCCTGACCTGCAGACAGTGAGTGAAAGGGTCGAGGTGTCCCCTCTGCACAGAGGTATCAGGAGGGATGTGTCTCTTCCATCTTTCTCTTTTTTCCTGCTGTGAAAGCCATGGAGGCCGTGTGCTCCAGAGGGCGACTCAGTAGCTGGAGGAGGACTGCCTGGCCCCAGATGTCACAGGGGCAGGAGGGGAACCTTTATCGTGGTAAGCCACTGAGATTTCAAGAGCTCATCTATTACAGCAACAAAGCATTAGTTATCCTGACTGTAACTCAGTAATAATCACCACGTATTGACGTTCCAGGCACTGTACTAAGCGCACTACATCTGTCAAGCCCTTGAATTTCAGTAGCTGACCTCCAGACTTACGAGCTACGTGGTCTCATGTGGGCAGGGGATTTGTTAATAACAAGGGAGGGAACGATTCTCCCAGAGAGGCCAGATTTCCAGGCCTGAGGGACTGCATTACCAAGATAATACACACAGGGGCAGGATCATGAAAAATGCCTGCTCCCAGGAGGGTGGACATGATGTCGCTACATCGAACCCAGACTGACTTCATCAAGGAGTGAGAAACACAGGGCTTGCAGGAAACAGAAAGTGAAAGGCTTTTGAACAAACCAGACAGGAATGCAAAGCACCTGGTAGGTGAGATCCGGCTTTCCCTTCCCCGCTGGCACATACAAAGGGCCAAAACGGAGCTGTTGCTGGGGGACTCCGAATGTGGAGAAAGTTCTTCCCCATCTGTGGTTACCTGTAAAAATAAATCCTATCAAGTTATTCCCTGCCGGTTTCCTATTGTCCCAGGATTAAGCATGACATGCAGGGCCCCGATATAAGCTCCGGATCCCAGGCAGGGTTAGGCTTTGAAGGTGGGCACGGGTGTGCCACGTGTTAGTAAATGAGTGGGAGTTTGTCAGCTGGAGCGGGGAAGACAGAACATTTCAGGACAAAAGAATAGCAGACAAAGACATGGAGTTATCAGTAGAGTTGTCCTGTTTAAAAATTATCAAGAAACACCAAGTATGTGACAGAGGTGAGGCTGGAGACATAGGTGGTGACCCCATGGTGAGGGGACCATCCAGGTGAGTGGGCCTCATCCTGGGTTCATTAGGAGCCCACTCACTTGCAGATAGAAGCCGAATATTCCAACCTGACTTTTCTAAGGTGGTAAAGGTGATTATTTTCTGCTTATCTTTTTCCTTATCTCTTAATTACTTCTGGGTTTGGGCATGAAAGAGGCCTTTATTATGTCTCTCCAAAGGCCCCACAGTCAATACTACTTTCAACTCCATTTTATACAGGAAGAAACTGAGGCTCAGAGCACTTCAGTTTCTTGAACTTGGTCATTTTCAGAATTGACATCCACCTGTTCCACACGGGTATGGCTGCACCAGCTGTTAAACCATTCAGATATTGTGGTGCTAGTTTCTCATTAGCTGTGGCCCCGTTCTTCCACCTCTACTCTTACCCTGTGGTCTGAAAACCCAAGAGATAATCTCCTCCAAAGCCATAGTTGACCGGTCAATTCCTGGACCAGGTCAGTTGGTGAATATTTGGGGCATTTCCCCTGGTTATGCAGCTGATGGATGCCAGAAGTAGTTTGCACGTCCACCTGGTCCTGCCAGAGCTTTTTTTATGCTAAGAGCTGCTTTATGCTCTGAGCAGGCAGGGAGCAATCCCACTACCTGCTGCCCATGCCAGACCACCCCAGCTCAACCCCTAGGGTTCAGCTTTGGAAGACATATATGTTAAATACCTGGAATTGGCCAGAGCACAGTGGCAGAGAAAAAGAGGGACCTGAAACCCCATCATAGAAGGAAAGGCTGACAGAATTCGGAATGCCAGCCTGGAGAGGACAAGATCCAGGAGACCCAAGGACTGTCTCCAAACATTTGAAGGGCTGTTGTGTGGAGAGGGTTAGATCCAGGGGTGGAACTTTCCCCTGCAGAGGAAGGACCAGCCAACTTGGTCCTTGTGTTCATTCACTCCTGGACACCTGTCCTGTGCAGGTGCCTCACTGGGCCCAGGACATACAATGTTGAGAACAAACAAGGAACTACCACTAGGAGAGGAGTTGGACACATAAACAGATGAGTCCAGTGCACAGTGAGACGTGCTGGAGAAGCTTGGAGAACACAGCCCTGAAACGCTTTGAGGGAACTGGGCCTGGAGGAGAAGAGTTTTGATTAAAGTCAAAGTATCTCAAGAATGGAAGACAAAGTAGTCAATGTACTCAGTCTTACTATGAAACCAATTTATAGCTTTCTTATGAACGCTATAACCCAATTATAGCCCAAAAGAAGAAAGGGGAGAAGGAGGGGAGGGGGGAGGATGGGTGGAGGGAGGATAATTGGTGGGACCACACCTACGGTGCATCTTACAAGGGTACATGTGAAATTTACTAGGTGTAGAGTACAAATGTCTTAACACAAATAACTAAGAAAATGCCATGAAGGCTATGTTAACTAGTTTAATGAAAACATTTCAAATTGTATATAAAACCAGCACATTGTACCCCATGATTGCATGAATGTACACAGCTATGATTTAATAAAAATAAAAATAAAAATAAAGAAAAGGAAAAAAGAAGTCTTTGGGAATAGGTAGGAGATTACCCAGTAGTGACCGGAAGAGAGGTAGAACAGCATATGCAAAACAGCAGAGTTGTAAAATGACACGCCACACTTAGCCTGTGAGATGCAGAGTACGGTTGGAACATCAGGCTTGTGGGGCAGAAATACAGCTGGGAATGGCAGGAGGGGTCTGGGGTGTGAGGGGCCTGTAGGAGTTCAGACACAACCCCGGGGTGATGAGGAAAGACCAGAGCTTAACTAACAAGAAATGATCTGATTGGAGTTGCTTTTGCAGTGACTCAGATTTGAGCTCAGTTTGGGGAGAACTGTCCTTGACTTATAGCCATTTGGAGGTCAGGTGGGGTGCTCAACATGTGGCAAGCTCTCTATCACTGGAGGCTTTTGAAAAAGAGGTATGTCAGTCAACAGATCCCAGTATCCAAAAGAGGGATCAGACCATTCCAACCTTGGACTTCTCTGAGAGCTAAAAATCACAGTTCTCTGGGGGCCATACGCAAGGGGGACAGAAGGAGATTTGAGGCACAGTGGTGTGGGTACTGTAGACAAATGTCACCATTTAAGGTTTGCCTAATTTTATTTCCAGGTGGCCAAGAACAAGGGAGATACTGAATCTTTATCCTGGGTGTCAAGAACAGATTCTAAATGTCTTATCCCTAATCACTGGGGAGTGTGGGGTGACACAGAGGTGACAATTATAGGTTGGTACTTATCGACACAGGAACTGTTGTCAGTGTTTTACATTGGATAACTCATTCAGTTCCCACCCAACTGGTATCATTATCCCTATTTTACAGATGAGGAAACTGAGACACAGTTAGCAACTTTCTCAAGGAGCCAGAGCTGGGATTCAAACCCAAGAATTCTGACTCTAAAGCCCAGTTCTTAACCATTAGACCATACTAGCATGTTCTAAGCTTGCAGGATAAGTTCTAAGCATTTGTAGAAACCTTTATTTGTCCACAGACAAATTAGTGGGAGATTGATTTTTCACAGCGTCTTCCCCAGGGTCTGTTATTGATCGGATTATAGCCAAATGTCCTGAGCCAAAGGGTTCCAGATTGCCACCCCTAACTAAGATAAAGCTAATGGGAAATTAGTTGTTTTTTTTCTTTTTTGTAGAGACAGTCTCACTTTATGGACCTCGGTAGAGTGCCGTGGCCTCACACAGCTCACAGCAACCTCCAAGTCCTGGGCTTAAGTGATTCTCCTGCCTCAGCCTCCCGAGTAGCTGGGACTACAGGCGCCCGCCACAACGCCCAGCTATTTTTTGGTTGCAGTTCGGCGGGGGCCGGGTTTGAACCCGCCACCCTCGGTATATGGGGCGGCGCCTTACTGACTGAGCCACAGGCGCCGCTGGGAAATTAGTTTTTAACCCAAGTATTTACCTTGCTCATTTAACACTTTCCATTTTACCAAACAGGAGGTTAAAGCATCTGGCCCTTGGTCATGTAGCCTGGAATGACTCCTAGACTTCAGCCTGGCCTCTCAGAGGGTATTGTAGAAACCACTGGAAAAGCAGACCTAATATCAGTTGTGCAAGGATGGAAGACCTGTCTCAAATAGGAGCTTCGATGCATGCTAGCTTGGCTGTGAAGGCAAGGAGAGGTCAGGGGAGGGTGGCCAGTGCTGTGAGGACCGTCACCAAGAAAACTGCTGTCTGAGTGCCTGTCCTCTGCCAAGCACGGACACATTCCCGCTCACACTAGAGATGAGGGAACAGGGTCGAGATAAAAAGTGATGTACCCAAGGCTGCCCAGTGAGGGAGCAAGCGAGTTGGGATCAGGTCCTTCCGTCCCATCATGTGCCCTTCCCACCTCACCACTTAAGCTCATTTTCTCGTCTGTAAAGTAAGAAGTCCACATCATTAACTCTCCCCACAGCTCTGAAGTCCACATCATTAACTCTCCCCACAGCTCTGAAGTCCACATCACTAACTCTCCCCATAGCTCTAAAACCATCATGCCATTGACAGCAACTTAACATCAAAAATAGCTGATAATGAATAGCTACCAGCATCTTGGAACTGTCCTCAGCGTTTTATAAGTATTAGCTCATCGCATCCTCACCAGGACCCGGTGAAGTATGACACCCTCCATTTTTAGGGCAGGAATCTGAGAAACTAAGTAACTTACCCAGAGTAACACAGCTGATTTTCTGTTAAGTAAGAATGAATAATAATAAATTCATTACATCCTTTTGGGTTAATCAACGATCTCTCCGATCATTTGATCAATATGAGATAATCAGCACTCTTAACACTAACTATTCCAGTAACCCTGAGTGAGCACAAATGTAGGATTCATATGAGGCTTTGGGAAATACAGGAAATCGGCAGTGGATTTTTAGGGGCTGATAGGGAAGGGGTGGCCTGTGTTGGAAGTCACGGAAGCCTAATGCCTAATCTTCCAGCTCTGATCTGAACCATCCGTGTCCCTCTAGCAGAACGGGACTGAAGGAATGAGCCTTGGCTGGCCTTTGCAGACACTTCTGAGCCATTCTGGGGCCCTGAGCCAGCTAGTAGTTGGCATCTTTTCTAACCAGGAGCAATGAACACCAGGGAGGCGAGGTAGGAGACAGAGGGATAGAGTGTTAGGGGAGAAGGGAGGCAAAGGAGGGGCTGAAGTCTGGGCCAGCCATTTCTGCTGGTACTGACCTACTTCCATGAACTTCACCAAAGTGGTCACATATTTGAAAATGTAGGCAACAGAGATCAGGTGGACAGAGTCTGTGGTCTGTATGCCTGGGGCTCAGGTGATAGTTGTCTTTAGCTCTTCCTCTCCCTGGGCTCTAATTATCAGCACAGATGAGCTCGAAGGGCCACCTGGACTGTCAACCTCTTCCCTCCGCTCTTCTTTCTCTTTTGAAGCCTGGGCAGCCCAAGCCACCACCAGGAGTCAGTACTTGGTCTTCCCAGAGTCCAAGCCTCCTCTTTGGGCCCTTTTTCTTCTCAGTGGCACCTGCTCCCTGCCAGAGGCAGCAGGTGTCATAGAAAACCCAGCTCTGGACTCCAACAGATGTAGGTTTCAGGGCTGACTCAGCACCACTACCTGTGTGATCTTGAGCAAGTGAGCCTGCTGGAGATGATAGCACGTATGACACCAGCTTGGCGAAGGGGTTATTAACGAGACAATCCACTTTGCGCCCTCCCGGACCCCTCCTTGCCCGTACGGCCTCTTCCCTGTGCAAACCTGGGCTGGAGAGGGGCTTGCAAGGCCCAGGAAGGCCCAGGTGTCAGACACTCTCTCCTCTGTGTCTTGGTAGAGAGTAGGCGACTCTATGAATATGTTTATCAGAAGCATAAGCAAATCTCTTTCCCTCCTGGGGGCCTCATTTTTGCCTTCTAAATGTGGGAATGGGTGGCAGATGATTCCAGAAGTTGTTCTGAGTCTGAGCGGCTGGGCAGCCCCGGAGCCTAGTCCAAGTTAAATTGTGATGGGCGAGTCACCACAGGGAGTTCCATTTTCTTCCACTTCTACTTACTGAACGCCTGCGTTACACCCAGGAGGGCCCCAGGCACTGAGGAGCTAAGATGCTGTGTAATCACAGCTGAAAGTCAGACCCGTGATTCCTGAGGGCCTTGTGTGCTAAGTGATTCATTATGTTTAATCTTCAGAACCCAATCCTGCTCTCACTGTGCCCAGGGTGTAGGTTAATAAGTAGAGACAGTCAGATCCATACCTGGGTCTACCTAACCCGAAATTCTATGCTTTCACCCAATACGCTACGGTGACTGCCTCTGTTTTAGTGGAAGATGCTGCCAGCAAGTATAGCGGCTCACCACGTCAGTGAGGACACCAGATGTCCTACAGAAACTCTGAGCACAAATAACAGCAATGGGGAGGGCGGCATGGTAATGATGTGGGCTGTGGCCCACATAGCAGGACAGCCTGGTGGGGGACTGACCAGGGGCAGGGAAGACCCACAGAGAGCTGTGAGGAGCAAGGAGTGGGAGAGCCGGGGGCATGGTGCTTGTCCAGGAAGACTTTCTGGAAGGTGGAGGAGGAGACTGTGAACAAGGCACCTGGGAGAAGCAATCTCATTTAACAAAAGGATAGCACTGCCCTGGGAGAATTATTGCCCTCGGCAGGGGGTCATGAATTATGGGCCAGGAAAGGAAATCAGTGGTCCATGGGCTCACCACTGTAAGCTGGGTGGAGCCGGGATGTGAACTCGGGTAGGATGGAGCAGTGACATGGTGGACTTCCATTCCTCTCCCTCTAATCCCCGAGCTCCCAGCACCCAGCACCCAGCACCCAGCACCCAGCTCTGCATGGCAGGAGGAGGGAGAGCCTGGACTTCCGCTTCTCCCCGACGGGGACTCCTGTTTCCCCACACATAACCACTGCTCCCCTAGCTTAGGCGGGTTGTGAAGTCACTGCCCATCTCTCCTGCCAGCTGTCCCCAGCCTCAGCCCACACATCTGGAGGGTGGGACTCCACCCTCCATTAAACAGATGTTCAAGGGTGAAGGGGCTGGGGGAAGGACCGTCGCTGACCAGGGCCTCCTGTTTGTCTCTTCGGCAATCCCCTTTCCTTTCTTGTCTAGGGATTGTGTGGCTTTGGGTTGGGATCTCATCAGATCTCCTTGCCGGTATCCCCCTTTCACTGCCCCAGGGAGGTCTGAAGGGGCCACCACTGCACAGCCCTGGGCTAGTCAGAGCAAAGGTATCTGGTGCCTCCAAGTACCTATGAAGGCCTCCTGGAGGGGAAGGGGAGAGAGGCAGAGACTATCACACAGTCAAACTCAAACACACAGAACAGAGAAAAACAGACGGGGGGGGGGGGAGACACAGACAGAAAGGGGGATGGAGAAGTAAGAGTTAGACTGTGGGAGAAACAGACAGGAAAGGAGGCAGAGAGTGGAGAGAGGGCACACTGGCCGGACCGAAGGCAGAGGAGAAGACACCGTCCAGCCAGTGTGCAGCAGACCAGCAATTCCTGCTGATTAGAAAGCAATTTTATAAAAGAGCAAGAAAGAAGGGGAAAGGGGCGGCAGGTGGGGAGAGATATTGACACACACCTCAGCAATAAAATTGACGGCCCAGTGTGACGTCAGATCATGATGTTGACTCAGGGCCCCTAACTTCTGAAACCAACTTCTCTGTTTCACAATCACATCTTAAGCATTTTTGTCCAGATAGTTTCTTTATCTGCAGAACAGGTGAAATGGCAGAGGTGCGGGGGCGCAGTGGGGGACTGAGTCGGATGCGGGAGGCTGTGTGAACTGTGAAGCCCTGTGCGGGGATCAGGCTCACTGCTGCAGCCTCTGGGGCAGGAGAACAGGGAGCTGAGAAACCCCGTGCCTCCATCCCCAGCTCCATAGATTTCTGTTTAAGACCAGTTTGTGTCTTTTCATGGGGAGCTGGTCTGACTGGACGTTGGATGCCCAAGAAGAAGCGTTGATCTTCACATCAAAGCTGCCTAATATTTACAGCAGAGCTAGGCGGGTAACCATGAGAAAGCCACTTTGGCTTTCTAGACTTCTTTGAAATGACAGATGGGCTAAAATAATATTTTAAAGCTTCCCCTAGCTTGTGGGCAAACCTGTGGCCACACAGATGAAGGGGCATTAGTGTGGCAAAAGCTTTCACATCTGGACGTGGCTGGGAGTGGCTCAGGCTCCTCGCAGATGCCGCCTCCCCCAGGAAGCCTTCTTGGGTTTTTCGAGTCCAGGGGCAGTGACTTCCTCCAGTCATTCTGTATGGTGTCGTGGTTGTCTGTGATGTGACTGTCTCCCTCCTACACTGTGGGCTCCTGAGGGCAGAGATGACCTTGCTCATGCTCGGGTCCTCAGGGTTCAGGGCCTGGCACAAAGTAAATGCTCACTGGATGCCTGTGAACTGGATGGGACTGAAGTGCCAGCCCACATTCTTTCCCACTAGGCCAGACGTCTTCAAGGAGGAAGGGCTGGGGCCAGGCTTAGCCGCCGGAGGCTTTGGAAGCAACTTTTGGACGATTTGTGCTGCTCTCTGAATGCTTTCTGGGAGCCAGCTGAGATTCCAGGGCAGCAGAGAGCCAGAAGGGGTGGGAGATAGACTCACTGTCTGGGAAGGGTCTGGGTAGGGCGGGGAACAAGAAAGGGAAACCATCTTAACACAATAGCTAAAGTTGCTCTAGAATTTTATGCTTTCCATAATATTTCCACATGTACTGTTTCCGTCAAGCCTGGTGAGGGCTGAGCAGAGTAGCTTCAGACATCACTTCTTTTCTTTTTCAGATACGTAGGACAAGACTGAGAGAGATGAAGGAACTTGCCAGAAGTCACACAGATAGGTTTGAAGTTGGATCCTTGGATTCCAGTTGGATCCTGTTCTTCCAAGACCACAAAACCTGTGGGAAATGGTGCCCATGAGGTCTAAATTATTTTTCCCCATTCATTGTTACCTTAATGGATTGTTGAGTTCTTCTTAACCCTTTTGATCAAAAAATTATTGGGGCTGCTTTGATTCGACACTGGTAAGGGCTTTGTTCCAAGCACGTCATCAACATTATCTCATTTCATCTGACTTATGGCTCTATATGACAGGTTCTATTATTAACCCCATTTTATAGAAGAGGAAAGTGAGGCTCAGAAGGAACGAGGAACCGACCAAAGATCACAAAGGCAGTGGGTAGCCTAGATTGATTCTATGAACTCAGACTCTGGAGTCTGGGCTCTCAGCTCCCCACCTTCCCACCAAGCTTTACTTCTCTACATCAAGGCAGGCGTCATTCAGTGAGCACCCTCCAGCGCCCAGAGCCGAGCTCATGCACCCTTATCAGTGGAGAGGCATGTCACTGGCTCCGTTTCCCCAGACTCAGAGACTGCCCTGTCCTGGGCCTGCCCTGGCCACGCATTCCTGCCATTCCTCCCTCGGCTTGGCCGGAGTACAGGTGTGCTGGCTCCTGTTTGCAAACCTGGAACAGCACAAAGCTATTGGGCCCAACGGAGAAGCAAACAGGTGCCTTGCTATCAGCAACCTGTGCCCATCACCAGGACCCAGGCTGGATACTGCTCGTGTCCTGGCATATGGAGCAGTAGAAAGAGCTTGATGTCAGGATCAAACAAAGCCAGGTTCCAATCCAGCTCTGAAACTTAAGACACTAGATGACCTTGGGAAAAGTGAATCATCTCACCAAACCTTGGTTTCCCCCCTTGTGACAAGAGGATAATGTGAGTCTCATGATATGGGGATTAAATGAGGTGTCTTAACGTGGTGGCCAGCACTTAGCAGAGGCTCACAATTCTTCCTTCAAGAGAGGGTGGCACAGGAGAAAGAGAAAGCATGAGATTTGGGGTCAGATGGATCTGCTGGCTATGAATTGCCCAATTCATATTCAAATGCTGGTTCTGCTGGCTATGAATCGTATACCTATGCAGACAGCAATCTCTCGGAGCTTCAGTAAAACAAGCCTGACAACATGGACCTTCAAGAAAATTGTTGTGGGGCGGCGCCTGTGGCTCAGTCAGTAGGGCTCCGGCCCCATGTGCCGAGGGTGGTGGGTTCAAACCCGGCCCCGGCTGAACTGCAATCAAAAAATAGCCGGGCGTTGTGGCGGGCGCCTGTAGTCCCAGCTGCTCGGGAGGCTGAGGCAAGAGAATCGCTTAAGCCCAGGAGTTGGAGGTTGCTGTGAGCTGTGTGAGGCCACGGCACTCTACCGAGGGCTATTAAGTGAGACTCTGTCTCTACAAAAAAAAAAAAAAAAAAAGAAAATTGTTGTGAAAATAAGAACAGATGGGAGTGTGATCAGAGTTCAGTGAAGAGCATCTTAGATCCACAGTAATAAAGTTGATTTCCCCTCCTCCTTTCTTTGGCGTAGAGAGTGGGAAGATTCATTCATTTCTTCATTCATCACCATGATGAAGGATGTTGTCTATATTATGGGTGCAGGGATTATCCCCACAGGTGCCAAGATGAGTCCCTGGGGCTCATTGTCTTTCGGGAAAGGAGATGGCTGCCTGTCATGTAAGAGAACCATGATATGCAGCACAGCTTGGAAGGGGCTTGGACAGAGCTGTTTGCAAAGTGCCCTTGCCAGTCCAGGGTCAGAGCAGTTGTGGGCAGGTGGACGCAGGCCTTCTCCTCCACCAGTGTGGAGGTAGCCTCTAGAAGGCCTGGGGTCAACTCAGGCAGAACATTAGCAGCCCCCTGGTGTCTGCCCCAGGTTTCCCAAGAAACATCATGGCTCTGCCCCCTTTGGCCTTCCTGAGCCATCCCATCATGTGGTTCTGGCTTAGTGAATGATGAAAGTGCCATTTTGGTTACACTCTTGGGCTACCTTTTCCTGGCATATGGTTTACTGAAATTGCTGGGACATTCTGCTCCTCTCCAAATAGCTGTCCCTGCTCAGAAGTAGGGGGTCTGTTTGGCTGCTATGACAAATTACCAGAGACTGCATGGCTTATAAACAGCAGGGATTGAGTTCTCACAGTTGGGAGGCTGGGAGAACCCAGATCAAGGGGCTCGTAGGGGCCTGGTCTGTAGAGCCTGCCTTCTCACTGTGTCCCTTCTCCTGCTTCATCTTTCTCTGCAGCTCCTGCCCCAGCTGCAGTGATAGATCTGTCGCATGTCCATAACTGACTATCCTGTGTGTCTCTTGTCTGTCCCCTGCCTTATCCACTACTGTGGATCCACTACAGCACCTACAACAGGGCCTGTTTTATCCCACATGTTTATGGAAGGAATTCCTAAAAGATACACGCATTGGCCCTGTCTCTGCCCTCCTCCAACCCTGGCCTTGAAGTGTCCTTGTAGGCATCAACTCCCTCTCCACTCAGGGAAGGCTTCAGACATTCGTTCAAACAGACCTCTATTTGGCCAGCTGACCAAATGCTCCCCCACCCCCCCAGAGAAACTTGTCCTCCTAAGTTTTTCTTGGGACTGCTCCCCTCACTCCTCCCTACAACCACCATTCAGGCCCTCCCAAACTCTTGCCGTAGACTGTATGTTTCTGCTCACCCCCACCCCTGGACATTTATATGTTGAAACTTAACCCTTGAGGTGATGGTATGAGAAGGTGGGGACTTTGGGAGCTGATCAGGTCATGAAAGTCGGGCCCCCCTGGATGGGAGGAATACATTTGGGGAAGAGACCTCAGAGAGACCCCATGTTGCTTCTGCCTGGCTGCAGTTCTTTAGGTTTCTTGTTTGCCTACATTCTGCTTTCTTGAGTATCCCTCTCCCTGCCCCATTAAATCACAGAAACTACCATTGCTGCTGTGACTACTGCTAGACATGACTGCCTTTGTACCGGGCCCACCATATGACAGGCCTCAACTGTCCCTTTCCAGGCCCCATTGCAGTGAACCCTTCCCGCCACCCTTAAAGCGTGGCCTCTACTTCCCAGGCGAGCAGCCCATGTTCTCGCCATGCTGTTTACCCTCCTTCTTGGGGTTCTGGCTTGTCTACTGAGCTCTTCTGTATCCAGGAGAGGTTCTGGAGTAGGGGCCAGGCTGAATTGCAGAGGGCTGGATGCCCTGATTCGCTGTGGGGAGCACCCGTGGGGAGCACCATGAGGAGTGGGCTTCTCCAGCAGAGGGGGTATGGGAGGCAGAGAAGTGAAGAAGGGTGAGTGGGAGCCCCAGGAGGCAGCAAGGGAGAACTCAGCTGCCCTCACAGCCACTTAACCAATATAGCAAGGGCCAGGGTTGGCCTAAACTGCATGGACTTCCTCCTGGTGGTGAGCCCAGTCAGAGAGTGTCCAGCAGAGGCTGAGAGGCACCTCAGAGCCCCCGAGTAAGATGTCATGTGGCCGGGGTCAGCAGCAGCACCACCCCTCTCCACATAAGCCAGGGCCCTCCTGTCCTCCCAGCAAACTAGGCACTTGAGCCTAGTGGAGCCAAAGCATCCGGGTACACAGAAGGCCAAAGGTCACACAGCTGCAGGCCTGTGCTGCCAACCCCGTGATTCCAGGGCAGGCTGGTGGGAGCTCCATCCTAGTGCAGCAAGGTTCAGCACTGGCCACCTCCAGACATTCTCCATTCCTGACTCAGGCTGTCTCCAGAGGGGCTGCAGCTGCCTCCAGAAGACCCTGACAGCCTCATGACAGTGAGACATGGAGCTTCCTAGGGAAGGGTCACGGGAATGTGGTTGTCTTCACCACAAACGGGCTTGGGTCCAAAAGGCTTCCCTGTAAGAAAGGCTCACATCCGGTGACCACAGGGTTTCCTCCTTGGGCCTCCCAGCTCACAGAAAAAAATCCCAATTTCTGGCATCCAAGCCTCCCGCCTTCTTTTCATTCTCATCTATAGCGTCTTCTATGAGCCCCATGCTTCAAATGCATCTTTATTCTTGAGCATCTGTTTGTGCAGTCGCTTGGTGCACATGGTACCCTCATCGAGTCGCTTGTTTAGCAGACGCAGGCCAAAAGATCACCCCAGGCCAGGTGCTGTCCAGGCCTTGGCCTTATAGGAGTGAACAGGAAGACAGGGGCCTGCTCTTCTGGAGCTCGGTTTCTGGTGCAGAATTATCATTCCCACTTTATAGATGAGAAACCGAGGGTCAATGGGCTGTTGACAGTAGAGCAGGTGTGTCCAACTCCAAAGCGCTTCTTCATCCCTTCCTTTCTTGCAGCCACTGGAGCCCCTGGCCTTGGGTGGTGCCCTACACATCTGGGGTCTTGTCCGACTCTTCCCTTGGCATTCGGTGCCCTCTTTTCTCTTCTCCAACTAGCTGATTCCCTTTCTATTTTTTAATTTCTCCTCCGCAACACTTTACTGAGGCCTAATTGACAAGTAAGTTGTACATAGTTAAGCTGCACAGTGCGATGTTTTGCTGGACGTACACGCGGTGAGATGATTACCACCATCACGCTGATTAGCAGACCCATCACCTCGCACGCTTATTTTGCTGCGGTCAGAACATTTTACATCTTCTCCCCTAGCAAAGTTCAAGTGCACAGTGTGGTATCACTCACTGCTATCACCTCGCCGTGTCCCATCTCCAGAAATGATTCCTCCAGTCTAGCTCTCCCTTTCTTTCCTGAAGACTCATCTGGTGTTCATGCCTTCTGGGCTGGCTTTCCTGCTCCGCCCTCCTCCCTGGGCTGGGAGAGGTACCCACCACGTCCCCCATACACTCAGGTTCACAGCCACGGATGCAGTCACTCACGCCACCTTTGACCATGTCTCTGCCAGAACGTGGGTCCCTGTGGCAGGCCTGTGTCTCCTCAGGTCTGAATCACTGATGCCTAGCAGGCGTGCTCCTCCAGGGGCCCAGGATAGGTCAGCTCGGCCTCCCTCTTGTCCCAAGACTGAGGGTAAGCTGGGCAGAATGGGCAAAGCGCTCCCTTCAAGGGAAGTTCTGATTCTTATGGAAGTAAAATGGCCTCTGGAGGACCTGTCCTGGGTCCCTTGCTCCTCAAAAGAAACCAGGCGCCTGGAGCTGGCTTCAGGGAAGAGGGAGAGTGCCTACCTGATGGCTTCACTGCCCAGGGTGCCACCGGGGTGTGGGTCCTGTGTCTCCAGCCCTTCCCTATGCTGTGGTCATATTCCTAGTCCTGGACGACTTATCTACACTCGTTCTGATCTGCACCATGAATTCCAGCAAGTTCTCAAATGTTCTCTCGACATACCAGTCAGCACCTTGATGCCTTGGCACCGTCAGCACTCACTGAGAGGGAAAGTGACAGTCTCCATTTACTGTTGGCCAAGCCCCTGTCCAGAGGCTCCAGGCAGAGAGATTACTTTCCTCTGCTTTTCCTAGTGGGTGGGGCCAGAGAAGCCTCCAGAAATTGTCCCTGTCTTAGTCACTTTCTCCCCAGGGGCCCTGCAGCTGGCCCAGACAGGGAGGGGGAAACTGCCCTGTGTAGGAAAGGACTCCCAACCTCTGTTCCCTGTGTGAGGACCATGCAATGCTCAGCATGACTCCAGCTCCTTCCCACCACAGCCCCTCTCTGGGATTGAAGGAGGAAGGAGGGGAAAACAGAGGAGAGGGGTGGAGTTGGGAACTGGTCTGGGGAAGGCAGGGGAGGTGGGAGAGGTTGCTGGGAAGGAAACTGCTGACTAACATTTACTGCAAACTATTGAATTCTAGTAATTTTTGCAAAGGTCATCTTGTTAAACCTCATATCCCCAACAAGGTAGGACTATTAGGATTCCTATTTTACCTAGGCTAAAACTAAGGCTCAGAGAAATAGAATTACCTGTCCAAGATGGTGTCCCAGGTTCAAACCAGAGGAGGCTCTGATTGCTTCTCTGCTCACCTCCAGACCCACCACACTGATTGCTCCAGGAGCCTAAGGAATCTTGGGAGCCCTTGCAGACCAATTCTAGAACCATAGAATGACTGTTAGACCACCTAGTTCTGGTCCAAGGGGCTCCCTTTACAGTGGAGAAGTAAACACCAAGGACATTTTGCCTGGTTTCAGCATCAGGAATGGCAGAACTGAGATTCGAACTTAGGCCTTTGGACTCTAAGCTCAGTGCTCTTTCCACTCATTTACGTACTTTAAAGACAAGTAGTAGCGTTCTTGTCCAGGAACTGATGTCCCAAGTCCTCTAAGTATAGCTTTTACACTTCTGTCCTCAGCAGAATGACGAGGAAGAGCATATGGCCAATGCCCCTTTCTACAATAAATACCTCGTGATACCCCTTGTTATGTTGAAATGAAGTTCATATTGAAGCCATGCACAAGGGCTCACACCTATAATCCCAGCACTCTGGGAGGAGCAGGCAGGAGGATTACTTGAGGCCAGGAGAGGTCAAGACCATTTCTACCAAAAATAGAAAAATTAGCTGGATGTGGTGATGACTGCCTGTAGTCCCAGCTACTTGGGAGGCTGAGGCAGGAGGATTGCTTCAGCCCAGGGGTTTGAGATGGCAGTGATATGATGATGTCATGGAACTCCAGCCCTGACAACAGAGAAAGACTCTATCAAAAGCAAGAAAGAAAGAGAGAGAGAGAGAGCGAACGAGACAGAGAAAGAGGAAGGAAAGAAGGAAAGGAAAAAAAATCATATTGATCATATTGAACCTAAGTATACAATTAAAAAAATAGTAGAGTGCTCTAACTATAATATAAAGGAGAAATAAAATACAAATAATTTATCATAAAAACAAATAGTTGGACAATTGTATCTATGCACAGAATTGCCATGAATTTTACAGCTACAAATATGGACTGATGGAGGCATTTTAGTAACAACTCAAATGCCAGAAGTGGAATTGCCATTGGTGACATGACCTTTTGAAATGGTTGGCAACTCTCAGTAAGGTTTTGAATTGAACGAGGCGCAATCTTCCCTTAATTGACATGGTGTTTGCATTTGGGGGTGGGGAGAGGTCAATATTGAAATGCTTCCTGCCTAAATGCTTTGTGTTTGGATTTAACATGGAGTTAGGTTCTAGACTTCCATAATTATAAATGCATTTCCACCTATATGGAGTCTATTGGGACCAGGTTCTCACAGTCCTGTGGGTAGCAGGACCGCTGTTGGCAGGTGCAGACTTTCTTGTGTGCACGCCCTGTCCCTTCTGCTACGTGTCAACAGAGTGCCCATTGCTTGTGATGACAACCAACAGACCTGGGGAGTTTCTAAACTACACCCCCAGGGAGGGCACTGCCCCCAGGGAGGGCCACTGATCTCTTTCTTTAAAGCTTCTTTGTAAGATTATAACCTCTGGGTGCCTTTCTAAGTGATTGAGTCTTGTGTTGAGTTTTGGTGTCCAGAGGGAAGAGGTGGCAAGAAACAGGAGGTGAAGGAGCTCTAGAATGAGAGCAGGAGCCCAGGTGACCTTGCTTCCTCCTGGGTCGCCAGGCCTAGCTGGCACAGACGAGGTGTTCAACCAGTATTTGTGAAATGAAATTATTGGCCATGTGGGCTTGGGGAAACTATTTAACCTCCCCACACGCTCAATTCCCTCGTGGTGAATGGGGTGGTCGTGCTACGGGGCTCTTGAGAGGAGTAAAGGAAACCAAATATGAAAACGTCCAGAACCTGCAGGAGCCGGACAACCGGGATAAAATTGTGATCCTGCCACGATTTGGCTGGGATGCAATTCTGTGCCATGTAGTAGTTCACAGGACAGTGTTTCTAAATTAGCCTCTGACTACTTGATGGTTTGGAAAGGAGGTTCCTTCTGAGCCTGACATCCAGCAACTCCAGACAGAGCTGACGGTGAAGAGCGATATCCCACCCACCCCTCCCTTCCCTGCCTCGTACCAGCCAGCACTCCAGCCGGCCTGAGGCCCTTCCCTGCCCGCCATTCAGGGGAGGAGAAGAGATGTGACCAGTCACGTGGCACCTCCTGAAGGAGAAGCTGAGAACTTCTCCCCAACTGATGACAGTGGGATGAGATCAGGAGAAATAGCCCCCATGCGAGGAAACAGGGCTCAGAGATGGTGACTTGCACCGAGTGTCAGAGTGGCCATGAGGTGGAACCTTCCAGAACAGTCTGGAAGTGGATGCTGGGAGTGGATTGGAACTGAGGCAACAGGTGAATTTTGAGCAGAACCAAAGAAAACCTGAGTGAACTGCTTTAGGAAGGCCATAACGGACAGCACAGGCCACCATTAGGTAGCCCGTCCAGGGCCGAGGAAAACTGGTGTAATAGGTATCGTGACAGTCCCCCTGCCAGTCTCCCGTTCCCCAGCATGCTCACAGGGTGTCCCAGCCAGCTCTCCCACCCAGCCTCTGCAGGTTGGGAGGGGGGAAGTTGGGGTCCACTGATTCATCTGCAGGTCAGAGGCTGCAGAGGGGCAGCATGTCCTCAGCACTCAGTCTTAACTCACCAAAAAGATACCATGTGACCGAAGGGCAGTCTCTGCTGCCCTCCTGGCCTCATTTTCCATGTTGGCAGGATGAGGGGATTAGACTGGACTAGTTGGTTACCAAGCACTGTCTGTTCTTTTGCTTTTATGAAGGGGAAGAGCTCAGGGAGGAAATGGGCATGAGAGAGAGGCTAGGGGTAGCCAGTGGCAGCCATGCGCATGAATCAGAAGAAAGGGTGGGAGACCCCCAGAGGAATCTGGGCAAGTTCATGGGATGTCAGGCCCAAGGGCTGGTCACTGCTGGCCCTTTTCCTGCCCTGGCAGAGCAGTGAGGAAGACAGCAGCAAGGTTAGGCTTCCCAGGGGCCCAGGCGTGCAGCCACCTTGCTCCTGAGGGCTGGCAGCCTCAGTTCTGAGCACACTTTAGAGGGGTGGGGGGCCCTTTGAACCCCTATAATGAAGGACAATCCTGGAGAGAACAGGTCCTGCAGATTCCTTTGCTGATGACAGCACCTTTGATTTTTAGAGGGGGCAACAGCATTTGAGTGAGATTTCCTTCCTTTATTTATTTACTTTTCACCCAGTGATTCAGCAAAACAACCTCAAAACCAGTCTCCAATGGGAGGCAGGAAGAACCAAACCCTCAAACTTCAGTGTCCCTGTGAGGTTTTGCCTTGTGGAACTTTTCTTAAAATAACTGTATCAGGAAATTGTTTGGGGCGGGGGGTGGGGAGGGGAAGACCTGAAAACAGAGTCCTGTGGGGCTTCTGCGGACCCAGAATGCTCGGGGAGGGGGGGACTCAAGGCTCCCCCTGAGTGCTGCTTCTCAGCGAGGGCTCAGGTGGTACCAGCATCAGTTTTCCCACGTCATAGGCTCCGAAGGCTGCCACCCCCCTGGAGGGAGAGTGAGTCAAGGGTTTGAGCTCTAAGTACAAGACAAGTGACCTGAGGCCCCCTGGTTTGAGCAGTGGCCTAGGGATTTGGGGCTTCTTGCTCCCAACCCCTCATGCGATGGCTTCAGCTCCTTTAATTCAGCAAACAACATACAAACAAAAAATGGTCTTTTTGGGGGGGTTATAATGCATCTAAGTTGGAAACAGACCAAAAAGATAAAAGGTTGTGGTGGCAATGATGCCAGACTGGAAATTAATTCAGAAGACCTGGGCTCTATTTCCACTCTGGCGTATTAAGCCTTGGGAGCTTGGGGAGGTCACATCCCTAAGGGCATAGAGATCTCTAGGGTCAGGGAAATCCCATGTCTGTAATGAGGAAGTCAGTGTGTTCTGAGAACACGGGGAGCTGATGGGCAGAGCAAGGCAGGGCAGTCACTAGGGTTGCACAAACTTGGAGGCTGCCCTGGCCCTCCACTGATTGTCTGGACGGTCCTGAGTCAACTCTATCTCTCTAAGCCTCAGTTTCCCCATCTATAAGGTGAGGACAAAGTATAATAACCCCACATCAAAGGGTTATTGAGAGAATGCGTAGGAAAAGTGCTTGGTGAGTTGAAAAACATGAGTCAAATGTGAGACGCTATCATTATTTTAAACACTTAAAAGCAAGGAATAATAATTCCATAGTCCTCTGGGGGAGCAAGGCTAAACAATAATAGCTACAATGTTTATTGAGTGCTTACTACTTGCCAGACACTGGTTTAAGTGCTTTAAATTTCAACCTATGAACTCATCTCATCTTATTTCTAAAGAAGAATGACATTTTACAGTAAGTTAGGAAAGTGCTCTAATCTTAAGGGTGCTGCTTAGCAAAGCTTTACGCACGTCCATCGCACATGAACTCACTGAGTCTTCATGATGGCTCCTCACAATGCTTATTCCCTTCGATAGATGTGGAAACCGAGGCAGAGCTACTCTATCTGTGTGGAGTTAATCAGGCACAACTGTCCAGCAATCCAGGCCATCAAGAGTACCTGGGAGTCCAAGAGGCCCTCGGGAAGCCTCTGGAAGATTCTGCCTTAGCAGGAAACTTTTATTTACTTCCCCAGGTGAACATATCCCTCTCAAAGTGAGGGCAAGAATGAAAAGGGAAATGAAATCAGGATATGAAAAAGTAGGGAAGAATTCTGAGGGCAATAGTTGCTGCTGATGGCTGGAGGAGGGAGGTGGTGTTAGTGACGGATGCCTCCGAAATCTGGGTAGAAGAACCAGCTCGTAATCAGTTTCTGGTGAACTGACAGAGAGAAAGATTAAGCAAAGAAGCCAGTTTTCCCGGTATCCTGTAACCACTCACCACTCCCTAGCGAGGCCCAGGGCAGGTGGCCTGCCTACGTCCCATGGATGTCACTCTCCCCAACTTCGTTCTTTGGGAAGAGGCAGAGGCTATGCGGAGACAGCAAGTATGGGAACTGGGTGCCCACCAGCCCCACTGCTGCAGCTGCTGGAGGAACCAGTCCCCACTCTCAGATCACAAGACAAGGGTCAGAAACGCAGCAGAAGGCAGCTTGGTGGCCTCAGAGAACCTGGCTGGATGACAGGCTCTAGTTTGGCCCTGGCTGTGGATTTATATAATTTCCCTCTAAGACTCCAAACTTGGGAAAGTCACATGTCTCCAAGCCTTAGTTCCCCTACTATGGAATTAGAAGTGGGAAGAGGAGGTCTGCTCTTCCATTTTAAAATACAGTGTAAATTCGTCCTCATGGTTGGAGACCCCAAGGTGGGAATCTGCCTGCAGATCCTCCAGCAGGGCCAGGTTGATGTCTGTGACTACAGCAATGCAGGCCTCCACCCTCTGTCCTCATTCTGACTTCTGCCCATCCTCCCTCCCTCCCTCTCTCTCTCTTCAAAGCTCTAAGAAGGTTGTGAAATCATGACTGATGTAATAGACATCAAGTCTTTATTTGGGAGCCAGGAAGTCATTCCCCCTACCCACCCACCACAGGCCTTCCAAGTCCCCACCTGCACCCCTACCCCACCACTTTATTCAGTTCCTGCTTCCAGGGGGTCTTGGAGCAGATGGGAGACCTGGCCATTTGCTGGCTTGGATTAGAATTAGTCGTCATGTGTTTGAAAGTGAAAGTGTGTGTGTGTGTGAGAGAGGGAGAGAGAGACTGAGGGCGCGTGGGCTGTGTGAGCCAGAGGCCGAAATATACACAGGGAGCCAAGGGGAGAGGCAAGGCTGAGGGTCACCCAGAGCAAGCCAGTCCCAAGAAGCTAAAATTAGCTCTGGGAACTGGAATGTTGGGGTCCCCAAGGAGCAGCAGCTGTGAAAAGAAAGCGCCAGGCGAAGACAGAAAACACGCCCCACCCCACGCCCACCACAAACCTTCCGCCCACTTCGTCTGCCCCAGGGGCTCCGTGGCGGCTTCTAACCCACCCTCCCCAGATGGCTCTGGCCACGTGCATGAGAATGGCCAGTGGGAATTTCCTCCCGCACACTGTCATTTTCCTCTCTGGTAACCACAGAACAATGTGGCCTAGGATTCCTGATAGGATGAGGTTTAATTGGAAACAGAAAAGTGGAGGACAAGTTTGGGTCTGGGGTGGTGACGATAATGAGAAAATGACAGGCCTGTCCAGGCGAGAGGGTGACAGTGGAGGAGCGTCACATGTTGTTGGGGGAGAGCTGGACACGTGAGAGACAGCTTGGGCACGGGAGGGCGATGCCTGGGAGCGCGGGTAGGGGAGGAGAAAGGCGGGAGCCTGGGCACCTCTCACAGAGACAAGGATTGGGGGTGCAAGAATAAGATCACACCCCCCTGAGCATGTGGTCCTGTGTTTCTGGGTGGCTGGAGCTCGTGCTCGTCTGTGGACTCAGGATATGGCAGAATGTCAAGAGGGCCCAGGTACCAACTCAGGCAGGGAAACCCCCAGGAAGGGATCCCTGGCAAACCGGGCTTGAGATTCTGTAAACCTTTAAGGGGGGACCTCCGAGCACAAAGCTTTCTCTTCCAGCTCCTTGACCAGATGGACAGCTTGGTTTCTGAGATGTTGTGCTAAATAGTGAGCCAGGCTGAACCTTTGTGTTTGGAGACTACAGGGAGGTATTCTGAGCCACATGGTTCTGCCAGCCATGGGGAGAAGGGCTGCGATGCGGGTGGGGTAGGGAACCTTTGGAAAAGGCGCTGAGGGAAAGCGTCAGGTGGTAACAAGTATCTGCTGAGCACCTTGTGTGGGGAAGCTCCAGGAGCAAAAAACACGGGAAGTTTTCTTTACCAAGAAATCTCCAACCCTTGGCACCATGTCTGGCACATAGGATAGGAGGCCTCCAGGCCATGTGTTGGGTCAGTGCGATGCTCACGGCAGCTCTGCAAGCTCACTATTACCAGCGTCCTCTTCTACAGGTGAGGAACTCAGTCCTCAGAGATGTGGAACCATGTTCTCAAGGTCCCACAGCAAACAAGAGCCAAGATCTGAATCTCTGTGGCTCAGAAGGCCATCTTATCACTTCACACAGCTGGTACCACCCTTCTGTAGAGCTGACTTTTACCTGATTTTGTCCTGGGTTCCTGTCCCTCCCTCTAAGGGGCGTTCCCACTTTGTCATGCCCTAGAGACCCAAACATCTACATGCTTTCCCAGGTGCCCAGTCTGAGGTTTCCAGACATGCTTTAATCACTCATCTTTTCTCTTACTTGTCCTTCGTATCCTACTGTGAGACGCTGCCTCTCGTTATGAGTGTGTGCCAGTGGATCAGAATAAACATCCCAGCTGAATGGCGTGCTGATTCTGTGCTGAGGTCTGTACTCCTCACCCACAGAGTTAAGTACACAGGTACTAAAAAATGCACTTCATACATACAGTTCTGACAGACAGCTACGAGATATTTGATACCATTTGTTGTTGCTGTTTTTTTTTTTTTTTTGCATCTTTCTCCCCTCTTTTTCCTTCTCTCCTCTGACCATTCCTGAATCTCACCCTCTTTCAAATCCAAACCAGTCAGAGGCCTGTGCCTTCAAGAATAAAAGAATCCAATTCCCAAAACATTGGCATCAACTTAATCCCCACTGTGCGTCACGCTAAGTGTCAGGGATGTTACGCATGTGACTGCTTGCTGCACCTTGAACCCTGACTACTCACAGCTCCTTTTTCTCCACCTATGAAAATGCTTGGGTTTTGTTTTTGTAAATAAAGTAATTTTTTTGATCCCTGAGTGACCTCTTCTTACTGTTTCTTCACATTTCTTGAAGGAGTATTCTCTAGTTGATGATCTCACATTCCCTGCAAGCTAGTTTCTGCCCCCACTGGGATTGCTCCCTCGAAGGACTGCTGGTGGTTTACACACACACACACACACACACACACACACACACACACACACACACACACACGCACACACTTTGTATGCTTTGTCTTCCCTCATCCTGAGATCTTTGTTTTGACTGAATTTTCATTTGACTGAAGTACCTCCGTAAGTAACATTTTCAGAAGGGTAAATGGATGGTATTCTTTGAGTCCTGGTACATGTGAGCCCCTCTGATATAAATGGGATTGTGAATGGGTGAGGAAATTCCGGATCACATACATTATTCTTATTAGTCGACGAACATCGTTCCACTGTCTTTGAACTTCCAGTGTTGCAGATGTGTAATCTGGGGCCAATCTCATTCTTTTTTTATTTTTTCTAAGCAGACTACTATCTTTTTCTCTGAAAACTTTTAGGAGAGTCTCTTTATTCTAGAGCTCAGAAATGGCCGCCAGATTTTGTCTTTGTATTTATTTTATCATTCATTTTTCTAGGACTTGGCAAATGCTTTGACCAAACAGTTCAGCTTTTCCTTTAGGTCAGGGATGTTTTCTTTTATGTATTTAAAAGTATCACTTCCCTCCCACTTACTACTTTCTCTCCTTGCAAAGCTCCTATGACAGGTACATAGCTTTCTTGGGCCTGTTCCTTCCTGCCCCTTATCTTTGGGCTCACAATTTCCTTTCTTTGCATTTCTAGTACGTGCTCTGAGATAACCCAGCTGTGGCTTCCTTCAGGGAAAATTCGGTGGTCTTTCTCCTTCTCCTTGGCCTCCTAAATGATTTTATACTCCTTTTCTTCAAACTTTCTCATTTCTAGGCTTCAGGATAAACAGGCTTTAGCTACATTTTCAGCTCCTTTCTCTGACTTCTTTGATGGCTCCTCTCCTTCTTTTATTCCCCCAAATTAGGATGTTTCGCAGGTTTATACCCAACCCTGTTCTTTTTATACTTCTCCCCTTACAGACCTCACCTCCCTTCTCAGGTTCAATCCCTATCTCTTTGCTGATGATGCTATTCCAGCCCTTCTCTTGAGCTCCAAGCTATAGATGTATAATCAACTTCCTTCTGGCTATCCAATGTGAGTATTCCATAGGCACTTCAAACACATGTTAAAAACTGATCTTGCCTTTCTACCACAAACGTCACTCTATTCCATCTTATTTTCGCCCTTCAGCTGCAAAGATGATCAAACTATACTGCATCTGAGCATGGCTGGAGCAAACTGTAACCGTTCACTGCAGGACTCATGACTGCTCTGCCATCCTACTTTCCTACCCCATTCACTCTCCCGCTCTTCCACACAACTATTTAACCCTGTATCTTTTCTTTCTTTCTTTATTTATTTTTATTAAATCATAGCTGTGTACATTAGTATGATCATGGGGCACCATACACTTGGTTCATAGACCGTTTGACACATTTTCATCACACTAGTTAACATAGTTTTCATAGCATTTTCTTAGTTATTTTGCTAAGACCTTTACATTGCACATTTACTAGGATTCACATATACCCTTGTAAGATGCACCGCAGGTGTAATCCCCAAATCCCCCTCCCTCCCCTCCCTTTCCCCCTTCTCCCTATTCTTAGGTTGTAACTGGGTTATAGCTTTCATGTGAAGGTCCTACATTAGTTTCATAATAAGGGTGAGTACATTGCGCACTTTTAGGTACTTTTTCTTCTTCATCTTCTTCTTACCCTTCCTATACATCCTCCTTTTCTAGATTGTCAGTGATGTTGACTTTGCTTCATATTTCATTGAAAACACTACAACACTCAGCAAGAACGTCTGTAACTCCCATCACCAAATCTACCCACCTTCCAGCATCTATCCCCACACGCTCTGCCTTCCCTCTTGTTCCTCTGGATGGACTCTGTGCTCCTACCCATGAAAAACCTTCACATGTGCTCTTGATATCATCATCTTTCATCAGTTCAAGGACATTGCTCCCCTTTCTCCAGCGTCCACTTTTCATTTTCTACTGAATCATTCCCATCGTCATTTGAACATGCTAATGCAATATCTCCCTTTCAAATAAAAACCTTTTCTTGACCCTATATTGCCTATCAATTACCATCTATTTTTTTCCTAGTCAATGGCACAAAGTCTGTACTTCTGGTGTCTGTTTCCTCTCTCCATCTCTCTCGAACTCGTTCTCATCCATATTTCTTAATATAATGGCCAAATCTCAGCTTTTGTTTGTACTAAACAGCTGCTTTTGACGTAGTTGATCAGGCCACCTCCTCAAAACACTTTCCTCTGTTGACTTCTGGGACACCATGCTTGCTCTTTTTTAATTATCACCTCAGTGACCTTTGCTGGTGGCTCCTCACATTCTCAACCTCTAAGAACAGGAGTACTCCAGGCCCTGCTCTTCACTGTCCATACCCCTCCTCTGTTGATCTCCTTTGGTCTCATGACTTTAAATATCATCTACAGGCTGATGACTCCAAATCTAGATGGATTCAACTGCCTCTTCTATGTCTCCCCTGCACGCCCAGGAGGCATTGCTAGTGTAATGTCAGCGGCCAAACCCTGATTTGCAGCCCCTCCTGCGGCTTGACCTACAGTTTTCCCACCTCGGTTAATGGCAGTTCCTTTTATTTGCTCAGCCCCAAAGCCTTGGAGTCACCCTTCAATTTTCTTTTTCTCTTGTACTTCACATCCAATCCATTGGCAAATTCTGTTGGTCACAACTTCAAAATGAAATCAGAATTGACCACATTTGAACATGCCTATCACTAACCCCTGCTCCAAGGCATCATCCTTTGTCTTCTAAATCTTGGCAATTGCCTCCATTTGCTCTCTCTCTTTCTACCCTTGCTCCCCTACCAGCTTTTCCTCATAGCAGAGTGATGATGCTTTCAAATATGAGTACATTGCTACTCTTCTGCTCGATGCCCTGCAATGACCTCCCATCTCATTCAAAATAAAAGCCAAACTCCTTACCATGGGCTATAGGGACCTATGTGATCTCCCCTCCCACCCCACAACATTGCTGCTCTCATCTCTTGCCCCTCCTTCTCACCTCCTTGCTCCATTTGCCACTCCTGGAACACCTCAAGGTTGCTACTAACCCAGTGCCTTGCACTTAATATTCCCAGGTACCCACATGGCTCTCTCTCTCTCTGCCTTCATTCATGTCCCCACTTTGCTAGAAAGATCTTTACTCATGAACCTATAGTCATTACCTTGTTCCTGGCTCACCACACTCCACAAGTAAGATGTGTGGCCCAGAATCAAGGTCCTTAACTATTCTTTGTCTCCATTTTCTCCTCTGTAAGGTAGCTATAATAAGAACACCTGCCTTATAAAGATGTCACGAGAATTAAATGGGTTAATATATGTATATAAGTAACACATGAAATAGTGCCTGGCACATAATAAGTGTTCAATTAGATGTTAGTTATTATTATTATTTTTAATGTAACCAGCCTGGCCCCTGAAGTTGTCCACCATGCAGATATTAAAATTGTTAAAATTGAGTACCAGGCAGAAAAACTTCACCTACAGAGTTAGTAATGGAGAAGGCACCAGAGCAACTCCTAATGCCCCCACCAGGCTCTTTATGCCCCCTGATACCACCTATGCTGGGCTGGTGGAAACAACACTATTAGTGGGGGATAGGCTCCAGAACCAGGACTGTACTTACCAGGTCTCAGGTGATCTGGCCTTTCTGAGCCTTAGTTTCCTTTATTTAAAACGGGCATAACACCCACCTGCCTCCTTCACTGGAGAGACATGACAACTGAGGCCTAAGAACCTTGATGGCCATATTCAGTGTACATTGTTGGCCATTTCGAATATGCCACAAAAAGATGAACAGTGCCCTTTGTCCACTTTCAAGCTTGGGGACTATATAAGAAGATAACACAGCTGACATGGAGATCACCTGTGAATCTTGAGTCTGTGTGACTTTTCATTCATTCCCATAGCAAATGGTCATTCATCACCACATTTGTTCCAACATTTTCCCAGCCAAAGAAGACCCTTAGATCTCTATTTCCATGATCAAACTTAGAAAGAAGAGGGGAAGGGCATTTTTTAGCTGGCTGTTGCTCAGGGCAAGTTTGTGCTAGGCTTGTGGAGTAGAGCTGTTTAACTTGGGATGGGTGGTGGTTTGCATGAGATTGGAAGAGGAAAACAGAATGGATGGGGCAAAACCCTCCTAGGACTTTTGAAAAAGACATCAAGCCTGAAAAACAAGGTGAAGAAAGGATCCTACCCTGGAAAACAGACCACTTCTGCTAGAAACCCTTCTCATTCTTTTTGTCCCTGAGGACAGTGCTGGGCCACAGGGGAGAAAAAAACAAAACCAGAAGGTTAAGAAATGCTGCAGATGTTGGTGTTTTTTTGTTCTTTTTTGTTGTTGTTCTTTTTCTTTTTTTCAGGAGGAGGGAGGCAGGGATGAAGTGACAAAGTGTTCTAGGAAGTGCTTAACAGAATGGAGAATTCTGGTGTGAGCCAGAGGCAGAGGTAGAGTGAGCCCCAGGGCTTCCAGAAGGGCACAGTCAGAGGGTGGGTGCTGTCCAGCCTGGGGGGTAGCTTTCCTGACCTACTAGAACAGGGGTCAGGAAATCGTTTCTACAAAGGGCCATAAGATAGGCTGAAAAATGGCCTCTCAAATAGAGCCACATCCTAATCTTTGAAACCTGTAAATGTTACCTTATTAGGAAAAGGGGCCTTCTTTGCAGATATGATTAAATTAAGGGCTTTGCGATGAGTAGATTATTTTGAATCATCTGGTGATTCCAAATGCAATCCATATACCCTTATAAAAGGGAGCCACAGGAAGATTTCAGACAGAAGGACAAGGCAAGGTGGCCATGTGGCTGGAGATTGGAGTGACATGGCACAGTCCAGGAATGCTCCCAGCCACTGGAAACTGAACGAGAGGAGAATGGCATTCTCCCCCAGGCACTGAAAAGGGTGTGGCCTTGCCAGAACCTTGACTTCAGCCCCGTGGAGCTGATTTTGGACTTCTGGCCTCTGTACCTATGAAGGAACAAATTAAAGTTGTTGAAATCACTAATTCTATGGTAGTTTGTTACAGCAGCCGCAGGAAAGTAATATAAGCCAGATAGTAAATATGTGGGGCCATGCCACCTCTGTTGCAACTGCTCAACTCAGCAAGTTGAGTTGAGCAAAAGCAACCACAGAGCATCAGTGAATAGTCCTGGTGTGTTCCAGGAAAGTTGGGGAGCACACACCCTGTCTACAGAGCACAGAATTTATTAGTTATCTCCAGCAAATTGTCCCTGGATGGAGATAAACACCTAAGACAACCAACTCCTCCAGTTTCTCAAAAGAAGCTGGAAGTCCAGATTTTTATAAGTAATTTCTGGATTTGATTGTTGGTAGCTACATTAAATTCTGGCTAATACTACACAGACAGAAAAAAAAAATAAACACCTCACCTCTTTGGCCACATTCAGCCCTTGAGGCTCTCATTTGCAACCTCTGGTCTCACATGTGCTGGATCTAGGCTGGGCATTGAGGACACAGCATCTTGTGGTCAGGTGAGGGAGACAGTTTTGCTGATGCTGAGAAGTATTAAGCAGTAGAATTAGGCAGAGGGGAGTGTGGGGAAGGAGTGGTTGCTCCCATGTCAAGAGGAAGAAGAAGAGGGTTGCAGAAGAGGGTTGCTGCTCAGAGTGAGTCTTGCAAAATGAGTGGGGATTCAGAAGTGGACAAGCTTGGAATGGCACTGCTGGTAGGAAGACCAGTGGGACAAAGGCAGGGAGACCTGAGGAAGTAGGATGTGTCCAAGGAATAGGAAGTTCTAGTGCTCTGGGCCCACAAAGGAGAAAGAAGAGGGTGAGATGGGAGAGGAGGGGCGTTTATTGGTGGGATGGCTCTGGAATGGATCTTGGATTTATCATGAGGATATATAAAAAAAGCCATGAGGCTTTTTTTAATGGCTTGAATTATGTCCTTCCAAAAAGACATGTTCAAGTCCTTGTCATAAGTGCCTCTGAATGTGACCTTATCTGGAAATAGGGTCTTTGAAGAAATCAAGTTAAAATGAGGTCATAGTGGACTAGGGTGAACCTTAATCCAATGACTGGCAAACTCATGAGAAGAGGAAATTTGGCCCCAGATGCACCCAGAGCATGCCATGTGATGACCTAGGTAGAGACTAGAATCAAGGAGCACTAAGGAATGCCAGCAGCCACCAGAAGCTGGAAGAGGTGAGGAAGAATCTTCTTCCTTCAGAGCCTTCAGAGAGACATGGACCTGCCAGAACCATAAGAGAATACATTTCCGTCACTATAAACAACCATGTTTGTGGCATTTTGTTACGGCAGCTGTAGGAAACTAATACAGGGTCTGAAGTTGGGGTTGGTGTGATCTGATCTGCATTTAGAAAGCTCCCCCTGGCTGCCTTGGTGAGCAGGCTGGAGACGGGGTGGTCTTGGAGGCCAGAAGGCCAGGCGGGTGCCCAGTGGAACAGCACAGACAAGAATTTTCGAGGCCTCCACTAGGGCCCTCCCTCTCCTCTGCTCTAAGCTTTGCTCTTTTAAATGGGTAGAATGTTTAGAAACCAGACAGAGGTTTGAGTCCAGTTGCTCATTCAACTTGTCAACAAATGCTCTGGGGGCTCCATGGAGTCAGAGGTAACTAAGATAAGCATTCATCCTGAAGGGGCTTACCAGCTTCCTTCTCTGTCTCTGCTCAGATTTCTGTGGCAAAATATCACAAATGTGTAGGTAGATAAAAACAACAGAGAGTATTTCCTCACGTTTCCAGAAGCCAGAAACCCCAAATAAGTATTCCTTAGGCTGAAATAAATGTGGCCAGGGTTGAGCTCCCTCCCTTCTTGGCCTCTTTGGGCTTCTGATGGCTTCCAGGGTTCCTTGGCTTGTGACCACATCCCTCCAACCTCTGGGTCCATCTTCATGGCTTTGTCTTCCATGGGTGTGCCAAATCTCCCTCTGCATATCTTTTACAAGGAAGAGGGCACACAATGGCATTTAGGGCTACCTGGATAAGCCAGCATCCTCTCAAGATCCTTTACCTCATCACATCTGTAAAGATTTCTCCCATCCTGCTTTCTTTTTCTTGGCCACAGAGGGGAACATTCACAGTTTCAAGGACTAGCATATGAAAATCTTCTGTCTTTCAGCCTACTATAGAAACTGAATGTGTAGCAGGTACTCAGTGTGTAACAATGAAGCAGTAGTTCTTATTGTTAATCACTCTGTTCTACAAGGCAGGGACCGAGTCTCTGAGAGGTTGGTGGGGGGGGGGGTCACTCTAAGGGCCCACAGCCAGGAGAAGGCGAAATGATTCCAAGGACTCTTCACTGTGCTGCCATGATACCTTGAGGTAGGTAGGTTTTTGGATGTTGCCAAATCAGTACCACCACTTTCCCCCTTCCTTGGGGCCACCCTCTGGTTTGCACAGGCTACAGGATCCATGAAGCTGAGGACATGTGTCCTTCCTGCTCCTAACTTGAAGGAGGAAAGGCACTTTTGCATCTGCCTCCAGCAGCCTCTCCTCCCATCCTCCTCCCTGTAGCTCTTGGCAGAGGAATGTGGTGACAGGGAGAACCAGGTCACTACTCTCTTGACACCTCACAGGTGTTTGTGGCTCAGATCGTGATATGGATTGAATTGTGTCCCCACAAAATCTGTATGTTAAAGTCCTAAACCTCAGTGTGTCTATATTTAGAGATAGTGGCTGTAAGGGGTATTTAGGTTGCATGAGGTCATAGGGGTGGGGCCCTGATCTGATAGGATTAGTGTCCTTATAAGGAGAGACAGTAGGCTCAGCACAGTAGCTCATGTCTGTACTCCCAGTAATTCAGAAGGTCAAAGCATGAGGATGAGTCTTGAGCCCAGGAGTCCAAGACTGCAATGAGCTATGACCTCCCAGTAATTTGGGAGGTCAAAGCATGAGTCTTGAGCCCAGGAGTCCAAGACTGCAATGAGCTATGACCTCCCAGTAATTTGGGAGGTCAAAGCATGAGTCTTGAGCCCAGGAGTTCAAGACTGCAGTGAGCTATGATTGCACCACTGCACTCCGGCTTAGGTGATAGAGTGAGACCTTATCTCCCTAAAAAAATAAAATAAAATGAAAAGAGACACCAAAGAGCTCTCTCCCCACATCATCCCACTCCATCCCCATTCCTACACACTGAGGGAAGGCCACATGAGGACACAGTGAAAGGTGGCTGTCTACAAGCCAGGAAGCGAGCCCTCACTAGCCAGAACCTTGATCTTGGACTTCCAGCCTCTAGAACTGAGAGAAAATAAAATCTACTGTTATGGCAGCCTGAGGAAAGGAAGCACCTATTATCTCAATAAATCCTGAAAACAACCTATGAGGTAAGCAAATATTATCACTTACCATATGCCAGACAGTGTTCATTCAATATTCTCAACATCCCTGTGAGCCAGATGCTATTAACATCCCATTTTAGAGATTAGGGAACTGCAGCCCAGAGAGGTGGTATGTGTTGCCTAAGGTCACACAGCTGGCACCTGGTAGAGCTGGGCTTTGAATGCAGGGGTCTGGCTTCAGGCCCCTGCCCTGGACCACCATGAGGCAAACTATCTGCACCAAGAAGGACACTCTTTCCACTGAGCCACACAGCCTTGAGCAATTGGTTACCACCCTCCCTCTGTACTACTGGTGGGGCCCCCTCTGAGATCCCATGAGGATCAGATGGGGCAGAGAACATGAAAAGCATTCAGTACACTGTAAAGTGGGGTCCCAGCAGGAGGTATGAGAATTCAGAGTGGAAGCAGACTTGTTTGTCTGGCTGGGCATACACAGCAAGGCCACCTTGACCATCACTCTGGGACAAGTGGAGCCAGAGAATGAAGCCACCCGGAGCATACACAGGGAATCTCCTAAACCTAGAAGTGCCATGAGTGGCCTCACAGATGTCACCACCCAGAACCACAAGGCTGACCTCACAGCATGATCACTGGACATCACAGAGTCCAGTCTTCAAAGCCTGAATCCAGCCCCCTCCAGCTCAGGGGCCCCTGCTCCCAGATGCCTTCCTTGTAGGTTTCAAATTCAGAGCCAACTGCCCCCAGATTCCTAGAGTCTCTTTAGCTGTAATGATTCCTTCATCCCACAGGGAAGGGGACACATGGAGACATGTAGTGACCTGTCCACAACCACACAGCTGGTGTATTCCATGCAAATCATCCTTTGTGCCCCAGCCGTGGTACTCTTAGCTCCCCATTCATCTTAGCAGTTGAACATCATTCTGTCTGGTGGGGAGAATCTTGAAGGGGAAGGCTGGCGTTTGGACACACTAGATTTGGTTTCGGGGCCTGGAGTCAGCCTAACCCTTTTTTCCCAATGATTACCCCACAGAAACCTGTTTAGGAAGAAAAGTCCTCACTTGGTACAATATTGTCCCCAGTGTGTTGGGAGGGACCAGCCTCGGGGGGTTTCCTGTAGCCCAATATGCTGAGACTGATTCACCCTTCTGTCATCCACTGATCACTTTTGCATCCACACTCCCACATTCACTGTACTCACCGAGCCCCTATGTGCAAGTATCAGGCTAGATCAAGATCAAGATGTGAGGAATGAAAGGCAGTCTCTACTCCAAAGGAACTCACAGATAGACGGGAAGAGAGACAAGAAAATAAATAATTGCAGCATTTCCAAAACTCACATATTAGCTTTTCATTTTTATGACTTTTGTCCTTAGAGTAGTGTGTTATTTATACTGATTTAGTATTTTTTTTGAATTGACTCATTTTTTCCCCTTACTTAAATGCTTCCTTTGGGTTTATACTAAGTGGTGGTATGGGTATTCATGAATTCATGGGTTTAATTGGCTATTTTGTTTTGTCCTACTATAATGTTGTACTAAAAAGTTAACTATTAATTAAAACGTTCATCCAGATGCCGTGTAAACCCAGAGGTATGTGAGGCACGGAAGTCACAGAGGTCCATATGAGAGAGTTCTGGCAGCTGTCATGCCGAGGAGAAAATGCCTTTATCCTATCACATGCTGGCTGGTCAAAGGCATGTTAGGGTTAACAGTTTGATAAGCAGCGTCTCAAGGCAGGATGTTTTATGGCAGGAAACAGATAAGTCTATGCCTTTCACCCAAGGATATCAGAAGCATTAACTTCCCCATGTTCACGCCATCTGAAGGGGAAACAAGGCCAGTCTCATTTCCAATTTTCTAGACCAGAGGCTATAGGCAGAGGTGATCTGTAATGTCACATTTTTTTCATCTCTTGTTTCCATCAAGACCTAATGACAGATGACATCCCTGTGGGTTTGCACCGAGCAGAGTGTAATCCCCAGAGCTTGCATATAACCATAGCCCCACTCAAGAAAGCATAAAGGTAACCTTGAAGATACTTTATTTCTTAAAAATAAAATAATACACAAACTCTAAGACTTTAGATATTCATAACAAAACTTACTTGTAAGACCCCCCTCCAAATAAATGGAGTATACTGGTGTATTGGGGCACTACTGTTTTTTTTTTTTTTTTTAATTAATTTATTCCGGGGCACTGCCTGTGGCTTAAAGGAGTAGGGCGCTGGCCCATATACCGGAGGTGGCAGGTTCAAACCCAGCCCTGGCCAAAAACTGCAAAAAAAAAAAAAAAAAAAATATATATATATATATATTTATTCCATAAGGATTTATTAAACAGCTATTGGGTGCCAGGCTTGGGTTAGGCACTGAGGTTGCATGCTGGACCAAGACAGACACAGTCCCCACCTTTATATAGCCAGAGAGAGAGGCTGATGTTAATCAAATACTCATCTAGATAAATGTGAAATGTGGTGTGCATCTACAGAGGATTGTCACACGGTGCTGACATACCACAGCAGATTCTGGTCTAGACCCTGAGGACAGGGACAGCTGCCCTGGGAGAATGGCATCGGTGGAAAACTGTGGTTTTCAAGCCCGGGACAACCATTATAGCAGCATCACTGACCACACCCCATCAAGTTTATTCCATAAGCCAGGCTCTAACTCATTTAATCTTCACTGTGACTCTCTGAAGTCGACATTATGATTCCCATTTCACAGGAGA
This sequence comes from Nycticebus coucang, assembly GCF_027406575.1. Lineage (NCBI taxonomy): Eukaryota > Metazoa > Chordata > Mammalia > Primates > Lorisidae > Nycticebus > Nycticebus coucang. The sequence goes on along the minus strand of NC_069782.1, from coordinate 14,904,901 downwards.
GGAAAGCCCAGCTCAGAGAAGTGTGATGTCTTACCCAAGGGCACACAGCTGGCCAGGGCAGAGCTGGGAATCAAACCCAGGTCTGTGTGACTCTCAAGCTGTGCTTCTCCCCCAAGACACACTGTGTCATCCCTCCCCACCAAGAGGAGAGGCATTAACAGGACATTAACAGGAGAGGCATTAACAGGACAAATACATGCTTTACAGCTTACAACCCCGGTATCAGCAATAGCAACTCCAGTCCTCAGTACCACTGACGATACAGGCTGCAAGTGCTCACACCTGTCCCCTGCAACAGGCAAGGGGCACCGAAGCCAACGTGGCAGGGAGCAGGACAAGGAGCTCCCTCTTACGGCGAGGCTTTGCCAAGTCCCACGTGGGAAGGGCCTGTCTTGCCTGAGCCTCTTGATCTCTGCCTTTTGCCTTGATCTCTGTTTTTTCTTTGCCTACCTGACTGGTTACAAGCTGCTAACTCACTGATGCGGGCACCACACCTGGCTTGTGTTTTGCTGAACTGTCCTGGAATGTCACGGCTGCATCTGGCCTGGGGAACCAGGAGGTACATGAGACGGGTGTCTCAGGGAGGCACGTGTCCCCAGATTAAACTGACAGGTGGTCAGATGACCACTGCATGAGACAGGACAGCAACTGAGTGGATAAGAGAGCCCAAGGGGCTCTGCGCAGCCTGGTCAGCCACTGTCGCTTCCATCTCACAGCTCCGCAGGCCTAGGTATTTTCTACTAGGTGTTATTAGAGAATCGTGGTGGCGATCCCCGGAAATTTCTGTTCCCGTCTCCACCCTTGGAAACGTCAACACAAAAAGCTTTGTAATCCAGTACCATACCCTGCAAATGGGAGGGATTACACCTTGACCTCAAATATTCACTGTTTTCATTATTGGCTAAGAGCCCAGGCACTAAAATTATGCTGCCTGGTCGGATTCCTGGCCACCCAACTTACTAGCTGTGTGACCTTGGACAAACTGCTGAACTTCCTGTGCCTTAGTTTCTTTATCCTTGACATGGAGGTGATGGTACTAGCCATATCACAGTGTTGTTATTATGAGGATTAAATGATGAAGTGTAGGTGAAGCACTTAGCTGTGGCTGCATAACAAGTCTCCCTCCTTCTCTCCCTCCCTCCCTCCCTCCCTTCCTCTCTGTCTCCCTCCTTCCCTCTCTTGCTCCCTCCCTCCTTTCTCCCTTCCTCCCACCATCCACTAAAAAAATTTTATTTATTTATTTTGTTTGAGACAGAGTCTCTGTTCTCCAGGCTGGAGTGTAGTCAGCTTAGCTCAGTGCAACCTCAAACTCCTGCATTCCAGTGATCCTCCTGCTTCATCCTCCCAAGTAGCTGGGACAACAGGTGCCCGCCACAACACCAGGCTAATTTTTCTATTTTTAGGAGAATGGGGTCTCGTTCTTGCTCAGGCTGGTATTGAATTCCTGAGCTCAGGGGATCCTCCTGATTGGTCTCCCAGAGTTCTGGGATTACAGACATGAGCCACCACATCTGACCATAAAAACAATATTTTTTAAATTGTATAAATCGCTGGAACTACTAAGACCTGCAAGGCTCAGTAGCTCATAATCTTATCCCAGGCCCCACAGCCAGAAAATGGGTAAGCTGGGAAGACCGAATGTTTAGAAATTCACTAGTCCCTGACTACGCACCCCCAGCACCCTCCCTCCCACCCCATGGGACCTAACACAATGCCTCACACAAGTATATGCTCAATAAATTCCTTGAGAATCAGTGGTGGTTGAGGACACGGATCTTAGAGCGACACTACACAGGTTTGAATCAGGATTCTGCCACTTATGGGCTGTGTGGCTTTGGGCAATTTTCTTCACCTCTCTGGGGCTTGGTTTCCCCACTCACAAATTGGAATTATGATAATGTGCTTGGGCTATGGCTTAAAGGAATTACTTATGAAATACTTACAGCCATGCCTGGCACATAGTAAGTGCTACATAAGCTTTAGCTGTATTTGTTTCTGATGCTGATTGGCTGAGCTAGGGCCAAGTACCACGGCTGTTTAAGGGTCTCCCACTCATTTTCTGATGCTTTTTTCCTTTCCCAGGAGCTGCCTTGGGATTGTTGGGCAAAGAAAACTGAAGTGCTGAGTGAATCAACAGCAGAATAAGCTTGTCCTCCTCCATTCTCTCCTCAAGGTCTGACATAAAAGCTTTCTTTTTTAAGCAAAAAAAAAAAAAAAAGCAAGCAATGGCAAAAGACTCCTTGCTTCCATGAGTCTTCCCCTTCCTGTCTCCTCAGCACGTTGGGTTTTTTCCACCTTTAAGACTTTTTTTCTGAAGGAAAATTCCACAGTAAAAACGGACACAAACAGGTTTCAGGCCTTATCACTCTAACAGAAGGACCTGGCTTCCTTCCGTCTACGGGTCCAGGCCCTGAGAAGGATCAGGAGTCAGTTCATCACCTCCTAGGATCTCATTGGATCCACCCCAAGACCAGTGGGATCAGAAACTGTCATTCCCGTTATGGGGGTAACGACTCGGGGGGCTAGGTGCCTGGTCTTTGTTCACCTTCGGGGACTAAGCTTCCTATACAGATGGTGCCGAAAAATATGTACATATTTCAAGAAAGGAAAAAAGAACTGGATGAAAATTATAATACTCACATATATGGATAACAAAAGATGGGTACAAGTTATGTTTGAGCACCGCTTGTAATTGCAGGAAGTCAAACGTGACTTGAGTATTACAAGTTTAATACAGTTTTTTTTCCTTTTTAAAAAAAGTGTAGACATTTTTTGGGCACCCCTCTGTATATACAGATTTGTACCCCTGCTGTGACTCAGAGGATCTCCCTAGAACATATCTTGACAGATTGCCCATAAGGGTGGCAAGCAGATTTTTTTCTGGCTCTCTATTCACAAGGGACAGTCACCTGCCCGAGACTGTTTTTGTGGCTCTGTGTTCCTCAGTGGTGTATCTTTCAATTCTTTGTGTGATCACCCAAGAACCCACTGTTTCTTCAATACTTTCAACGGTGCAGTATGGGGCCTTGAGACAGATGAGTACAAGAAATCATAGACCTATGGCCTTAGCTGGAGTGATAACAAGGACTAGTGTGGACTGGCAATCTGGTGAACACCTGCTTATTTTAACCTTGGTTCAGAGTCCAGAGTGCCAACCATTACACCATGGGGTCACAGCCTCATCTACTCTAACCTGGGTTCAGAGTCCAGAGTGCCGAACATTATCCCCTGGAATCACAGCTTTGTCTACTCTAACTTGGGTTCAGAGTACAGAGTGCTGACCATTACACCGTGGAATCACAGCCTTGTCTACTCTAACCTGGGTTCAGGCCAGAGTGCCAACCATTACGCCGTGGAGTCAAGGCCTTGCCTGTTCTAACCTGGAGAGCTGCTTCTAGGTACCTATTACTGAATCCCTAGTGATGTAGGTCCAGAGCTCCTGATTTTTCAGGAGAAGCTGAACATCTGAATTATTAGGAATCTGAATTTTTCATGAGTTACATTTAGGAAATGCTTCACAAATCAAACCGAAGAGTGTCTCTGGGCCAAATCTTGGCTTGAGGTTGCTAGTTTAAAAATTGTTTTTGTACTTTGATGTAAAGAGAGAGTTTAAAATATGTCCTGGGCAAGATTCATTACCATGTCAGAATCCCCTCTACACTGTCCCTGAGATATAGCCTTTCAACTCCAGTCAACCTCCTCCTGCTCCCCCTCCATAATAATGAGCTTGAACTTCACCAAAACTCACAGCATTACTTTCTCCTGGAACCCAAGACCTTTTACCCTTTTGTCCCAGGACCAAGTGTTTTTTGGGGGACTGAATCAATCAATCTCTCTTCAACATGAATGCTAGAGCCTGAGTGTCTGGGATCAACTTCCAACAATGCTATTCAACAGCTGTAAGGCATGTCACTTGTACTATCTGTGCCTCAGTTTTCTTACCTGTAAAATGGGGATGGTAATAGTATCTACTTCATAGAGGGTGAGGGCTATGTTAGTGAGTATATAAAAGGTCCTCAGTGAAGGCAATCTGTTTGTTACTGTCTTTTCTTCTTTCCCAGGTTATTCTTCAAGTGCTTTCCACTGTCCCCATCCTCCATCTTTTCCAGAGCTTTCTACATTCTGTCTGTGCTGTTCGGAAGCTGGGCCAGTGTGACCCTGTGGTCCCTGGCTGCTGGTCCTCCTGCCCTGGCATGATTCCCTTCTCTTGAGCGTTGGCAGGACTGTGACCTGCTTTCAACTAATAGAACATGGCACAGGTGACAGGGAGTATGTGATTATGTGAACGTGATCGTGTGAGATGAGACTGCAGTGTCCGTCTTGAGAGGAGCTGCTCTTTCCTGCTATCTTCCAAGAAGCAAATTTGCCACATAGTGGGCTGCCTGTGGAGATAATCGCATGGCCAGGGTGAACTCCAGCCCACAGCCGGCCAGAAACCAAGGAACTGCATGTTGCCCATAATCACATGAGTAAGGAATGAGATCCTTCCTCAGCCGAGTTCCAGAATAAGACTGCGGCCCTGGCCAATACCTTTATTTCAGGCATGTAAAGGACCCAGCTAAGCCAAGCCCAGACTCCTGAACCACAGAATTCATGAGATAATAAATGTGTGCTATTAGGAGCTGACATGTGTGGAGTAATATTATTACAGGCAATAGATATGAGCCACAATGATAACTCTCCCTCACCTGCCCTCCTTTGGAAACTAATATACGTCAATGGCCTGTTTAAAATAGGAACCCTGGAATAAAACAACTATATCACAGCAGGCACAAAATTATGTCACTGATTTTCTAATTGGCAGAAGAGAACAAATGCATACAAATTTTCCTTTTTATACCAGGGCAGGGGTTGGGTCCAACTGTGTATAGAGCACTGGACTGGATCCTGGGAGTTGGAGAGGCCGTGTCTTGCCTTTTTCCAGGCAGGCATGTTTCCTGGCTCCTGGGGTGATCCCCGGATGCAGGTGATGCCTGTGGATGATGCCTGCACCTCATCTGCAGTCCTCATAATTCTCTCCACATTCTGTTACTTTTCTCCATCAAAGAAGAGGCAGAGGAAGAGAAAGCTCCGCCGGCAGGTGAACTCACACGGTCCAATTATAGCTGGAGGAGATGAGAAGGGCCGCACAGTGTCACTCTGTGTTTCGATGGTTGGACTGAGACTCCATGGCTTGTGAGCAGCAGGGCCAAGGTTAGAATCATGTCTTCTGATGCCTGTTCCAGCGCTCGCTCTTCTAATTAGATCCTGCCCATTTCTTCCTTGTGAGTACTAGGAAGTGGACATCATGGTTCTGGATGGGATCTTGGTGCTGTGTGTGTCCTCAGAGAGCCCCTCTTACTTTCCTTTTGTTCTTGGGCAAATGGACTCTGTCCTCTGAACCCTGGTCTCCTTTATAAAATGGGCCAACAGTGCCCACCCTCAGGGAGTCCTGGCAGGCCGATGGCTAATATATATATAAAGTGTGTGGCTCCCAGCAAGTGGGAGACAGGCGCTTGGCTTCCTCCCGTTAGTGTGTCCCTCCAGGATGGTTTAAACTCCATGCACATCTCACTGTGCACGCAAGGATTAGGAAAACATTTCTTGTGCCTGGCATTTTCCCAGAGGGTGATTTCCCAGATTAAAAGGACCTCATCAGACTTTGCCCTCCACTGTCTAGAAGCAGTCTCTGATCATTGTACGAGAAGCTCCCCTGCATGCCTCACCTCCCACAAGTTGCTCTGGGTTTTTTTTTATTACATCATACCTCTGTACATTACTGCATTTATGAGGTACAGTGTGCTGATTTTATATACGATTTGAAATGTTTACATCAAACTGGTTAACATAGCCTTCACTTCACTTATTTAATTGCTATGTTTAGACATCGATTACCCTCCCTCCAACTGTCCACCTCCCTCCCCTCCCCTCGCCCTCCTCTTCTCTCCTTCTTTCTGGGCTATAATTGTGTTTTATCTTTCGTATGAAAGCGTGGCAATCCTATTAAAGAACCCCTGTCATACTTTGAAGATCTGGAAAAAAATAGTACTTTGTTTTATATGGAATCAGAAAAAAACCTTGAATAGCCAAGACATTACTTAGAAATAAAAACAAATCAGGAGGAACCACACTACCAGACTTCAGACCATACTATAAATCTACAGTGATCAAAACAGCATGGCACTGGGACCAAAATAGAGAGGTGGATATATGGAACAGCATATAGAACCAAGAGATGAACCCAGACAGTTATGATCATTTGATCTTAGATAAAATCATAAACATATCAAACTTACCAAAAACATAAATTGGGGGAAAGATTCCCTATTTAACAATTGGTGCTGGGTGAACTGGCTGGTGAACTGAAACTGGACCCACACCTTTCACCAGTAACAAAAATTGACTCTCACTGGTTAAAACATTTAAACTTAACACGTGAAACTATAAAGTTGCTCTGCTTTGTCATCGTCATTGCACTCATGACCCACCAAAATGGCTTAGCTATCTATTTTGATGTCTACTGTCTGTCTCCACCTGGCAAACACAAGTCCCCTCCATCCTCAGAGCAGGGAACATGTGGCTGTCCTGATCACTGCTGCCTCTCAGCACCCAGAACGGGGTCAGACCCGGTGTAGGTGCTCAATAAAGATAAACAAGTGTTGACGAAATGGCAGAATCTGTCTTGCTTTTACCTATAAGATGAAGAGGAAGAAGGAGAAACCCAAGGAATTTAAACTACTTCAAAGCAGGGGAAAAAAAAAAAATATATATATATATAGCATTCTAGCAAAATGCACTCCTATTTACTTACTGTGTACTTCCAAGCCCTTAACGTGGGGTATCTCATTTAATTCTCCCATCAGCGTTTCTTAGAGGCAGGCACTCCTGGTGCCCCTAATTTGGAGCTGAGGAAGCTGAGGCCCAGGGAAGTGAAATCTTCTGCCTCAGGGAACACACAAAGAAGCAGGGCTTGGAATGCAGGCCTGTCTTCCCCCAGGGCTGAACTGTCCCACACCACAAAAGTTGATGGTACCCTTATTTTTAGGAAATGCACATTAAAATACTTCAGAGTAAAGGGGAATCACGTCTGCAATTTCCTCTTAAGCGGGGAAAGAAAGAGAGAGGGAGGAAGAGTGAAGGAGGGAAATCGTGGTAACATGTTATTACCATTTTGGAAATCTCAGCAAAAGGTATCTGGTAATTCTTGGAACTATTCTTGTAACTTTTCTGTAGGTCTGGGTTATGTCCAGATAAACATATGTTTAAAAGCTTGGGGTGGGAAGAAGAGGCAACTCATGCCACAGGAGGAAGGACAGAGATCCTGCTCGGCTAGGAGAAAGGGGGAGTCCTGGTCTGCACTCGGGGGTCTGGAAGGCAGGCTGAGTAGTCAGGCTCTATTGGGGAGGCAATGTGATACCTGGGGACTGGTGATGACTCGCTGCATCTAGCCAAGTCCGCCCATCCTTGGGCCTCCCGAAGGTGCACCTCCTAAACCCAGCCTGCTTATTGCTATGTTACCCACAGGGGGCACAACCCTCGGTCAAGTAGAGCATCTCTCACCCCCACTGTGTGGCTTCCACTCCAGTGGCTCATGCAGCACCCCACTCTCTCCACCCCAGGACAGGAGAGGGCCTTGGGGTGCTATGGTTCCTGTACTTCGCTGGAACCATCCACTGGGGAAGTGGAAGCAAACACCCTCTATGCATTCAAAAAAGTGCCCAGGGAGGGTGAATGATGCATCCAAGTTCACATAGGAGGCAGAATTGGGCTAGAACACCAGTGTCATGGGTTCCCAAGTGCTATTTCTTTCTACCACCATCCCTCTGCTATTTAAGGGCTCATAGTTAGCCTCGAGTCTGCCTTCCCTTGAAATACAGAATCCTTCTTTCTACTGATTTCTAGAGTAGATGTCTGTGGGGGAAGATTATACATATGAATCCTGAAACATGGGCTTTGGAGTCAGATGACCTGCGGTGACATCACTTCCTATAAGGGTGATCTTGAATAAGTGACGTAAACTCCCCCCAGCTCCAGTTTTCTCATCTTGAGAACGAGGATGATGATGTGTGCCTTGTTGGATGGTGGAGAAGATTCATTATTTCAAAAAACATTTCTTGGCCACTGATCTCGGTACTGAGGATATAAAGAGGAGGACGGGCGTCTTGCACCGCCTTTCTAATTGGAAAAGACAGTTCATAAACTTAGAAACAAACAAAGAAGACTCTTCCCCACCTCCCCCCCCCCACAGATAGCATTAAGACCTGAAAAGAAAATAAATGTGAAAAATGGGACAGTGGGAGGCGCCAGTGACTGGGGACGGTTGAGCTGCTCAGCTAGGCAGACTTCTCTGAGAAGGTTCTATCTGTGCTGGAAGCTGAGGAATGACAAGGACCCAGCCCTGGCAAGAGCGTGGGAGGCAGAGGGAGGGTTCAGAGCAGTCCTTGACAGGGGACTGAGCTTGGTTGGTAAAAGGATGAAAAGAAGGCCAGTGTGGTGGGGACATAAGGGAGGGCGTGGGGACAGGGTTGGGCGTAGCAAGACAACATGCCTTGGTGGGCCAGACACTAAGAATTCATTGTAAGTGCATTAGGGACCCACCACAGAGTTTTGAGCAGGAGAGTAATATGTTCTGATTTTTTCCCTGAAATCTGATAACACCATCGGCCCTCCATAGTCGCCGATTTTGTATCCACAGATTCAACCAAGCACAGACTGCAAAGATTTAGAAAAAACAAATAATTTTAAAAAAACAGCGAGTGCTGAGCGTGGTGGTGGCTCAGGCCTGTAATCCTAGCATTCAGGGAGGCCAAGGCAGGTGACTCTCTTGAGCTCAGAAGTTCAAGACCAGCCTGAGCAAGACTGAGACTCCATCTCTACTAAAAATAGAAAAACTAACCAGGTATGGTGGTGCATGCCTGTAGTCCCAGCTACTCGGGAAGCTGAGGCTTGCTTACACTCAAGAGTTTGAGGTTGCTATGAGCTATGATGCCACAGCACTCTACCCAGGGCGACAGAGTGAGACTGTCTCAAAAAAGAAAACCAAAAACAACACACACACACAGACCACAATGAAAAATAATACAAATAAGAAAATACAGTATAACAACTGTTTACCTAGCATTTACATTGTACTGGGTATTCTAAGTAATCTAGAGAGGATTTAAAGAATATGAGAGGATATGTGTAGGTTATATGCAAATACGACACCATTTTATTTCTGGGGCTTGAGCCTCTGTGAATTTCAGTATCCACAGGGGTCCGGGAACCAATGCCCCCACAGATACTGTGGACCCTGATGGATGACTACACTCACATACGCAGTGTTACTAATACAGGACCCGGTAAACATTTAATAAAGTATAACTTTATCATTGTTTATCATTCCCAGGTAGTGGTGCTAATCAGTAAAGACTTCCAGGAGGTGGGTGGCCCATGCATACCTTCATCCTAGAGGCAGCCCTCAGAAGCACCCTCGGAAGCACCTGGCCAGAAAGGGGGAGGGGAGTTGGAACAGCTCCTACCCTTCAACTTCCTCCCTTCCCCTCACTGCCCCCTCCCTCAAGCCAGATGACAGCCACTTCTGCCAGGCCAAGGGGCAGCCAGGGAAGAATCATAAGGCCCCCCTCCAGTTGGCTCCAACTCCAGGCCTCTGAACTGCCTTCACTTTGCCTTAAAAATGCAAAGCATTCCAGCCATTTTAATTACTGGGCGTTGTATAAGCCAGCAACCAGTTCATACAAAGGAACAACAGACAAAAAATGATTTTTCAACATGCCTTCAGCCTCTCCCCTCCTTTCCCTGAAATCAGCCCCCAGTCACAGGCTCCCCGGCCTTGCAAAACACTCCAGGTATGTGCAATCTTTTTTCTAGTTTGTTGAAGTGACATCAAGGTCTTTTTTTTTTCTCTCTCTCTCTAAATACTTGAGGCAAAAGCAGTTCCAGCTACCTTCAAGTGGTTTGGAAAGTTCCTGGTCATATTCTTACTTGAGACATTAAGACCATCAGAGGCCTCCATATTATATACACTGAAAACTTGGTTACAAAACAGTTTGGTGTGCAGTGGGCCTCTCTGGGCACCAAGGCAGGGCGTTTTAAGTTCCTAAAATTCTACCATAACTTCACTATAAGGGACTCCTCAAGAGGGAAGTTCAAATGCAATATCCCAAGACTGTTCAGTGTGGAGAATTATCAGTTTGTTATGTGACTAGGAAAGCCTGTTTCCTAATTCTGAATTTTCAGTAGTCTCTATGCATTTTCTTAACTAAATTTCATTAACAGGAGGAAAACTCAGTGAGCCCTGATGATGAGCTCACTTTCTAAAGAGGGAAAGTGACACCTAAACTGACAATCCCAGTACAGTGTGATACATTTCAAGTCAGATCATCTCTGCTGGGAGGCCCCCAGCTGAGCTGGGAGGGAAGGCTACTTGTACAGGATTGTCTTAATAATGAATATTGACAGTAGCCATTCATTGATTTTTGACACTGTGCCAGGCATGCTGCTAAATCCTTTCCATTTATTATCTCACGTATTCCTTACAACTCTGTAAGGTGGGTACTAATGCTGGCCTTGTAATCACAGATAGGGAATCGAGGCCCAGGAAGGTTAGGTTACTTGCCCAAGGTCACATGGTTAAGAAATGGCAGTGGTGTGCTGGTAAACATTTAACAACCAGCTCTCCAGGACAAAAAGCCCTGATTCATTGCATTTACGTTTCTGTGTGTAGATACTCCCATCAGGGTCACCTTTAAGTTGAATGTAGGGTTGGGAAGAATGTGCAGCAGCTGACTGTCATATGTAATAACATTTCCATCACACAGATGGGAAGAACATCAAGAGCACAGGTAAAAGTATAGTATAAAAATAATTAACAAGTGATGAGTTTTGAGCATTGGTGACCCTTGTTCTTATATTAATTGTAACTTCACATAATTAGATTTTTAATAATGGCTGTATTTAACTACCAACTTGCAGAATTCCTAAAAATGTAATAATCGGCTCTTGGAAGCCAGAGTGACTTGGTTCCAGCTAAGCACGGGGGCTGCAGGACCTTGCTCTTCACCCAGACAAGTAGCCAGGTGAGCCAGGAGAAAAGGTAGTCAGGGTCAAGAGCAAAGATCTGAGACATGAATACTGCAGAAAAGAAACATAGCGACATTCAGTGTTTAACTAATACAGAGAGACAGTGAGGGGTGCAGGGATTGGATGCTACTCTGTGAATTCTGGCTCCATCATTACTAACTGGGTGACCTCAGCCAGGTTACTAAACTTAACTGTGCCTCAGTATTCTTTTCTATAAAATGTGCACGATAATAATAGCCCCCACATCAGAGAGTTGTGCGAATTAAATACTTTTATACTTGTACAGTCCACGGAATAGGACTGGGAACATGATAATGTTCGGTAAATCTTAGGGCTTTATTATTTGATCTTTGCATCTACTTCTGTGACTTTGATGTTTGTTCTCATTTTATAGAGAATAAATGTATACTCCGTGAGCCACAGAAGGAGGAGACAGGACTTGAACAAATGCTCTGATTCTAACGTCTGTGCCTTATCCCAAGGGACCCCCCCTGAGCAATGTTCTCCAGAGGGCCTGCTGACAAACTCAAGGCCCTACAAAGTATCTCTTCTGATAGGGGCCATGTCCGATTCAAATTTTCCTGCACCTTGCTTAGTGGGTACCGGCAACAGGGAAGGAAGACCCATCTGGTGGCAGAAATGGGTCATCTCCCTGTTGCATGTCTTGACATTTTCTGTGTGTTCACTCTCTGCATGAAGAAGAAGGGTGGCCAAGAGTGTGGGCTCTGGCTTTGAACCCCAGCACTGCAGTATCCCAGCCACGTAATCTTGAGCAAGGGACATAAATTTCTCTGCACCTTAGTTCCCATAGTCTACAAAAGGGGATAATGACGATAAGCTCATCTGCCTCACCGTTTCTTCAATAAGAGTTAGTGTGAGTTACTATATACAAACCACTTAGAAGAAGGCCTGGTACCCAGGGAGTGCCCTGTAAGAGTCAGCGATTATTATTAAGGTTTTGTTTTTCTCTTTCTCCTCTCTCTGCCCCTTCTTTGGGTATTACTTACATAGCCAAAGGGGACATAGGAACAGGCTTGTCCTTTATAACACAGATCACTAGACTACAGGGTCCTTGAGGACAGGGGCAGTCTCGTTCATGTTTATACCCCCAGGACCACACCCTGGAATCCACAGGCTCTCAGTGAGAATGGCACCATGTGCCAGGGCCCTTATGCCATGTGTCTTATTCACCATATGGTGTTTGAAGAATCTCTCCTCTCTTTTACCACATGCCATCTGAGGCTTAGAGAGGTTATGGAGCTTGTTCAAGGTCACAGTGAAAAAACGAAGCAAGTTGAAGAAGGCAGACTGATATTGCAGGTCAAGCTGCCTTCTAAAGAATTCCACTGGGAAGTCTTGAAAGATCATTCAATCCAACCCCTGTTTTTGTATTTGTAGAAAGAAGGTTCACTGATTTACTCAAGGTCACGTAACTATTGTGGGTGGAAGGACTAGGACAAAAACCTGGTATGCTGCCTTGATGTCCTGTTTGAAGTTTCGGGAGGAAATGAAGCCATGCTCAGTAGCTGATCAGTCTGCCATCAGCTTGCCTCTGTGTTCTGGGCCCCATCTTTGTAATACAAATGTAATTTTCCTGTAGCATCTATTCAAACTCTGAATAAGGAAGGGCATACCCACATCCCTAGAAATTGCCTGACAAGTCATTTCTCAAAGTAAGAGATGCATCTCACCAGCCTTCTGACAAAACTCCCTCGTTGGCCTGCAGGGGTAGGCACTACATTTCTCTTTCTGGTTGGTTGCAGCAGGTAATGGCTGCTATCTCTGAGCACTCAGTGAGAACCCAAAAGACAAAGAAGAAATTGGCGGCATCCCAGATGCTGCTGTGAACGTGTGAGCACATTGACTGTGCAGTCTCTGGAGAGAGTGAAGGTTTGGGAAGAGACCTTCGGATCTGAATTACAGCTTTGCTACTTCCTTGCTTGTAACAAATTGGACATGCAATTTAACTTCTTTGAGCCTTAGTGTTCTTGACCATAAAATGGGCATAACATACTATTTCCGATTTAAGGTTGTGAGGATTCAAGGGAATACTGCATGGAAAGTGCCCTGTGCTTACCAGGTTTGACTTCCCTTCTCTTTGTTTTGCCTTTGAAATCCTTTTCAACTTACCATCCCAAAGGTGATGAAAGCTACGTAGCAGAGAAATAATTAACTTATTAAATATCCCTTGTGGGCTCAGCACTGAATTAGAGAAGGGGCCTGACTCCTTGTTTGCTTCGGCCAGTAATCCCTTGTCCACCACTCTGGGCCTGTTCTGTTGGACTTGGTGACTCAGCTGTCTCCTAGCTCTGACCTTCTGTCTTACAATGATATGGGTTTCTGAACACCTCCCTGCCTAATGGTTGGATACCCAGCTCTGTGACCTCATGGTGCACTTGACTGTCCCATTTAGTTCTTACCACTAATTAGTGTTTTGTCTTTCTCTCCCACTAGATTGGAAGCTCCTTGGGAGCAAGTCCATGCCTTATTCACTGTTTTTTTTTTAATTAATTTATACTTTTGAGACAGAGTCTTACTCTGTCATCCCAGGTATAGTGTCATTGTATCATAGCTCACAGCAACCTCAAACTCTTGAGCTCAAGCTATCCTTTTGCCTTAGCTGCCCAAGTAGCTGAGGCCACAGGTGCCCTCCACAATGCCTGGCTGTTTTTTTTTATTTTTAGTACAGATGGGGTCTCACTCTTGCTCAGGCTGATCTCCAACTCCCAAGCTTAAACAATCTACCCACCTCAGACTCTCAGACTGCTGGGATTACAGGCGTGAGCCACCTCGCCCAGCTGCCTTGCTCACTCCTCTCTCCAGGTCTGGTGTAGGGTAGTAAATACTCCACTAGTGTTTGGTGAATGTCTGAAAGAAGGAGGGGAAGGAGGGAAGCCTGTTCCTTTTCTCCAAGGACTTGATTATCACATCATGGCACACAAGCTGCAAATCACATAGTGGGGCAGTCATGAGTAAGGGTGTGCCCATCTCTTGGGATAAGACCACCCGCCTTATTGAAGCCATAAATTCATACCCTGTGCATGCACTTAGCTATCTGCTGTAGAAAATCAAGACATGGTAAAGGTAGAATGGAAAATCTGGGAATGCCAGAACCCAAACTAGTTGATCTGGAGGTAATCTTTGGATGGTGACTGTAACCTATAATGTAAAAACCAAAGAATTGCCATGTTCTCTGGTGCAGAAAAAGTCTAGGGGCTGGTGGGTGGAGCGGGGACTGGCTGGTCTGGTGCTAAGAACCATGAAGACCCAAGAGCCCAAAGTTGGCTTTGTGTGTCCAGCATTGTCACTGTGCAGCAAGAGGGGCTTTTGCCAGTGGGTCTGAGCATCACCACTCTATTGGCAAAGCCTTTGGTTCCAGCAAAAGGAAAATGCCAAAGTGTCTCACCTGGGAGACCCTTCTTTGATAACCTCAATCCCTGTGTCCTGATTCTGCAGACATTAAAACAGTCTTCTGATGAGAAACTAGCTTCCCATGAAGGTCTCCATGACCATCGGAAGAACACGGGGCTTGCCTTGACATGAGTTCTCCAGCCTATTGGACAATGAAATAACACATGGGAAACAAGAAAAATGGAATCATAGCTGGTTTGCTGATCTCTTATGAATCAAGGGTGTCCCTGAGACTCAGAAACTCTAAGAGTCTCATCTAGTTGAGTTTGTGTACCCAAGGAGCTGGATTCCAGAACAATTGTTTTAGTGAATTTGTGGAGATGATACTGTGACCCTCTTTTTATTCCTAACACTCATTGGTTGGTTTGTTCTTTTAGTATTTGTTAAGTGCCTACTATGTGCAGGTGCTATGCTAGGCGATTAGAGAAGTGCCTGGATTTGCTTGCAGAATTAGGCAGTGGGAGAGGTGTCTGGTTGGAAGCCTGGGGGATCCAGTGAGGATGGGAGAGGGGGCGAAGGAGGAGGGACATTGGGGGCAGTTAATTCTTCTGGGGGCAGAGAGAGGATCAGGCTGAACCCTGAAAGGTGAATATATGATTCTCAGCAGAGGAGGGTGGGGGAATATATTGGTAGAGGGCGGATTCCAGGCTAAGAGCTCAGAGGCAGAAACTGAGAGCTGGAATATAAGGGTGGAAGGTGGGGATGAGGTTTAGAGAGAGAAGTGAGAACAGGGCCTGCTGTCATGCAGCTGCAGGGTAGCAGTCACATTGCATTATATGTGAATGGCATCTTTTCCAGCTGTGGAGTGTGAGGCCCTGGGAAGAGCTGCATCCCAGGGGGCTTTGTGTATGTCTATGGAGTTTCAGACTTTGTTCAGATAGCCAAGAGAATGACACACGTGTAATCATTTCAAGCGGACTATAGCAGGAGTCCAGATTTATATTTTTAAACATCAGAGCAGCAGAGCAAAAGTTGAATCTGATAGAGAAAGATTCTGGGCAGGCTAATTATGTGACTATTAAAATTGTGGGCAAAGACTCTATGGAGGCCTGATCTGAGGCAGCAATGGTAAGAATGGGGAGAAAGGGATGGCGAGAAGAGATATGGGCAAAGAGAATCTAAAGGGCCTGGTCAACAGGGTGCCACCATTGGGAACAGAGAACCCTGGAGGGGACAAAGAGAGGAGACAACAGTAAGTTGTGGACAGGAGTCTGAGGAGGCCATGGGACATCCAGGTGAACTGTCTGGGAGGAAGATGGATATAGAGCATGGGCGGGCAGAGGGAGGCTGCTCTCAACGTCTGGTGTAGCCGCAAGGCAGGATGGTTGGCAGAGACCCCAGGAGAGCGTGGAGGCTAAAAGGGAAGAGAAGGGTGCCAAGGACAGAGAATTGGGAAACGCCTACATTTTAACGTCAGGAAGAGCCTAGAGTCTGCCAAGAAGACTGCGAAGGTACAGGTGGGGAAGTGGAAAGCAAAACCCCAGACAGAGCAGACTCTCAGCTGCCAAGTTCAGAGGAGGATGAGACCAACAGCACTGACTGCTCTTTGGATGGTCCTCACAGCACAGGACAAGCTGGTTTCAGTTCCAGCAGGTTCCACTGAAGACACCTCAAATGCTTGCAGAAATAAGATCTCCAGCCCAGCCTGACAGGAGGCTGATCACATGTCCACCTCATCCCCTCCCAAGCCATGAGAGCACCCGGCCACGACACTCGTGTGTATTATCTGCGTGAAGCGGAGTGTGCAACCTTCAAACAAACCACAAAGGAGCTACTCATTTTTAAAGGAAAAACACATGAGCTCCATGGGCATAAGGAAGACATTAAAACAGGGTGGAGGATGTTTTCCCTCCCCTTCATATTACCCTTCACAGAAATATCGACTACCTGAGAATACGGTCATTGAAACACACACACACACACACACACGCACACGAACGGGCATTTAACTCTGGAATATTTAACTCTGCTTTCTATGTCTCGCCACCCCAGAAAACACAGGACCCAAAATGTCTTTGCTGCACACACATGTATTTGCTGACTTAAAATTCCTGGGAGTCACTTCCTGTGGGAAGAAATAGGAAAACTCCAGGATTCATGTAAATGTAGACAGATACTCTGACTGAGGGGTCTTGGCTATCCAGGCAGGGCTGCGGAGGTGGGAGAGGGGCAATTTTACTACCACGAAATTGGCTCCAGATGGAAGGCAGGAAAGGTGTTTACTCTCTGCTGGTCCAGAGGCACAGAGAGCCTGGAGTCCCATCTAAGGTTCATAACTGCCCGGGGCTGGGCAGCATCCCCACTGAGGGTCTGGCCAGCTCTGGTGGTGATGGGTGGACCAGGCTGTCTGCTACTCGGAAAAGGCTATTTTGAATATAATGACTTTCACATGGACTGTGGGGTTTGTGGGGGAAGGCTTTGCGGCTGGGGTCTGGAGGTGTGGTGGGAGGGAAGCCCACAGGTGCTCTTGGCAACTGAGATGACACATGTCCTGTCAGCACGTTCTCCAGGTTGAGTCTCCAGAGGCCAGCTCTGCCCTGGACGAGTGGGCCCGTGGCATCCTCTGGGTGCTCTCAGATCTCCCGGAGACCCCCGCCCCCAACCCGTGATTCACAGCTGTGTAGCTTCCCCAGAGCACGTCTCCCCCGTGGGTTGACGTGCGGCCAGCTCAGGGGTGGAGGAGCAGGCAGCCGCGGACCAGACGGGATGTTGACTGAGCCATCTGTGGCCTTGGCAGATGGGAGGGGTTAGCTTCACCCACTCAAAGGCACTCACCCCACCGACTAGCGCGGAATCGCGCCTGTGCCGCCTTCACAGGGAGACGGGCCGAGGCTGCAGCCCGAGTGAATGTTCTCTGGCTTATAGCGCCCCCTAGCACCGGCCTGCGGGATAGAGCTCGGTGAGCGACCACCTGCCTGCCTTGAAACCCTAACAGCGTCCCCGGGGCTGGTCATTGGACCCATTTAACTAATGTTTACTACACTCGTTTTTACACACTTGATCCCTGTCCTCAAAGGGAAACAGGTGAAAAAAATCACATTAGAATCAGCCTAGTGTCATAAACGAAGGAAATACCAGTGTCGTGGGGATACTTGGGAGGTGGGAATCAGAGAAGGCTTCCTGGAGGAGGTGACATCTAAGCTGAGAGCGAAGGATGTGGAAGAGTTCAATGAATTTTAGAGATCCCCCCCAAATGGAAATAAAACAGACATGCTTCTTTACCTTTTAAGTAACTACAGAGGCTCTCCCAGACACAAGATCATTCCTCAGACTCCCCTACGCCTTTGCCATCAGCATCACGATATTCTCTAAAATTCTTTGTTTTCAGCTCTGAGTCTTGGGAGATAGAGAAGTATAGGCATTGATTGAACGCCTTGTGGGTGGTCTTCAGGGCACATTCCGTATGGGCAAACTTGTTTGAATGGCAAGAGCTATCTTCTCTTCAGAAACATTCACTTGTCCTTGAGAAATGTCTCATGGAATCTTAGACTTGTGAAGCACCAAGGGATGAGGGATCGTAAAGACCAGGCAGTTCTTTCATAAATGAGAAAATTGAGGCCTGGACAGGTGAAGTGACTTGCCCAAGGCAGGCACACAAATATAGCAAGGTTGGGAACAAACTTCAGGCTTAAAAAAAAAAAGTTTTATCCTAGCCATTTTTTTGTCCCCCAGAAAGTTTTCACGCATCTCTTTGTAGTGATATGTTAGGAATGTTTTCAAAAGGTATTAGATAGTAATTTAGAAAGGGAAAAAACAAACACACAAGAGATAAACCTCTCATGAGTACAAAGCTATGTTTGTTCTGATTGGATCAGATAGTGATTATTATCATAGTAGAGAATGATTTAATCGGTGTAAGTAGATGTCTTCTATGGGTTGACCACTGTACAAAGAGACTCGAACAGATCCATCTACAGATTTGAAAAGCAGATCCAGGATTTGTGAATGGCTGGGATTTCTGAAGCCAGAGGGCAAGCACTGGGCCACACCCTGCCACTGAGGGGCCTAGGATCAACAGATAGGCAAGTTCTTTCACCTGTCTGGACCTTATTTTCCCGTCTATAAAGTGAAGATGAGTAGCCTCTGAAGTCATTTTTTGACTTCCAAATTCTATGAACACTTCCTACAGATTCTAGCCTCTTATAACATTTTACAAAACAGGTGGGCATGAAGTCATCTTTCCTAGTAACATTCCAAGAAAGGGGATACTGAGGCAGCCTGGTAGTTTGGGGACAGGTCAGACACATGCTGAAACTTCTTCAGTACTTCACATTTATAAATCTCTCATTGTTCTTAGCTGTCAGGAGAAAGAGGGTGCTCTTTCTCGAATCTTTAGGGTGAAGACAGAGCTGATTTTAGATGTGTGGGCAGAGGGGAGCTGCTTTAGCCTAGGCACAAAGGGAGAAGTTCCCAACTCAGTCTCTTGAAGTTCACAGAATTCTAGTGATGGGAAGGGAAGATGTGTGGATCAGCTTAGAATAGGAGGCAAGTGGAAATGAACTACAATGCAGTTTTGTTACCTTTCAACTGGAAAAACAATGAGAATGTGCTTGCATTTGCATAATTAAGTAGTTGCTGGAATCTAATGTTTCAGATGCTTTATTGGAGGAACTTGCTGCTTAAAGTGGAGCAGAAGTTGTCTACCTGAAACTCACATTCTGAGCAAGGCTTTTCCTTGGAGAACATGTTGGCACTTTGGACAAAACTGTAACAAGAAAAGAAAAATAGAGACGAGAGGCCCTCTATCATATAAGATGCTTATCCAAAGTGGATTTGGTCTGGAAAGGCTTATAAAACCTTCCACATGACTAGCACTGTGAGGATAAGTGAATCTCTTAAATCCCATCAAGTATGCCCTCATTTAGCTTGGCCTTTTGGAGTGGCCTCTGGGGTGCTTTCGCTCAGAACTCAATGGGCTATTGGTCATACCTATGCTCAAGTCTCCTGGAACCCTGTTTTCTTCTTAGAGGGCCAAAACTCAGTATAGCCAGATATCCTAGGCCTCCTAGGTATTCCTAGCACAGTTAAGGAAGTAATACAACCACATCCTGTGAATCAATGAACATAGTGTTGGAAAAACTTTGAGATAGGGAGACAGCTCTCTGGGTTAGACTGTAGTTAGAGTGAGGTTGGGGGATGATCTTCAAAGTTGAGTTGGGGATAAGACAGGAAGATGTGGAAACTGCTTTCCCTTCCCTGGCTAATATGTGTAAGGGGGAAAAGGAGTTTAAAAACTGTTCTTGAAAATACCGTCTCCTACAAAGTTTTCAGCTTCTGCCATCCTGATGTCACTTCTCAGAGGTGTAAACAAAGTTTACAAAGTTTCTGAGAACGAGGCCAAACTTGTATTTCTGCCAGTTCTGTAGCATTTCTAAAGCCTGAACATACAATTCTCTTTCTAAAAGCATGAGGTGGGAGAGAAAGGGAGAGAGATAAAAGTACAGAAAGACAGAAGGTCCCAGCTGCAGAAGGGCTTTGCACGGTTAGATCTAACTGCTGCTACAGTTCAGGGAATTACATGTTTGTCTTAAGACAAGAAGGGTCAGTGGAAATGGGTGACTTGCATTCCTGGCTGGTCACCAATCATCCCATCTTTCTGTGCTGTTTCCTCTTCTGGAAAGTACAAATGATACTTGTGCTGGCTTTTCCTATCTAGAAGCATTATTGTGAGATATAATGAGGTGAGGTTTGGAACCCTGCCTTAAAAAATATAAAGCGGAACCAAGATGGTAATAATAAGGATAGTGATTGCATTAATTACAATTACTGGCAATCATCTGTCATAGCCAGTCACCTAGTATCCTAGAGAGTTCTCCAGGATCTGGTTTTACTCCAGTTTTGGATCTGTTCACCCCAACATCCCTTACTGAAAGATGGAGGCCTGTCTGCCTCAAGTAGGTCACCACTTCCTCCTGGTCTTTCTACTCTCTGCTCTTCAAGTAAGCACAGAACCTCTGCGGGAGCTGTTCTCCCTGCCTGCCGCCCTTTTCTGCAGATTGTCCCACTGCGGGTGCTGGCTCACTTCTTAGCTGGGATGGCTCCTCAGGTGCACTTTCCTTGCTGTTTCACAGAAAGCAGGGCCTTCTTCCCTGCTTTCGTCAAGTCTAATCCATGGCTCTGTTTGGTTTTCTTCTTAGCATTCACACCATAGAAAAGTACCCCGTGTGTTCATGAATTTCCATGGGGCCAAGGGTTTTGTCTTGCTTACCCAAGCACCTGAACAGCGTTTGCTGAGTGAATACACAACCCTGCTTGCTTCAGAGGAGCCAAGAAGCACAACCGTCTAATATAGTAAGCTCCAAATGGCAGATGGCTGCTCAAAGAGAGAAGAGGAGAGGTGAGGAGAGGAGAGGAGGGGAGGGGAGGGGAGGGGTAACATCTGTCCGGGTCCTTTCCCCTTGTCCCGCTCTCTCCAGAGAAGGGAGAGGGATAGTATTTGGCAGTTCGCCCTAGACGGTCCACCAGGCTCAGTCAAGTTCTCCAGGGCAGGGTACTGAGGTTGGGGTTGCGCTGGAGTGGGTGAGTAGTAAGCAGTTGGTGGGGGTTTGGGACAGAGGCGGTCAGAGGCCCGGGGTGGGCGTGGGGTGAGGGTGCAGGCCAGAAGGGGCAGGGGAAGCCGCTGGGGGCCAGGCGTCAAGCGCGGTCCGGGGCGCGCCCTAGCCCACCCACTCGCGTGCCCACAGCCGTATTATTCCCTATAAGGATCTGAACGGTCCTGGACGGCCCCGCCCCGTCGGCCCGCGCCCCCGGCCCCACCCCCTTTTCGGAGGGCCGATGAGGTAATGCGGCTCTGCGATTGGTCGGAGGGGGCGGGGTCCGGAGCGCCCGAAGGGGGGCCGGGAGGCCCCCCCGCACTATATCTCTTGTCGGCCCAAGCAGCGGCGCAGAGCAGACAGCGGGCAGGCGGTGGGTGCTCGGACGACTTCTCCTCTTCGTCCTCCTGTCCTCGTCCTTCTCCGGCTCCTCCGGCTCCAGCTCCCGCTGCTCCCCCGGAGAGACCGCCGGCTCCCGGAGTCCTGCGCCAGCGCCCCGGCAGCCTCGCCGCGCCCCATCCCATCCTGCTGGGCACTCGGAGGGCAGCGCGCCGAGGCCAAAGTTGCCCCGCACGGTAGGGCGGGCGAGCTCGGGCTGCAGCGGCCCCGCCGGCGGCGCGCACCGCAACTTTGGAGAGGCGAGCAGCGGCTCCGGCAGCGGCGGCGGCAGCAGCAATGACTCCCTGGCTCGGGCTCGTTGTGCTCCTGGGCATCTGGAGCCTGGGGGACTGGGGCGCCGAGGCGTGCACATGCTCGCCCAGCCACCCCCAGGACGCCTTCTGCAACTCCGACATCGGTAAGCGCTCCTGGTGCCCCGCCCGAGCCCCGCGCTGAAGCCGGGACTGCAGCGCTGGTGGGGGTGTTAGGAGGAGCCCTGCTCCTTTTCTGTGCCACCAGAGGGGCAAAGGTACTGGGGCGGAGTGGGGAGACTCAGAGTCCTCGGGCAGGGGCTCTGGCATGTTCAAGGCGGGATGATGCCCCGCAGAGGAAACCCACTGTGGCCAAGTGAACCCCTGGCAGCCTGTGCTCTCCTGCTAGGGTGTGAGGTTCCTCCTGGTCCTTCTGACATCTGGAAAACTTCCCCATTCACTGCCGAAGGAGGAAGGGCTGGGGGTGGGGGTGTGTGTGTGTGGATGTGTGACATTGTTCCTGAAACTTGGAATGCTAATGAAAGTGCTGGGATATAGACTAGTTAAAAAAAAAAAAAAAGTTATGAGCCATGTGCAAGGAAAGTTGCAGGAGAAACTTAAGAGTGTTCAAAGTTTGCATCATCTCCTGCACCTTTGAAGTTCACTTTTTTCACTGAGACCCTCCCTGGATCCGACTTCCCAGGGCAAGTTCTAAGGGAGCTCCTTAGAGCACCAAGTTTGGGCGCATTGAAGGGGGAAAAAGGAGAAGAAAGCTGTGGGCTTGCCCCTGGTCCTGGAGGAACTCTATTGCCAGTGTTGATAGGAAGCAGGAGGTGGCGTGTGTGAGGGATCACTTATCACAGAGCTGTGAAAATTTGCAGTAAGTCTATATTTTTTCCTTGAATGTGCATGGAAAGGGGAAGAAATGGGCAGGAAAATCTGTCGCCAAAAGGACCAAGATGCCAAGGGTCACGTCATGGTCACAATTCCAAACTGGACTTAGTGTCTTGATCAGAGAAACCCAGTAAGAAATAGAACCAGTTTGTATGGAGGGCCGGGAGAGTGTCCCAGGGTGTCCTGGGAGACTTTTTTGGGAGTTTTCGGACACTTGTGTTTGGATGGCCAGAGGTAGAGTGGCAGCCGAAAACATCCCTCCCCTCCTTTCCCACTCGTAAGTTGTGCAAGTCCCGCGGCCCCTCTTTCTCTCTGTGCGAGTGTGTGTGTGCGTGAGCACGCGTGTGTGGCCAGGCATACTTGTATGCAGGGTGGCAGGGTAGGACTGCCTCTCTGCCTGTGTCACCGCCCTCTGCCTATGTAGATTCAGAGGTAAAGAATAGAGTGTGTGTGTTTTAAGTGCAGTCATAAAGGGGAAGGAAATTTTCCACTGGGTCTTGGGTAAGGGACTCCACAAGTGTGTTGTGGTGAGGAGGAGGGAGCGGGGGAGGCGGCTGAGGTTGGGAGGGGCAGTGCTGGTGGGCCAGGCTGAGCCTAGCAGAAGTCAGAGAGGTGGCTGTGGTGACCAGAAGGTCAGTCCATTGGCAGCTAAGGGTGTTTGTGTGACCTAGGGTCACCCTTGTTAAGAGGTTTCCTGGGGCCTGGCATGGCGGGCTGTCCCTTCTCCCCAGGGAATCTGGCTGGCCCTGAGTTTGGGGATTGCTTTGAAGAATCCCTTGGGGCTGCCTGAAGCCTGGGAAGGTTTTTCTCCCTCCGCCCCTGCAAGCCTCCACCCAGATTCCACTTGGCCTACCACTTCTCTCCCCAGTTGGTGACATTCCCACCTGATTAGTGTGGGGAGCTGTTGTTTCTGCAGCCGAGTTCTGATGCTGCCCAGGGCAAAGCACACAGGTAGATGGGAGGCTGGCAGGTGCAGTTGGGGTGTGCAGACTCACAGCCCAAGCCTCTTCTGCTTGAAAATGGGTTGGCTGCATTCACTTGGGTTTGTGGTATACGAGGGGAAGGGCCCTCATCCCTCCCTTTTGCCCTTTGCTTTGAGATCTGTTCTCTGGAACTTCACCAGGAAAAAGTGGGAGCAGCAGATCCTGCTTTCACTAGGAACCCTCCTTGACTCTGTTCCCAGCCTGGGTTTCAGACTGTGGGTCTGTGCTGATGTAGAAGGTTTCTTATAATGTCTTTGCGTTGATTCAAGAAATAGCTGCCCCCCACCCTCAACCCAATAAACTACCTAAAGAAAAGCCGAGTTACCAGGAAGTACCCAAAGACCAGAACATTGTGGTAGCAAAAATAAAAAAGAAATGAATAATCTTTGATGCTCTGGCACGGATCCAAAATTGCTTTGCCTCGCTTTGGTGCACTGCACTAGTAGCAGTGATGAGCTAATGCTTTTAAAATGGGAGGTGTGGGTGTGGGCCGCTGGCGTGCTGACCTCCCGCCGCCTTTCAGAGCGCCCTTCGGCTGTCTAGTAGGTGGCTCAGAGCCTTTGTGGTTTCCAGGCTGGGTTGAAGTTCTGCCCATTCTCTCACTGAAGAAAACGTGTAGGATCTCCCCAGTCTGCTTGAGCACTACAACCTCACTGGTCAACACTGTAAAGCCCACAAAAGATGCTGAGCCAGCCTGCCTACTTCCTCTTCCAGAACCTTCCTGGTAGTTATCTCTCTGTGGCTAGATGCCATGTTGCCCGGCTAAGGGCCTACAGTACCTGGCTTGGCCCTCTCCCAGGGCTCCCCATGGCCTGGGCTTCCCTCTCCTCTCTCCTCATCTACAGGTGTCCTTTTTTGCTTTTCTTCCCCAGGGCCTCGCACAGCTTTCTGGGTGAGGAGGAGTTAAAAGGTGTTTCTATGGCAACTCTGGGCCCTGCACCCTATGGAAGTGTTTAGGAGAAGAATAAACTACATGCCAGCTTGGCTTATGAGACATACTGTGGGGGAAAGGAAGGGACTTGGCAGCAGGCAGGCTGTCTGCGGCCCCCTCCCCACCAGTCACTGCCCCTGAAACTCCTGACAAAACCTTGACTCTGCAGGAGGAAGGGGGGGGCAGTGCTGGGATGAAGAAAGCGGCCTTGGCCGGGCACATCCTGCTCCAGCAGCTCCGTCCTGCTCAGGAAGGGCTGGGCACTGCCAAGCGCTTTCTGAAAATTGGTGTGTGTGTGTGTGTGTGTGTGTGTGTGTGTTTTCTGCAAAGGTGGCAGGGGAAGGGGGCAGGCAGCAGAGAGAGAGAATTTTGCTTCAGAATGCCGAGCCCTCTTCTCTCCAGCCCTTTGCATGAAGGAGCCGGGCTGCAGGATGGAGTGTTCGGGGCCTGCCCCCAGCCTGTTGGGAATTCGAGACTGAGGCTCAGCTTGGGGGCTGGCTGCCAGCCCTGGAGGGTGGCCCCTGCATATCTCTAAATTGTTTTGACAGGGGCCATTGCCAGCAGATTCTTTTAGTATCAGATCTGAGGTTGTCCTTTTAGCAAAGAATCCATTTGCAAAGAAACAAGATCTATTCCCTCTCTCTTGTATACATGCAATTGCATTTCAACACTGGGTTTTGAAGTTTAAGGACAATAAAAAGAATCAGACTTTGGAGAGGAGCCAGCCACTTAATGGGGCAAGTCCAGGGGATGTAGGTTGTAGGCATCTTGGGAACCAGGGAAAGAAAAGAGATGCTATTGGGCTGGAGGTGGGAGGACAGCTCTCAGAGGCCATCTCTTTTAACCTCCTCCCATCCGCACCCAGCAGCCTTAAAAGTAGGTATTGCATCCATTTTCCAGGAAAAACACTGAGGCTGAGAGAGGTTTGTGCCTGGCCACCTGGCTACACCGTGGTAAGGCTAAGACGTATCCTTAGCTGTGCCAGTCTTCAAAAACTTTCCAACATTCACTGGGCTATGATATTCTAAGGCTGGTAATGTGCAGCTGGAGCAGACAGTTAACATTTGAAGAATGCTTCACGTCTAAATTTGGGAAGTTTTCCTTGAAGATACAAACATGGCCTAAATGGCCAGAAGTTTTGAGAACTTATTCCTAATATTCCTTGGCTGTTAAAACTGCAAAAGACCCTCAAAACTATCAAGCTGCAGTGAGAAAATGACTGTGTGGTCCCACCGAGGCCCAGGGAGAAGCAAAGCTGATAGAGACATCTCAGGGCCTCGGGACTCTGCCCCTTCTAGGTGGGGGTGAGCTGGAGCCCCCCTGGGGGAGGTGCCCAGTCTGTGAGGATGTGTGCAGAGGAAGGAAAGCCAGAAAGGGAGTCAGGAGACCAGGTCCCTGCTGGAGAAGGTGCCCCTCTGACAGTTCTGTGTCCCTTTCACAGTCCCCGGATAGATAAGGCTGGAAAAGTGGCTGTGGAAGTGGCTCCGGGTGGAGGGATTTTTGTTTGTTTTGCAGGAGCAGCAGGAACCATTCAGCCCCACTGCTGAACGGCACATTCCAACAGGTTCATTAATTAAAAACAAAAACAACAACACAATTTTCCATTGCACTTGGCTTTTACCATTGCAGCTAGTATAAACAAGGAGGCCCCTTCTTCTAGCCTTTGTCATAGTCGACTTCTGGGTGGCCTTGAAAGGCAGTGTGGGGTGGTGGAGAGGCCGTGGGGAGGGCACATCTGGGCTCAACTCCTTCCTTGAGGGCTGAATAATGTGCTCAGCCACATATTGGATGTCTCTAAGCCTTAGTTTCCCTATTTAGAAAAGGGGACTAAATGTGCACCTAGGCCCTTTTTACACTTTTAAACTTAGAAGTATTATATGCATACATTGTATGTATCTCTGTGGGTATCTAATTCATCCATCCACTACTCAGCTGTCTGTCCATCCATCCATCCATCCATCCATCCATATCTGTGTCTCTCCATTTAAAATCAGAGGAAAGGTTTTTTGATCACTGCTTTGAATTCTAGTCCCTTCTCTAAATCCTTTCCTCTCTGCATTTATAGACACAGGCACCCCTAGCAAAGTAATAGTAGACTTTTCTGTTAGAAACACGAATAGTAGAACACACTTAGTATTCTGCTTTTTAAAATTTAACAATGTGTTTTAGGTACCTTTCTCATTTGATACACACACACACACATACACATACACACACACACGGGTCTACTTTATTCCTTTTATGTATAGTGTTCCATAGGATTATAATTTTAAAAGGTAATAATTATAGAGAGGTTACTATAAGCACAGGAACCTTCTGAGTCATTAACATGCATTAACTCATTTAATTATCTGCACAGCTCTCTGAGGCAGGTGTGTTTTTGTCATTTCTACTTTATAGCCAAGAAAACGGAGGCTTAGAAAAATTAGGTAATGTGGTCAAGGTTATATAGCTGGCGAGTAACAGAACCTGTATTTAAATCCCTATGGTCTGGCTTTACAATATATTCAACTATATACAGGTGTCTGTAAAGATCATGTGCAAATTGAAATGGCACACTATTTTAAATTGCACACAAACTTTATGGACACTTGTGTGTGTGTATAATATATTGTACTATATAATATTACATGTGCTATATTATATCATAATCATATTATATATTGCTATCTACTATTACATTACTATAATAATAATATATCCCTATAGGGATATGATCATTTATTTAGCCAGTCTCCTACTGATGTATATCTGAGCGTCTGCCAGCTTTTCATCCTTACGATGAGTGCTGTAACAAATAGTTGTTGTATGGTGGCAGATATACAACTGGAATTATTGGACACAGGTATGTGCATTATCTATGTTAATAGTTCCTACCACCATTTATTGAGTAATTGTGTAAGTCACTTTATAAAAAATATTTCTAATGCTTGCAATGACTGTGCAAAATAAATGCTATTGCCCCCATTTTACAGAGACATAGTTGAGGGGGAAAGGTCTAAGTGAGTTCTATCTAGTCACCTCAAACTTGTGCCTCAAAGGGGCACAACTTGCAAATGGCAGAACCAGGGTTTTCTGCCAAAGTCCGGTTACTTTTCCTTTCTCTGCCCTCCACCAAGATTCCCCTGGGATTTTTTTTGCACGCATGTGTGCACACAAACACGCACAAACTCCTCTGCAGCTTCCTGTCTCTTCCCTTGCACTCCAGAGTGGCTGTGTCAAACACACTTTTTTCAGATGGGTAACACGAGAGGACAGAGGAACCGTCACAGCCCTGTGCTTGAGATCCTTCCATGCTTCTCTCAAATGGGAGAACAGTTTGTAACTTGTATTGACTTTCTGAGCTTTTCTTTTCTTTTTGCTTCCCTCTTTGTCTCTTTGAAAGGGACCACTGAGACCAAGTTCATGGGAACATTTTCACAGGGGGAGAGGGGCTAAAGGGCCGGGAAAGCTGGGACCCTTGGTTTGTTGCAGTTTTGGAGTCTTTCAGTTGAAGACAGCTTTGTCTTTTTGCTTTCATAGTAAGCAATGGACATTTTGTTTGACTTGGGGGACTCACACGAACTCAGGTTCAAAAGCATATGTGGCCATGGTACACACACAAGGGTTTTCCTTTCTCACCCAAAGCTCTGTCCCCGGCCCATGTTCATGGTGGCAGGGAGGGGACTTATCCTTTAGTCCCCCTGGTATTTGGTTGGTGCTTGGATGGGAGTGGTGGGCTGGCCAGGAGGAGGGGTATTGACTGCCCAGAGGAGACAGGGTGGACCCAAACAAGAAGGACACTGAGTGGCCAGGTGAGGTGGCTCCTGCCTCTAATCCCAGCATTCTGGGAGGCTGAGGCAGGCAGATTCCTTGAGCTCAGGAGTTTGAGACCAGTCTGAGCAAGAGCAAGACCCTGTATCTACTAAAAATAGAAAAATTAGCTGGGCATCATGGTGGGTGCCTGTAGTCCCAGCTACTTGGGAAGCTGAGGCAGCAGGATCCCTTGAGCCCAGCAGTTTGGAGTTGCTGTGAGCTAGGCTGACGCCGCAGCACTCTAGCCTGGGCAACAGAGTGAGACTCTGTCTAGGATAAAGTATTATAAAATGACTTTTACAAAGGCCAGCGTGGACCCCTCCGACCTCCTCTTCCTCATCTCCTGGCAGGCCCTTCCTGCTCTAGCTGCTGGTCCGCGCTCTCTCGGGGGCTCCTGTCCTGCTCTAGCTGCTGGTCTGCCCTCTCTCGGGGGCTCCTGTCCTGCTCTAGCTGCTGGTCCATGCTCTCTCGGGGGCTCCTGGCCCACGACGCCCCCTC
Organism: Nycticebus coucang; assembly: GCF_027406575.1. Lineage (NCBI taxonomy): Eukaryota > Metazoa > Chordata > Mammalia > Primates > Lorisidae > Nycticebus > Nycticebus coucang. The sequence continues at coordinate 14,876,166 of NC_069782.1, read as the reverse complement.
AGTTTTGAACACCCCTCATTAACTTCTCATTCGGTCCCATTTCCCTGCCCACTCCCTGGCATTGGTGCAGAAGAATAGTCACATACCTTGCCCAGATTTTCAACATGCTTAAAAGAGCACCAGCTCTGGTAATAGCCAAGTTCTTCAAAGCCACATGGGAAATCCCCAGAGGAGGACGTTTCTGGGCTGTGGGGTGAGAGCTCAGAGCTGTGTGCCACCCAGAGGGGTGCATGCAGCCCCTCTGAAAGGCAAGGCACGTGCCACACTGTCTGCCTTACGTGGTAAGTCTAGTCCCATCTTTGGCTGAACATCATTCTCCAGCACCCTCCCAGAGAACAGAAGTGGAGATTTCTAACTGATACCCCACCAGGAGTTCACCAGAAATAACAATACTGCGCTTACCGGTTATCATGGTGCACTCACTGTGTGCCAGGCACCGTACCAAACTCTTTAACCTGTATGTCAGCCATGCTGTGAGGTGGGGTCACCCGCCCCACTGCCTGGTGAGCTGTTTGAGGCTACAGAGGTCAAATTGCTTGCCAAGATCATGCCGCTCGGAACATTTACTCACTTAGCCTGTGTCCCAACCCTGTGGTATCCATCAATGTCTGGTGTAGACCAAAGGCTGGGACTTTTATCTCTTCAGTCTATCACTTACAGCTTCCCTAGGTGGGTCTCAGACACCTCACTGGGGGGGCTTTCCACTACCCTAATGCGTGATTTCCTTCCTAGCCAACCCCTCTAGCCCCTGCCTTCCCACTGTCACTGAAGAGACTACTGTAGGGTCTGTTCTCAGATCCTCACCAAACCGAGCCTCACAACCTCTTTCTGAAGCCCAACCTGGTGCTCTTACCACAGGATCAGTGGTTCTTAGTCTTTTCAACACCAAAGAATATTTTTAACTTCATCTTCCTCCCAATAAATCCCAGAAAAATGATCCATCATAATTTCACATGTTGAGTGTTGATTATTTTTCCATTAAAAACAAACCAAAATATAACTAGAACGGCTGCTACTAACTGATCATTATTCTGATGTCATCAGCTAATACACGAGTGAGTAAACTGCAGCCCACAGCAAGGAAGCCTGGTGTTCCTGTAAGTCTGGGGCGCTTTCTCAGGGGCCACTGGATGACTGCATTGTTTGATTCAGGGTGGCTTACTGAAATGCTGCAAATAGCCCATGGCACCTTACTCTGTCCCTGTCCTTCACCCCTTTTGAGAATGGCCCTCCAGTCTCATGCCAGTTGAGCATCTCTCCTCCCTGTGGGCAGGCCCACATCTCCACCATCGCTGCTTCTCCAAGCGCTGCTGACGGGCCCAGCACAGGCTGCAGGCTGCAGAGAGCTGATGTATCTTGAGGCACGTGCCCTTTCAGAGGTGGTGATTCTGTTTGTCTTCCCGTGTTCGTTTCTGGCAGACAGGAGCACAAAATGTATTGATTCTAGCTAAAGGGACTTGCTCACTAAATACTGTTGGACAGGGGGCCACCAGGTGTTTTTCCCACCTGCAGTGAAACTAAGAGGACTTTTTGCTCAGTTGCTAAAATGTAAGTATCTGGAGCAGCAGAAGCAGGGAGGTGGGGAGCTGGAGAACCTTTCCTGACCCGTTTAGAAGCCATCTGTGTGTCCCAGAAGGGACTATCCAGCTGCCCAGCACCCAAGTCTGATTTATGTCTATGTAAACCTGATCACCTGATGGTGGCTTTCACGACTTGGAGACTAGAAACTTTAAGTATTCCCAGGCCTGTGGCCACCTGGCTTTTTGTGGAGATGTGGGGGATGTGGGGCCGGGAAGGGAAGGAAAGCTGTACGATCTTGCCTCACGGAGCCCAAGGTAAAGTTCAGCCGGTGGAAAAACAGAGCCCTGGGGTGATGGGAAAGTGGGGGTGGAGAGGGGGAAATCCTGAGCAGATCCAGCCTCCGAGAGCCATTCCAGAACCAGAGACTTTAAATATCATGTGGCAATTATCCCCTCCCCCTCTGCCCAACTTTGATCCCTCCCGGAGTGAGGGCCCCAGGCGTAAGATAGCCCAGCTGCCTGCAGGGAAGGGGTGTTCCGTTCAGAGATCTCAGGGCTCCTGCAATCCCCAGATTAGGATGTGGGGTCCGACTTCATGAGCACTGGTTTTGTGACTTGAGATGCTTGGCTGGAGTGCTTGCGTTTCATCTGTCTGGAAGGGCTCCCTTTGCCCTAGACTTTGTTGTCATGAATCCACTCATAGCCTTTTTGATTTGGAAATACGGTAGTTCTTGTGAGCTCTGTTGCCCACAGCTTGGGCAAATTCTTTGGGCTCAGTTTCCTCATCTATAAAATGGGGGGAGGGATGATACTAAGGACCACATGGGGTTGAGTGATTAAGTGAAATAATTCTCAGAAATGTTCAACACAGGATCTGCAACACAGTAAAAGCTCAGTAAGTGTTGGCTTTGAGTAGCAGGGGTGTCGGATTTTATGGCAGAGCCAATATTATCACTTTATTTTTTGGTGAGAAACTGGGGCTCTAAGAAGTGATAGGACATTCTTCCAGGGTCACATAGAGAGAGCTGAGTTTCAAAATCATGGTTGTTTGACTGCCCCCTCGCCCCCTGCCCCAATCCAATGCTTGCCACTTTGTCACACGGAGAAAGAAACAACAAAGTCCTTTAACTCTATTTTCACAACATTTTAAAGTCTCAAGTACACTGGATCTCATTTGATGACCCTGATATTCCAATGAGAACAGGATAGTGGGGGTGGTCATTGCTCCCATTTAATGGATGTCAGTGTTGAGAATAGTTGTGGCCCAGTAGCTTAGCCATTCAGCTGATATGCGTAGTTGGGATTGGAACCCTCGTCTTCTGAGGCCAAGCCCAACACTTGCCAAGGGGCTGGCCCACCTTTCCCTGTTTAGACTGCTCCTACATGTTTGCCTCTAATTGGCAGAGGTAGAAGATGCTGGGATAGCCAAGTGAGGTCCCTGGAATAGGTCGGTGACACCAAACTCAGCTAACAAGTCAGTACCCCCTGCCCCTCCTGTCTCCTACCAGGGTTAGGGGGGTGCAGTGTGTAGGGGAGAAACACTGGCCAGAGTCAGGAGACCCAGAGTCCAGTCCTGGTTCATCACCTGACTTTGTGATGTCACCCTCTCTGGATTTTGTGCCTCTTCTCTGGAAAACAGCAGGGTTGGCTCTACGCCATCCAATGTTTTCACATATATTTCACTGCATGCCTACTATGTGTCAAGGGTTTCTGGAGGGCTGTATTGTCTTGCTGAATAATTGAGCACCTAAACCCATCAACAACATCCTTTAGGAGGTAACTTCATTAGAAATACGGTCTATTAAGATCAGAGCCAGGATCTCTGTGGTCATAAATGTGGACGAAGGCCGTGAGTGAACAAAACCTCTAATGAGCTGAGATGCTTTATCAGATGACATAGTTGACCACCAAACTTCCTGTTAGAGCTGAGCTGATATGCCAGATGGATAGAAGCCACCTTGCAGACTCAGTCTAAGAATCAAGGTCACTTCAGGGTCTGTCATCGATTGCTGGAGGGCTTGGTAAAAACTGAACCCCATTAGCACCGCAGTAGAAGCTGACGGACAGGAGATGGCATGGAGACTCAATACACATCAGAACAAGGCCGGCCTCTCTGTTCATGGTTCTACCTGAGCAACCCTGGAAATTTGGTTAATGGCTCAGTTCAAACATTTTTGGTAGCTGAGAAGATTCCTCTTATGGGGATAGGCTTGGATAAAGACATGTGTGATCTGATGGACCCCTTGTTTACATGAACAGCCATGGGGGGAAGAACTGAGAGATTTGAGGGAATCCCAACATCCACATTGTTCTCTGGAGCACAGTTCTCAGTCATTGGGTACAGTGGGAATAGCTTACATCTGAGGTGGGCAGGTAGATGTGGGTTCCAGTTCCTTCTACAACTAATTCTCTTTCTCTCATCGGCCATCTAGGTCACATTGCGCACCCAGCACCTACCAAGATCAGTCGCAGGGTATTTGAATATTAGACATAGTAGAATATTATTTCTATAAAATATATAGCATATGTATATATGTATATGTGGTCTCTTGTTACTAAAAATTACATCTTTATTATAAGAGAAACATCAAAACTGTGGGAGAATGTGATGATAGTTAGCATCTCATCCTTGGCTTTGAAATCAGCAAGGCAATAGAGAGTGGTGGCGACTATGGTAAATGGGAGAGTCCATGTTCCTTCTGAAGGTGGCAGCTGCTATCTAGTTCAGTCTATCAGAATGTGGGTCCAATATCGCAAAATTTCCAGTCTCTTAGGATATGCTAGAAACCCAAAATTTTACTGTGAAGTATTCTAAAGAGAGACACACACAGATGTATAGACCAAACAAAACATGTCCCTGGCCAGATTCAGCCCAGTGGGTTGCCAATTTTGTGACCTTGAGTCCAGATCATCTCTTGAATTTTCTTTAAGTCCTTGGATCTCTGAGTGAATAAGACCAACAGCATTTTCAAGCTAAATGTGTCCCAAGAGACATCTCTCATGTAGTTGTTACTGTACTTTCCACACTCCTTCCAGAGCGCTTTGGATGGAGTACAGATTCTGGAGTTAGAAGGCCTAATTCAAACATGGGCTTCATTCATTGCTAGGCATGTGGTCCTGGGCAAGCAAATCCTCCTCATTTTTCCTGGCTGTAAAATGGAATATGCAATGGTACTTTTCACCTCAGAGAGCTGTGGGAGAATTCACTAAGATAATGGATATAAAAGGCTTGGCCTGTTGCCTGGCATGCAGTAAGGGTTTGATCAGCGTCAGCCATCAGGCTATTACTCCTTATTGCCTGCCCTGGATGGAAACCAAGTCTTACTCACCAGCTCACTGCCTGATGTTAGGAGACATGCATGAAAGTGTCATGAATGAATGAGTATGGTTTGAGAAAGAGCCTTCCAGCCTTTCCAGGCAATAGTGTACTTAGGTAGGGGTGTGTGTGTGTGTGTGTGTGTGTGTGTTTGTGTTTATAAGAGAGAGAGAGGGAAAAACATCAGTTTTGACATATTGGGCACTGATCAACTTAATGAGAAAAAGCCTTTCCACACTGCTAAGCTAGTGTATTAAACAGTGGTAATTACCTTGGAAAATAAAATAAAAGCCACTGCCCACCCTTTTCTAATAGAAGAGGTAAGAGATGCCTGGAAAACCAGAGTGGAGATTGAGAACCTCAGGTGCTGATAATCCTGCTAACATCCTGGGGTGCTTTGATGGCTTGACCAGTTTTGTTTACTCAGGGCTCCTTTGAGCCAGAGGCAATTCCTGGAGGCTTCTAAAATTTAATGCCCCACCTGGATAGCTAACATCTGTGTTTGATTTTATTTCAAAAGTTAACCCCAAATAGTTAGAATTCCTTCTGGTATCCCTCAGAGAAGAGTTTCTTACAGGGGAGCTCACAAGCAGAGGGGACAGAAAGAAAAAAAGGAACTAGATTAGCACACGCAGGGGAAATAATACCCCGAGCCCTGGGTGTGAGCCATGTATGCAGTTTTTAAATGATCTCATTACATTACAAAAAGGGGGGAAGTGAAATTGATTTTAATACTGTACATAACCAAACATGTCTAAAGTATGATCATTGCAACGTGTCATCAATTTAAAAATTATTAGTGAGGTGTTAGATTTTTAAAATGAAGTTTTTGACATCTGATGAGTATTTTATACTCACAGCATACCTCAGTTTACCCTAGGCTGTGGCCACCATATTGATAGGACCCTGCAAATTGAGATAAGACAGTAGAACCTCTGCAAGTTGGCCACCCAAGGGACTGTAACAAACTGGTCAACATAAGGAACAAGGTCTACTGGACTGATATGTATATGTGATGCATGTCTGGTCTATGGAGATTAGGTCAACTTCAGGAGGTGGTCAATGTGGGGAGGGGGTCAACTATGGAGGTTCTACTGTGTCTGAGACGGCAAGGCATCTCTTTGTACCTTCTACTTGTCTGATGAGCTCTGCATAGGGATATGGGCAGCTGGAGGTGCATTTGGGCCAACCAAAGCTGGACTCTACTGACTTAGCTGTGATATAAGTCACTAATGGGCCACATGGGTTCCTGGGCGGGGAACCCATTTGCTGTGACCCTGGAGAAGCCATTCAACCCAGTTCTCTCACTTGACAATTGGGGAAACTGAGGTCCAGAGAAGCAGAGCTGTTTGGCTTAAGAGGTAGAGATGAAACTAGAAGATAGTAATTTGATTATAATTAACATTTATTGAATTGTTTTTATATGTAGAAACTTTTTAATGTACTATTGGCCTGAACTCTCATCACCACCCATTGAGGTTTGCCAATAAAAAAATTGAGATGGAATTAAATTAAAACAGCTCCTCTCTACTGACAGCTGTTCTAAGAACTTCACACACACACATGCATATAAATTCTGTTATGCAGGTGAGGGATTTTTATTTCCTTATTTAATGCATGTACAAACTAAGACTTAGTGATGTTAAGACAATTCATTCAAACAAATATAAATTAAGTAACTTCTGTTTATGCTACACTTTGAATATACAAAAAGGTATAAGACAGAGTTTCTGCTCTTGTGAGATTTACAGTCTCCAGGGGGGTATTTGCTTGGCCTGGCCAACCTGAGGATACCTTAGTGGGGCTACAGTGTGGTTCAAGGATGAGTAGTCCACCACAGAGATCCTTCTCGTGATCTTTTACGGAATTATCGGGAGAGCGTTAATTTGATCAGCGTTAATTTGATCAGCGTTTCCCAAGGTGCCAGCCTCCCAGATCTCTTCGCCTTTGGAGCTTAGAACAAGAACCCTGGAGCTACAAGAGGCCAACTTTGCCAACATGTGGGAAAATTCTTCTAAAGATGATGGAGAAGTTGAGCTGAGAGACATAGAGCTACAGATCCTGTATGTTTTGAGTACCTGAGTATGAATCTGTGCTCAAAACCATTATGCATGTCTAGCAGCAATTAGGGGAACCTTCGAGCCCTCCTCTTCTTTAAACACTTAAGCCATCTAAAGTGGACTTTTTGACTCGTGCAAGTAAAATAAGGCTTCTGAACAATAAATTTGATTTAGAATGTTAGGGATTATTACTGTTGTTATGATCATCCTCATCACCCCACTTTATTGATGAAAATACTGAGGATGAGGAAGACAAACCAACTTCCCTACTATGTAGCTAGTACATGGGGAAACCCGGATTTGAGCTGGGGCTCCTGCCGTCCGAGTCTGAGCTCTTCACCATAAACTCCACTTACAGTCACCCTGCTGCATGGGAGGGAGAGTTGGTATTTGAGTTGCTGTGTTTGTTCCGGGGTCCCCAGCCTTCACTGCCCCACTTTCTGCCTGGGTCACACTGTTCTTGATTCCCAGCACTTCTGCCTCACTTGCTGCCAGAAAGGGACAGATTTGGGAGGCCCTGGACTCCAGGACTTATTGAAGAGTCCAGGAAAAGTGGGCACATCTCGTTTGGCTTGGCTGATTCCCAGGCTACCTCAGTCCATGAAGGCCAAATTCCTGGCCAACTAAAGCAGGGTGGGAAGAACATTTGTCCATTCTGCCTTCCCAGTTGGGCGAGGCCAGTGTACCAGGCTGGAAACTGGTTATGTGTCTAACTGCAGGAGCGGGAAGGGCTGAGAGGATTAGCACTCTTTAAATAGACATCAGAAAACTAAGAATAGCCTTGCTGCCTGGAAATTGATGGGTATTCCTGACCATGGGCAGCCATGCTTAGTAGGTGCTCAATAAATAAGAATGGAATGCAGAAATAAACAATAGTGAAAATGGGTTATTAGGGGAGCGGTTGGCTAGTAAAACCCTGCATTCTGCATAAAAAGAACTGAGGTTAATTTGAGTCTCCCTGCAGGCCGAAGGCCTCTCTTACCTTTATTTGTCTACTTCTGTTGTCTCGTGGCCGTTTTCTTACTTTCGGCCCGGAGAACAGCAGGCAGAGAGGCAAGTTCAGTTTGTTTTTCCCTTATTTTTGGCTTGTTGGCTATCCTGCCAGGTTAAAAAGATGGAGATCACTTTCTTTTTGCCTTCTCACCAAGACTTTAATGTCCCTCAAGTGCTGTGCCGATTCTAGTTCCTTGCAGCCTCCAGATGGGAGCCTCCGCATTTGCCATCAGATCAGGACCATCCTCTGATATCAAGCTCCTGGGCCTCACTGAAGGCTGCCTCATTGTCTCGTTCAGAAGAGCTGAAGTTGCCTTCCTGGCAGACATGAAGCAGCGCTCTTGGAAGTCACCGGGCATGCTGTGACTAGTGGGCAGGCCTACATAGCGTTTCCCAAGGTGCCAGCCTCCCAACCTCAATCTTAGGAAATACTCTTTGGGAAAGTGGTCTACTATATTCCCGTCTTGGAGTTGTACTTGACCGTTAGCATGGTGACCTGTTTAGCTCTGTTCAATCCAGCATTTCCTGAACATATCCAACCAAGGAACAAAATTCTCCCAAGAAGCACCTATAAAGAAACCTAGTTGGTGAGACACTGTCCTAACCAGGATTCTGACAACCTCTTTGTCCACTTTTCTGCCTTGTGGTTGCTGAGTGGGGAAGGAGAAAGTAAGAAATATGGTCTGCATTAACCAGGAAAATTCCTCTTCTGGGGTTGACAAACACAAATGGTAGTGGTGTGAGTGGGTACTTGGCAGGGACCGGAAGAAAAAGGGAGAAGGGAGGATTGACCTTCAAGGTCAAACATTTGCCGGCGTGAAAGATCCTTCCTGTGCTCGTGACTTGTTTTATAATCTTACTTGGCTCGGTTCTGGGCACACATCAGATTTTTAAATCCTGGCATCTTATTTATACTATTAGGGTCCTGATGGAAGGAAAATGTGATGTGAAGGCAAGATATTTCTGATGGAAGGTCCAGGGGAGAAGCACTGTGGGGGTAGGTGACGAGCAGCAGGGGACAGACCCTGGTCCCTAGTTGTCTGAGCCGGGGCTGTCCTCTCTCTGAGCTGTACTTGTTGCCATCCTAATCATTTTACCAACGGGAGTTTATCAAACGGGAATCTTATTAAAGCTATCCGGACAAATGCCAAGAGTTCAGAGAGTCTCCTATAGCTCATCTCCAGGCATTGGATGACTTGTCTTAGACCATCGCTGAGCTGGGGATTGTGTTAAAACTAGACAACTCTAACCAAAGCCAAGACGAGTTCACCTAACTTAATCCCAAATAGTATGAAAGCTAATGGCACTGGCAGTTCAGTGGTTCCTTGGAATGTTTTGGTGAAGAAAAGAAATTGTTTGATGGATATTTTGGATATTTTGCCCCAGGCCACCCAGGATTTGACAGGGATTCCATCTTCCTGGGCTCTTTGTCTCTGGGTGAGGTAAGGATGGACAGCCTACTGGGTAACTTGAGCACACTTATATTTGTCCTGGGTGGGTCTTCCTAGCCAGGGTGCCGAGGCCAGTATGGTGGTGTAGAAAAAGGGGCCAATGCTCCCAAAGGGTGGGACCCCAGGCTGGCTCTTCTCCCTTTTGCCTATGAATCTCAGTGAGTTGCCTTCCCTCTGAGGCCTGTCTGTGCACTTAGGAAGTCATGGATTCCTAGGCACTCACCATTCAGGCTTGCAAGGTATTTACCAGAGAAGGAGAAGGGTGGGGCTGGCAGAGGTGGAAGGCTGCCCCCACCCCAAACCCTCCCACAGCTGGGGCTGGGTGTCTCCCCTCCTCCCCATCAGCTCCTGCACCGTTAACTTTAGTCAGAAAAGCGGACATCCCCATGGCCAGACTGAGGGAAAGACTCAGGATGAAACTGATTCCACCTGGGCCTGGGAAGGGGGGCAGGTAAGAGGGCACCAGGTGGGGCTCTCAGGCCACCTTGGGGCAGAATCCCGTCATAGGGCTGTGATGCGCACACGGGCCAGGCACTCAGCCCCTGCAGCGCCTCCTCACCCTCTCCTGCATAATTTCCTATTTCCTGCCTCCTCCTCTGACACGGTTATAAATAACCTCCAAGGCTGGCCCCGGGTGTAAGTATAGGTGAGCCAGAGGCAAGTGGAGGGCTTGGAGGTGGGGCTGGATCTTGCCACTTGGTTGGGGGCGGAGGTCACGGGGTGTCTTGTTGCCCAGGGGAATTTTGTTTTCTTATGTTTTCCACTAAGGAGTGAGGTAGCAAAAGAGGAAGTCATCCGTGTTGGCAGGAGGAGGCTTGGGTCACACCTGCAGGTGACTGCCTCTCTCTCTGCCGCAGATCCCGGGACCAAAGGGCTGGAAAGATGCTTAGAGAGAAGGCATCTCAGGACACACAGAGACAGGTGACCACGTGCGCCAGGTCCTAAGCCCCAGCCTGGCCCGGGTGGGAGGCCAAGCAGCTGTTTATATCTCATTTTCTACTTTTTACCTCCACTGCCAGCCACGGTGTTTCTGGAGACCCCCAGGTGAAGGCTCTGACAGCCCTCATCTCCCCATCTGGTTGCCTCCCACCCTGCTGGTCAGTGGTTTCCAAGGACTGTGTCCAATGACTCCTTAAAGATGCCATTAACACTAATGCTATGGACCAATCCACCCAGTCCCTAAACCAAGATATAATGAGCCACGTCCTATGGTCCAGGCACTGGGTAAGGTGCTGAGGTCACAAACCACAAGTGCCCATCGATCCACGAATGGATTAATAAATTGTGGTATATGTACACCATGGAATATTATGCAGCCTTAAAGAAAGATGGAGACTTTACCTCTTTCATGTTTACATGGATGGAGCTGGAACATATTCTTCTTAGTAAAGTATCCCAAGAATGGAAGAAAAAGTATCCAATGTACTCAGCCCTACTATGAAACTAATTATGGCTTTCACATGAAAGCTATAACCCAGTTATAACCTAAGAATATGGGGAAGGGGGAGAGGGAAGGGAGGGAGGGGGAGGGGGCAGAGGGAGGGGGATTGGTGGGATTACACCTGCGGTGCATATACAAGGGTATATGTGAAACTTAGTAAATGTGGAATGTAAATGTCTTAGCACAATAACTAAGAAAATGCCAGGAAGGCTATGTTAACCAGTGTGATGAAAATGTGTCAAACGGTCTATAAAACCAGTGTATGGTGCCCCATGATCGCATTAATGTACACAGCTATGATTTAATAAAAAAAAAGAAAGATAAGCTAGACATGCCCCACCCTCAAGGCTGTGGCTCTGTCCTCCCTCCTCCATGGATCCAGCTTAGACAACTGAGGACCTTCAGGGAACACTCTCAAGGGCCCCTGTTTCCTGCTCTATTTTTGGTTTTCAAAAGTTTAGACAACCAGAAAGGGGGATTCTGAAGCAGCCGATGTATTAACTTCCTTGCTTCCTTGCCTGACTTCCTCTTCCATGCCTGGGCTGAGGGAAGTTCTCTCATATCTATCCCACTACTTGGCTTCCTAGCGAACCCACCAGCTTGTTCCTTTATTTTTTTCTTCTTGGAGCCCAGGAGAATCAGGGATTTTTTGGTGCGGTGAATGGTGCAGGCTGCCAGCACCTAGGGGAGGGGATGGAGGGGGGCTGGATCTTGCCACTTGGTTGGGGGAGGGTGGTCACAGGCTGTCCTGTTGCTCAGGGGAATTTTATTTTCTCATTTTTCACTAGGGAGTGAAGTAGTGAAAGGAGATAATCTGTATCGGCAGGAGAAGGCTTGGGTCACACCTGCATGTGGCTGCCCGATTCACACAAAGGTCTAGTATAGGTATCACGTCTTTTACCTGCTCAGGCTATGTCTGAGGCTGGCTTTTGTGCTCAAGGCCATCTTTGTACCATCTGGATCTGGCAAACTTGAGCCTGGAATAAGGGACCAACAAATACTCCATTGGTTGGCTTTTTTTTTTAAACCCATTTGCTTACTTAGGATGTGGGCAGTCTTTGGAATTCGGCTGAGATTTTTTTCTGACCCCTGGTTGAAACATATTGCTTCTGTGGTATAATTGTTTAGGGATGGGCAAAGGCCCAGAGAACGCAAGTCTTGGCATCACTAGGACCTGATTGTCTCCAGGTGTCAGGGACATCCGGGACCAGGGGCAGGTTTGGAGTTTGAGATATGCTCTGGGGTGAAGGATCATAGACGTTCACTCATGCCTGGTTGAAAGCCAAGTCTTTAGATGTGGGTTCTTGGCAAGAGGAAAAGAGATTAACTGCTTACGTTTTAGATTAGAAGTACTATATGAACGATAAAGAGGATGAGCAGATTTTGCCAGATATTGCTAATTAATCCCCGCACTGCTTATCCCACAGATATTACAAGTTAGGGAGAGTCACGCTAATTAGCTCCAAAGTCTCTGAGCCGAGCAGGACCAATATGAGAAATCCAGTGGTCTTCATGTTCTTTCCATGCCCATCCCAGCACTAGGGAGATCCATCCTTCTAAGCCTTTCTATAGGGCAGGTTCGGAAAGACCTTGAAGGATACAGAGGTGAATTTGGAATCCAACAGATTCGAGATTGAATCCCAATCCTGCCTTTTCTCAAGGGAGTAGGTTGAGTAAAATGTTGTAAATTCTGAGCCTCAGTTTCCCAAATGCAAAATGGGAAAGATCTCGTTTCCAGTGCTGGGCTGATGGGAAGGTGGGTGAGAGACATCAGCAGCTCCCAGTAACTGTCAGACTGAACCTGCATTTGAAAAGCATATTCTTTACTCTCCAGTGAGGATGTGTTGTCTCACCTATTGACCACTGGGGTGGTCCTACTGTAGTAAGAAAAAAAAAATGGTCATGGCCCTCCATGGAGGTAGAGTTTATAGCAATGGATTTATAATTGACAGACCAAAGGAAGGTGAATGGCTGGTGAGTGGAGATGGATGGAGTGGAGACTCGTCTGCTCTGGTATTAAGGCTGGCTCTGAGACCACAGAATTAAGATCTCAACTGAAGGGCAAGACAGACCAGATGGGAAGACAGAGGTGAAGAGAAGTGAAGCCCTTTCCCAGGGTCATACAGCTGCTTGGGGTTGAGGGGGAGGTGGGGGCCAGCGCAGTGATTTTCACCCAGTGTGCCATGGCACCCTTGTGTGCCGTGATAGGATCTTAGGTGTGCCATGAATATTTTTAAAGATCATCAATTAAATTATTTTTGAAAGAAGTTCAAATCACAGTAAATATATTCTTTTTTTAAACTCTTTTCTTTTGATCAGCCTAATTTACGTGTGCTGTGGAAGTTTAACTCTAGGTTCAAGTGTGCTGTGAGACAAAAAGGGTTGGAGACACTGGTCTAGTGGCTGGATTCCTGTGTCAGGTATTTGTCACTGCTCCACATAGCCACTCTTTTCACCATAGGCCCCATTTGGTGGCAGGACACTTCTGGGGAGATAGAGCTTGTGGGACACCCGGCACTCCCTGCCTTTGTCACCTGCTTCTTATTACTCCGTGAGAAGCTAGAGCCCCTTCTGTCTGTCTCTAACTCCCAGCAACTGTCTCGTTTCATGGGCTGACACCTTTGGGGATTTCCAGATGATGTCCCTGGAGTTGGCAGAGCTGTGCGGGGAATCCTAGTGCTTGAGTTTCCTACCCTCACAGGGTTTGGTCTCTCACCTTGACAGGCTGCTGAGAGGAAGGGGGGGCGGGTGTGACTTCATGGCAGTGCAGCTCCCAGCATCAAAAGCCTCAAAAGTGTGCAGACATGTTACCAATCTTACTTCCAGACGTGTAGTTACCAATCTTACTTCCAGACGTGTAGTCCAAAGACGTAACTAGGCAATGGGGTCCAGGGCTGCACTGTTTACAATGACCAAAACAATTAACTGTCTGTTGCAAATAAATTGCTTAAATTATGCTTGCTTAAATTCAGGGGGCTGCTTGAGATGGTTACATATCAATGTGGGAAGAGTCCCGTGAAGCACTTTTGAGGAACAGAAGATGGTATTGAGAGAGAGAGAGACACACACACAGGAATGTGCACATAGATCAGAAAAGTCTGGATGTCTCTGTACCAAAATATCAACGCTCATTACTGTCGGGGTGGTGGATTCTGGGTGATTTTAATTTTGACCAATATTTTCTAGAAAATAAAATTTCCCAACGGTGACGCATTGATAAATTAGATAAAAGAACAATGGTGGGAAAGCAGGGATCAGCGATCCCCTGCACGGGGTCTGGAGCACCACGTGGGAAGCTGGGACAGCCCGTTCCCTTTGGCTCCCGGGGGGACTCTTCGTCCTGTGGCCAGTGCTCTGGGAGCCCTGATTGTTTGTGCAGACCTAAAGCTGCAGTTCCTTGTCTCTGGGGGACCTGCAGTGGGGGGGGCCTGTCCCGGGAATGCGGTGGGGGTGAGGGATGCTCCTGTCGGGAGCTGTGGGCAGGGTGGCTGTCCTCTGCTTCTTTAAGTAGACGAGCCAGTTTACACCTGGAGGATGGCCAAAGAGAGTCCCCTCTGAGAAACCAGGATGCAGTGGCCTTCCCTGTCCCGGCCCAGAAATAGCCAGGGTCCTGGGGGTTGGAGCGGAGTGCTGTGCATCGGGCCAGCAGCCTCCAGCAGGGAAAACAACAGGAGAGAAGAGGAAGCGTCAGGGAGGCAAACAGGAGGTGTGCTGACTGGCCGAGGCAGGAAGAAGCTGGGCGGGTTCCCACGGGGCCAAGAAGAGGCTGCACAGGGGCCGGGAGGGGGGTCTGCAGGGAGGGAAAAGACCTGGGCTGTGGCCACAATGGAGTCCCAGCCCTCCACTCTCCCTCAGAGCCCTGTCTCCACACCTGTTCACATAAAACGGGCCATCCCTACAGCGCCTCACCACCAAGGTGACTGTAGGTGACGGTTTATGACACCTGTGGATGTAAGGGTGATGGAGTGACATCTGACACAAAGTCAGCACATAGAGAAAGTCAGAAAGGCCTCACGGGGCTCTAAAATACAGCCCCATCTCTGCATGGTTCCACCCGCGCCTCTGCTTCCTCTAGCACTGTGAGCTCCTCCTTTCTTTGCTGAATCCCCCCAGACTGAGCAGCTGAGGTGCTCTGCGGGCGTCAGGGAGACAGGGTATAGTGTAACACAATCTTGGGCTCTATCTTTAAAGCCCACTGGCACTGCCTAGGACAGCAGCAGACCCTGTCTGGAGCTCACTCAGCAATTGGGGGGGAGGAATGCCCTTTTAAAATCGAGTGTATAGTTCTCGGCACCTGTAGTTCAGTGGTTACGGCGCCAGCCACATACATGGGGGCTGGCGTGTTCGAACCCAACCTGGGGCCTGCTTAACAACAAGGACAACTACAACAACAACAAAAATAGCCGAGCATTGTGGCAGGAGCCTGCAGTCCCAGCTACTTGGGAGGCGAGGCAAGAGAATCAATTAAGCCCAAGAGTTTGAGGTTGCTGTGAGCTGGAATGCAATGGCACTCTACCCAGGGCAATATACTAAGACTCAGTCTCAAAATAAATAAATAAATAAAATAAAGTGTGTATATAAACACACATATACAGTAGAACCTCCATAGTTGACCACCTCTGTACATTGATCACCTCCTAAACTTGGCCTAATTTTCACAGACCTGACATGCGCCACAGTCCAGTGAGCCTAGTTCCTTATATTGACCACCTTCGTATGTTGACCAGTTTGCTACAGTCCTTTGGGTGGTCAACTTACAGAGGTTCTACTGTGTATATACATATATGTTTGCATAATAAAAATACATTTTTATGCCAAGCAGAATCACTGAATTCAGATTGGGTAGAGGCATGAATGTACTTGTATGCTGCAAATTGTCTGTACAAACATAGAGGAAGTTACTTTTATTGGTCGAATGGGATATTGGTGTGGCTGCCTTCATGGGAAACAGTCGGGTCCATTTCCTCTGCTTTGGATAACCATTCTTTTGCTTCAGGACCAGTGTTTGAGGCAGATGCCTTTGATACTTAGCAAAGAGAAGCCATGGCAGTTTGCATTCACTCCTTGACCAAGAGGGATGCTTCCTACTTGCGCTGCATACTAACACTGCCCATGACAAGCCAAGGGCTTTTATAAGAAAAAGAGCACAGAGAAGGCAGAAAGGGACCTTGTTTGGAGAGGTAGCCTCAACCAGTGACTTCATGACATAAACAACTAGGCTCCTCCTGTCCTGGGATGTTTACTCAGATCTTGGAACTTGGGCATCGCAGGCCGGGTCCAGCGAGGCTGAAAAGGGATGAGACTCAGGCAGACAGGATTTCTTTCAGGCTTGGTCACCAGCTGGTCTCTGTGGGATAGGAACGGGGCAGTGGATGGGAGGACATGGGGGAAGTGGGGTTGAGCTTGTGGGACCTGGAAAACTGTGCCTTAAAACTTCCTTAGGTACTCTGAGTGCCAAATTTAGACGTCTACAAGAGGGGCCAGTAATGGCTGGTCAAAGGTCTGCAGACTTGAACTTAGTTACTTCTTAAATGACAGGTTTAAAAAGAGGACTTCACTTCTAATTCCAGGGGGAAAAAAGCAGGTAATTATGCTAAGATGTGTGCATGGAAGTGTGGGTGTATAAATGCTTGTGTGTATATATGTATACACAATAAACATTTATCCGTACACGTGTAGGTATACATATGTAGATATACCTACACGTGTCGATGTTTATAAAAGCATCCCACCAATTGTTCTCCCTCTCAGCAAGTGAAAACAATACAGCTGTCTGAAGAGATGAGGCATGAACTGGGCTGAAAAAACCAAATCACCAAAAAGTATCTTCTGTATGATTCTCTTACAGGAGGAAAACACATTCATGGGTTTATATCGGTTTCTATGATATGATTGCAGGAAAAAGTCTTGAAGGTAACATTTAAATATGAAGCATAGTTATAACTGGGAGTGGGAGTTTAGGTTATTTAAACAATTAGAGTTTTCTTTTTATTTACTTCTTTTTCTCAGCCTTTTTTTTTTTTCAGTGAAGTTGTATTTCTTAAAGGTACTAAAGAAAAGAATAATCAAGGAAATAAAATCAAAATACATGGAGAAAACCTTGGAAAACTTGCAGGGATTTTGGGCACTGCAGTACAGAAAGAGAGATCTGCATCTCATTTTGTTGAATTTGGAGAAATGTCAGATGATGTTGTACAAATGACAGGCGACTGAAGTCCTAAAAAGTTAATGCTTTTCTCTGTCTTTTTAAACTGGATATTCACTATGTTCCATCCTGTTGACGGTCCTCTGAACTTCCTGGCATTTTAGATAACATTACATTTTAACTGGGGTAGAATGCACTGCGTGTCTTCGGATTCTGTGAACAGTTACTGAGGCCTTGGGGGACCCACTGTGAGTCCAAATTCTCAGACGTGTCCGTGCTGAGTGAGTGACTAGGGCAGGTCTGCATGGGTTTTTCCATCTGGGGTTCCACTCTATGACAGCCTTAAGGGAACCTTCCACTTGGGGGGAATCTAGACGCAGAGATAGGATTTGAACTCAGGCCTCCAGCCTCCAAGCCCCAGCAGAAGAGGGCTGGGACCCAAGCTACTCTTGATCTCTGCTGCTCTGAGCACTGATGTGTGTCCTCTTGGGGAGCTGGGGTTTTGCTGATCATTATCCTCACAAGGGACCATTCTGAAATTAAAAGTCCCCAAGGGAACAAGTCACTAGCTCTTCTGCTGTTTCCTTCCCCGTCCTGAAAGTGAGGCCAGGAGAGATGAGCTTTTGCCAGGAACTCAGCGAGGGACTGTGTGGCATGTCAGCTTCTCCACATTGCTGGGTGTTAGCTTACCCCTGTCCGGCACCAGCAGCAAAAACAGAGCCAGGCGTGGCCTACAGCAAAGCTCCCAGTTTAAATATGTGAATTCATCTGGGCCTGGACAGCTGCATAGCCCAGGCAGGGCAGAATCTGCCACCCTACCCTGTTTCCTTGAAATCTATACAGGAACACAGTTCCAAATAGCCTGGAAGTGCCAGCCCCTGCAAGCTCCTACTTGTAAAAATGGATTTTAAAACATGTGACAATAGCTGCCTCCTCCCATGTCTTTAGGCTTTTCTAGGTGTCAGCCTGAATCTCCTGTGAGCTTTGCAGAGACCCTGGCAAGTGGGCACAGAAGTAGAGTTAAGACCATTATTCATTCCTTTGCTTTCTCTCCAGCATCCCCTACAATCCATTCTCCAAAAAACAACCAGAGTGAACTTTTTAAAATGTCAGTCACGTCTTGGCAATGCCCTGCACGAAGCCCTCTGGTGGCTTCTCAACTCCTTAATGAGCTCTAGAAAGTTCTGTGGAACCTACGTTCTGTGTCCCCTGGCCTGGTCCTGGCTACCCATTGCCAGCTGTTTCTTGGATGCTTCAGGCTCCAAGTTGGTTCTTGTTTCATGGCCTTTGAACTTGCTATCCTCCCCTCCACCTTGCTGGAACTTGTTCCCCAGGTATTTACTGGCTGGCTGCTTCTCATCACAGATGTCCCCATTCAAATGTCCCCTTCCCAGGGACCTTCCCTGCCTCCTACCCACCCGTTCTCTGCCCCACTTCCCTCCTGACACCTAACATCACCTTGGCCATTGTTGGATCTATTCCCTCTACTATTACTTAAGCACCAGGAGAGCAGAGACCTGGTTCGTCTTGTTCGGTGCCCAGAGGACATTTAAAACTCTTAATATTTGTTAAGTGCATGAAAGAATGCCCTTTTGGTAGGGGAGGAAATTGGGGCTCTTGCCCCAGTTACCCAGCTAGTGAGTGGCGGTGCTGAATTCAAACTTAGCTCCTGTGCTCCAGCCTTTGAGTGGGTTACACTCTAGAAGGAAAGTCTGCACAGGGCCACTTAGGAGCAGACGGCCTCTCAGGACAACATTCTTTAAAGCTGATGTGAAGCAGCAAACCTTTCAGAGATATGGGCTTCTGGGAGATTCTGCCATCTGTCGGCTGCTGCATTAGAGCGAGCGTCAGGAGGACGTCAGCCATCCCGCCCCTGGCCCAGAGGTGTGCGCCCAGGAAGGATTTAAAGAAAACTTTTCCATTCCCTCCAGATGTGTTTTCTAGACTTCAGGCAGGGCATGTTGAATTGTAGACCTTAAGGATTTCTGTTCGGTCTCTGCTTCCCAGTTGGGGAAGGAGGCCCAGGGTTGAGAAGTGGCTTATC
Source organism: Nycticebus coucang (assembly GCF_027406575.1). Classification (NCBI taxonomy): domain Eukaryota; kingdom Metazoa; phylum Chordata; class Mammalia; order Primates; family Lorisidae; genus Nycticebus; species Nycticebus coucang. The sequence goes on along the minus strand of NC_069782.1, from coordinate 14,857,196 downwards.
CAAAGCTGCACTATGAATTAGTAATCCAAGCAGTTAGAAGCAAAGCTTCCTGACCCAGCCAGGAGTTCTGGTCTACCCACTGTGGCCTTGCCAGGTGGGTCTTGGGAAACAGACGGAGTGGGCCACCCTCGAGGCATGTGCTGCCCTGGCTCTGCTCACCAGCACCCTGATTCTATGCTGGGGCTGGCGGAAGGGAGGGGTGTAGGGCTGAAGAGTCCACTGGCCACAGTTGGGGGGAGAGGTCACATAAGGAAATTCGCACCTTTCATAGATCACTAAGGGTCACCACATGAGGAGGGGACAAAGTCAAAGATGTCTGGGGAGAATTGGTCCTTACTTCCCAGTGTTCCAGGGGTACCCCTGAGGGTTACAGGAGACCCCTGGCTTACTCCCCATGGCAACTGGCACCATTTCTACCCTCAGAGCGCACCGCTGAGGAAGCCCGACAGGGCTGAATAAGAGATTGCCGTGTCAGCCAGGCACTGTGGAGCAGTCCTGCCCTCCCCTGCTGACTTCAGTCCCCAGCCACAGAGGCGTGGCTGCCTCGAACATTAAACCAGCACCCTCTTTGATCTGAGTGTGCCTTTCATGATCATGCCTTGGGGTTCAAAGAAACACCCCACACTGTTCCTGTTGGTGCCGAAAGAATGCCCATAATTGTTATTAAACAGAGGATGGAGCGTGGATACATGCCCCTGTGCCCAGCTGGCTCCCAGCTGGCACTTCATTCAGCAGGGACAGGGGCGGGGGCCTCGGGCCTTCGGGGCTTTGTTGCACCCACGCGTCGCCTCGCCTCTTGGCCTGAGAACCCATTGGAGCCAGGTGCCCTGTGTGGCCCCCACTCCCACCATGGCAGGACCGCTGCCTGCCTCCTACTTAGTGAAAAATGGCCCTGGTCTCCATCACACCCTCATTAGACCGAGTCTGGCCTTTGCTTTACTGCGGCCTCCCCACAGAATGCTGACCACTGGCTGTCCCCTCCTCTGGCCAGGACAATGCCGGGCCCTGACCGCTGACCCTTGCCCGAGCAGGCCGACCAACTGAATGGCTCTCAGTTCTCGCTTTTTGCACAGCAGGGCTGGTGTCCCACACCGTGGCTTCTCCAGGAGGAAGGTCTGGGGGGCCCAACCACACACACAGGCAAAATACTTCTGGGCCCACCCTTGGGTGGAATGGGACCAAGATGTGACCCTGAAGGACTTAACGTTGGAAATACCTGTCTCTGGCAATGCCCCCACCGCCTCTGGCTCACGCTCTCTGCACGGCTCTGGGTGGGTGTTTGGTGCATTGAAACCAGTCACTGTTCCTCCCTCCGACCTGACCTGAAATTGAAATGGCCTGGACAAGGGCATGTGCAGCAGCCGACATTTCAGGCCAGGGAATTGGCAGCCTGGCCGTGAGCTCCCAAAGCCCATAAGGGTCCAGCTACTTAGTACTTCATGTTTTCTTTTCTCTCTTGTTGGAATCACTTATTTTCTTTTTTTCCCCTGCTGCCCCTAGCATCTTCGCTGCCTTGGGGAAGGGGGCTTCTTGTGAAATAATAATCCCCAAGCTGTTTGCTGAGTGGTTACTGTGCACCAGGCACTGTGCTAAGTCCCTTATTTGTGGTGTCTCATGTGATCTTCACAACATCCTAAAGAAACACGCACGATCGCACCTCCAGTTTCCAGGTGAAGAGAGGCTGATGCTTCGCCTGAGACTCTGCAGCTAGTAGAAGCTGGAGCTGGGATCTACCCGCCGGTCCTAGGATGCCCAGGTCCTCACATACTTGGCATTGGACGGTGTGCCCCTCTTCACAGAAAGCATAGCTTCTGCCAAACCCGGGAACAGAAAACTCCTGGGAAGCTGCCCTTGACCCTCAGCCCAGATCATGCCCAGGCAGTTGGGAATAGATATGCAAGTCAAAGGAATTCTCTTTGGAAAACACCAGAGAGATGGCAGCTCTCTCACATACACCCAGCTGTGTGTTTGCCCTCTGGGGGCCTCGAATCCCACTGCCATTTCCTGTACCCAGCCTGGAGCACCAGCCTGTCACACGCACCGCCAGCGTGTCCACCTCGCACTCCTCTGCGGCCTCTGGCTTCTCCGGGTGGATTCTGCAAGGTGTTTCCTGCAGATCCTGCTGACAGTCTTTGCTGGCACATAGCAAAATCCGCTTAGAACATCACGATCTGCTGCCTCAGCCTGCACAGGGTTTTGTTTTTTGTTTGGCTTAAAAAAAAATTTTTTTTTTCTCAGCTAAGGGGCATAGGAGTGGGAGGAAAAGGAGGGAAATGAAGGTAAAAATATTAACAGAGTGAAAAATATTGAATCTTCTCTCTGTTTCAAAAATAGAAGCCTCTGTGGCTGGATGTAAGCTGGTGGCAAGGCTCAGGTTGGAGAGAGGTTGACGTTGAGGTCACGGCAGCATCTTGGCCTTTGTGCCTCCAAGAATGCCCTTCAGAAGGGTGTAGCAGCACCAGGCTGGGCAGAAGAGAGCTCCCTCCTGATTTAGGGACAGCTTTTTCTGAGGTGCTGGAGGAACATTTAAAATAAGCCATCCAAGGTGCTTTCTCTAGAGGTAGAGGTTGGGGGTGGATGGTGTCCCTGAGAAATGGAAAGACCCGGAGGAGGGAAGAGTTGTTGAAAGTTACCTAGACCACTGGAGTGGGCACATATCCTGTGAAGAGTCTACTTGTCTATTAGAATGGTGGTTCCCCAAGCCCTGGGCATCAGATGGGCAACTGATCCATGGCCTGTTAGGCCTGTTAGGAACAGGGCCGCATAGCAGGAGGGGAGTGGCAGTGGGGGAGGGAACATGAGAAGCTTCAGCTGTAGCTGCCACTGCCCCCCATCGCTCGCATCCCCACCTGAGCCCTGCCTCCTGTCCCATCCTCGCCTGCCTTCCCAATCCCTGCACGCCTTGCCTTTCATCCATGGCAAAACTGTCTTCCTCGAAATGGTCCCTGGTGCCAAAAAAGTTGGAGATCACTGCCCTACCTTAGCTTCTTTGAAACCAGATTTTCAAGGCAAAGGAGCTGGGTTTTATTTTCAGAGCTATACATAAGCCTACTTGGTGTGTGTGGGGGGAGTACAGCCTAGTCCCCATTGAGATCATCCTGGAAGCATTTTTATTTTCTAGCATTATCATATCATATCATTATCATATCATTGGTAGAAGCCCTCCCCTTCTCAGCATACTGTAGAATTCTTCTTTAGGTAGATTTGGGATCGTGTAGACCAGGAGAGCTCACCTGGCATTGATGTTAGGATCCAACTGATCCTCCCTGGCATTAGTGCTCAGTGCTCTAACCAGTGGAATTATCCCAGGCTTGCCTTCATTTTTATTAATAAACTCTTGGCTGGACCGTCATTTGGAAAATAGGACGTTACTGCCCCATCCCCCAAGATGATGCCTAATATAGAAACAGATTGGTGAGGGCCACGAAAATTGAAGCGAGGAGCTAAAGAGTGAGCCCTGCTCACAGCAGGGACAGCCGGCTATGCCAGCACTGCCATGCAATAGCAACGTCCCAATAGTTACCAAATGGCCCTTCTCGTTTTGAATGGCGCAATCAATGGACCAGGCAGGTTGATTAGGAGCCCACTCTGTACTTGCTTCTGTCCCTAGTTTTGGCAACTGCAAAACATCCAGGGAGTTTTCAGGCTCTTACCGGCTGGGAAAGACCCTTAAGACAAAGCTGGAAGAGGCCCCTGACGCATGCTAATTACTTGCTCACATTTGATCAACTTTTCAGGAATGTGCTTCTAGACCCAGCAAACCAGGAGAACATTGCAACTCGGACCATTACTGATGAAAAGGAAGCAGAACCCAGGGGAAAGGCATGCACTAGAAATATAAAGGGGTGGCACCCTTGGCTCCTACGGTGAATAGGAATATTAGAATGCAACTCATCCAACACCTTCATTTTGTAGAATGAAAAACCAGGGCTCCAAGAAGGAAGTGATTTGTCCAACTCACATAGCAAAGGAACAGAAGATCCAGAAAGAGAATCTAGCTCCCAGTTCCTGGCCCAGGGCTCTTTTTGCTACTCAAAACTTTCTGTGTAGGGCGGCACCTGTGGCTCAAAGGAGTAGGGCACTGGCCCCGTATACTGGAGGTGGTGGGTTCAAACCGGGCCCTGTCCAAAAACTGTTAAAAAAAAAAAATTCTGTGTAATAATACCTCTTTCTTTTTCTTTTAATTCCTGTCTTTCTATACCCAAATGAGCACCAGTATTAACTAGAGCAGGCAGTTATTTATTAAGTCACATCCAAGTTGGTAGACAGAATTTGTGTTGGAAACACTAGAGGTTTTTTTTAATTTTATTGTGATAACACTTAATATGAGATCTACCCTCTTCACAGATTTTTAACATTGGAAGTTTTTAATGGATGACCGTGAAGTCTTAAGCTGCTTTACCACCAATCAGAAAATCTCAAGCGGGGAAGCTGAGATCTCAACTTTGTGTACTCATCCGTGACCCCTGGGAAATCTGCATTCATCCCCTGCCAAAGCTCTTAGAGACTGGGATGGTGGGGGGACGTGGAACCATGTCGTAGGTTGGGAGGGACCATCTACATCTGTGAAAATATTTATTCCAGAGATGATTTAGAACATGATGATGTGCTTCAAATATCTTGTTTTGTGTAAGCCCAAGATGTCAATTCACTGGGAGAAGGCCACAAGCTGGGAGGGAGTAGAAAGGAGAATTTCCCTACAGTTAAATGTTGGCCTGACGTGGAACAGTCTGACTTAGGTTAGAAATGGTTGCACCTGGGCTGGATTAACGCTGGGGTGGGAAGTGGGAGTTCAGTGGAGGTTACACTGAAGGTCCCACCCCTCCCCCCCAGGAGGTCTGTGGTCTATGAAGTGTGCCCAGGTTCCGTGTGAGATCAGGAAACCCACTGCGCTATAGTTAAACATGTGCTTCTGGAAGACAGGTGTGACCCAGTCAGGCTGCCGGGGGCTGTGCTGGGTCCATCACTTCCTTGTTAGATTATCTTTGGAGAGTCACTCTCTCTAAGCCTCAGTTTCTGCAAGTTGGGGCTAAGGACAGCACTTACTTTACAGGGTCTTACCAAGACTCGGAGGGGATAATCTGTGCAAAGTGTTTAGCACTGGCTGTGCATGGCAAGTGTGCAATAGATGAGGCCCCTGTTATTGACAACAGTATTATAATTAGCATTGTGACTGACAGTAACAGGTTTCTTTTTTATTTTTCTCGTGGCAGAGACTCACTCTGTCACCATGAGTAGCGTGCCATGGCATCCTAGCTCACAGCAACCTCAAACTCTTGGGCTTGAGCAACCCTCTTGCCTCAGCCTCCCGAGTAGCTGAGACTACAGGAGCCCACCATGATGCCTGGCTGGTGGCAACAGGATTCCTGACCATCCCCCTGCACTTTGTGTCAGCGTTAGGACGCATGGTTCGTTTCCTGAGAGCATGGCGTATCATGGAAAACACATCCCAGCTTGCCCTGTTTATTCTAGCTGGGAGCATCTAGCAGCGGGGTGGGGGTGGGGTGGGGTGTGTGCTCCAGGGACTAACTGAGCCCCCTTCTCACAGGAGCCTCCCATGGGCAGGCAGAAACACATGCGGTCACTGGTCACTTATGCAAAACACTGCTGGCCTGCAGATGTGCAGTGGAGGTGGCAGGGAGGTAGCTCGTGCTGTGTACACTTTGTGGATGTCCTGTGGTGCGGCAGTGCCCAGCAGCAGGGCTGTGGCCAGGTGTGTGCAGTGTGCCATGACAGCCCTCCTTCAAAGAGTGCAGCCAGACTCTGGGGAGAGGTGCACTCTGGGTGGTCCATAAGAACAGAAAACATGGCTCCAGTCTGGTATAGGTGCCATCCCAGAAGCTGGAGAGGGAGCTGCATGAAATCCAGGAACCACTAGATCCACAAACAAATGCACTTTGTGGGAGAGTCCTGAGAAGTCCTCCCTTCAGGCTTCTGTCACCCAGGGAATTGGACATTTGCTTGCGTCCTTCTCTCCAGCCTGGGTCTTCACACATGTGACTTCCGCCATGCTGGGCTCAGAAGCAAGGGCTCAGGCTGGCTGCTGTGCCCTTGATCAGGCTATTTCCACTGTCTGGACCATCTTTCTCTTTTCTTTCTGTGATCAAACCCAGCATATAGCAAAATGGAATTGGTCTTGGAAATTTGCAACTAGATATAGTGAGCAAAAGAACTTCACAGCATTGGAAGGTAGAGTGATACACTCCTCTCAGGAAGTACTTGATAGGTGCCAAGATGGAAAAGATACCTTATTTCCCCCTCCCGGCAACTATTTATTGAGCATCTAGTATGTCCTAGGCACTGTGTGAGATGTTGGATGTAAGGTGAGCACAAGATGTAACCCTGTAACCCTGACATAACTTAGTGAGTGCGGATGGAGCGTAGGGAGGGAAAGAGGATGAGTCGTTATTCAAATTAACCCACAAACCTATACAAGTGCATGAAAATGTATGTGTGTGTGTATAAAAATGGGTCCTGTTTTTGGGTGATGTGGGATGGTGGTTAGGGAAGGCTTCACCTGAGGAAGTGTCCTTTGAGTTGAATATCAAGGACCAATGGCAGTTGGTAGGTAAAGGGGAGCAGAAGAGGGTCCCTTGCAAGAGAATGGCATGTGCAAAGGCCCTGAGGCCTTGCAGCTGAGCAGGGTCAGACCAGGGCTGCAGATCAGATGCCCAGACAAGTAGACTTGTTTGCCCCCCTGCCAGTCTTTTTAGTCCGAAGGCCTGTACCCCTTGTCCCCAAATCATGGGGTTTCAGGTAAATTACCCAGCTTCTGTCTTCCTGCTCTTTGCCCTCAACCTGGCCTTGAGAGACCCTGATCCCAGCCAGCACGTAAATAGATTTACAAATCCAGACTTCACCACATGTTGTAAGAGTTGTCAGGAGTTAACTGTAACCTTCTCATCATCTATGCCTTATCTAAATCCTCTGATAATTCGGCCTAGGGCATTTCCCCTTTCTCTGTCTTTCCAATGCATTTGACTTGTCAGCTGAGTTTTTCAGATTTGCTAAATGTTGAGTAGCAGAAAGACGATAAGCTTCGCTACCAGGCATATTTGGATTTAATTCCTAGCTGGGTGACCTCTGACAAGTTTCTTAACTACCCTGAGTCTGGTTTTATTTTTATACCCAGTGAAAATAATGCTACATATTTTGCAAGTTAATCAGAAGGATTAGATATACTGTTTGTAGAGTGTGTCTGTCTGCCTTGTACGCTGTTATCTGCCGCCTGACACACTGCCTGGCAGAGCAGGCACTCAGAAGTATTTGCTGAACAATAAGAGGTCCAGGGACTATGGGTTGCATAAAGAAGGTGTTTAGGGGGCAGGTGGTCTTTTTTTTTTTTCATCAAGGACACCATCTCTGGATCACGCTGCTAGGCCTTGGCAAGGTTGTTCAGAAATAACTGGGGTTGGCTTTATAATTCTGCCACTTCCCACTTTGACCAAAGAGGGCAGCAGTTAGCATTCTTTACCTATTTCTTTTATATAAAATAGAGGTTTTCTTAAAAGGATATGGTCTCTAATCGTTCCTCCACACCTTCGGAGTTAGCTATACTTCATACCTGTGTTCGGCTTTGAAGACCTATAGTTTGGGCTTGTTTTTCTTATACCTGTGTCTTCCTGGAGTGTCTGCTAGCTGGGTACTGTGGCTGTGAGCTGGCAGGAGTGAGGGGTTCTGAGTAAACGTGGGCAGGAAACACTTGCTTTTAATGGGATCCTCTGAGCTACGTCCACTGGGTGTTTACAACCTTCCTGGATGAAGCTCATGAAAGTTAAAGGTGAGAGAAGCCTAGACTATCTTAAAAGCCACCCAAAGGGTAAGTTCTAGGCGTCCCCGGGTATCCTTGGCATCTGTGCTGTATATAAACTCCAGAGACAGAGCAGACATTGCTGCTTGTTCAAACCACAGCAAAGTCTCCTGCCCTGTCTTAGTGCATTTTGGAAGCAAATTTGCTGTCGGTCTGCAAAGGCCGCCTCTGCAGGTCTGGTGTGCAAAGGCGGCTTAACAATGGCCCTGCCCCTAGACCTATCCCAGGGTCCCTTGGCCCGCCCAGCACACAAAATCCCAATTAGGAGAAAAATAAAATGCTATAGACAGCTCCTGAGATGGTGCCAGCTGTTCTTATTTCACAAATGACCCGACCTGAAAGCTGGAAGCTCTGAGAACTATTCGAGGGCACAGCATTTTTCTGGGCAGTGCTTCAAAGGGGCTGTAGCTGAAGACCACGCTGCTATTCTGGTGGCCACTGGTGCGGGATAAAATTTCCCATGGGCCCCTGGGGAGGGGCTGGAGCACACACAGCGGGTGGGGAGGGTAGTCTGAGCCCCCCTGGCCAAGTCCATCTGACCCTTCGAGTGAGCTTTGGAGAGGTGAGTGTGCGGCCTGGACTCTGTGTCTCACCAGAACATGGCACAGGCGACCAGCCACAACACCAAGGCATAGCAGCTCCAAGAGGGGGAAGGGTTTGAGAGGAGGGAGGGTACAGAAGGAGACGGAGGTCCATCTGAGCTTAACTATGAAGATTAGAAATGGGATGAGAGGCTCGATGCCTGGAACTCAAACGGCTAAGGTGCCAGCCACATACAACCAGAGCTGGTGGGTTCGAATCCAGCCCAGGCCTGCCAAACAGCAATGACAACTACAACCAAGAAATGACTGGGTGTTGTGGCGGGTGCCTGTGGTCCCAGCTACTTGGGAGGCTGAGGCAAGAGAATTCCTTGGGCCCAGGAGTTGGAGTTGTGAGCTGTGATGCCATGGCATTCTACTACCCAGGGCGACAGCTTGAGGCTCTGTCTCAAAAAGAAAAGAAAAAAGAAATGGTCTGAGAATTAGCATGAGACCATTTGTGGATCTGAGACCAAGTGGGGCAGGCAAGACCTACGCTTGTTACTAAGGGTTTCTTGAGGGCTCGGGGACCTCCTATCAGCTGACTGTCCCTACATCCACTGGGGAACGAGCCATCCTAAGGGCTGAGAGCAGGAACAAGGTGGTAAGTCATCGTCACTGGCCTTGAGAAGAAGCCCACCTGAGAAATGGCACTGCCCCATGTCCAAGCAAGACCCAGCACACACTGCTGGGCGTCCTCACCCTCTTCCTCTGCCAGTTGCTGCAGCCCTGTGCTCTGTCACTCCTGCCTCCAGGCCTCTGCCCTGTGCTCCTTCCTCTACCAGAAGTCCTGTCCTTTCTCTTGGCCGAGCAGAGAGACTTGTCCTCCCCCCAGCACCACCAGCCTGGTGAGGTGTGCCTTCTGCACACTTCTGGCTCCCCCTGGACCATGACCACCGGCCTTCCTGTCTCACATGGTTGAATAAGGTTCTTAAAGGTAGGAAGAACTGTGTCTACCTGCTTACTGCTGAATCCCCAAGACATGGCCCAGGATCTGGGACACACAGCTCCTCAAATACTTCTGAATAAATAGTGAATGAGTGAATGAATTAATTTTAAGTACCTTTCATAGAAGAACAACAAAAACAACAGCAGCAGCAAAATAAAACCGAAACAAATCAAACAAGCAAACAACAAATACTCTGGCAGAGAGGGGTACAGGACGGGGAGATGAGGTCTGAAGAAACGGTGTGCCCTGCTTGTCATATTTCTCAAGGGCCACTGCAGGGGGCCAGAGGCTTGCAGTGGGCAGCAAGGGCAGGAATTGAGAGCCCGGGGGGGACTCTCTGGGGCTAATTTTGTTGTTGCCACCAACTCCCTTTCAGATGTTGAGGGTTGGGTTGGTTGAGTCTGGATGATCTCAGAACAGGGACATCAACTTAACTGGGGTCTCCCATAGTAGGATCCCATGATCTCTTTGGGCATGTATCTTCCATAGTGGGGAACAGAGTCCCTCTCTGGCCTTTCAGCTCCCACATTTACTTGCCTCCTCTTTTTCTGGGTAACCTTTAGGAACCAGGACTCCTGACCCACCACTACAAGAGGCTAAACAGGAAACTGTCCTTGTCTTCCTTTCTCATATTACCTTTGATTCCCTCCCACAGCCTCATTCATTCACTCATTCAGCAAACAATTTTGGGAACCCCACATTCTGGGCACTCTGCCAGGTGCCGGAGTCCCAGATGTAGTCCCTGCCATCTGGTAATTAGTAATGCTAGTGAGCACCCAAGGAACTGATCATTCAAGAAGGACATGTGCTGGAAGAAAGACAGGGAAACTGAGCAGAGAAGAGAGGCAGGTTAGCTTGGCCTGGTGGGCGGAAGGCTTCCTGGAGGAGGGGACATTTCAGCTGGGTGGGTCTTGCAGGAAGACCTATGTGTGATCAGGTGCATGGGGAGGAAGTGATTCTCACTGAGGTGGGAGGCATCTCACAACAAGTCAGTATAGTGTGGGGTTACTGGCTGGGAGTTGGGAGCTTTGGAGTGGCAGGACTTAAGGTGGAGTCCCAACCCTGGAGGGCCACATATGTACTGTTGAGCCATCCTGTAGTTGTTGGGAACCCAGGGGAGGCTCAGGCGGGGCTGAGAGTGGGGTCTGTGGATCCTGTTTGTTCCTGAGAGAATGTGGGAGATTTGTGGGAGAAGGACCACATTTCCCACTGTCTGTCTTGTGGAGTAAAAGCCTCAATGAGGACAGTCACCTTACCAAACCCTTAGAAACCCAGACCACAGAAACACATCATCCTTCTAAGATATGAAGTCCTTGCTCCCAGGCAAGTCAGCCGGAATCCAGGAACCAAGCTGCCCATGGACTTTTGCCCTGACCTGAGCCAATTGGTGCTTCTCTTTCTCCCAAATTGTTGGTGGCCCCTGTAAGAAATTAAGAGTGGCTGACTTTAAAAGCAGTTAGATTAGAAATTAAACTCATTAACCCCAAGTCTAGGCATGTGCCTAGCTGGTGATGCTTCCATTTTATCTTTTAATAGTTTAAAATTGGGGTCACCACTTAAAACATGAAAGCGGGGGTAGAATGCAGATTGTTTTGTGTTCTTTTCGGGTAATCTCAAGAGTTCCAGGCAACTTGACCTCTCTGGGCCTGCGTTCCCGTCCCTCCCCTCTCTGGCCCCTTCATTTCATACACAACAGACGTCAGCGGGGGCCCTGAGTATTTCCTGAACTGCTGAAGCAGAAAGCCAGAGCAACGCACTTACAAGGTGGGGAGAGCCAGGCCCGCACACACCCCACCCCCCCTTCCCGCAAGGCGGGGGACAGAGCATCCCCAGGACAGGATTGCCCGAGGGACCTCAGAACACAAGGCAGGCACTGAAAAACAGGAGTCTCTGGGCAGGGAGGTTTTAATATCCTCCTGTTTTAATAGCTTTCCCTGAGATGGAAACTTGGGTTGAAATGATTTGCAGCTTTCCAGATTGTTGGAGTGTGTGTGTATTTGGATTTATTTTTAGCTGCAGGCGTTCATTTCTTGCCAAAAAACCTGCTTAAATAAAACCAAGATTAATATTTTTACTTAACGGAAAGAGTTAGTCAGGACAGGCTTTGAACTGGAGACTCCTTATCTTGATTGGGAATGCATTTTCAAACGGTTTGGCCTTGGCTTTGACATCAACAAAAAGGGCCTTTGAAACTGACAAGAGAGAAGGGTCCTCAGGGGACCAGGGAAGGATGTAGGAAGAGCCTATTTGTGAAACTTCTCAGAGGAGAGCTCCTCCTAAGCCAGGCTGCCTGCTCCCCCACCCAACCCTGCAGGATCTCTAGGGTCATTCTCCTGGCTGGAAGGGCAGGATGTGGGCTCTGGCCTTGCCCGGTTCCAGCTGCTAGCCTTACCAGCTCCCGGCCACATCTGGTCCAGACTTCTGCTTGCTCTAGATTTAGAGTCGGCAAACTGAGGCTCTTCCACGGGATAGGCTGAGACCCAGCTCTGATGTCACCTCCAGGGGGTTCTCCAACGTCCCTCCCCCCAGACGGACGTCACCTCCTCTTCAAGCCTTGCTGGCTCTTTATTCCTGCCCACAGTGCTGTACCATACTTCAGTGCCACTGTTGGTCTCTCTGACCTCTGGCCTCCAAGTTCCCAGGGCCTCATTTATCTCCATGTTTGTAAGCCCAGCACAGGACTCAAGTAATGATTGTTGAACAGATGTTTATCTGGCCCTATGAACTCAGAATTGCTATTATCCTCTTTTGATTGCATAAGGCTCAGAAAGACTCGGTCAGATGCCAGACCTTACACAGGAGAGTTACTTATCTGCTTTTTAATTACCTTCTGTGCATGTGGCACTCGATACAGGAAATCACGTTTAGCTTCAGGTATTCAGCAAACACATATTAGGAGCCTCTGGTCACTCTGCCTACCTTATCTGCCTTGGTAAGATACAGAACCTGCCCTCTGGAGGCTTACGTTCCAGTAAGTGGATACATAAGGGGTCAGGTGCTGGCCAGGGCCAGATGGAGGCCCAGGAGGCTGGTAAGGGGTTGAGGGCTGTAGGGTGGGGAGAGATGTGCGGGATCGGGGAAGGCCCCCTTCCCAGGCAATGTCTGAAACAAGTGAAGGAATGTCAAGTGGAGGAAGAGAGTCCCAGCTGTGTCGGGAGGGCGTGTTTGGAGCACGGGGATGCTGGCATGGAGCAAGCTGCCATTTCCCGAGGTGGAGAAGGCCACATGGAAAGCCTGTTATCATGGTTGAATTTGAGATGCCTTATTATACTTGAGAAGTAAATGTAGACGAAATATGGACACTTAGATATATGAGTTAAAGATCATGGGGGCTTGAGGTTGGAGGTTGCAGAAGTGTGGGAGGTGTCAGTTGCACAGATGGTGTGGATACCCACAAGCTGGATGGAAACGGGGAGGCCTGAGAACCCAGTGACATGGAGAAGGCTGTGGGTGACCTTGCCAGAGCTGCTGGAGTGGAGTAGGGGGAGGGCTGAGGTCACTGCAGGGAGCCTTCAAGGCTGGCAATTGACCCCCCACAACTTAGACACAGGCAAGCAACTTGTCCAAGGTCACACAGGGGTGGGTTTTCTGGATCTGAACTTGGAATTTTGGGGTCTTTTTAGAGGGCTTTGGTGGTGGGGGAGTAGAGGGGACTTGGGGTTGTGGCCAGCAACATTCTGGGCACCAGGGGGACCCAGATGGGGTCAGGGCAGGCCCTCAGGGTTCTGCTCTCCAACTGTAAATCCTAAGGCCCTTTCCTCCAGCATACACAGCCTCATTGGGTCCCCAAAGAGGTAGCAGCTGTTTGAGGAGGACCTTGAAAGGCATCACTACAGCAAGGTGATAGACATCCTCGGGGATGAGGAAATACTGAATCATAAGAATCTTTCTGGGTCCCCCTCGCTGTTTTCCTCTGATTAGTAAATTCCAGAATCTATGAAGGATCACCCCCAGCAATATAACAGTATATCATCTGCTTAGCTTAAGGGCTAGAGTACCCCTTTACAGAGATGTTATCTCTTTTAATCAGCCTCCTTAACCTCAGACCCCCCAGTGTTGGGAGAAACCTTAGGGATCTTGTGGTTTTGTGGTTTCTAAGTTAAAGTTATTTCTTTTTTTTTTTTCCATGAAAGCCTTGCGGGGGGGGCAGTGTGCTAAACAGATGATAGACTGTTGTGCTGCTGCCCACGATCACTGTGGATTCTTCCTGCTGATCAGAGGACGTGCGTGAGCGATCAGGAAGGGCGATGGTGGAGTGGTTAAGGGGATGCGGGGCTTGCTGAGGGCTTATCAGAGGTTCCCCTCAGATCCATCCTCCTCTGTAGCCCTCAAAGGGCTGATGGTGGGGAGGGAAGGCACAGGAAAATTATCAACTGTTCACCAATAAGTACGAAGCCCATACAAAGGGCTGTCCTCCCTCTGACATCCTGTGGGGATGAAGTGACTGTCAGACAAGCTGGATTGCAGGGACCACTCCCCCCACCCCCTTTTGTATGCTTCCAGGGGGCGGGCATGATTCTAACACTTCCAGATCCCTTTGTTTCTCAAAGACCAGGCTTTTCTGTCTACTGAGCTCCTGTCTGCTTGGGCTCCCATCAGAAGAGCAGCCCCTTCTCTGCGGTTGACACTAAGAGGGACCTCTGCCACCGTCCTTCTAAACATCATTCCTTAAATCAGGAAAATCCTTCCACAGGGCCTTTAGAGAGACAAGAATGGGCAGGTGTTTATGTGTGTGTGTGTGTGGTGGCAATGGTAGTACCTTACCTGCTAGGTCGCTGAATCAACTCCTGTGTCATGGAGAGATTGCACTGCCATGGCCCATCTGCTAAGATGGGCAGAACCTGGAGTGTTACGTTAGTACCCATTAATTAATTGAGGGATCCTTGATCCCCAAGCATTGTCCATCAGCTGGGGGTAGAAAGATCTGGATTGGTTGACAGGGGTTGGACGGGGAATGGAAGGAGAGGGAGCGAGACAGGGCCAGCTCTGGGGTGTCTTGATGCCCCGCTCTGAGTGTGCTGATGTATAGCAGATGTGTAGTTTCTGGAGACACCCTGGTAAGCTGTACTGGAAACTGAGTCCCATCTGCCACTGGAACTGTTCTTCATTCAAAATTTGCACTGCTGTGCTCCACACTGCTAGAGATGGAGGCACGGAGAGGCAGCACAGATATATTTTACTTGCTTTGTTTGTGTAAGCTTTTGCTGGTCTTCTCCCTAGGGCAATATTTGAAGGAAGAAAAGCTGTATCTGTAGAGATACACCTTCATACCTGGACGCTCAGGTATATCACGTATTTGAGAGAGCCACACGTGTATTCATAGATCTGTTTGCCAATAATTTACGCTCACACATCCTATTTAGTTTCTTCTTGGATACTTTTAAGTTAAAATACCATTTATTTCTTAATTAATCTCTTCCTTGTTCCCACTTTTGGCCTCTATGCTCCAGGAGCCACGTTCCCTTCCCAAGAGCAAAGGAGACTATAGAGGGATGAGAGAGGCTCAGAGGCTGACATGAGCCCATCCCTCCTTCTCCAGCTAGTGCTTCTATCTTTTGGAGATGAGTCCTCTGGCCATGAACTTCTAAACCTTGTCTCCCCACTAGGCTGCAATCAGTGGAAGCAGTAAATGGGACTTCTGATGCTTATTGTTACCCCCCCCCCCCCGCACCCAACCCAATGTTCCAGACACCAAGCTAGTTCACGCCTATGTTGGTTTAGCTGCCAGAGGACACTGGGTAGACAGTGTGGAGGCCACGCTCCCACATGGACAGGAATAAAGAAAACCTGTGTCCACTCGGCCCATCTGTAAAGCTGGCTTCTAGCCGCTGCAACAAGGTGGAAGGAACAGCCAGACATGCCGCCAGCTCCTAGTTTGGAAACTGTCTTCTGTTGTTGTTGGACAACCATGACCTCCCCCACTTCCCTCGTTCCCTGTGGCCCCTGGGCCAGTGAATGCCTCAGGAGAGCCCTTATTGCCAAACGGGAAAGTACAAAATAGCACACTTTTAAATTATAGGGGAGAGAGGGAAGCAAATAAAGACATTAATTCAAAAACCAAATAAGAAGATTTGGTGTTGGCCAGTGATTTTACTTTGGAAGGACTTTGTGAATTTATTTGGGAGGGCAGGATGTTGTTTAATTTTAGCTCAAATTACTGAAGTTTTTGTTTTTGTAAAGGAAAACACTGCCGTGGTCTCTACCCTGGGCCATCTCTGCTTCAGTCTTTCTGGACTATGACCATGATCTTGTGTGGCTGCTCCTGAGGCCACTCTTGGGTTATAGGTGGGCGATGAGATGGGACAGTTCCTGTGATGGAGTAGGCATCCCCGCCTACTCGTACAACACCTCCTTCACTTGTTCTGACCACTTCATTCGTGCTCCCCCACCTCTCCCTGAAAGTTTGCAAGGCCAGATGTTTTGATGAGCGTGCATTTCTTCTCATCCTAGACAGAACTCCCAGGCCTTAGCATATGATGCATGTTAGAAGCCTGAAGTCTCTCAGGATGGACAGATAACAACAGAAGTCATGCGGGTGGTGGCAGTACTGATAGTGTGGCTTGGGATGGGCTTGGCAGGCTTGGGATGGGCTCACACACTATTCTCTGTGCTTGTAGTTAACCCTCACAGCAACTTTATAAGGTACTGTTATCATTCCTATTTTATAAATTAGAAAACGAAGGCACAGAGAGGTTCAGTAACTTCCCAAAGATCACACAGCTTTAGACTGGGATTTGAACTCAGACAGGCTCCAGAGCCAGACCTTTCAATTCTATGCCATGGTGCTGCTCCACTAGTAATCAGTACATCACTTATAAGCCTTGTGAGAAGCATGGGGCTGAGAAAGCTAGAGGGATTTAGGAGGAAAGTGCCCTGGTGAGACGACACAGTAATGGTAGAATTCCAATGAAGCTTCCTGACTACAAAAGCTTACTCTTTTCATTAAACTATCCTCAGCTGAAAAGGTTCCAAACTCAGGCCATTTCAGGGTAAGGAAGGAGTTGGCTGGCTGTAGTTGCAGAAGCTTCCAGAAGTACCCAGCTTTATGGGACACGTCTGCTTATGACATCTCATGTCTAAATCAAGAGCCATTTTTGAGCCAGCATGTTGCTATTTAAAGGAATCCCTTTTGCCTACCCCTACCCTGCCCCCAAGGCCGAGACTCACTCCCTAGTTTACCTTCTGTGTTAATGAAGCAGAGAAGATGGGGCCAAATCAATTCAGGAAGAATCAACAGCAAAGTCCTGGCAGACATGCCTCTGCCCAACAGTGAAGCTGTTACAACCTGCCTGTGGGAGTTCATATAGAGGAAGTCGTCCCAGGGGCCTCTGGCAGGATGGCTGGCAGCCGAGGATGCTGCTGCAGAGTGAGACAGAGGTGGATGCAGAGTCTTGAGGGAGACTGGCCTGGGAGCTTGCCAACCTCTCGTTTTTTACAGAGACTTGGAAATAAACCACTCGCCTCCTCCTAATGTGAGCTGCCTCAGCTAAAGAGCTAACGTTGCCAAAGGACTCCGTGTTTTGCCATCCCTGGCAAGAAAGGTCTGAAGGGCCCATTGATTCATTGAGTCCTGACTACATGTCTGATTGGAAGGGTAGGATCCAAGCCCATTTGGGGAGAAACAGGACAGAATCCAGTAGGTATGGGGAAATAGGGAATTGGTTCTCAGTAAAGAAAGAAAAAAATTAGAGTCAAGGAACTGGGAAACACAGTGGGGCCTCCATGATAGGGAGGGATGATGGAGGTGTGTGTGTGTGTGTGTGTGTGTGTGTGTGTGTGTAGGACATTCTGTTTAAACAAGCATTTATTGAACATCTGCTCCTTTCGGGCCTAAATGAAACTTGAAATAGGAAAGAGCAACAGGATCTCAGAGCTGGAAGAGTTCCATTTGCCTGGTCTGCACGAGCAAGACGCGTTCCGTTCCTGCCATGCTAGCAGGGGGACCTCCGGCCCCCCTCGGTGGAGACACCTTCCTACAGCAGGCCCCCTCCCTTCTGTAGTCAAGTTCTTATTATTAAATGTTTTTTTTCCTTTGTTTGAGCCCATGAATGTTAGGCTCTGCAATTTTCACTTTTTGTTTCCAAGACGTATCCATTTGCTCCTCTGTGTGCCAGTTGTACAAATGCTCCAAGGCAGCTTTTGGGTGCTGCTTCTCCACATAAACTGGAAGGAGAAGACGCAGCCTCAGTCTCTGATAATCTCAAACTCAATTCCTCTTGGCAGGATCCTGCTGCACGTGTAAATGCCTCTCTTCTGGCCGCAGTGCACCAGGTCTGATTATTTTCATACCGGTATTTACCGAGCAACTCCTTTCTGCCAGACCTTGTAGAGGGAGATTGCCTAAGATCTTTTGTTTAATCCTCATTCCAACTCCACGATGTGAGGAGACATATACCCTCTTTACAGATGAGAAAATTGAGACTCAGAAAGAAGCAGCAGCTTCACTTCTAGGTCAGTTTCCTTGTCTAAATAACGTGGGTGCTGATACTGCCTTTGTTAGACAGTTGAGAAGAGCAAATAAGTGAAATATACCATTGCACATAGCAAGTGTGCAAGAAGTGGGAGCTGTTTTTATTGTGACATTCCTTCTGTGGTCAACCCATGGCAGTTTTGGTGGCGCTGGTGATGATGATGATATTAATAACATTTATCAAAAGTAAACCATATCCAAGACAGTGTCAAGAGTTTTTCATCCATTATCTTTTCTAATCCCTTCAGGTCAGGAGATTAGTACCATTATGATTCTTGTATTATAGAAGAGGAGGTGGGGGCCAGAAACAAAGTTAGCTACTTGCCCATAGGTACAACAGCCGTAAACAGAGCTGCACTTGGAACTGTTCTGCTGGCTCCTGAGGCTGCCCATCCAGTCTCTCCATCTTCCACCACATCCCTATTGAACTGGACCCCTGGTGCTCCCTGGCTTTCTAAGTGCTGGCCACCGAGCACCTAGTTAGAATGCCAAACGAGGTCATTGAGGGCAACCAGGGCACGTGGCAGCCCTGTGCATGTGTCAGGACGGGGCGACTTAACCCACGCAAAGGAAGAGTCCTACATGAAGTCAGTAGGAAAGAGTTCTAGAAAGATAAGAGGTCTGGCCCATGGCATTGCCAGGTGGGCAATGGAGGGAGGACAGGAGGCTCTAACAGGAAAAGTAGACTTTGGATTATAGTAAAGCACAGAGACAAGAAAAATCTCCAGGCTGGAGGGTGAGTGTAGCCTAAGAATTTCCAGGGGTGGCCATTGTGAACCTTGGGGTAATTAACTTGAATGACAGCTACTTCCCTTTATCCTCTAACCTCCCTCTGACCTCAGTGTCCAGAATTCCCACTCTTAGGAACACAATCATTTATTCGAGCTGCCTCCAAGGGAGGAGAGTGATTCCAAGCATGGGGAGGGCTGGCATGCCCACCCAGAGGTACTGTTCCTGGTTCAGGCCTTTGTAACCTCCCCTCGTCTCTGTCTTGTTCTCTCTGCAGTGATCCGGGCCAAGGTGGTGGGGAAGAAGCTGGTGAAGGAGGGGCCCTTTGGCACACTGGTCTACACCATCAAGCAGATGAAGGTGAGTGACATCATCAGCCTGGCTCCAGGAGGGTTTCTGGGTTTCTGCCAGAAGAGTCCTGGCCAAGGGAGGCGAAGTAGGTTGGAAATGGGGTGTGTGTTTGCTCAACGTCTAAGCCCCAGCCAGCCCCAGCCCTTCTGCCTGCTGGAGAGGGAGATGCTGTGGCAGCAGAAATGGGTGGGGCTGCCCTGTCCCAGAGCCAGTGCAGGTGGCGTCACTCAGAGGCGCTTGTTAGGAAGCTGAGCTCTGGAAACAGATGGCACATGGCCTTGTTACCTGGTAACCTTGAGACCTGGGTCTAGTCACTGCCCTTGTCTGGGCTGTAGTCTTCCCACTTGTAAAGTGAGGGATTGGACTGGCTAGACCATCCCTACGGGCTCTTCCAGGGTCTGACTTTCTGGGATTCAATGATGCCTACAGGTCTGGTGCAATCACTGGGGTTACAACTAACGTTTGCACCCCTCAGATCTTTACACCGAACCTGTGCTGATCACAGGAACGTCACCCCGTGGTGGGAATGCACCTTCTTCCCCTGTCTTCCCAGCTCTGATTGTCTTTCTGCAACCTAGCTCATTAGAGATGCTTCCTGGGCATATGCATGTGATTAAACAGATTGCCGAGCATGTGGAGCTTATATAGCACATGAAGGAAATTTGCCTTAAGAAAAAGAACATCAGATCTGCAATCTAGACAACCTGCATCCTTATCTCAGCCCCACCCTAAGTGGCTCCTTTACCTTGGATTTGCCCTCTGTTAGCAGTGTGGGGTTGGGCTTGGTAGCACCTAAAAGCCCTTCTAGCCCAGGTGTTCTGAGTGCCCTGGGACACTGGCAGTGTTTCTTGTCCATAGGAGCTGGTGGTGGGTGCTGGAAGGCTGTACTTCCCAGCAGAGAGGACTGGGCTTCACCTTGAATAACTCAGCAACTGGTCCAGCACCTTTGTAAGGACCTCCCTGTGTGTGGAGCTCTGTGTCAGGAGCCAGTGTGGCCATGAGGGAACGAGGGTTTCTACCTTTAGGAACCTACCATCAAGTGTTCAGAGTGAGATGTGCTCAGACTTTTGACTCACTGCTCGTATTTGTGTCCCCAGCTACTGTGGTAGAACCTAGCATGGAATATGGACTCGGTGACTACTTATCCATCTAATGAGGGGATAAGGGTGAGACCCCGTGGCTTGAAAACTCCCCAGAGGAGACAAGCCTTAATGTCCAGGTGGAACTGAGTGACAAGCCCCTGGGTGGTACCCAGCCATGCTTGAGGCTTCATTATTCCTGCGTCCTAAGGCTGGAGCTAGATGTACTAATTTTGTGGAACCTGTTGCTTTGGATTCAATGTTGGAAACATCCACAGCCTTCTGGTTATGTAATGTCCAGAGTCAGCCCTGGCCAGCTGCCCTTGGCTGCCTCAGCTTAGTCATGAGACCAGCTTATGTCTTCAGACAGCCCTGGGGAGAGGCGAACGGGCAGAGGGGACAGCAACAACCCAGAAAACGCACTTTGCACCCTCTGGCCGTCAGCGAGGAAATGCCGAAACACGTCAGACCGAAGTAGAGGGTCGGAAAATTCATCCACCAGCCTGCTGGAACAGTCCTCACTAGGAGACGCTTCGTGGCCAGCAGAGAGCTACGAGGGACACAGTTGGGAAGCAGCAGTTTCTGAGCTTGCTTAGCTTCCCTCCTACTGGCAGGGCCTGGGGACCAGGGGGACCAGAAGCGCTTCCTGCGGGCAGCATGTCCTGTTCCCGCCTGGCCGGTGTCAGACCAGCCATAGCGGTGGGGCTGGTTGTTTAGAAGCCAAACAACATTTGCTTGTCCATTGCCTTCAGAGCAAGCGCTTTCATCGCCGCTGGCTGGAAGCCTCAGGCTTCCCACTCGGCAGCCTTCCCCTAGGTTCATGGTGCTGGGCATTCCATAGAAAATCCTTTGTTTTACTTCTGACAGCAGTTCAGAGGGGAAATGACTTGCCTAGAGGCATGCATTTATTTATTTTTTCTCCAGACAGAGTCTTGCTCCAAGAGTCCTGCATTTAATGAAGGGCAGATCTGGGCCTATCCCCAAGCTGAGGTGTCAGGATTCTTTTCCAGTCCTGTGTTCTTTACATGACTCCTCCAATCTCTCCGCCACCTTACTTTAATCATCAACCACTATCAAATGCCTTGTATTAACTCCGCCCCTCCTGCCAGCCCAGGGTTGTGACCCATAGAACCATCAGAGAGGCCACTGGATCCTGCTTATCTCCAGGTGCTGGCCTGCAAGTCAGAGAAAGTGCAGCTCGGGTGGTGGGGGGGAGCGGAAGTCCACCCCCTATGCTCCTTCCCACCCCTCCCTTTCTGTGCTTTAGCACTGTGCTTTGGGCTGATGATGCAAAAATAATATTATAATTACAAATGCCACCCAAATGACATCTCCCGAGCACTTGCTATGCACCAGGCATTCTGCTAAGCCTTTGCATGGATCAGCCTTTACACTAACCCTATGGAATAGACCCACCTTTCCTCTGTTTGACAGGTAAGGCAGCCAAGATCTGGAAGGTTACATAGCCATCAAGTGCATATGGCTAGAAAGTGGCACACTTGAGCAAAATTGACGGGCCTTTGCCCACAACGAGATAACAGAGCAGTGCAGTGGGAGGCCGGTTTGCTGTCATTCCTATCCCACTTTGGGGCTACCCTCACGCCATCTGTATCTAGATCCCCCCGAGGATACAAGGGGGGTTGCTGGGTTGTCATCTCACAGCGGCATAGCTCTTGACTTGGAACCTTCTGCAAAGGGTGCATCAGAAAGACCTTTGTAGGGGGAAGGGGGCGAGGCCAGGGAGGCAAACCTGCATGAGATTTGGCACTGGCCCCTGGGAGGCTTTGTTCTGGTGGATTGGAGAGTCTACCGAGGAGAGTCAGATGGGGTGAGGACGGGCTCCCTTAGAGCAGAACTAAAGGGACCAGAGAACCTGAGAGTCCGGGCCGCCCTGCCTGACTTCTGCTCTCTGAATAATGAAACGCAGGCAGACCTTCTCCCTTCTGCTAGCTCCAGAGCCTCGGCTCCTTCTCTTGAGCACACCCTGAGTGTGCAGAGACCCGTGTGTGTGTTTGTGTGTGTGAGTAAGGAGGGCAGGGTGTTAGAATGTTGAGGGAATTTACTGCAAACCCAGACTTGGAGATTAGCTGGGGCTGAGGCCCTGGGCTGTGGTGTGAAAGTGGAAGTTTCCAGAACTGTCCTCTTTAATCTGTGGGGACCTTATCTACTATCAGGACCATGAGAAAGCAGTCTGCTATGCCAGGAGCTGTTGTTTGTGCAGTGGGGACACTCTCTCTGCAGGGGGCAGCCTGTGGAGGACATTATGTCCCAGCTGGTCCTGGGAGGGTCCCACGGGGCGACCCTTTGGTTGTGTGCTTTGCATGTCTTGATGACAGGCGGGACAGATGTGCCAGGCAGTTGGAGTGCTTGGCCCCCAGGGACTTCCCTCCTGCAGTGGTTTGTCTAATCACGTGAGCAACAGCAGGGTCTCACCTGTGAAGCTCCCGCCAGAATCCTTCTTGACCCTCCAGCCCAAGGGAACCATTCTCCTCCTCTCACTGCCTGTGACTCTTCATGGTTCAAGGCTCACCTAGCCCTCTGCAGACACTGACTTATGTTCGCATGCCCGCCTCCCCAGCTGGACAGCCCACACTGAAGAGAAGGCCCAGGCACTCGGGTTCTCAGTCAGGTCCCTAGTGTCTGCACCTCAGTGGACTGGTCTGTAAACAAGTTGTGGCTTTCAATGAGTCCTTGGTATAAGCCAGCACCCAGAACAATGCTAATCTTCAGTAGGCCTGCAAGGGATAGTTGACATAATGGTGGCACTTCGTGTGCTCCATGGAAAGCAAAGACCGGACATTGCATTAAAAACTCCCCTAGACTCAGAAATTTCTTTCTTACATTTTTTTGTCCCTTCACCCCAAGGGAATCTAACTTCCTGGAACCTTGTGTAGATAACTACCAAGAAGGGGGCCCGGAGGCTTAGGGAATCTACCTAGAAAAGAGCAACTTGTGTTTGAGGTTCTGAACCAGCTTCAACTGCTTTCGCTAGGAGATGGGCATAGGCAAAGACAGGAAGAAACCCTTTCCTCCTGTCCTTATGAATTGTAGTACAACTAAATGCCAACCGGACAGGAGGCATTTAGATGAGACACCAAGGAAGTAATGTCTGGCTTTGTATTAATTACCATAAGTAGTAATGGTTTTAAGCTGAACTTTACTGAATGCTGTGTGCCAAGTGCTATTCTAAGTCAAGTAGTTATCAAAAACCCCATCTGAAGTACCTTGCTGCATTTCACAGATGAAAAAACTGAGCCCTAGGAGGTTAGGTAATTTTCTAAGTGGCTAATAAATGGCAAAGATGGGATTCAAACTCTGGCTGTTGGTCTCCAGAACCTGAATTTACCACTAATCTTCCATGAGGATTAGTTTACCTCTAGATTACCTCTAATGTCTTTTCCACCTCTGAGATTCTATGATTCTCTGATTTCGGGACATTATAAACTTATTATAACCCTCCGAAATGCGTTGAACCTATTTTAGATCTTTAAGATCGCAGATGTCATGAAACTTTTAGGATCAATATTTAGGTCAAAGTAGGATTATCATAAAGAAAAGACAATGAATGAGTGAAATCTACCTTTATCATATTGCTATTTTCAGAACTGACCTCCCAAAGCAGCTCTGTGTTTATCAGACCCAGTCATTTGTAATATGTAAAAATTTCAACTCTGTAGTTCAAGTGCTAGAAGCAACAATTAAAGGCAATTCCTGCAGACATCAAAGTAGAAAGCAGGGCTGCCAAGCTAACGTCCATGAGTCCTTATGGAGCAGCTCAGGGGACTGCTGGACTATCCGTGGGCACTTGATTTTCACCCAGAAAGCAGAGAGGGAAAAGACTGATGTAGAAGGAATTGAGGTTCCAATAGGTTGAGACCAAAACACTCAGAGTGAGTGCTTAGTTGAGGCATTTGCCAAGACCTCAAGGAACACTCATGTAAGAATAAGAAGTCACTTGGCACAGAAGTCAGCCACACTCTGTGGCATGCATACAGCAGCACTCTTAGACATGGCTCCTGTTAGAACCAGAAGGGCACCCTTCATCATCATGGAGGGAGTCATCTCAGGACCTGACACACCCTCCACACCTGTGGACGGCACTTCTCAAAGCTCTTGGTTGCGTTTCCCTGCCCATCTGGCAAGCCTCGGGCGAGAGTGGGGCTCAGAAGGGGAGACTATCTGAGTTGCTCAGAACAGTGTGCCCTTTAAACAAGGCAGAGGCCCTCAAACTCTGAAGGTACCATAGACGACTGCTTCATGATATAAAGGCCCTCATGGACCACCTACACCAGCCAACCAGTTGCTACTTAAAAGAAGATGAGAAAATCCCAGCTCACAGACCGGACAGGAGGCATTTAGATGAGACACCAGGGAAGTGATGTTTGGCTTTGTATTAATTACCATAAGTAGGCAGGACATGGTGGCTCACGCCTGTAATCTTAGCACTCTGGGAGGCCGAGGTGGGTGGATTGCTCGAGCTCAGGAATTCCAAACCGCCTGAGCAAGAGTGAGATGCGGTCTCTACTAAAAATTGAAAAACTAGCCAGGTGTGGTGGTACATGCTTGTAGTCCCAGCTACTTGAGAGGCTGAGGCAAGAAAATTACTCAAGCCCAAGAGTTTGAGGTTGCTGTGAGCTATGATGACACTATGGCACTTTACCCAGGGCTACAGAGTGAGACACTGTCTCAAAAAACAAAACCAAAAAACATAAATAAATATTGTGTGCTGGGAACTAAAGTAGAGATATTGTTCTATCATGAACCCCTGGGACAGGCCCAGAGAGCACCAGTGGTCCAGGGCCTGTGTGCTCTGAGAGCTGGGGGATAATGGGATTGGGCAACACCTCAACAACCCATCCCGCCCTCACCAGATCCACAGTTAACAGCGTTGGCTTGGCAGATCTGGGCCTGCATGATGCTTGTGGACTTGACCTGGACATTGTTTGGGGTGGTTTCTTGTGCATTATAAGATGTTTAGCAGTATCCCTATCCTCTACTCACTGTTGTGACAACCCCAAATGTCTCCAGCTATCGCAGAATTTTTCAGATGTTTCCTAGGAGCACAAAATTACCTCCAGTTGAGAACCACCATAGTGGATTATGTTGTAGATAAACTGATCAATATCAGCAATTGCATATGGTCCCACCTAATAATTTCAAATACTCAGTTAAAAATCTTTGAATTTTGTAGACACATTTATACACTTCCTCTGGGTTAAAGGAACCTAGTGCCTTCCCCAGATGCTTGGAAGAATAAAAGCATGTAGAGTGCCTAGCCTGAGTTTGGCCTCCAGAAGCCGAATGGGATTTCTGTGAATGGGGTTCTGATACCTGCTTCCCAGAGTTCTCATAAGGAGGGAACCCCCTGGTCACAGCATCTTCTTCGGATTTTTGAAGAGATGTGAGCTGGAGAATGGCCGGGGGAAGTTGGAATGGGCTAGGGCGCAGCTGACCAGGCAGGAATATCTCTCTGGGAAGGCATCAACCTGATTAGACAAGAGCACAGGTGGCCTCATCAGGGGTGAAGTGGGCCCTGGGATGGGTAGGTCAGTGACCTGAGACCAAATGGCAGTAGGCTTTCTAGACATGGGCCTCCTCTCACAGGTTTTTAATCTTATTTTATGGATATACAATACATGAGCACATTTGGGGGGTACATGTGATATTTTGATATATTTCTATAATGTGTAATAATGAAATCAGGGTAATTGAGATATTCATAACCTTAAACATTTATCTTTTCTTTGTGCTGGGAACATTCTAATTATTCTTTACAAGTTATCTTGAGATGTACAATAGATTTAGTAGTTTCTATAGTCACTCTGCTGGTTTATTGAACAGTAGGTCTTATTTCTTCCATCTACCCATTTTTTTAATCCATTAATCAGCCTCTCTTCTGCCCCCACCACCCTTCCCAGCCTCTGGTAACCCACATACTTCTCTCTACCTGCATGAGACCCACTCTCTTAGCTGCCACACATGAGCAAGAACATGCTGCCTTGTGTTTCTGTACCTGGCTCATTGCATGTAACATGGTGACCTCCAGTTCCATCCATGTGGCTGCAGATGACAAGATTTCATTATGTTGATGGCTGAATGATATTCCACAGTGTATATATACACATTTTGTTTGTCCATTCATCCACTGATAGACATTTAGGTTGATTCCATGCAGACATCTCTTCAATATACTAATTTCCTTTCTTTCGGATGTACACCCAGTAGTGGGATGGCTGGGTCATGTGGGCGTCCACATTGGAGAGGAAGAAGTCACAATGTTTCTTTTATTGACAGATGTACCGAGGCTTCACCAAGATGCCCCATGTGCAGTACATCCACACAGAAGCTTCCGAGAGTCTCTGTGGCCTTAAGCTGGAGGTCAACAAGTACCAGTACCTGCTGACAGGTAATGGCCAACTCTAGCATCTTGGGCCAGGGTTTGGTTAAAGTCCACTGTTTCTTCACTTTAGAAGAACAGATAAGACTAGTTGACTTCGCAGGGTCCTGAAGACATTTGCCAAGTGTCCATTTAAATTGTACAGAGTCTTTAAAGTTGAATCCATCTTGCTAGTCTAGGGCTAGGAGTTTGAGGCTCTATGCTTAGGCTAGGTTTTAGTCTTAGCCCCTAATTTTATTGTTTCTCAGCTTTACTATAAATGAAAAGGGATTGTTTATTCCTATCTCATGATCAACTTATTATTAGGTCAATCTTTGAAAGTTATCCACCTTTAGGCATTCAGTATAGTAAAGGGAAAAGCAAAAACAAAAACCATTCTAAGGGGAGCAACAAGCTGGTCTTGAGTGCTGCTCCAGTACTTCATAGGTTTGGGGCCTTTGCTAGGTAGCTTGACCTGGCTTCATTAACCTCATCTGGAAAATGGGGCTGCAGCCGTTCGATTTTAAAGGGTGTTGGGTCTGCAGTCCGTGGTGGGAGGGCAGTAGATGTATTCTTTCCCTTCTGGCTGGGCCTTAGACAAAATAACTCTCTCATTGCCATGGCCTTTCCTCCTCCAGGCCGCGTCTATGATGGAAAGATGTACACAGGACTGTGCAACTTTGTGGAGCGGTGGGACCAGCTCACCCTCTCCCAGCGCAAGGGCCTGAACTATCGGTATCACCTGGGCTGTAACTGCAAGGTAAGGCCTGTGGCTAGGGGAGGGCCATGTGGGTTGGGCCTGGCAGAGGAGCACAACTGGGCAGAGGGGCAGTGAAGAAGGCAGGGAAGACTGCTTTTCTGCTGTAATCTGCTGCCTCCCAGTACCCACTTGGCAGCCACTAGCCACGAGGGTCTTCAGTATCCCTGGTCCTTCCCAGCAGTTCAACTCTGTAGCAGACAAAAGGGCCTCACACTGGCAGGTTGTGCTAAATGGTCCCAAGTGGGCTCTCCCTGGCAGGCAACTCATCTATGGCCCCCACCCCAGGTGGGCAAGCTGGGGCAGACACCAGATACCAGTTAGGCCAGAAGGTCTCTCTTCAACCAGGCCCACCCCCTTCACCCAAGCACAGGGCCAAGGCTGCTGTGGGTGGGAGTTGGGCCATTTTCTGACTTAATCTTCATTACAACCCTAGGTAGGTTTTATTACTTTCACCCCCCATTTTTACAAATGAGGAAATAGAGGCTCAGAGAACATAAGTACCTAGCCCTTGGTCACACAGCTTGCTGAGTCTGGTTTCCAACCTAGGGCAGCTGGACTCCATAGCTTATGCTTTAATCTTTCTGATTCTTCAATTCCCGAAAGCTGAGGTCTCCCATCCTTGCTAGTTAACCACTGAGTGGAAAAAGCCCTCTCAAATATCTAATTCTGCATGTACTGGCTGTGTCATCTGAAGCAACTTAGTTAACCCCTTTGAGCCTCTATTTCTTTATCTGTAGAAGAGAGATGAAACTGTATGAGACTATGTGGGAACCATACAGAAGATGCCCAGCGAATGTAGCTGGTGCCATGTATATTATTATGACTGGGCCCCCTGCAGTGGCCCCTGGGTCTGAATCCAGATTGGGGCAGCATCAGGCGCACCACGGCAGAGCCCACTAACATTGGCTGTTATCTAATTGCAGATCAAATCCTGCTACTACCTGCCTTGCTTTGTGACCTCCAAGAACGAGTGTCTCTGGACCGACATGCTGTCCAACTTCGGCTACCCCGGCTACCAGTCCAAACACTACGCCTGCATCCGGCAGAAAGGTGGTTACTGCAGCTGGTACCGAGGATGGGCTCCCCCGGACAAAAGCATCATCAATGCCACCGATCCCTGAGCGCCAGACCCTGCCCACCTCACTTCCCTCCCTTCCCGCTGAGCTTCCCTCGGACACTAACTCTTCCCAGATGATGACAATGAAATTAGTGCCTGTTTTCTTGCAAATTTAGCACTTCGAACACTTAAAAGAAAAGTCTGTGCTGTCATATGGGGTTTATTTGGAACTATCCTCCTGGCCCCACCCTGCCCATTCTTTTTGGTTTTGACATCACCCATTTCCACCTGGGAATTTCTGGTGCCATGCCCAGAAAGAACGAGGCGTGCATATTCCTTCTTCTTCGTGATAAGATAACCTCTATTTTTTTAGGAAAACAAAAATGGAAAAACTACCCCCTTGGGCATTGTAGTACCTACCCCTATTTCTTCTTCCCCACCCCACCATCTCCCAGGCCCTCTTCCTTTTGCCCTTCTCCTCCATCCCAATACATGAAGGACACAGACAAGGAAGCTGCTGAGAGGCCGTCTGTTTGAGGATCGGTCAAGGGCACCAAGCAGGCAGACTCGAGGTGTGGGAAAGCTCTCGCACACCGAGGAGCAGCTGCTGCATGTCCTGAGCAGGCTGTGTCTGTGTCTGCATGTCAGAGTGAGAGAGAGAAGGAAGAACCTGTAAGAGAGGGCCGGAGATGACACAGCACACACAGTTCCCCCAGCCCACGGATGCTTGGGTTGACCAGATATTTCCAGGTTTGGAGCAAGCAGCCCAGGCCTTGCTACCAGAGCTTTCTAAGTTGGTGAAGACTTAAACATCTGCCTGAGATCAGGAGGCAATTTGCCTGCCTTGTACAAAAGCTCAGGTGAAAGACTGAGTGTCTTTCCTCTCCCTGCCTCCCACAAGATTTCCTCTTGGAAAACTTCTTTGGTAGAGATTTGGCCGGGAGCTTGCCTTTCTGTAAATTGGAGAAATACACACACCATACACTATCCACAGATATAGCCAAGTAGATTTGGGTAGAGAATACTATTTCCAAAGTAGTGTTTAGCTCACCTAGGGGGTGATGTGTTTGTATACACATCTGCATATACCCACACGGGGACATAAGCTAATTTTTTTTTAATAGGACACAGAATTCTGTTCAATGCTGTTAAATACGCCAATAGTTTAATCTCTTCTATTTTGTTGTCGTTGCTTGTTTGAAGAAAATAATGACATTCCAAGTTGACTTTTTTTTTTCATTTTAATTAAAATTTGAAATGCTGAACATCCTCAGCTCCCTGTCTTCCCCACACCTGGGGGTCATCTGACCTCTGTCCCTGTCTCTCTTCTCCTGCCTCGTGATTGGGGCCTTCATTTAACTGCCTTATTGGCTTGGCTGAGATAGCAGATGAGAGTCAGTTGGGGTGGGGGCTGGCTGCAGAGGACAAAGCTGCAGGGCACCCTGCCTTGGCTCGATGGCCACCACTCCTGAGTTTAGAGACAGCTTGTTCCTCTTTCCCCAGCTCACTGGTGGGCGAATGTCACCTCCTGAAGTCCTCACCTTGTGGAACTGAAATGGTCATTGGGGAAGCCTGACTCCGCAATCCATTGTAGGGTTTTTGTTGTGTTTTTTGAAATAAAACTATGATATAAATTCTCCTATTAAATAAAATTATTTTAAGTTTTAGTGTCGAAAGTGAGATGCCAAGAGTAGGTGACAGTGTCTCTTCACTGAGTTGGGGATGGTAGGATGGTGACATTGAACATGACTGCTCTCTGTCTCTTTTTTCAGACTATGGGTATTTATCCTCTATTAACATTTGTATCTTCAGTTCATTCCACTTTAGGAAACAGAGCTGCTGACTAAAACAGGAGAAGAGAAAAAAGAGAAGCAGCCAACACATTGTAGTGTCTCTCTCACACACACAAATGCCCAGGCAGGGTGTTTGGCAGAACCCCAGAGCAGGAAGATAGTGCAGGTGTTCCTTAGGATCAACTGCATGACCTTGTGCCTTTCCCCTGTGTGGTCACACCATTTGGCAGAGGGGGAAATGGGAGCAGAAGGTGCTGAGGTCAGCAGGTCAGTTGTTTTAAAGGGATGAACCCAGACTTGGTGTTTGGAGGATTATCTTTATTTCAACCTCAAAGTCTTGAAAGGTGGGGCCCCCGCCCAACCCACACAGGTGCCCTCCTGCAGGTCCACAAGTGGACATCGGCGTCTCCTCTGTGAGGCTTCTGGCTGTTCTCCATCCTTGGAGTGTGGTCACCCCCATTCACACAAAGAGAGACTTGGGTGAAGCCTGAACACAAGGTACCAGAAGTCTCCCTGAGGAGTCGAGAAGTCAGAACCACAGCCCCAACTGTTAGACCTTGGCAAGGAGGTCCTGGGCAAAGAAGGGTCTTTTGCAAAGCAATGTGGTCAGAGGGTGGTTTTTGAGCTTTCTATAAGCTATAGCTTTGTTTATTTCACCTGTTCACTTACTGTATAATTTAAAGTCATTTATGTAGCTGAGACACTTCCATATTTCAATTATATTGTGAATGTTTTATTTTGCTAAATCTTGTGTCATGTGTAGGCTGTAATATGTATACATTGTGTTTAAGAGAGAGAGAGAAAAAAAAAAAAACCCACATGCCACCATTTTCCTGAATCAAATTCTACAGTGGAAAGGAGAGTAAAATACTTCTGTGGGGCAGGCTGCTAGACTGGTGAATCAGGGGAACTAGAAAGAACTAGT
Organism: Nycticebus coucang; assembly: GCF_027406575.1. Lineage (NCBI taxonomy): Eukaryota > Metazoa > Chordata > Mammalia > Primates > Lorisidae > Nycticebus > Nycticebus coucang. The sequence goes on along the minus strand of NC_069782.1, from coordinate 14,826,319 downwards.
AGTTGAGACTCTTCCAGCCTCTTCCCTGTTTGAATCCCTGTGGTTCTCGGGGTAGAAAAGAGAAGGGAAAAAAATAGAAAGTCGATTCACATCCTTGCTCTGTATCTACTGGCCCTGGGTAGTCTGCTACTCACTCTCATTCCCTTTCCTCCAAGACCCTTTGACCACCCAAGTAGGAAGCCATGATTTCTCCAACAAATCCCCATGGAGCTGTGATTCCAAGTTCTCTTTGCCTTTTGGGGGAATCTCTTCTGACCTATACCCAGGCTCATCTTGCCTCTCAAGCCTGTATTTAGATCAGGGCAGGGCAGGTAAGACTATGAGACTGATATTTTTTTACCCTCCTTTAGTCTCAGACTTGCCTCATGGTGGTTCAGCTATAGCCATGAGCACCATTTTTCACACCATGGTTCTTGAACAATTAAAGAAACAAATGAATTTTTGCAATAACTCTGTCTAAGAGACACTGGGGTCCCAGGAGACACTACCCTTCTCTGCTCTAGCTCTTATTACCTTGTGGATGACAGTGTGGATCATCCCAAGGTGGCACCCAAGTAAAAATATCACTAGAGTATTTTTATCAGAGAGAAACGTTATAAATATATAATGGCAAAAGCAAAACAAAATGGGGGGGGAAATGTAAGGCAGGTGGATATCCTTTCAACAACTTCTGAATTGGCTCTTTGAAAGTGGGAGGAAAGTAAGAATTTAAGAGGATAATTCATGCTTTGGGGATGGGGGCTTCTTAGATTCTTCTATGTCCCCATCTTTCCCCATAGCCAGTCTGCTGTTCTGAAACCCAGAAGTGATGGAGAGAAACCAACCAGAGAAAACCCTGTCTAGAAGGAATGTATTTGTTGCTAAATTTTGTAGCACTGTTTACAGTTTTCCTCCATGTTATTTATGAATTTTATATTCCGTGAATGTATATTGTCTTGTAATGTTGCATAATGTTCACTTTTTATAGTGTGTCCTTTATTCTAAACAGTAAAGTGGTTTTATTTCTATCACACATCTGCTGGCTCTTGCCTTATTGTATCTTGACAGCCACAGGGGTTATAGAGACACCAGAGTACCTTGGACATCTGTCCTGCTGCCCCAATTCCAGGCCTGTGCACACTCCCTCTGACACCCACTTCTACAGCCTGGCCCAGCCTGCCCCAATCCTTTTTATACCCTTGGCAGGAGGCATTTCAGGCATGGTTACCTAGATTTTCTCTGGGTTGTGAATTCAACTCTGACCTTGATCCCCAACTCCATTGCCAGGGTTCTCCATAGTTCTACAAGATCTGGATCTCTATCTAACCACTCATGGCTGGGGGTACAAGTAGTCCCAGACGGGGGTCTTGACTCATCCTTCTTTGTTTTTTTCCTAAGAATCTCAACCTGGTGTAGTTGGAGAAGGGAGGCCTTGATGCCAATTGCTCGCTTGAAATTCCAATTATGGCTTAGCCTGGTTGAGGATGCCAGGAACTCATGAAGTTACATGACAGCTGGTGGCCCCTCCCAGCACATAGAAGGCCCATAGACCCCTCACCCTACTTGCCTCCCACTGTGGAAAATGTTTCAGGTTACAGGTTTTGCCCCTATTTGAAAGCTACTGTACTTTGAGCACCTGTCATATGCTGGGCACAGCACTTTGTATTCATGATCATGTGAAATCGCAACAATTTGATGAGGTTGTTCCACTGTCCTCTGCAGTATAAAACTAAGGAATCCGAGGTTTACAGACAGTAAGCCATTGCTCAAGAAGTAGTATGCACACAGAACTGGGATCCAAACTCAGGCTGGTTTGATGATTAACCCCCAATTTTCTCCACTGTATTCACATATTTTGTTGGAATATGATTTGTTACACTTGTTCCCTTTCTATTCCAATTGGCACATCCTGGATTCTGTGACACTCACTGGATCAGATATAGGGGAAAGATAATCAATGGAAAACCTCTGCTTTAACCCAGCTGCTCCCAGGGTTGTTCAGCTCAGCAGCCAGACCTCCAATCCTACAAACAGACCACAGCCCCCAGCTTGGACTATCAGAAACCCTACTAATTAGTATGTTCCCTGTGACTCATATTCTCTGCAAGCTCAAGTGCAAGGCCATGGCCCTGCCTTCCTTTGACCAGTTTAACAAGACCACTTGCCATACAAACATGACTGTGTCCAGCTGCCCACAGCTCCTGCACCTACCTTCCAGATGTAGATGGAGAATTCTCCATCCCACTCAAAAAGATGTTAGTGTCTCCCTCCAAGGTATCCCCCAAATCAGGGGCTTTACCACAAGCTAAGCCCCACCTGCTGCCCAGAGACAACCTAAGGGGTGTTCAAAAGTTGGAAAGTGAAAAGGACACTGCCCCTCAACAATCACTGCAAACAAAACATTGCTGCTTTTTATTAAAATTCAGGTTGAAATCATGTCCCAAAAAGGTCTCAAATGAAATAACATCCTGCCTTGAAAACATTTTTACCTTTATAATCAACCTCTGGCTCCAGCCTGCCAGTTCAATTTGTCCCCTAATATGTTGACGATTCCTGAGGGCCCAAAAAATGCTGTCCACCTTTGTCCTTTGTCCTACTGTCCAAATTTCACCTGGAGAGATGGCTCATCCCCCAAGAAAATCAGGCATTCTCACAAGACACTGGAGCTCTTCATTAGAGTCCAGGTGATCACGGAGTGACCCTTGAGCCCTGAGGACTCAGACATCTGTGTTTATTCCACATCATGAAAAGAAACATAGTTTTAAAAAGGAGTACTCACCATTGGCTTATGGTTGGGAAAAAATGTTTGCTCCATAAGCGGGAACTTCTCAGGACCCAGGGAATGGAAGATCTTAATGAGTTGAGAGAACTAGAACAGAAGAGAAGAGGTTGATCAGCCATTGTTACCCAGCCTGGTGACACTTTCCACTTGATACTGACCTTCAAGCAACTGACTGCTTGGAGCTCAGCTCCAATAGCTGTTCCCAGCCTACAAGATAAATGCCTGAGTCCTGGTCTGGGCATTCATCCCCTTCATTATCTAGCTGCACAACCCCTCCATGCCTGCCCAAGACCTGCAAAGTGGGCGGGATACTGGCTTCGCTCAACTGCATTCAATGTGCATATACAACATCCTCAGCATTTCACATAAGGTCTTCGTCCATGAGCTAACCTGCTGATGTTCAGTGTCATCCATGGCCTCTGTCTGAAATGTCTTCTTTCTAGAGAGGCAACACTGCACAGTAATTCATGGTATAGACTTTGGATCCAGCCTCTCTGGTTTCAAATTCTCTCTCTACCACTTACTAGCTGTGTAACCCAGAAAGTCACTTTAGGTTTCTGGGTTTTGTTTTCTTCACCTACAGATCAGATACAACAAGAGTCCCTACCACATAGACTTGTTGGCAGGAGATGGCCTATCTCCATAGGAATGCTCAAAGGCTAGATGTTGTTATTATCAATGCATATTTTTCTTGCTGTCACAACCCTTCTCATTTCCAATAGCTCCAGCCATGGCCCTTCCCACTGTGCTGGTGCTGCTTTGCAATTCCTTGTTATTTCCTAGATTAGCTATTATCTCCAGAGGTAGAGGATGGGTTCCGTCACTGCACTTCATCAGGGCAATAGGCTGACCCTGAGCAAAGATAAGCCATAGGCACATGGTTGAGATAGAAGGAAGGAAGCATGGGGAACTTTGGGACCATAGCAGGGGATCAGGGACACTCCCCGGACTAGATAGCACAAGAGAAGGAAGAAGGACTTCTCACCACACTGTAGGGGTGCAGTGAGATTTATGTGTGCTGTAGACTCTCAGTAACCGCCATGGATGTGGCCTCAAGTGGAGGGGACAGTGAGAGAGGAGGCTGGAAGGTCATCCATCACAGACCACTGCAAGCTGTAAGGGTATAGCCAAGGATCCTAGAATTCACCCACATGGCAAAAGAGAGCCACTGATGGGTATAAGCAGGAACGAGCAAGTCAGTTCCTGAGCAAAAAGGTGGAATCAGCTGCAACTTGTTTGCTAAATGCAGATGCCCAGTGGTTAGAAAGGAGGGGTTAAGTCTCATGCCAGTCTAACATGAGGGTCACTAAGAACTTTCTGCATCTGCCCAGGATTGGTCAAATCTGGGGTGTAGCCATATCTTGGGGTGTAGCCTGCATGTACAGTGCAATAGGAAGCCAACTTGGAGGGCCTGGTATACCTGAGAATTGTGGAAAGTGATGGGGTTCCTCATTTTACAGATAAGGAAACAGGAGTCCAGGATGGGAGCTTAGATCCACAATTAAGTACAGGGGTTTTAGAGAGGCCCAGTTCCACCACTTACTACTAGCTAGATAAGCTCCAGTTTCCTCATCTGTACAATGGAGATACTAGTGATACCTTATCTCTAGGGTACTTCTGAGGATTAAACACGATATGCATGTTAAGGGCTCAGGACGGCACATGGATAGCGCTAATGAACTGTGGTTGCTAACATCACAATAAATGTGGGGGAAAAGGTGAGGGGCTGATACTACTTAGGGCCCTTTCTAACAGTAGCACTTGAATCGTGGATGTGTTAGGCCAAAAAGTTCAGTTAGGGCAAAAGGAGAAGGGGACCAGGGCCATGATAATAGTGTAAAGACTGTCCATCTTTATTAAATCAATGCATGCAGTCATTCAGCAAATACTGAGCATCAATTCTGCACAGGCCTTGTTCCAGGTGTTGGGGCAGTGATGACTGCCACCATTCACTGAATGTCTGCTTTGTGCCAGCCACCATTATAAACTCATAACCCAATCAGGAAGTCCCCGGATTGTCATCATTTTCCAAATAGGGAAGGTTCAGAGAGGTTAAGGAGATTGTTCAAGGCTACACAGCTTATAAATGGAGGAGGCTAGACCTGGGAGTCTGCTTCCAGGGCCCACACTTTCAAGCACTGCCCTGAATTACCAGAAGATTACACAGACAGCAGAAACACCAGACAGAGCAAACAGCTATGAGCTTCACAGGCCACGTACCCCCCACCTTCACATGATCGTTTCTCCTTCCCTCCTTTATTTTGCCCCTTGGCACTTATGATAGGAAATATTACGCATTTGGCATATTGCTTATGCATTACACTGGAATGTAATCCACCAGGCAGGGATTTTGATCATGATTTGCTCACTGCTGTGTTCCTAGGACTTAACAACAGTAGCTAGAACAGAATAATTGCTCAATCAATATTTGTTTTATGAGCAAATTACTTCTAGTCAGTCAGAGATAATGCACAAATGAATGGATAAGCTTTCTAGTAGAGACAAGTATTTTGGGGAAAAAATAAATCCGAGTACTGGGGAAGGCATGTGAGAGTATCTGAAGAAGTGGAGGGGTGATATTTTAGGAAAATAAAAGGCCTCTCTTACAGTAACATTTGGCTGGAAAGGCAATCAAATGAATGACCGAAATGAATGAATAAATGAAGAGAAATAAAATGTGGGAGGTTGAAGATAGATGGTTTCCTGTTCTAGCTTTACCATTCACTGGCTACATGACCGTGGTCAACAAAGCTGAGCTTTCTTCTCTGCAAAATGGAGAAATGACACTCACTCATAGTGACTACCTAAGCTCAGGAGCACAGCTTTCTGGTACACAGTAAGGGCTCCATAAATGGTGCCGACTGTTAACAACAATGATGATAAAATGATAGAATGTTAATCGAAACAATGCAATGCATTCTTATGATTATATTATTCTAAGCCCAGGAGCACAGCTTTCTGGTACATAGTAAGTGCTCAATAAATGGTGCCAACTGTTAACAACAATGATGATAAAATGATAGACTGTTAATTGAAACAATGCAATGAATTCTTACGATTATATTATTTTAAGCCCAGGAGCACAGCTGTCTGGTATACAGTAAGTAAGTACCTCATCTGTACATACTAAGCACCAACTGTCTGGTACATAGTAAGTACCAATAAATGGTGCCGATTGTTAACAACAATGATGATAAAATAATAGAATGTTAATCAAAACAATGCAATTCATTCTTATGATTATACTATTCTAACGCTACTGTGTTTAACATGTAATTATATAATCTTTTCTATATAAAATATTCCAACAAGAGTCGGCTTATTCAGTCCCTTATACAGGATTCTTTTCATTACAGAGGGCTCTGTGCTGGGAAATGGGCTCACTGCCTCCGGGCCCCCTCCAGGTCTGCCTGGCCCATCACTTACCACCCAGGGCTTGCTGCAGAAGTTGTAGACGGAGTAGAGAGAGTTGACGGCGGGGAGCCCTCCGTACTGCAGGCCGATGACCAGGCTGCGGTAGTCCTCGCCCAGGGCCATGCTGTAGGCATGCTGGCGGACCAGGATGAAGTCTGGTTTGAAGGATCTGCTGAGAGAGGTGTCAGGAAAGCGTCATTACCACCCTGCTAGCTCTGACTTCAGAATGGGGAGGAGGAAGGCTGGGGGCAGACACATGGTTACCCCTCCACAAACTCAAAGGGCTGAAAATACAGTATACTTACTCCTGTTTTTTTCAGGGTGGAGGGGAGGCTCTTTTTTTTTTTTTTTGTCACCGTGGCATCCTAATAGCTCACAACCACCTCAGTCTCTTGGGCTCAAGCAATCCTCTTGCCTCAGCCTCCTGAGTAGCTGAGACTATAGACACCCACCACAATGCCTGGATAGTTTTTCTATTTTTAGTAGAGACAGGGTCCCTCTCATCCTCAGTCTGGTCTCAAACTCCTGAGCTCAAGAAATCCTCTGCCTCGGCCTCTCAGAGTGCTAGCATTACAGGCAAGAGCCACGGTGCCTAACCAGGATGCTCTTTTCTAAATTTTCTCCATTGAAGTAGATTGAACATCTACTTCATTTGCAGTGAGGACACTGCAGCTCAGAGAAGTTAAGAACTTCCCCAACTCACAAGAGCCAGAACAGGAGAGCTGCACTTGAACTCAGGTCATCCACGTCCCAGTGCTTTTTACTCCTGCATGCAGCCCCAGGTGTAGTCACACAGTATTTCCTGCATACCGCCAAGGAGCTACCTCTTTTTTTGATTCCTCACTTCTAAGACACATGAAAAAAGTCACCCTGTCTGTAGGGATGAGGCTGACACTCAAAGAGGTCTCCCATCAATCCACTTGGCTCATCGAGGATCAGACGCTTGCTTCAAATGAATTGTGCCTCTCAAATAATTCTAATGTAAATTGAAATTACTCTCCAAGGGAAAGGACTTGCCCCTGGTGAAGACAGAAGAAAAGAATAGCTGGTGTCTGACCTAGGGGGTGCAGTGGGGAAGAAATGGATGATGAGTGTGAACACCCCCTCCACCTGCCAGAGGAAATGGCAAGGTCTCCACAACTGAGTTGTAACACATCTCAAGGGGCCACCTGGACAGTGGCATCTTCTCCACATGTGTGGCTCACATGGTGCTTGTGGAAGTGTAAATATTTCTCCTACTATGAATATACCTTCCAAAATATAATTTTTAATCTCTATATATTAGTCCTCTGAATGGTATATATTATTAAGTAGGCTATCCCTAATGTTCCACACATAAACACCTTTGCACATAACTAGTGTCATCCTTTTAAACTATTTCCATAAAGATAGATTCTAAGAAGTGGGATTAATGAATTAAAAGGTATAAACTTTTCTTAAGGTACTCAAAAAAAAAGTGCCCCCCTTTTAAAAGGTACATTTCAGCAATTGATTATGGAAGTGTCCATCTCACAACAGCCTTGCCAGCACTGTGGTTTTTGAAAATACATTGTTCAAGTTGATAAGGGAATGCCCGCAAAAGATACCCTGTACTGGGCGGCACCTGTGGCTCAAGAAGTAGCGCGCCGGTCCCATATGCCGGAGGTGGCAGGTTCAAACCTAGCCCCGGCCAAAAACCACAAAAAAAAAAAAAGATACCCTGTACTAGTGGTGTGAAAATTGGACACTTTTTATTAGCCATCTGCATTTTATTTTCTGGAAGAGTTTGTTCACATATTTTTCCATTAAAAAAAAATGAGACCTACTATTTCCTCATTGATGTGAGCTCTGTATGTTAAGCATACTGCCTTTACCCATCAAGTGTGGCAATGACTTTATGGGATTCCCACTCGCCTTTTCTTGTAATGGCTGTGCATCTTAAAAACAACACACACACAAGTTTTACATGCCATTTTCCTCCCACCCCAATTCAACCGATCAATTATTCCCTTTTGCTTTCTCTCTCTACTTTGAAGTCCGGTGGGCCCTCTGCAGTCCTGGGTCTGCCAGTGAGACATCCACTTCTTCCTGGCAGTGTGGCTTGTATGACAGATAACAGTGGCAGCAAACTTGGTGTCTGGTTAGGGACAATGCCATCTTTCTCTGCAAGGAAATAATGAAAGGTCTCTTGCTGGCCGAGCTCCTAGTCTTTTTACTATCGTGTTGAATTCATAAGAGAGACACAGCTCTGGGAAGAAAAATGAATGTGGCTGCCTAGAAAAAGAGGCTGCTCTTCCAAGACAACCTTCCAGGAGGAGAATCCCATGGCACGTCTTGGGATGCTCCAACTCGGGTTCCAGACATTATAGTGCTTTCTCTCCAGGTTTTTCAAACTCCTTTCCAAATCAGAACCTTTCCGGTTCTTTGAAATAAAAGTAGCAGTCACATCCTCATTACCTTTAAGGATTTGGAAATCTACCAAAGGATTCCACATTCCATCCTTCAGAACTACACATCACTCTCCCGCTTCCAACCCTGGAAACACTTCTCTTTCTGACGAGAGACCCTCAGTCCTTACCCTGGTTATGAGGCCTCCAGTGGGCTGGCCTCTGCCTCGCTCTCCACCCTCCTTCGCTCTCTCCCTCCCTCCCCTCCACGACTCACACTGATCACTGTCCCTCCTCTAACTCCTTTGGCTGGTTGCTCTTCTCTCATATTGTCCCCAAAGCCACAGTCCTGTCTAGTTTTTTGAAATTTGCTTTAACTCTCTTATGACCCCATTTTTTTTCTCCCCATGGTTTTCGTGATAATTTTATTTCTCCTGTTTATTTGTTTAGTCGCTTACAGTCTGCCTCTCTTCTAAAGATGCCAGCTCAGGGAGAACAGAGGACCTGCCTGTCTTGGACAAATAGGCCTTCCCAGTGTTTTGAAATGAACGATTGCATTCATGAATGGGTGTATAAATAAAGGAGTAAATGAATGAACACGCAGCAGAACGGCTGCTGGGAGGGGAGGCACTGCTCTCCTTGTGGTGCCAGAGAATTAGAACTGATGGACAAAGTAAGCAGAAGGAAGTGCGTGGCCCCTAATGGTCGCCTTACGGGGTAACAAGTTTGGTATTTCGGGAGGTATGTTAATGCCAGCAAGAAGTTTTTAACCCGAGAGAATTCAGGTTGGCTCCCATGACCTTTTGAGAGTCTCAGATCCAGTATTTGTAAAATAAGCAAATCCCATGTGTCATAAACATATATCAGGGCAAACCGGGACTACATTATAGTTTGAATTCTGCACTCATTGCTACCTAGAATGCACAGAGTCCTTCTCAGAGTCTGGAGTATGAGGGATTTGCATGGAATACAGAGAAATCACTCACTCGGCCCCGGCGACCTGTGGCATGCAGTTCTCCCTTCCATATCTAGCGCCCTGGGGTACCTCTCCAGCCAGGCAATCGCGAACTCCGCAACATTCCAGGCATGGCCTCCAGCAGTTACCAAGCCCTGAAAGGGAGCCGAGCACTCTGCCAGAGGCCCAAGATCTCAAGACAACAGGAACAGGATCCTGTCTTTTGTGAAACTCACAACCCATGTTGGATGCAAGATGCCCTAAGGATTCGCTAAATGAACAAATGAATCAGCAAGTGAGTAAAATAATTAGGGCATGTAAAGGTGCAAAGGTGGCCCAAAGGCTGTATTAAACTCTGCCTGGGGGTGGGTGTGAGCTGGAAGGCTTGAGTCTCAGAAGAAAAGCAGGGGTTGTCACATGGGCGGGCTGTGGAGAGTATTCCAGGTAGAGAACAGCACTGGTAACTGAATAGAAGGGTCCTTGCAGTAATGACCTCTGCTGGGTTCTGTTTGATCTGCTCATATCCTCCCTTCTTCGGAAACAGAGCCCCTGATAAAATCCTCTCCGATCAGAGAAACACATTTCCCTGGGCAGTAACTGGTCTTGGGACAGTGCCTCTGATATAAAATGGGCCCATCAGAACCCTTCTGAGGGATGTTGTATGTGAGGTCCAGGACAGAAGAGCGGCCAGCTAAGCCTATGTCACGTCAGTTGGGGCAGGGAGGGAGGAATCTGAGCTGTAGCAGAAGAACTAGCTGGGAACAGGGACGTTAGGTAAGCCCCTGAACGCTGCTGAGCCTGACAGCAAAACCACCTTTAGCTTCGGAATTACGAGACCTATTAAGTTCCCTTTTGTGCCTCAACTAGTTTGAATTGGGCCATCAGTCTTGCCCTGGTTGATACTTGGAGGAAGTAGCAAAGTTTGCAATTGGTTCCATGGCTGAACAAGGGATGGGGCTGGGTCAGAAGTCCCCACAACTCTAAGCACTTTCCCGCCTCCATGGAGGAGCCCCACTGGGCCCAAACCCTGGGTCTCCTGTGCCTGGGCGAGGTCTCCTTCAATCCCACACAAATTGGCACATCCTGGCAGCAAGCTATAGTTGGGTTTTCTTGTTATTTTGGTTTTAAACTGTTAATATGAACTGTATTATTTAGACTCCTCATCCAAGGTCTTTCTCAGAAGTGGCTGTTGTCACTAGAAAGGAAATCAAGGACAAGGTATAATTACAGGGGAAAGATGGGCAGGTGATGCCTCGCTGGGGGATTACTGAATGCTTCAGGTGGCGTCAGCAGGCAGGGGGCCAGAGGCTGAGTGACTTTCAGCCGCTGGAGAAGTGTAATAATCCCTCAAATATGCAGAGAGGCCTGTGGTGGCAAGTTCAGATCTTGGCTCCACTTTACTTGGGACCTAAATTAATGAGCAGAGGCCTCATTATTCCTAGTCGCTTGACCGCTATTTTGTCAATGTCCCCTGGTCTCCAAGAGCCAAGTTGGCAAGGGGTGATGATTATGCTGATTGTGTTCAGATGCTGAGACCCCTCACAGCCAGATCTGATCCCAGCCATGCCTGGGAAGGCTCCCGACTGCCTGACATCCACGTCTATCAGCAGAGGGACTTCAGGTTTCCCCTCAACTGTCCCCTTGTAATATTCCCCACAACATTTCTCCTCTCCATCTCTGACAATGCAACCTTGGTATCCAATCTGGAGAAAGGGGACAAAGGAGCTGAGCATCAGAAGGACAGGGGAGACCAGAGCATCTAAATGGTCTCCATCCTCCTGAAAGCTTCTGATGCCTCTGTACTGCTGCAAGGATGAACCAGAGGAGATGTGTGAGCCTTGCAGATGAAGGGATTGGAACAGCCATATGGAAGGGCTTTGGGAATTAGCAGTGCTTCCCTCCAGTTGGAGGACTGCAAGAAATTAGTCCAGGCTGAAAAGAAATTAGGTGGCAGCCAACCAAAAATCTGGTGAGGAGCAGACAACAGGATGCTGCAGAGGGCCCGTGGGGCCCACACAGCAGCTGCCAGCTGCACACCGGTGGGGAAGGGGCCCCCACGGGGCTTATAGACAGCCAGGTTCTCTGATGGGTCCCAGGGCCCTCTCTGCAAAGTGCTAGGAGGTTAACTAAACACAGACACGAGTTGCTGGAGCAAGGAGGCTTCCTCATCCCCTGCTTCAGCCTCACCCAGCGTCTTTATCCTGGTGTCTTCCTCCCCTTTCATGTCAGAGAAGAAGCCCTTGACTCCGTCCTTGCTCTATTACTTTCCTCCATCACTATGGGAACTTCACATGCGATGGGTAGAACTATGTCTCCAGGAAGCTCTAGTAAGGTCCTGAGCCCCGGTACCTAAGAGTATGACCTCATTTAGAAAACAGGGTCTTTGCAGATGTAATCAAGATGAGGTCAGATTGGAGTTGAGCAGGCCCTAATCCACTGACTGGTGTATTTAGGAGAGGAGGGAAATTTGGACCCAGAGACACAGAGAGGAAGAGGAGAATGCCATATGACAAGGGAGGCAGAGATTGGAGGATGTACCTGAAATCCAAGGAATGCCAAGGATTGCCGGCAGCCACCACAAACCAGAAAGAGGCAAGGAGGCTCCCCCTTTCAGTCTGCAGAGGAAGCATGGCATAGGAGTCTTGATGCAGACTTCCAGCATCCAGGATTACAAGAGGATGAATTTCTACTGTGTAAGCCACCCAACATGTAGCACTTTGTTACAGCAGCCTCAGGAGGCTCATACTCTGGGTATCCCCAGTATTTCCTCTTCCCAGCAGCTTTCAGGACTTTCTGGCTCCCTTTGCTCTGGTGCGTACTCATCCATAGCCCCATTTCCCCCTTGTCAAAACGACACCCTTGTCTTATTCTGTTTGGGCTGCTAGACCAAAATACCACGGACTGGGTGGTTGTTCAATAACAGAGATTTATTTCTCACAGTTCTGGAGGCTGGGAAGTCCAAGGTCAAGGTGAGGCATACTCAGTGTCAGATGAGGTCTTTCTTTCTGGTTTCTCTTTGCTAAAATGCTCTGAGGTCACTTTAATAAGGTCCCTAATCTCATTAAAGAGGACTCCACTCTCACTGTCTTGTCACCTCTCAATGGATCCACCTCCCAATACCATCACATTGGAGATTAGGTTTCAACATGAATTGGGGAGAAGGGGACATAGGAGGTGGTAGCAAACCACAGCAATAACAACAACAATAAAAAAACTTCAAGGCCTAAAATAAACTACTAGTTAAATAATGTTCATACATACATAAAAACGAGCAAATTAACAAATTGATAAAGGCATGGAGATTTGCTCGGATGGATATTCACCAAAAATACTAATCTGGTTATAAGAAGCATGAAATGGGAAATGGGAATTTGGTACTGTCCTCATTTAAAAGGAAACAAAGAGTACAGTGTGTTTTTACAATCAGGAAAAAACAATGAGGTTATCTTCATTCTGGAAAAAAATGGAAAATGTAACAATGAAGTCACATCATGGAAAATGCTTATGGTACACTTTCACGTGACATAAAACAATAGAAAAAAGAGCTTGTTTTATGACTAATGCACTGTGAAAATGATATGGACCTGGAAGGAGAGATGGAAAAATGCTCATTTGTTAAGGTGGTGAGATGGTAGGTGATCTCTCTTCTTCTGAAAATTTCCATTTTTGTTATATTGTGCTTTGGGCATTAACCACAAATTTCAGTTGGCAAGCATGCATAGCAGATAGATAGATAGATAGATAGATAGATAGATAGATAGATAGATAGATAGATAGATAGATAGATAGATAGATAGACAGACAGACAAATAAGAAAGACGTCCTCTCCACTTGTTCTAACAGCCATACTGAGCCATCATTTCCCTCTTCCGTTCATTGCTAGGTTTGTTGCACAAGGCAGACTGTGCCCATCAGCCCCACTTCCCACACCCCCATCTCTTAACACTCTGCACCTGGCTGTTAGCCCCTTTCCAGTCCAATGAAATTGCAGTGAGGTCACTTCTAAATGCCAAACCCCCGGATCAAATGGCTTCTTCTGTGTCCTCACCTCCCCTGATTTCTAATTATATCTAATTACTATGAGGCTCTGGCCTAAGCCCTCTGAATATCTTCATTCATTTAAGCCTGATAAGGAAAACATATAAAGAAACCGAGACACGGAGCCATTAAAGAATTTGGCAAGGTCGCACTGCTCTTGGTGGTGGAACTGTGAGTCACATCACATGGCCTGAGGGCTCCAGAGCAGAATTCCCAACCTCAGCACTGTGGACATGTTGGGGCTTGATAATTCCTTTGGGTGAGGGGCTGTCCTGTGTATTTTAGGATGTCAGGTCATCCTCTGCCCACTGGATGCATTGGCACTCCCATGACCAGATACGACAACCAGACATGTGTCCAGACATTGTCAAGTGTCCTGGGATGGTAAAAGCAGCCCACAGGAGGTTCCTCCAGGCCTCTGCAGCAGCAATATTGTCCTCAACATCCACAAACCAGTTCCTTTCCTCGAAGACACCCTCTCCGCTTGTTTCCTAGCCACCTCTTCTTGGCTTCTTCACTGCTGTCTTCTCCATCTCCAAGGAAGGTTTAGTATTTGGATCTCTGCTCTGCAGAATCCTCTCCATTCAGAGACTCCCCTCACCTTGTCCTCACAAACTGCAAGGAAAATGACTCAAGCTGGGTAGGCTGGCTCACACCTGTAAACCTAGCATTTTGGGAATGAAGGCAGGAGGATCACTTGAGGCCAGGAATTTGAGACCAGCCTGAGCAAGAGCAAGACTCCATCTCTACAAAAAACAAAAAAATCATCCAAGTATGGTACCATGCACCTGTAGACCCAGCTACTTCAGAGGCTGAGGAAGGAGGCTCATGTGAGCCTAGGAGTTTGAGGTTGTAGTGAGGTAGGCTGATGCCACGGCACTCTAACCCAGATGACAGAGCAAGACTGTCTAAAAATAAAGAAAAAAGAAAAGAAAAGAAAATGACTCACGTTTGTAGAGCATTTCCTTCGTGCCAGGAATCACTTTCAGGATTTTAATTATGTTTATCTTTAATCCTCACAGGGACCCTACTACGTATCCATAGCCTCAGTAAACTATGGCACAGAGAAATCAAGCACCGGGAGAACAGGGGCCACTTGACACTTCAGTGTGGGTCTCTCATCTTCCAAGTCTATGCGTGTAAATGTGCGACCAGCACCTCTGCCAGCCTGAGTCTCCCTTCATCACCTCCAACTCACTGTGGCTGAATCCCAAGTCCTCAGCTTCCCCTAAACTGGATCTCCTGACTTCTGAGAAAGGTCTACCATGCTCCCAGGAACTAAGATCTGTCACACCCCAAAGTCATCTGTAGTTCTTTTTACCCTAAGAGCCACCAAAGCTGCTGAATCTTCCCTTAAGAAGTGTCTGGGATTGGTCCCTGCACTCCCCATTCCCTCATCTCACTCTTGCTTTTCCTCCCCTTATTTCATGCCTGAGACATCTCAACAGACCATTAGCTTCCAACTCCCCCCCCCAGGCCTGGCATTTTGTTCCTCTCAGTAGCACAGGTCTAGCTCAGGGTCCATTCTTCTGTTCCAGGGATTCCAAGTGCCTGGACCTTAAGTCCTCAGCTTCCCTTAAAGTGGATCTCCTGAAGGCCCAGGCAGGAACTTTCCTGCCTGTGTGAGGTGGGCATCTTCACTGGTCTCTCCTCACACACTGTTTCCATAAGCATGTAGGAACACCCTTCATTTCCACAACGCTCTCTCTGACCCTTTTTGGAAGCATGTATGCCCTTCTGCGCACCTCTCACTTTCCCACTTTGGACACTGAGTATGAGAAACATTTTGCTTTTCTATAGGAAGATACAACTTCTGCATAAACATTAGCTGACACAGGCTCTAGGGAGATCAAATGGGGAGAAGCTGGGACTGATGAATGAGAAAACACGGGTCTGGTCTAAGGCTGAGCCACTGTGGCTACATAGGAATAAAGTCCCTATAGGCACCAGACTACTCAAAATAAGTGCAAATCTGGAAGTAATCCTCAACTACTTAAAAGTGGAAAACTCATTCAAACAAAAAGTTTTTTAAATCACTATACAGATTGATTTTTAAAAAGTTAACCATCACACACACACACACACACTTTGAACAGTAAAGCTCCCTGCAATCACTAAGTATCTTAGTCCCTTAGAGCAGATACAATAAAAAACCATAAGCCCAGTGGCTATAAACAACACAGCTCTGGGGGCTGGGGGGTCCAAAACCAGAGTACCAGCAGATTTGATGTCTGGTGACAGTCAGCTTTCTGGTTCATAGAGGGTGCCTTATTGTGGCATCCTCACATGGTAAAAGGGGGTGAGGGGGCTCTCTCAGGCCTCTTTTATAAGGGCACAGATTCCCTTCATGAGAACTCAGACCTCATGACTCATCACCTCTCAAAGACTCCACTTAATGCCATCGCTTTAAGGGTTAGGATTTCAACATACAAATTTTGAGGTGGGGGGACACACATATTCAGACCATAAAACTAAGGGATTGAAAAATTCTTATGTGACTCCTTCCCTGAGTAAACAGCAGTTCTTAAGCATACAGTAGGTGCTGAAGAGATCCAAATGGATCTGCAATAGAAATGGTTTCACGTCTCAAAGTCTTGTAGCCTTTAAAGTCAACCTCCCATTCATAAATAAAAGGGATGCCAAAATAACATGAAGAGTAGTGGGAAAATTCAAGACATTGTCTGGTCCCAGCAAAGCCCTTGAAGTGCTGTATGTCTGAGAGAGTGCCGCTGTTCCTCTCTGGGCCTCAGTCTCCTCACCAGTAGAAGAACTGGGCTAAATGACTTCTGAGGGCCCTTTATGGGATAACTATCTCCAATTCCTGACTTGTAGCCAAGGCTTTTGGCTCCTACCTCCCATGGTATCTGCACATCTGAGTTTCCTTTCTACAGTGTGTCATGTAGTAACATCTATAATAATTGTGTTCACCCGCTGTCGGGCACGTACTGAGTGCCAGGTGCTTGCGGGGGGAGTTCCAAGCATGCCAGAGAATTGTCAGCCCAAACCCCTATGGAATTTGTGCTCATCTTGAGCTGGGTTCCCTGGAAGTAGAGGCCAAAACAGGGATATGGACACGTGTGATTCAGGGAGGAACGCTTTTGAGGGAGACTGAACTGGGTGAGGGGAGAAGCACAGGAGGGAAGCCATTCTGGGTATACATCCTTGGCCTGCCCTATGGGGGTATGGGGTGGGGATGCCTCTGGAGCAGACACAGCACCCTGGAGTTGTCCTACCTGGAGAGAAGAGGGCTGGGCTTCTGTATCCCCGAAAGCAGTCAGTTACTGACTCCTCTCAGTTCAGGTGTCTGAGGGATGCAGTTACCATCAACCCAAGGCAGTTAGAGAAGGCCACAGGTGCAGCGCTACCCTGGCACTCACAGCTGCTGGGGGCCCTGGCTAGCAAAGAGGATATGAGCAGAGAACTGCCAGCGTGCACGCAACACTGTCATCAGCCCCTCTGCAGATGAGAAAGACCGGGGCCTGGAGTAGCTGATACATTCCCAGGAACAACTAATAACAGAGGTCTCTACTATTAAATATAATCACACTTCTCTCATAAAGGTCACAGTCCTCTCCCCTGAAGGGCAAGACCCCTATCTGAAGTGTCTCTGTTTCCCCAGCACCTGGGGACACGGAAATGTCTTTGGAATGACTGAGTTTGGAGCTGCTCCTTGCCAGGACCATGGGGGCACAACTCTCTGAGGCAGAGAGGTCAGGCCTCACCCCCATGGGGGCCCTGGGGCAGCCAGGGCTGTCAGCAGCCTGCACGGCGCTGGGGCGGGCCTCCTGCCAGGCTGCTGCTTGGGGAAGGGGAACATTATTCATCGGGGAGATAAGGCAGCTGATGAGAGATGGACCTCCAGGCAGCTGTTCCTCAGCAGTGGCTGGAACGGATGCTGGGTAAGAGAGGGGAGGGCAGGAAGGAGGGAAGCCCATTTTGAGATAAAAAATGATGGCATTGCCGAGGGGTGACGGGAAAGCACATTTCACACCAAGGCCGGGCGCTAATATATACTTATACCCGAGGCCTTCCCCACAAATATCTATGCCTGACAAGCCACATCTGTGCTCTGTCAGTTTAACTACTGAGCTAGTTGGGGGCTCCCTGATCAGTTCAGTCAGCAGGAAGTGTCCACCTGGTGGGGTGCACAGTTCTCAAAAAGGCGCCCCTCCCCAAGCTGCTTCCTCAGTGCTGGCCAGAGATGCCAAATGCTTCTGCCTGGGCTGGAGCCCTAAATCACTCACTCCTGTCCCCACAGCCCTCGGTGGCACTGATCTCAGGGGTCAGCCCTTCCTGCCACTCCCCTACGCCTCCCCACTTCCCACAAAACCAGCCATCCTTGGTGGAGTTTTCCAGGGGGGCAAAAGTGGATAGTTTTATTTTTATCTTTTGTTTGTTTGGTGTTTTTCTTTATATAACAGCTTCATTGGGATATAATTCACATACAATTTACGCATTCGATGTACAGTTCAGAGTATCTTGGTGCATTCATGGAGTTGAGCGACCATCACCACAATCAAATCTTGAACAATTTTTATCCAAAGCCATTTAAAAAGGACACTAAAGGTTTCCTGGGAGAGAGAAGAGGGCAGGATGTGACATCTGTCTGCAAAGGGACATAGGCTCCCCATGTGCTCACGGGTGAGCACTCCGTGGTCATCTCCCACCCCCCACTCCCCTGCTGCCTCTCCAGATTGCCCCTGGGTCACCTTCCTTTCCTACCACACTGGAGAGGCTTCTTAGGAGCTGGGGCCTTTCCATCTGATCCCCCAACCCCTGGCTAACTTTGACTCTAGGGAAAGATATAGAAGAGGGGATCATTAAAATCACCCATAATCTTACATTTATTTTTATAAAAATAACCTAAGAAAAATGACGAAATGATTTGACAAGCTCAGTCATGAACATAAGAGTGTTAGGCACTTGCCTTTTTAAGAGCTTTACGTTAATCCTGACATCTGTCCTTTGAGGTAGGGGTGTGTGTGTGAGAAATCAGACAGAGTCACAGAGGGTGGGGGGGGAGGTGTCACAGCCTCTCCAATGTCCCATGAAGATCCAAGGATCCTGGCTCTAGGGTGGCAGCGCTTAACCCCCTTGTTATATCAGTGCTCGTTACACAGAGTGTCCATAAAGTTTGCGTGCAAACTTGTTTAAGTTTACTTCATATTACTTGTTTAAGTAATATTATTTAAGAAAATAATATTATTCTCTGTGCTTGAAATTGTGCAGATTTGTTTTTATTTTTAAAGGATCTGAAGTAAACAAGGCAAAATGTTAATGGTTCTCAAACCAGTATGTTCAACTATCCCTACTGAACATTAGTCTAAGCTTTAAAGTACACATATGAATATTTAAAAAGATTTAAGCCCCCAAAGCCTCAGTGCTGTTGGCCCTTACCACATCACATCCAAGCTGCTGAGTTCCTTCCCACTCCCCGCTCTGGGCTGTGAGCTCCGCCAGGGAGGGGTGAGGTTGGATTCATACCTGTCCTTCCCTGGCCAATTGCAAGGAATCTCAAAGCTTAATGAATTTGTTAAAGTAAAGGGAGCTACTCAGGGGGGCCGCACCAGGAAAGACGGAGATGCTACAGACAGAGGCTGCAAAGGCCACAGGGAACAAATGTGGGCCCTGCCTTCCCTGCCGGAGACATATGGCAGCAATTTTTAGGACCATCACCCAGTCAGGGTTTCTAGCTTAAATGCTTCCAGCTGCACCCTCTGTTGTGGATAGGAACCTCTTAGGACAGGATCTTGGCTGCTTCCAGCTCAGCTCTCATGCCCATCACAGCAGCAAGAGAGCAGAGCTTTTGAGAGAGCCCTCTGGGCTTCACCCATCGCGTCTGGGGCTCTGCCTCTTTGCTGGCTTGGCAGTTGCCAGATCAGCCCTCTTCCTCTTGGCTTAGTGACTCTTAGCCTTGGCCGCACACTGGAGCCACCTGGGGAGCTCTCAGAACTATTCACACCTATTCCTTTCTCTTCCTCCTGGCCTCCAGATAGCCTGACATAGGAGTCCTCGGCCTGAGGTGGCCACCGGGCCTTGGACATTTTTAGAAGCTCTCCAGGTAATTTTCAGGTGCAGCTGAGAACTCCTGGTCCATGCTCTTTACAAAAAAAGATAGCTGCTGACAGGGGAGCTGTGATGATGTCATTCAATGCATATTTACCGAGCATCTCTTCTGTGAAATGCATTGAGGAAGGAAAAGGTTTGTGAGCCTAGACTTGGAAGGAGCTAACTGGAGAAATCACTGAGCCAGTTTTGGTGCACACACATCCATCAGCCAGCCTGGGAATGGACCTAGAGCCTTGGTACCTCCTTAGCCCACATCAGACATAACTGTGGATCACAGGATAATCTCCTGCTGAGTTCGTAGTGGTGGCCAACGAGTAAATGCTGGACAAGAAAACAAGGTGGTTACTATTAATATACAGTAGAACCTCTGTAAGTTGACCAACCAAAGGATTGTAGCAAACTGGTCAAATATGGAGATGGTCAACCAAAGGAACTAGGCCTTCTGTCCTGATATGTACCTGGGGTACATGTCCAGTCTATGAGAATTCAGTCAACTTGAAGAGATGGTCAATGTAGGGAGATGGTCAACTATGGAGGTTCTACTATATATACGGTCCTTCTGTGTGTTTCCTCACGTTTCGGCTGGGTGTGGGTTTGTACTTTCCCAGCAAGGTGAGACCACATATTCTCATGCCAGCCCATCAGCATGAAGCAGTCATGTAAAACCAGGTGTGGCTAAACCTAGAAAACACTTCTACGTATATAAGCACACTCCTAACACATTTCTAATGCTGCCAGTGCACAGACCATCCTTTGAGAACCACGGGTTAAGGCCAAATACTGGCAAAGCACATGCGAGCTTGTTTAATTCTTCCAATAATCCACAGGTCTATTGGTGGTGTGCTTAGAGCATTGTCTTTCACCTTTTATATCTCACAGCACACTTGAACTTGCACCTAAACTTCCAGGGCACACTTAAATTATGTTAATCGATAAAAAGAGGTAAAGAAAATACTTACTGTGCTTTGAACTTCTTTAGAAAATAATCAATGATCTTTAAACATTTTTGAGATCACACCTAAGATCCTCTCACTGCACACCTGTTGCAAATCACTGGCTTAGAGCATGAATTTTGGGCTTGGGCACTGATTCTACCACTAAACAGCTATGTGATCCCAGAACTATTAATGAACATTTCTGTGCCTCAGTTTACCCATCTTCAAAAAGTAGAATGATAACAATAATAGGTCCTGGTGTGGCTACAAGAGTTGAATAAAGCAATCCAGATAGAGTTGAGGCAATGAATTTCAGATGTTTTTCTGTCATCATGAATTTAAAACTCCCCTGTAGACTATTCTGTTGTTTTTCCTACAAAGCAGCAAATCGTGGAAATCATTTCGTATCAGTACAAATGGAGACGCCTCTTTATTGTTAATTATATCTCATCATGTGGCTCTACCCTAATTTACTGAACCCAACCCCTACAGATGGACAGTTAGGTTGTTCTAATCTTTCCCTATTAGCAAACACTTCTGAGAATAAAACTGATCTTAACATTCACACAATGTGTAACTTCAGTCGCCTGCCACTGATTTTGATAGGATGTAGGTCAGACAAATGTTTCTAAGAATTTTATGCCCCGTGGAGTCTGGGACAAAGAAAAAGGCTTCTGGCAGTATCTGCTTATGTCTTTTATACATAAGATGATTTGGGCTACAAATAACAGTGATGACCAAATCAAGAAAGAAAATATATTATCACTGAGATAAGGCAATCACAGGGATGAGTAACTTGGGGGCTCAAGGTCAGATTCTTTTTTTTTTTTTTTTTTATTGTTGGGGATTCATTGAGAGTACAATAAGTCAGTTACACTGATTGCAATTGTTAGGTAAAGTCCCTCTTGCAATCATGTCTTGCCCCCATAAAGTGTGACACACACTAAGGCCCCACCCTCCTCCCTCCATCCCTCTTTCTGCTTCCCCCCCCCATAAACTTAATTGTCATTAATTGTCCTCATATCAAGATTGAGTACATAGGATTCATGCTTCTCCATTCTTGTGATGCTTTACTAAGAATAATGTCTTCCACTTCCATCCAGGTTAATACGAAGGATGTAAAGTCTCCATTTTTTTTAATAGCTGAATAGTATTCCATGGTATACATATACCACAGCTTGTTAATCCATTCCTGGGTTGGTGGGCATTTAGGCTGTTTCCACATTTTGGCAATGGTAAATTGAGCTGCCATAAACAGTCTAGTACAAGTGTCCTTATGATAAAAGGATTTTTTTCCTTCTGGGTAGATGCCCAGTAATGGGATTGCAGGATCGAATGGGAGGTCTAGGTTGAGTGCTTTGAGGTTTCTCCATACTTCCTTCCAGAAAGGTTGTACTAGTTTGCAGTCCCACCAGCAGTGTAAAAGTGTTCCCTTCTCTCCATATCCACGCCAGCATCTGCAGTTTTGAGATTTTGTGATGTGGGCCATTCTCACTGGGGTTAGATGATATCTCAGGGTTGTTTTGATTTGCATTTCTCTAATATATAGAGATGATGAACATTTTTTCATATGTTTGTTAGCCATTCGTCTGTCATCTTTAGAGAAAGTTCTATTCATGTCTCTTGCCCATTGATATAAGGGATTGTTGGCTTTTTTCATGTGGATTAATTTGAGTTCTCTATAGATCCTGGTTATCAAGCTTTTGTCTGATTGAAAATATGCAAATATCCTTTCCCATTGTGTAGGTTGTCTCTTTGCTTTGGTTATTGTGTCCTTAGCTGTACAGAAGCTTTTCAGTTTAATGAAGTCCCATTTGTTTATTTTTGATGTTGTTGCAATTGCCATGGCAGTCTTCTTCATGAAGTCTTCCCCCAGGCCAATATCTTCCAGTGTTTTTCCTATGTTTTCTTTGAGGATTTTTATTGTTTCATGCCTTAAATTTAAGTCCTTTATCCATCTTGAATCAATTTTTGTGAGTGGGGAAAGGTGTGGGTCCAGTTTCAGTCTTTTACATGTAGACATCCAGTTCTCCCAACACCATTTATTGAATAGGGAGTCTTTCCCCCAAGGTAAGTTCTTGTTTGGTTTATCAAAGATTAGGTGGTTGTAAGATGTTAGTTTCATTTCTTGGTGTTCAATTCGATTCCAAGTGTCTATGTCTCTGTTTTTGTGCCAGTATCAAGGTCAGATTCAATATCAGAAGTGCTTTGTGTCCTTCTACTCCTATTCTCAAGTGTGGGCTTTGTCTTCACTTGTCTGAGTCATCAGTGAGCCACCCTGGCTCCCTGGGTCACACCCTCATTCATGCCTACAAGAAAGAACTCTTTGCATTGCTTTTAAGAAGCTTGGTGGATCTTCCAGAATCCCCCAGAAGGTCCCTCTCAGGCTTCACTGGTCAGTACTGTATCATGTACCCTCTTCGAAACACGTCCATCTTGGTGGGAACTGAATGACCACAGCCAGCTGAAACTAACCAAGATTCATCCCCTGGCACCAGAGAGGGGCTGGTGTTCCCTAGAAGCATATGGCCATCAAACAGCCAAATAAACTCAGAATTTGGCAAGTGAGAAAGAGGCAGGTAAGGAACCATGGAGTGCACACCTTCTGAAACCTCTATTTTCATGGACAACCATACATTCTGTTAAAGAATCAGCTCGTAAGATTATGTATTTTAAGAGAGCAATGTTGCTAAGCATATTTATAATAACATACGTGGAAATTTTTTAAAATGCAATGGTAGCTCTTAAAATCTGCTAGAAGACTTGAATGAGGTCTGGCAGACCCCTGACTGGGAATCAGAACACATAAGCTGGACACTTGCAGTGGCTTCTGCAAGGCCCTTTGAGTATTTCTTTAGCTCTCCAGGGCTCCACGCTCTCCTTTGTGAAAATGGTGGCTTGGAGGAGAATTAGATGCCTTATGTGAAGGAAAAAAGACAGGCTTTGCGGTGAGACCGGGCTTAGAATCCCAGCTCCGCCAGCTATGTGACTACTTGCGGAAGCCAGATGCCAGGTTGCAGGAAGACCTGTGAAAAGGGTCTTTTCAAAACAAAAAGCAGTGGCAGCCTCCAGGAGCTGAGAGTGCCACCCAGGAACATCCTCCAGCTGACCACCAGTAAGAAGCCAGGGCTCCCAGTCTTACAGACACAAGAAAAAGGATTCTGTCCGCAACTTGAGTGAGCCTGGAAGGCGTTCCATTGACCACTGAGCCTCCAGATAAGAACTGAGGCCAGAGGATCTCTTGATGGCAGCCTTGCAGAGGGCTCAGTGAAACCGTGCCCAGACTCTTGATCTATGCCAACTGTTGGGTAATAAATACACATTGTTTTCACTCCATGAATTGGTGATAATTTGTTACTCGATACAGACAATGAATATGTGTACCCAAGTATATCTCCGAGTAGTCTGTCCCCTTTCCTCACTGGGGGACATTCCATCACATGCCTGGGCCACGTTTTGCTTACTGGTTCACCAGCTGATGGACATTTGGGCTGTGTCCAGATTGGAGCTATTATGAATGAAGTTGCTATGAAGATTCTTATAAAAGTCATTCGGCGGGCATGTTTCATTTCTCTTGGGGAAAAGTCTAGTAGAAGGATGGTTAGAATGTATGGTACCTATATATCTAAGTTTATGGGAAACTGCCAAAGTATTTTCCAAAGAGGCTTTACCACATCACATTCTTACCGGCAACGCAGGGTAATTACCCCATGTCCTCACCAATGGTGGGCACTGCCAGTCTTTCTACTCTGATGTCTCATTCTAGTTTTTATTTTCATTTTCCTGATGACTAATGATGTTTAATATCACCTCACGTGCTTACTGATCATATTTAGTATATCACTTGTCTATCTTACTCTCAAGATATTGCCATCCATGGGGTCGTTTTAAGAAAGCACTGCATAGAATTGAGTTACTATTTTTACGATCACTTGGGGATAAAGTCATACGGTTTTATAAAGGGCCCGCAAAGCCTGCTGTCAAGAATCAGTTCTAAATCACTGTCCTGCAGGAGAGAAGGACAAAAAGAGAGAACGCTTAACTGACTCAGGTAGCAGAGCAGAAATGCAAGCAGCCCCCGGGATTTGACTGTTAGACTTCACGGGCAGAAGATACAGGCTGTGCATCTCAAATCCCAAAATCCAAAGTCAGGAATGCTCCAAACTATGAAATTTTTTGAGTGCTTGCATGATGCTCACTGGAAAATTTTGAATTTGGGATTTTTGGATTAGGGATGATTAATTGCTGAGTATAATGAAAATATTTCCAATTTTGAAATCAGAAATACTTCTGGTCCCCAGCATTCTGGATAAGGGATACTGGACCTGGATAAGAGATGCTCAATTTATATGCAGTTTAGGGGATGATGAGGACTTCTGCCTCAAAGACATTGAGAGTGAAGGGAAAGCCAGCTCCCCAAGGG
Source organism: Nycticebus coucang (assembly GCF_027406575.1). Taxonomy (NCBI): domain Eukaryota; kingdom Metazoa; phylum Chordata; class Mammalia; order Primates; family Lorisidae; genus Nycticebus; species Nycticebus coucang. Next base: position 14,801,358 of record NC_069782.1, on the reverse strand, counting down.
GCTTGGCCGCTGGGCCTCAAACTGGAATGAGTGCTAGAGCCCCCAGCTCTGCCAGACCTGGCATCCCAACCAGTATTAAACACCTCTATTTAAAGCAGTAGAGATTTTGCTGCAATCTGAAGTCCATTAGTGCCCGTGTCGGCCCTGCAGTCACTGGGGTGGCTGCTGCAGGATGGAGTTAAGCATGTGTGAGGGGTCTTGGTAGGGATCTTGGAAGAACTCTATCAGAGAAGCTAAAATTAGCACATCTCACTCCTCACCACTCTTCTTGCCCCAGCTATAATGGTTCACCTCTGCCCCAAACTCTATTCCTCGGTTCTAAACACCCTCGATTCCAGGGGCCTTTGGAAGACTTGGTTTCCTAAGGCCACTGGAGAGAGTTAAGGGCCGTCACTGTGCCCAATGAGCTTCTCAGGGTCCAGATTTCTGCCCAAAAGGGAAATAAAAGTTTCATAAGGATTTTTCTGTTAATAAATGAGACATGAGCCTATTTAAAGGAAAAAAAAAAATCAAACAGCAGGTAAAGTATAAAGAAGAGGGTAAAAAAGATAGTAGTAGTCCCAAGATTCAGAGATAATGTGCTCCAACCCAAATTGTCACTGTGTAAATGCGTATGTACTATACATATCAATGTGCACATTTCTAAATAAAATAGAATTATGAATACTTGTTTTAGGGGGTTTATTGAGCAATAAAAATAATGCAAAAAAAGTAACATTCACATTGTCAAATAACAGTATGTCTGTTATAGAATGCTTTGACTCTGAGGCTCAGTATGGAGTCATCACTTAACTTCTTTTTTTTCCAAAGTCTCAATAAATGGACAAATAATATTTATAAATAAACATAAAAGATAATTTAAAAAATCAGATGATGCCAAATCTTATAGACAATAGAAAAAGAAGAACTACTTCAAATCATTCTGCTTCATCTGGACATACCTGATATTAAAATTGAAAAAAATATATTATTATAAGGCAAAATTACAAACATATTTCACTTATTAATGAGGATACAATATCCTAGACAACACATTAACAAGTTGAATGAAAAATTAATGTTTTAGTAATGTACTTTGGTCAAAATTAAATCCAATTTATTTAAAAGACTTCAAAATATTAAATCAAAGTATTTAAAATACTTGCCATTTTGTCATTTTTTTTTTTTTTTTGCTATTTTCAGAGATTTTTGTTTGCCAAAATAGAAACATCTAGACTTAATTTTATTGTTTATCTCATATGTCATAGTTGGCAGGCAACTATTATGATGACTTCTGGACAGAGTGCCTCCATCTTTGTGAACTTTTCCTAACTTCTTCCTTAACAAAAGTCTCTAGTAGGAAACTTACTGAGATAAAGGCTGTGAACATACATGTTTATACTGTGCTCCAGAAAAATCTGTATTAATTTTCACTTTTGTTAATGATGGAAGGCCAGTTGTATCTACTTTCAGCAACATTAATTTGATCTTTTTAATCTTTTTGATTCTGAAAAAACATTTCTCCTGGTTTCCTTCATTTTTTCCTTAATAGTTATTGAGATTTAGCATCTTTTTTTTAGTCTATTTTTTTTTTTACAAGCTGCTTCTTCATTTAGGTGAATTGCTTGTTTCTATCTACTGCTTATTTTTAGAATGGGACATCCACCTTTATAGATTTATAAGAAGTATTTATATACTGGAGTAGTGATCGTCGCCATAGTTTGCAAGTATTTTCTCAAAGTTTGTCATTTCTCTGGATAGGCTTTTTCCCCTTGAAGGACTTACGTAGGGCTGAGGGTACGGGGAAGTCTGCCATGGCAGCTGGGAAGCAGTCCAGCTTTTCCAATTCTCACTGTCCCACTGGTGTGAGATGCACAGAAGGTCCTCTTCTGTCTCCTGGGATGGATGCTCAGTCTGGAATGCTGAGGACTTCATTTCCCAGACCCCCTTCGGCTAGGAGTCTGCCTTTTAGCAGATTCAGCCAATTGGAAGCATTTGCTGGATTGTGGCGGTCAGCGCCAAGGTGGCCATCATCTCCCACCACCTTTGGCTGCTCCCTGCTGGCAGCCAAGTTTCTAGAGACATGACCGCATGTGTCTGTGGTTTCTCCAGGGCCCTGCTCCAGCTTCGCAGGTGCCAAGAGGCAGTTGAGATGGTAGCAGCTTCCAGATTCTGCTTTCTGAACCCCAGCGCCAGCGGAGTGCTCTTAAGCTGACACATGGGCCACCTGGTGGATCTGTTCTGCAGAGCTCAGAAGTTTCCTAGAGGCCACTTCTCCAGGCATTCTGGTGGCATTCTAGATGCCTAAAGCTATGTCTCAAGCTCCTTTCTGCTGCTTGCACTGAGCCCTGAAGGAGGTTTCCAGTAGATTTCATAGGTACTGCCAAGTTGGCAAGCCAAACAATGCAGATCCGCAGCAGCACAGAGGAGGGAACCCACGGCAGTTGAGGCTGACACAGTTTTTCCTAGAGGAGTTAATGCTTCAGTAAAGGCTTAAAAATGGGCAAAGCTGAGCAGCAGGTGGAAGGTACCAGGAATTAAGGAACTCCAATGAGAGAATCCTTGTGCAACTGTCCCTGCGTAGGGAAGGAGCATCTTTACTCCCGTGTCAGGTGAGGCCTGAGTGAACCCACACTTTGCATACGCTATTCCCTGGGATGCCCTCTTTTATTTCGTCTGTTTGGCACAGACCTATGTATCCTTCAAACTTGGCTTCCCTGAGCTCAGCAGGTGAGTGAGCTGGCCCTCTGCTGGTCCCTCTGCTGGGCTTCGCTGTATCTCACACACTCCTGTCTCGTGGCCCTTAGCCCCTTGAGGTGCCCTTTGTGTCATACCTTGGCTGTCTATCAGACTGTGGCTCATCACGGCACAGATGGTACCTTGCTTCTTGCAAACTTCTTACAGCCTGTGGCTGTGACCCTCAGATAGCAGGCCCTGAGTAAGTGGATGTTCAACTGGATGAGTCTTCCCCTAAGTGGACTAGAGCCTGGACCCCTTTTGTTGGCCTACTTGTGTGCACCTTATCCTCTGAAAATCTTGCCCTGTAGTAAACACCTTTGTCTTCTACATTCTAGGCTGAGGGCAAGGGCCTCGTGAATTGCTAGTGAGAAACAGAAATCAGAAGAATTGTGGAGAGAGGGCTTCGATCAGCAAATCAAAGGGTCTAAAATGCTATTTTCTTATATTATAGGAAACAGTCCAGGGTCCAGATTCCAACTTGCCTACTATCGATTCCGTGACATTACATGGGTTGTAAGGCTGTTGGCCGATCAACCCAACAACCCAGCCTCCTTCTCTTGTGCCTCTTTCTGTTGCAGACAGTGGGAGTCAGACACCTGTTTACACAAACAGCCCTTGTATTAGAGCCAGCATGTCACCTGCTCTGGCCCATGAGACAAAGGCAGAAATCTACTGGGGCCTTTGGGGAAAATGGTGGCCCCCTTAAACGAAAGAGGGGTGCTCCCCTTTCCTGACCCGAGCACTGGCACGATGCCTCCAGCTGTGGCAGTCAAGGGGGGCTGGGATGATGGTTTCTGATTTGTGTCAATTTGAGTGGGCCACAGGGCACCAAGACATCCGGTCGGACGTTATTCTAAGTATATCTACAAGGGTGTTTCTGGATGACATTAATTTCTGAATTGACAGAGCCAAGTAGATGGCCCTTCCCAATGCGGATGGGCTTCATCTGCTCTATGGAGGCCTGAGAAGAACAAGAGGCTGAGGAAGGGAGACTTCGCTCGCTCTCTGCCTGTCTCCAAGCTGGGAAAGCAGTCTCTTCCTGCCTCTGAACTCAGCATCATAATTGAACTTACTGCCCTGGCTCTTCTGGGTCTCCAGTTTGCCAACTACAGACCTTGGACGTCTCAATAACCCAGTGATCCAATTCCTTATAGTAAATTTATAGCTATATATATGTTTCCATCTGTCTGTCTGTCTACCTACCTACTATTGGTTTGTTCTGTTTCTCTGGAGAACCTACATTAACAAGGTGCAGTGTGGAGCATGGTAACAAAAAGCCAATATGCTAAAGTTGGGAAGAGAAGAAAGACAAAAAGGAGCCTGAATCTTTGATGGCAAATCTCTCACCCAATATGGAAAGTCCTAGATTCTTGCTATGTGAGAAAAAATAAATGTTTATATTCCCCGTGCTTCTACACATCAGGTTTTCTGTTACTTGCAGCTGAAAGCATCCCTGAGCCACACACTTATCTCACATGTCTGAGCCTCATTTCCTCACGTACACAATGCAGGAATGGGGTGAAGGGAATACCCTTAAATGAAACCCCTAAGTGTGTCCGAGGGCCTCCTAGTTGTGGGGCTCGGAGTAAGGAGCTCAAAGGGAGGCAGCACAGTTATGCTTACGAGTATGAACTCTAGGGCCAGGTGGCCTGTCTTGTAAGCCAGTGTCTACCACTCTGACATGTTACTTAACCCCTCTGTATTTTACAGGGGTCATAATAGTACTGTTTAATAGGGCTGTTGGGAGGATTAAATTAGCTAATCCATGGAAGGCACTTAGAATAGTGCATTGCACCAAGGAAAATGTTCAATAAATACTAATTATAGCTAAGACTTAGATGTGGGTCAGGCCTTCTGGGAGTTAGAGTCTAGATTTGAAGTCAAGAAACACACACACAAATAGGATTTAAAGATATACATTTATGATTGAAAAAAGGAATCGTTTTACTTCTTTATCCACTCATTATAAAAGATGAGATCTAAAAATTGAACTGGCTTCAACGAAGATTTAGATAAATAGATGACAAAACCACAATAATATGTTAGTCAAAGAAACTAGGCATTGAACATAGGCTCAGAATTTGAAATTAATTATATTAATGGAAAATAGCAAAAGCATTTTAAAAATTATTTTTAAAGCACTTTCATGAATTCTCACATCTAAAGGGGCAACTATTATGGGAAATTCTTTCCAAATCTGATCTCATTGTGGTCCTCACTTTACAGACAGAGGCCATGGGTTTGCTGTGAGGCTTCCATGACATGATGGAAGTGGACACAGTCTTTAATTTTTCCTAGTTTTAAAAATCACAAGAGATTATCACCAAGGGGTAACTCAGAAACCATATATGCTGCAGTGATATTTGATAACCTGCACCCCTGTCCTTACTCCAGCCTCCAGGAAAAGGGCTCTGTTTAACCTACTTCTTTGTGGCCTCACACTGTGGGAACTGCCAACCGTTGAACTCTTTCCAGCTCCCTGTACGTCTCTAAATTTTCTGTCCCCGGGGCTGGGTAGCTTGTAAAGGACCTGTTTCTGATCCCACCCTAGCCAAGCTACCTGCCCTTCTGCTGAGCACCTGAGGTCCCTCTGGAATGCAGGTGCCTGAACTTGGCACTCATGAGTGCAGGTAAGTGTGGTGGCGAACTGCTTTCTTCTCCTCTGAGGCCTCAGATTCCTGAAACATGAATCTCTCTTTGATTTTCTAAGCTCTGAGCCTCATCCTTAGAGAGCCCTATAGACATAAGGAGGAGCCAGGCTGATGCCCCAGATGCATCCTTGCCTGAGAACTGCATCCTTGCTTTCTCAAGTCACTCTCAGTCATGACAATCACAAAATTACACACAGAGGCGGTTCCCACGATGCCCAACAGACGGGCACTGTGATCCTGCTTCCACACCAGCCTCTTCTCCTGCAAACTGGGCAGCCAGTGGAATCAGTCAGATACGGATTTAAAGAATTAAGAATGCAGGTCTGGAGCTCCATGGCCTGGGTTCAAATCCTGATGTAGCTACTTCCTAGCCCTGTCATCTCAGACAAATTACTTTCCTGCCCTGCGACTCAGGTGCCTTTGGAAAATAAACATAATAACAGCATTTGCTTCGTAGAGTTGTTAAAAGAACTTAAGTGAGTTAATGAAAAATGCCTGGCATGCAGATAGCATACAGTGAAGTTTAGCTTTTGTTTTTGGGTTTTTTTTTTTTTGCAGTTTTTCACCGGGGCTGGGTTTGAACCCGCCACCTCAGGCATATGGGGCCGGCGTCCTACTCCTTTGAGCCACAGGCGCCACCCTAGTTTAGCTATTTTATGCGTTCTAAGATTCTGAACAAGTCTTTAACCAACCTGAACCTCATTCATAAAGGCAGATAACATGTCCAGAGTTCACAGTCTTTCCTCCCTTTGCTAATCTCATCACTTTTATAATTACTCATCTGATGTCTGTCCACCTATCTGTACGTGCCTGCAGAGCTTTACTGAGGTTCCTGGGACTTAGTAAGGGGGTTGGCACACAGTAGGTGCTCAATAAATAGTCATCAAATAAAGAAATGGCACTGTTGTCTGTTGTCAGGAATGAATGAAACAAAGATAGGCAAGCCCGTCTGAAAAAATGGTGAATTCCATGTGTGCTCATGAGTGCCTGTGCCCACAAGTGTGCGCCTTGGAGAACGAGGGATTTGGGTGTCAAGAAACCTGGGCTGGCGTCCCAACTTGTTCCTTATTACTTGTGTGACCACAGCCAAGTAGCAGACCTCTCTTAGTTTCAGCATCCTCGGTTGTAGAATGAAGGCAGTGTTTGACCTGGTTAGGAAGGTTAACCAAAGGGAGTTAGGGTTAGCATCTAGCACTGTGCCTGGCTCATAGCAGGTGGTTCACAAACAGTGGCTTTCTTTTCTACTCTTCTGCTTTCTCAGGACCGCGCCAGTGCACAATGAAAATGAGAGCAATTAATGTTTATCGAGCACTTGCAGTGTGCCAGGCACTATGCTAAGAGCTTTGTTTATATTGTCTGCAGTGCAGTGGTTTTGAAAAGACACTTAGGGGAAGAAATCATTTTGTAACCAGGAGCAAGTCTGAGAAACTGAGGCAGCATTTGCAAAGTGTCATGTGCATGACACTTTCATAAGACTGAGAAAATGTTAACTCTCCCTACCAAAAAAGGAGCAGGTAATGCAGGCTGCAGAAAGCTTGTCCATGATGGAGATTATGGGCCCCACTGGCGCTCAACGTGGCCTTACCCAAGACAGCTCCAAGTTTATCCACATAAGATTTTATTAAAAAAGAAAAGAATGCTGTTGCTTAAAGTAAAATTAAATACGTACGTTTAAAAGGCTTGGAAATGCCTCTTACAATGGAAAGAACATAGGCCTGAAGCTAAAATCCTGGCTTTCTGTTTTGACCTTAAGACAAACTAGAGCAAGAGACCCCGAACAAGTAAATTTCCCTCTTTTGAGCCTCGGTCATCTCACAGCTGAATGAGGACAACTTCTGAGGCCTTTTTTAGCTAAAATATTCTGAGAGACTGTGACCTTCTGGCTCTTTCTCTCATGGAATTTTTCAGTTGAAACTCAAGAGAGAGCTAAGATTAAATAGGGCTAGAGCAGGGCTGGGGGCCCGCGGCCCTCTAGATCCTTAAGTGTGGCCTTTCGACTGACTCTAAATTGTACAGAACAAATCCTTAAGGATTTAGTAAAGATGTATTGAATATCTTCTGTGTGCCAGTAGCCATTTTAATGGGAATGGCTTTTTCCAACCAGCTTTTTTGCACAAGATTCTATAATTATACTATTTATGTTTTAAGGGACATGTCGGCCTCCCTCTCTGACTGTAAGCTCTGTGAGGGCAAGAGTTGTCCATACTGCTCATTTCATCCCTTGTCCCCAAGTGGGATGCCTGGCAGACAGTGTGCACTCAGCACTCCCCCCGACCTGGGACGTCAGGACCTGGGCATGCAAACTGCAGTCCTTATCTCCCCATCCCAGCCAACTAACTGGCATGTATTCAGTATTCTTTCTGGGAAGATTTCATGCCCAATACTTTCCTACTTAAATTCTGATCTAATGGCACATTTTATTATTTGATGACTATCTAAGATATACGAGGGCAGGGAGAAATGTCCATCGGGTTTATTGATGGAGTGATGGGCTCCAACACATGTATTTAGCACATAGGTCGCACTTAACGAAACGTTTGTGGACTAAATGAATGTTAGAGAATGGAGAGGAAAATGCAATGATGCCGAATACTGCAAGCTGCTGTCTTTGATGCTGATTAGTCTGGTTAGGTACCAGGAGCATGGAGGTAGTGCGTGCTTAGGACGCAGTCATGGACATGAACTGACCTAAGACAGTAGCCAGTACTTTAATGTTGATTAAAACACCGCTGCGTGTGACAAAGTGCCACATTCCTGGTATAGATAATTGTTGGAAAACAAGCTTTCAGTGAGATCTGAGTTGAAATCTCAATTGTGCTACCTCCTAGCTGGGTCATTGGATGATACTTAATGTACCCAAACATCAGTTTCCTTTCTGAGATACGAACAGTAAATGCAAATCACGCACCTACTACAGGGTCTGGCTTTTACTTGATGCTCAGACATGTTAGCTCTTCTTAATTCTTGCCGAGGTCCAGTGACTCAGTCTTGGTGGCCCTCGCTCCTCACATGGCTCTCAGGCACCCTTCCTCACTGATCAGCCATGCATCCTGCTTCACCTGTTCAGATTTTTTACTTTGCAAATACTTTTATTATACTTAAAACACGGCCTATCCTAGTCTAAGTGCTTTACAGGTTTTACTTCCTTAATCCCCAGAACAATTCTCCCAAGTCAGTTACCATTGTACAGATGAGGAAACTGAGACTAGCAAGGGATCAGTGACTTGCCCAACGGCGCATATCTGGGAAGTGGTCCTGCCAGGATTCAAACCCTGTTTGAAGGCTAGATACGGATGCTGCATTTGGAAATCTAAGGGCCACACTGCCTTTCTGCTTATAGGGTCAACCATTCCTTGTCTGAGCTGGGCCCAGCCCTGCTGTCTAGACCTGTCACAGCCAGGCTCCTGCCTCCGTATCTTTTCTCTTGAAAGGATAGCAGGGCTGGGCCAGTGCAGCCCCTCCTGCGCGGGGCCCAGAGACCTCTATGAGACCTGGGAGCTGCCCAGCATTGTCAGGGAGGATGAGGCAGGTACCAGGAGCCCTCCAACTCTGCTCCAAACTCCTCACCAAGGGACAGAAATGGAGGCACATTCCCTGCCACCCTCTAGGTGGTGTTTGTTCCCAGCACACATTTATTTTGCGTGTGCATAGGGCTTAGTTCTGGGGATAATTTTTTTTTTTTTAAATTAAAGCATAGCGGTGTACAATAATGCAATCATGAGGTACAATGCGTTGGTTCCATATACAGTCTGAAATATTTTCACCGAACTGGGACAAATTCTTCAGCAAGACACACACTGCCCTTGAGTGCAGTATGGTAGGAGAAAAGCAAGAACACAGGTCATTCAAAACACTGTGATGAATACGGTCCAGGCAGCCCTCACACCCAGGGCTAGGCTGAGTGAAGGGAGAACGTAGCCGGGGGCCTCTACGCACAAGAGAATCTAAGCACAGGGAATCTGGAGATGGGTGTGAGTTGGCCATGACAAGAGTGGAGTGGTACCATGGACTGCTAGGCAAGCCTGGCCAGCACCTGCAAGGCCTATAGATAAAGAAGTTTGAAACCTTGTGAAAATAAATTGTTTTTTTCAATTAGTCTATGTTTTAGATGAGAAAATAGAGGCTCAGGAAGTACTTTGCTTAAGGTCACCTTGGTAATAAATAGTAGAGCTATTCATTCCAAAGCATCTATACCAGGGTGGGCAGATTTATGGTTCTTTTGTTTTGTTTTTTTTATTTGAGACAGAGTTTCCCTCTGTTGCTCAGGCTAGAGTACAATGGCGTCATCATAGCTCACAGCAACCTCAAAGTCCTGGGTTCAAGGCTCAAGAGATTCTCCTGACTGAACCTCCCAAGTAGCTGAGACTGCAGGTGCACACCACCATGCCTTGATAATTTTTCTATTTGGGGGAGGGGGTAGAGATGGGGTCTTGCTCTTGCTCAGGCTATTGTTGAACTCCTGGCCATAAGCAAGCCTCCTGCCTGGGCCTCCCAAAGTGCTAGGATTACAGGCATGAGCCACTGCACCCAGCCAGGCCTAGGTTCTGAATGATGATCTGGTGTTCCTACTGACCATGGCAACATTACCGAAACATTCCATATCTGTTGGCATTGGCTGTAGGTCATTTTCACTTTTGTTAGCAAATAGGGCAGATTCGAATATACTTCAAGTCAAATCTTGCAAAGTAGTGGTCTGGATTAAACACAGGCCTTAGAGGCAACCTCCCCCCCACCGCAAAGTTGGTGGTTTTAGACTTTCTTTATAGAAGAGGGAACTGAGAGGGAACTGAGGGTCACAGCAGTCAGTAATGTCCCTAGTTTACACAGCTAAGACACGGCAGCACCAGGATGTAAACTATGGTGGTCTGGATTCAGTATCCAGAGTCCTAAGCAACACGCTCTCCACTGTTTTTCAAGTATGATCACTGACGCTCAGTCCTTCTGTGTGGGGACGATAGTGAATTACAGAGTCCATGACCTGACCAAGGGGACAGTCCTGTGACTGACCCTGGGTAAAGCCAGTAGCCTGTGAATATTATGTGCCCAAATTTTCTCCTCTATAAAATTGGTATAATAATTAGATCTATCTCATAGGATTGAAGACTAAATTAATGTGCTAATTATATTATAGTAAACATTATATATACATGTAAGCCAATTGAGGGGGTGACCTTTGCCTTTAACATTCACAACACCCCCTTAGATATAGTTTATGGAGCTGGGTGCACCACTGAAGATCCAGTTCTGACAGCGTCTCAGGGGCCTTTCCCTCCTTCTTCTGAACAACACCGGGGCTTGTGGGCAGGGGGAGGGAGTTTGGGAACAGAACTGAGGTCTCCAGGCCACAAGCTACGAGCTTCACTGCTGTAGCCCCTCAGTGAGCTCATGGTTACCATCAGCCTCTAGGCTGAAAAGAATGTGAGGTGCAGTGGGCAAGCTTCCAGAGACCCAAGAAGGGAGGCCTCATCCTTTCAGGATGTCTCAGGCTTCAGATAAAACCCTTCCTGTGTTCCAGCTCATAGCTGGCAGGGGCAATTGGCAATGACTGATGACAATGGGTGACTTGTCAAAAAGATGTGTGTGTGAACCAAACGCCGGCTAGCTGGGGCAGAGCATGCATTCAGGAGGCTGGTGGGAAGACCATCAGCTACACAATGGTTTGTTTTGTAGCTACTGTGCATTCCGCCTGGGCCAGGCATTGGGGAGGTGGTGAAGTTAATGACAGTAGCAGTTCACCTGTATTTCCTGCTCCCAGCACTGTTACTGCCACTATGTCTCTTAATGGAGCACAAGCCCATGACATAAACAGGCCCCATTTTCTCTATTTATAGATGGGTAGTGCATGAGATTTGTTTAAAGTCACAAAGTGTGGATGAGACTAGATAACTTGTTGGCCAAACTTGTTTCCTCTTTGGCCGGGATACCCAGCTGGACTACATTTCCCAGCAGGCCCTGTGGCTTGGTGCAGCCATGTGACTGAGTTCTGACCAATGGGATGAAGGGAATGTTGATGGTCCTGTGTGTGGCAGTCCTTCACTCCATCTTCCTCCCTTGGCAGCGGATGTAGAGTCAACAGAGGACGCTGAGGACCGGGGGATGATGGCACCACAATATGAGAGAAGCCTGGCTGGACTCCTGAGTAGCTACCTCTGCAGAAGGCCACCTGCTGAATGCCACCTCAGCTTCTGAGCGAGTGAGACCTAGGCTTCTTTTGAGTTAGACGACCAAGTCTATTTGTCTTCTCACAATGGTTAGCCTGCCCCAGGATTTACAGGAAAAGCAGAACTTGGGTTTTAGGGGCATTCCGTTTGTACCAGGCGTCCATAAAGTTCATGTGCAATTTAAAATAGTTTAACATAGTAAATTGCACACAAAATTTATGTCCACCCTGTACATGGGATAGTTTCTTCTACCATCTTTCAAACAAGCAGAAAAGCCCTTGATTCAGGTAGGGTCTTTGGGTTTTAAACAGCACTTCAGCGAGTAATAAGAACATTTCTTCCTTCCATTCTGCTAACCATTGCACTGTGGGAAACTTTCAGACACAGCTTTGGTTCCATTAGCTCAGCCCCGCTCAACTAGTTTAGAGAGAAAATAAAGCCCCAGTGTTCTAAAACATCCCTTGAACGTAATGAATTAACTTTTCTCTTGACCATCATGTACCATCCCTGGGAGAACTGTGAAAATAGTCATCGTTCTGGGATTCTGTGTTCTGTGGTTCAGAAGAGGACCCTTAACTGCAAGCCCCTTCCTCTCTCTGAGCTTCATTTTTTTCTCATCTATAAAACCACAGGATAGAAGTAGGCGAACTTAGAGTCTCCTGCCAGCTCTAATTTGCTATCATCTCACAAAAGGAAGCAACATTTTGTGTGAGTCCCACACTCTCCCACTTTATTTCATGTAGTCATTAAATGAAAAAGGATGCAAATAGGGTTTTTTCTTTTAGAAAATCATAGAGGAATTAGAATTCTTCAGTTGGTATTTAGTAAACTTTACGGGAACAGCAGTGTGATACAGAGTGTGACTTTAGCTTGTGACCTCGTTGGGTCTACCATGTAGTTGGGAGGTCAAGACACACACACAGGAAACAAGAAACGTCCCTGAGGGTAAAGGTTAGAATCTGGATGACCAGGAGGGCGAGGTGGGCATTGAGGAGGAAATCTACCCTTTCCACTGCCCCTCACCCCACCTCAAAGCCCTGCTCTGCAGACAAGCTCATGTGTCAAGTGTTTGCTTTGTGACCCGTGGGGGCTTTGCCTTCACACGCTGTTTGTTCCTCATAGGTGCTGTGCCAGAAGGGCACAATTGTGTCTGGTTAAAGAAGAGGAACCTAAGAGGCACATGGACATTAAGTCACTTATTCAAGGCTCCCACAGAGCTGATGAGCACCAGAGCCACTGGGCTTGTAGCAGGTCTGTGTGGCTGCCAAGCTTATATCCCCTCCACTCAGCCTCTGTGCTCCCATATGGATGGCTTTGGCCCAAGGTTGCAGGTCTTGAAGAAGAGATGCTGGTTGTCTCTCTAAGGGCTTCCTGCCCTTAGATAGTCATGAATCAGAGGGTGTCCTGGGGAAGCCTCAGCTCGCAGGCCATACTGTGGCAGAGGAGACTCACATTCACTGAAGGGCACACCACCTTACGTGTCACCAGCAGAGGTGAAGAGGGTCGAGGGTCTGCACTGCTGGAGGCCCGTGGGAAAGGCCTGGGAGCAGCTGGAACTAACCGACCCCACCTGGAAGCTGAGCCCCCTCCAAGGACTCAGGGGGAAGAAAAGAGACAGGAAGGAGCTGGGCTGGTTGTTTTCAGGAAGCTGCGAGGCCTGGAAGAGATTCGCCTTTCCCTGGAAATCAAGGATCTGGCATTTCTCAGCATGTGCTCCTGAGAGTCCCCGCATCACACTCACTCAGAATGGGGACAAAGGGGATTCTCAGGCCGCAAACATAACAAACCTAGATCTCTGGGACTGGGGAACAGGAACCTGCATTTCAAACACACTCAACAAATAGCTCTGGTGCTCACCAAGTTTAAAAACTGAAAATCCCACTTCTCTAAAACAACTCTACCCAGTTATGCCTTAGTTGCCCTACTTAGATGCCATTTTGCCCCTCAGTGACCCTTAACCTCAGGTGAGGAAATAAGAAAGATGTTAACATCTACCCATCTTCTGCCCTCTCCTCCCCTCCCTTTCCCCTTTCCCCGTATTCTTGGGCTATAAATTGGGTTATAACTTTCATATGTAACTGGTGGGATTACACCTGCGGTGCATCTTACAAGGGTACATGTGAAACTTACTAAATGTAGAATATAAATGTCTGAACACAATAACTAAGAAAAATGCCAGGAAGGCTGTGTTAACCAGTGTGATGAAAATATTTCAAATTGTATATAAAACCAGCACATGGTACCCCATGATTGCATTAATGTACACAGCTATGATTTAATAAAAAAGAAAGATGTTAACATCTAATGAGTACTTGTCATGTGTCCCAGATTCTTTGCATTTTAGAGAGATAAGTCATTTCAAGGTCTTCACAGCATCCTTTTAGGTAGACTCTTCCATTAGCCTTGTATTACCTGTAAGGGCTCTGAGGATTAGAGAGCCTAACAAACCTTTAAAATGTCACACAGTTAAGTGCTGGGCTAGGATATAGACCCGGGCGGTCTAACTCCTGAGCTGGGCCCCTCAACCCTGGTGCCACACAAACGTTGTAGGAAGTTCCATTTCTGAAGATCCATTCAGTGTTAGGCCCTGACATTGAATGAGTATCTCCTGTGTCCCGGGAACTGCTCTAAGTTCTGGTCAGGCTGGAAGATGACAGAAGCACCCACCCTGGGCTCAAAGTTTAAAGGATGAGTGTGGAACCAAAAAATTCAGTAATCAGGATAAATAATGTTTTAGTGTAACATTTGAAAAACATCAAATTCTATAAATAAATTTTATGAGAGGGGGATAAAGTAAAAACAAAATATTCAAAAACCCATGCCCTAATGGCACATGAGCCCATCCGATTCTTATCATACATGGCCCCCAAAGGAGCGATTGATTCATTACTGTCTCACATACACTGTCTCTCCATGGGTGCATATCATAGAAGCTGACAACTATGGAGCACCAGACACTGGTTTTGAAGTGACTTATGAGTATTATTTTATCTCTTTCAACTTTCCTATGAGAAAAGGATCCTTACCTTTTCAAGGGTGGAACCAAAGCAGAGAGGAGTTTTATAACTTGTTCAATGCCGACCAGTCAGTAAGGAGCAGAGTGGGGATTTTTAACCCTGGCAGCTGTGCTCCAAGAGGCCATTCTTTTGACTAGAGGTTGGCAAATTATAGCTCACAGCCCATATCCACTTGTTTTTATAAATAAAGTTTTATTAGAACACAACTACTCTTGTTCATGAACTGTACATGGTATGTCATGCCGCAAGGACAGAGTTGAGCAGTAGTGACAGGGACCATCTAGGCTGCAAAGCTGAAAGCAATGGCTATTTGGCCTTCATAGAAGAAGTTTGCTGATCCCTACCCTTAAGCCCTTGGATGCATCCAGTGTCCAACGGTGGTGCTCAGAGAGTGATGTTACGCCCACAGTCAGGGGAGCAGAGATGTGATATGAGCCCAGGTGTCTCTCTGAAGAACATGACTCTTCAGCTCTACCTTGCTACATAAACTTCCCCTGTGGGTCCAATGCCTCCTTGTTTCCCGAGGCTTAGCATGCTGCCTGGTCCGGGGAAGGGGCTCCATAAGTGTTCACTGAATGAATGAATGAGCCTCAGTTTATCACATTGTGTGAGGCCCAGCAAGCCTAGAGAAACAAGCAGATGGGTCCCCACCTCCAGCCTCTCTCTTGGGGTCTCACTGCTATGGTAATATGCTCTAACAGCCTAAATTCATTAGTAGGTTTAAAGTGTTTTAGTATGTCCTAATGATTTCTGTGCCTAATACTCTGATCATCTGAAGTCCCATATGGATGGCTTTGGCCCAAGGTTGCAGGTCTTGAAGAAGAGATGCTGGTTGTCTCTCTAAGGGCTTCCTGTCTCAGTGGTTTCCATCTAAATGCACAGTGCTAGCCAGAGTAAACTAGTTTGCCTTTGACCCTAGAGGTCAAAGTCCTAGTCTTAGGACCAAGCTTAAAAGAGTGAGAACTCAGAAGCTGGAGAAATCTGGTTAAATTCAGGCTCCTTCACATCTATTAGCTGTGTGATGTTGAGCAAGTGACTTCACCTCTCTGAACTTCAGCTTCCTGATCCATGCAGTATGGTTTACTTCAGGGAGAGGATCTGTGCAAAGCTGCCCAGCATATAGAGGGCCTGGGAGAATGGCTGCGATTCTTCACTAAGAAGATGGAGGCAGTTTTGGAGAGCTGTCTGCTGAAAAATCCCAAATCCATTATGCATGTTTTATCTTTGTGCTCCCAGGGGTTTGAATAAACAATGTCTTCATCCAGTTTTTCAAAGACACTCTAATTCTATCTCAGGATATACTCTCCCCCACCTCGCCCCCAGCTGAAATTTGGCTGGCTCTGCGCCCAGCTGCTGGCCTGAATTTCCAAACACTGTTCGTTTAGCATTTCCCAAATGTATCCCATTAACACCAGGAACCCTCAGCCTTTTCTCTGCTCTCAGGTCTGACTGTCACAGTGAGAGATAGAGACACCCGTGAGCCCAGCCTCTTCGACTCGCCATTGTGGAGCAGGGTGCTGTCAGGGTCAGTCTGCCTGGGACCAGGACACCTGTCAGCATTTGTCTGTCAGGCACAGATACAATGTGTGCGTGGAGACTGGGAGAAGGCCAGTGGAATGAGGTGCTCTAGGTAATGCAAGCAAAATGTATATTCTGGGTTGGGGAAAAAGCAAGACTTTGATAGAGGCTTAGCCCAAAGCCACTGCCCCGGGAATCAGGAAATGGCCTTGCCCTGGCACAGTCTCCAACTCATTCACTGTGAGTCTTTGAATAAGCTACTTGCCCTCTCTGTGGCACATTTATTAAAAAATGAGTGGGTTAGGCTGGGCCACATGTTTTTAACCTCTTACTTGGCAGCAGAGCTCTTTTTCAGACAAATTTTTTACTTGGAATTTTAAGAGACACATATAAACAGATGAAAGTGACACTGACTTTCTGGGTAAAGAAGTTGGAGGGAGGAGTGGAATCCTCCCTACTCAGCACCTCCTACCAAAGATCTGAAAAAAACCAGGAGGAACCTCTGTGGAACAAGGTTTGAGAACCACATGACATGATGGACAGTCTATAGAACCCCTTCCTGCTTGGGCAGCCCTGGATCCCAGTAGCTATAGCTGCTGCTGCTGACAATGCTCATGGCTATTATTCATTGAGTACTTTCTCTGTGCGAGGGGCTAGACTTCACGTTAATGTCCTTTGCATCAAGAGTTAGTAGAGAGGCCTCATTCAAATCCCATCTTCACCAATTTAGCAGCTGTGTGACCCCGGACAAGTTAGTTAACCTCTCTGTGCCTCAAGTTCTTCATCTGGAAAATAGATTGTTCTGAGGGTTAAAGGAATGAATCCCTATAAAAGTGCAGGCATATAGACAGCAACTGATGTTAACCCTTTTGTATCATGACTGCCTGACTTATATCCAATAGCTATAAGCTTCACAGATGAAGCAAGGCTGCGGGAGGTGAAGTGAGAATCCCCAGTCACACAGCTAATAAGTGATAGAGGGAGACCCTAAAACTAGGTCTGCTCAACTGCACAGCTTACGGTCTTAATAGCCAGCCTAAACTGCTTTGCTCTTGACCTGAGAGGTCAGGGTCATGGTCACAGTAATTTGCTTGAGCAGTTCCAAGTCTAGATGGGAGGGTAGCTAACAATAACTACAGTGATTTTTGCAGAGTCTGGGGTCTGGGCATCCTAGATCTCAAGCTGGGAGGAGGTGCTTGGTTGCCAGACCCCGGGGCTATTTGATGTTCTTCCCTCCAAGTCACATCCTCCAGCCTTTTCTACTGACCTAAAGGACATTTTTTTTGCAAATGGGGAAAAGGGCTGAGGCATCCCTGCAGATGAGCAGGCAACAGGCTGATTTTCAGTGCCCGCTTGCAGGGCACCACATGCTTTTGAACAGAGCACAAGCTGCACAAACTTACACAACCACCCTTATTCTTTTCTGCCTCAGAGTTTAGTGGTGGGGAGAGTAGAGGGAGAATGGATCTGACAGGATGAGAGATAAAGAATGGTTGCAGCCTTGTCCTGATGCATGTGGGGCCCTGGCTGAGGGGAAGGAGCATGGAGGCTGGCTGTGCAGGCGGGAAGCAAATGCGAGCCACACGGTCCCTCTAACTCTTTATGTGTCTCTCAGTACCGAGGCTGGTAATAAAAGATGGCTGTACGGCTCTCTCCAGGAAGCTGAACTGGAGCCAAACCATCATGTGGTGAACAAATGCTCCAATTGCCCAACTGCAGAGCTGCTGTTGCACCATATTAAAAAGGTGACAACCTCTCCTCTGACCCCTGACCCGTGGAAATGGGCAGTCACCAGCCCACCCACTCAGAAAGCCTCAATGCCCTGTCCCCCTAGAGGCCCAAACACCTGCTCCAGCATTCAGAAAAAGAGGTGGCATGGTGTGGTTGTCAGAACACAGGCTGTACGTTCAGACAGAACTGGATTCCAATATCCACTCTACCCTCAGAAGCTGTGCAACTTCAGACAAGACACTGAACCTCTCTGAGACTGGATTTCACATCTGTAAATGCAAGGAGAATGTAAGAGTCAGAAAGAATAAATGTAAAGGGTGCCGCACAGTTGCCTGAGATGTAGTAAGTGCTTAACATGTTCTTTCACTCATTCAACAGAGACTGAAGGCTGAAAATCAGTGTGAGAGGGCGTGAATGGTCTCTCTGCAGAAGTGACATTTGAGCTGAGATCTGAAGGATGAATAGGAGGGGTTTTTAAAGTGAAATGGGGAGGAAAGAACTTTCCAGGCAGAGGGAACTGAATATGTGGGGACCTGGGGTGAGAAAAAAGAGTGAGGACTGAGAAGCAGGGAAAGGTTCAGTGGTGGCTGGAACTGAGAGAGGAAGCAGGAAGGAGCTGGCGAGGTGGCAGGGCCAGACCGCACGAGCCAACAGCCACCGTGTACAGACCTTGTCTTTATCCTAGGGGTGCGAGGAAGAATTGAAGGGTTTTAACGAATGGAATGACGTAATCAAAGTGGAGTTTAAAAAGTTCACTCTAAAAAAGCTACACACTAGGTGATTCCAATAATATGACATTCTTGAAGAGGCAAACTGTGAAGTTTATAAGAAGAGCTGTGGTTGCCCTGTGGGGGGCGAGGGGAGGCATGAATCAGCAGAACACGGCAGACTTGGGGCAGTGACGCTATGCTGCATGACACTGTAATGGTGGATACATGTCTCTACACATTTGCCAAAACCATAGAACACACAGCACCAAGAGCGAGCCCTAATGTAAACTGTGCACTCTGGACGCATCAGTGCAGGTGCACGGACGGTAACAGACGTGTCCCTCTGGTGTGGGAGGGTGGGGAGGTTGTGCATGGGGTGGTGTATGGAAGGTGTATGGAAACTCTCTCTTTCTGCTCAATTTTGCCACGAACCTAAATTTACCATAAAATATAAAGTTTATTAATTAAAAAAAGAAGAAGAAACAGGAAAACTCTCTCTGGCTGCTGTATGGAGAATAGATTAGAGGCAGGCAAGGAAGAGTGAGGAAGACCAGTTCGGTTTTTTAATTTTTTCATAGGCTTCTTGGGGCAAGTCACAGAAGCTCTGAGAGCTTCATTTTCTTCATCTGCGATATGGGGACAGGAATATAAAGTAACACAGTGTGTAAGGAAATGCCCAACCGAAAGCCTGGCACAGGGCGGGCGTTCAGTTCCCACTGGCAGAATGGGAAGGAATGAGAATGTGAAGAAGCGTCAAAGGTGTCAGGATACAAGAGCTCTTTGTTGGGAACAGCAGGCATCCTGTGGTGCTGTGTTGTGGCCGGTCTCCCTGTCTACTGACAGAGGCACATAAAATTAATGAAAGTCTCGCTGTTTATTGGAAGAGACCAAAGTATTTATCTGAGCCTATGTCTCAGACCTAAAGCTGTGTTTCATATTTTGAAGAAGATGAACAATTAGAGTCACTACAATGAGCTGGGGGCAGTGGCTCATGCCTGTAATTCTGGCACTTTGGGAGGGCTGAGACGGACGGCTTGCCAAGTTCAGAAGTTTGAGACCAGCCTGAGCAAGAGTGAGATCCCATCTCTACTGAAGTAGAAAAATTAGCCAGATATTGTGGTGGGCACCTGTAGTCCCAGCTACGTAGGAAGCTGAGGTAGGAGGATCACTTGAGACCAGGAGTTTGAGGTTGCTGTGAGTTAGGCTGCCACAACACTATACCCAGCTCGACAGAGTGAGACTCTGTCTCAAAAATAAAAGTAGCTAAGATATTTTGAGTGCTAACTATATGGCAGGTATTGTTGTAAGTGCTTTATGTGAATTAGTTCGATTGTTCTTTCGACCATACCTTTGGTTAGGTTCTATTTTGTATTTGGGGACGCTGGGGCATGGAAAGGTGCATCAGCTAGCCCAATGTTAAGTGACAGAGCTGGCTTAAAGGAGGACCAGAAGACATAAACTTGAGTCAGCTGAGGAAACAGGATGAGCATGCACAGAACAGTTTTGAATTAGCCCAAAGCAGGTGAGTCACAGCCAAGGACCGGATTATGTGGGAAGTAATATGGGATGGCAGTTAAGAGCATGGATTTGGAATAAGCCAGCCTGGGTTTAAATCCTGACTTCTTCACTTTGGGGGTGGCCTCAGGTAAGTTAGTTAGCAATTCTATAACTCAATTTCCCCATTTGTAATATGGGCATAGTAACAGACCTTATAGTGTGGAGTTGTTCTAAGGATTAAATGAGAAAAATGCATGTAGCTCACAAGCTTATCAAATTGTATGACAAATGGTAAGAACCTGATGCCTGTTTCACAACTAAAGAAGTTTGTTCTTCTTTAGGACTTCTTTTCAACTATAGGACTTTCTAAGACAGTAAATTTGGAGTTTCAAGCAAGGGGTGGGTTTAAACAAAGCACCCGACCAATAGTTCTCATGGACCATGTCAGGTGCTGCAGCTGGTAGCTGCAAAGATGAAAGAAGCTTGACCTCTGTCTCCAGGGACATGCCATTCTTCTGGATGAGGTAGGCTCAAATGCAAAAGAAATTGTAAATGCAGGGTATAAGAGTCAGTTATTCATCCAATCATAATGGTGCTAACTGCTATTCTAGGAACTAGGGATAGAGTGATTTATTTGCATCCTGTCCTCAAGTTGTTTATATTTTGGTGCTGGAGGTAGGCAAGGAACACATAAACTTAGCATCCAATGGTGGTGAGTACTGTTAAAAAAAAATAGAGCAGAGTGAAGATGTAGACATCCACCTGGGAGGTTATTTTTAATAGGATGGTCAAAGAAGAAAGTGGTGACATTTGAACAAGGCATAAATGTTGTGTTAATATCTAGGAGAAAAGTTTCCCAGATTGAGAGAATAGCAAATGCAAAGGCCTTGGGGGCAATGGGGCCAGGGTTTGGAGACTATGATGGGCCTGCTTAAAGAACAGCACAGGGTAGGAGCAGTGGTGTGACTCAGGGAGAGGAGATTGGACATGTAGCCGAGGCCTAAACCACACGGGGCCTTGCCAACTGTAGTCAGGACTGTGAAACTGACTCTAAGAGGGATGGAAAGCTTTTGGAAGATTTTAAACATGCACTTGGCACCTGATTTAGTTTCAGAAGAATCAATCTGTCTGCGGTGTGGAGAATCGATTGAAGAAGGATGTGGTCGATTAATGTGTCTTGAAATTCTTCGCCACTCTTTCTATTGAAAGGTGGGTTCTCCTTAAACCTAGGGTTTCCTTATGCCTGTCTTTGACCAGAATGTGATAGAGGTGATGCTGTGTAACTTCTGGTGTAGGTCTTTAGGGTACCTGCAGCTTCTGTCCCTCTTAAAAACCAGCTGCCCCATAAGAAGTCCAACTATACTGAGACCCCACAGCTATAAGGAAGCTCGATCACCATGTAGAGGAAGAGACTGTGCAGAGGACCAATGAGGCATCAGTCTGAGTGCAAAGCCAACCTGGACCTTCCAGCCCAGCCAAGCTACAAGCCAAGAATGAAACCAAATGAATTAGCCCAGGCAACACTGTGTGGAGTGGAAGAACCACCCTGCTAAGCCCTGCCCCAAGTCCTGACCCACAGATCAAAAGTGATATAGGCTTGTGAGTTTCTATCACAGCAACTGATAACTGAGATGAGGGTCAATGGACAAACCAGGGTTGGGGCTGAGGGAGGACAACAGGAATCCAGGTGAAAGAGAAATATAATTTGGCTTAGGGTAGAAGTAATGATGGGGAATCAGGAAAATGTTGATAAAAGAAAGTTACATAAACCATCATGATCAGTAGGAGAAACTCAGTGGGTCTCGACACCCTATCCCTGTCCAGTGATGTTGGTTCCACCTAAGGAAGGGCTGATTGTTCAAAGGCTGACTGGGTTGTCAGATACTTCACTGCCATCAAGCTAAACACTACAGAAGGTAAAGGGATATATTCCAGAATGCCAGAAAATAGGCGTAATGGTGCAGAGATGTTGTTAGCAAAATGAAGAACTGTCCCAGAAATAAACTGTTCATCTTAATATACAATCAAATGCCCATACACTACTTTATAATTCAACAAATAATTCAACAAGCATACTCATATATATGTTACCTCTTTTGATTCTATCAGCTGGCCTATGACATTGAAATTGCCACAGAAACAGACTGGTCCAAAGGCTGACAGTCAGGTAAGTGGTAGAGCTAGACTTTGAACCTGTAACTGCTCTAGGCAAGTTCAATTTTTTTTTTTCATGGTATACTACTGTTGCTAAAATTTCCACATTTATTTTAAAACCACATAAAACAAAATAAAATATACAGTGTATTGCTCTGTGTTTTAGTCACCCACAGACCAACTATGTGTTGATTTTTAAAGTGGGGTCCTTAGACCCCTGGTATTGCAACCACTTAAGTAGAGCTTAGAAAAAATGCAGACTCCTGGGTTTCACCCAGGAACCAGACATTCTGGCCTAAGCATCTACATTTTAATAAGCAAGGCAGGGGCTCTCTAAATTATCTACATCCCAGAAAAGTCTGAAGGTTCCTGAACTGGTGGATCAACAGCCCTCCGGAAGCAGACACATTTAAGTGAAGGTGGAAAATCTGCAAACGGGTTGGCAAACCACAGTGCATCCCGCCATCCTTGCTCTGAGGCCTTCTCTTACACTGTGCTGCCTGGGTGGGGAGGAGGCCTTTAACAGAATCCCTCCCTAATCCTCCCCATGGGGCTCATCTTGGGCAGTAAAGAAGGGTCATGGGGTGTGCAGGTGAGGCAGGGGTACTGTGAACATTTACATAGTGTCCACTATGCTTTAGGCACTAGCACCTGGAAGACTTTACTTCATTTAGTCCTCGAAAAGAGGCATTATTTCCATTTTTTAGTTAAAGGACATGGGAGTCACGGAGGTGAGTTTACTGTGCAAAGCTTGCAAGCAGCACAGGTGGAGTCACCCTTAGGGCCGCCAGACACCAATGCTGGCATTCATTCCAGTATCAAGCTATGTGTGCTACCAAGGTGGAAGGCTGGTGTGACCTCAAATCGTATCAGAATTTAAGCCCCACTCTCTACTTGTCAGCTGTGCCATTCAGAAATGTCTCTCTTCACTTTCTTTAAAGGGGGATAAAATTACCTGCCAGGGGTACTGGGCACCCAAGAGCCTTTTAGTAAAAGGCAATGGCTTCTGAATGAGAAGAGGCCAAAGGCTGAAGGGACCACAGGGGCAACTCTCTCACTGTGGATGGTGTCAGGGTAGGAGTGGGTCCCAGGAGTAGGGTGACAGTAGATGGGACCCAGAACTGTAGCCATCCCAGGGTGTGGCTCCAGCACATGGGAAAATGTGTAGGGTCCCCAGAGGTGCAGCCAAGGGCCGCACAGTCTTTCCTGTCCCGGGTTTCTGAGCTTCTGGGAATCTGGAGCCACAGTGTTTTCTTCTGTGGGACCTGCTGCTCCCTCTCCTCAGGGAGTTGGCAGTTCCGCGGGCCAGCCTGTTGGCTGGAGGTGCACAGGCAGCAGGGGCTGGCATGGGCTTTGCAGGCACACACTGCCCCTTTCTTGCCCTGCTCTCTCCCCGTTCCCACGCCCCACCTCTGCACGTCCCCGGGGATCCTGCTTTCTCCAGCAGTGCTAACGCAGAAGAGGCCCTGGGCGCAGAGATCAGATCGGAGCCTTCCCTCTCCCTGGCCACTGCTGGGCCCCCGGCTGGCTCCAGGTGCCTGTCCTTGCAGACCCTGTCCGCTTCCTGGGGACAGAAGGCTGCGGGCAGCGTGCCATCAGGAAGTCCTTGCCCAGGGCAAAGCTACAGCCCGAGTCCTCTCAGTCATGAGCTTTTCCCTTTGCCTTTTCCCTTTGGTTGTGGGATTCTTATTCATGCGAAGAGTCGGCCAGTCATGAATGCCTTCAGCAAAGATCTAGGCATTGTGCCAGGTGCTGGGGCTACGGTTGGGAAAAACAGTCCTTAACGTGATCCTCAAGGAAGCTTCAGTCCAGGGGGAGACATGGAGAGGTAAATAATAATTACCCTCCCCAATCAGTTACAGCACAGGAAGAGCAGTGAGAACAAGATCACGTCTCGGTGGGTGAGGGCTGATGCGTCCCTTGACTCCCTGGACAGATAGTTACTGAGAACCTGATACGGGATATGGGAATACAGTGGGAACAAAACAATCTTTTTGCCTAAATGGATCTTCTGTTCTCGAAAAAGTACAATAAAATAAGTTACACGATCGTATATCTTATGTGTATATAATGTTATTTAATATTATCTGTATAACAGAGTCTATCAATCATTTCAGGCAGTGATAAAGATTTGAAGGAAAAACATGCATAGTTAGACCTCCAGAGTGGGGAGTGCAGTTTATCAGGGTCTCCCCGAGGAAGGGACATGTAATCAGAAATTTGGAAGGAAGGAAGTGGACGAGAGTGGTCACATGTATGTCAGTGTTTCAAGAAGAAGGGCCAGCAAGTGCAAAGAGGGTGAACTATCCCTTACACAGATCACATCTCCAAGAGAAGCTCTCCTCATCCCCACTTTCCAGGTGAAGCCAAGAGCTAGAAACCAGGAGCAACTTATCCAAGGCCTGGCAGATGGAGAAGGCAGAGCTGGCCACCAGCCCAGAGGTCTGCTCTGCTCCCACAGGCAGGCTCTGGGCCATGAAACCATGCCGCCTGCCTGGGCAAGTCCTAGCTGCTTTGTGAGTTTGGAGAAGAGACACCAAGTCCAACTTCAGGAAAAAACGCAGAGAAGAGGCCGAGGAGGTGCGATCTTGATGAATGAAAGGGAGGGAAGTGCCAAGAAGTCCCTGCCTTTCTTCTCTCCCGCTCTGGCCCTCAGGCTGCCCCCAAAATGTCCACCCAAAGTCAAGGATGGAGGGAAGCTGTCCTTGACTCCCCCACGCCCACTCTATCACACTCTCCACCCAACTCTCCACCCACGTCAGCTCCTCAGGGAGGCCTTCCCCGCTCACTCTGCTTTCGCTTCAACCATTCTTCCCAACCTGCCATTGGAACCCACATCTGTCTGCCTATTTATGGACTTTTCTGAAACTTAAATACCAGCTCCATGGGGTTATTGTCTATTTTGTTCACCACCGTGTCCTCTGTGTCCAGCATGTAGTGGGCACAAGGAAGGAAAGTAAGAAGCAGCTCGCGAGGCCTGGAAACACTTAGGAGAGTTGATGGGACTCTTTCCCCAAACACACAGGTACCCAGAGGTGAGAGCAGGAGCTGTGCTCTGTGAAATATTTGCTGGAGTCCGCCTGGCAACTCTGAATCTGCCCAATGAATACTTGTTAAATGAATGAATATCTGGAATTTGTAATTCAAAGCTCAGGAAGCCCAGAAGACTCAGGGCAATTATGTGTGAAATAAAGAGTAAAGACATGTTATTATAAAAATTATGGTTTTTGATGGGATATTTGAGAGTTTCCCAGGGCAGAGAGGCAGAAATTGAGGGCTGACGGGGGCTTGGGAGGGATCGGACAAGTCATTCTCCTCGGCATTCTAGCCATAGTTTGCCTGTCTATACAATGGGGCTACGAGGAAGACTCTAAGGGGCTCTTCTAACTCTAGGACTCTAAGATTTTATAAGTTATTCTCTCCTCCAGGACAAGCCCAGGCATCTCCCTCCTTCCCCAGACATCCTCCCTGGGTGGGTACTCCTGGCGGGGGTAGGGTTTGCGGGTCTTTGATGCCTTTCCTTGAGGTCTTGTGTTACTTATGGTTCTGGCGTCCTCTCTCCAGTCCCCTCTGAGGTCTGACCTTCTAATGAGCGGCGCACATTATCAGCTGCCGTGGTCTGAACGGGTGCCTGTGATTTAGTGTTGCCCAACGCTGAGAACTGAGAGGACTTGCGTAATTAGATGGGGGTGGGGGTGGCTCATTAACGTCTGCTTCCTTGGGTGGTTTTCACTCTTGGTTTCTCCCGTCCTGTATTTTGAATCCCATCTGTCTGTGTGTATACGGCTGTCTGGATTTTTGTTTTGTTTTGTTTTTCATTCTGTTGTGGAGCCAGGCTGGAATTTGGCCCAGGATGGCCACGGCACCCATAAAACATGAATTTTAACATGCCCAATGAATCCCCCATGCTTAGCTTTTGAAGTATAATCTGCAACTTGCCTGGGAACCTGGATGAACCTGGGTTGCTCTCAAGCACCTTGAGTTGGCCGACAGTCTAGCCTGGTTTGGGTGTTGGGCACAAACCGGAGTAAGGAGGGCCATTCATACTACAGCTGCCAGCGCTGATGGTTTACCCAACTTGTGTGTATCGCTTTGCTGTTGGCAAAACACTCCTCAAAGTTGACCTCATGGGCAGGTGCTTGGTGTGTTACGTTCACCGATTCCCTAGGAGTTACTTTTTTTTTGAAGCCACCTGATCCCACTCTGTTTTTCTCCCACTCTTCTCTGCCCCGGTCTGGCCCAGGAAGCTGCTGCAACCCAGCTTGACTTTGGCCAAAGTTTGGGCCCAGAAGAGACTGGAGGGCAAGGAAGAAGGTGGGCAGCTATTTCTTCCCAGAGCCCACCCTGCTTTAGGGACAGGCCTCTGGGGCTCAGCAGAGCAGCTCTCCTGCCCAAGTCCAGTTGAACCCGACAATCAACTCTAGTCATCATATGTCCCCCTTTTGTCCCTTTACCTCTAGGGGTGATAATGCTTTACTGCCGTTGCTAGATTCTGGTTGCCTTGTGCTCCCCTATAAGTGGCTCCTTCTTTATCTAAACCATTTGAGGGTGAATTCTGTCTTTTGCCTGGGTCCTTTCTGACACATTTCCCTATGTCTGAAAGGATACCTAGAACATAGTAGGGCCTTAATAGCCATTTGTGGAATGGTGGAATGAATGAACAAATTTTCTTATAGTAACAGCTTGTTATCCTTACAAAAACCATAATAATAATACCTTTGACAGCTGTAGAAACTGAGGCTCAAAGAGGCAGATCTCACATCTGAGCTACTTGAGCTAAGGGAAAACAACACAGTCATTCTGCACCCTGGTGAGGTTTAGCCTCACGCAGCACCTGGGAGAAATCGCTCCCTCCTGCTATGTTCAGAGACTCAGCAGGAACAGATGCATGGACTGGACAGAGGGAAATGCAAGGAGCCAGAGACACTTGGACATACACCTGTCATAGAATCCGAGACCTGAGTTCAAATCCTAGTGCTGCCACTTGGGTAAAAGTGCAATTTGAGGTAAGTGGCTTAATTGTCCTAGCTCTTGACTCCGTTGTTGTGACTCAGATTCTTCCTCTGTGAAATGGGGCTATGATAATTATTAAATGGTGAATTTTGGCCTGGCGCGGTGGCTCACACCGGTAATCCTAGCACTCTGGGAGGCCAAGGCAGGCGGATCACTTGAACAAGAGCAGGAACCTGTCTCTACTAAAAATAGAAAAACTAGCTGGGTGTGGTAGCAGGCACTTGTAGTCCCAGCTACTAGGGAAGCTGAGGCAAGAGGATAGATCAAGCCCAAGAGTTGAGGTTGCTGTGAGCTATGATGCCACAGCACTCTACCCAGGGTGACAGAGTGAGGTTCTATCTCAATAAATAAATAAATAAATAAATAGCAATTGTCGTGATTGTCCTGGTCTGGGCAGTGTTCGTAGCCTTTCTCATATACCAACTTGTCTGACTAACCCCATGAGGGGGTATTTTTTTTCTTTTTATTGTTATTTTTTTATTTTTTTTATTGTTAAATCGTAGCTGTGTACATTAGTGCAATCAAGGGGTACAACGTGCTGGTTTCATATACAATCTGAAATATTCTCATCAAACTGTTCAACGTAGCCTTCATGGCATTTTCTTAGTTATTGTATGTAGACATTAGTATTCTGCCTTTAGTAAGTTTCACCTGTACCCATTCTAAGATGCACCGTAGGTGTGGCCCCACCCATTGCCCTCCCTCCACGCTAACCTCCCCCCTCCCTTCCCCTTCCTTGGCCCTTTCCTCATAGTCTTGAGCTATAGTTGGGTTATAGCCTTCATGTGAAAGCTATAATTTAGCTTCATAGTAGGGCTGAGTACATTGGATACTTTTTCTTCCTGAGATACTTTGCTAAGAAGAATATGTTCCAGCTCCATCCATGTAAACATGAAAGAGGTAAAGTCTCCATCTTTCTTTAAGGCTGCATAATATTCCATGGTATACATGTACCACAATTTGCTAGTCCATTCGTGGGTCGATGGGCACTTGGGCTTCTTTCATGATTTAGCAATTATGAATTGGGCTGCAATAAACATTCTGGTACAGATGTCTTTGTTATATTGTGATTTTTGGTCTTCTGGGTATAAACCTAGTAAAGGAATTATAGGATCGAATGGCAGGTCTATTTTTAGGTCTCTAAGTATTCTCCAAACATCCTTCCAGAAGGAACGTATTAGTGTGCATTCCTACCAGCAGCGTAGAAGTGTGCCCTTTTCTCCACATCCACGCCAACATCTCTGGTTTTGGGATTTTGTTATGTGGGCTACTCTTTTTTTTTTTTTTTTGTAGAGACAGAATCTCACTTTACCGCCGTCAGTAGAGTGCCATGATGTCACAGGACTCACAGCAACCTCTAGCTCTTGGGCTTCAGCAATTCTCCTGCCTCAGCCTCCCGAGCAGCTGGTACTACAGGTGCCCACCACAATGCCCGGCTATTTTTTGGTTGCAGTTTTCAGCCGGGGCTGGGTTTGAACCTGCCACCCTCGGTATATGGGGCCAGCACCCTACTCACTGAGCCACAGGCGCCACCCTATGTGGGCTACTCTTACTGGGGTTAGCAGCAGCAGCAGCAAAAGTAATAATACCCTGGAGAGGTTACTGCCATGGTCACACCACTGCTGTCTCCCTGGCAGATCAGATGCTCACACAGTCGGTCTGCCCCACAAGCTGTGCTCTTCACAATCACACCATGCTGCCTCTCCACACTGTGAGACATGGGGCTATAAGGATTAGATGGCACCATGTATGCAAAGGGGTGAACACAGGCTTTGCACCCAAGGAGACCTCAATGGCGGTGACCAACTTTTCCTATTCCCCACCTCTAAGTGACATGCATAGATCCTCTCCATATTTTTCTTCAGAATGGTTGTTCAATCATACTCTTTTTTTCTTTTTTTCAGTCATATTCTTGAGTACCACTTACGGTGGGGTCTTTGTGCCCCTAAGCAGTTCTACCCTTTCTATGGAGGCAGTGCAACGTGGCAGTGCCAGACTGCCTGGGTTTGGATCTGGGCTTTAGCACTCACCGGCTGGAGACCTGGATTCCATGACCCAACACGTTGGTGTTTCAGCCTCCTTATCTATGAGACAGGGATGATAACAGCACACACCTCATAGGGTTGTTGAAAGGATGAAATGAGTGCCTATGTGCTTGGGACAGTGCCTAGCACATAGGAAATGCTATAAATGTGTTGGTTAAATAAATAAAAATTCATGAATAATTTTGTATGTGGACTTCAAGATGGCTTAAAGAAAAAGGGATTTTTTTTTTTTGGTTCCACCTTAGGGATAAATCTGGATCCGGAAATTTGAATAACATCATCAGGTTGTCTCTCTCGGCTGTGCTTCCCTTTACTTTGGCTTCGCTCTTGGCAGATCATTCTCTCAAGGACAGAGAGGGCCACCAGTGCCTCCAGACGGACATCCCGCCAGCTTGGCAGCCCCAGCATAACGTATGTACCTTTTGCAGCATATTTCATGATGAGTCCATCAACTGACGAGGGCCCATCATGTGCCAACAACTGCACACACCAGCTGGGTAGGGGGTTACCCCTATGGAAATTGAGGTGCTGTTCCCCAAAGCAGAAGGAATGGATGCCGGAGAAAACCAGCAGTGGTCTGCCCTATGCCCTCCTGGTCACATATATGTATACATAAAAAAAAGTATGTATGTATATATGTGTGTGTATATATACAGAGGGTACCAAAACAATGCATACAGATTTTTAGAAAAGCTAAAACTGTATTAGATATGTAATACTCAAGTTACATTTGAGTTCTGCAATTGTAAGAGGTGCCCAACGTGACTTGTATTCATCGTTTTTTTACTGGTATGTATTATTGCAATTTTAATAGAGTTTATTCCTTTCTTAAAATATGTATATATTTTTTGGCACCCTTTGTGTATGTATACACACAATCTACATCTGTATCTAAAGCTGCAGTTATAACCATACCTATATAAAGAGAGAGAGATTTCTATGGGGATTTGGCTCCCTTAATTATGGAGGCTGAGAAATACCACAGTATGCTACCTATGAGGAAAGCTGGTGGTGTGATTCAGTCCAAATTTGAAGGCTTAGAGATTGTGTTGGTGGGGGGCAACAGAGCAATTTCCCAAAGGCTTGAGAACTGGATAGGGGTGGGGGAGAAGGTTTAGAGTGAAGTCTTGGAGTTTGAGGGTCTTAGAACCAGGAGCTCTGATGTCAAAGGGCAGGAGAAGATGGATGTCCCAGCAAGCAAGTAAGAGAAACAGAAAGAGAGGGATTGATTCATCCCTTGCTCTGCCTTTTTTTTGTTTGTTTGTTTGTTTTTTTGGGCCTTTGGGGTGATGCCTGCCCACATTGGTGAGGGCAGGTCTTTTTTGTCACTGTACTCATTGATGGAAATGCTACTCTTCTGGAAATGGCCTCCCAGACGGACTCAGAGATGTTTTTCCAGAGATCTGAGTGTTCCTTAATCCAATCAAGTCACCACACAAAATCAACCATCACATCACTTTCCCTGAAGACCTCAGGAGATCCAGGCTGTGCTGTAGTGCTCACTCAGAGGTGCTTATGGCATTTTCAGTGCCACAATGCAATGTCTTTGAAAGAACTTCTGTAAGTCATTACAGAGCCCAACATTCCTACTTTTAAGATCACAGCTGGGGTTTGGTACAGCCCTAGATGCCTAAAGAAGATTCTTCTGCTTCTCTTCCTGTGGGACACCCCATGAGTCAGGCTGGGAGCTTCCTGATTTGTGTGCATTTTCTTATGAGTTTGGTTCTCTGTCACAATTTTGCTAAAGTGAGCCACCAGGCTCAGAGTGTAAGCAGCATCCTGGGCATGGGACCTGCAGAACCCAAGGCTTTGGCAATATTGGCAGTGTCTTATTAGTCCTGCCTGGTTAATTAAAACATGGTCTTCCATCAGCAGCACTGGCAGCATCTGGAAGCTGTTCTTAGTCCGCTCAAACTACAGGACTGGGGATAGTATTGGTGTGACTTAGAATTTCCCTCAAAATCTCCATTAATTACCATTAATTTCTCCTTATAGTTCTGTCAGTTTTGAAGTATATTTTGAGGCATTTTTGTATAGTGCTTATAAATCTAAATTTATTTCTTCTCAGTACATGAATTATTTTTCATAATAAATTACTTCCTTTTGGGGGGAGGGGAATTACTTCCTTTTACCTAGTAATGCCTTTCACCTGAAAGCCTATCTTTTTTCCTGATGCTAATGCAGCTGCATCAATTTGCTTTTTTGAGGGGGACGGTTGTCCAGGAGTGGCCAATATATTTTTTCCCATTCTTTGATTTTTAAATTTTCTGTATTCTTATGTTTTAGAAGACTATCTTGAATGGAATATAGTTGGTTAAAAAATTTACCTTGACAACTTTGCTCTTAAATTACAGCATTTAGTCCATTTACATTTAGTGTAATGACTGATATACATTGGTGACAGAAACATTTAACAACTCTTAGGGTAGGTACCTTGTAGAAGTTGCAGTTCTCATAAATGACCATGACAGGGAGACTCCAGGGGATACACGGGCATTTAAAGCCTTGAAGAGACAGGAGAAACCAGGCATTTGGTCTGTAGAGTTCCACTACTGCTTCTGAGGTTTGCCTCTACAATGTCAGGGCATATTCTAGCTAGAGGAGGAACAAGGATATGGGCTAAGGGGCAGGGGTATGGTGGACTGGGGGACACAAGAGCAGTCCCATGGCCATGCCTATTTATGGGGCCAGGGTGGCTAAAGTGAGCCCACAGCAGTTGTGTAGGAAAATTCCAATATTTTAATAGTTAGTAGTGTAAAAATGATTCAGGGTGATATTAACCCTGATGACATATTTGGGTTTAAAGCAACCATCTGATTTTGTGTTATTTATAACACCTGTTCTGTGTGGGTATGTCTTCCCCTGTCTTGCTTGCTTTTATTATTTCTTTCCCCTCATTCCCCTAATAGTTTTGAAGTACTACATTGTTTACCCTGATTAGTTCAGTCTGATTAAATTAGTTTGATCAAGTTACCTTGGTTAGTTTAGTGTGTTTAATTCAGTCTGATTAATTTAGACTGGTCAGTTTAGCCTGGTTAGTTTTACCTGGTTAGCTTAGTCTGGTTAGTTTAACCTGAATAGTCCAGTGGGATTAATTTAGTGTGATTAAGTCAGACAGATTAGCTTAGTTTGATATGTTTAGTATGGCCAGTGTGATTAAATCAGTTTGATTGGTTTGTCTTGACTAGAAATTAAAATGTCTAACATCCCCTAGCACAAAGTATCAAAGTTTATGATCAATGAATGGAAAAAATGAATAAAAAGAAAAAAATATAAGTTTAAAAAAAAGAAATTAAAATGTTATTGATTGTTTTAGTCTGATTAGTTTAGACTGGTCCATTTAGTCAGGTCGGTTTAGTATGGAAACTTTCGTCTGACTAGTTTAGTCTTGTCAGTTTAGCCTGAGTAGTTTAATCTGACCAGTGTGATTAATCACTTTTTGTAGTTTCATATGATTGAATTAGTCTGATTAGTTTTGTTTGGGTGGTGCACCCTATCTAGAGTGATTGGATTAGCTTGGTTTAGTTTGATTAGGTTAGTGTGTTGGGTTGGGCTGATTAGTTTAGGCTGGGTAGTTTAGCCTTGGTTGGTTTAGTTTGGTTAGCTTAGTCCGACTAGTTTTATTTGATAAGTTTAACCTGGTTAGTTTAGTCTGACTACTTTAGCCTAAACGGTTTAGTCTGACTAGTTTAGTATGATTAAGTCACCTTTTTGGAGATTGAATTAGTCCAATTAGTTTAGCATGATTGAAGTGGTCTGATCAGCCCAGCCTCGTTGATTTAACACGATCTGACAAATTATCATTGATTAGTTTTGCATGACTCAATCAGCCTGATTAGTTTAGTTAGGTGGTTTGATGTGATTGTATTAGTCTAATTGGTCTGATTAAGTTAGTCTGGTTACTTTAGTCTGGTTAGTGACCTGGTATCTCTGAGGTTGTTCCTTCTATTGCCTATTGTTCCTGTTCCTCCTAATTCATAACCTGTTACCTTTGATGATGCACTAGCTATCACACAAAAAATCACTCACAGAAGTCTTTTTTGAAGACGCCTACAGTGAAGGTGCCTTCTTCTACGTAGGGTTTGCTTTCCTTTCTGGCATGTGTGGGAACACCGTACACTAAAAGGCTCAGTTCCCTAAAAGGCTTAGGTTATTCAAGTTGCAATTACTCATGAGGGCTCATCTACTTTTAATTCATTTACTTGAAGGTAGAGTCCTTTGGGGGCTCAGATTATGGGGAGGGTCTGCCATTACACTGCATGGCTGGTGTCAATTTCTGTGTCCCTTGTCCTCCCTGGTCTGTAAAAACTTCATCATTAACAGAGACTGTTCAAATTTGACCCTGCAAATACTCTCAGGATACAAGTAGCTTTTGTATCCATTTATCTCTCTGGGTTTCCATTCCCCATCATTCTCTTCCTGGTAATTCTTTACTGTTATGCCAACCCTTTGAAGGCTTTCAATGATTAGAATTATTTAAAATCAGTTCTGAAGTAGTTTTCAGTGGAAAGTTTGGTCCAAATGATGAGCCCACCATCGCTGGAAATAGGAAGCCATGTAATATTTTCCTTGGCTGGGCACTCAATAAATGATGCTGAATTAGTTGAATTATCATAACTTCTCTAACATGCTTCATTGTTTGCCTCTCTTCATTTGTAGAGGCTGTTTCCTACACTTAAATCACTTTTCTTATCCCATGTCCCCAATCCAAGAATGCTAACATTTTACCATTCGACAAGGGCTCAGAACAACTGCCACATTTTCTCAATGTTTTTCCCATTTCACCTACTTCCCCAAATCTAAGTCCTATCTCTTTCTTCTTGAAACCCTCTCAAGTGCTATTATGTACCAGTATTCAACGAGTTAGAAATGTAGTTATGTATATCTTTATCTCTCTCTGGCTTTTGAAGACTCCTCACTTGCTCCCCAGTCCAGCAAATATACATTATAAACTGGTTGTTAAATATGTTGTACCTAGTACTTTTAGGTTTGATGTGGTTGGAGGGGCTTCTATGGACATTTATTCTGCATATTCTTGGGAGCAGGATCATGTTCCCTCGAGTCAAGCCCTACATTTTACAGTGCTCTGGAGTTATGAGGGTGCTCTCACGTGCACGAGCTCCTGTAAACTTTAGTAGCCTCTGAATTCAGTGTTGCTGCCATTGTGCTGCAGAGGAGAAACCGAGACTAAATAATATGCCGGAATAGATACAGCCATGAAGCTAGATATGGAACCCAAATCTTTCCTCTTCCAGCCTGAGGCTCATCCAAGGTCAGCACAGTTGCTGTCTCATATTATTTTTGCCACTAGTCATTCCTACAGCAATGACAGTGGAACTTTGGGAGCCAGAGATTGGAAGTGTACACAGATACAGGCATGACACAGGTGTTGAGCCATAAGTGATGGACAGAGGGGTGGGCCACATGAGGTTTCCCGCGTACACCTCTCTGAAGGCTCTCCACACCTCAGGCCTGCTTACCTTACAACCTTGGTCCCGTTCCTTATGACCTGCATGTCCACCATACAGCCCCCGGTCACATAGGCAGCAAGGTTCAACTCTGAGAATTCAGCCTGCGGGCAACAAACAGAGAAGGGTTTGTTCATTACTAATGAGCTAACAATTGCTAACATTTGCGGGGTGCTGATAGGCCCCAGATACACACTTAGTACTCCCCTCAAACTCAGGAAGTTGGTGATATTATCTCTATCTCCCTTTTTGAAAGACCAGGAGGCTGAGGTGCTGAGAGGCCTAGTGGAGACATGTCCAAGACAACTAACAACAGATGAAAGTGGATAGAAACCCACCTGTCTCCTGCTAATTTGTGCCTCCTTGAGGTGGAAGAAGCAATTCCAGCTCCCTCACTATAAGATGCCAAATGCTGTTCAACACAACATTTTCTCTAGATTTTTAAAGCTTCTTGCTTGCAATAGTGAGGCATTATGGCTATACTATTACTTACCTCAACTTAGGGTGTCTGCCATATACACATTATTTTTTTGTACTGGACACCCCCCTTGCTTCACTCTTACAGTTAGGGTAGAAGAATCTAGAATCATGTTTGTGTTATTGACATATGGCCCTTTAGGTCACTGTTGACGGGGCAGGTTCCACCCTGGGTGGAGGAACAAGATGCCCATCCCTGTGAATTTGATACTGCTCAGCTATTTATGCAGTTTCTTTCTATCTTCAATGTACTGGAAAGGCACAGAAAACAAGCATGGGGCTGGGAGGGGAGAGAGAGAGACCAAGAGAGGGGGGTGAGGGGCAGGTGTCAAGCAAGGGAAAGTCCTAATGTTTAGGTCCCCCTGATAGTTTTGACTTTGGGATTTGTGAGGTCATCTTTTTGTCTGCTTATTTGTTTAAACAAGCTTTAGTGAATTTCTGTTGTTTGCAACCAGAGTCCCATAGAAAGCATCTCTCTTACCAGGGTGTATGCTCCCTGGTTACCACCATTTGTACCAGTTTCCCAGGGCTGCTGGAACTAAGTACCACCACCGGGTGGTGTAAATAGCAGGAATTTATCCTCTGCAGTTCTAGAGGCTGGAAGTCCCAAAGCAAGGTGCTGGCAGGGTTGGCTCCTTCCCAGGGCTGGGAGGGAAGCACCTGTTGTAGTGCCTCCTCACTCTGCTCCCTTCTATCCACATCTCCATAAAAAAAGTTTCCCTTCTTACAAGGACACTGGCCACACAGGCCATCCTTACTTTCATGACCTCACTTTAACTTAACTATCTCTTTAAAGGTCCTATCTCTACATGTTGAGGTACCGTATGAATTTAGGGGGTTGGTTCCTTCCGAGGGTGGGGAGGAACCATCATATTCAGTCCACAGCACCAAACTTTGCCTTAAAGACAGTAGATGCCAAAAGTGATTTCTTTGGATTTAAGGAATAGCTATAACCATTCACATATGTGAAGCATGTGTGCCAGGTATCGGCCTAAGCACTGTACACGTATGAACCATTTAATCCACACACTTATCCACATGAGGAAACTGAAGCAGAGAGCAGATAACCCACACAGCCACACTAGGGAGCAGAACCAGTATTTAAACCTGGGCAGTCTGGCTCCAGAGCCTGTGTTTCTAGCTGGTGCACTCCTGAAGCATTAAGCGGATTATAACTGGAAATTTTAGGGACCTAAAAATAACTCATTTAAAGATAAAAATGAGTTTAGATTAGAAGGGAAATGTCATTTCATGGTGATTTAAATGTATACCCATTGAAATAACTTAACAGGAATTATGACCACAGAAGATCTAGTCATCTCCCCAGATGGCATTAAAGCATTAAATACCAGAGTACTGACGTTTCTTCTTCTAATTAACAACCTCATTATATTATGACAAGGTGGAAAGAAAAGATCACTGCTAATGAGTCCAGGTTAGTAAATTGTGGTAATGACCTAGTTATTAAGCCTAATGCTTTAAAAATTTAGTCCTATCATGTTCAAGATACTTTACTGGCAAGGTCTCAAAGAATATTTAAGAAAAAAAGTTGTTGCTTGTAGGTGCAGAGAGAAAGAAGTTGGAAGAAAGTTGCAAAACAGGATAGCTGGTCACCAAATAAATGCAGAAAGGGAGTAAAATGGAATCTTGGAAGGTAGAATCTATAGGTCAAAAGTGGTAAAGGCCCAAGGGGTGTCTTGCTGTCCAAATGGGAAGAGAGATACCTGGAGAGAAAACACACTCAGACCTGGTTATAGAAGTATCAGTTTTCAGACATTAGCCAATATGGACTATGATTCCCAAGAGAAAGCATACCAAACTATCCCTGTGATTACCCTAGCTTACTGCCTGAAGGCAGTTTTTGGGCTGCAAAGCAGAGGGGAAGTTAGAAGTTAATCTTATTCAGACTTGGGTGTCTGGAGCTCTTTCTCAGTCAGGGTTTGTGAATAATCACAGGAGTTAAATGCCTGGGTTGCAGGGTAGCAAGCCTCAAGTTAGGGTATCAAAAAAAGAGGAGGAATTCTTCTGTATTTAACTTTCTAAAATCTTCAACAACTATGGGAATGAACACAGAGGCATCCAAACCACTTCTTCAAGATCACCCTCCAGACAGAAGGTTAAAGAGCAGACATTTTGGAGGCATCTCAGAATTCCCAGGGGAACCGTTGTGGATCAAATTGTATCCCCCCAAAGACAAGAGACATGTCCAAATCCTAACCTCTGATACTTGTAAATGGGACCTTTTGGGGAAATGGGGTATTTTCAGATGTAATTAAGTTAAGGATATTGAGATGAGATTATGCTGGACTAGCACGGGCTCTAAATGGAATGAGAAGTAGAAGAGAGGAGATGGGGAAACAGCAAGGTGGGGAGGAAGCCCCCAGAGGGGGCAGCCGAGATTGGAGGGATGCAGCCATAAGCCGAGAAAGGCCCTGACGCCACAGAGCCAGGAGGCACTAGAAGCTGAAGGAGCCCACGGAGGGGGCACAGCCCTGCTAATACCTTGATGTAGGATACCAGGCCCCCAGAACCATCAGAGAATAAACTTCTGTTGTCTTATTTTTGGTGTTGCTGCAATCACCAGGGGGATCTTCTTCATAAGCGCACTCTCTTCCAGAGTTTGTATTGTTTTGTGTCTTAAATGGGGGAAGAGGAGAGGGTAGAATGGAGGGAATTGGTGGGAAGAGGGACAGTGAATGGCAGCATCTCACCTGAGTGCAGGGTGTTCAGCACGCCCCCGGGTGAAGGGCTCAACCACAACCTGAACTTCACCTTAGAAGTGAAAACAGGGTAACCTAAAAATTTATACTTTCATATTAATTTCTTTTTTTTTTGTATTTTTTTTTTTGTAGAGACAGAGTCTCACTTTATGGCCCTCGGTAGAGTGCTGTGGCCTCACACAGCTCACAGCAACCTCCAACCCCTGGGCTTAAGCGATTCTCTTGCCTCAGCCTCCCGAGTAGCTGGGACTACAGGCGCCCGCCACAACGCCCGGCTATTTTTTGGTTGCAGTTTGGCTGGGGCCGGGTTTGAACCCGCCACCCTCAGTATATGGGGCCAGCACCTTACTGACTGAGCCACAGGCGCCGCCCTTAATTTCAAATTAAAAAAAATTAAGTCACTAGGTTTAATTTGTTATGGCAGCCAAGGAAACTACAATAATACAAATCATTTGGGAGTTGAACGTGTAATGA
This sequence comes from Nycticebus coucang, assembly GCF_027406575.1. Taxonomy (NCBI): domain Eukaryota; kingdom Metazoa; phylum Chordata; class Mammalia; order Primates; family Lorisidae; genus Nycticebus; species Nycticebus coucang. Next base: position 14,763,004 of record NC_069782.1, on the reverse strand, counting down.
TTCCAGTATTGTGTGCAACGTCATCAGGGCTCAAAGAAAGTCAGTGCGGGCAGCTGGGGCTCCTTGATCCACTTCACTGAACACATCACTCGCTCTTACAAACATGCACACACATCCTCTCTCCCTATCCCCCTTCTCTCTTGTGCAAAGTTATAAATTAGCTATTCACCTATATTGTAAAACACTACTATCAGAATGACTTACATTTTCTGCATGAATTAACCTTTTGACCACAAAATTACTTTGGTTCCAACTGTTTTTGCTGTGATATCTTTTTAAGTACCACACACTAGACATGGTGGTCTGAATAAATGAGTATTCAGAGACCACATTCAAAGGTAAGCTGTTCAATACATTGGATGATGAGTTTGGTCAAGTTACTAAATGCTTCGAATTCCAGTTCTAACATCTCTAACGTGGAGACAATGATATCAGTAATATCCGCCTTTAAAAATCTTTATGAAGATTCAAGCTAAGGTATATGGAATACCTCGCATGGGCTTGAAATGTAAAAGGAGAACCATTCTTATTTTCAGATATTTCATTGTCTCAGCAAGAACAAACTGGAAACAGCAAAAATGGTATAACCAAGAAAATAACCTCTTTTAAGTATGTATGACCTACATATATTTAAAAATATATTGAGGTATAAAATACAGAGTAAGGACTTCTGCTCATAACCACAGGAAGTACTAGAAACTGTATTTACTCTCTCATCCTAAACAACAAGAAAACCAGACAAATTACATTAAGTATCAATTTTCAGCCATTTGCCAATAGTCATTTCAAGACTACGAGTCCTGTGAAGAAGAAGCAAACAGACTATCCCTATGATTATTGCCCCAGCTTACTGCCTGGAGGTCGCAGAGCAAAGTGGAAATGCAAACAGCTCATCAGTTTCTCTGAGTTGAGGATCCACACATGGACATTCAGGGGGCCATGCTGGCGAAAATTTGCAGGACAGAGTATAGGAAAAGATGGAGCTGTACAGAAAAATACAAAAACCAAAAAAAACCTCCCAGGAGATCTGTGAATCTTTGGATGAACACTAATCTGAACATTCATGAAAGTAAATTACTTAAGGCTGGGGAAAGAATCATAGAAAACAGTAGGCTAAGTAATCTCCAGAACCCACACAAGGCTAGAAATAGTTCATGTTCTTACCAGCTAGAGTGTAAAGGCCTTATGATATGAGCAGGGCACCCAAAGTTTAGGGGTGGGACTAAATTACCCCTGGACTGAAGCAAGCTCTGCATCTGGGATGACAAACTTGTCCTGATTGGCTTTGGGTTTTCCCAGCTTTAAAACTAAAAGTCCATGTTTCAGAAATTCTTTCATCCTCCTTTTAAACCGCAAGCATTATGTCTTGAACCTCCTTAGTTGTAGAAAACTGGATTAATTGCTCTATCCACAATTGTCCTAGGAAAAGCTTAAAAGCAAGCTTTGACTGCATCAATCTTATTATAAGTAACTTTTCTTTTGTAGAGACAGAGTCTCACTTTATTGCCTTTGGTAGAGTGCCGTGGTGTCACACAGCTCACAGCAACCTCCAACTCCCAGGCTTAGGCAATTCTCTTGCCTCAGCCCCCCAAGTAGCTGGGACTACAGGTGCCCACCACAATGCCTGGCTATTTTTTTGTTGCATTTTGGCCAGGTCTAGGTTTGAACCTACCACCCTCAGTGTATGGGGCCGGTGCCCTACTCACTGAGCCACAGGTGCCACCCTATTATAAGTAACTTAACTGCATCCTGAAACAAAGTATATCACTATTGAGAGGAATATAACAAAATTCAGCACCCAACACAAATAATTCACAATGTAAAAGTTATAACATTCAATCATAAATTACCAGGCATAAAATGAAGTGGGAAAAGATGGCCCATAATAGGAAAAAATCATCAATAGAAAAACAGACCCCAAAATGATAAAGCTGATGGGAAGAACAGAAATGGAGGTTAAAACAACTATTACATATATGTTCCATATTCCCAAGAACATAAAGGGGAACAAGGAGGAGAGGAGTGGAAAAGATAAAATCATGGAAAAGTAAAACTTCTAGAAATAAAAAGTACAACTTCTAAAATAGATAATGCACGGATGGGATTAACAACAGATTAGACATTGCAGAAGAAAATGCTAGTAAACTCTAAGAGAAAACAATAAAAAACAAATCCAAAGCGAAGCACAGAGACAAAAATACTGACAAAACAAACCCAGAACCTCAGCAAGTTATGGGATAATATCAGTCTAGTAAATAAGTAATTAAAATCCCAGTAAAAGAAGGCAAACATAAAAACAGGTAAAGAAAAATGGCCAAAGTGTTTTCAAATTTGGTGAAAACTATAAACCCACAGCCCCAAGAAGTTCAATGAATCCTAAACAGAAGAAATAAAGAAAATAACATCAAGGCATGTGATAATCAACTTAACTAAAAACCAGCAATGAAAAGAAAATCTTCAAAGTAACCAGAGGAAAAAAATACACGAAACAAAGAATGACAACCAACTTCTTGTCTGAAAACAGCGAACTAGAAGAAAATGGAAATTTTTTAAATAACTGAGAAAAAGAAAACCAAAAATACAACTGTCAACCAAGAACATTAAGCTCAATAAATTTTCTTTTTATTTTTTTTTTAAATACAAAGGCACAATAAAGACTTTTTCAGACAAACAAAAGTTGAGAATATGTCCTAAAGGAAGCTCTTTGGGCAGAATAACAATAATACCAGATGGGAATTGGCATCAACACAAATGAAGAGTTCTGGGTATAGTCAATATGTGGGTAAATATAAAATATATTTATTTTTTAGTTTTGAAATCTCTGCAAGAGGTAATTTCTTTAAAACAAAACAGCACTGTATTTTTGAAGTTTATAACCTAAGTAGAATTAAAATGTATGACAATAAGGATACAAAAGATTGGAATAAAAAATGGAAATATACTATTGAAAAGTTCTTATACTATATATGAAGTGAAATAATATTACTTGAAGGTAGATATTGATAAATTTAAGGCATATATTGTAAACCCTAGAACAATGCCTTTAAAAAGAGATCTAGTTGAAGTAAACATGACAAAGTGCACAAAGTTTACAGCTTGGTGAATTTTAACTTATTTAGACTTGTGTAGTCAGCACTCAGATCAAGAGACAGAAGATTTCCAGAACTGCTGAATTCTCTATTACCCTCTTTCTGGCTGACATCACGATGCTGCCACTTGAATGTCTTCTATCTCTTTTAGATTAGTTTTGCTAGTTTCTGAATTCAGTGCAGACGGAATCTTGCCTTCTTTCACTCACCACTACACCTATGAGGTTCATCCACGCTTCTGTGCTGATGTGGTTAGTTGGGTTGGGTTGGGTTTTTATTTCTGTGCAATGTTTCGTTGTTGGAATACACAATAACATATTTATCCACTTTGTCAATGATGCACACTTGGGCTATTTCTAATCATTGGATGTTGCCGTGCACACTCTTGTATAACTCTTTTTAGTGGACATCTGTGTTCATTTTCCTTGGTATCTACCTAGGAGCGGAATTGCTGGGACATAGAGCAGGCATACATTCAGCTTTAGAAGATACCAACAAAGAATTTTCCAAAGGGCTTTTGCCAATTCATGTGTTCATTAGCAATATACAATGTATTAGCTGCTCCACACCCTCTTCGCCACTTGGTATTGCCAATGATTTTAATTTTAGCCATTCTGGGGGCTGGGGTGCAGTATTAGCACCTTGTGCTTTCAGTTTGCATTTCTGTAATGTTTACTGATACTGAGCACCTTTTCATGTGCTAATTAACAATGTAGAAAATCTCTCTGATGAAGTGCCAGTTCAAGAATTTTGCTCTTTACATGTTTGTTTGCATTTATCTTAATTTGTAAGAAGTATGTTAAAACATATTTTAAACATAAGTTCTTTGTTGCTACATTCATTTGCATACGTCTTGTTAATTTGTGATTTGTTTTAAAACAAAGAATGTACACACACATATATGTATATGTGAAGGACAACTTAATGATTTTTTATAGTGTTTTTATTATCTTTAGCTTAAGATGTGTTTGCCTATGTCAAGGTCATTTAGGCACTCTCACTGTTTCCTGCTAGAAGCTTTATTTCACATTCAGGTCTATAAGCCATCTAGAATGAACTTTTTATATATGATGTGAGGTAGGGCTCAAAGTTCATTTTTTTCACATGGTTATTCAACAGTACTTTGGCACAGTTTATTAAAATGACTGTTCTTTCCCTATAGAATTGCATTCCTACCTTTGCCAAGCATCATGTCACTTCCCAGGTAGCAGTTTATTTCTAAATTCTTTGGTCTATTCTATTGATCTGTTTGTCTATTCCTGAGTCTGTTTCAAGTTATCTCTATTACTGTTGCTTTACCCTGAGTCTTGACATCAGATAGTGCAATATTCTAACAGGGAAGCAATCCAAACAGACTCCGGTGATAACAGGACCAAAACAAGCCAGAATGATGGATCACTCTCTGTCCCTCATCCTGGTAATTCTTCCTTTTTACCCAATCCAAAATACAAACACCAGGCAACCAGACGAGCTCAAAGGCTCCGCCTGGAATAAACTGACTGGATGCTTCCCTAGCTATATGACTGACTGAACAGAATGAATTCTATTATTCCCCATTTTGCATCCAGCTCACCATTGCAGCCAGCCTTTCCAGCTTTGACGGCAACGGAAAGAATTCTCAACAGCTTGTAAGACTGTTCTGCTGGCCGGGAGGTGAAAAAATGAAGGAGAAAGCAATTCTACTCTCTTGGGTCATCGTCTTTACCGAGACCTGGCGTCCATGGCATTCCACTATTGCCGTGCTCATATACCCCTAAAAATGTATCTTTGCTTTATCAATGAGTGTTCACATTTTAGCACAGTTACAAACAGTCTCTACTACTATATCTTTTCTACTTTGCTGACAGCTGAAGCCCACTGTGTCACCTACATTATTTTTTTCCTGTTTATTATCAGTGGGGCATTTTCAAGAGTTTCTTTCCCTTATTTTTAACAGAAAAACATGCCATTATATACTGCATTGGAAAATGAAAATAGCTGCGTGTACTTTGGATTGTTAAGGTTCTGTCGTAAGCGGGAAAGTAGCCACGTTACACGCTATATATTTGTAGGATATAACCTCTAGACACCATTCAAAGGGAGGGATTTTAATGATTTGGTCTGTGGATGGGCTAGTACAGGTACAGACAGGGTGCTTAGCATTTTGCTACTCTTGTTTAAATTAGGTGTGGGAAGTTTTCAACACTGATCTCAATGATAGCTGATGGTACTGGACTATCTAAGTTTCAACTTTTAAAACATTTACATGGAGGAATGAAGAAATAATAGAAAAGGGATTGGCTTTGAAGTCTGAGGACTGGAGATCTAAATCTTAAACTTGACACTGACCCAGTGTATGGCCTCAGGCAAACCCCTTACTTTCATTCCACTTTAATTCTCTTCATCTTTAAAATGAAAGCACTCTATGTAATTAATTAGTCAATTATCTCCCTGGGCCCTTTCATTTTTATGTGTCCTTCTTTCTCAACCAGTGTCCCCCAATTATCATCAACGAAAGAAAATTACTCTCATAGCACACCTTATGAGAAAGGAATGCCACTCAAGAATACTTTTATAAGAAACCTGTCTTATACCCAGCTCCTGGTGCATAGTAAGTGTTCAAAAAATACTTGTTGGATAAAGTATTATCCAATATAGTATTATTTCTATATTTTTTACAGATAAATGGACACCTATACATGGGAGGTAACTTGTCTTCTGAAACTCTGCTTTGTCAGAGCCATAACAACAAGCAGGGTGTTCCCAGGTAGAGTAGGGGAAAGGCTCAAACTAAGTTTCTAGGAATGAAAGCACTGGGAGAAGACAGAGCTGCAGGGTGGATGGGTGGTGAGTGGATGGGTGGTGAGATGTCATTTGTGGCCGGGACATGGAGCATATGGAAGGACACAATAACAAAGACAAAGGTGGGTAGAAGACCAGTCATGAAAATTTGTTTGAAAAAAACAAACAACAATAAAAAAAACCATGAATATCATTCTATTGATGCCTGCCATAATAAATTGCTACCAATTTAGCACTTTCAAACAGCACACATTTCTCACTGCTATGTAGGTCAGAAGTCCAGGTTAATTCACTTGGTTTCTCTGTTCTGTTTCACAAGGCCAAAAATCAAGGGTGTTGGCCAGTTGGGCTCTTCTCAGGCGGCTCTGGGAAGAATCTGTTCCAAGTTCATTCAGGTTGTTGACAGAATACAGTTCTTTGCGATTGTAACAACTGGAGTCCCTGCTTCCCCTGTAGATGTCAGCTGGAAGTCTCGCCCAGCTGCTGAAGGCTGGTTTCCTGCTCACGCGGCACTCCCTTCTTCAAACTGGTCCTTCTCAGTCTGAATTTTTCTGACACTTCTCCATCTCCAGCAGAGAAGATTTTTTTTCTCTGTTTTTCAGGTCTTGTGTGGTTAGATGGGGCCCTCCTGGATACTCCGGGATCCCAGCTTTCCCACCCCCACCCCCCATCTTAAGTTGCATGATTGTAATCGCATCTGCAAAGTTCCTTTTCAGTAACATTTTCACAGGTTCCAGGGATTAGGGCACAGCCATTTTAAGGGGGCTACTGGGAAACACAAACATCCATTGAGGAGGGGAGTGATTCAATATTAACGACAAACATTAATGCAGCACATTTTACATTCCAGGCTCTGTTTTAGGTGCTAGATATAGTTGCAATCACATCCACTAAGAAAATCTCTTCTATAACCCCCAAGATCAGAAGGAGCAATGTAGGGTGAGTATCCCTTATCTGAAAGGCTCAAGACCAGAAGTGTTTTGGATTTCTGATTTTTTCAGATTGCGGAATGCCATCATGAATGCTTAAGCATCATGTATGCTTAACGGCTGAGTATACAACATCCAAAAATCAAAAATCTGCAATGCTCCAATGAACGTTTCCTTTTAGCATCATGTCACTTAAAAAGTTTGAGATTTCAGATCATTTCAGATTTTGGATTTTTGGATTTGGGAGCTCAATGTGTATAAGCACCTGTTTACAATTAAACCCACATCCAGTTCCAAGAATGCACAAGTGCACATATGCGCCTGTGTGCACGTAACACATACACACACACACACACACACACACGTGCACGCACAAGAATAGAGTTGGAATGCATTCAATTTCCTGTAGGGTCTTTGGCTGCATTCTCCCCGGCTCTGGCACTTAGCAAGTATGTCATGCCAAGCAGATAATATTACTGCAAGCACATGGTATTCATGCCTAGTTACTAATAATTGCATTTGTGATGATAATAATGTTGATGACAGCATGGAAAATGGTGATTGCAATCATCCTTACGATAATAAGTTGAAGAATGCTATCAGTCCAAAAGATCAATAGGAAAGAAACTGAAATTGGGACTTGGCATGGGATGGCTGCATGGCATATACATAAGAAACCAAGAATGTGTGGGAAGGTGAAGGTAGCAGTTATCACCCTTGACCGTGAAGCCGGACCGAAGGAGGATTTTGACACAAAGAGATATTGTCCGAGTCTCTGAGAAAGGCACGATGTTGGCAGACAGCTGGGTCTGGAATCCAAGGGTGACTGATAAGATACTGGAAATTCTTGTCTGTTAGCGAAGACTTATCTGCTAGATTGTACCCTTAAGCCCTCAGCGTGCGCCTTAGGACTTACATATTTTGTAAGAGGAGAAACAGAAAGAAAGAGACAAGAGACTGAGGTCAGCACTCTCTGGGACCTTCCCCAGGGCTGGAACAGCTTCTGGCCCTCTGCCCTACTTGATAGCCTTTCTTACTCCGCCTCATAAAGAGGAGCTGTTACTCAGCTGCTCAGGACATCACAACACGCATTTGCTAGTGAGCAGGTTCATTGCTGGGTGAGATTCTGGCTTCCATGTTCTGTCTTTCGGTAGCTGAGTGTCTGCTGACCTGGGTGGTCACCATGTTAACCTCCCCTCTCTGCTTTGTAGCTCTTCAAAGATCTTCACTTTGGCATCCATCTTTCTCTTTGCAACTCTCTCTTCCAATCCATGAGTTGGCAAGAGTATACTCTGATTCCCAGAGTCCTGTTCTACTTCCGTAACTATGCATGTGGCATCAAGTGATCTTGAGTAATAGCAGCCACATAGCTAGTTAGTAACATCCACCAGCAAGGGGAGGTAGGAGGCTGCACAGCTTAGGTCTAAAGCCCAAAGTGAGGGATCTAACCCTACTTTTGCAAAGACCCCTGCACTGGGGCGGTGCACCTGCTCTAGGGAACATGTAACATTTCAACTGTCATTTGCCGTTCCTCCTGTGTTCTCAGCTACCCTAGGGAGCTGGAAGGAGAGGAGTAGAGGAAGGATTTAGAGCACTCCTCTGTCCTCTAGAAAGTTATCATCAAAATTCCACCCTAAACCCTAACAGATTGATTGGTATATTTACTCTTGGGAATGAAATTGTGTTATTAAATTCCTTTTTTAAAAAATCCAGCATTCTACATGTACGTGTATTATAATCTTCACTTCTTAAATTCTCTGGAAGCCAAAAAGACTCATTCAAAGATTGAACAATAAAAAGAAAACCCAAGCCCTCCATGGCATATAAAGTCCTCCATGGATCAGTCTCTAATGATTTCCGAGATGTCCCACCATTCCTCATCCCCCTAATTGCGATTCACTCAGCCACCACCACACTGGCCTCCTTTCCACAGTCAAACATACTGAGCAAGCACCAGCCTCCTGCTGCTGCCACCAAAGCTCTCGCGTAAGCCCGCATCACCACCACCTCCTCCGGCCACTCACAGCCCGGCTCAGTGGCGCCCTCCCTGGAGAGCACCCTGCAGGCTCCAGACCCCATTCTCCTGCTTCACTGTCCTCCCCCTTAGCTCTCATCCCACCGGACATAAATATTTCCTTCCCTCTCCACCAAATATTCCACTACCCATCTCTCTCAGTAGAGTAGCAGATCTGGAGGGCAGAGATTCTGGCTGCTTTGTCCACTGCTCCATCCTAGTACAGCTCCTGGTGAACCCCAGCAGGTGCTGGTAACCCCCTGGCATCCACCAATGTCTACTTGGCAAATATCACAGATAAGATTCAGGGAAGCTGGGCAACTCTGTCCCAAGTTCCACCTTGGTAATTCTGAAAACTGGGACTCAAACCCCAGCCAACACCCCTCCCACAGCACCAAACGGCTATGGTTATTTGAGGTGACTTGCTTTTGAATCCACAAAGCTGGGTCAGCTCCAGCTTTTTTTGTGGTCCACAGGTGCCCTTGGTCCCATGTCTGCTGCACATCAGTTTGCAGTGTCTGTCAGCAAAGCCCATGGGCCCTGCCCCTCCTCCACGCTGCCTCTTCCAACTGCCCCGCTGCTGGCAGACACTTGGCAGGTGGCCCACGGCCTGCAATCGGCAAGAAATGCTTCCTGTCCGCTTCCCGGCACAGGCCGTATTTTTAGCTCCCGGGGATTGGGGGGGATCAGTGACTTCCTTGGTTGGCATCTTGGGACTGAGCTCTTTGCACTCACCTTGCAGACAAATAACAACAACAACAACAAAAGCTTTGAAAGTCTGTATGTTCACTTAGTGGCCTGTTCCAGACGAGGCAATCTTGTTCAGGAGCGAGCAGTGCCTGGCATCTCCGTGAAGGCCCAGGACCACTGGGCCAGGCCACCTCCCTGCCAAGCTGAGCGCCCAGTTATGCAGGCAGATGGTCAGGCATATCCTACCCACCAGAAAGTCAAAATGTTCCTGTATGCGTGTGAATACTGAACGAGAATATACGTGTGTGTGTGTAGACACATGAATGATATATGTGTAGGCACGAGTGTGTCTGTGTGTGGACAGGCAGGGTGGGGAGAGATAAATATGTAACAATGTGTCAAAATAAATATGAGAACACAAGAAATATAATGATAAAACCTACATTCCTAATGGACTATTCAAAATTCGGTGGAGTACACCACATTATGTGAAAAAAATTCAATAGCAGTGGTTCGCAGTTTATAAAGTGCTTGGTACAACATGGAGGTTTTCAGAATCTGACCACACGAGTTTGAATGTGAGCGCATCCCCCTTGCTTGCTGCTTGTAGGCAAGCCCTTTTATGCCCTAACCTCTTATCTGTCAAATGAGGCCGACACTGGGGCCTACATAGGGCAGATGTGAATTAATCCAGTTGAAAGCTCTTAGCAAGGCACCTGGGTGAAAATAAGTGGGTAACGAATGTTAGCCAGCATGGTTATATTACTCAATTTGAACAGCACCATGATTTCTTGATACAGGAGTAGGTATTTGCTTCCCCATCCGGGGATGAGGAAACTAAAGAGCAGAAGAGCAGAAATGGCTCAGATAAGGTCACAGCTACTCAGCCAGAGCTGGAACTTGAACTCAGGTCTGTCTGACTCGGTCTGCATCCATCCATTCACTCATTCCTGGCAGAGAGACCAATAAATGCAGAGGCCCAGAGGCTGGAGGGTACTGCAGGAATCAGGGAGCAGCGAGGAGGCCAGTGTGGCTGCTACAGGACTAGCAGGGGGGCAAAGGGAGGAGCTGGGCTCAGAGAGGAGATGATGATGGATGATGGCAAGGATCCTGGATTTTATTCTGCATGCCATGGTAAAATGTTAGCACCATCACCATCCTCACCCCCAACATCATTATCTTCAGCATCCTCAGTGAAGATGACCATGAAGACAATTCTTCATCATCTTCATCACACTTGGCAATGTAAGTAGCCAGGGAATCAAGTTTAAGAAAAACTCTGGTAGATGTGTCATTCTGATTTTTAAGAAATCCCTTCCCTCCCCTCTCCTCCCCTCCCCTTCCCTTCCCTTCCCCCTCCTTCCTTCCTTCCTTCATTTTTATTTATTTTTGAGACAGAGTCTCACTTTGTCATCCTCTGTAGAGTGCCGCAACATCAGCTCACAGTAACTTCAACCTCTTGGCCTCAAGCAGTCTCCTGCCTCAGCCTCCCAAGTAGCTGGGACTACAGGCGCCTGCCACAACACCTGGTTAGTTTTAGAGACACGGTCTCACTCTTGCTCAGGCTGATCTCAAACTCCCACATTCAAGCAATCTACTTATAGGTGTGAGCCACTGCACCCAGCCTGTAAGGAATTTCTTAATGACAAGTTGTGTTCCCAAAAGCCTAGATGTGTATTTCTCAGGGATTAAGGTGGGTTCATGTGGCCAGCAGCCTGAGGACCCAAGCATGCCCCAATTCTGTCCTGACAGTCACCCCTTCTTGCTCAGGGCTTCCAAGAGAGCTGTACCCACAACAAACAACCACAGCCAGGAATCAAAGTAAAACATCCATCACCCCATCCTTGATGCCAGGGGAAACTTCAAGGCTGGGGAGAACTTCTGATAATGTCCAGAGGAGAGGAAGGATATTCATTAAAGGAGAAGAGGAGGAGGAAGAGAAGTCTTTAAGGGGAACGGGGTGGTGGGACAACCACAGCCTCAACCCCCTATCTCCAGAGCTTTTCTGAGGTTGAGAGACCTAGAAACAAATTCTGCAATGGGGAGGGCAAACATCCAAAGACTTGAAGACCACGGCTTAGCTACAAAGAAAAGAACAGTGATTAACACTCCCTTGACATCTACTTCTCTTGATTGCCAAGCTGGGCTCCACACATTGAGACACCATTCTGCCGAAATGTCCAGAAGAGTGTGTGAAAGGCACTCCCCGCTCCCCGGATGTCTTCCCCGTGGGTCCTGGTGCTCAGAGACTGGGATGGGAAGCAAAGCCTGTCATCAGGCAGTAACACTCAGCGGCACCACAGTGGGGGAGAAATTGAAAGAGAAAAGTGGGGCTGGAGTTTGGGCGGGCGGAGAGGCCATTTGGGGTGAAGAGGCGTCAGCATGGCCGGTGCTGGGCCATGAGGTCCCTAGCCCTCCAGGCCACAGAGAGGGCACCTAGTGAAGGGGCAGAAGCAGGGCCGGTGCAGGTACGTTTCTCTAGCTGTATCTTTTCCAACTGGAAAACCGAAAGCTTTAATGTGATGACAAGAACATCTCATCTGTCAAATTCAACCGCTCTCCTATCTTTTAAAAAAAACATTTTTTTTTTCATTTGAAAGGTCCAAAACCATTCTCGGGGTTGTGGGAAGGAACGAAATGCATTCGGTCATTCTCTTCTGTCCTCACTGCTGCCCATAGGGTGGTCTCGCCCTCTCCTTCCAGAAACCCAGTCCTGTTCATGTCTCATTTCCATGGCTGCAGTCCCCACCCCCAGGCTGCGGACACTTACAGGTCTGTGGCCTCTTAGGAGCAGAGTCTCATGGCAGGAGTGAGTGGCAGGGGAGTGAGAGAAGCTTCTTCTGTGTTTACAGCTGCTCCCCATGGCCAGCAACAGCCCCTGTGCTCTGCCTTCTAGCACATCGGGGGCGGCATTAGCATCTTATAGGAGCGTGAACTCCACTGTAAAGTGCGCATGCGAGGGATCTAGGTTGCCTGTTCCTTATGAGAAATCGAATGTCCCCCAACGTCAGTGGAAAAATTGTCTTCCAAGAAACCCGTCCCTGGTGCCAAAAAGCTGTTCCCTGGGATCCAGCCTAGACATCCATGGGACAGTCATCCCTGCACCCCAGAGGAGGACCTGCCTCTTCCTATCACTGTAACCTCCTCACACATGGCCAAGTTCAAGCCCCAAAATACAGAGATGCCACCATTCCCATGGCAGCTCGGCTAAGCGCAGGCACTTTGGAAAGGCTGGCAGGTTTAACACTCAGGACGCTAAGTGCAGCAAAGGAGAATAGGGTGGATGAAGTGATGGCGCGTGATGGAGGAGTTGTGTCTGGATGTGCCATTTCAGAGACAGAGGCATGGCGCTTCCAAGGAGGTGGTATTTGAGCAAAGAATGTGACTACAGTGTGGGCACGAGTCATGGAGACAGAAGGTTCCAGGCAAAAAAGAACGGCCCAGAGCAGAGGCCCTGAGGTGGGTGCACTCACTTGATTATTTTTAAAGGTTTTTTTTTTTTTTTTCATTATGGTAAAGTAACACAACATAAAATTTACCATCTTAATCATTTTAAGGGTACTGTTTAGCGGCATTCACGACACTGTGCAACCATCCCCACTATTCATTTCCATGTTCAGATCATCCTCAGTAATAACTCTGTACCCATGAAACTCCCCCACCCACACCCCCAGCCCTTGGAAACTTTTGCTGTGTGTCTATGAGTTTGCCTCCTCTAGGTACCGCATACAAATGGAATCACGTCACATTTGCCCTCTTGCACCTGGCATGTTCCATCTGATGTTGTCAAGGTTCGTCTGTGTTGTAGCATGCATCAGGATTCCTTTCTTCTTAAAGACTGAATCATATTCCATGGGTAACCACATTGTGTTCATCTGTTGATGGACATTTGGGTTGTTTCCACCTTTTGGCTATGGTGAATAATGCTGGTGTGAAGATGTGTGCAAATAGCTGTTCCAGTCCCTACTTTCAATTGTCTGGGGCATATGCCCACAGCAGAGTTGTTGTATCATAGAGTAATTCTGTTGTTAATTTTTTGAGGCTCTGATACACTGTTTTCCACAGTGGCTGTAACATCTTATATTCCCATACACGGGGCACAAACATCCCAATTTCCTCACATTCTCAACAACATTTGTTATTTTCTGGTGCTTTATTTTAAGGAAGAGGAAGGTGGCCAGGGTAGCTTGGTTAGACAGAGCCAGGGAGACAGGGACAGGAACACGGTCAGAAAGGCTGACCAGGAAGGGCCCCTGGGCCATGGATGGATTATAGCCATGACCCAGAGTGAGAGAGGTATCCGTGAGGGTCACAATCTGATTTACAACAAGGAAGTTCAACCCAACACTTTCAATTCCAGAAGCATCAGGGCTCCAAGGCTAGCACAGTCCTCTTTTCTCCCAAGCTGCCAAAGGGTTAAGTAAATGCAACCGTGGGATAAATGCACTGAAAGGAGATACTTCCTTCCCCCTGCAGACACACCTGATGCAGGAAGCAGGCTCGTGCTCTCTGGGAATGAGAGGCCAGCCGGACTTGTGTTTCCACGAGAAAATGAACGTGGCCTGGATGCGGGATGGCTTAGCACTTCTCATGCAAGTTTCTGAGAGCTACTGAAGCGCCTAAGGCCCCATCTGTTTTCAATCTTGTCAAAGGGGCCTCATGTGCTGGTGCCTATTTAAAATAATGCACACATGGAGTTTCTAAAATGAGGAGGGAAAAAGGCCCAGGCTTCCCCGCCAGCACAGCTTATGTGTTTACTTTGGAGCAAGCTTTGGGAGTTCTGAGACAAGACACAGCTAATTTCTCTTCCCGAGGTTGATTTGCAAGTCCCCACAGGCTCTCACACTGAGCATTTAAAGCAACTTGGTATGAACTGGTCACCCCCACCCCCCAAAGTCCACCATGAAGTTTCTCCAAATTAAGGCTGGGCTCAGGAAGTACAGGGGGGCCCAAGGGCCACTTTCCTCCTTGCAAATGGGTTGTTTCCTGAGTCCTTTTCCCTCAAAAGAGACTCATGTTTCTAAAGGGCGAGTTCCTCTCCTTCCCAGATGCTCACTTTCTTTCCAAGGGGTCGCAGTAGTTCCAAGACAGCATGACCTGGGTAGAGGTTAGAGGCAACTCGAACCTAATCCCCAAACGGGGACTGCAAGGGACAGTGTCAGGGAAAAGGACCCACCTGTGGTCAGTGCATTCTGCATGGAGAAGCGAAGGCAAAGGGGTCCCTTTGTGCACAGTTCAGGAGATGGCAAGGCCTCTGCACTACAGAGCCAGCACATGGCTGAGTCGCCCTGACACTCTCAGGGCCAAGGTCCACACATAGCTGTCATGGTCTTTTTTGACAATGAGGACTTGGAGAAAACACCTTATAAATGTAGAATCACTCCCAGAACCTCCTCAACGGCAGCCCTACTCATCTGAGGGACTTCATAAATAACTCCCTAAACTCAGGGCAAGGGAAGTGCGAACAGGATGCAAGAGACCCAGGACCAGCGTGTCCAGGTGGCCTAATAGCAGTGGCTCAGGTCACTTTCTGTCTTCACCCTCACTTTAACGCCAAGGGCCCAGCCGACCCTGTTTTCCCTTAGTGGTAGCAAGGCCCCAGTGGTGGTGGTGGCAGTGGTCATCCCAGCAGGTACAAGCACAGGGGCCACAGTGGCCACAGTCTTTGGAGAAGCAGAAACAGAAGTAATGATACCAGTAAAATCACTACCAGCAGTGGTAGCCGTATGAACACCATTAGTTTCAGTGGCAATACAGCAATTGTCTTTCTATATCACGTGGTATATTTACATTATGATTAACACATATAAAAGCTTTTTCTTAGCAGTTACTATATGCCAGGCAGTGTTCTAAGGGCTTTGCATATATTAACTCCTGTAATGCCAGCAGTAACCTGCCAGGTAGGTCCTATCATACCACTTTAGATGGAGCCGCTTAGTCACAAGGAAGAGTAAGTGTATTTCACACGATCACAGAGCAGGGACCTGCCCTGCCAAATACTCAAACACCAGAGTCTGACTCCAGGGTCCCAGCTCTTGACTGTCCACTAACCTCCTCCCAACAGGTGTCAGAACCAGAGGCAAAGGAGTGGCAGGACAGCCGGACAGCAGGACAGGAGGCAGGGACAGGGCTCCAGCGAGAGAATGTTCTAAGCAGGCAGCCTAAGGAGGGGCCTTGGACGCTTTTTTTTTTTTTTTTTTTTTGAGGTTCAGAGGGTTCAGGACCTTCTAGGTACATATCAAACAGACCAGTAATTTTAGTTTTAATTTGCTTAAATATTGGGTTCTCAGCAGCATGAGAGTTCGCTTTCAAAAGATTGTTAAAAAAAGTTGTGGTCTGAATTCTGATAAGTTGACACCTAGGCATTAATTACTGAGCTGGCGAGAGGGCCCTTCCCAGCTGAGCCTCTTCCTGGAGGTACTAAAGGTGCCTGGAGAGCACCTTCAGATGCAAACCCACTATCCAGCCCCGACTCCCAGACCACGGGGCTCTCACTGCTGCCCTCAGGTCCCCAGGCCCTGGCACCAGATAACTAAGGATGGCCCCTGCTCTCCAGAGCCAGCAGAAATGACCCACACTCACCAACCCTAACCCTGTTCACCTGCCTTCCTTGATCCTCCCCATGAAACCAAAATAAAGACTCCTGCCACATCCCCCCTCACTCCCTCTGCCTCCTGACAGGCTCTGGGCCTCCCCCCTGCCCCCGTCTCACCCACGTGGCATGGCGTGCCTCCTGCCTCTAGGGGATGGTGGGTACAAAACCTTCCTCCTTCTTGGCAGCCGCTACGTGTCTGTGTGTTGACTAACACACATCCCGGGTACCCTTAAAACAACAGGCTCTGACTGGCACCTCTCATGGGCTCTGGGCCTCCCTGGGCTACTGAGGAGGGAGGGACACATTTACTAGGGCAGATCATGTTGCAAAGAGTGCTGGGCATGGGGTCAGACAGACCAGGTTCCAGTTTTAATTCTAGAACCACCTAAGCTGTGGGATCTTGGAGAACATCATGGACTCTTTCACCATAGTGACTTGACCTATAACAATGAGGAAGAAGGTCCCTGCCCTGTGGCTGTCCTGAGGCTGCTAACAGAGACTGCAAGAGCGAAGAGGACGTTTCTTCAGAGTGAAGTCCCCACCACCGTAATCTGGATTACCTTCTCCCGTCTTTAGAGTTCCACAGGGTCCCCTGCATAAAAGACAGCATCTTTGCACTGTTCAGTCTAGAACAGGGTTTCTCGACCTTGGCACTGGTGACACTTTGACCTGGATAATTCCTTGTGGCGGGGAAGCTGTCTGGCACATTGTAGGAGGGTTAGCAGAGTCCCTGTCCTCTACCCACAGTTGTCAGTAGCATCTCCCACTGTGACAACCAAGACTGTCCGCAGACATTGCCAGATGTCCCCTGGGAGGCAAAATCATCCCTGGTTGTTAGCTATTAAGATAGAAGAAAAAACGTTAGGCTGAGCTATCTCATTCATGATAGCACCTCTCTCTCTCAATCTCTCTCTTTCTCTCTAGTTCTCTCTCTCTTTTTCTCTCTATCCCCCTTCCAAGGATGCTCAACAATTTCTGACCCTTTTCAGCCCCAGGTACCTTTGTGGGACTCCAGCGCTTTAAGAAATACAGTTGGAAACACAGTTGTAGACACTCTAGGTTAGAGATTACCAGAGTAGAAGTCAGAGTCTTATAGTCAGCAGGTTTTAATCTCATTCCCATCATATATTTACCAGCTGAGCTCATCTGCCCATGATCCAACCACCTTATCCATAATTCACCATCCTTTTGAAGTAGGCCTGTGTCAAACCCACCGCATGTGAGAACTTAAAGTTCCTTTCAGGTCATGACAAGGATTTCGTCCTGCTGCCAGCGTGGGGTGCCGTGCAAAGAAAGACAATGAGCCTTGCCTCGCTGGGCTGGAAAGCGGCCTCCACTGAGCAGCAGTGTCTGCTGTAGCTGAGGAGGCCTGGGGGGCAGGGGCGTGAAGCTCTGTGCCTGCTGCTTCCTCCTTTCCCAAATGAGTCAGCTTCGATCCAGGGTCCCTCAGATTTAACTAAAGCTGACCATATTCTTGTGCCACGCTGAACACAGTAGTGTGGCTACGCGCATTACCAGCTCCACTTTCTCAGAACATCTAGTCTCTTGCCTACAGTCCCACAGCAATGAGAGGCAGAGACAGGCTTCAGGCCCTTGTCCATCTGCTCCTGGGCACAGCTCTGTCCATCACCCCAAACTGTCTCAAAAGAGGTCTTCTTTCTACTGAGGCAGGAGATGAAGAATTAAACAGTCATAATAAGAAGCAGTGAGGACGAGCCTTTTACTCTCAGACTCTGAGTGTAATTTCCCATGAACTCTATGCAGTGGGCAGGTAAAGTGAGAAATGAAAAGTGAGCAGAAGCTGCACCGAAGGGTGATGGGGAGCACAGAGGAGCACCCCAGGAATGAGGGGCGTTGGTGGTGGGAGTCAGGGGAATGGGGTGTTTTATAGAGCTTGGCCACTTGGGAACAGCCAAGCAGACAGGAGTTCAAATCCTAGCTCTGCCAATAGAAGCTGTATGGCTGGACTATATATGATCGTGACAGATAACTCACAAGGTCACATATATAGTTTCTCTATATATGATCGTGACAGATAACTCACAAGGTCACTGCGAAGATAAAATTGGGTTATATACAATAAAATTATGGCGGAGCATCTGGTATCTCTCTCCCTCCCCATCCCTCTACACGCACGCGCGCGCACACACACACGCACACACACACACACCCCTCAGGGCTTAATGTACAACAGTCACTATTATTATCTCCATTATTAGTATTATGAAATACTGAATTTCAAAGACATGTTTATAAATTAGAAAACCTAGTTCTGAACCGATTAGAGACCACAAAACAGGGGGCTGGGAAGAAAGTCAGGTTCTAGAGAGATGAGTGATAAGTGTACAGAGGGATGAATGGACGGGTAGGTGGACGAATGTCATTACATACAAATAGTATGTTTGGACACGAGGATGCAGAACTTGAGGGCAAGCCACCCTAAACAAGAAACTGTCTAAAGTAATAATTTGGTTCTTCCAACGTCTCTCGTGGGGGCCACTGAAGCAGAGAGAGGGACAGAGGGGTGGTGAGAAAGGGAGGCTGGTGCCAGGTTAGGCAGGGCCTCGGTGCTGCCTGAACACTCTGGCCTTTGTCCCATAGACAGTGAGGAGCCTGGACCACGGAGAGCCAAGGCAGCCGGAGAGAGACCAAAGCGACTGCAAGAATAAGCAAATTAAGACGAGCCATCCAGATCTGGTCCTGTCCAATGAATGCAAAGTTTGGGGTTTCTGGCCCTTGGCTGGCCCGGCCAGGGGAGGTTTAGCCCCCTCTGCTTCCCCCTGCTTTTCCTGGCAGCCCCCAGGTGGGAGGGGCTGCCTGTCTCCTCCCTGTCTGGACAGAAGGCAGGCCCTGAGGTGGGCTGGGTGGGAAGGGCACGGATTCAGTTCCATTTTAAACAGACTGCGAACCCACCCATATGCTCATGAGAGGGACCTCTGCATTGCTTCTGACAGAGGAAAGGAAGGTTCCAGCAACACAGATAAAGGGAGGTCAGGAAACATATAGGGGCTATCCGTGTCTCGGAGAAAATCAGTTTGCAGACCTGCTGAAGGCCCTAAGAAGCAACTCATTTTTCAGGCCCATCTGGGCAACAGGTGAGTCAGGACAAAACATAGGTAGACACAGGGTACGGTCCCAATTCTGCCACTAACTAAGCAATTACCTATTTTACCTTTCCAAGCCTCAATTTCCTAACCTGGATGATAAGGAAACTTAACACTTTAGGAGTTGCTGAAGGACAAAACATACGATCTTTAAAAAGTATTAGAGCAATGGAGAGCACATAACCAGCTTACGATCATTAATTTTCCCTTTTTCCTTGTTCAGAGCTCCCAAAATGCAGCCCTTAATGCTCTAAGGCAGGTGTCCTCAAACTTTTTAAACAGGGGACCAGTTCACTGTCCCTCAGACCATTGGAGGGCCAGACTATAGTTTTAAAAAAAAAAACTATGAACAAATTCCTGTGCACACTGCACATATCTTATTTTGAAGTAAAAAAACAAAACGGGAACAAATACAATCACACCACCACATGTGGCCCACGGGCCGCAGTTTGAGGACACCTGCTCTAAGGCTTCCTGCTGGGTGCTGCTCTCCTGTCATGGCCAAGTTCTTCCCTTAGAACTCCCAAAGCCAGGCTTGGCATGAGGGAGCCAAGGGCGCAGTCATTTGGCTCCACTGGAACCAGCCTTGGGCAAGGGGCTCGGGGAGCAGAGCAATAGAGACAAGACAGCGAGGTGAGGGGTGCAGAGGCCTGTGGGGTGTGCTCTAGAGCTTCTGGTCCACATCTCATCTCTGCCACCTACCAGCTGGGTGGCCTCTGGCAGGACACTGCACCACTCTGAATGTCGGTTCCATCAATATTCACTTTGTGGGGGTCACAGTGAAAATTAAGTGAATTCATACTGATAAACTTCCTCACAGCGGTTCACACATCATATCAAGGCTAACATCAAGCGTCGCTTTGCCTGGACTGTGACGTGTCAATGTTTTGCCCACATCTTTTCCTGTACACTAGAGCTTTATCTGTATCATTTACTGTGTAAGAGGGTATTTGTGGGTCTAAGTTCTTCTAGTAAATCTACTAGTAAAAATCTAGTAAATCTAGTAACTCTTTCTGTACCTTCCTCCTTGGGAGGAAGTTTTCCTTCCTCCCAAGAAGTTTGAGAACTAGTTGTTTTTTTTTTTAATTTATTTAATTCTTTTATTATTAAATCATAGCTGTGTACATTAATGCGATCATGGGGTACCATACACTGGTTTTATAGACCATTTGACACATTTTCATCACACTGGTTAACATAGCCTTCCTGGCATTTTCTTAGTTACTGTGTTAAGACATTTATATTCTACATTTACTAAGTTTCACATGTACCCTTGTAAGATGCACTGTAGTTGTGGCCCTACCAATCACCCTCCCTCCGCCCATCCTCCCCACTCCCTCCCCATATTTTAGGTTATAACTGGGGTATAGCTTTCATGTGAAAGCCATAAATTAGTTTCATAGTAGGGCTGAGTACATTGGATACTTTTTCTTCCATTCTTGAGAACTAGTTGTTGAACACAGGCTGTGTATCTGGGTATCCGAGCACCTGTGATGCACATGAATAAGTGTCCCTGCCAGCCTGTCACTGTAGGCCACCAAAACCCTAAGTACCCTACATTTACAGGTCTGAACAGATTTTAATTACAGTGTGTGTGTGTGTGCATATCTCTGTGAGAGAGAGAGAGAATATGATATCTGTCCCTCCATTAGACTGTAAGTGCCATCAGGTAGAGATTACACTTGCCTTTAATCACCACTGAAGCCCTAGCACAAGGTTGGCACTCTATGAATATTTGTAGGATGAGTAAAGATACTGTTCCTGTTCCTAATGAGCCCTGAGTCTACAGGGAGTGGTAGGCAAGTGAACTAGTAATCTCGGAGTAATCTGGTGAAGTGTACCCAGAAGGTACTGTGAGGACACAGGGGTAGACCCCTTTCTCTGCCTGGACAGAGGGGTGGTCAGAAGGAAGCAGCTCAGAAATAATACTTGAGTCAAATGTTGGAGAATTTATGGCAAAATACACCCCAGGAGGAGAGACTTGCAGGAGCAAAGGCATGAGGGTGTGAGCACAGGACGGGCGGGCTTTGGGAAGACTGAAGGCTCAGGCAGACCAGGGGAACAGGTCAGGGGGGAAAGGTAGGCGGGGCGGCTCATGGAGGGCCTTGCGTGCAGAGTTCTGGTTCCACAGAACAAGTCTAATGCATGAGCCAGCCCTTTAATTCCATTGAAATGCCTTTTAATTAAAGACATTTTTCATCTTTTGTACAAAAGTGTGAGTGGTTATATATTGATTTCATAATAGTATTGAGTAAGCAATTATAGCCCAGAAAGAAGGAGAGAGGAGCAGGCGAGGGGAGGGGAGGGCGGCGAGGGGTGAGGGACGGTAATCGGTGGGACCTCACCTACTGTGTATATTGCAAGCATACATGTCAAATATGTTACCAGTACAATATAAATGTCTGAACACAATTGAATAAGTGAGGTAAATGATGTTGACCAGTTTGATGTGAACATTCTGGATTATATATAGAGTCAGCACATTATACCCCATAAATGCAGTAATATACACAGTTATGATCTCGTAAAAAATAAAAAATAAAATAAATAAAAATACTGAAGAACATTGGAACAGAAAAAAAAATAAAAGCATTTTTCCCCCTGATATGAGTTCAGTGGTCCCTTTAACTTATTCCTGTTTTCTGAGATGTTTCCTGATGAGTTCTGTCCGAAGTTAATGAGACTAAAGTCACCAAGTCTCCCTTGGACTCTGTCTCTGCAGGATACACCTTCCCAGGTAAGACAGCATGAAGGTTAAAGACGTATACACTACACGCAGACTCTGGAGTTGAACCGACTCTGAATTCCAGCTCGGCTGCTTGTCAGCGGTGCGGCCTCGAATGACCCTCCGGTTCCTCATCTGGGGAACAGAGCACACACCGTCCCTTCTCATCCTGGGGCAGTGATGAGGATTAAGTGAGCTAATCCATATGAAGTGCTTAGCGTGCGCCTGGCACTCAGCAAGCCTGTGCTCAGACATTGGCTGTTATCACTAATCCCTTCAGGGCTCAGGCTGTGCAGCTGTCATCCGTATGACACACCATTAGTGGAAACCTTCTCATGTCACCCTATAAAATTCCCTGAGACGAGGGGTCCTGGACCGGTCCCGTGCGGGCCACGTTCCGTTCTAATAGTGCCTTACTCCTGCTAACACCCAATGGGCCTTAAAGATGGACGCTGGAGGGCACGTAGACTGGTTCTCACATATCATCTCCCCTCCCTTTCCCAAGGGTGTCGAAAATGTGCCTGGACTGGGTATGATCCAAGGGAAACCATTTCAGTGCCTATGTCCTGTTTACATGTCCATCCCACTCCACTCCTCAGGCGACTCTGCTTAGGGTGGGCTGGGAGATTCCTTAGACAATCTAATAGATTAGTTTCCAGTTTAGCATAACAGCCAGACAGATTTTTGCGGTGAAGTCATCCAAGTCAATTATAAGGCATTTTTCCCTGCTGGGAGTTCAGAAGTCCCTTTGGTTTGTTCCAGTTTTCTGCGATGTTTCATAATAAGTTCCACCCTGGGTTAATTAATAACCCTGGATTCCCACTGAAATGCAAAGGCTCAAACCCAGTGTGGAAGCACATCTGGGCGGGGGCGCTGGCAGGGCTGGGGTGAGCCCAGCAGGGGCTCCTCTGTCAGGGAGCGGGCCAGACCCCAAGGGGTGGAGACAGCGGCAGAGCTGGCAGAAAATGTGAAGAGTGGCCAAGGAAAACCGGAGGCCGAGCTGCAGGAGTGGCGGTAACATAGGACAGGAGTGGGTAGGAAGAGAGGCCACGGGCAAGGCAGAGGAATCACAAGGCCAGAGATTAGGCAGATTGGGAGCGAGCTGAAATGTGCAGTGGGAAATGGGTCAGGCAGGGGGCTGGAGGAAGGTGGCGAATGAGAGGAGCTGGCGGTGGCCGGCTTTCAAGTTGTGCCAGCTCAAACACATCACGCGGGTCTCATTCTGTCCTCTCGGTCTGCAGGAAAATAGGTCAGCTTCTGGCTTCCAGTCTCCACACAAATCACAGGTATGAAATTGAAGCTAAAACAGCCAGGGGACACAGTGGCAAGGAAGCACCTACAATCACTCAGCAGCTATGAAGTCCTGTCCAGGCCTCATATTCAAGGATAAGGTGTCTCTCACACCCCAGCCAGGGCTGAGTTTCACCATGTCCAGTTTCACACCGCCATTCCTACCCAGAAGCCCTGGTCACAGCTCCATGGCTTCAAAAGTCCAGCACATACATCCCCGTTGTCTCTAGGACACAAAGATGCTCGCACACCTTGCACTGACAGCCTGCCCTGAATGGATTGCTCCCTACCTTCTGTTCCAGGGTCATCTCCTACCTCCCTTCCCTACATCCTGCACCGTGGTCATTTGCCCTGTGTATGACAAGCTAAGGTTTAAAACAGACACTTCAGCTAGAAAGCTTGATGTCACATCTGCCCATCGACACTCGCCTAACTATCTTTCCCAAACCCCAGTTAAGCATCAGTGTCTCTGTGAAGCCTTTCCTGAGAATGCCCCAAGGCCAGAAAGATCTCTACAACAGCCTGAGTCACAAGGTACTGTGGTCACCACCTTCCATGTCTATCTTTCTACCAGACAAAGAACTTTTTGAAAGTAAGGGAATCTGTCACTTGGACCACATACAAAGTGAGTCCTTCTTTCCCTTCTTTCCTTTTTCCCTTCCTTGACATAGTCTCACTCTACTGCCCTGGGTAGAATGCCCTGGCATCACAGCTCATAGCAACCTCAAACTTTTGAGCTCAAGAGATCCTCTTGTCTCAGTCTCCTGAGTAGCTGTGACTACAGGCACCTGCCACAAGGCCCAGCTAGTTTTAGAGATGAGGTCTTGCTCTTGCTCAGGCTGGCCTTGAACTCCTGAGCTCAGGTGATCCATCTGCCTTGGCCTCCCAGAGTGCCTGGATTACAGGCATGAGCCGCCACACCCGGCCAAGTCATTGTTTCTTGAATGAAGATGCAGGTTGAGATAAGACAAGTTCTGTTTTTCATTACACATCCCTCAGGAGGTTAAAGGCCTTACTCTGTTTTCCTTCAGAATGTCCACTTAATTTCCACTGGAGCCTCTTTGGTACTAACAGGGGGCAGGGAAGAAGTGGACAAAGTGGACTGGCAGTACGGAAGGGTGAGGTACCAACATGGTGGCCAAGGTCAGGGAGCTGTGAGCTGGGGGGACTCTTCTGTTGAGTTTCACCCCTCCATCCTCTCCTTACTGGTGACAGTGCTGAGTGGTACAGCCAAACCAGGAGGCTAGGGTCCTCTGCAGCAGAGGAGACAGGAGGGCCTCAAGGATCTTCAAATGGGCAACGCAGTTCTTGCTGTGTTTAGAATCAGAAGGGCTCATTCACCTTGGTCTCAGCATTCCCCAGCTCTCGCTGGTTAGAGCTCTTGATTGGCTATCAGCTCTGGTCCTCACTGCATCCTACATCCCTCCCAAGAGGAAGGCCTCTGGCAGAGAGATGTGGACAATGTGGGATTTGCAGTGAAAGAATTAGATTAATTTCTTTGCTTTAAAACCATCAGAAGGGGCTAATGGATTCTTAAAAAGAAATAAACAAAAGATAGCATGGCAGGTAGAGAAATACAGTACGAAAAGCAATGACCTGGGATATGGGGAGCCTGGGTTCCCCTCATCTTGCACTCCAACAATAATTGAAGCATGTGCTGGGTGTGTGGTCACCTCCCCTTTCTGAACCTCTCAGCTTCAAAATGGGGTTGGATTAGAGGATCTCCTAAGGCCCTTTCTGGCTCTCCCCACCCGCCTTTGACTTTGTAACTTCATCCATTCAAGCACATAGACTCTCAGCAAATATTAACCGAAGACCTATTCAGGGCTGAGATCTGTGCTGTCAACTGTCAAGGAGAAGTTAGAAATTTACAGCGGGTGCCAAACATCAGTGGGGAATACGAGTGGATATATGTGCAAATAATCAAAACATACACGTAGAAGTGAACTTTTTTTTTTTATTGTTGGAGATTCATTGAGTGTACAATAAGCCAGGTTACACTGATTGCAATTGTAATAATCTCACTAACTGCACTGCAAATATCTTAGAGTATGAATTCTATTCTTTCTGTTTCTGAATGATCCAAGGGACTAAAACCTAGGTACTGCTCAGACACCATGTATTCAGAGACTTGAAGGTGAAGGTCAAAATAGCTACTAACACTCAGTACACTTTTCCTATACACCTTTAGCTCTTCCTATACATCAGGCTCTGTTTTGAGTGCTTCATACCTGGTGATTTATTTTAATCTCACAACAACTCTACAGGTACTTATTATGATCACTTTATATATGATGAAACTGGAGTGCAGAGAAGTTAAATCACCTTCTAAAGGTCACTCAGGAAGTGGCAGAGCTGAGATTCAAACCCAGGTGAGCTATTATATTATTCCTGTGGTCTAAAGATACATAACTAGGCTTAAAGACAATAATCAACAATGACCCCGGGGAGGGGGGGTGGGGGGGAACAAAGAACAAACAGAATTGTTAACAGAGGAACAATGCAGGAATAAGCCAGAAACATCAGATGATGACTTAAGGGCCATTGGGGTTAGTCAGGAAAAGGGGAGTGTTTGGCTGGGGAAAACATCTCATATGAGTTTGTAACTCACCCAGTAGATCAAAAGAGTAGGGTGACATTAAAAGAGACCATAGGATACATACTCAGGCTAAGAGAGAAAAGGCAAAACTGCTTTATAAAGACATATGGAAGATTGTTTCCACATTTTGCTGATTGTAAATTGAGCTGCAATAAACAGTCTGGTGCAAATGTCTTTATGAGAGAATGATTTTTTTTCT
The DNA here is from genome assembly GCF_027406575.1 of Nycticebus coucang. NCBI lineage: Eukaryota > Metazoa > Chordata > Mammalia > Primates > Lorisidae > Nycticebus > Nycticebus coucang. The sequence goes on along the minus strand of NC_069782.1, from coordinate 14,736,989 downwards.
CTTCTGGGCAGATGCCTAGTAATGGGATTGTAGGATCAAATGGGAGGTCTGATTTGAGTTCTTTGAGGATTGCAAAAAGTTTATATTAAATGTTCACCAACTCAAGCTGTGTTATATGTATGCCATGGAATACTATGCAGCCATTAAAAAGATGGAGACTTTACATCTTTTATATTAACCTGGATTGAGTTGGAATACATCTTCTCAGAAAAGCATCACAAAAATGGAGAAGCAAGAATCCAGTGTACTCAGTTCTGATGTGAAGGCAGCAGATGAGCTAATACAAGGTGGAGAGCAGAGGGAGGAAGGGGTGGGAAGAGGGGAGTAAGGAGGGGATCATGGTGTATGGCGCACCTCTAGAGGGCAGGACACAATTATAAGAGAGACTTTATCTAACAAATGCAATCCGTGTAACCTCATTCTTTGTACCCTCAATGAACCCCAAACGATAAAAAAGAAAAAATAAATAAAAATAAAGGCATATTCAAGACCAACTTAGAATCTGATAGATCAACTTTGTTCAGAACAGGGATTCCAGAGTCAGTCAGGCCTGGGTTCAACTTTCAGCTTCACCACACTTTTACTAGCTATGTGACCTTGCCTGGCAATTAATTGAAGCTCTCTGAGCCTCAGTTTCTTCAGCAACAGGCATGCCATCTGGGTTAAATGAGTTACTGCACAGAAAGCACTTACTATAACATCTACCATGTAGTAAATGCTCAATAAGCGTTTGCTATCATCATCACCACCATTATTGTTTCTCCATTTTCTCTAGTCTTCTTCAGTTGGTGAGCCTGAAGGTAGACCCAGAGAAGTTGATGAACCCACGTAAATCAATGCCATGGCTAAGAAGAAAAACACTCACTCCTCTAATGAGATCTGTTTCAGCTAATGCGCCCTAGTCTTCCACCTGCTTTTTTCCCCTATTCTCCCAGCTGGTTCTTAGATTTGAAAAGAAAAAGGCCTCCATGGAGATCTGCACGCTTTTAAAAATAATACAAAACAGAACGTCTGAGGTCAGGGTAAGCCAAGCCAAACAAATAAATCTTGCAGGATTGTGTTAACAAAACAAGGCTTAGTGGATCAGAGCGGACAGAGTTCTGCCGGACTCAGCCCTGCTGAGAAACACCAAGCTCTGGTGAATTTCAAACACGAGGAGGTCAAATGGGAAGATCAAATTATGGAACACTTCAGAGTTCAGAGTCCAAGCCTGGGCCGTAACCAGGAGAGCATTCTGGGCAGGACAGACTCCAGAACCCATGGTCATGGAGAGGTCTAAAGTCCAGACTACAAGAGTCTTCAGTGGATCATCTCTGGGACCTTTAACCTGGGTAACTTGGTCACATTTATCAAAATTGCAAATGTGCTCTCTGAGGTTATGTTCTCTGGGAAGCAGATTGTGGGATAGATATTAGCCTGGGGGAGGTTCATCAGGGAATGCTCTGGGAATGGCCATCACTGGAGCGGGGAGGAGGATAGAAGGAAAGCAGGCCTGTGCACAGGGGGAGGTTGGGCGGCCCCAGGGTCTCAGCAGACATCTCTGGCAACTCCACAAGGAGCTCCAAAGAGTTCTCCCAAATTGGGGAAAACTTATGTCCTGTGCTGGCCGGTCAATGGATGTAACTGCCCCCAGGGAAGAGATGTGACCTTGGTCGGGGCAGCTCTCTTTCTGTGAGACACTTCCAATGGTGGGATGATGGCTCAGGGCTATTTCCGGGTGTCAAGTCCAGCAGCTGGGGAAAAGTCCTTCATTCCTCAAGGTGTGTTACAGCATCCATGGCATGCAATGCTTTTAGAATGAGCTTTCCTAGTTCTAAGAATGAGTCCTACATGGGCACTAACAAATGTTAAAAATGACATAGGTTTAGCATTGTCTGTAATGGTAAAATTACAGATGACAAATTGTGGTATATCCCTGCAACAGGCATGGACAAGAGTGGGGTGGCTCTCATGGACTCTCATGGAATAAACTCCAAGATATGTGAAAGGAAACCTTGGGAGCGGAGGAGTATGGGTATGTGGAAAGGCATGTGTGGCTGCTGCGTGGCCAGTGGGATGAACTGTGCCAGGCTCTGTCTGTTGCCATCATCCTTCTGTATTCTTTCCTGCACTGTGGGAGCCGAAAGCCTAAAATCTACACTTCCCACATTCATTTGCCACTTGATTCTGGTTCCTTTCTACCAATGCAAGGCATTCACACAGGAATTGAACTTGGGGAGAGGGCAGCAACCATCCTGCTTATGTAGCAGCTACAAAAGCTTCATCTGAAGCAACAGCAGTGAGGGCAAGTGTTGGCAACCCCAGCAGCTGCAGTGGGTGTGCAGGCTCACGGTTCTTCAATGACAACAAGTGGCAGCTCCATCTGCAGCAGTGACAGTGACAATGGTGCATGGGGAGCTGCTATGGGTAATATGATTTTCCTTCTGGCCACCTGCTACCAATCCTCCTCACTAAATCCACTCTGAAATACTGAGAATGGTCTGTGATTTTCCGACTGTCATTTATGGAAAGCAGATATGTATATTTGCTCCTTGCATTTAAAACCATTCTGGAAACTTTCCCAAGGAGCTAGTAGTGATAATGGTTAACTACATGGAAGAGAACTAGATTGGTGGGGGCAGGGTTGGAAGTACATTTCTCACCCGAAACTATTTTAGACCTTTGTAATTTTTTTTTGAAACATAGTCTCACTATGTCACCCTCAATAGAGTGCGTTGGCATCACAGCTCACTGCAACCTCAAACTCTTGGGCATAAGCGATTCTCTTGCCTCAGCCTCCCAAGAAGCTGGGACTACAGGCATCCGCCACAATGCCCGGCTATTTTTTGTTGCAGTTGTCATTGTTGTTTAGCTGGCCCAGGCTGGGTTTCAACCCACCAGCCTTGGTGTATGTGACTGGCACCATAACCACTGTGCTACAGGTGCCGAGTCATACCTTTTTCATTTTTAACTATTTGGATATATGACTTTTATCACCCTCCTCCTAAATAAGGAAAAATTAGTAAAGGTTATCTCTTGTTAAGTACATGAATTTTCTGTGAAATATTCCTCAACTGAGTCATTCAGTTTCTTCCGGAGCTTTTAAGTGGGACTTTATATTGTGTCCTCATTCAAGTTGACCATACTGAATTCTCTCTCTCACCCAGCTGGCACAAGGCACCGGCCCATGTAATTTGGAAAGTCATTGAAGAATCAGTGGGGGAACAAAGCCAAGGGCACAGCCTTTCAGCAAGACCTTAGGTAGATTTCTCTCAAGGTGTATTTCTATCAAGAAACCTTTTCCTGATAAGGATTATGTATATCCTGTTACCAATCCACAAAACGGAATTATCATCAACCCCCATTCCTCTGTCTTGTCGACAACAGTTTTTTGAAATTCACATGGTACTTATGGTCAATGTCCACCCGGAGAAGGTCTATTCTAAGAAAGGTTGTTCCAGAAAGAATTGTGGACTGAAGGCTGAAGAGGATATGAGAAAATATAAATATGAAAGTGTTTATGATATTTTAAAGGGAAAAGTCCATCTTTGTTTTGAGAAGACATTTGTGTTGAAGAAACATTAAAAAGGCAGAAGACAAACAGGTCTCCAACCAGCCATCTTCCCTGGGACTCCACACATCTTGCTCCATCCATTCTAACTCCAAGGTCACACAAGGACAGGGACTCAAAGGGAACTGCTGGCATCCACGTGTAAATCTGTGGCTTTGCTACCTTCCCTCATTGGACTGGGAATTGCTGAAGGGCAGGATTCACGCCTCTCCTTGCTTTTCTGTCCATCTGCTGAGCAAGGCATTGTCCTTTCTGCCTTGGTGCCTCCATTAACACCAAGGAAAGACTGACCATGTGGATTCCAGTACTTTTTTTTTTTTTCTTTTTAATTAGAGCCCAAGGCTCTATCCCACCAGGTCCTGGAACACAATCTCTCAGAACTGTGAGTCTACTTAATATTAATCCATTCATCAACCTCCTTTGCTTGGTCCCACAGAGGGATGACTTGTGCCTGTAGAGAAGACCCTTTGCCTTAAATATAAACAGAAGAGAGCTTGGCATGCCAACCACCCGGGGCTGATCCTCCCAGACCCTGCTAGGACATGGCTAAGAGGTCCCCGCAGAGCCAGGAGTGGATTCTGGGTAACAGAATGCAAAGTGATGCAGTTCCCCCTTCTTCCCCCGCCGTACCCTCCCCAGGGTTTTGTGACTCCTGGCCCTGTGAGAGCTGAGGCAGCAGTTTTGGGCTTGAGGGGGGGAAGAATAGGGAGAAGAGGCGGAGGCTTCCTCTAGGCCAACCACAACTAACTTAATCGCTCTGTCCAGCAAAACCCAGACAGTACAATTATCTGGTTAATTTGACACTTAGTTGGGAGACAGGCTCCCAAAATGTGAGGCCAGCTCAGAACTAAACAGTAGCTTCCATCCTAAACCTTTTCCTAAGTGCTAAAGGATGCGTGTGAGGTTCCTAACACACCCATTGATACAGATGGGCAAAGACAGGTCCTTCTAATTCCAAGATGGGTTTGGAAAGGTATGTCTTCCAGGGAAAGATGCCCAGATGACCTGCTAATTGGTTTCCTGGTTAATTCACCTCCTGGCTTCTGTGGAGAAGCATGGCTGGAAATCAGAATGACTCTATATTAGCCAAGGTTTTCCAGTGTGATCGTAGCTCTCCCAGCCTGGTGGAGTGTCCCTGGGGCCCCTGGTGAGCTATTCTTAGTGTAATTCCCTCTGATGCTCCTGCTCATAGATTTTTTGTACCTGTGAGTTGGGCCAAAGGCTCTGCTGAGATTAAAGGGGAAAAGGAAAACATGCCTCTGGAGCTTCCACAAATAGGATGGGCAGGGCGAGCTCAGCTGGCATATGAGCATTCAGCAGATGGTTCGTGAAAAACCCGGGTTTTTGAGAGGAGATTAAGGAGCAGTGATTTAGCACCCTTGGAAACCGACAAGCAGCCTGGAATCTGTGGAATCCATCAGTTATTCATTCTGCAAATATTTCTTTCAATTCTAGTTTGTGCCAGGTCTGGTGCTACTTAACAGAGGGAGACCCAAACAGCTATGGTCCCAACCCTCATGCAAGTAACCCCACCCTCAATGTATGGCTAAAGGCTTAGATAAGGGCAAGGAAGGAAAAGTTGAGTAGCTATGACAAGGAATAAATAGGTGACCTGACTTAGATCGGGGAAAGGATCAGAAAAGGAGTCTTCGGGAGAAAGGATTTTAAATACAACCCTCTTTTCTTTTCTGCTGCAAATTGGAAGAAGAAGAGTTGTCTTGGGCCACACGTTAAATACACAAACACTAATGGAAAGCTGACGAACAAAAGAAAAGTTGCGCACATCATTTCTGTGATATCCCACACCACAGATCAGCGAAACAGACTTCACATAATCGGCATATGGCTTGTGGGATTGCAGGTTAGACAGCCATGGAAAAGGCCCTCATTTGCTTTTTTAGAAAGATCACTCTAACTTTGCTGTAAGGAATAAATTGGAGATGGGTTTAAAACAATGGAGCTGTGAGGCTGTTGATTAAGAAGATCAGGTACGAGTTGGTAGTGGTCTAGCCAAGGACCTAGGTAACCAGGATGGAGAGAGAGAAGTGGGCAGCGGGGCGGGAAGTAAGGGCTGTGGAGTTGGGGGGGTCTGGTCAGTGAGTGGGTGTAACTGTGGACAGACAGCATTCGGGAGCCTGGGCAGGCTTCTGGCTAAGGTGGACGGTAGATGGCGGCCCTCCTCATCAACAGAGAAAGTTAGGGGCAGGGGAGGATGATGTGTCTTGTTTCGGAGTCAACCAAAGTTGACCCCTCCCGGCCATTCCACACCCTGTACCTCCAGTCTTTCCTTACCTTGGCTCACTCCGCCTCCATTCACCCACTCTATGTACCTCCATCCCCACTTGCTGGCATCTCATTCATCCTTTGATCCATTTCCAATGCCACTTCTTTCTCAAAGCCACTTCTGAACCCCTCAATTGCCTGTGGCCTCTGCTGCCTGTAGCGCTAAGCTTGGACCCCTCTTCCCTGACCTCCCACTGTGTGGGAGCCCTTAACGACTTATCTCACCTCCTTCCTAGACCACAAGCTTTGTGGAACAGGCCTCTGCTTTTATATCCTGCTCTTTGCCCTGGAAGGAAAATGAGCAGACATTGGATTGACTTGAAAGCCACAGGATCAAACTGAAATTCACACCGTAGGTGTTTTCACATTAGACCAACTCAGTCTGATGCTCCAAAGGCCTTTCTGTTCCTCTGACACGCCAAGCTCAAAAACTGCTGGGAGAAAAACAGTCACACCCCTTCCTCATTTTTTTTTCTTTTAAATTATGCCTCGAATTCATTTTGCAGTAGGGACCTTGTCTACCTTATTTAGCATTTGCTTTTGACGACAAAGATGAAGATGATGATAAAGACAATGATGATGATGGAGATGATGATAAATGAGTAACATTTACTGAGTGCCAGGTATTGTTCCAAGCACTATTCATGGATTAACTCATCTGATTCTCACAGCAACCCTGTGCACACAGGCCGATGCTGTGATTGCCCAACTGTACAGAGAAACTGAGCTGGAGAGAGCTTAAGTATTGCTCAACCAATGCCACTAATTTAGTAAGGGGTAGTGTTGGGACACAGAGTCTGGCTCCAGAGCCCAAGTTCGAAGGTGCTCTTCCAAGGTCAAGCACAGTCCTTGGCAGAGAGAAGGTCCTAACTGAATGACTGGGGAAGAAGCTTCCACCTAGAGCCAGGAGATCACACCTCCTAGCCCTCATTCTGCCACTGGCTCCAGGGGCAGCCTTGAGCAAGTCCGTGTTTCTTTCCACATAAAATGAGGGACCTGGCTATTAATATGAGCAGTAATAACAAGAGTTGGTATCGCCAACTCTGATCTCACTAGAGATTTTAAGTAATTTAATCCCAACAATTACGGTGCAAGGAAAATGAGGCTCAGGGAGCCTGCCTAACACCTAGAAAATGAGAGAGCAGGGATTCAAACCCATTATGAGACCAAACTATGCTCTCTAGCCCTGGTGGCTGCAAGGAGGTGACTCAGGGGCCGCAGGGAACAGAATGGAGCAGACACACTGTTGGGCTCCTCCCTTCATTTCCATCAGAGAAACTCTCCTTGCCTCTGTTTTGCAGAATGAAGTCCAATTAGATATTTCCTTTGAAGGAAGCTTCTCTGCTAAAACCAAAAATGTTGAAAGCCACCAAACCAAATAATTCTGGAATTTAAGGAGACTCCCAGGTATATAAAGCAGGATTTACTTTTCTGCTAATCTTAGCTCATTATGGCCACATAAAACAGGAACCAAGGAAGCTCAGGAGAATGGTCCCAGCTATAGAAAAGGTGAAGGTGATGGTGGTAAAGACACAGCTCCCACCTACCTGTTCCACTCGAATCTCGATCTCCCCGTTCACCTTCTTTCCCTGGAAATACTTTGACCTGTAAAGGAGAGGAAAACATCTGTTGAGGAAGCAGGCAGATGGCATCAATCTTTTCTCTTTTTCCAAAGGCCCCATCTCTCTGAGTGTACACTGACGCTCATTCCGGACCTTCTTACTCTTTCCTCCAGCCCCTTGACCCCTCAACTTTCTCTCTTTTGTTTTTTCACAGGCAGCATGTGGCAGAGAGGAAAGAATGTGGATAGGAAGGTTGGAGACCCAAGTTCCGGTTCTATCAACTCACTTGACCTCCCCATGTCTCAGTTTTATACTCTGTAAAAAAATGATGTTCATCACCGTGCTACATGTTTCTAAGGGTTAGTTTGAGAAATGAATGAAATAAGGAATCCTCCATAAATAAATAATGCAGTCCTCTTCCATCCCCTTGTCTGTTCCGCACCCATCCATCCAACCAACCATCTTTCCATCCTTCCAAGACTTTCTTCTGTATCTCTGCCTCTGTCTTCCCTGTTATCAGTAAATATAGGTAATATCCCCATCTACCCATCACTCAAGGTGGAAATGTGGACTATGTCATCCTAGTTATCTCTCTCTCTACTCCCAATGAGTCTATACTTTAATTATTTCTCAACTCTAACTACTTGCCCATTTTTCTGCATAAGCACCTAATCCTATCTCATACTTCATGTCTTCCCTGACTATGGATTCTCTTTTCATACGACTCATTACAACTATAATGAATGACAATTAACAACTACATTTAATGGGCTGTGTACCATTAATCCATAACCCAATTCCTTGAGGGTAGGAACATTCTGTCTTACTCATCCTTCTCTTCCCAACATTCACCAGAGTGTTTTACACACAAACTCAATTCACGTGTGTTGAAAGAACAAACAAGTGAAGAGACAGATGAAGAAAACACTTGTAGAATTCTTAGTGCCAGAATCCACACTAGGGGGTTTAACCTACAGCCTTTCTCATTCATGTTCACAACCACCACCAGCACGTAGCTGTATCACTATTTCCATTGTATAGATGAAGACACTGAAATCCAGGAACACTAAGTACCCAAGGCGTCCACATTTGTGTTTTTGTTCAAGTCTTAAAAACAGCAGCTACATCTGGGGTGCTTATGGGCTTAGATATATTCTCATACAGAAAGCCAAAGGAAAAATTTCCATTTGCCCTTTTTGACTGTTAATATGAAACTAGTAGTTGTTAGTCACTTACTGTAAACTGGGCACTGTGTCACCATTTCTGTAACTCTTCTCTGGGACAGAAAGCTTTTTGCTTCCCAATGCCCATTCTCAACTTTTTTTTTTTTTTCCAATAAGAGAATTTATAGACAGACACATAAAAACGTTCATCTTAACTCTCCCAGGTAGGGAGGTAGGTGTAGCCACACAATTTGAGTTCTAATCAATAATTTGGGAGCACTACAGTCAAGAGCCTCCTTCGTAATTTCTTATTAGTTTCTTCCCTGGAAGATGGATGTTGCCACCTCTTTTTTCCAACCTTCCATTTTGTGAAAGAATCCTTTCTATAAATTCTCCGACTGCTTTAGTCTGCCTCCTTGCAAAGTCTACTTACAAAGTGGAGCTCATCCGTTCTCAGGGCTGCCTGAATCACTGGCTGACAGCTCTGATATTAATGCCACTTTTTCTTACAAGGCTGTTGGGCTTAGATGTCAACTAGGTAGGACTGTGGTGAGACAGGAAATATTAGTGTGACTTGAAAGCAGGGTTTTGGGGTTTTCTTCCCAGCAATGGTCTTCAATAAAATGCCTGTGGGGGCAAGCCTCATGCAAAGAGAGCCATTTCACACAGTTGGTGAATTTTATCACAAATCCTTTAAATGTACCTTCAGCAAATTCTAGAACAGTCCTCCGCTAGTATTTGTGGGGCTTGAGGCAAAACAAGTAGGAGACTAACGTGTCATATGTCTAATATTAAAATTGATAAACAAAGCTAGCAAACATTTAAATTAAACATGTCTGTCTTCCTTCCTCGACAAATACAACTTTGTAATGACCTTTAAGGCTCAGAATTTAGGCTTAACATTCTTGGCATAATACTCAGAACACTCCAGCAAAGGGATCGCCAGCCCTTGGTTCTCAGCCCTTGCCACGTGTGATCCTCCCTAATCTTCCACCCACCCTCCTCTCTGTTCTGCCTCGCTGAGGATCCTGAGATTTGCTGATAGCCAGACCATGTGGACAGACGTCATCCACTCCTCCCCCTTCCCAGAACAGTTGTCCATTGGTCACCTCTTGGACAATGGACCAAGGCATTAGCCTGTATTGGCCCTGGAATCGGGCTGATGTCCCTTTAGGTAGGGAATTCTAGAGTTTGGTGATCCAGAGCAGGGTCCAAGAGTACAATTTGCAAGCTCCTGGTAGGTATATCTCTTTGGCTCTGGTAACTCCTCTGCTTGTCAAGAGGGGTGGTGCTAGCTGCTAATAAGGGCCAGAGTAGGATATAAGTAAAAGATCTTTCTTGCTTGAGTTTAAAAGAAGTCCTGAGTGGGCCTGGAACCTTAGGATGAAATCCTAGGATTATAATCACTGGCATACCGGAAGAAAACATGGATTTGGAATCACACAGGTTTAGGTAAAATCTTAGCTGTACTAATCATGGATCATGTGTTCTAAGACAAAGTACTTGATCCTCTGGGTCTCAGTTTTCCTATTTGTCAAGTGATAATAGCATCTACTAGGGAAGGCTGTGGTGAGAACTCTACTTCATCTTCTATGCAACAGGGCAGTAGAGTCCAGTGGACTCAGGAATTAAATGAAGCAAGACACTTAAAACAGTTCCTGGCACAGAGCAAGCTCTGACGTACATGTATGTTTCCCAGGCATGGGAACCTGCAAACAAAAAGGTAATCCTGCCTCTTGGACACTATAAGACAGAAGTATGATTCCCCTTACTTGGCTCTTTCCCCAAAGTGTGATGAGTGATGGATGGTAATGGCAATAATAAAGAGGTGGCATTGCTAGGTAAGGCTGCCAGCCCCTTGGCATCCCTCCCCACCTGTTCCAGATGCAGCAGTCTCTGCTCAAAGTCTCATGACTTCTAAGCAGTCTCATACTTTAAGATTTTCTGGATTCAGTAACACCTTAACCCTTCATGATCTGAACCCTGCCGACTGGCGGTCCCCATCTACTTCACGGACATACCCAACGCCCTGTCCTTTTCTGCCTCTGTGCCTATGCACCCCACATCCTCACTGCTCTGGTGGCCTTCTGCTCTTCTTTATCTGGCCACCTCTTTCTCATGTGCTGTGATCCACACAGGTGGACACCTACTCTGTGAAGTCCTCCTGAGCAGCACCTCTCTCCAGCTGGGGTAGGGGTCCCTCCTCTGCTCCTGCAGCAGGCTGTCCCTGCTATTATCATAACACTTATGCCTCCACTCTGTCATTACATATCTCTGCTCTGTCCCCTCTCCCCAAATACCTAGTCTGTAAGCTTCTGGAAACCAGAAACGGAGTCTCAGTGCTCACTGTATCTCCAGCATCCAGCACGATGAGCTAGCACACACGACACATGGTTAGCAAATGTTCATTAACTGGGTAAAGGGATAGTATCTTCCAGGGATAGACTGCAGGGTTGCCTTTCCCAGAGACGCTTTACTGCCATCTACTGGCATGCCGTTGTAATAAATTCACACATCTACACAGATCACTACATGGAGTCATATCGTACAGTGTCCAATCTGCACAACAGGCAGCCCTCAACTCAATTTTCACTGGGAACCCCGGGCACTTTGAGCTACCCCAATACCACCCACACAGTTGTGGCCTCAACGGGACCTCACCTTCCCAGGAGAGACGCTTGTTTGCCCATCTCTGGAATGTTTACTGCAGGGCCTGGCAGATGGAGTCGAGCTGAAGCTGAGGGTCAGGCGGTCCATCCCCCTGCCTGGCTGGGAATCAGAAGTCTGTCTCCTGATGGGCCACACAGACTGCTGCCTCCTTGCTGGGGGTGGGGTTCATTCAGGCTTGAGCTGCCTCTGAACAGCTCTGTCTGGCAGAGGGAAGGGCAGGGATGGTCTGGAATTCTAGATGCCTTTGGGGGCTGGGGTTGCTGCCTCCATAATTGACTGGCTGTTTGACCTCAGGCAAAATGGATGGACCTGTTATGCTCAAGGGCTTTGTCTCCCATGAGCTGCCTCCTCCTAATGCCCTAATATGTTCATTCTCATAAGGAGCTCCCTGAATACCTCAGCCAATCAATCAAGCCCTTGGCCTTGGGAAGAAGGTGGGGGAAGCTCTGGACTCCATGACGACTCCATCTCTGTGGGTGGTCTCATATTTTACTGCCACATCTGAGGCACCAGGAAGGAGAATATTATAAAACCGGTACTGCCCGGGGTGGGAAGTCCCTAGTCTGGGGAGGTGGGGGGGGGGGGGTGAGAGGGTAACAGGCACCGAGTACTTTCCTGTCTGCTGCAGAGGCAGAAGCAAAAAGAGAATTAGCACAAACAGGATCTGCCTGTGTCCAAACAGGCCCCCCCCCACTAGTGACTCCTCATCTCCGTCCAGGGATCTACAGAGGTAAGGAATTGAGACACCCCAGGGCCCTGATCACAGGATGTGCCATGTCCCCACCCTGTTTGCCTCTGACAGTAATTTGGGATTTTTGTGGGCAGGATCTGGTCTCACTTCCCGTCACTCCTGCAATCCTTCATTCGGTTACTGTTTACAGAGCTTCCCATGGACCAGGCACCCTCTGAGACAAAGGGGTAGAAAGAGCAGATACAGGTGGCAGATGTCGTGCCTGGGCTCGTGGAGCTTACACACTCAGGAAGAAGACGAAAAATAAACAAGACAGAAAGAATGAGTTCTGTGAGTAAAATGCATAGGGTCAGCTGGGGGTGCAGGGACAATTGGACTTAGGGTGGCCAGGAAGGCATCTTTAAAAGACACTTGGCATACACGGATTGGAGACCTCCTGCGTGTGCACGCCTGCAGGATCCCAGGAAACAAGCACGAAGACAACAGTTTTTGGTCTCAGGGTCTTACTACTTAATAGCAGGGACAAGAATGGACAATGGCCTTGCAAAGCATTAGCCTAAAGATTCCGCTCAGCCCATGGAAGACGCAGCCACGCCAGCCTGAGGGTTCACCCATCCCACCAGCCTGCGTTTGCTACCTGTTTGCTGCCAGGGCCTCAGGCTACACAGATGGTGAGGCAGGATCTGGATGTCTGTGTCTGCGGGGAGGACACAGGCCAGGGCAAAGGAGGTGGGCAGGCACTGGGAGCAGCCCTGTTTGCAGCCTCTTAGTTTGCAGGAAAAAGAAACAGCTAGCATGGGGTGGAAGACCCAGGTTTGTGTGGGTAGCTCTGACACCTGCTGCGTGAGGTGTCACAGGGTTGTCAAATGAGGACACAGAACTGAAGATTTCTGGGAACCTGCCAAGAAAGTGCACTGCTCAGGGTGGATTGCAGGGGTGGAATTTCACCTCCCCAGGTAATGGCAGGGGGAGGCCCTGCTAGCCTTAGAGACGGACCCAGGTCCTGCCCAGCTGTTTACTTCTAGTGCTGCCCCAAATATTAACCTTCCTATTCCTGCTTTCTTCATCTGTAAAAATAAGGACATTGCTGCGTCTGCCATAACGACACCATGAACGATACCCCTGCCACGTGGCAGCTGTTTAATTAATGTTCTTCTCTTTCCATCCTGTTCTTCAACAAGGTAGGTACAGGGCTGAGGGAAGGTGGGTATGTCCCTGGGGAAGTGACAAGCCCTTTTCTTTCTCCCAGAGGAGGTAGGTGGCTGCATCTGTCTTGCTCTCAGTGAAACCCTGCTTAGTGTCAAGCATGACGGAGGCCCATCCCATCTGCTCCTTGGGTGCTCCCCTTGCTCCCCAGCACAGGCTTTTAGTAAATAAAGTCATCAACCACTCATTCCCTGTTACTGCAGAGGATAGGATAGAATGTCATCTGCTAGTCCTATTTCTTTCCTCTCTAAAGACACGACACCATATCATCTTCATTTCTACAGATGTCTGGAAGTCTACAACCTTCATACCACAGAAAGGGTTCATTCTAAGACGCCTAAGTCATGCCCTCAGCACACATTTACTGAGGATCTACTAAGGCCCAAACTGAGGAAATGCTCACAGGAAAGATAATACATTGAGATACAGAAATAATTCAGACCAAGGTGCAAGTGGCTAATTGCTGATCATTTCAGAAACAAATTTTTGGTGGCAGAAGGAGGATGACAAGGGACCATGAGGATACTGTATGCCCTGTTTATAAAAGGGACATGGGCCTGCCGAGGTGAAAAGGGCAGGGCACAAAAGAAGAGGCTAAGAGTATTTATTATCCATTTGTCTATCCACCAATCCATCCATCCACCCATATGTTCATCCATCGTATCCATCTCATCCATCCATCTCATCAATCTCATTCATCTTAGCCATCCATCTCATCCATCTACCCATCCATCCATCTACCCATCCATCCATCTCATCCACCCACCCAATCTCATCCATCCATCTTACCTATCCCATCCATCTTATCCACCCATCTTATTCATCAATACATCCATCCATTCACCTCATCCGTCCATCCATCTATCCATCTTATCCATCCATCTCATCCACCTACCCAATCTCATCCATCCATCCATCTTACCTATCCATCTCATCCATCCCTCCCATCCCATTCATCTCATCCACCCATCTTATTCATCAACACATCCATCCATCTCATCCTTCCATCCATAAATCCATCCATTTATCTCATCTATCTATGGTTCATCTCATCCATTCATCTTATCCATCCATCCATCTCATCTACCCATGCATCCATCTCATCCATCCATCCATCTCATCCTTCAATCCATCCATCCATCTCATCTACCTATGCATCCATCTCATCCATCCATCAATCTATCCATCTCATCCTTCCTTTCGTCAACCCATCCATTCATCTCATCTACCTATGCATCCATCTCATCCATTCATCCTTTTTATCCATCCATTCATCTCATCCACCTACCCAATCTTATCCATCCATCTCATCAATCCATCCATCCATCTCATCCATTCATTCATCCAACAAATACCATGTGTTCAGCACTGTGCTAGGCCTTTGGAATTGCACCAAAAATCCCTGAAGTGAAACTAGACCACATATTTACCCTGACTCCTGTCTTCTTTATCAGAAGTTGCCAATTGGTAGATCTCATAGAGTCCACAGTCTTTTGCTGAGGTTAAATTGTATTGTATACTTTTACTTTTAAATAGAAAATTCATATAAAATTCAGATTTCTGGCTTCCTTTGAAAATCAGTAGGTCAGCAACATCATGCCCTTATTCCCACATGGTGGCAACTGGCTGAGTGGCCTGCAGCTGCTGCCCCAGAAAGGGCATCAGTTCTCATGCCCAGCACAGTTCCCTCTGCACCCTGTCACCTCTCTGCAGCTCAAACCATGTGGCAGCTACCATTTGTTATAGAGCTTGCGCTGCTGTTTTCCTTATAGCACAGAGATATTTCTCGATGCCTGTATTTTTTCCTACCACCTGCCCCTTCACTCACTCGCCGGGTTGTCTCCTATGAGCAGCTGCATAGACAACCGCTAACTTAGCTAAGCCCATTCTGAAGATGGCAGTTAGCTCAGTACAAATCTTCAGGAAACCCATACCCCTATCCCTGCTGTAAACCCAGACAGGAAGGTCAGGAAAGTGGACACCAGCCCCTCTCCTGCCTCTCTCCTTCAAGGATCCATGTGCCAGGCCCTGGAGAGAAGAGATGTTCTATAACATGTCTGGCATCTGCCCAGAGCCCTGCCTCCCCTGGGCAAGGCTGCAACTGAGGCAGGGTGGAGTGTGCAATTCCAACTATTGCTCAAGAAGATCCATGCATCTGAGGGACTCCTTCAAAAGAAGGTCACTTGGAGGGCCTGGGCCAGAAAGCCACCCTGGAAGGGGAGGCGAGGCTCACAGTGAGAAACCATTGAACTTCTCCGAGAAAAAGCAAACCCAGGGCATGAAGAGTGCTCAGAAGAAACACCTAGGAGAAGACGAAAGGCTGTGGGTCCAAGCCTCCTTTGTGGTCTGAGTCCCACTGTTTCTCCCCACTGGGCAGCCCCGCTGTGTTTGAACACCTGCAAGTGACGGGGAGCTCACTCCCTCACCAAGCAGTGCACTCAGGTAACAAGTTTTCTGTCTCCCTCTTTATTTTCCCCTGTGGTTCCAGTTGTACCAATTGCGAGCCATGTGAAACAAGTCTTCCAGCTTGGTCGTTTCTAAACTTGGCTCTGCATCATTTTGAAAAATAGTCTCCTCAGCTCCACTCTGGATATTCCAGTGCAGTCGTTCAAGGGAAACATCTCAGTTTGGCCTGTCCCGTCCCCATTGTGCCTCCCTCTGGTAACAGCACCTCTATTTGCATTTGCATGGATGGAACCAGGCCCTTCTCTTTTGTGCAGTCTTGGTGGGACTGTCCAAAAGTGTCCATAGCACAAGGAGTGGAATAAGCCGTGCTTGTTCTTCCCCAGAAATTTGATTTGTGAACAGAAAGGACTAAGGATGAAAGCCAACAGGAGCGGATTTAACAAGAGACTGTTCCTGCCTCCTAGATCCTCAGGCTACAGGGACCTGGGATCCTGAACTTGCCAACACTCAGGTCTTCCTATGTTTTTCTTTGCTCCTGGAAGCTTCCCCACATATATTTCCAATAAATCCCTATTTTGCCTGAGTTAGCGAGAAGCGGAATGTCATTCTGATGGAAACGGTCTTGGGGTGGGGGTGGGGGTGGGGGCTGACCTTAGTCCAGCCTCACTGTTTCACGTGAGGAAACGGAGGCCAGAGAGGAGCACGCCCCATCTCCAGATCCCACTGCCTTAGCAGAGCTCTTTAGAGAGGCAGCCAGGAAGAGACATGTAGGAAGAAACAGCATCCATCAGATTTCTCCCGACACTCCCTTCTGCTCAAAGACATTTCCCCTAGATTTTCCAGCCTCGGCTCTGAGGGCAAAGCTCTCCTCCAAGACTCTACCAGGGCAGGGGTAACAACTCTTCACTGTCCCCCTCCTCCCTGTAAGAGCCGGGTAGGAAGTAGCAGGGACACCACGCTGTCGGATTGGCCGGCATGAAGACCTCACGGAGAGAGGTCAGCACTTGAAAAATTCCTCAAGTCAAAGGGCTCGGGGCTTGGGTGCCACACAAGGCCCGCACTGTGTGCCCACATTGTCTTCCTGATAAAAGGGGCCGGGCCTGGGAAAACGGAGCTGTCTCCAGGAGACCAGGCAGGCCACTGGGGAATGCCCAGGGCCCCTCCCTTCCCCGAGACACCAGGCCCAGGACGCCAGGGGACAGGGAGGGGCAGGGGTGCAGGGTGGGTGCCCAGAGGGAGAAGGATGAGTCCACAGATCCAGGGCCACTGCAGGTGCTGTGTGTGTCTGAGTCACAGAATGAAGCAAGCAGGAAAGTGACAAAACCCCTTGTGTTAGGTCCTTCCCATCTCCACCCCCACCCTTCTAGCCATCCCAGAACTCCCTGCCTTTCCACAAACAGGCAGGGCCTGCCCTTGTTCAAGGAGAGTCTTGGGGTAGGGGAGGCAGTGGAGAGGGGCATAAGGGTTTTGCTCCCCACCGCCAAGTGTCTCCAACAGAGAGTTGTGTGTCTCCGCTTTAAGCCTCTCAACCAACTCTGGTGGGAGGGAAGTGACTTGGAGTCTGCTCTCCCTCCTCCCAGCACAGGCGCTGCCAGCCTGCCAGGATCCAGACACCCTCCTCCAGGGCTTCTGGAAGACGGCCCTCGAGCACATCCAGCTGAACCACGAAGCAGGCCAAGTGGCTTCCTTCCCCCTGGCTCCCAGAACTATTATATTCACAAGCAATTAGTAATTGCAATTAATTGTTAATAACAGTTACCATTTCAGGGCCGATTACGACAGCTCAGCCATGTACCAGCTCCACCCAGGCTATTACCTTTAATCTTCACAATTACCCTTCAGGAAAGATATTCTGCGATCCTGCCTTGCTGCTGAGGAATGTGAGGTTCAGAGGTTGGATTTGCCCAAGGTCACATAACTGAGAGAGAGAATGGGGCCTGGAGTCTGCAGTACCCACGCCGTCTGGCTCTAGATGGGCCACTCGGCTTTGCTCCCTCCCTGCTGGTGATAGACAGTCTTTGTCATGCAGGGAAAGCTGCTCTCTGAGAATGGGGTCATTGGGGGGCCTGGTTTGGCTCGCTAGCCAGAAAGTGAAGAGGCACAAAGGCCAGTCTCTCACTGGCCCCATGTGAGCAGGGCCAGGAGAGTCTCCTGTTCCTATCCTCCATAAGCAGGGAGGCCAGATAAAATACAGGACAACCAGTCAAATGGGAGTTTCCAAATGAACAATCAATAATTTTGTAGTATAAGTATATCCCCAAATGGTACATAAGATAGACTTATACTCGTTTGCGGTTTTATATACATATTAGCTGGGTGCCCTGTATTTTGATTTGCTAAATCTGACAACCCTACTCAGAAGCCATCGCTGGTAAAGCCAATTCTGAGTTCATGCCCAGGCCCATCCCTCCACCAGGTGGCACAGACAGAAGCAGAATGTCCCAATCACCATGGGGCCAACCAGACCCAGTGCTAGTCCTCAGAGGGACACACCGAGATGCCTGCAGTCTTCATGCCTGCGGTCAAAGCAGCTGAGGACTGGGGGCCATCGAACTATCCCCTGGGCAGGAAAGAGGAGGAGAGGTCTGGAATAACATGGCAGATTCTGGTACTCTGCCCAAATTCCAGGGCAACTGAGTGTTTATTCTTAGACTCTTGCCCAGGGCATTTCCCTGAACTTTCCCTTAATAAAAATAACAAGAAGAGCATCTATTCATACATTAATTAAATCACCCATCTAGCCAGGTGCCAGGCCCTGTTCTAGGCTACCAGCATCAGGGGTTGCACAAACAAGACATCAGCTCTGCCCTTGGCCAGAACATATGGGTAGGACAGGCCTGAGGAGCAGGCAAGCCAAGCACCCACCCTGTTAGACACCGTGGAGGACGGGACAGGACAGGAACTAGGTATTAACATCCCTGTGAGGCTGGTGGTGACAATATGATCCCCTTTCACAGACATGGATACTGAATCTCAGAAAGGGACAGCAGCTTGGCAAGACCACAGGGATGGTGAGTGGCCACCTGCCCGCCCTGGCTTCTCAGCATATTAGCTTCTTTCCCTTTTTAACTCTCTTGGGAAACAAGTCTCACATGTGTTGGGAAATCACATTCGTATCAAAACATAGGAAAGACCTTGCCTGAGATCCCTTGATGCTTTAAAAAGAGGAAAATATTCTGCGCACAGCCAAGGGCAGTCTCCGTAAAAGTCCAATTTGCAAACCTGAGCTTTCTGAGGGCTCCAGCAGGGCGGGGCCGCCTGGCTCGAGGCAGGGTGCCTTCCTCAGAGGGTGAAGTCACCAGGATGCTGTGCTTGGCCACATGCTGTAAGGTGGCGAGCTGACACCCGTTGCCTTACCCACTCTCAGATGCTGGGTGTGAGGTTCCCGAGCCCTGGTCCGAGGCCAATGCACTCCACGCAGCACAGAACTGGCTGGGCATCAGGTGGAAGTGGGGAGGATAGTAAGGGAACCAGGGGGCCTGGCTGATCCTTTGGACAGCCTGAGCCAGATCCAGATACCACCGTCACGTGTTCTGATTTTGGACGCAGAGCCTCAGTTCTCCTTATTTACAAAATGAGAACAGCACTAATGCGTGCTGGCTGGTGACTAGAGGACTGAGTTAGGGAGTCTACGAAAGCCACTCAGCACGTCTGGTCATGCAAAGTGCACAGTGCCTGCTATGAGATGATGAAGACGTGACCCCCATTCTCAGAATCCCACATTTTGTTCATTCAATTGTTCACTCATTGGTTCAACCAATACTTTCCAGCCTCTACCTGGTGCCAAGTACTGACGCTCCGGCAGCGGTCAGCAGGAGGAGGCTCCACCAGAAATACCTTTTAAGAAGTGAAGCCAGGGGCCAGGTGCAGGGGCTCACGCCTGTAATCCCACCACTCTGTGAGGCTGAGGCAGGTGGATTGCCTGAGCTCAGGAGTTTGAAATCAGGCCGAGGCAGGTGGATTGCCTGAGCTCAGGAGTTTGAAATCAGCCTGAGCAAGAGCAAAATCCCATCTCTACTAAAAATAGAAAATAACAGCCAGGTGTTATGGCAGGCACCTGTAGTCCCAGCTACTTGGGAGGCTGAGGCAGGAGAGTCACTTGAGCCCAAGAGTCTGAGGTTACTATGAGCTATGATGCCACAGCACTCTACCAAGGGGGACAGAGTAAGAAAGTAAAATAATAAAACAAAACAAAACAAAACAAAACAAAATGAAATAAAATGAAGTGAAGCCAGTTCAAGACCCAGCCCAGCCGCCCCCATTTTGCATCCTCCAGCAGGTGTGCGGTTTCTCTGCGCTGTCTCCTCACCTGGAAAATGGTCCCCTGAGACGCTATTTGAAGCCCCATGAGTGGTGGTGAACTGGCAAGTTCTTAGTAGCTGGTTCTCTAGATGGGGAAACTTACAACATTTGCCCGTTTCTGTGGAACAAATGCTTCCAGCGTGGCCAAAGTGATTTGCTATGGGATTGAGTATGAGGTGAGAGGGGAAGAGGATTTCAGAAGCTTCTCTGAAGAAGACAGGTGCACGGTCTACAGACACATGAAAAAATGCTCATCATCTTTAGTCATCAGAGAAATGCAAACCAAAACCACTTTGAGATACCATCTAACTCCAGTAAGAGTAGCCCACATCACAAAATCCCAAAACTACAGATGTTGGCGTGAATGTGGAGAAAAGGAAACACTTCTGCACTGCTGGTGGGAATGCAAGCTAGTACGCTCCTTTTGGAAGGAAGTTTGGAGAACACTCAGAGATCTAAATGTAGACCTGCTGTTTGATCCTACAATTCCTCTACTAGGTGTATATCCAAAAGACCAAAAATCATCTGGCAACAAAGATATTTGCACCAGATTATTCATTGCAGCTCAATTCATAATTGCCCAGTCTTGGAAGAAACTCAAGTGCCCATCGACCCATGAATGGATTAATAAATTATGGTATATGTATACCATGGAATACTATGCAGCAGTAAAAAAAGATGGAGACTTTACCCCTTTTATGTTTACATGGATGGAGCTGGAAAATATTCTTCTTAGTAAAGTATCTCAGGAATAGAAAAAAAAATCCAATGTACTCAGTACTAGTATGAAACCAATTTATAATCACTCACACTCTCATATGAAAGATGAATCACAACTATAGCCCAGGATGAAAGAGAAATGAAGGAGGAAGGGATGGAAGGGGGAAGGTTTGATAGAGGGAGGGTTAATGGTGGGACCACACCTATGGAGCATATTGCAAGGGTACAAGTCAAATCTATCAAGTATAGAACACAGATATCTTAACACTGTGATTAAGTAAATGAGATGAAAGCTATGTTAATTAGTTAGATGTAAGCACTCCAATGTGTACAAATAATCAACACATTGAATCCCACAAAGGCATAAATGTATTCATGATCTATGTATATATGACTTAATAAAAGAAAAAAAAAAAGAATGCTGCCAAGGTCTCCTGGGTTTCAGTTCACACTCCCCGCCTTGTCATTACCAGTAACACGCCACCTCCCAAACCCTCATTCCGTCAACAGACATGCACCCTGTTCTAGGCACCGCCTAGGACTGGGCCAACAGCTGGCAGTGCAGGGGACACAGACGATTATCACCCAGCGTAATAACTCCCAGAGAGTCCAGAAATGCACAAGGAGCGTGTTCATGAGTATCACTATCCTCGTTCAGCCAGGAGGTGTACTCTGATATCCTCTGGGCAAAAAGGCTGGTAGCTGAGGAGAGTTTTAAACCAAGGATACCCTTTTTCTTTCCCAACAATAGAAGAGAAAAGAAACCATAGGGAAGGATGGGGAATAAAAGGGAAAGTCACAACAGATCATTGTTGGAAAGGAATAGCAGATCTTCTGGCAGCCTGGCTACCCTGGAGTGAGAGGCAGGAGGGCCAGGGCTCCAGGGCCTGCAGGAGCTGGGACAAAGGCCTGGCTACTCTGCCCACCCCTCCCCCCACGCCCTTCCTCCCCAGGATCCAGAGACCTTACAGGGGAAACCGAGAGCAGGGAGGTATGGCAACCACATCAGATCATGATAAATGCTTTGATTTTGAAAATCAAGCCTGGGGTTTTGGTATACTCATAGGCAAGGTCATCCCTTTAAAAAAAAAATTGTTTCATGCGTCAGCCTTACGGTAACTAGCATCCTGGTAAATAAAGAGCCAAGATTTCGTACGTAGGTAAATAAAAACAGAAACTCCTTAACTGTGCATTCTAAACTGCTGACTCTATTAGGCCTATTAAGTTACCCTGATGGTACGGGGGGGCGTGTCATATGCTAACTGGACATTCACTGGCCAGGTGTGGAGCACCGGGAATACAGGAGATAGCTACAATACTGCACGGTGTGTGCCCCCTACGGCACCATGGAGGATGTTTTAGGTTATACAGGGAGGCTGTTCTTAGCACTGTGGGCAGAGTGAGGCATGTCAAGGAATACTTCACAGGAGAGGGGACAGCCAAGCAGGCTTTTAAGGATGAACAGAAATTGGCCAGGTGAGCAAGACACAGAAGGATATTCCAGATAGCAGGGAACAGAATGTGCTAAGGCAAAAGGGTGTTTTGAGAACTGTAAGCCGTTTGCTATTCCTGCAGAATAAACAGCAAGGTAGGAAGCTAGAGGCAGGGCAGACATGCTGAGACCTTGGCTTTGAGAGCACTGATGGGACACCACGGGATTCTAAAAGGACATGCGTGGGGTGGGGGCAGGCAGGAGCAAAGTGACGTGGGTCATATTTGTGTTTCAGAAGGAGGATGCTTTGGTGGTGACATGGAAGGAGGTGAGGTCAGGACAGGAGGCCCGAGAACAGTGAAGCTGCTGGAAAATTCTAGGCAAGAGAACCAGTGGAGAGGCATGATGGCCAAAGAAAACTGAGCTGTAAATCCATTAATTTTTGTTGCTCCTTTCCTTGGTGGTTATCAGAACCAACAGACCTCCCCCATCCCAAAGAACAGCATCAACTTTAATTTGGACCTACCACAAAGCCAGGCCTTCTGTGGGCTGGTCTGATGCTCCCAATACCCTCTCCCTGGACAGGCTCACCACCCAACAGGCGGTGGGAGAGATTGGCCACAGGTGCTCCCAGAAGCTTTGGGACACTCTGTTTCTTCACAGAGGTGAAAGGTCCTTCCCCCTAGGTTACTGGCAGTTGTCAGACTGTCCTTAGGAGACCCAGGCTGCTCCAGAGATTGCAAGTTGGACCCACCAGGAGGGAGAGAGAGGTATCCTGCAATCTCCTTGCCTGCTGCAAGGAAACCTGAGTTTGCAGGAAGGACCTGGACCAGGAATAGGAAGACAGAGGAGGGTAGAAAAGGGAGCAGCATCGTGCCTGTTGGGGTGGGTTGGGGTGTGGGTGAGAGTCTATCCCCAGTCCAGGCCATGCGTCCTCTCCTCCCTCAAGGACTGTGAGTCCTGGCCTCTCCCCTTCACCACTTCCTCTCTGGAGATAGTTGGCACAGTGCAGGAGGGGCTGGGGCTGGGGCTGACCCCAAGGCAGAGACGCTCAGGGACCCGTGGGGCTGGCCTGCCACCTGCTGGCCGCTCTAGGTGGCGGGACCCAGGCACCATTCAGGAATTCTTCAGGGTAGGATTGAGATTCTACATCACTTTAGGGAAATTCGGGGACATACTGTGATTCAGACAGGAAGTTCGTGAAGCCTCTGGGTTAGAGTTCAGTGTTGAGAAACCCATGTCACAAACATTCAACAAATGCAGGGTGAGTTAATGAATCTCAGTTTCTTACTCTCCCCCCTTTTTTTTAACCCACAGAGAAGCAAGAAGACCCTGTAAACCTGATTGCTGTCCTCACAGCCTAATCAAAATGTGATGAGCATAAGGCGTGTGATTGAAATAGATTGGGAGAAACCTCTCTGGCCAAAGTCATGTCCTCCACCAACGCACACAGCCTGAAACTCCCACAGTGGTCCTCCCTTCCCAAGACTGAATCCCAAAGTAATGTTGCTTCACTGAGGACCCTCACTGCACGTCAGCCTCATGCGCCGCATCCCTCCACTTCTGCACACCATGTACGTGCTGGGGGACAGAGATTAACAAAACTCAACCTTATCACCCAGGGAGGAATGACCAATAGACCAAGGGGAACTAACAGCCCAATGGGATAAACCCTAATTCAGACTGCCCAATATTTGGCATGAAGATATTCAACAGTCCAGATGATTAACGTTGCCCAGGGTGGCCCACGATAATCTGCAGTAGTAATATTTTAACACACACTTCCACTGCACTTTCTATTTACCAGGCACATCCTGGGTACTTGCAAACTAGCTCAGATGCCAACCCCACTTGACCTACTAACTCTACGAGGTGGGTACTGTTATCATTCTCATTCAGGTGCAATAACTTGTAACAGTCACATGCCCTTTTCAGGGTGGACGTGGGATTAGAAGCCAGATAGCCCTCACCATCCTTCCATTTATTAAGTTCAGCCTCCAAACAAGAAGCAACTTTCCTGAAAAAGAGCTGCGCCAGGGATAACGTCTCCAACGGGGAAGACTCAGAATCAAGGTCAAATGTGGGATGGAACAGAGGTGGAAGACTTCAAGGGCCACGTAGCTGTTTTGGTGACCGGGCAGACACGGGCAATGCAGGAGGAAGGGGGCCCGCAAGCTACACCTCAGCAGATAGTAACCCCTATGCTCAGAAACTAAATGTGTAGCTTTATGGAAACTCATAAGCAGAGATAAACAAGACTTCCTGACAAGCGCCTTCAAGCAAACAGTAACACTGAAGATGATTGAGAATGGATCAGAACAGAGGTGATTCACACGACCACCTTCACTAAGAAGAGGCAATTAGTCAACAGGACAGTGAAGACTGATGTCTGGCTCTGCTGAGCATGCTTTACTGGTGACTGTACACTGAGCCTGCATGACCAACCAACTATGAATAACTCCCACGCCAAAGAGCGGCCATAATGATTCCCGGCCGAGGAAACTTCTCCAGGGAAGGGTGTGGCTGCTCATGTGAATGTGAGAACAACAGAGGATCTGAATGCTTAGTGACTGGATGTATCCATGCCTTCACCGAACGCACAGCCCTGGCTGCCCACGGTGCGGCCGCCGTGTGGTCACTGTCCACCGTCAGCTGCTCCAGTTCCCATCCATGTATTCCCTGCCTGGATGCACTGTAGCCCTGTTCCCACATGTGCTCCAATTCCCTGAACCACAAATTCTATGTCCCCAACTGCACGGACAATATTTATCATCTCTCAGTTCCAAAAAGCTGGGGGAGAGATCTATACTCCACCTGCGCCCCACATACATACAAAGGGAACTGTCTACTTCCACGCCTGTTCACTTTAAGCTGTGCCTGGCACTGAATCAGGCTTCGTATCCACCTGGTGAATGATGGCTGCAGTGATCTTGACGCAGCGTCAGGCCTCTGCCCCGAGAGCTTACCATTTAGGGGGCACCGCCTGAGAAGGGGCTGGAGATTAGATCACCTTTGGTGTTCACAGGACACGCTGTGGAGCCAGACTGCCAGTATGTGGAAGAGCTGGGAGGCACACTCAGGCACTGTGGTCTCAAGGATTTGGGATAATGTCTTAGTTTCTTTTACCATCATAACAACCTTATTTTATGGAGGGAGGGTGGCTGAGGCTGACAATGGCTAACCCGGCAGGTATTTTGGATTTAAGACCTCTCTTATTTTTGGAAAAGTGATATGGTATATATACCATGTAACATCCCTAGTGGTCGCTGAGCCACATTCCATAGGAAATGCATCATGATGGTTTTAATAAATCCTATGAACAAGCACCCTGAGTGGTGTGATTCAGACTATCAGATCCTAACATTGCTGTTAAAGGAGCTCAGGAAATTTCTTCCCCACAATATGACTCCCTGGTGTAAAGAGTATTGTGAATTAAAGATCAACAGGCCCTTGGACAGGGGGGCTCTCCTATCTGGATAACCAGATGGACCCATCAGAAGAACATTTCTGGCCCCTTCCCTCCTCTCCCCTCCCCCCTTCCTTTCCTTTCCTTTCATCTCAATATATTGTAGAAAAAAGATCAAGAATGCAACCAGACCTGGCCAAATCATTTTAAATGTAACAGCCATTTCTCAGGTTAATTTACAAGTCAGCATTTCCCCCACTCATTCATCCTCCCGAGCAAACATTTATTGCTCCTAGACAGAATTGTCTATATCCTCATCCCCATCTCCCCCTCCCCTCTAAAAGAAGGGTGTACAAAACTTCTGGACCCCATTGGGATATTGGGTAATCACTGTTTCCCCTCACTCACACCCTGCCAAAAGATTATAAAACATTTTCTAATTTCCAGACTGTTCTGGACTTTTGATTTTGCAATTGAGGAACCGAGGACCTATAAACGTGAAGCCCTTAGAATAGAATGTGGCCGCACACAGGTGCGAGAAGCCTGGCAGTGACAGTCGTTCTGTCCCTGTTGGTGTCCTCTCTGGCCAGTCTTTGACACCACCTGGGCCTCTTGTCACTCTCTCCCCCCCACCCAAAGACATGAAATAAGCCCCATGTCCTCTCTTGCTCCCGGAGCTGGCCATGTGGGCAGATTCCTGCTTACCAGTCTGTGTGTGCGTCGTCAATCACCAACAGGATCCTGGGTTTTTGAACAACAGGTGTGGAGGGACCCAGAGGCTCCATGAGCCCCGAGGGGGCCTGCGGGGTCTGCTTCATGGCACTGGAGAGGGAGCTAAACAGGCTGGACCCCGGGGAGGAGAAGGAGGCGGCCAGGGGCTGCGGGTGCCTCCTCTCCATGGCTGGGGAGGCGGGGGAGCTGGTGGAGCTGTCTGGGCGCTGCAAGTCCGGCATGTAGCCATTGGGCAGGTTGGTCACGAAGCTGCTGTCAGAGAGACGCCGCCGGAGGAAATTCATGGCTGCTGATGGGATGGCTTGTTCCTACTCACACGTATGTTGGTGAGGCCCAGGACACAGGCTGCTGGGTAGAGGAAGTGGCAGGACTTTGGGCTGGAAGAGCCGGAGGAATTCTGAAAGAAGTCAACCAGCACATGAATGGACATGGCCTCCTCCCCTTAAAACAAATTAACCCCTAGGCCTTTTCCCCTCCCTGCCCTGCCACTGGTGGCAAGGGACATTGGGACAACCTTTTGGAATGGAATTTGGCAACATGTATTAAGAGCATACCCTTTAAACCTAAAATTCCCATTTTCTAGAATTCTATCCCAAAGAAAGAATCTAAGTTACAGAAAAAGCCTTCTGTACAAATATGTTTATCACAGCATGATTTACGCTAGCAAACTAGTGGGCAGTATCTTTTTTTTTTTTTTTTTGGTATAGACAGTGTCTCACTTTATGGCCCTCAGTAGAGTGCCGTGGCCTCACACAGCTCACAGCAACCTCCAACTCCTGGGCTTAAGCGATTCTCTTGCCTCAGCCTCCTGAGTAGCTGGGACTACAGGCGCCCGCCACAACGCCCAGCTATCGTGGGCAGTATCTTAACATTTAACCACAGGATAACGGATAAATAAACTACAGCGCAGTTACTCAGTGAACCTTTGTGGCTATTAAAAAAGCATACTGAGAAAGAGTTTTTAGTAACAGAAAAAAGTTCATGTTGTTATAGTAAATAAAAAAGATCGTGTTACAAAATGATTGGTACAGAATGACTACAGCTAGGTAGAAATCGAAACAACAAAACTTTTGGCTATAAAATAAAGTGGTAACAAGGACTATATTTTGGTAAACGCAAGTACATGTCATTTTTTTTCTTTTTCTTTCCCCTTATTTATATTTTTGAAATTTTCTAGAATGCATATTACTATGAACTGAAATGTATCCCCCTACCAAATCCATAGGTTGAAGACCTAAGCTCCAAAGCGATGGTATTTGGCGATGAGGACTTTGGGAGGTATTTAGGGTTAGGTGAGGTCTTGAGGGTGGAGCCCTCAGGATGGAAGTAGATTTCTTATAAGAAGACACACCAGAGAGATCTCTCCCCTCGCCCTCTGCCTGGTGAGGACTCAGCAGGAAAGTGGCCATCTACAAGTCAGGAAGAGGGCTCTCGTCAGGACCCGACCATGCCAGCACCTTAATCTTGGAAGGCCAGCCTTCAGAACTGAGAAAATAAATTTCTGCTGTTCAAGCCATGTGGCCTACCGTATTTTCTTACAGCAGCCAGAGCAGATGAACACACATATTTATTACTTTTCTAAACAAAATAAAATAAGTTAAAAATAAAACCCATCCTGTTCATTTGAGATCGAAGTATCTCACTGAAAACAGTGGCTATTTAAACCATGGGTTTAGACTCCATATATTTTGTTAAGATTATTTTATATTTTTATTGGAGTAGAATTTACTTAAAAGTAAAATGCAGGGTTCTTAAGTATATAATTTGAGTTTTGATAAATGTATATGCTGGTATAAGGTTTATTATACTTCTATCACCTTGTAAGGTTCTTTTTTGCACTTTCCGGTCACCCCCTCATAGGCAAACTTTCTGATGTGCGTCACCATGATTAATTTTTGATGTGTGTCACCATTTATTAATTTTTGATGTGTATCATCATTTATTAATTCCGCCTGTTCTTGAACTTCGTATAAATAGAATCATGTCTATTGCTCTCTTGTTAATGATTTCTTTCCCTCAATATAATTGTGATATATGACATATCACTTATGTCATGTGGATTGATAGTCATTCTATTTTTTTTAATCACTGAGCAACTTTCCACTGGAATGTTGGTGGATAAGCCAGAAAACACGACTCCATTCTCTTGGTGGTGGATATTTCAAACGTTTCTAGTTTGGGGGGTATTAGGAATAGAATAGCTATCCAGATTTTTTTTTAAGTATTTTTATGGAGGCAGGAAGATAGATGATAAATGGGTGGATAGAAAGATTGATTTATAAATAGATGTTTTTTGGGGGGGAAAATACCTAGGGGTTAATTTGTTGGTTCACAGGGTAAGCGTGTGTTTAACTTAGTAAGAAACTGTCAAATAGTTCCCCATCCTGGTTGCTCCATTTTGCACACTCCACTGGGGAGTTCTGGTTGTTCCACATCCTCACCAACATTTGATTATTGTCAATCATTTTTCATCGTAACCATTCCACTGGGTACGAAATAGTATCTCATTGTGTTTTAAATTTATTTTCTCTGATCCTTAGGGAGGTGAGGCAAGTTTCATGGGTTTATTGATCATTAATACATCTTCTTTTATGAAGTGTTTGTTCAAGTCTTTGGCCTATTTCCAATAAGTGGTTGTTTGTCTTTTACTTTTGGTTGGTAGGAGTTCTTCACACAGTCTAGATACAAGTTCTTTGTCAGATATGTATATAGGTGGACATTTTTCAGTCTGTGAGTCTGTCTTCACTTCTTTCATGGGCAAAAGTTTGGCAGAATGACTTTTAAAAACATAAATTTGAGATAAAAAGGTAAGTTTTATTTGAAATAAAAGCATTCCAATAAGAAAAAATATATATACCATAGGATGAGACCACACTTTCTTTATATTTGGGATATTAGGAATATTTTACATATTCTTGTGCTATATATGCCCATGTCTAATTGTTTATACATGTAGGGTGTCCATAAAGTTCACATCCAATTTGAAGTAGTTTAACATAGTAAATTGCATGCAAACTTAACCATAGGTGTTTTGATAATCAGAAACTTTTAATTTTTATAAAGTCCAATTGATCAAACTTTTCATTTATGGTTAGTGTTCCTGTGTCTGCTCTTAAAAATCTTTGCCAGCCCCAATGTCACAATCATATTTTCTTACAGTTTCTCAGAGAAGCTTTACAGGTCTGGCTTTTTCTGTTTAGTTCTATAATCCACCCAAATTAGATTTTTACATAGTGTGAAGTAGGATATGAAGTCCACTTCCCCCATTAATTTATCCAGTTCCTCCCCCCTCCCCCACCATTTATGAAGATGGTCACAAACTGCAGATGAAAGGAATTCTGTGATTTCTTTCCAGAAGGGCAGGGATAGTCCTCTCTAGCAGGATGGGACTCAGGGTGCCTCCATGCTGTTCCATTACTGGCCACTAGAGGACAGGAGTGACCACACCAGACAGGAAAAATCAAATAGCATCTTACAGAACCACTCCATTGGGGGCTTACTGGAGACCGTGGCAAGAAAAGAAACTTCACTGGGAGAGGTCTACAAACAGGGTGAAAGATTTCTCCCATTTGGGAGTGAGGCCGAAATTAGAAGGAAAGTGAAAATCACAGGGACACGGGTTTTGCATCAAAGTACACAGAGTGAGTGAGAGTTGCCCCTGGCAGCACCAGCTACTTTGGGAAAGGATGAACCAAGACCAGCCTGGACAGGAGAGTAGAACCCCGGGCTCTGACGTCTCAGAGACACCACAGATTCATCTCGTGGCTCACCTCCAGAAGAGTTTTGCAGCTGGGCCCTCCACTTCTGGGACCCCACTCCTATCCACACTAAAGCCATGAACTTTTTATTTTTATTTTTGGACAAGTCTCACATTGTCACTCTGGGTAAACATACACTTACCCTGTGAACCTGGGGTTGAGTGCTGTGGTGTCATCATAGCTCACGGCAACCTTAAACTATTGAGCTCAAGCAATCCTCTTGCCTCAGCCTCCAGAGTAGCTGGGATTACAGGCATCCACCACAACACCTGGCTAGTTTTTCTATTTTTGGTAGAGCTGGTGTCTCGTTCTTGCTCAGGCTGATCTCAAACTCCTGACTCCAGGCAATCCACCCAGCTTGGCCTCCCAGAGTGCTAGGATTACAGGCCTGAAGCCATTTACTTGAGTCTTAGACTTCACTCCTCCATAACCTCATGGGTTTCAGCCACTTAGTCACCAGGTCCTGTCAATTCTGTCTCCTAAAATATCTTCAGCTTCATCACCTCCCT
Source organism: Nycticebus coucang (assembly GCF_027406575.1). Classification (NCBI taxonomy): domain Eukaryota; kingdom Metazoa; phylum Chordata; class Mammalia; order Primates; family Lorisidae; genus Nycticebus; species Nycticebus coucang. The sequence continues at coordinate 14,706,599 of NC_069782.1, read as the reverse complement.
TTCATCACCGTGCCCTGCCCTCCACCCCTCCTCCAGCAGTCTTGATCCACATGGTACCAAATGTCTGCCCCTTTGCCTGCCCACAATAGCCTCAACTCTTCAATCAACTTTCCATGAAGCAGTGAGAGAGAGCTCTCTGAACGGCAACTCTGGGCAGGTGGAAGGCCCCATGTGGCTTCCTCCATGCCCCCAGGATAAAGGACACACCCCACACCCTAGCCTGGTCATTGTCACCTTCTTCAGTGTCTTCCTTACTGCTTTGGCCAGGCATGGTGGAACTCTCCCAATGAGTCATGTGCTTCCGAACAAGCTTTTCCTTCTGCCCAGAACACTACCCATTATTCCCTTCTTCCTTCACTGCTTGGAGAATATCCAGGTAGGGAATGAAATGTACTAGCTGAGAGCACAGGCTGCAAAGGCGGACAGACTGTGGTTCCCGTCCCAGCCGGTGAGGCGGTGAGATCTGGGGCCCCACATTCATCCTCTGTGCCCCAGTTTTCTCATCTGCACAACAGGGATGAAAAGTGATGGCTCCTTTACAAACTGATGTGAGCCCTGAATGAGAGGACAGATGTGACACGGGGCGACATCCGGCATGGCATTCACTGTAATACTAACTACTATTACTATTTATTACAATTGCTTATTCTTATCTATTCACATGAGGCTATTAGGAGAATCAAAGGGAAGAATACACAAAAGTGCTTTTGAAACACTGAACAGTTATACAAATAATAATAACAACACAATGTCGTTAGTAGCAGAATGGAATTTTTACAGGATCACCAGGGTGCAGAATTATCAGTCCCGGCTCCTACCGCCAAGCTGTCATCAATGTCAGGTGAACACACAGAGGCCCCTCCATTTGGGCCCCACAGAACTCAATCAAACACCGTCAGATTTAATTCCCTTTTCTAAAGATGTATTCCATGAAGTATGTTAGGATGGTTTCAGCAGAGCGGCTCACCATGGAAACATGCCTGTCCCCAATCCTAGGAAAACCAAGAAGGTTGTGAGGTTTGTCCCTGGAGCCCTCACTTCTGGCCCCTCTCAATACCTTACCCTCAGAACCTTCTCACTGGAGGCTCAAACTCAGAGAAGCCCCAGGGCAGAGTAATTGGGGAATTTAAACAGAAGCTAGGCTGGCAGCCCAGAGTGCCTACTACAACCTCGTCATGATCACACCTGTTAAAACAACTCTTCCAGATGTATAGGCTTAAGGTAAAAAGCTTCAAAGCAACCCTCTCAATCCTCTTCAAGAGTGACTGCAGTGTCTCCAATGGTAGAAGTCTGAGCATCATGACAGGCAAAAGGGGAGAGATTGTTTGGTGACATTTGGTCATATAAAAGATCTAACCCCCCACACCACTATACTGTATCTACTTTGAACTTGAGTTCTCCATAAAAGGGACTTTTCAAGTACAAGTCCCCCCAAACCCAGGCTGAGGACCACCATGGCCTTAGCACATTAGTGTTGGAAACAGCTAGACAGAGGTGATACTCCTGAAGATTAAGCTCACAGACCCTTGGACCAGATGGCCTGGGTTCCACCTACAAGGCCTCAGGCAAGCGATTTAATCTTTCTGATGCCTCAACTTCCTCATCTGTAACATGAATATAACATAACCTGCCAAGTAGACTTCCTGCAACATAAAGTATCTAGAGCGGCGCCTGGCACATGTGAACAATCATGTCAGTTGTTATCAGTCCGACTTCTTTTTAGACAGTGTGTTTCCCATTGCCAGAAAATTTGACTTGCTTCAGTTTGGGAGGCAATGTGGCAGAGAGGACAATATTTTCCATGAATGAGCTTTAGAAGGGATCTGACCTTGAGACCAGCTCTGCCTCTTACAGACCAGTGACATCCAAGTGTCAGGTTCTTCATCTGCAAAGTGGGGATATTAACACTCCACTCCACCTACCTCCCAGGTCTCGGAGCAGACCAAAATAAAATGCACTGGCGTGCTTTTCAACATGTCTATGTTTTAGATTAACATAGGATAATGTGGACTTTTGGTGGGTATAGTTCTAAGAATTTTTTTATTTATTTTATTTTTTATTTTTTTTGGCCGGGGCTGGCTTTGAACCCGACATCTCCGGTATATGGAGCTGGCGCCCTACTCCTTTGAGCACAGACGCCACCCCGTTCTAAGAATTTTTAACACACTCATGTAACCACCACCACCAAGACACACAACAGTTCCATCACTCTACCCCCCACCATGAAAATTGCACTGGAATCTTTTAAGTGCTCTGCAAAGGTCAACGGCATAGTTAGTGTTGTACAGACTGACACCTGGGTCTCCTATGATGATGGTATAATAGATAAGGAGTATTCAAGGTCTGGCACTTGTCTTAGAAAATAAAGGAAGAAAATGAATTCTAGCGCTTAAACTTCTGGTGCCTCAGTTGCCTTTGCATAGCAGTTCCCTGGCCTGGAGCTCTTTCCACAGGCATCTGCATGGCTCACCCACCGCCACCTCTCTCAGGTCTTGCTCAAATGTCACCTTCTCAGTGATATCTCCCTCCAGCTGCCACCAGTTGGTACTTTGGGTACCTCTGGCCCTGTTCCATCTATTCTTTTTTCGATAGCATCCAACACCTTCTAAAACCGAGTACTAGAACTTATCGTTTTTTGTGTGTATTGTTCATTTTCTGCATAGAACATAAGCTCCGCCAAGATCATCATCTAAATCTTTGTATCCCGAGCACCCAGAACAGTGCCTCGCACATAGTAGGGGCTCGATAACTATCTCTCGAGTGAACCCTCTTCAAATAACAGGAATGACATTAAATTATCCTCAGTTATGATGTGGGAAGACTTGACACAGGATTACACAAAAGACAGCTGCTGTCACAGTGCCTGACACAGAAAGCTAAAAGGAACCAAAATGGGAATAATGCAAAAGAATAGCTGATTTTGTATTTTGGTCTCCCTCCATCAAAACTCACAAATTCCCTCACTCCCTCTTCTACTCAATGAATGCTACAAGAATTTTTTTTCCTCCATCAGGAACCGGCGTTTGGGTAATTAACAGTTGCTAAAATCCCTTCTGCACGAGCAGAAAGTTTAAAAATTCATGGAGGCAACATACTATCCATGTACGGATGAGCGCGGACAGTGAGGTCTAGAAATGCCAGACAGAGTCCAAAGAAAATAAAAAATAAAAAGGTTCACATAAATGAACATTTATTTATATTTACTGAAGTAAAGCATTTCACCTCCTGTGATTATGAGGCTTCTGTAACTGAGTTATTCACAAAATAATCATTTACAAATAGTTTATAGAGCCCTGCAGGAAGCACCAGCCAGGACTAGAGCCCAGGCTCTGAGTTATCTAATCATGATGCCAGCTTGCAGTTTCCTCTGTAGCTCCACCTGAAGGTCATGTCCAAAATCTAAGTGGAGGCCTTGAGAAGCTGAGGTCTGGAACTCAATAGTCATGTTGGGCTCCTTGGTGCCTTGCTCCTAACAGGCAAATCACAATAAATTACAGTGATTTGGGGCAATGTTCACTCATGGTAAAACAAATCATATGTTTAACCTGGTATATCTCACACTATTATTTCTGGACATTTTCATCCTAAACTGGGGTTAGAGAGATGCCTGCCTTGGTGGTCATCTACCTGGGTGGATCCTCTCCTGAGGATCGTATGATACGTCTCACATGACCCCAGAGCATGGAAGGCCCTATCTCAGAGTTGGCCCTTCACACGGCAGAGGACTCCGTGTGGCACAGCCTTCTTCTTGGTGGCACAGTAAAGTCTTGCTCATTCTGAGAAGCCAGCACCTCATCACCCTTCAGGATGGACTTCCTGACCACTCCCCCCACCCTCCAGGCTGGGTATGGGGGCGAGGGGTCCAGTGTTCTTTGAGACCACTCTTGAGTTTCTTTCCATTATAGGACTATCCCTTTGTTGATTTACAAATCTCAAACTCTAATATTCACCCATACCTCCTGGGGAAACTTCTAAGGAATACAAATTCCCAGGCTTCGCCCTTGGAGGCCCTGATTCCACGGGCTGGAAGAGTTGCCTGAAATCTGCATGTGAACTAGCTCTCCCATGATCCCTCACTGCGGTTGGCATACACACCACATTGTGGGATGCATTTCTCCAGCCCAGCGTCTCCAAAGTGGGAAGCTTATTCCCTAGGGATTTCCAGGATGACACCTTGGAGTTCAGGGAAGAAATGGTTAGAACTTTCAATTTTTGATCTCAACCCTACATTTCTTTTACTGCATGTGCATTTTATGGGCTTAGTATATATCAATAAAGCATTTTGAACTTTAAAAAAGAAAACACCAGAGAGTATCATCTCTAAATATGTTGGGTTTACTCATGAATAGAAATAAAGATCATAAGCCTGAATGCATGCAACGTCAAGCTACCAGTGTGTTTGGTGAGGAAAGGATAAAGGGGAGCTTTTATTCAAAAAAAGAGATTTACATAAGCTGCTTGGAAAAAGAGTTCATTGGTTCCAGAGTTTCAAAGCCATAGTCATTGTCAGTTCTTTGGTGGACATGCCATTACTGGGCAAGTGTTCTTCTGAGATCATGTCATCTGGATTACTGCAGTCCTGAACAGGGTCTGGTGATAAGCCTTATCAAAAGCAGGAGATGCGTGAAGAACATGAAAGGGTTTTCAGAAAAGGCTTGGAAACAGTTCTGATCTCAGCCAGGTAAGCATGCACCTTCTCTCCTTCCTGGCGCTATTTTGTTTGACAAAAAGCACAGGTATCCTGGTATCTGCCGCTGTCATAGCATTTGTGTTTATAAATAAATAAATATACCTGTGTTGGGGTTAGTAACTTACAGTTTGAAATATTTAGCCACCGTTCTTCACCTTTCCCAGGATCTACACAGGTGGCCAGGTGACTCTGCAGTTCTCCCACCACAAGGTGAGCACTGACTTTGGGCCCAGTCATGTGACTAGTTTCGACCAATCAGGGAAGACCTCCCAGGGCACCAGATTTAAGCCAAGAGCCAAAGAGACATCAGGTGTTTCTACGACTGTGGTGAGAAGAACATGCCCCAGCTGGTTCAAGGATCCATGGAGGACAGACATGTGGAGACCTGATGCAGGCTGCGCCTAGAGGTACCTAATGAGGCCAGCCAAGATCAGCCAAGTCCCAGCCGACCAGAGGAGACTCAAGCAAAACCATTGGGAGTTTGTGTTCTTATCATGTCATACAGTGGGGGCTCCGAAGAGGGAGTACTGGTTTAGATCTTAGACTCACGGAGGGTGGGAACTGCATTTCAGCTCTGCACTGGTAGGACCTGGTAGGCTCTCAGTGAATAATAGAAGAAATTATTAAATGGAGGCATTCTCTGTTTTCTGAGAAATTCTAATTTATACTCTCTGTTTGAAAGGATTAATGAGCAGCTCGTTTTTCCTGGGGCTCCCCCAGATCACGGGTTTTGCCTGTTAGACTCAGAGCTTTGGTGTCCAAGAGTACCCTAGGCCTTGGTATGATCCTCAGGTCAAAATACTTCTCCCTATTATTCCCCAAATAAAATCTCTGAGTGACCCAAGGGTTGACCTCAACCTGGCTCCTTCCCTAGCCTTTGACCAGCTGGGCTCTATTACACCAGCTCCTGGTAATCCCACGAGACCTCAGAGTCATTTCCTTTAAACCGGTAAAATGAAATCCTCAGAGGGGTTGTTATTATACAAGATCAAACAGCAGGGCAGTGGCAGATGAAGAGTTCATATCCACCCACGGTAGAGCCTTAAACTCGGAAGTAGAATCTTCAGTGCATCTAGTTCAATAATCTCACTTTATGAATGAAGAGACAAGAGAATTGAATTTTATTCAACACTGCTTCATGTAATCCTCATAACAACCTCATGAGCTGTAAACTATTCCCATTTAACAGATGGGGTAACTGAGGCCCAGGGAGATGCAGTGCCTCCCCCGTGGTTGTGTGTCTAATTAAGTGGTGGAGCTGGGATTCAAAGCCAGACTGTCCAGGTCCAGGGTTCAGCTTTAAACTACACGGTGTTGCCTTCTCAAGACACAGTGAAGATCAGAAGGGACAAGGTCGGAGTGGAAGGGAGACCAGCACTTGGTGCCCGGGAGCGCACCCTTCCCTCCGCAGCATGCTGGCTCCAGTTCTGTAGTCAGCAGAGACGACAAGAGGAAAAAAATCCACATAAGAGGAGGCAGCAAAGAGTGAATGGCCTTGGGATTTCCCTGGGCTCATCACAGCTCCTTCCTTCTCACGCTCAGCCCAAAAGCCATCTGCAGAATGCTAATGTGCATGGGCTTCAGGGAAGGCCAGGCTGCTGGGCTTTCGGTTGACGCAGGGAAAGGCTGAGAACCAGCTGCCGGCACAGCCAGCAAAGCTTCGGAATCACTGCTGCCCAGCAGAGGGCAGACCGTGGCCCAGATTGACAGCAAGTAAATTCCGGTCCCCAGGCCGGATGGTCCATGATGCTTGCTGGGTTGGGAGGCAGCAGTTAGGTGCAGAACAGCCATTGGAAGCACAGTAAGAACCATGGTGATGATGACGCTGGTGGTGAGGGGGTGTGGTTGGCCATCATTCACCGAGCCTCTTGTAAGAACCAGGTGCTTCCCAACAGTCCATAGACAACCCCAGTCCTCAGAACAACCTCGGCCAGGAAACACTATCAGCCCCACTTTACAGACGAGGACACTGGGGTCCAAAGATGGTAAATAATTTACTTTCAGTCACTCAACTTACATTCAGTAACTACAGGTCTGTCAAGAACTGCTCTGACACCCAACCTCATGCCATCCCTCCTCCAGCCCGTGTGCTGGGCATGCTGGTGTTACCCTCACTTTACAGACGGGAACACTGAAACCCAAAGTTACACCACTAGCGAACAACAGAGCTGCAATTCAGACCCAGGCAACCTGGCTCTGGGGGCCATGGTTCTAACCTGCGCGAGCAGCCCTACACCACCAGCTCCCTAACGTCTCCTCTCATTAGGGCGAAGGCCGCTCTCCACCCCACCACTCAGTGGTCCCCCTGGACCTGGGTAGAATTTAAGCATCTTTCATAGCCTGGGGCAGCTCCCCCTCCCTCACCCTTCCCCACATCCAAACCGGCCTCTTTCTTAGCTCAGACAAGCCAGCCATTTCTCCGGCTCCCCCATGGCCATGTTCAGGTCTTTGCCCGGAAGGTTCTCCCCAGGCTCTAGTCTTTGTCATTCAAGTCACACCTCCCATGTCACCTCCTCAGAGTCTTCCCTGTCCACTTCTCACATTATTCTGCAGCATTTTCTTTTGAGCAGGAAGGGATTGATTTCCCACCAGACTCCCCCAGGGGACGGCCAGGACCTGGCCCACTCAGCACTCTGTTCCCCGGGCCAGCGCTCAGAACCACACAGTGGGTGCCCCCGTAAGCGTCTAGGAGGACACTGGGTGTCTGTGAAACTGGGTGCATGCCCTGGGGGAAACAGTTACCGGGACCCTGGGCCTGTGGTGTAACACAGACCCAAACATGGTGATGCTCCTGACCCTAGGGTGGTGGTCATAGGATGGGCAGGCTGGGCAGACAAGGGGACTGATTAACATAAGGTCACCGGGCTGAGCAGAGGCCAGACCTGGGACTCCGGAGTCTCCAGCCAGTGTTTTTCTTTCTGCCTCCCAAGGTATTGCAATGAAAAGATAAGACTCTCAGGATATCTTCAGGGACTTGCTGGTCACTCGTTTCATTCCCTCTCCAGATAGGGAGACTTTTTCTCCTGAATAACCAAATAATAGTAACCACCAATAATAGTAACCATGGGACTGACTACTCAAGCCCTGAGCTAGTTACAAGCACAATTAATTCTCACAGAAGCCTGTGCAGCAAATCCTATTTCAACTCCATTTTACAGATGAGGAAACTGAGGCTCAGGGGACTTCAGCCACTTGTAAGAACATCATGTGCCAGAAAGAAGTGTTGGGACATGAAAAACAATACTCCAGAACGAAGGCCTCAGAAGCGAAAGTGTTTCTCTGACCTGCTGTCCTCCTGTCTCCTGTCCGCATTCTCTCCCAAGGCTGGATTCTAGAAACGAGAATCCTTCTTCCCCAAGGCAGATTGGTAAAAGCAACATCCTTTCCGCCCCCACTGCCCCAAAGCCAGCCGTAAAACCTAAAAACTGACCATAAGAAATGATCTGACCTTCCATGTTCAAGTCTTAAGACCTCCTTGGAGAGGGCCGAGGAGGAAGAAACCTGCTCAGAGAAGCCAAGAAGAATCTGGACAGACCAGCCTTGAGGGGTTTCCCCACTCACCCTGCCAGCATTAGATCACCCTCTTTCGTCCAATCATATTTCTACAAGGCTGTCCATACTTCGTTGATTTGAAACATAAAAACAGACAATTTCCTGTATCTTTAGGTCTTCACTCTGAAGCTTCTTGTAGGCTCACACTAAATAACTTTATGTGTGTGTTCTCTTATTCATCTGCCTTGATTTTTCAGCAAACTTTTACCGGGCCAAGGATTTGGGTCCCTTCCGAGGCAAACCTTGCTGGATCAGTCCAGTCTTGGGATGCAGCCCTCCAGCTGCGTGGTGTCCAGGTCTGCTGCCCAGCCCTTCTCTCCTGGTGTCAAGCATCAACAGGGTAACCTTGATAACCTGGTACCCTCTGTGGCAGCCTCTGCAGTGCCCTTCACCTTGGAGAGCCTGAGTCCGGGCAGTGGCTCAGAAAATGCCAGGAACAGCCTGCTGCCGCTGTGCTGAGCCACAGCTGTGAGGACATGGCCCCTCCGCATGGTAAGGCGTGGGTGGCTTACAGCTGATGCCAAGGAGCAGTGTGGGACACTGTCACTAACAAACTCTGTGGCCACCCCTGGCTCGCTATGTGACCCTAATAATGCTGCTGCTGGTGAAAGTAATGATAACAACAATAATAGCGGCTACCATTTACAGAATGCTTCCTAAGTGCTGCGCACTGTTTTAAACTTTGTTCATCTATTAAACCAATTAGTTGTCACAGCTGTAGAGACCAGACTCTGCTATCCCCAAATACACCACTTTGGCATAAGGATTTTTTTTGAGCTGAAGGCAGTTGAGAAGAAGTAGATATAAGAAAAGCTCTCAGCCTTCCCTCTGTTTACCTAAAACCAGGATATAAATTTGTCCTGCGAAAATGTCCCCCAACCCCACAGCAGGAAAGACAGACGTTAATCATTGGAGACCCTTTAAACCCTCACCATCCCGAGGCACCAGAAAAATCTATGTAACAAACTTAATTAACTCCCACTAGTGTCTCCAGATATTTGCTTTCCCACAATTTGCTGCCCTAGGAATTTAAAATCCCTTTCCTTTGTGCACAAAGCCTCTGAAAAGTTATTGTTCTTTCATTAAGATGCTACAAAGCACAAGTTCTAAACATTTGAGTTCCTGAACTCCAAGTGCTTCCAAGTGTTAGTGTGGCTGCCGGTGTTGTTAAACTTCTGTCTGTATTTTTCTTGTTAACTTGCCTTTTCTTAGTCTGCTTTATAGGGCTAAAGATGGATAGAGGGAAAAGAAAGCTTTTCCTCCCCTGCCCAGTGATCCTTTGTTATTGTTCTGCTTAACACATGGAGGTAACGGGGGCCTAGAGATGGAGAGTCCCGTGCCCGGCGACACAGCCCCCGGGATGTGGCTCACTCGGACTCCAAGGTCGGGCTTCTCCTCCCACACTACCTCACATGAAGGTGAAGGGCTGGGTTCTCAGGAGCCCAGACGCTTACCTTTTGCTCTCACTGTCAGGAGCAAGAACAAAGCAGAGAAAAGTGGTTTATTTCTCTGTATTCCTTTATCCTGATTTCTAATAATACTTGCCAGACTCTATTAATCATAATTTATTGAATTATTGCTAGACACCGGGCGTAGGCCTAAGCAATTCACCTGCACTCTCTCCTGTACTCCTAGCAATCTCATGAAGAAGGTGGTTATTCTGATTTTATCCTGAAACATCAAAGGCTCAGAAAGGTTCCGTGACTTGCCCAAGGTAACACAGCAAGGAAGCCACTGGTTAGACTAGCCCTTAACACCCCAAGTTTTGCCTGTTGCCTGTTTCTGTCCCCGCCCCTCATTCCCACATCTCCCTCTAGAAGGCAGAGAAGGTGTCACCTGTGTCCCTGGCTGTATCAGGGCCCTGAGAAAATGCTGGATGGATCGATACTAACTTAGCAAATAAATGAACAGATGAAAGGCAGGAAGGAAAAGGGGAAGAAAAGAACAAGGGACAAAAAGAAAAGAAGAAAATTAGGATGGAAGGAGGGAAAGAAGAAAAAGTACAATGAATGAATCAAAAAATGAAAGAATAAAGAAAAGGAAAAAAAAAAAAGGATGAAAACAAAGAGCCCAGAAAATGAAAGAAGAACAAAAGGATCCAAAGAAGACCCAGGCCATCCCGGGCCCTGCTGGCATTCTCCCCACCCCCAGACGCCCTGCCAAGAGCAGCTTCCTGAGCCCCTGGGAGGCAGCTGGGCGCTAGCCAAGCAGCAGTCATGCCCCCTGGGGCCAGACACCAGGATACCTAAGGCTGAGGGCATGGGCAGGCAGAGGGAAGCAGAGCTCTCATGTCCTGGCATCAGCTTTCCACAGAAAGGTCAGCAACCACTGTCACTGGCCAGGCGAGGACAGGCTTCACAGCCGGCATGGGGATTGCTGCTACGGCATCTGCCTCTCCAGCCCTACAGAAAACAGCCATTCCTGCCCCGTACTGAGCCACCTGCTAAAGAGAGGCCCACCACCTCCCGGCCCACCGTGCTCTCTTTCACCCACCTCCCGGCCCACCGGGCTCTCTAGCACCCACCTCCCGGCCCACCGTGCTCTCTAGCACCCACCTCCCGGCCCACCGTGCTCTCCAGCACCCACCTCCCGGCCCACAGTGCTCTCTTTCACCCACCTCCCGGCCCACTGTGCTCTCTAGCACCCACCTCCCGGCCCACAGTGCTCTCCAGCACCCACCTCCCGGCCCACCGTGCTCTCCAGCACCCACCTCCCGGCCCACCGTGCTCTCTAGCACCCACCTCCCGGCCCACCGTGCTCTCCAGCACCCACCTCCCGGCCCACCGTGCTCTCTAGCACCCACCTCCCGGCCCACAGTGCTCTCCAGCACCCACCTGCCGGCCCACAGTGCTCTCCAGCACCCACCTCCCGGCCCACCGTGCTCTCCAGCACCCACCTGCCGGCCCACCGTGCTCTCTAGCACCCACCTGTCGGCCCACCGTGCTCTCTAGCACCCACCTCCCGGCCCACCGTGCTCTCTTTCACCCACCTCCCGGCCCACCGTGCTCTCTAGCACCCACCTCCCGGCCCACCGTGCTCTCTAGAACCCACCTCCCGGCCCACAGTGCTCTCTAGCACCCACCTCCCGGCCCACAGTGCTCTCTTTCACCCACCTCCCGGCCCACCGTGCTCTCTAGAACCCACCTCCCGGCCCACAGTGCTCTCTAGCACCCACCTCCCGGCCCACAGTGCTCTCTTTCACCCACCTCCCGGCCCACCGTGCTCTCTAGCACCCACCTCCCGGATCACCGTGCTCTCTAGCTCCCACCTCCCGGCCCGCCGTGCTCTCTAGCACCCACCTCCCGGCCCGCCGTGCTCTCTAGCACCCACCTCCCGGCCCGTGCTCTCTTGCACCCACCTCCCGGCCCACAGTGCTCTCTAGCACCCACCTCCCGGCCCACCGTGCTCTCTAGCACCCACCTCCCGGCCCACCGTGCTCTCTAGCACCCACCTGCCGGCCCACCGTGCTCTCTAGAACCCACCTCCCGGCCCACCGTGCTCTCTAGCACCCACCTCCCGGCCCACAGTGCTCTCTTTCACCCACCTCCCGGCCCACCGTGCTCTCTAGCACCCACCTCCCGGCCCACCGTGCTCTCTAGCACCCACCTCCCGGCCCACCGTGCTCTCTAGCACCCACCTGCCGGCCCACCGTGCTCTCTAGCACCCACCTCCCGGCCCACCGTGCTCTCTGGCACCCACCTCCCGGCCCACCGTGCTCTCTGGCACCCACCTGCCGGCCCACCGTGCTCTCTGGCACCCACCTCCCGGCCCACCGTGCTCTCTGGCACCCACCTCCCGGCCCACCGTGCTCTCTGGCACCCACCTCCCGGCCCACCGTGCTCTCTGGCACCCACCTGCCGGCCCACCGTGCTCTCTGGCACCCACCTCCCGGCCCACCGTGCTCTCTGGCACCCACCTCCCGGCCCACCGTGCTCTTTTGCACCTGCACTGTGAGCTCTGCTCACATCTTTCCCCCAGGGTCTGTGTCTGCTCAAGGACAGAACTCTTCTCAGAATACAAGGACACCAAACTCTTAAGACCTCTGAGGCCTCCTGGGGCCCCAGAATGCATCATGACAGTGGGCCCAGGACAGCCCTGTCCCCAGGGTGCTGCTGTACCCTTCTATTTTTTTTTTTCTCTGAGACAGAGTCTCACTCTGTCCTCTGGATAGAGTGCTCTGGCATCCTAGCTCACAGTAAACTCCAACTCTTGGGTTCAAGCTACCCTCTTGCCTCAACCTTCTGAGTAGCTGAGATTACAGGCACCCACTACCATGCCCAGCTAGTTTTTCTATTTTCAGTAGAGACAGGGGTCTCGTTCTTGCTCAGGCTAGTCTCAAACTCTTGACCTCAAGCAGTCCACCCACCTCAGCCTCCTGAGTGCTACGATTACAGGTGTGAGCCACTGCGCCTGGCCTGCTTTAATACCCTTCTGTATTAAAGAGGCTGCCAAGAATGGAGGGAGGAACCTGGGATCCCAGAGTCCCTGCCACTCGACCCAGGGCAGCCAGTCCTCGCATCTTCAGAAGATGGGAGGTGAGACTGAAGCCAGGTGAGAACTTAGCAGCTCTCCATCCTTAAAGAAAGCCATGATTCACTCATGTAATGCTCCTTGAAGCCCTGGCGAAAGGGCCCCTGACCTGCAGGTGGAAGCCCTGGGGCCATCCTGGGGGGAACTCCTCCTGTCTCTCTGCCCCAAGTCCCTAGGCCTCTGTTCAGTGGAATCTGTAGCAGCAGAACAGGGAGCTCTGGGCAGGAAATCCAGCTTCAAAGCCTCCAGGGTTCACCTTCCAGGGCCCCTTTTCCATAAAGCCTTTGAGTTACCTCCACAATGTGGAACCATCCCCCACATTCTGAATATGAACCATTTAAGTAGCTGTGTGTGCCAGGCCCTGAGCTAAGCAGCGGGGTGGTCTCCCAGCTTCATGGCTGTCTTGGGCGACGGGCATTCTTACCCCCATCTTACAGGTAAAGATACTGATGCTCCAGGAGGCGAGAGACCTGTCTGAGGTCATCTAGGCTTTATGGCATAGAGCTGGGATCCAAATTTGAGTCTGCCTATCCCCAATGCCTATGCTCAAAGCGACCACACTACAACCCCTTCACAGGCAAGCGCTCCGGCCTCTGTCTTTACGCACTAATGACAGCACTGCTCCCCCTCCATTAGCTCTTTAGTCAAATGTCACCTTTAAGAACTGCAGGCATCCCCCCACCACCCCTCCTCTCCTTCCCTGAGTTGATCTTCTTTGTAATATCCATTATCATTTCATGTCTAATATGTTTTATTCTTGTATATTCTTTCTGTGCCCCCTCCCCCAACTTGAACATGACCCCCTTGAATACGGGGATTTGTGCTTATTTGTTTCACTATTCTCTCTCCACCAGAAATGGCTGGCTCACAACAGGCTTTCCAAAGATATGAGTGAAGTGCAAACCTTGTAACCTAATAATCTGTATCCTCGTATTAACCTAAAAGTTTTTTAAAAATCTGTACCCTTATATTAACCTAAAAGTTTTTTTTACAGATATTTGTGACTTAAAATACTAAGTGAATCCTCCTCTTGTGTTGTTCCTGGTTTCTTACAAGTCCCTAGGTGACAAACTTTTTGAGGATAAGGATCATATCAAATTCACCTCCGGGCAGCTCATGACAGAGAAAGCGATTTGTTCTGGGCGTGTGGAAGAATGAAAGGGACGCTCTGACAGTCCTCTCATCTCTTTCTCAACCCCCACCTCAAACATACATCATCTCTTTCATGGACCACTGCCTAGCCCATCTGACGGGTCTCCATGCATCCAATTAGTTCTTCTTCAAATCATTTCGACAGCACAGACTGTCAGGGACATTTATTATAAAGCACAAATCCGGCCATGTCATCCCCTGTGGAAACCAGCCAGTCGCTCCTTGATGTGTGTCTGAGCTCCCCCACGCCGCACTGGAGACTCTCTGACCTGTGCCAGCGTCGTCTCCCGCCGGGGCGTGTGCCCCGCTCATTAGTTCCCTGACACGTATCCCCTTCTCTGCCACACGTGCCATGCCTTTGTACATGCTGTTCCTGATTCCTGGAATGCCATCCTTTTTTTCTTCTTTTCTAAGTCCTTCCTCACCCCACTGGATCAGTGAACACCAGGCGTCTTTCAAAACTCAGCTGAAGCCTCCCCGATATCTCCTCCTTCCCTCCGCCAAAGGAAAATGTAAAACCGTCTCCCAGATCATGCTGTGCTGCTTTTACCCTGTCAGGAGGTCTTGGGAGCAGCAAACTCAACCACCCAACTGCTATGGACTGAATTTTCATATCCCCCTGAATTCATATGATATTTGGAGATGGGACCTTTGGGAGGAGATTTGGTTATGAAGGTAGCGTCTTCACGATGAGGCTAGTGCCCACAGAAAGCTTGCTCTCTCTCCCTGCACTCAGCCATGTGAGGGCAAAGCAAGAAGACGGCCATCCGTAAACCTGGAAAAACAGTCCTGACCAGGACCTGACCACGCTGGTACCCTGACTTTCCCAGACTTTCCAGCCTCCAGAACCCTGACAAACAGATGTCTGTTGCTTAAGCCACTCAGTGTAGGACAATTTGTTACAGCAGCTCCACCAACCGAGATGCCAACACAGTTGAAAACTTGGAAATAAGGTGGGTGGGGCGGGAAAGGTCTCCAGGTCCACCCTCCCCAACACTTCTCTCTAAACCTTACAAAAGGAGCAAAGCTCTTAGTCGGTGGTGTCCGCCTTAGGAAACAACACACGTGCATTTGATCATTGGCCTTCCCTGACTCCGGCAAATGGACAGAGATCAGAGCAAATTTTGTTGAAGACCACCGGCTGCTTGAAGCAAGAGAAAGTGGAGATGTGAGGAGGAGTGGGGAGAGCAGATTTTGAAGAACTCTAAAAAGAGTAATCTAGGACCATTTAGCATATGGGTAAACAGTCCCACGTGGAACAGCCACCCTTCAGGGCCTCATGATCTCGTAACACTCCATGTAGCTCTTTCAAATCTCACAAAAATTATACTATTTTGTTATTAACTAGGCAAGAAAAAATTAAAAATAGAAAGTTTCCACCCAAAAGCTAAACTCAAAAAAGGAAACTCTTTAGAACACAAAAGTTTATAATTGAAATGATCCTTACGAAGACTAACTCCTAGAATAACACGTAACAGAGGGACTGGCCTGTAGTAAGTACTGCGTGTGACTATAGCATGTGAGTATGACATGTTACTATAGCATATGAGTGCTACATGTGACTATAGCATGTGAGTATGACATGTTACTATAGCATATGAGTGCTACATGTGACTATAGCATGTGAGTGCTACATGTGACTATAGCACGTGAGTGCTACATGTGAGTGCTACATGTGACTATAGCATGTGAGTGCTCATGTGACTATAGCATGTGAGTGCTACATGTTACTATAACGTGTGAGTACTACATGTGACTATAGGGTATGAGTGCTACATGGATATAGGGATAATAATTCTAGCTCACCCACAGGCTGTGATGAGAATTGAAACTATACTAACTATAACATGTGAGTGCTCATGTTACTATAGCGTGTGAGTGATACATGTTACTATAGCGGGTGAGTACCTACATGTTACTATAGTGTGTGAGTGATACATGTTACTATAGCATGTGAGTGCTAAATGTGACTATAGGCTATGAGTGCTCATGTTACTATAGCGTGTGAGTGATACATGTTACTATAGCGTGTGAGTGATACATGTGACTATAGCGTGTGAGTGCTACATGTTACTATAGCATGTGAGTACCTACATGTTACTCTAGCGTGTGAGTGCTACATGTTACTATAGCATGTGAATGCTACATGTGACTATAGGCTATGAGTGCTCATGTTACTATAGCGTGTGAGTGATACATGTTACTATAGCGTGTGAGTGATACATGTGACTATAGCGTGTGAGTGCTACATGTTACTATAGCATGTGAGTACCTACATGTTACTCTAGCGTGTGAGTGCTACATGTTACTATAGCGTGTGAGTGATACATGTGACTATAGCATGTGAATGCTACATGTGACTATAGCGTGTGAGTACCTACATGTTACTATAGCGTGTGAGTGATACATGTGACTTAGTGTGTGAGTGCTACATGTTACTATAGCATGTGAGTACCTACATGTTACTATAGCGTGTGAGTGCTACATGTTACTATAGCGTGTGAGTGCTACATGTGACTATAGTGTGAGTGCTACATGTGACTATAGCGTGTGAGTACCTACATGTTACTATAGCATGTGAGTGATACATGTTACTATAGCATGTGAGTGCTACATGTGACTATAGCGTGTGAGTGCTACATGTTACTATAGCATGTGAGTACCTACATGTTACTATAGCATGTGAGCACTACATGTTACTGTAGCATGTGAGTACCTACATGTTACTATAGTGTGTTAGTACCTACATGTTACTATAGTGTGTGAGTACCTACATGTTACTATAGCATGTTAGTACCTACATGTTACTATAGCATGTGAGTACCACATGTTACTATAGTGTGTGAGTGCTAAATGTTACTATAGTGTGTGAGTACCACATTCTAGTATAGTGTGTGAGCACCACGTGCTAGTATAGTGTGTGAGTACCACATTCTTGTATAGTGTGTGAGTACTTCATGTTACTACAGTGTGTTATTGCTGATGCTGCTACTACTTCCCCTTCTCATACTCTGGAGATGTCCCAACAAGGTTAGTGCAGCATATTGGTGCAAAACATGGGCTCATGAGGTCATAACTACCTGGGTTAATACCTCCAGCTCTTCTATTTCTAGCTCTGTGACCATGACCAGTCATGAATCTCTCTGTGCCTCAGTTTACTCATCATAATACAGGGATAATAATTCTAGCTCACCCACAGGCTGTGATGAGAATTGAAAGAGCTAATCCATGCAAAGTGTTTTGAATTAGGCTTGGCACGCAGTGAGTGTGTCAGGAGAAGAGGTGGCTCTGGCATCTTGGGAAGGTGGGCAGGATGATGTGCAAAAAAGGAGCTGCAGGGTTTGTGAGCTTCAGGAAAGGCCAGGAAAGGTACCAGGTACAGCATCCTCCCGCCAAGCCCTGCTCACACCACCCCAGCCAACGCAGTCACATGGTGGCTTTCCTCAAATGTGCTTCATCACGGGAGACTTGGACAGCACAAGGGGGACTCTGCACACGCCTTGTTCTTAGACCGCCTGGTAGATCTCAGCATGGTGGGCCCCTTGTTGGTAACTGGGGGATTGACTACTCGCTGCAATTCCTTCAGGCTTATTGACCACAGAAAGACAAAGTGATTCAAATACCATCCCCAAACAGACACCTGCCCTCAGGTCAGTTCCCATCAGCACCACCTCACATATTCCAGCCTCCTGCCATTCTCTGTCCTTATTCTAAGATTTTGCTTTGTTTTTACTTCTACCTGGATGCTATTTCCTCAGCTTTCTCCAAGGGAAGATTCCTGCTAAACGCAGAAATCGCATCTCAAACATAATCTCTTCTGTGAAGACTTCTCAGCTTCTCCGAAGTTATCTCATAGTGTGGTTGGCTGTCACCTACCTCGAAAGCTTTGCAGTGCTTGCTAACTATAGATCACCTACTTTTGAGACCAGGGCCTGGCCACCTGCACTTGTACATATTAAAGTTAGCTGCAAGCTAGCCTTGCCAACCTTACACTTAGTAATTTTCCCCTCACCTGTGCTCCCCTGATACCTTCCATGTGAGCTCTGTGGGCACACTTGGCTAAAAATCACCTCTCTCCAGGCCATAAGCTACTTGAGGGTAGAGGAATATATCTGAGTTATATTTAAATTCTCACCTCCAGCTGTTTTCTTTCTCCTTTCCCTTCCATTCCGCATCTTGTCCATCACCAAGTTCAGGAGGCTCGACTTTGGAAAGGCTTTTTGATTTTGACCACCTCCTACCTTTTTCACCCCCATGACCTTAGTCCCAGCTACCATCCTCCCTTCCTCACAGGCTGCTGCAATGAGCCCCTCGCTGATGCTGCACCTCCCACCTTTACCCCAATAGCTTCCTTAACGCGTGGCGCTCAGAACGATTCTTTAAAAACAGGTGAAATGTTTGCAAATCACATATTCAAGAAAGCCCTGGAATCCAGAAGATATAAAAATACCAAAAACTTGACGATAAGAACAATAAGAGAAAAATAGGGCAATTGAAAAAAATGAGTAACAAAACCTGAACAGACGGCAAATAGAACGTAAGGATGGCAAACACATAGATGAAAAGACATTCAACATCACTAGCAAATTAGGGTGATGCAAATGAAAATCCCTACGCTTTCAGAATGGCTAAAATGGAAACGGAGCTGCTAGAACTTTCATCCATTGCTGATGGAGTCCAAAGACAGTAGAGCCACTCTGAAAATTAGCGCAACCATTTTTTATAAAGTTGGGTGGAGCCGCAGCATATGTTAGAGCAATCCAACTCCTGGGTATTTACTCTAGAGAAGCAAAAATGTACGTTCACAGAAAAACCTGAACACAAATGTGTAGAGCAGCTTTAATCATAATCCCTGAGAGCTGGACACAACCCAAGTGTCCATAATCCCCCAAAGCTGGAACCAACCCAGGGAATGAATGGATGACGACCTGAGGGTGCATCTCTGCAAGGAAGCCAAGCCAGCTTTGTTAGATGAACAGACGGTTGCTACACACACGTGAATGGACCTTGATATTATGGGGAGGGAAAAAGCCAGCCTCAGCAGGTGACCTGCTGTGTGATTCCATTCATAGGATATCCTCGGAAGACAAAGCTAGAGTGAGGGAGCCCAGAGTTGTAGCTGCCAAATGTTAGCGGTGGGGAGCTGGTGACGACGATGGGGCAGCAGAGAGTGTGTTTTGGAGGATGGAACTGCTTGCTCTACGTCCTCATTGTGGTGATGGTGGCGGCGGCATGAATCTATACATGTGGCAAAAGTCTGGAACTGTACAGCAAAACAAAGGCAAGTTTTCCATATGACAATTTAAAAAAAATAATATCCATTAATATGAAGACAAGTCAACCCATATTAATCACCTTGCTCAAAACCTCCGACTTAGAATAGAATATGAACTTCTGTCCCTGGCCCATAAGTTCCCACCAGAGCTGGCTTTGGGTACCTCTCTAATGAGGTCTTTCTGACTCCGCTTCCGTGCTCCTTTACCAGCTCGGAGGATCACTTGCTCTTCTCTCTATCTGGAACTCTTTTCCACGGAGATTTCTAAAACTCACTCCCAAACTTCACAGCTCTGCTAAATCACAAACTGACTTTTCTATACTAGCGTTTTACACTGTTGCATTTTTCTTTACTGCATTCATTCATGACTAAAGGACATCATATAATGTCTTTGTTTTGTGATTATTTTCTCCTTTCCACACCAGAATGTAAGATCCACAAGCTAAGGTCTCTGGACTGTTCACCAGCACACCCAGCACCTAGATTCCGCCTACCACAGGATTAGAAATCTACCAGTACGTGTTAAATGAATGAATGAGGAAGCCCAAGAGATGGACCATCAGCAATGAAATTCACAATGCTTTGAAGCTGAGAGCCATACTTGGGCTCAAAACTTTCTTAGTATCAACCCTCAAATCCCCTGCCCACTCGGGCCCACTCCTAAATACAGAACTCAGCTATTGGTGCTTTAAAAATGTATTCAGTTCAACACCTCCCTTATAAGTGCAGCTTTCAGGTGCATGGTTAGGAAACTGGAATGAGGATGAACTATTTTAGGAAGGCCAAGGTCTCTAAGCCCAGCATTCTTAGAATAGGGCCATGTGAAGTGTACGGAGGGCTTGCAGAAAGCCATCTAGAAGCGTTACTAATGTAAGCAAAGAAATGTGAGGTGAGGTTGAAGACAGTGAAAAAACAACACCTCTCTGCAACACCTTTCCAAGGAGAGTGAATAAATTAGCATGTACAGAATACCTACTCTATAGATTCTAGGCACGCTAAAGATTCTCATTTAATCCCCTCCTCCACCCTTCAAGGCCAATCCTCTCTATATCATTTTCACACGTAAACAAACAACCCAGAGAGGTTCAGTAACACGATGTGACACAATGGTAAGTAACATCTGGCACTTTGAACTCAGCTCCGTGTCACTTCTAATCTCATTTCTTTTTCTGCTTTGAATTTCAGAAGCCATATTCAGGGACACAGGAGTGAACTCTGTCCAGAGGAGCAGAACACGCCAACCTCAAACAGGAAAAGCCAACTGCAGGCAGATGGCCAGATTCTTCTCTAAAACATTTCAGAGACCAGCATGGACAAGTCTGCTGAAGAGAGACATCGTTTACCTTCCAGCAAACATTCACTGGGCACCTGCTCTGTAACAACACCTGGGATGGATGTTTCTGCAAACATCATCTCATTTAATTTTCATCATGATTGACAAGATTGTTGGTATGTGTAAAAGTATAATACAGAAGCTAGTCCCCCAAACCAAGTGACATAACCCTTGCAAGCAAGCAAGATCACCTGGGAACTCCCTCTCCTTCACCCACGCCAGCTGGAGATGTGACAGTTATCTAAAAGACGAAACAGTCTGCAGACGCAGACGACTGCATACAGACCTTCTCTTGCTACGTCTTTTAGTGTAGGCCAGCACTTTGCATACTGGCTAGGGTAGGAATTATTGTTCAGGGTTGCATACACACCAAAAAAAAAAAAAATGCATAATGCAAGTTTTTGGTGATTAAAAGACTTGGTGGAGGTGTTTTTGGCAATACATGATTTTCACCCCATATAACCATGGCTTTGGAACCTCAAGAAAGAGTAAGATGTAGTCCTCACATTCCTCTCATTCACTCCTGCTTGATGGATCATCAAGGGATCTCTGATCCAGAAAGAAAATGAGAGACTACCAAGCTCCACTCCTCGGCAGGGGCGGTAGAAGGTGGAGGCTTCCCGCTGGCCAGCTCCACCATCACCAAGCTCTTTCTCTGCTGGTCTCTCTTCCTCTCAACTTCTACCCATGGTGGTGGGTAGCTCTGCCCTCCAGCCCTGCAGAACAATTATACTCACCCTTTCCTATGATAATCATTTGAATATTTAAAGTCTGTTATTAGGACGATACTTTCTTAATGTTGTAGTGATCATGGAAAGGGCCAAGTATCTATGTGGTGCTTTTTAATAACTACTTGATGGTTTTTTTATTTCTAGGTGTGCATCTCTGCTCATCCAAGACATTGACACCCACCTCCCCTTTAGGCAGCTCCACCAATTTTGTTCAGCATTTTGGGAGCTACGCCCTAGAAACGTGCAGCTTGGTTGGGAAGACAAAGAGCAGAAACCACACGTGTGTAGCAAGTACTCTTACAGAGGCAGAGATGGGGGTCCAGCCACAGGCAGAGGGAAAGGGTCAGTGTCTGGCCAGCCCACCCACTGGGAAGATGGCTGACCTGTGAGCTAAACCCCTACCCCCCATGACACGCAGTCTGCACCTGGGACTGCCGCAAGAAAGTGACCAGGTCTCCTGCCCTCCTTGCTCACACAACCCTGCATGTCTCAGACACCTGACCTAAAGCCAAGCAGAGGAGGTGCTCCGTGAGTCTACTCTAATCTTGTGGCACTGAAAAGGCGCCTGAAGGTAAGAGTAACTAAATTTAGCTCACCTCAAAGATCTCAAATAAAGGTTAAAAAAAAACAAAACATCATTCATAATAATACAGCGAATAAAAAACAAAAATCTCATTCAAATAATACCTAAGACAGGAAGTCTTGGTCTCCCATTTTCTGCTATCAGTCAACTCCCCAGGGCACAGGAAACAAATCATCCAACTTTTCTAGATCTCCATTTTCTCAGCTATAAATTGAGGGGCCTGGTCCAGGGGACTGTAGGCAGTAAGTGGATAATCTGTAATAATCAGGGGCTGAACTAGCCTGTCTCAAAATCAGTGCATAATTCCCAGTAAAAGAGGAGTATCCGAGGACACAGAGGCAGACAGAACTCTAGCCCCAGATCATCCGCAGCATATTCACCTGCACAGTTCAAGTTTCAGCCTTAATATTTGCCATGTACATGATCTTGTGCAAGTCATTTGACCTTCGTTAGCCTCGATTTTCATATCTGTCCAATGTGGTTATTTCCACTCTGGGTGCAGTTGGGAGGGTGAAATGGGTTAAATTAGCCTATGTTTCCAGCTCCCAGAAGACACACACTGTGTGTCCCTGGATTCAAATATTCTTAACCCACTGAACTCCATCAACAGACTCAGATTCCAAAGGTTTATCTCAACCCAAAGCACAGACAGCCAGAGCTAGAAGCGCTCTAAAAATCATTGAGTCCACTTCCCTCCTACCTCTGTGATTTACAATCGAGGGGACTGAGGCTCAGAAAGGTTTGGTGACTGGCTCAGGGACCCACATCAGCAAAACCTTCAGCAGCAGAGCCCAGCCTAGAACACAGGGTGCAGACACCAAGGATTCCTCAAGACACACGGGAACCCTGCCCAGGCTCCCCTCTCTGAAACTGTGCACACCACCCCCCACACTGACAGCCAAATTCTGAAAAATAAAAAGAGGAACATTTATTTATGTATATTTTGGAGGGTTGCATGAGAGGGGAAGCATCATAGTATGTCTATGAAAGATAGGGGATTTCTTGAATTATCTATGGCATGAAGGTCGGAGTTTCTTGCTAGCAACCTTCCCCAGGCACCCTACACTCCC
Source organism: Nycticebus coucang (assembly GCF_027406575.1). Taxonomy (NCBI): domain Eukaryota; kingdom Metazoa; phylum Chordata; class Mammalia; order Primates; family Lorisidae; genus Nycticebus; species Nycticebus coucang. The sequence goes on along the minus strand of NC_069782.1, from coordinate 14,683,683 downwards.
CCTCCTATCCACACATCTGCTCTTCAACTTCTATCTTGAGACATACATGCTCGGATGGGGACCCTTTTTGTACAAGGTGAGAAGTTTTAGCCTGGGGAAAATAATCCATGCCTCATTAAACACATACACACACAAAAATCCCTGTCACAATCATACTATTCATAATACAAAAAGAATTCCTCTCCCCACCTTTAAGACATCTAGGAAAAGTGTCCAAATTCATTAAGGCACACTGATAGCTCAAGGGTCAGAAACTCCAAATGCCATTGTTAAAATCCCTGAGACCAATTAGGAGTTTCTGGAGAAACCTTGGCCCAGAGTCTGCCAAGGACCACTCAGTTGAGCTGCAGCAGTGAAGAGAGAGCTCAGACAATATAAGGAGGGGTCTAGGTGATAGCCGGCTACAGAGATGCAGCGCTCACCTGACTGGCTCCCCTCTGGCCCAGATTCCCAAAAGACAGCATGTAGCTGACATCTAACAGAAAGCCACATCACAAATGCTTTATAGCTCCTGGTAAGACTGTGCCCCAGCCGGTGTCGGCGGAACTTGGATTAAGAATCCAAACCTCACATCGTGCATTTCACCAAACAGATCCAGAGAGGAAGACCTTCCTGCCCAAGCTCACAGGGCAGCCAGCTGGCAACCACTGGGCTGAGCTTACTCCTGACTTCTAGTCTGGGGCTGTTTCCTCCCCCCGCCCCAAGGTTCTTCCCCATCCGGCCAACTCCCTCTTTCAAAATCTTGGGCTCACCTCCTGATTCTGAGGATTCTGCCAGGTTGAACAATGCTCAGAAGCAGGTGGCAGTTTAGCAAGTCATTCAGAGGGACCTGGGGCTATGCCCGTTCCCGATGGCAAGGAGAGACTGCAGTGAGAGACCGCAGCATGGAACTTTAAAGGGCTCTCTCGTCTCTAAAGAATCCTCCTCCTCCTCCTCTTCCTCCTCCTCCGTAGTACTACAGAGACATGTGCTCTGCTTGGGAGGAGGTAAGCAGGGGAGTGTGGCTGTTTATTGGAAGAAGGGCAACAATCTGCTGGGCTCTGCTATATACTCACACTAGCATAAGGAGAACTGAAAAAAAAAATTGAGAGAGAGCTCTATCTGCTGCCACAAAATTATTAACTCTTGGGCTCCAGCTCTGCTCTCCTACAGCTGAAGCAAGAGAAACAATACACTTAACCAATGGAGTGCCAGCCAGAGACATTACATCATCGGTCAGCACCGTCATTGGCTAATAATTCCTAGAAGGCAAAATTCTGCTTCTAGGTGCTTAACCCTTTCATGTTCATGGGAGCAAAGAGTATTTTGGTCTAATCCAATGGCCCCAGAACTTGCTTTTATCAGAATTATCTGGGCTGCTTTCTAAACGTACAGATGGCCGTGCCCCACCTCAAACCATCTAAATCAGAATCTTTGGGGGAAGCACGGATGCCCGCATTTTAAAGTGTACAGAGTGTGGGGACCACAGGTTTACTTAAAAACTCTTCCTCTCCAAACAAGATAGCATTTTAGGGAGCATTTATAATGTGCCCAACATGGTGCTACATCATCTCACTGATTTCCTACACTGAGCAGTGGACATTTTGGGCCCCAATTCATGAGTATAAAAAGTAAAGTTCAGGGAGCATAAGTCAACTTGCTCAAGGGACAGACAGATAGAGCCTTGGTTTGCAAACCAGGGTGTTTGAACCCTACCTTGCTGCCCCTGTGAAGCTGCCACTTGAAGTCCAACCAAGCCATTTGTTTACTCACTGCCCCCAGGGCTACAGAAATTATAGATTCTTTGGATGAACTAGAAAATGCCAGCAACCTGCGAGGAACTGGGAAATGAAGACAATGAAGGATAATTTTCTTTCTCAGGCTCATTCCCTCTGCTTCTGCTGCAAATCTTGGCTTACCCACGGCTTTCTCTAGGAAGCCTCCCTCCATTTCTGTACCTTGGATAGATGCCCCTACTCTGTGGTCTGAAAGTCCTCCGTATCTGTGGGCTCTGGTTGCTTATTTACTGGGAAACCTCCATGAGAGCCACACCTACCTTCTCCACCAACATGTGCCCAGGCAGCAAATGCCTCCCGTGAATACTCAATCAGGACTACAGCAGGGATGGAAGGAAGGTGTTTGCAGAAGTTGTAAGTGGCATCATGCTGAGATGGGGAAGGCAAGAGATTAGAAGTCTGCAGGCCCATATGAAAAAACTGGCTGATCTTAGGCAAGTTCATTCCAGGGGAAGTCCTGGTTTTCTCATCTGAATATGAGGACAATAGCACCCTCCTATGAGCAGTTATGACAATCAAACTAAAGAGTGATGTGGGCTGGGATTTTCTCCTCTGTACCCCCTCCCCCTACAAAACGTCCATTTTATGGACTGGCCACCCTGGTGCTGACAGCTCCATGTTTATTCCTCCAGCCCAGACCCTCCTCCTGGACTCCAGACAAACAGCCAATGCCTGTCTCTCCGGGGTTGTCTCCAGGCATCTCCAAGACAGCATTTAAATTTTGTCACCTAAGCACAACTTGCCCCTTGCCTAGTCTCCTGCACTATTTGAGTGGTGCCTCCATCACCCCATCTTATATTTTAAAATGTAAGGGAAATTTACATAACACAAAGGTAGCCATTTTAAGGCATAGTGCAGTGGCATTGAGTATACTGAGAACGTTACACAAATCACAGCCTCTATCCAGTTTCAAAACATTTTCATTCCCGGAAGGAAACCACTTAGCCATTAAGCAGGGGGGCCCCACTGCCTCTCAGCCCAGGGAAAACACCAATCTGCTTTCTGTCTCTGTACATTTACCTGTTCTGGATATTTTATATGAAGAGAATCATGGAGTATAGGACCTGTTGTGTGTGGCTTTTCACATTCTTTCACATCGTGTTCTTAAGGGCCATCCACAATGCAGCGTGCATTAATACCTCATTCCTGTTTACGGCTGATTAATATCCCATTCTACGTACATACATCTTGTTTATCCATTCACTCAGTGGTAGACATTTGATATCTAACCAATCTTTTTTTTTTTTTTTTTTTTTGTAGAGACAGAGTCTCACTTTATGGCCCTCGGTAGAGTGCCGTGGCCTCACACAGCTCACAGCAACCTCCAACTCCTGGGCTTAAGCGATTCTCTTGCCTCAGCCTCCCAAGTAGCTGGGACTACAGGCGCCCGCCACAACGCCCGGCTATTTTTTGGTTTGCAGTTTGGCCGGGGCTGGGTTTGAACCCGCCACCCTCGGTATATGGGGCCGGCGCCTTACCGACTGAGCCACAGGCGCCGCCCGATATCTAACCAATCTTAAACCGCAAGCCTGGCTATTGTCCTTGATCCCACCTTTCCTGTATTCCCCACATTTAATACATCAGCAAGTCTGGCCCCTTTTGCATGCTAAATATAGCCGAAATTTTACTTTTCTCCAACACTAGTGCTATTGTCTAGCCCAGACAGCAGTATCTCTTTCACCCAACTTTTTTTTTTTCTCTTTCACCCAACTTTCAACTGGTGACAAGATCCTATTCTTTCTTCTCTGTAGTCCATTTTCACCTGGTAGCTGGTAGGATCTCTTAAATGATAAACCAGCTCATCCGTTCATTTGAGCAATATTTACTGAGCACCTTTCTTCAGGGAGGTTGCCTCCTAGAGGCATGATAAAGATCAGACAAACAAATATGTACTATTGGATCAGGTCATTACGAGGCCTAAAATCCTTCAATGATTCATTGCACTTTGAATGAAGTCCAAGCTCACATGGCCTCCAAGGCCCCATGGATTTCAAATTCATCTCAAGCTACTCTGCAACTTGCCCATTCTGCTCCCGTCACAGTGGGCTCCATTCCCCCACCTCATAGTCCCTGACCAAGCTGTTCTCTCTTCCTCTTGATATTGACATTGCTGAATCTTTTTCATCCCTCAGATCTCAAGGTTAATATTATCCCCCTAAGGCACCTTTCCTGGCTCTCCTGTTAAGCATGTCCACCCTTCATTCATTTCACTCGTTCAAGAAATATGTGCCGGTCTTGGCGCCCGTAGCACAGTAGTTACAGCACCAGCCACATAAACCGAGGGTGGTGGGTTCAAACCCAGCCTGGGCCAGCTAAACAACAATGACAACTGCAACAAAAAATAGCTGGGTGTTGTGGCAGGTGCCTGTAGTCCCAGCTCCTTGGGAGGCTGAGGCAAGAGAATTGCTTAAGCCCAAGAGGTTGAGGTTGCTGTGAGCTGTGATGCCACAGCACTCTACCAAGGGCAACATAGTGAGACTCTGTCTCAAAAAAAAGAAAAAAGAAAAAGGAAAGAAAAAGAAAGAAATATGGGTCAAACACTGCCCTGGGATCTTGGGATAGAGCAATGTATGATTCCCAGGAGTCAGAAGTCTAGCAGAGAGGATGAACAAGAGGGAAGCAAATAAAACAAATGAACAAGTACTGTGAAGGGCCAGTACACAAAATGGCCCAGAAAGCCCTTCCAAGGAAGTTATAATGAAATAGAAGGATAAGAAGTCAACTGGGCAAAGGGCCTATCATTCTCTGTTACATCCTAGCTCTGCAGTGCTATGCACCATCCTTCAGTGTTTACTTTTGACCAATCCAAATATCTAAGGATTGTCTTTGTTTATCCTAAAAGACTGAGCTATGTCCCCACAACCTAGGACAGCGCCGACTCTTCAGGAGGCGCTCAATATGCATTGACTGAATTCTTAAGTGGATGAATGAATAAATGATTAATCAATCCATCCATCAATGAAATCCCTTTAGAAAGTGTAACAAATCATAGAGCTGCAAGTGACTATTATTACGGTTTTATGGCAAAAAGATATCAACTCGGTTGGGTTTAGAAAAAGACTGGGTTGGCTGTAAAATGAGAGAACAAGTACCTAAGTTAGAGTGTTATTAGACAACTCGGAGGGAATGTATATACATAATACTCAGTAATGGGAAGCGATAGTCAGGGTGGCTATTATTATCAAAGGCTTCTCATAAAAGCTGACTCAACTGAAACTCCGCAATTTATGTCCAGGTGCAGTCAAGAAATTTAAAGGCGAGAGAAAGGAATGCTTTATTGGGTGTCTTTCTAGGCACCAGGCACAGTACAAAGCACCATCTCATTGGCTTCCAAATCCATCCTACGAGACTGAGTAGTGGATGCTTGTGGGACAACTCTGAACTCCCCCCAAGACCAAGACGCTCGTGACTTCCCCATGCCCACATTCGAGTCCCTATTTGGGAACTGTCCACTGAAGGGATGCCCAAAGTTACATCCCCTCACTGGGGCCAGCCTGCACCCACTGGCTGGTCAACACAGGCTTCAGAGGACAATCCCCTGGTCTCAGGGGATTGATGGAGGCCTCTCGAACTGCACCTCAGATCAGTATCTACCTCAGTTCAATCCTACTTCCCTCACTGCACACCCCCTTAGGAAGCGAGACCACTCCCCAAGAACCTCCTATACACAGATCTCAGAATCTCCAGGGTCTTTTTCCAAGGAACTTCATCTGTGACAGGTGAGTAGGACAATTTCCTTTTAAATCAGAAAGCAGAGGTTCAGAAAGATGGATGATGCCCTCAACTACCCTGAAACAATAAAAAAAAGAAAGATTGATAATGTCCTCAAGGCCCATAGCTAAAGTGACTTTCTGGTTTAATTTTCCCGCTGGCCCTTGTTCCTTCTACTACAGCAATCAACACAGCTATTCCTCCAATAGCTGAGGATGAGCCTCTGTGAGACAGAAAAGGGAGCCCAGGGAGAGGGAAGCGCACACAGAGGGCCAGAAGATGAGAAAAGGGGAGCAAAGCCACCTTTCACAATCCTCCAGGGGCCATCCCTGATGAAGATCATGGTCATAGGCTGCAGAAAAAAATATATAAATGACACGTAGGTTGCAGAAGCAAGCATCGCATGGGCAATATCTCCCAGCCTGAATCCATGCCCAGGAGCCAGGGAGCAGGGCTCCCTAAAGGAGCCAGAGAGTTTGTGCACTCAAGTCCCAAAACGTAACTATAATTCATCAGCTTTCTGATGCCCAGGCTTGTTACACTGTCCACACAGCTGCCAGAGTGACCAGATCACAAATCAGAATTCTTCCACTGCCCTCCTTCATCTCAGGACAAAATTGTAAATATTCTAAGGTTGCATTTTAAGGCCTGTGCATGTCTTAGCTCCCTGCTGCATCACCTCAACAGGGCATTTCCTGCCCACCACGGGACTCGGTCCTACTCCAACATCTGATGTAAAATTACATGATGGTCTAGGTCAGGACACCGAACTTTTCAGTTCACCCGGCATTCCTGCTATTCCCAACAACATCCTCCTACCCCACCCCCACCGTCCCAACACACACAGTGTTCAGCCTGGCCAACTGTCCTGTTCCTCCAAGTTCCCACTCAATGGTCACCTCCTCCACGAAGCCTTCCTGGCTTCCTCACCGATCTGTTCGCCCACCACCTGGTGTCCACGGCTTTACCCTGCACTGTAATTGTTCCTCCTACGGTCTCTCTTAGTCTCGTGGAGTAGGAGCCAAGTAAGTGCTGAATAAATACACGAGGCGCTGTATTCATTCCTAGTCTCTGCTCCTAGCTTGGCCAGGGAACCGTGCTGAGATTTCTTCCTGTACCCCAAGATGAATAGAAATAAAAAATGCCATGACAAACCTGACCCCTAACCCCAAGGCAACAGATCATGAGGGTATCTGAAGACCTAAGGCAGGCGCTGGACGCCGGCACACAGCAGAGGTCCAGCGCCTGCGGCTCCCGGCACCCCGCAAGCTCTTCCCCGGGCCCGGCGCTGGGTGGAGACAGTCGTAACAGCCACCATCTCCCGCGCCCCTGGCTCCCGGGCTCCGCAGGAAGCCTCGCACTCTGACCTGTCTGTCCGAGGGTCCAGCCCGGGGCAGGGCAGCAGCAGCTGGGGAATGGAGCGTGGCGCGCGGCTCCTCGCCTCCCTACCAGGCCCTCAGTGCCCTCGCACCCCGCAGGAACAGAGCCGGAGCTCCGGGGCACGCGGCTCACCGCAAGGACGCAGCAGCAGACCCCTCTCAGGGTGGCGGCTCCCCGGAGACAGAAATCCCACAAAGTCTACTTCGCTGCGGTGTGCGGATTACCTTGCGAACCGCTGGGAACACAGCGCCAGGTAGCGCCGGGCAGCCGCTCCTGCCGGTAGATCCGCTTCGGGTCCCGGGATCTCAGCTTCTGCCCTTAGCCGCGCGCGAGCGCCTCCGCCCGGCGGCCCAGCCTCCCCGCGCCGCGGCGCCCCATTGGCTCAGGCAGGAAGGCCCCGCCCCTGTAGGCCCCGCCCCCAGGACCCCGCGCTCCGCCCCTCTCCTCCGCCTCGCCGGGCTCACCTCTCCAGGCAGAGAATGTAGCTTCTCTACTCTAAGCTCTTGCCTGGCTCAGGAGACCGGGTGAGGTAACAATTCTCTGTCCCAGGAGGGTCTAGAAGCCCCTCAGGGAGTGCGAAGAGTGCAGCATCCTTGGAATCTAGCACTGAGAAAGTCACCTGACCTCCCTGGACCTCAGGAGGCTCCTGGAAGAGACCAGGCAGGCACTTGTGAGCAATTGTCCCAGGCTGTGTGCCGGGATGTAGCAGAGGAGACAAAGACCGTCCTCCTTGTGGAGTTTGCATGGGGTGGGGGTGGAGGTAGGAGGAGGGGTCTGACAATTAAGTTCGCAAACTTGCCCACTGTGGCTCACCCTTGCAGCACTGTACACACAGCTCGGTAAGGTTTCGTAACCTTGAAGTATCAATGTCTCACGGCTGTGTTCATGTTGACGTGTGGCGGCGTCTTTCTGAGCTGTGTTCCTTACTGTTCTTGCGTGTTTTGTGTCCTGTACCACAGCAGTTCTGATGGCCATTCCAAAAAAAAGTTCCAAAATTCCCCTGAAGGTTAGACTAGGTGTTGGCTTCAGCGCTTCAAAGGTGACGGTGGTGATATTCAGCAATGAGTTAAACAGCACTTTTTCTAGGATGTTAGCAAACTTAACTGTTAGACCTGATATACATCAAACAAATCAAACAAGATAATGTAGGACTTATAAACGTTGTTGGGGGGTGGGGACTGGAGGATAGCAGTAGGTGATTAAAAACAAGACAGGAGGCTAGGACTTCCATACACAGGATGCTCTCCAGACCACTTGTGATGTTTGAACTAAGGCTCCGAGGATAAAAGTGATGCCAGGGTTGGAACACAAGGGTTGCTGACAGAGGGCTCAGCAAATGCACCGTGGTACCACTGCAGCTGGAGGCTGAGTAAGCCAGGGGACAGTGAGCTCCTGCCAGGGAGGCAGACCAGAGCCAAGTGACCCAGAAACTGGTGAGCCGCCACAAGAAGTTAGGGCTTCAACATATGAATTTGGGGTAGGGGGAACAATTCAGTCAGTAGCCCGGGGCTATTGCAAGAGCCCAGGCAAGAGGTAATGGTGACTTAGGCCAGGGTGGTGACAGTAAGAGAGGTAAGTACAGACCAGCTGAGGTGTGTGTTGAGAGTAGCATGGAACAGCTTGATGGTGGACTGCCTTGGATTGGATTCCGGGGATGGTACGGTTTGATTGTGTCCCCCAAAGTTCGTATGTTGGAAACTTAATCTCCAATGCAAAGGCCTGGAGAGATGGAAACTTTAAGAGGAAGGAAGGCCAAGAGGGCTCTGCCCTCTACCTGCTTGGATTAATGCTGTTATCTCAGGAGTGTATTTCTAATAAAAGTATGACTTTGGACCACCTTCACCCCCTCTCTCACGCTCTCTTGTCCCTCCACCCTCCAACATTGGATGATGCAGCCCCTCAGCCCAAAGTCAGTGGACTTTCCAGCCCCCAGAACCATGAGCCAAACCAATTTCTGTTTATTTAGGGATGAAGGAAGAATGTCTCCTAGGTGTTTAGCTTGAGCCACCAGGGGATGATGGTGCTATTACTCAAATGAGGAAGGCTCCTATCCAGCAGCTTCCACTTACTGTGTGACCTCTGGTAAATAACCTCAGTATCTAAGATGGAGTGACTCTGACCTCAGTAACTAAGAGGGCATAAGACCACTGAAGGGATCATAAACACAAATACTGATGGGGCCAAGCGATAGCATCCCAAGCGAAGTTCACAGGACGTAACAGAAAGGAGGTGCAGTAGCTCAGCCCTGTAATCCCAGACCTTTGGGAGGTCAAGGCCAGAGGATGGCTGGAGCCAAAGACTTCCACATTAGCCTGGGTAAAATAGTGAGACTGTGTCTCTACAAAAAACAAAAAAAAATTAGTCAGGCATGGTGGCACACACCTGTAGTCTTAGCTATGTGGGGGAGGAGAAATGAGGATTGCTTGAGCCCAGAAGTTTGAGATTGCAGTGAGCTATGATTGCATCAGTGTAGCCCAGCCTGGGTGACAGAGTGAGACCTTATCTATAAAATAAAACAGAAAGAAGGGGTAGGGCTTGTGGCAAACTGAGCTGAGCACACTTGCCTAAGGAATCTGTCCTTGCTTAGCGCCGACTGATTTTTGCCTTCTAGGCATATGAACCTAGAGTTGCCAGTTGTTTTGACTTTTATTAAAGGGCCAGAAATTCAGATTATGCTAAGTCTCCAGGTTTTTTAACATTGGCAATTAATTAAGCATTCCTTTAAAATACTGTATGGGCCAACACAAAGACAACCCAGGTATGATCTGGATTTCCCACATGTGCATTACACAACGCCTCAGGCCCTTTCAGAAACTTCCCTAGAGTATCTACCCAGACTGGATGAGCACAGTAGTGGGGAATAAAAGGATAAGGAAATCTCAACTCAGAAACCCAGCACAGTCTTTTTTTATTAAATTCATAGCTGTGTACATTAATGCAATCATGGGGCACAATGTGCTGACTCTACATACAATCTGAAATACTTTCATCAAACTGGTCGACATAGCCTTTGTGGCATTTTCTTAGTTATAGTGTGAAGATGTTCCTTTTGGAAAGATGTTTGGAGAAAACTTAGAGATCTAAAAATAGACCTACAATTCCTCTCCTAGGTATATATCCAGAAGACCAAAAATCACATTATAACAGAGATATTTGTACCAGAATGTTTATTGTAGCCCAATTCATAATTGCTAAGTCATGGAAGAAGCCCAAGTGGCCAGTCACCCACAAATGGATTAATAAATTGTGGTGTATATACACCATGGAATATTATGCAGCCTTAAAGAAAGATGGAGACTTTACCTCTTACATGTTTACATGGATGGAGCTGGAACATATTCTTCCTAGCACAGTCTTTGATGGCACTTGACCAGGCTCTGTCCCCACCTACCTGACACAGTTTTTCTAAACCTCAGTTTCCCCCAAGTCTCCTCTCAACTCTAACTTTTGGGGATAATCTCATTAGAATAGGTTTAAACAAAACTACTGGTTTTCAAATATACATAAAAGAGTTTCTGGGAAAAATGGAAGTTGCGTTCTGGCTCTGTAAATCTAAAAAGCATCACTACAGTATGGAGCAAAGAAGAAAAAACGAAAGCAAGAGTGAGAAGTGGCATAAAGGTTGGATGGGAAACCAGGCAAATGATGGAGTGGGAAATTATTTTTTATTGCACTAGGAATAAGAAGAAAATGGCAATCAGATGCAGGAAAGCTTAGTGGATTTCTATGGAAAGTTCAATGTATTTAGCCAGTTTCTCAATATATATCACCAAGGGTTTTGCAGTAATGAAATTCCCCCAACATGCTTTGGAAGGTAGGTGCCTTGTTCATTCTTATGAGCCAAACCAAACAAGGATGAAAATAGATAACCCCTCTCCATAGTCAAAGAGGGACTTTCTCCTCCACCTTCAGTATTGTTGAAAGCTGGAGTAACAGCTTGTGATTTTGCAAATTACTAGGTTTTCTTTTAGAAGGATGAGCATGAGCTAGGAGCCAGAAGGTCTGACATGAAGTTGTTGAATAATTTCTCAGAACTTTCTTCATCAGTAAAATGAGAGCTGAGAACAGGTGGCTTCCTAGAGGATTTCTGTATTTCTACTTGTCCCTGCACATTTCTTTTAGGGTGTGTGTGGCAATCTGATAATTCCCAGGGCCAGATCCTTCCACAATTTGCCACTCTCCAGACACCCCCAAAAGTCCTTATTGACATCCCAGGATGTTACCTCTCCAGAAAGTAGCAAAGAGGAGGAGACAGATGGAATGTGAGACTGCTTACAGTGCTGGGGTGGCAGTGGCAGCAGCCTAGACTACTTGTCATGAATCTTGCTGCTCAGCCTCCAGAATTCTCTCCATTTCTGCCAGCTTCTCAAGCATAGTTCTTCCTGCCGTCTTTGACCCCCCCCACCCAATTTTATTTTGTGAATCTCCCAACTCTACTAAACTTTGTGTGTTAGCCACCCAAATTGTTTCGTTTACTTTTAACCAAAAATCCTGATGGATCCAGGAGGGAAATAGACATATTGTTTCATAGGACCCTTTGCCCTGGGTCCCTTTTCCCATTCAGGGCAGGAATTTGCATACATATGGACGCACGCAGTGATAGGTATTCCTGTTCTCTCACTACTCAGTAAGAAATCCAACCCCATAGAGTGGTGGTGGAAGGGTTTAAAAAGGATTATTTTTAAAGGAGAAGAGCCTTTCAAGAAGAAGAACCTTATTTTGAGGAGAAGAACCCAGATCTGCCATTCTTAACAGATCTAAAAAAAAAAAAAAAGTGAGCAAGTCTTATAATAACAAAACCATCCTAGAAATAAATCTTCTCGTATGCAACATTTGTAGTTTGCAAAGTATTTTCCTGTAAATTCCCTCATTTCATATGCATTCTTGTGAAGTAGGCAGAATAGATAGTATTCACAGTTTACAGATTATTATACTCATAGCTATCATTTATTGACTATATTTAATGGACCAGGACTGCTAAATGCTGTATGTAGCCATATGCCAGTTTTGTTAAAGAGATATTGTTATCCTCATTTTATAGGTGAAGAAACTGAGGCTTGCCCAAGGTCACGTAGACAGTATACAGTTGAGGTGAGAACTCAAACTCAGTTCTGTCTGACAACAACGGTCACATATGCTTTTAGGATACACAGTTTCATGTCATGTAACATAGTTAGTGAATAACAGAGCTATACCTGGGACCCAGTTCCTAACGCGGGACAATTTGTGCTTCATTTGGCTAAGGCTTATTCCACAAGGGCAGAGTCTTTTTGGTTCTTCCACTGTAAGATTTTTAAGGTAGGAAAGCCTTTCTGATATTTCTTTCTACCCACTTCTCAGGCTGCCTAAAATCCATAGAATTAAAGATGAATATCTAAGTTGAAAAATGAATGGGATGGGGTGTAGAAATGCAAACCTGCCTCTGAGGGATAAAATGCTAAGTTTGATCAGCTGAAGGATTGCAAGTGCTTTAGGACACAGATGTCCAAAGACGGCGTTGGTGAAAAGGGAGAAAGGAGGAAACCTGTTCAATTTCACCTGCTTTCCGATTTGGATTTTTTAAAACATCCTTTGGGAAGATGGAAAGATCAAGGATAGAATAAAAGAAAATTTGAAAATATTAATTTACTTTTCTACATGAGGCAGTTCAGTTTATCTCTGAGTTCTGGTAAAATGACAAGAGTGTTTAGAATTTCCTAACATCTAAGGACCTATCCTAGGGCACCTGAGGAAAGACTCAGACATGACATGGCCCAGTTGAGAGCTGAGGTGGATTCTGAGCTAAGATTTGGGGAGATTTTGTGCCTGCTCGTTTGCAGCACAGAACATTTTTGCTGACACGGCAAAGGATTGTCATGGCAACCAGAAAATAAGTTTCCAAGTCCTTGGCGTCCCCCTTGATGGGAGGCAGATGTCAGTGGGTGTTCTTTTGCAATTAAGGGTGCTTGAAGGTTTTAGCTGATCATGTCACTTTCAAGGTGATATTCTAATACATGTGGCTCCATGGCTCACCAGGGAGCAGCTGCAGCAAGGCAGAAAGGACTCGAAATCCAGTGGGACCGGCTGTGAAAACAACGACAGACTGCACGTTAGAATCACCTCCAGGGCTTAAAATGCATGGATCCCCTGACCCCTGAGGCCCCAGCCAAATCAGTTGACAGCAGGTGTGGCCAGGGTGTCAGCAGGCATATATTTTGTCAGCCTCTCAAATGACACTATTGTTCTTTCAAGGTTGAGCTTTCCTGAGCTGGATGGAGTTAGAGTCTCAAGTCCAAGCTTTCTATCTATCTGGTCTAGGGCCAGCCTTACCTCTCTAAGCTTTGGCTTCTTCACATGTAAGGAAGGTAACAAAACTAGCTTTTTCAGAATTGCTGTGAAGCTTAAATATGAAAGTGCCTAGCAGATGCCATGTCCTTAATATTGGTTGCATTTGAGTGATAGCCAGCTTAGATTTGGAAATCCAAGGATGCTCACTTTCTTCTGGGACTATAATCCTTCTTGCTCACTACTTCCACTTTGAGTTTCCCTGGACTTTCAACAAAGAGACCCAGCAAAGAGGCTACTGTCTTCATGTGCCTTTTTCCTTCCATCCTAGATCACACATATTCATGACCCTGTATAGCACCACAATGAGGGAAATCTCAGGTACGCAGACAGGGGTTGTGCTTTGGATTGGGACTCCGCCTCTTCCAAATCCTTCCCATTTATACATTGACTCAGCCCTTCTGTGCTTGATCTGTTTTCCAAAACTGTCTGTTCCTCAGTGTGTAGCATTATTTAATGAAGAAAATATTTTATCTCATTTCCTCTTTGGTGCGGAAGGAGTGATTCAGCAGGAGTAACCCTCAAGAGACCAAAATATATCAAGAGAAAGGATTTGAGGCCATATCAAAACTTAAAATGCTGCGTCCTGTGATCCAGCAATTTTCCCTAATGACATGATCACTCATGTGCTGAGGAGGTGTGCACAATATGAAGATATCCATCACAACATTGCCTGAAACCATCGACTACTCATCAGTAGGAGAAGGGCTAAGTATGCAACGGCATATCCATGTATATGGAATTCATTAAAGCACCAGAAAGAATGTGTTAGATGCATTATACTAACAATGGCCAAATCATATTGCTAAAGAGTAAGGCAAATTACAGAAAAACATGCATGGTGTGTGTATGTACACACACACACACACACACACACCCCTACAGGAAAAACACAAAAAGTGCTGCTAATGGTGCCCTTTTTTTTTTTTGTAGAGACAGAGTCTCACTTTATGGCCCTCTGTAGAGTGCCGTGGCCTCACACAGCTCACAGAAGCCTCCAACTCCTGGGCTTAGGCGATTCTCTTGCCTCAGCCTCCCGAGCAGCTGGGACTACAGGCGCCCGCCACAACGCCCAGCTATTTTTTGGTTGCAGTTTGGCCCGGGCAGGGTTTGAACCTGCCACCCTCAGTATATGGGGCCGGTGCCTTACTGACTGAGCCACAGGCGCAGCCCACTAATGGTGCCCTTTAAAGGCAGCAAAGAGGGACCTCGTTGTATGTGTGTTTGTGTGAGAAGTTTTCAAAGGGGTGTTTAACCTGTTCCATTAACTTTTTACTAGACTTAATCATATTGTTATTGATAGACAGTAATTAAAACTTAAGTAAAACCCCAAACTCTTGCATTTTCCTATTTTATTTGAATAATGCGGTAAGATATTTTAAAATGAGACTGTTTAGAATGGAAACTGGGGAAAGATACTATATTTAGTGCTGTGCAGAAGTAAGAGCACCAGTCTGGGCATCAGGGCGTTTGATTTGCACCTTGGGCAAATCACTTCCCTCCTCTGGATCTCTGTGCTTCTTCTGTAGAATGAGTTTGGGCTTGGTCAATATTTTTTGAACTGTACCAGGATTTCCCAGAGATTGTTTAAGGGCTATTGCAAAGCATGTGTGTGGTGGGGAAGGGGATAGTGAGTCTTGGAGAGATAGAGAGAGATGGAGAAATTGTAGAGACAGATAGGGAGGGACAGAAGAGTGAAAGGAAGAGAGAGAGGGGGAGGAAGGGAGAGGGAAAGAGGATTTTTTAAAACCACTTTGTTGAGGCAAGATTGACATATGAAAGAGAGAGGATTTCTAACATTCCATTTAGCTCAGCTATTCTAAGCAGAGGCAAGTAACAGCAGAAGCTAGATGATCGGATTTAAATCGTAGAGTGTGTGTCTGTGTGTGTCTGTGTGTGTCTGTGTGTGTGTGTGTGTGTGTGTGTTGAGGGAGGCAGTGGAGAAGCATTTGGCTGAGATTTCTCTAACTTGTCATCAGCAAGAATAGATTTAGCCCAAACTCCAGCCATCAGGCCACATGCTGGCCCATCCATGCTGGATTCAAGAAACAGACTGATGCGTCCAGTTCTCCATGTCAGGAAGAACAAACATGAGAGGAGGACCAGCCGACTGACCCTTCTTCAGACTCTGTAAGCCTGGACACTGAGTCCCAGCAGCTCTGCTAGTCACCTTCCCCACAGGCTGAGCTCCCTCTCCTGGATTCCAAGCTCCTGGGAGAAGAGTAGAGCTTAACTCCCAGAAGAAGACAACTGCTTTCTCCAAAATCTTCTTCATCTAACTATCAGAAGAATGGGCACAGGGTTCAGTGAAGGCACTCCTTGGTCTGTAAGACGCTATATAAAATGTATAATTTCCAGCCTGGCACTGTGGCTTATGCCTGTAATCCCAACACTCTAAGAGGACAAGAAGGAGGATCCCTTGCACTCAGGAGTTGGAGACCAGCCTAAGCAGAGCAAGACCCATCTCTACTAAAAGTAGAAAAATTAGCTGGGCATTGTGGCAGGCGCTGGAGTCCCAGCTACCTGGGAGCTGAGATAGGAGGATTGCTTGAACCCAGGTGTTTGAGGTTACTGTAAGCTAGGATGATGCCACAGCACTCTAGCCTTGCCAACAGAGTAAGACTCTGTCCCCACTAACCACACACACACAAAAAAAAAAATCAGAAAGGTATAATTTCCATAATTTCATCATCATCATACAATGGTTTATAAGTAGGTACTGAAAGAACACATTCGTGTAGCTTTTCCTTTCAAAGGAGGAATAAAGTAATGGCAAAAATTTGTCTTGCCATTGCTAGAGACTTGGATTCAAATCTCACCCCTGGCACTTCAGTAATTTGCACGACTCTAATAATAATAATGATGATGTACTTATGCACTAGCCTCTGTGCTAAGTGTTACACTTTGTAAACAAAAAACAAACTCCTAAACCTTCTCAACAAACAGAATGAACCCTTGATGGCCAAGGGGACCCTGGAAAAGCCTTAAAAACTGACTTCCCGGGCATGACAGGATGGGTGTTCAGACACACCTCATTATACCCCCTCCTTTTTGGAATTCAGGCACAAAAACTAGCCAGCATTTGTGTTAAAACTAGAGATCAGAAGACTGACGGAACAGACTCAAGATTCCAAACTACAGAGTCCAAGGCTATGCCAGGTAAGGGTTAAGTCACATCGGAAGACCGTCAGTTTTGCTTAACAGGCCACTTTGACACAGTGTACTGTGGCTTGCTGTCATGACCTGACTCCGACATAGCATAACATGATGATTAGCAGACTTTCATACTTTAACTTAAACACTCCTTTCAGCTAACCCCAAGGTTTTAGACAAAGCTTTATTCCTTTAACCAATTCCAAATTAAAGAATCTCTGAACCCCCCTATGACTTGTAAGTCTCCACTTCAAGATACTCCACTTTGGGCAGGCAAATCAATGTATAACCTCCATGTATTAATTTATGACTTTGCCTATAGCTTCTGCTTTCCTAAAATGTATAAAACAAAGTCACGTCCTGATTGCCTTTGGACCACTTACTCAAGGCTTCTTGGGTTGGTGTTTTTCCCAGGCCACTCATATCGGCTCAGAATAAACTTCCTTAAAATATTTTACAGAGTTTTTTTTTTTTTTTTTGTTAATGACCTACATTATCTTATTTAATACTTTCACTGAGGCTCAGAGAAGCTAAGAAAAACACTTAAAATCACACACTTTAAATATGGGGAAAGGGAGGGAGGGGAGAGAGGAGGATGGGTGGAGGGAGGGTAATTGGTGGGACCACACCTGCAGTGCATCTTACAAGGTTACATGTGAAACTTACTAAATGTAGAATATAAATGTCTGAACACAATAACTAAGAAAATGCCAGGAAGGCTATGTTAACCAGTATGATCAAAATTTGTCAAATGGTCTATAAAACCAGTGTATGGTGGGGCGGCGCCTGTGGATCAGTGAGTAGGGCGCCGGCCCCATATACCGAGGGTGGCGGGTTCAAACCCAGCCCCGGCCAAACTGCAACAAAAAAATAGCCGGACGTTGTGGCGGGCGCCTGTAGTCCCAGCTACTCGGGAGGCTGAGGCAGGAGAATCACCTAAGCCCAGGAGTTGGAGGTTGTTGTGAGCTGTGTGACGTCACGGCACTCTACCCAGGGCAATAAAGTGAAACTCTGTCTCTACAAAAAAAAAAAAAAAACCAGTGTATGGTGAAAAAAAAATTAAAAAAAAAAAAGTCACACACTTTATAACAGAATTAACTTTGTAAGTGGCAGGGCCAGGAGTCGAACCCAGATCCACATTATTCTAAAGCACTGCTCTTAACCATTCTAAAGGGTTTCCTTTCTGCTGAACCTCAATTCTGCCTGTTTTGTGGGATGATCATGGGGATTGACTGGGCCAATTCATATGACCTCTTTTTACAATCCAGAATCTTGGATATATGATTAAAGGCAGGTGGAACAGAGGAAACTAAGGCTTTTTCACATGGAGGGAGAGCTCTCATTATCAGTACCAAAACATGCCTATGCTTTTTGTGGTTTTTGTGATTGGGTCACCTCGTTATGGGCAGGTGGGATGGTGCATAAAAATACTTGCTACCTTCAGATAGAAATCCTTCTTGTTTCCCCTAAATATCCCCCATTAGACTTCTTTGTCAGCAGGAGGGGAAAAGCACATTTGGGACAGGTGGAGTTAGGAATGCTACAATGCTCTGCTTTGTCTGTGGCCACTGCCTGCATGACTATCTGCTCATTTATTTGTTGGTCCTCTGGGAATTGGCAGTCTCCGTCATCACGTTGCCAGGCAACTAAAATAACACTTGCATCAGAAGGTGAACAAATAAATCAAGATAGTTGAGGTAGAAGCTTTACCTGGTTGACCTCCAAGATGGAAGAGGGCCCTCTGGGTCAAGTTGGGACTGTGCTGCTGGAGTCAGCATGAGAGCTGGAAGGCACTAGAAACCTGTCACTTTGTACGGATAAGTGGAGGCCTGGTTGGATGGGTGTGAACTATCCAAGGTCACAAAACAACTCCACAGCAGAGCCTGGAGGACAGGTTGGCTCTCTTGATCCCAACTTAATGTCACATCCCTTATACCTCACTGCCATCATGCCAAGGCATGTGCGTGGCATCATCTGTATATCAGGCTCTCTGCTTGGTGGTGTAGGAGATGCAGGAAGTATTTAGACACTAACCCTCCTTCAGTCATCTACCAATTCTCAGTGCCACTTCCATAATAAAAGCAATGCATAGTGACATACTGGTTAAGGATGCAGGCCCTCCTAGTCAGAGTGGGCACAGATTTCAGCTCAGCCAGTTGCTGCTTGTCGGAGAGTGCTGACTACTTAAATTTTCTGAGCGTCATGTTTTCTCAAATGAAAGATGTTAAGGATGAGAATAAAAGAAATAGCTTACAATGTTGTTAATCCTAGCACAAAGGATGGCTCGGCAGATGCTGGCCATCCTTGGTAATAGAACATGGGCCTCTTGGGCTTGGACTCTGTAACCAGACTGCCTTGGTCCAAGTCTCGGCTCTGCCTCAAACTTGCCCTGTGATCATTGTCAAGTTACTTTCAATGTCCACGCTTTAGTTTGCTTGTCTGTAAGATGAGTGGCACTAGGTTCATTATGGTTCAATAATAGGTTCATGATGGAGCTAAAATGATTTAATATGCGTAAAGTACTTACAACAGCTCTGGCACACAGTAAGCACTCTCTGCATTTTAGCGAATGTGACTCTTCAACAAATATTTATTGAGTACTTTGTATGGACCAGGCATCTACCATTACATTCTTAATAAGGAACCGACTCAATTCCTGCAGTAGGTTACTAGCACCTTAAAGGCACAGCATGGGTTTGCTCTCATTTGTAATTCCTGTGCCAGGCACTGGGTTGGAGGAAGAGGACAGGTTAGGAAGTATTTAATGAATCCAGGCGCTGCACTATGGCTAGGACAATGGTATTCAACTAGAGATGATTTTGGTTCCCTTGGGAATATCAGGCAGTATCTAGAGCGTGCTTGGTTCCCATAGCTCAGGGGGTTGGGGAGGGAAGATGATGGTGCTACTGGCATCTGGTGGGTAGACACGAGGGATGCTGCTGACACCCTATAGTGCCAAGGGCAGCTCCTAAAACAGAATTATCCAGCCCTCATGTCAACAGCGCCTAGCTGAGATAGCCTGGTATACAGGAGATCAGAGATAAACAAAGCCCCGCAATGACTCCTTCCCTCCAAAGCTCTTGGTCTAGTGGAGCCA
Source organism: Nycticebus coucang (assembly GCF_027406575.1). Taxonomy (NCBI): domain Eukaryota; kingdom Metazoa; phylum Chordata; class Mammalia; order Primates; family Lorisidae; genus Nycticebus; species Nycticebus coucang. The sequence goes on along the minus strand of NC_069782.1, from coordinate 14,664,243 downwards.
TGAGAGCACACTCTGTGCTGTGCAGGGGTCAGGACTGTGAGTACAGGGGGATGAGCCACCTGAACACCTAAGGGTTCTGGCAGGGGTGATGACTGAGCTGCATCTTCAAGGACAGGTGTGAGTGTTCTAGGAAGATTCTCTGTGTGCTGGAGCAGTTGCAGGGCTCAGGGAAATGCACAGGGAGGGGTAACAGCATGAGCCATAGCCTGGAAGACGAGGTTTGCTTTCGTTAAAGTGCAAGAACAGAACGAGAGCGGGAAACAGGAGATCACGGGTTGTGAGAGGCGTAAGGGGGAGTGTGGGTGTGATGGGGTCAGCCAAGCTTTCCCGAAGCCTCAGTTCTAAATGCTATTTCCTTAAGATGTTCCCTCCTTGACAAAAAGTCCACACTCAAGAATGAGAAAGCGCTGAGCACCACCCCCTCCCTTTTGGAGATTTGCAGAGCACATTGGTATCATATAGTCTCTGACCAATTCCGCATTGAAAAAACTTGATTTATTTCATTTCATTTATCCCAGAGCCTTCCAAAGTTATTTGACCATGAATACTGCTTTCCCAGACATCTATCTACATGAATTCTCTGATGCCACTGTGGGAAGAGCCATAGACTATGGAGAAGTAGTTATTGTCTGTAAGAAACCCAGTGGCCAGAGTTGTGTTTTATGGTAATCTCTCTGGCTCCTGTGTGGAGGTGGATTCAGTGGATGAGAAATATTTATACATGGTGTTAAGGCATTTGTCATGTTGCTGTGATTTATCGAGTCCTTGGCCGTCTCCCCCACTAGTCCCTGAACTCTTTGTTGCAGGGAGCATTGTTATTAATCATCGTGTCCCAGTGCCTAGCTCAGCCTGGCAGATCATAGGCACTCATTATGTTTGGGGAGTGTTTTATTTTTTTGAGTGGGCGAATGGATGTTGTTTTCAGATGTTGTTCTAGACATTGAAGCTGAACAAGACAGATGCAGTCTGTTCTCACACTAGCCTACATGTAGTGGGTACTTTATACGTATGTATGGCCCGATGGAAGGAGCAGCACAGATAAGATGAAGGTGGCAAGGATCAGAAATGGCGCAAGACCCACGAATCTGTATTTTAAACTAGTTCCTTGATTACTTCAGATGCCCAGGGGCATACAATTGGGGACTGCATATGTTACCAATCAGAGATGATGTCCCTTTAATTGGCCAACCGTGGTCAAGGCCCCAACGTTCTTACACTGGCTGTTCTTGACTCTTGCTACTTGGGGCCTTCAAGCCCCTGGATTCACTGTTTTGGAGCTGCCACCTGCCTTTTCTTTTTTTTTTTTTTGTAGAGACAGAGTCTCACTGTCCCGCCCTTGGGTAGAGTGCCGTGGCGTCACACGGCTCACAGCAACCTCTAACTCTTGGGCTTAGGCGATTCTCTTGCCTCAGCCTCCCGAGCAGCTGGGACTACAGGCGCCCGCCACAACGCCCGGCTATTTTTTTGTTGCAGTTTGGCCGGGGCTGGGTTTGAACCCGCCACCCTCGGCATATGGGGCTGGCGCCCTACTCACTGAGCCACAGGCGCCGCCCAACCACCTGCCTTTTCTGACCTTGTTTTGAACCTCTGAATGGAGCTAAGAGAGCACCACGGGTCCTTTATAGCCCAGACTCTGTAGGGAACCCTCTCTTCACTTGACACTGAGTGGGAGGCTTGCTTCGAGGTTCTGCCTCCCTGGACTTTTGGGAGTGTTTTACTCTCCCATGGGACATTTACACTCCCTCTACCACCACATTCCTGGGTCCACAAGAGTGCCTCTAGATCTGCTTGAAGACACCCATGAGGCAAAACTCATTTCTGTTTTAATGCAGGCTGTACACACAGTAAAGCTGTTTTGCTTCTGATGTGCAAATTAAAAAGAACAAAAGGAGGAGGAGGAGGAGGAAGGTGGGAGGAAGACTGCATGGTATTTTAAGAGAGACTGGGAGACTTTGCTTCTTCCTGTCCTGGACAGAATTTTCTGTAGAAATAAATACTAGCAAGCAAACAAAAAAAAGGGGTCCCTGATGGACTGGTTCATGGCAAGTGAAATCATTTTCTTAGTTGGCCAGCCCGAGAATCAATACGTAGTTGTGACAATTGAGCTGGTGGTTTTCAGATTCAAGGAGGTAGATAAACTTTGCCAGAATCGTCTGAGAAGTTATTTTAAAAAGTCACACTCAGGCCTCACTTGAGATCTTTGGAATTAGGATGTCCAAAGGTAAGGCAAAGAAATCAGTATTTCTAAAAATATTCCCTGAAGATACTAATGTACAGTCTGGAGTGGTGGGTTCTGGGCTAGGTGGGTGGGTGGGTGGGTGATGGATCATTTTTTAGAGTTACAGAGGCTCATTCTCTCATTTAGCCAGTTCTGACTCTCTCTACCAAATCTAAGTCCAAACTCAGCATTGCCCAGTCTAGGCTGCTGCAGGTCATAGTCCCAAGACCTTTCTGATCAGTTCTCTGGCTCAGCTCGTGACATGGAAGGTTGTTCACAGCCTCTGGCTGTCAAACGCTGGCCTGTAAAAGCCCAGGACTGGCTTCCCTTTCAGCTGCATCCCCTGTGAATAATGCTCAGTATAGACATTTCCAGGCAAGGAGGAAAACCAATTTTTCCTGCAGCTGTCTCCAAGGATATGCATTTCCTATCATTACAGTTCATAATTTTCCTGACGATGGGAATGTTATGTCAGCTCTCAACCAATTTAAAGAGGTCATCTGTTGACTGATGTTTTTTCCCTGTAGGAATAAGGGTAGTGGTGAGATGTCTCCTATTTCTGTTCAGAAAAAGATAGGATTTTGTTTTTATTCCCTTTAAACTTCATGCCCAAAGTTTAAATAAACATGGGCATTTTACCAATAACTGTTGAGGAGAATAAAGGGGCTTGCATGGCTCTGTCCAGGCCTTTACTGAATGAGGCTGTAGTCCTATAAGTCAGTGTGTACATATATCACCCTGACTATTAGACCCTGGACAAATCTTTGAGTAGTCAAAATCATGTTTTTAAAAGTCTGATCTAGCAACCAGACATAGTTCTGGCCTGGACCAGCACCTTCTCTATATATTTAATGTTTATTGAGCTCGTATCACGGGCTGGATACCATTCTACGTGCTTTTTACCCACCTATTAACATTTTTAATCATCATGACATATTCATGATATGTTAGCTAGTTATTCATATTATCTCCATTTTACTGATGAGGAATTCCTAGCTCAGAGAGTTCATGTAACCTGGCCAAAGTCGTTCAGATAATGAACGGTGGAACCAGGGCTTAAACCCAGACCGCTGCTGCCGCCTGCCCCATTGATAACAATACAATATTCACTTTTCTGTCTTCTATTCAAGTAGCTAATTGCATTCTTTACCGAGAGAGGGATAACCATTATTTTGGTGAAAAAGCCATATTTCTGTAGGTTTAAGAAGTAAAGCTCTAGTAGGGAGGGACATTTGGTGGCTAATAGGATGGAGATGGAATTTAAGCTGGATCTTCTTATTCCAAACACCATAATCTTCTAACATTCAGAGAGCTGAGGAACTTCTTTGGTGGTGATAAGAAAAATCCTTGTGTCTATCAGTAGGGGTATTTCTTTAATTCTTTTTATCAGAAAAAAATATTACGGTTCTCCTAGGCAAGTGAGTTATCTGTGCCTCATTTTCTTTCCTTTTGTTTCCCATTATTGTGCCAGCAAATGTCATGATTTCTCACAATGCCCCAGTGAAGAATCATAAGTAAAACAGTCCTCGTTATACAGACTAGAGAACTGAGGCTTAGAGGATATTAGTAACTTTCATGATTACAAGGCCCGTAGGTGGTAGAACCTGAATAATTATTTAAAGGATATTGGAGGGGAAAGATTTATGATGACCTTATTTATATCCATAGAGACTTCATGAAAAAAGCCAACAATCCCATGTATCAATGGGCAAGAGACATGAATAGAACTTTCTCTAAAGACGACAGACGAATGGCTAACAAACACATGAAAAAATGTTCATCATCTCTATATATTAGAGAAATGCAAATCGAAACATCCCTGAGATCATCTAACCCCAGTGAGAATGGCCCACATCACAAAATCTCAAAACTGCAGATGCTGGCGTGGATGTGGAGAGAAGGGAACACTTTTACACTGCTGGTGGGACTGCAAACTAGTACAACCTTTCTGGAAGGAAGTATGGAGAAACCTCAAAGCACTCAAGCTAGACCTCCCATTTGATCCTGCAATCCCATTACTGGGCATCTACCCAGAAGGAAAGAAATCCTTTTATCATAAGGACACTTGTACTAGACTGTTTATTGCAGCTCAATTTACAATCGCCAAAATGTGGAAACAGCCTAAATGCCCACCAACCCAGGAATGGATTAACAAGCTGTGGTATATGTATACCATGGAATACTATTCAGCCATTAAAAAAAAATGGAGACTTTACATCCTTCATATTAACCTGGATGGACGTGGAAGACATTATTCTTAGTAAAGCATCACAAGAATGGAGAAGCATGAATCCTATGTATTCAATTTTGATATGAGGACAATTAATGACAATTAAGGTTATGGGGGGGGAACAGAGAGAGGGAAGGAGGAAGGTGGGTGGGGCCTTGGTGTGTGTCACACTTTATGGGGGCAAGACATGATTGCAAGAGGGACTTTACCTAACAATTGCAATCAGTGTAACCTGGCTTATTGTACCCTCAATGAATCCCCAACAATAAAAAAAAAGAAAAGAAAACCCTAATCCACATCACTATTATGACATATAAACATGTCATGCACCAAGAAACGCTTACATTTTGTTTTCAATGGGACATATTTTTATTTACTACAAAAAGGAATAACAAATGTGTATAAGAAGACAATTCAAAATAAAAAATCAATAAAGATGCTATTTTACAATAAAAAAAAGAAAGAAAAGCTTTGCACTGAGTATTATCATAAATATGGTCTTGAAAGATTAAATCTATAATTCCATTTTCCTTCCCAGTATCACATTCTTTCACCTTCAATGATGCCTTTCATAGCTGTTTTAATTGAATAGGATTCGAGAGACATAAGAAATGGAAAGTTTTCCTTTCATGAGCTCTGGGACTATTCACTTAAAATGTATCTTCCAGACAAGATGATGTCATACAGATTAGACAGATCCTTAGAGAATGATAACACGTTTCCTGCGAGTGAGTCACCTTCCTTTGGGATGTCAGAATTAAGCAGTATCAAATCCAATAAACACTGATAGGCCGGAAAGAATTCTAATGTAGTCAATGAGGTCACGGAAATTCGGTGTCTGAGGCAGGGGCAGTAATAATGTGGATCTGTTTCTCCTCTAACCTTGAAACTTGCTTTTCATTCACGCTTTCAAATATATTAGGAAATGGGTCATAATAAATAATAATGTTAGAAAATAAATCTTCCTAACTGATTAAGGGATTTCTTTGGCACTTGCATCAGGGTACCTGACTTCTTCCTTAATTCCTGTTTAAAGAATTGCGCAGTGCACCACACCCCTACCACTGAATGCACACACAGCTCTTTTGCTGGGTGGTGAAAGTACTCTTGGGATGGGATTTATTATAAACAGATTAGTTCCAGGGACTTTGTTCTTGGCTTCAGGAGCATGGCCTCGGGGGTGCAATTTTCCCTCTCTGTTTCAGGGCCTTGTGTTTGGTAATTTCTAGAATTCTTTCTAAGATATATTTAAATACCTAATTGGATGTATGGATGTCCATTCTGAAACCTCAGAGCTTTTCCGAAAGGAAAATTTCAGATAATTTAGAGTTTCAATGGGATTTTCTGCTGTCCATGGTGCTGAAACATACATGCCCTCAGAATTCCAGACGTTGATACTTCCAGCTGGAAGACGGGAAAAGTAAAAGAGAGAAAACCAAATATTTATGCTTCATGAAGACCTATAAAATAGTGTCTATCCATGTGCCTATGAGCAAAATGAGCACAGACAAGATCAAAACAAACAGTATACTTTAAAACAGAATTCTTTCCAGCTTATCAATATAATCAAGAAATTATATATTTTGTGAGGGAGAGACACTGTTTTTCTTCTTTAGCTTAATATGTCAACAGCTGGAATGTTACACAGCCCAGAGCAGATTCTCAATCAATATTCTTCTAAGTGAAGGGTGAATAAATTTTGTCACAGTATTCAAAAAGGTGAATATATACTTAATGCTCAAGAATGAATTTTCTAGAATCAAACTGCCAGGGTTCTTATCTTGGTTTTGCTACTCAGTAGCTCTGTGGCCCCAGACAAGTCATTTTACTTTTACCTAAAAGGACTATCTCAAAGGATTACTATGAGGATTAAAAGAGTTAACAAACCAAAAATGCTCAAAATTCAACCTGCAACATTGTAAATGTTATGTGTATTATTGTTAGATTTATGAATAATATACACAAATTAATAATAAGGACTGAAATTTATTGAGTACTTACTATGTACCAGATATATTCATTTAATAATTCCTTACAACAGCACATGATTTAGGTACTATTATTATTTTCATTATAAAATAAGGAATCTCCTAGGCAGAGTGCACAAGGAACTTCCCCAGAGTCACCTAGCTATTTTAGAACTCAGATTTAAACCGAGGCTGTCTAGAAATGTTGGCCCATATTTAGACTTCATAAAGCCTAAATAAGACTAATAAGTCTAAATAAGTCAGCACTTTTCTGCTTCTCCTGATCTGTATCCCCCAATGTTGGTAATGTAGGGCCATTTTCTGTGAGTACTAAAGTGGTGGCTCGAACAGAGTTTTTATGTCAAAAATCTTCCTTCAATATTGATCTATAATAGCCTCACATAAACCAAAATGAATATCTAACCACTTTAGTCTTTTTTCTTTGAAGGGTATTTATTTGTCTGACCCTTTTCCAATTAGTACAATTAACATTTAGACCCTAAACATATGCTATGCATATTTTACCTGTTAATCTTAACACAGAGATTAGAACATTTTTATGGCTTTTTTTGTTTGTTTGTTTACTGTCTTTAGCACTAATCTGGTTATTCCAATAATTTTGATAGTGCATTTTATTTTTTTTAATTTTTTTATTTTTTTATTGTTAAATCATAGCTGTGTACATTAGTGCAATCGCCTGTACCCATTCTAAGATGCACCATAAATGTGACCCTACCCATTACCCTCCCTCCACCAAAACCTCCCCCCTCCCTTCCCCTTCCTTGGCCCTTTCCCCATAGTCTTGTGCTATAGTTGGGTTATAGTCTTCATGTGAAAGCTATAATTTTAGCTTCATAGTAGGGTTGAGTACATTGGATACTTTTTCTTCCATTCCTGAGATACTTTACTAAGAAGAATATGTTCCAGCTCCATCCATGTAAACATGAAAGAGGTAAAGTCTCCATCTTTCTTTAAGGCTGCATAGTATTCCATGGTATACATGTACCACAATTTGCTAGTCCATTCGTGGGTCGATGGACACTTGGGCTTCTTCCATGACTTAGCAATTATGAATTGGGCTGCAATAAACATTCTGGTACAGATGTCTTTGTTATGTTGTGACTTTTGGTCTTCTGAGTATAAACCTAGTAAAGGAATTATAGGATCGAATGGCAGGTCTATTTTTAGGTCTCTAAGTATTCTCCAAACATCCTTCCAGAAGGAACGTATTAGTGTGCATTCCCACCAGCAGTGTAGAAGTGTGCCCTTTCCTCCACATCCACGCCAACATTTCTGGTTTTGGGATTTTGTTATGTGGGCTACTCTTACTGGGGTTAGGTGATGTCTCAGAGTAGTTTTGATTTGCATTTCTCTGATGATTAAGGATGATGAGCTTTTTTTCATGTGTTTGTAGATTTTGTGTCGGTCTTCTTTAGAGAAGTTTCTCTTCAAGTCCCTTGCCCACCCTGAGATGGGGTCATGTGTTTTTTTCTTGTTAATATGTTTGAGTTCTCTGCGGATTCTCGTTATTAGACCTTTATCGGAGGTATAACCTGCAAATATTTTCTCCCATTCTGAGGGCTGTCTGCTTGCTTTACTCACTATGTTCTTGGCTGTGCAGAAGATTTTTAGTTTGATCAGGTCCCAGTAGTGTATTTTTGATACTGCTTCAATTACCTGGGGAGTCCTCCTCATAAAATATTCACCCAGGCCGATTCCTTCAAGAGTTTTCCCTGCACTTTCTTCAAGTATTTTTGTAGTTTCATGTCTTAAGTTTAAATCTTTTATCCAGTGAGAGTCTATCTTAGTTAATGGTGAAAGGTGTGGGTCCAGTTTCAATCTTCTACAGGTTGCCAACCAGTTTACCCAGCACCATTTGTTAAATAGGGAATCTTTTCCCCACTGAATGCTTTTAATTGGCTTGTGAAAGATCAAATAACGGTAAGTAGCTGGATTCATCTCTTGGTTCTCTATTCTGTTCCAGACATCTACTTCTCTGCTTTTGTGCCAGTACCATGCTGTTTTGATCACTAAGGATTTATAGTGCAGTCTCAGGTCTGGTAGCGTGATTCCTCCTGCTTTGTTTTTATTGTTCAGTAATGTTCTGGCTATTCGAGGTTTTTTCTGATTCCATATAAAACGAAGTATTATTTTTTCAAGATCTTTAAAGTATGACAGTGGAGCTTTAATAGGAATTGCATTAAAATTATATATTGCTTTGGGCAGTATGGACATTTTAACAATGTTGATTCTGCCCAGCCATGAGCATGGTATGTTTTTCCATCTGTTAACATCTTCAGCTATTTCTTTTCTTAGAGTTTCATAGTTCTCTTTGTAGAGATCTTTCACGTCCTTTGTTAGGTATACTCCCAAATATTTCATCTTCTTTGGCACTACTGTGAAAGGAATAGAGTCCTTGACTGTTTGTTCGGCTTGGTTATTGTTGGTTTAAATAAAGGCTACAGATTTATGGATGTTGATTTTGTAGCCCTAGACACTGCTATATTCTTTGATCACTTCTAAAAGTTTTGTAGTAGAATCCCTAGTGTTTTCCAGATATACAATCATATTATCTGCGAAGAGTGAAAGTTTGATCTCTTCTGACCTTATGTGGATACCCTTGATCGCCTTTTCTTCCCTAATTGCAACAGCTAAAACTTCCATTACAATGTTAAGGAGCAATGGAGACAATGGGCAACCTTGCCTGGTTCCTGATCTTAGTGGAAATGATTTCAATTTAACTCCATTCAATATGATATTGGCTGTGGGTTTGCTGTAGATGGCCTCTATTAGTTTAAGAAATGTCCCTTCTATACCAATTTTCTTAAGTGCTCTGATCATGAAGGGATGCTGGATATTATCAAAAGCTTTTTCTGCATCAATGAAAGAATCATATGGTCTTTATTTTTTAGTTTATGTGTTGAATTACATTTGTAGATTTACGTATATTGAACCAGCCTTGAGACCCTGGGATAAATCCGACTTGGTCATGGTGTATAATTTTTTTGATGTGTTGTTGGATTCTGTTTGTTAGGATCTTATGAGTATTTTAGCATCTATATTCATTAGTGATATTGGTCTATAATTTTCTTTTCTTGTTGGGTCTTTCCCTGGTTTGGGGATCAAGGCGATGTTTGCTTCGTAGAATGTGCTGGGTAATATTCCTTCTTTTTCTGTATTTTGGAAGAGGTTTAGTAGTATAGGTACTAGTTCTTCTTTAAATGTTTGGTAGAATTCTGACGCAAAGCCATCTGGTCCTGGGCTTTTCTTTTTAGGGAGATTTTGTATAGTTGATGCTATTTCAGAACTTGATATAGGTCTGTTCAACATTTCCACTTCGTTCTGGCTAAGTCTTGGTAGGTGGCGTGCTCCCAGGTATTGGTCGATTTCTTTCAGATTTTCATATTTGTGAGAGTGGAGTTTCTTGTAGTATTCGTTAAGGACTTTTTGAATTTCTGAGGGGTTTGTTGTTATTTCATCATTACCATTTCTGATTGATGAAATTAGAGATTTTACTCTTTTTTTCCTGGTTAGGTTGGCCAAAGGTTTATCTATTTTATTGATCTTTTCAAAAAAACAGCTTTTGGATTTATTGATCTGTTGTATAATTCTTTTGTTTTCAATTTCATTTAATTCTGCTCTGATTTTGGTTATTTCTTTTCTTCTGCTGTGTTCGGGGTTGAAGTGTTCGTCTTTCTCCAGTTGCTTGAGATGTTCCATTAAGTTATTGACTTTCTCTCTTTCCGTTTTCTTGAGGAAGGCTTGCAGTGCTATAAATTTCCCTCTTAGGACTGCCTTTGCAGTATCCCAGAGATTCTGGTAATTCGTGTCTTGATTGTTGTTTTGTTCCAAAAATATGGTGATTTCCTTCCTAATCTTGTCTATAACCCATGTATCCTTCAGCATAAGGTTGTTTAGCTTCCATGTTTTTATATGGGTATGCAGGTTCCTGTTGTTATTTAGTTCACCTTTTATTCCATGATGGTCTGAGAAGAAGCAAGGAATAATTTCTATTTTTTTTAATTTGCTGAGGTTAGATTTGTGGCCTAGGATGTGGTCGATTTTGGAGTATGTTCCGTGGGCTGATGAGAAGAATGTGTATTCAGTTTTGTTGGGATGAAATGTTCTGTAGATGTCTGTTAAGTCCAGATGTTGAATGATTGAGTTTAAATCTAAAATTTCTTTGCTTAGCTTCTTTTTGGAGGATCTATCCAGGACTGCCAAAGGGGTGTTAAAATCTCCAACTACTCTGGAAGTGGAGGAAATCGAGTTGCTCATGTCTGTTAGAGTTTCTCTTATAAATTGAGGTGCGTTGTGGTTGGGTGCATAAATATTAATAATTGAGATCTCATCATATTGAGTATTACCTTTAACAAATATGAAGTGCCCATCCTTATCCTTAATTATTTTGGTTGGTCTAAAGCCTATTGTGTCTGCGAACAGGATTGCAATGCCTGCTTTTTTCTGCTTTCCATTTGCCTGGAATATAGATGACCATCCCTTCACCTTGAGTCTATATCTGTCTTTTAATGTAAGATGCGATTCTTGGATGCAGCAGATATCTGGCTTGAGTTTTTGTATTCAGTCCACCAACCTATGCCTCTTTAGAGGACAATTTAAACCATTCACATTAATTGAGAGTATTAATAAGCCTTTTGAGAGACCGGTGGACATTTTTAATCCTTTTGCGACTGTGGAAGTTGGAATTTGATCAGAAATTTTTTGGGTGGGTTTACTTTTGTGGTGGAGAATTACGCTGGTCTTTATGGAGGGTAGGTCTAGGAATGTCCTGGAGAGCTGGTTTAGTTGTGGCAAATTTCTTCAACATGTGAATGTCATTGAAGTATTTAATTTCTCCGTCATAAATGAAGCTCAGTTTAGCTGGGTACAGGATCCTGGGTTGAAAGTTATTTTGTTTTAGGAGATTAAAAGTTGATGACCATCCTCTTCTAGCTTGAAAGGTTTCAGCAGAGAGATCTGCAGTTATTCTGATATTCTTCCCCTTGTAGGTAATGGTTTTCTTTCGTCTGGCTGCTTTCAGAATTTTCTCCTTCATATTAACTTTTGTGAAATTGATTATGATGTGTCTGGGGGATGTCTTATTTGGGTTGAGTCATGCTGGAGTTCTGAAACTGCTATCTGAATTTCAGAATCTCTTGGCATGTCTGGAAAGTTCTCCTTCATAATCTCATGGAGAAGAGACTCTGTGCCTTGTGAAGCCACTTCGTCACTTTTGGGGATCCCTATAAGACGAATATTGGTTTTCATCAAATTATCCGAGAGCTCTCTGAGAGAGTGGTCTGTTTTTGCTCTCCATTTCTCTTCTTCTTTGAGGGTTTGGGAGCGTTCGAAAGCTTTGTCTTCAATGTGAGAAATCCTTTCTTCTGCTTGCTCCATTCTGTTACTGAGGGATTCTACTGTGTTTCTCAGATCTTTGAGGGATGCAACTTCTTGTCTCAATGTGTCAAAATCTTTGGTCATTTGGTCTTTGTATTTGTTGAATTCTTGAGATAACTTTTGGAATTCTAATTCGATCTTATTTGCTATCCAGATCCTGAATTCAATTTCTGACATCTCAGCTATTTGTTTGTGCATGGGGTCTTGTGGTGTTTCTGCCCCATTGATCCTTGGGGGAGTTGATCTACTCTGATTATTCATATTTCCAGAGTTTTTCTGTTGATTTTGCCTCATGATTGTTTTTCACCTTTGCCTCTGGCTGTCCTCAGAGTTGGGGAGGTGTCTCTCCAAGATTAGACCCCAGCGGGATCATTCTATTGTTGCTGGATCTTTGTAGGGAGTGACCCTGTGTAGTTCCTCTGGGGCTGCTCTAGCTAGGGAGTTCTGGTCGTGGAAGCAGCTCTGGTTTGTGACACACCTGGATCCAGCAACAGGGTGGGGGTGGTGCGCACGGTTCTGGGAGTGCCAGGCGCCCAGTGACTTTGGCACAGAGAGCCCAAGGCTCCAGCAGTCTCTGGCCAGGAGAAGAGCTCTGCGCAGAGGCAGGGAGGGCTCCAAAGGGCACGCAGCTACCAGAGTCCCTGTCCAGATGAACGGGCTAGTGTGGAAGCTGGGAAGACACCGGAGGGAGGACGCAGGGTTGCATGGCTCCCGCAGTTCCTGGTCAGGGAATGCGGAGGCCCGGTGGGTGTGGGTCACCGGTCGGGGGTCGCTGCACAGCTCTTATGGAGGTCTGGGTGGCGCCAAGCCCAGGAGTTTGAGGTTGCTATGAGCTGTGACATCACAGCACTCCACCCAGGGCAACAGCTCAAGGCTCCAGTGTGCCTAAACGGTCTCACTCTGCCCCTAAGGATTAAGGTTTTAAGGCAGTTCAGTCCCCGCCTTTAGGCTGCTCTGTCAGTAGGTTACTTTGACCTGCCCAATCCTTCCTCTGAGACCCTGAGGGCGGAGCTTGCCGGGGGCAGTTCTTTCACAATGGCTTTCTGCGCCCAGCTCAGTGGCTCAGTCTGGGGCCCCAGACAATGCCCGAAGTTCTCCACACTCCTACTCAACCTCTCCCCATGGCAGTTCAACTGAGTGCCAAGTCCAAGAACACCAAAACAGTTCACAGGTAAGGCCTTTCTGGTTTGCAGTCTCACTGCTGCTTGTACTTACGGTTGCCAGCGTGATTAGGTTGATCAAACACACGCAACCGCTTGCCAGTTTTCCACTGTTTTTGTCCTCCTCTTGGGGTCCAGAAGTCCCTTGCTGGCTCCCTGTATCCTCAAAGGGATGATTATAGGCAGATCCCACAGGCCAGAGATGCCTGGAGTCTTGTCTCCCCAGACTCGCTGTTCCCAGTTGCAGGGAAGCTGTTACTCGGCCGCCATCTTTAATCTCTCCTCCTGATAGTGCATTTTAAATTCATGGGGTCAATAGTCTAAATATGAATACTGAACATTCTTTGTCTGAAATTCCACTTATACACAGAGTATAATAATCCACAGTTCATATCCAACTAGGATGAATGTGTTTACCCACCATTATTTCGTATCCATTTCTTTCCAAAACCAGGCTTCCTTTTAGAGAAATCTGTATTATATATACTATTTGCAATTTGCAGTAGTAAGCCTGGCATAAAAAAGAAATAATGAAACCTACATTATTGTGGTTCCAGAAAATAACTGGTAACGGTGCAATCAATTTTTTTCAGGGTTATTTCTTTTCTTCCAGCTTTGACAGCTCTACTTCCATCCATATGAATGGGGGAAAATGCTAAGCACCTGCCGATTGCTGTTGGGCATGGACTAAATTACCTAGAGTACTACAGCTTTACAGATAAATTGGTTTATACCTCTCATGCTGCCAACTCATCATCATTTAGCCATATTCTCATGAGCCTTTTTTCTCACTAGTCAGGGAGAGGCATAGCTATATCTCTAGTGAGAAATGTCCCTGGAGGCTCAAGTAGTAGGAACCAACATTTATTGAGCACTTACTACTGGCCAGGATCTAGGCTAGATCCTTTGCTACATTGTTAATTTTAATTCATGCATTAAAATTATAATTGACCCATTATAGTATGTGCTGCTATCGTCCTCATTATATAGATGGGGAAAGAAAGCACAGAAAAATAAATTAACATATCCACGGTCATGCTATGAAAATTTCATGTTATGAAAATTTCTGTCTGGGATTTGGAGCCAGGCAGTCTGCCTCCAGAGCCAGCGCTATCTGTCTACTACCTTCTACACACTTATATCTTTCAAATCCTTACAAATCAGTTCAATCACATTGAATTAGAGGGCAGCGCCTGTGGCTCAAGGAGTAGGGCGCTGGTGGGTTCAAACCCAGCCCCAGCCAAAAACCACAAAAAAAAAAAAAAAATCACCAGGCACATCGAATTAGACTTTTTTGTGCCTGAGACTGTGCAAGATGCGGAGGATACTGAGATTAATAAGATCTAGTCTCTGCCCCTAGGGTACTCATGATTTAAGTGTGGGGTTTGTTGTAATAAAGGTAGAGAGAGCCACAGAAAAGTAGGAGACTGCCTCAAAAGAGAGAGTTAGAGAGTTCAGGTCAAGCTGCATGGAAGAGGCTGCTCTTGATCTACGTTTTAAAATGTCAGAGGAAACATCATGTGCAAAGGCATGGATGTGTGAAACCACAGAACACTTAAAACATGCAAGAGACAGTATAGTATGGTAACTACGGTATAGCATGATAGTATGGTAATTACGGTAGAGCATGATAGTATGGTAATTACAGTAGAGCATGAAGGCTGGGGCCAGGTGGCCTGGGTTTGAATCCTGGCTTCTCCTGGTGATTGGTGTCGAGCTCCTTGGCGTATTTGCACCTCAGTTTCTCATCAATGCAGTGAGGATGGTAAATCAGTTACTCCCTGATAGTGCAGTATGAACACTAAACGGTTAAACCACATACAGCCCTGAAATGCCCTGAGATGCACCAGTACCTGGCACATTAGAAGTGCACCACCAGGGCGGCGCCTGTGACTCAAGGAGGACGGAGCTGGCCCGGTATACCAGAGGTGGCAGGTTCAAACCCAGCCCTGGCCAAAAACTGCAAAAAAAAAAAGAAGTGCACCACCAGGTTCTCCATCTGGTTGTTGTTCTTATTACCCATAATCTTCATTATTGCTGATGTCTGTTAACTCTTCATTGATAGGTCAGTAATAATACAGACTAGGCTGGACCACACACAATTGTCTTTCAAGTCTTTCTAAGATTTCCAGAGGTATCAACAATTACTCAACTTCAGTTTTCTCACACAGTAGGTTGGCATGAAATGGCTTTTCCATTCTGCTGAGAAAAGCCCATCCATTAGCGAAGCTGGGAACTTTCCTCTCAAGGCACAATTTTACTCTGAGGAGGAGAGGACAAGAGGACAGAGCTGTTTTATTGAGGGTGAAGTGAAACCCGTGAAAATGGGTCACTGCCCTTCTCTCCAGCAATGGCATCACTGACCTGGCGAGAGACAAGGGCTGCCATTGTGACCCTGCTCTGGTGTGTGCTCTGGAACTTGTCTTGAGGAGCAATCATTCCATCCCTGTGCTGGGTTTCTTAAAGCTAGAGGTGTCAGGCACGTGAGGATTGAGCCTTCTGCAGATCTTCCCCGATCATGTTCCTCTGTAGATTTTGTAATAACGAAATTCAGGGAAAATTGCATCATGATTACAGACCCCAGGAAACATGAGTCTTAGCTTTGACATTAATTGAGTAATAATCACTGCAGGCACTTGTATAGTGCCTACTATGCACCAGACACTTCTAACCATGTTGCTTTCATCAACTCAATTCCCATAAGAGCTGAGTTGATACATACATATTTATACACACACACATATATGTGTATTAGTTGAGCTTAGCTAGGTTATGCTGTGACAACAACCATCACCATGTCTCAATGGTCTGTTTCTTACTCATTTTCTGCACTCATTGTAGGTCTATGGGAATTCTCTTCTACTCTATTCTTACTTCAGGATTCAGGGTAAGAGAACAGCTTCCACTTGGAAAGCTTCAAATCTCATGTCAGAGAAAAGGAAAGGGTAAATCACTCTTTGGCTCTTAAAAGCTTCCACGTGAAAATGATGCAATCATTTCGGCTCACATTTCCTAACCTTACCTGACTTCAAACGGGCATGGAAGACATGTTATATTATGGAAGGAGGAGAACCAGAATATTATTGGTGAGCAGGCCTACTGACTCTCACAGTATACAATTATTATCAGCACTTTATGGATGAAGAAACTGAAGAATAGTGAGATGCTACATGTTTGTAAGTGGCAAAACTGAGATTTGAACTCAGGGAGTCCCCTCCAGGGACTACTTGTAACCACTGTGCATAAAGCTTTCCCAGGCATTGAACCTGTCCAAGTTTTAGTTTCTCCATATGTAAAATGGGAAAAGAAACTTTTCTTCTATATCTCACAGGGATGCCCTTAGAAGTCATCCATCCATCTGTCCATCCGTCCATCCGTCCTTGCAGTAACTGGCACACATACTATGTTACAATTATTGTTCTAATTGTTGTGAATAAATAGCAAATAAGACTAAGCTCCTGTGCTCATGGAGGATACATTCCTCCATGCCTCATGAAGTACTGGGCAAAGAATAAAATAAATAAGTGAATGAATCAATGCACAAAGTAAGGATAAATGTTCAGAAGACAATAAGATCTAGTAATATTGCTATACACAGAATCATCTCCCTTCGGAATTCATATGTGAAAACCCTAACCTCCAATGTGATATATTAGAGGTGTGGCCTTTGGTAGGTAATAAAAGTTAGATGAGATCATGAGGGTGGGGCCCTCATGATGGGATTAGTGGTTTTATAAGAAAAGAAGAGGGTAGAGTACTGTGGCTCATACCTTGTAATCCCAGTTCTTTTGGAGGCTGAAGCAGGAGGATTGCCTAAGGCCAGAGATTGACACTACTTTGAGCAATATAGAAAAACCTCATCTCTACAAAAAAAAAAAAAATTAGCCAGCTATGTTGGCTTATGCCTGTAGTTCTAGCTACCTAGGAGGTTACAGTGAGCTATGATTATGCCACCCTAGCCTGGGCAAGAGAGCAACATCCTATCTTTTAAAAAAAAAAATAGAGGAAGAGAGAGAAATGTTGTTTCTCTTTGCCATGTGAGGACACAGTGAGAAGGTGACTGTTGCTGTTTACAAGCTAGGAAAAGAACCCTCACCAGGAACTGAATCAGCTGCATCTTGACCTTGGACTACCCAGCCTCCAGGATCATGAGAAATAAATGTCTGTTGTTTATCTATGTAGCAGTCTATGCCTGCCCAAACAGGCTAGTCCCAAAGGGACAGAAAATGACTGGTGAAGGTTCTTTAGATTGAGAGACCAAAGAAGGACTGTATCCAGAAGTGGTATTTGAGATCTAGGAAACAGAGAGAATGGCAAGTAAAAGGCTGATATAGGAATGAGCGTGGCATGTGTGAGGGCAAGACTGGACAGAGTGCAGCAATGAGGAAGGAAATTCCAGATAGCGAAGGTGTAGGGACAGCCAGGGGCCAGATCATGAAAGAAAGATGGTACATACCAGCATTTTTCAACATTTTTGTGGAGTTAAAACTCTCTTTGAGAAACTGTTGAAATCTGTGGACAGGTTCACCATCACAGACCATATTCATACATCATTTTGCAAATAATATCAGGAGTTTTGCAGCCCCCAGCCCTCATATCCATCCAGACCCTAGATTTGGAACTTCTGACAAATACAAAGATACCTTGAATAGTACACAGGGAAAGGGGAGGGAGAAAGAAATTTTCATTGTTTGTGAGGTTTCTCCATGCTAGAAACCTTGCCAGTTATACATTATATGTTTAACATATTTCACAATCCCATTTTATAAATGATGAAACCAAGATTCACGGAGGCTAAGGAAAAGTTTTAGGCTAAACAAGTAATAAATGACCAAGAATTTGAATGAGGTTGGTTTCACTCCAAAGCTGATGTTATTGTTATTAGGTGGAGGGTCTAGTTTCACTTTGCAAGGGGCATTTATCCTTACTTTCAACCAGCCGAGGCAGTATCTATTTCCTTCTCACTGGCTGTAGTTGAATAACAGAGCAGCTCAGATTCTAAGTTTCCACTTCTCTCCTGCCACTGATTATAACATCAGCCTTTATTACTCCCAGCAGAGTGGTGAAATACAATCCCTATAACACTACCAATTAAGGTACTTCCTTTTCATATGTTCTTCCTCTTTGTGGATGCCAGAAGATCAGCTCCAAGACGCTTCCAGTGGTTTAGAATTCTTCTCAAAGGAGTCATTTGCTTATCATTGTCTTTCTTAATTAGTGATCTAATATATTACAGCCAATCCTTGACCAAGAGGAAGATGGAGACCTGGAAAGGAGGCATGACCATTCCTTTCAAGGTAATCAGCTTTGAAGCTGCTTGGCAACTGATATTGATTTCCTCATGCTTGGAAAACCTCCTGAGAAAGGATTCTGAACTCACAAGTCTGAGCAATCTACACCTTTATTTATGCACTCACTGTGCAAAGCCAGGTAATGGCCTGTAAGGAGATGAGCAAAGTACTACTTTCCCTGAAAACTCACATGCATGAGACTAATTGGGGGGATTTTTCTAGACACAAATAAAAGAAATAGTTTGCAACAGACAAGTTCATAAATCATTCGTTCTCCATTTTCCTTTCCTTATACCCTTATGCAAAAGCTAATACTTAAGGACAACCACCCATTCTAAATATAGTATTTCTAATGTCAAAATGCTGTTAATTTATTGCCCTTTTTATAAATGAGGAAATTAAGGCTTAGAGATGTCAGATACTTCGTACAGTTTTATGCAGCAAGTAAATACCTGAGCTGGGGATGAAAACCCATGTGGGTCTGAAGTCTCTGTTCTTCTTTTATCCTAGGTTGCCTCATTTTTCTACATGCGCATTCAGCTTCCTTGACTTTCCACTTGCTGTAATTTTTGAGTCTGTTACCTTAGCATCGTTCAGAGAAAATGACTCCCCGCTGGTAGATTTTGGCTTCCTTAGGTGTCATATCCAGGTGATGATAGAGCACTATCAAGTTAGGTTGCAATGCTACTCATTGCCAGTAGGCGTCGCCATCTTATCTAATGTGATTATTCAAAAGTATTTACTGAGCACTTGCTATATGAATGAGACCGGGTCTCTGTTTCTTGAAACTTACATTTCAGTAGTTTGAAAGACAAACCAATTTATCACATTCCATCAGATAGCAATCTGTGGAATAAATAAATGCTGAAATTTAAGGCTTTGAGCTCTGTCA
Organism: Nycticebus coucang; assembly: GCF_027406575.1. Classification (NCBI taxonomy): domain Eukaryota; kingdom Metazoa; phylum Chordata; class Mammalia; order Primates; family Lorisidae; genus Nycticebus; species Nycticebus coucang. Next base: position 14,645,088 of record NC_069782.1, on the reverse strand, counting down.
AATTAACCTGGTATTTGAGTTTGAAGTGTGTTCTATGAGGAAGGCCTCTAATGACATGAAGCCAGCTGTCATACAATGTGAGAGATCATCTCTCAAGAAACCTCCATGCCACTAACTCTGCTCAACCAACCAGTGCAAATGGGAGCACTGCTCCCACTTACCCAGTCAAACAGACTGGGAAAGGAAAACCTCCTGGGACTGAAACTTTTGGGGTTTACCGCCTGACTGTCCTTCTTAAAACCTTTCACCATCAGTACAGAGCAAACTCCAGTTCTCTCACCATCTACTGTACCACTCATGATCTAATTTTCCTCTACAGCCTAAGGTCTGGCCACATTCTCCTTATATGTAGTACTTTACACCCTAATAAACTAGTACTGCTCTTCAGTCCCCACGTATTGTATGTAATTTTATAATTTTATTTTATTTTATTTTTTTAGGGGTTCCACTTTTTTAAAAAGTAATTTGTACATAGATCATGAATACATTTATGCCATGATGGGATTCAATGTGTTGATTATTTGTACAAATTGGAGTGCTTACATCCTACTAATCAACATAACCTTCACCTCATTTACCCAATTACAGCGTTAAGACATTTGTGTTCTATGCCTGATAGATCCAATTTGTACTTGCAATATGCTCCATAGGTGTGGTCCCCCTAATAACCCTCCCTCTATTGATCCACCCCACTTCCTTCCTCTCTTCCTTTCCTTCCCTCCTTCATCCTAGGCTATGTACCCAGTACTACTGTGAAACCAATTTATAATCACTCACACTTGCATATGAAACATAATTTTATAATTTTAATTTTCTTGGTAGCCATATTAAAAAGTAAAAATAAGTAGATGAAATTAAATTTCATAATGTATTTCATTTAACCCAATATATACAAATGCCACCATTTTCATGTCATCTGTAAGAAAATTGTCAATAAGATAATTATTTTACATTCTTTTTCTCATGTAAACTTCTTCAAATCTGGAGGATATTTTGCACTTAAATCTTTAATACAGAAGCTACATTTTCATCAGAAATATTTCATCTATATTTTAGTTGATATATATTTTCAATTTTATAAAATATGTTTTCAGAAAAAGTAGAATCACATACCCAAGCTGTTCCAAACATACTTAAAAATTTCCTAAAAACTGAATTAAATACAAAAACATAATTTTCATTTAATATTTAAATCTACGTTGACAAAACTAGCTTATCAATTTTAGAACAATTAACTTGATTTTGAAGCTAAAACATTCATTCCATTTCATAATTTTATCTGTCCACAATAAACCCACTAACTCTGTGTCAACTCAGTATTAATCCTGGTTCAAAAGGGCATTGCCTAAGTTGATTTACTAATATCCATAAACTACTCTTCAATTTTTTTTTTTTTTTTTTTTGCTGTATTTGCAGTCAACACACATAATGTTATTGATTACAATTTCTGGATACTGGTTTGCATTAGAAAAAAATTATCACTAATTTGTATAATTAAATTCTTAATTTCAGCAAGTTATCACACTGATCTCACTGGATCACAAATAACTTTTGCCTTCCTTGAAACTTTAAATTTAGCTTGTTCGTATGTAGTGTAATATTGGCTAGGAAATGTGAATCACACTGTTATTTTTTGTCTTTGATTTAGTGAATTTTGGTTCAAGGAAATCTTGGAGTTAATAATACAGTAAATCTTTGTAAAATTGTTCCATGACTCAACTGATGAACACTGGCAAAAAGAACCCCACAGTAATACTAATTTATTTTCCATTTTGTTCTATTAATAGATTGATAAACTGGCAAGAATTCACATTTGCACATATATAGTAAGGAATTTTAACAACTGTTCACATGACATCTTTCATAGAATATGCTTCAGAAAAGTAAACACAAATATTTTCATGGTACTTAGTGAAATGAAGCAATAAAGATAATATCAGTCTGCTATTTAAAATTCCAATTAGAAACCTAAAAAAGTGGGCGGTGCCTATGGCTCAGTCGGTAAGGTGCCGCCCCCATATACCGAGGGTGGCAGGTTCAAACCCGGCTCCAGCTGAACTGCAACCAAAAAATAGCTGGGCGTCATGGCGGGCACCTGTAGTCCCAGCTACTCAGGAGTCTGAGGCAAGAGAATCGCTTCAGCCCAGGAGTTGGAGGTTGCTGTGAGCTGTGTGAGGCCACGGCACTCTACCGAGGGCCATAAAGTGAGACTCTGTCTCTACAAAAAAAAAAAAAAAAAAGCCTAAAAAAGCACTATCTACCCCTAACAGACACATATTTTCACATCTAAGTAAAATTCTTCTTAAACAGATATAAAAGATTTTTAAAATATCTATGCCATAAATTTCGTATTTGGGGATTGATAATTTTTTTGTAAATTTGTAAGCATTTTGAGATAACATGCATCCAAAGTATTACTTGGGCAGTGCCTCTTTTATTTTCCAACACATTCAATGTTGAAATAAAGTACTTTCAGTTTTACAAATTTGAATTAACTGATCTTTGATACTGTTAGAAAGGTCTTATATTCTATGGACAGTTGAGTTATTTGCTGTCATAACTGAAGGTTTTCCATTTTTTGTAAAATAACATTTGTTAGTCTTTCCCTTGACATTTTCTAACAGAATTTCCATAAGTAAAATAATTAATTTTGTTCTCTATCAAAAAATGGTCCTGCATGTTTGTGTATATGTGCAGGAATCTAAGTTGTTTACACTAAGTTGGCCAAAATTTCAAGTTCAAATTATATTAAAAATTATTTAAATTTTTTGACTGATACTTAATTCTAATAGGAGGTGACTAATTTAGTCAGTTATTATTTTGACTTTTGAGAAGGAAGTTACCAAATTCACCATTTGCTGTAAATGTAAATATTATCTATTATCTTTTTTTTTTTAACAAAACAGAAAGCTTCTTTTTGTGTGTGTGTGTTGCAGTAAATTGCAATTATCCTTCATTGTGAAATTTTTTTTTTTTTTTATTGTTGGGGATTCATTGAGGGTACAATAAGCCAGTTACACTGATTGCAATTGTTAGGTAAAGTCCCTCTTGCAATCATGTCTTGCCCCCATAAAATGTGACACACACTAAGGCCCCACCCTCCTCCCTCCATCCCTCTTTCTGCTTCCCCCCCCATAACCTTAATTGTCATTAATTGTCCTCATATCAAGATTGAGTACATAGGATTCATGCTTCTCCATTTTTGTGATGCTTTACTAAGAATAATGTCTTCCACTTCCATCCAGGTTAATACGAAGGATGTAAAGTCTCCATTTTTTTTTAATGGCTGAATAGTATTCCATGGTATACATATACCACAGCTTGTTAATCCATTCCTGGGTTGGTGGGCATTTAGGCTGTTTCCACATTTTGGCAATGGTAAATTGAGCTGCAATAAACAGTCTAGTACAAGTGTCCTTATGATAAAAGGATTTTTTTCCTTCTGGGTAGATGCCCAGTAATGGGATTGCAGGATCGAATGGGAGATCTAGGTTGAGTGCTTTGAGGTTTCTCCATACTTCCTTCCAGAAAGGTTGTACTAGTTTGCAGTCCCACCAGCAGTGTAAAAGTGTTCCCTTCTCTCCACATCCACGCCAGCATCTGCAGTTTTGAGATTTTGTGATGTGGGCCATTCTCACTGGGGTTAGATGATATCTCAGGGTTGTTTTGATTTGCATTTCTCTAATATATAGAGATGATGAACATTTTTTCAAGTGTTTGTTAGCCATTCGTCTGTCGTCTTTAGAGAAAGTTCTATTCATGTCTCTTGCCCATTGATATAAGGGATTGTTGGCTTTTTTCATGTGGAATAATTTGAGTTCTCTATAGATCCTGGTTATCAAGCTTTTGTCTGATTGAAAATATGCAAATATCCTTTCCCATTGTGTAGGTTGTCTCTTTGCTTTGGTTATTGTCTCCTTAGCTGTACAGAAGCTTTTCAGTTTAATGAAGTCCCATTTGTTTATTTTTGTTGTTGTTGCCATTGCCAAGGCAGTCTTCTTCATGAAGTCTTCCCCCAGGCCAATATCTTCCAGTGTTTTTCCTATGCTTTCTTTGAGGATTTTTATTGTTTCATGCCTTAAATTTAAGTCCTTTATCCATCTTGAATCAATTTTTGAGTGGGGAAAGGTGTGGGTCCAGTTTCAGTCTTTTACATGTAGACATCCAGTTCTCCCAACACCATTTATTGAATAGGGAGTCTTTCCCCCAAGGTAAGTTCTTGTTTGGTTTATCAAAGATTAGGTGGTTGTAAGATGTTAGTTTCATTTCTTGGTGTTCAATTCGATTCCAAGTGTCTATGTGTCTGTTTTTGTGCCAGTACCATGCTGTCTTGAGCACTATGGCTTTGTAGTACAGACTAAAATCTGGTATGCTGATGCCCCCAGCTTTATTTTTGTTACTAAGAACTGCCTTAGCTATACGGGGTTTTTTCCGGTTCCATACAAAACGCAGAATCATTTTTTCTAAATCTTGAAAGTACGATGTAGGTACTTTGATAGGAATGGCATTGAATAGGTAGATTGCTTTGGGAAGTATAGACATTTTAACAATGTTGATTCTTCCCATCCATGAGCATGGTATGTTCTTCCATTTGTTAATATCCTCTGCTATTTCCTTTCTGAGGATTTCATAGTTTTCTTTATAGAGGTCCTTCACCTCCTTCGTTAGGTATATTCCTAAGTATTTCATTTTCTTTGAAACTATTGTGAAGGGAGTTGTGTCCTTAATTAGCTTCTCATCTTGACTGTTATTGGTGTATACAAAGGCTACTGACTTGTGGACATTGATTTTATATCCTGAAACATTACTGTATTTTCTGATGACTTCTAGGAGTCTTGTGGTTGACTCTTTGGGGTTCTCTAAGTATAAGATCATGTCGTCAGCAAAGAGGGAGAGTTTGACCTCCTCTGCTCCCATTTGGATTCCCTTTATTTCCTTGTCTTGCCTAATTGTATTGGCTAGAACTTCCAGCACTATGTTGAATAGTAAAGGTGACAGAGGACAACCTTGTCTGGTTCCAGTTCTAAGAGGAAAAGCTTTCAGTTTTACTCCATTCAGTAAAATATTGGCTGTGAGTTTGTCATAGATAGCTTCAATCAGTTTTAGAAATGTGCCACCTATGCCTATACTCTTCAGTGTTCTAATTAGAAAAGGATGCTGGATTTTATCAAATGCTTTTTCTGCATCTATTGAGAGGATCATGTGATCTTTATTTTTGCCTCTGTTAATATGGTGGATAACGTTTATGGACTTGCGTATGTTAAACCAGCCTTGCATCCCTGGGATGAAGCCTACTTGATCATGATGAATGACTTTTTTGATGATAAGCTGTAATCTATTGGCTAGGATTTTGTTGAGAATTTTTCCATCTATATTCATGAGTGAGATTGGTCTGAAATTCTCCTTTTTGCTTGGGTCTTTTCCTGGTTTTGGTATCAGGGTGATGTTTGCTTCATAGAATGTGTTGGGGAAGATTCCTTCTTCCTCAATTTTTTGGAATAATTTCTGCAGTACAGGAATAAGCTCTTCCTTTAAGGTTTGATAGAATTCTGGAGTGTAGCCATCTGGACCAGGGCATTTTTTAGTTGGAAGCTTTTTTATTGTTTCTTTGATCTCAGTGCTTGAAATTGGTCTGTTCAGGAGGTCTATTTCTTCCTGGCTAAGTCTAGGGAGAGGGTGTGATTCCAAATATTGATCCATTTCCTTCACATTGTCAAATTTCTGGGCATAGAGTTTCTGATAGTATTCAGAGATGATCTCTTGTATCTCTGTGGGATCAGTTGTTATTTCCCCTTTATCGTTTCTGATTGAGGTTATTAGAGATTTTACTTTTCTATTTCTAGTTAGTCTGGCCAATGGTTTATCTATTTTATTTATTTTTTCAAAAAACCAACTCCTTGTTTCATTAATTTTCTGAATGATTCTTTTGTTTTCAATTTCATTGATCTCTGATTTGATTTTGGATATTTCTTTTCTTCTACTGGGTTTAGGCTTAGATTGTTCTTCTTTTTCCAATTCCATAAGATCTCTTGTGAGATTGTTGATGTGCTCTCTTTCTGTTTTTTGAATGTAGGCATCTAAAGCGATGAATTTTCCTCTCAAAACTGCTTTTGCAGTATCCCACAGGTTTTGGTAGCTTGTGTCTTCATTGTTGTTATGCTCAAGGAAGTTAATGATTTCCTGTTTTATTTCTTCCTTCACCCATCTGTTATTCAACAGAAGATTGTTTAATTTCCATGCCTTTGGGTGGGGTTGAGCATTTTTGTTAGAGTTGAGTTCCATCTTTAGTGCCTTATGGTCTGAAAAGATACAAGGTAAAATTTCAATTCTTTTGATTCTGTTGATATTTGTTTTGTGTCCCAGGATATGATCAATTTTGGAGAATGTTCCATGGGGTGATGAGAAGAATGTATATTCTTTATCTTTGGGGTGGAGTGTTCTATATACGTCTATCAAGCATAGTTGGTCTAGGGTCTCATTTAAATCTCTTACATCTTTGTTTAATTTCTGTTTAGAGGATCTGTCCAGCTCTGTAAGAGGTGTGTTAAAGTCCCCTGTTATGATGGTATTATCAGATATCATATTGCTCAGACTGAGTAAGGTCTGCTTCAAGAATCTGGGAGCATTTAAATTGGGTGCATAAATATTTAGAATGGAAATGTCTTCTTGTTGTATTTTTCCCTTGACCAATATAAAGTGACCATCTTTGTCTTTTTTGACTTTAGTTGCTTTAAATCCACATGTATCTGAAAATAAGATTGCAACTCCTCTTTTCTTCTGAATTCCATTTGCCTGAAAAATTGTCTTCCAACCCTTGACTCGGAGCTTTAATTTGTCTTTTGAAGCCAGGTGTGTTTCTTGCAGACAGCAAATGGATGGCTTGTGTTTTTTAATCCAGTCAGCCAATCTATGTCTCTTCAGTGGGGAATTCAAGCCATTAACATTTATTGAGATAATGGATAAGTGTGGTAGTATTCTATTCGTCTTATTTGGTGAGAGTCCATTGCTTAGTTTTATCTTTTGCATCAGTGTGGAGGTTAGGTTCTGTCCTTTGATTTCTGAGTTCTTACTTTGCTGCTGATCCATTGTGGTGGTCAGTGTGCAGAACAGGTTGAAGTATTTCCTGTAGAGCTGGTCTTGTTGTGGCGAATTTCCTCAATGTTTGTATATCCGTAAATGATTTGATTTCTCCGTCAATTTTGAAGCTTAGCTTAGCAGGGTACAGAATTCTGGGCTGAAAATTGTTCTGTTTAAGTAGATTAAAGGTAGATGACCATTGTCTTCTTGCTTGGAAAGTTTCATTAGAGAAGTCTGTGGTAACTCTGATGGATTTGCCCCTGTAGGTCAACTGGCGCTTACTCCTGGCAGCTTGCAGAATCTTTTCTTTTGTCTTGACTTTGGACAGGTTCATCACAATGTGTCTTGGAGAAGCTCGGTTAGAGTTGAGGCGACCCGGGGTCCGATATCCCTCTGAAAGCAGTGTGTCAGAATCTTTGGTGATGTTTGGGAAATTTTCTTTTATAATATTCTCTAGTATGGCTTCCATTCCTCTGGGGCATTCTTCTTCCCCTTCTGGAATTCCTATAACTCGTATGTTGGAACGCTTCATAAAGTCCCATAATTCTGACAGTGAACATTCTGCTTTCTCTCTCTTCTTTTCTGCCTCTTTTACTGTCTGAGTTATCTCAAGAACTTTGTCTTCTACCTCTGAAATTCTTTCTTCTGCATGGTCTAACCTGTTGCTGATACTTTCCATTGCATCTTTAAGTTCCCTAATTGACTGTTTCAGTTCCTTCAGGTCTGCTATATCCTTTTTATATTCTTCATATCGTTCATCTCTTATTTGATTCTGTTTTTGGATTTCCTTTTGGTTATTTTCCACTTTATTAGCAATTTCCTTCATTGTTTCCATCATTTCTTTCATTGTTTTCAACATGTGTATTCTAAATTCCCTTTCTGTCATTCCTAACATTTCTATACTGGTGGAATCATCTGCAGTAGCTACCTCATGGTCCCTTGGTGGGGTTGTTCTAGACTGGTTCTTCATGTTGCCTGGAGTTTTCTGCTGATTCTTCCTCATGAGTGATTTCTTTTATCTGTTTGCTTGCCCTAATTTTCCTTTCACTTCCTCTTGCTCTTTAAGTTCTTGTGCCTGTGGACTAAAGGTTACAGGACCAGAAGGGTGAGAAGGTTGAAGAGCAAAAAAAAAGGGGATGAAAGAAAGGAGGACCGAGTGATAAGAAAAAAAGAAAGATAGAGAAAGGAGAGGGGGTGGGTATAAGGAATATTGACAAAAAGAAGAGAGGCACAGAAAGAGGGAGACAGGGCAATATAGGTGTACAGTAGGGTACTTTGACACAACCTTAAAAAACCCCACCTTCTGGGGGTGCCCAGTTGCGTGGTTCCCTTGAGGTCAGCAGCTCTTTGCTAACCTGATCAGACACAGTACCCCACCTCCACCAAGTAGAGAGGAAAGACAAAAATGCTATAAATCAAACCAAAAGAAGCAAACAGAAAACTTTACAGGGATAAAATTGGGTGAAAAACCAAATTATATCGGTAGAAACACTAGCAAAAATGAAGTTGAAGTTATTAAAAAAAAGCAGCAATGGGAAATTATAATTAAACTAGGAAAATTGAGAAAGAAAAAGGGATCTGTGTGGAAAAGATTGAAATTAAAAAAACAAAAGAATATCAGCAACGTCAAAATAAACAAACAAAAAAAACAACCAAGCAAAAAAAGAAAGAAAAAAATACACAACCAAAAACAAAGCAGTTTGTATATGTTATTGAATATTGTCTGGGCAACACGTGGTCTTCTGGGGTATGAGATGTTAGTCACAGTTCAGATACGACTGGAGGCTGCTGATTACTCAAACCCCAGCAGGTAGACACCCTGAATCTCTCTTCAGCCTACTTAAAAGGCACTTCGAACTTGTAAACTTGTTGAGCAGAAGCTTTCCCAGCTTTCTTGCTGGAATTGCTGCTGAAGTGGCTATCCACTTACTCAGTGTGCCAAAACCGGTCTCACTCTGCCCCTGAGGGTTAGGGCTGCAAGGCGGCTCAGACCCCACCCTTAGGCTACTTGGTTGCTGGGTTACCAGCTCCCACCCGTTTCTAGCTCTGCGATCCTGAGGGCGGAGCTTGCCGGGGCAGATCGCTGACAATGGATCCGTGTGACCCACCGCCAAACACTATTAGCTCCGTCTGGCTCAGCGGCTCAGACTGGGGCCCTAGACAACGGCCAAAGTTCTCGCACTCCCGCTCAGGCCTTCCCCAAGGCAGTTCAACTCAGTGCCAAGTCCAAGGACATCAAAACAGTTCACAGGCAAGGCCTTTCTGGTTTGCAGTCTCGCTGCTACTGAACTTACAGTCGTGGGCGGGTTTAGACGGATTGAACACACGCAACCACTTGCCGGTTTTCCACGGATTTAGTCCTCCTCTTGGGGTCCAGAAGTCTCTCGCTGACTCCCTGTATCCTCATAGGAGTGATGATAGGCAGTTCTCACCAGCCAGAGACGCCTGGAGTCCTATCTCCCCAGACTCACGGTGCCCAGATGCAAGGAAGCTGTTACTCGGCTGCCATCTTGCTCCGCCTCCCTTCATTGTGAAATTTACAAAATACTTTGTTCCACTCTCCTATTTTCTCTTCTATTCTGATTTTAGTAGTAATTTCTGCATCTCCATACAATGCTCTATCAATAGTCTGCCCTCATTTTAAGTGAAAAATTTTGTCCACACTTATTTTTTACATTAAAACTAACTTAGTTGTGTCATAATTAAAATAATAGCAAGTACTTCGATTTACAATAATTGCCAGTTAAGATATAGATGGTTACCACAGTAATTGGAGTCATCAGCATAAAATATTCAAAGGTACACGTTCCAATATCGCAGTGCTGTGTAGAAAAAAAAGCGACTTAAACTGAATCAACCCATTGACGCTGATTAGCTCTGGGGTGTGTTTATGCATAATTGGAAAAATAACAGGTGCATCTAAGTTGTACATCACTATAGGCAGGGCTATCTTATGTGTCACAAAGACTAAAGTGAAATAGAGTTTGAGACAAAAAAAGTTTTGTTTAATTAAAAAGAATGTACTTTTTTCCATTTTAGAATTTAAGTTAATAAAATTTATATAAGTTAAAAATTCATTGCCGCAGTGACACACTCGTCATAGATGAACTTCTCAATAGCCATATGGAGCCAGTGGCTACCGTATTCAGCAGTGGAAACCTAACACTCTGTCTGCAATCAACAAATATCCTTTGAATAAACAGACTAGATAGGTCTGTCTCTTTCCCTAACTTTGCATTTGAACCTTGGAAACTAAGACCCAAACATAGTTGCATGATACTCAGCTCCTCTCTAATCTAACTCTAATGACAGAGAGATAATGTCCATTTTTAATGGACTTGCGGGGATACCGGTGGTTAGAGTGGTACAGACAGCCTTCTGGAGTGGAAGGCAGGACAGTGTGATGGAGAAGAGAATGGTAGAACCATCAGAAGTGGGGTCTTCATAGCTCGTTGGCTGTGTGCATTAGATTTCGCCTCTTCAAAAGAGACTGCTTATAATACTCCACATATTTGCTGTGAGGATCAAATACAAATATTTCTATTCATAAGTTTTAAAACAGAGTCCAAATGTTAGTGTTTTGATCTTGTCTGTGCCAGTAGGAAATCTGCCTTGGGCTGAACGCGGTGGCATTCAGGAAGTGTCCGTGTTACAGAAGGCAGGACGGCTTTGCTATGTTGTTAGGGAAGCCAACGGTACCGGCAGAGCATGGGTGGGCACGGTCAATGCCAGAGAGACACAGTTATATACAAAATTCAGAGACCAGTACTTAACCAGTTATTTGTTTTCCTTTCCTTCAGGCATAGGGACTTAATAATTAAGTGTGCAAACCAGGAGCCAGACTTGGTTGGGACTCAGGATTTAGTAATTGTGTATCTTCTGCAGTCCTAAGCTCACCCTTTAGCTTTAAATAGACTCACCAGTGTGGCTGATACCAGAGTGCTCATGACTAATTCAGGGCCTTCCATAAAGTGAGTTTAGGAGCGTGGGAGTCCAGCTGGGACCTCTGCTCCCCAAGGATCCCTGTTTCCTGCTCCCACTTGACAGCTGCGGGGATTTGACTCTCTGTATCTACAATTAATCTGCAGGCTCTTTTTGAAACAAGTCCCCACTTCTCTCACCCTGTTCTGCTTTGAGTTTTACCTCCTCAATTTGTAAAAAGGAGATAATGCCCAGTTTCTCCAGGCGATTGAAATAGTGATAATGGAAGTAATCAATGAAGCTAATTCTTCATTATTTAGCACTCCGAGTTTATTTTGGTACATGTTCTTCCTACCCCTGGATTTTCATCCCTTTGCAAGGTGACCTGGCAGTTCCTCCCATCAAAAGGTGGGGGGTTATTTCTTTACCTCTTAACTATAACTTTGGCCATGTAATTTGCACTGACCAGTGAGCCAGTAGAAAGTATGACATAAGCACAGGTTGAAAAAGCACTCGGATATTGGGACCTGCTCCTGTGTTTCTTGGTGGTCTTTAAAAAAGATTCCTTAGGAATTCTGCAGGATGCCAGACCCCACTTTCCTTCTGGATGGTCCCCAGGGTTCAGACTGCCCTAGGGGTCCAGTAATCTCAGATGTCCTGAGCCCCGTCATTAGTACCATATCCACTTATTAATGGGTTTCCTTCTTCAGATTATGTGCATTACTGAACAGATAAAAAAACTGGCCACAGCTTCTGGGAACACTCAGGCTAAGACTGCAGGTGCTTTGCATGGAGAGTCTGAGAGGCGGCCCTGAAACGGTGCTGAACATGCACATTAATTAAATACATCCAAAGACGTGTCATGAGTGTCAATGAATTCCCACTTAGAAAGTTTTTGACTGGAGATTCTATCCCATTTTATTGATAAAGAATACGAGGCCTAGAGAGGTAATATGACCAGCTCAAGGTCACGTGGCTGGTATATACCAGTTAGTTTTTGCTACATAACAACCATCCCAACAATTAGTTTATTAGCTAATAATAAATGATTGTTTATTAGCTCTTGTTTCTGTGAGTCACCCATTTAGCTCGCCATCTCATGGGCAGTTCTTCTGCTGACCTCACTTGGCTCTTCAGGCAGCTGGGGACTGGTGGTGTCGGGAGGGTCTCACGCTCATGTCTGGCAGTGGTGGTGGCTATCAGCTGGGATGGTGGAGACCATGGGGCTATATGTCCCCAGTAGACTAACTTAGGCTGATTCACACAGTCGTTGCCACAGAGCTTCCAGAAGCTATGGTAACAAGTACGAGTGTTCAAGTGTTTTTCAGTCTGTGCTTGCCTCATATTTACTACTGTGTCATTGGTAAATGTAAAGCACAAGGTCAAAGTCATAATCAAAGAATAAAGAAACAGCTTTCACCTTTTGATGACAGGAGCCACATGGTCACCTTAAAATAAGGCAAGAAGACAGTAAGTCATCCCTCTTACCACAGTGGACAAGTTCCAAGACCCCCAGGGGACGCCTGAAATTGCAGATAGCACCAACGCCGGTACACACTATATCTTTTTTCTATATATACAAACATAAGATGAAGTTTAATTTATAAAGTAGGCACAGAGATTGACACTAATAACTAATAATAAGGTAGACCAATTATAACACTATACTATATAAAAGTTATGTAATGTGGTCTCTGTCTCTCCTTCTCCCTCAAAAAATCTTACAGTACCTATTTTTATACGGTGAGTAACTAAAACCATGAAAAGTGAAACCGTGGGTAAGGAGGGATTCCTGTAGAGGAAGATTGGCGTCTATTTTACAATTTCCTGCAGCTAGTAAATGGTAAATATGGGACAGCCATTAAAGATAGTTCAGTTCCCTCTTGCTCTAGCAGAGATCTAAGAATGAGCTCAAATAATGTTTCTTTTATTATTATTAAGTCATTTGAACATAGATTATGAATACATTTACGCCATTATGGGATTCAATGTGTTGATTATTTGTACAAATTGGAGTGCTTACATCCTACTAATCAACATAGCCTTCACCTCCTTTACCCAATTACAGCATTAAGACATTTGTGTTCTACACCTGATAGATCCAACTGTACTTGCAATATGCTCCATAGGTGTGGTTCCCCTACTAACCCTCCCTCTATTGACCCACATCCCTCCCTTCCTCTCTCCCTCCCCTTCCCTCCTTCATCCTAGGCTATAGTTGTGTTTCATTTTTCATATGCAAGTGCGAGTGATTATAAATTGGTTTCACAGTAGTACTGAGTACATTGATATTTTTTTCCATTCCTGGGATACTTTACTAAGAAGAATATTAATGTTGAGTTGATCAACGTCTCTTTTTTTTCTTTTGCTCGATGAGTTATGTGTACAGTTATGACTTTGCCTTATGTACATGGCACTTTACAGGTTTACAAGCAGTTTTATGTTCTAATCCACTGGCAGGACTAAAAGTGAGGACTGGTTGTGAAAAGGGAAGTGAGAGATGCAAGCCAAGAGAAGGTGTCAAGGGCTCATCTATCTCAATTTAAGTCAATCAGCTGTTATTGAACATCTCCCATGTGTTCAATAACTGTGTTAAGTTCATGAAAACAAAGGTGAATATTCAAGGAACTCTCCAAATCTGATGAACTATTTAAACATTGAAGAAAAATGTTGTAATACAGTAGGGAAAGTTCTGTAAAAGATATTTCATATAAAAGGTTTGGGAAACAAAAAAAGAATAATTCTGTCTTACAGGGTGTGGTCAGGGATGGCTACAGAGAAAAGCTGCTAGTGACAGGTGCAGTTTTACTTGAGCAAAAACCAAAAGATGCTGACCTATATGGAATATTCTGGAAAGAGCAAGACCTCAAGAGAACGTAGGGTGGGAGTGAAGAGCAATGGCCAGATGGAGACCGGAAAGGTTGTAAGTGGCTTTGAACATCATGCCAAAGGATTCAAAATTCACCCTGATAGTTATGGGGTGACATGGCAGACTTGCAGAGTGGCCGGCAGTGGTCAGAGAGACATAATTTGTATCTGTATTGTAGAAGGATGGCAGGCTGTGTTCAGGAAGGAAAAAAACAGGAACAGGGAGACCAATCAGGAGGCTCTTGCCAAATGAGAAGCAATGGGAGACTGAGTTTAGGAGCTGTAAGTAGGATTGGAGGGGAGAGGATGAATTTTATTCATATTTTTCAAAGAGAACTTAATGCATCATTAGGGATGGGAGATGAGAAGGAAGGATGGAGACTCTACGATTCTTGGGTGGGCAAGTAGGTCAGGAAATGCTGGGACAACGAAAGCCAGTGAAAAAGCAGGTCATGGGCATGAGGAACAGAGCTAAGGAAAGGATGGACAGATTCACTCTGTGGTTTGTTCCACAGAGGGATGGAGGAGGCTATCCTGAGAAATGCCTGGATAAGTAGGCATTTATCTGAGTCTGAAGGGTGTCAAACTGAAAGTTGTCCACACACAGATGGAAATTGTATTAGAATTTGAGGGCAATCGATAGAAAGTCCAACTTGAACTAGCTCGAAACAAAACAAAATAACAAAAAATATGAAGTTTTAAATTCTATTAACAATATTACTGGGGAGTCCTAGAACAGTCTTCAGGCATAGCTGGATCCAGGGGCCCCAATGATGTCATCAAGTCTTTGTCTTGCTCTGCTTCCCTTTGTACATTGGCTTCCTTCCAGGCAGTTTTCTTTCTTTCTTTTTCCATATGATGAAAGTATGTCTTCCATCAATTACTCATTTGTGATTTTTGTCACAAAACATCGTGAATGGTTGCAGTGGCCATGTTCAGATCAGAGCTCTTTTACTGCAGCCACTTGGATCTAGTTCTACTCTAGGCAAAACTGGAGCACCCACAAAGAACTCTCCTGAAGTTTCTGGTGCTGGGATTTCTGGATGTGCCACAATAAAGAAAGCAGAAGTGTGTGTTTAAATACCATCCCTGGTGTCTTGGGTTCTTTATATCCCTCACCTGGCCCCTTCCCAGGTGGGTGAGATAGCCCACAGCCCTGGAGGAAGGGTGAGCAAGGATATACTTGGGAACTTACACATTCAATGAATCAGCAAAAAGAGAAATAAGTGTAAAATAAAATGAAGGAGGTCAGTGAGTTCGGAGAGCACCAAAGCTACTCCATTTATCCTTCTTCCAGAAGGAAAATTCAGAACTATCAGACATCCTGTCTGTATCTTGCCTTTCTGTCCCCAAGAGTACTCTTCACCAGACAGTTAATTTCTTTAGAACATTAAGCACTTCACCAATTGCAGTAAACAGCCCTAAGACGCACACCCAACACCCATTATGCAGATTAAACTATTAATATGGAAAAGGGGAGCAGCAGAAGAGAGGATCAAATTTAATTTGATATTATTTGAAAAGCATTCAGTCAGTACAGAGTGCCGTATCTTAGCCCATGAAGATGCTATTTCCCAAGATAATTAGCTCCTTTGCTCTACATCTTAGCATTAGCAGCTCCTGTAAGGAGACTTCATTATCCCAGCTATTTCTAATAGGATTTTTCCTAATTCAAGAATTAAGAGCTTAGATCAAATAAGAAGCAGGTAGTTGTACTTTTTCTGATTGTCAGTTTTCTTCATCTAAAATAATGACTAGGCCAAGCACAGTGGCTCATGCCTGGAAGCCTAACCATTTGGGAGGCCAAGGTGGAAGGATCCCTTGAGGGTAGGAGTTCTAGACCAGCCTGAGACCTAATCATGGCTTCTCTGAGTACTTTTATCATTGAGGTTACATTGCTCAATGTAATTTGACAAAAATACCTGGAGGGCTGAATAAACGAGAAGCAGATCACATGGATGTCCTAGCCTGCTAGTGACTATTATGCGGTTTTAAAAGAAATGGAACTAATAGATGTTACACAATTTCCAAGAGTGGTGGTGCACAACTGTAGTTCCAACTACTCGGGAGGCTGAGAAGGGAGGATCCTTTGAGCACAGGAGTTTGACGTTGCAGTGATCTACGAGGATGCTACTGTACTCTAGCCTGGGCAACAGAGTGAGACTACATCTTTAAATAAATAAATAAATAAATAAAATAAAGAAAGAAAGAATGGGTATAAAATTACATCTCTCTCTATGGAGGGCGATAAAGTGAGACAAAAAATTACATCTCCTTCAGGGTTGCTAAGAAAATTAAACGACATGATATTGGGCAAGCGCTTTGAATGATTCTGGCATGTAAAAAAAACTTAAGTTATATTGTAGCCGGTACAACATACCTGGCTATGTGAACTCTTTGGAATGTTCACTTTTTCATCCCTTTGCCTTCATAAAGCTTTTGTTGAAGTGAGATATACACAATTAAACAAGTGAACTATAAAGCACGCAGAGGGGCTCCAATATGCCACCCCCAAATGTGCCACTTCGGCATCAGAATTATTTTTGACCCCAAGGCATTTGTGATTCAAAAGATATACAAGAGAAGTTTCCCTTCTATGACTAAAAGCAGAAATCTCTGAGAAAGAAGACTCATACACATCCCTCCTCCCAGGGAGGTTTTATGGTCACGAGTGAGCACTGGGTTGGACCTGCACAGACAAGCCTTCCTCTGTTAATTCCCCCATGCATTTAACTGCCCACTCACACCAGCTTGGAAGCCTGAAGCCTTTTCCTTCGATCACTTCTCTACAAATGTGTTGTTCTTTGTTAAGATGCTGTAGAACCTCAAGTTCTAACCACTCTGTTGAGTTACTCATCACCAGTTTTCTCCCATGCATTAATAAACTATTTCTCTCCAGCTAATCTGTCTCTTATCAGTCTAATTTACAAGACTCCAGCCAGAGATCCTAGGAGGGTAGAGAAAAAAAGTGTTTTTTTTTTTTCATCCCTTCCCCACACATGTCAAATGGTACAGAGCAAAAGCAAGCAGGAAAAACAGCTAAGGAGTGCGGAGGAGGATGCTAATTTAAAATAAGAAGGTGGGCAAGGCATGTTTTCAGTGAACATCTCTTTCCTGTTACTTATTGCGGGGGGCATCCTGGAGATAATATTAAGTTTCCTAATAAGGCTAGATTGTTGGCTTGGAGAGGTTGCAGTTGGCAATGAATACAGTTGAGTAACCAGAAGATGATAACTACCTATGTGAGCCTAGGAAAGTAAGCAGACTGCTGAAGAAGCGTGTAGGTGTTCCAGGCAGGAATGCCTTCTGTCCTGTGGTCCCACACCTCCTTTGATGCTCTGGCATCTAGCCCAAGTCAGGAGGAGACGCAAAGCCCTCCACTGTATTCCCATAACACAGCCATTTCAACCCTGGACTCTTTTAACAAAACTTTACAAAAGATTATTGGATCACAAGTAAATAAACACAGGCAAAAAATAAATCTATAATTTGTGCTGTTCAAAATGGTAGCAACTAGCCTCATGAGGCTATTTAAATCTAAATTTGTCAAAATAACATAAAAATTTAGAAATCACTTTTTGTCATACTGGCCTCATGTACTTAATGGCCATACGTGGCTAAGACCTACATGTGACAAGGGGTGACTGTATTGGACGATGCAGAGATAGGACATTTCATCACTGTGGAAAGTTTTATTGAACCATGTTGGCCCTGGTAACATGGCTTAGAAGGTTGCTATTCAAACTTTAATGTGCACACGAATTCCCCATTGATCTGACTGAGAGATTTTGATTCATTAACGTCCGGGAGTGGTGCCTGAGATTCTGCATTTCTAATAAGCTCTCTGGTGACCCAGTGCTACTGTCTCACCTCCATCCTTTAGTAGGAAGGGCACAGAGGTCACAGTGTGTTCTGTGGTGATTACAGAGGGGACTGTTCTCTGTGCTTACAGAAAATGAACAGCGCCCAGGGAGCTTTTATGTTAACTTCCTCCACACCCATGTGGGGACTTATTTATCCCTTCAAAGTAGAAGACCTACAGTATGTCACCCCCACTGTTCCTTACTGGAAGGTCATAGCTTATGGACAAGTACCTGGACTAAGGACCTGAAAGGCCAGTATTACATTCCCGGGTTTAGAATTTACTAGCTGCAGGAACTTGAACTTAACCTCTTTGTGCCTCAGTTTTCATCATCAAAACAGGGAAATGAATAATATCTTAGAATGTTATTTGAAATTCTACAAGTGCTCCATGAATGTCAGCTATTATGTTTATTAATATTAATCAAATAAGTTTGGCTGCAAGGCTCATTTTCTCACGTATCTATTCCGTGGTAGGAACCAAGGGACATGTGATTAAGACACAGTCCCTGACCTTCAAGAGCTCCCAGGTAGCATTCTAGTTGTCTGGCCTTCGCATACGTCTTTGGGAGTGAGATACTGTTTCTTTTGTGTAATAAGTAAAAAAGATGCCTCGTGATGGTAGATGGCACATTTCCGTGAAAAATCAATGTTTCTCTATTAACTTGCTTGCTGTTTAGTATTTCTGCTGACGTTGCAGGGCAATCCTGCTAGGACTTGACTGGTAAGATAAGGTACCTACATGTGCAGTTGGAAAATACACCACCAGCCTCAGTCTGCACAGTGCCACATTCAAGGAGAGATAGTCCATCAGCCAACATTAATCAAAGTAAATTTATGTTTTTACTGTCTTCATTCAAAGCGTGTCCCAGAGCATGCAATTTATTACTCAAAGCAGTGCTTCTTAAACTCTTTTGTCCATATTCCTTTCAATTTCTTTTTTCGTTCTTTTTCATACTAAGTCTTTGCCCAAAATCAGGGCTGTGATTCATTTCCCACTCATGTGGTGGCCTCAGGCCTTGCTTCTCTTATTTGCCCTTCCCCTCCCTTATAAGCTTTTCCTGATACTCCCTTTTCCTCCAGCCCTGCTGCTCACAGGCCTTGTTCCTTTTCTTAAAGCCCATTTTCCTGGCCTTTTCCAAATCTTGTCAGCTCCTGTGAGGAAAGGTCTGTCTCCAGCTCTGACCACATATGGGTGGAAATCTGCCCATTTCCCAGATAACAAGGAAGAATCAAAAACTGACCCTGAAAACAGAAATCCTTCTTCTGCAGAAAGAAGATTGGAGAGTGTGGCAGGTGGAATTCTGAGATGACCCCTCGGATCCCCATCCCCTAGTGTACAAATATTTTGTAAGTCCTCCACAAATATTAGCTATTATATCTACTAATATTAATCAAATAGGTTTGGTTGCAAGACACATTTTCTCATATTTCTATTCTGTGCTGAGAACTAGGGGACTACATGATCCCTGGGACTGTGAACACAATGGATGTGACTTCTGAGGGTAGGGTATGTTAGATGACATGTTCCTTTTAAAAAAGAGAGATCATTTAAAGTCAGCTTTACCAAATCAAATGAGCCCTTTAAAAGCAGAAGTTTTTCTCTTGTTAGTCCCTGGGAAACAAGTCAGAGAGATGTGCCTGTAAGAAGAAGCTACAACCATGTTGTAAACTCCCTGAGGGGACCCCGTGGCAAGGAATGTGGGTGTCCTCAGGAGGCCAGACAAGTCCTGAGGACCTTCAACACAGTTTGGATGGGGCTTCCTCTCCAGAGTAACCAAAAAGAAATGCAGCACCTTGATTTCAGCCTCGTGAAACCCTGACAGAAGAACCCAGCCCTGCCAGGGATGGACATCTGGGCTCCAGAACTGTGAACTAATAAACAGGTATTGTTTTGAGCCTCTTGAGTTTGCAGTAATTATCATCTAGCAACAGACAATCAACACAGAGGGCAAGTAAAGGATGAGAGCTCATACATGAATAATTGGTTTCTGTCATGGATGAACATATTCTGAGTGACACAGAGCAGAGGCTAAGGGCAAAATGGCAGCCCTGATGGTAAATGCTGCCGAAGTCAGTGGAGGGGACCTACAGCCTAGGGCAGCAGGAAACACTGCACTGAGGAGAGAGGGCACGTGCCAGTGACCACGGGAGGATCTGGTAGCTGGAGAGAACAGGGAAAGCCTTTGGGTAAGGGGAGAGACTTAAGGACAAGAGTGTGAGCAGAAATATGCAAGATGTGCTACAGGAAGAGTGAGGAGGCTGCTGCCAGCTCTGCCTGTCGTCCCCTCCAACTTTGCTGCAGCCATTCTGGACATCCCGACAACTTGCGGAACATGTCATGTACTTTCACTTCCCCAGGAATTTGCATACACCCCTTCTGTGTCTGTAACTCCCTTTCCACCCTCCTGACTTGTCCTTCAAGACCCAGCCCAAGGCTCATCCCCTACACACACAGCTCTACTTCCTAAACTCAGAAAGGTTAATCCCCAGCCCAAGATTTCATGACTTGTAAATAGAAGCTGGGACTTCAAAGGACTTGCTCTTTCTCCTCTTCCACATTGAGTAGAGAAACTCTTTGCTAGGTCAAAATCAACGTCAAAGTCATCCTTTGGCCCTACTTCTCATTTCCAAGTGGCAGGTTTCCTTAAAGTGGAGCACACCCGCAAGGCTAGCAGCCCAGTTCTGCAGGAGCCAGACTTCTGTGGATTTCTAAGGCAGCTGGAACTGCCAGGAGCTTTCTGAGGCTCCCTGAGAGAATTGGAGGGCCCCAGGCTCTTCCCACGGGGATCCTTGATCATGTTCTCATTTCCTCCTCCAGAAATGTGGGGCTAAAATAAGCCCCGAAGCTGAGGAAGGGCTGAGTCAGAGCCCTCGGAGTGGAGCAATCACTGCGCAGCTGCTCCTGGTAAGAAACATCCCTGTAGAGCCTGAGTTGTTTATGCCAAGAGCTGTAAATGACAAATGAGCTCTCCTAAGACAGGCTGGGAGAAGGCTCTCCTTCCTGGAGATGGCACGGTGCTCAGTAGCTTGCAAACATTCTGTGCCAGGTTGAAAGAAGTAGCACCCATCCCTCTGAGCAAGGGAAGGCTGGTGACGAGGGAGAAGGAACCTGGGCTGGAAGCCAGGTGACGTGAGGCTGAGTCTCCACGTCATTGCTTACCAGGTGTGTCAAATAAGTGAAGGTGTGCTTTAACTCAGCTGCAAAATGAAAACGTAAACCCAGGTGATTTTCAAGTTTCTCTCTGGCCTTGGCTTTTGTTTGGTTATGGGCTCCCACGCTCACTCTGAGGCCCTGGGTGATGAGAAATGTTAAAGGTAGAGAAAGGAATTTGGATGTGGCCTATGGCAGCTGTTGCTCAACTGAGTCAGGTTCAGGCCACACCCACTCCTAGGCACCTCTTAGGTGCCAGCTGCCCGGGAAATGGCTGGGGATACAGAGGTGAAAAAGAAGGTCACTTCAGGAACTCATTGTCCAGCAGGTGAGGGTGTGAATAAAAAATATGGGCTATCGAAGCCATCACAATGGCTCATGCCTGTAATCCCAGCACTCTGGGAGGCCGAGGCTGAGGATCCCTTGAATGCAAGAGTTCAAGACCAGCCTGAGAGTGAGATCCCCATCTCTACTAAAAAGAGAAAAATGAGCCAAGTGGGGCAGCGCACACCTGTAGTCCCAGCTACTTAGGAGGCTGGGGCAGGAGGATTGCTTAAGCCCAAGAGTTTGAGGTTGCTATGAACTAGGCTGAGGCTATGGCGCTCTAGCCCAGGCAACAGAGCAAAACTCTGTCTCAACCCCCCCCCCCAAAAAAAAAAACACGGACAACAGACCAGGCACTGTGGCTCCTGCCTACAATTCCAGCTACTCAGGAGGCTGAGGCAGGAGAATTGCTTGAGCTCAGGAGTTTGAAACCAAACTTGGCAATATAGCAAGACTCCATCTTTAAAAGATGTTTAAGGGTGTGCATGCCTGTAGTTCCAGCTACTCCAGAAAGATTGCTTGATCCTGGGAGCTTGAGGCTGCAGTGAGCTGTGATCAACAGAGCAAGGTCCCATCTCTAAAATTAAAAAAAAAAAAATGGGAGGACAGAAGGATGACCAACACACCAACTCTTTTGTTAAGCTCTGAGTAAAGGATCTGGGAACACAGCTCAGAAAGAACAACAATTCACGAGAGTCCCGGTGGGAATGGGCTTCAGCTGGGAATTCAGATCTGTTACTAGATTTTCCCCCACCTCAGTCAAAACTTTTATTAAATGCAGAATATAAATGTCTGAACAGAATAAGTAAGAAAATGCCATGAAGGCTATGTTAACCAGTTCGATGAAAATATTTCAAATTGTATATAAAACCAGTACATTGTACCCCATGATTGCATTAATGTACACAGCTATGATTTAATAAAAAAGAAAGAAAGAAAAAGGTAAGTTGGAGGTGGGGGGATCACAGTGTGTGACATACCTCTTGGGGGTGGGACACAATTATAAGAGGGACTTTACCTAACAAATGGAATACATGTAGACTGGTTCTTTGTATCCTCAATAAATCCCCAGCATTAAAAAAAGAAGAAGAATAAAAAGATTAAGTACAAAACGAGGTCAAAATTCATTTTCTTCAGATGATCTAACATTGAAATATTTATGTAGTTTTCCCAGACAGCAAGAATAATTCAGAACTGGTTATTATCCCAGAGTCTCCCCATATTTGACAGAAGGATCATTCATGCACCATGATGGAGACTACCAACCAAAAAAACCTTTCTGTACAAAAGGGAAGAGATTGAATAATCTCTCAAGAGTTCAGGTTCTATCTCAAGTACACTGTTCCTCTCGCGCTCAGCACTTCCAAAATGCCTTTCAAACGTTTAAAAATGTTTATTTGTGATATTTGCACTTGAAGCCATATTTAAAGTAAACCTGAAGATTTAATTGCATACGTAATTTCAAATTTCATTTGAAAACCTTCATTTCATTTTATAATTTTCCCATCGAGTTTATTTTTGTTGCTTTCAACTTTTTGGTTGGAAGCTTCAAAAATAAAATAAAATCAGCAAAATTTGAAAGGCCCTACATATAGAAGACAAATAAAACGTATACAAATAGAAGACATAAAATGTATTACGCACAGTACACACACACACAGATATAAAGCAAATACTATATAACCACCAACCAGGTATATAGTCCTGCAGATCCTTCCCTTTTTCAGTAAGTTCATCTAATCTGTGTTTGTCATTTGAACCATAACTATAATACACACATACAGCACATGAAGCATCTAGGGTGGTATCTGGTATACAGCCAGTGCTCAATAGTTGCTCATCCTAGTTGCAAGTCACTGATTCAGTCAACAAACATTCACTGCATTTGTATCCTGTACCAGCTATGTATTGAGCACCGGATAAAGAAAGAGGGACATGACACAGTGCCCCCTCCAGAGCAATGAGGGAGATAAACTCATGTATCCAAAATGGACTATAGTTCAGGGTAGTGGAGATCTCTGCACAGGGACTCCAGGGCCCAGAGGAAGGAATGATTTGTCTGAAGAGGGAGAGGGAGTTTTGCAGCCAGTATGGTGCACCGTGTTGCTCCACCACAAGGAATAACATGGACAGAAGCACGGGGACCTGGTGAGCAGGCTTGTCCTGGCACACGGAGGGGAGGGTGGCATGTGGGGGTATGGGGTGTGGGCCAGGGAAGAATTTGGATTTTTTTCTTTCAGGGAAGAATCATATAAACGCATCAAATCTAGGGGGGAAGATTTTTCTCATAGCGAGGGTGGAAATATCGAGCTTATATAGTAATATCCTTCATTACTATATGTGACAATAATAATAATTGCTGATTTTTTAGAGCCTGAAGTGGAATTCCTGATCTTCCTCCCTCAAAGCATTGTCCATGCACCATGCCGTTAAATCATCTCAAACACCCCTTTAGTATCTGCTGTTTTTACTGAGAGCCAGTAGAATTTAAGGCTTATGAATGGCATTCTCTGTGGCTAGATTACGTGTGTTGAAGTCTTGGCCCCACACTTACTAAATGTGTACTTTTAGGCAAGTAACTTTTCTGTGCTTCCATTCTCTTATCTTTTAAATGGGCTGCTAGAAGTGCCACTTTCCTCTATGTTCAAAATAACACCTGTCCAGTACATGGTGCTTAATGAGTGCTGTTGCTTAGTGACCCATTTCATGAAGGAGGAAGCTGAGGCTTCATGGGGAGAGGAAGTCATGTTTCAAATGTTCCACAGCCAGTAAGTAGCACATTCTGGATTCAAACCCAAGAAGTCTCACAGCAGAGCTCAATCTCTGCACCATGAACCAAGCTAGGCTTTGTTGCTCAAGGGCGAGTTTTTCTCTGCTATCAACTTTCAACATGCTTAAAATTTCAAGGACTTTCTTAAATCATCCTTCCGCGAACTCTGGCCAGAAGGGAATGAAAAAATAGATATTAATCTCTTTAGTCACTGTCGCTTGACAGAAACTGATTTATTAATTAGTGAGTTTATGCAGAATTTATTCACTTACTGAGCCCCCTACGAAATCTCAAGCATAGTATTTCATCATTTCACATAAATGATCTCAGGTACACTCCTCCCCTAAATGTGTGTGACGATTCCCGTTTCTTAAGTGGGGACGCCGATGCTCAGAGGAGCTGAGGGATGTGCCCACAATGACATATTTGCTATTGACTTTCCAGTGTCTGCTCTACATTGTCTGAGGGGCTGAGCTAATCACGGAAATGGCATCCAAATTCAGTGGGAGAACCCAGGCCTACACCAATTAGCGCAAAGCATTCCGCTGGCTACGGAGATTAGTTCAGAAATGAGCATATGTGGGAACTAAGAAGGCACACGGGACAATTTTCTGGGGCTTCTGAAAACATTATCTTCACTTTTTAGAGAAAGCATCAGCAGGGGACAATCCCATGCTTCGACATTGTTGTGTGTGGGCTTGAGATCTGGGGATGCTGTAGCCCCCGTGTCACGGTTCCCCTGAACATGACACTGGTGAAGAAAAGGGCACAACCATGAGAGTCACAGGGACCACTGGATGAAGCCAGTCCCAAGGCCTCCGGCTATCTGGGCCTTAAGCAATGTCCTTATTGCTCCAAGCAGTCTGAGTAAAGTTTTCTGCACAGCCAGCAAGGCAAGAAGCTTGGGTCCAAGTTCAAGTTCAAACCGGGGAGACTCCCCTATTCCTGCCTTTCTACCATGCTAGGTGGCTGCAAACGTGGTCCTTCTACTCAAGTCGATTACCATCTGGTGGGAGGCTTTGGCATTCTGCTACAGCGGCAGATTTGGTCATCAGTCACAATGCCAAGCTGATGGTGGTTTGAGTCACTGTTTTGCTGTTGGCCTATTTCTTTCATAATAAATATGTATTGCTTAGATAATAAAAACAACAAAGGGGAAAATTCCATGTGAGGCAGAGGTAAACAGAAAAGCTCTGCTTTTAGAAGGCTTATGTAAAGATCAGGCTGGATGATGAGTGTTTGGCAACCTTTAAAGGACGCCAAGCTAGGAATGGCCAAAGACAGAGCAAGGTACTGGACCAGTCATCCTGCCACGAGGCACCAGGCAATTTTGAGACCTGATAGTCAAATAGGAAGAGCCAGTTGTGTTTATTCTCAAACCTCCCTCATCTCCCCGAGCCAGTGGGTGAGGGCTGAGTTAAGAAGGCATGGGGGTGTGGGGGAGAAGGGTGAGAATCATTTGATGTCTGTTTCTGGATCCTTGGGTCCTCAGGGTCACTTCCCCTTTACTGGATTTCTCTTCTGCTCTCCTGAGCCTCAGAAGTGTCCCTTCTGAGCCCCTGTCCCCCTAGAACTGACCCCAGCTATCCCTTTGTTGCTAAGGACATACCATCTTGCTGGGCTTTGCCAAGGGCATTAATAAAATAGCTGCTGTGATTATAGCCACACAAAGGTAGGCAAGGAAAGGACCCTGATTCAGGAAGCAGAAGACCCTTTTCAGTTGTAGTGGAATTCCTGACCCCCACCCCCAAAGGCAGAGGCTAAGATGCTTCCCCACAAACCCCTGCTCTTTGGATTAACTTCAGGCTTGTCCACAGTCCCTTCCTCCAGCCCTGTTTACCTGCTTTTGTTTTTAACTTCAAAAAACGTCATGGCAACAAAGCTCAGAGGATTGATCAGTGTCTGGATAACAGACAAGCCTTTGCATCCCAGCGCTCTGCTGCTCACTAGAACTCTGACTTTGAGCAGGTTGCTTGAGGTCAGCTTCCTCTTCTGCAGGGGTTGGGATGAACTAAACGATGCAACAGAAACTTAAAAACACCTGGAATTACCTGGGAATTCCTGTGCTTTGGGGGAAAACACGAGGCAGAGAAGCAGGAAAGATACCCTTTTCTCCCAGGCAGAGAAGCAGGAAAGATACCCTTTTCTCCCAGGAATATTTTAGCTGAGGTAACACTCAGAGCATGGCTTAGAGACTGGATGAAGTCCAACAGAGCTGGTATATAGAATATGCGAAGTCCAGCAAGGCTGGAGAGTGCAGAGTGATCCACGGAGTTCAAAGGCATATAAGGACTGACCTCACTGCCAGAAGAGAAATCCTCAGGACCTACTGATGGGTTTTAGCAAGGGAATAAGCCTTTATGCTTTCAAAACTTCACCTGCCTATATAGCGAACAGTCTGCAGGGGGTCAAGGCTGGAGACCAGCAGCCCAGGTAGGGGCCCGGGGAGCTAGTGCAGGGGAGGGAGTGTCAGGCCGCATGAGAAATGGAGGTGGGTACAGAGAAAAGTGGGCGGCCATGCCCCTCGCTGATGCTATGGCTGTGGGGAAGTCACTTAACCTCGGTTAAGCACTTAACCTTTACTAAGTCTCAGGTTTTTCTCAATTACATATGGAGGATAGAAATAGGGTTTGCCCGTTTGCAGTCAGGAACAGTCCATACATAAAGTGGACTTGAAGGAATAGCATACAGTTAAGAACAGTAATAATGAAAAGTTATGCAGACATTGTTCCTTTGAAATTACAAATAACTGGATTTTAGAGACATATTCTCCACAACAAACAGCAAGTGCTACTACACAGTACAATAACTGTTCATTTCCTACAGAAACATTATCAGCCACCTCCATCTTAATATCCTATAGAAAGAATAATTTTTTCTGAGTTACCAGGACCAATTGTTCAAGGATTTAGGTTCTTGTGAAATGATCAGTATGCTTTGGTAGACATGGGTCCCTTTGGGGGAAATGTAAGGGACACAGGTGCAGTATATCACCGAACTGCTCTGTGCCAAGTCCTTGACTCCCCATTGTAATGTTGACAAAACACTTTTCTTCCCAAGAACTCAAAGCTTTTCACGAGTCTTGAGTCTGATAAGGACACTGGGGACAGCAGTACACAAATGAGCACAAAATAATCGAACGTCATCATATTGAAAAAGCAGGCTGTTTTAGGAGCATATCAGAAACACAGCAGTCAGAGAGTTTTAAAAACGAAAAGCTAGTGGTTGCCAAAGCCTGGGAGCTGTCATTTGCCTCTGGGGGAGGGAATTTGAATGGGTATAACCTTTCTGGAGGGCAGTCTGATAACACATATCATAAATCTGCGAATCACACTCCTTGGCAGAGAGATTCTACTTCTAGGAAAATATCCTAATGAACTATGGAGAGTCTATGCAAAAAATGAGCTGCGAGAATTCTCTTTATAGTGTTATTTACAACAGTGGAATATTTAATGTCCAAGAATAGAAGATTAACTATTTAAATTATGACATACCGCTCATATGGAGTGCCACATCATTAAAAGTCATTTTAGAGGGATATTTAATAATATGGAAAGGCATCCATAGTATTTTAAATAAAAAGCAGATTGCAAAATTGGAAAAAAAAAATAAAAAAAATAAAAAAAAAAAAAGAAATAGGGTTTGCATCCTGGAGTTGACAGACGATTAGCCAAGGCGATGCACGTAGGGAACGCAGGACAGCGTCTGCCACGCGCTACGTCCAGCAAAGTGGAGGCGACTGCGACCCTTGTTAGTGGGGGAAGGGGTGGCCTCGGCCGTATCACAGGATGCCTTCGGGAAACGCTGCTCGAATGAATGAAACAAACAACTGGACAGTGAGTAGAAGAAAATGTCCTCTTCAAGAATAAAATCCTGGGTAAAGAGTATGCAAATAGTCCTGGTGAGGGAGGATGCGGAGAGAAGGAAGGACGGTCGTCACCCAAGGAGGTCAGTTTGTTCTACTGGTGGCTCTGTGACAGGTAGGATCATGAAGGGAATGTGTCAACACAGTGGACAGGTGGGGTGGGCAGGCAGGAACCCTTCTGAGGAGGGTCAGGAGACAAAAGCTTGTAAGCTGTCCAGGGCTGTGGAAAGGCTATTTTTGATTTGTTACATGAAGGCAACAGAAGAGCTACAACCTCTGACCCTAGTTCTCTTTGCCTATTTTCCCTGCAAAGAAAATTAATCATCATGCTGTGGGGGTAGGAGTTGAAACTGGTCAGAGGAAACAGAAATCCAAGAGAGGAAGACACGGTAAGAGACTATCTTGCTCTAGTAACACATTCAAGCTCATTGCTCAGACAAACGGCGTCTGAGGCTTCATTTCGAACCAGGAACGTTTTTATTGTGTTTGCATGCTTGGTAGGAATGTACGCTAATTATGAAACTCTCAGACTATCCATAAGGACTATTTTGAGCACTGACTGTGTGGCAGGAACTAGGCATAGTGCCTTGGATGTCATTCTGTCATTTAATTCTCACCCAAACTTAATTGTGTTGGTAGTACCATTAACCCATTCTACAGCCGGTAAAGCTGAGGCCAAGACAAGATAAAGGCAAACAGTTAGTCTATGACTTGCTAGTTTGGATGAGTTACTCATCTAAAAATTGAGGCTCATTTTTTCCCAATGGTTTATGAAGGGTAATAACCCAACTGGCCTGGCTGATTCCATTTTCAAATCCTCTCTCTCGGGAGACTGAGGCACAGTCAGACACTGGAGCTACATTCTGGTTCAAACCCTTGTTTTATCACTTACTAACGATGTCGCTGGGAAAGTCACATAGCTGGGTGCCTCAGTTCCTCTTCTGTAGAATGAGGATCTTAACAGTACGTATGGCCGTTGTGCAGATTAAATTAGCTAATACCAGTCAAAGGCGTAGAATAGTACTTAGTATATTGTTGCTATTTTAGCTGATACTAATATTATCAATAGCAGTACTATTTCTATCCTGTTTTGCTCAGATAACATAACTGATCCCGGCAAGGTTCATTAGAGGAAAAAGAATGACAGATGCCTTCTGAGGCTTAAATGCGCTAACATCTGTGAAACAGTCAAAACAGTGCTTGGAAAACAGTCAGGGTTTCTGTCCATAAGAATAGCTGCTTGTGTTCAACTGTCATTATCTATAAACTTGAGAGCACAAGGTCTTAACTGAGATTTCTCATTCTACCGTCCACTACATCATTCACACTACTACTAAAAAAAAGTCATCATCCAGAATAGGGATTGTTAATAGCTTCTTCCATGTGCTTCTATACTTTTAAAATGGCTGCATGAACATGTTTCTCTGCAATATTCACTTTAAACGGTGAATTAAACGTGGTGGGTATGAATTCTGGCTTTGGTATATAGAAGCTGCGTGACCTTGGGGGAGGTAACTTAAATTGCCTCAATCTTAGTTTCGTTGCCTGAAAAACGGGGATACCATCTATCTCATAGTGAAGACAAATGCAATGTTGGAAGGTCCTTAGAACAGAGACTTGTCACCTAGGTTTAAAGAAGACAGCAGTTGAAATGGATATTCCATACAATATCCAGAATAATCCTCATAAATTAGATTAGGCTGTTTTCCTCCTTAAACTCTGTGAAATTTCCCCACTGTGTTTGGAATTAGATTCATATGCCTCACCTCGGTTTTTGGTAGACTGGAAAAAGGTTATTGGCATTTCCTACCTGAGTTCAGAACTGAGGGAGATAGGGGTAAGGATGTCTGCTAAATCTGCTCAAAGCATGTCATTTAAATCCATGGGAAAGTATGGAGAAGTCGGTGTGATGGGCTGGATTGTGCCTGCCCAACCATGTGACTGTATTTGGAGAGAGGCAGGGTCTTTAAGGAGCCCATGCTTGTCATTGCAGCCCCAGCATACAGAGATATGAGAACCGGGTGGATCAGTTTCCCTACTAAGAATCTATAAGGCCATAAAAGTGGGGCGCTAATTCAATATGACTGGTGTCCTTCTATAAAAGAGAAAATTCACCAAGGATGCAAATACAGAGAAAAACCCAGCAAGGACACAGGGAGGTGGCCATTGGTAAGCCATGAGGAGTGTCTACAGGAGAACCAACCTACTGGCATCTTGGTCTTGAACGTCCAGCCCCCAGAACCATGAAAATAATCTGTGGTATTTTGTTATGGAAACCCTAGAAAACTAATAAAGTAGGTGTGTGAAGATGGTACCCGAGAAATCTTACTGTCCAGATCACAGGCAAAGGTAGGCCGCCCAGGCTCCCTCTGACAGCCTGCCACGCACGTTCGGCAGCCCAGAGGGACGGGACACGTTTGCCTCCTCTAGGCACCCCGAACGCTGAAGGGAGAGGAGAGGGATGGCTCGGGCATGGTGTCATTCCTCCTCCTAAGGAGTAGGGGCTGAGAGATGAAGAGAGCCCAGAAATACAGCCAAGGCGATTGGTTCCAAGACCCATCTCCCTCAGACCCCTGCGGATGCCAAAGTTTCTGGATGTTCAAGCCCCTTACACAAAATGGCGTGTTTGCATGTAACCTACACACTCTTGCCATATGCTTTAAATCATCTCTAGATTGCTCATGATGCCAAATACAAGGTAAATGCTATGCAAATAATTGTTATACTGTATTATTTTAAAATGTGTATTCTTTTTTTCCCCTGACTATTTTGCATCTGTGGTGGTTGAATCTGCGGATATGGGGGGCTGACCTCCATCCCTCCAGCCGAGTCCCTTCACACAGAGGCAGAAGGGGTCGTGGGCCTGCCAAGAATCTGCAAGGCCTTGTGTGGCTCTTTCTCCATCTTCCTCTCGCCCTCACCCTCCTGCCTGTTCCCCCTTCTCTGAGCACAGGAATCTCCTTTCTGGTCCTGAGTTCTCTCCAGCCCATCGCCCATTTCGGGGTCTGTGCACCTGACCTTCCATCTGCCCGCCTCATTCTCATCCTCCGGTCCACATGCCACCTCCTCCGTGAGTTTTTTTTCCCTCTACCCACCTACCTCACCCAAAGGTACTCTAATCACAGGCTGGGCTGGCTAATTCCTTTCCTTATTCACTTACTCAGATCCGCAATTATGTTTTTCATTTTAACAGTACACTTATTCTTCATCTCTTCTAAAGAATGCAAATCTCTTGGAAATACCTGGCATAGAGTAGGTGTTTAATAAACACTGTGGAGTGCATGTTGAGAAAGAGCAGAACAGTCCTTTCTGTGCAGGTGCTGGCCTGGCAACGTCAACCCAGTGGTAAAATGTTTCAAAGAAAGCTGTAGCAGGTAAAGTTACTCTGTAACCACAATAAAACAGTATAATAACAATACCACGAACATAACCAACATCATGACTAATACTAATGACTGCTTCTTATTTTCAATTATAGCTCTAGCCTTGGTCCAGTCTCCCTCTCTACAGATGAGATTTAACATATACAGAATAAAATAATCCATGATTTTGAGCTAAGTCCCAAACTTAAACCCTCCCCCAAAGTATCCAACCAAAGGGACACCCTGGAATGAGTCTTTTCTAATAGCCTGTTACTGAGACGCCTGACAGTTGTGCCTCGGTCCTCACTGCAGTGGGCAGTAAATCCAGCTTGTTCAATGTTCATCTACAGGTGCATTCCCGGCCGTCTTTGTCTGGAGGAACTTAGCAATGTATATAGGAAGTCCAAGGCCACATCTGACTTCAGACTCATTTGCATCTAGGGACTTAAACAACATCAGAACCCTGTCTTTCTCCCCATAGTCTAGAACCGCTTTCTTCTTGTGTTGTTTTCCTCCCTGGTAGAAGCTTTTGTCATTATCGCAGGTCAGATGGCCTCTGGTACCCCAACCTCACATCCCTAAAAGTCCATTTTGCAAAAGGAGGGGAGGCCTGCTGTTTCCCAGTGCCCTAAAACCAAACCTGAAGACGCTCTTTTGCTTTTCTCTGATTGGTTTCCACGATCATCCCTGGACTACTCACTGTCCAGGAGGATGAGACCCATGCTCTGGCATGACATAAAAAGTGCTATGATTTTTAGCCCTGTGAGGTTCCAGTTATGCCACCAGTGTTCAAGACCCAGGAAGGTGGAGACTCTCGGGAAACCGCTGGCAGTGACAGATAGCTTCAGTACAGTGCGGGGTGAGACATATGAAAATGCTTAGAGGATGCTCAAAGTTCACTTATCTTCCTGCTGTTCCCAAAGGTCGGCAATATCTCTCTATCAGTCTATCCACCTCCTTGCCTTCCTTCCTACCTAATTCTGGTCTTCTGAGCTTGTGTGAATTCCTTGCATTGGCAGGCTCCAGTTGTTAGAGACTGCGATACGTACTTCACATCACAGGTCTCGGGCTCCTATGATACAGCAGAGATCATAAAAGGGAGGGTGGCACTCAGTGGCCAACACATACTCTGGTGCAAATGCTCAGCTAAGATGCTGGATAAACAACCCTGGGTCACAGATTTGTAAATATTTCTTTCAGGTTATCACTATACATTTTTAACACGGAAAAAGCAAAGGAAACTTAATTTGTTTGAACAGCTTAGGGAGGTCTTGGAGACACTGAGGGGAGATGGGAAGGTCAGGATATAGGAAAACATTTTCATTCTCAAATAGAGAAAGAAATTGGAAGGTCGGTAAGCTTGATGGACATTCTTGGAGAGTTTCTAGATCAGAAAACCAAGTATACACGGAGCTGGGGACAGAAAAATGCTCGCAAAGAGGCATCAGAGGTTTACAAAGGACAAATCTCCCAAAGCACCTTATTTATATGATGACTAAAGGGATTAGTAAAGACATAGGGCATGTGGATTTTAATGTGACATTTACCAAAATATCTTTATGTCTTTGTAACCAATGGCAAAATACTGATGGCATTACTGCTAAGTGGAATTATAACTGAATGGCTGTGTCCTGAGAACACTGACTAATAAACCCATGTGAACCCACAGGAAAGTGGTGTTTATCAAAGAGTTCTGGCTTTGGTCTTGTTCAGTATTTTGATCGCTGTTTCATGTGACAGCATTGATGGTTTCCTAATCAAATCTGAGGAAGCAACAAGCTGGACAGGAAGAACAAATGGATTGTTCAACACAATCAGGATTCACCGATCAGAATCAGGATTTCAAGCCATCAATAGCCTGGCATGAAAATCAGAAAGAACACGTTGGATTGTGCTAGAAATGAATCTCGAACACCTCTAGACCCCCGAATAGTATAGAAAGGGGAGGTGAGAGGATGGCATAATAGCAGACTCTTTGAACAAAGGTCACTGTTGGATCCTAGTGAACTGTCAAAATAATGAAATGACGCTTTGGGGTTGCATGTGTAGAATTGCTCTGAATAGAGTAATTCCAGGCCCAAAGTATCAGGTCAACAGATACTATGTAAAATAATGTATGAATTAATGTTTTTCTAGAACAATACTCATTCATGCATCCATTCAACAAATACTATAGTTCTTGAAAACCGCTGGATATAAATAAGTGAATGAAATAGACAAAATCTCTGACCTGAGGGAGTTGGAACATTTACTGAGCCCTCCAACATGTGTATCAGGCACCGTATGGAGGCTGCAAAGATCAGTACACTTCCTGCCTTCAAATTCTTGTTAAGGAACAAATATGAACAAATAATCACAGTCTAGAAATGTTACATGCCATGAATAGGCAC
Organism: Nycticebus coucang; assembly: GCF_027406575.1. Classification (NCBI taxonomy): domain Eukaryota; kingdom Metazoa; phylum Chordata; class Mammalia; order Primates; family Lorisidae; genus Nycticebus; species Nycticebus coucang. Next base: position 14,611,496 of record NC_069782.1, on the reverse strand, counting down.
AGAAGTGGTTTCCAGAGTGGCCAGGCATGGTGGTTCATGCCTGTAATCCCAGCACTCTGGGAGGCTGAGGCTGGTGGACTGCGTGAGCTTAGGAGTTCGAGACCAGCCTAAGCCAGAGTGAGACCCCCATATCTTTCAAAAATAGAAAAGCTGAGCCAAAAGGATGGCTTGAGCTAAAGAGTTGGAGGTTGCTGTGAGTTATGATGATGCCTCAGCACTCTACCCAGGGCAACAGCATGGGAATCTGTCTCAAAAAAAAAAAAAAAAAAAGTAATAGCACATACCATGTGGCTGCAAAAATATGTTTTTAGGATATAAATGTCAGTGTCAGGGCAGCAGACTTGGGGTTACACAAGGACAATCTTTCTGACAGAGCAGTTTATCAGTAAAAGGATATAGTTACAAAGTAGGAAATTCCCTGTGATTGAAAGATTCAGGCAGAAGCTGGAGCGGTCCTTTGCAACATGCAATGAAGAATCGCCGTTGACTCGTGTTTTGGATTGAATGGCCGCGAAGGTTATATTTGGCCCTGTAATCCGTTATCTTTTGAACTTCCATATTTTGCATTTTAAAATTGTTATCACGCATTGCTATTTTGCTTCGCATATGGAAATCAACACTTAGTTCTTTCATGGCCTTCTGCAGAGCCTGAGAAAGGGGATGGATCGTGTGTAGGAGAAATTGTGGATTTAAAGTTTGTCCCAACACACACACAAAAGCTGTGTTTCTCTGGGGCAAGCTATTCACCTTCTCTGTAACTCACCTTCCACATCTATAAAATGAATGTAATAAAACTTTCCTTACCCCGTTGCATTGCTGTGGGGTAAGATAAAAAAGTGTGAGGAAAGCGCCTTGAACAGAGTAACACAGGAGGTGGGTGTAACTTTAATAGGAGTTATCACGTTTGCTTCCCCCTTGTTTATTGCTGCCCCTTTTGGCACCTGGCACTGTGGAACACACAGATCGGTTCTGTCCCCAAAGACACTGGGTGAAGGCCAAATGCTGGTTGCTACGCTGTGGCCCACGTCAGAGAACCCATGGTCACTGCCTATTTTCCCAAAGGCCGGGGAGTTTGCTCTGTATTCGGTTTTCCTCAGCTCTGTCTGCCCTGTCTTGGCACCATCCCTTCCCAGGCTCATCCCTTTTCTTTGCTTTAGGTCCTGAAGCTGCTTGTGTCTGGATCAGCGGGTGCTGAGCGCCCTCTAGGGACAACAGAGGGGTTTGTCCCACTTGAGAGAACAGATTTTTCTCTGAATAACCTCTTGCTCCTCTACCCAAATCTTAAATTTCCACGTCATTCCTGTGTCTAATATACTTAAAGAACAACTTTCCTGTTACAAAAAAGAGGAGAAGATGGGTAAGAAACAAGGGTCTAGATAGTCTTTACCACAATAAATGTAAACACACATTTAAGGATTTGAGAAGCTAAAGTGGTTTGGGAGAATTCCCAAGGCAAACTTGAGGACGAGCTTTAATTTTTTTCTTAAGTTTAAATTTTGAATGTAAGCTGGATAGGAAGGCACAGAAACTGCTTTTACCATTTGTCACTTTCCAATTTATTGAGCTGGGTTACTTATTTGTTTGTTTGTTTTTAAAGAGAAAAGAAGACAGAAGTCATGCTCAGGGCCCGCAATATTGGGAAATCTTATGCCCTCCCTAAATTTATTTGGGCCTCCAAATTCCACTATCAGTGTAATAAAAAGCCAAAAATAAGTCAGTGACCTGCAGAGTCTGTGTGGCACTTTATCTCACTGGGGCTGAGCTGGTACCAAGTTCCAAATCAAAGTCCTCTGAACTTCTCCTTTTCCTTTCCAGGGTGTGGAAGAGGACTCCCTGAGCCGCACCACCTGTAACTGGCGGACGGGTGAGACAGGCACTGGCTCAGTCACCACTGTTGGCGTCTCACGAGGTCATGTATACCACAGGCCCACTGACTCCTCAATAGCACAGCCACAGAAATTGCCCAAGGACTGCAGCCTTTGTAGCCCGACTGCCCAGACCCTGAGCTGTTTTTTATCAGCCCATGGGATGCTGGCTAGTAATTGGGTTTGGGGGTGAAGGGTTTCTCTCTGGCCTGGCTGTTCTGAATGCTCCCTCTGTGGGCCTTGGCAGAATTCTACCCCGTTCTGTGTTCCCCTGTGCTATCAAAATCTACATTGTTTTCACATCACCCTTAGACTTGACTTTCCCTATGTTCTTCCATTAAGTTAGTTCCCTCAGGGAAAGCGACAGAGTCCTCCCTGCCCTCTCTCCACCTTGCAAGTTCGTCTCCGAACCATTTCAGAGTTGGGGATGTAGAAGGGGTCTGCTTTTCTTGGAGTGACACTCCCGTTTCATGAATAGGTTGCTTGGCTGGAGGTTGGCTTCTGCTGTTCTCAGCTCACCTCTCCAGAACTGGAACCTCTCTCTGCCCTATGAGTCAATTGGGGTGAGGATGACTTGGTCTCCATTATTCTTAGCCTGTTGTGTCAAAGGTAGAGATTTCCATCGGTAGGGGCTTGGTGGAAGAACTGTCTTCCATGGAAGTTAACCTCTGGAATGTGGATCTGGTAGGGGTACAGGAAGGTGCTGTGGGCCTTGACTGGGAGCTGGAGGAAAAGGGACCAGTGCAACTGGCCACATCCACTGAGCAGAGCTTCCATCACACTGAGCAGGGTGTGGAGTGGGAGAGAAGGGGATGAATTATGGCTCAAGCCTCCTGTTCTTTCCACCACAACTTAGTAGAATTTCTTGAAAATTTTTTTCTTCCCTTACTTCTTGCATTTAGGAAAATTTCTAGAGATTTTAAATTATTTTTTAAAAAATAATTTTTACAGTTGTTTGGTGAAGGGGTCAGCAAAATTCCTCATGCCACCATCCTGGAAGGCATCTCTCCCGCTTATCCCCCCAACAAACATTAACAAATGGAAGATGATATGGAGGAAATTATTTAAACCATGAAAAGAGTAGAGCCATCCTCAGGATCATACACACATACTCACATGACAGTTTGACATTCAGAGAGTAATTCATCCTCCAAATATGACAAAAAGAATGGCTCGCCAAAAGTTGGCTTTGAAGACTGCTCGGGAAGGGGTTAGCAAACTTTAAAGTTCCCTGTAGAATTCGTGCAAGTTACATATCATTAAGAGAGGTGTTAATGCTTAAAGAAAAATCTGGAAAATACGAAGACAGAATATATAATCTTTTCCACTTTATCTGCTATATTCAAAATGATTTGTTTTCTTTTATAGTTACAGATATATATGTACCAACTACATATAATATGTACTTAATTATAGGTAATACAATCTATATAATAAAATCTAATATAATTCTATATAGAAAATTATGTGTGTGTAGATAGATAGATTTTATTCCAAAGGGTCAATTTGGCGAGTAAAAGGGACAGTAATTATAACTGCTCCTGGTACAGTGTGAAATTTTATTGGCACAGGTACATAACCTGGACTGTTCTAAGCCATCCAGGACAAGCCCTTTGTCTACATACAATGTAAGATGCATTGGGGAGGTGGCACCTGTGGCTCAAAGGACTAGGGCGCTGGCCCCATATAGTGAAGGTGGTGGGTTCAAACCCAGCCCCGGCCAAAAACTGCAAAAAAAAAAGATGCATTGTGGGAGCACCAGGACACATGTGTGGTGTATATAACAAGTTCAGTTTTTTGGAACATACATGTAACAGCTTCTTTGAGTTTTGCCTGCTAAGTCTAATACCTGGGTCTCATTAGAGACTGTTTTCTATTGACTGCTTTCTATTGCCCAATGTAAAAGTCATCCTTTTGACCCTGGGCATGGACTTTCCCTTTATTGCTCAAAATAAAATCAGTCCCCTCTGCTGCCAGTCCCCTCTACCTGCCCCGCCCCAGTAGAGTTTCTGCACTGCAGAACAAACCGAGAATAACTCCGTTGTGGGAAACCGCAATCTTCACCCTTACTGAGATGCAGTGAATGTTTGGATTAAATGCTCAACTTTTTATCTGCTTTGGTCGTTTTCCGAAGTTTTAAATGTTTGTTTTTGACCATTTTGCCCAGTTTTATGGTTGCTTTTTTATTCAACCATTTTCAAAGTCTCACCCTCAATGAATTTCATTTTGATTAGCTGAGGTTCACCTTGGCAAGCTCAGAGAACCTGGCTGGCACATACAAGGATGTCAGCAGAGGGATTGTTACAGTGAAACAGCAAGTCAGCAGAACATAGCGGCTGTAAAGTAGGAGGAAAACCTTTACTGTCCTATCGTTAATCCCGATTCACTCAATTAAGTCACTTCCTCTCCCTGGGCCTCATTTTCTCAGCCTACAGAATTCTACATTTAGATTACAGGTATCTGATGCAATGGAATTGGTATGAGCCATGAAGGTTAGTGCATCTCTCCTGTTTCTCTTGTCATGGAGTAGAACTCTCGGGGGGGGGGGGTGTAGATGAAATGATGAGGAGAGAAGAAACAGCCAAAACAAAGTTCATAGGCTCAAGGGGCCAGGAAGTGGCTACCGGAAGTGGGTGGAATGTTACTTTGCCAACGTTCTGTGCTTGAATATTTAACTACGCAGATTAAAAAGTAACCCTGACTTCAGCCTCAAGAGACCAGAACATCAAATATTGAGGGAAATCAATTCATTGCAACCATCTATTGCAATGTTTCAAAAATCAACCAGATAAGTCAGGAATAGGAGAGGTGAGAAGGTGGTCACTGAAGGAGCTTCAATGTCTAGGGAAGGAGGAGCTCTCTCAATGGTCATTGCGGGTAAGTTTTCTTACTAATGTCTGTCATCATAAAGTGAATCCAATGCCTTAATATAGAGCACTCTCCAAAGCACTTCACTCTCCCTGCAAGTGATTTCTTTCTCTTTTTTGTTAGAACAACCCTAGAAAGCAATTACTCATAATGTAGACAAAAGGAAAGACACCTGTTGGATATTACCAATAGGAGGAATTAGAAGGAGCAGGGGCCAACCTAGGGGCCCAAACCCTTGCCTTCCGTATAGAATTAAGGCCAAGTAATTCAGATTAAATCGGGGTCATTACAACATAAAGTATGTATAACAAAACCTATTATTTTGATTTCAATTATATATTGAAATTCAAAACTAAGATGCTCATAATCAAAATGAACCAGTACTATACTGCACTTCTCTACATGTTCAGTTTTTCTTCTGGGGGTTTGTCTCTGCTTGTGCTTTACTTTGTCCTGATTTAATCCCCAGATGTTTCGCAGATGATCCCTGTGCTGACTGTTTATTCCCATTGATTCTGTTTTCTGTTTATTCACTCTTTCTCTCTGTGTGTTCTTCTCCATATCCCTGCCCATCATCTTTCAACTTTCCTTTCTTAACTTCCCTTCAGCTTTGAAAGATATCAGTTGAATCAGAAATCGAGGCCAGATTTTATGCCCAAGAAAGTGATGGATGGCTTACTTGAATTTGAGGGCATGTTCTACCAAATAGGGTTATGGGCTAATACAAACACTCTACTTTCAAGAGTCTAACTGATCATGTTGAAGAGGATTGTGTTTCTTGAGACCAATTTCTATACTCGTTGCATAAATTTGTAATCTGTAAATGGTGGATTATTGAAGGCAAAGAGAAGATTGAGTGCTATCCCCAAGGCTCTGATATCCTGCAAACGGTTCGATATAACAAGTACATTTAGAAGCAAATACAGAGGAGATATGTACATATATTCGTCTTACTGGCTTGACATCTCAGAGTGAAATGAGGGCCACTGTGCTAAACATAACCCTAAAGAGGGTGGAAAAGATTATCCGGCTGATTCAGTGGTTGGTATTTATCGCTTCTTTGACCATCAAGATCAAAGAAATACAACACACAGGATACACATGTTCTATATGTGTTCATCACACAGAGTAAGACATGGGCAAAGCAGGTATTAATCGTCATAGGAACCAGCTTCCTCAAACCAATTATTTAAAGATAACTTTTAAACAGACGGCAGGAGTCCACATGAAACAGCCTCTAGAGTTGGCATGAGTTGGAGAAATCAGCATTGTTTTAAAGGAGGCTGGATTAGTTGATTTTTTTTTTTTTGAGACAGAGTCTCACTATGTCACCCTCGGTAGAGTGCTGTGACAGCTCACAGCAACCTCAAACTCTTGGGCTTAAGCAATTCTCTTGCTTCAGCCTCCCAAGTAGCTGGGACTAGAAGGCACCCACCACAATGCCTAGCTATTTTTTATTGCAGTTGTCATTGCCGTTTAGCTGGCCCAGGCCGGGTTCGAACCCGCCACCCTCAGTGTATGTGGCTGGTGCCTTAATCACCGTGCTACAGGTGCCAAGCCAGGATTAGTTGATTTTCTTGAATATTTTTGTGCCCAGTATGAAAGCATCTAACCTCAAAGTGCCTTATAACCTTCTTTGTACAAGTCACAGCATTAATACTTATAGCTTATATATGTGGTGTTTTATGAACCTAAAGACCAAAATAACATTGATTTCTTAGAGTTGTAAAAATATGCTGCTACTTGGCAAAGTTGGAAACCAATCCATCTCTAATCTAATAGAATGTTGTCCATTTTCTTCCCCTTCAGCTTTCTGGATTTTGGCCGTCTTTGTCCCCCCACTTGTGGCTGATGTCAAGTCTTCGGGAGATCCTGAGCCATGTGGACCTCAAGGACCCCCAGGACCTCCAGGACCCATGGGTCCTCCAGGGATACCTGGTATACCAGGTGAAAAATAAAACCCATTTCCTCTATTAGCCTTTCATAATTTCTCTTTGCTTGAAATGTTTGTAGACTTAGTGAAATCTTCCAGGTGATCTGATGAGAATGTGGATCACTGAGATAAGCCATTTCTTGGTAGCAAATGACCATGGTCTCTTTTTCTCAACCACCAAAATCCTACTGTTCATCTACTATTACAGCTTCGGAATCCCAATAAAATCTGTATATTAAGAGGTTTTTGGACACATTTGATGTGTAGTGCAAACTGGGGCTTGAGCCTGCAGCTCTGCATCAGGTAAAGCATGCGCACATGTCACACAGTGCCAGGCCCCGAGGGGGCGGGTAAGTGCAGGTGCACGTGGTGACGATACTTCAGGCTTCTGGGGTCAGCAGACATGTTGGCCTCTACTTCTCTTGTCATCCTGGTGAGAGATGTGCTGGGCTATGCTCAGATCCCATCAGCTCTGAACTTCTGTTGCACCTCTAAGGCAATGATTTTCAAATCTGATGGCAGAATTACCCATGGACTGGTTAAATATGTTGGTTCCTAATTTCCATTCCCAGAGATTCCGATTCTAAAGGGCCACAGCATAGTCTGGCTCTGAGAAACTGGGTGGCAGGGTGGAGATGGGACTCCACAAATGGTTATAATCAATATGGTGGCAAGTTCGACCACTGCTTAAAACTCCCATTGCCTTCTGCCTGGATTTGACTAGGTAACTTTTCAATAGTGATGGCTCAGCTTTACAGAGAGACAAGATAAGGAGGAGCATGCCTGACATCAATTCATATGTTGATTCATTTGATGATTCATTCACTGAATATACATCGAGTGCTAATTTTAAAATTGATACCGAGAATGACACTTGGAAACAAAATTGAATAAGACCTTGGTTCCCCGTGTAGACCTGAGATATTACAATTCTTTGTGGTGATTCTTTGTGGCTACAGTGACAGTAAACACCAGATGTGATATTCCATGGCAAAGAAATAAAACTTTTCCAAGTTTGGAGTAGAAAAAGAGAGGCTTCTCGGAGGCAGTGATGCTTAAATTGGGCCCTGACAGGTGAAGAGAGTGTAAATTAGAAGGGGAAGAAGGGTGGGAAGGAGGGAGCAATCCACGCGCTATGAAATACAGAAAAACTTGAAATTAAATGATTCTATTTTCTGTTCATTTTGTAATCTAGGACTTCTAGGTTTACCAGGACTGCCAGGAGCACGTGGATTGCCTGGAAATGTTCAGAAGTGCCCACCCCTACCACAATCTGCCTTTTCCGTGAAGAGGGCTGGACCTTTCCCAGGCCCCTTCCAGCCCCTTGTCTTCCAGGAGGCTTTGTACAACCATCAGGGCCACTTTGACCTGGCCACAGGCGTGTTCACCTGCACCGTCCCTGGTATATACTACTTTGGTTTCGATATTGCACTGTTTCAGAATGCCGTAAAAGTGGCTCTCATGAGGAATGGCGTCCAGGTCAGGGACAAAAGAGGAGAGGCCCAGGATAGCCAAGAGCACGTTTTGGGAAGTTCCATCTTGCAGCTGGAGAAAGGGGATAGGGTCTGGCTGGAGTCCAAGCTGGACGCAGCAGAGTCTGAAAAAGGGAATACACCAACCACGTTCTATGGGTATTTGCTCAATGGAAATTCAGAAGGCTAGAACCAATAGCACACGCCTTTTCCTGAAGTACCCCTGAATAGAAGAAAAGAAGTGTCCATTCCTCTTAGTTTTTGCTCTGGTTCCCTAATACATATATATACACACATACTGTGGAATATTATTCAGCTATTAAAAAAGATGGGAACTTTACACCTTTTACATTTACCTGGATGCAGTTGAAATACATTCTTCTTAGTAAAGTATCTCAAGAATGGAAAAATAAACATCCAATGTACTCCATACTAATATGAAATCAATATATAAACAATTACACATTCACAAGAACGATAAAATACTATTGTAGTCCAGTTTGGTGGTAGAGGGAAGTGGTGGGGGGGGGACGTTTGGCAGGAGGGAGGGCCTGAGTTGGGATCTCACCTACTGTGCACATTGTGAGGGTATATAACACGCCCCCTGGGTGACGGGCTCTTCTACAAATGGATCTTTCCCCTGCAAGTTAGGACAATGTAACCTAAATATTGTACTCTCATACTAATTTGAATAAAGTAAAAAAAAAAAAAAACTAAGCCACATATTCCATGCTGAAGCAAGAGGTCAGAAGTGGCCCAAGTCCTTGCAGACTTCCAGGAGTATCTTGCCATCCTTATTCTACTGATGACTAGATTTTGGTTCAAAACTTGGCTTTTTTTAAAAAAAATTATTGAAGTATAAATTAAATCCATTAAATGCTCAAATCTAAAGTGAACAGCTTGATTCATTTTTATCCATGTACAAAGACATGGTCCCAGATTAATAATAGAACGTTTCTGTCACTCCAGAAGTTTCCCTGTGCCCTTTCAAGCTATCTCCACATCTGTGGCATTTCATCTGTTATGTAGATTTTCAGCAATCTCAATTATTTTTGCCTCCTCTTGAACTTTACATGAATGATACAATAAAATATCAAATCTTGGCCTTTTCCCCACTCTTCATAATGTTTGTGAAATTCACCTACACTATCATCATGGTAGTGTAGTATTTCTTTTTTTGTTTTTGAGACAGAGCCTCAAGCTGTCGCCCTGGATAAAGTGCCGTAGCATCACAGCTCACAGCAACCTCCAACTCCTGGGCTCAAGCGATTCTCCTGCCTCTGCCTCCCAAGCAGGGACTATAGTTGCCCACCCCAACGCCCGGCTATTTTTTGGTTGCAGCCGTCATTGTTGTTTTGTGGGCCTGGGCTGGATTCGAACCCGCCAGCTCAGGTGTATGTGGCTGGCGCCTTAGCCGCTTGAGCCACAGGCGCAGAGCCTAGTATTTCTTTCTGTAGAGACGTGTAGCATTTCATTGTGCGGTCACGCCATCTTTGTTTATCCACTCATCTGTTGATGGCTGAGTGGCCTTCAGGAGTGGGTTACTCTGAATAAAGCTGCTGCACACATTACTATGTCTTTTATAACGTAAATATGCTCATTTTTTTCTAGTATATGCTTCAGAGTGAAATTTCAGGGCCTCTGAATATAGACAAATGTTTACATTTAAAATCAGTAGAATGGGCACAGATATTTTCTCATATTATTTGGATTAATACAAGGTTAACTGCCAACCTAGATTTGTATGTTCAGTAAAGATAATCTTGAAAAATCAGCCCCAAAAGGAAACTCAGATTTACATGAAGGTGTTAAGAATATTAGAAATAGTAAATTTATGGGACAATAGTCCTTTTTTTTTCCCAGACAGTCTCACTCTGTCACCCAGGCTAGAGGGCCGTGGCATCAGCCTAGCTCAAAGGAACCTCAAACTCCTGAGTTCAAGCGATCGTCCTGCTTCACTCTCCTACGTCACTGGGATGACAGGCGCCCACCACAATGCCTGGATAATTTTTCATTTTTCTTTTTTTCTAAGTAGAGACAGGGTCTTGCTCTTACTCAGGCTAATCTTAAACTCCTAAAGTCAAGGGATCCTCCTACCTCATCCTCCCAGAGTGCTAATCTTACAGGTATGAGCCACTGCACCTGGCCAGAACAATATCACTTTGTTTTAAAAGATAGGTATTACAAACAAGAAAAATAACAACGTATTGTGATATAAAGGTGGGGAACCTGAGGCCTTCTGATTTTAAGATTATTCTTTTTTGGCACCAAAAGCGACAAGGAAAACATCATCTTCCTCTGCGGCACCCTTTTTAATGAAAGAATGTGTTATGTAAAACTTGGATTCTCAAAAGGCAGCACTTGAAGACCAGGAAGGCCACACGTGTTTCCCTAAGGCCACAGGTTCCCCACCCCCTACATCAGGAGCCAATAGTGCAAAAGAAGATAATCAAGAGGAGAAAAGGAGAAATAACAAATAGAGCTTATGTTTGAACAACAACTGGCACAACTTTGCTCTAGTTAAAAACCAACTAAGGTCACTGGCCTCAGACAAGAGCAAAAAACTAAATGTTAAAAGAACTTGATTTAGTATCACATCTCTCTATAGCTTTGAAAGACAAGCAGGTGAGAGAAGAACAGAACAACTGAAGGCATATTCTTACAAAACTGCCATCCATGTGCCAGGATGCGTAGGGAAGGAGAAAGAGGTCTCGCCGTGGGAATTATAGGTAAGTGTGGTCAATACTGATGGCAAAGAAATGGACTCTGCATTGGATACAGAGAACTGCCCAAAGGGCTTTCTCCTGAGGTCACTTGAGATTCATTTTATTATCACTACAATCTTGAGATACGTTTTCCTATAACACTGCACAAAATGATAGACTTCATTTCAGCCTCTTCAATCATATGTGGCTGATAGAAGGAAGTAAAAATAGAAGTTCAAGTTGGGCTGAACCTTATGTTGCCAATATGTAATCTATTACATTGTATGCAAATTAGTACAGAAGAATTAGGACAGAGGCAGATGATGCAAAAATTTCATGCATTTGACTATAGAACGTGTATCTTGTGTTCGTATACTGATATATAAACCAATGTTAATAAACCTCTTAACACTGGCAAAATCTCCTGTCCCTTCTTTGTCCTCATCTTTGTGTGGGACCCTCTTTTTCTCTCTCTCTGCCCTTCTGGGTTTCCTCATCATTTTTCCTCTGTCACTTCCTCTCTCTCATTCCTTCTGTCTTTGCCCCACATGCTTTAATTCTCTCTGAAAATTCTCTAACTTCTTCACTATTTATCTGCTTACAGGGAATTAAAATCTAACTTCGGTGGTGCTCACTGTACGTACTAATTTCCGTGTCAAGTTTTCTGTCTTCGCCCAACAAAAGCAAACGATTGGTACATTTTTCATTCATCACTCTCTCTTTCTCCCTCTCACCTTTTTCCTCAGAGTATTCAAGGTCCCTAATGCACAATCATAAAATAAATTAGAAAATTACTACTAGGTAAACATTAGGAATGAAAAAAAAAAATAAAACGAGAAAGTAGCAGAAGAACCCATGAATAGACTGATAGGTTAAAATGTAGTTTGGTGCTGCTTGGTACCAAGATCAATTTAAAATTTTACCTAAAAATTTGGATCTGAGATTCTTAGTGGTGAAAAACACTCAAGTCACAAAGGGGAAGTGAAGCAACTTATGTAATTAACATTCTGCATCAAAGAAAGATACAGCAAATACTTGAGAAACTTGAACTTACATCCAAGGGAAATCTATGTCAAAAGTTTTTACATAGAGGATGTTAAGTGGCGTAATCCACTTCCTCAACAAATACTTATAACAAATTCAGTGTGAGGCTTTATGTTATAGTTGCAGTGGCCCTAAAGAAGGCTATAACCCAATTATAGCACAAGACTATGAGGAAAGGGCCAAGGGAGGGGAAGGGAGGGGGGAGGTTATGGTGAAAGGAGGGTAATGGATGAGGCCACACCTATGGTGCATCTTAGAATGGGTACAGGCGAAACTTACTAAATGCAGAATACAAATGTCTACATACAATAACTAAGAAAATGCCATGAAGGCTACGTTGAAAGTTTCATGAGAATATTTCAGATTGTACATGAAACCAGCACATTGTACCCCTTGATTGCACTAATGTACACAGCTATGATTTAACAATAAAAATAAATAAATTAAAAAAAAATAAGAATATGCTGAGCTTAATGTGATACATGCTGAACAAAATTGAACGGTGTCTGCCGTGGTTTTAGTGGAAACGTATCTCAAATGACATATTGTATGTGGACTTTGTGTGTTCCTACTGGGGATAGTCAACAGGAGGGAGAGATAATGAGTCTGTACCATATCTCCACTCAGTCGCAGACCGTCCCATATTATTGGAGGAAAGAAAAAAAAAAAAACAGTTAAGAATCCAGAAAGCAAGTTTCATACTTGGTCCCTCAAGTACTAGGCTGACCTTGGGAGAGTCCACCCGCTGTCCCTTGTCAGCTTTCTGTCTCCCTTTCTCTATAACAAGAATACGATACCAAGTTTTTCTCTATTCCACAGAGTGGTCATCAAGGTCAGATTAGAGACATGAAGGGAAAATGTCCTGAAACCAGACGCTTTTTAGATCCACCTTAAAATGACATTGACAGACATGTGAGAGATCAGGAACACGTTAGTGGGAACCCTTTCCCATTCAGAAACCATGGAAAACAAACCTAGGAATGCATGCCTAGTCGCTAAGGGGGCTGGTAGGGGCAGTAACATATACTTAGAGACACCTGCATGTCTGGACATAGGGCCAGACCCTTTTCATACATCACTTCTTTAAGGCTCCCAGCCTCCTAGCATGGAATGCAGCCTTTACTGCACCCCTCTAGCCAGGATGCTGAGTGCAGGGAAGGAGGCCTGGGACTGATCTTCTATGAAGGAAGCAGCAGAACTAGGATTTGAACTTCCCACTCTCTGCCTAACTCTGGAAAACGTGTTTTAAAAAAAGAGTGATTCCTCCTCTTGCCCTTTATATAAAGCATCAGAAAAATCATAAATCAGAATCAACTTTGTGGCCCAGAAAGTAATGAATGGTCAGCTCACCTGTGGAAGAGCATATGGCCACCTGCAGTGGTAACTGGGAGCCAGGGAAGACTGCAAATGGGCCTGTGAGGTTGTTCGGGGATGACGGAAATATTCTATAATTGCATTGCAGGGTTGGTTGCGCAACTCTGCGAGTTGACTGAGAATCACTAAATTTACTAAAAAATATTTAAAATGACAACATTTTTATGATGTACAAAGTATAGCTTCATGCTTTTTCATCAAAAAGATATTGTTGCCAATTAAAAGATGAGCATTTGGGCATGTATGCTTACCAAAGTTCTTTCATTAATGTTAGGATGGATCACAGTCCTCTGGGACAACTTCCTATAGCGCCTGGATGTGCTGATAACCCATAAATAGAGGTACCTGCCTCCCAGATCCTCTTCTCACATCTGGGTTGTCATTACGTTGCTCAATAAATGTGAAATTCTTGGAAATGCATCCTCTGCATATATTCTCAACTATTGAGAGTCTCCTGATGTTTAGCACTGCGTTCGATGTTTACATAAATTATCATGAATTGCTCCCACAACCTTCTTGGACAGCTGTCATTATGCCCTGTAACAGGTTGGAAATGGACTCTTAGAGAAACTAAGTAAGATGCTCCAGTTCCAATGCATCCTGCCTATTTACCAAGTTGTCACTTGAGTGCAGACTATATTTTCCATAACCCTGTGTAGCATTTAAAAATGAAGTATAATATGCTTTCACTACTGTAGGGGGAGAAAAAAATAACCAACCCTCCCCCTCATGCCAAAGCCATCATTTTCAACATTTGCAATGACCATATTTGTGTTTCAATATTTCAGACTGAAGTGAAGGTCTTTGGCTCAAAAACAATTGAAAGCCAGTCCATTGTTGAACATGAATTTGTTATCCTAGGTACATTCACTTAACAGGTTCTCTTTCCAGCCACTTAGAAATACAACAATAAAACTTTATATATTATAGACTATGGCATGGGTTTCATAACCACCCTGTCCCCTCCACTGGCTCATCAATCCTTTTAAGGGAACAGACATGTACAGTGTGTGGCTTTATCACACTCCAGTATAAGAAATGCAATGTGGGAAGCTGATGGAGAGGTGAGGCAGGGGAGAGTGTGCATAGCACCCTTCGAAGAAGTCTGAGGGTTTCTTAAACTGGGTGTCTCTGTTTTTTTAAGAATGAAAAGAAATTCCTCTGAAGATAGGAGGGAAACATTTAGCAAGTGGTGAGTAATAGGTGAGACGCCCAATTGGGTTGTTTTTGAGGCAATTCCATGCTTAGACTATAGGTGCCTAGGCATTATAAGGATAACACCACTTACGATACTTAAAGAGTCAGGAGGCCTGGGTGCCCTCAAGAAGACGCTTAGGTCAGCAGAAGTTCAGGTTTCAGCAAGTAACATCAAACACAAGGGGACTACAGATAGCCTTGGCCCACATTGTGCCCTTTGAGAAAGGAAGGTGATGGAGGGCACAAATATGACTGGATGTGCCCTTATTTCTTGGGATTGCAAGAATTGGCTTCCTTCTGACAGTGTTGAGAACATAGTCCTTCAAAAAGAGCGTCACTCTCTTGCAGTTTATGTCCATTTTTATCCATTGATCTCCTGTCGTAGATGTCTGGATTTTATCTCTGACCGTTGTAACAGCTGTGGCTGATGCCAGCTCTGCAGAAGTGTCAAGGCCCTGTGATTCTCATGGACCCCCAGGAGCGCAAGGGCCCCCAGGTCTTCCAGGGGCCAATGGTCCCAGAGGTGAGAGAAAGTTTGCTTTCAAATTTCATTCATCATTTTTCCTTCTTCGAAATATCCATAAACTCAGTAAAACATATCCAGATGTTGCTGACAGTCAGTAGCGACTTAGATGAGAATTCTTGGGTGGAACACTACATAAGAACCTAGGACCTTAAAATACATGGTGAGATTTTACCCCAGAAGAACGTCAGGGATGGGTCCTGAAGAAGCCGCCATTGACGAATATATAACTAATCTGTGTGATAGCGGAGACAGCATTTCAATTGGTATACTCATCAAAGTGGCAGGGTTGGGTTGCAGTGTTGGCATTTGTTAGATATAGTCCCTATTGTAGTCATGTCCCGCCCCAAAGAGGGATACCCTCAAATTAGTCTGAAACAAAAAATAAAAATAAATTAGCAGAGTTGCTCTGTACTCATCCATTTTTTTTTAAGTACAAGATATTATATTACTTTTTTTTTAATTTGAAACTATTAAGAAGGTACACATGTTTTCCTTATAAGGATTCACTGTACGATGCTGAAGTGACGGCTTTAAATGTGCTCATCGGCTTCAGCGCCTGCGGCTCAAGCGGCTAAGGCACCAGCCACATACACCTGAGCTGGCAGGTTTGAATCCAGCCCGGGGCTACCAAACAACAATGACGGCTGCAACCAAAAAATAGCTGGGCGTTGTGGCGGGTGCCTGTAGTCCCAGCTACTTGGGAGGCTGAGGCAGGAGCATAGCTTGAGCCCAGGAGTTGGAGGTTGCTGTGAGCTGTGAAGCCACAGCACTCTACCCAGGGGGACAGCTTGAGGGTCTGTCTCAAAAAAATAAATAAATAAAAATAAATGTGCCCATCACGAGGATAGTGCTTCTTGTGCCCAATAGGTAAGTCTGTATCCCTAACTCCCTCCCATTCTTGATTTCCAAAGTCATTTATACCTCTTTGTGGTCAATTGCACCTACTGTTTAGCTCTTACTTAAGAGTGAACATATGTGGTGTTTGTTCTTCCATTCCTGAGATACTTCACTGAGGATAATGGCCTCCAGTTCCAGCCAGGTTGCTACAAAGGACATTATTTCATTCTCTTTCATGGCTAGGTAGTGCTGGGGATATATATCACATTTTCACATTTTCTTTATCCGCACATGAATTGGGCACTTAGGTTGATTCTGTATCTTTGCACCTGTGAATTGTGCCTTGATAAACATCAGAGTGCAGCTGTCCTTTTCCTTAGGGTAGATACCCAGTAGCGGGACTGTTGGGTCAAATGCTAAGTCTACATCTGTTTCTCTGAGGAATTTCCATACTGTTTCCCATAGTTTTTACTAATTTTCAGTTCCACCAGCAGTACATAAGTGTCCCTTGTTCTCTGCATCCATGCCAGCATCTATTGTTTTTTTGACCTTTTAATAATGCCCATTCTGACAGGGGTAAGGTAGATCTTTTTGTGGTTTTAATACACATTTCCCTGATGATTAGTGATGTTGAATATATGTTTCTTGGCCACTTGTCTATCTTCTTTTGAAAATATTCTTTTCATGCCTTTTGCCCACTTTTTAATGGGGTGGTTTGTCTAGTTGATTAGTTTATTTCTCTGTGATTTGAGTTCTTCATAGATTCTGGATATCAGCCCTTAGTTGGATGTATAGTTTGAATGCTTTCTCCCATCCTGTAAGTTGTCTGTTTATTCTGTTGGTTATTTCTTTTGCTATACAGAAGCTTTATAGTTTAAGTCCCATTCATTTATTTTTATTGTTGCTATATTTGCCTTTAGGGTCTTAAATTCTTTACCTAAGCCTATGTCTAGAATAATTTTCCTATGTCTTCTTCTAGAATGTTTAAAGTTTCATGCCTTGCATTTACGTCCTTAATCCATCTTGAAATAATTTTTGTATATGGCAAGAGACAGGGATCCTTTTAATTGTACATGTAGCTATCCAATTTTCTCAACACTATTTACTGAATGAGGCATTCTTTCTCCACTGTATGTTTTTGTCTGCTTTGGTTGAAGATCAGTTGGTCATAACCATATTGTTATGGTTATGAACCCATATCTGCTTTGGTTGAAGATCAGTTGGTCATAACCATATTGTTATGGTTATGAACCCATATCTGGGTTCTCTATTCAGTTCCATGGCTCTCTATTTCTACTTTTATACCAGTCCCAGCTTGTTTTCATAATTATAGCCTTGTAGTACAATTTGAAGTCAGGTAATGTGATTCTTCCAGATTTGTTCTTTTTACTTAGATTGCTTTGGCTATTCTGGCTCTTTTTTGGTTCCAAACAAAGTCAAATGATTTTTTTCTAGATTTGTGAAATACGACATTAGTATTTTCATGGGAATTTAATTTGTAAATCACTTTGGGCAATATGGACATTTTAATGATGTTGATTCTACCAATCCTGAGCATGATGTTTTTCCATTTGTTTGTGTCATCTGTAATTTATTTCGTCAGTGTTCTGCAATTCTGCTTGTAGAAATAGTTCATTTTCTTTTTAAATACATCACTATAAATTTTATTTTCCTTGTAGCTATTGTAAACAGTATTGAGTTCTTGGTTTGACTCTCAATTTGACTGTTGTTAGTAAATAGAAATGCTACTAATTTGTGTACATTGATTTTATAACCTGAGACTTTGCTGAACTTATCAATTCTAAAAGCCTTTTGTTGGAGTCTTTAGGGTGTTCTCCATACAAAATTATATTGTTGGCTAGCAGGGATGATTTGACCACCTCTTCCCTGACTTGGATGCCCTTTATTTCTTTCTCTTGCCTGATTGCTTTGAGTAGGACTTCTAGTATTATGTTGAATAGAAGTGGTGACAATAGGTACCCTTATTTTCTTCTAGTTCCTAGGAGGAATGTTTTCAACTTTTTCCCATTCAGTATGATGTTGGCCATGGGTTTGTCATATATGGCTTTTATAATGTTAAGGTATGTTCCTCCTATGCCTAGTTTGTTGAGAGTTTTTATCATGAAAGTTGTGCTGAATTTTATTTAATGATTTTTCTCCATCTATGGAGATGATTATATGGTCTTTATTATTGCTTCTGTTTATGTGGTGAATCACATTTATCGATTTGTGTGCTCATCCATTATTAACACTGGAATGCTTGTATCTTTCCTACAAATCCAGGGGATGATATTTAGCAAAATCAACTGAGCATACACTATTAAGAGATCTCCCATGGCTCTGAAAAATTGCTCTGGAACTACTCAATTTGATTCTTCATTTGTGACTTGAAAATCTGGATGTGCACCAAAGTCATCTACAGACCTTTTTTTTTTAATAGGCAGGTTCCTGAAGTCAACCCCCCAAATTTCTGATTTAGAAGGTCACAGCATTATTAGTCAGGACACTGAATTATTCACACACTCCACAGCTGATTCTAACACAGTCCAGTGACCAAAAACTGCTCTAACAATCCTTCTATCTTGGATATAATGCAATTCTTAGACTTGGATCAACATTTCTTAAGAATAGTCCTTCTTTGACGTTTGTGATAATAAAATCCCATGTGAAAACAGGAAGTTAACTTGCAAAAGCAATTTAAGCAACTGCACGGTCATTGCTCTAGAACATGGATACATCATGAGTACCACTCTAGGCTGGACATTGTATGGTGGCACTTTAGGGATGAAATTAAGAAAAGCATCTGCTCATTTTCTGTTAATGGAAACAAAATGGATACTTAGGGGAGAGATTACTAGTCTGTACGATACATGCTATGGTCAGACTAAACACTGGATTCTGCTATTATGATGGCATAGGGGACAGAAAGACTTCCTCAGAAAAATGATGCTTAAGATGGTCCATGAAGTGTAAATGAGTGTTAGTAAGAAAGATTAGAGTGCAAAGAAATTCACGAATTGTGAAATGCATGAACTTCAAATTTCCTCTCTCCTCTTTCTGTTTACCTTGGTGTTTAGGACCTCCAGGCTATCCAGGACTAACAGGGCCACGTGGGACTCCAGGAGATATTGAAAATTGTCCTTCCCCACTCAAATCAGCCTTTGCAGTGAAGCTGAGGGACGCCTTTCCAGCCCCTTCCCAGCCCATTGTCTTCAAGGAAGTTCTGCATAACCATCAGAGCCACTTCAATCTTACCGTGGGGGTGTTTACCTGCGCCCACCCTGGTGTATACCACTTCGGCTTTGATATTGAGCTATTCCAGCAGGCTGTAAAGTTAGGGCTAATGAAGAATGGCATTCAGGTCCTCGAGAAGGAAGCTGGGGCTGAAGACACGTACAGGCACGTTTCTGGAACTGTCATCTTGCAGCTGACGGCAGGAGACAGGGTTTGGCTGGAATCCAAGCTAGGCACAGAAGAGAATGAGAAAGGATTGATTCAAAGTGTGTTCTTTGGGTATTTGCTGTATGGAAACTATACTGGCTGAGGAGTAACAGCACACCTAAATAGCTCAAGTGGACCTAAATTTCAGAGCATAACTCGCCCTGCATTATATTTTTCTCCAATCTCACTGAATAAAAAAACTTAAGAATATCCTCATGTTTCAATCTGAATGTAACTCTAAAAGCAGTAAAGATTAATAATCCATTAACTGGTCAACAATTTCTTATTAAAAGCCCATCAAATTTCCCATATCTGTCGTATCCTAGGAACTTCTGGGGGAAGATATGTCAGGAAATCAGGTCTGATTGGAAGCTTTCTGCTGCTTGAAGCTGAAAAAACCAGGAAAGTTCTCATTCGTTGTCCTCATTAGATCTGAACACTTTTCTCCCAAGTTAAAATGTCTTGATTATGGCCCCCAATATCACTTCAATTCCGCAACTTATAATACTGCTAAGAAAGCAAATATTCCTGAGAGATAGAAAATTACCTTAAAGGCGCACTAAGTTGTGAATACACACTATTGAATGTGTATTTTGACCATTGTTTGAGCAAAGGACACCTAGGAGGGGAACAATTTCTATTGCTTAGTATTCCTCAGACACTGCTAGTTGCCTCCCCAGGAGTCCTTTGCCCAGTCCATGTTTCAATGTATTTCAAGCAAAATTCAAACTTGGAGTTGTCAGTTGACCCAGGTAAGGCACACAATCTTCAGGCTCTCTGTAGACCAGGGTGGGTTGGGGGACGGAGGGGCATGTGACATTTTTTGCAGAAGGCAATGTAATCAGGCGGAGCTTCCCAGTTGATCTTTAAAAGGCAAATTCTCAAGTGACCGGTATTTTTTGAGTTTTTTCCTTTGCTCTTCTTTCTCCATTTTCTGCACCACCTCACCCTTGGGGTGGAAGAAGCCTGGGGTGGAAGCAGCCGTTTTTCAAACATGAGGACTAAGGATGGGGCACTAAGCAGCCTGAGAGAGAAGGATAGAAGCAGAGCCAGCTCTTAATAACCTCCTTGCACAGCTACTCCAGCCCTGGACTACTTGGACTATTTACCCCTATATCTGAGAATAATCGTTGCTGATTTTATTAAGCCACTGTAATCTGATTTCTGTTGCATGCAGCCCAGGCACCCGATATACCTGTTTTTCTTTTCTTCTCTAGACTTCCTCTTCTACCGTCTGTTCTCATTTCTTTTTCCTCTGCTCTCTTTGCATCTATTAAACATCTACAACAAGCTAAGAAACAATTTCTAAACTTGACAGTCCTCATCTAGTTCATACTCAGACATAAGAGCTTGTCATGTCTCAGCAATATATTACAAGAGGAGCTCAGAAATTAGTTATAGACCCAGGGGCTGCCGCAGGGTTGGTTTTTCACTCCAAACTGAGCCTGGCTGCTTCCTCTTCCAACACTTCATGCATTTCCATTATTTTCTTTCCCCATAGGCAGCAATATTGTCCACTGCTTTTGCAACCCATCTCCTCCTTGCCGCCTCCCCAATCTATCACCAAAAAACAGTTCACATTTCTACATTCCCACGAGCAATACCATCATTCTCATCTGTTATCTGTGCTAACTCAAGGGCCAAATTTCCACTCTATGCCTCTTCTGATTAGATTACACCATACCCCAGCAGCCAGTGCTCACTGAACAAAAGAAAATTTGATCATATTAATGCCCAATTAAAATCATTTTATGGTGCCAAATTTTTCTTTTTTTTTTTTTTATTGTTGGGGATTCATTGAGGGTACAATAAGCCAGGTTACACTGATTGCAATTGTTAGGTAAAGTCCCTCTTACAATCATGTCTTGCCCCCATAAAGTGTGACACACACCAAGACCCAACCCCCCTCCCTCTGTCCCTCTTTCTGCTTCCCCCCCCATAACCTTAATTGTCATTAATTGTCCTCATATCAAAATTGAGTACATAGGATTCATGCTTCTCCATTCTTGTGATGCTTTACTAAGAATAATGTCTTCCACTTCCATCCAGGTTAATACGAAGGATGTAAAGTCTCCATTTTTTTTAATGGCTGAATAGTATTCCATGGTATACATATACCACAGCTTGTTAATCCATTCCTGGATTGGTGGGCATTTAGGCTGTTTCCACATTTTTATGGTGCCAAATTTTTCTTACCAAAAAATTAACTCATTAACATTATTTACTGTACACTTCTCCATCTTTGAACACCACTGCCCTCCTTATTGCTGGGTTCCAGATACACTGAATTTTTGGTCTTTCAAATAGCCTATGGCTTCCATTGCCATAAAGCCTTAGTGTTCATTCATTTTTCTGCTTTTGCCTGGAACACTTCTACCCACATACCTCACAGGTTTTGTGTCCAGTCAGAATCAGAAGTGCATTCTTAAGGAAGAAATAACTGGCCAAGAGCCCCTTTTATTCATTCTTAAATCGTGATCTCCCTACCTCCTTAAAGAAATGTCTGTATATGATTTAATAAGAAAAAAAAAGAAATGTCCATAGCTTTATTTTTACATTTTTATAATTCTTAATGTCTGCCTCTTATGATACATTTTTTTATGATAGCAAGAACTGTATCTTTTATTTTATTTTTTATTGTAACTCTGAAACCTCCCAGTGGTCTACCACATTCTAGGTACTCAATAGTTTTTGAAACAATGAAAGCCAAGAATACTTAGCACAGTCACGAGCTCATTGAATATTCAGGCTGCTAAAATTATGCTTATCATTTTGTTGTTGTTACTAGAAGT
The DNA here is from genome assembly GCF_027406575.1 of Nycticebus coucang. NCBI lineage: Eukaryota > Metazoa > Chordata > Mammalia > Primates > Lorisidae > Nycticebus > Nycticebus coucang. The sequence continues at coordinate 14,589,442 of NC_069782.1, read as the reverse complement.
TGACTTAGTTTCGATTCAAACTTGTGCTATTCACTTAGCAATTGAGCAACCATTCCTTCGTCCATTTAATAAGTGTATTTATGGTACGAGATGGGGAACACTGAGGGGAAATCAATTTGTACATATTGAATGTGCTGCTCCAGTCATTCTATTCTCAACAGAGAGATTCACAATATCCAGACATATTTAGAGAGAGATGTATTGTTTTGCCAACATTTTTGAGTTGTTTTGAAAAATGTGAAGGAAACAAAGAGGTTTTTCTTTTCTCAAAATTTTTAGGTGTTTCTGATTATAAAAAATATCTGCTAATGATAAAAAACATTAGCATGGCCCATTATAGCTTCCAAGATCCTTTCTGTATATATTTCTCCACTCAATATTTCAACCATATTTAGAAGACACTTTTATCCCTATATAGGGGTGAAATGACATTTAAAAAAAAAACAAACTGACTCTACCTACTTTGGGCTTCTAAGAGTGAGTGAGTGTGTGTGTGTGTTGGTCAAGAGATGAAGAGAGGAATAACATTCTCTGTCCATGGGAAATAAACATAACTCTACTGTTAATTTCCACCTACTAACAATGATGGGAGAGAAAGAAAGGAATAGATAGAAGCATCAGACCTCTGTAGCTCAGAATGAGTGATCTTTTGTTCAAACATCAGCATGGTTTTAGAGTGTGGAAATGTTGGCCAGGCCATAGATATCTGATAAAAGTTCCCTTTAAATCCAATTAAAGATGTACGTATTAGTTATCTCACAGGAATTATGCTCATGCATGATTTTAGTGCCATACGCAGCCAAGTTTGCCTCACTTGTTCCCTAGAGTTACTGCCCGAAGCCTCATTGTCAAAAACAGATGAGGTTCATTCCTAATCACAGTCCTAGGTCCTGCTTTTAGACGTGTTTCCAGAAAATAGTCTGATACCGTCCACTTCTTCACACTGACTTTTATGGCATTTGTAGTTTATCTATAGTACAATTAGTCAAACCTATGTTTATAGAGCTATTTATAATTCTCAATTTTAATATCAAGAAAACATCCTGATGAAATAATCAAAGGCAGGCCGGGCACAGTGGCTCATGTCTGTAATCTTAGCACTCTGGGAGGCCAAAGTGGGTGGATTGCTTGAGCTCACGGGTTTGAGATCAGCTTCAGCTAGAGTGAGAGTTATTTATTTTCAAATAAATTCACGAATAGGATTTCTTTTCATTTATTTTTTAAATTGTTTTCTTTTTTTTTTTTGAGACAGAGTCTCACTTTCTCACCCTCTGTAGAGTGCTGTAGCATCATAGCTCACAGCAACCTCAAACTCGTGAGCTTAAGCAATCCTCTTACTCATCCTCCCAAGTAGCTGGAACTACAGGTGCCTGCCACAATGCCCAGCTATTTTTAAAGACAGGGTCTCTCTCTTGGTCAGGCCGGTCTCAAACTCCTGAGCTCAAGCTATCCACCAGCCTCAGCCTCCCTGAGTGCTAGGATTACAGGCGTGAGCCACCATGCCCAACTATTTTTTTGAATTGTTCAAATAAAATTTCAGATTATCCTGTGTAACATAAGAAATCCAACAAAATTTCAATAATCTTCATAATCTTGTTAGGTTTATTCATAGATACATTTGCTATTTTTTAATGCTACTTAAATGATAATAGTTTTGAATCATGTTCTAGTTAATGCATTCTGCTAAATAAAAGCACAATTAGATTTCTTAAGTTGAATTTATATACAAAATAATGAATTCTCATTAAGAATATATAAATAAATTATTTTTGGCTTGAATTCACACACAGATGTAATAAGAAACTTTTGATTATTACTTCTAAATTTTATATATCTTACATTTTTGCCTTCCTTATTCCATGGGTGAGGATCTCTAGTATAGAGTTAAATAGACTTGATAGGAAACTATTAGTTTTGGTTGTAATATGAAAGCTTTCATTACTGGGGAATGTGTTCTGTAGGTAATTTTGAGGCAGTAGTTCTATCAGATTAAAAATAAAGAATAGAAGGAAATTTTCTTAAAGAGTTTTTTTTAATCATGAATATGTTTTAATGTTTTGATATTTTACCAAATTTTTTTTTTTTGTAGAGACAGAGTTTCACTTTATCGCCCTTGGTAGAGTGCCATGGCGTCACACAGCTCACAGCAACCTCCAACTCCTGGGCTTAGGCGATTCTCCTGCCTCAGCCTCCTGAGTAGCTGGGACTACAGGCGCCCACCACAACACCCGGCTATTTTTTTGTTGTTGTTGCAGTTTGGCTGAGGCTGGGTTTGAACCCGCCACCCTCGGTATATGGGGCTGGCACCCTGCTCACTGAGCCACAGGTGCCGCCCACCAAATGTTTTTAATTGTCCTTCTAAATGACTATATAATTTTCCCATTTAATTTGTAATTTTGATACCCCAGTCAATTTTTTATTGCTTGTAACAGAATACTTGAAACCGGGTAATTTAAAAAGAACAGCCTTTATTCTATGGTTATGGAGGCTGAGAAGTTCAAGACTGAGGGGCCACATGTGCTGAGAGCCTTCTTGATGATGGGGACTCTGCACTTAGGGATCACAAGGCCAGGGGTTGTGTGGCTCATGTGCTCTCTTCCTCTTCTGGAAAAGCCACAAGTTCCCTTCTCATGATAATTCATTAATTTATTAATCTATGAGTACATTAACCCATCCATTCCAATCTCCTCTTAAAGGCCCCACTTCTCATGTTAGGGATTAATCTCCATGTGAGTTTTAGAGGGGATGCTCAAACCTTAACATATGTCAAAGCCAATAATGGAGGTTCATGATCAGCACACTTAAGAAAATTGGTATAGAAGGGACATTTCTTAAACTAATAGAGGCCATCTACAGCAAACCCACAGCCAATATCGTATTGAATGGAGTTAAATTGAAATCATTTCCACTTAGATCAGGAACCAGGCTATGGTTGCCCATTGTCTCCATTGCTCTTTAACATTGTAATGGAAGTTTTAGCCATTGCAATTAGGGAAGAAAAGGTGATCAAGGGTATCCACATAGGGTCAGAAGAGATCAAACTTTCACTCTTCGCACATGACATGATCTTATATCTGGAAAACAGTAGGGATTCTACTACAAAACTTTTAGAAGTGATCAAGGAATACAGCAATGTCTCAGGCTACAAAATCAATACCCATAAACTGTAGCCTTTATATATACCAACAATAACCAAGCCAAAAAAAGTCAAGGACTCTATTCCTTTCACAGTAGTGCCAAAGAAGATGAAATATTTGGGAGTATACCTAACAAAGGACGTGAAAGATCTCTACAAAGAGAACTATGAAACTTTAAGAAAAGAAATAGCTGAAGATGTTAACAAATGGAAAAACATACCATGCTCATGGCTGGGAAGAATCAACATTGTTAAAATATCTATACTACCCAAAGCAATATATAATTTTAATGCAATTCCTATTAAAGCGCCATTGTCATATTTTAAAGATCTTGAAAAAATAATACTTCGTTTTATATGGAATCAGAAAAAACCTCGAATAGCCAAAACATTACTCAGCAATAAACACACAGCAGGAGGAATCGCGCTACCAGACCTGAGACTGTACTATAAATCAATAGTGATCAAAACAGCATGGTATTGGCACAAAAACAGAGAAGTAGATGTGTGGAACACAATAGAGAACCAAGAGATGAATCCAGCTACTTACCATTATTTGATCTTTGACAAGCCAATGAAAAACATTCAGTGGGGAAAAGATTCCCTATTTAACAAATGGTGCTGGGTGAACTGGCTGGAAACGTGTAGAAGACTGAAACTGGACCTACACCTTTCACCATTAACTAAGATAAACTCTCACTGGATAAAAGATTTAAACTTAAGACAGGAAACTATAAAAATACTTGAAGAAAGTGCAGGGAAGACTCTTGAAGGAATCAGCCCGGGTGAATATTTTATGAGGAGGACTCCCCAGGCAATTGAAGCAGTATCAAAAATACACTACTGGGACCTGATCAAACTAAAAATCTTCTGCACAGCCAAGAACATAGTAAGTAAAGCAAGCAGACAACCCTCAGAATGGGAGGAAATATTTGTAGGTTATACCTCCAATAAAGGTCTAATAACCAGAATCCACAGAGAACTCAAACGTATTAGCAAGAAAAGAAAATGTGACCCCCATCTCAGGGTGGGCAAGAGACTTGAAGAGAAACTTCTCTAAAGAAGACAGATGCACGATCTACAAACATATGAAAAAAAGCTCATCATCCTTAATCATCAGAGAAATGCAAATCAAAACTACTTTGAGATATCACCTAACCCCAGTAAGAGTAGCCTACATAACAAAATCCCAAAACCAGAGATGTTGGCATGGATGTGGAGAAAAGGGCACACTTCTACACTGCTGGTGGGAATGCACACTAATACGTTCCTTCTGGAAGGATGTTTGGAGAATACTTAGAGACCTTAGAATAGACCTGCCATTCGATCCTATAATTCCTTTACTAGGTTTACACCCAGAAGACCAAAAATCACAATATAACAAAGACATCTGTACCAGAATGTTTATTGCAGCCCAATTCATAATTGCTAAGTCATGGAAGAAGCCCAAGTGCCCATCAACCCACGAATGGACTAGTAATTTGTGGTACATGTATACCATGGAATATTATGCAGCCTTAAAGACAGATAGAGACTTTACCTCTTTCATGTTTACGTGGATGGAGCTGGAACATATTCTTCTTAGCAAAGTATCTCAGGAATGGAAGAAAAAGTATCCAATGTACTCAGCCCTACTATGAAGCTAAATTATAGCTTTCACATGAAGGCTATAACCCAACTATAGAATAAGACTATGAGGAAAGGGCCAAGGAAGGGGAAGGGATGGGGGAGGTTAGGGTGGAGGGAGGGTGATGGGTGGGGCCACACCTACGGTGCATCTTAGAATGGGTACAGGTGAAACTTACTAAAGGCAGAATACAAATGTCTACATACAATAACTAAGAAAATGCCATGTAGGCTACGTTGAACAGTTTGATGAGAATATTTCAGATTATATATGAAACCAGCACATTGTACCCCTTGATTGCACTACTGTACACAGCTATGATTTAACAAAAAATATATTAAAAAAAAGAAATAATTTCTTAATTTCTTAGGTAGAATTTTAAGGCACAATTCCACTGTGACCAAACCTACCTGTTCCTACCTTTATATTTAGGATCTACCAAAATTCTACATAAAATCCCACCATGCTGAGGAAAGTAAATCAAGCCAAGATACGGTGCATAATATTTATTTGTTTGTTGTAGGCAGCAGAATCACAAGGGGCTTATCTTCCTTATACAGAGACCAAAACTATGCCAGGAAACCTGAGAAATAGATTGTAACGCTGGCCTGGCCAGGCTCCTCGGTTTTCACTTCTGCTTCTAGCCATACCTTGTCGCCTGTGCTCAGCGGCAGGGTAGCGGTGCCAGAGAGATTTCTGACCTCCTGGGTGGAGACCTGACGCTTTTCAAAGACTGAAGTTTGGTTCCTCATCAGCCAAACTGTCATCTTGCAGTGCTGAAGTTCGACATCGAGATGAAAATGGTAAATCCCGGGTACCCTGCAGGTGAACACCCCAGTGTCCTCGTTCAGGTCTTTCTGGTGATTATACAGCACCTCTGTGAAGGTGACAGGCTCGGCAGGTGATGGCAGCTTGCCACTGAGCTTTGCGGTGAAGGCTGATTTCTTGTTGCAGGGACATTGTGTCGTCTCTCCTGGACGTCCTGGTCTTCCTGGGAAACCTGGTAGCCATTGAAAGGGTGGAGAAGCAGCTCTGAGAAGCATATAGCAGCCAGGAAGGTTTATCTGTGCAACCGCCTACTTTTTTATGACACCCTAGTTAACAGATTGATCTTTGGTGTGTGCTTTAAATGGTTACAAGCCACATCTCTGAAACTGACCAGCTGTGTCATATTGCTAATGTCAACTAACCTTTTTAGGGCTGGATTTCTTCATTATAAAATAGGGGGATAAAGGTAGTTATTTCTTACATGACTCCTGTGATGTTTTAATGAGACAATTCATTTATAGTACTGAGCAGTGCCTAGCGAACATTAAGGCTTAATATACGTCAGCTGTTATTCATTCCTTTGGCCTCCATGTCTTTTTTTTTTTTTTCTGGAAATTTATTTTATTTTATTTATTTATTTATTTTTATTGTTGGGGATTCATTGAGGGTACAATAAGCCAGGTTACACTGATTGCAATTGTTAGGTAAAGTCCCTCTTGCAATCATGTCTTGCCCCCATAAAGTGTGACACACACCAAGGCTTGGCCTCCATGTCTTGAGAAGATTCTTTACTTCCTGGGCTCTTTCAGGGAAAAGGTAACAGTAAAGGCAGAACAACGTGGATGCCTGGTACTGATTTAGGTGGAACCAATTCTTGTTAATGGGAGTCTTACTGAGAATGAGACATAAAATGGCCTGGATATCTAATTCTTGGGGCCAGAAAACCTTTGGATAGCCAAATCTAACCCTCTTGGGGATGGCCATTACTAATGACAAGAGCCTACATAGAAATATGAGATTTTCCTGAGTCCCCTTTTGGTCCAACCAAGACAGGATTTATGAAAAATCTTGATGCCAAAAAAAAAAAAAAAAGAATCTTGATGCCAGACCCTGGTGCTCATCAGCTGGAATCTTCTTCATAATAACTAGTTCTAGGGCCTGAACTGCCCCAGGGCAAGGCAGTTCTTCAGATAGTACATGAAGTCCAGTTCATTGGATGATACAAAATTTAACAATCACACTCATTGTCTTGCTGTGTACTGGACAGTCAGTAGATTTGTGGTTCTGACTCTATCACCTGCTCCCACCATCCCTTACACACATGGATTTCAGACCCCCAGTACTACAACTAGGGAAGTCTCCCCAACTCCTGTAATTGGGGCAACCAGTCACCCTACCTTGGGACCCAATCCTACAGCTGATTATTTTCTTTAGATTCTTTTCATTCTGAATGCCTCGTGCTGCTGGGCCCATGGAAATTAACAGCTTTCCCACTAAAATTATAAAAGGAGAGGAGAAAATACAAGGCAGAAGAAATACATTTCTCACCAGTAAAACCCGGAGGCCCTGGAAGACCAGGATGTCCCACATGTCCAGGAGGGCCTGGGGGTCCTGGAGGTCCAGTACATCCTCCTTCCTCCAGCACAGTAGCTGCCACTAGAATGATGTTGACTAATAACCAGACACCTGATTAAGGAAAAAAGGGAGAGGTTGTGTTGTTGTTGTTGTTTATTTTTTGATTCCTTTTGTTTTTACATGAAGATTAAATAGGTAGAATTACAGCCTGGTCTAGGAAAGGGATAGGCTCCAGATTAGACACAGGAATGGAGATACCTACCATCCCTGTCCTTACTAGGAAATTAAGTTTGTTAAAGTTTCTAAACTTCAGGCAGCAGTTGGTTAATTCCCTCACATTATCACTTATTATCCAGCAATGATTCGATTAAATGTTTCTGCACCCTGGCCTGTCAACCTTCATTTTCATTCATCTTTGTACCAATACATGTACTCAATAATATTTCTTGAATTACTTAAGGATCTATTTTTATTAGGGCCTAGTACATATGGGTGCTTATTATGCAAAAATATTGCATAATGCAATTATATTATTTTTGCATTATGCAAAAATATCTCATTCCATGTTCCTTATTTCCATACAAGGTAAAGTTCATGTCTCTTTAGCGTTACAGCTTACAACAACCTCAAACTCTTGGGCTTAAACGATTCTCTTGCCTCAGCCTCCCAAGTAGCTGGGACTACAGGCGCCCACACAACGCCCGGCTATATTTTGGTTGCAGTTTTCATTGCTGTTTAGCAGGCCTGGGCCAGGTTCGAACCCGCCACCTTTGGTGTATGTGGCTGGTGCCCTGCCAGCTGAGCTATGGGCACCTCCCAAGGTTCATGTTTCATTTTACAGGTGAGTAATCTGAGATCCAAAGAAGTGGTCCTGCTTATTTGCAGGCAGGTTTCTTGTTACAGCTTGAGATGGATTCTATTCCCAGGTTTCCCAAGTTAGGAATCAGAGTTCACCATCTTAAATGTTACAAATAAGTTAATTGATCATTATCCAGTGTTCCTGCTCACCCATTCCCCAAGGGCAACCCACAAGAGCCTTGGCCTGGATGGCATTCTCCCCTCAGAAATAGTCGTTTCATTGACTTGGCACCCATAGCTCAGTGAGTCGGGCGCCAGCCATGTACACCAAAGTTGAACCTGGCCTGGACCTGCTAAACAACAATGACAACTGCAACAAAAAAGCCAGGCATTGTGTTGGGCGCCTGTAGTTCAGTTACTCGGGAGGCTGAGGCACAACAATCAATTAAGCCCAAGAGTTTGAGGTTGCTATGAGCTGTTGATGCCACAGCACTCTACCGAGAGCGACAGAAGTGAGACTCTGTCTTAAAGAAGGGGGGGGCATAGTCGCCTCAGGAGACAACGTCAGAAAGAAAAAAATTGGCACTAGGATCTGCACATCCCAATTCACAAACTGATGCCTCCACCCATCCTCTTGCAAATATTTGAACCAGGAATCCACCCCTCCCACAAGCTGGGTCAGTCTCCTACCAGCCATTCTCAAGACAAAAGTCTTTCTCCTTTTTGTGGCTGAGCTTCTCCCAGATTTCTTTCTGAAATGCCTCTCTGTGGAATCTAAGGTTTGGACCTCTGTCCCTATTTACCCAATCAAGGCCTTAAATAAATAGTACAAAATTGCCTCTGCAAAGATTGATTTGCTGTCAACAACAAGTTTAATACTTAACCACTGGTAGGTTCAGTGCACCCACAGAATGCTCAAAACATGTTTATGAAATAAATGAATAAATAATCTACATGGGCAAGCATGAAAGAAATATTGGGGGCAGGGACCAATCTCTGTAGTTCATGGCCGCAATAGGATCTACTGGCCACTTCCCCAACACAACCCTCCCCCCTTTCCCAGTATTTCCAACCAAAATAATACTCATTCTTTACAATCTATCTCCTTCTATCTCCTGCTAATTCCTTCAATCTCCAGTCCATAATTATCAACCTGCGTCCCTTTGCTTCTGGGCAATGCTCACATGACATTCATCGGAGGTAGACAGGTTGACGTCTCAACAGGACACCCCACTTCAATCCTGGGGAATCCAGGGGAACGCCCTCAGATGAACAATCCCTGGGAGTTCATCTGAACCGCTGAAAATGAGAAGAACCTGGAGACAGCCAGACTTGCGGGACTAGGCCTATGCATTAGAGAGTCAACAGATGGGAGGGATTAAAGACTTTGAATATGTAGTTAGATTAGGAAACCTGGTTTACTTCACCTACGTGAATAGAACTAGCGTCTGCCTCCCCCTTCATTTAAATACACCACGGGCTGTTGGCCAGCCCCCTGCCGCTCACCCAGTCTCTCTATCCAGTCTTCCTGGGAACATGGGATTTCTTCAACGCTATCTTTTGCATATGCACCCTTGTTAGAAATCAATAAAAGCCTCTGAACAGGCCAGACAGAGGCTGCATTTTCTCGGTCTTACTGCTTGGTCTGAGTAAGTCTTCTCCAGGCACTTACAGACTTTGTTTTAAACTCACGGTAACTCACGTATATTCAGCGTTGTTTTCCCAGCTGCCATTCAAACCAGGTCAGGGTTTGCATGCAAAAACCCCTGAAACTCATCCCTTACTACATTTTATGAAAAACAATTATTTAAATAAAATTGAGGGGCTACTGTGTGCGAGGCATAGTTCCAAACGCCAGACACATGGAGTTCAACAAAATGGAAAAGGTCTCTGTTCTTGTGACATTGATATTTCAGCAGATGGAGAAAGATACTAAATAGCATATAAACTAATTAAAATAGATCAGTAATTAGGGCGCTGGCCACATACACTGGGGCTGGTGCATTCAAACCCAGATCAGGTCTGTTAAACAACAATGACAACTACAACCTAAGAATAGCTGGGTGTTTAGCGGGCGCCTGTAGTCCCAGCTACTTGGGAGGCTGAAGCAAGAGAATCACTTAAGCCAAAGAGTTAGTGGTTGCTATGTGACATCATAGCACTCTACCCAGGACAACATAGTGAGACTCTGTCTCAAAGAAAAACAAACAACTTTTACACTGCTGGTGGGACTGCAAACTAATACAACGTTTTTTGGAAGGAAGTATGGAGAACCATCAAAGAACTCAAGCTAGACCTCCCATTTGATCCTGCAATCCCATTACTGGGCATCTACCAAGAAGGAAAAAAATCCTTTTATTATAAGGACACTTGTACTAGACTTTATCGTAGCTCAATTTACAATCGCCAAAATGTGGAAACAGCCTAAATGCCCCCCAACCCAGGAATAGATTAACAAGCTGTGGTATACGTATACTATGGAATACTATTCAGCCATCAAAAAGGTGGAGACTTTACATCTTTTGTATTAACCTGGATGGAAGTAGAACACATTATCCTTAGTAAAGCATCAGAAGAATGGAGAAGGATGAATCCTATGTACACAATTTTGATATGAGGACAATTAATGACCTACTACACAGTAAGGGGTAGGGGAAGGGAAGAGAGAGAGAAGGAGGGAGGAGGTGGGGGAAAGGAAGAGCAGAGAGAGGGAAGAAGGGAGGGTACAGGGTCTCAGTATGTGACACACCTCTTGGGGGTAGACACAAGTGTAACCTGGTTTCTTGTACCCGCAATGAATCCCCAAGAATAAAAAAAAAGAGAGAGAGAGAGAGTTTCAGTGCTTTAAGGATGCTACAACTGGGTGATGTAATAGTCCCTGTATCTCCCAGCATTCTGATTTGTAGCCAGCAGAATTAAGTTTCACAAAAGGGATGCCGGGCACAGTAGCTCATGCCTATAATGAGGAGGGTGGATCACCTGAGCTCAGAAGTTCAAGACCAGCCTGAGCAAGAGCAAAACCCCATTTCTAAACAATAGCTGGCCGTTGTGGTGGGTGTCTGTAGTCTTAGTTACTCAGGAGGCTGAGGCAAGAGGATCACTTGAGTCCAAGAGTTTGAGGTTGTTGTGAGCTATGATGCTATGGCACTCTACTCAGAACAACTGAGTGAGGCTCTGCCTCAAAAACATAAAAAGTTTCATAAAAGGTGAATTGATTAAACGTTTTTCATCCGAAAACTTACCAGAAAGACTAAAGAAACAGCCTCTGTCAAGTCTCTGGAAATGTCTCCCAGAGTCACACTGAAAAACCGCCTCATAAGTGATCTACTACTGTTGATTTCAGAACCACATTGTCAATACAATTTCATTAAAACCTATTTCCATTGCATCTGACCCCAGAACTAGGGTGCACTAGAAAAATATCGGAAGAGTCACCTCTAGCATAAGATACACGCAGAGGGTCAATGAAAGGTTTAGTACCAGCTCTGAGAGAGGAAGGAACCTTCATTGAAATCTGATTAAATTATATGACTTTTAATTTCCACTTTCTTCTGCAAATTTTTTCTCCCTTTCTTCCTTAAATACCTACAAACTCAGATTTTTTTTTTCCAATGGAGTTTATGCTTTCAATGACCTTCTATATTAGGACTGAAACTTTAGATCACAAGTTTCTGGGAGACAGATCACTTACTAAAATGACCAATCACCCAAGGACACATATGCAGGCCAGCAAGCCTGGGGCCAAAAAGAAACCACCTGGAAAATGTGGGACAGTCAAATGGGTCTCTGCTCCCTCCTAATAGCTCCCTTTGTACAAAGTTGGATTCTGTGCCTGGTCAAAACTCATAGTTTAATGAACAATCATGTACTTGGTGGGTGTGAAGACAAAATGATCTCATTTTCTCCTGTGCGACTTCACACGCGTGCTGCTGGCTCCTCTGTCTTTCCTGCCCCTTTGTGGCATATTGGGTGGATCTCACAGGTGGTGTGAAAATGACCAGCCCAATTGGTCTAACTTGAAATTCGTTCTTACTCAAAGCATTTCCCCTCTCCACCAGCTCAGACCTGCCTTGCACGCTGGGAAGAAGACACACTTGACTCTCCTTCCTGCGTCTTCCCCTTCCTCCTAAGGCTTTGGACATCTCCAAGTTCAGGAACTGAAAGTGGGGATTAAGGAACTTTTTTTTTTCTTTTTTTTTTATTATTAAATCATAACTGTATACATTGATATGATCATGGGGCATCATACACTCGCTTCATAAACCATTTGACACATTTTTATCACAGTGGTTAACATAGCCTTTCCGGCGTTATCTCAGTTACTGTGCCAAAACATTTACATTCTACATTTACCAAGTTTCGCAAATACCCCTGTAAGATGCACCACAGGTGTGATCCCACCGATCCCCCTCCCTCTACCCACCCCCCCCTTTTCCACTTCCCTCTATTGTTAAGTTGTAGCTGGGTTATAGCTTTCATGTGAGAGTCCCAAATTAGTTTCATAGTAGGGCTGAGTACATTGGGTACTTTTCTTCCATTCTTGGGATACTTTACTAAGAAGAATATGTTCCAGCTCCATCCATGTAAACATGAAAGAGGTAAAGTCTCCATCTTTCTTTAAGGCTGCATAGTATTCCATGGTGTACATATACCACAATTTATTAATCCATTCGTGGATCGATGGGCACTTGGGCTTTTTCCATGACTTAGCTATTACCCCCCGGGCAATTGAAGCAGCTTCAAAAATACACTACTGGGACTTGATCAAACTAAAAAGCTTCTGCACAGCTAAGAACACAGTAAGCAGAGCAAGCAGACAGCCCTCAGAATGAGAGAAGATATTTGCAGGGTATATCTCTGACAAAGGTTTAATAACCAGAATCCACAGAGAACTCAAACGCATCAGCAAGAAAAAAACAAGGGATCCCATCGCAGGCTGGGCAAGGGATTTGAAGAGAAACTTCTCTGAAGAAGACAGGCGCAAGGCCTTCAGACATATGAAAAAATGCTCATCATCTTTAATCATCAGAGAAATGCAAATCAAAACTACTTTGAGATATCATCTAACTCCAATGAGACTAGCCTATATCACAAAATCTCAAGACCAGAGATGTTGGCGTGGATGCGGAGAAAAGGGAACACTTCTGCACTGCTGGTGGGAATGCAAATTAATACATTCCTTTTGGAAAGATATATGGAGAACACTCAGAGATCTAAAAATAGATCTGCCATTCAATCCTGTAATTCCTCTGCTGGGCATATACCCAGAAGACCAAAAATCACAACATAACAAAGATATTTGTACCAGAATGTTTATTGCAGCCCAATTCGTAATTGCTAAGTCAAGGAACTTTTATTTAGCAGCTACAGTTGCTGTCCCTCCCCTGGCTGTGTGGGGCTGTCAGATGAGCATAGTTCAGTGCTCCCAGAGGTCCCTGGGACCCTTCCTCTGCACACTTCCCTAATATGGGAGAAGCCTTTTAACTTGACCTCCTCCCTTCTGCCCCTGGCAATACTCTCCAGAGTCTCTTATTACTATGGCATTCTTCCCCTGCTGGCCAGGTTCTTTGCAGGAGGGTGGAAGGGACACTTGAAGAAAAACTGGCTTTCAGTTTCCATGTGGTACTTTGAAAACTCATGATGCTTGCCTGCCCTCCACTCCAGGAGTAGGCAAGCTGTCCCCACCAGCTCCTCTCTTCACTTGCTTTCTTTTTCCTTTATTCACACAGAAAAAGAGGGAAAACTGGACAATCCGCTGTTCCAGCAGGTATCCAGCAGGGGAAAAGGGATGCCAGGCTCCCATCTCATAGGCATGCACAGTCTCTGCAAGGGGTCCTTGAAGAGCACCCCCTAATTAGAGTTGGGTGGGGAATGATCATCTTTAAGAGAGGAGGAGAGAGGAAAAATACAGCTTTTCTCCCCTAAAGGCAGTGACTCCATGGTTTAACAAGTTCCCTTTAGTTGAAGCCAATCATTTTCAGATTTCTAGTCTTTTCTTTATACAGACTGGCGAGGGGCGGTTGAGCCAATCATTTTCGATTTCTAGTCTTTTCTTTACACAGACTGGCAAGGGGATGGATGGGATGTTAGTCCTGGGATGTGGTGGCCTCATGACTATAAGCCTAGAGAGGAACATGGTGCTTTTGCTTTACAATGTCTCATGCTCGGTGCCCAGTGTGCTCACTTGTAGGGCATCAGCTTCCACACTCAGCACCGAGCCCGTTTACCATCCTATCATACCTGTTTAGATGCAGGCGCTCTAGAAAAAGCATGAGTATCTCAGCACTGGAAGGTCAAGGAAATGACATCCACATAATTTTATAGACCAGGTAAAAGGGGCTGAAATATCTCCCGCTATTGTCTCTTCCAAGAAAATAAAGATGTGTCTTTCCCCTTTACCTTGTGTGGATATTTTAGATTTTAAGCAATCTGAGCTCTTAAAGCAGTTGGACTTCTTAATAGTTAACAAGATAAATAAATGGCCACAACGTCCTGAAGCTGGAACACTGTTATTCTTTGCAGTCACGACATTCCTAGCTTTCCCGGGGTAATGGCCATTGGGGGGTCTATAAGCATCCTTCCGAAAAATAATAGCAAGAGAATTTATGGTATAAAGGACCGCAATGTACCTGAAAATCTCTTTTCTTTACAGCTTCCATTTTCCTACTTTCTTTCTATAGTTCTTTTCCATCAGCTTAACCCTTCAGAACCAACTGACACTATGGAAGCAGCAGATGGAATATACAGTAATCTGCCCCCATCACTAAATTTCTTCAGAGAGCTAGTGTATCATGAGACTCACATGGATGTCACATCAAAGGGATCGTTGGTAGATAAACTGAATTAAACATAGGAAAATGGGATGTGGTGGGGTTAACTCTTCCCCAAATCCACCGACTTTGCTTCATCCTATTTTGCTCATAACAGCAAACTCTTAGAGTGCATTTCAACTGTAATTCAACTGATAAACATTTGCTTTATCCAAAATACCTGTATCTAAATTCACAGTCATAGCCTTATAGCAGTGGTTCTCAATCTTAATCTTGGCTCTACATTAAAACCACCTGGGGAGTCCTTCCCTTCCCTTCCCTTCCCTTCCCTTTCTCTCTCTCTCCATCTCTCCCTCTTTCTTTCCTTCTTTCCTTCCTTTCCGTCCCTCCCTCCCTTCCTTCCCGTCCCTCCCTCCCTCCCTTCCTTCCTTTCTCTTTTTTCATTTTTCTTTTCGTGTGTGTGTGTGTGTCAGAGTCTCATTCTGTTGCCCAGGCTAGAATGCTATGGCATCACCGTAGCTCACAGCAACCTCTAACTCTTGGGCTCAGAAAGCCTCTTGTCTCACCCTCCCAAGTAGCTGGGACTCCAGATGTGCACCACCACACTCAGCGATTTTTTCTGTTTTTAGTAGACAGGAGGTCTCAAACTCCTGAGCTCAATCGACCCGCCTCAGCTTCCTAGAGTGCTAGGATTACAAGGCGTGAGCCACCACCATTTTCAAAACTTCCAATGCCCAGGCCACACACCCAAACAATTCACATAAAAGTTCTTGAAGGTGAGACCTTCAAGGCACCAGGCTTTTTAAAGCTTTCTGGAAGTTTCTGGAATGCAGCCTACATTGAGAAATACTGTTGCAAAGTGATCCAGAAGGTTTTAGCTATCATCCAACTACTCAGCCTGAGTCTTCAAACAGAGGATCTTGATAGCTCTCCTTCCTCCTCCCCCCTAAAGTCCCGCAGGCCTTTAGGGACCCCCGTCCTTGTCCTCTTCTCCCCTACAAAGCAGAGCCTGGTGAAGAGAGAAGAGGGAAGCACGAGGGTGACATCTAGTGGTTAAAAAATATATAAATTGTTTGCTGCTGCTTTTTTTTTTTTTTTTTTTGTAGAGACAGAGTCTCGCTTTACTGCCTTCGGTAGAGTGCCATGACGTCACAGGACTCACAGCAACCTCTAGCTCTTGGTTTTTTTTTTTTTTTTAAAGATCCTGTTCACTGAAAAATGACAAGAGAAAGTCACCCAAGAACTTGCTTGTTCTCTGTGCCTCTTTGGATTGATTGGGCCACGGTTCCCTATTCTGACAACACTCCAGGAAGACCGTGGGGCCGAACTACACTTTTTAAGGCTTCAAAGAGAGCTTTTCGTCTTCACTGAACTTGATCTTGGCCTCCGCGGAGGTGTTTTGCCAGCCCTGCCGACAGACCTGCTGTGGTGGCTGTTCCAGCCCTCATGTCCCTGGCAGACATGGCCTGACAGCCAAGGAGCCAGGGAGCCCAGCCTGGCCTCCCACACCACGCTGCCTCCCCGTGGTCCCCACTGAGGCTCAGCAGCGCGCACACGCCTCTGGCTACAGGCGGACCGGCGGGCGCAGGCGCGCACCTGCCACCAGGCCCTGGCGTACTCCGCATCTCACACCGCGGGACCTCTGCTGCTCCAGCAAAGTGCGAGAGAGGCGTTGCCCAGGAGGATCGCGATCCTGTGCTCCAGCAGCCATAACAATTCACAGGCAGGCCGAGTTTCATTGGGCTTCACCTTACTGGCTTTGCAGAGACTGTACTGTTCCCAAAGTGAAGGTTGGTGGCGACCCTGCAGGGAGCAACCCTGTTGGTGCCATTTTTATCAATAGTATGACCTCACTTCGTGTGTCGGTGTCACATGTTGGTAATTCTCAAATATTTCAGACTTTTTCGTTGTTATGGGGATCTGTAACTTGTGATATTTAGTGTTACCATTGTAATTGGGGGGCACGACAAACTGTGCCCATATAAAATAGTAAACTTAACCCATGAACGTCTTTTGCGTTCCCGCTGCTCCACTGACAGGCATTACCCATCTCTCCCCACTCCTCGAGCCTCCCTATTCCCTGAGAAACAACAGTATTGGAATTAGGCAACCCTACCATGGCCTCTAAGTGCTCAAGTGAAAGGAGTGTCTCTATTTTTTTTTCCTTGTTTTGTATTTCAGAATATTACAGGGATACATATGTTTTGGTTACATCGTTTGTTTTTGTATATTTTAAGTCAAAGCTGTAGGTGTAGCCTTTAACCAGAGAGTGTGTAATATACCTGTGCGATGGACCCAATGGGTGAGAATTACCCATCCTCTCCTCCCCCAGTTGAATTTCACTGAGTTTTGCTTCCCTAGAGCACATAGGTGATGATCAACTACTATTGATTAATTATTGATTCCTAATTTAGTATTGAGTGTAAGTTTCTCTATTCTTGCAATACTTAGGAGAATGGTCTCCAATTCTATCCAGGTTGTTACAAAAAATACTAGGTCATGATTTTTTTATGGCTGAGTAGTATTCTAGGGTATACATATACCCCATTTTATTAATCCATTTGCATGTTGATGGGCAGCTGGGTTGTTTCCGTATCCTTGTGATTGATGTGTGTATGTCAAACCATCCTTGTACCTCTGGATTATGATAAATAATCTTTTAAATGAGTCGTTGAGGCCAAGTGGGGTGGCTCGCACCTGTAATCCTAGCACTTTGGGAGGCTGAGGTAGGTAGATTGCTTGAGCTCAGGAATTCAAGACTAGCCTGAGGAAGAATGAAATCCCATCTCTACTAAAAATAGAAAAGTAGCCAGACTTCATGGCAGGCACCTATAGTCCTGGCTACTTCGGAGGCTGAGGTTAAGACGATTGTCTAACCCCAAGAGTTAGAGGTTGCTGTGACCTACGATGATGCCACAGCACTTTACCCAGTGTGACAGAATGAGACTCTATCTCAAAAAAAATAAGATAAATAAATAAATAAGTTTTGTTGACTTCACTTTGCTAGTACTTTTGTTAGTGAAATTTTGCATTTATGTTCAACCAATATTTTGGCCTATGGTTTTCTTGTTGTGTTTTCGTCTGTTTTTGGTATCAGGATGATACAGGTTTCTTAGATACGTTTGGGAGTACTCCTTCCTCTTCACTTTTTTTGGAATTTAGTTTAAATAGCATTAATAGTAATTCTTCTTTGGATGCTTGGTGGAATTCATGGGAAGCCACTGGGTCTCAGGCTTTTCTTTAATGGCAGACTTTACTACTGCTTCAATCCCTTGCTGTGTTATTGGTTTATTCAGGCTTTGAACTTCTTTCTAGTTCAATCGTGGTAATTTGTATGTGTCCAGGAATTTATCCATTTCTTCTAGGTCTCTAATGATTTTTCGGGTTTCTGCAATGTCAGCTGAAATCTCTCTGATTTTATGAATTTGGGTCTTGTCTGTTTTCCTCTTAGTTTTTCTGGCTACCAGTGTGTCAATTTTGTTTATCTTTTTGAAAAACCAATTTTCATTTTGTTGCTCTTTTGTGTGGCTTTTTGGCTTCAATTTCATTTATTTCTGATCTTATCTTCATCTACTACTTGTGAGTTTGGTTTGCTCTTATTCTTCTAGCTCTTTGAGCTGCATCATTAAGTTGTTTATTTGAAGCTTTTCTACTTTTTGATGTAGGCACATATTGCTATAAGTTTTTCTCCTATTACTGATTTTTCCATATCCCATAGATTTTAATATCTTGCGTTTCTTTTATATTTGTTCTGAGAAAGTTTTAAATTTTCTTCTTAACCTTTTGATGGATCCACTGGTCACTCCGAAGCATATTGTTTAATTTCCATGTGTTTGCATATTTTCCAATGTTCTTCTTGTCATTGGTTTCTAGTTTTATTCCATTGTGATCAGCAAAAAATACATGGTATGATTTCAATATTTTTGTTTTTGCATTTTTTAAGACTCGTCTGTGGCCTCACATATGGCCTGTCCTTGAGGATGATCATGAGCTGAGGAGAAGAGGTGTATTCTGCAGCTGTTGGATAAAAGGTTCTAATAATACCTATCAGATCCATTTGGTCTATAGTGCAAATTAAGTCCAATGTTCTTTGTTAATTTTCTGTCTGGAAGATCTGTCCAGTGCTGAAAGTGGAGTGTTCATATCTCCAATGTTTATCTTGAACCATAACATTCTTAACAGCTCTCCTTTGAATCATAACTTCTTGATTAACTTCTTGAATACTTCATTTGTCTGGCATTCCAGTCACCATCACTTACCTCTACTCTAACCACATCCAACGTTGGCAGCACATGTTTTATTCTTTCTATCTGCCATGCCTCCGTGCACACTATTTCTTCTGCCTGGAATGCCCTTACCTTATACCTTTGCATGTACACATCCTGTCCATCCTGTAAGACCCAGTTCTCAGGTCAAATTTTTGAAGACTTCCCTGATTCCAGTGTTTGCAAGGAGTCTCACTGCTCTTCCACATACCCATAAGACTCTAGCTTCTCCTTGCTTTGGGTATTGACATCTAACTACTGTGCTGTCTGTGTCTGCCTGTTCTTGGGGACAGAATTCATCGTAGCTAAAATGCATTGTGTGCCTAGAGTACGGCAGACCCTGTCTATGGAGTATTACATTTACTTATGTGATCCTTCCAACAAAGTAGGCACTATTAACTTCACTTTATGGATAAGGACAGTGAGATTTGGAAAAGTTAAGATACCCAGCCAAGTTCATACAATGCGGCCGAGATAGCTACTGTCTGCAAAATTTCATCTTCCTGTGGCCGTAACATAGAGTCATTGCTTGGAAGCAGGCACTCCATGTGACTGTTCCCAGCCCCTTGCATCCAAGTGGGACATGAGACTAATCTCATCAGTAGAATCCAAGAGGAAGTGATGTGTGTCACTTCCAGGCAAAATATTCAGAGCCACCTCCTCTGCCTTTTTACCTGTCAGCTTGATGCAAAGGGCTCTCAGGAGGCCCCGGACAAAGAAGACTCTTGAGTCTCTCTGACTACACTCACCAACCGGGGAACCCACCTAGAACCACAACATAAGTGAGCAACAAATGTACTACACCACTGAAATTTTGGAGTCTATACAGCAACTGATACTATCTGAACGAATTCAAACCACTATAAGAGATGGAACTAGGATTTGGACCCATGACAGCTTACTTGAGAGGCTCTAGATGTCATTAAAAGAAGAATGTGAAGTATGAGCCTCTGTCAGTGAGATCTGAAGCCTGCACTGGTCATCACTAAACTGGCGTCTCTCATAACACTTGCCAGGTGACACTTTTACATGCCCGTAAAAAGATCTAAGCACAGGACCTCACCCCAGGGTGTCTGAATTAAAATCTTCAGTATCTGTAACAAAAGTCTGTATTGTTAACACTCACTGCAGGGGAACGGGTGTATGCTAAATGTTGAGAAACTTTTCTCTACACTAGACTGTCTCCTTCCTAAAAGAAGTTTACAGACTAGGGGATTCAGCAGCTTAGTATCCATCAAGGAATGAGTGTAAGCCAATAGGGCATTTATCTGGAAAGGGACTCCAAATCTTCCAAACCTTCTGGAATCTAAATTTAGTGCTGTTTCCTTGAACCCCATTGGAGAGCACTGTTCAGGATTCCGTATGGATTAGGAAGGTATTAACCCATTGTCAGAAACGGACCTCTACTGTTCTTAATTCTGGAGGCTCACTTTCACGCTGCCAGGACTCAGACGGCACGCCTGGTGGACTTATTGTCCAGCCTACCCACAGAGTAGGTAATTAGTCTGAAGCTTAGCCCAGCAGTGAAGGTCAAACTCCCCTACTGTCACAAGGGACAGTTTGTTCCCAACATCACTTTCATCAAGGACCTGGAATCCTCCCCTCACATAGCTTTAGTCCTGAAAAGAGAAAAAAAATAAAAAACTTTAAAAGTACTTTCTAATAAAAGTCCACTATAACCTGAATTTTTGTTGTAGCTTTCCACGAGGGCTGATAACTGCTGGGATCACACAAGTGGTGGTGAATGTCATTCAATCCTGAATTCCGCTGCAGAGGCCTCTAGGGAGAACTACTAACCTGGCTTAATGGAAGAGAACAAAGAGAGGCCATCTTTGGATTTGTGAGGTCATGCACAGCTCAGGCAGCACGAAATATAGTGAGTTTGCTGCCAGCTCAAGCCATTTTCTCAAAATGACCATCTCTCGCAGGAGAGATATTATGCTAATATTGTTAGAAGCTCAGAGGTTAGGTTATAAAATGATGTACATTTGCTGTTTTGCCAACTTGGGCTTTTGTTTTATTTTGGTGGTTGTTCAAACTGTGGGGAAAAATCCACAAACATCAAATCAGAAGATTCAATAAAGCCAAGGGAGGGAAATAGAGAGTCAGCACAGGAGAAAAAGACCAGAGGAAGCGCAGACACGGATGAAAGAGCTGGGGAGAGAGGGGACAGAGAATGTAGGTCCTGCCTCCTTAGCTTTTTCATTTGCGGAAAGCTTGGGCATGGGCTTTTCACTTTCCTGACCCATAAAGATTGTCAGTGACCTTGTTACTTCTTCCCTCTGAGCCTGAAACAGGCATTGAGGGATAATCTCAGAGTTTTAAATTGCCTGAGCACAGCACCGAGGCCATCCACAGGCTACGGGGAGTCTGGTGCTGCTCAGTGGAGGGTGCAGACGCAGGGAAAGAATCAATCTCTGGATCTTGTACCTTTCATCGGCCCATGCTGGCTTCCCTCCTCCCTCCCCTGCCAACTCCTGGAAAAGCTTTCTGTGGAATCCTTCATCCTCTCTCTTAGACAAACAGCTGCATGCAGTCCCTTGATGTTCAGGGGATAGAGATCTGGTCTTGCTTGGTTAAAGCAAGGATTCTGGGCTTTGATCTCCCCCATTCTCTTCTCTCTCACCTCCAAAGGAAGACGGCCTGAGAAACTATTTAAGAAAAGGTCAGGGAGAACTCCCTTGGGACCCCTCGGTTCCACTCCCACCCCTTCCCCACTCCAACACACACTCACATCGTCCTAGCATTAAAGAACTTACTAGAATTATAAAGTGCATCCACCTTCTACTTAATACCTTGTCCTCATTGCAAAGGGAGAGCTATGAATTCCTTCACACCAAGGAATTCAGTGAAAGGCTATCTCCACTCTACAGTTTGGTTCTGGGTGTTGTGCTCTTCACCTCACCCACAAGCACAATTACAAACCTCGGGGGGAAATGGTGTGTGGTCTCCCTGGGTCTCTCTCCTTTGCCAGTCTTGATATTTTTCTGCCAGGGGCCATCTACCAGGGGAAGATCGGGACATAGAATTGAAGTCAAAATGTTGCTGCTTCTTTGTATTACAAGGATGCAAATAGTTGAAAGATGGACATTCATGTTCACTGCTTTAGAAGAAACATATCAAGCAAAGGTTGATTCATCAAAGCAAGTTTGCATTTACTTCAATAGTGTAGGGGAAAAGATAAGAAAAATGTAACCCAAATAATCAGATAGGTATCTCCTGACCCTGAACGACGAACTCATCATCAGCTTACACCTCTCTCTAATCCATGGCCTGTAAAAGTTTGAAACTCTTTTTTTGTATTTCTGCAAATTCTTGGAATCTTCCCTTTCCATACCATTCTCTGCACTCTGGACACTGACTGAGTATGAACTGCCTTTTCCCTGGGCACTGGGCTGACCCAGATATGAAACCCAACTCTTCCTGAGGCCTCCACCAAATAGCTTCTATCTGTCAAATAAAAACCAACCCCACCAATCATTCATGAACAATGATGGCTTCACTAAAGATGTCAAGAGGGAAGGGAGATTTACATGACAGTAATAAGGGCACCAGAGTCCTCAATCTCCGTGGGCTCCCTATCAACCGAACATGTTCATTCTGGTCTTGCAATTTTCTCTCTTTGCTACATTTTTCCTCCTCTCTCCCTTTATTTTCCTCCTCACCCCTTTCTTAAAATATAACTGCTCTTGATTTTCACTAAAGTCTTGGTTCCAGCCAGCATGTGAGATGAGCAGCCAGGAAAGAGATCATTTCCAACATTATACTTAAAGTTAAGGAAAAACAAAAAGGACAGAGCAGTCGGTGATCTCTACTGATTATGTAGGAGGACTGAGCTGGGCCCTTCTGCGACTTCAGGGTGCTGGATCTGGGGGCTGCCAAGAGGAGGCTGGCTGGGGTGAGGTGTGAGAGGTCCAGGGAGGAAGGTCACCAACATGAGCCTGGAGTCTGCACTGCTGAGAAAGAAGAGCCTTAGGGGAGAGGCATTTAACCTCCTCTTTTTTTGTTTTCATATTGCAACATGTTGAATGGTGGCCCCCCAAAACATATGTCCACATCCTAACACCCCCAATGTGTGAACGTGACCATCTTTAGGAAAAACGTATTTACAAAGTAGGTAAGGATCTCAGGATGGCATGATTCTAGATTACCTAGGTGGGCCCTGAGTCTAATAACAAGTGTCCATGTAAGAGGCAGAAGATGAGGCACACGCTTGGTGTGCATGCACACACACACACACACACACACACACACACACACACACACACATGAGGAGGTCACATGAAGACAGAGGCAGAGATCATGGAGTGATGTGACCACAAGCTCAGGAACGCCTAAAGCAGTGATTTTCAACAGGTGTGCTGTGAGAGAATCTTAAGTGTGCCTTGAAAATTTTAAAAGATCATCAATTAGGGCGGCGCCTGTGGCTCAAGGAGTAGGGCGCCGGTCCCATATGCCGGAGGTGGCAGGTTCAAACCCAGCCCCGGCCAAAAATCACAAAAAAAAAAAAAAAAGATCATCAATTAAATTATTTTCAAAAGAAGTTCAAAGCATATTCCTTTTTTTTTAACTCTTCTTTTCTGATCAACATAATTTAAGTGTGCCATGGAAGTTTAACTGTAGGGTCAAGTGTGCCATGAGATAAAAAAGGCTGAAAAACACTGACCGAGAGCCATAGGAACCTGGAAGAGGTAAGGAGAAGAGCCTTTGAGGGGAGCGTGGTCTTGTCCACAATTTGATTTGAGACTTTGAGACCCCAGAACTATGATAGAGTAAATTTCTGTTGGTTTTAGCCACCTGGTTTGTGGTAATTTGGCATAGTAGCCCTGGGAACTTAATTCACAACTAGAGGGACTTGAACTTGGGTGCCATTCTGGCCTTCATCCTCCGAGAAGGCAACGTGACTCAAACCCTCCCTGTCTCTACTTAGCTGCACACCTTGGTTCACTTGCTCTTTGCTATCTTGTAAGAGGCCTGTCCTGTGGAGGAGGCTTGTGAGTGGGAAGAACTTGGAGCCATGTTTGGATGAATAAATAGGACCTATTCAGGGTTAATTAGCAAGACCACTTTCCAGGAAGCAGATCCAATTTACTCTGTTTCATCAGTAATAATGATGATAATTTGATCTCAGTCTGCCTGACTCTTCCGCCAACTCTTGGGTGGAGAAAGATTGTTATTTATTCACTTCCTAAAACCTCAAAATCAATCAAAGGGGCAAGGCAGAGCCTTGAGAAGAAAATGGACCAAGAATTCAGTAGTGGGTAAAATCCAAACAAAAAGGACTGAGATGCCCAGTGTGGTGCCACATGGGCATTTCAGGAGTTGGCCTGTGCATTTACCAAAGGTGCCCCTTCACCAAGATACTTTACTTCCATCCTTTGGAAAATGCTGATAATACGCTGACTGGGATAAAAGCAGAGAGTTTACTATCATCTGCCTGAAGTCACCCCAAGTCAGGTGCACGCACAGTGCCTGAGATGAGAAAGACACCCTCCAGCATTGACTGGTACCCAACCTGTCCTGCAGTAAGTCAGTAATGATGTCTTACACCATAACAGGGAAAGGGGGGATGCCCATACACCAAGTTTCTCCTTCCATCATACGGTTCAGCCCATCAAAGGCCACCTCCTGAATCAGCCTTGCCCTGTCTATGATTTAGTTTGGACTCAAGGAACCATGCTTGTTATGTCTATCTAAAAAATGTCCAAGTTCTGCAGGGACTAGCCTCTAGCTTCATCTCAGTTTGGGTCCAGTACCAGACACTTCTTAGAGCTAGGAAGAAGCTCTCAGAAGCTGCTACGGCTCTGAAGCTTGTTTTTGCTAAATCCCAGTCCCCTGATCCCAAAACAACTAGTGTGCTCCCTAGCACACCACGACCTGCCATCTCTGCGACAGCCTAGAAAAGTGCTCATAAAGTTGTTGAATGAACAAATGAATAAATGCCCTATATGTGTAAACCGTGCAGCCTCTCTCCTCCCTGAATCTAATGTGCATGAAATGAATTCATGCATTCATTACTTCCTGACTTTTCCCATGAACATATTCTCCAGTACTATTCTTCAAATTGTTATTCTTTTGTTAACTTCTTATTGTTATTCTTCAAATTGACTCCCCTTTCTTCTCGAATGGTTTGCACTTAAAATCTCATTTAAATGTAAGATTTACATTCTAAATGAAAACCAGTTATCTTTCTACTAGGGCCAAGTGTCCAGTGGATGCACCACGGAAAGCCACGTCACATAGTATCTGCTGTGCACACATCACTTCAGAAAATGTCAGCCTAGGTCCTGGGGCCACCACAAGCTGGACCAAGAGTCAGCGAGCTCCTTGGTGGAAGTGCCTTCGTTCACAAAGGATCAAAACCTAAGGGAAGGTTCTAAAGAATGTCTAGTGATTACAACATATAACAGTAAGGAAGAAAACCATCAGGGAGCATCTGCAACGTGCCAGGCACTATGCTCACTGCTTTAAGGATGACACTGGCTACCATTGTTTATAAAATTGCCAGAGAAGTCTTCATTTTTTTTTTTTTTTGTGCTTTTTGGCTGGGGCTGGGTTTGAACCCGCCACCTCCGGCATATGGAACTGGCGCCCTATCCCTTTGAACCACAGGCGCCACCTGAAGTTTTCATTTTAAAATAATCAAACACGCCAGGCACAGCGGTTCACATCTGTAATCCCAGCACTGTGCGAGGCTGAGGAGGAAGGATTGCTTGAGCTCTGGAGTTCAAAACCAGGCTGAGCAAAAGCAAGACCCCCATCTCTACTAAAAATAAAAAAAAACTAGCCAGATAGTGTAGCAGGTGCCTGTAGTCCCAGCTACTCGGGAGGCTGAGGCAGGACAATCACTTGAGCCCAAGAGTTTGAGGTTGCTGTGAGCTGTGATGCCACAGCACTCTACCCAGGGTGACAGAGTGAGACTCTGCCTCAAAATACATACATACATCAATAAATAATATAATAAGCATGCATACTGCAGGAATTTGGAAGGCTCAGCTGCTTTCCAAGCCTTATGAGAATTATCAAAGACTTCTTTATGTTCCAAATGCACATTTATTGTCTGTCATCTCTCCCATTGAGCTGCTTTTCTGAGTCTAAGCCCATTCACAATGGTTGCCTCACAATCATGTCCCCACATGGCCACCGGCATCTCAAGGATGCTTTGCACATTGCCACCCCCAGCTCTCTGAGTGGACACAGGATCCTCCCTGAAGTCTCAGTACACGGTGAACCCAAGGTCTGCATGCTCCATGTGTCTTACCAAAGCATAAGAATAAAATGAGGACACTGCATGTGACTGGACGTCAGGTGTTGCTGCTTCTAAGACGCATCTTCCCTGTCCCCCTTCCAGGAGGCTCCTCCTGTTCCTGCGACCTACAGCCACTGACCTCACACCGTGACGTGGGGGCTCATGCATCCACCCAGACAAGGACCCTCTTTTTAAAGTCCTACCGATATAATTCCAGCCCCTGCTCATTCTGTGGGCCTTGTAAGAGGATACAACAAAATCAAAATTGAAGACAGCCTATAGTGATGAAACAGAGGGTTGAATGGAGGTCAAAGGCATATGCATTTGAAACTCACAGTTCATCTTTACCTCTGAGTGGTAACATTGTTTTTCTATTTGAAATCCTCATGTAACACATACTCAGTGCCAGCCACCATCTAAATATAGCTCATTTAATCCTTATAATGATCACATGAGATAGTATCTATGTCCATCCCCAGTTGAAAATGGGACACTAAGGCACAGCAAGCTTTGCCCAAAGTCACATAGCCGGCGAGTAGCAGGGTAAGATTTGACCTGGGTCATCTATCTCTGTGGTCAACGCTCATAACCACTAGACCACACTGTCCTTTAGAGGTTCCCTTCTGCACCAGTCCCGAGGACAAGGCCAGGCTTAAGGTGGGGCCTTAGAGAAGAAATCCTGCCAGACGTGTTCCTCTTCCCACCATTCAGGGTTCAGAAATAGTACCTCTTGCAATCATGTTATCTAAGTCCGTCTTCAGAACAACTTGGCCAATTTCCCTCTCCACCATTCTCCCTTCAAATGAGGAAACTGAGCCATCGGAAGCAATGAGGGTTACATTTGACCCCAAACTTGTCTGACTTTTAAAAGTCCACTACTTTCCACTAGTCAGAGCACTGGGTCTACAGGGTGCTATCCAAGATAACCTTAAAATTTGCTTTATTTTAAATCCTTTATCTGCTGTTCTAAGAACCAGAGATTTTAGAAGAAGTAAAGACAGATTTAAAAGGAAAACTTCCCATAATGATCAGCCGAACAATATGAACATATAGTATGCTTGGGGCCTTGGGCAAAAGAAAATAACAAATTGCCATAGTTCTCATTGAAAATGTAAACCTTCGGGCTGGTACATTCCTGTGCAGTGTCCTTAATGTAACTTTGTCTTTGAGGTTCTCTGGCCCATCCATCATTCATTTGCTCAGTCAGCAAGGATCTCTTTTAAATGTATTCTTCTCCAACACCCATGATAACAATGATAATGATAAAATCCTCAACATACTTCTATTCACTCACTCAACAGATATCTGTCTATTTAACTGTTCTCTTAAATAAGCACCAGGATGACTGGCTCTACTGCTGTGTGACCTTTGGCAAGTTATGTAACCTCTGTGTCTCAGTTCTTTGTTGTGAAAATAATATATATTTATATATGTAAAGTATTTAGAGCAGTGCCTGACACATAGGTAAGAGCTCAATAAATGTTATAGTTGTTATTATTTGTAATAGCTCTCTCTCTCCATATATATATATGAGCTCAATAAATGTTATAGTTATTATTGTTATTTATAATAGCTTGCTCTCCATATATATAAATATATGAGCTCAGTAAATGTTATAGTTGTTATTATTCGCCACGTATGTATAACAATGGACACCAGTGTCACAGATAAAAGATAATTGTTTCAACTTAGCACTGAGTCCATGGGCAACTGCCACTCAGATATTACCTTATGAAAGCAAACAATGTAACCTAATCATGTGTAACCTTTTATACTAACCTGCAATAAGAAAAAATGAAATCACTAAATATACATGAAATTGACCTTAGGAAAGTAAAAATGAAAAAAAGAGATAATTGTTGCATAGTTATAATTCAAATTAAATCATTATGACTGAAACAGAAGTGCACCCTTACCATGACTGCTACATTGTTAGGCAAACATATGGGCGTAAAGCTTTACCCAGCACAATTATTCTGTTTCTTGACTAGTGTCTCAAAATCAGAGTGATGCTGTAGAAGCTACTCTGAAGTTAACCTTGCAAATTCTTTCAACATTTACTCTATCTGAAAATTAAACATCCATGATACTAAGTGAAGGCAATCTCTGACAATATCAGGCTGAGCTCATGATGTAGGACTTCCTTAGCATCCTAAATACTGGCTAAATTAAAGCTGGGGGGGGGATGTAATATATAGTCTTTTAAATATATATCTTTCTCTGCAATACCAGCTTTGTCCTTGGATTTTTATACTGAGCTCAAAAGGAAAAAAAATACCTACGTGCTAGAAACAAAATGGGAAATTAAGGCAAGAGCATCGAGTAAGAGACAGTGGTTCACCGATCTATCTAGGTCTTTATGAACCAGTGACTGGGAGTTTTACACCCACACAATGGGTGTGGCAATGAGAAAACAAAGAGGAGAGAGAGGGAAAGGAAATGGGTTGTAACAGAGCTCCCTTGCAAAAGGCTGGGAGCCTCCCAGTGCTGTTCCATCTGTGAAAATAAAATAAAATTTTATTCTTCAGCTCAAGGAAGCCTCTATTTAACTATGGGTAAGAAAATAAAGACAACCTTAGAAAGAGAAATGCCAAGCCTGAAGCATGCATGGTAAGTGATATGAGTTCACATCATTGTTATAATTCAGAAAATCTCAAATTGGAAATGAAGACAGAATCTATTTTAGAATTCATGTGGCCACAAGAATCTTAGAAAATACACATTTGAAACCACTACGTAAGGATATTTCAAAGACATATGGCCCTTCCACAGAAGAGACAGCATTACCCAAACATGAGTTTCCATTTAAAACTATATACTAGATAACAAATTGTCATGAAGGAAATTCAGCAAATAATAAAGAGGAGAATTAGCATCTCACAAACTAGGGGAAAAAAATCAAAGAGTTTGAAATACAGTAGAATCTCTGTAAGTTGACCACCCAAGAGACTTTAACAAACTGGTCAAAATGCAGGGGTGGTCAACATAAGGAAGTGGGCCTACTGTACCAATATGCACATGTGATTTACTAAGAAAATTAGGTCAGTTTAACGAGGTGGTCAACTATGGAGGTCCTACTGTATATAAAATAATAATATATAAAATAATTAAGGAGACACAACAAAGTCATAACAGGAGTTTAAAAATAATATGCATATTTTTGAAAATGTAAATAATACTTTGAGATTAAATAAATAGTCATTAAAATGTAAAACACAATGGAGGATTTAAATAGATTAGATATAGCTAAAAAGAGAATCAGTAAACTGGAAGATAAACATAAGGAAGTAAAGTAGAATGTGTAACAGGCAAACAGAGCCATGTATATTTGAAAATTCAGACATCAGAAAAAGGCGCAAGGATACAATTGATAGAATTTCAGAAAATGGGACTAAAAAGATCCAGCAGGAGAGAATAGAAAGGATGGAGGAGAGACAGTATTTGAAGAGATAACAGCTGAGAATTTTTCTTTTCTTTTTTTTTTTGTAGAGACAGAGTCTCACTTTACTGCTTTCAGTAGAGTGCCATGATGTCACAGGATTCATAGCAACCTCTAGCTCTTGGGCTTCCGCAATTCTCCTGCCTCAGCCTCCCGAGTAGCTGGGACTACAGGCACCCGCCACAACGCCCGGCTATTTTTTGGTTGCAGTTCAGCCGGGGCTGGGTTTGAACCCGCTACCCTTGGTATATGGGGCCGGTGCCCTACTCATTGAGCCACAGGCGCCACCCAGCTGAGAATTTTTCTGAGTGGAAAAAAATATGGCTTGAAGAGGTACACTGAGTCCTGAGAAGAATAAATAAAAACAAACTTGTATCTTAACACATCGCAGCAAAACTTCTTAACACCATACACAAAATATAAAACCTTAAAACCAACAAGAGAAAAAAGATTACCATAAAAAAATTGTGATTAGATTGATAACAGAGTTTATAAACAATAGAGTCCAGAGAATTATGGAGTGATAGTTTCAAAGTTCTTCAGTAAAATAACTGGAGTCAGGCTGGCCGTAGTGACTCACACCTATAATCCTAGCACGCTGGGAGGGAAAGGGGGGTGGATTGCCTGAACTCAGTTCAGTTAGAGACCAGCCTGAGCAAGAGTGAGATCTTATTTCTACTAAAAATAGAAAAAAATAACCAGGTACTGTGGTGGACACATGTAGTCCCAGCTACTCCAGAGGCTGAAGTAAGAGGATTGCTTGAGCCCAAGAGTTTGAGGTTGCTGCAAGCAGCACTCTACCCAGGGCACAGAGTGAGACTCTGTCTCAAAACAAACAAACAAACAAACAAACAAACAAACAAACAAACAAACCCAGGAATCTGGTGCCAGCTCTCTCATATTCAAGAGCAGTAGTGAAACACTGCATTTTTGAGCTTTTTGGAGTGATTAGGTCCAAGTTTGCCTTCATGAAGTAACCAATTAAAAGTACCCTGAACAGGATGGCACCTGTGGCTCAAAGGGGTAGGGCACCAGCCCCATATGCCGGAGGTGGTGGGTTCAAACCCAGCCCTGGCCAAAAACTGCAAAAAAAAAAAAAAAAAAAAAAAAAAAAGTACCTTGAACAGTAGAGTGAAATTCAGTACTTATGGACCTAGAATTTTCATAAAGAAAATAATGTGTCTTTTCCTTCCTAGAAAAAGAAAGGAAGCCCATGAAAGATAAGTTTGGACTGATTCTAGGTTCTTAACCTCCTCCAACCTTTGAGAGCAAATCCCTTCTCAGAGGTAAGTTGAGCTCATATTATGAACAGGTGATTGGACAACTGTTAGGGTTCTGGACAGATGACACACAGTTGTCTGCACTGGTCAGGAGAATTTTGAAATTGTCACAGATCTCAAGGAGCTTACAAGACACTGAAGGAAATAGGTAAGTTCATGATCACCATAAAGGGTGGATGTGCTGTAAAAGAGAGACCAGCCAGACCAGCCATAGACACTTCTATGCCCATCCCTAGAGAAGGCACCTCATTCCTCATTGTCTATAAGTTAGGGTTAGATTGATATTCTAGGCCTTTCACCATCATTCCCTGTCATACCTTCTCCAATATAATTTTTCTCTAGTCCCCAAATTAACTCTCTCCTCAAAACAACTGGAGTATTCACTACCCTTCGAAAACAAGCAACATCTTAAGAACTGCATATCAAATAAACATTTGTTGTGGGTGGTTGGCTAGTTGGCAGCTTTAATAAACAAAAGCTCTTTATCTCCTTGTATTTTGGCATCTCAAAAGTGCTAAACCACTCTTGACAAGTTACAGATTGTATATAAAAACACAAATCCTCCTTATCACAGGCCCTATGCCCTCACTTCCAGGTTCTGACAACTCTCATTAGAGCGATATAGTGTAACACAGAACAGGAGTCTAGACACAAACTCTGGAGCTGGAGCAAGTTTCCTGAGTTCCAATTCTGATGCTACAACTAGCTCTATTACCTTGAGTGATATTATCACATTTCTTTGTGCCTCAATACCTAATTGCAGAAATAAAATTACGACATCATTCATAGGGCACTTGTAAGATGGGGGCAAGACATGATTGCGAGAGGGACTTTACCTAACAATTACAATCAGTGTAACCTGGCTTATTGTACCCTCAATGAATCCCCAACAATAAAAAGCATGAAAAAAAAAAAAAAAGGAATTGAACAAAGCAATATGCGTAAAATTGAAATGTGTTTGACATGTAGCACATGCTCAACATAAGTTATCATGGATTGCTATTATTTTTATTAAATAGCAATAGTTAATAAAATATTAAATTTAATATATATATATTTTTTGTAGAGACAGAGTCTCACTGTACCACCCTCGGGTAGAGTGCCGTGGTGTCACACGGCTCACAGCAACCTGTAACTCTTGGGCTTAGGCGATTCTCTTGCTTCAGCCTCCCGAGCAGCTGGGACTACAGGCACCCGCCACAACGCCCAGCTATTTTTTTGTTGCAGTTTGGCCAGGGCTGGGTTTGAACCCGCCACCCTTGGCATATGGGGCCGGCGCCCTACTCACTGAGCCACAGGCGCCGCCCTAAATTTAATATTTTAATTTAATAAATTTAAACCACACAGAACAAGGAAGAAACATCTGCCATTCAACTTACATGTAATTGTGGGTAAGAGAAGGGTATCTAAGTGAAGATTTGGAGAAAACCATAAAATGTTCCAATTTTCTATAATTCTACGCTGTCTCACAAAATGTTAGAGACTAAACTCCATCTCTTGATCCTCCAGCTATCATTAATTCTGTCACTGGTATCATCCAAGTCTCCTGCTCCTCTGAAGCACTTTCATCACTTTGTTGTTTGCTGTTATTATAAACGATTACTGTTAATATCTATACTACAACCATTGCTACAACCACACCACAGATTCTGCTGCTGTGCTAACCTCACTAATAGGAACCAGGTGTGATGCAACGGCCTTGTACCTTGTCCCAGACACTTGAAAATGATTATTTCTTATTATTACAACAGCCCTGCAAGTTGTATTTATGTTCCCATTTTACAGATAGGAACATATCTGGTCACAGGAGAAAAGTCAGATTCCAGCCTGGTTCCCAAGACTGTGCCTTCTTATTTTGCCAGACTTCCTCTCTGCAGATTCGTGTTTAAACACAATAGAACAGATTTCCACCAGAGTTTTACAGCTGTTTCTCTCAGCCTACAAAACAGATTGCTCCCAGTTGCTGAGCCTGAAGATCAGTGCCAATTTGTCAAAATGCCTGTGGCGCTTTAATGATTTAGAAGAGGACAAGCCCATGGCTTTTTCTACACCCAGCAGATGCCTGTGTTCCAGAACTGTAACAGTGTCAGAGTGGAGAACACCTACTGACTGGCAATGGTTTCCACAAATGACACCTCCAGGGATGTCGTCTGGGGACTAAAGATGAGCTCTGTGTTGCTCATCTTCTGGGAGAAAAGGAAAAAAAATAATGAACAACACAAAGCCTCCATGAGGATGGAAGGTGGCAAAGGATGGACTGGAGATTGGCTTAAGGTAAGTCCCTTCCTCTTTCTGGTATTTGGAAAGCCTTGACCTCCAGCTTTCTCACTTTGGTGCCAGCATTCCAGCTCTTGGCCTGATTATTTTGATGAAATGCATCCCTAAAGGATGGTCTCCCTGGAGTCTGGTTGACAGAGATGCAAAGCAGTAAAGTGGGGGAAGAAAGCTGCGCAGAACTGAGGGAAACCTCAGATAAATGGGGCCTATTCACAAGGCAGGGTGAAAAACGGGGCTGTGACGGCAGCCATTTTGCAAGACGCCTGACTTATGCACTCATAAGTCTTTTAGAACTTGGCGATTGTGCTTCAAAATGATGGAGAAAAATGAGAAAGTGAACTACACACCAAATATAACTCCCTTTCTGGGAGCAGGGAGCAGCAGCCTGCACTCACGCCTCCTGTGGTGTTCTGTGCACCATTCATCATCTGGGCTGGGGGATTCATGCCCCCAAACCTCTGCAGAGCTTCAAAGGTAGAATATGCTTTGAATTCTGAGTTATTATAGCTCATTCAAATTCTCATTTTTCTAAGGGCTGCTAAATCCTATTGAGAGCTTGTTTTCTAAAGCAGGTCCAGATGTTCAGGCATACAAGGGAGCAAGGAGAAATTCCAAGTAGGAGCTAAGGAAGTAGAGGATGATGGTGTGGGAAGGGGAATTTGAGGTAAGGACGCTGTCTAAGCCAGGTTGTTAGCAGCCTATCCGTCATGGTGGCAGTGATGATGATGATGATGATGACGACAATGATAGAATAATGGCAGCTACCACTTGCTGCACATTTACTCCCTGCTGTGCTAAGAATCTCCATATGTGACAGGTGTCGTGTGTGTTCCTCCTCTGGTCCTCCCTCGAGCCTCCTCCATCCTCTGTCTTTGGCCTCAGACCATAGAGAATGCATGTTCAGGTCTCCTGAGCTAGAGGTAAGATTGGGAAGATGAGAGAAGAGATTCCAGACTAGGGTAAGGGGAGAGGGGACCCCAAGCTGTAATGTTGGTAAGGGTCCCTAAGAAAAGGTCCTGATTAGTTTGACATACTAAGCAATGACTGTATTAGCTTCTTAGGGCTGCTGTAACAAAATACCACAAACAAGGTGGCTGAAATAACAGAACTGTATTTATCATCTCACAGTTCTGGAAGTTACAAGTCCAAATTCAAGGTGTTGGCAAGTTGTCTTCTTGTGAGGCTTCTCCCCTTGGCTGTAAAAGTCTGTTTCTTGCTGCATCTTTCATCTTTCAGATTGGTGAGTACCTGTTTCATGCTGATTGTTACATATTTTGAACATGATTTCTACCTTGTAATTCTGGATTACATTGCCTCCAGTGGACCCAAATGTGGTATCAATGCCTTGCCCTTGGAAACACACTGCATCACTCGGGACAGGTTGCAGGAACAGCCCAAATGTCCAGCAAATGAATCTACAAAATCTTGTTCGTGGTCCATGTCCAGCATGTGCCAGCTGGGGAGTCTCTGCTCATGGTAGTCACTCAGGGTCCCAGCTAATGAAGCCTCCACAGTAATGGCTGCTTACACAGTGAGAATATTTGCAGAATGAGAATGAGGGAAGTATCAAATCCCCACACTCCACAAAGCCTTTGCAGATGGAATTACTTAAATTCAGATGTGGTCATAATGGATTGGAATGGGTCTTAAACCCAATGATTGGTGTTCTTTGAGACAGGCTGTGTTATGGTCCACTATTTTACTTCTAAGAAACACAGGCCACAGTGTCCTCTCTAACCCACTTGTGCAAGTTTCAACTTGATCCACTTACCAATGTTGTTGGAGTGGCTTCATTTGTTTCCTGATTTCACCTTTCTTAATTCTTATGTGTCTCAAAATTTTCATGATGACCCATGTATCAGAGAAGATACACAGAGATTCTGTGTATAAAAGAATTAGGGAATAAAGCCATGTGATGATAGAGGCAGAGATCAGAGTGATGCAACTGTAAGTCAAGGAATTTCAAGAATGGGCAGCTACCACCAGTCGCTGGAGAGAGGTATGGACCAGATCCTCCCTCAGGTCCCCCAGGAAGACCCAACCCTCGAACACCTTGACTTCTGGCCTCCAGAACTGTGAAAGAATAATCTTTGTTTGTTTGAAGTCTCCTAGTTTGTGGTAATTTATGATGGTGGCTCTTGGAAAACAAACACATGGTAGAGAAATAAATACACTTCTTGATGAGAGTGTGTTGAGGTCACATCGCAGAACAATGACAGGGGATAATGTTGGGGCCACCTTTGAAAAGACAACCTGCTACAACTCTTTCTATCCGAAGATGATAACTGCCTCAGTCACTGACCCATCAGCTTCTTTTTCTTTAGGAATTTGTAGGTTCTATTTCTACTTATGACCCACACTCATGCGTAGGAGAAAGGGTATACTCCTTGCTAAAACCTCCCAATATCTTCTTTGGAAAGTGTTGGAGTGTGAACAAACCAACAACATTTTCCCCTGGGTTATTACTACAGCTTACACACCTCAACCTGCAAGTTTCACTGTTCTTTCTGCCAGACTGAATTTCAAACACTTTCTCAGCAGGCTGTAAACACTGAGCTCAAGCTTTGACAATTTCTGAGCTCCCACTGTGGCTGAGATCAAAGAATCATAATTACTCACTGAGGTGTTGGTGACGCTGCCGCTCCTCCCTGCCAAAGCACCAGGCCCAGTTCAGCCCAAAGCTACAGGGAGACCAAGGGAATTGGGCAGATGTGACAGCTACCCACGGTCTGAAAACATGGAGTCGGTTCTAAGCATTGCAAAGAGAGACTCAGGCAAGTCTCCTGGGCCTTCTGAACATGCCCCAGGAAGATGTTCGCTAACCGTTTACCAGGAATCTGAGATGTAAGGCTTGAAACTTACAGACAATTGCGTCACTGGCATCTCATTGTCAAGTAAGATACTGGATGTGGACAAACTTTGAAAATGTTACAAATATAAGACAGCAGAGATCTTCATGGATGGTTAAAGATGGATCATAATGGTCTCCTAGCCCAACTCTTAACCAAATCCTTTCACTATATCCCTATAGAGATTATGCAGCTTGGCCTAACTCCCTCGACTGATGGGGGGAACTCTCTACTGCATGAGCATGTTAAGACTTCAGAGGTCACTGGGGAGGAAACTTGCTATCTGTCCAGGTAATTTAGTGGCAAGAAGAGGTGGGGATCAAGTCATCCAGATATCAAAAGCCCAGGCCTTTTGATATCTCACCCATGAGAAATTACAAAAAGAATAATTTAATTGTGAGAATTAAACATACTGGACTACCTGCGTAGTAAGAAACTCAAGTTGAAAATCCAAAAATAAAATTAGGCCAACATAATTAAAACCACAGAGTTCAAGGAGAAATAAATGTAAAACCACCCTAAGGGACATTTTCATAATACAGAGGTCATAGTCCTCTCCTTCCAATCCAAAAACAAAAAAAGAAAGAAAAAGGAAAGAACAGTGAATAAATCCTGCTGAAGATGACTTTAAAGAATAACAAAATACATGAGGAAATTCTTGAGATCATGGGATAGAAGAAGAATTATACCCCCTGAATGAAGCTAGAACCAATACAACAAATCTAAAAGATCTACACAAATATTTATAATGAATGAAGTAATAAGAAACAGAAATTCTAATAAATGGGAAACTAAAAAAAGCTGCTTAGAGTTGTTTTTTTTTTTTTAAGCAGCAACAAATATAACTTCTAGAAAATGAAAGCATTAGCCATTGAAATGAAAAACTCAGTGGTTAGGTTAAAATCAAATTAGATACAGCTAAAGAGAGAATGAGTAAACTAGGAAAATTAGCCAGAATGCAACAAAAAGAGATAAAGGGAAAATACAAAAATAGAAGTTAGAGGATGAAATGAGTGTCCAAAATATATTTTGAACCTGTAAATGGCTAGCCAAATAACCTTAAAATATTCATAATATGTGAAGAAAAAATTGACTTAATCCAAAGAAAAAGTAACAAATCTATTAATGTAATCACAGAGCTATTTGAACCTCTCTTTCTCAGATACTGAGCAGATCAAATATTAGTAGGATTTATAACATTTAAGCAATCTCATGAGCAAACTTGAGCTAATAGACAAACAGAGATATTCACCAACAAAGAAAATGCATTTGCCTTCTGGTTCATATGTGGTTATTTCAAAAATTGGCCACAGAATAACCCTTAAATAAAATCTCTGCAAATACCAACAAATAAAGTATTTTTTCAATGCCATGAAATTAGAAATCAATAACAAAAATACAGTTTACTAAAGTATGCTTGCTTGGTAACTGAAAATATAAGTCTTTATAATTCATGGTTCGAAGACAAAATTACAATGGAAATTAGAAGATATTTCTGAATTATGACAATGAAACCAGTACATGCAGAAGCCTTTATGATGTTTCTGCGGTGGTACTTTTTGTGAAATTTATGGGCTTAAATTCATGTGTTAAGAAACAAGGAAAGCCAAAAATAATTTAGGAGGTGGTTACACTCAAGAAGATCAAAGAATAAATAATAATGAGGATAAGAGTTAAAATCAATCATATTTAGAATGTAAATAAATAAATGACACTCTCATTTGAATGATAAAACACAAATAGAGTCTAACAAGGGGGAGGGGAAAGGAAGATTGGACAGAAAAGGGGAGGGTGATTGGTAGGAGAAGGCAGAGCATGGGGGGGATCCCCACCTTAAGTGCACAGTGTGAAGGTATATTTCAAAATAACGAAGAGTAAACTAGAAATGTCTTACCACACAAAATTAGTAAGTGAGATGATGGTTATGTTAATCAGTTTGATTTAAGCATTCCATATTGTATTTAAAAATTATTATATCATACCCCACAAATGTATACAGTTATGATTTAATTAAAAATTAAAAAAGGAAAAACTGAAAAAACAATACTAATTATGGCAAATGTTAAAAATGTAAAAAGAGTGTATGTGGCACAGATTTTTGTTTTATTTTCTTTCTTTTTTTTTTAATTAAATCATAGCTGTGTACATTAATGCGATCATGGGGCACCGTACACTGATTTTATATACCATTTGACATATTTTCATCACACTGGTTAACATAGTCTTCCCGGCATTTTTTTAGTTATTGTGTTAAGACATTTATATTCTACATTTACTAAGTTTCACATGTACCCTTGGGGGTACAGATTTTTGAAGGAATCTGTTCACAAGGCATCTGTTCTTGACCTGTCAGAATTTTCTTCAATGCCCCAAAAGCTTCAATGCCCCAATTTCCTTATGAGCTTTAATGTGTCAAGTACTATTTTTTCATCTACCTATCAATAATCTGTTATATTTATTTAATTAAAATCCTAATTTAAATAATGTAAAAAAAAAGAGTGGACAGACTTACATATTTTTTTAAGCTGTAAGAGAATGCTGTACTGAACATTCTTGTTATTCTATTCTTAATGTCAGAATTTGGGGTATACACCTAGTGCAGTTGCTGGGTCAAAGAGAATATACATGTCCTACTTAAATGCAAATTGCCTAATGGCTTTCCAAAGTAATTAGAAAGTGAAGTAGAGTAATTTACACTCGCAAGAGCAGTAAGTGACAGTGCACACGCATTCTTGCCAACATTTAGTATTACTAGTTTTTGGTGGAGGTGAAGGAGGTTTGAAACCAGATGAGTGTGAAATGGTATATCATAGTGGTTTTAACCTGCCTTTCTCCTGGTTATTAAATTGGTACTATTTCTATATATTCCCTTCTACAAATTACCTTTTCATATCTTTTGCACTTTGTACTACGTAGTTTGCATTTTTTTAGATTTGTTGAAGTTCATTATAAACTTCAGACCAGTGGTTCTCAACCTTCCTAATGCCGCAACCATTTAATACAGTCCAAAGGGATCGTGACCCACAGGTTGAGAACTGCTGCTCTAGACCCTACCCTTATATTAGTTAAATGGATGGCAAACTTCTCCCAATATGGGAGAATGTATATTTATAAGTCTTTTTGTGAACACTGGTTTTTTACTCTAGGGAAGAGTTGCCTAGGACTGGAAATCCTCATTCATAGTGCAGAAATGAATTCAACTGTATAAGAATTTGCCTAACCATTATTCATGGTGGTTGTATCATTTTACACCAAACATGTATTAGAATTCCAGTTGCTCCATATCCTCATCAGCATTTGGTTTTGTCTGTTCTTTTTCCTTTAGTCATGCTGGTGGGTGTAAAATAGTGTCTCCTGTGGTTTAGTTTAAATTCCCCTGAAGACTAACAATATTTGCATAGTTTCTATTAATATATCTTTCAAAAGTGATACTTACCTACTGGATATTTGCCTCTTTGATTTATTTATTTGGAAAAATTCTTTATATGCTTATATTGTAGACATGAACCCTTTGTTGTTTTTTCCGAAACAATATTCAGTTGTTTTTACACCACGTTACAAAGGCTTGCCTTCTGCCTTCATTAGACTTGGTGCCTTGGCCAAAAATCAATTAGTCATAGGTCTGTGGGTGAATCTCTTGACTGCTGCATTCCATTCATCTATTTGCCTCTCTCTATGCCAATAGAGAGGCAAGTCTACCTTGACAATGGTATGTCTAGAAATCAAGTTGTGTAGTGCGTCCACCAACTTGTTCCTTGGTTTTCAATATTGTGTTGGCTCTTAAAATTCCTTATATTTCCATATAAATTTAGGATAAACTTGTCAGTGGATTTTGACTGGTATTGCATTGAACTCGCAGATCAGTTTTGGGGGAAAGGCTATCAACTTTGAGAACTCTTTCTCATCCATCCCTCATTCACTGGAGGTCCAGGTGCCACCTAGCCCCTGCTCAGCCTGTGTGTGAGCTCCCTATACTCTCTATTTTGTCATCCAGTTAACCTCAGAATTGCGTCAATACCATCTCTTGCTTTGATGTCTCTCACTTCTCCCCTAATCACCAAGTTACAACTTACCTTCAAGTTCTTGGCTTGCCTCCTTCTTCCGAGATGAGTGCTGCTCAGACTATCTTCTCAGTGTTATGACCTCTCTGGCTGGGCATCAAGGCACTCTCATTTCCAGTTTCCACGGGATGCCTGAGAAGGTATGCCTTGCACTCCCAAGAATAACTTACACGATCAAGCTCTTTCATACTTGTCTAGCTTTACCACTTAAACTCACCGTCTTGTGCTCCTGCTCAGCTACAGTGAGCCACTGATAGCTTTTAGAACAAATACGCTGTCTCTCACAGCTGTACCTTCACACACCCTGTCACTGCTGCTTGAAACGGTTCCTCCCTCAGACACACCTGCTCTCCACTCCAGCAGCTTAGAAGCCTTCCCTGATCCTGCAAGGCTGGGTGAGCTGTCCCTTCTCTGTGCTCTTGTAACAACAGCTTGTAATTCCTCATCACAGCACCTGTCCCACTGTGTCCCTGGAAGGCAGGGAGTGAATCTTTCTCACTGCTGAATTTCCTGCATTTAGCCCAGTGCCTGGCACATACAAAGCCTTTTATCAATATTTGTTAAGTGAATGGATAAATGAAAGAAAACATGTTACAGATGCACAATGGAATACTGCTCAGCATGAAAGGGGGAGGAAATTCTGTCATTAAGTGTGGGTGAACCTGGGGAACATCACGCCAAGTGAAGTGAGCCTGGCACAGAAAGACAAAAGCCACACATTCTCACCCACACGTGGAATCTGAACTCACAGGAGCAGACAGGGAGTAGAATGATGTTCACAGGGGTTAGGGGAGGTGGGAACATGGGGAAAGGGAGATGTTGAACAAAAGGTACATAAGTTCATTTAGATATGAGGAATAGCTTTAGTGACATTACGTACTTCAAAATTGATAAAAGAACAGATATTTTTGAGATAGAATCTCACTTTATCACCCCGGTAGAGTGCCATGGCATCATAGCTAACAGCAACCTCAGACTCTTGGGCTCAAGTGATCTTCTCACCTCAGCTTCCCGAGTAGCTGGGACTACAGGCTCCCACCACAATGCCTGGCTATTTTTAGAGATGAGGTCTCGCTCTAGCTCGGGTTGGTCTGGAACTCCTGAGCTCAAGCCATCCACCCACCTCGGCTTCCCAGAGTGCTAGGACTACTAGTGTGAACCACTACATCTGGCCAAAGAGCAGATTTTTAAATGTTTACACTACAAAAAAAATGTATGTGAGGTGATGGATTTGTTAATTAGCCTGATTTAATCATTCCATGCTGTAAACATATATCAAAACATCACATGGCGTCCTATTAATATGTATATTTATGATTTGTCAATTAAAAATAAACATTTGAAAAATTAAAAAAAAAAAACAGAATGAACAGGAAGTGGACTGTCAATGTATCCACAGTCTCCTCCTGGGGGGTGGGAACCCTGAGTCATTACAGACCTCAGGGCAGTGGTGTACCCAAGGTGGAGACAGGTGACCCATTCTGCTCCGGGCACTTGTTAAAAATATCCCTTATCCAAATTCAATTTATATGCACCCATCCATCTTCCAGTGCTGATAGTGCACTTCCCCGGGTAATTTCTTAAACTGGAACAGAAATGGGTTGGCTGGCCT
Organism: Nycticebus coucang; assembly: GCF_027406575.1. NCBI lineage: Eukaryota > Metazoa > Chordata > Mammalia > Primates > Lorisidae > Nycticebus > Nycticebus coucang. Next base: position 14,547,736 of record NC_069782.1, on the reverse strand, counting down.
GTATGTTTCCAGTCTCTTGGTAGATCAACTGTATGCTGTAAATGAGTATTTTGGCACTCTGGTCTTTAACACGTTTTAATATAATTTCAGTTGATGTGGTTGCAGTCTCAGAACTCCTGCTTGGAAGTGAAAGAATAAGATCCCTCCATTTTCTTTCACACATATGTTGCTGAAGGAGGGCAATTCTTCCTCAGGTTTTTTCCACGGGACCTTGGCAACACTCAGTAAACATAAGCTGAATTTAGCAATCAGCAAGGCTGAGAACTAAACTCTGAGGACACATCACTCTGCTAGGGCTGCAGTGGCCGAGTACCACAACCAGGTGGCTTGTCAGCAGACGTGTCTTGTCTCAGGGTTCTGGAGGCTGGACATCCTCAATGTCGGGGGAGTTGGAAGAATCAGTTTCATGCAGCTCTGCTAGCTTCTGGTGACTTGCTGGCAACCTTTGACCTTTTGGTGAACACAAGAAATACCTCCCTCTCTGCCCTCATCTTCACATGGCATTCTCCTGTGTACTTGTCCCTGTGTCCAAATTCTTCCTTTTCATAAAAGACACCAGGCCGATCATATTGGTTAAGGTGCTCTCCCTTCTTCAGGATGGCTTCATCTAAACTTACCTCATTACACCTGCAGAGACCCTATTTCCAAATAGTCACATAAGGGGGTGCCAAGGGTGAGGACTTCAGGATATGAATTTGGAGGTGGGAAGGACATAATTCAGCTCATAATAAGACAGAATTACTACTAACCATTAAAAATTTCAAAAGAGTCTTTGTATCAAAAGATAGTTTTAAGATAAACCTTATTTGGGCATAATTTACATATATTTTAAGTATATAGCTCAGTGTGTTTTAAAATGCATCTACTTAACACCCACCACTATCAAGGTACAAAACATTTTTAACATGTAGAAATTTCCTTTGTTTCTCTTTTTAATCAATATTCCCCCTCCCCCCAACCATGGCTCTGGCAATCACATATTTGATTCCTGCCCCCAGTGATTAGCTTTGCCTATTCCAGAATTTCAAATATTCCTTAGAATCACATACTTTGTAGCCTTTAGTGTCAGACTTTTCTTCTGTAAGCCTAGCACCATCAAGATCCATGCACACTGTGTGTCAGGGGTTTATTCCTCTTACTGCTGAGTGATGTTTCACTGCGTGAGATACCAAAATGTCTTTATCTGTTCATTTGTTTATAGTCAGTGGGGTTGTTTCCAGTTATAGGCTTTCCCAAACCTCCTCTGAGCAGTCATGTGCTAATATTTTTTTGTGGATATATGATGTTCTCATTTCTCCTGGGTAAATATTTAGAAATAGAAGGTTGAGTCATCCAAAACCAGTGTCAAGGTCATTTTTCTTGACTCCATGAGTAGTGAAATCAGCCAAGCACTTCACTGGAGTTAGAAACACCTACGGGTCCCCTTTGCCAATTCTTTAGGAGAGTCCTGAAACCCACTCTAAGCGAAAGCGTGGGTATCCTCCTTCCAATAGTAAATAATTACAGTTGTTTGAATTTGCATGTTGGTTTACAGTTTCAAAGTCCTTGCACACTCACTGAGAAAGGCAATTTGGGTATTAATCTAGACACCTACCTTGTGCAGACCATGAGATTTTTAACATCTTCAGCCATGCTGAATCTCAGTTTTATTCATTCATTCATTTAAATAATTTTATTAAGCACAATTTAACCAGGCATTGTCTAAAGTCCTAGGGAAATAATATGGCAGAAAAGAGACATAGTCGCTACCTTCACAAAGCGTGTAACACAATGGGGATGACAATAACCAAACAAGCATTAATAAGAAAGGGGGATAAGCAGCCCGAGGTAGAAATTACAGAAATAAGCAGGGGTACAGAACAGAATCATGCAACTTTTGGGGGGAACTGGGATGGAACACTATGTAGATGTCCCCAGAGGAGTCATATCTTAAGTCAGCCCTCAAGAATATATAGGAGATAGCAGGTGAAGAGAATAGAACCAAGATTACGGAGCTATCAAGAAGATTCATTTGGATAACACATTTATCCTTGTGTATTCAACTCATTTAGATTCTACTATTTACTGAGCAGCTTACAACATACCAGGCTCTGTGCTGGCTTCCCATATTTTATCTCATTTCTTAAGAACCTCTCGAAGACAACCCAATGGGCCATCATCGTTTAAAAAGTAACAACAAGAACTATCCCACTTTGGACTAAATAATGCAAAGTGCAATGGGGAAAAAAAACACATACACATAGAGGGGCCAGATGTAGTGGCTCATGTCTGTAATCCTAGCAATCTGGCAGGCTGAGGTGGGAGGATCACTTAAGGTCAAGAGTTTGAGATCAATCTGAGCAACATAGCAAGACCCTGTCTCTACAAAAAAATAAGAAAAATAAGCCAAGTATGGTGGGACATACCTGTAGTCCCAGTTACTTGGGAGGATCTCTTGAGCCTAGGAGATTGAAGTAAGCTAGTCTGATGCCACTGCACTCTAGTCAAGCAACAGAGATCTGTCTCTTAAAAAAAATGCAAATTTTTTGTTAATATCATATTGTGAAGTGATAAATCATGATTATTACCAATACTTTATTATACAGGGTAAACATAAAGCTCATGTGCAATTTAAAATAGTGTTCATGAACTTTATGGCCACCCTGTGTATTTGTGGATGGATGAGAGTATTAATGTAAAAAGAAATCTGCAATTTCTTTTTTTTTTGGCTGGGGCTGGGTTTGAACCTGCCACCTCTGGCATATGTGGCTGGCACCTTACTCCTTTGAGCCACAGGCACCACCCTGCAATTTCATTAATACTCTAGATGTTGACCTGAAATCGCAGTTTTATAAATATCCCCCCACTTCATTCTCACAAGAACTCTGTTCATTGAGGTGTCTTAATCTGCACTTGTACAACTGAGTTTTAGAACCTAAATATATAGCTTTCCCTTTGAACCTGCACATGTTTACTTAGTTGTGTTAGACACATTATTCCATTATCTTATTTGTCAGGATAATCTTGAGTCTGATTTTTGTCATTCAACATTAGCTATTATGCAGTAGATGGGATCAGTCTCCCTTGTGTGAGGACAGCTGAGATGCTGGGGATGGCTAATAGCCCCACTTGAGTGCCTTTGCTTCTGCTAATTCTGGGTTCAGGAATCTGCCATCAACACTTACCTCTTTCCAGACCCTAAGACAATCTAAGATGAAGCAAGATTCAACAAATAACCTTCCCCCAGGCCTTATCAATGGCAAGGCTGATAATTAAATCTTGCTCTCAGATGCTGGGATTTGGTGGCCTAGTCACGACTTTGGGGCCTTTATACCCTTGATGGCGAATCTCCTGGAGATGATGTACTAACCTCCGCGGACATTGTACATCCCATTGCACGTCCTGACCACCTATTCTCCCCACATCGCCCCTATCTGTGTGCTAAGAGTGGGTTCAGTGGCCCCATATACTGAACCCACCACCCTACCTTCAGTATATGGGGCCACCCCAAATAGTTAATGGCTTACAGGTAGCTTGGCAATATCAGAGATAAAAGCAAGGAAATAGTTTTGTTCATGTATTTAAAATTAATCAGAATTATTTATTATTTTCATAGAAATCTCATTGTTTCTTAAAATTATTACCTTCTTTAAAGTTTTGGGCATCCCACCAAGCCATCAAATGATATTTTGCCTCAATTACATAATGAGTGTGATTGTGTTCATTTATTGAATTTTCACTTTTTAATATTACTATATTGGGTTACATTATGATCCAAAATGGTTTTCTTTAATGTATCATTTCCTCAGAGTAGTTCTTTGAAACATAAAGGTAATGAAAATAGTAATGATATTATAAAATATATTGAAAAGTAAAGTTGTAAAGTTCCACATACAATGTAGAGTGATGAGAAATTCAAAATGATATTATAAATGTAAATTACGGAAAGGTCTCCATACAATATAGAATGAAAAGTAAATAGCCAAGAAATGAAAAGTATAATAAAAATATAAAATTAAGTATGTGAAAATGTATTTTATTGAACTTGGAATCCATTGACCTCTGTTACCCAGGGAAACGTCAATCTCAAAACCTTGCAAATATTGGCATAGCCATAGAAAGATACCATTTTCAAATAAAATAGTGACCTCTTTGGAAATCCAGTGAAGTTTTTTTCCTATGAGTCCTTGCATCCTTATTTATTTATTTATTTATTTTTTTAGAGACAAAGTCTCACTTTGTCATCCTTGGTAGAGTGCCGTGCTGTCACAGCTCACAGCAACCTCCAGATCCTGGGCTTAGGTGATTCTCCTGCCCCAGCCTCCTGAGTAGCTGGGACTACAGGCACCCGCCACAATGCCCAGCTATTTTTTTGTTGCAGTTTGGCCGGGGCCGGGTTTGAACCCACCACCTTCAGTATATGGGGCCAGCACCCTACTCACTGAGCCACAGGTGCTGCCCAACAATGCAGCCCCATCCTTATTTTTTAGTATGATACAAGAATTTTATAATCAAGTATACAGGAATCCAAAACTATAGAGGCCTCATTGAAAACATGTATAAATCACATTATTGCTGAAAACTCTGCCAACTAGTGAAAAAACTAATAAAACTTTTGCCAAATTTCTTACTCAAGCAACACATTCGGATATTCTATACTATCGATGGTACCACTGTGAAGCGAAATTAAGCATAAATTTCTTGCATATATTGATATTTTGCTTTACGTTTGGATTTTGTAAACAATTACATTTTTTACAAAATTGATTCCTGAATATGTGTCATGAGTATATGGCAGAGAGGTAAGTGTTCAATTTTTATTACTGAAAGCCTGTGCCATAAGAAAAGAAATTATTTTTAATTAAAAAGGTTTTTGTGAGCCATGAGGAGAATAGCACAAAATGTACTGGGACTCATACCAACAATGTACATAGATTTCTCTAATATTTTGTTTACAGAGAACCATCAATAGCCAACAATATGTCTTACAGTCTTGATACAAAGATTAAAGACACTGGAAATTTTCACCATGATTTGAATTACAGGCAGCATATGTATATCTTTTCAGTATGATGTGTTAAGAACTGATGGGTGAATATAAAACTCTTCTTTTTTCATACTGACACACAGAGGTTCATAAAAAACCCAGAATGTCCTCCCTCTTTAAAGTAAGGAATAAAAAGAAAACGTTTCTTTGTGACTTCATTACTTCAATTACTTAAAACAGATTGATCTATTTCAAAAGTGTAGGCAGTGTCTAGAATAAACTGAACTTATTTCAGAGCTAAAGGATGATAATTTATAATATTCAGGACAAGATATTAGAATTTTTTAAGGATTCCAGACGGTGAAGAAATTCTTCAGTCATTACGATTGATCATTTTCTTCTGTTGTCAAGAAAGAAACTCATATTATTGAAGATGTTTGAAAAATCACATCCATATTTTCCAAAGACACTTTCAACCAAAGAATTGATTGGTATTCTTGAAAGATTAGGTGAAAGTTAAAACTTGGTAATATAACATGTTTATGTCTCATGAAATACGTAAAAGCAATGTTCAGTGATAAATTTATTCTTTCTGAGTCAATGTTTTATTCTGAATATTCATAATTATCTAAGTATTCTTATAATTATGAATTGGAATCTTTCAACTTAGAAGTAGTAAGAAAATACACTAACCGATTGTGCAATCTGGACGTATGTGCCAAACACTTCATTATCAAGCAGAACATAGGTTACCTAACGGGTGCCTTGCATGCCACAGATGCCTATGGATTGGTCTGGAAAATCTGGGAACCTGAAAAAGACTGTGCTAGAAAACCCCAACGAGGGTCCTCTCCCGTACCAGCTCCCAACCTGGACCCAGGAATTACTCTGAATCACAGGCTGTTAGGACTAAGTTATTAAATAATTTGACCCAGAACTCAATTTGATTTCCTTTTCAAGTCTTTATTTTGAGCAGTTTTAAGTTCATAGCAAAATAGAGAGGAAGATTGTTTTCCATATACCTCCTGCCCCTTGCTAGGTGCACAGCCTTTCCCATTATCAGCATCCCCCAGCAGAGGGGGACATTTGTTGTAAGTGATGAGTCTAAGCTGATGTGTCATAATTATCCAGAGTTTATGGTTTACAAAAGCCTTCACTCTAAGTGTTTTACATTCTATGGGTTTGGAAAAATGTGTAATGACATGGATCCATCATTACAGGATTACACAATATTTCCACTACTCTAAAAATCCTCTGTGCCCCACCTAGTCAACTCTCTTTTTACTCCCTCCACAGTTTTGCCTTTTCCAGAATGTCGTGTTGGGATCATATAGCATGCAGCCTTTTCAGATTGGCCTCTTTCACTTGGTAAAATGAATTTAAATTTCATTCTTGGCTTGATAGGCATTTTTCAGTGCCGAATAATATTCTATTCTCTACACATACCACAATTTATTTATCCGTCCACCTACTGCCAAGTTTTGGCAATTTTGAACAGAACTGTTATAAACATCCATGTGCAGGGTTTTATGTGGACATAAGTTTTCAGCTCCTTTGGGTAAATGCCAAGGAGCACTATTGCTGGGTTATAGGATAAGAGTGTGTTTAGTTTTGTAAGAGACTGTAACACTGTCAAAGTGGCTGCACCATGTTGCATTCCCACAGCAGTAAGTGAGCGTTCCTGTTGCTCCACATCCTCACCATTATTTGGTGTTGTCAGTGTTCTAGATCTCGGCCATTCTGATAGCTGTGTGGTGGTATCTCATTACTGTTTTAATTTTCATTTTCCTGATGATGTATCATGCAGAACATGTTTCCATCTGTATATCTTTGGTGAAATGACCAGTAAGGTCTTTGGGCCCATTTATTAAACAGATTTGCTTTCTTATTATTGAGTTATTCTGATATGTTGGAAAATAGTTCTTTATCTGACATATCTTTTGCAAATACTGTCTCCCAGTCTGTGCCTCGCCTTCTTTTTCTCTTGATGTTATCTTTCACAGAGCAGAAGTTTTTAATTTTAATGAAGTCCAGCTTATTCATTATTTCTTCCACAGATCATGCCTTTTGTGTTATATTTAAAGTCATTGCTATACCCAAGGTCATCTAGGTTTTCTCTTGTGTTACTTTCTGGGAGCTTTATATTTTGTGTTTTATGGTTAGGTCTATCATACATTTTGAGTTAATTTTGTGAAGGGTATAAGGTCTGTATCTAGACTTATTTTACTTTGCACGTGGATATTCGGTTGTTCTAGGATGATTTTTTTAAAAAGACTATCTTTATTCCACTGCATTGTTTTCGGTCCTTTGTCAAAGATCAGTTGAAGTATTTTTGTGGGTTTATTTCTGGGCTTGCTATTCTGTCCCATTGATATGTTTGTCTATTCTTTCACCAGTACCAACTATCTCAATTACCTTCACTTTATAGTAAGTCTTGAGGCTGAGTAGTGCCAATCCTTTGCCGGTGAAAGGTAAAGTAGGGTGGCATTCCCCCTGAAATCTTGAGCAAGTTATGGCTGTGAATCTCAGCATCCCCGCTGCAATGCATACCTATAGTGGCAAAAGGAGGTTGGAGTGTCCAGCAGAGTAGATTAAGAAAATAGTTTGGGAAATGTCTAGTTAAAAGATCAATAGCTTAGAGACAAGAATAAAAATGAAACTAGAAATTAATTGATAGCTGCCCTGGCAGATACCCTGCAGCTGCAGGCACCTTAACCTGAAGGTTGTAACTTTCCCTCATTAAATTTTCCCCAAAGTATTCTTTGATCTGTAGCTTAGTACCCCTCTGTTCTTCAGCCTGATAACTTTCTTGCCTACACAAAGAACTGCCTGTTTAATTGAAACATGAAGCCGTTACTTTTCACTTTTTGCCTCGTGTATACATGCCCCCAATTTTCTAATAAATAGCGTTGGATATTGGGCTTGAGACAGCACCTGTTAGCCTTGGAAGGGGCTGATACAGTGTTATCTCTCACAGGGTCAGGACACTGTGTGTAGGTGAGTTAGAACACTCTGTGTGTGCATGTGTGTATGTGGGTGTGTGTAAATCTCACAACACTTACCAATAGTCACAGGTCACTTGCTAGATTTGAATTTGGATTGGATCAAATCTACAGATGAAGTTGAGAAGAACTGATACCTTGACAATACCAGAGCTATGTATGCACAAAACCCTCCATTTATTTATTTATTTATTTTATTTATTTTTACCCTCCATTTAGTTCTTCTTTGCTTTCATTCATCAGAATTTTATCATTTTCATCATATGGACCTTCTATTTTGCTAGATTTACACCTAAGTATTTCACTTTTGAAGACACTAATGTGAATGGTACTGTGTTTTTAATTTCAAGTTCCACTCTATGGAACTTGACAATGAGACCCAAAGTCCACTCATTCAAGTGCTCATTGCTGGCATGTAGGAATGCAATCGATGTTTGTGTAATAGGCTTATATCTTGTAACTTTGCTATAATCACTTAGTAGTTACAGGAGTTTTGTGTCAATTCTTTCCGATTTTCCTCACACACAGATGATTGTGTCATTTGTGAACAAAGATTATTCTTTCCAATCTGTATGCCTTTCATTTCCTTTCTTGTTGCATTCACTAGTACTTTCAGTATGATGTTGAAAAGGAGTTGTTAGAGGGGATACCCTTCCCATCCCTTACTGCTGGTCTTAGTGGGAGGCCTCTGAGTTTCTTGTCACTAGCTATGATATCAGCTGTGGGTTTTCATAGCTATTCTTTTTTTTTTTTTATTATAAATCCACCAAACTTTATTTGTCAGAATGCCAGCAATTCTGGAGAACAGTGACAATAGTCTCTCCAAGACTGTTCTATTCTTCCATTTCCAAAATCATAGCTTTACACATAAAAGTTGAAAGCAAGGACTATACTAATGCTTATCTCAAACGACAGTAATTGCCATAACCCATGACCCATAATAATAATTGACATAACCCATGATTCATATAATAATATTACAATTCAAAAGCTAATGTCTTATATCAATTGCCCTAAACTATTCAAGATATATACGTTTAGGTTAAAACCCAATTTACAAAACAACGAGGAAGGAAGATAAGAAATGAAGGTCATGTAGGACCTCTTTATCATGTTGATAAATCCCCTCTCTGTCCTTAGTTCACTGAATTTTTACCATGAATGGGTTTTGAATTTTCTGATATGATCGTGTAATTTCTCTTCCTTAGCCTGTTGAAATGATAGACTACATTGCCTTTGAATGTTGAACAACCTTGCATACCTGGAATAAATCCTATGTATGTAATTCTTTTCATGTATTGTCGGATTCAATTTGCCAATGTTTTATTGAGTATTTTTGTATCAATGTCCATGAGAGATATTGATCTCTAGTTTTCTTTTCTTGTAATGTCTTTGTCTGGTTTGGGTATTAGGGAAATGATGGCCTCATAGAATCTTAGGAAGTGTTCCTTCTGCCACTGTCTTCTGAAAGAGATTGCAAGGAACGGGTACAACTTCTTCCTTAAATGTTTGTCAGTCAATCTGATTTCTTACTATTGCTTGCTAGCTCTTGAAACCCTGCTTGACCTACTTTATTGGCTACTCTGAATCCAAATGCGTTCAGCTTTGACAATGAGACTGACAATCGTGTTCCTTTGAGTGTGTACCACACATGTGGTCATTCTGGAGCTCATTGTCAAGAAAGATGAGCTTCTTCCTGACACCTGATGCCCCCTTCTCTCTGGAGGTTGTTCAACTAGTGAAATATTCCTTTTCCTAACTATCCTCATTTCTGATCCAGGACTTCTGAAGAAGAAACTGGGTATAGGTACCACACTGCCTTCCTCCCTGTTTCATATCAAACATGGAACAGGGACTGTTCTCACATGAACAATCTGGCCATGGTCCAACACTGCCTGTGACAAGGAATATATATATATATATATATATATATATATATATATATATATGCCTAATTCAAGGTGTCAGTACTAAAAACTCACCTTCCCTGAAGATGCATTACACTTAACCACTGTCAACTTCTCTCAGTAATAAAGGTGGCATTTTTCCCCCATTCCTATTATTTTCATATCACATACTTATTTAATAAATCAAGTTAGATGGTGTTATTTAGCTTTGTTCAAGCCTCGTTGCCAGACAAGTCTCCTACATGGCGTCCTAGCTTGGGAACAGGAATGTCTATGTTCTTTCATCTTACCCTTTCTCCCTGCCATCTGGGAAACAATGTCCCTGGAGCTCAAAGAAGCTCAAACCATGGTAAAATTGACAATCAGTCAACAGCTTGTTCCTGGATGATTTAACCAGTGGGAAAAACATAACAGGCTACCAGGCAGTCCATACGTCTCCATCCAGGCCGTAATTCTAACTGACTGGCGAGAGCATCAGAAAATGAAGTGAGGCCAAATTTGCTCTAACTTTTGTTAGTGAACACCACTGGATTGATGTCAAAGCTAAATTTTACACATTTTTTAATCCCTCTCTCTAAGATGAATTGCATTCTCGATAAATGTCTTGATGAATGAATAATCAAATGAACCTTTCCTCTAACTCCTAATAATTATCTTTCTAAGTTATAAATGGTTATAAACCATCTTTTTAATGACAATTTCTTCAGTTCTTTTTTTTCTTGCTCGAATTTCAAACTCATTAATATGTTTATAGAATCCTTCCTTTCCCCTGCTTGGTAAAACAGATCAGTAAACACTGAGTCTTCCATCTTCACCCTTCCCCTCATCATTTCTTTTTTTAAAATTTGAGACAGTCTCACTCTGTTGCCAAGGCTAGAGTGCCCTGGCACCATCATAGCTCATAGTAATCTCAAACTCATGGGTTCAAGCAATCCTCCTGCCTCAGCCTCCTGGGATTACCACCATGCCCAGCTATTTTTAGTAGAGATGGGGGTCTTAATCTTGCTCAGGCTAGTCTCAAACTCCTTTAGGAGGGATCCTCCCTCCTAAGCCTCTCAAAGTGTTAGTATTATAGGCATGAGCCACCGCACCTGGCCCTCATCGTTTCTTAATGAGTAGTAATGTTGACTCCATCAATATACATGCATTTTATTAGTACAGTCTGTTCCCTGGGGAGGGAGGTGAGGGCATGAGTTGCTGGAATTCCAAGTCTGTCTTAGAGAAGCCTTTTTTCCTTGCCATGCAGAGGACATAGACATCCCCAAGAGATAGTGCCTCCCCCAACGGACACAGAAAGACTTTTAAACATCCCTTAATAGCACAGACACAGGGAAGGCTTTAGAAATCACCTCAACCAACTCTCTCATATTAGGGACAAGGAAAATGAGGCTCAAAGAGGGGAATGCCTTGCTCAAGAATTAGCAATTTTTGCAGAGATGGGTTTGGGAAGAAAATCCAAGTTCATTCATTCACTTATTCATTTAACAAATATGGATTCAGGAGCCACCCTAGTGCATAAAATCAGGTTTAGTCCTTACCCATCTGTAGAGCTTCTGGCTTTAGAGAGGCAGTCATCAAACAGATCACTGACAAATGGGAAATTCTGCTGTGACAGGTGCTAAAAACAAGGAGAAGAATGGGGTTGGGAGAGCATACATGTGGGAGGTTTAAACTGGACAGGGAGATCAGGGAATGCTTTTCTGAGGAAGCAATGCCAGAGCTGAGAACTAAGGATGCTTGAGAGGCTTCTGGGTGAAGGAACAGGGACATTTTAGGCAGCAGCGTGTGAGATGCAGGCAGAAGGAGAGGGAGAGGCCATAATAAGAAAATTTATCTTTATCTTAAGAAATGCTGGAAGGTTTATCTGATTCCTAGCCCCATTCCTTACCTTTAACCACACTGACAGTATTAAGGACAAGTGATAGAAAAGGAAGATTCAAGTCCTCTATATTCATGATGTACCCAAAGGGGAGGCAAAGAAAAACTTGGAAAGAGAATTCCTTCAGTTCCCTGCCACACTTTACTTTTTGGGTAACCCGGGCAGTCCAATGACTCCTGTTTCTCTGCAAGCCTGATCAGCGAGTGCAGGACACGTGTGTGTGACATGGACACCCACACACCTTACACACATTCACTTCTTCATCTTAGCAAATAATGTTTTGACACTCTTGATGTAGGAACTACAGAGCTTATTCTGATTAATCTCATTTAACTCCAATTAGTCTATCCACTTGGGTCATTTGATCTATAATTATCTGCTGTCAGGTGCTGGAAATCATGCCCACTCTGGCTTCTCCAAACACTGTTAATTCAATTGAGAGGTCTCTTCTGGCATTATGAGGTTTCATGCTCTGGTTCCAGACCATGGAGAAGACCCAGGAGGGCCATTGGTAGCCACTTTGGAAGGTTCATGATGCAACCCGTTTGCTGTACTGAATATTGTTGTTCTGTATTAAGCACGTGTTCCTGATGTGTTGACATCTGGCACCTTGCTGAACCCTGGAGAGTCTGCCCTTGACCCATCCCAGGGGTAGCCCAGTTGCCTTCCACAGGAAAATCAATGAATGCAAAGTTCATGGCCCTCCCACCTCCTTCACCACACAGTTACACTCGGCACCATTATTCTCTGCTGTCATTATCCCACATAATGACACATAGCCAGAGATCACCCTTACAGCCAAGAGCCTGATGAAATTTCAAACTCACCAAAGCTAAGCTTGCTTACTTCACCTTGCCTGCTCTTTTTCCACACAAACTCCCCCAAAGGCTCCTGCTCACTCTGCCCTCCACTCCCTCTGCCTCCTGACAGATCCCGCCCCTCCCTATGTGTTGCTGTAAGGCATCATTTGGCCCTGCTCTTGGGAACTGTGAGGACCTATCTTTTCTGTGGCCATCATCTCCTATCTGTTGGCCTCACCAGCCCTGAATTATAAAACCTACCTTTAAAAACATCTTCCCAGGGCTGCTTCTTTCATTCCCTCCTGAGAAATCCCTCTTGAATTCTCTCTGGCCTTCCTGGCATGTGCCAGCAGGAAGACCTGTGCTCGACCCTCACTCACCCATCTGTAGGAATGAGGACCACGGCATCTATTTTGCAGGCTTAGTTGGGGATTAAATGAGACAACGAAAGCCACGTGTCCAGCACTGACCTGGCGGGCGGGGGTCGCTCAGCACACGTCAGTTCCCTCCCACAGGCAGTGAACTGAGAGCTGCCTTTGCTGCCCGCCTCTGCCGGCCAGCTTTATTGTTCAGTCATCCAGGAATCTTGAAGAAAATCCATGGATGATTTATTGTAAGCTTTGCAACCTTTGCTTCCTTTATTTGTTAACCTCCATCCAACCGGAGCCTTTTCTTTTCCCCTCCATAAGCCCCTTGAGCGTGCACTTTTGATGAACCATTTCACCCAATGCTCACTCTGGCTGCACTCCTTTGCACACGGCTGGTGAGAGGGCTCTGAGCAGTGGGGAACTGGAGCTGGGCCTGACCATGAGATGAGCTCCGCATATGCTCCTCCTGAGTGTCCTGGGCACACTGGTTAACCCCTCTGAGCGGTAACCTCCTCCTTCGTAATATGAGGATGGAAACAATATCAGCATGGAAGTGTGCACAGTCTCTGGACTATTTAATGAAGAAGACAGAATGATGTATATAAAAAGTGCACAGTGCCGGCCGGGCGTGGTGGCTCAGGCCTGTAATCCGGGCATGCCTGTAATCCTAGAGGCCAAGGCAGGCAGACTGCTTGGTGCATCTTAGAATGGGTACAGGCAAAACTTACTAAAGGCAGAATACAAATGTCTACCTACAATACTAAGAAAATGCCATGAAGGCTACGTTGAACAGTTTGATGAGAATATTTCAGATTGTATATGAAACCAGCACACTATAACCCTTGATTGCACTAATGTACACAGCTACGATTTAACAATAAAAAAGAAAAAGAAAACAAAAAGTCAACTATCTAAAAAAAAAAAAAAAAAGTTCCAGATCAGCCTGAGCAAGAGTGAGACCCATCTCTACTAAAAATAGAAAAAAAAAAACAAAAACAAAAAAAAAACTAGCCGACAGGACATGGTGGTGCATACCTATAGTCCCAGCTACTCAGGAGGCTGAGGCAGGAGGATTGCTCAAGCCCAAGAGCTTGAGGTTGCTGGGAGCTCATGCCTGTAATCCTAACGCTTTGAGAGGCTTAGGAGGGAGGATCCCTCCTAAAGGAGTTTGAGGTCTGGAGTTTGAGACCTCCCATGCCCTGGGAGCTACCAAGGGCAGCAAAATGAGACTCTGTCTCAAATACATATAAACAAATAATTAAAAATTAAAAAGTGCAGAATGATGCAATACCAAAATGGACTGTAATTAAAAATATCAACAGGCAGGGATTGGGCCTCTGTCTTTCTTCTCCTGTGTGTTTTGCGTGTCTCTCTCCACTTCCTGGAATCCCTGCCATCCACCCAGCCCCTCATAGCCCAATCCTTCTTTCTTCCTCCCACTCAGAGCCCAGTCCTAAAGACCTTTCCTTCTTCCTCCCCTCAAGGGGCTGCAGAGGTGACATCTATGATGGGATCAGAAAAAACCACAGGGAAGATAAGAAGCGAAGAATCAACTCTGCGTGCACATGTGTGCACGTGTGTATGTGTGTGTGCACACGCGCACGCGCATGTATGTGAACACCTTTATGTCCCAGGAACTAACTCATGCAAACCTCTTAGCCCTGGGAGGTAGGGATTCTCATCACCTTACAGAGGAAGAAGTGGAGGAGCAGACGGATACAGTCACGAGCCAGGAAGTGGCCCATCCTGGGTTCAAAACAGGGACTTCTGCGAGTCTGGGCTCTTCACTGCTATGAGATAGTGATGCCCGGGCAATAAATATTTATTGAGCATCTACTGTATGCTGAGTACAATGCTGGGTGCTGAGGATATAATTTCCTTCAGAGGGACAAGAGCTTTCAATGTACCATCCTTGGGTGACATTTTTAAAATGATCACACCTAGCAAATGACAGGAAGGTGAACACCTGCCTCGGACCAGGACTGCTCCTGGCGCACATCTCCCTTCTCACGGCGGCTTACCATGGCCTCCTTGTGCATCTTCTGCACTACACTGAAGTTCTCAGGTGCCCTTTCAATATCTGTAGGAGTGAAGGTGGAGCAGATAGAGGGTGTTTGTGGGGTGTTCGTCCCATTTAATTAAAGGGAACATCTCCATCCCAGAAATGTCAGTGTTTGTTTCAAAATGAGATGCTAATGCCCACTGCATGTGGCTAGGACACCTGGTATTAACTAAAGGAAGAACCAAACTCAGCATTACCCAAAGTAAGAGCAGTAGACTCTCTGGGACTCTAGAATTTAGACTGATACGCACTCAGCGTGTGTGCATTGAGCACACTTTGTGTTAGATGGTGTGCAGAGGGCAGGGACATGGTGGTCTAAGCAAGTTGTGGCCCTTTCCCTGGTGGAGTGCTCAGTTTCGCCTGGAGAGAGGATGGTGGTGGAGGATACTTGGTGAGGCAACTAGAGTTTTCCTCCCACAGGGTTGTAATTGATATTCTTCCTGTTTTCCTTAGTTTTTTATGTCATATATTGATGCAAGTTTTGCAATGTTTAAACTTCCAGAGAACAATAAGAAATGAGGCTTTGGGAAGCACCCTTGAGGGGCTGCCTCCGACTCGCTTCTTCATGCTCACTCCTCAGTGGTTCTCAACCTTCCTAATGCCGCAGCCCTTTAATACAGTTCGCGACCCACGGGTTGAGAACCGCTGCCTTAGAGGATCTTACACTATATAGCTCTTACTTGGGCCATTCTTCTGTGTCCCAAATTCAAATTGTAATTCAGAAGTGGCTCTCAGAAGGAGAATATGTGACAGTTATGTTTCTTTTATTAAAAAGTATGAAAGAAGAAATGAATGAAAACCAAGACATAATATAAACAAAACTAAAAAAGAAAAAAAAAAAAAACAAGACCTAAACCAACACTAAACTCTGTCCTTGATTCTAGAAGTTCAGTGGGGTGCATTATACTGATTTTCTGTCAGTGAGGTGAGGTGTGGAAGACCCAAGTCTTGAATCAGAAGAGAGAGACCACTGGCCAGGCGTGGTGGCTCACACCTGTAATCCTGTCACTCTGGGAGGCTGAGGTGGGAGGATCCCTTGAGCTCAGGAGCTCAAGACCAGCCCGAGCAAGAGTGAGACCCTGTCTCTATTGAAAATAGAAAAACTAGCCGGGTGTGTGGTGGGTGCCTGTAGTCCCGGCTACTGGGGAGGCTGAGGCAAGAAGATTGCTTGAGCCCAAGAGTTTGAGGTTGCTGTAGGCTATGATGCCATGATACTCTAAGTCTAGGGTAACAAAGTGAGACTCTATCTTCAAAAAAAAGAAGACAATGACTGCTCAGTCTGCTTACGAGTTTAGGAGTGAATGGTCTTTCAGCCTCAGTTTCCCATCTCTGAAATGATTTACTCCTCCCTGGAGTAGAGAATCAAACTCTGCAGTACCAAGCTGCAGCTCTGGCTGCGGTGTCTACTCCCAGCTCCTCAGGTGAATGCCCCAGAGAGATCTCACTTCAGGAATGTTCATAGTAACTAAACCCTCAGCTCCCCATACCCTGCCCCACCCCATGGAGCACTAATACTGAACAGGATAGGGGAAAGAAAATGGCTGGAGGAAGCCTTCTCTGGTTAGCAATGCTGTGTATGGATGGGCTGCTTAAAGTCTACAAAGTCTAGTACAAACACTCATGCTCACTCCTTCAGCCTTCACAAGAGCCCCAAAAGACAGGGACACTAACTTGTTTCACCATCACCTGGCTGTTAGGGGGTGGTGGAAATTCTCCCTTCTTTAATTTCAGTTCAACTTTTCCTGGGGTGGGGATCAAGTGATGAGAGTCACATTCTTTTCTGTTGAGGCCTCATGGTCAGTCATGGCCTTCAGCGCCCCTGATATCAACAATCCCTCTTCCTGACAGTCATGGCCTTCAGCGCCCCTGATATCAACAATCCCTCTTCCTGAGCACACCTGCTGCTCCTGGCACCCCTCCCCACAGCTCGTCCCTTCTGCTGATGGCTTTTAGTGTGGCAGTCAGGGTCACCCGCTTAGGGAGCCTGATTGTGCCCAGGCTGGGTCTGGCGGCCCCATCCACGCTTCCAAAGCACACTAGGTCTGCCAGTCTGTCCAGTGACCACTTATTCTATTCTTTCCCAGGGGCAGCAGACTCACTGTATAGAAATCCTTCCAATGACCACAAAATCCTATCCAAATTCCCCCAGGTGGCAGACAGAATGGTAAGGGGAACCCCAATATTCCCACCTCTGGTGTATCCCCCTGTATAATCCCTTCCCCTTGAAGATGGGCAGGTTCTGGGAATGGGGTGTGAATATCACACTTGTGATCATGCTGGGTTATAAAAGACTCAGTCTCAGCAGGCTGAAGGGAGTGTTTCTCCTACTGACTTTATGGAGATGAGCTGCCATGTGGCAGAGAGGACTGCCTGGCAAGCGTCCTCTGGGGCCGGGAATGTCCCTGAGCCACAGACTGCTGGAACTAAGCTCTCAGTCGTACAAGTGCAGGGAATGGAATTCTTCTGACAAGCAGTGGATGTGAAGGGCCTCGGGGCTCAGAGGAGGCCCACAGAATGGCTGACACCCTGATGACAGGCCTATGAGACCCTGAGCAGCAGCACCAGGTGGCTGGTTCCTGGACTCCCAATCCACAGAAACTGTGAGGTAATAAATGTGTGTGGTTTTAAGCCACCTCATTCATGGTAATTTGTTATAGATTAATGGAAAACTAATACTCTCCCTGGAGAGATTAAATGCACACACACATCACTGCATCTCCCAGCAGGGAAGCAGCAGAGCAGAGTGGTTAAGAATGTAAACTCTGGGGCCAGGATGCCTGGGTTCAAATCCCAGTTTTGCTATTTACTAACAGTATGACCTTGGGGAAATTACTTAAATTCTCCATGCCTCAGTTTGCCCCTCTGTAAAATGGGACAAGGGATACTACTGCCTTTGTCATATGGGATGGCTCATGACCCTCCTGCAGCAGGAAGGAAGGGCTGAGGTTTTAAGGGAGGGAGCCCTGGTGGCCCAGCGTAGTCTGCTTGGGATGGGCTCGGGAACATGTAAGACACCAGCAGAAAGTGGTGTCTAGCTCACTGCCACTCACCAAGGCTGCCGAGGACAGACTTGGAGTCACAAGAGTTTGATTTATGGCTCTACCAATTACTTGACCTTACTGAGTGTTAATTTCCTCACTGAGTAAAACAGTAACACTTCCCTTCATGGGATTTCTGTAAACTACAGAAGCAACAGATTGCGCACACTACCACCTAGTAAGCGCTCCAGAAACGGTCATTGTGATTGGTTACAGGCAGCTCTGAACAGTATTAGAATGTTCCAAGCAGGTCAGAGGACAGATTAAATAAGGGTCCTTCATCAATTTTTTTCTAATTAGACAAATGTTGTATCCCAGTAACTCAGAGTTAATGAAACCCCCAAGCTCAGAATTGCCTTTAGTTTACTACAAGATGTGCTAGACAGCACAGTATATCACTTATGTAGGTTTTCTTGGGTTTTGGGAATCTGAGAATGACTAGCCTGGTGTGGCACAGCTCCCACAGATCTGTGTTTCAAGAACAGAGGCATTTCTGAAAGACTTCTGAGTGGAGCTTTTTGTTCTGAGGCCAAACAGCCATGCTGATGTGCAGAAAGGGGCCTCTTTGTTCTCTGACTTTATAAGTATTGGTGTTAGTGGGGTGAGGCAATTTTCTCTTATGTAGGTAGGAGATGTTTCT
The DNA here is from genome assembly GCF_027406575.1 of Nycticebus coucang. NCBI lineage: Eukaryota > Metazoa > Chordata > Mammalia > Primates > Lorisidae > Nycticebus > Nycticebus coucang. The sequence continues at coordinate 14,529,074 of NC_069782.1, read as the reverse complement.
GATCTTCTAAAGGTTTGAATGCTAATGGTTGAAATGGTTTCTCCCATCCCTATAGCAGAGAATCAAACTTGGCTGGGTGCAATGGCTCCTATGGTAATCTCAGTACTTTGGGAGGCCGAGGCAGGAGGATTGCTTGAGCCCAGGGGTTTGAGACCAGCCTGAGCAACACAAGAAGACCTCACCTCTACAAACAATAAGAAAAATTAGCCCCAGGCATAGCGGCACATGCCTGTAGTCCCAGCTACTTGGGAGGCTGAGGTAGGAGAATCCCTTGAGCCCAGGAGTTTGAGGTCCAGTGAGCTGTGATCATGTCACTGAACTCCAGCCCAGGGAACAGAGTGAGACCCTATCAGTAAAAATAAATAAATAGATGAAAATGTTGATCTTAATATCTGTAGGGAAAGAAACAAGTTCTACCCAAATATTAGATAATCTATGGGAAGGGTGAAGATTCTAAGTTGAAATATTAATGAACCAGCTAACGTGGGCCCATATATAATGAAGTTGGGGGAAGTCGAGAATTCTTACATTGCTGTTCTATCGTTTTTTTCCTTGTAGATGTGAGAAACTAAAACAGTACATGAAAGTTCACGTTTATATCCATATCTATCCTACCACACAAAGCATTTCATTTAACGACTATATCTTAATAGTTGCTATAAAACTTTTAAGCAGGTAGGAACTAATCACTTCATTGGTGGCAGGCGCCTGAGTCAGTGACATGTCATCTGGTAGGACACATTGCCTTTGGGTCCTGCCTATTGGATCTTGATGGTAAATCTTCTGGATCTTTTTTAATACCAGCTGCCATAAAATTTTGTCATATAATGTGCTAAACGGGGTGGCCATAGTTTGTGTGCAATTTAAAATACTGTACAACTTTAAGTTACACACAAACTTTATGATCATCTTGTATAATAGTAATGAACTCAAAAATTCATATATGCATAAATATATATATATATGCACGGCCCTGTGTGTATATGACTATTTCTCATTCAACACACTAAGGTGACAAAGTAACTGGCCTGTACTCTTTAAAAATATTGTTATGAAATACAAAGAAGGACCAAAGAATTGTTCCTGTTTAGAGATTACAGATAGCTAATGCAATATGTGAACTTGGACTGGATCCTGGTGTCAGGGTGGTGTGGGTTGGGTTGGAGGTGAGGGTGACTGCTATACAGACACTATTAGGACAAATCGCCAAGTTGGAATGGATATTTGATGGTAGCCTTGTATGAAGGTTTAAATTTTGAATTGATCCTTGTGCTGCGGTTATATAAGAGAACAACGTGCTTTAAACAAATACACGCTAAAGTATTGAGATTTAGAGGAGTATTCATCTATGATTCCCTCTCCAGCATTTCAGAAAGGAATTATTATAGACTGAGAGCTGAGCAACAACACGTGCGGCAACACGTTAACAACTGGTCAATCTAAATGAAAGGTACTCCTAAGTTCTTTGTATTGTTACCCTTGCAATTTTTACATTAGGCTAAAAACTTGTAGATGAGGTCTAAGAACACATGAAAACTAAAGTGTGTGTGAATGTGATAAGGCGAACCCAGCCTTAGCATCATGTCCTTTTCTGCTGTCCAGCGATTGCCCATTACATGACAGCAGATTGTGGCTGGGTCGCTGCTGTGTGCATTGTGCTCACCCCAGGGGGGATGCTCAATAAATTATTTGTGGAATTCAGAAAAACAGGGTGAAGCATGCAAGGAAATTACTGACACCGATACAGTTCTCACTTTCTTCCTGCTAGCTCCACTGTAGCACAACTTACCCACAAATCTGCTGAAGTTTGCCCTGAGTGAGCCCTGCCAGCCACTCTGGGACATTGTTCTGCCCTCATGGACCAGAAGGTCTTGGCCCCACATGTTGGGAAACACCTTCCCAGAACTGACCAACATTGCTTCATTCCAGAAGACGTCATCTCTCAATGCTATCTGAATGTGTTGGAACAAACCAACAAGCAAACCCATTAAATATTCACCGTCAAAAACTCTGTATTTGCATGTGATGCCCCCATGAGCTCCTTTTAGATATTGTCAGTCATTTCTTGAAATTAAAGAACATGTACTAAGAAAAGTTTTTTTTTTAAATAAAAAAAAAACAAAAATGTCGGCATCCCTGACATCAGATCCTACAGGTCTGAAACGTCTTAGGATGCACGTGGCAGAGAACTGACATTTTGTTAACATTAATGGCATTAAGCTGGAAAATAAGCCCTTAGATTTAAAAAAAGATGAGGAAAACAAAGCATGTGAGCTTCTTAAAGATATGAGTGCATAAGCCTAGTAGCCAAGCTGATTTCAGCATCTGCTGGAAAGGCATTATTAGCATGTATTAGTGGAACCACAGGAATTTTGAAGCCAGCCAGATGGTGGCTCAGATGCCAGCACCTCCATTAACAACCTGTGTGATCTTGGGCAAGTCATCTAATTTCTCTGGGAGCTAGCTCTATCAGTTAAATAATACCTTTCTCAGAACATGACTGTGAGGTTCGTTTAGTCAGTGCCAACTACCATAGATGTCTTGGCTCAATAAATGGTAGTTCTTACTACCTTGACCAAGAGTGTGCAGGAGCTGGATCTGAGAGGGAATTTTAAGCAGGTTTCTTTCACTAACACCGAGCTCCCTAAAGGCCGGGTGACACAAATGAAAGCTTAACTCAAAGACAGTAGAGTCTTCAAAAGGAGTAGAATTAAAGTAGGGTCTGTTCTTTCAGGCTGGGGTACAAAGAGCTATTAGTTAATTCAGCAAATATGTCCTCTGTAAACCAGTTCAGAGCAGTTGGAGAGATCGCTTTGAAGCAGCGTCCTGAATCGGGTCCAATGGGGATTTTGAGCTTTAGTGACTCTACCTGTTCCATGTCATCTAAGAAACACGCCAGGAGCAGCATTCAGGGAATCAGCTATTACCCCCTAGAGTTGAACCCAGCTGTCTGAATATGATTACAGATTGCCCGGGTCCGTTTCAAATGAATTCTCAGGAAGTCCACGGGCACAGCAAGATTTGGAGTATTTAGGAGAGATTGCTGTCTAGATTGTTACTGTGTGGATGTTGAAGGAAGAATAGAAAACCGATACTCTTCCTATATGGGTTCACGTATTCTCCACCAACATGCAGTATCTCTTATTGGTTATGTGGCTTTGGAGTCAAAAAAAGCAGGATGGGAATTTGGAGAAATTACTTGATTTTGCAGGACCTACTTATAAACGGTAATCTTCACTTTGCAGTTTTGCTCCAAGGGTTCACTGAGCAAGTGTGGGTAAAGGGCTCTTGCACTTAGTGGTAACTCAATAAATCTTAGTTCCCCTGTACACTGAATGTGAAGGGAGGCAAGTGAGAGAACCCTGCCCTTCCCCCAACTGAAAGCCAGGAGGGTACTGGCTTCTTTAAGCACAAAAACATTAGTGGAACCCCTTTAAAAGCTTGTTTTACCCTGGGGAATTGATACAAAGGAATCAACATCCTTTGCAATTATCTTCCACCCATTGGCTGCAGCTCCTAACACATAAGAGGGGCTGGCAATGAATTGCTGTTTCCCTCCTAAGTTCTGGGAATTCATGCTGTTTGGCTCTGCAGATCTCAACCTTCATTGGGTTGGTAGCTTCTGTGTTGAACTTGGGCTTCAGCCAACGTCTGAGCTCCAGCCTTAAGTGAGATGGGCTTAGAGTGGCAGGCACCTGGCTCTGGGGAAACAGGATTTTCTCCTGTTGGTGTGGAGTGTAAATCTCTGGCTTTAATAACCTCGGTGTACATGGAGCTACGTGGTCTCCAAGTTTATGCCTATTGTCTCAAAGAAACTAGCATCTTCTTTCCTTCTCAGAAGTGACCCAGTTTAGAGGACAAATTATAGGGTCACTCGCTATGCCCATAAAAAGGCAAGTCACAGCAAAGTGGTGGGCATGATTCAGGGGCTAAGAAGAAGTTTTAAAATAAAAGGCTTTAGGGAATTAAAATGTGATTTTGAACATCGAGGAACCAGTGCTACCTGAAGATTTTCTCTTGGTTCAAGTAGCTGCTAATGATTAATTCAAAATCTGTATCAAGATGAGCACATCTGCTCCCAGGGGTCCTCTCTAGGGAAGGAAGAGAAATGTGTGTGTGTAGGTGCGTACACATGGGAAAGAAAAAGGCAGTGGTGTGCAGGTGGTAAATATTCAACAACCAGCTCGTGGGAATAGGAAGGGTGAATAACTGAACATGGGAATTGGAAAGAGATAGGAATAATAAATGCTTGTGAGCTGCCCCAGCACACTACGGAAGAAGTGGACTTTAATGTGTACTTTGGACGATTTTTTGGTAATGTTTTACTTGTAATAATGCTGGGTGCATGCTATTATATATGTGTATGAACTCTGTCTATACAGCTATACCTACATACATATATAAACTTCCATCTATGTTGATGCAAGGATTAGTTCTAATGGTGATTTTTCCTGATTTTTGTGTAAATCTCAGTGAAACACCCATTTGAGTACATAACCTATCAAGTGAGCTTACAAACCAGTTTGCTGTGAGGTTCCCTGTGACCAGCAAAGGACGGAATGTTCACCTTGCTGTTGATTACCATGATTTGCACTGCGAGCTCACATCTGGGATAATAAAACATCTGGCTTCAGGGTTGAGACAGAAAGCTCAATGGAAAATTTGAAAATGGCTTGAGGGTGAGAGGATAAAGTAAAAGATAACTTTGGCAAGGAGAGGAGGAAAAATGTGAAAGTTCAAATGATGAGAAAAATAAAATGGGAGAAGAGAAAGGTGGAAGTTGCTGTTTATCAATTTCGATTTTGCTCAGAATCAAAGTGAGTCTCGGTAGCTTCTTGCAAGAGCGGGAGGGGAATGGGGAAGAAACAGTCTGTACTCTCGTTTATTGAATGCAGCTTTCGTTGGTCACATTGCAACTCAATACAAACAGCCCAGCAGAGGGTTGGGCATGAACTCTGGTTCTCATCAATGTAAACACAACATTAATATCGAAGATTAAAGAAAATGGGTAAAAAGTCCAGTGTCTCCTCGATCTGTGTAAAGGTGAAGGTGCTTGCCTACCGTTGGATAGGTCCCAAAGGGAGACTGAGGTTGTCACTTCTTCCCTTCCACAGTGAAGCAGGCAAGAACGCAGAGTCCTGTCAAGCTCTTCCTGTAGGTCTTCCAATGGACATGTGAATTTTCAGAGTTGGGCTCACATGAATTATTAAAGTTCTCCTAAAGGCCTGAGAGGTTTGTACCTTTTGTGTGCACTGAAACAGTTCCTTCGAAGCCCTTTCCCGTGGATCAGTTGCTGCCGGTAGAACACATGACTGGGCGGGGTAGAGCAGCCGGCCCTCATAACCCCACAGTTCCCACTGCAGACCCTGGATTCTGGAAAGCAGGGAATTCAGTCGTGGGAGCCCCGGTGACAATCCGGAAGGAAGCTGCCCATGTTTAAGGACTGGCTGAACACTCTCGCCCTCCTTGCTGGGCCACTGCTGAGAGAGGGACGGCGGTTGAGGCAGCTGATTTTTCTTAGAGCCTCAAGGGATCTGATTTTCTATTTTGGATAGCCAGCCCAAAAACAAATAAACAAAATCTCCCAAAGGGAAAACAAATCAAAATGAAATAAGAGGGACTTTGGGGATAAGGAACTAATCAACCCCACCTCCAGGACCCCCCCAGAGACAGTGTCCCCATCGGGCTTTCCAAATAGTGGGTTCAGATCATTGATTCGCCCTGCTCCTTTGGGTGCCCAGCTATATTGCAGGGGGAAAGAGAAAGTATACTCTAAAAGAACAGACGGTTTTGCTTTTATTTCCTGGGGTGAATAACCTCCAGCACCCTGACATTCCTTCTTCCCCAGCCATGACGAGCATTAATTTTTAAAAACCGACAGGAACACCCCGAAGCCCTGCCTTGGCTTTGTGGTAATGAGGACAACTCCTGCACTTCCTCTCGCCCTGCCGCGTCCCCTTTCTTGACTATCTTTCCACCCTTTGGAAATGCTGGGTGGGGCAGAGAGAGGCTGGCTGGGTCCTTGTCCAAGATCTCTGCAGTGAGGGCAGCTTTGGTGGGCCAAAGAGACAACTCAAAACAAACCGAAAAGCGTTGCTTGACTTTGAACTTGAAGGTGAGGCCCCCAACAGCGAGCGGCTCTTCCTGGCAGTGTGTCTCTCTCTAGTGGCGGCTTCTTGGTGCTAGCTGTTCTTCTCGGCCGTGAGATATTTCAGGGCAGCAAAGCCGTAGCGGCGGGACATGTCCTGCTGAAACTCTTCCTTCAGGGTTTTGAGACAGATGCGGTATTGCTTGTTGGAACGGAACTTAGTGATGTCGAAGCTGGGGGCATGAGGCATGTGGATCATGTAGGCATTGGGCAGCACGGTGAATTCGTATTCCTGGAAGAAGATAAGGACAGCGTGAGGAGGGGCAACAACCTCCGTGACACAGGGCCAAGGCCAAGGGAATGACCGAGTGACCGTGTGAATGAATGACCTGAAGAGTGGCGCCCACACACAGGCCAGCACACGGGCAGTCAGCAGCTACGGGCAGGACAGTCAGGGCTGTTTCCATGACCTTGGAGAAGACACTCAGCCTCTCTGAGCCTTTATTTTCTCATGTATAAAGTGGAAGTTATAATATCTGCCTTGAAGAATGACCAGGAGGATGAAACCAATAACACGTGGACAGTGCTGAGGAGAGCTCACAGCCCCTAAAAGGTTCTTGATAAACATGTGCTCATATCCTTGTGGACACTCCAGGATGATGCAAGCCAGGGGACATTCTCACACTCAGTTACTGGTATCTGTTGCCAGGCGTGGTGGCTCACGCCTGTAATCCCAGCACTCTGGGATGCCAAGGCAGGTGGATTGCTTGAGCTCAGGAGTTTGAGACCAGCCTGAGCAAGAGGGACACTCCATCTCTACCAAAAATAGAAAAACTAGCTGGGTATTGTTTTTCTATGTGGGTGCCTATAGTCTCAGTTAATTCGGAGGCTGAGGTAGGATGATCACTTGAACCCAAGAGTTTGAGGTTGCTTGGAAGCTATGACACCACGGCACTCTACCCAGGGTGACAGAGTGGAAGCCTGTCTCAAAATCAATCAATCAATCAAACCCTGACATCAGTTTATGTTTTTTTTTCATAGGACTTGACAAGATCTGACAGCCTTAACGGATTAGAAAAAAAAAAAAGAACAAAAGACAAGATAAAAATAAAAACAAATGGTCCCTTGGACTTAGTTCATCAAGAATAAAACTCTCCCCGATACACACTATCCCAAGTTACACCATCATACAGTATCCTCAACGTGGCAGACTCCCTTTAAATCCTGAGGCCAGAAATAAAAGGCCTCTGAAGAGCCAAAATAGGCAACACGAATTTAGGTCACATGGCTCAGAGAAGACGCCTTTAGAACATTTGCACTCAGGTCTCTTTACTGATTTTAGACATCATGTCTCGTAAGCTTGGGACAGCCAGTTTCCCAGATCGGGGCAGATGGGAATAAATTCAGAAAGGGAAAATCAGAATGGGCAAAGGTAACAGGTGGAAATACACAGACAGGAGCAAGAAATGACAGTTGCTGGTGAGGAATGAGTGAGAAAAAGTATGAAAAGGAAACGCAAGACCTCTCAGAGCTGAGCTGTCGGGGACCTTTCAGGTAGAGACAAAGAGCCAATCCAAGCCACTGCCCCCGTGGGGCGTGGCTACACTACCCACGCCAGGTGGGCGTGGCCGCACTACCCAGCGCACGGTGGGTGTGGCCGCACTACCCAGCGCACGGTGGGCGGGGCCGCACTACCCAGCGCACGGTGGGCGGGGCCGCACTGCCCAGCGCACGGTGGGCGTGGCCGCACTGTCCAGCGCACGGTGGGCGGGGCCGCACTACCCTGCACACACGCTTGCTATTTTCTCAAGTCACTGGGACGGGTAAAATTATGTTTGGGATGTGCTATCGGCAGAGAAAGAAAAACAGGCAGCACATTTTCAACAGTTCCGTGAAAACTGTCTAAAACAAAGCCCAGGTCTCAGTGCTGGAAAAATTAACTTTCTTTGAAGCAGTACACCTCACGAGAATGCTGGACACATGAATATATTTGTTTTCTTTCAAGCAGAAGCCAAGGCCGCCTAAGCATTGCTGTGTGTGAGCTGCGCTGCACCCACTCCACGTATTATGAAAATGTGGATAAGAACAGCTGTGCCTCTATCATTAAATATGAACTGTGTTCCTCAATCTCCATCTGCTTTCTCAACCATCACCCGAGACTACTCTCAGGCTGACTAGAACTGCTGGCAAGTTCTCCTGGCAATTCTTGTGAACGGCTAGCACTGAGTATCCACCTTCAATTTAGCTTGAATTGGAGTTGGTCTCCTGGAAAAAGATTGACACTGAGCTCCAGGAGGAGATTCCTTGGAGAAGGGTATACAAAGATAAAGGGTGGGGTTGGGGGACCCAGGGATCTTTCTCTTAACCAGAGCAGCTTTGCATTAGTCTAACGCTAATTGGAATTGACAAACCATGGCTGGTCTGACCTGCTGCATGTTTTTGTAAATAAAGTTTTATTAAAACACAGACATACCCATTCATGTAAAGACTGTCTATGTCTGAACTACAGTGGCCGAATTGAGAAGCTGAAAAGACCTGTAGGCCTCCGTGAAGCCCCAAATACTATCTGGTCCTTTATAGAAAAAGTTCGCTGATTTCTGCCTTCACCTATTAGAATTCTGTAGAACATTCCTTTTGAAGGAGGTGCTCAAGAAGGATTAGCTGAATGAATGAATGAAGCACTTCCTGACTACATAAAGACTAAAAATTACCACCTAAATCATCTCACACTTGAGATGGAATAATTGCTGCATCTTAGCAGCGTGCTCTGTGTCATACAATGGAACTCTCAGGATGTGTTGTCGGTTGTACAACTCAAAGGCCAAGCGCGAGACGGTCATCATTTGCTTTTCCTGGTCACCTGCTTGGGGGAGGTGAAATGGTTTGTAACAGGAAACTCACATTTGCCTGGGTCCTGCCCAGAAATTCAGCTGGATAGAGGTTTGGGATCAACAGCCCTAGAGATGGGTAAGCCACATTCTCACTCTAGGTCCCTGAGGACATCTTGTTTCTCCACTGTCTCATAAGCTCCAAGATCTGGGAGCTTCTCCTGCCCCCATCCAGCAACCAGGGAAGGTTCAGTTCTTCTCACCTGTGCATCCAGTTCCATGATGTGAGCCACCTTGTTCCAGCCGAAGCCTACAAACCTCCGGTCGTACTCAGGGCAGTCACGTCTCACAACAACGTATGGCTCGAAATCAGCCTCCCACTCAACTTGGTAAGGCGTGGTGGCAGTCCGCCACTTGGCGAAGTTTGTGGGTGCATGACCTTTCGTCCAGACGTGGTACCTGGGACACAAGGAGAAAAGCCCCTGGGTGAAGGCAAGGAAGCTGAGCTTCCAAAACACTGATCTGGAACAAGAGGTGCGTGCTGACATAGTCCTCTTGTGGGCTGAACTGTGTCCTCCCTCCCCTCAAAAGCAATGTTCAAGTCCTAATCCCCAGTCCCTGTGAATGAGACCTATTTGGAAGCAGGGTCTTTGTGAATGTAATCAAGTTAAGATGACATTACAGTGGGTTAGGGTGAATGTTAATCTAATGAGTAGACATAAAGACACAGTAAAAACAGGATGGACAGATATAGGCAGGGACTGGAAAGATGGATGCAAGGATAAGCCAAAAAAAGCAAGGGCTTGCTGGCAGCCAACAGAAGGCGGGGAACAAAGGTGAGGATTTTTTTGTTTGTTTCTTTTACCCTAGGGCAGTGGTTCTGAACCTTACTAATGCTGTGACCCTTTAATAAAGTTCCTAGGGGTCACAACCCACAGGTTGAGAACCGCTGCCCTAGAGCCTTTGAAGACAGCATGGATCTGCCAACACCTTGATTTTGGGCTTCTGGCCTCCAGAACTGTGAGTGACCATGATTCTGTTAACCCAGTTTATAGTGTTTTGTTGTGGCAGCTCTAGGAAACTAATCCAGTTGGTTACCTGCACCCTTCACTAACAAGGAGAGTCTCACTGTGAAAGGGCAAGTGAACTCCTGGCATGTTCCTTGTCATGTAAGCTCCCTGTCGTGTATAAGGTTGGCCTGCAGATACCGCTGTGGTAGGCAGAAGTCTAAGATGGTTCTTCATAACCCTCACCCCTGGTAATGTAATCAATGGGCATACCTGTGAGTATGACACCACTCCTGGATTTTGTTACCTTATATGGCAAAAGGGATTTCTGTAGACATAATTATGGTTACTAATCGGTTGATCTTGGATTAATTAAAAAGGGGATTATTGGGGGGGGACTTGATCATGTAACCCTGCAGATTCAAACCTAGGAAGCCTGGGCTCAAGGGCCAGGATCCTTAACCGCTTTCTGGATCACTCTCTGTCCCCCACACTCTCTGGCCTACAGAATAAGTATTGGGTGATTATATACTAAACTGAGTAAATGGACGGATGATGCATGAGTAACTCAACACCGTAAGAGGCACCTACAACAGAGGCTCACGAGTGCGACAGGGACGTGCCTCTGGAAACCACAGAGGTGGTGGCAGGAAGCTGGTGTCTAGGGAAGGAGTAGGCAGGACAAGTTAATATCCAGAGCTAGAAAGAAAAGCTTCCTGAAATGAAGGCAAGACTGTAAGGGTGGGACCCAACAGCCCTGCAACAGGGAGGAAGGAAATGGACGCTTGGGTTCCATCTCATCCTTAGGGCAGGCTCTCGAAAGCAAGGGAGGCTCCCAGGGACAGCGAGTGTTTAGTGAGGCCCAGGGAGCAGCTCTGGCAGGCAATGCACCTGTTTTCTTATTTTGTTCTTTCACCACAGATACTGGGCTTCCCCTGGACCTCAGGGGACTGGCCAGTGTGGTCAACGCATGGACTTTCATCAAATTGTGTTGCTGGGTGAGAAGGTCAGGCTGGGGGAAGTCAGGATGCTGAATCTCAGCTCCATCCATGAAAAACCTTCTACCAAAACCAAAGTCGCTTAAGTGGAAGAAAAATGAAAGTTGAGCAGTGCGACTTTAACGGAGTGTGAAAAAGAGGGATAGTGTGAGAGATGTCAATCTCGGCTCTAATTCAGAAATTAGGCCAAGAAGAAGTTGCTTTTCCATTGGCGAACTTACTGAGCAGGCGGTTGTGACACCTGATGCCTGAGACAGAACTGGCACAGCACAACTGATGGCCGTGAATCCCCATCAGATTCCAAGGATGGCGCCATGGAGCCACTGGGTCAGAGTTCGAATCCCAGCCCTGCCACTTAGGAGCTGAGAACCTTGCAGAACAAAGTTCCCTAACTAGGCTTTAATTTCCTCTTGTGTCGACTGGGGGAAATAATTCCTACCTGGTTGCAATGCCAAGGAGCTTAAATGAGAAAATGTGAAGTGCTTGGCATAGGGCTGGATGCTGAAGGAATTCAGTGAATGTTAGTTCCCTAATACGCAGTTTAACAAAGTGAGTAAAAACCGTGGTTTTGGAGGCAGCCGCCTGGATGTGATTCTGTCATTCATGTGCACAAGTTAACTGCTGTGTCTGTTTCCTTCTCTTAGTAAAATATAGATGATAATAATACCTGCTTCACAGATTCATGACGATGAAGTGAACTAATTCACATAAAGTACTCGGGGCAGTCACTGGTATACAGTAATTCCTCCAAAACTGAGAATATTCTCCTTATTTCTCTTCGTTTCCCTCCCAGACCTGATGTTAATTCTTGGTGGTCTTGCTCTCTCAGCTACATTGACAGCCATTTCATGTGCTGTGGAGGCATCTTTAGAATTTCTTGGTTGATTATAATATAGAAAAGAAGGAAAATGAACAGGGAAGGGCTGGGTGAGCTCTGTTGATCTGGCTGGGGAGGCAGCTTCCATCAGCTCAGCCTGGACACTGACAGCCTGCCCAGTGGCTGGGCAGCACAAGGTCCAGTGAAGTGGCAATGAACCTGCCATTAAAAAAATAAGGCAGAGGCTGCAAATGACCTGAAGATCCTCTGGTCAGTCCAATTGATGCTAAACTTCAGGGGTTGGTCTCTGAGCCCAGGACCAATGAATAGCACCCAGAAAAAAGTGATGAGATGATGGGACAGGTTTCCTGGGCATACCAAGCATGATGCTGTGGAAGAGAAGAGATTTGGGGCACTTTATTTTATTCTGAAACTTGAGTGTACAGCAGAATTGATACAACCAGAGTTTCTAATGCAGGAAGTCTGGGCAGGTTGAGAGTCCGCATTTCTAACAAGCTACCAAGGGATGCTGAAGTGTGGAACCACCATCCCAGAGGACTGGTAAGGGTATAGATGCTTTCTCAGTCCAGGTGTGATAGGGAGTAGGTTTTAGCTGCGTGGAGGTCTAAGAGCTCATTATTTAAAAAGCAAATGACAAAAGAAATTTCTTGGAGGGAAGGTATGTAATTTTGCACTTGGCATGGTGGCTTGCAAGCTGCTGGCCAGAGCAGCAATCACAGACACAGCAGGCCAGGCCCCAGCTCTCATGCCCATGGACGTGACCTTGAAGTCAGTTCTTCGTTCACCTGGGGTTGGAGATGGAAGGAAGGATGCCTTGGTTATGTGCCAGGTGTTCAGGCATCAGATAATGGCATCTGTGGGAGACTCAGACTAAGGTTTGGTCTCAAAGTCTCAATTTCTAGGAGCAAGATTTTACCCTGCATCTTCAAACAGCTGTAAGAAAATTCAGCACTCTATCAGCAGACTGGTTGTATTTTGGTTAAGAATATAGGCTCTGTGGGCTGAAGGCAGGCTCTGCCTTTTCCTGGTTGTGCGTTATTGGGCAAGTTATTTAACCTCTCGGAGCCTCAGTTTCATTATCTGTGAAATGGGGATATAACAGTATATCATGTAGGTGAGGATTAAATGGGTAATCACAGACCCTGGCATATGTTAAGTACTCAGTAAGTGGCAGTGGTCATTTCTGTCTGAAAGGAAGAAGAAGCAAGTGGAGGACGGTGGGGATATTAACTCTTCCTGGTCACTTTCCAGAATCCTGGAAAGAGGAGGAGGCAGGAATTTGAGACCTGGCCCCATTGGGACTTCTCCTCTCCTCTGTCTCCTCATCTGTATAAAATGTGAAAAGATAACCTCTGAATTATTGACTGAATCTCCTCCTACCTCATAGAGTGATTTTCACAAGAAAAAGTTTGAGAAAACTTTCTAGAAACTTTACAGTGGTATGAAAACCTGAAGTTACTATGACTGCGATCTTTGTGGTAACATTCCAATTGCCTAGAAATGAATGCACTTTAGCTCAAAGGAAGGGTGGCTTTAAAATCAGCAGGCAGAAGCGGGGGTTCTCTCCTGAGACTGCTCAATTAAGGGACCGAGCAGGGCTCCTACATGCTCCCCACCCTGAGCTCCAGATCGCTCCTCTCAACACCACAGCCTTTCTCTAGGAGATGAAACCCACGAATAGAGGGCGTGCAGTCATGCAGACTCCAGGACGCTTGGAACGGTGATAGGGTAGCTCCTCTGCGATGTTCCTGCAGGACTTAGGGGCCCAGGATATGAGGAAAATGAGGCTTCTGTTTGCAACAGTCACTCAGTGGATGGGGAAAGTCAGCTGCCACATCTGCCGAGCACAACTTTGGAGTCACCTTCATGACCTAGAGATGCTGCAGAAGTGACTGTGGCACATCCCAGGCCTTGGGCTCAGAGGACAGGCCACTCACACCAACAAGAAAAAGAGCAACCGCCACCACGGCCCTGATGGAGTGAAACCCCCTCACCAAATGGATCAATGGACAGTGCACACAAGAGAGAATTCAGAGCCAGAACGGGGAGCAGGAGGCTAAACTGAGTTTAGAATAAAGTACAGACAGAAACAAGCTGAACTGTCTTGCCCAAACATACCTACCCTTCCACCTGGATGGACAGTATCTGTCATCCACGCACAAAAAAATTAGATGGCATGGGGAAGAAGAGAGAGAAGATTCTGAGACTGTTTAGGGTGCGGGGGGCTATTTGGGCCTTACAACAGACCAGGGTAGCAGCAAACTCTTAGGCCCAGCAACCTGGGATTCCGGGTTTCCTGGGGAAGAGAAGGTCTCCAGGTACCCTCAGAGACAGCCAAGAGGGTCACTCACCTGAACGTGAAGAGGGTGCCCATGTCCAGCATCGACAGCAGCTCCGCTTTTGACTTGGGGAAAGACAGCCGATAGCGCAGGGTCTCGAACGCAGGAACGATCAACGCTTTCTTGGTGTTGGCGAGGTCCAGCTGGATGACAGACTTCCTGAAAAGAGGGGGACAGGCAGAGAGAGGGGGACCCATGACACCAGGCCTGGGGCAGACAGAGAGACAGGGTCCCTGAGACACCAGGCCCAGGGTCACCCTGGGAAGGCAGGGTTGGCCCTGAGAGATAGAGCAGCTCGCCAAGTACCAGGCAGGGAGGTCAGAAAGGACCTGAGGTCGGTCTGCTGTACCTGAGACAGACAGCTGAGTCTCACTGGCAGTGAACAGAGGCCAGGCCAGGCTGGAGGGGCCGGGAGCTCCCCCATGATTGCAGTGTGTGCTGCTGTCAGAGTCATGCACAGGGGAAGGTCTCAGACACTTACGGGTCCATCCCCTGGGCTGGCCAAGCACACCTGCTGCACCACTGGCCACATGAGAACAGGTGGACAGAAAGCCATGAGAATCACCAAGCTGGGCCCTTCCAGGTGCCACCTCTGTGACTCTGCAACACTTTGGATCCTCCAGAGTCTTTAAAGTAGCCAGAGGCCCCTGCGCCTCCAGGGTAGATGAGACAGAGCTCCGCTCTCCTCCGGGGTGAAAAGTTCCCCATTGTCTCACCGACGGCCACCTGTGCGCCAGGCCTTCCGCTCTCCTCCTCTGAGACCCAGCTCCTGCCTGTCTTGTTTCGCCTGCCATTTCTCAGCTCTGTGGCTGTCACTTGAAGGGAGGATCATACAGCTTTTAATGAACACAGACTGGATTTGAACCCTGGCAATGTCACCTTAGGAGCCCTGCTGACTTGGGTACATAATGGGCAGCTTCTCACCATGTCAAGTTCTCCCTCCCTAAAATGAGCTGTCAACACTGAACCATGTAACTAATGCCGTGGCACACCTGGGCTGTGCAGACCCACAGTGACACCTGGTCACCACCATCCCACAGCGCTGTCAGTCCTCCATGGCCTAATCTTCTATGATCTCTTTTGGCGAAGGTTTTGGTGCTCCTTTCTGGCTTCCTGCTTGGACCACAGACCTTTGGGTCTCAATGTCAACGTGGGCTGTCTGCTTCTGCCCCTAACATAGACAGCAGCCTGTTTGGGGAAAGGGTAGTGTGGAAAGGCATGCTGAAAACTACAGGAAGTGGCGTCCCCCGTGGAGATGACACAACTGCCTGTGGCTGCATTATTAAAGTCACTTCACTCAAGAAAACTCTGAGCCTGTGCACGAGCAGGGACCAGGGCTAGTCTGCAAAGACCTGCCCTATACTATGAGCCTGTGCACGGGCAGAGACCAGGGCTAGTCTGCAAAGACCTGCCCTACATTCTGAGCCTGTGCACGGGCAGGGACCAGGGCTAGTCTGCAAAGACCTGCCCTACACTCTGAGCCTATGCACGGGCAGGGACCAGGGCTAGTCTGCAAAGACCTGCCCTACACTCTGAGCCTGTGCATGAGCAGGGACCAGGGCTAGTCTGCAAAGACCGCACCCTACACTCTGAGCCTGTGCATGGGCAGAGACCAGGGCTAGTCTGCAAAGACCTGCCCTACACTCTGAGCCTGTGCAAGCGCAGAGACCAGGGCTAGTCTGCAAAGACCTGCCCTATTCTAAAGAGGGGACTCTGTGAGCGCAGGCCGGTGTGGGCTAGAGCAGAACACCTCTCCGAGCGGGATTGTCGGCAGTGCTCTGCAACCCTTCGTTAGCTAGAGGTAGAGCTGAGGTTAATAAACCTTCCCCCAAGAAAAGTATGCATCCTTATCTACTGATTCAGAGTGTTGGAGATGGGACATACGGGTATAAATAATATCCCTGGGACAAGATGGCAAAGGCCCTGGATGCCCTGGGGCTGGAGGGAGGTGTCTAGTATTGGTGTGTGTTGCTTCTCATTGAACAATCACTGACCAACTCTAACATGCCAGGTGCTTGCAGATACAAGGTAAACAGCTTAAGTCTCTGCCCACATGGTACCTACATTCTTGCTGTAAATGTTTAAGGATGCGAAAAGCCTCTCTCTACATTGGGGCCCAAGATTGCAATTGCAGCTGATTATTTCAGGACAGAAATGCTACAGAAACAGTAGTAGAAGGCTGGGAGGGCTGATCTAACAAGGGAATGGGTGAGGTATACATAGGCATACACATACATACGGGATATAGAGATCTATAAATGTGGATGTCTCTAAATAAGCCTCCAGTTACTATTATATTCACAGTTACTACTATAGCTCACCACTTCTTGGAGAATAATTCCTGCTGAAAACTAATTCCCCTTCTATGGCCCCTAGTCACAGAAGCAGCTCCCGCTGCTTTGCCCATGTACCTGAGCCCTGGGCCAGGGCAGGTTGTTCAGGAATAGACACTTGACCCAAGCTGAGTATGTCAGGTGCAGAGAAGTCATGTTGGACAGTGCTCTAGTGGCTTCTAAATAACCGCTGTGGAGGCACCCAGAGCTGCCCCAGTGTGTTACAGTCTCATGCACTGGTTTTCCTAGTCCAAAGGTGGTTCCATAATATCTGCCATCCAACTGTTATCTGCTTTCCTTTGGTTTATTTTTGCTTTAATGAAACTGCCCAGCATTGGTTTCTGTTGCTTGCAACTAAACAACCCTATCTGACATACTGCAAGGCCCAGAGTACACAGTGAGCAGCTTGCCTCGCAACGCTGTCTCAGCAAGCCTGGGACTCCCCCTGCACAGACAGCACCAGCTTCTGGAGTGTTTCCTGCCAAGCTAATAGCGTGCACTGGCAGAGCATTCATGGAGGAAGAATTTGTTAAAGAATGCCTTTCTGTTGCCAAAGAGATGTGTCCAGAGAAGGCCGATTTATTTAGTACAGTTAGTCTTTCAGGACCCTCAATTACATGAAGGATTGAAGAAATGGAAGACAATTTGCACCAGCATTTGCAAAACTCCACAAAAAAACTTTCCTATTTTTCCTTGCCACTTGATGAAAGTAATGATGTTTGTGATTCTGCACAACTTCTAATTTTTATTCATGGGACAAATGACTATTTTGAAGTCACAGAAGAGCTTGCTGCACTGCAAAGCATCAAAGGAACAACTACAGGAGAGGATATCTATGAAAAGATGCCAAACTGTGAATGGTTTGGAGCTGGACTGGGCAAAACTAGCCAGCATGACAACTGATGGTGCTCCTAGCATGGTGGGGTCTAAGAAAGGAGTAATTGCTCGCATTAACCAAGAGATGGACAAACATAACCATTCTCATCCAATAGCCATACACTGCCTCATCCACCAACAAGTGCTGTGTAGTAAATCACTGAAGTGTGACTCTGTTATGAAAATTGTGGTATCTTGTGTTAACTTCATTAGAGGTAATGCACTAAACCACAGACAATTTCAGGAATTCCTGTCTGAGTTAAATGTTGCCTGTGAAGATGTTCCGTACTACACAGAAGTCCATTGGCTGAGTCGAGGGAGAGTTTTGAAACAATTCTGTGACTTACTTCCACAGATTACAGCTTTTCTGCTTTCAAAAAACAAAGAAGTACCAGAGCTCATGATGCAGAATGGAAATGGCACCTTGCCTTTCTGATAGATGTAACAGAGCTACTCGACAGTTTCAATGTGCAACTTCAAGGAAAGGGGAAGCTCATCTGTGATATGCAATCTCATGTGAAAGCATTTGAAGTAAAATTAGGCCTCCTCATCAAACAAGTGAAGGAGGAGAATTTCTGCCATCTCCCCACAACTCAAAATCTGTTAGCGGAAAATCCATTGGTTGCATTCCTAAATAAAACATGTGTGGATTCACTGGAAAAGTTGCAAAAGGAGTTCTAATTTAGATTTAAAGAGCTTCATCTCCATGAACTGGACCTACAGCTTTTTTGTACCCATTTTCTATTGACATTGAAAATGTGGATACGATTTACCAAATGGAACTGGCTGAACTGCAGAATTGTGACTCTCTGAAAGACACATTCAAGTCAAGCAGCCTTCCTAATTTCTATGCATCTCTCCCCTCTGAGACATATCCTAATCTCAGGAACTATGCACTCAAAATGGCAACCATCATTGGCAGCACTTATGTCTGTGAACAGACGTTTTCCAGAATGAAACATCTGAAATCTCCAACCAGATCTAGACTAACTGATGCACACTTGCAACACTTGTTACGACTAGCAGTGACAAATATGGAACCGGACATTGACCATCTCCTTAGCCAAAAGCAGGCCCATAGTTCCCATTGAAATACTGGTAAGTTTGTTGATTTAACGTTACTTGTTCTTCACTTTAAATATTGTAAAATTTGTTCTCATTTTGTTTTTTTACTTCAAAGTAAGATATGGGCAGTGTGCATAGGAATTTGTTCATAGTTTTTTTTTTTTTAACTATAGTCCAGCCCTCCAATGGTCTGAGGGACAGTGAACTGGCCCCCGGCTTAAAAAGTTTGAGGACCCCTGTACTAGAGTATAATATACTAGAGTATTAATACTCTTTCTAAGTATCAATATCTATATACCAATCTATACAGCTATAGATAAACTGATATCTGTGTTCATATATATTCATGTAGGTACACTCTATGCATCTCCTATTAGTTCCATTTCTCTGAAGAACCCTGACCAATATATTGTCCTTACCTCTGGTTCAACATCCCTGCAGAAACATTTACAAACCTATTGCAATACTTTAGAACTCTTAAAAGAAACCACAGGTATCTACGTAAGAAACTTGGGACCCTGCTGAAACATCAGAGAGACCTACAAATATAAGTGAGTTGGAGCCAGGCAAGACCAGCTTCAAAACCTGCCCTCTCCTCTTTTCTGGTGACCTTGGATGCACTGTGCAATCTCTCCTGGTCACGGGTTCTCCATCTGTAAACGGAGAAAGTAAGTACTTATCTCTTAAGGCCCAGAGTCTTAGAGCCTAACACAGTGTCTGACTTACAATAACTGATTAACACACACGCCTCCTTCCCCTTTCGTGGCTGGGCATACTGGTCCCCCCACAGCATGAGAATGGGCGAGTGTGCAGGAGGGTTTGCAAGAGACAACACACGGCGTCTCTCATGCTTACAACATGAACAGATTTTTCTAAGTCTATGGATACAGAGCTTATTAGATCTCGGTCTTCAGCTAGCTCCGAGTCCCTCAGGTCTCTGAGTCCCTCCTTGTGTCAAAAACAATTCTGGTATTCCTGGCAGAGTGCATTCACCTCTTGCAGCTGGCACAGCTGACCAGCAGGCAACTGTGAGCTGGATAGAGTTTACCTTCCGAGTCCCCCGCTCCTCATCTGTGCATTCGCCTCCCTGTACCCCTCCTCTCCACCTGCTGAAGCATGCAAATAATTCACATCCCTTTGGCTCCCACCTGCTAACAGTGGTGAGCCAGCCAGGCCTCCCACGCCTACAACCGTGAGTGGACAGCCAGCCTCCCACGCCCACAGCATAGTGGAGCCTGCAAAGCCACAGAAACAGCCTGGAGGGGGCAGAGTGCCGGCCAGACGTGCTTCCCTGGTGCTTGGAATCTCCAAACCCAGAGACCGATCTTTCTTTCTTTCTCCTTCATACACGCACCCCTCTCCTTCTATTTCATCCCAATCCTTTCCCCTGAAGACAGGTCTAACCAGGGAAACAGCCCAGGATCCAGGTATGAAGAGATTATGGGAAGCATCTCAGAAGAAGTGAGGAACCCCCACCTCCTTGGGGTAGAGGGGTGAAGGCTGAGCAGGCAGGATGCTTGGGTTTGCGTCCTGCATCTGACCTCACCTCTGTGTTCTGCAGTTTGTCCGTGGGGACGGCAAAGACTGTGTTCATCTCAGAGGATGCTGGGGAGGGTTAAATGGGGTTGCACATGTGAGTGCTCAGACAGCGCCTGGCAGATCCGAGCTCTCAATAAGCTTCCGTGCCCCTGTAATTGCTACCCCCCATGTCGGCTTCACTGGAGTTTCCATGGCAGACATCAGTCCTGGCCTTTCCCCTGGTCTAGGTCCAGGCAAGGGCTAACATTACAGCTCTGTCCTTTCATTTGTTTACTCATCCCAGGATGTTCTAGGTGCTGCTTAGGCATCCAGTGTATACATCAGGGCACAGCACAGGCACCTGCCCCCCTGGAACTTACATTGCAGTGGGGGCTGATGGCAGCAAGCCCAATGACTAGACGACACGGTGTGTTAGCAAGTGAGAAATTGCTAAGCTAGGTTAGGAAGGACTAAGGGTGGTCAGCAGGCCTCACAGAGAAGGGGTAAGTGAACAAAGCTCGGAGGAGGTGAGGGAGCAGGTTGTGAGATTTTCTGGGGTAAGAGCATTCTAGGCAAAGGAAGCAGTCAGTGGAGAGGCCCTCAAGCCCAGTGGGTGTCCCAGGAACAAACAGGATGCCTGTGTGACAAGAAAGAACATAAAATGGGGAGAGGACCTGGAGGTGGGGCCAGAGACGCAGGGAGGGGTGTGTAGATCCTGCAGGGCCTTGGAGGGCACCAAAGGTTGGGGTAGGTGGAATAACCCTGCCTCTGACGATGGCCATATCCCAATCTCAGACACCTGTGATGGTGTCGCCTTACACGGCAGGGCCACTCTGCAGATGTGGTAAGCTACAGATGCTGGGATGGGAAGACAGTACGGGATTATCTGGGTGGGCCCAATGTGGCCACAGCTCCTGAGAAGAGGGAAGCAGGAGAGTCAGAGTCAGAGAAAGAAAAGGGATGGTGGCAGCAGGGGTCAGAGTGATGCGGTCACTAGCCAAAGTGGATGGGGAGTCCCCAGGACATAAGGAGAGAGGTCCTAGGTCAGAGTGACGTGGTCGCTAGCCAAAGGGGATGGAGGGTCCCCAGGACATAAGAAGAGAAGTCCTAGGTCAGAATGACGTGGCCACAAGCCAAAGGGGGGTGGGGGTCCCCAGGACATAAGGAGAGAGGTCCTAGGTCAGAGTGACGCGGCCACAAGCCAAAGGGGCTGGTGAACAATTTGTTTGCAATGTCTGTGAGAGAACCACAGGAGACATATGGACATATGCATTCAAGAGAGCAGGCTGGGCTGGACAGAGTCTGGGGATCAGCAGCCGACAGATGGCACCCAGAGCTGGAGGCTGAAAGTTGTCACCGAAGCAGTGTGGGCAGAATGAGAAGAGAAGGGCCCAGCAGGGCACCTGCAGGTGCCAATGAGGAGACCGTGATATGTTTCTTACAGCCAAGACAGAGTGTGTGCAGAGGAGGAGTCATCAGCATTCAGGTGCTGCTGGGAAGTCAAGTGCAACAAGAAAGGGCAGCCACCATAAACCAAGTCAACACAGAGCAGGGCAGGATCACCGGTCAGGAACAGAACCCATATCCCTTCCCATCCCGAGTGCATGCTGGTAGGTAGGAGGTGGGTGGGCTGGCTACCGGGGCAGAGCAGGGATATTTGGAGAGGCCAGGATAACTGATCACGGAGCAGGGACCTCAGATAAGGCAAAAAAATACAGACTTGCAACGAGTATCTTTCTAGTAAAAAAACATTTAGTTTCATTTTAAGCAATTGGAGGCTGGGAAAATTAACATATCTGGTTCAGATTGGAGGAAGCAAGTAAAACCCCACGGGCAAAACTTAATCCCTTCACAGTAAAAGCTGGGAGAAGAGTCCCTTGTTTTCCGATTGGACCCCTCTTGGAGTCCCACATTGGTCACAACTTGCCTGAAGACAGGGTTCGAGTTACTTGTCTATTTCCAAAGAAGGATGAGTTCCCTAACATTTGTCCACACCTCTGTATTCTTCTCCATTCCACACTCCCTGAAGCAAGCTCCTCCTCTGTCACTGGCCCAGGCTTAGGTATTGCACCATGGGGTCCCCCCAAATTCATGTGTTGAAAATTCAATCTCCAAAGCAATAGTGTTGGGAGATGGGGGTCTTCTGGAGGGTGTTTAGGTCATGAGTAGATTAATCTCATTGCATAAAAAGCTTTTAGATTGCTGGCACCCAGATTGGCACCTGAAGCCCCAGCCAAGCCCAGGTAACAGGTGGATGTGAACATAGTGGCCATGGAACATGGGTGCCCCCTAGTACTGCAGAAACAAACCAAGTCAACACAAGGACAGGGCTGGATCCCCGGTCAGGAACAGAAGCCACATCCCTTCCCATTCTGAGTGCACAGATCAATACCCTGAATACATTAATGCCATTATATAAAAAGATTTGTGGGGAGCATCTGGCCCCTTTTTAGCGTTTCTGCCGCTTTGATGTGAGGACCCAGTGTTCCTCCCCTGTGGAGGATATGGCCTTCAGGGCACCATTGTGGCAGCAGAGAGCAGTCCTCACAGACACTGAACTGGCCACCGTCTTGATCTCAGGTCTCCCAGGCTCCAGAACAGTGGAGAAAATAAATACCTATCTTTTATAAATTACTTAATCTCCAGGATCCTGTGATAGCAGCACAAAATGGCCTAGGATAAATTACAAGCCAAATTTGATGTCATCTGCAGGAAAATAGAATTAGAAAAATAATCTGAGATTAAGTAAGAGGATAAACAATGTTGAGCTGAAAGGAAAGGTTTTGGAAATGTTTCCCCCTCCAGTCTGTCCTGGGGTGAGGGCGGGGCTGGGGCAAACGCAACAGCTGCTGGGCCGGGACAGGGATGGAATGATGGTGTGGCCAGCAGGGACAGTGCGGGCAGTGTGACTGATGGGCAGGGGACACTGGGCTTCAGTGTCCTGAAGATAATAGGGAGGAGGAGGAGGCAGCTGCTCTTCACCTCCAGCCACATGGCTGCCATGTGATTTCAGCCCTTCTGGTACTTCAAGAGGTGCCAACTCAAATTATTTTCAACGCATCTGAGGGCTGGTCATCTCCCATGGGGTGTCAGTTTGAAGGAATGCTGAATGGTGAAGAAAAGGAGGAGGATCTTTTAAATCAGATGATGTAGATTTTATCTTAACTCCGCTCCTTCCCTAATTGTGTCATCACAGGCAATTTTCTTAATTCTCTGGGTTTTTCTTTCTTATCTTGATGATAATAGATACTTTATGGACTTGGTGATTAAGAGAACTAAGATAAAATATCCACAAGTTAAAGAATATTAATCAAGTCAGCCACATAGATATTGGGCGGGGAGCTGAATGAACGATACAAACTCTGTCCATATGGAGTTCAAAGTGTAGGAAGGGAGGGAGGAAATGTGTGGGGCTCTTGGGGTGCCTGGTCATGGAGGGCTTCCCATTGCTGAGAAGGGCCTATGTTCCGATCAGGAAGTAGGAGCAAGCCAGTTAGGGGAGGGTGTTCTAAGTATTTGCAAAGCTCTGGCACCAAGCAAGCATATAGGCTTTGGGGGAATTGCATTTCTTTCTTTTTCTTTTCTTTCTTTTTTTTTTGAGACAGAGTCTCACTCTGTCACCCTGGGAGGAGTGCCAAGGCATCATGGCTAACAGCAATCTCAAACTTCTGGGCTCAAGCGATTGTCCTGCGCCTCCCGAGTGGCTGGCACTATAGGCACCTGCCACAAAGCCCAGGCTAGTTTTTCTATTTTTAGTACCAACTGCATCTCACATTTGCTCAGGCTGGTCTCGAACTCCTGAGCTCAAGCAATCCACCTGCCTCAGAGTCGCAGATTCTGCTGGGATTACAGGCATGAGCCACCATGCCTGGCTGGACCTGCATTTCTTAGGTAGTCTTTAGGTGGTGGATAAGTGATATTAACCAGTGTTCACATGTATTTGGTACCGAGCAATGTGATAAGCACTTCATATGCATTACTTCGTTAATGATTGCAAACTATGACACAGGTAACTAGCATTCTCAGCTTAGTACTGAAGATATTAGAGATCTGAGAGGCTAATAAGTAACTACGTCATGAGATAATGATAACTGTATTAAGTTCAGACAGCTTAGAATTAATCAGGAGAGATAAAAAAATCACAGGCTAATTGCCACACAGATTTTCATAGGCATCCCTGGGAACTAGCATGAGAACCACTTGGATTCCTTACAGCTCAGGTTTGATTAAACAATGGGCTTTCTGACATGTGAGGCTGGGAAACACGGCTCTGAGCCTGTACAAGCTGGGCTGTCTCCGAGCATTCTGACAGCAGCTCCACTCCCTTCAGCTCTGTGGTTCCCAACAGTTTGTCACTTGTCAGCTGTGGCCTGGGCAATTCGTGGCAGTGCCACAGGCAGTCAGCGCAGCCAATTCTGTTACAGGAGTGGAAGCTCACATGGACAAAGCTGGAACATCCCAATTCCTGCCCCGGGAGTGGGAGCCACAGGAGGACTGAATGGCAACCAGCACCAAAGGGGCTGATGTTTAGAGCAGTCATCCTGATCAGAGCAAGAGGGGGTAGAAAGAGGGTTGGGGCAGTGTTCTGAAGCTAACATTTGTAGTAAAAGGGGACGAGGGAGGGAAAGAAACTGGAGTGGGCATGTGTTCCAGAAACCCCAGAATGGCATTCCTCTTCCTCTCGAGGCTCTGTGCACAAGTAGAAGCTCTGCCCCGCCCCCCGCCTCTGTGGGCCCTGAAGAAGGGCTCCGGGACTGGTCCCTTCTGGACCACTGAGGTCCCTGGAGAGGACTGCCAAGTGTGCACGGACCAGCCCTGCTGGGCTTGTGCTTTGCGGCAAGCCGGACCCATGGCTATGTTCTCAGTCCTGCACAGTGCTGGGCACATGGTGGCTCTCAGCAACACCCAGGGAGCAGAGAAATCAGTCTGTTCAATCTGTAACTGCTCCTGAGGGACCGAGGATGCTACTGTGAAAGGGGCCCTTTGAAGACAACGAAGAACAAAGACCTGCCTTGAACTCATAGCTCTGCCACTTAAATACATGCGACCTCTGGGCATATTTATCTCCTGTGCTTTTGTCTCACTTGTATAAAGGGAATAACAGCACTTCTCTTGCACTAGGTTGTCTTAAAAAAGCTAATACTTGCCTTGCACCCAGCACAGCACCTGCTACATGGAGGGCACTTGCCACCACGTGTTTCTTCCTTCCTGGGTCCTTTTCAGATGGCTGTGCATGCAGACTCTCATACATGCTCCTGGGAGGACACCAGCCAGTGAGGGCTAGCGCGTTTGGAGAGAAGGCAGGGGACAGTCTGAGATGTGCCATTGTTGTCTGAGTTCAGCTTATTCCTGGCAGAGTGTTTGGGAATGAACCAGGAAGCAAGTGACACGCGGTGAGCAGCAGGGCCAAGGCTGCCACAGGTGCAACCAGCCAGCGGAAGGTGAGGAAGGGCACGCACCTGTGTGCACAGGTGTGCGACGTACAGAAACTGTGAGAGGCCCCTCCCATCTCAGCTGTCCCCGATGCTAAACTGACTAGCTTGGCTTCCAAAAAGCACAATGGGAAATTATTCTAACAAGAACTGAGGATTAAGCAACCTGCCTCACGGTAAGAACCTGTGGGCAGAGAGGAAGGAAGGAGTGGGGTCTGCTGGCCGCTTATCGGTTCTGCTTGCTCTGAGGGCAGAGCTCTGCACGGCTTCTCCCTCAGCGTGGAGGCCAGGTAGCCAGGTCTGCTCAGAGCCTATTCCAGTTGCCTAGGAAATGAGTTCCTGGCAGGGCGGCTTGCAGGAGGTGTCGGGGTACAACAGCAAGGACTTGCAAATGAGGGGGACAGGCTGGAGAATGTCACCAGAGATGACATTCAGATGGGGGCACTCATCCGGGGCCCTTTCCGTCCCCTCCCAAGAGGGGGCAGCTGCTTAATTGACGGCATTAACATACCTAGAGGTAGAACCTGACAGCCTAGAGGGGCAGGTGAGAAATGGAGGCTAAGGATGACCTTTGGTGGCAAAATAATCATAGTAATAACCATCTATTATTTATTACTTATTTTGGTGGTTTTAAAAATAATAAAATATGATAGGATAGCTACTGTGTAGTGAGGTCTTGAGCATGTGCCAACTGTGTGCGAGGGACTCCACACCGTCAGCTCCTGTTAGTCTCAGCATCCCCATTTAATCGGCCCACTGCCCAATGTTTACTGTTAGCAATGACAGCTAAGCCTTGTAGAGCTTTTACCACATTGTGGCACCACGTTAAATGCTGCCTAGGCAGGGTAGGCCTGGCGGTCAGGAGGGCAGCTCCGGGTGGTCTGCTTGGACTCCCATCCCACCTGGATGGACACTCACTGCTTGCACTCTTGAGGAAGTGATATTTTTCTACCACAGTTTCCTCTTCTGTCCGTTGGGCATGGTATGAGTGCTGTGAGATCTTGTAAGACTTCAGTGTATCATTTCATGCAAAGATTAAGATGGTTCTCTGGTGCACAGAACATACTCGGCAAATACCAACTGTGATGCTGATCACAGCCATCATGATGAAGATGGAAATGGGGGCCTATCGGGCAATTGGATCAGTACACAGGTTAAGCAAAGAACATCTAGGAATAAACCCCAGATAAGCCAGTTGTCCATTCAGCAATGCTGTGCCTCTGGGCATGTTATTTAGCCTAATCATCTCATCTGTAAAACGAACTGCGGTGAGGTTAAATGATAAAATACATGTGAAAGGGCTCGTAACAGTGGTTAGTACCTTGGAAGTGCTTAATAAATGTTAAATGGCATAGATATAGCAGAATTAAAATGACAAATGGACCCAAGGAAATGCCATCTGCTAAAGTCCCTCAGCAGACAGCCTTGCCTGGTGCCACTGAAAGAACCAGACCAGTGCCATCTTAAGAGTTAAGTTTCGCTTTCCCTGCCATTTCACTCAGTAAGTTTTACTTTCCAGACAAGCCCAGGCAACTCCCCCAAATCACAAGACAACCGCCCACCAATCAGGGACCCCCCACTTAACCAATCCAGAAGCGCCCCCTTTGTTTCAAGCTGTGCACGCCCACCTGCTGCGTGGGACCATAAGAACCCCCTGCTCCAGAGCTCGGGGCTCCTGGCTTGGATCTGTTGTAGTGGAGTCCCTGGTAGCCCAAATTTGAGCTTGCAATAAAAGGCCCTTTTGCTTTTGCATTGGACTCGGCCCCCTGGTGGTCTTTGCGGGGGATTTCGAGATCTGGGCACAACATTTGGTGCATTGACCGGGAAATCCCCCTTGAGGACCCCGACCCAAAGGGCTGCTATGTGGTAAGTGTCTGTCTGTCTTGTCTGCTGTGGTTGTTTTTGGAAATCTGGAATCTGTAAAGGTGGTCAGCGTAAAGTCAAAGCGGACGCGCTGGAGGCTGCCGGCCGAGGGTGCCGAGGAAATGTCCCGGCCTCTTCTGGAAGGGACCCTGCCCCTCCCCTGAGTGAGATGTGGAACCCTCAGGGTGTGGTGTGGACGCAGTCCCTCTTGTAGTTTTTCTGGGTGGACGAAGCGAGTCACTCCCGCAGCACGGGCAGAGACTGTCGTCCTATTGTTTCTGCAGACCGTCGATTTTGTATGTCCTCAGTGTGTTGTGTGTCTTGTGTTACGTTGGTATCTTAGTGTGGCTGAACTCAGAGCTCAAAATTTGCAACTTGTGGTGAAAAAAAAAAAAAAAAGAGCTAAACTGATTACTTTTTGCAGGATGGAGTGGCCAACCTTCAATGTTGGCTGGCCTCCAGAGGGAACTTTTCATCTCCCCCTCCCTGGCTGAAAGCACTTCCCGAGCAGTTCGGTTCTCGCAGTGGGCGAGACTCTCCCTTAACAAGAAACCGCACAAACCTTCTGCACCGCTTTACCCCGTTTTGCAGGATAGTGCAGACCAAGATCTACTTTGCCCTCCTCCGTATCACCCCTCGCTGAACCCCCCACAGGGCGAACATCCACCTCCCAGTGAAGCGGTGGAGGGAAAGCCTGTCCCTGCAAGCTGGCCATCGGTGTCCAGGCAGCGAGCTCATGGAAAGGTGGCAGCCGACTTGACTGTTGTTCTACCCTTGCAGGCCATGGACCCCTGGGGTTGAGGAAGCGAGACCCGTTGCCATGCTCTCCCCGCTGCAGGGGTTGCGCTGGTGCTCTCCTGGGGGGCCAGGCAGCCCCTCCCATGGCATGACTGCTCCCCCACCCCCTCCGCGTAAGCCCTCTGCCCTGCGACAGGGTGGGACGCAGTGAGGGCAGGGGCGGAGTGGGGCGGACTGTCCCCAGCGTGCTCTGGGTGGGTCACGCCTTCAGCCTGGGGGACTGGTTTTTTTCTCTCCAGGGGCCACGCAAGACAAAAAAAAAATCCAAGTGAGCACACAGGGTCGGTGGTGACGTCGGCTACCTACCCAACCCGTCTTGAAACACGGATCAAGGAGTCTAACACGTGCGCGAGTCAGGGACTTGCATGAAAGTGGTGGTGGGGGACTGCCCCTCCGGCCAGGGACTGGCTGCCACTGGGCACATTTCCACCGTGGCGGTGTGCCACGACCTGCTCCAGGATGGCTGAGAAGGCCTGGCGGGGAAAGTGGCTCGGGGGTTCCTGCCTTTTGCCGGGCTGGCCCGCCTCCCGAGTGTTACAGCCCCCCTGCGGCAGCACTTGCCTAATCCCCGCCCGGGTGAGGCTCAGAACCTTTATTATTGGCCCTTTGAAACTAGTGATTTATATAAATAGAAAAATATTTTTACAAACTGAATAAATATTCTAGCACATGAATGAAGGCAGCCCTGCACCTTAGACAAAGTTATTAAGTCTTTGCAGTTTTTATCTGGGAGAAAATTAGGGTGTGTGCTCCCTACTTAAGGTGGAGTCATCCAAAAAAAATTTAGAACTGCTTAATGCCTCAGAAAGTGTGGCTTGCAATGTGTTTGTGCCTGGAGATGGGAGTCTGATGTCTAAGCTCACCTGAGCCTGAAAAATGGGGGTTCCCTGTCCAGCCCTGAGTGGGAAAATCCTGTATCAATGTTACATCTCATAAATGTCTCTCATTTGTAAAATGTAATAATTTGGTTGTTTAAATTGTTGGGGAAACTGAATCTTTGTCAAAGGATAAGATTCTTGCCTTTTAAACCTTCTAATTATCAGTTTGGCTGAGTGAATGGGTGACTTCATGGTAAACTGGGATCCTGTTTTATGGAAAGTTAAGTTTTTGAGAGTAAGAGCAATTAGACAGAAAGGAAAATGGCATTGTGTAAAGAAAGAATCTCATGTGATAAATTTTGTTCTGAAACAGAATGGTTGTGTAAGAAAGTGGAAAGCAGGGCAAAAGTTAAAGAAAGTTTAGAATGTTTGTAGATGGTCTGTGCAGGTTAAATGAAGCTCATAACAGAGAATTTGTGAAACAATTTACATGTGATCCAGTTGACTATGTATTTCCTTTAAAATCTTTTGGCTTGTAATTTTCTTTAAACAAATGTTTTAGGCCTTTGATTTTGGACAAATATTCCAAAATAAAAACTCTAAATCTGGGCTTGGTGCCCGAAGGGCAGTGGTTGCAACCCTGGCCACATGCACTGAGACTGGCTGGTTCAAACTTGGCCCAGGCCAACAACAAAAAACATCCATAACTTTAAATTTGGTCTTCTTGAAATATTAAGACCACTGAAAGTCATGGGAAAACAAATTAAACTTATTTGATTTATTAAAAATATATAGGAAACATCGTCAAATATGAAATGGTGATTAATTTTATGCGGGTTATGGTTATATATATGTTCCAATATTATAAAGCATTGGTCTGTCCTAACATATAAGACATTAGTCTGTCCTAACATATATTGTCGGTAATAATTTTAATTCATCAAAAAAAAAAAGTATTTTTTATGTAATTGGCTGAGTCCAAAGTTTATCCTAAAAAGAAAAAGAAATATTAAGAGAGGCTGATGAATTCTCTCGAATTCAAATTACTGATGTCTTTGGAAATTGAATACCTTCGGACTAAAAGCAGATTTTTAGAACTTTCATTGGAAAGATAACATGTCTATGAGCATTGCTAACTTCAAACAGAACAGAAATCAGTTACGTGGAACTGGGCTAGTTTGTAATGGCTTTTTGTTTGAAATATTGTTGATTCTTTCTGTGTTCTGTTTTCCAGAAGTCAAGAAATAATTTTCTGTTTTTTGAGCTATTTGTAGCTTTTCGAGCCATGTGTGTACTTATGAGCAGAGTTTGAAACATGTATATTTTTTTCTCTCTCCTTGATTTCTCTGGAATGTGAAAGCCATTTGTAAGTATTCTTAATTTCTGACAACACAGTTATTTGCATAAGTTCAGTAAGAATCTGTTTTGTTCTATAGGACATGATGAAGGCACTGGTTATTTTACCAAGGCTTTGGCTGGAACAGCATTTCCAGAGGTGTCCAGACTGCATTAAGGAATTCAGGTTGACTTTATAAGGCCAATAAAAAAGCCCTTTGGAAAAATGGCCAGATACCCATCAGTAACATTTCCTTATCTGTGGTAACTGAAGGTCGCTTGCTGACGGGTCCGGGAATCGAAATGTGCTTGGGGACCTCAAGAGAAGAGGGATTTACCCAATGCATACAGGTATCTAATGGCACAGATGAACCCTGGGCTCTGAAAGGCTTTCAAAGAGTCTAGCCTGAGAGTCCTTATAAAAGGTTCCAGCAAAGCCAATTTTAATGGAAAGAAGAGCCTAGATGGCTAATAATTAATTATTCTTACTGCACTTTATGCAAATAATCAGACCCCGTATATTGAAGGTATAGTTTATTTTAGCAAATAAATTAGTTCTACTATAATTTGCCTTTAACAAAGAGAGAAATTGGAGAGAGAAAAATAGTTTAAAAGGAGGAAAAGAGGCTGTGGTCCACCTGTATTTAGATCCCAGCCTTGTCCGTACTCATAAAATGAGATGCAACTGTTTTACTAAATTAATCTATTGAATGGGACTAAGAGACTGGCCAAAGAGTATAGAATTATATATAGTAGTTATATTTACTCTGAAGCCTTAAGACTCAACAAAGGTCACCTGTTGGCTACACTGGAAAACTTGTGCAGTATTAAATGTTATCTAAAGTTTCCCAGTAAATGGTATAACTGTAAACACTGCATTCTACTCTGCTGAATCTGCTGCCAGCAGAAGCCAAGTGGCCCACTTGTCTGAACTTAAAAGAGGCCTTTTTCAGTGTAAGGCTGGCTCTGGGAAGCCAGAAGCTGTTTGCTTTCCAGTGGGAGAGACCAGACATGGAAATAGTACACATAGACCAGGTTGCCACAGGGGTTCAAAACACCCACGATTTTTGAAGAAGCGCTGGCTCGTGACCTCCAGAAATTCCTGGCTGAAGAATTAAAATATGTGCTGTTTCAATATGTCGATGACCTCCTTTCAGGACACCCTACCCAGGAGGGCTGCGCCCGAGGCATGGACTGTCTTTTATGACATCTAGAGGTATGTGGCTAGAAAGTGTCTAAGCAGAAGGCCCAGGTCTGCCAGCAGCAAGTACGTTATCTAGGATTTACTATTTAGCAAGGGGGAAAGAATCTAGGCATGGAATGGAGGCAGGTCATTAATCGCCTCCCCACCTCCAAGAGCTGAAAGCAGGTTCGGGAATTCTTAGGCCCAGTTGACTTCTGTCGTCTTTAGATCCCCAACTTTGCCGTCTTAGCTAAGCCCTTGTCTGAGGCAACTAAAAGGGAGGAGGGAGAGCCCTTGGAGTGGGAAGGAGAACAGGAACATGCCTTCTCCCAGCTAAAGATGAGGCTGATGGCTGCACCTGCCATTGAGACTGCCAAGCCCTTTCTTTACTCTGTATGCCTCAGAGAGAGATAAAATGGCTGTGAGCGTGTTAACCCAGCTGGTTGAGTCCTGGTCAAGGCCTGTAACTTACCTCTCTAAGCAGTTGAATGGAGTGGTAAAAACACAAAACGGGCTCTAGCCGCTACTGCTCTCCTTGTGCAAGAAGCTGATAAGCTGACTCTGGGCAGGATCTCAGAGTGAAAGTACCATACTCTGTGGTCAATTTAATGGACACTAAGAGACATTTTTGGCTCTCTAATGCAACACTCTGAACCCAGCCATGCTCTTTCCAGTCAGTGGAAGCGAGACTGAGCATGACTATACGGAAGTTATAAATAATGTGTACTCTAGCAGACCTGACTTGTGTGACCAGCACTGGACAGATGCAGAATGGGACTTGTATGTAGATGAAAGCAGTTACATGACGGTGCAAGGTGAGCGGTGGGCTGGGTATGCAGTGGTTACCTTAACAGAGACTGTAGAGGCTAAGCCCCTACCCCAAGGAACAATGGCTCAGAAGGCTGGGTTAATTGCCTTGACTGGAGCCTTTTGACTGGAGCCTTAGAACTAAGTCAAGGGAAAAATTTGAATGCTTTTCTGACTCTCCAAGTACACAGGACATTGTACAAGGAGAAATTCTGGAAAAGGACATTAAGTATCAGCAGGAGATACTTCAGTTACTGGAGGCAGTATAGAAACTCTGGAAGATAGCAGTGATGCACTGTTGTGGACATCAAGGAAATGCTTCCACCATCACTAAAGGGAACACTAGGGTTGGTACTAAGGCAGAAAGAGCTGCATCCCGACTGTACCAGGTGTTGTGGGTGGCTGCCCTCATCCCATGCATTCCGGAGCTCACCCGTGTCTATTCCTGGAAGGAGAAGAAGGAATGGTTAGCAGCGGAGGGGAACCAGGAAGCAGAGGGAGGATGAATAAAGATGCTAGATGGATGAGTAGGAGTCCCCAGATTCTAAGAGCCACTGTGGTGACAAGAGTATTTGATGAAGTTGCTGGGCCAGTACTTCTACATCTCCCACCTGGCAGCCCTGGCCAAAACTGTCAGTCTACAGTGTGTCACCTGCAGCCAGTTCAACGTGTGCCAAATACCAATGGTACCCCCAGGAATCCAGTCGTATAGAGCAACGCCCTTCGAGAACTTCCAGATCAAGGGACCAAGTTTAGGTCTGGAATCAGAGCCTGGTCCCCTGCAAACCAAAGTAGAAAGGACTTTACACCATCATCCTGACCACATGCACAGCAGTGAAGATAAAAAAAAATCCTCACCTGGAGTCCTCACAGATGGCCGAATAAAGCTTCACTGCCCCTTGAGAAGTAAAGGTAACTTTTAAGACATTGAACAGGCCCTGCACCAGCCACATAGTGGGAGCTGGCTGGTCAACACACGGCTGAAGCCTGAGGAAACTCCTCGAGGAACTTGCCTTAATTAAACTTTACACTTTGGGAAAGAAAAAAAAAAGGGTTGTGCGTTGCTCGAAGTATCACTCAGGAATAATGAAAGAATCAATGGCCCTTATGCGGGAGAGTGTGCGCAAGTGTAAATCAGAAAGAGAAAATAATCAGAGCTGGTATAAGTCTCTCTTGGCTAACGACTCTGATATCAGCCCTGGCTGGTCCCCTGGTGTTATTACTCCTACTCCTGACTGTGGGCCCTTGCATTATCAATAGGCTCATCACTTTTGTACAGGACCGTGTAGGAGCCGTACAACTGCTGGTCTTAAGAGGCCAGTATCGGCCCCTTTCAGACAGAAAGCTAGAGATGACACACACGGTACCAGACCCATAATGGGGCCCTTGGATTTACAAGAAGAGGGGGGAATGAAAGAACCAGACCAGCGCCATCTTAAGAGTTAAGTTTCACTTTCCCTGCCATTTCACTAAGTTTTAATTTTCAGACAAGTCCAGGCAACTCCCCGAAATCACGAGACAACCGCCCACCAATCAGGGACCCCCCACCTAACCAATCCAGAAGTACCCCCTTTGTTTCAAGCTGTGCACGCCCACCCACTGTGGGACCATAAGTACTCCGTGCTCTACAGCTCAAGGCTCCTGGCTTGGATCCGTTGCAGCAGAGTCCCCGGGAGCCCAAATTCGAGCTTGCAATAAAAGGCCCTTTTGCTTTTGCATCGGACTCGGCTCCCTGGTGGTCTTTGTAGGGGATTTCGAGATCTGGGCACAACACCACCTCAACCTGGCCTTGCTCAAATTTCTGCACTTTCTCAACAAGTATTTATAGAACAGCATTATGTGCCAGGGGAAATATGATGGGGAAGGGGGCAGACATCACCCCGGAAAGAATAGAATGAAACAGAGATCTGGCATTCCTATAGATTGCAAAATGTGTGACATGTTTGTCCCCTAGAAAGCAAAAGCAGGAAGGACAATAGAGACACTTTTAGCTTTAGGCATCAATCTAAGATAAGAATTCTGCAGAGTTGGTGAAAGAGGCAGAAATCTGCCCCAGTCCCATGGAGGTGCAAAGTCTCAGCATGAAGCTGACCGGGCAGCCCATCTCTGATGCCTCTGCCATCCTGGAACTTCAGCCACCATAGCTTTAGCCACAGGCATTGCCAGGTGCTTTCCACAATTACACTTCATCTTCCCACAGGACCTTATGAGGGAGGAAACAGTATGATCCCTCTTCACAGAAAAAGCAAGTTAGAGAGGTAATTTTCCCACGGCCAAGAAACACCCAATAAGTACTCAACGTTGAAATGCAGGTCTGAACGACCCCAGGGACACCTGCAGTGTGGCACGCAGCCTGGAACACAGTAGATGCTCACATTTTTTTTTTTTTAAAGGCATGAATGTGAATATAGAGTTTCCCATTTTCAGTAGGAGATAAACTTGAGATGGTCACATGCAGTTCCCCAAGCCGGATAGAAGGTGGCAGAGTTTGTAGGGGCAGGGTTTGAGTGGGGTATAAATGTATAAAACTCTGCAAGAGCCTATTAGTTAGTATTTATTAATTGAGGGAATGGAGGATGGGGAGACCATGTATGCACCCCAAATCACACCCTTGATCAGTGCTGCAGACTCCTGATTCAAATGCAGCTCTGATGACTCTGGCCATGCCCTGCTGACTTTCACTTGACAATTCTGCAGTCTCGAGTGAAAGCTGAACATCTACAAGTTCACTCTGCAGAAGGAATCGGTAAAGGGGTGGGAAAGAGTTTTTAGTGGCACTCTTTAGTGCAGCTGTGCCCATGCATAAAACTGATTCCATTATTTTCCAATTGATCTGTTTGTTTTTGCTGTAATATTAGCTGGTTGCTAAGCAACTGCTCAGGGGGCTGTGATGCTGAACTTTTTTTTGGTAAGCAAGTGGAACCTCCCAAAAGGGTGATATGAGTGTTTGGGGGGTGCAATCAGAGCTGCCAGTTAGCCTGCTCTGGTACGTTGGGGTTTGAGAGTGATGTGGCCTCTTCCTAGACTGAGCAGCTGCTGCAGAGGGAGGGACACCTTCTACCTGCCACCGACATGCAACCTCACTGGGTCACTTGTAATGATGCAAAGGAGCTCACAGGGTTTCTGGCATGTGGTGAGGGCTCCATAATGTGGAACATTTCTAGTATTAACATTTTTTTACAGGGGGAAATAGAGTTTCCTGGCTCTGTTGCCCAGGCTAGAGTGTCATGGAGTCATAG
Organism: Nycticebus coucang; assembly: GCF_027406575.1. Classification (NCBI taxonomy): domain Eukaryota; kingdom Metazoa; phylum Chordata; class Mammalia; order Primates; family Lorisidae; genus Nycticebus; species Nycticebus coucang. Next base: position 14,493,709 of record NC_069782.1, on the reverse strand, counting down.
CTTACAGCAATCTCAACCTCCTGAGTTCAAACAACCCTTCTGCCTCAAACTCCCTAGTAGCTGGGACTATAGGTACTTAATGTCTGGCTGATTTTTCTAGTTTTAGTAGAGATGGGGGGTCTCACTCTTGCTCAAGTTGATCTTAAACTCCTAAGCTCAAGCAATCCTCAAGCCTCGGCCTCTAGATTGCTAGGATTATAGGTATGAACCACCGCACCGACTGTAATATTTAACATTTTAATAGAGGCTGTATACAGTGTTTTGTTGGAGATCAGTGCTGAGGTCACTCCCCGGGAAAGGCTGCTGGCCAGCTACCATGGCAAATAGCACCCTTAATCCTACCTCAATCCAGCAATGCAACACTGCTCACAGGGGCCATCTGACACATTCCGTGTCAGCCAAGGGCAACTCGATGTGATTACCTTCATAAGAAAGGGACAGGGCATGCTTATTTGGGGCTTTGAGAGAATCACATTTCTGACTGTTTCTCAAAATTCTGGTACCTAGGGATGACCTAGTCCTAGGTTACACACTGGAGGCTGGGGTAGGGCTGAGAGGGGCAAGGCAGCCTACAGTTACATCTGCTCTGCCTCAACAGAATTCAAAACAATTTTTGAAAATTAGTTGCCAATATTAAAAAAAATCTTATGTAAAAATCCAGATTCTCAGTTCTTGAAAAATGCAAATACTAGGTACCTCAGCCCTGTCCCCAGATCAACAGTTCCACAATTGAGGGGAGAGATGCCAGCTGCGGTCTCCCTATTGAATTGTACTCAGCTTTCCAGGGCAAAGTCTGTGAAGGAAGTAATGAAGTTTTAAAAGCAGTTTGCAATGTTTCACAGCTCCTGAAGAGAACGACGTACATCCCTCTGATAAGGTGGCAGGTGCCAGCTACAACCTCCAGTGACTGTGCTCTAAGCCGATGTTAAGCAAAGGGCAGAGCCTGTCACCTCACTTTGCGGAAGGTCTTAATTAGCAGTTTGTGATGTCTTTGATCAATAAAATGTTGGGCGACAACATAAAAAGTCTGTTCTTGTGCCTTGTTTTTTAAAACATGATGCTCATGAGGTAAAATCATAAAACAGTCCTTAGACAGTAAAGGGTAGAGACCACTGACTCCCACGAGGGAGCTGGGTCACTTTCAACTGGTTGAGTGAAGGACCCTTGGGTGCCTCCAAGGAAGAGCCCCAGAGGGGTGGATCTTGAGCAGGGGTCCATCCTGAAGTTTTCTGTTCTTGGTGTAGGGTGGCCCTCACTCCCTCATCTCTTTACTCCTCTGGGAGCTTGTCATCCTTAGGAAAACAAGTTTCTGAATCTACAGGAATCAGCAGCTGCAAGCCCCATCTGGCCACATGGGGGCACCATCACCACACACACTGGGATTCCAGGACCCCAGTAGGAGCCGGAGCATCAGGCTGCAGGTGGAGGCCACCTCTGGAGCCTGGCAGGGCTGGGAATCCCAGCACGGCCCCCACTTTCCCCATCCACATATCCATGACTTTCCCTCCGACCTATCCCCCCCATATCCATGACTCAGGTTCATGCTATCTGGAGGTCACTCACCCTACTATTCCTAACAGAGAGAGGCTGGAAGGGGTTCCTCCCGCCATGGGGCAGGGATTAATGCTGTGAAAGTCCAAGACGCCCCTGGAAGGAAACTCAACTCAAAAGTGCAATGGAGAGCTCAGGCTGCTCATACTATGCTTTGGTTCCGCACAACAGGCTTAAGGCTCTGGGAAGCTCTTTTAAAAAGAGAAAGAGAGGAAGAAAGGGAGACAAAGAGCAAGACAGAGAAATATACCAACAGACAGAAAGAACTAGGCAGATGACAGGATGGGGGTGGAAGGCAAGAGAGCGTGAGAGAAAGAAATCAGATCTCGCCCTGTTGGGGACATTCACAAATCCCAGCACAGCCCGACAAGCATGAAGCAGGGTGGCCCACAGACTCGGGGCTGACAGACGGCAGGGCACACCCTGGTGAGAGCTGTCTGGACTTGAGCCTGTCATTTTGGGTCTCTGAGCCTCACTCTTCCTTGCTGTGGGACGAGGCTGCCATGCTGGCCTTCTGGGGCTGCTGTGCAGATCACCAGGATAACATGTGCAAACCACCTCACGGTACCTGGACCAGGCAAGCACTCTTGGAGTACAGATAATTCATGCCAGTAATGATAGCAAATAGAGGACTTAAAAAAAAAGTTATCAGACCACTTATGTCTTGTGACTTTAGTTTCCTCATGTGAAAAATGGGACTTCTGGGCTACAGGACTTCTCAAGTTCCTTTAGTTCAGCTTTTTGTTCTGTGATAAATGTACATGTTACACCACCACTGGAGCCTTTCATTAGGGGAGTACTGCCTGCAGCCACCGGACACCTGCCTCCCTATGTGGGGAAGAGTTGGAAAGGACACTGGAGATTCACAGAAGCAGCTGTGGGGTGGCGAGTAAGCCCAGGGCTGTGGGGATGGACTGGCTATGTTTTGATCCAGCTTCCCCCTTAGTAGGTATGCAACCTTGGGCCATTGGCTTCTGGCCCTGTTCCCGCTATCTTCCCACGAAGATATAGCCGGGATGGTAGGGAGGGAACGGGATAGTGCCTGGCCCACTGGGAGCATCTCAGGAGGTGTCAGGCACCATTAGTACTTAGATTCATTTTAAAGAATAGGCAGTGATCTTTCTAGAATGGTTTCATGAACTTTGATCAAAAAATGAGGAGAGGGAGAGTCTGTTTTCATAGATGCTACAGAAAGAACATCAGCCTGGGAGACAAAAAAGAGCTGCTCTCCAGACCAGGGTCTGCCACCAACATTTCCTCATGTGGATTCGGGGCCCAGCTCTGTGGCTGGGTGGACATGGGCAGGCCCCTTCCACGTTCTGGATCCCAGCTGGCCCCCCCAGAAAGGTCAAGTGCGCGTGCGGTCCTACCTGAGATACTCGTACAGCCCGTACATGGGCAGGAAGTCGATGTCGGACAGGAACATGTAGGGTGTGCTGATGTGAGCCATGGCCACGTTGCGCAGCAGGTTCACGGGGTAGAACTGGCCCTCCTTGTACACTATGTGGTAGCCCACGTTGTGGCGGCTCATGAGCACCTCGGAGCCCTGCGCGTAGCGGAGGAACTGCTGGGCCTCGGCGTCCGACAGGTAGAGGGCCAGGCTGATGGGTCCCTCCCAGTGCTTGCAGATGGCTTCCAGCATCTGGAGCCTGGAAGAGATGGTGAGGGAGGGTGAGCCGTGGGGATGGCCATCCATGTCTCATCCGCCGGCCTCCTGCAGCCTCTGCCTCCAAGGCCTCTGGGTCAGTGAACCAGCTCCCAATCTAAACCCCTCCTTTAATCAGTACCTTTACTGATAAGACTGGCATAAAAACACTTGTGGGTTCTAGTCTTTCTCTGCTTCCAAATGAACACAGGACATCAAGTCACATCCCCCTTGTAAGCGTCAGCATCTTCATTTCAATGTGTGTGTGTGTGTGTGAGTGTGTGTGTGTGGTGGGGGGTCGGGAGGGATGATTATATTAAGTGTTCTGAAGATCCCCTTTCAGCACCAAACTCCTATGATTTTCCTCTCTTGGCCAAGTTATAAAACAGCTCTGCTGATCTCCTAATGCAGTGACCAGCCATAGAGGTCTCAGACAAACCAGGCCACTGAGTTACAAGGAGAAAAAACGAGAGTCATGACAATGGCAATTACAGGAGTCTTCTCTGCATGCCAAGCGCACTAGCTGTCACGCTTCCCATTTTCCTAAGGAGTCGATGGGGGAACCAGGTGTGCAGTCAGCTTTGATTCTTGGACTTAGAGACCAGGTGTGTGTATGTACACAGGTACCTTGTAGGGTCTTGGAAATTGTGAGAAAAAAATAACATTAGTTGCCTTAAAAAGCCAATAGAAGAAAATCATAAGAATGTTGGGAGCAAACATATGCCTGGGGTGATGCTGTCTTCATTTTCCAGAGCCCTCACTGCTCCAGGGCTCCAGCCAACTTTGCAAAGCTACCTCTCAACAGAGCCCAGTGAAAAAACAAAAGGGGTTTCCAGCAGAGAGGGTTCTGCAAAAATGTTTGAAGAGAAATCTATAAAGATTTTTTTTTTTTCCAAAGGCATTAGAAGTGCCTGGTACATAAAATCTATAGCTAAGAAACAGCAGAAGCCTATTTCAATTTTCCTCCGTACCCAGCAAGAGGTATAAAGTCAGCAGCCTCTTGGTCGGAAGGCCCATTTTATTTGGACAATTACCAGGAAATCGATTCTACGCATTTCCATGATTCTAAACAAAAGAAAATGGACACACCTATCTTGTTTCAATGGCTTTCTCTCAAGGACTCGCAGGGTTTCCTTCCTCTCGAGGATTCTGAGAATCGGTATTGCCCAGATTCGCCTCCTCGTTCAATGTGGAGGATTAAGACATTCATCAGGCAAAAATATCCTCTGCTTCTCACGGTTTATCATGCTTGCTAGTCAACTGACCTGCACCAACTTTTAAAGAGGTGCTACCCTCTGCAGGACACCTAATCTCACTGAACTCTACCTGCAGTCTGCTGTAGAGCCCTGCTCTCTCCTGGGCTCTGAGGATCTGGGATTTGGAATCATTCCCCTGACACCTCACTTGCATCTTCTGCAAAACGGGAGTAAACTGCACTTCAAGGGAGAGCCATGTATACAAATCCTTTGAGAAATGGAAAGTAAAGGGCAAGGATAATTTGTGCTGTGTAGAGATGAAAGCTGCTGGAGGAAGTGTGAGGTGAGAGGTATGTTTGGCATGAAGAATGGACCACTTCCTGGGACTTGTTTTTGACACTGAGTTTTACCAGCAGTGATCAAGTCCTCCATGGCACAGCCCTCCTTCCACGCTCTGCTGAGAGTTTAGAGTGAGAATACTCAAGGTGTTCAGAAGGTAGGTGTTGTTAATGGAAAAATTAAGTTGAGCTATATGGGACAGGCTACCAGATGCTCCATGGAACCTCCACGAGTGAGCAAGAGTTATGGATGACACAGCCCACCTCTGCTTCTACGCCACCAGCCCCAGTCTCTAGAACCAACCTTTTCTCCCTTAGAACCAACCTTTCTGCCAGGACCTGAACAACAGTGCTAAGCCAAGGTTTATGATAATGAGGATAATATATAAAATGTGATAACACACAATAAATCTGTATACCTTTTCCTGCCGCTTGTGATGTGCTGGCCACATGTTTAATATGCACAGTAACTATATAAAATCGAGCTTCTCCTCACCATTTTATAGGCAAGGATGCTCAAGGAGGTGAAATGATTTCCTTCCATCATATAGTTACAAAGTGGAGAAAGTAGATTCTCGGCCAGGTCTGTTCCACTCCAGTGCCTAGCATCCAGATCATTCAATGTGGAGTAGCATCAGGCTGAGGACGACATCCCCAAATGCCTTCTCCTCGTGGTTCCTGGAATAAGAGAGTGCTCCCCCCACCCCGGTGTCCAGGTCTGTCTGCCCCCCCCCTCCTGCCTCCCTCTTGGATCTGCCTCAAGGACCCTCAGTGCCCTTGACCCTTCTGGTTCTCTAAGGGCTGTCCCCAGGCGGCTTTGGATGCAAAGGACGATAAAGACCTGACACAGCAAGGACTGGGCTGTTGGAAAATGTTTCAAGAAGTGAAGATGAATTCCAAAACCACAGAATTGTCAGTTTGGACTCTTAGAGATTGGTTTTGGACTTATTATGTCATTGAAAAAATTATTTTTTGAGAGACAGGTTCTTGCTCAGTTGGAATGTAGTGGTGTGATCATAACTCACTGCAGCCTCCAACTCTTGGGCTCAAGCGATCCTCCTGCCTCAGCCTCCTAAGTAGCTGGGGCTACAGGTGTACACCCCCACATCTGTATGACTGATTATATCATTTTTACCAGGAAAGTGCTAAGCTTCAGAGAGGGTGGGCCTTGCTCCATGGCCCAGGATGAGTCACTAGAAGAGTCCACACTAGAACTTGGAAGTCCTGACTCCCTTTCCCAGGCTTGTTTCCACTTCCCCATGGAGCCCACTATTGCTTCATGCTGGGGAAAGGGGAACAAAAGCTCAGCAATGGCCTGAGAGATACATTTGGCAGATCTACAAATGGGCAGGTGTTATTCCGGGGAGTCCCATTAAGACAGGAAGCCTTGTGCAGTTTCTGTAGTTATAAGGGAGCAGGCAGGGAGATAGTCCAGGCAGAAACCTAAAAGACCCAGGCTGGAAGGAGCACTAGAGCATCTGTGGGCCTGGGCAACCAGGCAGGGGACTGCTCAGCTTCTGCTGGGATGGGGAACTCACACCCTACAAGGCAGCCTTTCTGCTCTGCTGCACTGCCTCAAGGCAGGCTGCAAGGTACATTATCACAGCCTGCAGCTGTGGGTTTGGAGGACAGACAGACCTGGATTTGACTCATGAGCTTGTCAGTCTACCTGGGAAACTGGTGACAGATCCTTGAGCTTCAGTTTCCACATAAATATATGGTGGATAACAATATCTTTGGTATAAATGCATTAATGTATACAGTTAAGATTTAATAAAAAAATAAAAAATACTTAGGAAAAAAAGTAAATCACTTTCATCTGGTCACTGCAAAAAAATATATATATCTTTGGTAGACTACAAAGTAGCTATAAATCATCCCTCTTCCTCTCTCATACCCTTGGGCAATACTTTCCATGCTGATCTGGGCTGGCCACATCCACTTGCTTGTGTCCAAAGGACATCAGCAAACATGACACTAGCAGAGGTGCTGAAAGGGCTTGTGTGTGGGGGGCTTGCTCCCTGTTGCTTGTGTAACCTTGGGATCACAACCATGTGAACAAGCCTAAGCCACCTTGCTAGATAATGAACTAATGACCCGAGAGTCCCCACTGTCCTCACTGATGGCCAGACAACCCCCAGGAAAGCCACTGAGCTGGCAGCAGACCCAGGAATGAGCCCAGCCCAAATTGCTCATCTGCACAGTCCTGAGCTCATTATGGTGGTTTTACTAAGCTGCTAGGACTCAAGATAGTTTGTGAAGCAGCAAGAGATAACTAATGTGATATCCAACTGGATGAGAGTATTAAAGGACATAATTACAGAAAGTGTCTGGCACAAAGCTAGATATGCAGCAAGCACTCGATGGATGACAGCTGTAATTTCCTCCTTAGGCTCCACTTCTGCCTTTCAAACACAAATTCATCCTCCAAATATTTACTGAGTATCTCTGATGCGCCAGGTATGCTAGACAGACAAGGGTCCTGTGCTATGGGACTTGTATTCTGGGGAAGAGAGAAGATGGAAGATGATCAAATTAAGAGGTCAATTCAGATGGACGGAAGGCCTGGAGAGGCCCTGGAAGAGGAACATGGAAGGAACAGCAACGGTGAAATTCATGCTGAAATCCTAACCCGCAAGGTGGTATAAGGGGAGATGGAGTCTTTGGGAGGTGATTAGAGCATGAGGGTGGAGCCCTCATGAAGGAGATTAGTGCCCTTATTAGAAGAGGCTCAGGGAGTGAGCCAGTGAGCCCTCCCTGAATATGCTGGTCCCTCGATTTTAGATTTTCCAGCATCCAGAACTGTGAGAAGTAAACTTCTGTTATTTATAAGCCACTTAGCTTATGGTATTTTGTTTCAGCCAGTAATGAGAAGGATCCAGCTTTGTGAATGTTTATGGGAAAAGGTTTCTCAGGAAATAGCCCTTGGGCTAAAAATGAGCTTAGCACTTTCAAATGACAAGAAACAGGACCAGTATTCATGGAGCACAGGAGAGTGAGGCACAGGACAGAGATGAAGTCATCAGGGAGGGGCAAGCACCGTGGGGGGCGGTGAGGATGCTCTTCCAAATGCAATGAGAAGTCATTGAGGGTTTAACGATGCGGCTTGACATGTATGTTAAAAAACATATGGTTGGTATATAGAGAAAGAATTATCCCTTGCTCTGTAGAAAAGTTGGTGCTTTCAAACGTAAGGTGCTTAGGGTCACCTTGGGGCTTACTGAAACCCATATTCCTGGGCCCCACCCTGGAGATTCTGGCTCAGGAGTTCTGGGTGGGGACAGAGAATCTGCACTTCTGACAAGCTCCCAGGTGATCTGTGCAGCTGGTCCTGGAATCAACATGGAGAGTGAGGCCCTGCTAGCCCACTCTGTTCCTCTCCCCACTTGCAGAGAACAGACGCCATCAGCTTCCTGTCACTCACTGTAACCGCAGTTAGCACCTCAACATTTTTGTCCGAGGGACACTGCAGAGCCAGGCTCTCTCTGGCCAGGTATCAGAAGTTGGAGTTGCCCTGTCTCCTGGTCTGCTCCCTCTGGCTCTTCCACTGTTGCTGGGATGGGAGGGAAGGATTCCCAGCCACCGAAGGAGAAGCAGATCTCCGGCTCTATAGTGGTGACCGGCAACATTCATTCTTCCTGAATAGAATTCCAGAGGGAGCCAGGCATGGAAGGCTGAAGGCCAGCCCCCCTGATTTGTTGTGGCATTCACGTAGGGCCTATTTCAGATGTGTGGATTTACAAACACACCCAAAATGTTTCTTAAATTAAAAATCAATCCAACAGGCACCAGTGTGCTGCATTACAATTATATGTGCAGACCCCGTGGAGGTGGCTGGAGCATTGCTACGGACCTCATCAGCTGTGGTGCCCTGCCAAGGCTCTCTCAGTAGGGGCTGAAATTCCTTGGACTCTCTGAGGTTTTGACCAGACGGCTACGATGTGTTCATGGGTATCATGCATCTGCTATGCTTGTGCTGAACGTGCTTTGAAGCAAAGGCCTCTAGGATTAGTGCTCACAGCAGATGTAAGTGGGGGACTCCATTTAAAGGGCTGCGAGGAAGGGTCCTGCTGGGTCATCTGTGGCCCAGGCCAGGAGGACACTTCCTTCTGGCAACAGAACGAGGGGCTCAATTTTGTTGCTAAACAGGTGTGTGCAGAAGGATGGGTTTGAATTGTTAATAACTGAAAACATGTTCCTCTTCTTGGTTTTAATTCCAGACAGCAAATTCCACAGCCAGTAAAGAGGTAAGAATCCTTAGGGAAAAGGAAATTAATGTTTGTTCACACTTACTCCTTACTGGGTACTTTATAGCTTCTTATTTTATAGAAAGACAATAGTCTGAGACCTGGACAGACAGCATTATTGTCGCCTCCTAGGAAAGGCAAGCAAGGTTCACGCAGGCTGAGCTACCCTTGCTTGAACTCACACAGGCGGGAAGTGGCACGCTGGACTTTGAACCCAGGTCTTCCTGTTTTCTTCTTCTCTTCCATCACCTCACTGCTCCTAGATACCAACCAGGTGCAGATGTCTTTGTAAGGATTTTCAAGTCTGGACAAAATTTACGTGACACCAAATATGTGCCAAGGCTTTTACTGAGAATCTTTTATTTAATGCTAACAGGACCCTGTGTGGCAAGTATTTTTAGCCCTATGTCATCAAAGGAGAAAACAGGAACCCAAAGATGTCCAGTGACTTGCCCAGGATCATTGGCCAGGGATTGAAGGAGCTGGTGGAATTTGAGCCTGGGGCTCTCTGTCCTTAGGTCTACCACGTTTTTACCTAGCACCACAAATAGGAAGATTTTGGTCAACAGGGCTGGTATCATTTGGGAAGCCTGTGAAAGGACATCAGGGCTAAGTACTGGGCTGCAACCTCTCATCAGATCTTTATAACCTCAGGGATAATTAGGATAATGATATAATTACCACCCCTGGTTATAGATAAGAAACTGAAGCTTAGAATAGGTCAAGTGACTTGCCTGCAAGTCAAAATCAAAAAGTAGCTGGATTGCAAAGAACTCCAGTGGCCAGGTTTCATTCACTGTTAAGCCACTTTTTATTCTGATTAGAAAGATTCAGCTTTTATTCTCATTGGCAGCCACTGGCTCCCAACCTTGATCCTGAAAACATGACTAGGAAGCATGAATGAGTCAGAGGAGAACCAGTGGTGCTCAGTACAGACAGGCAGCTGGGTTCTACGTGGACAATATTTATGTAGAACCCAGGTGCCTGTCAGATGACAGCCCTTGAGCTCCAGGTACCAGATGGGGGAGGCCTGAGGGACTGCAGACCCACCCAGACTGCCTTCCAGCCTTAACATGGAGAATTTGATTTTATCTTCATTTGAAACACGAATGTGTTATATAAGCCCTCTTCCAAGTGATTTAATCTGTCCCCAGCCAAGGTTGACAATCAGCGCATTAGACTGTAGGTGACATCAGGGCGGGGTTTGTGTCAGTCCAGCCCAGAAGTGCTAGATGAGAGGCTGCAGCATCAGCAAATGTACCAGGGGAAGAGACGGCAGGTCCTTTCCAGAGGCAAACTGGGGTTCCCACCTGCACACTCCTCCTTTTCCTCCCCTCTGAAGACTCAGTCCTTCCCTCCATCCTCAAACAACAGCAGTGAGATGACAGCCCTTGGTTTTTGGTGCTAGGGTGGGGGGTGGGTGATGAGATACAAGCCCAGCCTTGTGTTAGACCTCAGTATTCTGAGCGTGGGAGCCAGCCTTCCCTGTCCATCCTCTGTCCTCCCTGCAGACAGCAGCAGTCAGGGGGAAGTGGAAGGTGGGGGTGGGTGGGGCCATCTGCCGTACCTGTCCATGGAGAGCTGGGCCACCAGGGTGACATCTGTGTTGTCTGCCGCCGGCTCGTACTCATAGTGCAGGAAGTACAGGTGGGTGCGGTGCACCGTGAAGCGCTCTCGCCGGAATTCATAGCAGAGATCGTCCTCGTCCAGCTCGGAGAGCTGCTTCTGGAGCTGCGAGGCAGGACAGGGGACGTGGGAATAAGAAGCAGAGGCCCAAGGGGCCCACAAGCCTACCGGCTGGCTCCTACCCTCCCTAGTTGATGACCCCTGGGGACGCTGCGGATGGGTCATACCAGTGATCTTCAACGGGTATCCTGCGGCACACTGTGGTGTGCCATGAGAGGATCTTAGGTGTGCCGTAAAAGTTTTTTTTTTTTTTTTTTTTTTTTGTAGAGACAGAGTCTCACTGTACCGCCCTCAGGTAGAGTGCCATGGCGTTACATGGCTCACAGCAACCTCTAACTCTTGGGCTTACGCGATTCTCTTGCCTCAGCCTCCCGAGCAGCTGGGACTACAGGGCCGTAAAAGTTTTTAAACATCATTAATTAACTTATTTCCAAAAGACGTTCAAAGCACATTAAGTCTATTTATTTTTTTACTCATTTTTTTCATAATTTAAGTGTGCTAAAGAAGTTTAACTATGGGTTCAAGTGTGCTGTGAGACAAAAAAGGTTGAAGTGTACTGGGTTAGACACAGGATAACCACATTTATTTCCTCCTGCAACTGAATCTAATTTCAAAAAGGTGGTGATGAAAAGCTGATGGCTTTGCCATCTGAGAAATGAGCCCCCCTTAGCTAAGAACAATGGTGGTGCTCAGTGACAAATGTCTAGCCGACCATAAACCCTAGAAGCAAACAAGAAACGTTTTCCTAGATGACTTGGCACAACAATTTCAAATAACATGGGGAAGTGTCTAAAGAAGAGAAGAGCCGACATGGAAAAGGACCTTGGTATGACCTGATGCGTTTCTCTCCCTGGAGCTACCAATTTCAACTTTGTGCCAGCTACAGGAAAGAAAACAAAACAAACACATTTCTTGTCTTTTTCTTTGAGACAGAGTCTCACTCTGTCACATGGGTAGAGTGTGCTGCGGCATTGTAGCTCACAGCAACCTCAAACTCTTAGGGTTAAAAGATCCTCTTGTCTGACCTCCTGAGTAGCTGGGACTACAGGCGCCCACCACGATGCCCTGCTATTTTTAGAGATGAGATCTCACTCTTGCTCAGGCTGGTTTGGAACTCCTGGGCTCAAGCAATCCACTCACCTCGGCCTCTCATGGTGCTAGGATTACAGGTGTGAGCGACCATGCCTGGCCTTACAAACACGTCATTTCAAAAACACTTCTCCCTTCTTTCCACCTAAATTAGAGTCTCTGCCCACATGTCTTTTTTTCTTCTCTGTTTTTTCTAACTCTGTCTTACTTTGTTAATCTGCTTGTGGGAGCCCTTTAACTAGCTCTACACCTCTTCTTCTTCCCCCAACTAGTGAACAGGAGGCTAACTTGCTAGCAGGGAGCTAAGGAGTTAAGAGTTTCAGACATTCCTCCACATGCGCAGCTGCCCAACCCACACTGCCTCTTGCAAATCCCACAACAGCCCTACCAGGCGGATCATGACAACTGAAATTAAAAAGTAAAACAATTTGGCAAAAAGCTGATGTAGAGTGATAGAAACTGGACCAGGGGGATATGGGTGGGAGGTGGTGAGTGGCCTGGGGGTGATGGGAATGCTCTCCATCGCGACTGGGGTGACGGTTACATGGGGGTGCACACTTGAGCAAATCTGACCACCTGTAAACTTGGAATGGGAGGACTTATTGTAGGCAGTTTGTATTTCAAAAAAAGCAACTTTAAAAAAATAATTTGCCACAGGTTGCACAGCTAGTTCCAGTATTTTTCCTGTTGTATTCCCCGTGTCTGTCATTCCTTACAATATAGTTGAATATAAATTAAAGTTTACCATGATTGGAGTTACCAATGTAGCGGAACATCAAAGAACATTTTTCCAAGAAGAAGGTATATATTTTAAAATCTCCAAACCAACAGAGTAGGAATCAACAAGAAAGTGTATTAGCTTGCTATTGTACAGCCTTGTTATCTGTTAAGACCACTGTCTTGATAGACGTCACAATGCCATTATTTCTTGAGATGTGTGCTATGGAGGACAACTGCATTAATTGCTCTGATCCACACCCAATACCCCTACTTGCAGTGGTGTTTACTTAAAAGGCAGAGTTTATTTTTCTATCCCTTGAACGAGGGCGGGACTTGTGATGTGCGTTTGCTAATAGAAGGCAGAGGAAGCAGTGTTGCCCCAGTCCTGAGGCCTCCAGAGAGTGTGCATCTTGGACCTCTACCACTTCCATAAGAAAATGTCCAGACTGGGCGGCTGGAGGAGAGACCCCTGGGGCAGAACAGAGTCTCCCTCCATCACCCAGGTCATTGGAGCAAGCCCAGCCAAGGTCAGTAGAACTGCCTCAATAACCACTTCTTCTTGCAGGCCACCCAGGTCCCATGGGCTTGGAGCAATAGATACCAAAAGAGTTGCTGCTGGTATTTTGTGGGGGGTACTCTGTCACTAGAGGCACCTGCCCCATACATTGAAGAACAGCATCCCAACCTTTGCCCACTAAATGCTCATAGCATTCTCAGACAGCCCCAGGCCTTTCCAAATGCACCCCTATATTTCCAAATGCTGCCTGGGGAGTCAGTTGAGATGTAGTGATTTACAAGACATTCTTGGCTATCTTTAGGATTTTCTGCAGCTTTCCAAGTCAAACTGTTGTCCTATTTGAAGATTCCCACTTTGCCAACCACTTAATGAATGGAAGACCAGGAAGCTGGAATTCTCATTCCATCCAGGACCCTCTGAGTCCATGGACCCCTTCCAACCTGCAGGATTAAACTCAAGTTTCCTGTAATAGTCATGGACTTCTGACTGCCACCCCCATGTACTCTGGACTCTTTAGCAATAGCCTTCTCTCTGCACCCCAAACCCATCTTTCTCTTACACCGTTACATTCATTGCTCTCTGTAATGCCCTCCCTCCCTTTGCCTGTCTCTTCTGCACCTTAAAACCCTTCTATTTACCTTTTAAGATTCAGCCTAAGTCAACCTTCCATTTGATCCTGCAATTCCATTACGAGGTATCCACCCAGAAGAACAAAAATCATTTGACCACAAAGACATTTGTACCCGAATATTTACTGCGGCTCAATTCACAATTGCCAAGTCATGGCAACAACCCAAGTGCCCATCAAACCATGAATGGATGAACAAACTGTAGCATACGTATACCACGGAGTCCTATTCAGGCATAAGAAAAAATGGAGACTTTACACTTTTTATGTTTCTCTAGATGGAGTTGAAACACATTCTTCTTAATAAAGTATCTCAAGAATGGAAAAAAACTATCCAATGTACTCACTACTAATATGAAATTAATGTATATACAATTACATGCCCACAGGAATGATGAAATATACTTCTAGTCTAGCAAGAGGGAGGGGAAAAGAGGGAAAGCGGAGGGAGGAGGCGGGAGGGTGTTTGGTGGGATCTCACCTAATGTGCACAATGTGAGGGTGTTCAGCACGCCCCCTGGGTGAAGGGCTCACCTACAACTTGAACCTTATCTTATAATTGAAAACAATGTAAACTAAAAATCTGTACCCTCATATTAATTTGAAATAAAAACAACACTGGAAAAAAAAACAAAAACAAAAAAAGATTCAGCCTCAATGGTGCCTTCTCTGGTAGAATGGTCCATGTCTTCTCTGTGGTCTGAGAGCACTTGATTCACGACTCTCTTGAAACACTTGTCGACTTGAGCTGAAATTAAGGGCAACTTCCCTGGAGAGGCTGTGACCCTTGGCCGCTGTCCCCAGCACAGTGCCTGGTGTCTGGCAGTGCTCAGTGTTTCTGGACTGCGTATGTGGAAAGTAGCTGCTTGTAATCACTGTGAAGTTAAAGCCTGTCCTTCAAATTTTCCTTTTGTGTCTTTTTTCCTTTCTTTTTTTTTAATGAGACAGAGTCTCACTATGTTGCCCTCAGTAGGATGCCATGGCATCACAGGTCACAGCAACCTCAAACTCTTGGGCTTAAGCGAGTCTCTTGCCTCGGCCTCCCAAGTAGCTGAAACTTCAGGCGTTCACCACAATGTCTGGCTATTTTTTTGCTGTAGTTATCATTGTTGTTTAGCAGGCCCAGACCAGGTTTGAACCTGCTAGCCCCGGTGTATGTAGCCAGTGCCCTAACCACTGAGCTAAGGGCACTGAGCCTCTTTTTTTTTTTTTTTTAAACCAGAGACAAAATCTCACTCTGTTGCCCAGGCTGTCGTACAGTGGCCCAATCACAGCTCACTGCAGCCTCGAACTACTGGGCTCGTGTCCTCTAATTATACGCACGGAAGATGATCAATAAGCCCATTTTAAGGTCATTATTTGCTCTAATATTTGCAGTTCAAGGGTCTGTGATGGCTGAGCAAAGAAGCACATGCCGGGCTCTAGGCAGGGTGCTTGGTCCACATGATTTCCCTTTCTCCTGAAAGCTCCCCTCCACCCGCCCCATATCCCCACAGCCATCCCAGGAGGCATTTGTAGCCTCATCTGACCATTGAGAAGGCAGTTTCAAAATCTAGAGATCCTGCAGGAGGTCAACCAGGGTCAGTGCCCCTTCACCAGCACACTGTCTCTCCAGGAAAGATGTTGGCTTGGCTTCACGTGGAGACTCAGATGCAGCACAGCGGCCAGAGGGACTGGATCTACCCCACTCCTGCCTGGCAGATCTCAGGGGAGTGGATGAGTTATTTAACCTTCCCGAGCTTCAGTGTCCTTAACTGTAAAACCGGGATGGCAACATTAAACTCCCCTGGGGGACTGTAGGATACTTCCAAGAGAGGCTGCCTGTGACAAGAACAGTGTTTGGAGTAAAAAGACCACTTATTATCATTGCTAAGTTAGGAGAGGGAGACACCTGGGGCCCTGAAGACACCCGGGAGGACATGTTCTGTCCTCAAACCTCACCTAAAGGAGGCTCGGGGCCTGGTGGGCAGGGAGGCAGGGGCTGGACCAACCAGGGAAGCCCTTCCGATCCATGGGTATCAGAGCAGCCCCGCAATCTTCCTCTTGAGGAACTCACATGTGCCTGGAAACTGTAATGCTGCCTCCCAGAAGGAAACAACACCAGCTGCTGTCCTCCCACCTCCCCACCCACACTGCAAAAGACCACACGCAATCATTCCCCACCGGAGAGGAAACATCTGCACAATTCTTTGAAAGAGAAGGGTCGGATTTTTTTGTTTGTTTGTTTCTTTATCATGTGTTGACAGGAATACAGGACTTCCAGTTGAACGAAGAGGAGAGCGGGAATGTGTGTGGCTGTGTGTGTGCAATTGTGTACACGTGTGTGAATGTGTGTGGCTGTGTGCGTGTACAGCTGTGTACACGTGTGTGAACGTGTGGCTGTGTGCATGTACAGCTGTGTACACATGTGTGAACGTGTGTGGCTGTGCATAGCTATGTGCATACGTGGCTGTGTGCGGGCACAGCTGTGTACACGTGCATGTGAACATGTGTGGACATGTGTGATTGTGTGTGTAGCTATGTGCATGTGCAGCTGTGTACACATGTGGGTGTGTGCATGTGAACATGGGTCAGCACGTGTATGTGGAGAAATGGGTCTTTTTTGAGATGAGCCTTCAAACAAGTAGTTGATCCTCGCCATGAAGATAACAAGTACATGTGTGTATGGTGGTTTCTCTTCAGCTTTATGTGCACACGCAGGGGCCTCCTGCCCTTGAGTGGAGGGGAAGACCTTCCAAGGTAAACGGCTCCGGGAGCCATTTTCTACAGAGCACTGGTACATACAGTAGGTGCCGTAGCCATGAATCTCCGAGCTCTCTCAACCGAGACTATGCAGGGGTCCTCAAACTACGGCCCACCGGCTACATGCGGCGGTGTGATTGTATTTGTTCCCATTTTGTTTTTTAACTTCAAAATAAGATATGTGCAGTGTGCATAGGCATTTGTTCTTAGTTTTTTTTTAAACTATAATCTGGCCCTCCAGCGGCCTGACAGTGAACTGGCCCCTGTTTAAAAAGTTTGAGGACCCCTGAATTCTAGAGCATCTTGTGTGCTCAACAAGTCTCTGTCCTCAGCTACTGCCTGTTAGCAGAGGGAGCCGTGTCTGCTGAACGTGGGCTGCCCCAATAGGGAGGGTTGCCCAGCAGTCCCGAGGAATAAGCAGCCGCCAGCTCTGAACTTCAGGGCACCTACAGTGGGATTAAGTGGCATCCACATCCTAAGCTGTCCTGTGTGGTCTAGAGAATACTGTTTATCACCCACTGGGTGTTATAGAGAACACATCAGGTACACTCCCGACACAACTGACAGTCCCCGGGGCTCTGAACCAACCAGAGGCCATGCTTGAACTTTCACGTTACAGTTCTCATCAACATGGTGGTTTGCACCTGAATTTAGCTTTGCATAGTATGACCTGGGCACCGACTAGGGAGCAGTGCGGAGCCAGGTGTTTTCAGGTGCATTGCTTCATGACCTTCACCCTTCAGCACACAGTTTCATTCTATAAAGTTAAAAACTGAGGCTCAGGTTTTCGGTAATACGCTTCAGCCAGACAGTAGCGTCTGGGATGAGGAGGAATTAGTATCTCAACTAGGTACGCTTCACGGCACAGTTTCCGCTTCCTAGGTGATCGATGTGAGGATCTAATGTGATGGCAGAAGGCAGAGTGTTCCACGAACACTGCAGGCCAGAACCATGTATATGAGGGGTTGGTCCCAACGCAGCAAAAAGACAAAAAAAAAAAGCACCAGGAAACAGATCGGAGGGAACACATTACAACGTTAACAGATTTTCTCTGAGTGGTGGATTCACAGATGAATTTTATTGGCTTCTCTGTACTTTTCTGTAGTTAACTAATTCCCTGCAATTTTCTCAAATGAGCTAATGTATGTGGAAGTGCTTTGTAAACTGTAAAGCGTTGCACAAAAGCTGTGTGATTGTGATTACATTATGTACCTTTGCAAATTCTAACGTAGGCTTGCTTATTGCTGACTGTTTGTGATATTATCTCCAGGGGAGATTTCAGCAGCTTAAAATCTGCCCCCTTTTCACCCCAGGTCTGGGTGATTTCTCTGGGGAGACACTGAGCTGAGGGGAGCACTTTCAGGAGCAGGGTCCGAGCACTACTGCACCCTGCTCTCTGGCCAACACTGCCACGGGAGCAGAGGGCTCCTAAGTCACAGAAACAAAAGACATATTTCTCCTGAGATTAAAATGCATTTGCTAAATTGCTTCTTTGGGCAGCCAGCTGAGGCCCAGGGAGACTTGGACTCAGAGGTAAATGGCCCTTTAAACACTTTGCATTTATTTTTTTCCCATCCTTAAGGACAGTGGCCTAGATTGACCTCTGCGTTATTGGAAGCAATGACCGGTCACACCTGAGGATTCAGAGGGGTGGACGTGTATCCCAGGCTGTGGTGTAAAGGACTCCTGTTCACAGTGGGTAAAACTACAGTGTGAGATTGGGGGGATAACTGGAAACTGAGACCTCCTCTCTCTGATGCTCATTTTCAACATGACCTTGAGCAAGTCATGCCTCTGAATCTGAAGAATAAGTCAGGGCTTCACGAAATAACTCAAGGATCACACATTGATTGAGCTAGGTGACAGTGTGAGGGCTTGGCAGGCACTTTCTAATACACTGACTCTGGTTAGGGACCTCCTGCAGATGAAGACAGTGCTGAGGGTTCCTGAGATGAGAACCCAGGTGCATTTCTTTCCTGAGTTCTTGTCTATCACCAAGTCTCCGCAGTGCCTAGTAACCAGCCGCTGGGGCTCCATTCGACTTCTGAGGCAGGTTGATTCTGCGACTGTAGAGACTCAATGCATTATTACCCTAATGGCAGAAACAACCAATTCACATTCCGCCCCCTACCCCCACCCCAGGAATGCTCACCAATACCCACATTCTCCTCTCTTCCCAGGCACAGAACTTGACTGCGTGTCTGACCTCCTTGCAGTTAAGGGTCACTCTGTGGGCAGGGGGATCTGGACAGGCTCAGGCTAGCACAGGCACTACTTGGAAGTCTCACTTCTTATTCAGGCACCAGCCTCGTTCTCTTCCTTTTCTGGGCTGATGGCCAGAGCAAGAGAAGCCAGTGGAAGCCAGGACTCGAAAGGCAGGGCCAGGGTTCCTGACCCTGGAGAAAAGCCACCTGCCAATCAACACCTGAAGCCAGAAAAGCAGCCTACAAGATGGAGTGTGAGATGCTAAGCTGAAGCAGGACAGCTGAGCTAGTCTGCCCAGTTCACATTCTCCCCCAGACGCCCTCCCCTCGGGATTAGTTACGGTTTCTCCATGAGGCTCTGAGTAGGTCGTCACACGTAGATAGCAGGTGTCATGATACTGGTAGAGTCAAGGTTACCTTGATGATATGATGTTTTCTTTGATGATTCTCTTGGGTATTTTGTTAAAGTGAAAATTACTTTTCTGTTGTTTCAACATTTTGCCTTGTTAGAATGAAGATTACTTTGATGTTATTTCCTGTCAGATAAAGTTAACATTTTCAGGCTTTGTTTCCTTGTATTTCATTACAAAAGTTATTAGAATTGTAACTAAGAACAGAATTGGGAGGCTACTCTCACTGTTCTCCAGAATTGCTGGTCTTCCCATAAGAACGCTTGTTTGGGGCTGGGTATGGTGGCTCGCGCCTGTAATCCTAGCACTCTGGGAGGCTGAAATGGGTAGATTGCGTGCGCTTAAGAGTTTGACACCAGCCTGAGCAAGAGGGAGCCACCGTCTCTGCTACCAATAGAAAAAACTAGCCAGGCATTGTGATAGGCATTTGTAGTCCCAGCTACTCAGAAGGCTGAGGCAGGAGGATCACTTGAACCCAAGAGTTTGAGGTTGCTGTGAGCAATGACACCAAGGCACTCTACCCAGGGTGACAGAGTGAGGCTCTGCCCCTCAAACCCCTCAAAACCAAACAAAACTCCTTAAAAAATACGGAATTATAATAAAGCTTGTTTGGATCTAATCCTCTTCTCTCCATATTGGTTGGACAGTGACAGGTAGCTGGACCCTCTTTGTCTAGTAAGTAACTCAGCCACCTGGGCTTTCTGTGAGTTAATGA
Organism: Nycticebus coucang; assembly: GCF_027406575.1. Lineage (NCBI taxonomy): Eukaryota > Metazoa > Chordata > Mammalia > Primates > Lorisidae > Nycticebus > Nycticebus coucang. The sequence goes on along the minus strand of NC_069782.1, from coordinate 14,474,021 downwards.
ACTCCCAGCATGTTTGGCTGTCTGTGCTCCCTTAAATAACAAGCCAGTAACTGCTTAAGATACGGTACAATGGAACACGTAAGGAAGCTCAGAGGACACCGTCTCTTTCTTCTGGTGACACCTCTCCTTCTGATGTCTTGGGGTAATGCGTGGAAACCCCGGTGGGCAAATTAACACTTAGACATGCTGCTTCATACTTTTCAACTTAACTTTCTCTTAGAATCCACTCTTTCTTTTCTTCCTCCCCATGCCTGTGTGAAACAGACAGGGCTGCCCTCATGGCCTTCTGCTGACTGATGAGGAAATTAAGGCGCTGGGGATTTGCTCAGAGAAGCTGGGGCAATAACGCCCATCTCCTGAAACCCGTTTTCTTCCCTGTGGTTTCCATGAAGCAGTTAAGTTTTATTAAACCACACAGGTAGAGGAAGCACCCTGGCTCCCTGGTTACCTGCTGTGTGTATTAATCAACAAGGGCCAGGAACCAAAGCATTTTCTGCTAAGGAAACCAAACTGTGGGAGGGGCGGCACTCAGGTCTGTTCAGTGAAGGCTCAGAGAGCATCTACCGGCCCTCACCCGGACTTGGAGGAGATGAAAAAGGCCTGGTCTCCTCCCTCCTGGGTACCGATATCGATTCACTCATGGCAGACACTTGATGGGCTCTTATTTTACACCAAGTCCTGTGCTAAGAAGGGGGAATGAGCCTCAGTTTCTGCACTTAAATTGTTGCTGTGGTCTCTAGAAGGAGAGGCCAAAAAGCCAGCCAGTAATCACAGTGTCACCTGTCACTGTAATACAAACCAACCTCAATTTGGAGGGGGGTGGGGGGACACATGCCATGGTGTTCTAAGCTCCTGCCATGTCTTACCTTATTTGGTCTTCTTGAGCCTATCAGGGAGGAATAGTTCCTATTCCCATTTAACAAACACGAAAACTGAGGAACGGGGAGTTTAAGTCAATGGCCTGAAATCCCACAGCTGGTGGCCCCACGATTTCACGTGAGTTTCCCTTCTCACCAGCTGCACATGGAAAATTTGGCACAAGAGAGAAGGTGGAGGTGGCTCTAAAGCCACAGGAGGGTAGATAGATCACGTGGCAAGTGTGGAGAGAGGGTGGCCAAAGCCTACAGGGACAGAGCAGGGCTCCCAGCAAAGAGGAGCCAGACCAGATCAAAGCAGCCAGGACACAAGGGCAAACCCCAGGCCCAGACTTCTCCCACTAAGCCTCCGGCCCCATGGCTTCCCCTCCTTTCCTCCCCTAGGAGGCTGGCCTTGGCCCTGGGTGCCATCCATCCCGGGTTGTGCCACCTGAACAAGATGAAAGTGTTGGTGCCACACAGCTTGCCAACGTGAGAGCAGCAATGCATTCTGAGTTTTCTCTGGGGTTTTTCAGAGATACAGCTGTTTCCACGGAGCCATCTGTTCCTCAGCACTGCCGTGCAGGGTGAGGGCATAAAGTGTTTAGAGGATCTGTTTATATGTGTCTTATTTCCAACTTCTAACTGAGCCACGGTGATGCTGCTGCCTTTCCCTCGTCGTGCGCTTGCCATCGGGGGCCCATCACCTTTGTAGTATGAGGGGTGTGTGCAGGGTCACCCTCTTCACTTCAGGGGCGAGGCAACGATCTTAGAGTGGCTGGAAGGCAGGGTCTCCAAGACAAGTTTTTCAGACAAGACTCATAACAATAACTGCCAAAGTTATACAGCACTCTGAATACCTTCGCCCCTTGTTCTCTCCTAAAATAGTCCACTTACTGACCATTTTACAGATGAGAAGACTGAGGCTCATAGAAGGATAAAATTATGCCCAAAATAATAGATCTAGGGCCAAATGATCTGATTCCAAGTACAGGAATCTTTCTAGCAACACACCACAGATGCTTCAAGTAAAGGACTTATTATGTAGTTTATTTGTTCAACAAAATTTATTGAGCATGTACCAGGTGCTAGACAGTCTTTAATAGGCATCAAGATATATTGATGAATAAAATATACAAATCCCTGCAGTCACAGAACTTACATTCTAGGGGGAGGAGGCGTAATCAACAAAATATAGGAATGAATAAATGGGTGACAAGTGCTATGGAATAAAAATTTTAAAAGGTGCCCTGGGAGACAGGGGAGGCCAGGGTAGGGTTGGTAGGGGAGTGATTGAAACAGGTGTAGAAAGACCACTGAGCTATGAATCAAGGTTAGACGCCAGTCCCAGTTCTGCCATCAAAGTGTGCTGTGACTTTAACTCTCTGAGTCTCTACCGCCTCCTCTCTAAAATGGAGATGATAATAATTACCTTGAAGGGTTAGTAAAACAATACAAACATTATGTTAAGGCAAACAACTAGGAGAATCACTGGGTAACTTATAATTGTTATGGCCTTACTTCTGCAAATGTGGCCACATCCACTTGGGAAGCACGCCCTGGTCTGGTTGCCTCAATAGTTTGCTACGCCGGGTTTGCGTTCCTGACCTCTGCCCTTGGAAGAAGCGAGTAACTCATCTCTTCGGAACTTGGGTTTCCGTATCTGTGAAATATGACTCATAATGCCTCCCTTCCTTTGTGGTGGTGATTAAAGTTGTATTTCCCTTTTTCTTTCCCTGTAGAAAATCTCCGATTTCCAAAGGCTAAAAGAAAGCTGTGCTCATGTGGGAGAGACCCAAGTGACCAAGACCCGGCACAGGGATGCCCAGCTGCCTCTGGCTCCCTGCCGATCGCTAGGAAATTGATACCAATTGTCTGGAGTGCTGTCCTGGGGAGGATGCTGGGGTTGGGCCTAGGTGAACAGAGGGTGCTCATTGATTAGTGACATCTGCTGTGGGCACGGGGTAAGGGAGCTCTAAGTCTGCAGACACTGACTGTTGACATACAAGTCCGTATCAATTTAAAAAGGCATTGGTGTGCAGTCTTTTCCATCCGTCTTTCTTGGAGAAGTTTTATAATTTATCTTTAACACATCAACAGATTGTTCTTTTACCACTGGTCTTCCTGAATTAAATACTTTTGGGGATTTTTGTGTTTCATTTTGCTTTTTGGCTGCCTTGAGAAGGAGGAACAAGGCGGTGAACCCAGAAAGGTTATTCTGAAGCTGATAAACCGAAAGTGACAGCTGTCAGCAAAGAAACCATGAGATAAGTAGCGAATCATCTGAGGCTATTTCCTGCTGGGATAAACAGCATCTTCCCTCCTCAGGCCAACTCTTGTCCCCTCCAGCCTACTAGTACAATCTTAGTCATCAAAAATTATAACCTGAGTTTAACAGTAAACTCAGTTGAGCATTTGGCTCCTAAAGGCAGGGCATGGAAATCAGCAAGTTTCCCACCCAAATTGGTTAAAACTTATCTGTTTTAATGGTTTTGCCCTTGAAGAACTGAGCTTAGTTTATCTGGAAATCCCTTTAGGTACAGCAAACAAGGCCTTCTTGAAGATAAAGCATCACTCTGCAAACTCTCTTGGGAGAGCGGCGTCTTCCTGAACAGCAAACTGTATGGGAAAATTCTATACCATCTGCCCAGCTGTCAGGGATGGGTGGCGGTCTGTGCCTGTTTTAGTGGCTATTCCAGAGGACAGGACTCAGATGAATGGGGTTTCTCACAGAGGGGAGGATTTCAGCCCAGCACACGGTAGCACAGTTCAGCATCTGGAGCCTTCCAAGGGTGGAGTAAGCTGCCTGGGAGGTAGTGAGCAACTTGCCCTTGGGAGAATTTCAGCAGAAGCCAGATGCAAGCCTATTAGGGATACTGAAGGATTTTTGAGCAGATAAGGGTGCGGAGACTATCTGTGATTACCCAGCTGTGTTTTGTGGAGTCCCACAGTTTCTTGGATATTCTAGACGGGCTGGGTTACTGAGGGAAAAGGGAAAGAAATGCTAACGCATAGAATTCTAACTCCATCTCGCCTTCAATCAACTAATAATAACCAGTGCATATGGAAGGTATATTATGCATTATATAAATAACTTACTGGTTCCAGGGAGAGAAGTGGGGAGGGAGGGGTGGCTGCAACCAATCACTCTCCACCACTGGGGTGGGGGTGGGGGGGCTAGTCTCTTGCAAACCCAGCTGTCTTGTCCTAAAGTAAGTCCCCAAACAGGCTCAGATACGGGGTCCTGCTCCTCCCATCTTAGCTCCTTGCTGAAGAGTTGAATTTCAGCCTAGATGCGTTTACTTTTTTTGGTAAGGCAAACCAAATGGCCCGGCAGAAATTCTTTGTATCCTGAATTTCTTAATTGGTGAGAATACCCGGCTTCTTTGACCCAGAGAAAGTGTGACAGCCCCTCACGTCCTTTACAGACAGATTTCTAAGTGACTCTGCAGGCTCCTCTCTCTGCCAGGCCTTCCTTGCAGAACTGCTAATAAAACTCAAAACTTACTCGTGGAACAAGGCACTGTCATCAGAAAGTCACTGGGTTCCTGGGGCCAATTCCTTCTGTTTTGGTGACTGAAACACAAAATGTCCTCAAGACACTATGACAATGGCGTCACTTTCCCCATTTACCAGACAGTAAGCCTGAGGCTCAGGGCATTTACGTGACTTCTCTGAGGTCATGTGTCTATCAAAATGTGCCATCTGGATTGCCAGAGAGACCACACCATCATCATCATCGTCGTCGTCATCAGCAGTAGTATCCTTTCTCCAGTACAAAACAGAAAACAAGGCAAAAATTACTTTGTGCCGCCCTCTCTAGTTCTCACATTGCCTTTGTTCAAATCCGAGCAAACCCCTGAGGGTCCTGTGCGCATGCTCATCTCTGGTTTCTACTACTCTGCAGCCTCTTCTTTGCTCTGAGCCTACCCTCCAGACCCCCCATTCCTATCTGGTCACCCTTCAAATCTCACTCCTCCAGGAAGTCTTCCCTGATTCATCCTCTCTTCACAGTATTGTGAAATGCTCCACCTCTGTGCTCTCAAAGCGCTGCCACCATGCTGGGACTCAGTCACGTTGCGTGACAATGACCTGCTGTCTGCATATCCCCACTGGACAAGCACAGGGAGGGCCAGGTGCCATCTGCAGTGCTGCCTGCCGGGCCACCAGCCCTGTGGCTGGTGATGACTGGAATGAATAGCTCCAGGATGGATGAATGAGTCTTGAGGTTTAGATACTATCACTGGAGCCCTGCTCCCTTCAGGGATCTGAAGTCCAAAGAAGAGGTTCCTGGTTTTGTTTCTTCCAGATTCACCACCATCCGTGCAATTATTCCAGCTCTAAGGACCTCTCTGAACAGAGCTGGGAGCATCCGGTTTTGGGCTGGATCCAAGATCGTACCCTTTCCCTCTGGCTGTGTTTGCAAGCTGCTGTGCAGACCAGGTGGCGGGACTCCCTGTGGCGTAGCAGTTCAGGAGTGCATTGAGTGTCTCTCGGCCCCATCCCCTGGCCTGCTGGCAGACTCAGCCAGAGGAGGGGCCAGGCTGAAGCAAGGCTCGGGAACCTGCTGCTTGATTTATGAGCTCTAGTTGCACCCTCTCCCCTGTTGTCAGCACCCACAAAACAATCACCTGCTCCCTCCATTCCTGCAGGGCTGTCGTAGGTCAGAGAGCCCTCTTCGTCCTTTGTCTTCTTGCCTGGGACGTGGTAATAGCCTCTACGTGGTCGCCCTGGCTCTAGTCCTGTCCCTGTCATTCTATTCTCTATGCTGAGTGATCTTTCTGAAATGTCAATCTGCCCATGACCAAAACCTCTAGTGGCTCCTGCTGCTGACAGGAGAAGGGGCAAGTCCCCAAGCCAAGGCCCTTCCTGGCTGTACCTTCCCACCCCCAACATGCTTATGCGCTCCTATCAACCACCAGCATCCAGGCTCCTCGTGTCTTCATTTGAGTTTCCCTTCTCCTGCTGCCTCATTCTTTTCTCTTAAGTTTGCTCAGTACGTTCATTAAACAAATGCTTATTAAGTGCTTGGGATGCTCCTATTCTATTGTAGGGGAGGGAAGCCCAGAGAAAAGTACAGCATCTCTCGTCTAAGCGTCTTCTATTTTAGTACTATATTTAGGAAGCAACTAGAGAAACACATGAGCCAGGACACTGCAGATAGCAGCATATGTTCTTTTTTTTTCCCCATGAAACAGAGTCTTACTCTGTTGCCCTGGGTAGAGTGCCGTTGGGTCATAGCTCATAGCAACCTCAAAATCTTCGGGTCAAGCAATCCTCTTGCCTCAGCCTCTCAAGTCCGTCGGAGTACAGGTGCTGGCCACACCACCTGGCTATTTTTTTTAGAGACGGAGTCTTGATCTTGCTCAAGTCGGTCTCAAACTCCTGAGCTCAAGCAATCCAACTGCCCGGCCTCTCAGAGTGCTGGGATGACAGGTGTGAGCCGCCATGCTCGGCTGCAGTGTATGTTCTGATGAGAAGAAAATAGGGCAGGCCACAGAAAATGACTCAGAGTGTCATTACTCTAGAGGGAAGATGGGAGAAAGGGACATTTCTGATGATGCCACGTCTGAGACATTTAGCCCCCGAGGGAGAGGGTGTTCCCGGCAGTGGGGACGGCAAGCACAGGGGCCTCGTGTTACACCTGGAACATGGAAGACACACCCAGAAGGTGGGTAGCCCACCCACTGTGGAGTGGTCTGTGTCTACAGAAGGTCGCTGTCTCATTTATAGCCTTCTCAGGGATCAGACAGACCTACCTGCCCCCCAGCATTTCTAAAGAGTTGTGAAACCGCAGACAACTTAACATACAGTGACTTAGTCAGCCACTCATCTCCAACCCAGGGCCGGGCACAGTGCCTGGCAGATGGCCCGCGTCCCCAGGGTTCTGAGAAAGACCAGCAATGCTTCCTCACCCCTACGAGCCCCCAGGGAAAGGAGAAGCCGCTGAGTTCTGCTCAGTGTCCTGGGACACTAGGCTCGCCAAGGAACTCGCACAGAGGGATGATTAACTGATGGCTCCATTCCACAAGGCTTTGTATGTGAGCCTTCTCCATGCAGAGGGGAAAAAAGAGGCAAGAGAATGGTTTTCATTTAATGTTTGGGAAAAAAGTGCCCAATGGGCACTCAAATATTGACGGTGATGTCAAATATCGGTGTGAGCAAAGAGAACTCAAGGTAAAGGGGGAAGAGCACGGTAGACGTGGGAACCTCCAAGTGCTTCCCAGAGTCTGACAGCGTTCAAGTGCTTGATGCTTTTGCAGGGCAGGGTGGATGCTGAGAAGATGTCACAGGTACCTGGAGAAGGGCTGGAGCTAGTGTGACTCTGCTGTCACTCAAGACAGCAGAGGTGCACGGTGGCCAGAGCTGTCCTGGTAGAAGGCCAGGTGAGTGCATGTCTCTAGCCTGCTACAGGTGCCCGCCCTGCCATGGGGAGTCTACAGCCAAAATAACTATAAAACAATAATAGTAATAAATCAAGATTCTAACTCTGTACCTCAGCTTATAACCCCGTACCAATCTGGTGCCTGCCTCCTCTCTGCACAAGCCCCCTGCACACTGGGCAGCCTTCTCTTCCCCACCATGAATCCATCCTGCCTCAAGGCCTCTGCCCCAGCTTCCTCCTCCACCTGGAAGGCACAGCCCTGGCTCCTCCATGGCTCGCTCATGCCCTTCGTTCCTGTTTCAGATGAAGCTTCACCTCGTCATAGAAACCCTCCCTTACCCGCTACCAGTGGAGATCCATTAATACCTTGCTATGCAGTTGATAGTTTTTTTTTCTGAGTTTTTTTACTTATTATTTGTGTTTCCTCCACCAGAATATAAGTTCCTTGACAGCAGGGACCATTGTCCTTTTTCACCTATGAACACTCAGTGTTCAGAATAAGAATTGGGCCCTCAGTGAGTGTTGTTGACAGAATGAATGAAACAATTACTTCTGTGTCTAGTACTAAGGATCAAGGAAAAAGCAAAGAGCAAGTATTTATTGAGCATCTAATGCAGGGGTTCTCAACCTTCCTAAGGCCGCGACCCTTTACTACATTCCTGTGGGTTGCGACCCACAGGTTGAGAACTGCTGATCTAATGTGTGGCTGGTATAGTGAGGTGCTGCACATGGAATTTCTCTCCTACTTTCAAAGCAGCCCTATGGAAGTTTTTTTGATTAGCGGACAAGCACAGACAGCCAGCTTGAGTTGTTTGTCTGGGGTCACACAGGTAGTAACTAGAAGGAATTAAAATCAAACCTACCTGGGTGTGGTGGATCAGTACTGTAGTCCTGCCACTTTGGGAGGCTAAGGCAGGATGATCACTTGAGGCTGGGAGTTTGAGACCAGCCTGCCTGGACAACATAGTGAGGCCTCATTTCTAAAAAAAACAACAGTCAGGCACAGCAGTACATGCCTGTGGTCTCAGCTACTGGGGAGGCTGAGGCAGGAGGATCACTTACTTGAGCTCAGGGTTTCAGCCTGCAGTTAATTATGATTGTGCCACTGCACTCTAGCCTGGGCCACAGACCCTGTCTCTAAAAGAATATAAATGCATGAATGAATAAAGAAATGAGTAAAAAAATGAAAAAGCCAAACCCAGTTTAGCCTGACTCCAAATGCCCTGCCTTTTCTGTTAAAGTGCTTCTTTCCCACATCCTTAGAACTCAGAATCAGCTTCAGCTTGGCTTCTTGTTTGCTGTGTTATCATATGCAAACTGCTGACCTCTCTGTGCTTCCATTTTGTCAACTCTAAAAGAGGGTTTCTATGACTATCAAATGAGATACAACATGTGAAAAAATTATAATGGCAAAGAAACAGGAGAACATAGTAGATGGTAGTTATGGCTGTGACTACTTACCTAACATTGTCTTTACCCATCTGGCCCCTCAAAGGAGCCAGTTCCTTGTGAAATCTCTTTCTGTGCTATGCTATGCACTGACCACCCCCAAACCTGGGACTCCCATGTGGGTGCCGTGTCCATAACGACTCTGGCGTTTCCTGGCTGTGACAGACACTTAGTCCGCTGATTCACTGGTACTTTTTGCTCAGCCTGTTTTCTCTGCTTAGAGACTCCCTTCTGATTTCACCTTACCTGGGCCATGTGTGACCCATCTGCAGCCTCAGTGGTCAGCATGGAGGAGACCTGTCCATGTGCCTGCCTCACTCACCGGGTAGCGGACCTGGATGTTCCACTCACCCACGTCCTGCCCCAAGACTGACATGGATCTGGCATGCTGGACATCCTCAAGCCGCCCCTTCCCTGCCAAACCCTGTAAGCCACTCACGTTTTCACTGTTGACATTGGCTTCACTGGGGCAGCCAAACAGTTCCCGCCTCAGGAGGTTCCCATCATATTCGAGGAAGGTCAAGTACAGGTTGCGGAAAAACTCCACGTGCTTATTCTTTACCCGAAGCTTCTTGGGAGAGTTCCAGTGAATGACCTGGTGGGGGACAAGGGGGCAGTCAGCTGCGAGGCACCTCACCCATGTAAGAAGTCTGGCGTGGGGCAAAGTGCCACCCATGGGTCTGCTGGTTTGCTCAGTCACTGACCTTTAAGGTGGTGTGGTTACTAGTAAGTTCTCTGAGGTCAGGTTCCCCGGAGATCAAATCCCAACTCTGCTCTAGGGAGTCATTTCAACTTGGGCAACTTACTGAGTCACTATGGAACCTCATTTCCTCATCTGGGAAAAGGGAATAGAAATAGCTCCCACCTGTGCCAGCTATTAGGTTATCTTCTCTCAGCCCCAAACTGACTTTATGAAGCTGAGGCCAGGACTCTGCAAAAACCCTGTTTCTACGTGACCAGTTGCTGCTTGTTAGGCCAAAGCAGGGGTGGGGCCGGCGGAGAGGGGGACTTGGAGAGCCAGGAGGCGCACAAAGACACTTGCTCCTGTCTGCTGCTTCAGCCGGCAGCCGTACTGCTCTCCATTAGCGGCAGCTAAACACACTTCGCAGTTTTCCCCAAGCTGCTTCATCGTCCTCCCCTCTCTGTCCAGGGCCACTGTCCCTAGAACTGGCTAGTGGTGACCCCACACTTCGGGTCTGGGCCCCAGCCCCACGTTTTAACAATCCCCACCTCTTCCCTCTGTTCCTCCAGCTCTGGGGGCAGTAAATGTTTCTGGTAATTTTCTCCTCCTCTTTTCTCCCTTCCTCCCTTTCCTTCCCTTCCTTATTCCCTCCCTCCTCCCTTTCCTCTCTCTCTCTCTCCCCGCCATCCCTCCCGGCCTGCCTTCTTTTCTTTCTGGGATCAAGTGAACACTTTATGCCTAGTTACCATGTTTAGAGACTTTCAAATAATTGGTATAGCTTCTGTCTCCAGCCAGGCCCCCAAGTGAGGCACTGTCCCACAGAGCTGCTGTGAAAAATAACCAAGTTAATACACGGAAAGCACGTAAGGGGTGCCCAGCAGAGGGTGGGTGCTCCACAAATGCCGGCTCTCCTTGGTGCCTACAGTATGTCAGCCCAAATGAATGACTGAGGCAAAAACCTCAATCCTGGAGGTTTCATCAGCCAAGATGTGAGGATGCATCTGGGGAAAAAACACCACTGAACCTTATATGAGCTGTGGCTGTTTTTTGACAAAGGGGAGGTTGGAACACTCGGCATTTTAAAAGCATGCAGAGAGAAGGAAAGGGGCAGGGTGTGTGTGTGCGTGTGTGTGCGCGCGCGCCAGAGAGAGAGAGGTGGCGGGAGAGAGAAGGGAGGCTGATGAGGCAGGGGCTGCATTCTTGTGAGGCCCAAGAAATCCACGTTTTACATGAAGTAAGGGAGAGAAGGAAGTATGAATTATGTAGCTGTCTCCGGATAAGTGGGAGAACGCCTGATTCTGTTACCTGTAAGAGAAACTTACAATTCATTGTTGGTGTGGAAGTAGATACGCTTTCGTTTTAGGTGCTAGGTATGGGTACGCTATACGTGTCTCAGCTTATGAGAGGTTAGCAAGACATTTTCTCAATGAATGATCTGTGAAGCCAGCTCTTCACAGGTGCGTGAGGCTGTGACTTTCTTTTTACAAGTTTACAGGATTGGGAGATGGCCAGAGGCATGTGACCCTGGTGACAGCACAAGTGATTTGCTAGGAAGCAGCAGCCCTGAACAGGGACTGAGGATGTGATAAAGAAGGATCACAAGGAGACACAGTTCTACAGCGCTCAGAGGCATCAAAGACACTCCCGCTGGGGCTTAAAGGACGAGCAGGAGTCTGGGGAGATGGAGGCTGGGGCAGAGGGATCTTCGGGGGGGTGGGTGCGCTGTAGGTGAAGAATGGGGCTGACATGGTAGCCGGGTGCAGTCCTGGACCACAAGGCCCGTGTTTGGCACTCAGGCTGTAGGCACTAGAGACGCTTAATGACTAACTCTAAGTTCCAGAAAGATCACTCTGATTATAATGGAGAAGACGTGTGAGGCAGGGTGGGACGGACAATACTGAAGCCAGAAGGTCAGTTGTAACCTCCTGTGGAGAGAGGCCTTAGGGACAGTTTCTCATTTGGTTGGAGAAAGAAGATAGGCAAAGAAAAAAAAAATCTGGAAAAAGTAAGCAAGTATTTATACAATATTTAATATGTATTAAAATCTATTCTAAGAAAGCATCTTAATTTCTTATTAATATTTAGTGGTACTCATTAGAATTAATCATTATTCATGATTACAATATAATAACTATTAGCGAAAATAATTTGTGTTAACTTATTTAATGTTTATAACAAGACTATGGGGCAGCACCATTATTGATCTCATTTTACAGATAGGAAAGTGGAGGAATTAATCTAATGTCTGCTGTTTGTAGGTCACTCGTTTGGGATTGTTTTGTTACAGCAGCCTGAACAGACTGAGACACGCTGAGGAAGCAAACTGATGCCTGCAGCCTCGTCACTTCCCACGGCATGACTGTTGGGTTCTGTCTGTGAGAGCCTGTAGTAGGGCCTGGTGTCCGCCACGTACAGAGGGGCCTAGAAGAGCCGGCTCCCTCTGCCCTCTCTTTTGGGGATGTGCATTGGCAACTCCCCTTGAAGTATTCTCTCTCATGGCCTGGGGAATGGTAGAAACTGGTCCTGATGGCATCCCCTGACCTCCCATAACCAGCAATGGGACATTAGCCAGAACAAGAACTGTGGGCCTCAGAGCAGCCAAGGTCTGAATCCCAGCTATGTTTTTTACTAGCTGTGCCCTCGGGCAATTTCGTTTTTCTTTTTGGAACCTGTTTCCCCAAGTGCAAGGTGGGGACCAGTAAGCCTGACAAGGTAGTAAAGAGGGTTAAATAAATGGTTAGTGCAGGGCCTGCATGTCAGGGTGGCTCCATGTGTGTTGGTTCTCTTCCTCTTCAAAGATGGGGCAACTTGGTGTATGTCACACTTTATGGGGGCAAGACATGATTGCAAGAAGGACTTTACCTAACAATTGCAATCAGTGTAACCTGGCTTATTGTACCCTCAATGAATCCCCAACAATAAAAAAAAAAAAATGGGGCAACTTGGCCCAGCTTGGTAGCTCACGCCTATAATCCTCACACTCTAGGAGGTCAAGGTGGGAAGATCCCTTGCGCTCAGGAGTTTGAGACCAGCCTGAGCAAGAGTGAGACCCCATCTCTTCCCAAAATAGAAAAACTAGCCAGGCATTGTAGCAGGCAGCTGTAATCCCAGCTACTTGGGAGGTTGAGGCAGGAGGGTCACCTGAGCCCAGGAGTCTGAGCTTGTTGTGAGCTATGATGCCACAGCACTCTAGCCTGGGCAACAGAGTGAGACTCTGTTTCAAAAAACAAAAATAAATAAAAGATGGGACAACTCGATTGTACAATTGTGTTTTTCCCTCCTTTCTCTGCCCTGCCACCATGATGTCCGCTGTAGCAATTAGCAAGGAAGCAGGCACATGCTCTCGGGAGGGTGCAGACAGGGCCAGCACCACTCCTTGACTACTTGATGAAGCCTGCATTTCAGGGAAAGATGAGTGTGCAGTTTTCTTCCTGTGCCTTTTAAAGGGTACAAGAAGGAAGACTCTCCCCTTAAAACACATCCAATCTGGGCACAAGATAATCCTGGGCCATGCATTAAAATAATTGCATGTGGGCTGGTGTCACACCCCGTGGGGATCTTGTCTTCTCTGTGAATAATTTTGGCAGCTGCCAAGTGCTGAGCCAGCCAGAAGGCTGACAGATGAGCATCTAACTGAGGAAACATGGGCTCCTTCCACAGGGAGGAACCTAAACAAAGTGAATGTAAGGGCTGGACCGTGGGTTCCCTGACAAACAAAGCTTAGTAAGTTGTGCACGAATCTGCCCGGTACTTTGGAGATATTGTCTCATGAAATTCTTCAAAATAGCCCTTAGAATCTCATTGTCCACTTGATGGAGATGGGATGTGACTTGCCCATACCTCCCAGCTGGTGAGTTGCAGAGCTGAGACTGGAAGCTAGCTCTAAATCCTAAAGGGGTGTCCAATCTGCAGTCTGAGGGCCACATACATATTATGTGAGGACATTTTTTGCTTATCTGTAGTGTCTGACACCCAAATTATGTGTAGATCCTTAAAAAAATTTTTTTTGCTTACCAGCTTTCGCTAGCATTTGTGTATTTAATGTGTAACCCAAGGCAACTCTTCCTCTTCCAGTGTGGTGCCCAGAAGCCAAGGGGTTGGACACCCCTGCATGAAACCCAAAGTTCTTAACTCCTAGGGTGTCTAGTCACAGTGGACTGAGCGTTTTACAGGTGAAGAGAGTGAGGCTCACAAAGAAGACAGGTGATTTATTGAAGATGACGTGATGAATTTCAGCCAGGCTGAGACTAGATCCCAGGTCTCCTAGTGTCCCCTACTCTCCCCAATTCACCTCTTATGCCCTTGAACCTCACCCTGTTCTGCCTCTGTCTCATGATCTGGGTTTGCATGCTGACTACAGGCAAAATGCTGGCGTTACGTAAAAAAGGTCAGGAAAGAGGATGGTAGAGTCATGGGCAAGCAAAGGGGGTTCTGGAAGGCCCTTTGCAATCGAGCTGCCCTCTGATAGGTAAGACTACTCAAAGCCTCTTAGGGTAGATTCAGACTCATCTTTTGCAATTGAGTTTTTAGTCACTACGGCATGGAATACTCCTTTATCTTGGGTCAGGATCTAGAGAAATAAATAATAGCTACCATTTACTTAATGTCTATGTATGCTATACATTAGGTCAGGGTTTTCAGTGTGTGCATGTATACATATACATGGGTATTAAATAAATGACAGCTATTTGTAGTTCTCTAGATTATGTAGATTGAATCCGCAATTGTGTGGGTGTGTGTATGTCATATTCAATCAGAACAACCTGGTAAAGTTGCTTCTATTATTATCGCGATTTTATAGATGAAGAGCCTGATGCTGAAACTGGCCCAAGCGAGCTTATAACTGGTTAAGCTTACTACAAAATCAGGTTTATCTTGCTTGAAAATCTAAAATCTTCTTCTCTCTACTAAATCATTTCTTCACTCAACAAATACTAAAATGAGTGCTGGTAATGTGCCAGGCACTGATCTAGGGATGATAACCCTGTTTCTGGGACTTACAGCTTAGAGGGAGAGTCAGGCATTACATAGCCGTCCATGCTAAATTACAACTATAGCGTGTGCATTTAAAGACAGGTTGTTAGTGATTTTTCCTGGATGAGGCCACTTTAAGTGTAAAGAAACCAAGGCCCGGAGTGAAAAAGTGGCTTTCCCAGAATCTCAGAGCAGAGGGAAAAGTCAAGGCAGCGTCCATCTCCTGGGCCACCACTCACTCAACCACATTTCTGACCCTAAGAATATGACTCAGGATTCCTATTGTGAGTATTTTGTGATTAGCGCTTGTCTGACTACTGAGAAATGTCATTTCCTGGTCCCTTGAGGGACAGAATCACCCATCATTGCTGGCTTGGGGGCTGCACGCTGGTGGTGTAGAAGACATTTACTGACAAGCTTTCACATCTGAGACCGAGTGACACTGGAGAATGTGCCCAAAATAGATTTTTGTGAGGAGCTGGATTTGTAAGGATTGTGATGGAAACCCATCACAACTTAGCCCACCTTCTAAGCCTTATTATTACAATATCATAACGATTAGTACTAGCAGCTAATACATAACAGATGCTTCCTGTATGCCAAACACTGCTGGTAATAGCTCACTTACTCTGTCCACTACCGAGATAAGTATTAGTCTTAGCGCGACACCGTTCAGGTGAGGGAAGTTTAGCAAACTTCCCCAAGTTACACTGTTAGAAACCAGGAGTTAGGATTCGAACCCAACAAAAGAAATTAGGAATCTGAGTTCCAGATTTCTCCCATATCTGTGATCACTAAATTCCTCCATTTACGGAAATGGACATTAAATTTTCAAATGATCAGAAATGAAACCCACTTCCATTTCCACTTTCTAGCCATGCCTAGGCTACTTAGGCTGCAGAGTGATTTAAGACTTCCCAGATACAGGGGCTGAGCTTCCAGCCATCAAAAAGCAGAGAGGGAGGCACTGAGGTTGTGTGCCAGGTGGGCTGTGGAAGCTGCCAAGCATTAAGGTCCCTATGGTGTGATCTGATTGGATCAGAAATGTCTACAAAGCTGAGTGTATGTGCCGACTTGGCGTCAGCCTGTAGTGAGCCAGGGAACATTGACAGAAATTGATTACTGTCCAGGAATCTTAAACATCATCTGGGAAAGGCAGCAGAAGTCGATGTGATTAAACGAGAAACAAGAAACTCTTATCTCCCATCAAGGGCACAGGAAAAAAAAAGCAGTTCAAAGGCAGATGTCAGAACAAGGACAAGGCAATGGAAAGAGTTCAGCCAAAACTTGAAGTACTCAGACCCCAGAGGGTTCATAAAAGTAATGGTGCAAAAGAGCTGAGAAATCAGAGCCTGTGTGCAAATACCAGGTGAATAAGAACATGGGTCGTATCTCTTCCAAATTACTGGGCTAAGTGGCACTGTGTCTCAAGATTCCCACTGACTTTCTATGATCCACAAAATAACATCTATTCTCTTTAGTGTGGTAGTTAAGCCTTTGCAAACTGGTTCCCACTTATGATTCCAACTCTCTCTCTAGGTTAAGAGACACTCCTGGTATTTCTTGCACCTGTCTCTCATGACTCTCCTTTGCATATGCTTTGCCCTCCCTGGAATGTCCTACTTCTGTACCATGTCATGTCTTCCCTTCTTTTCATGCCAATGCCTGCCCAGCCTTCATGGTTGAGCTCAATGCACCTCTTTTGCTAAGGTTTCCCTGAACACTTATGGGAAAAGGCTGCCTCCTAGCATGTCTCTCTCTACCCCATTCTTTATTCCTAACACAAAACTATTCCTAGTTTGTTTGTAGTTGCAGATGTCCCCAACCTCTGTGAATAGATCATGATTCATTTAAGATCTAAGCCAATCATGAAGATCCTAGTCTCTGATTTTCCAGACTCCCTTGCAGCTATGTGGCCATGTGACCCAGGACTGCCCAAAAAGTTCCATAGGGAAGCATTTGATTTCATAATAAAAAGATTCAGATATGATTGTTGTTATCCTCCTCCTACCTTTTTGTTATGAACAGAGATGTGATGACTGGAATTGTGACAGCCATCCTGTGACCATGAGACAGGTTAACACATTGCTCTCCTATGCACTAGTGTCTATTATAGTTGCCTACTCTGGAATTCTTAAGTGAGAAATTCAAACCTCCTAGTTTATTTTAAGCTACTGTACCTTGGGTTTTATGATTCTCATTGTAAGCACTTCTGATATAACATCTAGACAGTTACTAGGTCCTTCCTCTATGTTCCATAGACTCTTTAGGGAGCTCACTGCATGCTTCTGTAATTATTTATTTTCATGTCTGCCCCTGGTAGCACTGGAATGTGAATTTCTAGGCTGGTAGGGAACATGACTTATTATTCTTCCTGTGTGCCACAGTGCTTGCCAGGTAGTTAGTATTCCATAGCTACCCTTGGCTCAAAAATGGAAATCATGATGATGACATTCCTAATAATCCTCACACTCATTCTGTCGACAGTAAATCAATTATAAAAGCCCTATTAATGTAGGTTTTAGAATGAAGAAGCATATTCTACTTTTCTTTGTCTAAGGGCCAAATAACTTGTCATTTTTTTCTTGAAGGAGTGTAAGTTCCGTTTTCTCCTTGTTTCGTATTTCAAAGAGAAGGACAACATTTTTTTTTCACAAGTCCTTTTCCTTGTCATCTTCAGGATTATGATGCATGATAGAAGAACACACAGACCTACATGCCAGACCCACCTGCAGCCCTGATCACCTGTGTGGCCTGCACTCAGCTACTGATATCAGAACAGCCCCTGTAGAAGGGGCATGCCCACGACCAGCTGGCAGAGCAGTAGTCAAGATCAGGACTGAGGAAATGATGGACATGAAGATATATTGCGTGTGTTTGTTCAGTTGCAAAAGAAATCTTGTCTAGACTTCGTGAAACAGTCCCCTTACTAAATAGGGAGAATGGCTGGAAACCCAACTTCTATGGGGGGGGAGGAGGAGGAATAAGAAACAAGACTTCAAATAAGGGACTGCAGAATGGCACAGAACCAGAGGGACAAAGATGGGGAGGGTACAGACAAGACAGAGAAGACAGAGGGTACAGCCCAAGCCAATGGCAGGGCTCCTCCTGCCTGGATCTCAGGTCCAGACCTGTAGAGGGGGATGTTTGGGGTTGGA
Source organism: Nycticebus coucang (assembly GCF_027406575.1). NCBI lineage: Eukaryota > Metazoa > Chordata > Mammalia > Primates > Lorisidae > Nycticebus > Nycticebus coucang. The sequence goes on along the minus strand of NC_069782.1, from coordinate 14,456,519 downwards.
GTTTAACATATAGGGCAGAGATCCCGGCACTGGTAGGTAGGGAAGAAGGGTTTAATCCAAGGAGGCCAGGGTTCAGACTTTAATATTACCTTTTCCCAACTTTGTCACTCAAACAACTTAATATATTTTAACCTCTATTTTCTGATTTGTTAAAAAGAAATAATGATACCTGCTGCAAAGGATCATGGGACAAAAGATAGGATGGCATTGTGATAGTTATGTATCAACATGCCCAGACCACCGGGTGCCCAGATATTTGGCTAACCATTATTTTTGAATGTGTCTGTGTGGGCATTTCCACATAAGATTAGCATTTGAATCAGTGGAATTAGTAAAGTGGTTTGCCCTTCTTGATACGTGTAAGTGGGCACCATCTTTTCCACTGAGAGCTGGAATAAAACAAAAACCAGAGGATGGAGGAATTTGGTTCTTGGGACTTCAGACTCAGATTGAATTACATCGCTGGCTTTCCTGGAGTTGGAGACTGCAAGTAGGTCATGGGCCTTCTCTGTCTCCATATTGTGAACCAATTCTTCATAGTACATCACTGAAGATAGCTACAGATATATATGCATATCTCCTCTTGGTCTGCCATGGGGCCTGGGGCAGATCCGTGTTCCACATAGGTGAATTGAGTTTCTGGAATATGCACACTGAACCCAGGCGATGCTCTCTCTGCCCTATCAGCCTCCTGTGTTTTGTCCAACTTTGGGTGCCAAGTGAGTTTTGGTCAACGTTTGTTCCCGGCCAGTGCAATATATTACAGCCTTTTCATTCTCCTCATCAGCTGCTGAAGCTTCTGTCCCATCCCTCTTCTTTCCCATTCCTGACAATTATCAGGTACTGCTATTAAAGGAAAATGGTGTCCTTGATACTGAGACTTCTCTTGCAGCCACGAAGGCTCCAGCATGGTAGTGTGGGGCCCTGAAACTCTGGACTCTTTGAATTATACAGATTGCTGTTGCTTTCCGGTTTTTATAAGTCTCGGCCAAAAAAATAAAATCTTTCAGACAAAAATGCATCATTACCCAGGAAAAGGGGAAGAAAACAGACTAAACTTACTGATTATTTAGTCCCCTCATCTGAAAAATGTAGGCACTTAGGCCAGCACTTGGATCCGATGCCTTGTCTGACGGCCTATCATTTCTTGTTCTGTCATCTGGCACACTTCTCATTTTTCCCTGCCCGAGGATGTAGATGTTGGAGAGGGGATAAAATGACAACAGGAAAATGGATACTTTTTATAATACTCAGGGCTGGAGGAATCACAGACCCATAGGAAGATCCAGATGCATTCTCTAATGTTCATCATGGCCAATGTTTTGCTATAAACAAAACATTGACATTGGGTTCTTTTTTGCTATAAAATAGGGGCAAAAATCAATTTGAACTGGGTTCTGTTGTATGTGAAAAATTCCTCACACTGTGCCGATGGCAGGATATGGGAAGGGAGGCAAGTGGTGTAGGGTGACGATGGTGGCCCCCTTTCCATGGCTTCCCTGCTGATGACTCAGGCAGGACCTGGGAGGGATAATGAGCCCTGAGTTCTTTCTGTGTCTATGGAATTAATTACTGAGAGTATCCTCACATTTTACAGAATCCCCAGTGTCCTCTTGGGGAGTGTGTGTGCTGATGTGGGACCAGGGAAGGCAAAGAGGAGCAGAGTCCACCTACAGAGATAGGTGCGGCATTTTTTTTTTTTTTTTTTTTTTGTAGAGACAGAGTCTCACTGTACCGCCCTTGGTAGAGTGCCGTGGCGTTACACGGCTCACAGCAACCTCTAACTCTTGGGCTTACGTGATTCTCTTGCCTCAGCCTCCCGAGTAGCTGGGACTACAGGCGCCGGCCACAACACCCGGCTATTTTTTTGTTGCAGTTGGCTGGGGCTGGGTTTGAACCTGCCACCCTCGGCATATGGGGCCGGCGCCCTACTCACTGAGCCACAGGCGCCACCCGGCATTTTTTTTTTTTTAAACGAAGTCTCGCTCTGTTGCTGGGGTCATCGAGTGCCATAGCATCATTGTAGCTCACAGCAACCTCAAACTCTTGGGCTCAGGTGATCGTCCTGCTGTAGCCTCCTGAGTAGCTGCACTTGCCACAGTGCTTGGCTAGTTTTTCTATTTTTAGTAGAGACAGAATCTCACTCTTGCTCAAACTGGTCTCAAAGTCCTGAGCTCAAGCAATCACCCACCTTGACCTCCTGGGGGCTAGGATTACAGGCATGAGCCACTGCACCTGGTCAAGGAGCAGGACTTTAAACTGAGGGATTTTACTGAGGTTGCTTGAGGAATGGCTGGGTCTGGATTTCAGTGGGATGTTGCCAGTGAGGCTGCTGACATCTTAAGACTGACTTCTTGGAAACCTGGGGAGAGATAGCTGCACTTTCTGGTTCCTGGCAGGCACTTCCTGCTGTGGCCCACTGTTGGTTTGCTGTCTCCCCGCACTGCGGTTCTTTGCAGAACTGGATACAGCCTTTTGCCTGCAGTTCTCATGGGGCCAGTGGTTATGCCAAACCTGCTAAAAGCATGGGTGTGTGACTCAGGCTGGCCAGGGAGTCATTCCCGACTGCTCCTAAGAACAGGGAGTGTTCTAGGATGGACATGTGTCTCATGAAGGCTCAACAGAGTCCTGCTGTACAGTCACTGAGAGAAAGAGGGTCTTTCCCTTACCTGGGATCACGAGTACCTGTCCATCACTCTATGCTATCCTGCTTTAATTTCTTCATAGCCTATTTTACTGCCTGAAAAGACTGATTTGATCATTTGTTTTCTTGTGTGTTATCTGTTTTCTGCACTAGAACATACAGTCGAAGGCAAGAAAGGCCCACTCTGTTGTGTTTGCTATGGTATAACCAGTGTCTGTCTCACAACAAGTGTGCCATTAGTATCTGTAGAATGGCCAAACTCTACATACTAGCTGGGGACTTCAAGAACTCACTCTGTCAGAACAGAGAAAAGGAAGAGCGTGGGGAGGAGAGAAAGAAAATGTGTGTGTGTGTGTGAGAGAGAGAGAGACCCACTAAGTCATTTGAGCATCCATAATGCGCTGTCAATGCAGAGGGCACGATATGACACCTTCACATATTGAGATATCCTGAGGGTTAAAGTGTTTACCAACTCTGTTATTATTGTAGTGTATTGAATTATATTATTTAATAACAATAATAATATTTCATAAAATAATCCTTGCCATGGCTTTTACAAAGGTATACATTATAACCCAAAGCATAAATACATGTGAGTCCATATGGATATAAATAAATGATTCAAAAACATAAGAACACATAGAAGAAAAGCAACAGATCTTCCTTACAGAGGAATTCTAACCATACATGTAGATACTATCACATCCTCCCTTCCTGAGGAGGCGGATCTTAATCCATGCACTTCCAGTGTGGGGTGGAGGTAGAGACTCACTGCCAAAACCAAAACAGGAAAGGGGAGGTTAGTAATGATATAGCAGAGAAACCCAGAAAAGGCTGCCTTTATCATACGAGGATGGTTAACATCCCCAGTGCTAGGGTGCACAGAAATTGAGGACCTCCTGGAAAGAGGGCATGAGGAGGACACTGCCTCTGTGACGTGCTTTCCGAACACCTATCATCTCAGTCTGATCATGAGACAATATACTGGGCAAACCAAATTTAAGACACATTTTATAAATTACCTGATCAGTACCTGCCAAAACTATCGAGGCCAGTCCTGGATAAACAAGGACAGACTGAGAAATTGTCACAGACCAGAGGAGAGTAAGGAGACGTTAGTGGGAAAATGGGCAAAATACAATGACATCTTCAAGCTCAGTTAAATAGCATTACACCAGCATCGGTTTGTTAGTTTTGACCAATGTACGTCATCAACATCAGGGAATACTAAAACTGGGTGACAGATAGATGGAAACTATATTACTTTTGCTACTTTTAAGTCTAACATTCTTCCAAATAAAATCTTATATTAAAAAAGAAAGTTGTACAAAGGAACAACTGATTGAGAATACCAATGGGATAAGTTCATGTGAACGGCAAGGAAACAGCTTAGCTGACACTTCTGTTCCCAGGATAAGCTCTTCCTTATCTCCATGACAAAGTACAGAAATGACTACTTCGTTAGATCTTACAAGGAGCTGGCAAAAATAATTTAAATTCTCAAGATTAGTTGAAAATATGAATTTACAGCCACCATCTTTAAGGAAAAATTTCAAACTGAGTGTATATTATGCCTCAAGATATTACTTAATGATAGCACAAAGTTGCATGATTAGCAGGACATTTAAAAAACAAAGCATGCAGAATGCGCAGTCTCCATGATTTTCTGATGATGTTTAAAGTCTTGGGATTGTCAGTTTACAACTTTACATTTCAATAAGCTCCATGAAAAGAGTTTGGGAGTCTCTTTGGAGATTTCTTTCATCAAAACAAATGAGAAAGTCTAGTAAGGGAAATACTTGTTTTTCTGGCCTTGGCAAAAATGCTTAAAAAAATACACAAAATTTAATATGATAAAAAAAAATGAAGTCAATTCCTTTGCAGCAAATATTGCAGGAAGTGTCATATCAAATAATGTTGAAGACCCAAAGAAATCAGTATTAGACCACATTCCATGAGAGATGTTATGGAGGTGAATTGAAGTCCAGAGGGTTCTGATACATGTTTGCTCACGCTATTTACTAGACTCTGTTTCAGTAAGGAAAGACAAAGAATGACTTTTCTGTGAGCACTCATGGAATGATGTCCTGGAGAAGTTATATTTTGAATAGTTAAGTTCCTACTTCTATGATGATAAAATTTTATGAAAAGAGAGTATATGGAATCATTAAAGGTACAGTTAATGGAAATAACAAAAGGATTGGGGAGGTAAGGTTATAGGACGAGCACCCCATACCGAGCTTATTTCCTGAATCATTGGTAGGCAAGTTTGCAATGAAATACCTGAAGCCAGCATGCGCCTGCTGGCTTCTCAGGCACCTGCCCCACGAGGTATTCGACAATCAAAGGGGGTCTGTGTGTCAATGTAGAACACGTGTGGGAAATGCTGGGCAGGAACAAAATTAACCAGCTTTCCTCACTACGGGACTTCCTAACACGGTATTTGATGTGTAGTAGGTGGAACTCCCTAGCTTCCTCCCCAGTTCCCCTGTTTTAAATAAATCCTGCGAACAGCTCTTAGAACTATTTGGATATCTGTTCTGGAAAATGCTGCTGTAGAGAGAATTTTCCAGAGGCATCACTGTGCCTTTAGAAATCCTATTGATGTTTCTAGGAAAAATTGCATCTGAAGTTCATCAGCTAGGTGTAAAAAATACAAAGGCGTTAAGTTCTGAAAATTACCAAGTGAAAAAAAGGATGGATGAGTGAAGACAGAAGACTCAAGCTTAAACCACTCAAGGTCTCCTTTGCTTATATGCCATTCTCCGGCATGACACTTGGGCACCTGGTGTGAAGTTCAGGTTCTTAGCCCAGCTGTGCCTACAACCGTGCTCAGCCTTGGACAAGCCGCTTCCTCTCTTTGGGTCTCTATTTCTCCATCTGTGAAATGAGAGTGCTGGAACAGATGAGGGAGAAGAGTCCTTGGTCTGTCCACCAGCCTAAAGAGAACTATTCTAAGAAAGAGTAGAAGGAATACTGGCTTTTTCTTTAAAGCAAGAGTAACAGCTTTACCATAGTGTCTCTAAGCCCTGCACTAACTGTTTCGCATTGTCCCTTTTAACCTTTACATCTCTTCTGCAAAGTCATGATAACTTTTTTTCTCAGATGAGGAAACCAGGTTAGGATAAGGTCAGAGAATGCATGCTGACAGCCTGAGTGGGGCTCGGCCGTGCCTACTGGGTGAACAAGCAACTCCAAGGCACCAGCCACAGAGCAATGGTGCCAAGAGACAGGCTACTGGAAGGGGGGCCACCTGCTTCACATTTAATCCCCAGGACTCCTTGAGTTTACCAGCTGCAGTGTGCACAGAGATCATAAAACAGAGTCCTTGGACATAGGCCATGCGATGAAATTAAGCAGGCATTGGCCTGAAGAATACAGAGGTCTGGCTAGAAAGGGGTGTTTCTAGATTTCAGATCTTCTTCCCCCAGACCAACATTTTTTTTTTTCCTTCCTCTATCCGTCCTAATCCTCCCAAATCAGCCTGACCATTCATCATACTTATTACCTTCTCTCTGTTTTCCCCACCTCATTTTTCACTGTAGTCTGGGCAATGAGGCACGTTCTAAGTGCCCGCGCAGGGCAACCCCGCACTGTCCCCCGCAGATGTGGAAACTGACACATCTCTAAGTGTTATAAGATGTTTGAAGGCTTGAGTGATGGCTACTCTTTGTATGCAAACGCTACAAACTACCTCTGGGAAAATAACAGCCTTTTCCCATAGGGATGGGCGTGTTTTCTCTTGGTTTTTCTCTTCTGCTTTAGGATTTTTCTTTCAGGTGTACTCAATGCCCAATGTATTGAATGGAGGGAGGGGAGTCAAAAATTCAGCCTCTGGGCCTGTTGCTTAAAATTCAGATGTTTCCTCAAGGACGCACTGCTATAATAAGGGGTTCTGGTCTAGAGTGAGCCCTTGAAAAGCCATTTAATCCAAAGAGGCTTACACAGAAGAGTCCCACAGAATTATTATGTCACGTGTCACGTTTTCCTTGGAAAATGTATTCAGGTAGAAACTCGGCCCTGTGTTTGGACTTGGAGTCAGACAGGCAGGAGTTGAAATCTCAGTTCTGTGATATTTAGCTGTAACTCTGGGGAGGAAAAGTGACTTGATATGATCCTTAATTTTTCTCTTTGGTTTCGAAAACAGGCTAAATAAGACTCACTTTGAGAGACTTGTAAAGATGAAGTGAGGCCATGCCTGGAAACCCATTCCCACCCCATTTTCCTGGACTATGCCTTTTCATGTTTTGAGGCCAGCTCCTCTGGGATGGAGCTGGACTCCTGCTGATCTGGAAGGAGCTCGCTGTAGTCTGCGCAAATGTTTCTGGAGCCATGGCCCAGGGCCTGCTGCCTGCCCACCCACGTCCATGTCACTATTCCTAACTTGCTCCCTCGGGGCTCCAGGGGCATACGGGTTGGGTTGTGGGGAGCAGTGGTGCAGAAATGACCGTGCATGTTTTGGGGCTGAGGGCTGAAGTGTAGGAGGGCAAAGGATGAGGAAGGAATGGAATTCAGGTGCTGGGAGTCTGGGTATCAATATTCAGCTCAGGTGTCCTATCCAAAGCCCTCGAGATGCAGATTCTCCACCACATGACCCAGCTGGATAGGCGCCCTCCTCGTGTTCATTCCGGCCCTCACTTCCTTCCATCCAGCACTTAGCCGAGTGCACTGAATTTCCCATTACTCACCCGTCAGCTCTCACTAGCTGGTGACTCTCCTGAGGGTAGAATCATGGCATATTCAGCTCTGGCTCTAGTGACTCCCAGAAATCCAAGGATAGACCCTCAGCTTGCCCTTTCCTGGCCATTACCGGATTCTGGCTGGGGCCAGAAGACTCCAGGACTATACCACGATTTCACAGAATCTCTCCCAGTCTCCCTCCTCTTAAGCAGCACACAGCCCTCTGCTGGTCTCCCAAAAGCCTGTGCTGCTGATACAGGGATAAAAAGACGCTCCTCTGAGTCCCTCTGTTTCTCTTTGAATGTAAGACTCAGCCAGGGAAGGCTGAGCCATCATCAAGCTTAAGGACCAAAGAGATAAAAATGAAGGTCTTTGGAACACAAAGACTCTGGTGAAGTCAAGTGCATTTCTATGGAGTACTCCAGGGGCCTGGCTGAGAATGGGGCTAAGAATAATGACCTGCATTTTATCAATAATGTAACCAAACCTGGGCGAGGTTAAGTGATTTACTCAGGTCCCTCAGCTGGTGAGAAGCTGAACCGTCATCAGAATTTATAGGATTGCTTGGCTCCAAAAGCTTCTACAATTCTGCTGCCTCTTCGGTGAAAACATTTCTCCCCTTAGAAGTTCTCTTAACCAACCTGACACCCCGGGCAAGCTGCATGCCTAAGGCTAGTTAGCCTCTCGCTAGCTGGATGTCAGAGGACGTCTGCTCTGCATACTGAGCTCCACGCTCACCAGGAGCGAGCTGTGTTTGTTACCAAAGGTGTCTATGTCTTGTGTCTTAAATGCAGTTGAAAATCTAATTAAATATTATTTGCGTTTATGCTGATTAGAATTAGTATCATCTGAGTTAATAGTAAGGGTTTGTTTCCAAGACAAGGTAAATGCTTTCAACAACTGGAGGAGAAGTCTCTTAAAAAAAAAAAAAATTGTCTTCACTTTACATAGGGGTGAGAAAATGGGTTAGGGGAAAGTGGAAATAACCCAGGACTGGCTTCCCATTGTTTTGGAAGAGTCCTCAAGCGTTTGTTCCACTTTAAAGGAAATGACACTTAAATCATACAAGATGCCTAATGAGGGTGGTTTATGCAAGATCATACAGCCCTCAGTCAATAGATTGAAAAGCCTTGCCTGTAGATGACAAGTAAGTCAAATTTAAAGTATTTTTGTGATTCTTACTTTAGCTGACATTTTTGATCCATGGGCCCCAGAAAGGTCCGGCATGGGTCCCATAGGCTGCTCAGGTCGGCCCCCCTTTTGAGTGGCAGAGTGTGGGACCAGAAGGGGCAGATACCCCTTTCTGCAGTAGCATCTGCACTCGGTCCAAGACTCCCAGAGGATGCAGAAACCACGGATCATCCTGAACACTTCATATACCACATTTTTCCTATTCATATGTATTTACAATAAAGTTTAATTTTGTTATTTTTTTGAGACAGCCCGTGTCAGTCACCCTGGGTAGAGTGCCATGACGTTATTGTAGCTTACAGCAACTTCAAACTCTTGGGCTCAAGTGATCCTCTGGCCTCAGACTCCAGAGTACCTGGGACTATAGGCGTCCACCACAATGCCCGGTAAGTTTTCCTATTTTTAGAAGAGAAGGGGGTCTCGCTCTTTCTTGCTCAGGCTGGTCTGGAACTCCTGAGCTCAGGTGATCCTCCTGCCTTGCCCTCCAAGAGTGCTAGGATTACAGGTGTGAGTCACCACCCCCAGCCAAGTTTAATTTATAAATTAGGCACAGTAAGAGCTTCACAGCAGTAACTCATAATAAAATTGAACAATGATAATACTATGCCAGCCTTACGACTCTGGCACTATGGGCTATTATAAAGTAAGGGTGACTTGAACACAAGCACTTGGTGACCTGGTGAAGGTGGCAGTTACTAAGTGATTAATGGGCGGGTGGCCTATACAGCCTGGAAACCTGACAAAGGGATGATTCACGTGAGTGGGATGGAGCAGGTGCACTTGTGAATTGTTCATTTCTGGAATCTTCTATTGAATATTTTCAGACAGCGGTTGACCGTGAGTAACCTAAACCTTCAAAAGCAAAACCACAGATAAGGGAAGACCTACTGTACTTTCCAGACAGGACTATTTAAAAAAAACACATAGCAGATAGAAGGTCTCATAAATGTGGAACAGGGATGAACAAAATAATACAAAAGACGGGAACAAGAAGAGAAGATGGCACAAGACGCACCGTGACCTGCAATCTGAGGCCCGTGTTGTCCAGAGGGACTTACAGTTTTTTTTGAGGCAGAGCCTTAAGCTGTCGCCCTGGGTAGAGTGCCATGACATCACAGCTTACAGCAACCTCCAACTCCTGGGCTCAAGCGATTCTCCTGCCTCCGCGTCCCAAGTAGCTGGGACTACAGGCGCCCACCACAATCCCCAGCTATTTTTTGGTTGCAGCCGTCATTGTTGTTTGGCTGGATTCGAACCTGCCAGCTTAGGTGTACGTGGCTGGCGCCTTAACCGCTTGAGCCATAGGCACCGAGCCGGGACTTACAGTTTTGGACCATCCCTGAGAACTCCATGACAATGTCCTGGCACTGGGATGACCCAGAGGGTGGGGCTGGTACCTGCCAACCTCCCTCTCCCATTCCTCCCCATCTCCCCACCTCCAGGGAAGCTCTTCTTTTATATATTGGCTATATCTTAGGGTTTCGTGTAAGAGTTGTTAGACATGGGTGGGTAAAATGACTTCAGGGTCCCTTTTTAGGTTTATCTAAAAAGATATGAGTTAAATTTGGACTGGCGGCTCTTCTATCTCCATGGTTTTGCCATTTTACAGAAATTGCTCGACACATGCATAGAATAGGCTGCCAAAGGGAGATGACAGATTATTTTGTTCGATAGGATTAAAGTGGCAACATTTAAGCCATCAGTAAGCGACAGCAAAGTGGTATAGCCACCTGCTGAACGCACATGTAAGCCTTCATGAACAGTGGCTTTGTCGTTGCCCACGGCACCACTAGTGACAGGACCTATGACACTAAGCACTAGTGACAGGACCCATCAATAAACACAATCATCGGAACGTATAGGCAGATGTGACGCCCTTTCTCTTGGAGACCTGGCTTTGTTGGCATTTATAAAGCATCTAATTTTAAAGTTCACAAATGAAAACTCTAATGTGTTTTTTAAAGACTGGTTCTACGTTGCCCAAGTGGGACTTAAACTCCTGGGCTCAAGTGAACCCCCTGCCTGAGTCTTCTGAGTAGATGGGATTAGAAGTATACGCCACCGTTCCTGGCTTCCCGAATTTATGATACCTTTTCCTTTACTTTTTGTGGCTATCAATTGAGAGGCTCTCAGATACCATGTCAAATATCCTGGCTCAGGAACACCATGTTTATTTAACGGAAACTATACTAATCTTCCTAAGAACAATCAATTTCACAAGACACCTCCCAAGTTTTTTTTTTTTCCCCCTTCCCAGGATTTTAAAAAATTGTGGTAAAGTACACTCTGCATAAAATTTATCATTTTCACCATTTAAAGTGTATGGTTCAGTGGCATTAAGTATATTTACACTGTTGTGCAAACATCACCACTCCCAACGTTTCCATCTTCCCAAATGGAAACTCTGCAATCCATTACACACCAATTCCCCATTCTTTCCCCGCAGCCTGTGACAGTCACCATTCTACTTTTTGTCTCTATGAATGTGACTACTTTAGGTCCCTCAGATAAGTGGAATCATGCAGTATTTGTCTCCTGTGTTTGGCTTAGTTCACTTAGCAAATGTCCAAGTTCATCTAAGTTATACCCATGTCAGAATTTCGTTCCTTTCCAAGGCCTGCCAAAGTTCTTAGTTTCACTGACTTTTATTTTTATTTATTTATTTTTCTTGTGACAGAGTCTTACTCTGTTGCCTTGGGTAGAGTGCCCGTGGCTCATAGCTCACAGCAAACTCAAACTCTTGAGCTCAATTGATCCTCTTGCTTCAGCCTCCCAAGTAGCTGGGACTACAGGTGCCCTCCACAATGCTTGGCTAATTTTTCTGCTTTTAGGAGAGATGGGGTCTTGTTCTTGCTCAGGCTGGTCTTAAACTCCTGAGCTCAGGAGATCCACCTGCCCTGGGCTCCCAGAGTGCTAGGATTACAGGCGTGAGTCCCTGCACCTGGCCTCGCTGATTTTTACAGAAGTTTGATGTTTTTATTTTTTTATATGAAAAGACTTGAGAGTTTAGAAGTCTCCTGTGCTCTGCCTGGTCACGAAGTACCATTTATTATGAGGACACAGGCCTTTCTTAGCATGGCTTCAATCTGCTGTCACTTGCTCACCAACAGCTGTACCTGGAATGCTTCCTTTAGAAAGTTACCTGCTTCTTCTTATATTTATTTATTAATTTATTTAGAGACAGAGTCTCACTATGTCAGCCTCTGTAGTGTGCCGTGGCGTAACAGCTCAGAGCAACCTCCAACTCTTGGGTTTAAGCGATTCTCTTGCCTCAACCTCCCAAGTAGCTGGGACGACAGGCGCCTACCACAGCGCCCGGCTATTTTTTTGTTGCAGTTGTCATTGCTGTTTAGCTGGCCCAGGCCAGGCTCGAACCCACCAGCCTGGTAGTATGTGGCCGGCGCCCTACCCACTGAGCTACGGGCACCACCACCTTCTTCTTCATTTTTGACCAATTATATCCACGCTGTAGATTGTAACACATGTACAATATTACAATATAATATCTTTCCAACTTGGTTGTACACACATATACTCCTACCAGCCTGCAAGGAGAGCTCCCACTGATCAAATGGGATCAGGCAGTATTAATATCATCTTCTGATCCAGAGGGTATAAAATTATTTGTGCTTTTAATCTTCTTCACCTCCCTGCTTAACAATGAGGCTGTACTTCTTTTCAAGTGTTTCCTGGCCATTTTCTTGGCAATGAAGTAAAATGACTACATCTTTTATCCGTTTTTCTTATTAATGAGTAAGAGTTGTTTATACATTGTGCTCACTACTCTTTTGTCAGTGAATATCTTTTCCTTTTCTCTTTTTGATACACCCTTTGATGAAGTTATTAATTTCAATGTGGTTGAATTAATGATCCTCTTATGTATGTTTTTGGTGTCTCATTGAATAAATTCTTCTCTGTTCTGAGAACTAAATGCTAGTTTCCTTTCTTTTAAAAAAAATTTTTTTTTTTTTTTTGAGACTGAGTCTCAAGCGATTGCCCTGGGTAGAGTGCCGTCACATCATAGTTCACAGCAACCTCCAACTCTTGGGCTCAAGCGATCCTCTTGCCTCAGTTTTTCTACTTTTAGTAAAGACAGGGTCTTGATTTTGCTCAGGTTGTTCTTGAACTCGTGAACTCAAGCAATCCACCTGTGTGAGCTCAAGCAGTCCCCCCACCTTGGCTTCCCAGAGTGCTAGGATTACAGGTGTGAGCCACTTCTCCTGGCCTAGTTTCCTTTTTTTAAAATTTTAAAATAAAAGTTTGAGTTGTTATTTCACTTTTAAGTCTCTATTTGGAATTAATTTTGTGCACAGTGTGAGATGGGGATACATTTTCCTTTTTTTCCCCGCACGATTCGCACAAAATTTAATCCTTTTTCCGATGATCAACAATGCTACCCCTTCATATATCAAATTTCCATCAATTGGTGAGTGTCCTGGGCTCTCTCCTCTTTTCTGTTAATTAATTGGCACAGCCCTGGGCACATGCTCAGCAAAGTTCGCTAGAGGTCTTCAGTAATTACTTTTTATGAAAGTTGTTCTCCTTGAAGGAGTGTTTAATTTTATCAAATAATTTTTCCTGGATTTATTTAGATGAGTAGATGGTGTTTTTCCTTTTGTCTCTTAACATGCTGAATGACACAGATTTAACACATGTACCACTTGTGTTAAAATTTAATTCAACGTTAAAGCACCCCATCTTTCCTAGGATAGATTGAGGTAGGCAGAATATGTCATCTTATTAGTTAGGTAAATATTTTGCTTACGATTTTTTTTTTTTTTTAGCTTTCACTCTGTTGCCCTGGGTAGAGTGTCGTGGCCTCAACCTAGCTCACAGCAACCTCAAACTCCTGGGCTCAAGCCATTCTCTTTCCTCAGCCTCCCAAGTAGCTGGGACTACAGAAATACACCACCATACCTAGCTAAATTTTCTATTTTAGTAGAGATGGGGTCTCCCTCTTGCTCAGGGTGGTTTTAAACTCCTGAATCCAAGGGATTCTTCCACCTCAGCCTCCCAGAGTGCTAGGATTGCAGGTATCAGCCACCATGGTTGGCCTGTTTTGCTTAAGATTATTTATCTTTATTCATAAGTGAGACTGGTATGATATTTTCCTTGATTTTGGTATCAAAGATATCCTGGGTTCATTGAATGAGTTGAAATGCGTGTTTATCTTTTCTTATTCTTTGGAAAAGATTACTTAAAATTGGAAATATACTTTGATTAAAAAAAAACTGATAGAACTTATTTCTACTCACCATCTAGGGGTGCTATTTTCTTTGTAATAAAACGTAACTGTAGAAGACAGTCCAGACTTTATATTTTTCTTACATCAATTTGTTTAACTATACATTTCTAGGAATTGGTCTTTTTCACTTAAGTTCTCAAGTTTATTAACATAATGTTGTTCATAGTATTCTATTGCTCTCTAAACTCCGTTTTACCTATTGGGTTATGGGCTTCATAAACTGAGGGATTGTTGGCTTTAATCTTTGCTGAAGAATTGCTTGTTCAAAAACATTCAGAAAATGAATAAATGAATCTGGAATGATGTCTATTCCCTATTCATTTTTTGGGAGTTCTCTCTTTTTCTTTCTTGATGAGTTCTGCCACAGCTATTTTATTGGACCCTTCCAAAAACACCAACTTTTGACTTCATTGATCAATTTTTGCTCTTATTTTCTTTCTGTCCTGCCTTTAATTATCTTTGAATGTACTCTAATGTTCTTTCCATGTTATCTTAAGTTATAAACATGGCTTATTAATTTTCAGACTTTTTTATTTTTGATAAAAAAGAAACATTATTAACACTAAAACACAATACTTTTGTATTTAAGGTTGGTCAGACATGACGGCTCACACCTGTAATCCCAGCACTCTGGGAGGCCAAAGAGGGTGGATCACATGAGCTCAGGAGTTCAAGACCAGCCTGAGCAAGAGCAAAACCTCATCTCTAAAAATAGCCGGGCATTGTGGTGGGCACCTGTAGTGGTGGGACACACTGGAGGCAAGAGTATCACTTGAGTCCAAGAGTTTGAGGGAGCTGTGATGCCAGGACTATGGAGGGCGACAAAATGACACAAAAAATAAATGTAAAAAAAAATTTTTAAGGCTATACATTCCCGCACATGTTTGCTCATCCCACAGATTTTGGCAGGTATTATTTTTGTTCTCATTTAGCCCCTAAATATGTTTAAGATTCAATTATGATTTCTGTTCAGAACCATAATTAATTTAGAAGTGCGTACTCAATTTTAATCAAGTAAAATTTTACCTCATTGTTGCTGCTTTTTTATTTAATTGTACTTTGTTCAGAGAACTACAGTATAATATGTTTCTTTTGAAATGTGCTAAGATTTGCTTTATAGTGTAATACATGGCTACTTTTTAACAACTGTTCCAGGTGAGCTGGAGAAGGATGTATATTCTCTAATTGTTAGGTACAAGGTTCTTTATGTGCACAACAAATCAAATGTGTTACCTGTGCAGTTCAAATATTTTCTACTTTTATCAATTTTCTGTCTGTTTGATCTTTCAATATTTGGAAATTAAAATATCCCACTATGATAGCTGACTTGTCCATTTTCGCTGGAGTTCTAATGAGCTATGTGTGTGTATAAATATGTAGATATCTATTTACTTTTAATATATACATGTGTTATAACACGACTTGTATGTAAGGTGAAAATCCTCATACCATATCTTCTCAGTCAACTTTTTAAGTTGTGACAATCTCTAGTACTACTAATGTTTTGCATGATATCAATACAGTTATCCAAGCTTTCTTTTCGATATTTACCTGATACTCTCCTTCCAAAATTTTATTATCACCCTTTTCAGGTTGTTGTGAGTTAGGTATGTCTGTTAGACTAGGACATATGTTGGGTATTTCATCTGCACACCTAGGTTAAAATTTGTGAGTGGTCTTGTTTTTGTTTCACATGTTGGTTTGGTTATGAGTATCTCTAAATGATTAGGCTCTTTTCTTGGCTTGTGTCTGAAAATATTCTGAGAGCAAGTATAAGCCTTCTAAATTGTGGGCACAGGATGGCTAGTGAAAAACCACTAGGGCATTCACTACCCTCTAGGACACCAGTCCAAACTCCTGACAGTCCCGGATGTGATTTATGGGATTATCTTTGCGCTTGAGAAATTAATAATAAATGGATGGAATTCTCAAATATTAAGGTGTGCCAGCTTTTCTGGGACTCCAGCCGGGTACATGTCTTTTACTCATGCCCAGTTTGGATCCACAGCCATCAGAGGAGTCATCTGAACTCCCAAGCTTGTTTTTACTTAGTACCCAATTGAGACACTGAAACCATAGTTAACATTAGAGTTAACACAGGGGTCACTTAGTGCCTTCTAAGTTCTAGATCTTTTTCTTTCTTCCTTTTTTATCTTCTTTGAATCTGCTGATGATTTTTGCTGGTATTCAGATAAAAACCACTGCTTATGGCATTTCAGCCAAGATAAAAAGAAAAAAAAAGTCTAAAAGGGCTTCCAAATTATTGGCTTTTACAACAGCTCCATGGTTACCAACAAGATAGACACCGTTTGCAAATGTACATTTAGGTTTTCTGGACTAACAAGTGCTTAGGGTAATTGAACAGTTAATCGAAGGATTGATATTTGGAAACAAAAAGCAACCAGATAAATGTTTATATAAGCTAGACTTTCAAATCAACCAGGTCAAAATCTTGAGCTCAGAGCAATAATATACAGTACATGTACCTCTGTCTGGCATGAAAGTTGCAGGGGACAAAACACGACAACAAACCTTCCTCCCAAACCCATTGTAAAAATGACTCCTTGCCTGTACTGACTAGTTGAACAAACCAGAGTGGCAAATAAAAGACAGATGTGTTGTTAATTCAATGTTACGTGGAGATTTTGTTTTTCTTATACAATTCAGCCAGTCCCAGGTAAAATAAAAACATATGACTATTTCATGCTAATTTCAGTTTACAATGAAAAAAGAAGGTAAGAGTTTTTTTTTTTTTTTAAACAAAACTACTTTACCCTAAACTTTGGGCCACAACCCTCATTATATTACTTCTTAAGGCAGATGAAATTTAGCCATGTGAACAGGTTCTAATTTTACCAGAAATGTACTTTGGATTCAACTTTCTTATAAAAATCCTATTTACATTTACCTGATACCTTGTTTTTAATAATTTACCTAGATTACTTATGAAAGCTGAGAAATTAGACAAGCTAGTCATCATTTCAAGTTATTTCCCTGTTATCAACTTTTTATAGCCTGTGAATATGGGGTGTTTAAGTAAGAACTTTCAGGGTTTGTATTGTTATCTTGCAACTAAAATCCTAATACCAAAGCTGTAAGGAGAGTGGCAAAAAGCTACCTACGGGGTACAATGAACACTATTTGGGTGATAAGCACACCTGGAGCCGGGACTCAAGCATCACAAAAGTGACCCATGTAACCAGAAACATTTGTACCCCCTTAATACTTTAAAAAACAATAAGCCGTTAAGACCCTTCTCTGTGCACCCTGTTTAGCTGCGCTCACACATATGTATACATATTCCATCATGCTGTAACTACATAGCAGAATCTAGCATAGTTGGCCAAAAATCCCTTCAGGAATTCTACAAATTGGCTTAGCTACATGAGTGCTCCTATAAACTATACAGTAATTAACCCAAATGCCTTTTAGATCAGGTGACTTAGGTAATTCTTTAATGAATAAGCTGGTTAGAAATCACTGGTAAAATGAAAATATAAATGTCTTCAAACTTGTCAGGATACATTTTTGCCTGAGTTGATTTGTTAGACATTTTTATATTTATCTCTGCTAGGTCTTGAAGCAAAAAACTCAAAAACAGAATGATCTTTGTGTAACTATCTGATAAGGAGGACTAATTCAATATTATGATATTAATATAATAAAAGCAGCTAGATTTTCTGAGGAATTGGCAGAACACCTGCCCATTTAACTTTAAGGTTCTTACTTAGATGAATACCCAATATTCACTATAAATGTGCTATAAAAGCGGGTGACATGCAAATAATTTGAAACAATGACTAGCTTTGTCTAATATCTCAGTTTTCATAAGTAATCTAGGTAAATTGTTTAAAATAAATATATCAGGTAAATGTAAATAGGATAAGCATTTATAAATGAAATTTTCATGTAATTGATAATTATAAAGTTACATTATGTCAAATTAATTAACAAATGTGCCTTAATTGTATGGGTCACTTCCAAATATAATAAAATACAAAAACTGAAACAAACTGGTGAACAAAAATATGCTTCTTTTTGGCTTCTTAAATTTCATAAAAAAGGCTAAATATAGTTGGTTCTATTAATATACAGATACAATTATGTTTTGGGTAAGTATGTTTTTAAAAATTACAAAAATGGTTCTTATCTATAAAATACCAATATATGACGGTTCAATTTCTTCCTATATTTTCACAAGAAATGAAGATTATTTATATAATTAGAATTATATATGTTATATATATACATATATATATACACACAAAGTATACCAAAAGAGTAAGATTTACTTTGATGAGAACCATTATAAGGCATAAAATACATTTTTGTTGTGAAAAAAGAATAATTTAGTCTAATTTGGAAGTTATATAAAGGTTATTTCAAAAACTAAATTAAGGAAGGAAATAGAAATAAGATAGAAAGGCATTTAGTAAGTAGAAGAGAAAGATAAGAAGATGTTTTGGTAAGAAAAGTTAAAAATACAAAATAGTAATTTTATATAAAAAAGATTTCTTTTTTTTTTTTTTGTAGAGACAAAGTCTCACTTTATGGCCCTCGGTAGAGTGCTGTGGCGTCACACAGCTCACAGCAACCTCCAACTCCTGGGCTTAAGCGAGTCTCTTGCCTCAGCCTCCCGAGTAGCTGGGACTACAGGCGCCCGCCACAACGCCCAGCTATTTTTTTTTTTTTTTTTTGGTTGCAGTTCAGCCGGGGCTGGGTTTGAACCCGCCACCCTCGGTATGTGGGGCCGGCGCCTTACCGACTGAGCCACAGGCGCCGCCCTAAAAAAGGTTTCTTATATGATAAATCGTCATATAAGATAAATTGTCATATGGCTTCCCATAGAATGCTTATTTAAGAAGAGGGAATCTAGGACAAAGCAGAAAAGTTGAGGCATGTCTTGCAAGGTCTGATTAAGTCATAATGAAGTTTGTTAAGAATGAATTTATGAAAGAAATTTGTGTGATTAAGTTGGCTATAATTAGAATTAATTTATAAGTATTTCTAAAAAATGAGTTTTGATAGTAAAAATACATTAATATAAAACTAAAATTTGGTCCCTTATGTTACAACAACAGGGTTTTCTCAAAGTATTGATCTGCTCTTAGTAAGTCTGCAATAGGTTTTGGTTTTTAATTCCAAAATCTGTTCTTTAACAGGCACCTTCTAAAGTACAGTTTCTATTTCTGCCACATTTGTTCCTGAGAGCTATTTAATTTTCCCAATTTCAGGTTAGAAATGCTGTCTTCTTCATTTATGATAATAATTTCTTTTCTTTCTTTTTGCAGTTTTTGGCCAAGGCTGGGTTTGAACCCGCCACCCGGGTTTATGGGGCTGGCACCCTACTCCTTGAGCCACAGGTGCCACCCCCAGGATAATTTCTTTCTTTCTTTTCTTTTCTTTTTTTTTTGAGAAAGAGTCTTAACTCTGTTGCTCCAGCTAGAGTCCAGTGGTGGCATCAGAGCTCACTGCAACCTCAAACTCCTGGGCTCCTGTGATCCTCCTGCCTCAGCTTCCTGAGTAGCTGGAACTACAGGTGTGCACCACAGTGCCCACATGATTTTTTTATTTTTAGTAGAGAGGGTGTCCTCTCTTGCTCATGCTGGTCTCAAACTCTAGATCTCAAGCAATCCTTCAGCCTTGGCCTCCCAGAGTGTGAGGATTCCAGGCATGAAGCACCATGCCTGGTCACAAGTTCACTTCTTGAGTTAGGGTTTTCATGTTCAACTTGCCCTGCTTCGTATTTCAGAAGTTCAACTTTTGCTTTATCTCACTGTAGGTGATTTGGAAGTCATACCTCATTGCCTTCTAGCTTCTTCTGCTTTCCTTGAGAAGGTCTGGGATCACAGCCCTCTTTCTTAACTTTTTTCTCCATTTCTAATTCTGCTGCTATAATAGGACAGTAAATGTTGATCCTGAAGGTCCAAAAAAGCAATGTCTTTTTTTTTTTAATATTAAATCATAGCTGTGTACATTAATGCGATCATGGGGCACCATACACTGGTTTTATAAACAGTTTGACACATTTTCATCACACTGGTTAACATAGCCTTCCTGGCATTTTCTTAGTTATTGTGTTAAGACAATTATATTCTACATTTACTAAGTTTCGCATGTAACCTTGTAAGATGCACGGCAGGTGTAATCCCACCAATCACCCTCCCTCCGCCCCTCCTCCCCCCTCCTACACCTCCCTCTTCCCCTTCCCCATATTCTTAGGTTATAACTGGGTTATAGCTTTCATATGAAAGCCAAAAATTAGTTTCATAGTAGGGCTGAGTACATTGGATACATTTTCTTCCATTCTTGAGATACTTTACTAAGAAGAACATGTTCCAGCTCCATCCATGTAAACATGAATGAGGTAAAGTCTCCCATGGAATATTATGCAGCCTTAAAGAAAGATGGAGACTCTTGGCTCTTCTTGATGCGTCTGAATTGTTTCATGTAATAGGAAACTTTCCCATGCAGGTGCTACAAGCTGTATATTCCCTGGTCAATGGAGCAGCTTTCTTATTTGCATTTCTTTATAATATGGTATACACTCAAAACCTCGGATAAACTCTCCCCATGTCTGATTAAATTAATGTACCCTTTCATCAGGTTCTACTTCTGGCAATGTATATGGGCTTCCCATAAGGAGGCCCAATCACACGGTAGGAGGTTTTTCCTTACTGTTTTGGTAGCTGGCCTAAAAAGCAAAATTTAACAAGAGAGCTTTTTGTGTTGCTTTATTAGGTTTTTGAGTACTTAGGAAAACTTAGCTTTAAGGAGCTACCATTTGTACCACTGTGTAACTTCCTGTGTTGCTTTTAAATGTTTTGACTATCATACTGATTAAATGAATATTATTTCACAGTGACCTGAAATCTTGTTTTGATGAAGTATTTTGGTTATTTTACACCTATGGTAGGCTTCTCTAATATCAAAATTCTAAATTAAATTATTTTTTTCACTTTATTCTTTTTTTTAAAATATCCAGACAAGCTTCTCTCACTCTCTTTTTTTTGTGGATTAAAAGTTCAATGTACAAATACCCATTGTATACCATTAACAATTAAAGAATTAAAGTTAACAACACAAAATATGAAATACTCAGAAATAATTATTTTTCTACATGGAAAACTGTTAATTATTATTGAAAATACAAATTAAATCTTTTTAACCTAAAATTAACTTTGGAATTTTCCAGTTGGGCCTTCGGAGAGCATCAAAGAATGTAACTTTCATCATGATCATAAATGATTAGTCATATTTGGAAAATTGTATGGGAAAAACTCTCAAATGATAAGTCATACTTTTTCTTTCTTTCTTTTTTTTCTTTTTTTTGAGACAAAGTCTTACTTTGTCACCCTCACTAGAATGCCATGGAGTCATAGCTTGCAGCAGCCTAAAACTCTTGGGCTCAAGTGATCCTTATGCCTCAGCTTCCCAAGTAGCTGGGACTACAGGTGCCCTCACCCACAATGCCTGGCTACTTTTTCTTAGAGACAGGGTCTTGGTCTTGCTCAGGCTGGTCTCGAACTCCTGAGCTCAAGCAATCCCACCTGCCTAGGCCTCCCAGAGTGGTAGGATTACAGTCGTGAACCACCATGCCCGGCCCATACTTGGTCTTTTTCTAATTGCATTTATGAATATGTTACTGACATAATTACTTCAAAATTACATATAACTCTTAAAAACCTAATATTACCTGTTATAATTCTGGGTATTATGTTGTATGCTACAGACACACACACACACACACACAAACCTAAATTTCCTTGTTAATTGCTGATTATAATGGACTGTTATCAGATTTTTTTTTTTTTTTTTGTAGAGACAAAGAGACAGAGTCTCACTTTATGGCCCTTGGTAGAGTGCCGTGGCCTCACACACTCACAGCAACCTCCAACTCCTGGGCTTAAGCGATTCTCCTGCCTCAGCCTCCCAAGTAACTGGGACTACAGGCGCCTGCCACAACGCCCGGCTATTTTTTGGTTGCAGTTTTGGCCGGGGCCGGGTTTGAACCCGCCACCCTCGGTATATGGGGCCCGTGCCTTACCGACTGAGCCACAGGTGCCGCCCCTGTTATCAGATTTTTAACCATGGCTATTCTAAGTTTTTTATCATATACCAATTTTTTTTGAATTCTTCTCTTTTGCATTTATAATTCAACTCATGAAAGACTCTAACAAGTACTCACAAATACAGTTTTCTAATAACTTTAAAAACAATGGACTAGAAAAAAATTTCAGAGCGCTAATGAAAAATTGATGAATTTACGAAACTATGAATAAAAATAAAGCTGAATAAAATTAATTACATGAGATTAAATAACTGATAAAGCTAATGATTTTATGATCTTTATTTGAAAAATTGTTGGTTTGATTCCAGATTTAAGGAATTTTTCTCTTGTGAGTTATGTATAAGCTATTACAGTTTGGTCAAGTATACCTTTATGAACAAAGGCAGAGATATTTGCTTTTTCTTTCTGCTTGATCCTTTCAAAATTTGGAATCTATTCATGAGCATTCTTATGTTTTAGGGCAATATGGTTATTTGAATAATTTCAAAAAAAAATTTGCTCTCTCTTTATGGCAAGATACAATTGAAAACATTGGCTATATAACTGGGGCTTTTACCGAAATGTCATATTTGAGAATATGCATAAAAAGCCTGACTTTAAGGGTTCTCAGCCCTACAGTGAATAAATAAAATCTGTCACTTCCTGGCAGGCCTAGGAGCCTTAAGACAGTAAAATCTAAAGGCTGTCTTGGTTTGTCCTTTGAGCTTCAAGAGATTTTTAAACCTAAAATTAATATGTGGTCAAATCACCATACTTGCAGGCAAAATGTGATAAAACTAAAATCTAAACTTATTTTACAAATTTGTCTTAATCTATCTTTGGTAAAAATCAGGATGATTTCAGGGGTGTCCGACCTCTTTCCTTTTCCGCTGCTCATTGGAAGAATAAGAGTTGTCTTGGGCGACACATTAAATAAGGAAAGCTGATTAGCAAAAAAAGGTCCAAGCATACTTCTGTGATATCTGAGATCACAGATTGTAAAAATGTCCCCACAAAATCAGCATATGTTCAGTGGGCATATATTGGGCATGCTTGCTGTAGAGAAAAAATAAATAAATATATATATTTCCAAAGAAAATCTATAATATACCTATTATTAGATTATAGCTCTATACATTGTTTTCGAGTTCTTGTTATCTACCTGTAGGCTAGACTAGAACCTGAATTGTTCTAGATTTATACAATCCAATTTTCTTCCATGGAATGACTAGAATCAAGAGCTGCTGTGTTCCCCAAAACTAGACTAATTTAAAGAAACAAATATCATGCCTGTACATGGGTCACAAAAAGAGTTCACCAAAGTACCCAATATCATTACAAGAGATATTCAATCTGCAAACCATGATAAGCTGACATGCTCATGCTATAGACAGCTTTTCTCAAGACATCTGAACACAGCTCTGTATAATTTTTTTTTATTTCAAATGAATATGAGGGTACACATTTTTACATTACATTGTTCTCACTTCTAAGGTAAAGTTCAAGTTGTAGTTGAGACTTTCAACCAAGGGGTGTGCTGAACACCCTCACATTGTGCACATGAGAGATCTCACCAATTGCCCCCATCCTCTTTCCTCCCCCTTGCTAGACTATATTTGTGTCTTATCTTTCATATGAGTGTGTGTTTATATATTGGTTCAATAATAGTATTGAGTACATTGGATATATATTTTTTTCCATTCTTGAGACACTTTATTAAGAAGAATTGTTTCAACTCCATCCAGGTAAAGTTGTAAGATGTAAAGTTTCCATCTTTTCTCATGGTTAAATGGTATACATATGCTAACGTTTGTGAATCCATTTATGGAGTGATGGGCATGTAGATTGCTTCCATGACTTGGCAATTATGAATTGAACTGCAGTAAACAATCTGGTGCAAATGTCTTTCTTGTAAAATCATTTTTGTTCTTCTGGGTAGATATCCAGTAATGGAATTGCAGGATCAAATGGAAGGTCAACTTTTAGTTCTTTGAGAACTCTCCATACTTCTTTCCATAAAGGTTGTATCAGTTTGCAATCCCACCAGCAGGGTAGACAGGTTCCCTTCTCTCCATATCCATATCCACACCAGCATCTTTAGATTTAGAACTTTGTGATGTTGACTAATCTTACTAGAGTTAGATGACATCTCAGAGCGGGTTTGATTTGGATCTCAAGGCTCTATATCATAACAAGACTTTCGCCCCTCTTTAATGCCAACCTTTTCAACTTGGCAAAATAATGACCTTTTGATTTACTCAGTTGGTTGCCTTTAAGCCTAGGTTCATGGTTCAAAAACTACTATGCAAATTGGGATTGTTTATTAATTTCACTATATTTTTCCTTTTGAAATTTTATATCTCTTATGTTAAATTATTACAGAAATACAAACCCCAAGAGAATAATGCTAGCCTAGCTCTTTGAGATGGTAACAAATACCTATGAACAGACAAAATTAAGCATAATAATGGACTCCAGGTCTACTTAGCCTGAGACCCACTCCCTTCAAACATCCATTGTTGCTTCAATGTGGCTACAAGCCTTTTGACATTCATTTCCTCCAACATGGGACCAGACCCAAAATCTAGGACATGTCTATTCTGGTTATGAAGAAACATCAAAACCTAACTACATAAGTGTGATCCCGCCTATGGTGCATATTGCAAGGGTACATGTGAGATCTATTAAGCATAGAGTATAAATGTCTTAAAACAACAATTAAGTAAATGAGGTGAGGAATATATCAACCAGTACAATGTAAGCATTACAAATTGTATAGGAAATCAGCACATTGTAATCCCCTAAATGCATTAATGTATACATGATCTACCTCTTTTTGATTTAATTAAAAAAAAAAATAAAACCTAACTAAAAAATTATACAGGAGAGATGCTTTTTAAGAAAGATCTTGATTAAGAGGGGGATATGAAACTTATTAGGATAGAAATGAACTTAGTGTGTTTAAAACATCTTGACAAAAAGAGCTACAGAAGGCCATGACAAGAGGCAATTATGTCAAACTTATGTCAATTTATGACAAAAACAATTATGTAATTCTCTTTTCTTTTACTTTAAAAATCTTATCTTCCTTTACCCTCCTGACTATGTGCATACTTTACTACGGTAGTGTATGCTCATCACAGGACTACGCGCGTACTTTACTACGGTAGTGTATGCTCATCACAGGACTACGTGCATACTTTACTAGGGTAGTGTATGCTCATCACAGGACTGCGCGCGAACTTTACTACGGTAGTGTATTCTCATCACAGGACTATGTGCATACTTTACTACGGTAGTGTATTCTCATCACAGGACTATGTGCGTACTTTACTACGGTAGTGTATGCTCATCACAGGACTACGTGCGTACTTTACAATGGTAATGTGTGCTCATCACAGGACTGCGCGCATACTTTACTACGGAAGTGTATTCTCATCAGTGTCCTTTTTCAAACAAACCCCATTTTCTTTTACACTTCCTCTCTCTGTAGTTTCTTTGCATAAATATGTTTGTGGTAAAATATCTTCATTTTTGCTCCTCTGAATGTTCCTCCCTCATGAATGAAAACTTGTTTTGCTATATTTACAACTTGTTATTGTCTCTCAGCACATTGAAATAGGCTTCAATTCCAATTTTCTCTTTATCATCTTGTGATACTCTGATTAAATATATCTTGGCTTCTTAACTTCTCTGCTTTCCTAATGCTTTTTTATTCTGTACTGGATTTTGAGTAATTTCTTCTGACAGCTCTTCCAGTTTATTAATTTTCTCTTCAGCTAGGTTTAATTTACTGTTTATCACATGCATTTAATTTCTAAGTTCAGTAAATATATTTCTCACTTCTAAAAATACTATTTAATCCAAAACAACTATTTTGTCTGTAAGAATCCTTCACCCTACTTCCAATGTCTCTTCGATCTCTACACATAATAAAGATACATACGTTTGACATATCTGATGAGTCCAATACCTGCAATCTTGGAGATTTAATTGTATAGTCTGCAGTTGATTCTCCAGGTAGCTTATTTTCTTGTGTGTCTAGTGATTTCTGATTGAGAACTCACTTTTGCTGAAACTTGCCCTAAATGAATCTGCAGGTTTATTTTTGAGACTATTCTTTAGATGAGATTTGTGTTTGCTTCTGTCGTGTGGTGGGCCAATTTGCGTTTTTTTTTTTCTATCTTGTCACTGTGCATGTAACTTTAGCTCCCTGCATAATATGTACTTAGGCTTAAAATTAGATATTGTCAGGGGAAATATTTGTCCCTCATTCCACCTGAAGCCAACGATGAAATGTCTATTGTCTTTTATACTATGAGTTTTATTAACTGTTGATACACTGGAGATATTACTTTTCATGGATTCGGATGTTTTTTTCCCCCTGTTAGGGCTCAAATACTATACATAGCATTTCAACAGAATGATTATATATATATAATTTAAATGAGGGAGTGCTATCATGAGTTACATAGGGACAATATGCTTAAATCAAAATCAGGTAAAAATATGTATTTATACACACACACACATTTTTACCTGATTTTGATTTAAGCATATTGTCCCTATGTAACTCATGATAGCACCCCCTCATTTAAATAATAAATTACAGAGTTGCTGAGAAAAGTATTCTTTTTCTACATTGTCAAACAGAACACTTCTGATAGCTGAGATTGTGTTTTCTTTTTTCCCCCACACTGATCAATCCTCCAATGCCAATTGAGTGTCCTACAATTTAGTTCAATTCTAACACTATCTACCTGAACATAGATAGCATCAGATCACACAGGTGGAGGGTTCAGCTCCACAAGGCTGTCCCATCTCAGGTGCCCACTGCAAGTCTGGGCTTCCTGTACTTCTGCCTGATCCTGGCTATAAATCAAGGTTCTCACAAACTTTCTGTATGTTGAATAATTTGCGAGAATGGCTCACAGAAGTCCGGAAAATGCTTTACTTATGTTTACTTGTTTACTATAAAGACTGCAACTCAAAAACAGCCAGATAGAAGACAGACACACACCAGGGTATGGGGTGGGGGAGGTAGTGATGCTTCATGACCTCTCTGGATAAGCTGCCCTCCACCCTAAAGCATCAAGGTTGTTCACCAACAGAGAAGTTCATCAAATCTTGCTGTTCAAGAGTGTATAGAGCTTGATCTCCAGGAAACATTCTCTTCCCAGAGGTCAGTGGGTAGGACTAAAATTTCCAACCATCTATAATCACTTGATCTTTCTGGTGACCAGCCCATCTTGAGGCCATCTAGAGGCCCTACCCTAAGTCACCTCCTTAGCATAAACCCAAGTGTGACCCCAAAGGGGCTCATATAAATAACAAAAGACACTTTTATCACTCAGGAAATTTCCAGGATTTTAAGAGCTCTGTGTCAAGAACTAGAGACAAAAACTAAATATATTTCTTATCAGACCAATTTAAACCAGTCTTATAGCTGCCAGGGATTAGCACATCACCCCTCAAAGGCAAATGGACATCCAGCTTCTCTTTGTTTAACCTTCGGGCTTCGTGCTCATTGTTTCTGGCCTTTGCTTTCTTTACTTTATGGCAGCAGTTCTCAGCCTGTGGGTTGTGACTCACAGGAACTGTATTAATGGGTCGTGGCATTAGGAAGGTTGAGAACCACTGCTTTATGAACTGATCAATTATGCTTTCAAACCACTACAAATTGTTTTTATCCCCTCCCCTCCAAACTTCTTAGTCCATGATATTTTTGGAAACATTGCTGTCTATATCACCTATTTTCCTCATATCTAACAAGTATATGATATATGGAAGGAAATGTATCAATTCTGTAGAAAGAATGAACGAGGCGCTTCTGTTTGAAATAGTGCTAATATTTTGCAATGAATTTCAAGTGTAGTTAAAAAAAAAGTTCTTTCTTCTTAATTCTATGACTTCACTCTTGGCAAGGTAAGCCATGAAAATATTGTATAAGAAGGAAAGTGCTTTATAGACAAAGCTGTTGCTTATGACATAATTCATATTTGTAAAAATTTGGGAACAATTAAGGTCAAAGAAGTGCCTAAGTAATGGGTGATTATGTAACTACTGGATACAATGCCCATTAACACCATATGGCCGACCCAGAAAATGTTTATGAAACAAATTAAATGCAGGAAGCAACTTCAATGTGCATTACAATTATAAATAAGACATAAATGTACACACATGAACGTGAACCAGGAGCCAACTGAAAAAATTAACTTATTAGGAAAGCAACCTTTGGGATGCTTTTTCTTATTTACAACTTGCAATTATTGGTATTGAAATGTCCCAGGGGCAATGGAAATGAACTTATTTACAACTTGCAATTATTGGTATTGAAATGTCCCAGGGGCAATGGAAATGAAATTTAAATGAAAGAAAGTATGGATGCACCTATCTATCCTCTCTTGGAAACAACCTGAGAGGCAAATACATTCACTTGGTGTCGGACAGGCCTGTGTTCAGAATCTTTGTTCTGTTGTTCAAGAGCTGTGGTCAGTTCTTCACTCCTCCCACTGTGGCTGGAGAATTCTGGCACACTCCGTAACTTTACGCTCAGCCACACGATAATGTGGGCCAATGGGACATTAGCAACCAAGACTTTGATTCCTCCTGTGCGTTGGAGTTTTCTCTGCCACCTCTACCTCTCCATGAGAACACCCCAGACTGGCCTACTGACGAGACACAGAAACACTAGAGGACAGCCGAGTTGTCACTGCCACCATCCATCCCATCTGAAGCTGACCTTAGACACTTGGTCAAGATACTAAAAATCAAAACCATGCATTCAACCTGCAGACTCATGAACTGAACAAACAGTTGTTGACTTAAGCAACTATTAGAATAGTTTGTTATGCAGCATTATCTATGGCAGTAGATAGCTCTACACCTTGTCCTCTTCATCTTTGTACAGCCAGGTCCTACCACAGTGCTTGCCGCCTAGACAACTCTGTCGCTGTCCCTTCTCTGCAGGGAGAATGAGACATTTATGCTTGCGTGACCCCTCCCCCCCAGCATACCTAACATAGCACCTATTTTTTTTTTTTTACACCTCTTTCTTTATACGTCTCTGCTAAGCCTTGAATGAGTTGGAAGTGGAAAGTTAGTTACTCACATCTACTTCTATCGCACCCAGCACAGAGTAGACCTCTATAAATGTTTTTCTTTGAATTAAATAAATAGATTGGGAGAGCTGACATGAACCATAACAGCCAGCAGCAGATGTCAAGAAGATAAGCTATATAGGGTGGTTCTCATGCCAGGAGACTTTAGGCTTTCCAGAAAGCTCACATAAGGGTGGGGAAAAAACCAAAACAAAACAAGGAAGAAGAGCATATTCTTTCTGCTCACCTGTGCTCTTCTCTCTCTCACGGCATTGCACGCAATGCTCCCAGCCATCTGTGCCCCTGGGAGCTCCCCCCAACTCAGCTTCCCTCTGCCAGCTGTGGACCCTTCACTCCACCCCTGGGGCTGTGCCCCACATGCCAGCACAGTTTGTTGGTACCCTACCTTCAGATCAGACACGTCCCTGTAGCACTGCTCGGAGCGGGTATGGTCTGAGAGCTGCACATTCCAGAAGCAGGGCAGCTGGTACACAAGGAAGGGGTTTTGTTTGATGACAGCGTTGAAAATATCCTGGAGGACAAAGGTCAAAGACACAGTCAAGACAGTCAGGTGGGTTCAGCTCCCAAGGCACTGTATCCCCATGAAAGGGCTTCTCCTGGGCCGCTTGCTTTGAACACAGGCTGGTTCATAACAACGGGCATTTCTCTTGCTCATTATCTCTTTCCACAATGTCTGGACACAGAAGGGGAGAATGCCCCAGGCTGGCCAGCAGTGCAAGGATCTGGTGGGTCTCCTAAAGCACTATCCAGCCAGTTGACGTGGGGCAGACGGGAAGCAACTTTCCTGCCCCAGCCAGCATATAATAAATGAGGTCTCTATCCTTCCCCTCTTCCCAGCCTATGCAGGAGCCCTGTATCATCCATCCTGAGCTCCTGAGGAGGAAACTGCGTGATGACAAGTAGCCCTGCTAACTCAGGGGCCGAGACAAATTACAGATCGTCCGTTTCAACGGTGCTTCCCTGGGCTTTCTGCAGACCCAGTGATGGATGCCCCTCGGGTTCCTGTAGGCCATGGTGCCCACAGCACACATCCTTATTTCAAAATCCCACTCTGACTTGTCTAGGGGGAGTTTTACCTCTTTGGGCTCCTCTCCAAGCTCTCAACCTGGGCTGTACTCATTAACTAGCTGCTGACAGGTGGTGCCAGAGGTGAATTACAGGCCTTCTTGCAGGAGACGGCTGAACAACTATCCCCGATGGACATGGACATACAATGGCTAGCTTTTGGGGACATGCTCAAGTCATTGTGATCTGTCTTAAATTATGAGGATGGCAGACAATTTCCCCCTCCAGTTTAAAACAGCTCTCCCTGGATATTGCTTTTTTTTTTTTTTTTTAATTCATTCATTAAATATGGTTGGAAAAGGAAATCAGTTTCTGGGTTTCTTGGGAAATATAGAATGATGAATGCTTTTAAAAAATAGCCAAGTAACCTTATAGAGTTTCTTGTTTCCTCTGTATTAGAAAACTTTGCAGGAATTCAACAAACCGGGCCATTGAACATTGAATAAAAACATGCATGGTGAGCTGGGATGAAAAGGAGAAAACGAATTGCAGAAATCCCAGAGAAATCATCTTCGTGTCTCCAGATAACAACCAATACCACAGGAATACCAAAATCTAAATGGTGATCCTTGTACATCCAAGGTCAAAGATTCGAGTCCTTTACTTTTCTAGTTAAAGTGAGAAATGTGGCTTTTTAAAATAAATACTTGTTGGCTGGACGCAGGGACTCATGCCTGTAATTGTAGCACTCTGAGAGGCCAAGGTGGGTGGATTGTTTGAGCTCAGGAGTTCAAGATCAGCCCGAGCAAGAGCCAGACCCTGTCTCCAAAAACAGCTGAGCATTGTGGTGCACCTGTAGTCCCAACTACACAGGAGGCTGAGGCAAGAGGATCATTTAAGTTCAAGAGTTTTAAGTTGTTGACGCCAGCACAGCACTCTACCCAGGGTGACAGAGTAAGACTCTGTCTCAAAATAGATAAATAGATAATGAAATAAAAATAAGTAAAACAAATACTTGCAGTAGTTTGGTGAAGTTCAAGAACCTTTTCAGATTGTCCGGATAACAAGGTAATTTCTAGAGTCAGGTGTTTTGTCCTTTCTATTTAAATGCATTTCCCTTGAGTATAGGGCGACCAGTACAGGATCTAAACAAAAAGCTTGGATTAAAAGTGAGACTGTGTTTGCCAGACAGGCAAATGGAACCTCATCTGGGAAATACAGTGTGGCACCCTAGGGTCTCAGAGAGCAGGTGCTGTGCAAACCCCATGAAAAGGTGCCTCCTCTGACTGAAGCTGCCTGCCCTCTCCTTACGATTCTGCTCAATAAACCATGAGCTCTGCAAGGCAGAGGACCGCGTCCCTGTCATCCTCTTTCTGATCATGGCCCCTGGTATACACAGTGTTCAGTGAAAGTCTGCTGGGTGGACAAATGAATGACCAAAGGGAATGAACTAATGAGTTCTTGTCTTAGAATGTCAAGTATAGGGCAGTTCTATCCACTTGGACAGAGTCACAGAATAGCTAGAAAAATAATTCAGACTCATCTCTTTTTTGTTTCTTTGACGAAACAGCCCCAGAGTGCTCAGGTGGCCGCTCACCTGGTCAGCTAGGGACGTAGACAGCATGCCCATGAGCTCTCTCTCTGCCGTCAGCCTCCACATCTGCTCCCACTTCATCTTCCGCAGCTTATCCAAGAGCAGCAGGATCACCCCTGGGCAACAGCAAAGGATAGAATAACAAAAACAGCATTAAGACAGAAAGCCAGGCACACCTGTCCTCAATGTGGCCACAGCCTCGCAGGGATGAGGTCTCGTGCAGAGAAGAGTCCTAAGCGTTGCTGGGTATAACACTTCCCTCTCAAAGTTCTCCACCCTGGAGCCTTTTAGGGAGTGGGCACACTTTGGAGATGAAAATACCCGGGGTCAGGCCTAGGGCTGCCAGCTGCTTGGTCCCTGGACATCTTCATCATATGGAGAACAGGAACACAGGCAGCAAAGGGTTGTTATGAGGATTAAGTGAGATGAGCAAAAATAACCCGGTACAGAGATGGGACAGAGGTAAAGTCTGCACAACAGTGTGAGTGGACTTGCTGCCACCGAATTGTACTCATAAATATGGCAAAAATGGTAAATGTATGTTACGTATATTTTATCACAATAATGAAATAAAGATCCTAGCTCTGCACCTGGTACACAGTATATTTCTTACAAGCATTACGTTCTCGCCTGTGCTTTCACCCAAAGATATGACAACCTCGCTAGGGTTGGCTGTAGATGAAATACGTATAACATACGCCGTTGATTAGTACAGATAAAAATTAGCTCCTCTGTGACTTTACTCAGGGTACTATTTTGCAAATTTGCTTGACAAGTACCAACCAGCCATGTGGGTCTGTCTCAATGTTCCCTGATGTCACCAGAGTCTTCCTTGGCCCACTCACAATCAGCACTTATTGCAACTGAAGGGAAAACAATGCTGACATTGTCTCTGTAGTATGAGCTTCAAAAACTCATAGGAAACGGACAATAAGAGGTTGGTTCTACTCCTTGCTGCTTTCTTTCTTCTTCTCTTTTTTTTTTTTGGTTCGTGTTTGTGGAGAGGGACCTGGGGATAAATGGGGGATTGTTTAGGGAAGGAAATTCTCATTGCATACTAGGTCAGAAAATGAAGTTCGCGAATTCAACATGGAAAAAGTGCTAAAACCTCCTTGCTGAACATCACTACCGTCACCTGTGAAGTACTCCCCTTGGGAAGCTGTGCTCTGACACCAGTGCCTAGTCTACCCCTTAAAACAATTTTTGGAACTCTTTTTATGGAATGGCCATCAAATCTGTCATTGTACGAGGTCAGATGATTAAGTTCGAGAACTCATCCTAGAAAAAGCGCTACCTCCCTCATTACCAAATATCACTATGGTCACCAGATGGCCAAGGGGATTACCTAGACGGTGACCACAGTGATATTCAGCAATGAGGGAGGTAGCACTTTTTCTAGGATGAGTTTGCAAACTTAACTGTTAGGCCCTGTACATTCTTTTGTATCTTTAAAAGTGATAAAACAACTACATGTATTACCCAGGCAAAAAATAAATAAATCAATAAAAATCTAAAGAGAAAACCACGCTTTGACTTAGCTGAATGGTTTAGAAACAGCTGTCTACCACCAGGTCAGTTAGAATGCACAAAAAACTCACAGAGCACAAAACACGAAAAGCCCAGAGAATTTCTCTGCAGGCCACTGTAGTCAATTTGGTAATTTGGTGGGTGGAACTGTAGCATCCCTGGGCCCCTAAATCAATCGTCTTCAGGATGTTTAGCTCAGTACAATGGTCAATGGAGAAAACTCCAGGCAGCTGAAAAATGAGCTTAGTTGATACCCAATACATGCATTTCTAAAACAGGAGGAAAGAAACAGATTTTCCCAAATCACACATAAATGTCAACTCTGAGACTTTTTACTTATTCCAGTGGTACATATTTAGAGAAAAAGGAGATTCACCATTTAGTGAAGGGTGTTTGCTCAGGTGGAGTTGAAATGAAAAACATAGTTTATAAATGGTGATGGGAAGAATGGGATAATACACAGAGATCTGAACTTGTAAGTCAGGAGGGCAAATTACATCTCTTGCACATCTCTCTTGCTAGGTTTTTGGCACATATCCTTTCCTTTCATGCTCCCAAGGGTCTCTACAAGACATATTTTGTCATCTTCATTTTGTAGGTGGAAAAACTGAGGAGCTAAGCTAGACAGTTTTCTAGCTCACAGTTCAAAGGTATGTATACCTGATTAAAACTCAGATCTGCCTTGACTTCCAAAGCCAGTGCTTCTTCCAGTAAACCACATGTGTAAAATGAGGAAAACTGTCCTACACAATTCAGTAAACTCATGCCCTCTTGTGGTAGGCTGGTGAAGTTTAACTACGTACCAGCTCTCTCAAGGGAAAAACTAAAACAACCTGATTTGCAGCATTTGCCAATTACAACGGTGTAAATACTCCCATCATTGCTAATGTCAAGCTAGCAAGGTGATGACATCAAATAGTAAGTTGGGGAGAGAAAGGTGCCCCCCAAGACAGTGCATGCTTGCTCTAGCACAATACTGAAGTCATTCTAAAACTGTTTTAGTAACAGTAAAATTCACCTCAAACATATTATTTGATTGCTTCTTTTGGAGAGAAAGAAAAGAAACATTTACAAAAAGTTACAAACCCAGAGTAATAGTGGTCTCAGTCACTGGTGATTGATTAAAGAAAACAGAGTCCAGTCAAACACGTGAAAGAATTTCATGAAGTCTTAGGACAAAAACTAATTTTAATTAGATTGGGTAGATGCTCTAATACAGAATAAAAAATGGAAGGGGTGGGGTTGGAAGCTGTAAATAAATGATCAAAGATATGAATGTACATTTTGAAGCCTCTAGGGAAGTCCATGATAGCTATATCAGTCTCTGGAGATGGAGCTGAGAACTGTTGCTTTTTAGTGGCGTGAAGACTTGGCAAGTCCCAAGTGGCAGATGTGATTCAGGATTCCTTGTCAGGCTCCTTCAAAAGTGGGAATGTCTAAAATGATACACTGAATGTAGAAAAGCAAGACCATTGTCCCAGCTGGCCAACCTTTCCTTTTTGTGTGATTTACATTTATTTTTTTAAAATTATGACTATTTTAAACCAACAGAAAAGTACGAAACTAATATAAGAAATGCCCACCACAGATAGAATAGATGTTAACAGATCGACACATTTGCTGTTAAAAAATATTACAGATAAATCTAAAGTTCCTCCATCTCAATCTCTTCTCTTCCTCAGAGGCAGTAGCTGGCATACTTTGGTGATTGTGTTTCATATCTATGCATAGTTTTATATTTTTATTCTTTATGTTTAATAATACACAATGTATTGGCTCGGCGCTCACTCATAACACAGTGGTTAAGGCGCCAGCCACATACATGAAGGCTGGCAGGTTCGAATCCGGCCCAGGTCAGCTAAACAACAATGACAACTGCAACAAAAAATAGCCAGGCTTTGTGGTGAGTGCCTGTAGTGCCAGCTACTTGGAAGGCTGAGGCAAGAGAATCACTTAAGCCCAAGCGTTAGAGGTTGCTGTGAGCTGTGATGCCACAGCACTCTATCAAGGGTGACATAGTGAGACTCTATTGCAAAAAAAAAAAAAAAATACAAAACATATGGTATTTTTAGTACACTCTGTATTACGTATTTCCTATTCCAATTTGCCTTTTTACCTATTGTTATGTCATTAAAATTCAACCATGTTAGTATTTCAATATCAAATTTATTCATCATATTCACTTTATTCATTTATTTTATTTTTATTTATTTTTGCATTCCCCTACTGAAAGACATTTGGTTGTTTGCTATGTTTTTGCTATTATAAACAATGCTGTAATAAACAGCCTAATATCTATCCACGTTTCACTGGGCGTGCACATAAGTACTCAGAATGGTACAGTTTCGACCTCTGGCCAGGGACAGCTGTGTTGCCGGTGCTGTTTGTCTTGAAACATCTTCCTTCCTTTCAGCTGACCCAGTACTAAGTTTCACAGATTCTACACATGGAATGGCTTTGACCTCTTCTTTTATTCATTCATCCAACAGTTATTTATCAAGCACCAACTATGTATGATTTAATGGAAGGAGATTTGTACTTGTTCCCCCCCTCCCGTTTTCCCCAGTCTCATGGGCTTTGTTCAAAATATTAATTCAACATATATTTACTGGTGGTGTAAGATTCAATCTTTGCCAGGCCCCTTTATGGAGCACATCTATAAGACACACACCATTACAATTCAATGTGCGGACAGCAGGCTCTGAGAATGTGCACTGCCTTTGAAGGGAGCTCTGGAGGGAGGCCCAGGCTGCCCAGGGCTAGGATTTGGCCAGGCACACAAGCAGCGAGGAATGTCCGAGGAAGGAGCATGGTCAGAGGCATGAAGGTCGGAGACAGCTTGCCTAGCCCAGGTGGTGCAAGAACCAGCCTATGTGATGGCTAGCCAGCCTCAACAGACATGCCAGGACGTGCTTTTGAACAGGGGAGCAGCAACGGTCAGGAAGACTCTAGAATCTGTGCAAAACAGCGGCTTTCCAACCACGTTCATGTCATATTCTATATGGATAACCCACAGGGCTATCAGGATGAGCTACTTGTGGCTGGATGTCCTGATCCAGGGGCTCCAGCTGCCCCAGGCCCCATCTAAGTGCCCCTGTGGGCTGAGTGGATACTATTTTGAAACATGTCACCTATGTGGGACACCCTGGTTGGGAAGCCCTACTGAGGACAAGTGGGAGCCAGCGCAGGAAAGATGTTAAGACAGTGACCGTGACCTAATCTCTTTTAGAAGGGCCAACCTCAAATGTCACATTACCATGCCATTTCATAAGATCAAAGGACACCTCCTGAATCTCAGCATAGGCTACAGAACACGCCACAACCCCTTGGTTGTGGACAGAGCCATCTGAGTCTTGTATTTATTCCAGTTAAACCAGTGCAATGGCATTCTGTACCTCACCCTCTGCCTCTGTCAACAAAATGTGCCAACACTCAGGCTGGTATTCTGTTTAGCATTCCAAAGAGTTTACTAAATACACTACTCTCTGTTTCCTGATTCAAACAAGAAGCAGAATTCAAAACAAACAGAAAAATTCATGAGCAAACAAGTCACAAAGCTTGTGCGTTTCACTTGCTGCTTCCTGGGTCTCCTCTTATCTCACAACAGTTTTAGAAAGTAGGCAGGGAATGGGCTTGATCACTGTACAGTGACACAGGAAATGAGGCGCTGAGAAGAGGGTGTCTCTCCCAAAGTCACAGCGCAGGCAAGGGCTTACTCCTGCCGGTCTGGGGAACGTCTTTATCCTAGGATATCAGAACCATGGAAGACCCTGTGCTTCTGGGGCCAGCAGCACCTATGAATGCCTTTTCTTTGTATCCCAACACTTTGAAAGACTGCTAATGTAATGCCGAAGGTGTGTTTGGCCAACATATGTTCACATGAGTGCATGAGAAACAGGGATCCAAGGACCCACAGCTGGGCCATATGTCAGCTGCCCCTGACATGCCAACCAGACCAGTGGGGACCCTACCTGCCTTTAATCACATGTCCTGCATTGAAAAGTTATTTCTTCTATAATTCATTTCAGATTTTTTTTTGAGAACCTGTTATGAGTCTATCCATTGGGTTAACTGGGGATTTAGCAGTATGTAAAAGACACTTGCTCTCTGGCAGTTAGGCCCGATAGGAGGGGGAGATGGGTAACTAAGAAAATGCAAAGGGCTGTGATAATTAGGAGAGGAGAGAGGACATGGGAGCTGGGGGACTGGGAAGCCGACTGTGTGGTCTGGGGGGGGAAGAATTAGGGAAAAGGTTCCCGAAATAAATGATATCTAAACGGAAACTTAAGGATAAAGAGGGTTATCTGGGTGAGAAACAGGAAAAGTGAAGGTTCAGCCCAACAGGCTTCTCCCCAGAGAGAAGGAATGGGCTGCCGAGTATCTCTGGCAGGTAGCAAATATTTTCCACCTCATTTGAACAGCAGACCTTAAAAGGCAATGACTCAATTCCTTTTTTTATTCTTTTTTTTAACGTTTAAGAGTTTATTTCATGGTAACTGACACACACATACTGGAGTTAGTAAGATGGTCATTTCCCTTTCTTATCTCAATCCCCCTAAAACAAAAATTTAAAGAGGCTGCACGAAATTGCCAAGCATTGGTGAAAAGATTTGTCTTTGCTTCTAAGTCTGTAATTAACCACGGGTTATTCATACAACAAATTTCCTCACATTCTCAGAATGATGCAGCAGAATGAATTCTGAGAACACAGGTACTTTCTTTGCAGCTACTCCAGAAGGGAAAACTGTATGCAAGAGAAATAAAACAAAACAAACAAAAAAACTCCAAAAACCCAAACAAAACTATAGTGGACTTGGAAGACACAGTCAAGGGTGTAAGTCCCAATAGTATTCTGTATTACTACTACGACTCTTGAAAAAAGTCGCTGGACTCTGAGCCTCAGTTCCTTATTTGTAACATATTGACAATCTCAAATTAACTCCAAGATGACTCTGATGGATAATAAATGATATCTTTAAAGCATCTAGTATAAAAAAAATAAAGTATCTAATATAGTAGGAAGAGTACCCTTAATACTGAAGTGAGAAATATTAGTTGATAATTAATGCTCATACCCAGTAAATCCTTTACTATCCTGAATTCACTGATCATTCAAATAACCTTCAAAATTCTCTTATGTGTTGAATATATTGGCTACTTGAAATATTTTCCAATTAGCAATAACTGTGCCTTGGATAAACCTCATTGGCTACGATACTGCCACTGCGCAAAGCACAAGACTATGAGGAAAGGGCCAAGGAAGGGGAAGGGAGGGGGGAGGTTAGGGTGGAGGGAGGGTAATGGGTGGGGCTACACCTACGGTGCATCTTAGAATGGGTACAGGCAAAACTTACTAAAGGCAGAATACAAATGTCTACATACAATAACTAAGAAAATACCATGAAGGCTACGTTGAACAGTTTGATGAGAATATTTCAGATTGTATATGAAACCAGCACATTGTACCCCTTGATTGCACTAATGTACACAGCTATGATTTAATAATAAAAAAAGAAATATTTTCCATATTTTGAAATATTTTCAGGCCCACAGCCTTCTAAGTCTTCTGACAATCATCACCTTATGGAGTCACAACCAGCATGCTCAGGAGATCCCTTGGGGTTATTCCAAGTGGCAGCTACAGAGATACAGCCACAGGAAGAAAAAAATAATAATAAAGGAAAAAAATCTACCATATGGAAAAATTATGTGCATAAATTGTGTTCATAAGCAGCTAGGAAGTCTGTTTAGGATGTTAAATATAATCACATTAATCCAAGTTGAGTGAGAGAATCTGGCTGCTTCTTCCAAGGTTAGGAGCCTGTACCCAGGCCATAAAAGAGTTGAAAAACAACATTTCCAAGGGAAACAGAACTCTATTGACCTCAATTCTATGGTGCTCGGGAGATATCCCAATTAATGATGGTAAAGAGCTTTCAGAAAATGAAGTGGTACATAAAAGCTTAATAAATAACAGTTACAAAAACTATACATTTCCTCATTAAGGTGCTCAATTATCACTCACTGAACCTGCAAAATTCCCACTAGAATGAATACAAATTATGTGCACACATGCAAAGTGGAAACAGGCTTTTAAACTGAACACTGGTTAAAATAATGAAAATGGCTCCATCTGAAATTAGACTCTTTCAAGCTGAAACAACACAGATTTGGCTTTGGAATGCATGCCCCAAGTCAGTTCTTGAGCCTGCTTTTCTGCTGTCAGGAGGAAGGTGGTGCCAAAAAAGCTGGACTTTGGCCTCTGTCTGGCACTCACCGCTGCCTGATCCGCCCATTTCCAACCTTGCTGTTGGGGTCTGGGATCCCAGACAGCAGCCCCTTGCCCCAGAGAGCTGTGCAGAAGCAGTGTTCCTTAAACTTGACAGGGACTGTCAGTGTTGCTGGCTGGGCTGCCAGTGACCGAGGGGCCCTATCTACAGCTGTTGTGCTTGGAGCATAAAGACCAGCACTAAATTAGTAAATGAACAAAATAAATTAAAAATCAAAGGATTCTCTCCTGAACATCTGGTCCAGGGTAAGGCGTTTCATCTGTGGATCAGAGGGCAAGGTTTCTTTTCCCCAAATTGAATATGGAGCAACAGCTTGGTAGCCAAGATGGCAAGGAAAGAGAAGTGGATGTCTGTAAAGAGAAGAGGGAGAATAATGTTTTATTTTGTTTTTGTTTTGTTTGGAGCCAGATGTTGCTTTTTGCCAGTGCAACTACAAAAGAAATAGAATAAAAAGGATGACAATGATGCCACCTACCATTTATCAAGTCACCGCTGGAGACTTAGAGATAAAGAGCATAACTTAGATGACCTCCAATGCTTAAGGCAAACCTGCAAGGGAGATGGAATTATCCCTATTTTTCAGATGGAGAAACTGAGGCTCACATGGAGCTAGTCAGTGGCAGACTCAATTTCACTCTCTGACTTTTAACCATGTTATCTTTCAACCATGCCATCCGGTGTGTGTGTGTGTGTGTGTGTGTGTAAACACGCCCATAACTAAATATGGCCAAAACAAAACAGCAGGAAGCAGTAAGTAAATGTGTGAAGGGCTTTGACCAGTGGGTCCTAACCAGATTGCCTCTGTGAAACCTAGGAGGATACTGAGCATTATAAAGGCCAGGCAGAATAGGGCGTCCCTGAGCATGAACATGAACCTGCTGACCTAGGGAAGGGCCTGATCTGGGATAAGTGCTTGTAGGTAGCAGGGGACTGTGAGTGGGATGAAGACAATATTCGAATCAGGGGCCTATTCCAACGCTAACTTATGTCAATCTGCCCTCCTGCAGGTCATCTGAACCTACTCAGCTAACTTCACAGCCAGTACAGGACTCTCTCTTAAAACGTTTTCAGCAAGGGGGATGCCTTATACTTGCACTATGAAAACTTGCTGATTGAGTGGAGTTTCTCCCACTCTTCTCTTCTCTCCCATCCTCCGTGGCTTGCTTTTATTCTTTAGCCAAGCTAAAGAATACAGCTGGACCTGCTCAATCACTTCAGCCCACATGCTTCCTTAACTCAGCTGGGGAAACTGAAGTCCAAAGAGGCTACGTGACTCCTTCAGACCAGGGGCAGAGCGGGCTGCAGATTAAATCTTTTCTTCCAAACTCAGTACTTCCCAGAGTATATTGTGGCATTTTTTCGGGATGTTTGGGACCATTCTAGTAGGTGTTATGGGAAGCAAGGCTAAGTAAGAGGTGCATCTTTCAAGGGTACATGTGAAACTTACTGGAGGTAGAATGTAAATATCTCAACACAATAACTAAGAAAATGCCAGGAAGGCTATGTTAACCAGTGTGATGAAAATATGTCAAATGACATATAAAACCAGTGTATGGTGCCCCATGATTGCATTAATGTACACAGCTATGGTTTAATAATAAATAAATAAAAAAAAAAAAAAAAAGAAGATGGGTTAAATAAAGTCAAACACTGTTTGAGATATCAATGCTTGTGGTCAGTCCTCACGGGGGTCACAGCACCCCACCTTGCAGACCTTTCGTCCCCTGTCCACTGGAAACTGGGAGGACATTGCTGCTGCCTTCACGCTGAGTCCTCCCCACTGCTTCCTGCAGCTCCTCGGCTCCCCCACTCCACCTGGACTGCCAAGGCCACTATACGAAAATGAAGATTTGCTCCTTAGTTCTTCAGTGGTTCTCGTGGTTTTGCTATTTGAACCAGAGAAATCCTAAACGGGCACTGAGTGGGTGGAGGCCCTGGGGAAGAGGCCCTGGGCAGCAGGAGAACTCTTCTCTGGGAATGTTTATGAACATGACCCTCCCAATCATGACTTTTCCTCCCTTCTGCTTTGAAGAACTGGAGTTGTCTTTTCATGCATGACCCAACAGAGGCGAGTTTATTAAAAACCACTTAATTTAAAATCTCCTGCTGATTTTACCTGGGACTCACTTTTGATCATGTAAATTAAAAGGTTCTGCAGTCTAGTTTTTGCTTCAAAAATTTTTTTTCTTCTTAAAAGTTCTTTGAGAGTGAGAGAGAGAGAATGGAAACCCTTCTACCCCCTGAATTTTTTTTTTTTTTTTTTGCTGTTTTTTTGGCAAGTGTGGATGGGATGGAGTCCAAAGGGCTGCTCAACCCTTAGAAGTGACTGGTGGTCATTCACGCCTTCATTCATTCAATAAACACTTTTTGAGCCACTTCTGTGCTCCAGGCTCAAGGTATCTGGAGAGATAAAGAACACAGTGGTCCCTGCTCAAGAGAATTTGAAGGTATTATGTGTGCTAATAGAGAGAGGGGTATGTTTTAAGCAGAAAGCATGTGCTCCCACAGGAGGGTGTGGTAGAATCTCATGCCCTGAGGAGTAGTCCTTTAAGGAACAATACCTCATACTTCCTTTTCATCTCCCTGGACAGAATTCATTTGGCCAAGGCTATGACAGGACTAAAAAACATGAAGGGTTTGATGTCTGCCAAAAACTTTTTAACCAAGATTTGCAGACACTTTGACTTATTTATCTTTTCCTCTTATAAGCACACTTTTTATTAGAGCATAATACACATTCATAAATGTACGCAGATCTGACGTGTACAGCTGGATCCATTTTCACACAATGAACTCACCCTCGTAACGAGCACCCAGACCAAGGAACACTGTCATCAACAGACCTCTTTTTGGTCAAACAGAATCCTCTTTATAATCAAACATGTACCCACTTTCCTGCTATGATCCCTATGTCTTATACTGTAGTATAGTTTTATCCATTTCTGAACTTTTAATATGAATTGAATCGCTAGACAGTAGATACCCTTTTTGTGATTGGTCTTTTGGCTCATTATTAGTTTGTGAAATCCACTATAGTTGTGCATGTAATTGTAAACGGTTCCTCTTAATGTACAGCACGAATGCCTTTCATTCTACTTTTCCATTATGTTGCTGATGGACATCTGGGCTGTTTCCAACTTTGAAAGGTATTATAAACATTCTCCACCACAGCTTTTGATGTCCTCTGTATGCATTTCTGGTGGCTCCATACCCAGGAGTGGAATTTCCAGGTCACTGGGTGTGCCTATGCTCAGATTAAGTAGATACTGTAAAGTGGTTCTTCAGAGTCCGAATTGCTGTACCCTCCCACTAAAAACTGACATTGTTTGACTTTTTGCATTTTGAACCTTCTAGCAAAGGTCTAAACTTTGTATAGGGGTAGAACAATACGAGTTTCAATTTGCATTTTTTAATGACTAATGAAACTCACAGCCTTTTTATACATTAATTACCCATGAGGTGTCCTATTTTGAGAAGTGTCTGTTTTATGCTCATTTTTTTAATGGGGGCTGTCTGTCTTTTTCTTCCTGGTTTGTAGGAGTTGTTCATTTATTTTTCAGATCACTTTTAAAGCAAAGGAATGTGGTTCCCAAAGTCGACTGGAGACAAGTCACTTTCTGGTTTTGTGTGTTCCATCATGTAACGTCAGAGACTCCTTCTCATTGCACTGCCCACTCTCTCGGGTGGGTGACGCTTGCTGCCCACTTTGCCAGTCTTTTCCAAAATCATTAAGCAAACAAATGCAACAAAAAACCCTCAAAGATTATCAAATCCATGCCTCTCCTCCACCCACAGTGCCCTGAGGAAACTGAGGCTCCCAAAGGCTAAGAAGCTGGCTCAGAGTAACACAGCTAATACAAAGTAAAGAAAGGACAGGCCCTCAGGCCCTGGGAAGTCCATCTTTCCAACACCTCTCTGCTTCTCTCCGATCCATCTGTCCAAACTCATCTCAGCTTTCCTCAGTGCTTTTAGACTCATTTGACAAACCAGAGAGCTAACCCCGCCGACCTGAGATTCCACAGGTAGCTCCTTTTAACCAGAGAGTACTCTGCAAATAAAAAGATGTGGAAAAGGGCCAGGCGCAGGGGTCCTTAGCCCTAGCATTTTGGGAGGCTAAGGTGGGTGGATTGCTTGAGCTCAGGGCTTTGAGACCAGCCTTAGCAAGAGCCAAGACCCTGTTTCTACTAAAAATAGAAAAAAAAAAAAAAACAAAACTAGCTGCCTGCAGTCCCAGCTACTTGGGAGGCTGAGGTGAGAAGTTCACGTGAGCCCAAGAGTTTGATGTTGCTATGAGCTATGATGATGCCCTGACACTCTACCCAGGGCGACAGATACACTGTCTCAAAAAAAAAAAAAAAAAGAAGATGTGGAGAAATGTTGCTACGGGGTTGAATTGCATCTCAACAAAAGGTACATGCAAGTCCTCAATATCTGTGAATGCGACTTTATTTAGAAATAGGGTCCCTGCCAAGGTAAGGTCATATGGGATTGGGGGGACCCCAACCCAATGGCTTGGCATCCTTATAAGCAAACGGGACAGAGGCAGCAGAGACAGGCACTGGGGTTATGCGGCTGCTACCCAGGGAATGCCTGGGGCTACAGAGTGGATGTGGTAAGGAAGGATCTGCCCTGTGTGTCCCTGAGAGAACAAGGTCTGGCCAGCACCTTACCCTGGACTTCCAGCCTCCAGAGCTGGGGAAGAATTCCTCTTTTACACCACATGGTTTGTGGTATGTTCTTATGGCAGTCCCAGGAAAGTAATCTTATTGTCATTTGCCAGATTTGGACAGACTTTCAGCTAATCATTAAATCACAGAAAGCAAGTCATTCTGTCCATTTAGAGAGCAGCTGATAAGGAAAAACCCAAGATATAAATCACGCTCACCGGCCT
Source organism: Nycticebus coucang (assembly GCF_027406575.1). Classification (NCBI taxonomy): domain Eukaryota; kingdom Metazoa; phylum Chordata; class Mammalia; order Primates; family Lorisidae; genus Nycticebus; species Nycticebus coucang. The sequence continues at coordinate 14,412,278 of NC_069782.1, read as the reverse complement.
ATGTTCCCTCTCTCCTCCCAGCCAGCATATCCCACAGAAGGTCAAGTCTCTTCCAGGATCTACTCTGAGCCAAGATGGTCATTCAGAGCCAGTCCATTAGAGAGCAGGAGGTAACAGACATTGAACAAAAGAACATTTGAGCTGTGCACAGGCCACCACAGTTCAGGTGGTTATTAAAGACACTCCAGCTTGCCTATTTAAGGATGAAGAAAGTATTTTCTATAGCTGTAGAGGGAACAATATGGAGCAGTACCAAGACATTGGTCTTTGAATTGCCACTCAATAAAACAAGAGCACCATGAAAAGCTTAGAAAAAGCCAGGGGTGGGGCGGCGCCTGTGGCTCAGTGAGTAGGGCGCCAGCCCCATATGCCGAGGGTGGCGGGTTCAAACCCGGCCCCGGCCAAACTGCAACCAAAAAATAGCCGGGCGTTGTGGCGGGCGCCTGTAGTCCCAGCTGCTCGGGAGGCTGAGGCAAGAGAATCGCGTAAGCCCAAGAGTTAGAGGTTGCTGTGAGCCGTGTGACGCCACGGCACTCTACCCGAGGGCGGTACAGTGAGACTCTGTCTCTACAAAAAAAAAAAAAAAGAAAAGAAAAAGCCAGGGGTGGATACAAAAGCCCAGGACAGCACTGCAGAGCCACCTGCGGGGGGCGAAGGAGGGTCTGACACCCTGAGGATTATATACCAGCTACCAAATTCGGACTACAACTCTTTGAGCAGAAGTCAGAAGAGCTGACCAGTTCATTAGTGTGGGGATTTTAATTTGTTCTTTACAAATAATGAGCCTGAGCCTGCCTCTCCCTACCAGTCTGGCTAGATGCTTCATTGCACAAGATCATGTCTCATTTGCCTCCCAAGAAGGGCGAGACGGCGTGGACGGCAGAGCAATTCTGACCATCAGAACATGGGCAGCACCTGCAGGGACGCAGGGCTAATGAGCTGCTGGCAGGCGAGACGCTTTCCACACCTTCCCACATGAAGCGAGCCCAAGCGGAAGGGCATGCGACGCACCCTCATTATTCACTTGTCTGTGTGCTAAAGGACAAAGCAGACGCTGAGAGCGCCTTCAGGGAGGCATGCAGAGGCCGCAGCTATGACCTGCTCTTTTCACCCTGTTTAAGAGGTGGGAAGAGCACCTCGCCTGTGCCAGGTATACACCAAGCGTAATGTTGCCTACTCTCTGCTTGTCACTCTCCAGGTCCATTCTGTGCCCAGGGAAACTTGTTCCTGCATAGTGAATCACTTTGAGGTCCCTGGTGGCTGGTTCCTGGTTGGAAGCTTCGGCAGCAGACTGGAAGGTGGGAGGAAAGAGAGGGCACCCCTCCTCTATGCACTCCTGAGTGCAGGCAACATTTCCAACAAGGGCCGTGTCTTCTTCTCTTGGCTTCTGTGGGGCAGCCATCTCAATGGTGTGGGCTCTCCATGGGTTCTGGCACCATTAGCTCTTTGTATCTTGTTATAGGTTGTGTTAACTCCTCCCCCACATTCATTTGATGGAGCATCTCAGAATGTGACTATTTTTGGAGATAGGGTCTTTAAAGAGCCAAGTAAGTCAACAAGAGGTCATATGTGCGCTGGTCTGTTGAATCTGACCAATGCACATTCAGAATTACTTGGCCACTGAAGCTGTCTCGCCTTCCTTGGGAGGCCGATGAGAAATCGTCTTCTGTAGTGCAGCATCTAGCCAGACTGGCAGGGAGAGACAGGCCCATTATGTGTAAAGAGATAAAATGCCCAAACAGCCAGCCGACCGCGGTCAGAGAGCTGTGGTCATTTTTCAGTAGCTGGTATGTGGCCCATAGGGTTGAACCCTCCCGCAGAGGGAGGGGTGCACTGCTGTCCTAGGCTAACCCAGCATGACGGGTCGAGTCCTAAGAGGGGTGATTAGGACAAGGACACCCATAGAGGGGGCCCAGGTGAAGATAGAGAAAGGACGGCCATCTACGTGGAAGCCAAGGTGTGGGGCTGGAGAAGAAACCCACCCTGCAGACAGGTTGGTGTCAGACTTCTAGAACTGTCAGAAAATAAATCGCTGTGGTTTACGGTCTACAGTACCTTGCAAACTTGCAAACTGCCACACATCTCATCTCTCATCCCAGAACTGGTCACAGCCCTCGGCTAGTCCCTGGGTGCCTCAGTGTCCTCTGTTGATACCTGCGGTGCTGCCCACTCACCTCTGCAAGCTGTCCCTTCAGGAAACTATGTGGACTCACTGGGTTAGCTGTATTCCTCGATGTCTTTCTGACTATTACATGTATGTTACTTCAGTGAATCTTCTGAACAGTCCCATGAAATTGGGAAGCTTATGCTTCTTTTACAAATAAGGAGACAGGCTCAGAGAGGTCACACAGCTGGTGAGTGACAGAGCTGGGATTGCACCCAAGGTCTTTCTGACTCCGGTGACACTCTGTGCTGACTTTGGCTGATCCACAGCCTGCTAAAGGAAAGAGCCACATCCCAGAGCCGGAGGCCCATGGAGTGGAGGCCCCTGGGGCATCACCAGGTCAACCTGTCCATTTTGTAGATGAGAAAAACAAGACCGGTAGAAGGGAGGTCAGCGGGTTGAGGTCAGCAAGCTCACACAGCCACAGAATTAGGACTGAAATGCAAGTCTCTTGACTCCAGCTTTGGTGATTCTTGAGGCTTCCCTGACTGGTTTAAGAACAACAGCAAGAACACGATCACTTCCCAAGTCCTGTACTTGAACTACCTGGGGCAGCTGAGCACCAACTTCAAGAGTCAGGGTCCTGCATCCATCCACGTGTCAGGTCAACCTTCACCAGCTAGGTGGCTTTGCACAAGTCACTTAACCAGTGGCCTGAGCTTTAGAGCACTCTTCCATAAAATGTACATCAATAATAATTCATAAAAGACTGTTGAGAGGATTAAATAAGATGATAAAGTAAGACGCTGTGTGCAGTAACAAACACACTGGTCATTCTGAATTAAGGAGCTATTGTTATTATCTGGGCTGGACTTTTAAACCAAAACTAGCCTCTTCCTATTGACCTGTAGGCACTGAATCACCACTTGCATTCACTCAAAAGCTGAATAATGATGATGATGAAGATGAAGACGATGGTAGTGGTGGTGACAACGACAATGATAACACTGACAGCTAATAGTGATGGCAGCAGCCTACCAGCTCCCAGGCACTATGTCAGGCATACCTATTAACTCTTATTCCTTATAACATCCTGTAAGTGAGAACCCAGATTCAAACCCAGTTTCACCTGCACCAAAACCCATGTAATTTCCAAAATAGATGTCTATGAAAAGAAGCAGAACACGATCAGTGCAAGAATGTGGCTGCAAAAAACACTGTATAATGCAGTCTACATCTGTGACTTTCAGAGCTACTGTGGGTGCTTTGTGCCACCAAACTATGCGGTCCTGGAAGACAGTGGTGTGTTCCATCAAACTCTGAACCCACAGCTTTCAACACCATAGGTTGCACACAGTAGGTCTACTCCATGCAAGTATAATGATCTGCATTGGTGTTGAACTGGACTTCCCAAGAGCTGAGACCATATCTTATTTCTTCTGGATCTCAACAAGTGCAGTTCTACAGCAGAAGAGGGGCTATAAAATGTCCCTTCTATTCATGTAAATACCTGTTACCTGGACAAAGAAGCTGACTCACGGCAGCAGCAGGAAGTAGTGTCTCCTTACATTCTAGAACCACCACGGTTCTACAGAAGGCCTTGTATCTGGCCAAGGGCTGGCACCGTACTGTTGAAAACCCCTGGAGTCCTGAGACCCAGGTTGATTCTCAATCTGCTACTTGTTGTCTGTGTAACCTGGGACACACTAGCTCATTTCTAGTGTAAACTTCTCTTTCCTAGTCTGTAAAATTGTTACGATGATAATATGCATTTCATTCAACCGAAACAAAGTAAGTGGGTTAGACATACAGGGTGGTCCAGGAGGATGACTGTAAAGCAGAGAGGGGAGATGGGAGGTCTCAGGTGGGGGACGTGCTGGAGTTTTAAATGGGTGGTCAGCAAAGGCTTCTCTGAGAAGATGATGTCTAAGAGCAGCCCCACAGGTGGTGAGGTGGCATGCAAGGCTGGTGAGGGGGAAGAACCCCAGGCAAAAGTAGCCACACGTGCCAGGGCCCTGCTCACAGCCGACAGGGATGGAAGGAGCCCCTGCCTTCTAGTCTGTCGTGGATGTTAAAAAAGATAATCATTTGCAATAGCACAGTTACAACCAGTGTTCCCTAAAAGTTAGCTAGGACTCTGAGCGTTATCCTCCTGGACACACAAAGGTTCCTACCTGCTGGAAAGTGACTCTTCCAGCCCTCCGGCCCTTTGGGCTCTGATTCTGCACCAAGAAGGAACCTATCTGCTCCCTGCCAGCCAGGTGTGAGCAAACCCCAGGCTGGCCTGCTCTCGGGACACGATTTCCTAGAAACTGGATTAGTGGGGCACGCATTTAATGCTGGAGAGAAAGAAGGGAGAACTAAATCTGGCTTTGCTGTGTTGTTGATCTTTTTTAAAAAAATGTGCAAAATTACCCCAGTTTGAACTTTCAGGCAAGAGTAATAAATGTGCTTTCCAGTAACCTTTCCAGTATTGAATATGTCCAGAATCAGGGGAAGCAGAGTCAAACTGCACAGGCCTTTCAAGGATCTATTTAATGCAGGGGAAACTTGCTCCGGAGAAAGGAATTTTGCTTCTGTTATGTAAGGGGCAGGAGAAGTTGGTAAAAGCTTTACCTTCGCAATTAATTAGCCGGGGGGATTCTTAGTCATCAGGATCACCAGGCAGCCCGCAGAGGGATGCACTTGGCTGTGCGGGTGGGGATAGAAGAATAAAGACTTTGCTGTCTTCCTCATGTTGGCTTTTAAGCATCATCCTAAGCTATTCGTCCCATCTTTTGGAATGGAACTCCTTTGAAATGAATTATGGAAGGTTTTAAATCCCAGGTTTCTGAGTGCAATCTAATACAACTAAATATGATTCTCTACTTTTCTGGTACGTGTGTTCAATCTTTCTTTCTCCTTCCCCCGTCTTCTCTCTGCTCTCTTTACTTCTCCTACCTCCTGCCTCCCCTTCTGAAGCTCCCTGGACCCTGAAAGTTCAAACCAGAGGCAGAGCCAGCCATTTGCCTCCTAGCTTGGCAGTCACCCATTTATAGGTGTCCCCACCAGACGCTGAGTCCTCTAGGGCATGGCTGGTGTCACCTCTGTAACCAGTGCCCCCGACAGGCACTTCAGACGAACTCAGAGAATGTTTATGAATCAGTTGAGAATAACTGAATGAGTTCAAGAGAAAGACAGAGGTCCCGCCCAGTGGTCTTTAACTGAGACTCAACCTATTAACATCTGCAAAATGACTTGTAAAAAGTGCTGTGATTTAAAAAAGAAAAATCCTAGCGACTATTGGGAAAGTAGTTTGTTCTGCATGAACAGGAATAGGTTGGGGCCCTGGCTAGCCCCTGTCTTCAGCCAGGACCAATGAGGCCAGGTAGTCAGAAACCAAACCCTACAATCATCAGTTACCAATATTCCATTAAATGACCCTCTGTCTCCAGCTCACAGCAAAAGACGTCAGAAGCTTTGCTCCCAGCAAGTTTCCTGTGGCCTAACTCCTCTGTCCGTTTGCTGCCTTTGGGCCATCACAGAGGGTGCTGGAAAGAGCTCAGGCTTAGAGGCAGAGCGATCTCAGTCTGAATCTGGTTTTGGATGCTTCCTGGTGTGTGACACTGGGACAGGGACTCAACCTGTGTCTCTGTTCTGACTCTGTGAAATGGAGACACAACACAGTCCTTTTCCCCAAAGGCGGGTTTCTCTTAGAGAACATTCTACCCTGGGCAAAACGACTTCTGTCCATCATGCTCTCAAATATGAAATTTTAAACTTTAATCCTACAAAGACTTTAGTGCAACTGTCATTGATAATTCCCCAAAAAGGAGGAGATAAGGCAGTCAGGTAAAGTGGTAGGTGGTACTGGCACAGTCCTCTTTCCCAGGGCTCCACATTCCAGAGTCCTGGGGACCTTCCTGCCCAGAGTGTTAGAGGAAGCCCTAGGGGGTGAGGGAGAGGGGTAGATGTTTCTCTGAGAAATACTGAGCAAATAATAAAGTTTTCCAAGTCTCATAGGGACACAGAATTAGGAATATGGAACTCAGAGTCTGCCGATCGTATGAACTTTTGGTGAGAGGGCCTGAAATGAGGGGTGGATGGGGAGATGCCTCTTCTCTGTGTTATGTACATCAAGTAAAAAGCAAAACACACTAATCAACAGCTTACTGAAATGCAAGGAGGTGGTCCTGAAAAGCTGCTATCCAATAAGGAATGACAGACAGAAATTCAATGCACAATATTCATTATCATGTTCAAAAGCCCAGTGCTGCCTTTACCAGCGTGTTTGTTACAGAACAAAACCCAAACTACACATCGTCATATCACAGCCAGGAGGCCCTTGCCCATCTCCCCAGTCTCAACTCAAGTTACCCTCCCTCTCCCCCAAGTCAGTCCCACAACAGGCCAAGCAGCTGCCCCCGACAGGGCTGTTGTGTTTCCTAGTCAGGTGCACGGCTGCTTTCATGGCACTCTTCAAGTCTTGGCTAAAATGTCACCTCCTCAGAGAGGTCTGTCTCTACAATCACCAGTTACATAATCTTGGTGAATCACTTAGGGAGTAGTAAACATTATAGTAAGCAAATCCTTCCCTCCTTGCCCTCTTCCTCCATATGGGGAGAGTGATGGTTTCAGCAGACCACATATATAAGGACTACAGAGGTAGGAGCCTTCTGCATTCAAGACAGAAAGCTCTGTGTTCCAATCTTGCTTTGCTATCCACTGTCAGAGATTTTGAATAAGTTGTATAACCCTCCTTATAAAGGATGTACTGAGCATTAGGTGAGATAGAGCATGAGAAACACTCAGCACAGGGGCTGATGCAGAGCAAATGCCCAGTGAAAGTTAGTTCATAAAGCTAAACAACACTAGGCCCTGGATGCAAGGGGCAAGGAATTCGCCCCTTGCCCTCTGTGAAGACGGATGGTCTCCGTTTACTAATCTGTAGTTCTGTTGACTCATTAGATGAAATGAAGGCCATTAAAAATCAGTGTGAGCAATCTTTGGAAAGATTAATACTTGAGATTAGATGAACTACCATTACCTGTACACATATATTTCCTCTACCTTACCCAATCATTATAAAATACATCTAAAGAACTTTGAAACCGGCTGAAGAAGTGCTTGGTATAAGCAGGATTCATTCTAGGGGAATCTGATGATAAGTTCTCATCAGGGTTCCATAAAGCCCGGGGAAGAGTGGCTCCTAATCCTCTCCCTAGCCCTCAGGACCACGTCTCTGCCCTCAGTGGACAACCTGGACCTGCCGGGATACAGCAGCTTCCGTGGCTTAGCTTGGCCCCTTCCATCTATAGGTGGTCCCTCCCACTTATGTTTTTATCAAAATCCACACATCTGGCTCGGCGCCTGTGGCTCAAGTGGCTAAGGCGCCAGCCACATACACCTGAGCTGGTGGGTTTGAATCCAGCCCGGCCCACCAAACAACAATGACGGCTGCAACCAAAGAATAGCTGGGCGTTGTGGAGGGCGCCTGTAGTCCGAGCTACTTGGGAGGCAGAGGCAGGAGAATCACTTGAGCCGAGGAGTTGGAGGTTGCTGTGAGCTGTGATGCCACAGCACTCTACCTAGGGCGACAGCTTGACGCTCTGTCTCAAAAAAATGAAACAAAACAAAACAAAAGAACCATCCCGCGAAGCTGCTCCTTAGACGTTGACTCCTGCCATGAGGCCAGATGGGCATTTGGGAATTTTACTCTTCTTCTCTCCAGTCCAGACTGCCAGGATTTCCTGCCTACTATCCCACCGCCAGGACAGATTTCAGAGAAGCCTGGGCTGGAGGCATCAGTGCTCCAACTTGAGTGCGTGCGCACACATGCTCCATTTTCCTGCCTGTCCTCCTTTGGGGTCGCAGAGGCATCTGGTACAATTTAAATCCCCTTCAGTCTTAACCGCAGCCCTCTGTAATGGGTTTTCCCATTACCTGTGTTTTCAGGTAAGGGCACAGGCACGGAGAAGCTGGGGTGCCCGAGGCTATGGTGGTGTGTGACTGAGGAGGATTTGGGGCCTCATTCTGACCGCCTGATCCCACAGATTGAATGTTCGACAGCCATACAGATTATGAAGAGGACTGGATGTGATTTGCACAAATAGTTATTGCGCCTCTACCATAACCTGGGGAGTAAAGCGTGGAGCAAGAGTGAGAAGACTCTTCCTTTTTATCCATATTTATGTTTCATTTCCTTTATCTTTGTACTTACCTTGCCAGCTGAGAGCTGAATTAGGCCTCATGCAATTCTGTCCTTCTTTCAGGGTTCAGACAGGAAATTATATTGGTATATAATTAAGGTGGTGAAGGTAATCAATATTTACTGGGCATCGATACACGTTCTCAATCATTGCAGTTTACGTTCTACGTACAAAAGCTTATTCTACCCTCCTAACAGTCAATTAGGAACGTGTCATTATTCTCACTCACCAGATGTGGGAATCTAACTGGCACAGGCAAGACCCTCGCCCAAGTCTGCTGCACTTCCCAGATCATTTCATTTCTGCTGTGCTGTAAACCAGGGTCAGCAAACTTTTTTATTGAAGGGCCAGAAAGTATATATTTTTGGCTTTGGGAGCCAAACAGTTCCTGTTGCAACTAGTCACCTTCGGCCAATTCTGTCTGAAAGCAGCTGTCAATCTAAGTAACGGAGAGAGGCTTTCTAAAAGATTTTGGAAATAACGCATTGCGACGGGAACACACATGTCATAGTCAACCAAGGGTGTACTCGGCGAGGCAAAGGAAGACACAAGTTTTTAAAGGAAAAAATGAAGAAGATAACATAATTGTTTTGAAATAATTATCATTGGCTACAAAGATCAATAACACAGGTGATAGCCAGTCTCTGTTCAGTCAGTTTCTGGACAGAATGTCCTTGCAAAAGTATTTTCCTTGCAAAAGGTTGCATTGGCCTTTGTGCAAGGTTATGGTTTTATAGAGTCTTTTCTTTTTTCTTTTTTATCGAGACACAGTCTCACTCAGTTGTCCTGGGTTGAGTGCTGCGGTATCATCTCAGTCTCTTGGGCTCAAGCGATTCTCTAGCTTAAGCCTCTTGAGTAGCTCAGACTACAGGTGCCCACCACAATGGTTGGCTAGTTTTTCTATTCTTAGTAGAGATGGGGTCTCACTCTTGCTCAGGCTTGTCTTGAACACCTGAGCTTGAGCAATTCACCTGCCACCCGCCTCGGCCTCCCAGAGTGGTAGGATTACAGGTGTGAGCCACTGCACCGGTCTGTACAGCCTTTTCTATTATCAGGCATGCAAGTATGAGAACCCTCTTCCCATGACCTTTCCCATCTCAGGGTTTTCTTAACAGTTGTGACTCCATCTTGATTCTGACAACTTTCACGCTACCAAACAAAATAAAAACGGTATGGTTGAAAACAAAGAGCAAGAATGGGGTGGCTGTGAGCTTGTACAACTTTATTAACAGACGCTGGAATTTTAATTTCACCCAATTTACCACAAAATATATTTGTCTTTTGTTTTTTTCTTATTTGAAAATGTAAAAACCTACCCTGGGGACATACAAACATGGACAGTGGGCAATATCTGCTGTAAACAGTTGAACAAGCATTAGGAAGATACTGGATTCAGGCTTTGAAAAAGATTAAGAAATAAATGTTTCCTCAGTGTATTTGCCTGGCCACTCCAACTTCACCCTGAGTTTGTTGAGAACAAGGGCCATGTTTTCTATTTCTTTTGTTGCATCCCTTGAGCCTGGCTGAAGGTGAAGATCTTACCCCAAGTCTGCTGGATGGCCTAGACCTGGGCATGAGTTTGTGCTTGGCAACTGTGAACTTGCTAAGCACAGCCTGCCTCAGTAGAATAGCAGTGTTGGGTGAGTTGGGCTATTGCTCCTGGATAACTGTCTGAGATTCCCGCTCACTAGCAGCAGTCCCATGGGGCGCTGCCAACAAATTCAGCACCCTCTGTGTCACTGTGGTCCAAATACATCTGACTTGCCACAGTGAAATGTCAGGCATAGTCTATAAGGAGATGTGGCCATTGAGGGCTGGGGGACAAAGATAGGCTGTGATGGCACGGGGGGATGACATGGAACAGCTCACACTGAGACTGAAGGGGCAGGGGGCTGGTCTCACTCCCTCCGTGACATCACTGGCACTTTAAGCTGGGTTCTGCCAGCCCGGAGGGAGCGTATGGGACAGGTCTAGATCCAGGCCATGGCAGGGTTACAAATGAGTCAGTGGTAGTACATCCGCGGGCTGTCCCCTCCTCCCCGCAGTCCCAGGGCACTCAGGCATCGCAGTCATTTGTAACTCTCTATAGGTCTTTTTGACAGCTAGCAGTCTGTGGCCTGGCTGCTATTTTTCCACTCAGTCATCCAGGAAGCCTCACGTGGGGTCTGATACTATACATAATTAATACTCAAAAAAATGTTTGCTGAATGAACGGACACACATTCAAGGAGCTATGGAGTGCCAGAGTGTAGTGATGGTTAGGAAAGCAGGGTTAGGCAATAAAGGAGGGGGAACGAAGGTCCAGAGCGGCTAAGGTAGAAATGAGGTCTCTATAATGCAGTCTTTGGAAAAATACAGGGGGGGCAAGCCTGTCCAGAAGACAGGAGCCACCTGCTTGGTTTTAGAAGCTAATGATGGAGATGTCTCACCCGAGAGGTTCTGATTTAATAGGTTTGAGGTAATAGGTAACAGGTTTTAATTTTTTTTAAATCTCCCAGGTGATTTAACCTGCAGCCATGATCCAAGTATTGCTCTAAATTTAGGATAGCACCGTGTTAATTCTGGTGTCCAAATCCCTCTATTACGCTATACATGGGGGAGGGGGCTGGGCAAATCCCTGAACATAACTAACCACTCACTCAAGCCTTGAAGACCAGAGAAGACCCTGGAACGTGGGCTTACGCAGGGGCACTGCTGTTTACTGGCTCTGCTAACTTGTGAAATCAATTAACCTCCCTGAGCCTGTATCAGCTCTTCTATAAGATGGGGGTTATGGGAGCTAATGCACATGAAAGGATGAGTCAAATCTACAAGATTAGTCCTGTGAACTTGAGAGCCCCTGAAGATACCAGACGCTGCTTATTCCCATCCTAAACACATCTTCAAGGAAAACGTGCGCTGAATGAGAGCCAGGTTGTTTTCTTTACGGCACAAAGATTTAGGATCCTATTCCGCCTTCTTTCTCTTCTACTGCAAACTGAACCACACAGGTGTCTGGGTGGTTGGGTCACAGCTCCCGTGAGCAACAGTGATGCTAAAGACCTAGGTGAGTGACAGAGAAAGCCCCTGACCTTGTATGGGTCAGGAGAGTGGGACAGGCACACTTTCAGGAATGGCTACCCCTGTGTTACCATGAGTCTGGGTCAATTCACTTAGCCCGGTGCTGAGATGCCAGAGGCAGGTAGTTACCCAGAGCAAGGAAATGTCTCTGCTCCACTTGGCCACTGGTCAATGATTCATGGCTTCAAAGCCTTGACCTTTTAGTTAGAGACCACATGACTCAACTGGAAAAGTTAGGTTCCTATAAAGTTGATACTCTGCAAAATACCGATTCTTCTGCAATCTATAGACTGTGTGCCCCGCACAGAAAACAAACAAGCGAAACAAACACGCACACAAACGCACATGTCCATTGAAGTTTAAAATAGTTTCTTTTACAACATTATCTCTAGCTGTTTTTAACTATTTGACACATTTGGCATCTTCTGATGTATCAAAATTTAAAATAGCTATAAGGTTTACTATGGCAGTGCTCCATCTTAGAAGCCGTCTAACACTTGCATAAGCAAACAGACATGAATAACGAGGATATTTATGTATGATAGTGTTTGTAATTGAAGGGAAAACCCAGAGCAACTAAAACACCGATTAATACTAAAGGAAATAAACAACAATACATCCTGCAAACGGCATTTTATTACAGCAGGCTAAATTGACCAAGACAGCATTGTTTTTTTCAACTCACAGGAGGGGACCGTGGGGCTCGGAGAGGAGACCTCAGTACCTTCAGGTCAGGATGCGTGAGCAGAAGGAGACAAGTCAGGAAGAACCCCAGCAACCCCGGGTTGCTGCCCGACAGACGCAGATGTTCAACCCCAGGGGAGGCCCAGCTCAGTTGGAAGAGTTTCATTTCGGTTTTCTTTTTGCTTTGTTTTCCTTCTACGCAGGCAGTGACTTTGTGAAGTATTCAGTAAAGATAGGAAAATCACAAGATTTTGTTGCTACAACTACTCAGGAAAGTAAGATCATTTATAAGAAAAAAGTAGCTCAAGAGAAAAGGTCTTTGAGAAGAGAAGTTAGGTAGCAGACGTCTTGCAATTGAGACCAGATTCCAGAAGCCTTACATTGTGTACATATCCTCTTCCATGAGACCAGTACCTAGGAAGGGAGGAAGCCATGCTAGACTTTTTAGAACATTCTAGACTCTTCTAGAAAGTGAATGTTTCTCAGGAGAGCAGGCAGTGGGAAAGCTTGCTGTCTTTTCAGGATGCAGCTGAGAAAACTCTCCAGCTGTTCAGTTTAATTAAAGACCCTCCCCCCATCAAGCCTGGATGTGGGGGGAGGGAGCTCTCACATGGCTGTCTTGCTAGGTACGTCAGAGAACCTAGCCAGGCTGAAGGGAAAGTGGTGGCTTAAGTGGCCTGAATTGTGGATGGAAGATGTCACACAGCACTGAACATGCTGCAGTCACAGCCCTGAGAGATGCAAACTTGGCTCAGGGACAAGACATAAATGCACACAATAAAAAAGGAAGAGGATGCTGGGTGAGGTCAGTTTATCCCTAGGGTCAGGAGGGAAACATTGGTGTTTCAAAACCACCCGGCCTGCTGGATTGGGCTGAACACTTGTCTAGCGTTCGGCCTTTAGACCCACCCAGCCTCTGCTCACCCCATAGGCTCCTCCTCCCACTGTGTACAAGCCTCCCATCCCATACCCTGCACAGCGGTAGGTACCAGGAGTCTTAGCTACCATCTATTGAGCGCTTACTGTTTGCCTGGTATTTTGCATTCACATCATTTTTCCAGCAATCCCATGAGGATCATTTTCAAGCGGTGTACCATGAGACAATCTTAGATGTGCCATGAAAATTTTAAAAACCATTAATTAAATTACTTTTAAAAGAAATTCAAAGCACTGTACGTATACATTATATATATTTTTTGAGACAGAGTCTCATTTTGGTGCCTGTTGGTCAAGGGCTATGGCATCACAGCTCACAGCAATCTCAAACTTCTGGGGCTCAAGCAATCCTCTTGCCTCAGCCCCCCAAGTAGCCGGGACTACAGACACCTACCACAACACCTGGTGGGTTTTTCTATCTGTAGTGACAGGGTGGCAGGGTCTGGGGGGGGGCTTGATTTGCTCAGGCTGGTCTCTAACTTCAGGTAATCCATCTGCCTTGGCCTCCCAGAGTGCTACAATTATGGCATAAGCCAACGTGCCTGGCAAATATATTCTTTTTTCCACTCTTTTTTTTTTATCCACATAATTGAAGTGTGCCGAAGAAGTTTAACTATAGGTTCAAGTGTGTCGTGAGATAAAAAGAGGTTGAAACCAGATTCCAGAAGCCTTAAATTGCACCCACTTGCACACACATTCTCTTACTGGCCTATAGCCATAGTCCCATTTCACAGGTGAAGAAAGTCAGGCCAAAAAAACTAACAAAAAAGGTGAAGGGATTTTCCCAAGGCCAATCAAATGGTCATGGATGGATGGAGCCCAAGCTTGGGCTCTTCCCTAGTCCTTGCACACTGAGCATACATGTATAGTACAAGTTGTATCTCTGATTAAACTAAAAGGCCAAACTGTGTTGTTCTCTGACCATGCCAAGTATTTCCCAAGCTCACAGCCCAGGCTGGAGAGTGCTGCCCTGTCAGCCTGCCAAGTCTACACCCCATCCCCACCTTCAGTGCTACCTGCCCTGAAGCTGTCCTCCACCCCCGCACCGGGGCTTCCAGTCTGCTCTGGGCACAGACCCCTCCATCACAGCGCAGGCAGGCCACTCTGCATTTAATTGTCCTTAACCTTCTGATCTTCAGCTCTACGTGGAGCACCTGCTATTTAGTTTTTGGAGGGCATAATGATGGTACAACAGAAACCACATCTTGTTTTTAATTTCTACTTCTAGTCAGAGCTTAAGGCCAGTCACCCCACACCTGCTAAATGTCTGCCTACTAGATGGGCACAGGAAAGACCTGGTAAGGCGAACGTTTCCCACCAGAAGCTTTCCAAGTCCTCGCCCATTCCCAGTCACCAGCACGTCTCCTCCCCTCTGGGGAAGAAGGCTGGAGTGAGGTAGGCTAGAATTCATTTATTCACTCAAAAAAATATTTACTGAGAGCTTTCTATGTTTCACACAGGGACACAGGAGTAAACCAAACAAGATCTTGCCCTCGGGAAGCTCACACTCTTGCGGAGGAAGACAGGGATGTTGGTTTCCATTGCTGCCGTAACAGATTACCCTCGCAGCTTACAACCCAGACATTCATTACCACTGTTAGGTAGGTTAGAAATCTTGGGGGCTCAGAGGCCCTCTGCTTAGTCTCACAAGGCCAAAATCAAGGTGTCAGCCATCCTGGGACCTGACCTAGAGATAGCCAAGCTCATTCAGGCTGTGAGCAGAATTCAGTTCCATGTGGGTGTAGGACTGAGGTCCCCATGTCCTTTCTGGATCAGTACACAGCCCCTCTTGGCTCCTGAAGGCCACTTGCTTGCCCTGTTGCTCATTCCACTGTCAAACCAATGGCAGGTAGAATCCTTCCCACACTTCAAGTTTCTGTCACATCCCTGAGACCACACCTTTTCTGCATCCAGGTGGGGGAAATTTGCTGGGTTTTTTATTTTTTTAATTTCAGGTTAGCCATAAAAAAAAGATGAAGCATAATCATATCATTGTATACAGTTATGATTTAATAAAAAAAATTAAAAAAAAAAAAAGATGAAGATGGGCGGCGCCTGTGGCTCAGTGAGTAGGGTGCTGGCTCCATATACCGAGGGTGGTGGGTTCGAGCCCAACCCCGGCCAAACTGCAACCAAAAAATAGCCGGGCGTTGTGGCGGGCGACTGTAGTCCCAGCTACTCGGGAGGCTGAGGCAAGAGGATCACCTAAACCCAGGAGGTGGAGGTTGCTGTGGGCTGTGACGCCACAGCACTCTACCGAGGGCGATAAAATGAGACTCTGTCTCAAAAAAAAAAAAAAAAAGATGAAGATTTTGTATCTTTTGTATTTACCTGGAAGGATTTGGAAATTCTCTGCTTTTAAGGGCTCCTTTGATTAGACTGGCTCACTGGATAAACCAGGATACTATCCCTATTTTAAGGTCTGTAATTATAGCTGCAAAGTCTTTTCTGCTGTGTAACGTAACATAGTCACAGGTTCCAGGGCTTACGACGTGGACATCTTGAGGTGGGGGCATTCTGCCTACCACAATGGGCAGTAGTCAAATCCAACAACATATTTTTTTACATGCGTAGAAAGTGCAGGGAGGAAATATAAATGGGAGTGAGGGCTGGAGAGCGCAGCTTTGCATCTGATGAGTAGAGAAGCCCACTGCGAGATGATCATGGAGCAGAAGATTCAGGGAGGACTGAGAGGAGCCAGGGAGCAGCCCAGGCACAGAGCTTAGGCTCCGGGGTGGGAATGTGCTTGGGCTGCAGGCGGGAGGCCGGGCTGGCTGGGCAGGGGGGTGAGCAGGGAAGACCCCGGACCTGAGCGGCCCTGGCCGACTCCCTGCCTGCCGGCCTGCATTTGGCCACCATTCTCTCGGGACTCCTGGTGATCTTCAGGAAGCCTGGGGCGAAGACAGGACAAGAGGACGTGTGTTAACATCAGTGTGCTAATATGAGTGGGAGAGCCCAAAGGCCATGAAGGGGATAGAGTGAGAGGGCTCAGAATCTGACATGGAAGAATTCACTCAGGCATTACCCAGCAGGGGAGGGAGGAGCAGGGTCTGCGCGTCCAGGAATGGCCCAGGGACGACTAATCACCTGAAGCCTGGGGAGGCTCACGTGGCATCTCCGAGAAGAGGTGGGGAGCATGACCCCAAGGAAACAAGACCACGCAGGGACCCGTGCTGTGGGCTCTTTACACTGGGGTTGGCTCTCGCTGCCTGGCTGCCATCATTCCCTTCCTTCAGATCTTCAGCTCAAACGTCAACTTCTCCAAGAGACAGAAGAATCCGTTCCCTCACTGCAGCATTGAATGGCAGGGTTTCTCTGTTTACGTTTCTGGCTGGACGAGTCTTTTTCACGGGGCCACTGTGTATTGTCTTTGCGTGGTGGGGTGCTCATCAGTGTCCCTGACCTCTACCCGCTAACTGCCAGTAGAATAATCCCCCTCGCCGCAACAAGCCAAAGTGTCTCCTGACACTGTCAGTGTCACTGAGGTAGTAAAATTCCCCGCGGACTCCCCTGGGAATTGCTGTTCTTTGTTATCGTCTCCAAAACATTTACCTTCCAAAATCACTTATTTCCGTCAATGACAAATATTTACTCCATGCCTGCCACAGGCTGGGCATAATTCAAGATATAAGAGATAAAGCAGTGAGATTCATTAAAAAAAATAAAAATAAAAATCACTCCTCTTAAGGAACTTTATTGTCATGGAAAGAGATGGAAAAAAAAAATGAACAAAACCATAGCAGCCCAGATGGCAATTAATGCTCTTAAGGCTGGAGTTTGGAGGGGGAGAAGCTCATAGTTTTAAATACGTGTGTTCAAGTTCAAGGAATGGCAAGGAAGGCAGAGCAGCGGGAGAGGAGTGAGTACAGGGAACACGAGGAGGGGGAGACATGCCAGGAGCCTGGAGGGAAGATCGTTTGTCACTCACGTGACAAGAAGCCTCCCTGTGAATATACGGCTCTTATTTGCCCTGTTGGCTGTGGCATCGCCCGGGGCCCCGAGAGGAACCTGGCACAACACATGTGCCACCTGCGTGCTGGCTGTCTGTGTAACATGCGAATGGACAAGTGGGTGGCCAGCCCTGGGGTGACAGTGCTCCGCCCCAAATATCTTACGTGGACAAAAGACACAGTTGCTGGCGAGTCCCAATTCTCCTCCCCTATTTGTGAACCTCAAGTATTAAAGGAAAGAGAAAGTGCTAACATCTGACATTTATTAACCCCGACTCTGTCCCAAGCCATTTTAATAATATTATCTTGCTGGGCGCTGTGGCTCACACCTGTAATCTTAGCACTCTGGAGGCTGAGACAGGTGGATTGCTTGAGCTCAGGAGTAATAGAAAAGCTAGCCAGGTATTGTGGTGGGCGCCTAGTAGTAGTCCTAGCTACTCGAGAGGCTTAGGGGCGAAAGGATGGCTTGAGTCCAGGAGTTAAAGGTTGCTGTGAGCTATGATGCTACAGCACTCTATTCCGGGCAACACAGTAAGACTCTTCAAAAAAAAAAAAAAAAAATAACATTATCTAATTTTTTCTAATGCTACCACGTGAGGTGTGAATCATTATCCTGATATGATAAAGTTAGAAAAAGTTTGTTGTTGCTCGGACTCATGAAGCCAGAAACAAGAGGAGCCAGGACTTGGCCCAAGGATTGTTCAGCTCAGAACATAAGTAGTCCTGTATTTTAATAGGAAAAATGAAATATGAGCTAAAGGGACGTGGGGTGTCCAGTATGGTAAGAGGCCAGACATCTTGCAGGCCCTTAATCTGCCTTTTAAAAAACAGGGGCAGCTTAAAGGAGTAGGGTGCCAGCCCCATATGCTGGACGTGGTGGGTTCAAACCCAGCCCCGGCCAAAAATTGCAAACGAACAAACAAACAACAACAACAAAAACAATAGGCAACTACTACTTGCCTTACTAAGCATTTATTATATGCCAAACGTTGTCTTTTTATATTAAACATACCGGGTTTTCTCACTTCCTTTTCACAATAATCCTTTATGTGGCAGGTACCTCCATTTCCCCGAAAATAAGACAGTGTCTTATTTTAAGGTGTGCTCCCAAAGATGCACTAGGTCTTATTTTCAGGGGACGTCTTATCTTTCCTGTAAGTAGGTCTTATTTTCGGAGGATGTCTTATTTTCGGGGAAACAAGGTATAATCAATCCCCCATCTCATATATATGAATAACTAAGGCTCAGAGAATAAGTGACAGGAAATAATTACTAAGGGGCCTGTGAGTGGCAGGAATACAGATGAGAAGATCAGGATGTATATTGTCTGCTTCCTCTCAGTTAGATGTCTCGGAGGCCAGCAGGTGGAAGACAGAATTTATTCTGTGTGAACCCAAAAGGCAGTCCTGATGCCAGCGAAGATTCTGGTACAGAATATGAAGTGGACAAGGTCACTGAAGCTGGGTACAGGGGAGAAGTAGCTAATGGCAGTATTGGTCAGCAGACCTGCAGTGGGCTCGCTACTCTCTTTGAGCAGACCTCAGGAAAGATCTTGAACACATCATGGCTTTGCATTTGAGTCAGCCTATTGAACATCTGACTCTCCAAGAGGGCAGTGTGCCTCCCAGGACTTCCCAGCACAATGAAGAATGTCCAGGAGGCGGGGTGTGATGCTCACACCTGTAATCCCAGCACTCTGGGAGGCTAAGGCAGGAGGATCACTTGAAGTAAAGAGTTGAGACCAGCCAGAGAAAAAGCGAGACCCCGTAACTACTAAAAATAGAAAAATTAGCCCAGCATTGTGGCAGGTGGTTGTAGTCCCAGCTACTTAGGAGGTTGAGACAGGAGGTTTGCTTGAATCCAGGAGTTTGAGGTTTCTGTGAACTAAGCTGATGCCATAGCACTCTAGCCTGAGCGACAGAGTAAGATTCTGTCTCAAAAAGAAAAAAATAATGTACTCCCCTAACACATGGACATTCAGGTTTATAATTATACATAATTGTTCTAACTATCTGACCCTGAAACTACTTAAGGGATTCTTTTTTTTAGAAGTACATTTTGGGGGACTTGACGTTCAAATCAAGGGAAGATGATATTTCCTGTCATCTGACACTTTGTGAAGAGTTGATCGGTACTTTGAAAAAACTTCTCATACATGGCAAACCCTACTCAGGAAATTCAGATTGCTCCAGGATGTTGGAATTTCTAGATTGAGTTGCACCCTGGCAATAAAAATATTAATGGGAGGCCTAAGTACCAGTTTTCAAACGGTACTGTTCTGCACGTGTAGCCATCACAATGAAGATGCTTCTGCCCTGAACACAGCCACAGAGGCCTCTGGCCAGCATGTCAGGTTGCCTCCCATAGCCAAGCCTGAGCAATTACATGTTGATGTAAATATTTTATTATGCCAGTAAATGAATTTCCTTTCATTCCTTGTTTATATTATTACCCAGGACACTATATTGATTAAAAAAAAATACAGTTGTAGGTACCATAATATAGATAATCCCGGAATTTTATTCTGGGGTTGTAAAAGAGTCATTCAAAACATTTGTTACAAAAACAGGGCAAGACCACTGGCTGAATGAACAGAGGGAATCTTCACTATTTTTTGTGACTGACCCTAAGTTGAAAATGAAAATGATGTCAAATGATGCAAAGATTGGTCTAAAGCAGAGATTAATGTAAAATCTGTACCGGATTTTACATTAATACGTCTATAAAGCTACCACGGAAGTACAGACCAGGGAATGGCTGAACCATCTTCCATGGAGCTGTTCACTTGAACTCAGGTCAATTTGAGATTGAGGTGCCCCCTGGCAATAAAAGTATTAATGGGACAGCTAAGTACCAGTTTTCAAACTTAAGTAACTGTCAGAAACATGTACGGAGCATGTTCAAAGTAACAGTCACTCAGCCTCATCTCTAAAAATTCAGATTCATTTGCTCTGGGGTAGGGCCTGGAAACTGGCATTTTTAACAGGCATTTTAAGTGATTCAGAGCAGTGAGCTGAAATGTTCAGGTAAAGGGGTGAATCTCTGTTTGATAATGACCAGGGCATATCATTGAGGTCATAGTGTCACCTTGAAGAGAAAAATTGGCGCTATCTGAAGGTGGCTGACCAATCAGGAAGTTGGAATTTCCAGAAGCCATCTCCCATAGAAGCCTACCTAGGGACAAAAGGTTTTGAGGGGTGCGGCCTGGTGACTGGCTGAGGCTAAGTGATGACACTCAGCATGTGGAGAAGCTGCACGGATACCATGTCCCCAAAGGGCTGAATGTTGGCAGCTTCCCCAAGACACACACTGAAATCCCAACTCCTTATGAGATAGTGGTAGGACACGGTGCCTTTGGGAGGTAAGGGTGGAGACCTCATTTTTGGAATCAGTGTCCTGTAAGAAGAGACAGAACATAGCTCGCTCCTTCCTCTGTGAGGATACTATGATGAGACGCCCATCTGCAAACAAGGAAGCAGGTGCTCACTGGACACCAGAACGGCGAGGCACCTTGATCTTGAACTTCCCAGCCTCTAGAATAGTGAGAAATAAATGTCATTCCTTGTTAGGCCACCCAGTTTACCGGATATCTGACACAGCAACTGTAACTAATACTGTCTGTGGTAGAAAGATGAATGAGCGCTTACACCCCAGAATGGAGCGGACATTTCTATTGAGCATGGTGTCACGGGAACTGTTCCTAGAACAGCGAGCGTCTTTCTATGGGATTATTCTACAAGCGCCATCTAAACACTTCCATGATAAGAGTCGAAGAGGCAGAGCTCAAAAACAGATAATCCCTGTCCCAGAGTTAGTCTATGGGCAGTTTTTTTTTTTTTTAATTTGTTATGATAGCTCTAAGATCAAGTAAAAGTGGGGAAAGCATCTGTCTTTAATACCTTTCTTTACTTATGCACTTTATAGGATCCCTAATATGTCAACCTGACTCTCCAGCGGGGCATACAGCATGCAGACTTCTCAGCCTCACCTGTTCACAGTTTCTGAACACATACTAACATCACATCTCTTGCGATGTTTTCCAGAACAAGTCTAGCAAATGCTAGTTCCTGGTGACTGTTGCAGGGTGGATGTTCAACTCTAAATCTCAATTAAGCTGGAAGCTCAAGTCATACTAAATTCACTGTGGTCATACAAACTCTTTTCTACTAGACTATAATCTTTTTGAAGGAAAGCTCTTAGTATCACCCACGTAAAACAATAAAATCTTTTTCTACACCAACCTTACCAGAATAATAACTATTCGGTAGCAGGTATTGAATAAATGTATGAACTATGTTTAAATCTAGTTTCTCTGCATGCAGTTATTACAGACAGAAAGCATTCAATCACAATATCCTTTCAGAGCACAAAGAGATCTCAGATTCTGACATCAGAGACAATTCAAGGTGTAGAGAAACAGACTTGCTCCGGGTTGCAGGACGCTGGATGTCAGAGGTAAGTCACACACGTCTGTTAATCCCAGGAAAGCTCTTTGTTTATAGGTTCTTTGGCAAGTTGTTAAATATTTTCTCCTTTTGAATCCCTGCAGCAGAATTCACACTAGTGTCTGACGTCACCACCCATCACCTCCTGCTTCTTCGTGGCCCAGAGTGCTCCAGACTCAGAGGTGAGCCAGTCCTGGAGTGTTCCAATTTTGTTATTCTGCAGAGGATTCCTAGAGAAATTCTTCCTCCCTCCCTAGAGAGCCGGGTCTCCATCTGCCTTTCTCTGGCTTGATTTGGGGACTGAATACACTTTATTTTTAAATTGTTTCTAAAAGCACATCCTCTGGCTGTGTCATGCCTTTCATCTTGGGGAGGATGCGCCCTGTCCTTGAGTAACATTTTGGATCTTACACAAACAAACCCATCTGCAAACTCGTGCCCCTCTCTCCACCGCCTGCCCGCCTTCACCTCTTTCTCTGATCCCCTGCCTTGTTTAGCCCTCCTTTCCCTTCTCTTCTTTGCTGGCGTTTGTTTTTAAGACATGCACCCATCAGCTTAGGAACTGAAGTGAGCTGAATCTTAATGAACCTGTCAAAATCCCATGGGTTTTTTTTTTCTTTTCCAAGTCCTGCAAGACAGCGGAATACTGGGTGAATGACAGCTTTTTGCACCCAAGCAGATGATGAATGGACAGAGTGATCGGAATTAAACCATCTCTGTGCCAGGATGTGGGAGAGGCCCTTAATTCCACCTGAACAGTGACGGGCAAGAGCTGTGTGCTGGGATCTGCCTGGGCACTGGCCCTGCTATGGCTGTTGTTCTCGAAGGTGGAATTAAGTTGTAAACAGCTTCAGTACAAAGGGCGGTGGGATGAATGGGATGCGGTGGGCAGATTTGCCCTAACCCTTGTGAAAGCAGACAGGAGAGAAGAACAAAAAAGAGGAAGAGGGAAGCTGGCTGGCTCTTATATCTACTTTATAAAACAATACTAGGAATTAACAAAGACCATGCCTGCTAAGGAGCCCGTATGAACTTGATACATGACAGGTGTAGAAAATGAAGTTGCATCTGAGGCATGTAGCTGAATCAGAATTACCCAAAACGGTCATTTGGGCTGTGGTCAGGAGGAGAAATAAAAACTACAATCAAGTTCCCAAAGTGCTTTGGTGTGCCAGACACACGCGGAGCCACACCACCGTAGCAAAGCCTCACCATGGGCTCAGAGGTTTTGAATCCTCATTCTGTACATTTATACAAATGAATTCCTCACTTGTAGATGAGGAACCAACCATATTGAGATTGAATTCGTTCTCCAAAAGGCACAGAGTTTAAAAGTGACAAAGTCAGGTCTTGAAGGCTGATCTCCTAACTTGAACATCTCGTGCTTTTTCTGGGGATTTTCCTTTTTTTTTTTTTTCTGCAGTTTTTTGGCTGGGGCGGGGCTTCAACCCACCACCCAGGTATATGGGCCAGGGCCCTACTACTTAAGCCACAGGCGCTGCCCTTTTTCTGGGGATTTTCAAAGTGAAA
Organism: Nycticebus coucang; assembly: GCF_027406575.1. Lineage (NCBI taxonomy): Eukaryota > Metazoa > Chordata > Mammalia > Primates > Lorisidae > Nycticebus > Nycticebus coucang. The sequence continues at coordinate 14,389,381 of NC_069782.1, read as the reverse complement.
CTCAGGAAGCTAAGAGATGGACTGACATAGCCATTTCTTCCCTAAAATAATATGGAAAGCTAACTTTTTCCAGATGGTGAACAGATAAGAGGAAAACTGCTAGGTACCTGCCTTATATTTAGGGGAAAGTAAAAATCTCGCCGGTTCTTTTTGACCTGAGGACTTGGGAGACCTCAGCAAATCCCAGTCAATCAAATACACATAATCACCACTTTTAAAGCAAGTGGATCCCATCCCCTGATAGAAAAAGTGGCAGAAAAATGCAAGCGAACAAAGACTAGGGATTTGCTAAATACTTATTTACCTGACATCACTCTAGGCCAGTTAAACAGGTCATCCCATTGATTGTTAATCCCCACACACTTGGTTCTGTTATTATCCTAACTTAACACATTGTTGACTAGATGAGTTACTGGATAATGTGGATAATTTCTGTGTAAAAGTGCTGATCAACAATGTATTAACATAGCAGCTGTTCCCTGACTCTTTTTGCCCACTCTCAATCCCCAGTTGTCCCCAACTCAGCCTGTTTGATTCTTTCTCCCCTTCTCATCTCTCAGCTGCTTTTCATACAGAATCACTTAGCGCCTCTAACATCTTAATACAGGGTTGACCAGCAATTTTATGCAGAAACTGTCCACGTTACCAGGTAATTCGTGACTGGTCAGCAGTGTGTTAAAACGGCGGAGAACTCAGGTTCAAGGAGGTGAAGCAAACTGGCCATGCCCATAGTTTATACAGAGACCAAATGGCCAAACCGTGGCTCTACCCAGACCTTCCTGGGTCCCCAGAAGTCACACAGAAGGCTCACATTGGGGGGGCTTTGCTGGAAGCCCCAGGTGTGCTGGGATTTAGGGTGGCAGGTTATCTCAGCAGTGTCCTGGTTCACCAGGAGGATCTACATGTCCACAGGACGCATTCATTGATATACCATTCTTGATATATATATATATATTTTTTCTTTTTGAGACAGAGTCTCACTCAGTCACCCTGGGGTTGAGTACTGTGGCATCATAGCTCACAGCAATTTCAAACTCTAGGACCCAAATGATTCTCTTGCCTCATCCTCCCAAGTAGCTGGGACTACAGCTGCCTGCCACAACACCCGGCTATTTTTTTTTTAGAGATGGGGTCTCACTCTTGCTCAGGCTCGTCTCAAACTACTGAGCTCAAGCAATCTGCCCATCTGGGCCTCACAGACTGCTGGGATTATAGGCATGAGCCACCATATCCGGCCACCATCCTTGGTCCTAAGATAATAAATCCCTGTCATGAAAGCCAAAACACCTTGCTATGTCCTAAATCGTTTTATAACGATCACTCGGTGTCACCAGCTTATTTAAATAGACACATCATTTCTAACAGGGCTCTTCCCCATCTGCTCTGCCCTCTTGGAACCAGCAGGCTGGGAAGTAACTCACTGCCATGGCAGATCAAGTAGGAGCTGCTGGTGGATTTAGATACTTGTGTGTCCTCCAGCTCTACCTTCTGTAGCAAACAGGGAGGGGGGAGGAAGCTTGCCATCTTTGCCATAATAAATTCCCCAGAGTGCTACATTCTTCTTTTCCCTGCACACCCGAATTGATGACCAGTGGTTTTTGTTTTATGCAGGTAACTGTGACCTTGGTGCTGTATCCCCGAGGCACTGCAGTACATCTCTGTGTGACATTTTCTATTACAAGTCACAGAAGGCAGAGACTCAGCATATGACTAGCGTTTCCCTGAGACTTCCCTTCTCCCTTCCAGACACCATGAAGGTCTTCAACTCTGTGAAAGGCTGCAAGGACCATGTCTGGAAATCCCGGCACGAGAGACGTAAACAGGGTGACGATTCAGTTACTCCTCTCGCTGGCTCCCTGGCTGCCACCTCTGGCTGCTCAGGACACGAACGCTGGACTTTCTTTCCTGGTTTTCCTTCAGCTTTGCCCTGCTCCCCACTCTTACCCCATCTCTTAATTCTCACCTCTGGTTTATCCCTCGGCCTCTAAGGGACCCATGCTTGAATCTGACCTCTCTGGAGTCTGACCATCCACCGTCAGATTTGACTTTTTGGTTCTTCCCACCGCAGACCAGCCTTAGCCTCCAGGAAAGATTTCAGCCATCACGGTCAGGTGGTGCTGTCCCCAGACACCTGCCACAACCCAGCACCTTTGCTCATCTTCAATGTCAGGTCCAAGCCCTTCTCCGCCTGATCTATCCTACAGCTCTGCAGGTTCCAAGTCCAAGTCCTGACAAAGGTCATGAGCCAGCATCCTTTGAGAACAGGGCTCCAAAGCAGCAGTAGTGAGGACAGGAGTGGGGGTGTGTGTGGGAAGAACAAGGGCCTGCAGGCATTTCAGGGACAGACACGGGCAGTACGTGAGCCTCAGGAAAGGGAGCTTCCAGTTTTATCACTTACACACTCTGTGGGGTCACAGACTGGGCCCCATATCTGGCATAAGGCCTCATGCCCAGTAAGAATTCAAGGCAGTTGGTGAATAAGAGTTGTTGAATGGATGAAAGACACCAATAACAGATGCAAAAGAGGAGAAGCGAGTTGGGGCCAGTAACAAGGGAGAGGAGTGGGTTTGATTTCAGACACTGGGGCTGGAGAGCGATGCTCCTCACCAGTGCTGATCACCAAACACGTCTGCCTCTTCTCCTGCCAGACACGGTAGCTGCGCTTGCCCACACCCCTGCAAGGGAGGAATGGCCCTGGGACATGTTTAGCTCAGAGGTCCTCAAACTTTTTAAACAGGGGGCCAGTTCACTGTCCCTCAGACTGTTGGAGGGCCAGACTATAGTTTAAAAAAAAAACTATGAACAAATTCCTATGCACACTGCACATATCTTATTTTGAAGTAAAAAAACAAAACGGGAACAAATACAATCACACCAGTTTGAGGACCCCTGTTTAGCTAATGAAATATGAGCAGAAATTGTGTCACTTCTGAAAGAAGAGGCAATACGATTTCTGCTACTTTCCCACTGAAATATGGAAGTTTGCCTGGAGATGCATCCTGAATGCCTACCGTGAACACAGATCCTTGTAGACCTAAAGTAGAAACGTCCTGGGATCAAGAAAAATAAATCTCTGTTGTGGCAAAAATCTGAAATATTGGGGTGTTGTTTGGTATTGCAGAATGATCTATAGTCTAGATGATGTATCCAAAGAACCTCATCGTTACCCTAGAAAGATGTTCAGTCTGGTAAGACTGCCAAGGTCCAACAGCCACCCTGCCCATAGCCACAGGTCCCTTAGGAAGTAACTGCCAACTGTCTACTCACTGCCCACTGCTGAATTCAAGCTGCCAGCTGGTCTTCTGCTGGCTTTTGTTCCCTCTTCTCCCCCAAGGAAGGGGCACTGAGCCCCACGTCACACTCTGTAACCCTGAGCAATGCCACCCCTTACCTGTGTTGTAGCCCCTTCCAAGGGCCGGCCACGGGCGGTGGTTTTTCCACAGGTTTCCAAGGTACCAGTCACTCTGATTCTCTACCAAGCCCAGAACCTGCTGACCTGTAAAGTACAGAGAATACAACATCTTAAAAGAAGTCAAGACATCCATGCTTAGGGACTGTTGATCACACGATACAAATAATGGCAAATCATCACAACAGCAGCTTTCATTGACTGGGGGGTTTTAATAGGTGCCAGGCCCTGATCTAAGAGCGTAACCTACACAAACATGTTTAGTTCTCACAATTAGGTGGACATTTTTATTATCTCCACTTTATACGGAGGAAATGGAGGTTTTAGGACGTTAATTCATTTGTGTAAGGTTACCCAGTTAACTTGTGCTAAAGCCAGAATCCAAAACCATTCATCCATCCATCCAATCATTCATTCATCCATCCATCCATCCAATTATTCATCCATCCATCACTTATTCATTCATTCATTCATTCACATATTCACTTCCTAACTCGAGGAACACATATTTATTGACAGACATATTACTCTTCCAGTATTCCAATTCTGCTAATTCCTGCTGTATATTATTAATAATTTACAGGCTTTCTGGGCATGGGCTGAGATTGTTTTCTCACATCAAAGAGGAAGAATTACCCCTGTTTTATGAGGTCAGAGCCCACAGGGAAGAGCCCCTCTTTGCCAATTTCTTCTAGAGTTTTTGCTGTCACACTCACTGCTTCCTCTAAAACAGATCTATCTGTGTCAACAAGCATACTGCCAGCACAGGAGTGTTATTTAGAGGAACCACTGTTCCTCTGCCCACAGCACTGGGCTTTGATGTTGGCCTCAGTCTCCGGCACATCTTCGCATCTTAGGTGAGTCAGTCTTGCAGTCAATTTCTTAAGGTGCTGATGTCTCTGGCCCTGGTGATTCAGAGCATCAGATCCACCTGGTCTCCTTTAAACCACTTGCTGCTGCCACGTGTAGAAGGTCTTTGCCTGGAATCACCAACACCATGTTTACAGCCTAGGAAACTGAGGCTTACAAAGGACCAGTGATTTGCACAGGTAGTGATGGAGTGAGGACCTAAGTCTACCTTTGTCTTTCACACACATTCTTTCCACTGTCTCAGCGCATCACTTCTTACCTTTACAACAAACGTTGGAGTCAAGAATTATAAATCAGCATTTGTATAGAAAGGGAAACCGAGGCTTCGAGAGTTTAAATAACTTGCAGAGGTCACACAACTAATAATTACTCTTGTCCTTAGCTAACCTCATGTCCACTGGAGTTAACTCCTTGTAATGCTGGCCAATCTGAGAAATAATGACCTTTCGGACCACATAAAAGCCCAGCAGCATGTTAAGAAAACACAATGGCTCTCCTGGAACACCACGCTGGGTGATATAGAACCTCCTTGGTATGATGACAGCTCCCTGAAATGATGGCCTGTGGGTTTGGTGTAATTTATTTGATCAATTTATCGAGCTCCTATCTAAATCATCACCCCAGCACAAATACATAAATTAGAGGCATGGGAAAAATACTACACCCACTTTGTCACTGTGTGCGATCACATCTAAAACTTGTAGAATTCCTCAGAAAAACATATCACCAATTCAGGGAGCATAAGGGCCGATCAATTGCATGTGCAACAAGCTTGGGACATTTGTGCAGAACTATTACATCCGAAAGGCATGATGCCCTTATCTGAGAAAGCTGTGGGCCAGGTCCTGCTGCCATGGCTTAGCGAGAGACCTCATTTAACAACCTCACCCCGAGAATGGGGTGCAACAGGGAGGCACAGTCTTGGGTGAGATGGAACAGAATCCTTAAGGACCCCATGTTGGTATCGCGATGTTTTTAGGCATGATAAAGTGTGTCAGGCACTCAGAACTGATGAAAGGGGAATGATCTTTTGTTGAATTGAGGTGACCATCTGAATTTCAAGGAAGGTCATCTTCAGATATCTGGAAGTCCAAATTCTATATCATGGCATCTCATGCCATTGAGGGAAACCTCTATCTACCCCTTGAGACAAATCCTCTATTAGCCACGCTTCACTCCTGCCCAAGAAAAACGCATAGTTTTCTTGCCTGTGTCCTCACCTGTGTCTGTCTCACCCAGCTCTCCCTCAGCAGGAACTGCCCTTGTCCCCAGCAATATCCACCCGTGATCCTCCCAAGGCCCATCTCTACCGTAAAGCCTTTTATGAATAACCCCAAGTTACTTCATCTTCACTCCCAACTTAGAGGGAAGACACCCCTACTTAGCACATCCTACGGGTGTTTTTGCTATCAGCTGATTAACACCCTTTAAAGGATAAAATGGGTAATATTTAGACATACTCACATCTCCTTTGTAAATATCTATTTCCTGCCTTCGTCTAAGGGCAAGAAGTGTGTAGTATCTAACATACAGTAGGTGGTTTAATAAATATCTACTAAATAAATGACATCTGTTGGGTAAATCTCTCCTGATTGGGAAGCCCAGTAATGGCAGTGTGTGCTAGTGTCCCCACATTTCTGGAGCAGTGAATCATTCCCCTCTCTCTTCAGTCCCCACCATCCGTGTACCTTCCACTCAGCATCTGTCATCCTGCATGGAAAATGGCAGAGAGGGTAGCGGACCCTTCAAGCGTCTTTTACTTTAGGTGCTCCGTGTACGGTTTGAACTCAAGGTCTTAATGTGAATTGACCTGGTTAACGTTAAGTCATGTTACCCCAAAGAATAACATCCAAATTCCTCTTCTCTCAATCTATACCCTGCCTGCATTTCTTCTGATGGTAGCACATATTTCTTTCACATATGCCAATCCTCTTTTAAAATGTTAAAAAAAAAAAACCCAGCAACATCATATTTGTGATTTTGATACCCATTGGTTGAAAAAAAAAAAAAACAACCCAAATTAATAAATAGCTACTAACACTTCAGTTTGCTTTGTTTAAATGGATTCATTAGCTGCTCTATCAATTATCGAAACAATAGCATAGCAATTTTGCTTAGCCACTCAACAGTGTTGGGTTTTGCCATGTGAGCTTGTGAATTCCCTGAGCCAACCGTTCCAATGCGGCACCACCTGCAAAGATCTGTATCTGTGGGCAGGGAACCACGTACGGCAATATAGCAAGGTATGAAGAGTACAGTTAGAGTCACGTGGACTGGATCCCATTTCTAGCCCTGCTACTTTCTGGCTCGGCAGTCTTGAGAAAATTGCTTAACTTCTCTCTGTCTTGATATCTAACTCTCATGGCTGTTGTCAACTTCACATATTTAAATGACCTCATTTCTAGGAAGTGTTTAGAACAGAAGCTGAAACCGTAAGCACCGGGTACGTGCTGGCTCTGTTTCAGCATCATTGTCCAACCTAATCTGTAAGTTTCTGCAAGAGAATGAGTTCATCCACATGGTTTTCTTTGAAGGGCACAACAACCAGACCATTCCAGAATGTTTCTTCTTGGAGTCTGAGGACTGTCTGCTTCAGAAACCCATGTGGTTCTTGCTAAATGTATAGACTCCTGAGCCCCCACCTGGAAGTCAGCTATTAGTGGGAAGCAGCTTTCCCTTATTTCTGTGGTTTCTAGAAGGAGGCTTCTACCACCAACCCTGTCTCTTTCCCATGAGTATGGAAGGAGTTACCTGACAGGGAGTTTGAGAGAAATCCAGGTTTATGGCGTTTTTCCTCTTCCTCCATTCCTTCTTCCAGGAGCCAGTGTGCCAACAGACAGCCCACTGTTAATCTTCTCTTTCATGCTACAAGTTTCAGATGATGGGCCCCCGCCTGGCCTTAAATTGCCTAGCACTTCCTATGACAGGGAGGAGGACAATTCCAGCTGTGGGTTTTGGTGTTAGAAATAGCCACTGCAGATGCACTAAGGTGGAGTCCTCCAAGTCACTTTCATCAGTAAGGTGACATTTTGTTTTTACTCTAAATTGGTTCAGTACCTGGGGTATATGTGTGTCTAATAGGATAACAGCATATATTTATTCCCTCATAACCCCAACACTTCCGAATAAGAATTCTGGCCATGGGGGTCTAGTAATTTGCATTTAATAAAAACAACTCCCTAGGTAATTTGCATCACATTACATTGCCAGAACTGTTCATTATAGTCTGGAAGGTCTGTTCTTGCTTTAACCAGGTTTCAGGTACACCTGCAGGACCCCTGGCACACAATAAACTCGTGCGGTGTCTAAACTTAGCTCATAAACCAGCAGAATTCAGCACCGGTCTCCAGTTCGGTACTTCTGGAATACAGTAATGAATGCCAGAGCCAGACGGCCTGGGTTCAAATCCTGGTCCCTCTGCTCACCAGCTGTGTGACCCTGGACAAGTTGCTTCATCTCTATTCTTGCATCTTCATTCATTTGTAAAACGGAGTTAATAAACAGTCCACACGTCAATGAATACATTTATTTCCCCTAGGTACAAGGTTATTTATGAAAATGAAGTTTTGTTCTATGTTTATTTACACATTACTGCTAAAAGTGCCTAGAAAACAGTGAAGTGTTCAGCAGGTGTGTACTCTTATCAGTATGCCCAGAACTCTCTGGGCCTTTATTCCGTCCCACCTGCCTGCACCTCCAGCCTCAACTGTCTCCTCTCTTCCTTAGCTGACATGGCTCCCACTTTGCCAAGACTTTGGTTCAGCTTAATAATGATAGGGGGTTTGCTTTGTGTCAGGCACCATACAAAAGACTTAGGAAGCAAAGACAGATAAAACACAGTTCTTGCCCTAGAGACAGTTAAAAGAGGAGACAGAGAAACAATTATGAAGCAGCATGGTATTTGCAATGACAGAACACCCCTAAATCAAGGGAATAAGTGGGTGACGCCTGCCTGGTATTGTAAATCTCCCCTCCTGCATCGCAAGGCAGCGCCTCCTCTCCCACGCAGATCTCCAAACTCCCAAGCTCCCCAGACCTTGTTTGATAAGGGTGCTGTCAAGGAACACCCTTCTAGGAGAGTGGTCCCTCTCCTCCTGAGTGACAGGCCATCCTCACCAGCTTCACCAATCCCAGCTCATCAGCCAGGTGACGTCTAAATCCCGGTCTCCAGAGGCCCAAGTCTAAAGCCTTAACCTTGATAATGAAAATACACCTTCAGCCTGCCGTCCATTAAGAAGCAGAACTCCCTGGGGATTCCCCTTGGGGAGATGACATGGTTGCCATGGTGTGCTGGCCCACTCGGCACTCTGCACCGCCTGTCTCATCTTCTTAGGAGTTATTATAATAAAACACTGCGACTCACGGAAAAGGCTTTGTCATTGTTTTCCGTGCTGGGCCTGTGGTTATGATTAAGTACGCTGTTCTCCGTCTTCCTTACTCTAGGCACAAGTTAACTTATGAAAATGAAGCTGTCTTCGCTGCTTATTCATACATCACCACTAACAGCCAGACAAGAGCAAACAAGCTTGCTATTCTGCTGGGGCCCTGGTGTCAGTGTCACCAGCCAGCAGACGGATGGCTCTATGCTGGGAACTCCTCTCGCGCCCTCCTTCCGCTGCTTTTGGCTCTTCCTTGCTGCTCAGGGGAACCAAGAAGCAGAGAATGATGGTGCTTCCACATGGCACATCAGACATGGACAGGTAGGACTGAGCATTGGCCACCAGGTAGGAGGAAGGTACCATGATAAATTAGAAAGACGAAGGGTTGTAAAACCATGTCAACTAGGGGGTTCGAACTCTACTTCAGTATGGTGTGACCAAAGTATAACTTCCTAAGGCTCAGTGCCTTTATCCTAAAAGGTTAAGAATAAAATCTACCTCTTACCTGCAAAAAGAGACATGCAGAGTGAATGTGGTAATACATACAAAGTGCCTGGGGCTCAGGGCAGATGCTCAGCTAGAGGCATTTCTCCCCCTCCCTTGTGAGATGCCATTGTTCATACAGTCCAGGTTTTCCCATCCAGGTGTTGACAGTAGCTGCAGATCTGGCCCCACTGCCCCTTCCATCCCAACCCTGCTGTCCCTGGCTCCCTTCCTAGTCCACCCTGTTGAAGCCTTCAACATCTGTGACACTAACTCTTGGTTGCTTTCCTCCCTCTGAACATCCTTCCCATACTTCCCCTCACATGGCAGTGCTCCCAGACTCCCGTGTGTGGCCCCTTCTCTCCACAGACGATAGGATCTACTCCAGTGGCGCCCATCCCACTCGCTGCACCAACCTCCATCCTCAGCTCAGACTTCTTTCCAGAGCACCCTACTCTTCCATCTACCTGTCAGCCCAGCCCACTCACCTCATCTGCCTGCTCCACAATGACCTTCAGCTCAGGTTGACCAGAACCAAATCCTCTGCCCATTTTGTTCGTGGGTAGCATCAATATCTAACTTGTCCCAGAAGGTAGAATCAACCTTGGACTCAACCCTGACCCCTCCCTCTCCTTCCTCATACCCTCGCCATAACCAAGTCCTGTAGATTTGACCTACAGCATATTTCTCAAATCCATCCGGGCCCTTGTTCTACCGTGACCTTATCATCACCTGGACTCTTTGGTTACTTTAGCGGATTTGGGCCTTATCACCTTTCATGGGGTAGCCCCTTGCTTTTCCAGTCTGCTCACCCAGCCATAGAAATATTTTGAAAGTACAGATTTGTTCCAGCTCCATCCATGTAAACGTGAAAGAGGTAAAGTCTCCATCTTTCTTTAAGGCTGCATAATATTCCATGGTGTACATATACCATAATTTATTGATCCATTCGTGGATCGATGGAACATATTCTTCTTAGTAAAGTGTCTCAAGAATGGAAGAAAAAGTACCCAATGTACTCACCCTTATTATGAAACTAATGTAGGACCTTCACATGAAAGCTATATCCCAGTTATAACCTAAGAATAGGGAGAAAGGGGAAAGGGAGGGGAGGGAGGGGGGAGCGAGGGGTAAGGAAGGGGATTAATGGGATTACACCTGCGGTGCATCTTACAAGGGTATATGTGAATCCTAGTAAATGTGGAATGTAAAGGTCTTAGCAAAATAACTAAGAAAATGCTACAAAAGCTATGTTAACTAATGTGATGAAAATGTGTCAAACGATCTATGAACCAAGTGTATGGTGCCCCATGATCATACTAATGTACACAGCTATGGTTTAATAAAAATAAAAAAATAAAAAAAAAGAAAGTACAGATTTGTTGATTTTGCTTCTTTTATTAAAAACCTTAAATGCTCCTGGGTCCTGTAGTGTGGACGGCTAGATGAATGAACAGAGAAATAAATGACCGAATGAATGAAAAATAAATTTTACCCACACCCTCCCAGTCTGTCTCATCTGAAACATCTGAAACTGGTAAAGTATAACCAATGGGGTGAAAATGGATGAGTACTAGTTAACCTCTCCAGGCAAACAGCAGGTAAACATGGCTCAGCTTTGATCTGTAGGATGCTTTAGGTAACGTCTCTTCTTTTCTAGCTCCAGGAAGGCTCCTGGATGCACAGAAGGCCACCAATCCCCGCTACATATCGCATCACCTGGGTGAATACGCAAATGTTAAAACCAGAGGCTGTCCTGAGTATCAAAAGAGAACCGTGCCCTTTCAACCTCATACTTATTCTAATAAGCTATTTTGAAGTAGAAAAGCCTTTGGTAGTTCCATTCAGTGTGTGTCTGAGTACAGGGTACCCATGAATAGGTAAACATACAGTATCACATTACCATTTACTAAACATCCTGAAAGAACCACTGCATGCCTCCAGGTGCACCTGGCTAGTCATCAGCATGGAATAATAAAACATCTTCTGAGAAGATGTGCACAAAAGGGTATTTACACAACCCTGAATAGGCTGGAAAGGATGCTTCTGAACGTGCACGCTTCACAGTTCTTACTTTGCAGCTCAGCTCCTGCTCAACGCACCCTAGAATCAGAGAGGCATGCAGGTGAGCTGTGAAGATGCAGTGATCTATTAGCACAGATGAAGCCCAGGAAGGGGAGCGAGGGGTTTATGAACACAGTAAATAGAAGAGGGAGGCCTCCAGCTCTGACTTAGAGCTCGGGTTTCTTCTATGCATCTCAAACTCTTCTATAAACCTGAATATATATCATTCTCTGTCTGGTTTAAATTCCATCTCTTCTACCCTTGATAGGTAATCTGAGTAAACTATTTCATGAGGCTTCACTGGGGCTCCTAACCAGGTTTATGGATCCCAAGCTCCATGTCCTACAAAAGACATCTATGTACTCAGATTAATTGTCATTCCGTTTGATTCTGTGGGTTTTAGTTACTTGATGAAGCACCCCTGTCCTAATTTATTCATTGTTGAGCCCTGTGTCACTTGGTGAGAAATACTCTACCCGATCTCTATGGCTGAGGGCAAATGCCTTCTAGGAGGAATTATTAATAGAATCTGTGCCACTCTGGAAAGAAGAATTAGGCTGAATGCATAAAGATCAGAGGCAGATAGATTCTGCTTATTATAAGCAAGAGCACAAGTAGCCATTATAATTTACCAAAACAGAAACGAGCTCCCTTTCTAGGGAGAAGTTTCCCATCTTGGGAATGGCTGTGGAAGAGGCTGCATGAGTCATCCGGCACCCGCAGGTATTTCTGGAATCCCCATCCTGCACCAGGCTCTGTGCCGGCTGCCAGAGACACAGCAGTGAAGAAAACAGGCCCATACTCTGCCCTTTTGGATTTTATCTTTACAAAGAGCTTCTCCCATGATTTGGCTCCAATCTGCCAGATTCCACCTCCATCTCCCTGAAGCAGATTCTCCTGGGTGGGGCCTAGGAAATGATGCAAGGCAGGGCTGGGGACCTCTGTGTGTGTGGTCCCATCACCACGGCTGCTGAGGCTGGAGCTGAGTGGTGGGGGGAGGGGTGCTTTCTGCCCTGAGCAGATACCAGATTGGGTGACCTCAAAGCTGCCTTCCAACCTGATCATACGATCTCTTTATTCAAAGCCAACGATGAGTTTTCTCAACATCCTTGTCATGTTGGACAACGCCCATGTTCTTCTAGCTGTGCTGTGAGGTTTTCAGGTGTCATCACAGATACCTTACAACCACCCCGTGAAGTGGGCCCTATGCTTCTTTTTATCTTTCAGAAGGGAAACTGAAGTGTGTAGAGGGAAAGTCACCGGTGAAGGTCTAGTGGCTACAAGCCACAGCAAGGGGGGGCTTCTTGCATTCCAGCCTCACAGCTGCAAAATCCCATGTATGTTCATCCCACACTCACAGTTAGGAATAATCCTCAAAGCATTTCTCTCCCAGGGAAAGGACTACGGTTGGCCCCACCAGGGGAAAGGATCAAAGGTCACAGACAGGATAGGTAGAAAGACCGGTCAAGGCATGTTTGAGCAGCCCACTGGCTCCTGTCCACACCGCTGCCTGGGACTGCAGGCAGGAAAGAGTCTGGCATACTCTGCAGAGTTCTCCGGTGCTCATGGGGGCAGTCTGAGTTTAATCACCCTCAGCATTAATCCTAGTGCACTGAGCTGAGGACTCATCCTACCCAGGGCACCCAGGGAGAATAGAAAAAGAAAGCCTAGGACTCAGAAAAGAATATACAATCCAATAAAAGTCCAGATAATGATCCCATCTGCCAAGAACAAGTCCCCTCCCCACCCCAAATCCCCAAGACATCCCCAAATGGGCCCACATTAACTTAATTTACAGTTGAAAACTCCTGCTCAATCTCAAATAATGATTTTTCTTTTCTTCCTTCGGTGATCTTTGGTCCTTGGAAATGGGAAAAACTAAAAAAGGAACGCAGAGCTGCTGGGCTCTCTTCCAAGACTGCTTTTATCACACCGGCTCCCAGGACGCGTGGCTGCTGTCACCTCGAAGATAGGCCTCTGTGAGGGAAGCGGACCTGGCTGTGGTCCAGCTACAACCTCTATGTGTGGACATTTTGGATCTGTCTCTTTTTAAAAACACAATTTGTTGGCATCTTTTGAATACTTTGCTCACAGATGCTCCTTTGACTTGTTATGAACACTGCCTAGGAGCAATTGTTTGATTTCCCCTCCTGGGGTTAGAGAAAAAGCACTGTCTGTACAACTGTAAGCCCAATATTTAAGTTCTGGCTTTTCCAGTTATTAACTGTGTGATCTGGGCCAAACTACTGGATTCTCGAGTCTTAGTTTTTGTTTTTATTTTTTGGCATGGATAATAGTAAAATTCACCTTAGCTCTATCATAAGATCGCTTTGATAGTAAAAGAAAAAGTTAGATTGTATAATATAGTTCAACTTTGATTAGGTGATATCACTATTACCAAAAATTTCTGGGTTTTACATAGTTATTGCTTAATTTTTTTGCTCTCATAGCATTTATGGGATTAAAACATTATTACTCATGGATGCTTTATTTAACGGGAGGCTGGATGTCACATGGAGTTCATGCTCTGAAACAGCCTGGGAGGTGAAAGTCGCCAATAGTGGCCCTTCCATGGTGAAGAAGCATCAAAAACTTGAGCAGAAAATCTCTTTGTATTTTTAAGGCTGATCCTCAGGCAGATTATAAAGATTTAGTATTTCTTGCTGAATGAGGAAGGAAGTGGGGGGAAATTCAAAACAGAGACTAAAGGGATAAAGATACACTGGCCTGGGACTACCCAGTATAGGGTTAATCAAATGTATATATTTCAAAGATCTCTGTCATCACTGTGAGATAGTCATTCATCTATTCAACAAATAGTCACTGCAGGTGTCCCAGAGTCTGGCAGCATGAGGGGCTGAGATGGGCCCTTCCCCCAGTGGAGCTAACAGTTTTACAGGTGTATTACCCTGTACTACACGGGCTGACATAACAAACTACCACAGACTAGGGCAGCAGTTCTCGACCCACAGGAACTGTATTAAAGGGCCGCCGCATTAAGAAGGTTGAGAACCACTGGACTAGGGGGTCTAAACAACAGAAATTTATTTGCTCATAGTACTGGAGGCTGGAAATCCAAGATCAAGATGTGGCAGGATTGGCAGGGCCCAAGGCCATTCTCCCTGGTCTGTAGATAGCTGTCTCCTCCCTGTGTCTTTATCTGATCTGCAGACTAATCCCCTCTTCTTATGAGGACACCAGCAGATAAGGGCCCACCCTCATGACTCCATCTCACCTTCATCACTTCTTCTTCTTTTTTTTTTTTTTTGAGACAGAGTCTCACTTTGTTGCCCTCAGTAGAGTGCTGTAGCATCATAGCTCACAGCAACCTCAGATTCCTGGGCTCAAGTGTTTTCTCTTGCCTCAGCCTCCCAAGTAGCTGGGACTACAGGTGCAAGCTACAATGCCTGGCTATTTTTAGAGACAGGATCTCGCTCTTGCTCAGGCTGGTCTCCAACCTCAGGCAATCCACCACCTTGGCCTCCCAGAGTGCTGGAATTACAGGTGTGAGCCACTGAGCCGGCCCTTAATCACCTCTTTAAAGACCCTATCTCCAAATACAGTCATATTCTGAGATACTGAGATTAGGGTTTCAACCTAGAAAGTTGGGGGGATGTAATTCAGCTGATAACATACGGTGGGGTACTAAACTATACCAACCAATGTGGACTGTGACCCGAAAAGGCCTCAGAGGTCCAGGTGCTGAAAGATGGGACATTAGACAAGGCAGTACCAAGGAAATAAGGATCTATTTATTTTTATTTTTACTTTGAGACAGAGTCTTACTCTGTTGTTACAGGTAAGTGCCATGGTATCATAGCTCACAGCAACCTCAACCTTCCAGGCTCAGTCATCCTGACTTTTTCTGTGAGTCGCTCTAACAAATTATCAAAGCTGATGAGGATGCTATGGGAGCCCAGGCCACAGACGTGTGGGTCAGCTGGCCGGATGTGTGTGACGGGCCTTGGAAGTGGGCACGAGGGTGGTCTTGTGGGACTGCATCCTTACCCTGTGCAGTCTGACTCTGATTCCACTGGGGGGCACAATGGAACTGGATGAACTGGTTGTCGTAGGATACCTAGTGATGTCTGGGCAGAATCTGAGCACTGGTTGGTGTTTGGATAAAAAAAACAACACTCCCAGTAGACTCCAGGCCAATGTGGCTGAGACACACAGACCAAGGAGAGGGTGGTAAGAGAGATGAGGGCAGGAGTGAGGGCTGGGGCTAGCCAGAGGGGGTTTCTCCACACAGAACAAGCAGGGGACACACCCAAAGGGCACAGGCAGGCAGGACCACCTGCTGCAGAACTCCAGGGCAACGTGGGAACAGAGGGGGACGTGAATGGTGCCCCTCGGGCTGGTGCGATGGAGTGGTCAGAATTCTGTCTGGACCACAACATTCTTACCTCTGGGTGGAGAAGGATCAGCAGACTTGGAGAGAGTAGAAATGAAAGGCTTATTTTTCGTTGTTTCTTAACATTGGATTCACAAGCCTGTAGAGGAGGGGAGAGCGAAGGGCTGGACACACAGTGCCTGGTCAACATACTCTTGTGCTGGGGACCCACCTGTGCCTAGACTGCCTGCCTCCCTTATCATTAGGCCGGGGCCCTCAGGGAAAGGGCACGGCTCTCTGTGGACACTCTCACAGCTTCAGCGTCACCCAGGGCAGGGCTGCAAACTGGGGAGAGCCTCCAAGCAACCTCTTCCTGCTCGCCCAGTGGTGGTCACGAATTAGCAACAACCTGGCCTGTGTCAATGCTGATCAGTCTCTGGGAAAGAGGTGATAAAGGCAACTTCAAAAAATTACTGCAGTGTATGTCCTGGGACGCAGAAGAGGGGCTGCTGCTGGGCTGTGGGTGAGTCCCCAGGAGCATGTGGGACTGAACCGCTGGAGCCAAGGTAGGTGCCAGCGCCTCCAATCAGCCAATCAGCAGAGGGAGGAGGAGGAAGGGCAGGTGGGGTGGGGCGGATGGGAGGAGCAACCCGCTTGGCAGGTGCACTCACGCCCGCCCAGCAGTTGGTGTGAGAAGAGCCCCAGAGTGACAGTGCGGTGATGACAGCCTTAAAGGAGATCAAAGGGCCGACACACACCACGCCTGGGATGAACCTCAGAAACCTCAGGCCAGTGAAAGAAGCCGGACACAAAAGGTCACAGAGTACGCGATTCTTTTCAGATGACATACAGGCAGTCTCTGAGTTACAAACATCCGCCTCACCTACAACGTGTACTTACAAGGGAGGCTATTACAGTAAGTCCCCCAAGTTACAAGCATCTGACTGATTTATGGCTCGCACTTACAAACAGAGGCTATTAAAGGTCATAGGTAAATGTGCCTGTTCCAACTTACATACAAATTCAACTTTAGAACAAACTTACAGAACCCATCTTGTTTGTAACCTGGGAACTGCCTGGTATACAGTACAGGTAAATCTGGGGAGACAGAAAGCAGAGCGGTGGTAAACCGGGGGGACTGGAGAAAGGGAGCGGTGGGGTGGTTATGTGATGGGGTGGGGGTGTTTCCTTGGGGCAATGAAAAAGTCTTGGAACTAGAGCGAGCAAGTGGCTGTACAACCTCAGGAGGACAGGAAATGCTGCTTAACTGCACAGTTTAAAATCGGTCAAAATTATGTGAATTTAGCCTTAGTAAAAAATGATGATGGTAAAGCTAAAGTGAAAGTAATACTTGGAGGTAATGGATATGCTAATTAGCTTGATTTAGTTATTCCACAATGTACATAAATACCAAAACATCGGGTTGTACACTGTAAATATTTATAACTTATCAGTTGATTAAAAAATAAGCTAAAAAAGAAAATCATACTTGGAATGATAATATTCTCATGTAGTTCATCTCATTTCATCTGCACCACAAGTGCTAGGGTTCCCAGGACCCCGTTTTCAGAGCTCTCCTAGTCGCTACCCACCTCTGTGTCCCAGGTGGTCCCCTCTGGAACACTGTTTTTACTATGACCTGCATGTGGATAACTTCAAATGTCTATCTCCCGGCTGACCTCTACGTTGAGTTTCAAAGTTACAAATTCAGCCACCCTCCTGATCCTTCTACTCTAGACATCTACAATGATCTCAGACTTCCCAGATCCCACATCAAATTCTTATTTTTTCTCCTCTACACCTGCTTTTCTCCCAGCCATCCTCCTATTGGTAAATGACTATTTGTTCTGTCCTTTAAACTGGAAATTGTGGAGTCACTCTCCTTTCCTCCTCAACTTTAGTAAGTAGAATGAAATTCAAGGAAATTTACCTATTTTAAATGTAGTTTAACAAATTTTGGTAATCAACTGGAATCATGTTACCATCACCACCATCAGCAGACAAGACTGTTCAAGGGCCTGGGGTTTTCTTGAGGTTTCTTTCAGTCAATCCACTTCCCAGAACTCTGGCTCCAGGAAACCATTGATTTTCTTTGTATCTCTAAAGTTTGGTCTTTCCCAGAATTTAACATACATAACTTACAATCATAGTGCAGTGAAGTAAGAAAAAAAAATGAACGAAAGACTTATATAATCGTACAGCATACAGCTTTTCCTGTTTGGCTTCTTATACTCAGCATAATGTTTTGAAAGCCATCCAAGTTGTTATGGGTATTAATATAATATCCATTCTTCTCACTAAGTGGTATTATGAGGTATAGATATACCATTATTTGAGTGGAATAAAGACTTTGGTTTTCCCTAAATTAAGATAGAGTTCCAAGCTGGAGATGTGGGCCTCATCGGACCATGAATGGTATTTAAAAATTTAGAGTTCATTTTTTAAAAAGGCTAATGGAAAGGAAGACCAAGGCAAGCAAGATGGGTCCCCCAGGGCTGAGCAGAGGAGGAAGAGAAGGCAAAAAGGAATCTGCGTAACCTCCCTGTACACCAGCAGAAGGGTGCTCTGTGGCGGGGGTAAAGGGCAGCCAATCTACAGGCGCCAATTTCAGACTATCCACATACAGGTCTTTCTAGATCTGAAATTTACAATCATGCACTCTGACTCCAGAATCTGTATTACTACCTGTAGCTACAACCTTGTTTTGTCCACAAGATGCTCCATTGATGGTGAGATATATCACTGGGCTCTGTAACAAGGTCTCTAGTTTACTCTCTCCCACGTGGGTTGAACTGCACGGTGTTCCACGTGTGCCGGTGGATAGGAATCCTTAAGGAAAGGAATCAATTCTCAGTCTTTTCCCATGAAACAATGTGCTGGCCAAGCCAGTCCACTTCTGAAGGACAGCTGAGCCCCAAACCACATTCCTCGTTGCCAGTGACCTGGGCCCACTGCTCAAGCAGAGGACTGTGCCCCTCGTGTTTAGAACTGCTCTACGGTGTCAGGCAAACTCTTGCACTGAAGACGAGGCTTTCGTATTTTTTAAGAGACCTGGTGCAGCATCACAGTACAGGAATCAAAGCCACAAAGGCCTGTAGGACATTTCAGATCCACTTTCTCATTTGAATGATGAGAAAAATGGGACATTAATAGCACCATGTTAATTAATAGCACCCCAGGCCCTTGAACAGTCTTGTCTGCTGATGGTGGTGATGGTAACATGATTCCAGTTGATTACCAAAATTTGTTAATGTAAAGTTATGATGTGTTTAAAAGTATCACCCTTAGAAAAACCTTGGTACTCATCCACTCCAACCTTTTCATCATATACTGAATTGCTGTAAGGGAAATGATATTCTTAAGATCACACAGCAGAATGGAGGCCAGAATCTTTGTTTCTTAACAATGATGCACTTATCAGCCACTGAGCGTCAGCCTGGGGATGAAGGCTGCTGAAATCAGTAGTAAGATGGATCCTGGCTTTCTTCAGGCCATGCCACAAGGCTTTTCCCAGCTAACACCTCCAAGCACTGAAGAGCAACACACCACAGACATAAACCACTGGCAGAGACTTAGGAAAGTCCAGAAGCACTTCTCTGAGTCTGCTCGTGGCTGACCTTCTGGGAGAGAATTCACCCTTAGCAAGCTAAGGATGACACCCAGATCACGGTCAGCTAAGGGTCTTCTCCTGGCTGGTGCTAAATCACCAACAGGAACAATGCATAGTCTTCTTAGTAAAGTATCTCAAGAATGGAAGAAAAAGTGTCCAATGTACCCAGCCCTACTATGAAACTAATTTATGTCTTTCATATGAAAGCTATAACCCAGTTATAACCTAAGAATGGGGGAATGGGAGAGGGAGGGTGATTGGTGGGATTACACCTGCGGTGCATCTTACAAGGGTACATGTGAAACTAAGTAAATGTAGAATACAAATGTCTTAACACAATAACTAAGAAAATGCCAGGAAGGCTATGTTAACCAGTGTGATGAAAATGTGTCAAACGGTCTATAAAACCAGCGTATGAAAAAAAAAAAAAAAAAAACCAGCGTATGGTGCCCCATGATTGCATTAATGTACACAGGTATGATTCAATAAAAAAAAAAAGAAACAATGCATAAGACCTTGCCTGTTAATAGTTTTGATATCTCTTCTGATAGAGGCTAAATAGAGGTATCCAAGTTCAGGGTAGAAAATGAGGTTGTCTGGTAAAGTTACAGAGAGGGGGGTGGGCAGCAGGATGAGAGAGCAAGAGAGGGGAGGCATTTGCCTGTGAGTCAGTGACCACTACGTGTAAGCAAAGAACACTCGGCTACAAGAAGCTCTTAACAAAGATCCAGAGACAGCGTCCCAATCTAATCCCCTCATTCACTCACTCAGCTATTTGTTTATTCATCCACTTATTTATATTTATTGGTATGCTCATTCATTCACCCATTTATTTACTCATTCATTCCCCCAACAGTTATTTATCGAGAGTCAATTATATATCAGGCATTGTTCTAGACCACAAATATTAAAAAATGAAACAAAAGTAATAGAATAACAA
Source organism: Nycticebus coucang (assembly GCF_027406575.1). Lineage (NCBI taxonomy): Eukaryota > Metazoa > Chordata > Mammalia > Primates > Lorisidae > Nycticebus > Nycticebus coucang. The sequence goes on along the minus strand of NC_069782.1, from coordinate 14,369,293 downwards.
ACATCAAAGTGAAATGTCAGAGATATCAACTGCCAATCGTAGCACTTAAGGAAACTGGACATTCCATATTTAGGTTAATAACCTAATAGAGACAGGGAAACATGCAAAGTGGTGATAAGACGTGCCATGGAAGGGAAAGAAGATAATGGAGCGGAGAGGAGCAGGTGCAGGGCAGATGGTCTATGGAGAAGCAAGGGGCTTGGGAAGGCACAGCTGAGATGATGTTTGGGGGAAAAGGGCTTTTCCCGTGCTCAGAGCAATTGTCAGTACCAGAAGAAAGTGGGGCAGACCCAGGGAGAGGTGGTGGGGGTCAGGTCTCCGTGTGGTGGTCCTGGCACAGCCACCCCAGGGAAGCTGACTGCATACAGAGGCTGTTGTCTAGAAAAGGCATCATCTAGAAAAGGTCACCAGTTTTGTACAGAGTAGCAGGGAAAGTTGGCTAGGGGTGACATTTGTTACTTATTTAGGACTCAAGGCTGCTTGAAAAAGAATAGGTCAAAAACCATGGGCCTGTGTGGTGGATATGTCAGGAGAGCTTTTCAGAGCCGTCAAAGGGGAGACGGAATGCCCACCTGGGTACCAGAAGAGGGCTGCACAGAAGCAGCACACTCCTCAGCCCTGGAGTCTTTTACATGACACCCTCATGAAGATGGCTGCAGCCGCCTCATCTTTTTCTCTTAGTTAAAATTATTCCCATTTCAATTAATGGGTACTATAAGGCAAAAGATGCTTTTATTTTCTTTTAAAAATTTGCTTCAAGAAATTAAACTTGCACAATCTACTACCTATGACTTGTCAAAGGCCCACCGGACAGGAGTCGCTTGCAGTTGAGGGTTGTTTGAAAGGCAGCAAGGACCCCCCGAATGCTGTGTGCGTGAAGCCCCGTGCCTGGCCTCCAGCTTCCACAGAAGCAAGGATGCTGAACAGGAGTGCTGTCTAAACTCTACTGCGTTTATTCATGGTAACACTGCTGAGGACCCGGTCCCCTGCAGCATTTGACTGCTATTCCTTTGGGAAGTCCCAGGTGGGAAATTCCTTTTAAATCTGAACAACAGGATTAACATGACCTTATTGAAATGAAAAAAATATTTTCTTTTGGAGAAAGAATTCTCTCTCTCTCTCTCTTTTTTTTTTTTTTTAACTTTGGCTGCCAGGGAGCTCAGAGCTCAACTTTAAGCATCACTCATGTAAGGACATAAGAATCCCGACTCATAAATCTTGTGTCTTTTCTAACAAGTTTCCTAAAACCCTTTGTAGGATGAAATAGGCTTTAAATGCGAATTAAAAAAACAGAATGCAGGGTGGTGCCTGTGGCTCAGTGAGTAGGGCACTGGCCCCATATACCAAGGGTGGTGAATTCGAACCTGTCCCTGGCCAAACTGCAACAAAAACTAGGCCCCACCTGATGGCTTTTCTCGGTTTCTTGCCACATGGAAGAGCATCCCAGCCTGGATTTGGCATATGGGGTTTCTGAGCTAAGTATGTGTCACCCTCCTTACACTAAAGGGTGCTGTGTCTGTCACAAAACATCTAAATGTTATACTCCAACAACTATATGTTTTCCTTGCTCTTTTCCAGGAGCCTATGTGCAATGAATCCATTGACCACAGATTTGTTTACCGTAGTAATCCCAGACGCAGCAGGTACATATTGCTGTGGACAATGCGCAGATAAGGATTCTCTCCCAGTAAATATTATTCGTTTGCTTGACAGAAGGCCTGTCAGTATCAGTCTGTTCCTCAGATGTCACCAGGTTATCCATCTACTTTTCCTGGGCCCATGAAGTGCGGAAATGGATTGCAATAGATCGGGGAGCTGCTACCAATGTGTGCTGTCTTACCAGGAGTGTTTCTGTATTAACTGGTAACGCAGGGCATGCAGAAAGCTTCCTGGAATGGTAGCCTAGTGTGCTTACAGATTCCTGATTCCACCAATCAGCCTGTGTGTTGACCAAGAGTGAGTTGTGTTTGTTTCCAAACCCGTTTATGCTCGTTCTCACTGTTGTTATACTTTAGCACTCTAATATTATTTAAATATATTCATTAGGAGTGGGGAAAGAGCTGTTTCTCTGAAAACTAAAATGATTTCTTTCGAAGAACTCAACAATGGTGAGCTGCTAAAAAATTACTATTGGATGAGACGAATGGGAAAGGCAGTCCTAACAAATCCAATCGGATTCTGTGTTCTTGAGCTTGAAGAGTGCCTCTGAACACTTTAAAGAACTCAACTTGTAGACTGCATTAGGGATTTGGGAGACATGAGTTAGTGGGTCCTAACTCAGAGAAAAGTCCTTGGATCTAAAGTGCCTCAACTGAGAGATACTCCCCTGTCACACAGCCGTGGTCTGTTGGTACATTTTCTCCCTCTCTGATGGCTTTGTGACAGCTCGAGCAACTACTAGGCCAGCAACAAGCAGTAAGAAGCCAGGCCCGGTTGTTCTGAGAAAACGAAAATGTGTTATTTTATGAAATAATGTATTTCCACCAAATAATCCCAAAGGTCCCCTTAGCATTCTAACCATGAAGGATTTTACAGCTGCCAATTATTTCATAGCTGCTGAAGACCCAGGCACAACCAACGATCTCCTTTGCATCAAGAGTCTTCCATATGATCTAAGAATTCTGACCTACAGTATGTGTTGAATCAAATCAAACACTCCTCCATTTGTGGTACAGTGGATTTTTCTTCCAGACAGGCTCATTTTGGACATACTACTGTTTTAATAGTTTCTGAAACAGAAAATGTTTGGTTTGCCTGTGGCTTCTAAATCTACACCTTATCCAAGGGTGGAACAATCCCAAACATCTTACAAAGTCCTTATGCTCACGGCCTTTCTGCTTGATCTTTTCCATTTCAATTAAGCTTCCATGGACATGTCATTGAATGAAAGACATCATGGAAATGGCAGAACCTGTTAGAAACACAACCTTTTAGCTCCTGAGAGATTCAAATTCCATTGCACTTAGGCAATCGGTGAGTGACAGTGACCCAGTCACTTAAGTGTAAGGTTCCTTGTGATGAGTCATTTTAAAGAGCTTGTTCGTGGGAGCAGCTGCAGAGCTGAGCTAATGGAACTCAACATGCTGTCCCCTGACCTTTTGGAGATGTGGAAAAATGTGCCAGGTGCAAATGAAGAAGCTAGAGGGGGCCACAGAGAACGATCTGGCCTGGGGACAGGAGAGCTGATGGAGTCAAACAAGCTTCTACAACTCATAAAACTTGGGTAGACACAAGTTCCTTTATTTGTACACTTGGAAAGCCACAAGTTTGTAGCTACTCCCAACGCTCTGCACTTGGGCAAATGAGTGTGCCAACTTTTTCCTCCACTAACAGATGGTAGCACTTGTATAGATAGCGTCACGAAAGATTTAAGGACAAGCACATCTAAGAATGTACCTAATCGCAACCGTTCTGAATGTACTTTTTATTCTTTAATTCAATAAACATTTAGTGAACCATCTGTAATGGATGGTTCTTGTTAAATAAAAAAATGAGGAAGATGTATTCAAGATACAACCTCACATTTGTTACAAGAGACATTTATATGCATAAGGCACAAAAAACAATATAAAGTACACACATACAAAAATTGGAATGGAAGCTTAGTAAAATCGCATGAAAATGTTGTGAAAGAATAATTGTCTGCAACTGAAGGAGGGAGAAGAAAGCCTCAGAAGGGAGGTGGCATTTGTGTTGGGTCTAAAAGGATAAGAGTTTAGGGGACAGAGCAGGATGTCAAAGGAGGGCCTTCCAGGCTGAGGGAAGACCTCAAACCCAGCAGTCATGGTAGGGATGTGCACGGTGAAGGGCAGACTGTGTGTTCATGGAAAACAGCACAGTCCTGGTTTCAAGTCCCAGCTTAGCTACTGGCCAACTGCGTGACCTTGCTATATCCTTTAACCCAGTGGTTCCCAATCTTCCTAATGCCACAGCCCTTTAATACAGTTCCTGAACCACTGCTTTAACCTCTCAGCTTTGTTTTGCCTCTTTGTCCAGTGGGGCTAGTAAAACCTACTTGCAGTTTTTTGTAAGGACAGGGGATCATGTCTGTCAAGTATCTAGCCTGGTGCCTGACACTTTAAATTTGTTAAACCAATGAGCTGTGAATTTTTATGATTATTATTAGAAACAAAATCTAGAGACAGCTAGAAAGGAAGAGTGGGCTCAATCTGTGGACACAGGTATCTGGTCTTGACCTGAATGCAGGGCATCACTTCGCTAATAAACAGAGGGAGAGTATGAAAACAGTCCTTTATCCCTTAGGGTGCTGAAAAACCACAACGGCAAGGGTAA